>NC_137084.1:24686013-29486013 GCF_951640355.1 Cnephaeus nilssonii | reverse complement strand
AAGCATGGTATAAACCGTAAAGCATGCAAATGTGAGGCGATTATTCTCCCTCACTTTTCCAGCCCTGTTTGTTGTCATTATTATGCAATGCTTAAGTGGGTAGAAGTGGGGGAGAAATGAAATACACACCACTAACCAGTGGACATGGTAATTGCACGTCCAGAGAAGGTCGTGGCCATTAGAAAATTCAGGCTCCAGGGCAGTAGTCATCTTCAGCTTTCTGTGGCCTTTCTATCCCTTCGCTGGTGCCTGCCTTTCCCTTGAGCAAAACCTGGTTCTCGTTGTTGTTATGGCTGCCCGTATGGAATGGACAGCCACGATCAGTCTGCGCCATTTACTGCAAGACTTGAGATAATTAGAGCATTATTCAACGATACCAAAATACTTTCCACTTTTATGGGGAAGTAATCAATTCTACAATAATAATAAAGAAAAATTTAAAAGGGAAAATTGCTAAGGAAGGGAATTAAGCTAATAATACTGACTGAACTAAAGTTTCTGAACATTCATCTTAAATTCCTATCACTCCAATATCTATAGACTTCGGCGCTAAGAATGGTTATCAGCATCAGCGATTATTAACACTAATTACTGTCATTTATAATACCTAATGTTTATACTTGCTTTATATATTCCAAGGCACCTTCTCATCTGTTTCCTCACAAACAATTGAGATGCAGACTGTGTCAAAGTAGTATCTTCTCCATTATATGGATGAGCAAACTAAACCTAAAGATGTTGAATGCCTTGCTTGTGGCCATAGGGCTAGAAAGAGAGTTAGATGTAGAATCCAAGATTTGAGGTATCAATGCTCATTCTCATCTTCCTTTTCTGGACTCTTAGAACAAGTACAAGTATGTGAGACCATAATCTTAAATTTAAAGAAAAGGTTAATATATTTTGCATATATTTTCTAAGGTAAGAAAATGGACTCAATGCTTTAGGTAGTTTCAAGTATAGGAATTCAGAGCAAAGTTTTCTTAATAAACAAAACAACTCAGTTATTCGAAGCCTTTCATTTCCTGAGGGCTCTGGTGAGTTATGGTTTTGACTGTGGTCAGTCACACTGAGACTATTGACTGCTGGCTAGGACCATGGGCTCTGTTCTCACACTAACCAAGGTGTCAGTCCCAGTTCTGCCACTTTCTAAGCTGTGGGACCTTGGACCAGTTGCTTCACCCCTGTAAGCCTCTGCACTAGGTATTTTAAATATATTATCTCAAACCCTTAAACAATCTAATGAAGATGGTAATCTGTTTTAAAGATCAGGAACTTGATGTTTGGGTTGTTTTGGGAAATTAATGAGATAACTCAGTAAATAGTAGTATTTTAAAATATATATATTTTTATTGATTTCAGAGAGGAAAGAAGAAAGATAGAAACACCAATTATGAGAGAGAATCATTGATAGGCTGCCTCCTGCACACCCCCCAGGGGGTATTGAGCCCACAACCTGGGCATGTGCCCCGACTGGGAATCAAACAGTGAGCTCCTGGTTCCTAGGTCGATGCTCAACCACTGAGCAACACCGGCTGGGCAATAGTAGTGTTTTTAATGACATGGGAGTTTTCAAGTTACTTTAATTCTTACCTCTCCCCAAATATATGGATTTAAATATTCTTTACTTAAGATTATTAACTTTTTCATTTGGCTATTTTCAAAGAGATACTAAGAAGAATATACAAGTTGAAATAATTGCACTGATATGGACCTTATATTATTTATCTAAAAGTTGCATGCTGAATTTATTGAGAATCTAAACATGGCCATAAGACCTGGCTTGAAGTAATTACTAAAGTAATTATTTCATGATCTTATTAAGTCAATGCACTGTGCTTTCCTGAAGGTTAACAAAATAAGACAATAATAATAATAATAATAATAATAATAATAATAATAATTTTAAAAAGCCCAGCCACTAGATTTACATAGGAGAGTCTACTTAGAGCTGCTGAATTTTTGCCTTCACCTTGATCCTTGGTTAGAAGTATCCTATCTAATAATAGAGTAATATGCAAATTGACCGTACCTTCACTACACCCACCAGCCACGCCCACCAGGAAACCGTCACAGGGACAATGGGGTGCGGCCTTGGGCACCAGCGGGGAGCCTGCACGGATCGCAGGCAACCACTGGGTGTCGGCTCCTACGATCCTTAGCAGGGACGCTGGGTGCAGCCGAGCCCAAGGCCGCCGCCCGGGGCCAAGCCCCGACCCTGAAAGAAGGCAGAAGGCGGTGGCCACAGCCAAGGCCTGGGTCCCTGGTGCTGGCAGAAAACTGGTGCAGGCAGCCAGGTGAATGAAGGTCTATTGCACGAATCTTTGTGCAAACAGGCTGCTAGTAGGTGATATTGTTTTGGGGGGAGGGGAGTACTGCATATTTTTCAGTTTCCCATGATGCACTGCTAAGAGTGATGGAGCCCTGATGTGGTATTTTTCATGTACCACCCAACCTTTTTCAGATTGCTTTTCTGGGCCTGACCTCCCATGAGAGAAACAGCCTGCTGAAGCAGAGCAGGCATATGAAGCAGCCATTGTCCCTCAGGAGGACACCATACAAGTAAGTGAGATCTGTTCTTTCTACTGAATCCTAAGGAAGATGCTAGCCTAGCCATTGGTTGCCCAATCCAGTGTCACCACCCTTGGCCATGCTGCTGTCCTCTGACTTGCTATCAATAGAGTTGACCCTCTTTTTCTTGGAAGCCTCAGTGACAGGAGATGAGTGGTAAGGTCGTGAGCCCCAAGGTGGTAAGAATTTGGGATTTAGTCTATTGGACTCAGCACAAATAATAAGTGACTGTGAAGTTTTGCCAAGATGGGGAATCTCTGCAGTCAAGCCACATGGTCACAAGGTTGCATATTGCTGGCATGAAGTCAATGTGAGATAATTAAGCATGTGGCTGAGAAAGCCAGCCATAAGGCTGTCTGTACAAAGCGTTAGATTGTGAGCTTTGCCAAGATTTTCAACTTGGCTTTCTATCAGGAATTATTTCAGCCCTATGTTTAAGGTGCCCACCTGTGTCTGGGAGAAGCCAGCTTTTGAGGTTGGGGTATGTTCTTCGTAGAATGTTGGTTGTATAAAACTTGTCCTCAGTTGAAAATGAGAATGTTTGTATAGGAAGGTCGTCATCTTAAGATATGAAGGATCAGGCTTTGAAGCTTATCTCCCTGTCACATGTATAGGGGTCTTGGAGGCTGGGAATGCTGTGGAGGTGACCCAGAGTCCTCCAGGGATTTGAGCACTCACTGCCTATCTCATGAGCAGTCTATTTTAAAGCACATTTGTGGTACAAGATGAAACTGTTAGGCTGTTAGACAAGGAAATCAGAGCCTGGGATGTGACTCTGATATGTATTTAAAGAGGAAAGAAAATGACTTTATTGGGAAGAGGTGGCTAAAGTGATGAAGAGCGGAGAGCAGTGCTAAGCTGGTGATGATTGTTTCAGACTGGCAGTGATAATAATAAAGTCCCTTTCTCAGTGGTTTAACCAGAGGAATAAATATTTACTAAGTATGGAAGCCTCTGTGGTAGAGGTGGAATTTTCAGCTGAGCCTTGAAAGTTGTGGGGTGAGCATGATGGAGATGGAAGGAAGGGCATGCCCACCCTGGAAAAGCGTCTCACAGAGGTGAGAGCTGGGTCTTTTTCAGAATTGCTGAGTAATGGCAACATGAGCTGGAGGAACTAACAGTAAGGCCTTTAAGCCACTTTGAATCTAGCTTTCAAATCCTGCCCAGACCAAAGGATTGCCTTCTGTAGGTGACTTTTACTCACTAACTCAGCCTATTAAATTCCCAGCATGTCTCTCCACCCCATCCATTCCACATAGGCAGCTCTCTGCCTAGGAAGCTGCTTTCTGCATAGCGATGGGACTTTCCTGACCACTGTCACTGAACCGCAGCAGCGGCACAGTCATCCTCATGCACAGAGGTGTTTTGATGTGTGTAGGGTGTTGGGTTAGGCTTGAAAGGTAGGGCATGTGCATAAATCCCACATTCCTCACAACTAGATCAGATAGTAGTATTCAGGAACTAATGGAGGAAAAGTGATGCTAAAAACTTGGAGACAGGATGGGTCCAAAGGGGAAGTGGGCCTTGACCCAGGCCCTGAAGGTAGGACTTCAGAGGGTGAGGGGTTACCTGTGGAAAGGTGGAGGTGTGCGGGTTCCAGGGTAGAAGAATGTCCCATGAAGTTATGATCATGGGAAAAACAGAGCTAGAGTAGCTGCAGTGGGTGGTTTATAAAGAGAGCTTGGGAGCTGACACCTGAGGAACCTGGGGACTTCATTGTGTAGGGCCTGCAATACAAAGATGAAGAACTGGGTTTGAGTAGAGGGGTATCTTTAAGGGTTTTGCTTGGGAGGTGAAGGGCTATGACTATTAGTACATCAGAGTTTTGGAGGACTAGACCATCTCCAGTATGTAAAATGAATTGGAAGGAATTGAGATGGGCATCATTTAGAGAGCTATATAGGTTTAGAAAAAAACCATCTTGTTGATTGTATTTTTTCTGGCCTTTGAGATAATCAAAGAGAATTAGGACAGTGGGAATGGAAAGAAAGAAACTTATTGATGGCAGTGACCATTCCAGTGAGTGGGAGACCCAAAGTGAAGTTATTTAGTTGCTGGGCAGAAGCCAGGGACTCTCGATATTAGGGATTCAGTTCCAGAACTGGAACTAGGCTTCTGTTTTAAGGTCCCATAAGTCCAGTAACTGATTCACCTCTGGATTCCTGTAGGATCTCCAAAGGACATTATATATTGTACAATCTCAGTGAATGTTTATGGTGTGAATGAATGTTTGTCAAGAGCTGCACAGGAAATGTAGTAAGACATGTTCTCTTCCTTTCTTGTCAGCCTTGGGTTCACACAGAACCTCGCAGATTTCTTCCAGTGTGGCTGCTTTGGCTTGCTGAAGCCCTATGCAGTAGATTGGACATCACAATACACCATGGTCTTTCACCCAGCCAAGGAGAAAGTTCTTCGCTCAGTATGAAGCACAGCAACCCAAAGCTCTCACTCTGATGTGTTTGTGTTTATGTTCACGCCCTGTGGTGTAAAAGTGAAGATTTAGAGTTCACCTAAGCCCAGAGGAAACACAGGTGGTTTTTAAAGCCATTTGGTGAAAACAGAAGTTATCGATAAAGGCATTATACTTTTTTAGATTTAGCAAGAGCAGTCTTGGCTGACATCTAAAAAAAAACTTTTATATTTTTTACAAATGCAAGTTACTTTTAGGGGGGATAATATTCACTTAATTATGGATAAAATGTGTTATTTTCATATATTTTATTGGCTGTTTCAAAATAGTCTGTTCTTTAAACTTGTAATTTTTGATAAATTATTTGTCTTTGTTTTATCTATAAATATGTAAAAATATTTAAATAGATATACTGTTTTGCTTTCACACTTAATAAAAAAATTTTTTGTAGTTCTTCTGTAGTTTCTGACACTTAACATTTCTCAAATCTTAAATTGAGGAAAGATACGTATAAAACAAACTGATTCATGAGTCTAGTCATGAGTTGAGATCACTGTTAACACCAATAAGCAAGATTTAATTTAGTTTTCCATCTTACTTAGAAAATTGAATATAAGAAGTCTTAAAGATGAATTATTATTTTCACTTAGTAACCTGAAAATATTAGACTGGTGTGATTATAATCGCCAATTTCCCTTGTCCTGGAGGAAATACTGACTTTAATTCTTGGTATTGTATGCTACATACATACCCTTGGGCATGTCACTTTCCTGCTGAAAGCCCTTCCATAGGTTCCCATTGCTCTTAGGGTAAAAGCTAAAATCCTCATGTAACCTGTGAGGCTCTGAATAAACAACAGAACATTATTTTGTTTACTGTACTCACTCTGGACCATGCTTTGTACTCTAACCAGATTCGTTCTTTCTCCCACAGAGCCTTTGCAGGTAAGGAAATCAAAATCTAAAGAAGTTGTATCTTTTCCAAGGTTACATAGATACTAAGTGGGATGGCCACTCTAGAGTCCCAGTCACTTAGAATACTGCCTGACACATATGTGTTCATTAAATATTTGAGTTAATCTGTGGAATAAGCTTGTTGAATGAATTGAAGGGTTTTTAAGCAGGACATGATGTGATCAAGAGTTGAAGACTGATTCTCAACTTACCTTTTACCCCAAGAGCAATGGGAACCTGTGGAAGGATTTTTTCAAGTTATATCTTCTCTTTTTCTCTTATCAACCACTGCCAGGTAAGTCTTCTCAACTTGTGGTCCATAGACAGTTTATATTAGAATCACAGGCTGGGGCATGGGTCGGGGTGTGGCATCCAGGATCACGTGTTCAGAGTTTAAATTCCTCATCTCAGACCTTCCAAATTAGTGTCTGAGAAGTGAATTCTGGAATCCAAATTTTCTCAAAGTTCCTTGGTGGTTCTTAAGTGCACATGCTGTAGTTTGAGAACTATATTTACTTAAGGAATCTTACTTTCCACCATTCTATTGTGGCTTTTCCCTCAGGTAAACAGTGTGAAAGTTAAAAAAAAAAAAGCAAGGTATGAGAATCAGTTATAGTTAGACACCTTGGGTTTGACTCCTGGGTCTACTAGTTACAAACTACTTTTACTCTGGGCAAATGACTTAATATCCTCGTGCCTCGGTATCTTCATTTGTATTATGTGGATACAATAGTAGATACCTCCAAATGTGATTAAGAGGATTAAATGTGTTAATACATGTAAAGTGGTTGGAATTGTAACAGGTACATAGTAAATGATCAATAAATGCTGGCTATTAAGAAATATTTGGGAAATAGACTGGAGAGAGAGAGAGAGAGAGAGAGAGAGAGAGAGAGAGAGGGAACGAACGTGCGCGCGAGCGAGCTAGTGGTAGGGAAATGCACCAGATTCACCCTTCTATCCTCTGTGTTGCCTGTTCTGGGGCCAGAATTCTGAAAACTATCTCCTTGCCAGCTGACTTTCTATTAAGTTCTGACAGTGAACTGAAAGAAAGAGGGGAAGAAAGTAGTTATTCCATTGTACTTGCCGCTGTTCCTCTCAGTGTTGTTCGAACAATGGCCCTTCACCCTGACAGTGACAGCTGAAAATCAGTGTCTAGCTTTCCTCCCCAAAGCCGTCCGTTATACCCCTTAGAAGCACCAGCAATAACCAGGCAGGGCTCTCTCCTCAGAGGTCTGACTCCTAGTCCTTGGGAGACTTCTCCTCGAGGCATCCAAACAAGGATTCCTCCACCTGTTTTCTGTCTCTCCACCCAGAGGTGGTAGCTGCTTCCTGCAGTTATCTCTGTGTTAAGTCAGTGTGTTCCTCCTTATATTTTCAAAAATATTAGCTGCTGTTTAGCCAATTCCCTCTATTATTTTCTTTTTCTTAAAAAACAAAAAACTGGTGTGGTTTCTGTTTTTCTGACTGGACCCAAACCGATAAAGTATGTTAGAGATAAACTTTTAATAATGGTCCAGGCTAGAAGTAATGAAGGCACAGAAGCAATCCGGCAGGCTCAGATTACTGAGTGAATGTGGGGGGAGAAGGGAAGGAATCACAGGTGACTTTGAGGTGTTGAACCCAGTGAATGAGAGGCTGGCAGTGGTACTCTAAGAGGTAAGGAAAACAGGTGGAGAGACTAGGGGATGAGTTTGGTGGTTGGTGCCTGCTGTTTGAGATACTTGCAGGTTATCCAGAGGAAAAGTTTAGAAGGCAGTCAGAAAGAGGCCAGCATCATCTGCACAGATGATGAGATTGTCACAAGGGAGAAGCAGAGAAATGGGATGAGAATGAAAAAGAGAGCTGCCCTCCTGAAATGAGAACATCCATTTGAAAGGGAGACCAAAGGTAACAATGCAAACAAACAAAATGTGTGAGAGAGAAGGGCAGGAATGGGACCTTATGGAGGAATATGGATTTGGAGAACTGGAGGAGGAAGAAAGGACTGGGAGGAGGTTGGGTAAGAGGGTAATCAAGAGAGTACAGCATCATGGAATTCAAGGAGAAGAATTAATTTCAAAGAGGAAACAGTCAGTGGTCAGGAGCGAAGGAGAGTTGAGAAAAACAACTAAAGAAAGACCAGAGAATTTATGATTAGAAGGTGGGGTGGGGTGGGGTGGGGAGATGCTGAGATGCTACGAACTAAGTGGACTCTGAAAGGTGGGGAGAAGGCCATAGCTTGGAGGTGGATAGAAAGGTTTTGTTTTAATTTTTTTTTTAAAGCTAAGAAATCTGATCATGTTATTTGGGGCCTGAGGAATGCGAGTGTTAGATTATTTTGCCCTAACTTCATTTCTTTTCCCAAATGTCTGTATAGCCACATCAGAAATAGCACATTTGAACCAGCTTCACAAATATTGGGCAAAATCCTGATGCTGCTCCCTGTGATTTAAATGGACAGGATGGACACTGAGCAGTGAGATATACACATCTCAGGTATAAAACATCCAGTGTTTCAGGTGGGTGTTAGTCAAGGGAGTTAATGCTATAATATACATCCCCTAAATCTCAGTGGCTTAACACAAGGCGTATTTCTCCCTTTTACATCAGTCCATTTAGCTGTTAGCAGGTGTTCTTCCATGCAGGGACCCAGGCTCCTTCCCAACCTAGTGGCTCCACCATTGCCCAGGGCCTCAGTGCCCACTGGCTTTCTACATCTACAGGTCTGGAGAGAATGGAGACTCCCCCAGAGGTCTTGGAGGTCAGACCTCCATTGACCAACTGAGCCCCAAGTCCCAGTCTCTGGCAAGGGAGCATGGGAGACGGAATAGAACAGTGTGCCCGGAGGCAGAGGAGAAATAGGAAGACTGCTGATCCACAATAACTTTCTGTCTTTGCTTTGTTTTGTTTTCCAATACCAAGGCCCTTCACTCCAGTAGACAGTACTAGTAAACTCTTCTGAAATTCTTGCAGCATTTGCATTTAGTCCTGCCTGCACTCTTCCATTTCACTCACTCAACCAATGTTTGTGAAGTGCCTGCTATTTGTCAAGCACTGTGAAGGCAAGCCTGCCACATTCTAACAAGAAGACAGGTGAGAATTCAAGGTTTCAAGTGCTGTATTATATCTGGCTGTGGAATCAGAGCTGGATTAATTCTCAAGTAGTTTAGCAGAGGTTTTGCAGAGGAGATGGCATTGGACCTGTGATTTTGAGTTCACCAGGCTCAGGAGTTGGGTGAGGGGGTTAAGATGGAGGGGGTCCCATCTTCCAGACATTGCAGGCAACAGGAATAGCATTAGCAAAAGCATGACGGCGTGAGGCTATTTGGCATATTTGGAAAGCTTCAAGTCTTCAAGTACAGGTGGAGCTTACTTATATGGAACAGATTGTCTAAGTAAGTTGAGGAGGAAAGTGCAAGGCCAATTCATGAAAATCCTTATATGACGTGCTGTTATGGGCCAAATTGTACCCATCCCCCCAAATTTATATGTTGAAGTTCTAACTCCTCCTTGCTCCTTCCACGCTGACACCACTCCTCAGAATGTGATTGTGTTTGGATATAGGGTCTTCACAAAGGTTAATTATATTAAAATGAGGTCATTCAAGTTCTCCCTAATCCTACCTGACTGGTGTTCTCAGAAGAAAAAACTATCAGGACACACATGCACACAAGACTATAGGGAGAAGGTGGTCATCTACAAGCTAAGGAGAGAGGCCTCAGAAGAAATCAGTTCTGCCGACACTTGGTCTCAGACTTCTAGCTGCTGAAACAAAATGTCATTTCTGTTGTGTAAGTCACCCAATCCATGGTACTTTGCTATGGGAGGCTAGCAGACTGAAACACATACCAAAGAATAGGAATGGAGGGGTATGTTCTAGATATGCTTTGGAGTCAGAATCAGGGAGGCTTAGAGAGTGAGGCAGGGAAGGGTAAGGGTGAGAGCAATGCTAAGGGTGACAGAAGTTTTTAGCTTCAGCCTTGCAAGTCTCTAGTGTGGGGACTTCCTCCTGAAGGGCCAGGGTAGTGTACTGCTTTCAAAGTCAGGCAGGTTAAAGGGGACTGGATTTAGTTCAATTAATCGCTGGTATTATTAATTATTTATTGACAGTGATGGAAATCTATAATAATAAAAGGGTAATATGCTAAACCAGACAGCCGAACGACCTTCTGGACATCCTTCTGGATGAGGCCGGGGCCGTGAGGGCCGAGCCCCTTGCACAAATTTCGTGCATCAAGCCTCTAGTCTCTTATAAAGCTCTGGCAAAAAAGTTAACAAATTAACACTACATGGTCCTGTGCTTGCTTCTGAAGAGAATGTAAAATGTACATCCTCAGGCTGTTGTGATGGAATTCAGTGGCTGAATGACCCCAGTGAGAGTCCCTGGACAAGTGAAGCATACATCGATATGAGAGAATTATCTATAGTTTGTCTCCTAAACACTCCCTGACCAGGGATCAAACCCACAACCTAGGCATGTGCCCTGACCGGGCATTGAACCCATGAACTTTTGGTTTATGGGCCAACACTCCAACCAATTGAGCCACACTGGCTAGGGTTGCGTTTTCTCTTTGAAAGTGGAATGGGAAACAACCTCTGCTAGCTATTTTTTCTTTCTATTATTAATGCCATTCTATTAATGCCAATCAAATGCAGAAAGTGATCAGGTGTAATTGCATTTTAAGCATCAAAAAGTAAATAATAAATGCAGTGCAGGGCCTTGACCATGACAGCATGTAAGTAGCCCTGAATAACTGCTCATTTTAAAGAAAGCGTTCTTAGGACTTGAGCATAGAAAAGCCCATTGTTTAGTTGAGTGCTTCATGATTTTTATCAATTTTTAAAAATATGTTTTTATTGATTTGAGAGAAAGGGCGAGGGAGAGAGAGAAATAACTATAGGCTGCCTGCTGCACACCCCCTACTGGGGATCAAGCCCTCAACCTGGGCATGTGTCTTGACCAGGGATCCAACTGGTGACCATTTGGTGCATGGGATGATACAACCAACTAAGCCACAGTAGCCAGGGCTATCCACAGATTTTTATTTGTTTCCATTTACTCCAAATAATTCAGAATTGCATGGTGGTGGGGGAAAAGCTTTGGTGGTTAAAAGCAGAGGCTGTAGACACATACTTGAGCCACAGAGAACTTGCTGAGGAGGCAGACAGACATTTTTAATTGGCTGCATTTCATTCGCAGGGCTGGCAATTTGATGTAAGGGATGTTTTAAGAAATTGCTAAACCCTCAGGAATTGTGCCAGAATAAAAGAAAATCATCCTCATATCATTTATGACGCAGATGCCAATGCCACATTTCATTCCTTTTCTAAGTTTTCACAAAATGTGTAACGTTGCCAAGCCTGTGATGGGACAAAAGGACCTCCTCTTCAGCAGTTTTGTTAGTTTTGATTCCCTTTTCAAATCTACTGTCGAGTTGTCTGTTTCTGCGGGGACCCTGTTTGCTTCTCCATTAGCTGAGACTACAGGAAGCTCAGCTGAAGATTCTGGAAGACTGCTCTCCTCTGGCCTGTGTGTCCTCCTCCTCGCTCCTTCCACATGGACACCGACATGTATTGTGTTCTTTGCAGCTAGTTTGTCGAGCTACCTCTCTTTTTAAAAACTCTCCTCTATTTGAAAGAAAAGATCCAGAGACATACAAGTTACCGATAAAGTATTTATTGCCTCTCCCATCCCAGGAATCAGATTAAACTTTTAATAATTTGCTTCCAAAGGTCTCTTCTAACTTTGGGTGAAGACTATGATCACTTCTGAAGAGAAGTCCTGTCCAACTACCGACGAGAGGATGTTTGGGGAGGGTGTCCATCTGGACAGGATCACGGGGAAATGTTTCAGGCCGATGAAAGATCTGAGAACGGGTACACTTTTCACTCCTTCTTTTCCACTTGTTGTGTGAGACCTCCAAACCCAATACCTGTTGGGCCAAAATTTTTGGCATAGCAAACTGGGAACGAAAACAGGGTGGGGGAGAGAGAAGGGTTGGTTAGCACCATTATTTCAGTTCCTTGTCTGCTTACAGTTTTCACCTGTAAGAAGCATCCTTTTAATAATTTTTTGTAAGATAATTTGTAAGTAAAATGAACACTTTAGATCTTCTAATAAAAATTGCTTATACTTTGCGCTTCTCTATGTTCACAGACATTTTCTCATTGGAGTTGACGCAGTCTGGTCCCTGGCTGCCTGCCCAGCCCTGTCTCCCGCTGCTTCCTGCCTCCCCAGGCACATAGAACGATGCCCCAAGTTTGGGGCCTTTGCACTCACTGCTTCCTGTGCCTGGAATGCCCCCTCCCAAACCCACACGTATCCTTCAAGACCAGAGGAAGCTTGTCCTCTAAGAAGCATCCCTAACACCCCACACTGATCACTGGCCTCTCTGTATGCCACTGCCTTGTGTAGGTCTCTGCTGTTAGAGCTTTTTTCACTTGCACATGCAATTATTTGTCTACATGTTGATCTCCCTGCTGCTCACAGCAACATGTTAGGGTTTTATGGCTTATGAATGCTGAGGACACTGTGTCCTCTACTGCCAGGAGAAGCCAACCATGGTGTCTCATGGGAAAAGCCTTGGCAACCTACAATCTTGATTAGTAATGTCCTCCCTCTGCCCCCCTCTCAGTGTTCCCTCTCTCAGTGTTCCCCTCACCCAACTCCAGCACAGCTCCTGGGGTCTAGGAGAGGCTCTGAGGTTGAGGACGCATTACCTTGGCCCTAATGCATCCCTCTCCTTTTGTAGCATCAGGGAAGAGCTACGCCTCTATTACCTCTGTGCAAGACAAAGGGATCATGGAGGCAGCTCAGGGCAGAGCTGCGAGGACCAGAAGGAAAACCCACTTGTCGGTTTTATCTCTGTTAGTAAAGTGGTGTGCGTCAACAGTAGTAATGTCAGGAGGGAAAGAGCAATGGAGGGATGGAGGGAAGAAGGGAGGAAGAAAGAGAGGGAGGGGGAGGGAAGAAGGGAGGGAGGGAGGGAAGGATATGTCTTGATGAACTGAAGAGAGGGCAAACAGAGTTCATCGTCCCCAGTCAATCCCACCTGCCACTCAGGTGCACAGAGGGCTTTTGGGTTTTCAGAAGAGAATGTGATGCTATTTGTCTAGGCCTGTGGTCTCTTCCTCCTCATCTTCTCTCCCCTGGGCACCACCCCTGAGCATTTGCAAGCATCATCCCCCATATGCTCCGATGGAGAGGACCAGAGCTAGGTTAGGCAGATTTCTTTTTTAGGTGTTCTTCCCATCCTGAGATCCCAAACCCTGCTCAGGCTGGGCAGCCGTGCGTCCTGCAGACACAGCTCTCCTCAGGAAAACATCTCAAGAGAGTCTCCGGAACCACTCACCTTTGCAATAAAGTTCTCCATCTTTGTCAGTGACGTTCGTGGACTCCAGGCTCTTCCCACAGATGGCGCAGCGAAAACAGGTCTTGTGCCAAGGCTGAGGAGCACAGGAGAGTTATATACTTAATGCGGTGGGCAGGGCATTCTGCTTCCATGTTCACTACCCTGACCAGCGCATCTAAAGAAGTGCCACCGCCTTAACCATTCCTGTACCTAATCAGCCTCCGGAATAATTTTTCCAGGGATTTGAAGAAAATGAGATGCTATGGACTTGGCCAGCAATTCTCAGAGCCCCTAAAAAATAAACTTATCGTTGTGATTTCCATGTGTATCCCTTTAGAACAGGCTAGAAGACCAAGAAACTGGAGAGGGGAGCTTGGATTTGGGACAGTGGGTAACATTTACATGGAATATAAAGTTAAGGAAGAAAAGTGAATAAGACAATTATCCAGGTAACTCAACCTCATTTAACTCTGTTTTTCCGGTCGGGAGAGTGCATGGCTTGGGACATCCAAATCACCTGCCTTCTGCACATCTGCATGTCTACCAGGCATGGGCCAGGGGTTCTCATGTGTCTTCAAATGGCCACTCTGGGGTGGACACTGCCCTGATATTTGAAGTCAGTCACTGCTCTCCATGGCCCTTCCACCCCTCAGTTAGTGTAAGCAGGATGTTTTCCTTTCGTCGGGCCCAGATCCTTTGGTGAAGAGCCTGGGGTCAGGCCTGAGATAGGAGCTTGTAGAGCGAGTGTGCGTTGCTGTCTCAGACATTTGATCACTCTCCCGATTGCCAGGACATTTGAGGGAGGTTGTGTCTTGCTGCTGTGACATGTTTGCTCTGTCAGTGGTGAGGCCAGCAGCAGACTGAATTATGTAGTGGTGGCACCTCTGGAAGCACTGTGGACCCTGAAGGGCAGGGAGGCTTGAGCATCTTTATCTCCGGAGCTTCTACTGAGTGCCTCATAGCTAGTGGGCTAATGCTGTTGCATTGGAGTCACCAGTTCTGGTTCCCAAGGGCACTGCAGGGGACAGCCTTAGCCCGGGAACGCGGGTGAGGATGGATGGCGCCTAAAGTGGTCCCTCAGAGCTAAAGGGAATGAAGGGTCTGGCTCCCACCACAGTTCTACTTGCTTCTCTCATTCCTCCCAGCTGATCCAGTGGAGATAAGCAGCTCCTATTTGGCTCATATAGAAGTCCTTACCTTGCCCCCTGCCATCACCTTCTCAGCAGCATAGACTGACTTTCCGCATCGAGGGCACTTCTCTGATTCTCCAAACTTCGCAGTGAACTTGGAAGGGTTGCTGGTGGTGGCTGACCGTGCTTGCTTTGGGGACCTGATGGAAATAGACAAATGAATGAAACCCATTCACCTCCCTTGCTGTGCAACCTTGAGCAAGTTAGTTAACTTCTCTGTGCCTCAGACTCATCTAGAAAATGGGGACAGTCATAGTGCCTTCCTCACAGAGTTGTTGAGATGGTTAAATGAGGTGGCATGCGCAAAGCTTTTAGAACAGTGCTTGCCTGGTATGAATAAGGGTTCCTAAATATCAACTATGATTAATTTAAACCTTTCCTTTCTATGGTAAAGCACTTAGCAATGTTCCATGTATGTTAGCTTTTATTAATGTCATTTTGCTACTGTGTTGTTGTTATTGCTGTGACTGTAGACATTTTTCTGTTCCATTTGGAAGCCCATTGGTCTACTTTCCAAAATGAGTTGTGAAAATATTATAGGGCAAGATGGGATCTTGACGGTTAATACTAAACAAACCATAGTCCATTCCTTGTCCCCATGAGAGCAACATACAAAATAGAGGCACCACAACCACCCCCGTGTTGCCATATCTTTGGTGTTTTCTTGTCCACTCATCCCTTAGTCTCACCATAACCTCTAACGAAGGCAGGACTAGTTGGAGGAAAGTGAGGGTGGAGGGGCCACTCAAAAGCAGTGGAGCTCTTAAGCAGTGGGACAGGGTCTCCAGACTCTTGTCCCTCTTTGTGCAGCATCATAAGACAACCCTAACATAGAAGAGTGAGCCTTGGGTAGAGCATGGCAGAGAATCCAGTTGGTATCATCTTTAAACATAGTATCTGGTTGGGACTGAGTAATGAGAAAAATCAAAATGACTGATCACACATCTTTGCACTTGCTCAGGCTCTACCGTGGGCTCTTCTCTTTGGAAGGGACCAGGTGACTCTTCAGATGGTCTGACTGCTCTGTGGGGCAGGCCCTCCCTGGGACATTGCCTTTCTGCCCAGTCCCACTGCAGAGCTGAGCCCGGCCACCAGCTGGCCAGATAGCAGCTGCAGGTGTGTGGCTGCCAGTCTATACTCAGTTCTGGGCTGGAGGTCAGCGTGCTCATCAAGATAGACTGGCAGACGAAGAGGCACAGTGTGAGGTCCCAGCCCCCCTAGGATAATGTTGGGGGAAACCTCAGCACTATGTTGGCAACAGGCAGCAGGGGGCACCCACAGGATAGTTGTAATTGATTGTTTACTCCTGAGGCACAGCCCCACCCCATAGAACCACTCCTCCTGTGGACATTGGTCATCTTACAACCCAAGGGAAGAAATCTTTTAGTGACACACACACAGCAAATGGCCATTGCTTCCCTGCCATATTTATGTGATTTACACAGAAAAACCTCAAAGGGAAGAAATGAGACTCCATGCAGTTTTATAAAAGTCAAACAAAGGAACATCTGTACTTTGTGGGTTTTCTCTTGGCATGAAAACCAAGGGCCATGGTGCAAAAGTAACTGCCCTTTTGAAAGGCAGTTAATTTAAAGAGACTTTGGGGAGATGGCCCATTATTAAAACTTGGTCAGACTGAGGATTTCTATGGTTGGCAAATCAACAATAGTTCATTCTCCCACTTCCAGGAAACGTTGCTATGGGAACAGAATGAACTGTCCTGGTAACTGGGGCTGTGCAGGCCGGGAGAAGCAGGACAGTCACTCACTCTTGGAATTGGAGGCCCAGGTGTTCGCCTGTGTCGGTACTGAGGCAGCCGGCGCCTTGTCCAAACCCGATCCCCTTGGGGCCGTACTTGCGCCCATAGCAGACCTTACAGTAGATCTCTGAGTCGTGAGCTGCGACCGTGGTGCTGTCCAGAGCCTTCCTACAGGCCACTGCCGAAGAGAGGAAGGTCAGGAGGTTGGGGTTAGACTCCTCCCCACTTCCCTGCACCTCCAAAGCCATGTGCTCGGGGCCAAGAGACCGACCAGAAGGGCCCTCGGCCAAGAACACTTTGATTCCTGACCGCTGCACCTGTCCTGGGGCACAGAGAGGGAAGCAATGTGTTCAGTGGTGCCCAGTAAGAAAGAGGTGGAAGTGGAACCAGGCGTGTGGTCTTGGGTCAGCTAAGAATATTGTCCCTGAATCGGAAGAACCTGAATTATGGAGTGACTTCCTAAATGACATCAGGGTAGTATGTGTGTGTGTACGTGTGTGAGTAGAAGGTAAGGAGCTGAGACAGGAGAGGAACTTATTTTTTCTTAATCATATAAGAATTCGGATTGAGCAGTTTCTCTTACTTATCATGGCCTTAGGAGGGCACTGAGACATTCAAGGAGACAGTTACCATGGAGGCTTCTTCTGATCCAGTCTGAAAGCCGAGAGGAGGTGAGGGGGGCAGACCTGCCTCAGAGACCCTTAGGGCTTATCTTGGCTCAAGCCCCCTGGTCACCATATGTTATCTAATGTAAAGTGTCCCCCATAATGAAGTGTACGAAGCAAACCTCCATTTTCCCAGAGAGAGGATTTCTAGAAAGATTTATTTTGCCTGTTTAAAAGAAAAACTTTTAAGGATATAAATGAAAGTGTCAAATCCCTACTTACAGTATTTAATTTAATGACATAATTCAATCACATATTGATTTGGAGATGTTATTTTTCTTTTCCTAATTGCACACAAATTCGGGAAACAAGGGCAGCCAGATTGTTTCTCTGCATCTTCAGCATCAGCAGTGTCTCTGAGACACATGGCCCAGCCTCCCGGGCAGCTCTTCTCCACTCTCTGCAGTCCCTTTTGCACCTGGTGGGAGGCTGTCACCTGGAAATTGTGTCTCAATCAGAAGTACCTATTAACATGATATTAGGGCAACTTTTAAAAATATGTAGGATTTCCACAAAGTAACAACGGGCTCAATTGCTTTGTAGCAATGATCCTTCAAGGTTGTTCATGGTGATGCTCAGTGATTATTAGAGGGAGGTCACAGCCCCAGGAATAAGAATACACATACATTCAATTTACTTGCCTCCTTTTTTATTTTTAAACCAGTTCCATCAAATGACCTCTAGAAGCAATTCAGCATTGAATGAGGTTGTTTCAGGCTCATCTGCCTTCCTCAAATGGTATTTTATTTTTAAAAATGAAGTAATTGAATAAGAGTGTGTGTGTAGACGATAAAGATGTAGATGAGGTAGGACTGGCCAGAGGCTGGTGGCTGTGTGATTGGGGAAAGAGAAGTTTATGAAACAATTATGTCAATGTTATGGGTATTAAAAATTCTGTTAAAAATTTTTAAAAAAGGATAATAAAATAATTGAGAGACTGTCTTATAGCATGGGAGACTTTATAAAGCTTTGAAAACAAGGGAAACCCTTATGATGGATAATTTTGGGAGGAAAGTGATTTATATTTGGGCACATAAGGTGTATATCTGTCTCTGCCCTTGTTGCTCTCAGTTGCCAATTAGAACAATTTCTTAAATATTGATAGATGTTCTAGATTCTGAGTTCCTTAAGGGCAAGACTTTCATGTTAATATCCCCAGAACATAACATGCAGTCTGGCCCAGAATTAGTCCTCTGTAAACATTTGTTGAATGGATAGATGGATGGATAGATGGGTGGGTGAATAAGTGGATGAATGGATGCATGTGTGAATGAAGACGAGCGACTTGTCCACGATTATACAACTGAGCCATGCCTGGCTTCAGAGCTTTGACTCCTCCTCCAGTGCTCATTCCTGTCACTGCAGGACTGCTGATGCCCTGGCACACCCTGGCCCATTCTATACCACTCCCATGCTTGACCCGCTCTCAAGCACAGACACAGTGAGCTGTGTTGACCAGTACCCCAGACACTCGCCTGCCACGTGAAGTACTGTAACCGCAAAGTGCACACCGAATTTCAAGCACTCAATACAGACAAAATAAGAATATAAAAATAATTTGTTAATAATTTGTGTATTGATTACACATAAATTATAATCTTATATAATAAAAGGCTAATATGCAAATCAATTGAACAGCGGAATGACTGGTCGCTATGATGCGACACAGGACGCTCAACACAGGAGCTGCCCCCTGATGAACAGTGTGCTCCCCCAGGGGAGCGGGCCTAAGCTGTCAGTTGGACATCCCCCAAGGGCTCCCGGACTACAGGCGGGGCTGAGGGACCCTCCCCCCGTCACTGCTGAGTGCACAAATTTTGTGCACTGGGCCTCTAGTTTTATATATATTATGTTAAGTAAAGTGTTTTACAATTCATTTCACCTGTTTCTTTGTACCTTTTAAAAATATAGTTACTAGAAAATTTAAATTTTCATATGTGGCTTATATGTCTTTTGGACAGCACTGGTAAGGAGGATTAAGATTTGTCTAGAAGTTGGGCAAACACTAGTGGGGACAGGCTTAGGTAGACTGTGCCTCTCTGAACCTCATTTCCAGGGATTACAGGGTCGCCTGTGGACAGGCAAGTCTTTCAATTATAATATTAAAAAGTGTGCTTCTATCTAGGACCTTTCTGTTTACCACTTTAGGAATGTATACTGCTCAGATCCCCATCCATCCCACCTACGAGTTCTAAGGAAAACATCAAGGGGTGGAAAGGAATGCACTATCACATGCTCACATCCCTTCCACCATGGCTCCATTGAACAGGGGCACCCTCCTGCTGATTGGGAAACACAAGACACCCTACCATGGAGAGCTTCACTACCACTTTCCATCCCCACTCAGGTATCAAAGTTGATCAAAGGAGAATAAAGGCCTAGAAAGCAGAATTTCCATATTAAGAACTCCAGCTTTCTTCTTACAACAACCTGTACGGTAGGTATCACCATCTCCATTTATAGATGGGAGATTGAGGCCTGATGGAGAAATGACTTGCCCAAGGTCTCACAGTATATGGCAGAACCCAGACTCAAACCCTTGTCATTTTTACTCCAATGCCAGTGTCCTTTCCAATATTCCCCACTCCCACTCTTTATTAAGAACATGGGCTGTTTTTGGACAAAAGCCAGAGAGTTATGGGATAAACTCTCTTGAGCAATGACTTTTGGATAACTGTAATAATAATAATGAATCTGATGGACATGTCGGGTGACTTAAAAGAATTACCCATTGTTAAAAACTCAAAGCATCAGTAAATCTGCCAACCCAATCACTCAGAACAGTATTTTCCCCTGTTCTTCTATGATATTTGTTTGCTGCGGGAGGTTAGAGATAATGGAAACGCCTGCAGCAGATAAAACGTTACTGTTTCTGGCAGTTTAAGGATGGAGTGTCTCCTGCCGCAACAGATGGAGCCCACCCCTTGAAGTTTTGTTTGAAACAGTGTGACGCCTTGTGGTCACTGGGCTGCAGCATGGCGGTGGGGTGGGAGACTTTGGGGGGAGGGGATCTGCCAAATATCCAGTAAAGCTGACCCTTAAGCCAGATCTACTGGAGGGAAGCAAAGAAGGTAAGTGGCCAACACAGACTGTTCTCCCAAAACAGGTCTAACTACTAAGAAATTCTAGAACGCACTCATGTCAAAGTGTGCATTTGACCAGAGAGAGTCAAAGATGCAGGTGCTATTCCTGGCTCTGCTACGGATGCTTACAGCCCGGGCTCACAGGTGAGAAATGACTTGTCCAAAGTCACATGAGGTCTTAAAATTGCCTCAGCTTCAACCTTTGTGAATCTGCGTCTGGCAGGTGATGCTAAAAATTCCCTTTGTCAAGTGACTGGTGCCCAGGCCCAGAACCGCTTCCTTTTCTGACTCTTAAACACAATTGGCACGTGTTCCCCTGTCTGACACAAGTTCTTTCTTAGGAAAAGCCAGTTGCAGCTGACTTCAGTGACAGCTGGCCAGTGGGAGAGACACCTAGAGCCAAATCCATCCTGTCCAGATAACTAATGGCCGTCTTTCTCTGCCAAGTCACACCTTGCAAATGTCACCCCTGGGTTAAAGCTTTCATCACTGAGGCCAGCTTGGTCTGACTTTGAGCTGCAGGGAAATGGCTTCTGAACTGGGCAAGTGGTTGGAGAGAGGGTGCTCAGGAGAGCACTGACCCTTCCTAAGGTGGGAGCCACCAATTCCCAAGTGATGCTGATGTTGCTGGTCCCGGGACCACGCTGAGAACCACGGATATGTAAGCATTGGTGGCCAAATGTGAGCTTTGAAATGCCCCCTGGATGCTGAGGGGCCCTCGTTGGTGTTCAGCCAACTCACTGCAGTGGAAACAGGTCTTGTGGAAACTCCTTCCGTTGCACTGGATTTCTTCCGCGTGATAGACGGTCTTTTCACAGGCTCCACATTTTGCACCGCCACCCAAGTTCGGCATCTTGAAGACTTTCTGACCAAGGTCAAGTCTAACAAGATATAAAGCAAATACCCCAAATTTAGGAAGCCTCGGGAGTGAACCATCATTGACAGTGCAGTAGTCTGAAGACCAGGATTCTGCCCTATTTTGTTTGGTGGTTTGTTCATTCATTCATTCACTCATTCATTCATTCATACATTCAATAGTTACTGTGTGCAAGTCATTGAATAAGGCTCTGAACAAGTCACTTCACTACATTGGGACTCAGTTTCCTCTTCTGTTAAATTTCAAAAGCACCTGCTCCTAGGGACCTCTCAGTGTTCTTGGAGAGAATGAATGAGCTAATTTTGTGTCTATAAAATTATATACAAATATTAAGTGTCATCATATGTTCCATCTAGGGTTTTAAGAAATATTCCATCAGAAGTGGCAATACAAAAGAAGAAGATGTGGCAATAACCTATTAAAGTGGCATTATCTTCTGATCTAGTCCAGTGCTTCTCCATTTACCTTGGATCTTGCTAATAATATGCAGATTCTGGGAGAGGCAGGAAATTCTGCATTTATAACAGACCCCAGGCAGTGCTGATACTGCTAGTAATGGACCACCCTTTGGGTAGCAAAGCCTTAGCTACTCCTGCTGATAAAAATATATACTCTATAAAATACCCTGTTCAGATTTATTCCTCCTATTCATTAATTCCTTTTTAAGGAAATATCCCAGCCCAGGCAATAAGCTATATTGGCACTATCCTAGATCAGGGGTCTGGAAACCTACCTTCTGCTTTCGGGGCTACCCACACCTCGCTGTGCGCATCAAGATGAACTGCGTAGCTTTTCTTACATCTGTCTTCCCAGCTATGCTATAAAGAGAGTTATTCTTTTCCTTGCTGCTTCACAGTGTTGTTTAGAGGACCAAGTGACATGATGTGCAGGAATGTACATGACAGAGCTCCCAGTGCCAGGTGTGGTCACAAGAGCCAGTGAGGATGCTGTGTGTCTACCCACACCCTTTGAGCACATCCTGCTGCAAGGAGCTGCTGATACCCACAGCCCTGGGCCATCATTGTCTCCTCACTACAGAGTTAAGTTTAAGAGATACTAGACAGCCCTAGACGGTTTGGCTCAATGGATAGAGCGTCGGCCTGCCGACTGAAGGGTGCCCAGGTCCGATTGTGGTCAGGGGCATGTACCTCAGTTGCAGGCTCCTCCCCAGCCGAAGCCCTGGTCAGGAGGCAACCAATCAATGTGTTTCTCTTACATTAATATTTCTCTCTGTCTTTCCCTCTCTCTCCCACTCTCTCTAAAAATCAATGGAAAAATATCCTCAGGTGTGGATTAAAAAAAGAGAGAGAGATACTAGGCAAGGAGGAGCATCAGAAAAATGTTTTTTCTTTCTGTGTCTGTATATAAGTATGAATCCAGTTTTCAGTTTCTCCAGAGCAAAACTAAAATAAATCACCCATACTCAGTGACATCTCTGAAATCCTGCCAGCCCCACGGGGCCTGAATTTTCACTGGGATCCTTTGGTTTCTCCAAGCCTGGTGTGTCATCTTGTCATCGACACCAGACACTATCAGCTCATTCCAAGTGGCTGCTTCTGACCTTCTCTTTCCCTCCTGGGAAGCTAGTCACCTTCTTATAATAGTTGGCCATTGCCACTAAGCCCTCCTGGTCACTGGTCAGGAATGTGTCTCCCAGACGCATAGCAAGGACAGGTTTTGCTAAGAAACAGAAGGTAAATAGCAAACAGACCACTGAACCCGATACTCAGACCAAAGGGAACATCCCTACCTGAATGTCCCTGCAAGGAGCTTTTTCCATTTACAGAAACAGTGTGAGGTTAGCCGGGAACATCCTATCCTTCCTCTCATAGGAGCAGGCTCTTTAACTCAGTATAATTGTAGAAAAAGCTTTTTTTTTCTTAAAGGAAACATTTAATGCTTCTATTTCTATAGTTCAAGTTGTTTGATTAGTGGAAAGAATAATGAATTTTGAGTTGAAAGACTTGGGAATCAAGTCTGTATTCATTCATTCATTCATTCACTATGCATTTACTACCTACCTATCATGTGTCAAGAACTGTATCAGGTACTGGTGAGGGACCCAAGGAGGAAAACATAAAAATAATAAGTGAATTGTGTCCCCCAGAATTGGGAAGTCCACATTCTATTGAGGAAGACAGGCAACAGAGAAGAGTCTTGTGAGCCGTGCCATGCAAACTCAGAGGATATGGCTACCCACGTTTAGATTAGAAATGAAAGCAGTGGTGTTGAAGGGTCACAGAAGTTGGCACATCCAAATGGGGTTTTGAAGGGTGACTAAGAGTTCGTCAGAGAAAGAGGAAGAACACTTCAGGCAGAGAAAAGAGCACCCAGAAAGGCATAGAGGCCTTAATATTCCCCAAAAAGTTTATTTATTTTACTTCATTAAAATGTTAGGGCTTTTATGATTGGAATAGATTTTCACAATTGACCAATCCCTTCACTTATAAACAAGGTGAGGCATAAGTAAACACTTGGTGTAGTAATTTCTTAGCTAACCTCCTTTTCTTAGAGCCATCTTTCCCTAATTAAAGATGATATATTATCTGGAAAAGAATAGAATCACATAATATTGCCCATGTTCATTTTGATCTGGAGTTTCAATATGATATAAAATAAAGGAGAAATGTAATATATCTCCAGGAATGTGACAGTGACACTTGTGAAATTAATGATGTGGAAATTTTCAAGGAAAAAAACCTGAGGTCAAATTTCTCACTTCAGATCTCCACTGGAGATTTCATTGGCATGTCCTGCAAGTTAATGGGAGAGAGATATGCCTCTTGGATGTATGAGGTGTGTGTGTGTGTGTGTGTGTGTGTGTGTGTGTGTGTGTGCGCGCGCGCGCGCGCAGCAATCGCCTACACGTGATACTTTTCAAAGTGAGGATAAGATTATAGATAATTACTTCTTCACAAAGTAACCTAGCCTAGTACAGGTTTTTAAAAAGTGATCATAAATAACTGACACACATATGTCAGGATTTGAAACCCCAAATAGAAATCCGTAAAGGTTCTATTGAACAGGTGCCCAGTTTCATTTCTGAAGATAGAACTGTAGCAGTGGAGGCCAAACACAGAAGACACCTCTGATTTTTTTTTTCTTTCAATGCTTAAAGGCCCAAAGATAAGGGTGTTGTAAAGAATCCTGAATTGGAAGGCATGGATTCTATTTCTGACCTTGTAACCTTGAACTTGGGTGAAAAATGGCGATAATACTGTCTCCTGCACTTTCCTCGCAGGACCACTGTGAAGGCCATGGAAAGACGGACTTTAAAGCAGTACAGCAGTATCCCTGGGAGGGACATGTTCTAAGACCCCAGAGGATGCCTGAAAGCAGGCATCATAGTGAACCCTACACATACGGTTTCACTTACAGGAACCACTTCACGGCTTCTCTGTGGCATATCTGCATCGCCAGCGTTGCTACTCTTGCAGTTTGGGGCCATTACTAAGTAAAACGAGGGTGACTTGAACACAGCCCTGGGACAGCACAAGAGTGGATCTGAACACGAACCCGACTACTGACGGGCGGGGGCGGGGAGTGTATGCAGCGTGAATACGAGATTCACGAATTGGGTGACACATCGCGAGATTTCATCCCTACTTAGAGCGGCGCGGTTTCATCACACGGCGTGCAATTTAAAACATATGAATTGTTTGCTTCTTGGAATTTTCCATTTAATATTTTTGGACCACGGCTGACTGCTGGTAACCGGAACCACAGAAAATCAGAACCTCGGGTAAGGGGGACTTTATTGAGAAGCTGTTCAAAGGCAAGGCGTCGTCACGCCCTTTATCTGAGGGCATGCAGACAGCACCAGTCTGCTCAGTAAGTCACTATGGGCTGAAGGCACATCTAGGCCCTGGCTTCCATGCATAATCTTTTCAGCCTCTTGCATTACTTTGGAATTCCTGTGTCTCAACACTCCCCTGGCCAGGCCCACGATGTGAGTTCACGCTGGCAAGACACCAAGGGATGGGCCATTTGTTTATCAGTGTTGCCCGGCACAGGCGAGGGCCAGTGAAGGTGGGACACCAAATATAGGCATGCCTGTCACTCAGACCCATTTGTCCCCTGGGTCACCATCTCCGTCCCGTGTCCTGGGCCTGGTGAGGAGATGGCTGCGTTGTCACTGAGGAAGTTGCTCAGGATTGAAATGGGGGGCAGTCTGAGAGTTATGGGGATGAGGCAGAAGGCAGGGCCCTGTATGTCAGCGGGTGAGATGGGGGACTGCAGACTTTTGGATACCAGGTCCCAGTGAGAGACAACTTGTACAACTTCTGAATGAATAACGCTGTGGCAGAGATCACACTGGGAAGGTGCTGTAGTGGGGGCTGGGAAAGCCCTGGTGAAATGCAGATCAGAGTCCCAGTTCTGTCTTGCCTCTTCGAAGCTATATGATCGGGGAAAACCCTTCAACGCTCTGAACCTCAATATCCTCTCTAAAACTGGCATGGTAGTCCTGTCTGTTTCACTATTGCTGGTAGGACTGTAGCAGTTCAAGTACGTCAAATAGCTTTGTCAACTGTAGAGTATTATAAAATGTAAGAGCCCATTAGTTCAGTACTAACTCAAAGTGGCCATGCATCAACTGAATTTTTAAAAGAAAAACCAACTGTGTATTTTAGGCACATTCTTCCTAATCCAACACTTTGTTTCTTTGGTTTTTAAATACCAACTATGGAGTGGAAAGGTGATACCCTAGGGCAAAAGTGGGTGGGGTGAATAAAATGGGCACTGAGTTTCCTCTTTGTCCATTAAAGTACCTGGGAAGGAATCTTAGGCCCTGACTGAGCAGAGACCTCAATCGAAAATGCCATTTTTAGCTCAGTGTTGGTTCATTTAGTCATCCTATTAGAAGCCTGATCATCCTACAGTGAGTTAAGTTGTCTGCACTGGCTGAGACAAAGATTTTGGATCTTAAAAACTGTTATCTGGAACCTCAGAGATCATTATTATTGCAAATATAATAACACTAGAGGCCTGGTGCATGAAATTCATGCACTGGTAGGTTCCCTAGCTGCTGCCGGCTGCCAGCCGGGTACTCACTCCCTTCCTCTGGTCGCCTGCTGCCACCACTGGCTGGGGCCTCCCTCCCTTCTCCCAGCTGGCCCTGCCCCCTGGTCAAACTCCCAGACAACTCCCAGTGGAGGGGACAATTTGCATACTATGCCTTTATTATATAGGATTATTATTGAAGCTAATGTGTGTCTGAGGACCTGCCCTTGGGCCTGTGTCATATCTCATTTAATCTTCACAGCAACCCTTCAAGCTAGGTAATATTACAAAATTTAGAGATGGGGAAATGGAGTCTGAGGGAAATTACATTGCCCAAGGTCACATGGCTACTTGAAACTTGGGTCTCTCTGACCCCAAAGCTGTGTTCTTATATTAACGTTAACTATTACTTATTGCTAACCATGCATCAGCTGCCTTTATATAAACTATTTTTAGTGTAACAGTCCTACAGAGCTAAGTTTGTTATTCCCATTTTGCAGATAAATAAAACTGAGACTTAGAGCTTAAGTGACTTGTCCAAGGTCACACGGCTGGTAAATGGCAGAGCTTCAATTGGAACCTCAGTTAAGCTGGTTCTGTGTCCCATTGTCCCTGCTCTGCCATTGTCCAGTCTCCCAACCCACTGGAGAGGGGTCAAGACTCAGCACCTCCATTAACCAAACGTCCCAGACAATGGGCATTGGAATCTGGTTAACCCATTGTCTCTCCGTGGGACAGAGTACTCATGGGTGGGAGTAACCGGGAGACTGAATTCGATTCACTAACATAAAGGACTTTCCAAGGCCAGTGCTATTCAAACATGGAAAGGACTCCTTTGGAGCTGAAGAGTTCTCTCTCACTACTGATTTTACCTCGACTGGGGATGGATGTCCAAGTGCTGCAATGTTGTGAGGCTCCGTCAAGGGTCCTTCCAGCCCTGAGACAGATTTAGGGATCTGAATGGCAACTGAAGCCTCACCTTACAGAAATGCTGCCCCAGTTGCATCCCCCTCAAACACTGCCTCCTCTCTAGTCTAGTCTCTTAATCCAGGTAAGGGAGATGATGTGGCATAGTGGAAACTCAGGCTTTGGAAAGAATGGCCAGAGTTCAAACAACACAATCAGTGGGACTGTCAGCTAATTGCTCAACATCTCTGAGCCCAGTGTCCTCATGCAAAGACAGGATGGGGAGGCTTGAATTAGAAGGTTGTTTTCAAGTTAAAAAAGATAATAATAATAGCAAAGATACTATATATAGATCCTTAATACGTAGCAGGTGTTTAATAATTTGTGTTGCTATTATTATTTTACCTCTATTTTTAAAATCCATTTTCTTTTTAAATTTTTATTTATTGATTTTTAGAGAGAGAAACATCGACTTATTGTTTCACTTATTTATGCATTCACTGGTTGTTTCTTGTACATGCCCTGACTGGAAATTGAACCCACAACCTTGGTATATCAGGATGATGCTCTAACCAACTGAGCTACCCAGCCAGGGTCTAAATCCATTTTCTTAAAACAAGCAAATTTCTCCTTACTTCTGCTCTGTGGCCCTTCTGGTCCAGACTATGAAGCAATTCTGTTTCTGAACCTTCAGAGTGTGCTGCACCCAGGAAGAGACACAACCAGGCCAGGGAAAGAGGCAACCCCCTTGGGGGATCAGGGTGCCTGGTGACCCAGGGCAGCCACTTCCTTGCTTTGGCAGCTCTGTTGCCTAACACCAGCTGACTTCTCTGGTGACCTGTGCTTTGAAGGGAAACAGCAGAGTCCCTCCCTGTGGCTCAGGGAGACAGTGCCCTTCAGCTCCCACATGTAGGACACTCAAGGTCAATAGCTTCCTCCTAAGCTTCTTCCCTGTGAAGAGGCCCTTTAAAACTTAGACACAGTACACGTGCCTGCCCATTACTCTTAGGGTATAACATGGGGGTCATATTACAACTTTTCTGACATTATCTCTGAAGGAGGGCCAACTTTCACTCTCAGAAACTCACTTTGTTCTACTTTGACCATTGTAATTTTTTTTAAAAAAATATGCTTTTATTGATTTTAGAAGGAGAGGAAGGGAGGGAGAGATAGAAACATCGATGGGAGTGAATCAACATTGATCAGCTTCCTCCTGCACGCCCCCCAATGGGAATCGAACCTGTAATCTGGGCATGTGCCCTAACTGGGAATCAAACCAGTGACCTTCTGGTTCATGGGATGACACTCAACCACTGAGCCACACCAGCCGGGCTGTAATTTGTTTTTAAAGACCATGTAGCATTGGCTCTGTCATTTTCTAGCCGTGTGACCCTGAGTAATTACTTCGCTTCCTTAAACTTGTTTCTTCCCCTGAAGAATGACTTCTTGCAGGACTCGTTGTGCCAGTCCAATAAGCTACTATTGTCTCCCCTTCCTACCCCCCCACTCCCCCGCCACCGTAAACAACCAGCAAATCATGATCAACCCTTTCCCGTGATGAGGATCTTATTGAGGCTCAGAAGAGTCTCCCATCCTCCATGGTCCTTAAGACAATCATAGTCTTCCTCCTTTTCTTCACTGCGATCAAGAACTAGTTTTTTACATTTGAAGGCATCACATTTCTCTTTGGCCATGAAGCCTGGACACAGTATTCCCAGATATCCGAGCCCTACGCTTGTAACTGGAAGTCTGCCTGCTCGGGAGTAGTATTTCCTGTGTATTATATTCCTATCCTGGGTCCATCCTCTTGTAAAACAAATCAATCATCTCTAACTCCCGCTCAGCTTATCATTCACTCTGACCTCTGGACTTTTGTCATCACACTTGCACTTAGCAGGAAATCCTCCTGCAGCCCATGGGGTTTGGCCCTGCGCCTTTTCCGAAAGGTCTCGAGTATTGTGCAGCTTTATTAAGCTTTGCAAAGTACTTTCCTATACTTCATCTCATTGGAATCTAGCAAATCCCTTTGGCCTTACCTTAATTTTCCTGCTCAGAAAATGGAAACTCAGAGAAGTGATGTTCAGGCTGCCTCCTCATTCTCTAATGAATGGCTTGCACACATGGGCCCAAGAGCAGCTGTTTGCCTGGGCTGGAGATGACACCAAGCCCTGAGGGCCAGCTGTACTCCCTGCCAACAGCCAGGGCTCATTTTAATGACTAAGTTGATCAAAATGGAACCAAAGGCCTACCCGGGGTGGCTCAGTGGTTGAGTGTCGACCTATGAACCAGGAGGTCAAGGTTGCGGCGGGCTCGATCCCCAGTAGGGGGTGTGCAAGAAGCAGCCGATCAATGATTCTCTTTCATTATTGATGTTTCTATCTTTCTCTCCCTCTCACTTACTCTCTGAAATCAATAAAAATATATATTTTTTAAAAATGGAACCAAAGCCAAACCAGAAGAATCCCTTACATTTTCTGTGCCATAAAGCAGTTTTACATACACTGTGATGAATTGTATATACCCAACCTTGAGATTCAGCCCCAAAAGTAAACTGAGGACACAGGCTCTTCCTACTTCCCCGCACTTTCTGCTGTTCCAGCCCACCATTCCCTGCATTAGTGCTGCCTCTACTTCCCCAGCCCTGGAACAGGACTTGGTCAATAAAAGCTCATTAAATTTGCATTGAATTGCACTGCAGAGAAACAAGGTTTCTCTTACTAGTTCACCAACTTCACGTTGGAGAAGTCACAATCCCAGCTCAGGGATAGGAAGAGAAATTAGAGGTGGCGGCTTTGTTCTTTGGGTAGCATTTCCACTCAGACCATTGCTTAAAACCACTCCTCATTCTCAGTCACACTCGTGCCTGTCATTCACTGGGATGTAAAAAAAAGTGGGGAGGGGGGGGGGGCGGGGAGGAGGAGAAGGAAAGAAAATGTTCTTGACAGAAGCCTAGAGGAAACACTGGGAATCACCCCCTCACTCCTGGTTAGGAATTATCCTCCTACTAAATAGAGCCCTCAATGGATTTTCAACATAGCAATACCTTTTTCAGATACTCTTTTGGTTAATTTAAAATTATTAAAAGCAAGCCTGTTGCTAAACATCCTTGGGATAGGAAAATCTATTTTAAACCAACAAATGTCACCGAGTATTTCCTATATGCAAGACAGGGTATGGTGAAGAATAAAAATCTCAATCACTCACTTACACCTTAGGAATAGCACAATTCCTTGTATTTGGAGCACTGGAAAGCTGGCTTCTGCTCTACTATACCTACCACACCAGTTTATAACTGTGCAGTATTTTACAGTCTAGAAAATGTCACTACATCCATACTGATCCTTGCAGAGAAGACCAAGACCCTGAGGGCAGGAGCTTCTCAAAGTCACACATCCATTCATTATGTGGTTCTAGGACTAGAATTCAGGTCTTTAGGCTAAGGCAGTGGTCGGCAAACTCATTAGTCAACAGCACGGCAAACCGAGGCTCGTGAGCCGCATGTGGCTCGCGAGCCGCAGTTTGCCGACCACTGGGCTAAGACAATAGGAAACATTATTCCACCATGAAAATAGTTTTAGACCAAAAATAACACCTTATTCATTTATCTGTCTGTGAGGTTCTCTTAAGCCCCCAAATGTTAATCGCCCTTTTTAGGAATTTTCTAAATAACTGTTAGGTCCACACCAGAGTCGAGCATAACTGAATCTCCTCACACAGGACCACCAGAGTGGTTGCTCGTACTTGGGATGTGAAACAGATCCTTATGCTGTGGGACCTTCCATAGTCCCAACCAGCCACCAAGCCGGGAGCCCACCTCCAGCCCAAACCCTTGCTTTTCTCTACTTACCTGCCTGTTCGGTCTCTGTCAGCTCAACTGAGTAAGGAGGGGCTAATGTCCTTTTAAATATATGGAGGCCTTCACCAGCCTTGGCCTGAAGAGGGAAGGGCGGGAGGGAGGCTGAGGGGAGACATGAGTAACACAACTGCTATCAGAGGCTGAAAATAGCCTGTGACCAAAGCCCTGCGTTTTGTTCCCCCCACACCAGCTGTGGGGCCCTTGGAGAACAATATTGCTTCTGTTTTCATTGCCAATTACCTATGGCACCTAAGGGATCAATTTGTGGAGTGTAAATTTCTGATCAATTGGTTGTACCAGGAGCAAAAGCAAAGAAGGAATTTATGTTCAAAATCATTTTTCCAGGCTCCTTCTCCTCTGACCTTTCTGGAAATCAATGCGAGGTACCTGCAAATGAATCATGAGCCATATCTGGGAGCCCTCTTGAACTCCAAGGCACAGGTCAGTACACTCGTGAAGAGAACTCAGAGCTAAAAATAAGAGTGATGGGTGTCTGAAACGATCCTTAGACACGCTCTTCAAAGAAGCTTGGGGGGAAAAGCTCAGTAATCATCAGGGTCCCATCCCTCCATGGCCCACCATTCTAGGAAAAAAAGTTTTCTCTCAAAAGTTTTGAGTTACTTTGCGCACCATCTTTTCTACTTAAGAATTTAACCCGACAGGCATCATATTTATGACCGGTTTTTATAAGTCTCTGTAAATCCACATTTTCATTGGAGGTTTAATTTCTTTTTTGCCTGGTATGCACATATTTTGGCTTTGATCAACCCTCAGGGACTCACATGAATTGTAGAATTTGATAGTTGACAAGAAGTTTAGAGATTTAATAAACTAATTCTTCATGTTATGGCTGATGTAACTGAGGAACCTCTTCCTCAAGGCCAGACAATGAGCCATTGGCAGGTTCCAGATTGCAATTCAGGTCATTTGTCTCTCAGGTGAAGGCACTTTCCACTAATGTTGACCGGAATGTTGAGATTAGATGTAGGTAGTTCCTAATCGAAAGGTGTATAATAGTAAAATTCATATTCGTTCAGATCAGCCATATTAGCGCTTTAGTTACAGGACCACACACACAAAAATTGGTTGAGTGATAGAATTTTTTCACTGTAAAAAGGTTGTGTTAATTTCCTTGGCTTGTAGACGATCATATTCTCCACATGTTTTCATAAGGTCTTCCCTTGTGTGTGTCTATGTTCTAATCACCTCTTCTTATAAGGACACCAGTCATGTTGGATTGTGACCCACTCATATGACTTCATTTTATTTTTAAAGGAACTGTCTTCAAATACAATCACATTCTGAGGTACTGAGGGTAGGACTTCAACATATGAATTTGGAGGAAATACAATTCAGCCCACAACAGCCTTAATTTTGCCTTACACTTGGATGCTAGTTTAACAGTCTCTAGAGTTGTTCTGTTCAATACAACAGCCAGTAGTCATGTGTGGCTATTTATATTGAAATTATTTAAAACTTAAAAAAATAAAAAATTCAGTTCCCAGTCACAGTAGCCATATTCCAAGTGTTTAATGCCCACACTTGGCTAGTGCCCACAAATTGAACGGCCTAGAGAGAGCAGGTTTCCATTATTGCAGACGTTCCCTTAAACAGTATGGCTGAGCATCTTCCTCTGACAAATGAAGCAAATCCCTTTGGATTCTATGAAGAGCAGATAATAGTAAGCACATGTTAGATACCTAGCAGGGTGCTCAATCAATACTAGCTGAATGTTGACTCAGCAGGAAGTGAATGGTAAGATTAGGACTATAACCCACTCTTCTCTGTCCCATTGTTTCCCCAGAACAACCATAAATGAGTAAGCCATTGAGAAATGTAGGACATGAAGAAGATCAGGTAAAAGAGTGAGGTGGAACAATGAGGACAATCTTAAGTACATGCCTTAAAACATGACTTTTATACCCCAAGTCAGAATAAACATGCTTCTATTTAACCCTCATGAAACTTTGTAAGGAAGGTATTATACCCATTGTCTGAATGAGAAATGAAGTAAATGCAGCTCTGGAAGGCTAAGTAACTCTCCAAGGCCACACAGTGAGTCAACAGTAAGCCAGTGGCAGTGTCAGGCCTCGAATCCACTACTTTCTCTTCATTCCCCTATAATCACTAAAAACTGATAATCATTTGGAAACACAGATCACTAAGGAGACAGAGAAATTTAAACTCAGATCGAACCCCTTCTACAACAGTGGTTCCCCAAATTGTTTGATCATGGTCCCCTCAGTAAACATGTTTGAACAATACACACACATACATGCATATGTACATACTAGTATGTGTACCTATATTTATAAATTATAAAAATTATTGTAATATCCTATATAATAAAAGGCCAGAGGTGTCACGACTGAAACGACCAGAGACCAGATCACCACGGCCCCTCGCCAGGCCGGCCCTGCCCCCAAGCAAGCAGTTAGGGGCAATCAGGCAGGCAGGTAGAATGGTTAGGGGTGATCAGGTAGGCATACCAGAGGTTAGGGGTGATCAGGTAGGCAAGCAAGTGGTTAGGGGTGATCAGGTAGGCAGGCGAGCGGTTAGGGGCAACCAGGTAGGCAGATGGCCCCTTGCAGGGCTGGCCCCACCCCCCAGCAAAGAAAGAGGGAGGCCCAGGCCAGCCAAGCCATCACACCCCAGCCTGTCACCTGCAGAGGGAGGCCACTGGTGGCAGGGAAGGGGGGAGCAGCACTGCACAGATGGCAAGCAGTGGCAGCGGCAGGGGTGGGGCCAGCTGCCTGCAGCCAGGGGAAGGAAAGCCCTCATAGGCCCTGATCTCAGGCCAGGCCTAGGGACCCTACCCGAGAGGTCCCGGATTGTGAGAGGGTGCAGGCTGGGCTGAGGGACCCCCCCAAGTGCACAAATTTTTGTGCACTGGGCCTCTAGTTATATACATAATGAAACATACTCAAAAGGATATACTAAAAATTTAGAAATAATTGTAATAAAAGTTTCAATTTATTTTCTCATACTCCAGTATTGTTTCACATGCTCCCTCATGTGCTGGTCCTCTTAAACTTTGGAAACCACTGCTGTAAACCATGCCATACAAAGAAGGAACAGGCTGTCGATCACAGAGGCCTGGAAATATCAGCTTCTATCTGCTCATCCAAACGACTCTGAAAGGAAACATGATTGGATCTTAATGTATTCAATATCAGCCACATTCTTAGCCTTACTGGTGCTTTTCAGTATTTCTGTGCACCATGAGTATGACATTTGCCACGGGTTCTTACTGCAAAGACAGAATTAATTTAAAACTATCATTCAAAGGTTGCTCCTGACCCTGTGTCCCATCCATGAAAGGCAGAGAAATGGGTAAAGCAACACTTAAATGTATTAAGATGACTTTCCCCCGCAAGAGATAAAAAATAAATATTGCCATCTTCACTAAAATGAAGTGAGACTTGATGAAACAAATAGCTGAATTTACATGCATCATCCAGATTTTTAAAATTTTTCTTTTTTTTTTTTTTTATGGCCATTCATCACTTGCTGATTATAGAGATAACATGTTCTTTACATAATGCTTTCAGCTTAAAAGCATGACCATGTGTTTCCTCTCTCAGGTGTGATCTCTTTCTCTGTCCCTCTAAGTCTGTTTCTGTTTTTCTCTCAAGCAGGGGAGGATCTAGGTGTTATTATTCCCTTTTTATAGAAAGGGAACCTGACTTGAGGGGGCAGGTTACACAGCTAGTAAAGTCGGGGGTTGAACCAGGTTCTCTGCTCCAGAGGCAATGTTCTGAGGGCAATTCTAACAGATCTGGTTGGCGCCAGGAGAGAGGACAGTGTAGATCCCAGAACCACTGCTGGTCTGAGCACCGCCATAGCCAAAGTTCAACTTGCACTGAGAGATCAGCAGAGCTTTACATCAGTGGTCCCATGGGTTCAGTAGAGGCTGTTCTTACATTTGTTGTTCAGTCAGTACAAAGCCTCTAGGAGAAGCCCAAAGCAGTTCAAGCCCCTGACCCATGCAAGGCCAGCAAATTGACAAATGCAATGAACTCACAGAGGTTCAGAAGTGGATCAATGAGATTATTTTCTTAGAAGATATTTCCATGGGTTGAGTAGAGTCCATGACAGTTCACCTGTGTCAACAACAGATACTTCACCAGTTCTTTGAATCCAGCCCTCCTCTTTAGTCCTGCTCCTCTTACTGCTCTGGTTCAAATATCTGCCTAGATGTTTTCTGGAGCCTCCCGTGCAGTTTTCCCCACCTCTCTCCGTGTCTCACGCTGCTACCAGAGCCCACTTTCCAAACACAGGTCTGATGATGGCACCCTTCAGCTTGAAGAGTACTGTTGACACCCCATTACTATAAGATCAGATTAAAAATCTTTGATACAGGCCAGGCCGGTGTGGTTCAGTTGCTTGGATCATCGTCCTGGTCACCAAAAGGTTGCAGGGGCAACCAACCGATCAATGTTTTTCTCTTCGTATCTATGTTTCTCTCTCTCCTTCTCCGTCTCTCTCTCTCTCTCTCTCTCTCTCTCTCTCTCTCTCTCTCTCTCTCTCTCTCTCTCAAATCAATAAAAACGTATCTTTGGATGAGGATTAAAAACAAAAAACCTTTCACTTGGTGTTCAAATTTCTTCATCTCGCCCCAAATTAACTTTCCAACGTTTTCTCCCACCACCCCACTTTCCCTTATCCTATCTTTCAGCCTCTCCAGTCTAATCACTGTTCTCTAAAAATAGCGAGCAGTTTCATGCCTCTCTGCTTTGCTCATGATCCATCCTCTGCCTGGAATGTCCTTTGCCTCCTGAACCAGCCCCCTCTGGTGGAATCTTCTTCATCCTTCCATGAGCAGCTCAGATGCTGCCTCTTCCACGCAGACCTTCACCCCCACCCCCACTAGGTAGAATGTGCCACTCTGTGCCAGGCCCCCAAACACTCCCTTCACACTTCTCATCACAAGAATCTGTGGATGCTTGTTCACATGTTATTTTGGCTCATGAGATGGTGAACGCTTAGGGAACAGAGCACCTGGATTATCTTTGTCCTTGGAGTTGGCACCTGGTAGGCAAGCTGAAAATTTTGGGTTGAATTTATTCATATTTCTGAGAGGTCTTGAAATAACTAAATTCCTACCAGATCTGAGTTAAGCAGCAAAAGAGAAAGCACAAACTTAGCAAGAAGAAATTATTTAAGCATATAGTCACTCTACCTAAACTGTTAAAGTAAGAATTGGATGCAATTTTAGAAGAGTTAGAAGACTTTTATTGGCTCTCCCAAAAAGTCTGTGCTGTGGCTAAAGCGGAAAGAGCACCTGGTTGGAATGGACAGATAATGGGTTTCTTTTAGCTCTGTTATTAGCTTAGCTGTGCGCCTTTGACAAGTCGGCTCCCCTTTCCGTTTCGTTATTTACAAACGTTCATGCTGGGTAAAATGACTTTTAAGTTGTCTTCTAATTCTAAAATTGGATGATTCTTCTTTTCTAGTTAGAAAAACTAAGTCTATTTTTCTTTGAGTGTGATGATCCCTTAGTAATAAGAGCAGACATTCTATCTTGTCATAAAAACACCTTTGTCCTACCGTGGCCTCACTACATAAAATCTGAGTACTAGAAAGGGTACAACATATTTTACGAAATGAGAGTTCATTAGAGAGGGAAACAAACAAACAAACAAACAAACAAACTGACAAAAAACTCCTTACTATCAAAACATCAGGGCTCCATTCCTTTGAAATTGAAAGGCTGTCCATTAGGCAAGCAATAACCTCAGAAATAATAGTTGCTCTGTTGGGTTCATAAAGATAAAGGAGAGAATAAAGTGGAAAGGTCATACATGAAAACAGTTTGGAGAGGAAGGAGAGATGCTTGGATGTTGAGTTTTAAGCTCAGGATGTTAGGGAAGGCATTCTTACAATATGTCACGGGTACAAAGGAAATTGGGAATCCTCAAGACGGTGAGTGGACCTGTGTCACTGGCTCGTGCTGGGTGCTGTGGCAGTTTCCTTTTGCATAACAAGAAAGCGCCCCCCCACCCCCACCCTCCAATAGTCTGAAATGCTGTTTTATCCATTTAAAAAAGCTTTATTTTTTAGAGCAATTTCAGGTTCTCAGCAACATTGAGTAGAAGGTACAGAGAGTTTCCATACACCCTCTGCCCCCACATGCAACAGCCTCCCCCATTATCAGTTTCCTGTACCAGAGTGGCACATTCAATCAATGAGCCTCCACGGATACCTCATTATCATCCAAATTCTGTAGTTTACATTAGGGCTCACTCTTGATGGCTTTTTTTTTTTTTTATTGTTGACACTATTACCGATGCCCCACATCCCCCCCACCCCTGCCCCTTGCTCATCTCTACCCAGCCCCTCCCTCCACCCCCTGGGCCCAGCCCTCACCACACTGTTGTCTTGGTCCACGGGCTATGCATATATTCTATGAGTCTCAACAAATGTATGATGATATGTATCGACAATGAGAGTATCATGCAGAATAGTTTCAATGCCCTAAAAGTCCTCTGTGCTCTATCTATTCACCCCTCCTTCCCCCCTAACCTCTGAAAAATGGATCTTTTTATTGTGCCCATAGTTTTGCCTTTTCCAGAATGTCATATAGTTATAATCATACAGTATGTAGCCTTTTCTGATTGGCTTCTTTCACTTAGTACTATGCATTTGAGGTTCTTTCATTTCTTTTCATAGCTTGATAGGTGATTTCTTTTTACTGCTGAATAATATTCCATTGTCTGGATGTACCGTAGTTTAGTTAGTTATCTAAAACTAAGTGAGCCACGAAGGATATCTTGGTTGCTTCCAAGCTTTGGCAATTATGAATAAAACTTCAATTAACATCTGTGTATAGGTTTTTGTGTGAATATAAGTTTTCAACTCCTTTGGGTGGATACTAAAGAGTGGAATTACTGTATTGTTTGGTAGCAATATGTTTAGTTTTGTAAAACAAACAAACAAACTGATTTTCAAAATGGCTGTACCATTTTGTATTCCCACCAGCAATGAATGAGCGCCCTGCCTCGGGAGCTCTCCTATTGCTCCACATTCTTGGTAGCAAAAGGTGTGTAGTGGTATCTCATTGTTTTACTTTTCAGTTCCCTAATGACATATATATTGAACATCTTTTAATGTGATATTTGTCCTCTGTATATCTTCTTTGGTGAGGTGTTTTTTAAGGACTTTTTCCCATTAAAAATGTTTTTACTAATTTCAAAGAAAGAGGAAGGAGAGAAAGGGAGAGAGAGAGAGAGAGAGAGAGAGAGAGAGAGAGAGAGAGAGAGAGAGGTATGGATCGGCTGATTCCTACATGCCCCCTACTGGGGATCAAGCCTGCAACCCTGACTGAGAATCGAACCAGTGATCTTTTGGTGCACAGGATGACGCCCAACCAACTTAGCCACACCAGCCAGGGCTTGCCCATTTTTTAATTGAGTTGTTTATTTTCTTGTTGTTGAGTTTAAGAGTTCTTTGTATATTTTAGATAACAGTCCTTTATCAGATGCCTTTTACAAATAATTTCTCCCAGGCTGTGGTTTGCCTTCTCATTCTTTTGTCAGTGTCTTTTTGCAGAGCTGTTCTCATTTTTAATAGACCCATTCCAGCAAAATTCTACTTTTGAATTGCTTTAGCAGAAATTCTACTTATCCAGAAATTTCTTTCTAGCCTGTAGAAATAGGCTTTGTTCCGTTTGTATTTCCTTGACCTAGGAATTAATAGAAATAGAAGAAAAATCATCTGTGATCAAAGCCAAGTTATAACTTGCAATGTGTGTTTCAAATATCCATTGAGGGGATGTCTTGGGTTGGCAGACTTCAACCCAATTTCTTTTCCTTTTTTGTAACCCAATTTGTTAAAAGTACTTTTGCTACATCTGAAGTCATAGACCAAGGGGCTCCAAAATATTTCATAAGCCTGCAGGAGATAAAATTTATTTCTTGCTGAGTATACATACTATGATGACAATGTCTGTCCACTGTAATGTGAACTAAGTAGATGGCAAGATTCTTTGTGATTGATAAACAATTTCCTGAGAAGATTAGCTGGAATCTAAGAAAGGTCTCCTGTTTACTGGAAGATGGGAGGATCTTGCCTCATGAGTATTTAAGTGGTCAGTGTAGTAAGGAGCTCTAGTAACAGAATGCCATAGTGGTGGAGAGTGGCCAAGTGTATGGTATGACAGCTGTGGATATTTTTATAGATGTGGATCCTTTTATAGATGCTGAAGATGGTATTGGTGGTTTTGTTACAGTTATCGTTGACTTGTTTGGTGATGTTTCAAGTATATGAATTCCTTCTAGTGAGTTCTCCCCAAATACTAGAATTTGAAAGTGTTGCAAGAACTCTCAGAGGCTATAGAGCCAGTACAGTTGATAGTCATGAGACCCTGTAATTTTTTCAGTCTGCAAAGGAAGATTGCATTATGCCTTCTCTCCTATGTGTGTGAAGGCAGATATCATGGGACTGATTTCAGTAAACAAAAAAATTTTCCTTATAGATCCTATGCTAATTGAAACTTAAACATCATGTTTTATTTGGGAGATTGGGAAGGAATATTGACAATGAAGATTCTGTTCTGGGAAATGGTGAATCATAAAAACATGCCATGTGAGGAATAGCTCAAGGAACCAGGCACATTTACTCAGAGAAAAATTGGTGATGGTGGGAATATGAAAATGTGTAGCAAATCTCCAAATATCTGATGAACTGTTATATGTATATAGTGAGAAAATTGGTTTCAAGAAAGGGAAAACCTCGGACCAATGAGGATTGTTGCTGCAGATAGGCTGATATTGTTTCAATATAGAAGAAAATCATTGAGCTATCTAATAACATAGTGAATCCCTTTTCACTTTGTGGCAATAAGAGAAAAATTACAGAATTTTTAGAGCTCACTGTGGAAAAGATTAGTCCAATGACTCCTGACTGCCTGAGGGCTGAGATGTTTAATATCATGGTAACCTGTAACCCATTCATACCATTGGGAAGCTATGTAGTCATAGGACCAGTGGCCTCTGAAAATATTAATTCCCCATCACAGAAAATCTTCAAGCAGAATTTGGAAACAACTCACATGAGATGTTATAATGACAATTAATTTTTTAAATTTATGTACTTTTATGTATAGTTTTATGAATTCTGAGAAATGCATGAACTCACATAACCACCACCACAATCAAGATACAGAACAATTCCACCATCTTCTCCAAATTACTTTGTATTAACCCTTTGTAGTCAAATCCACTCAAATCCCTAACTGTTAACCACTGATCCGTACTCTAACCCTCTAGTTTTGCCTTTTCTAGAATGTTATGTAAATGGAATCACACAGTGTCCAGCCCTTTAAACCAAATTTCTTTCACTTAGCATAGTGTATTTGAGATTCATCCATGTGGTGAGTTATCTTCCATTGCATACATCTACCATAGGGCTTATCCTTCTCCACTTGAAGACTACTTGAGGGACTTTTAGTTTCCATTCTGTCATGTAAGGACCTTGGAGGTCATTATTCCATTCTAACAAGTAAAAGCTGAACAAGTTGAATATCAACAACTTTTCTTAGAGCCATCAGAAAATTGAGATCACAGGATAAACTGCTGCCCCCCAAATTGGAGAGACAAGCAGGTAGATACCGAGAATCACGATTTAGGAGCAGAAACTCCCAAGTATAAACCTCCATGGGAACCAGTACCAGGTTTCTTTACCCAGTACATCATGTCCAACAAGGTTGTTAGAATTATTAGTCCAGGAATTTAAAACAACTTTCATTAATATGCTAAGAGTGTTAAAGGAAAAAGTAGACAATATGCAATAACAGATAGGTAATATAAGCAGAGAAATAGAAATTCTAAAAAAGAATCAAGAAGAGATGTTAGAATTCTTTGGTTAATCTCTTTCCCCTACCCCCCACCCCCTTCTGAAGTTAGTCAGTCTATTGCATGCTCTGGATCTAGTTTGTTCATCAGTTTATTTTGTTCATTAGATTCCACATAACAGTGAAATCATGTGACACTTGTCTTTCTCTGATTGGCTTATTTTGCTTACTGTAATACTCTCCAGGTCCCTCCATGCTGTCTCTAAGGGTTAGAGATTCCTCCTCCTCCTCCTCCTCCTCCTCCTCCTCCTCCTCCTCCTCCTCCTCCTCCTCCTCCTCTTCTTTCTCCTACTCTTCCTGCTGCTACTTCTTCTTCTTCTTCTTCCTCTTCCACGTCTTCTTCTTCTCCTCTTCTTTTTGTTAATCTTCACCTGAGCCATTGATTTTTAGAGACAGTGGAAGGGAAGGAAAGAGAAAAACATCCATGTGAGAGAAATATATTGATTGGTTGCCTCCCTCACATGCCCAGGGCCAGGGACCAAGCCTGCAACCGAGGTATGTGCTTTTGACCGGAATCGAACCTGAAACCCTTTAGCCAACCTGGCACTAACTTGAAGGCCCAAAGTTAGAGTCCAAGCTGGAAATTTGGGAACCTCTTGTTGAGATGATCTCCAAGGTGCTTTCCAAGTCAGAGATCCTCAACCTCTATATTATTTAGAATATTCCATTCATAAAGCTGCTTGTTAGTGAGGTGCCAGTTTGCTCACTTCCTTCAAATGTCTACCTGAAGCTCTAGATCACATAGGTCAGTGGTCGGCAAACCGCGGCTCACAAGCCACATGCGGCTCTTTGGCCCCTCGAGTGTGGCTCTTCCACAAGATACCACGTGCGGGCACGGACGTACAGTGCGATTGAAACTTCGTGGCCCATGCGCAGAAGTCGGTTTTCGGCCTGGGCGAGTCTATTTTGAAGTGGTTCTAATGCTGAGCCACACTCAAGGGGCCAAAGAGCCGCATGTGGCTCGCGAGCCGCGGTTTGCCGACCACTGACATAGGTCATCTCAAATATTGTAACAGAACAGCAAAAAGAAAATAGAGCACTGGTAGAAAAAGCCAAGATATTAAAACCAACAGGAGAATAAGTGGACTCACAACCTGTAAGATTAGTTTTGTGGAAATTACAACTTCTTGCAATAATAACAGCAGCAGATTCTAAATCTGCTTTATGTGGTGTTAGCCAGGAGGAATGCCATGGAGGCTCAAGTCTGAGGATTAGTGGTTTTATTAAGAGCCTCCTTTCCTCCGTAGGATTAGCCCTTTCCATATATTTGACAAAATTCTTTTGGTTGAGTGCAGTTTCTGCTTATATGCTAGGAATTACTAGTGAGTTTAAATTTACTTGTCATAAAGGTTTACTTCTAAGGGACCTCAGAAATTATTTGAGCTCGTTCTATAACGACGGAAGAAGAAACCAGCCCTGCGAGGTTAAGTGCCTTATATGGGGGTCAGAACTAGGATGAGCAGCCAGACTTTGACTCCCGGGCCATGCATTTTCCAGCTGAGCTGAGCCAGGTGGGATCTGGGATGCAGGGTCTTCTGGCCTGGTCACTGAGCTGGGTCAGATAGCTGTAGTGGAATGTGGCTGAGTTCCATGTAATACATTTAAAGGGCACTTTGACTTAAAAAGGTTTTAGCCCCTGGATTTTCGGCTATAAACATATTGGCAAACAAAATGGCCCCTAGTTTATAAAGTTCGAACTAGCTGACACATCCTGTTCCCTGGACACTGGGCAGTAGATATAGCCCCTGCCACCACTGGAACTCCCCCCACCCCATTTCTTTTCAAAAGTGCCACATGGTATTGTATAGTCAGGTTTTAATCAGGGAAGCAGACCATGATGAGTTATGAATAAGGAATTACTCATAATTGGAAGTTATGAAACAAGTTAACGTTAACTGTTTGTTTATTTGTTTTGTTAATCCTCACCCAAGGATATTTTTCCATTGATTTCCAGGGAGAGTGGAAGGGAGAGGTAGAGACAGAGATAGAGAAACATCAATGTGAGAGAGACACATGATTGGGTACCTCCTACACATGCCCCAACCAGGGCCAGGCATCAAGCTTGCAACCAAGGCATATGCCCTTGACTGGAATCAAACCTGGGACCCTTCAGTCCTTGGGCCAATGCTCTATATTCACTGAGCCAAACCCGCTAGGGCAATAAGGGATTTCTAATAGAAATGAGACCTTGTGCGATTGATGGTAGGAGGAGCTGTGGAAGTGAAAGTTAGGAAGGTTGAATTGGAGAATCAGAGCTGTCGCCAACCAGTCAATCAGTCAATCCAAAAGGCCCAGCATTCCTCTTTTTGGCTAACTCAAAAGCACAGCCACACATGAAGGGGTTTTTGTGTGAAAGGTTGTTCTGGCTTAAACGAGTTGAGTGTAAATCACTGTAGGCAGCCAGCCTGAAATAGAAATAGCTGTCCCGCCTTGGGAGTAATGCTCCCAAAGCTCTGTTCTCATTAGTCATGAACAGTCTGGAGTCAGCCTGTTTCACCCCAGTCTGAAAACACGTGACTGCTGTCATGTGGTGAAGCTCTGGAGTGCGGTGTTCTGGAACCAGCATGGGCTTTGTCACCAGACATACCAACAAGTACATGCTGGCTTTGCACACATGCTGTGTGACTGGGACATGCTCCTTATGCCCCTTGTAAAATGGGGCCACTAGTAATGACCTCATAGTATTGTTTTGAAGTAGGTATAATGGTAGGTGCTCAATAAAAATTATTCTTTTCATGCCTCAAGTCTCACCCTTTCCCCTAATAGATCTAGGATGCATCCTGTTTCTCAGGATATCTCCATGTAGAAAGGCTCTTACTGTCTGAGTGTTGGATTTTGATAATGAATACAGGTGTATAATTTATATTCAGCATCCCTGGCACCTCATCAGGTCCCAGATTCCTAGGATCAACAAGTTTGGATTCCTGTGGACCACGAGAAAGACCACTGATGGGCAAGGGAAACACCTGGGAAGAAGCTCATTGCTTTCACCCCACAGGGGAGAAACAGAGCATCTCTTAAGTAGTTACAACTGTGGACTTGGAATGGTGTATAGAAGCGAGGGTGGTGCCTGCAGTTCCCTGGAATCCTGCAGTTTTCCTGGGTCAGGAGACAAGAATTAATAATGAAAGTAGAGGGAAGAGGAAAGTTGAAGCTGATAAAAAAGAAGTTGGAGACAGCACTAGCTGGTTTAGCTCAGTGGATAGAGCATCAGCCCATGGACGGAAGGTTCCCGGGTTTGATTCTGGTCAAGCGCATGTACCTCAGTTGCAGGCATGATCCCTGGCCCTGGTCAGGGAGCATGTGGGAGGCAACCAATTGATGTGTATGTTTCTGTCTCTCCTCTATCCCATTCTCTCTAAAAAATCAATGAAAAATATCCTCGGGTAAAGATAACAAACACACAAAAAGTTGGAGACAAAGAACCATAGAATCAGAACTTGAAAGGTATATTCTAGAGCCATTCATTTCAGGAGGATATAGACCTACACATTTAATAGCCCCCAAGGCATGATTCTATCATAGGTGGCCTAAATTGTTTATTGAGTTTAACAAAACAATAGTGCTCATGTGTTTCTTAAACATGAAGGAAAAGTTAAATTATATTCAAGGAACTCTATTTAGGAATCTGGGAAGCTTATTTTATCATTTTAGAAAGATTTTAATCAATAGTCTCTAAAATAAAAATGTTTTCATTTAAGATAAACTTCTAGAAGATTCATACACAGAGAATCTTTTATTATCCAAAGTAGGGTAACAGGCATGATTTTGCATAACACAGTGCAGAGCATAGGGTAATAATCGAACAAATATTTTAAAAATAGAATTCAGTATTTACAGGACAAACCAGTCTCTGAGCCTAACGCATGAACTATGGAAGATTCTCTTACAGCCTTTCAAAATGCAGTTAATTACTTGACTGTTGGAGGACACTGATAATACATTCCCTGCCTATAATTTTCTGCAAAATGTTGACAATCATGACAAGTCCACATTTAGTTACTTATCCGACTAAGTAAGTAATTGGCCTGAATGCATAGGAAATTGAGATGTAAAACCACTTCTTTAAAAGTTAAATAAAAGGTTATACTCTTTTTATAAAACATACAATAATGACATGTATACTTCCAGCTTATCTCCTACTTTAGGCCCTCAAGTATTGAAAACTACCAAGTGGTGATAAATACTGTAAAGAATCTACAGTCCACCCACAGTCTCCAATATTATTAATAGGATTGCTCAGACAGCTTATATGCTTAAGTTTTGGAAATCTCCTTATCCTTTATCTGTAGGAACACTAATGACTTGAAAAGGACAAGGCTGAGAAATGTGTTTTAAAGCTGGGTTTTATATATATATAAAATTTTATTTTTTCCCCCCATCAAATTCTGTTGCTCTAGTTTCCTAGATTCATTGTGCCTTTTATTTAAACTATTTCCCTTCCAGGTATTTAAAATGGCACTTTGCATTCATTTGAACATAGGTGAGTTGCTTGCATTTTCTGGTGAGATAAGCATATCTGAAGGCTTTTTCTATTCACTTGTTGGCCAGGGAACAGAGAACTAACTGGTATGGGGATTGGGAAGTTTGGCTTTGGGTTTCCCTCTGTGATTTGTAAGAGTCCTTTGGTTACTAGGCCCACAAATGATTGGCAACGTCAAGCAAAGGGAATTTATTGGAAGGATACAAAGGCCCACAGAATGGATGGAGGGCTGAACATCAGGTTTGAACGTGGGCAGGTGCCAGGGCCTTTCCAGAGGCTGGGAAGCAGGAAATCCAGCAACAAACTTTCAGGGGGACCAAAAAGGTGAGATCATTGCTAGGATGAAATGAAACATCAGATTCCAGGGAGGCTGGCCTAGCCTGGATGACAAGCCCACCCTTGGTATAGAGATGAGGGGCCTCCAGTTATAGCTCACTGTAATTCCTTAACTGGAAATCAGAAGGCAGTTTGAAGACAGAAATTGCATACCAGGCCAATAACTTTGTCCACTACTGTGTTATTTGGCATCTTTAAAGTTGCTTCCAGCTTTAAACATGGGCATGCTTCTCCCATGAAAGCCTTTGGGGTTATCACGTGCCCCTGATGTTTGCATCTATGAATGCCTATGAAACCAATGAACAATAATAAGACAAATTGGAAGAAGACAGTTATGAGCACTGGTGTGTTGTATTAGTTCTCTATTGCTGCATAACAGCATTACCACGAACTTAGCATCTTAAAGCAGCACACATTTATTAAATTATAGTTCCCATGCATCAAGAGTCCGGGGACAGCTTAGCTGGGTTCTCTGCTTAGGATCTCATCAGGCTATAGTGAAGGGATCAGGGTTGTGATCTCATCTGAGGCCTGACTGGAGAAAGAACCACTGGCAAGGTCACCTGGGCTGTTGGTAAAATTCAGTTCCTTGTAGCTCTAGGTAGGACTGAGGATTTCAGTTTTTTGCTCGTTTTTGGCTGCAGGCCACCCTCAGCTCAAAGAGGCTGCATATAGTTCCTTGCTATGTTGGGTTCCCCAACGTGGCCACTTGGATTCCTCAAAGCCAGCAAGGGAGAGACTCCAGCAAGACAGGCACTACAATCTTATGGAAGCACATAATTGTGTGCATGTAATCACGCCATCCCATCACCTTTACCGTGTCTTTTGGTTAGAACGGATTCATAGGTCCCACATATACTCAAGGGGAGGGAGTTGCATAGGGACATGAATACCAGGAGGTGGGTGTTGGAGCAAACCCATGAATCTGTCAGAGTGGCAGAACTGAATGGGATAATCCCCAGAGCTGCCGTGGAGTCTAACATACCTCTTTCTATGCATCTGGTTTCCCTAAATGTCAATCCTGGGGAGGTATCGCATGTGGAAAACTGAGGGGGGCAGAACAACACCCAGGCCTCCAATCTCTCCAGCTCAGCTGTAGGGAAGGGGAGGGACGTAAAGAGCTTCTAGTTGGTGTTTCCCTCGAAGTTGTCTGTACGCAGTTGAATCTCATAGCCTCCACTGAACTATATCTTTTGTCTGTATTTACCATTTGGTAATTTTTTTTTTATTGCATGAAAATTCTCTCATTTATTCACATGTATATATTGTCTCCCTCAACTATACAGGTGTGAGCAAAAGTAGGGTTACAGTTGTGAGTACATGAAAGTTTATTCTTGCATTATTATGACAACTGCAAACCTACTTTTGCTCACCCCTTGTATTTTATAAATAAGCACCTAAAGGCAGGAGCCATTTCTTCTATCAGGAACCATTCACATGTCTTTCAAGGAGTGTAAAAGGCAGAGGCACTTTGGAATAGCTCATATTGGTTATCTAGTGGTGAGAAGGAAGAGGGGATAATGTGAAAATCTCTCCCCTTTTACTTGGTTATGTTAAAAAAAAAAAGTATATTTGAAAGGGGTGACCTTACAAATGCTCCGATTACCCTGATACAATGCGCTTGGTTTCTACCAGAGTTGCTAGGCTTGCACATGGAGGTAGGTGGGTAATGGACAAAGAGGGCCAATAGACATGGTTGAGTGTGACTCTGGACTTATTGCTTTAATTTCTGAGAGCCTCAGTGACCTCATAGTCCTAGCTCATAGAGTAGCTTTAAAAACTGAATAACACAGTGCCCGGCATACAGTAAACATGTGGGAAATAGATATGATGATGATCCTTTAAGAACCTGACCTGGGAGGGCACGTGTCAATTCTCAAGTTGCAATTCGTCCCATAACAAAGGAAGGGCAAGGAGATGCGCACTCAGCACATTGTAGCTCATGTCTTCTCTTGGAGCTCGAGGGATTTAGTGTAGAGCCTTGAGTGTGGAGAAAATCAGAAACTGCTGCTTTCCCCTCCCTGGAGCTGGGTCATTTGGAAAGTATGGTAAGAGGACTGTATTGCAGCCCCTCCTCTGTAGACAGCAGGAGGCCTGGGGTAGATGCTGGTGGTGCCAGGGCAGGGTAGTGAGCACCCCAGATCCCCCTTTCATTTCTGACCTCCCTGGGTATGAAGGGAAGCACGAGACTTAGCTTGGTGACCTTGACCAAGCAACAGAATCTCTGAAGCCATTTCCATTTCTGTAAAAATGAAGCCAATGGGAGATCACACGAGAGACAGAATGTAGGAATATTTGGTAAACTTTGCGTGTCTAAGGGAACCCAGGAGGAATGATGCTCCACACCAAGAATTTGCCCTTGAGGTCAGTGAGATAAATTTTCATTTTCTTCCCACAGTGCCCTAATTGGCCAAATGAAAATGTTAAATACATTTTAGAAAAGTTTTAATTTCAACAATTTATGATTAAAAATACATTTATAAATAATTTTTCCATAGACTTGATTGAGGATTGTTGCAAACTTTACAAAAAGACAGACTGCAACAAAAACAGATTAAAATTACAAAAAAATATAGCTATAGTCCTATGTAAAAATACATTATACATCACAGCTTTTTCTTTGTGCAAAGTTTAAGAGAATGCTGTGTTAGGCATGTCACATATTCACTCAAAGGGAAGTAAACTTTAATACAGTTACTTTGCATAATGGTATAGGCACAGGTGAAATAATTCATTCTTTTCCCCTAGAATTTAATATACCTTAGTTCAACATTTTACTTTTATTTTTTAGGATTAATGATGAATTTAGCTTAATACAAATATATATATATATATGTATGCGTGTATGTGTAAGAAAATAAGTGTTTGTTTTGAAATTAAGTAAACCCTCAACGTATTTACAGTATTTTCAGGGAATGTGTTCTCCAAACGAGTCTGAGTACATCTTCTCTATTAAACAACTCTTTAGAAAATTAAATGAAGCCAAATTTGTCTATTAATGGACATCCTCCGTTGAGACTTCCAGTTTTCGCTGTGGGACAAAGAGAGCTCCTATGGAGGTTTTATTAGCACCATCAAAATCCATGCAGTGTGAGCCCATCGATTTCACTGGTCCACCTGGGGTACGGAAGAAACTTTCGGCCACTAAATGTGACCCTTTGGGTGTTACTGGAACAGGCTGATTGGAAAGAGAGGAATGGAAAAAAGAAGTCAAACCCACACCACAGACAGGTATGCTCTAACTCTAGCAGCATTTACGAGACTGGACTGGAAGGCCATGCCACACGTGGGAGCCCAGCATACTTTGAAATCAGCTAGGTAAGCCTGGATGAGTTTTCCATTCTCAACTATTTTTGTTAAGGCAAGAAAAGAAGCTCACAGTAAAGCAATAATATGAATTCCTTGCACACTTTTTCCAGGCTTGGAGAGCAGGCAGGCCTTCAGCCTCCTCACTCCCCTATCCTTTCCCTCTCCAAAGAAGAAAAGCAAAAGCAAGTCTGACATTTGGGACTTAATAACCCCAGGAAAAAAATGAGTGGAAATACTCTCACCTGCTGTGCCCCCATCACGGCAAGGGACTGTCCGTTCAGTTGGTTCTGGCCCAGGACCGGAGAGTTATACCGGGTGGCCCTTCCTTGCTGAGTGCCTGCATGTTCTGGTACGACACTAACAGCCTCTATTCTTGAAGACATGGGAAGAGTTCCGGGCCCGGAGCTGGCAGACACCTGCACACTGGGGGAGATGAGCCCCAAGTGCTGCAGGGTGAAGTTTACAATGGCCGAGCTTGGGTGCTGAACGGGAATGGGGTGGCTCGAAGTGAGAGCCGGGCTGTTCCCTACAGGTATGGCCGCCACGGAAGTTGGTGAGACCATTAGCTTCAAAGGTGTTACATGAAAAGAGGGAAAATTAACAGCAGTGAGTTCAGATGATGTCACTGGAATAACACCTGGGAAGAAAAGGAGGGAAAATATCTTAAAAGCACAGGCATTTGTCCAAGAAGCTTACAAGGCTTAAGTAAACTTGAGACTGACCCCATCTATCTATCTATCTATCTATCTATCTATCTATCTATCTATCTATCTATCTATCTAAAACCCTAATATGCAAATAGACTGAACGGCAGAACAACCAAACAACCGGTCACTATGATGTGTGCTGACACCAGGGGGCGCGTGCAGAACATGGCAGGCGTTGGCCACAGCAGGTGAAGCAGGTGAGCGGGGGCGCCAGACAAGGTGGGGCACTGGTTGCTGTCATCGGGGCGAGTCTCTGGTGGTTACTGAAAATTCTTTGCTCCCGTGCACTGCGGTCCCACCTGGTGCTGTCACCTGCTGCCGGCAACAGCCCTGCTCGCCCCTGAGGGCTTCTCCACACCCCCCACCCTGCTCCTGAGGGGCAATCGGGGCAGCAGCTGCTGCTCGCACCTGCTGACGGCACTGGCCCTGCTCACACTGCTGGCACCAGCCCCAATCACTCCACACTGTCAGCAGGTGCGAGCAGGGCCGGCACCATCAATGCATGGGAGCGGCGGAGGCGGGAGCGGGACTGCCAGCAGACAGGAGACTGGGGGCTGCGGCGGGAGGATGGGCCAAGACCCACCCTTGTGCCCACTGCAGCCTCGTGGCCCACAGTTCCTTTCAAGGTGCACGAATTCGTGCACTGGGCCCCTACTGTTTGAATAAATGCTTGATGTACACTCACCTGCAATCGGGGAGCTGTAGATCCTGTGGTTTGGGGAAAATGTACCTGAGTTTTCTTTACTAGACAAAAGGGACTCTGCCCCCAGGGATGAGCACTGGGTGAGAGGGATTAGGTATCCCGATGGGAACAGTGTCTAGAAAAAAAGAGGAAGGGTTTATTTTACACATAAATACTGGAAGAAAAATGGCCCTGTGCCTCTTCCAGGACTAATATACCTTGATGGTTGTCTCATTAGACTGATGCTTCCAAACAGTAGGGCTATAGGCAGGACAGCTGTACAGCTCCCTGAAGACAATATCCCTCCCTCCCATTCCAACACTTGTCCTGAGTCATACAAACCATGAATATTTTTTCCATTGATTTTTAAAGACTGGAAGGGAGGCAGGGGAAGGAGAGAAGGAGAGAGAGAGAGAAACATCAATGTGAGAGAGACATATTGATTGGTTGCCTCCTGCATGAGCCTTAACAAGGGCCGGAGATTGAACCTGCAACCCAGGTATGTCCTTGACCAGGAATCGAACCTGTGACCCTTCAGTGTGCAGGCTGGTGATCTAACCATTGAGCACACCAGCCAGAGCACAAACCAAGTGTTCTTAAATGCCCTCTGTGGTCTTAAGAAGTGTCCTAACGCTACCACTGAGTCTGCTGAGAGGAGGATGCACCCAGCAGATCCCTTTCACACCGACATCCTAATTCCTGCTCAGACTCCTTGGTATGATGTGGTGCTAACTGTGGGAACTAAGTGAATGCAGTTGGACACCATAGTGACACTGTTATGTTATTATAGATTGTTCTTGAATTACATAGAATGGTATTTCCCAGAGTATTCTGAAGTACCCTAGTTTCAGGGGATGCAAGCAAGCACCACTTGAATCATGCTCAAGTATGTTTGGGAAATGCTGAATTCACAGGAAAATGGTGTTTTAATTAGAGAATTTCTTTAATAGTGGCATGCATTGTAAATCTCCAAGGGGGAGCCTCCAGCCTGTAGCATTTCCCAGGCTATCTGGCAACTAAATTTTTGGTAGTATTGGAATTCAGAGAAAACACATTTTAAGAAATGTTGATTTAGAGAAGGGGGTTGCCAAACCATGGGCCAAAAGCCAGCCTCCTGTCTGTTTTTGTAAGTAAAATTGCATCGAACACAGCCATGCCTATTCATTTATGTATTGTCTATAGCTGCTTTTCTATTTTCTTTTTACCATGGCAGAGTGGAATAGGTACAATGGCGACATAGTCTACAAAGTAAAAAATCCTTACTATCTGGTTCTTTACAGAATGATGTTTACTGATCCCTGATTTAGAACAAAGGAGTTATACAACTACAGATTTGTTTCCAATACTTTAGGTTCTAATGATTATCAAGAAAACATGCATATACTATTACAAACTAAAGGGCACGGCACCAGAATTCAAAAACTAAGGTAAAAAAAGAGAACGGATTCATTCACATGAGAGACTCAACTGCCATGTAGCAAAAGCTTTTAGGCAGTAACATTACAGACCAAATGGAAACGGCCTGAGTGTTGGGCTGTGCGCATCCTCCCCGTGCCTGCTAGATCACTGTACCTGACCAAACAGAGAAAGCCCAAGAAGCCTGCTTCGGCCTTAGCCTGAGCGGGACTGGCAATAGCTGAAAGCTGCTCTTGTAAACGTGTGTGTGTGTGTGTGTGTGTGTCCAGATCTTTCTTCTGGACATTGTTAAAACAACAGTCTACACTTTGATCTAGCTGTTAATAGTCATGTCTTTTCCTTGGGAACCAATCAGTTCAGAACCCACAATGCTAAAAGTGGACCACAAACTTTAAAATTTGGTTTCTTAGCTGCTTGGCACTGCTCATTCTCTTTACTGGTAGGTTCCTTGAAAGCTGCAGAGATAGAAATTGTTAACGAGTGAATTTAGGGATTTTACAAATCCTCTTAGCTATTTTGCTATTGTTAATCATGCTCTCGTAGTACAAGTTGCTGGTTTAATTCTTTCAAGTCTTCAGCAAAACCTGTAGTACTCCACTACAGGTTATTTTTCAGTTTTCTACAAACTACATTCATCATAACATCTTTTAGCCTACAATGCCAATTCCCTTTTTGAAAAAAAAACACCAAAGAATTATTAAATGAGCAGGATGAATGAATTTGACATATTTCAACTTGCATGTTATGATCTCATCTAGCCTACATTAGCCCTCTTACCCCCTCTTCCTATTACACATCCTAGTTTATTTTCACTGTAGTTCTTCTTATTATTTATTGATATGTTTGTGTTATTTGTATACTGTCTTCTCTCCACCCTCAGAAGTGTAGATTCTCAGTAAATGTTTGGTGAATGAATTAATACACAAATTAACACATTTTCTTTGTTCTGCTCAGTTCATGCTAAAAAGAAATGGTCAAAATGAAGTCACAGAGATGAAAAAAGAAGCAGGGGGACATGGAAAATCTATCCACTGAAAACCCTAATCCTGAATAACTAAGTGAGCAACAGGAGACCATTATTAAATTACCCCATTGGCCCAAAGAGATTATGGACCTCCCCCCAAAAATCCAATCAGGCACAAGCCGTGTAATTTTCTCCCTAGCATGGATATTACATACAAAATGACACTATACTAAGAGATTTTGAACGGTTACCATGAGGCCATCCTAAGGGAAGACTTGACAAACTCTAAAGCCTCCTTAATAGTAAGTTACAGATAATACCCTTCATCTTATAAGAATCACATCCCTTTTACATATATCATCATGTAATAAATTCACCTAGCCTCACAAAAACTGTAATAGGGCCCCGCGGCAAGTACTCCAAAGGTAACCATCACCAAAGGAAGGTGCTGGGTTCGGTTTGGTTTGGACCACAGCACAGTGTTTTATACCCGGTAGATGATCGGGAAAAAACTGGTGGAACAAATTTGTTATAGATGCGGGGAAACAAGATGTAGAGAAATAAAAGAATGCGAGTTAAGCAGCGACAGAATGAGAGAGTAACATCTGCTCCCACATTGAGTGGTGCTCATTCTGTGATCATGTCTTTCACAAATAATTGTCCTAAGGGAGGAAAATGAGATAATGTATGTAAAAGTGCCTAATCTTCCTGACATCCAATAAATGTTAATTCCTTCTTGAGCTCTACTCCACCTAGGGAAAAAATGATTGGGAACATCACAATCCCTAGAAACCAGTGTCTCAAATATACTTACAAGTTAAGATTTTTCTTACACAAAATAGAAATTTTGGTTTCGATTTTAGAAAGTAAAAACAGGGGGAACAATTTATCTTCTAGGCAACAGGTGCCAGTTACATGACATCAAACAAACATTAGGCACTGACTCAGAAAGTAGGAGTCACTGGAACCCCATGTATCCATCCATTCATTGGGGGTTACATCTGCTTGTAAATTATTTAAGACTTTCATGACAGGTGTTTGCATTCCAGTGTGTGGTGGAGAAATGGACTAAGGACAACCACCCATGGTGCTTTAAAAAGACAGCAAATAATCCCTTCCTCCAAAGGCTAAAAATGTCCCTGCCATCGTCCCAGCCAGGGGATTAGCTGTCTGGGGCTTTGTTTGCATTACGGATGCTAAGGAACAGTTCCTTGTCTTCTGAGAGACTGCTCTTTGCTCTGGTAGATTTCACAAGCCACCAAATCCTCCTCTAATCAGTTGGGGAGTTCCTAATACTTTGCACATTGCAAGGATGTACTTACTGTGGAGACATTTTCAAATCCTGTTAGGTTCTCTTTAAATTTCTTATTGGAACCACTGTCTTCGAGCATGCTTGCCCTCTTTGAGCCTCTCTCTCCAGCAGATTCTGTGTCTCCATTCTGTGCACCCTGTCTCTCCGGCATGGGCAACAGGCTAACTGGCCTGATGGAGACATTGGGCTTGGTGGCATCATTGGCTGCTTTCTCGGTGGTGGCATCTGTGCAGTCTTTTGGTCTCGTAGCTTTAGAAGAGGGGTTAGGGCAGACTGTCGGGCTCAGGCCTTGGGGCGGCATCATGGTGTGGGTATGGGCAGGCTGCAAGTAGATGGCATAGGACGGGCCCGAAGGGGCTTGAGGTAGGATTACGGGCACCGCCGATGACAATGGGCTGGGGAACAAAGGGACCACCCCCAGGGGCTGGATGAGGGGCGGTGCTGGGAGCTCCGGCTCAGCATTCACTGAGGCGTCCAGAGGGGCCACTGGCTTGCAGTGCCCGGATCTGGCCAGCTGTGATTTTGCTTTCTTTCTGGATTCACTAAAAGACAAGATTTAAAACATGACATAAACACATTTTCTCTAAAATGTTCTACCACTTTAGACTGTCCCAGATGGAAAGCCTTGCTTTTATGAAACCAGCAGATAGTTTCCGTAATATTTTGCTGTGAGTTTCAGAAAAAGACTGTCTCCCCAGTTTCCAAGGCTAGTGCCTTTTCTTACATAAAGTAAGTAATCCTAATGATGCAGCTACGTCCTTCATCCCACCCACCTTGATTGCCAACCTACCTTGATTGCTCTTCTAACTGCATTTTGCAAATTGCTGCGAGCTGAGCCATTTTACTTGGGAAGGGTTCAGAATTCTGAGAACTCTCAGCTGGTAAAATAGAAAGAAGGGGTGTGGGTGTTGGTCAAAGCGAAAGAATAAATGCTCACACAGATGACAGATCATCGAAGCCCAATGAACACACAAAAAATGCATCTCCCTCCAAAGCACACAGCAGTTAAACAAAACCCCCCACAAACTACTAATCCTCTAGTAATTAGAGTCTAATTCATGCATAAGTTAGGCTTCAAGGGGGGTTAAGCATATGGATATGGAAACAATTCTCCTCCAAGTCTCATAGGGATCTAAAAAAATCAGGTAACAAGGACTTCTTCCCTGCAGAGCCCTGACGTGATTGAAAACACACCTTTGCTGGTCTTGATAGGGCTACTGGGAGCAGAACTGATCTTTCTCCGGTCACTTTCTATGCTCTTTACCAGTTTGATAAGAGATGGGTGCCGAGTAAAGTTTGGCTTCCTATGTGTGGAAAAGAGGTTTTTGGCACAGTTCTCGATTGAAGGCTGCCTCACTTCCACATCCGAGGTGGAGAAAGAAAGGACAGGGTTCACACCTGAAAGAAAAGGGCAGGGCGTTAAATCGTGAGCGATTCATCTTCCTCTTGGGATGTAAGGTCAAAGCGCAGTTCTAACATGATTTTAGGAATTAAGTGGCAGCAGTTCTAGATCACCAATCACATGCCGGACACTGCGTTATGGGCTTTTATTTAAATAAAACCTTGAATTCTGAGATAAGATTTCACACTTAACATTTCGAAAATCCATTGTAACTTATAACCAGTGGTGTGCTATGGCATAATTATCAGGTTTTTTTTTCTCTTATTGATATATAAAAAATTGTGCATCTTATAATCAGTGGTCTTTTATTTTTTTAATCCTCACCCCAGGATATGTTTTTCATTGATTCTAGAGAGGAAGGGAGAAGGAGAGAGAAAAACTGATGGAATGCCTCCCCAACTGCGGATTGAACCCACAACCTGAGTATGTGCCCTGACTGGGAATCGAACCCACGACCCTTCGGTGTATGAGAGGATGCTCCAGTCCACTGAGCAACATTGGCCAGAGCATCAGTGGAGTATTAATCTGATGAAATACGGTGACCCTCACTGCTATGGACTGAATATGTGTGCTCCTCCCAACCCCCAATTCATGTCAAAACCTAATGCTCAATATAATATTAGGAAGTGAGGCCTGTGGGAGGTGCTAAGGTCATGAGGGCAGAGCCTTCTTGAACAGGAGCTCCTCTTCCCTCATGTGAGCTTACAATGAAAACTTTGATCTTCGACTTCCAAAACTGTAAGAAACAAATTTCTGTTGTTTATAAGCCACTCAGTCCATGGTATTCTGTTATAGCAGCCTGAACACACTAAGTAAGACACTCTCAACCACTCCACGGGGGAGGTACTTCTCAGGAAATGCATCCCCATTCAGACCTTAACCAATGAGGCATGGTCTCTCAGCTGGTGGAATGTGGGTCTGGGATATGAACTCCACCAGGGTGGCCCCAGAGCCTGCACTACAAATCCCTGTGGCAAAGGACCTCTCTCTGAGATTACATCCCACCTGACAATAACCTCACAAAGGCGCCACGGTTCTCCCCATTTTGCAGGTGAGGAAACCCAGCCTTGCAGGAGTAACGTGCCCAGGGCCACACAGCTAATAAGTGGCAGAGCTGATACTGGACACCAAGTCTCCCTCTGCCTCCATGGCCCATGTTCTTGCCACTTTCTAACACTTCTGTGCGGGAGCTTTGGTGGAATGCAGTGTCAGAATCCCAGAGTTGAAACGGAGACCAGGATCCTGACCCCGGGATGAATTCATTTCATATTCCCCATGTGGACAGGCTCTGTCATGGTCACTGAGAAGCATAAGAACGATAGCAATAGTATCTTATGTTCTGTGGTGCTTTCAACTTTTCCAAATCCTTTCCCATTCAGATTCTACCTCCTGGGCACTGTGTGGGAGGTGGGTATAAACCTTGGCTTGATGATGGGGCCAGTAGCCAGACCTTCCTTATTGGCACTCATCTTTTCATTTATCCTGTATATGTTCTTTCCATGTGGAGTGTGGGTAGGCAGGGGAAGGGAGAACAATCCCTAAATATGTGTTAATTCAAAACAATGAAGCAAAGAATTTAAGAAAATAGATTACATACCACTGGGATTAGGACCGATTTCTGGGCCTATCCATTTAAAAGCTGGTTTTCGGCCTCTTTCTTCAGTAACGTGAACTTTCTTGATGAGATCCAGGCTACTCAGAACATTAGCTATATCATACAACCTCCGAATTTTTGCTGGGGAGAAAAAAATTCATATACACCACTTAATGGAATAATGAAAGATCAAAGGACTTTGCTTCTTAAGGATTTCATATATTCAAAGAGCCATCCGATCCTAACCATCAATGTCAGGCAGAGAAAAATGTGACTCTTTTAAAGTTAGCCTAGTGATACTGCTTTAGTTAAAACAAAAAGTAGTTTAAATATTGAAAAGACTCAGTGACTGCGGGTACTGAATTGTGAAATGACAGAAGCGTGTGTTGAAAAAGGAAAAATGACTGAATGAGATCACCCTGTCAGGAACATGTCACAGATTTTTTGACAAAAGGTCACCATTACCGGGCCATCTCCTAATGAGGATTCAGAAGAATTTTATGAACAGAAGAAATAAAGCATTAATGATAAATGCATTGCTTTCCTGCTTGTGAGAATTTATAACAGTAAGACTGACTTAATATCATAAGTGTGGAAAGTTCCATAGTCCATCAAAATTTGTAAATTGTTAGACTGTCCTTATATAATATGCAAAGACTAGATTTATTAATTCTACAGATCTTATATATATATGAACAAGTTTTGTTACAGATAGTCTGCTTTTACCTCCAGCTTGGTAGTACAAAATTATAAATCAAGCCGCTTCTTCCTAGCCACGCCAGAAAATTCCGAGTTCCCTGGGGATTCAGCAAATTATACACCTGCAGTTCCTGGAATGGTTTCCAAGGCTGTGACTAACCAGGGAAATGGAGAGCTGAAAACTGGTGACTCAGAAAAGCAGGCAGCTCATTTGTAGTATCAGGACGTGTTTTCTGAAATTGCAGATCTCCCAAGCCAATTGTCGGCATTATTGCCTTTTTCTCTACTTAGTTTTATCTTGATAGAGCCACTATCAACCCACGGATGTCTGAATATCCTTTCCTGAGACCAGTACAGCTCTTCAGGGATGGGAAGGGGTATTTGTGACAGCCCCCAGGTGTTCCCATAGCCTCTGCTGGGTCCCCAAAGTGTCCCTTGCTCAGGCTAGCCTCATTCCCTACTTAGTGGTCTGCTAATGCCTCCTGGCGAGATGGGCGTGCAGCACACCCCTCCCTGTCTGCTAAGCACTTTTTTCCACACCCTCTCTCTGCCTTCATGGAGGATCCTACAAAGTCTGTTATAGATGTGAGGGCAGAATTCTGTGCCAGGAATCCAACCTATAATCCTATTCCAACTTTGAGCAAATATTTTGGCCAAAACCACTCTTTCAAACTGGCAAACCAACTGTGCCGCAATTCACTTCTGGGGACAATTTTAGAAGTTATTTGTACTCTGACATATGAGAGACAGTGGAAATAGCAGAGACCCGAGTTCCAGTCCCACTTTAGTTTACTGCTCATTTAGACTTCAGGCAACCACAGATTGTATACTAGTAAAATGCGACAATGCTACAGTAGCAAACGAGGTAACTTTTAACAAACTGTCAGACAAATCAGAGTAGTTATATGCATATCTTTTGGATCATACACATTAGTTAAAGCAGGATGGCCATGGCTTCTGGGGAGAAGTGAAAATACAAAAGCATAATTAGAGAAGACCTATTTATATAGCAAATATATTTGGAAATCAGTTTGTAACAGAGATTTTATTTTATTAAGAACAGGTCCAAAAGTCCACGGAGTCATGACACTTACTTTTAAATTTGCTTTTATCCAAATCTTCCACGTGGTCCTCCCCAATTAAAATCTTGGCAGCAGTTTCTAGGCTCACTATCTGAGGCGTTGACACCAGAAACAGCATCACAAACTTCTGGCTCATCACTCTTAAAGACTTGTCTTTGCGGCTGTTTACAGAGGCTTTGAAGAAGATTGAGGATTAGAGAATTAAAATGCATGAAGGGACGAGTGACTTCTAAAGTAACAAGGCTAAAAATACCACCACCTGACCAGACAGTTGACAACTGCGGCATTTTAACATGAAAGGCAGCAGTAGCTTTAGAGCAGTGTTTCCGAAGGAACCTCCTTTTTAGACCTTGTGACTATCAGCTCTCACCTGCTCGAAATTCCACTCCCGGGAGTTCGACAAAACACGTGTCTGCGTGCCCGTTTTGGTCCGTGTTTGCCTTGGTGACATGATCCTCTACACTGCAACTCTTACTGAAGTCAAACTCTTGTTCATATTCCTTCTTCTTGATCATCATGATTTGCTCGGCGTATTTGTTTTCCTCCCCGACGATTTTCAAAGCCACCAGGGTTTTGTTGAGATTATGCCGCCCGTGCCAAGTGTACCTGTTTTTGGCCAGGCGGCTCACCATGTGTAAACTCTCTAGGACATTCACGATATCGTAAATGCGTCGACGCTCAACATCTACAAGGAATGAGCAGCTGTATGTTACTAGGATCAGATTTTGGAATGTGTACAGAATTGAATAACTTTTTTTTCTTCCATGGTTATTTGTCAGTAGGTTCTGGATGTTACAACTTATTTACACTCAACAAGGGTGAAGATGAGAAAGACATGTCCCTACTCTCAAAGGGTACAAATTAATTGACATGAATTAGAGATGCCATTTATTGAGGGTCTACTATGTGCCATATGGCTTTAAGAAATTTCTAGCCTAAACGTGTGAGGTAGGTATTATCCTGCACACTTGAATGAGGAGGAAATCGAGGCTCAGGCTGGCTAAGTGGCTCACCCCAGGGCACAGAGCCAGTAAGTGGCAAAATCAAATCTTTAATACTCCAAATACCACACTTTACAACCTGTTTTTTTCTGTTACTCCCCCCCCCTCCCGCCACACACACACACACACACACACACACACACGCACGGTTGTCATATGATAGCTATAAGGTGCTGAGATTTCTTACTGTTCCTGGAACCTGCCACATATGCCTTTGCCTGAAGGCCTTGGTGCTGGGCTATTCCTCTGCCTGGAATCCCTCTCCCAGATGTCCACATGGCTCCCCACCTCAGTTCTTTCAAGTCCTTGCTCAAATGTCACCTTGTCAAACTGAGGCCTGACCTGACTGCTTACTTTAAAATTGCAAAACACGCCCCCAGCACTCCCGCTCAATCCTTTTATCCCGGTCCACGTTTTCTTTTTTCCATAACATGTATGACCTTCTAACTAACATACGTTATAATTTCTCATTAGGTCCTTTGAATAGTGTCTATTGCTCCCACTAGAATGTTGATTCCATGGGAGCAGGCATTTTTCCTTTTTGTTCACTGATGTTATCACAAGTGGCTACAACACTGCCTGGCACATAGTAGGCGATCAATAGATGCCTGCTGAATTACAGAGTACATCCGACATAGCTACAATGATGTAGGTGAATCGATGACTATCAATGGCATATTCTTAAAATGTGAAGTAAAATTAACCTTTATAAACATGTATTAGATCAAAACTTTATGGCTTAATAGCTATATATTAAAATATCCTGCATATCTCTTTGAAGTTTAAGATACTTTCATGATTAAAAAGGTGCCCCAAATTTGCCTTAGACCTCTTCTTAGCTATAACTAGATTTGAGTCTTTAAAGAAAGGAGTAAAAGGGGGCAGGGAGGACACAGTAATTTTGCCAAACGCTCAGAAAATGCATCGGTCCTTATAACAGCGTTGAGCGGCAGGGAGCGCTAAAGCCCTGCTCCTCCCCACCCAAGCTGATGCTCATCATAAACTGTGCAGACACCATTCCACAGCCTGGCTTTTCAACCACAGAGCCAAGAGAGAAGTTCCAAGTTGTAGCTGATATGAAACAAGTCATAAAACAATGCTGCCTTCCTTTAAAGCTGCAGAGCTTTTGAAATGCAGTCCCAAGCAATCTCCATTGTGATTTTTTGTTGTTTTAAGACTCACTGACATTGGAAACTATATGCCTTTATTCCTGAATTAATAGGGCTTTCGAGATTCATAATTCTCTGTGGCCTTCTTTGTGTCACTACACTGTCTAGATGAGTGTGAGTCTGAAGGCGTAAGTCCACAAAGTCACTTTTTTCACCATTTCAGTGAGCTGTTTGCATACTTACTAAGTTCCTCAGCTACTTCGTCAAGACAGATGTCATTATTCACAGCAGGGTTGGGATAGTTAGGATATCGTGCTAAGAATTTATGACACAATAATCCTAAACTTTTCTCTTTTCGACTTGGTTGGGATTTCTCACATTCGTCTCCTGATAAGTGTTCCTACAAAGGAAGAGGTAAATATGTCTTATGAAATCAAGTTTGACAGATATATTAGGGGCATCTGCATTCTATGACTAACACTGGTACGAGTGCTTTGTTTAAATAGCTGCAAAATTGGGGGGTTTAGCGGGGGGGCGGGGAGTATAAGGTGTGGAGCCAGTATAAGCTGTGTGGCAGATCTAAAAGGAAAGCTTGAGCTGAAAGTAAGTCCAAGGTTCAGAATTCCCAGTGCTATAATGGATGGGGTCCAAATCTTTCTCGTGCTTTGGAGGAGGCTAATAGTCTGGGGATGGCGATACATTATATTGCTGGCATTTCTGCAATAGCTACTCTTCTCCTCCCCCCAAATCCCTTCAGTCCTCTGCAAACCTACGTGTAAACAATCTTTGGGCTTAGGTAATCCATTTCTGTTGTTGAACAGCCCCCTTTTCTGATCTCTGTTGCGGATCTCGGGGCTCACGGCACTGATGAGCATTTTCAGGTTGGCTGTTGGTGTCCAGGGTTCTCCCTGGGAGATTTCCTTGGGCTTGGTGGGTGTGGTTAAAGGGCCAAAGTCAGGCTGGATCTCTGCCAACACTCTATTTGCTGTAGTGGATTCTTTCAGAGGTGTTTTCATCTGTCCCCTTTTATGTGGCTCAAAAAAGAGATTTTCCTGGTTTAAAACAATAATTAAATTCACTGTAAAACAGGATTTATCAGATAGCTTTTGACTCTAGAAATTATACAATAGAATATTGCTACGGGAAAGAGTGCCAAAGGAGGTTGCAGAGTTGATTAAATTAGTAATGATATTGATACCTGTCCTTTTAAAAACTAATGCTCCCATTTTTTAAAAAAAATTTTGCAACAAAACATGGATTTAATTTTTTTCATCTCTTGTTCCAAGGATTAAAAAATTTCAAAATTTACGTATTTTTAACTTTTTATGTTGAAATAATTTTAGCTTTCGAGTCAAGTTGCAAAGATAGCAGAGAGTTCCTACACCTTTCACTCAGCTTCCCCTAACACAGTGGTCGGCAAACTGCGGCTCTCGAGCCACATGCGGCTCTTTGGCCCCTTGCGTGTGGCTATTCCACAAAATACCACGTGCGGGCGCGCATGTACAGTGCGATTGAAACTTCGTGGCCCATGTGCAGAAGTCGGTTTTCGGCTCTCAAAAGAAATTTCAATCGTTGTACTGTTGATATTTGGCTCGGCTGACTAACGAGTTTGCCGACCACTGCCCTAACACAAGTGAAACTGTAATAAGTAAAGGTCTCCGTTGCAGAAACAATGTCCCATTCATCTGTGTAACCAGCACAACGGCTGCATGCAGTAGGTGCTCAATAAAACACCACTGATGTAGAAGAGTCAGACAGCCAAGAAGACGAGGGTGAGGGCTAGCATGTGGTCAGACTTGCTGGTAAAAATCTGGTAGGGAGCAAAATCCAGAGTGCCAAAGAGTAGGATTTCTGACCAGAAAAGGCTGCCCTTTGAATATCTACCCCTTCACTTTACTGATGGAGAATAAAATTAGTTACTCAAAGTCACAAAGCTTCTCCCTGGCAGTGGGGGAACTGCTACTGAGGCGTAAAAGGGTAAATTGACAGCAGTTCAGAAATAAGACTAATGGAGACCACGTTTCTTCTACTTTTGGACACTAGGGACCCCACATATCCTTCCAATCTATTTTTAAAGAAAATGCTTGGAATGGCAATAAGCGAAAGAATAGAGAGACACACTAATTCCTCAGTGACTTTAGAAACAAAGATTAATGGGACTATTTTGTATGCCTGTGACTCCTTAGGATTATCAGTTTGTATTTTCACCAAATCCTATAGTCCCGTTCTGCAGAAGAGGACAGCCAGGCTTCGAGAAGTCACACCCGACGTGAATCCTCAATCCAACTATGGCACTCTTACATAAAGCCATGTAAGGTTTCCAATGGGAAACCCTCCTGAGCATGTGTACTGGAGAGGCGCTTACCCAGGAAGGGATTTTTCTAAAGGCTACTCTCCTTAGCCTCAGGCTATCAAAGTAACCGCCAAATCCGCCATTTTCTCAGTTGACTAATACATAAAACTTTTAGGAAATTTGCACATTTCTTTTTTTGTTAACTTAGCAGTCATTGAACACCAGTCAAGACACTCCCACTGACAATTCTTTTGCAATTTTACAAAAAAATTTTTTTCCCTTAGAGTGTTTGCAGACCCAATAGTTAAAGAAGCTGGTGATTCAGTAGAAAATTATCTTAAAAAGAAATCCAAACTTAAATCATGTCAAATGCCCTTTCTGAATTCCTTTTGTTCAAAAATTCTCAGAAATATCATAATGAAACTAACAAATTTTACTATTCTTAAAAATAACTTTTCTCTCTGCTTATCTATTTGAGACTTAAGATTATTTTAACTCTGGGCAACTGTCTTCCTCTTCAAAAATTAAATTTCCCTTCCTTATGGGTTTTTACAGAAGCCAACTAAAAGAGGATGCAAAATTATTAAGATATTGGATATTGAAAAATTATGAGTTAAATTAGGATGATAATTTATTTAAAACAAAGAATAAATACTGAAGTTAAAAAGGTACCTTTTCGTTCTCCATCCTGTAAATTTCTCATACTTTTAGAGTTTTTAAAAAAATAAAAAATCTGAAGTTCCTCCAAATATCCTGATGGTTCAGGTGGTCCACACAATTCTATTAAAATTTAATATCCTGAAAGAAAAAAGGAAATAGCAAAATTAAAGAAAAATAAAAGCAGGAGATCCACTGAAAATTCCTTCACAGACACCATAGGCTACAGAAACAAAGACTAACGAAAACTGACAATCTGCATGTACATTTTATTCCAGACCAGAGATAGCCCCATTGGGCAGGGAACTACATCAAACGCCTGTAAATTCTCTCAGCAAACGGATCCGCTGTAATGAGACTTCAAGCAACCCACAGCATTTCCAGTGACAGCCCGCTCTCACCTTCAGAGAAGTCAGGCCACTCCTGGAAGCCCTCCGAACGGACTGGAGCCAGCTCAAGCACCCACCCAGTCACAGGTCAGGGCTGAAGACTGAGCTCGCGAGCCTAGGTTCCGCTGAAGTGACACGACCCCAAGTGTCTGGCTAAAAGCCTGAATTTCGATGCTTGAATTTCTCCCCTGACACTCACACACGTGCATAGGCTCAGCAGTCAAGTCTTGGAAAATAGCTTGATAGGCAAATTCCAAATTCAGTTCTTAAGCTCCCAACACACTCTGGGCATTTAAAGAACGCCTTATGATTCAGATTTTTATAAAGGCTTTCCTAAAGATGCAAAGCGCTCTGTACTAGCTATTCGGAGGGCCAGTTCGCTTCACGAGGTTGAACCCCGCCCTGGAAGACTGCCCTGGCTCCGTAAGGTGACCAGGTACAGTCCCTCTGGCGCCACACGCTTCGCACGCAGCGCTCTTTCCCCTCCACCAGGTCAATTGCCCCCTCCCCCGCGGCCCGGTTCGCGCGCCGCCCGCGGGGCAGTTTCCGGACAGCATCCTCGCGGTTTCCAGGGCAACGGTTGCCGACCACTCAGAGAGCCACCCGCGGGCCTCTGATTGGTTGGAGGTGCCAGGGGCGGGCCCGGACCTTCCGCCCTCGATTTAAAAATTTGGCGCGGAAAGCCGGACTGTGGCCGGCGCCGCCCCTTAGCAGCGCGGGGCTAGAGCGCGGGCAAACCCGCGCCCGGAACCTCGGCACCCCGCCCCTCCCCCTCGCTCGCCCCCTCCCCTCTGCGCGGGAGCTCAGCTCCTCCCTCCGCCGCCCCCGGCGGAGCGAGAGGCGGGAAACGGCCGCCGCCGCCGCAGCCCTCCCCAGCTCTCTCCCGGTGCCCGGCTGGCCGGGCGCTGCTCCCCTCGGCGTCCCGCTGACCTGTCAGTTCACCTCACGGTCGGAGCGGGCGGAATCTGAGCGGGGACTCCTCGGCGCTCTTCCCCACTCAGGCTCCGGAGCCCCGCGAGTCGGGCCGTCCAGTCGGTCCTTCTGCCGTGCCGAGGTGGGTGCCAGAAGGGAACGCCGGGACCGGGACTGGCGGGCCGGCGGGAGAGCAGTGGTAGCGTGACCGTCCAGGAGCAGTCAAGCCCCCGATTTGAAATTAACCCGCTCCCCGCGCGAGCCCATCCCGCGGGCAGGGCGGGCCGCTCCCCTCCCCCACGCCCACTCTTCCCGGCCCCGGACATCGCGCGCCAATCCGAGCCTCCAGATCCGAACCGGCCGCGAATCACCGTACAGGCGCCGCCCTCCGGACCCGCCTCTACGACGGTGTTGGGGGAAAAGTTCAGCAACTTTTTTTTTTTTCCTTTTAATTTGCAAGCACCCCCCTCCTCTGACTCAAAGGTGGGGAATGAAGTTTGGCCCTCCAGGGGCCGTCGGACTGGGACTCGCGCGCTCTGCGACCCCTGCCCAGCCCCAGATGCATTCACCTACCCTCCGGACCCTAGCCGGGACCCTTCCCCCTGCCATCCCTGGCAGGCATGATTGTGCCGATCACCCTCTGCCCCGTGGCTCCGAGGAGAAATTGGTGTGTGGAGGGAGAGGCTTGGCCCACTGGTGCCAAACTCGATGGGCGCGGGGTGTTGGCGGAGACCTGAGAACTCAGGTGTGTGAAGAGGAAGGAGGGTTAGGGTTGAATACCCGCCAAGCTTGTTGGGCGTCCGCCGCTCCCTCTCCTGGTCTCCCACCCGCACCTCCCTTTCCCTCGTTTTCCTGTTTCCGAGCCTCGGGAAGCTTCAACGTGAACTATTACATAGTTGTAGATTGATAGCAGGGTTGGGAGACGCTGTAGTCCAACACGCTTCGTTTTGCAGACAGGGAACCCGAAGCCCGGGCGGCAGCGCCGCCTTGCCTGCGCCCTGGTTGTCTGGCTCCTGTTATTTGCCTTAAAACGTTTCCCCTTTCCTGGGGATCTGCGTTGGAGTTCCGGGACCGCACGGATTGCCCAACCACACCTAGATCAGGGCGCCCATCTCTCGGCTGTTCGGTGTGAGCGCTTCCTCCTTTTTTTTTTGTAATTTCGTGTGTCAACTACAGCAAGTCCTGGGCTACGATTCCCCGGTCCCATCTCCTACTTTTGTGGCTATGAATCACCCGGTGCTGACTTGCGGCGCGGGACATTTTTACATTCCCGGATGCGATAAAAGGGCCTGGATACGGTGATACTGAGGCTGCGGTCACCGTGCTACAGCGACCGGCCGCAGGCCCAGAGGTCGGGTGACAAGCAGTGGCTCTTCCCCCAGCAGAACGCGTCCTCACAGTGCGCAGGGTGGTCGCCCCGAAAGGTGCCTCTGTCCTCCCTTCGCTGCCAGCCTGGCACGGGCCATCCTGGCCATCCACATCCTAGGGTATGTGCTGGCAAGTGTTGTTGCTCAAGAAAGCGCTTGGACCTGAAAGCGGGCTCTTGGTGGGGTGCCTACAGCTCTTGGATTTAAAATAAAGCCAGGGTCACAGGCAGGGCCCCACCGCCAACAGCACTGAGCGGCGGTTCTTGCTGAGCCCCCCCCGCCCCCACCCCTACACCTTTTCTGGAGCAAGGTGGGCAGTTGGTGCTTCTGCTTTAGCCACTATATGTTTCACAAATTGTTTTGCCCCTCCTCCCTCCTGGTACCCATAGGAGTGCTCCTGTTCAGCTTTGCCCTGACTCCCTGAAGTTTTTACGGCCCACGAGTCTTCTTTAAAGGGACTCTCTTCAGAAGCAGCCGATCTGTTCAGAGGCGGTGGCTAGTGCGCTCGCATCTGTCGTCTACAGGACCATTCGTGTCTGAGTGACAAATACTTGTAGGGCAGATTGTGCAAGGAGCAGCCATCTCTGGTGACACTGCACGGAGGGCATCTCATTTAATTCTCAGCACAGGCGTTAACCATGGGTTAGGATCCAGAAAGAGAAGCAGAGCATTCTTTAAGAAAAAAAAAAAAACATATATATATACATACACACACACACACACACACAGAGAGAAGAAGGGAAAGGGATAGAGAGTTAGAAACATCAATGAGAGAGAAACATGGATCAGCTGCCTCCTGCACACCTCCTACTGGGGATGTGCCCGTAACCAAGGTACATGCCCTTGACTGGAATCGAACCTGGGACCTTTCAGTCCGAAAGCCGATGCTCTATCCACTGAGCCAAACCGTTTAGGGCTAGAGCATTCTTAAGTAACAAACACAAGGACTCAGGGTAAGTGACAGCATGGGATTTGAAGCTAAGTGTTTGTTCCCAAGTGTTTTTTTACCGAGAGTCACGTTCTTCACTGTGCTGATCTTCACTTCCTTTGCAGGATAGTTGTACCCATTTTATAGAGAAGAAAACGGAAGCACAAAAAGATTTCAGTGATGGCCAAGTCAGCTATAGAGTCAGAACCATTATAATCAGGTCTACCTGCTCCCAGTTCATATGTCCCATTACACAACCTCTGAAAGTTCCTATAAAAGCAGTCTTGGTGACATCTTAGACCAGCCTTAACCATCTAACCCTTCTCCCAACATAACAAAATGTAGAAGAACGGATATGTAAATTTTATTTAATGACAATTGCCATGTATTATTGAAGCATGTGAAATTATAACCCAACTCACTGACTATGATGAAAAGTGGCTCTATTAAGAGTGCAATGATATAGTTTTGAAATCTTAACCCTTTCAGGTAAAGGTAATGAAAACAGCAAGCCAGCTGAAACAATTCCACTCAACACTACACAGTGTGTTGATTTGAGATTCAGCATGAGTGTAAGAGAAAGGTATAAATCTATTGAAAACTTTTAGGTTTACTGCCCAGCCAAGAAAGAAGCAGCCGAACTGTTCAGAGAGGACAGGTTGAAATCTGTTTTCTTATTTTCCCCATCAAATGTGTTTTTCAGTTATTAGTTACGTAATCCATGGGGATATTCATGCATTTGTTCCTGGTCTTTTGTTCATCGTGCTGTGTCATGAGTATGTCACTGAAGTTAGACCAGTTTTTCAACTGTACCGCCATACTTACAGCTTGTAGAACTTGGAGGGCTGAGATGGTATGTAACACGTTCAGCACTAAACAATGAAAAAAGATATCAGAGGTAAAGGGGGGAATGGGCGTCATCTGAGATGTCTAGATTCGAAGGTACCTTTCAGGGTTTCTAAATCATGCCCATTTTCATCATCACCAGAGCTTCACACACCGTGCGGGAAAAGATCAGGCCCCTCTCCCACTGACAGGGTGGCTGAGGGGCTAAGGAAGGAGTTGCTCTATCTAGCTAGTGGGCTCCTAACCTTTCCTTCTTGCCCTCTTGCCACCGCCATCCTCCCCCCCGCCCCCCTCAGTGATTCCATCACCAGCTCTATTTCCTGACCCAGTCAGTGGGGCAGTGCGGGGTTGGGCTGTTTCTGTAGTACATGTAGGCACAGTCACCACAAAACAGCTGTCTAGAGCTTTAAATTTCACAAATCCCCATGTGCTGGGTTAGATCACATGTGCTCACGACCGTACCTCAGCCCTCCCCAGTCCTTTTGCCTAGTTGGTTACTCTGCTCAAAAATGAACTGTGTTGGGTCCAGTCCCGGCAGAGTTTAAAGAGGGTTGATGTGACAAGGGATGCAGGAGATGGGAGCGCCTGGGAGCTGGCTCCTGCTGACTGGGGAGCTGACTTGATCAGAGCCTGCCGATGGCTGCGGCTGAGCTGTGTGTAAAGTCCCCTCCAACTCTCCTGTGACTTCCCGTCGGGAAGTCCACTCCACTGATGAGCCCTGGGTGGTTATTTGCAGCCCTGGATTCAGCGGCAGCAGTAACAGTTGCTGCCATTTATTGAGTAATTACTGTATCTAAATGTTGAAAATGCTTTGGAGGTAACAGAACACAAAATACTGAGGACCCTTTTATAAATTGGAGTCTGAATTCTGTCCTCATTGTTGTACTGCAGCATCTGATCTTAAGATTGTCATAGAGCTGAGGATCATGTAGGCACTTATCAGTAGATTGGAAGAACCAATTTTTCCAGGTTCCAGAATAATAAAAAAGTATACACACAGGGAGTGGGGGCGGGGACTCATTACATGAAAAAGTCCCAGTCAGTGCTGGAATCTCATAAACCTCCCTGATCAGTGATTGCTATCCTTTGAAGCATCACTATGCTGACCCCCCTCAGGCAGATCCCCAGGTCCTATCCCGTAACCGTGTACGTGCATCTCTGTTACAGACGCCTCTCCTGCACCACTGTGTGCTCCTGGAGGGCAGGGAGAGGGACTTCTTTATTTCTCTTACTCCCCACCCCACCCCACCCTAGTGTCCAACCCCAGTCTGGCCCAGACCAGGGGCTTGATAAATATTATTTGATTGAATAAGGCTCTAGTGAGTGCCATATCGCCAAGCCCAGAAGATACCTTGTCTTTTTTTTTTAATTTAATTTCACTTATTTTTAAAAAATAAATCTTTATTATTGAAAGTATTACATATGTCCCTTTTTCCCCTCATTGACCCGCTCCAGCCCGCCCCCATGCCCCCTCCTCCCTGCCCCAGGCCTTCAGCACCCTATTGTCTGTGACCATGGGTTATGCAGATACCTTGTCTTTTAACCTCTATCTTCAGGATCAAGTTCAATGTCTGTCCATACTTGGTACTCTGTAGTGTTAGAAAAATAAAAGATCTCATAATTAACAACCCTATAAAATGTTTTTACCTTAGCTAAGTACTGTTTCCAACTCCCTTTTAGTCATGACTGTTTTATCTGTTCATTCACTATAACATAGTACCCTGAATGCCTCCTATGTCCCCAAGCACTGAATTAGACGCTTAGTATATACAGGTGAGTGAAAGAGACCAAGTCCTTGCCCTTTTGGAATTTACAGTCAAGCAGTGTCTGGTACAAAGTGTTACTTGCTATTATTATTACTGTTATCTTACTTTTCCCCGGTAAATGTGAGACTTCTTTACCACTCAATTTAGCAAGTCTTTTTTTCTTATTAATTTTATGTATTTTTCTTCCCTAGAAAATTTCCTTCCTTCAGCCAGGTGTATGGGTCACTTGCTCTGAGCCTAGGGTATGTGCTGGGCACCAGCTACAGGACATGGGGGCTGCCCTGGGATCACTTACCATCATAGTCTCTCTCTTTCTCTCTCTCTCTATCTGTTCCAGAGACATGGACCTCATTTGGATAAGCTGTCTACTTTTCTGAGTCTTCAAACTGCTGCTTCAGAGTCACTGGGGGCAGCCAGGTTTCTCCTGGAATGATCACTGAAGTCAGCCTAAGTGGGTTAGCTACACCTCAGCCAGCTCTCAGTTGGAGTCCGGACCCAGGAAGACAGAACAGGCTCCTGATTAGCTAAGTCAGGCTCCGGTGGGGGTGGGGCATCTCCCCACAGGGTTACAGACCTTCACTAAGCCCTCTAACAACCCACTTCTTCCTCAAACAGGTCTCTTCTAACTCCTTGGCACTTGTGAATTCCCTTAAAGTCATGGTCTCCAGGATCTGGTTCGACCTAATATACCTCATGATACCCAGATACATTATGGTTGTGTTTAACTTTTACCGCTTTACTATACAGTACAGAGATTGAATAGGACATACATAATTAATTTTGTTGATAAAATAATTAGGATTGTCTCAAAGAAGTAGATAGCTCTCAGCTTTATTTAAATAAATGAGCACCTGTGATCTAACCCAGCACCTGTGATCTAACCCAGCACCTGTGATCTAACCCAGCACCTGTGATCTAACCTAGCACTCAGCTAATCAGGAGCCTGTTCTGTCTTCCTGGGTCCCGACTCCAACTGAGAGCTGGCTGAGGTTTAGCTAACCCACTTAGGCTGAAACCTGGCTGCCCCAAGTGACTCTGAAGCAGCAGTTTGAAAGACTCAGAAAAGTAGATAACTTGTCCAAATGAAGTCCATGTCTCTGGAACACACACACACACACACACACACACACACACACACACAGAGAGAGAGAGAGAGAGAGAGAGAGAGAGAGAGAGAGAGAGAGAGAGAGAGAATATGATGTTAAGTGATCCTAGGGCAGCCTCCATGTCCTGTAGCTTGATAAAGGCTCCCAGTGTTTTTCAGTGTGGAAACTGGGCGGAGTAACTGCATTTTAATCTGCTCACAAATTGGATAAGTTCTACATGTGGTTTTTAAACAGTGCTAAGGTTTGTTACAAATGCAATCTTTAAAGTATAAATCTAGAATTGTTTTCAAGTTAGTTTGGATACTATGAAGCAACTTTACATTTTTATTAAAAAGGGAAAGACTTTTGTTAACCAAAATTTTTTAGATGTTGGTTATCTTGGCATCACAAAGTCACATCTGTGTCATATCACAGATGGTTGCTTCTTAGAGAAACTTGGGTTCTAGTAATGGAGAGGCATCTTTTAGTCAATTATCTTATTTGAAAGAGGATAGGATGTGGATAAAAGTTAGGACTTTGGAGTGAAATAGACCCTGCGTCAAAGCTCACCTCCTCATTATGGCTATGTAATCTTAGACAAATTACTTAACCTCTCTGAGTTTCACTTTTTCCTCCTCACTAAAATGGGAATCAAAATACCCATCTTGAAGGTTTGTTGGAGGATAGGATGAGATAAATGGATGTAGAGTGCTTAAAAAAATGTTAGCATATTATGGTAAGTACTCAGTAACAAGAATTATATTCTATATAATAAAAGGCTAATATGCAAATTGTCCCCTCAGGAGTTCGACCGACAGGGAGTTCGACCGCTTGCTATGATGTGCAGTGACTACCAGGGGACAGCGTGGAATGAAGGGAGGCCCTTGCCCTGGCCGGCAGTTGGCAGCTGGGAGAAGGAAGGCCCTGATTGGCCCTGATTGCTGGCTAGGCCTAGGGACCCTACCCATGCATGAATTTTGTGCACCGGGCCTCTAGTATTATAATCCAGACAAATCAATATTCACTTTTCTTTTTCTCTTTTCTGGTTTTAATCACTCTGGAGAAAGAAATTCCCAGTAGTCAGATTGTTTGGCCAGGAAATTGCTCCTTCTGACCAACTGAGTCTTCATCCTCTGCCTCTTCCCACCACTCCTGCTGCAGGTGTGGCTGTGCTCAGGGCTCAGCTGTGGGGGAAGATGACAATAACTAGAGGCCTGCTTTCTCTTTTTTTCTTTTAGGACTTAACCTTTTGCACTCAGATGTCGAGTGTGACTCGACACGGTTAGCATTAGAATAAAGGAATCGAGAAAAAAGCAAGCGAGTGCAAAGGGTTAATTTATAGAAATGCTCGAGAAAGATGCATTGAAGAGGAAAAACACTCTAAGATAACATACTTTTATCCCTTAGTAGAATTAGTTAAGGGCATCGTACTTTAAGGTTTCCCCGGTTAGTTTATTGGCTCTGTTGGTACACGTTGCCTCTCCTGCTCTTTGCTTTTCTGTCTGCTCCCAGCACACAAACATCTTAATTGCTCTAAGCACAGGCCTGGGTGTAGAATTGGATTCCGTTAATACATGCCAAGTGGCTTAGAATCCAGGGACTCTGGCTTTAGCCTTGGCTGTGGCCCCTGTTAGCTCTGAGACCTAGGGTAAGCCACTTACCTCTTTGAGTTTCAGTTTTGTCTTCTGTGAAAAGGGCTGCTAATGTCTGTGACATAAAGACTTCATTGATGATACGGACATCAGTGGAGGCAGTGTGTGCAAAAATGTTTGAAAATAATCATTGCTTTTTGACTATAAGGAAATAGTCTTATTAATATGATAAAATCTCTTCCCAGCTTATTGATTTCCATAGTAGAAACTGTCATTTGCTTGTGATCTTAGACAAGTCATCCAACTTCTCTGAGCTGCAGTTGTCTCCCCTCTGGTAGTGGGGAGCAGACCTGATTACTTGAATCTCCCAACATTGTATAATTTTATGCTGATGTTGAGCTTCCCTTGGAAACTGGAAACAAGCACAGGCTTTGAAGTTTGACAGATTGCGGTCAGTCCCCCACTTCCCAGCATTCTGTCCTTTTGTCTTTCTGGACCCGTAAAGTCTTGTCTCAGAGAGTTTGGGTATTTTTGAGAATTTAGAGCAGTTTGGCTGAAGGGTAACTTTTCCTGCAATAAGACAGCGATGAGTAGGACTCTGCAGTGTTGGCAAACAGATCAGACGAAGATTCAGGTATATGATTTCCAAACTCCAGTGGCCCATTTGATTTGCTTTTGCAGGTTGCATTTTTGTTGCCTAAATAACAGTGCCCCAAAAGTTGGGATGGTTTATTGGTCTCCCTGCCACTGCGTCTGCTGCTCTCAAGCATTTCAGACAGGCCTGCCCTGCCCCTGGCCCAGGGCCGTGCAGCTGTGTCAACAGGCCTTTGAAGTTCACACATACCAGCTGACTGGTCAGCAGCCCCTGGGACCATCCCCACCACCTTTGTCACAGGAAATCAGGAAAGACGTGTGGAAAGCTGGCATTGCCTGATAAATGGGGAGGAAAATGATGGGGTTCTTGATGAAATACAGGAGAAATGTACCCAAATTCATGGTCCAATTCCATTAGTAGGATCTGGGATTGTTCCTCATGGATTTCTCCCCTTCTGGCTCAAATCAATACAGTGAATTGGTTTGTCTTTAATTGGACCCAAATATGTGCCAAGCAGTGTTTCTGTGGGGCTTAACACAGTGACCGTATGCTGGTGATGCTGGTCGTTCTGCAAGATCTGGAAAGAGCTTCTGAATCATCAAAACATGAATAAACCATGTCCAGGAGAATGTGAGTGCAGGTTATTTATTTATTTAGTATTCTCTCTTTGGGGGCATTGGTGTTTTTTTGTTGTTGTTTGTTTGTTTTGTTTTTAGCATTTACTGTGACCTCCCTACGGTACAGGCATTTTGCCAGCGCTCTACATTATTATCAATGTTCTCTCATTTGATCTTCACCACATTCCTGAGAAGTATGTTTTTATCCCTGTTTTGCAAATGAGGAAAGCTCTGGGCGGTTAAAACTGGTTGAGAGTAACCAAGCTAGTAAATAGCATAGCAGGGACCCCTCGCTATCTGACACTCAAGCTCATATTCAGAACTTCTGCTCTGTGCTGCCTACGGGCATAGCTTTGTTTAGATAATGTGCTGGGGAACTAGGAATCAGATCTTTGGTTGACTAGCAAGCCCGTGCACATCCTCTTGGTCATTGAGTCCCATCAGTTTTTCCTTTCCAACGTCCCTTGCATTCTTTGCATTCTTACCCTTGTTACTGCACACTTGGACCATTGCAGTAGCCTTCTGCTCACATTGTCACCAGTCTTTTCCTTTTCCACCCTTTCTGCTTCCCCTGCCAGATTCATCGTCCTTTAACACTGCTTTGTCCTAAAATGTTTGATATAAGATGGTCTCTCTCTGGCTCACAGGATAAAGTCAATAATCAGGGTTTGACATTAAGACCACCCTCCTCCCCCACCCTTCTTCACACTAGCCATGATTGGCCTCAAAGTTGCATCACTTCATGCAATCAGTTGATGTTGCCTTGGATTTTCTAGCTTCATCATCGTTGCCCATGAAGCATCCTCTGCCTAGAATGTTACACATCTTTTCACCCAGCCTCCCCTCTGTTAAAACTTCATCCTGGTCTAGCTGAGATGGCCTGTCTCCAAAGAAGCTTTCTTTAGTTGCTTTGCAGGAATGGTGCCCCCTGACATTTTGTAATTAAATAGTACATCTCACATGTTGCTTCACTGCAGTTATTTGTGTCAGTATTTAATCCCTAATCCTAATATGAGGATGGAATCTGTGTGTGAGTGTGTGTGTGTGTGTGTGTGTGTGTGTGTGTGTGTGTGTGTTTGTCCCACTATGGTCATTCCCATTAGCCTAGTACTGTGTACTTAGTAGACCCTTACCTGATTGATGAATGAACTAATAAATGGGAAAACCAGATAGCAATATATAAGACTTATTGAGTGTTTATTATGTGCCAGAGAGTATTCTTTGTGCTTTTGTAGGTAACAATTTCTGTAATTCTTGCAACTACTCCCAAGAGATAGGTGATATTATTGCCCCCAAGACAGAGACGAGGAAACCAGGACACTGTAAGCTGAACTAACTTGTCAAAGAATTAGTGGTAGACCCAGGATTCAAATCCAAGCAGTCTGCCTCCAGAGCCTAGCTATTCACTGTGGCTACCTCTCCAGGACTCCTTTTATCTTTCCATGGAAGGCTAATAGGTGGCCTCCCACAAGAGCTAGTTCATGGGCTTATAGATTTATCATTTGTGGCAGGTTCAGGAGAGCCTGAGAATGGTTAGGACCCAGTAGTTCTTCTCTAAGCCGGAATACAGAGCCTTGCCCATTTTGGTAATGAGCACTGGGCAAATTGGCGAGCCAATGTAGCCAGCCCCGAGTGTTGGCGTTCCTCAGGCGACAGGTGCTATGTAAAAATAAAGCATGTTTTCCATGTGCTGTGAAACGTAGTAACTTCATTCACAGTAGTCAGACTATGGGCCTGGGATGCCTGTAATATCCCACTTCAGGCGTGAGATGATTACTCGATTAATAATCCTACTCGGTCTTGTGCACAAACTCATCTCATAATTAACTTTTATATTTTTCTTAACTTTACAACTCAATCTGTGTACCAGAGTGACTGAAAACCCACATTTATCTACTTTAGCAAACATTTGCATGTGCAGCAATTAGACTCACATATTGTGTGATCAGTGTCCTTCGCTAATTGCATAATTTTTCTGCATTTAATCATCAGATGGCCTCCTCCTCCTCCTCCTCCTCCTCTTCCTCCTCCTCCTCCTCCTCCTCCTCCTCCTCCTCCTCCTCCTCCTCCTTCTTCTTCTTGTTCTTCTTTTTTTTTTTGGCTACCTGGTTTGCTTCTGACCTGGTTTGCTTGTGAGCTGCATGTGGAATATCAGGCCAAGGCACCTACAATCACAGACCCAAAGACATTCTAGAGCTGGAGGAACTGCTTCCTTAATTATAGGTCAAGAAATGAAGGCCCATGGAAGTGAAGGGACTCACCTATCCAAATGGCTCATTGAGTTCCTGAAGACCTGAAAGGATAAGTACATCTGCCAAGAATATCTCCCAAGCCATTCCAGTGTAGAAATTCCATGAATAATTCAAGCCTATCTTGACAATTACTCTGGAACTTGAGTCTGGACTCAAGCTAGGCTGGGCCTAAAAGAAATCAGTTTACAGGCAAGGAAAAATCTTGGGATGTTCCGAAGTTGTAACTCTTAGCAGTGGTTTACCAGCTTTAGGCTGCTTATTGCCAGCAGATGTTTCATGATAAGGAAGGCTGGCAAAACTATTTCCTTCCTTCTGCCTCTTTTTGTAAAATTCTTTATTCCTCTATAGAGTTAGGTTAGAAGAGAGTAGAAGGAATTAGGGATGGGCATAGAAAGAATAAGAATATTAAGAGGTAAATGGAACTCAAAGATCTGCTCTACTCAGCTTGTTTTATAATGAAACATAGAGGGCCATATCGAGGTCACAAAGTTGGTTTGGTCACGGTTCTGGGACTTGAGTCTGAGTCTTTCCTTGCAGTCCAGGTTTTTCTCACTATAGTGCTCTGCTAATGAAGAGACCAAGAGGACACCGTATGTGCTTTGACTCCTTGCACTCCCTCCCTCCCTTGGCATCTTTACATAGAGTACTAAGCCAAGGGTGGAGGGATGCAGAGCTCAGACCTTGATCTTGGCTGGGATGAAAGGGTGAGGGAAGGGGACCCACCCACATGAAGAAGATACCTGCTCGCCATTGTGGAGATGTTGAACTCAGAGAGGATTTAAGAGAAGGCAATGAAGCCCATCACAGTACTGGCCCACAGTAGAAACTCCACTGATATTTGCAGGATGAATGTTTGTGCTGGCAAGGGGATGAGGGTGGGGTGATGAGGTCAGACAGATAAGAGCCGGCCAACTGTTGCTACCTGCAGTTTCTTTGCTTGGAAGGCAGAGGAAATCATGAGACCTGTCACAATGCACTTTATCTTTTCATCTGCCCAGGAAGAAAGACTTGCTCATCAATGTGGAAGCACTAGGAAATACCGGGCTGGAAAATATAGTCCAGTGGTATGTTCAAAGAGGAGGAGAATGGCTGTTAGCCTCTGCCACATCTCTGGAGCTGGGAAACCTTCTTGTTGCTGCCGACAGCGTTAGGATTGCCCTGCTCTGAGCCCACAGCAGCCAGGGCAGACCTCTACGGTGGCACTGGCCACCCCCTTTCAGATATGCCCTCTGTATCTTCTAGCTCCTGACACTGTATCTAGGGACTAGTTTGCTCATTAAGTGTATATTGAATGAATGAATGGATGGATTGTACACTGTTGAAAGGTATGGCTGACATCTAGTCGGTAGGGAGAGAAGGAATGGAATGGCCAAAGTAATGCTAAACTATTCTAATTGCCTATATAGATGGACCAGAGTAATAAGGTTAGATTTACCTAGTGCAAATATAACACAAAGTTGACATTTAGTTTAAAAAAATCAATTGCCCAAAGAGTGTGTGATACTTGAAGGGGTGCAGTCCATATATATATATATTTTTTAAAAAGCCAGGAAGGGGTAGATGTCAGAGGGGTAGAAGTTCAATGTGAAGCTAAGATTGCAGTGCAGCTGCTAAAATGGCGTTGGGTTCCATAAGTGGAAGCCGGGTCCAGATCAGTGCAGATGACATTCCCTGTAGAGTCTGGGTTTGCTCAGGTCACAGCCAGGGCATGCTGTTCATTTGGGGTTCTATTAATAGCCACACCTTAACGTGGGCCCAGTGCTTTAGTTTACAAAGTGTTTTCCCAGGCATTATCTTGTTACACTGCCCTACTAAGATGGTTTATATACTGGCAAGGGCAAGCCAACTTGCTTAAGGTCACCTAGCTGGCAAGTGGCAGAGCCCAGCCTTCTGACCCTTGCCTGTATGTACTCTTTCTGCTGCATCATGTCCCTTTATGTGGATCAGAGCCCCCGCTGTGCAGCCTCTAAAAGCAAGGCCAGCACGACTCTTGTCAAGTGCTGTCAACAGTGGACACGCTCAAATGGACACCTCACCATCAGGCAGCCTGACAGTGATGCCTCAGAAACGACTTTTCCTAACTCAGGAGGGCTTTGACAGGCCAGCTCACACCCGTACACACTATAACCGAGACCTGACACAGATTAAGATATACGTTACCAAAACTCCCCAAATTTCCCTCTTGTCAACACTGACAACAGAAAACATCAAACATCACATCCCTTCTGAGGGAGCCCAGGAAAGGACAAATCTCCATGCTCAGCTCCCTTGGAAAGGATTTATGAGCTGGAGTGTAAAGGAGGAAGAGGAAAGGGAAAATAGCTAACATCTGTCAGGTGCCTATTACGTGTCTGGCTCAAGACATTACACATTTATTTGACTTTCCTGTTTTTAACACGGTACCTGTCTGCAGCCTCACTGCTCAACTTGGTCACCATTTGACTCCTCTACTCCCGGGTGTTGGGTTGTTATAATAATCCCGCACATGCATCTGGTCTCCCCCAGTGGTTCTCTTATTCACTTAAAAAAAAAAAAGCCTGTGAAGAAAGGAAAAAACTGCATGATCTCACTTATACGTGGATTCTAAAAAGGCCGAATACATAGAAGCAGAGCGTCAAACGGTGGTTACCAGGGGGAAATGGGAAGATGTTGGTCAAAGGGTACAAAGTTGTAATTATGTAAGATGAATAAGTCTAGAGAATGATGGCTACTCTTAATAACACTGTATTGAATACTGGAAATATGCTAAGAGTAGAATGCAGGTGCTCTAGTCACAGGAAGGTAACTATGTGAGGAGATGCTATGTTAATTAGCTTGACCAGTAACATTTTCACAGGTGTGCATGTATACCAAATCATCATTTTTATTAAGAACAAAAAAAGAAGAGATGGGTAGGGCAGAGATTATTCCCTCATTTCATAATGACACACAAGAATGCCCTTTCATCCTTTTGTCCATTTATCCATTCATCCTTTCATTTATTCATTCAATGGCTTTGTTAACCTACCTATATGCTAGGATCTGTGTAATGCACTATTGATGCAGACATGTCTGTGAAGCTCTTGAGAGAGAGAATATAAACTTATAATAAAAAGCGGTATCATATTGGTGCCTCATGTAGGAAAGCCATGCTCTTAAATAGGGTGTTGAGGTGTCATTGCATACCATGACCAGTAGGTGGTGGTCTGGACCCCAGGAGGCTCAAGAGCCCTTTTCAGCATTCCATGCCAAGCTTTAAATTTTATATTCATTACTGTACTTAAAATCAAATTCTAAGTCCTATCATTGAAAGGCTGTATTCAATTTGATTTTAATTCCATTTATTTGCCTTTAATTGTACCATGTTCTTCTAAAAGTGGTTAAATTAAATCTAGTTGTGTCAGGGCTTTCTGGGTAAGTGAAAGACATGTCCAGGAAATTCAGACTCGAAGTAAATTAGCATCTCCAGTGATTGGTACTAGGTCCTGGATTCCTTTCTTAGGAAATGCTCATGAAAAGTGAATGCTATCGGGAAAAGATTTGGAAGGTTACACTTTAAGATGTTAGGATATCTCCCAGTGGTGGGAATACAGATGGTTTATTTTCATGCTTGTCTGTATTTTATTCATTTTTTACAATGAGCATGTATTAATTTTATTGTTTGTTTGTTTTTAGTTTTTTATTGAAGTATAACCTACAAATGGAGAAATAAGCAAATCTTAAGCAAACAACTTGGATTTATATATTTATACACATGTGTAGCACAGATTAAGATACACGTTACCAAAACCCCCCAAATTTCCCTCGTGTCCCTTCCCAGTAACCTTCCCACCTCCCTCCACTGCCCCCCCTAGGAACCACTATTCTAACACATAGATTACTTTTGCCTAGTTTTGAACTTCATATGTATGGGATCATACAGGATATTCTCTTTTGTATCTGGACTCTTATTCAGTAATTTAAGTTGGCATGTACAAATACATAAAAACTGACCAATCTGTCTTGTTGTTGGGTAGCAAAAGCCTGTTCTTCACTGGTGTATAGTATTCCATTCTGAATATATTGCAGGTATATATTTTTATAGTTGAAAGAAATACTAAACATGATTTAATATAGACTGCTTCCATGCTGGAGGCCAAGAAGACATTTCAACTGCAAGTTAATCCTCAAGTGCATGGACTTAGGCAGCCAGGCAGGCATTGGTTTGGGCACAGAAGCTCAGGGTCTTTGGGAGAGGACAGGAGTTAGCTACTTGTTGGACATTGGGTGAGGCTAGTTCTGACTCTCCCACTGGTGTGCCTCTGGGGCAAGTCTCAGTTTCCTTGTCTGTAAAATGTGTAGTGGTACCGGATTGAGAAGGAAAAAAACCAGAACATCCAATTAAATTTGAATTTCAAATAACCATGGGACAGAAGCAAGAGAGAGGGAAGGGCAGGAGACAAGTCAGAGTGGGAGAAGGGGCTTGGATTTCCTGGCCATCCCCAGAGCCATGGGTTCAGCACGCACTTGAGAAGGGCTTAGTCCTTGGTGGGAGGGACCTTTCTCCCTGAGGACAGAGCCTTGTGTCTGTGAGGGGACCGAAGCCTGTGCCTGGCCCTGTGATGTTCCCTGTCCCCAAATCCAAGGGGAGGGGCCTTGAACTCTCCTTGCTGCTGTTCTCAGCCTGAAACACACAGTGGTTCTCACCTGTCAAGCCCCCACTCTGGGGCTCAGATGGATGATCTTCACCTGAAATAGGACCAGTTCCAAAGGTGCTTGTGAAATCAAATCTAGATTTGTGTCACCTTTCTCCCTTTCAATGTCTGTGACCATTTTAGGTTCTTAAGGATACAGTTATTCCTCATTTTTTGTATGGATTCTGTATTAGTAGGTTCACCTATGCTAAAATGTATTTGTAACCTCCAAATCAGTACTCACTGGGCTCTCGTGGTTCTTCACTGCCGCGTGCAGAGTTCCCGTCAGGCATGTTCCCAGCTGTGGTGCAGCGAGGCGATGCTCTGCCATGTCTCAGTTGCTCTAAGTAAGTGTCCTTTCGAGGTCTTCTTAGGGCCATTTTCCCCCTTTTTTGCATTTTCGTGCTTTTGTGTGTGTGATTTTGCTGTTTAAAGCAGTGGTCGCCAACCCATGGTCCGCAGACCACTGGTGGTCCGTGAGGTCCGAAAGGTTGGCGACCGCTGGTTTAAAGTGTCCCTAAATGTACTGAAAGTGCTGTCTAGTGTTTCTAAGCACAAGAAGGCAGTGATGTGCCTTACAGAGAAAATATGTGTGTTTGACAAGCTTCATTCAGGCCTGAGTTATAGTTTTGTTGACCATGAGTTCAATGTTAATGAATCAATAATATACATCAGGTAAAGGAAGGTGTCTTTAAACAGAAACACATGTAAAACAACAAGGTATGTACTGACTAACAAAAATGTTGTGACCAGAGGCTCACAGTAACCTAACCCTGTATTTCCCCTGGGAGCAGTGGTTCAGTATTCCCTAATTCAGTATTCGTGGTGACTTTATAAAAATGTAACTACTGGGAATAACAAGAATCCACTGCATATGGCCAGTTATCTTCTAGGCACCACATGAACTGGTTGCTCATTATCTTCTCTCCCTTGACTGCATCCCCTCCAGCACTTTTTTTTTTCTTCTTCCATTTTTATAACATTCCAGCAGGCTTGGACCTCGGGGCCTTTGCATTGCTGTTACCTGGAATACCTTTCCCCTGGGCATTGTGCAGTTCACGGCAAAGGCCATCACCTTAGAGAGGCCCTCTCTGCTACCTTACCCGCTTTGTCCTGCTTTATTTGTCTTCATAGCAATCCTTGGTATTATATCATATGTATTTCTGTCTACGGGGAGTTTTGCCTGTTTGTTCATTGCTGTCTGCTCAGTGCCTTGCACAATGACTGGTATAGATTAGGTGCAAATTGAATATATTTTTTGAATTAATTAATGCTTCTTGAAGCTGTTACCTCTCTGTGGCTTCTAGGTGTGCCATGTTCACAGAAGCAGTGATCCTGGCCTTGCTCACTGGCACCTGCAGGGCATCAGGACTGGTACGTTTTTAGGTTCCCTGAGACCCTAGGAGAGAGGAAGCCTGTTTGGCAAGAGGCAGCCTCATCCCCAGAAACCTCTGTCCAAATCAACGTGTCCCGATCTGGGGATGAAGAATCTTTCCCACCTCCCCAGCGACCCTCTTTATTATATTCTCAGTATTCGGTTATGATTCCTATTAATCACGTGCAATAACCCTCCCAATTATTAAATTATACAGACATGCATTCCCTCAGCCAAACGCTCATTATTTACTAAAATAGATTAACATATAGAAAAACCTCCATTCTATGAAGGCTGAAGCTTAGCATAATGAGTTTCTCAGGCATCAGAGAAGCCCAGACAGGCTTTTTTTTGGGTGAAATAAATACACTGATTACTGCGAAGCTCATCCGTGCTGGCATCGTGCCATTTGCTATTTTTTTTTTTTAATAAACACAGCTCGAGTTGTTTATCTGTTTTCCATATGATTTAGCGAGGCTCCCCTTTGCAATTAACAGCCGTGGTAGGGGTGGGGGTGGGAATGGGAAGAACATGTTCTTACCAGCCTCCCCCCTTCCGGGTCCCCAAAGTTGCTCATTTGGGGCTTTCTTTGTGATTTAATGTGCCTGCCAATCAGCAGGCCTAGTGTTGACAATAAACTTCACTTGGAAAGGCATCTCCAGGACACCGGCCTTAGCGGGGCAGGGAGCCAATCAAGGGGAAGCAACCATGCAAACCTAAACTCTCCAGAGCCACCCAGCCAGGCATGGCTCAGTGGTTGAGCATCCACCCACCTGTGAACCAGGAGGTCATTCGATTCCCGGTCAGGGCACATGCCTGGGTTGCAGGCTCCATCCCCAGTCTGGGGCGTACAGGAGGCAGCCAATCAATGATTCTCTCTCATCATTGCTGTTTCTATCTTTCCCTCTCTCTTCCTCTCTGAAATCAATAAAACAAAACTCTCCACAACCTGGCGAGAGAATCAAGGTCTGCCTTCCATCCCGTTCTCTGCTGGGCAGTGGGCCCTCTTGCCACAGGTCTTCCAGAGGAATCCCCCGGTTATTAAGCATCTTCAGAATGGCCTCATGGACACATGTTTGGGAAACAGGATTTATCGGTAATTATGCCTAAAAACTCTTATTTTTCATGGTACTCACTAAGCCACTCAGTCTCCTAAATTATTTTAGCTAGTGATTAAGGGACTATGTCATGTTCACCAAGAGACACTTGGATTATTCATTCATTCATTTGACAAGCATGCATTCTATAGTACAGCTTACCATGTTCATTCATTTAAAAATATATATTGCACATCTACTATATGTTAGGCACCGGGGCAGTGGGTGAACTAGGCAGAGAAGGTTCCTGTGTCACAGAGCTTGCCTTCAGGATGGGAGTGAAGGTGTGTGGCCCCTAGTAATCCCAGCCTTGTGTAATTCCCATCTCTTGAGTGTGGGCTGGACATAGTGACTCACCACTAAGAAATAGGATGCAGCCAAAGTGATGGGATGTCACTTCTGATTAGGTTGCAAAAGAGTTCCGTCTTGCTCCCTCGCCCTCTCTTGCCCTTTTGCTCCCTCTGATGAGGCAGCCGTCACGTAGCGAGAGGCTCTGTGGAGAGACCTACGTGACAAGAACTGGGGATGGCCTCTGACTCAGAGTCCTAAGAAACTGTGGCCTCAAACCATCCTTCCAACAACCACATGAATAAGCCGAGAAGCACGTCCTCCCAGTTGAGCCTTGAGGACACCACAGCCCCGGGCCACGCCCCGATCGCAGCCTGTGCGACTCAGAGCGGCAGGGACACGGCTAGCTCCCCTGGGTTCCTGACCCACAGGAATCATGAGATAGTAAATGTTGTTTTTAAGTCGCTATGTTTTGGGACAATTTGTTAAGGATAACAGTATGGGGAGGAGGTTGGAACCTAGTACACGAAGGGAAGCAGCTGGTGAACAAGGCAGTGCAGAGCGGGAATGAAGGGCGGCATGTGAAGTGGCAGGGTGCCTGGTGAGAACTGGCATCTCAGGGTGGGACGGACCCTAATGGTCCTTTGGTCCAGTGGCCTGCGTGAAGCTTTGGTGCACTCTGCGTGTCTCCCAAGGGCCACCCGTCCTTGGGCCAGATAGCTCCAGTGATGGGAAATTCACATCTTTGGGCGTGAAAAGTCTTCGCTGCTGGGCTGAACTCTGCATCCCTTTGGTTTATCTCCCTGGTCCTGGTTCTTCATTGTGAGAGACCACGTGCCTGCTCTGGCCTTTTGAGCCCTGGTCTCTTAGACAATTGTCCAGACCTTTACCTGTTTTAATACTGCCTTTGGGCTTTATGATTTGAATTTCTTTCCAACGCCCCTTATTCTACCCCTTGGGTCTCTCTCTCCATAGCCTCTGCTTGTCCTTCCTGTGATCTAGGTGTCCCTGTAGCTTTAGTTAGAATTTCTGTAACCCTGGAGTTGGTTGACTCACTCCAAGTATGTCATGCCTGCCCTCTCACTCATATGGCAAGTCTTTCTGTTGGCTGAAAGAGGCTCCTTGGCACTCCACCTGTGCCCCAGTGACTCCCTTCACTCTTCCCTCCTCCCCCAGCCTCAATCATCACCTCTGCGCATGGCTTCCTAGAGGGTGGCTCCTGTCTAGCCAGCTACCTGCTGGACATTTGCCTCTGACGATTCTTCCAGTCTCGTGAGCTTAGCATGCCTTTCTGCCTGGCCTACAGCCACCCACTGAGCACTCACACCGGCTCTGTGCCCCTTCCAGTCAGCGTCCCCTCCCTCTCTCCTCCCTATCTTATGGGCCAAAGCCTGCTTTGCCTTCTGGTATCCCAGGTTATGGGCACAGGGACATCCTGGACTTTTTCTCTTAAGTCCACTTTCCATACCAAATCTATCATCTAGTCTGCCAAATTTTCATTCCTGAGGCGTGTGTGTGTGTGTGTGTGTGTGTGTGTGTGTGTGTATGAATAGAAAATCATAAACAAGTGATTGTTCTCTTTTTCTGGCAGAACTTATTTTTATTTATTTTATTTTTCAATTACAGTTTGCATTCAATACTATTCTGTATTAGTTTATAATGGTTTATAATGGTTAGATAATTATGTACTTTACAGAGTGGTCCCCATGGGTATTTCAAGTACCCATCACAGACCTCTTTCATCTGCCCTTTCCTTCTGCCACCCCCGAAGCCCAGTTCCTCATCAACTCAGCCCTGGAGTAACATAGTCCCTGTTCCTCGACATGGGCAGTGCTGGGCGTTGGGAGCTCATTGATAGGCAAAGCAGACCTGGCATCTGTCCCCATGGAACTTACAGCTTAGTGTGTCCATCCACTTATTCAAGTGTTTATTGAGCACCCATCATGTTGACCTTGTCTAGTTGACCCAGTTGTACTGAAGGGCCAGTTTCCAGTAAAGAGCTTGACAATGGCTTTGGTTACCAGAAGCAGTAAATGAGAATGATTATCTAGAAAGTCAGACACAGTTGCATTCTCTACCTCAAGGAACATGATTTTGAGAGTTTCTGGGCTGAAGCCTTATCTGGGCATCTGACTGATTATGGAAACCCTCAGTGGTATCTCGGGAAAGGCCAGGACTGGGGAAGCTGCCCCAGAGGCTGCCCTGCATTCTTCGGATGCTGATGCTGGGAGTTCCCTTATCCCAGCCCATCTTCCCATTACCTATGGCTGTTGCACTTCAAGTACCCGCATCATCCTAGGTAGTCTGGCCATTGGGGATGGGGGTGCCCTGGCTGCTGAGGAAAGCTGAGATAAGCAGGCGGCATTGGAGATGTCTGTGTCTTGACTGCTACCTGTAAGGCAGGACTCCAGGCAGTGGAGAATGACCTGGTGCTATTGCAGCCTGTGGGGTGTGTGCATACCACATAGGCCAAATAAAGTAACACGGTACCAGGGTTTATTTAGAATATACGGGTTTTAGGGATCCCAGAGCCCTACTACTAGCTTGTTGGTGTCCTTGGGCTAGTGATTTAACTTCTTTGAGTGGCATGTATTTCCTCATCTTAAAAGGCTGATACCAGTGGTACCAACCTCAGAGGATTATTGGGCATGTATAGGAGTTAATGTGAGGATGTGCCTGGTCATGGAAGGTCAATAAATGGTAGCTATTTTTTATTATTATGGTTAGACTGGTGTTGAGGTTGGGGTCAGGCAGAAAGAACCAGAAGATGGGAAGGGGCCTGAGTGTTCAGAGGTGTTCAAGTTCCAGCTGGGGAAACCGAGATCCTTCTACACATGCAAGAGCGGGTGCAGGGATGGAAGGGAGACAGAGCTCAGGTCAGAAGTGAGTGGAAGGTCAGGGATTTGGGGAGCCCCTACACAGGTCCCCGGAATATTTTGGGTTCTCAGCAGCTGCCTTGATTAGCTGTCTGTTGGGCGCAGTGATGGGCAACCTTTTGAGCTTGGTGTGTCAAACTTCGCCAAAAAACTGAGCATAACTCGGGTAGTGTGTCACTTTGAGGAAAAAACTAACTCCAAGGCTCTAGTCGCAAATGTTTCATCCTCAGGAGCAGCAAATGTTTTATCCTCGGCATGTGGCCGCGTGTCATCACAAATGGCTACGCGTGTCAGTGCTGACACGCGTGTCATAGGTTCGCCATCACTGGTTGGGGGGGTTGGACAGAGTGGGCAGAAGTGGGACAATCTAAATTGGGGCATCTAACTTGCTCTTCCCCTGGTTTGAGCAGAATTTGTTTCAGAGTAGAGAAGAAGTTCCAGATGACCATGACAGGGCCCTGGAGGCAGGCAGCTAGGCAGGTCCATCTAGACCACCCCATAGAAGGGAGGGGCAGGCTCCAGAGAGATCGCCCTCTGGCCCACCTGGCAGCCCTGCACCTCCTCTCCATCTGTCCAGACTCTTCAAGGCCGTGCTTATCTTATCTCTTTTCAGGATGCTTGTCTGATGACTGTAGCTCTGTGGATGGCCCCTCTGCTCCCAGCAGTTTCTCTCTGTTCCCGCCGTACTGGGTTATCTGCCTTACACACACTGTGGCATGTATTCCTCCGAGCATCTCTGTGAGATAGAGGTTATTCCCATTTTACAGAGAGGAAAAGTGAGGTTCAGACAGATTAAAGCATCCCTCAACTGGGAATTGACAGAGCTGGGCTTAAAAACAGCTTCACCTGGCTCTAAAAACCCACACATTTCCCCAAAATGTAGTGGCTTAAGATAACCAGTTTGGGGTCTCACATATAAATTCAGAGAGGGCACAGCAAGGAGGGCTTGCTTCTCCTCCACGGTGTCTGGAGCCTCAGCTGGAAGCCTTGAAGGCTGGAGGCTGCTCATGTCCACCTCTGCTGACTGAGGCTGGGGCCTCCGGGCCTCTCCACATGGGTCTCACCTCAAACTCGCTCTGCACGGACTAGTTTGGGCTTCCTCATAACATGGTGGCATTGCCTCCCCCAGCCCATGAAGTGAGTCCAGAAAAGAGAGCGAACCAGGCAGAGTTCACGTAGGCTCTGATGACTTAGATTGGAACATGGGGCAGTGTCAGTTCTGCTGTGTCCCAAAGGCCCATCCGGACCCTAAGGCAGGGGAAGCAGATTCCATTTTTTGATGGAGGAGTAGCAAGGTTTAGAAAGGAAATGTATGACCAAGAATATTTCTGTGGCTGGCTGCTTTTGGAAAATACAACCTGTCACATGAAGGAACCTGGAGAAAAACACCCATGAGATGGTGAGTCAGGAGACCCAGCCATGGACACACACAGGGTTTGTTGAATTAAATGAATAAATATCAAATATCTAAGTCAAGCTGTTTTGGTTGTTTTTTTTTAAATATATTTTATTGATTTTTTACAGAGAGGAAGAGAGAGGGATAGAGAGTTAGAAACATCGATGAGAGAGAAACATCGATCAGCTGCCTCTTGCACACCCCCTACTGGGGATGTGCCCGCAACCAAGCTACATGCCCTTGACCGGAATCGAACCTGGGACCCTTAAGTCCGCAGGCCGACACTCTATCCACTGAGCCAAACCGGTTTCAGCTGATTTGGGGGTTTTAGTCTTCTTCTTCCACGTTCCTATTTACTGTTTCTCCTTTACCTTTTTAGCTGAAATGTTCCATTTCATGGTTGCTTTGCTTCAAGGTTTATTTCTTCCATTAGAGATTCAACAGGATGACATTTTATTATGGCATCTGCTTCATACCTTGCAAGATTCTCAGTTAAGAAATTCTTGAAAGCCCCAAAGGTATGTCTTCAAACTTCCTTCAGCTCTTAGACAATATCCTCCTGTGCTTTGCTCAGTCATGCTCAGAGCCTGGGGACCTATCTCCTGGGGATTTCCATGGACTGCATGGAGGTGATGTGACCCTGAAACCATAGTCTTGAGACTGGTCATGGGAGTAGGGCTTGAATCATATAGGCATAGTGTGCTAAGACTGGGTAGTGAGCTTTTGCTCATACGTCTGCTTTTGGCTTCTCTGTCTCTCTCCCCCTCTTTCCCTCTCTCTTCCCTCTCCCTTCTTTCCTCTCTCTTTTCCTTCCTTCTTTCTTTTTCCTCCCTCCCTTCCTCCCTCCCTTCCTCCTTCCCTCCCTCCCTCCCTCCCTCCCTCCCTCCCTCCCTCCCTCCCTCCCTCCCTCCCTTCCTCCCTCCTTTCTTTGCAATTCTGGTTTTATTTATAGCCCAGTACTCCACAAACTGATCTCAAATTCTGTGAAAAATCACAAGTCTGTTTTGTCTTATGATGCAGTGAGCTGCTAATGAGAGTCACTGCAGGAGGACTCTCTGACCTGGTTGCCTAGCTCAGTAGTAAGGACCTGGCATGGAGCATCAGGACAGCTGGATTAAGCCCTGCACTTCACCTCTCAGCCTCACTTCACTTTCCTCATCTGTAAAATGGGGCGATAGCACCACCTTCTTCCCCACCAGGGGCTGTAGTGAAGGTTGCAGGAAACCCTGGAGAGGAGAGGGTTTTGCAAACTATGAAGGGCTGTGTCAAACTCTGAGGTCACTCCTTCGAGTCAGTGCTTCTGTCTGCACACTGGAGTGGAGAGTGGAGATAATTCATGTGGCCCTAAGTGATTGACATCAGAACTGTCTTTCCTCCCAGGAGGGAGTGGGGCAAACTTAGAGGGGGTGCGGGGGGTCAGGAAAGGGCTCCAGGTTCCTGAGCGGAGCACAGGGCACTGCCTGAGGAGGACCAGAGGGAGCAGGGGCTGTGGCCCCGCTGCAGCGCCGGGTTTGCGTGGGAAGGTGACAGCTGGGGGGAGAGGTGGGGGAGAGAGTCGGCAATCTCTCCAGAGGAGAAAGGGATAAAGGGAGGGTAAAGGGCAGGCAAACAGGGTCCCCTGCTCCTCCTCCCCAAAGAAGACACAAGCAGGCAGCTATGGCTCAGTAAACAAACCCCACCTTAATGCTGCTGACCCAAGTTAACACTGGGGTGGAACTATTTCTTTCACAGGAGCTATTGCCTGTTAGCCCGGAGTTACAGCACGGGTGGCTTTTGTAGAAATCATCAGGGAACTAGGCTACCAACCGGAGTCCAGATAACTGCATCATCTGTGTTTACAGAGCCAGGGCTGGCTTTTAATCATCCCAGGGTCACCTCAGAGAGCCTTGAGATTGAGGAGAGTTAGGAAATCTGTTTGTCTTTATAAAAAGTGAAAGAGAAGAAAATAAATACTCAAAATAAATGCTCAAAGAAAAAACAAAAACCATATATATATATATATATACATATATATATATATATATATATATATATATATAAAATTTTGTTAAATTTTGAACAAAATAAATATGGTTCATACTTTACAGACTGGTAACTGGCTTCCCACCCCTCCTCCCCATACTCCCACCAATAAACTACCACTTTAAATGGTAATTATTCATTTTATGGGGTGTACCATGGTTTATTTTACCAATTCCTATTTTAGGACATTTAGATCACTTTTTCCCCCCTATTAGAATCAATAGCATCATGAGGATACCCACAGCTAATTGTCTTAATACATCTCCTATTATTTCTTTAGTATATATTCCTGAAAATATAACACACGTATTAAAGCTTTTTAAAAGCTTTGAAAAGTCTGAGAAAAAAAGTATATACTTTATGCAATAGCAGCAGTGCTTGGTGATGTTAATTCATCACCAATGCTTTGTGTTTTCCAGGTGACAGACTGCAAACATTTTACAGACATCACCTCAACCTCTCCGCTGATCTTATGAGAGAATTATTGTCCCCATTTTGCAGATGGGACAACTGAAGACCAAAGGGACAGAGTAACTTGCTCAAGGTTATGCAGCAGGAATGGCAGAGCTGGGATTCAAACCCAGCTCAGACTGACTCCAAAGCCCCTGCTCAGATCCTTATGCTATCTTGCCTCCCACTTGCACATTCATGGAAACTGCTGTTTAATGAAGCACCTGATTTATTTATTTATTTATTTATTTATTATTTATTTATTGTTTACAAGCTAACTCTTCCTGTTCCCTTTGGCTGCTATTTTCATGGGCTGAAGAGGTTCTGAATGACTAAGAACAGTTTTTGATTAATTAGATTTTTGTTGCCAAGCAATTAATTTGGTTCTCCCCCCCCCCCCCCCACACACACTCCTCTCTTCTTGCTCAAAAAGCATACAAGAAAATGATTTCAGCATGGGGATAATTATAGAAAATGTGGTGTTAGCTCAAACAGAGTGCAAATACTGTAGACTTTGTGTTGTTCTCCAGGACTGCTAGCATGGAAAGAAAAGAGTGAACATTAAGAGAGAGCAGACACCAGACTGGGGACCTCACAGTCACTACCTGTGCTTGCCTCTGTGACCATCTCAAAGAGAATCAATCTCAAGATGTGCGCCTGGGTTTTAGTGGGAGGACGGGAGCCCATTGGAATCACTGGGTAGACTCAGGTAGGTACGAAAGGCCCAGCAAAGGCACAGGTGAAATCAAGGCCCTCCTTTTTCTGGCACTTTCCTTGCCTGGTTGTCGTGGTTTCTCTCTGGTGTATGCACATATACAGCCCCATCGCAGGTTCATGCCTGTGGGTTTAAAGTTGAAGGGCTGCAGGGGTTGCTTGTTAAAAGGCAGGGAATAGGGTGGCTCTGTGGGAAGGGGGGTTTGGGGGAAGGGGAGGGAAGTGGAAAGTCTCACACCAGTGGTCCAGGTTGGAACAGAGAGACTGGAGGAGCCCACCTTTACTTCTCTTTGATTGGACTTGTCTTACACTTTCTAGATTTATTCCTTCATTTTGCTTGAACGCTTCCTAGTAGCTTCCTAGGTAAGGATTCATGGGAATACACTGTTTCCATTTTTGCAAGTCTCAATATTCCATTCTGCTCCTATCAAGACTGGTTATAGAATTCCAGTCTGAGAGCTAGAATCTTGAAGGCATTTCTGCTACCACATTGCTACTCACAGTGTGGTCCAGGGACCACTGTCAATCTGCAAACTGTTTGTCATTCATCTGTGAGAGGAGATAAGTAAAGAAATTGAAAGTAAGCATTTCTAAACTTTTATACTAATTTGATTGTGTCATTTTTATGTCTGTTGAAGCTGATAATAAAATTTGGGCCTTTATACATCTTGTTAAATTTTTATTTTTCCTAGCAGTTCTTTTGTACTTTATTTTATAAAAGAAATAGTCAGTGATAGACTGGAAACAAAGTAAAGTCCTTCACCACATACTTTGAGAAGTACCGTTCTAGAATAGTGTTCTAGAATAGTCCTTTGTCAGTGGTCTTGGTATTTTGTAAGAGCTTTGTTCCTCTCTGAAGTATATAGGGTTTTCTCTGTATCCATAGGGTTCAGAATTTCACTGTGAGAAGGCTTAGTGAGGGCATCATTGTGCTTGGCCCACAGTGGGTCCTTCAACCTGGAGACTCATTCATTCATATAAGTTTCTTCCTTATATATTTTTTTCTCTTCTATTTTTTTCTGGCATTCTTGTTAGTTGGATATTGGGCCTCCTGCTTCAAATGTTGAGTCTTTTATTTTGTCCCCATATTTTCAGTCTCTTTTTGCTTTACTTTTTATAAGATTCTTCAACTTTATCTTCCAACTATTTCATCTGCTTAAGCAGGTTATCATTTAACATTTTTATATACTATTATATTTTTAATTTTAAAAGCTCTTATTATTTGATTACCTCTCTTACAACATTCTTTTTTTTATTTTGATAGGCAAGTGTCAGTTTTTGTTTGTTTGTTTGTTTAGGAAACGGATAAGTCTGCTTCCTGCAGTATATTATTATCAGAGTTCTTTCACTGACGCTAGCAGAGCCAAACACTAACCACCAAGAATTGCCGAGGAGAAATATTGGCTACTTTACTATAAATGGCACCACCCAGGAGAACGGGAAGCTGATGCTCAAAAGCCTGAACTCCCCAATGACATGTAGGTTACAGATAATTTAGGGCAAAGTCACAAAACACCATGGGTTATAGGTTTTTATGTGTGGTGGGAGCTGATTGGCCGGAGGTGAGGTAAGGGTAATAAATCATTTCTTTAGGTCTTGAGGACAGTTCTGAGGTCTGTTCTGGCGTCCCTCTGTCTGGTTTCATGGGAAAGTAACCAGGGGGTCGTTCCACCTTAGGGCTCAGGAGCTGAAACATAATTTCGGTCAAGATGTAATCTTCAGCCTGCCAGAGGTCCAGACCTTGTGATTATTAGTCAGATGCAGGCCACTGTCATTTTCTGCCTCAGGTGTTGCTGATTATCAAGGGAAAGACTAGGTCACTGAGGGGGTAGGAGAAGGGAGCAGAGAGAGATGATTTCTAGAGCTAGGATTTAAAGCTAAATTTAATCAAGGTCATAGGACCCTGTCTTTTAATGTTTCCTTTTTTTCCTACGGATTGAGTTTAGCTTCTCTCTACATTGATGACTCTTGTCAAAGATCTTGGTTGTCTATTCCTATCTAATAACAAGGCAAAATTAAAGGGCTGGTGGATAGCTCTGTGTATGAGTATGGATATGGGGCTTGTCAATTGGAAGACCACTCTTGGGTGACTGGGTGGGAGGCTAGCACTGGGAGAAACCCAAATATCAGTATGTAACAGTCTTTTCTTTGAGACTGTTCAGATTCTCCAGAGAAGAATTTCCTGATCTCCTCCCTGGGGAAGTGTGGTGATGGGCAGGGGTGATGGACATATCCAGCTGCTGGGGTTCTGCCTCTCTGGTGAAAAAAGGATCAGGGGTTCCAAGTTCAGATACAGATCATCTGCAGCTCTGCACTGCCCCTGCCCTTCATGGCAGGTTTGATCAAGTCTTGAGCTTCTCCAAGGTTCCAGAGGGCACACTGACCATCTTTTTTGCCTTACTTTCCCGTGTAAATATTTGTGCCTTTTTTCTGTCTGCTAAATTATCCATTACTCTTCCATTAATATTTCCTCTTCCAAAATTTATTGAAATCTCTCATCCACTCATGCCCCTTTTCCTATTCTCTTTGTCTGTGATCAATTAATGATTTAAACTAGAAGACTACATCCTGTACTTTTAGAGTTATCGTGTGTAAGATTGAATATTTGTTCATATTCAATTAGTTTCAACCCACTTTGGACTCTGTATTGTGATGCATAGGTTAGTAGTCAGGCCTTCATACAACTTACTGAAAAGAATGTTGAAACAAGATAAGATCAAGGAGAGAGCCCAGTGGCATATTTCTAAAGACCTCCACTGGTGTAAACAGACACCGTGTCTGTCTTGTTCATATGTGGAATCTATCCCTGGCATGAGAACTTTGTTGTTGTACAGTAAACATTTGCTGACTGTAACCTTCATATCAAAGAAAGACATGAGGGTGATCCTGTGACATTTGTTCCCAGCAACCCATGCTGGTCATGCTGCTTACCACTTCCCTCTTACTCATGACATCCTATTATTTAATTACCCTTCATAGGACTTCTCCAGGGACTGATATTCAACTTATGGGTTGTGTCTTCTGAAAGATGCCTGGCTGCCTTTCCTAGCTCCTCTCCTGGTCTCACAGGTCCTAGTTCATTACAATGCTGGTACTGGAGGTGCTCCCTACCTCGGGTTTTTTGGTGTGGGTGGCCCATACATCTCATTGATTTGATTTGATTTTTAATTTATCTTTATTGTTGAAAGTCCCCTTTACAGATGTCCCCCTTTTGTCCCCATTGACCCCTTCTAGACTGCCCCCACCCTCTGCTCCAAGCCTTCATTACACTATTGTCTGCATCCATGAGTTATGTATATATGTATAAAAGTTCTTTGGTTAAACTCTTCCCACCCTCCCCCCCCCCCCCCCCCACCGACTCCCCCTTCAATCTGAGACTTGTCAGTCTGTTCCATGTTTCCATGTCTCTGGATCTACTTTGTTCGTCAGTTTATTTTTTTAATTAGATTCCACATAGAAGTGAGATCATGTGATACTTGTCTTCCTCTGACTAGTTTATTTCACTTAGCATAATTTCACTCTCCAGGTCCCTCCACACCGTCTCACAAGGCAAAGAGATCCTTCTTTTTAAATTCTGTATAGTATTCCTTGGTGTAAATTCTCCACAGCTTTTTTTATCCACTCATCTACAGATGGACACTTGGGCTGTTTCCAGATCTTAGCTATTGTAAATTGTGCTGTTATGAACATAGGGAGGCATACATACTTTCTGATTGGTGTTTCGGGTTTCATAGGATATATTCCTAGGAGTGGGATCACTGGGTCAAATGGCAGTTCCATATTTAATTTTTTGAGGAAACTGCATACTGTTTTCATAGTGGCTGCACCAGTCTGCATTCCCACCAGCAGTGTACTAGGGTTCCCTTTTCTCCACATCCTCACCAGCACATGTCATTTGTTGATGGTAGCCATTCTGATAGGTGTAAGGTGATATCTCATTGTTGTTTTAATTTGCATCTCTCAGATGATTAATGACTTTGAGCATTTTTTCATATTTTCTTGGCCATCTGTATGTCCTCTTTAGAGAAGTGTCTATTTAGATCCTTTGCCCACTTTTGATTGGATTGTTTGTCTTCCTTTTGTTACGTTGTACGAGTTCCTTATATATTTTGGATATTAACCCTTTATCAGATGTAACATTGGCAAATATGCTCTCGCGTACAGTGGTCTCCCTTTTCACTTTGTTGATGGTTTCTTTTGCTGTGCAGAAGCTCTTTATTTTGATGTAGTCCCATTTGTTTGTTTTTTTCTTTGTTTCCCTTGCTCTAGGCAATGTATCGGCAAACATACTGTTATGAAAGATGTCTGAGATTTTGCTGCCTATGCTTTCTTCTAGGATTTTTGTGGTTTCACAACTTACACTTAAGCCTTTTATCCATTTTGAATTTATTCCTGTATATGGGGTAAGTTGGTGATCTAGTTTCATTTTTTTGCAACATACTATTCAATGGGCAAAAACTAAAACCATTTCCCCTAAGAACAGGAACAAGACAGGGATGTCCGCTTTTACCACTCTTATTCAGCATAGTACTGGAAGTCTTAGCCACAGCATTCAGACAAGGAGAAAACATAAAAGCCATCCGAATTGGAAAGGAGGAAGAAAAACTGTCATTATTCTCAGATGACATGATATTGTACATAGAAAACCCTAAAGACTCCACTAAAAACCCACTAGATTTAATAAATGAATTTGGCAATATAGCAGGATACATAATTAACACTCAGAAATTGATGGCATCTTTATACACAAATAATGAACTCTCAGAAAGAGAAACTAGGAATAAATGTAACCAAGGAGGTAAAAGACCTGTAGTTGGAAAACTACAGGATGTTGAAAAAAGAGATAGAGGAAGATATAAACAAATGGATGAATATGCCATGTTCATGGATTGGTAGAATTAACATCATTAAAATGTCCATGCTACCCAAGGCCATCTATAGATTCAATGCAGTCCCTATTAAAACACCAATAGCATATTTCGCATATCTAGAACAAATACTCCAAAAATTTATTTGAAATAAAAAACAAACAAACAAATAGTGGTAGCAATCTTGAAAAAGAAGAACAAAGTTGGAGGGCTCACAATACCAGATACCAAGTTATAGTACAAAACCATTGTAATCAGAACATTCTGGTATTGGCACAAGAATAGGTATATAGATCAATGGAACAGAACAGAGACCCCAGAAATTGACCTAAGCCATTACACTCAATTAATATTTGACAAAGGAGGCAAGACCACACAATGAAGTAAACATAGTCTCTTCAATAAATGGTATTGGGAAAATTGGACAGGTACATCCATATATCTCATTTAAAATAGCTTGATTGTCTTACTAGTTCTCTACCCTGTGCTTCCATTTCTTCATAATCATGCATATTCTGTGCTTTCTAGTTTGGAGATTATTGTCCTTGACAGAACTAAAGGAGTTTAGTTCCCTTTCTTCTTTCCTTCCTTCCTTCCTTCCTTCCTTCCTTCCTTCCTTCCTTCCTTCCTTCCTTCCTTTAAAAAAATTGGTGAACATGGCCCTGAAGCATTCAGCTGATGGCTTCCTTATTCTTCTTGGTCTAAACATTGACTTTAAGAAAGGGATGATAAAGGACTTAAATGTAAGACAGGAAACCATAAAAATCTTAGAAGAATCCATAGGCAGCAAAATATCAGACATATGTCGTAGCAACATCTTTACCGATATAGCTCCTGGGGTAATGGAAACTAAGGAGACAATAAACAAATGGGACTACATCAAAATAAAAAGAAACCATCAACAAAACAACAAGAAAGACCACTGCATGGGAGAACATATTTGCCAATGTTATATCTGATAAGGGCCTAATCTCCAAAATTTATAGGGAACTCATACATCTTAACAAAAGGAAGATAAACAATCCAATCAAAAAATGGGCAAAGGACTTAAATAGACACTTTTTGAAAGAGGACATACAGATGGCTAAGAGACATGGAAACATGCTCAAAGTCACTAATCATCTGAGAGATGCAAATCAAAACGACAATGAGGTACCATCTCATACCTGTCAGAATGGCTATCATCAACAAATTGACAAATGACAAGTGCTGGTGAGGATGTAGAGAAAAAGGAACCCTCTTGCACTGCTAGTGGAAATGCAGACTGGTGCAGCCACTGTGGAAAACAGTATGGTGTTTCCTCAAAAAATTAAAAATGAAACTCTCATTTGACCCAGTAAACCCACTTCTAGGAATATATCCCAAGAAATAAGAAAGGACATATGCACCCCTATGTTCATAGCAGCACAATTTACAATAGCTAAGATTTGGAAACAGCCTAATGCCCATCAGCAGATGAGTGGATTAAAAAACTCTGGTACATCTACACAACAGAATACTATGCTGCTGTAAAAAAGAAAGAACTCTTACCATTTGCAACAGCATGGATGGACATGGAGAGCATTATGCTAAGTGAAATAAGCCAGTCAGAAACAGATAAATATCTCATGATCTCACTCATTTGTGGAATATAATGAAGAACATAAACTGATGAACAAAAATAGATTCAGAGACAGAGAAGCATCGAACAGACTGTCAAACTTCAGAGGGAAGGCAGGGGAGGGTTGGGGGTGGAGGTAAGAGATCAACCAAAGAACTTGTATGCATGTATATAAGCATAACCAATGGACACAGACACTAGTGGGGCGAGGGCATGTGCTGGGGGATGGGGGTAGCTGGGGAGAGGTCAATGGGAGAAAAATGAGACATATGTAATGCTATATGTAATACTTTAAACAATAAAGAATTAAACAAAGGGAGATGGAAAGAAAACATTTGATCAGGTGTTTAAATCTTACTACTGCATTAGTTTATTTTACTTTAGTATGTTCAATGGCTCCAATGGAAAGAGGTTGTTTTCTTTGGTTGGGGGACCTATTCCATCTCAGTGTTTTTAGGACACCTCCAGATCTAGCCACAGTTGATGGAAGCAGGGGAACTGAGGGAGGTGGAGAGCCTGGGAGTGTCCATGGGGGTTACAGTGAGAATCAGAACTGCTGGATTGTGGCAAAGTGAGGTGAAGGCGTGGCCTTATGGCTCTGAAGACCCTGCCTGCCATGACACGTGACCACCTCTTCAACCTCATCTCAAACCACAATCTCCTTGTTTATTTTCTTCCTCAAACCCACTAAGTCTGATCCTGTCACCAGGCTCTTCGTGTTTGTGTTCTTTCTACCTGATAGCTTGCTCTTTGTCCAGGTCTGTGCATTTCTCTTCACTCTGATTTGAGTTCAAAATCTACTCCCTGAAGAGGTCTTCCCTGACTACCTCATCCAAACTGGGCTTTCCCTTCTCCCGCCAAGTAATTAATTTCCTTTATTTGTTGTCTTTCTATCATGCATCATTATCACAACATTTCCTGTTTGTTTATTTGTTTACTTGCTTAGTTTGTCCTCCTCTGTCTCCTCCTCTGTCAAATTTAAACTCTGGGGACTTGATATACTTTCCTCCTTCTGATTTGCAAGGCTCCAACTAGAGCCTGGCTCACTAAAGGAATGTAACACACATTTATTGAATAAACTAGAGGCCTGGTGCATGAAATTCGTGCACAGGGGGTTGTCCCTCAGCCCAGCCTGCACCCTCTCCAATCTGGGACCCCTCGAGGGCAGTCAGACATCCCTCTCACAATCCAGGACTGCTGGCTCCCAAATGCTTGCCTGTCTGCCTTCCTGATTGTACCTAACCGCTTCTGCCTGCCAGCCTTATCACCCCCTAACCACTCCCCTGCCAGCCTGATTGATGCCTAACTGCTCCCCTGCCAGCCTGTTTGCCCCTAACTGCCCTCCCCTGCAGGCCTGGTCACCCTAACTGCCCTCCTCTGCAGGCTTGGTCACCCCTAACTGTCCTCCCCTGCAGGCTTGATCGCCCCCAATTGCCCTCTCCTGCTGGCCTGATCGCCCACAACTGCCCTCCCTTGCAGACCTGGTCCCTCCTAACTGCCCTCCCCTGCTGGCCATCTTGTGGCTGCCATCTTGTGTCCACATGGGGGCAGCCATCTTGTGTGTTCGAGTGATGGTCAATCTGCATATCACTCTTTTATTAGATAGGATAGAGGCCTGGTGCATGGGTGGGGGCCAGCTGGTTTGCCCTGAAGGGTGTCCTGGGTCAGGGTGGGGGTTCCCTTGGGGTGTGGGGTGGCCTGGGCGAGGGGCCTGTGGTGGTTTGCAGGCCGGCCACGCCCCCTGGCAACCCAAGCGGAGGCCCTGGTATCTGGGGTTTATTTATCTTCTACAATTGAAACTTTGTAGCCTGGAGCAGAGCCAAGCCTTCTGCTTGCTCCGTGGCGGCAGCCATTTGTGTTGGGATTTATGTATCTTCTATAATTGAAACTTTGTAGCCTTAAGCGGAGGCCTGGGCCAGCCAGGGTGTGCAGAAAGCTTGGCTTCCTTCATTGCCAGGGGCGACCCTAGCCTCCTGCTCTTTCCAGCTCCGTGGCTGCCACCATTTCTGTTTGGATTTATGTATCTTCTATCATTGAAACTTTGTAGCCTTGAGTGGAGGCCTAGGCCGGCAAGGGCAGGCGGAAAGCTTGGCTTCCTCCATTGCCTGGGAAACCCAAGCCTCCATCCTGCTCTCTGTGGCTGTAGCCATCTTGGTTGGGCTTATTTGCATATTCACTCCTGATTGGCTGGTGGGCGTGGCTGGTAGTTGTAGTGGAGTGGTGGTTAATTTGCATATTACTCTTTTATTACATAGGATGAGTGAGAACAACTTTGTCAACTTTATAATTCTTCCAGGGTAATCCTTGACATCTTATGGACCCTCAGTCTATACCCTAAAGCAAGGGTTTGAAAACTACAGCCCATGGGTCTAATCTACCTCTCCACCTGTTTTTATAAATAAAGTTTTATTGGAACAAGGCCATCCTCATTCCTGTCCATATTACATATGGCTGCTTTCACCTTACAACAGCAGAACCGAGTAGTTGAGATAGAGACTATATGGTCTGCAGAGCTGAACATTTTTACTATCTGGCCCTTTAGGGACAGGTTTGCCGACTGCCACTCTAAAGGGAAGAGTCACTGCATTACATCAGACCTTTTTTTCATGTGAGTTGATGCTATAATGACAAGAGGCTTTGTTGCTTCCCAGATCAGAGGTCTCTTTCATGCCAGTGATGTTAGATGTGAGAGTATATGTTCCTGTTCATGAAATTGTTGGCCTTGGCAACCCTCTTAATTCTGGTGGAAAACTACTTTGACCTAAATTATCCAGAGAACAGAGATCAATGTGTTTTCTCTAATTGTTAATTATCAAGATGACACATGGTATGAGCCACTCTGCCTGCCTGTCTTTTAATCTAAAAGAAGGGTTTAGCAACCTGCCTCGGTCGCATGAAAGATAGACTTCAACTGTAAGATTTTATTATTTTTATTATTTCCCTTTGCTTAGATCTCTATAAGAATCATGATGTTTCCAAGGCAACGCATGGCTTGGGGAATTGGAGAGAAGAGTCTGGATGCAAAGGGATAACATCACAGCCGCCACAACAATCTATCCAGCACGCAGATGTCGGATGTTCAGAGGGACCAAGTCATCTTGATTAGAATTGAGGTGGCATGAGTTTCAAAGCAGAATCCTCATGCTCATGTTCAATAAATTTGCAAACCTCCCTATAGTGCAATGGAGAAGGGAATATGCTTAAAATAATGCTGGGATTTGGCCCCGGGCTTATTCAGGTGTGGGGATGATTGTCAGGGAGCATTTTATTACCTTGCCAGGATGTAGATGCTTCTGAATATCTCTTCTGTTGTACGTGTGTGTTGGGAACACAAGTTTCCTTTTCTTATCCACCCCCAATATTAGAAACTGTCCAAATTGCCACATCATTTTCCCTAGGATGACACTCATTTCTTTAGAAATAAATCTTAAAAAATATTATAAGAAAAACATTTTATTGTAGAAAAACTAGAACATATAGTTATTTGTGAGGAGTAAATATGTTAATACAAAGAAGCCCATAATAGTGCCCAGTACATGAGAACTTCTCATGAAATGTTAGCTATGTTTTTTCCATGTCAGTACATGTACTTCCACATCATAATTTTATTGCCTGCAGATTACACTATTGTACTGGCATGAGCACTCTTCTGCTTTTCCTTTGGTGGTGTGGTTGTGTATATGTGCTTCAATGCTGTGTGAGCTTTAATGCTGTGATCTTATATACCACAGAGTTGGAGCTGTACGGCACATGAGAGCAGAGTGCTGAGGAACCTGTTAGCCCTCTCGCTGGAAGAGGGCCTGATGTTAGTGGGAAGGGGGAGGGGAAGGAGTTGTCTTCGTAGCTATGGTACCCAGTACATAAGGGGTGATGCAGGGGCTGTGCATGAGCTTCATGGAGCTGGGTCTTGGATCTACTACTTTCTGAGCATCAGGGTCAAGCTACTTAACCTCTCTCTTGATTTCCACATCTATAAAATTACAGTGATCTTAGTATTTACCTCCTTGGGTCCTTGTGAGTGCTGGATTAGATCACTGATGTGAAGAGTTTGGTGCTTGCTCCATACTTGGCAACTTCTTAGAACATGTTAGATACTACTAGAAATAGGGGGCTACCATGAATCATGATGCATTACTATTCAAAGACACGTATCACACACTCACACACATACACATTCACACACAGGTTGTCTATGGGACAGTCATTTGATAAACTGTAAAATTTATACCTCTTTTTCATTATGTTTCTATTAGCTTCTGAATGGTTATAACACTACTGTGTCTCAAATTCATACCTACTTTTTATACTCTGCTCTGTGATGCTGGCTCTGGGACTCTGCAAACTCCTCTCTCCTTTGCCAGCTGGGTCAAAATTAGGCTCTGCCAGTAGGGGGTGCTAGGAGGGAAAAGCAGGAGGAGGGAAGAGATGTGCTTCCTCCTGATAGCGTCACCCCAACTTACCTTCGCAATGGCAGTTGATGTCAATAGAGCAAGTAACTCTGGTTTCCATGTTTCTCACACTCAAAACCAGTCTCATTGTCCCTCCTCGGAGACTCCCAGCTCGGGGCAGTTGGTGTGCCCTCCTCAGAGGTCTGCCTTCCATCTCTGTGAGCAGCCCACACTCTCCCCTTTGTTCCTCCAGCCCTGGAGGCCAGAGAGCTGCTTCCTGCAGTCATCTCTGGGAAACCTCAGTATTCCCCATTTGCCTTTCGGTTCTCTAATCCCTGGTGAACGATCCACCCCCACGCCATTATATGTCAACATTTATTGATTTATTGACATGTAAGTTATACAATGTAATGATTACACACACACACACACACACACACACACACACACACATATGTATTGTATATGTATATGCATATGTATCTGTATCTGGATATGTATATCAGTGGTTTCCACAGTAAATTGTGAACAATTCTTTATATTAAATTATCTCTGTTAAAACAACTGATGTGGTTTCTGTTTTCTGATCGGACCCTGTCTGATCCCACATGCAAAATTCTCTTTCCCTAAAAAAGTCAGTTGAAAAGGACACATTTTATAAGTGAAGGTGTCGACATTGCTCTGAACAAAGGATGACTGGTCTTTATCCCGATGCCCTTGCAGACTCTCTGCAGGAGAGCTGGGCCCGCAGACCACCTGACCCGGATGCTCTGGGCCACGGCGGGCAGGACTGTGTGTGGTGGGCTGGGGCTGCCACAAGGTGTGGGGAGGAGGCAGGTAGGGCTAAAGCTTCAATGTGAGTGGCCACATTTGAAAAGCAGAATAATCCTTTCAGACAGGTGGAGAGAAGAAGGAAGAGGAAAAGAGAAAGCAGGAGAGCTCTGGTGATTTCTCAAGTCAAAAGAAAAGTTTCTGGCTCTAGCTGATCTTGCTCAGTGGTTAGAGCATCTGCCTGTGGACTGAAGGGTCCCAGGTTCGATACCAGTTAAGGGCACATGCCTCTGTTGCAAGTGGGATTCCACTTGGGGCAGAAAAAATGGAAATATCCTTGGGTGAGGATTAACAACAACAACAACAAAACAAAAAACAAAACAAAAAAAAGAAAAAATTTCCGTGAAGGAGCTATTAATGGTGAGTGGAAAACTGGTCACCCCGGGCTGACAGAGGGTAGGGGTAGGGAGAGGCAGGGGACAGTGTCCGCCTCTCATTTATTTACACACACTAAAAAAGGCCTGCACAATAGGTTGGTCAACATCACTTTTCTGCTTCACTGGTTTCCAAAAGGACTCACCGCTCCCCTGCTGAGAGATTACTTCCAGGGGCCTGTTTCAGGTCACTCAGCATAGCCTCCTTACTTGGTGTTCAGTTCCTGAGTCCCTGTCTCTCTCTCTCTCTCTCTCTGTGTCACACACACACACACACACACACACACACACACACACACACTTCTTTATTCACAGGGAGCACTAAAAATCCACTGGCCTCAGATAGGACACCCCTCCCCCAACGTTGGTCCTGCTCAGAGCAGATCTGACCAGTGGGGCTTCAAGAGAGCATCCTATGAGGCTGCCATTGCCCTCTGACCCTTGGCTCTCTGGTGCCCAGGATGCCTTTATTGAGTTCGAGGAGCCAGGTGGTGCTGCTGATGGGGAAGGCAGAGGGGCTCCAGTGGGGGAGAGTTGGATGATTCCCCACTACCAGGCTGCCCTGGGGGTTTTGAGTCAAAGCCGAGAAGCTCCTATCTTTTTTTTTTTTTTTTAATATATTTTATTGATTTTTTTTTATGGAGAGGAAGGGAGAGGGATAGAGAGTCAGAAACATCGATGAGAGAGAAACATCGATCAGCTGCCTCCTGCATACCCCCTTCTGGGGATGTGCCCACAACCAAGGTACATGACCTTGACTGGAATCGAACCCGGGACCCTTCAGTCTGCAGGCTGACGCTCTATCCACTGAGCCAAACCAGTCAGGGTGAGAAGCTCCTATCTTTGTCTTGGAAATTAATTCTTGGCTAAAAAATAAAAATTCTTTTTCCATCTTGGGAAAAGATTCCACAAGAAGAACAAAGCATCTAGTGCCTTTAGTGATCTTAAAAAAATACACTTTTAATATTGGAATAATTTCAGTTTTCCAGAAGAGTTGCAAAGAGAGTACAAAGAATTTTCATATACTTTCCTAGTTTTCCCTGTTGTTAATATCTTACATTACCATGGTACATTCATCAAAACGAAGACACCAACACTGGCACGTTACTACTGTCAACTGAACTCCAGCCTGTATTCAGATTTTGTTAGTTTTCCCACTAATGTCATTTTTCCGTTCCAGAATCCCATCCAGGACACCACACGACATTTAGTCCTTATGTTTCTTTAGCTTCCTCTGGTCCATGACAATTTCTCAGTCTATCCCGGTTTATTTTTTTTAAAATATATTTTTGTTGATTTCAGCTAGGGAGTGAGAGACAGAAACATGAATGATGAGAGAATCACTGATTGGCTGCCTCCTGCATGTCCCCCACCGGGGACTGAGCCCATAACCCCGGCAGGTGCCCCGACTGGGAATCAAACCCTGACCTCCCACTCAACCACTGAACCACTCCGGCTGGTCAGTCTATCCCTGTTTTTGATGACTTTGATAGTTTTGAAGAGTACTGGTCAGGTATTTAACAGAATTTTCCTCAATTTGGGTCTGTCTGATGTCTTTCTCATGCTAAGACTGGGGTGATGTGTTTTTTGGGAGAAAGACCACTGAAGTGAAGTATTCTTTTCATCACATCCTTAAAAAAGTTTTTTTTTTAAATTTCAGATATAATGAACATATAACATTATATTTATTTCAGATGTACCACATGATGATTTGATATTTGTAACTATTGTGAAATGATCACACAATAAGTCTAGTTAATATCTGAAACCGTACATAGTTATGAAATTAATTTTTCTTATGATGAGAACTTCTAAGATCTACTCTCTTAATACAGTATTAACTAGAGTCACCATGCTGTACATTAAATCCCCATGACTTACTGATTTTACAGCTGGAATTTTGTACCTTTTTACCTCCTTCACCCTTTTTGCCCACCCTACCCCCACCTCTGGCAGCTCATCACATCCTCCTATGTGTTGTACCCCATGCTGTCAGCATGACATCACACTGGTCCCACCATGATTTTGAAGGCAGTGGGCAGGCCTCCTGCAGGTGGGCACCTTGATGTGGATCCCTCCCCTCTGGACACAGAAGACCATGGACTGCTGATCAGGAAGGACCCCACAAAGCTGGGGGCACATACGGGTAGAGCTCCAGACTAGAAGTCACTTCTGAATTGCGTACTGGTGAGTGAGAGTCTTTAAACCTCTCTGTCCTCAGTTTCCTCATTCACCAAGCAGTACACGGCCCCTTCCTCTTAGGGTTGGCAACTAGCGCAAATGACATATTGGATATGAAAAGACTTAAACCCCAGGAAAGTGCAGACACAGGTTGGGAGGCAGCCTGCACTGACTTTTCCAGCATTTCAGGTAAGAGGAGGGAGACTTATCTATTGACCTCTGTTAGCAAACAAATTGTGTGTGTGTGTGTGTGTGTGTGTGTGTGTGTGTGTGTGTAATAGCTTTTCTTTTTTAAAGTAAGATTTATTGGTATGTATCTTTCCATACAGTAAAATTCACCATTTTTAGGCATAACAGGTCTATGAGTTTTGACAACAGAATATAATCATGTAATCACCATCACAATAAGAATATAGAACACGAGATATAGAGGGTTTACATTACTCCCCTCCCCCAAATTCCCTCATGCTCCTTTGTCATCAACCCTTTCCCCCATTCCCAGCCTTTGCAACTACTGGCATTTTGTTGCCTCTGTTTTGCCTTTTCCAGACGGTCATATACATTTGAATCATGCCACATGTAGTCTTTATTTTTCAGTTTAAAAACAGTACTTCTTGACACAAAGTATACTGTACATACTTAAAGTGTACACTTGAATAAGTCTTAATAGATTGTACATTTGTGATATCATCATCACAATCAAGATAGGGCACATAGCCATCACCCCAAAAATGTCCTCACATTCCCTTGTGACCCCTCCCTTTGTCATCTGGCCTCACGCTCCTGCCCCAGCCTCCTCTCCCACTGCTCTGGGCACACCTGCAGGTACCTCACTTGCCCTGGTACATGGTGCTCATTTCTCTTGACTTTTCTCCCCTCAAAGATACCTACCTTTTCCTTTTGGTCTGCCCAAATCTGGTCAATCTTTTAAGTCTCCTTTAACCTGTCCAATGGCCAGTTAAAGTTATCTTTTGAGAATGCCCAGCCTACACTTGCCACTTCCTTCTCTGATCTGAATGTATGAATCCACAGCCTTTCCATGTCTTCTTTATTTGCTAGTACAACAACATTTGTATCGTACTGTCCTAAGGTGAGCTTGCTCAATGGTTAGCAGCATGGCCTCTGAGTTTGGATGCTTGGGTTGCTATATTTTACTTTAGGCTCCTACTTAACCTCTCTATGCCTCAGCTTTCTTTTATCTGTAAGGTTGGGAAGATAATATAGTACCGACCAGAAAGTGTTGTGAGGATTCATTGGGTTTAGGCACATAAAGGTCTTGGAAAAGAATCTCATATACAGTAAGCACTTAATAAATGTCAGCGCTCAACACCAGCATCTTTATTGTTAAAAGTCCTTAAAGGCAAAACCTACAGCCTCTACTGCACTTATGTGACCACGGTGCATGGCACAGTGGTAGGCATGTGGAAGGAGCTCAGATATTTGCTGGATTTTTGCCCAGGGACCACTGTGGTGAGTCAAAGTTCCTGAGACCACTTACCATACATACTACATGCTTGTATTCTGCTGTTAGACAAAACCAACCAATTCCCAAACCAAAAAGTTGCAAGCTTTTGTCTGGGTAAATATAGCCATGACATATTTATTTCCATGGTTTAGAATATCACCAGTGGAAATCCACGGTGGAAAATCGAATATAGTACTTTCATCATGTGATTCGTTGTGCTTATGTTTGGATATGCCACAGGCTTGGGAGCCAGGCAGCTGAACCCTGCTCCGTGAGGAGTCTGCTGTAGTGTGGTTTGCACAGAAGGCAGGGAAGGATTCAGACATTTAGTGAGCATCTACTTCAGCAGTGTTAGATTTTCAAGAATTTTTGTAGGCTAGTTATTAAACACAACCATTATAAAAATTAAATTATATAGATCCACAAATAAATTATATTAAAGCAAAATAATAAATACTCAATTATATCCATATTGGGTATAAATATTCAACTAATTATTTTACTACTATCTGTGCTTTTCAGGTTACTTACATTTATTGTATCTGTGTGGTGAAAATACTATATAATAGTGTGCTGTTTCCCATCTCTTCCCATCCGTGTTCAGTGATGTCATATTGGTAGCTTGGAATACTCATGGTAGGAGTATTTACACCACTCCTATTGGCAAGCACTTCAAATCAGGGCTTTTCATTCCCAGAGTTGGTTGTTAAGCATTTATCAGCACACCACTGATAACTGCATGACAATTGAATGTTTTTGGTTGAGAAAAGCAGAGGCTCATTCAGGTTAGTTCAACTAAAATGAGGGGTTTATTCTAAGGGTATTTATTGAAAGAAAAGGGAGATAGAATATAATGGAGATCCAAGAACATGGAGATTCAAGGCCCTACTCCATGGCTTAAGGAGTTGGGAATTGGAGGGTGGTTTTGGATCCAAGGTCACTCTAGTGACCTCAGAACATGGCCTTGGACTCTATGCTCTGATTCACTGCTGTTTTCATGGTACCTGCTTCTTTATTTTCTGGCCTCAGCTGTTTTTCTCCCCCTCTTCCCTGGATTGTCTCTCTGTTATAGCTTTTGCTTCCATAATTTTTCATATCTTTGGCTTGTATTGATTAATCATAGCCATTCCAGCTTTTCATTGTTTGTTCCTGTTTGAAGACTGTTGTTCTATTTGCCGTGTTTCTTTAATTTCTGAGAGAGGAAATCTAATTGGGCCAGCTCAGCTCACTTTTTTCTTAAGGTGTTATCAGTTGGTAGCTGTCCTATGGTTTACCTGGCTTCTGGCCAAATGCTTGTGTCTGGAAACTATTGGCCAGGAAGAAAGATGGGATCACATGGCACACACTTTGACCCAGTACATCAGGGACAGAAAGATGAATTAGTTAAAGTGAAGTGAGGCAGACAGAGAAAGACAAATACTGCATGGTATCACATGTGGAATCCAAAAAACAGTAAAAAGTCAAACTTCTAGGAACAGAAACTAGAATAGTAGTTGCCAGGGACTTGGGGATGGGGGAAATATAGGAATATTGGTAAAAGGAAATAAACTTTCAGCTATAAGATGAGGAAGTCTGAGGAGCTAATATAAAACATGCTATAGCTGATAACACTGTATTATTATAACATTGAAATTTGCTAAAAGAGTAGGACTTAAATGTTTTCACCAAAGGGGGAAAAAGATGAACATGTAAGGTGATGGATGTGTTAATTAACTAGCTGGTGGGAATCCCTTCACAATGTATATGTCTACTAAATCACCATGATGTGCACTTTAAATATCTCACAATTTTATATGTCAATTATACCTCAATAAAACTGAAAAAAAAGATGAATTAGCTACTAACAGAATGACTAAAACCAAAAAGACTGACAATTTGGTGAGGATATGTCTTAGATAATAGCATCTTACGATTTTAAAGTCCCGGAACCCCAGTATTGGACAGGAACGCAGAGGTACTAGCCTTAATCCCCACTGTAATATCCAATTGTTATCCAATGCCATCTTGAACTCTTGCAGCTGCGGGGAACCCTACCTCCTGGGCCAGCTCATTCTGCCCCTAGATAGCACTGATTGCTAGAGTTCCTCCCCATGCAGAGCGGCACCTGTCTCCAGTGAGAACCTCCACGGGGTACAGTCGGAACTGTGAAGCACAATATTAACACATCAGGTTAATTTCATGCTCTACTTGTCTTGGGCTGATATTAGAGAAAATTAAATTTTGTGCTAATCAGCCTCAGCATTCAGCATGCACGATGCAAATTTGTGATTTCTGGCAAGGGTGGTTAAATCATAGTTATGCTATCTGCGTGGTGCCTGAATAACAGGGAAATACTATTACCAACAATTAAACTCCCAATTGACGGAGACCAGTATAACTGGAGATTCTTTTTAGCAAGTTGCAGGGGAAATGGACACAAACCAGGAAGCTGAATTTAATTTCAATTTCCTCCTTTCCTTTGGGTGGCTACTTTTTTGAAGGTTTGACCAATGCAAATGTGTTTACTCTTTGCCCTGCTTTCTCTCTCTCTCTCTCTCTCTCTCTCTCTCTCTCTCTCTCTCTCTCTCTGTAAATAAGCAAGAAGGAATGTTTTCTTCCCTGGTTGCCACAGAAAGGGGTCCTTTGAGCACCTGAAGAGGATTCTTGTTAATTGCCACTGGCTTATTGGGCGAGAGCACTTGGGAATCTATAGGGTGGGAGGTCTCATACTGATCTGCTGGAGAAAGGAGTGGATGAGTGACACTAGTCTGACTCCAAGAACGTCTTCCCCTGTAGGGGAGAGATGCTTGCTCAAACCCACCACCAGGGCATCTGGTGTTTTATGGGTGTGTTCTCGCAATGAGTCAGTCACCAGCACATGCGCTGACTGGACGCCATCTCACAGGTCTTGTTTCCTAGAGAAGGTAAGGGCAGCTGAGCACACTGGCTCCGGGTGGCTCTCTCTGCACAGCTCCCCCAATTCCCCTCCCCGGCCTTCATCTTCACTCACAAAGGAGTAGAGTTAACAAAACCCCAGACCGAATAAATTTCATGTATTGACTAGGATTAGATTTCTGCCACTCTGGTAAAAAACAAAACAAAACAACAAACAGTTGTTTTGTTTTGTTTTTTACCAGAGTGGCAGAAGAGAAGGTTATATTTCTTGCAACCATTTTGTCAACCTTCCCTTCCCTGCTGGGTTCTGGGAGGGGAAAACTCAGACAGACTTGGTACCTGCTCAGGATTCACCCAGAAGTGAGCCCCAGGGTCTCTGCTCTCAGATGCCGACCTATCCTACCCTGAGGCCTGGCCACCTGCCTCCCCACATCTGAGCTTTCTGTTTTCCCTCTCCCTCCTCCTCTTACAACAGTATGTAGAAATATTTAATCTGGGGAGTGGTCAGGAGTGGCTCAGACTGGTCACATTTTCTTCCAGATCTGTCGTTTACATCATAAACTTTACACCCTGACTCTTGTAGGACTCGGGCATCTGACACTCAAAAACCCAGGTCTTGTAACTCAAGAGCTTTGAAAGCTTTTGTAACCTCGGATGCCAAGGACCTGACTCTATGGTTCTTCTCTGTTCTGCTGTCATCACCCCACCAGGAGGCAGCAGGCGCCTTTTGACCCAGTTTAGCTGCTCCACAGGAGTAACCAGAAATACTAGGGAGAATACATCAGGGGTTATTAGCCATATGCTCACTTATTTGCCATTTCCATGCTCAGTAATGCTTTTAAGTTTCAACTTACCAGTACTTTATCTTTAGTAAATTTCCTAAATAAGATATCTACTATTTTATTTATTCAAGAACAGAAGCCCAGTGCTGCCCCGAGCAACTATGAAGTAGCCAGATCACCTGGAAAAAGGTGATGGAGGGACAGAGACAGAAGGCTGTGTTAAGAAGGATCCTGAGGAAGGGTCTGTGCTCAGCAGGAAAGAAACAAAGTGATTGGTTGATAATGTCTGACATAGGGGTGAGAATGGAGGAAAGGGCAACATTCCTGACAGGTTCTTCCAGAACTTGTTCAAACCCATTCTCTCTGGAAAATGTAGTAAGGAACCAGGTAAAGCAACACCTGGTTTCCCCTTGATGTCAAAGCCTCAGATCACAGGGCATCTGGGCCGTTAGCACCCCAAAGCAGCCAAGCATGGCAGGGCAGGGCTGGCTCTGGGACATGTGTCTACAAACCCCAGAGTTGTTTTCTATAATTTCATTTTGTTTTTTAACTACTTGGATTTGCCTTTCTATTATCATCATCTCCGTAGAAGGTGTAACCCTGAGGACAAAGTGGGCAACTGGCTCTTCAGGCTACGAACCAACAGGGGGCAGCAGAGAGCAGAGCCCGTTAGGCTTGGGCAGCCCCAGACCCAGGAAAACTTCAAATCTTCTGCTCCCCTGGAAAGTGAGTCCTTGTGGACTCACATTGTTGAGACTAAATGGTGTGGTATAAAAGCACAGCAAGAAAGGCAGAAGGAGGGAGACTTTCTTGGGGTGCAGGTGGAGAAAAGCCTTTGTTGGAAATAGGAAAGAAGAGAAAGAGTAAGAACGACAGTTACCATTTACCCAGATCTACAGGGTGCCAGTCCTCCCGTGAATGCTCATTTTTTTTCATTCTCTCAAAGACTACTTGAGGGAGGTGAACCCCTAGTTTACAGATGAGAAAACAGGGGTCCAGAGTGGTTAAGGGACTTGCCCAAGATTATATGATTAAGGACAGGCTGAGCTAACATTTGGACTCGTGTCTGCTCAGGCTTCCGTGTGTTGATGCCCTTCCAAGGAGGCAGGCAGGGGGACAGAATCATGGCCCTTGGTGTCAGACACAAAATTCAGTTCTTTCACTCACTGACCAAGTTACCTTGAGCAGGAACGTCCTGCTTTCCAGTCCTAGTCTTATCTGTAAAATGGGGGTAACAGCTCTTTCCTGGGGTCGTGGAAAGAATTGAGAGTTACCAAATGTAAACAAAGTCTCAGGGCCATTGCCAGCCCTTGGTAAATGGAAGCCATTAAATGGCTCCAGTCTTCAGCTCACTGGTACCTCTAAGAGTCTATGAGCCCGGGCCCCCATCTATGTGCTCAGGACTCCCAAGATGCAGATGTCACTGGCACCCTGGCTTTCCTGACATCACCTCATGGGAAGCATATGGGGATTGTGATGCGATGCTCAGTCAGGAGGCTGCCCTCTGTGGCTCCATTTCAGGGCAGCAGGAAGGGAGGCACTGTGGGGTTAGAGGTTGGGCAGATCTAGCTTCCCACCCCGGGCCAGTGTCTATCCTCAGTTTCCTGTAAATGTCGGTTGGGTGTTGTGTGAGTCTCAGTCCCCTCATCTCTGCAATGGGGGAGTAGTACCTACCAGGGCTGGTGTGAATGAACCGATATACTGTAGTGATCAGCAGCCCTGCCAGATCCAGAACCAGACTGTCAGGCTTCAAATCCCTGCTCGGCCACTTTCTAGCCCTGTGGTTTTGAACAAATTACATCACCTCTTGGTGTGAGTTACTTTAATGAAAAGCAAGGATAATAATATCCATCTCATAATGCTGTCAAATATGTTTCATTTGTAAAGCACTCAAAACATTGGTTGAGAATAAGAAAACAGTACTAACTCCTCTTGTGAGATGATGAGAGCACCAGCTACAGTGCCTGGCGTATATTAGGTTGCTCAAAATGAATTTCCTTTCATTCTCCTGACTCCTAGGGGGCTATGGTGCCTGAGATGCCACCATTAGGTATTTTTGATGACCTAGAGTCTGACAGTAATATGGAAATACCCTGATTGGGGATAATAATACCCTGTATGTTATTCAGTTCAGTTATACACTATTTGGTTGTTCTGTGCCAGGTGCCACTCTCACCAGAGGTGTGAACTTGAATGAGATGTGATCCCTGCCTTGGGAATCACAGTTTAGTGGGGATTCATTTATTTGTAAACCTGTTCACTTACACATCAGTTTAGAGCCTGAGATGATTAAGCTATGGAGGCACAAAGGAAGGGGTGGAGAAGTTTTCCTTTGTGGTGATATTTGAGCTGAGCCTTGAAATCTGGACTAAAGATGGTCAAGCCTGGACATGGGAGCGACTGACAGTGGGGGTGGAAAGGACATGCCAAACAGCACCAGAACCAGAACGTATGCTACCCACACAAGCTTTAAAAAAATAACTCCTTAAGGAAGCTCTTCAGCCAACTAAGAAAGAGTTAGCACAAGACATTCAACAAAAAGGAGGACAGATGTACATGGAAGAGTGGTGAGCGATGAAGCCCACAGAGCGTGGCTGTGGTCTAATGCAGCGACTGAGAGAGCAGCTCAGGTGGGGACGGGCCTGGGTTCAAGTCCTGGCTCTTGTCCTATGTGGTTGGAGGTTTAGTCCTTGTGATGGAGAGTCAGACAGTGGCTGGCCCTTGCTCTCTTCTTTTGTAGCTGAGGACACATGCACTAACCAGAAACAGGAATGGGAAGCAAAGCATAACCTTATTGATATTGGCGCGCGCGCGCACACACACACACACACACACACACACACGCTGAATTATAGTTTAGCTTAGATTTAAAAGGGGTTTCCCCACTTTCCTCTCCAGTTTAGACGTAAATCTTGAGAATAGCAAACTTTAAAGCTCAGATGTGCTGGAGGGTGGAGCTCTGTCTGTGTGTCTGTTTGTCTGTCTGTTCATCCATCCTTCGGGATAGCTGCAGAATGGACTATATTGTGATTGCTTGTCAAGTGCAGGGAAGAAAGAGAAAAAGAAAGCTATGGTCAGATTTTCCTGAGGACAGGAAGCCCCAGTTGGAGGCGAGAAGCAGGAGAGAGCACTCTGTAAATAGCTATTAACCTTCAAAGAAAAGTAACTTTATTAAGAAATTTCCCATGGAATATTTTGATCTCCACCCCATAAAGTCACCAATTCACAGCCCCTTTGGCAGTGGTGAGGCTGATGCGGGAGTGGGCAGAACTTGGGTTCCTGGGCACGGAGGGCCAAGAGTCCCCCTTGTTGTGTCCCCCTCCTTTTATTCTGTCTAACCCACTGGTCTGAGTAGCCAGGTGCAGGGGCAGCCAGGCCTGTCCCCATCAGGAGGGCCCGTCCCACCTTTGTGAGGCTGCTCACCCGAGATCTCCTCTGCTCCTTTCTGATCTCCGGGGACCAGGTGGGCAGCATGGTTATGCTTTGAGCATTTCTTAACTCCAGGCTACTCTTTCTTAGGAAAACTTGAGGTAATTGTATATTTTCCAAAATTTTGCATTTATCTTCTACTTTTATTTCAAATCATGCCCAGTGAGATTGCTCTATTGCAAAAAATATATATACAATGAACCAAATTAATATAATCCGAACATTCTAAATTTGAACACGAACTGTCTCCCATTATTAAGATCCCATTGAGGAGTTAAATTTCAAAACGAAGTTCCCTTTGCATGTAAAATCCCAAAGGAAAACATATCCACAGTTTCCCCCTCTGTGATTTCTCTTTCTGCCCATCCTCAGGTACTTGGATACCATCTGTTTCTTCTGCTGTCTCTTTAGCCTCTATTATCTTTTACTGAAATGATTGAATGCCGCGTCAGCATCTCCAAAGTGAAATTCACCAAGCTAGAATCTCTTCCATGTTCCAGGTTTCCTTTCCAATCCCAGAGGTTTAGCAGGAAGGGGTAACTCCTCTAAAGTGGGGGATAGAGAGCTTAACTTCCTGTCTCAGATATGCCTACTAATTCTGTTACCTTCTGCCATGTATCCATTTAATAAACCACCAAATTCACAAGGATGCACAATTTTCCATATAATGTTTTTCTAATATTCCAGAGAACTGGCCCCAAAAGGCTACATATAATTAAGAATGTAGATGCAAATAATTCTATATAAAATGTTAGCAAATTACAACCAGAAAGTAGTAAAAGTGCAACATACCATGACAGAGGAAAGGCAATATGGCTCAACAATAGGGAATCTGTTCATGAATTCATTTTACTAATAGATTAAAGGAGAAAACCCATCTGATTTTCTTCGTGAGTACTGAAATACATTTCAGAAAATGCAACATCTGTTCCTCATTGAAACCTTGGGTAGGTTCTGAAGTGGAGGAAGGTTTTAAAGCAGAAAGCGGATAAGAAGTGAGCAGCAAACATCACGTTTAATGTTACAATAATAGAGGCCTCTCTGGTAAAGACAAAGGCAATACAAAGATCCTACTGTCCTTGGAGTCAGTTAAAATGGTACCAGAGTCCTAGCTGAACCAATGGGATAAGAGAAAGAAATGAAAGGTGCGAATATTGGAGGAAAAGAGACATAATTATTTGAAGATGACAAGATTTTGTGGCTGAAATATCTAAGAAGATTACCTACTGAGAATTTTTTGTTTCGATACTGGTTGCAAGAGAAATATACAAAACTAGTAGCCTTTGTACATATTAGTAATATCTAATTAGGCAACACAATGGGAAAGGTTCTCCTTTATAGCAATATCTATAAAATACATAAGAATTATATATAAGAAAATCATGAACCTTATATATGCCAGAGAAGAACTGAAGAAATGGCAAAAACATATGATATTTCTGCATGGGGAGGCTCAACATTGTAAAGATAACAATTTTTCCTTAAATTAGTGCATATGTTTAATCTAGTAGAAAAAACCCGAAGGGATATTTTTGGTGAAATCAGATCATTTTAATCTGGAATTAATCTGGAGCAGTAAATATAAAAGAACAGCTGATAAATGCTGAGGGGAAAACGCACACTGTGGGGACACATGTTACCAAATACTGACACAAACTGTGATGCTGGGGCAGGCGGAGCTGCATCAGAGGAACAGAATGGAAAATACAAAGGGATCTGACAAACAGTAAAAGTATCATTTTAAATCCCTGGTGGCAACAATAGTTAATCTAGATATCATCGTGACAATGAACTACTCACTTAAAGAACATAAAAAAGAACTAAAGGAAATATTGGAGAGTGTTTTTTATAATTTTGGTATATAAGAAACTTTTTCTAGCAAATAACGAAGTCTCTAGTATGATACAAAAGACAGAGATCTGACTAGATAAAAATTTTGAATGTCTGTACAACAAAAGATGCCATAAACAAAGGTCAAAGGTGAGTGGCAGACCACCAGAAAAATATTCACAACTTGCATAACAAAGGGAGAGGATTTCTAACCGGAATAGAAAAGATTTCAACCACTCAATGAGAGCAGTGCTAATGACCTGATAGAAAATGGCCTCCCTGTATTGGATTAGTTAAGGAAGTGCTTGCTGATCTAATAGGAAAATCCCCAAATCACATGTGAAATCCCGTGTGATTATTCATGATTATCTGGCAGCTCTCCTCCGAGCAGTGATTCAGGGACCCAGGAAGTTTCATACAAAACTTCCAAGATAAGTGTGCTCCACTGGTGATAAGACACGGTCCTTGCTCTAAATGGTGCCTTTATTTCAGTAGGGGGAGATAGGCTAAAGTAAAAACAAGTAAATAAATTTAAAAAGCAGGATGATTTTAAAGAATGGTTAAGTGTGAAAGGTAGGGAACCTTAAGGTGCTCAGTGAAGGCCTCTGTAAGGAGGCGGCATTGAGTTGTGACATCAGTGAAAATCACGGGAGAACCTGAGGGAAAAGCATTTCAGGCAGAGGAACAGCAAGAGAAAGGCTCTGGGGGCAGTTTGGAGAAGTGAGCAAGGAGGAAGTAGTCGTATCTCAGATGAGGGGTGTCTAGGTGATATAGGGTAGGGCCGTACAGAGTTTAGCTTTTAAGTTGTGCACGATGAGAAACCAAGATGTCACAGTGCCAGTGGTATCTGCACAACGATACCACATGTTACATTTTATAGAAAAAACAACAACAAGAAAAAACAAGAGGCAATGAAGACAGATTCTGAAAATGCCTTTTTGGACCAATCTGTTTGTCACACACCTCCTCTTCAGGCTGAGCTTTGCTGACTAAAGTCATTGAACAAGATTTCAGCAGAGAGGAGCGTGTAAATGTTATGCAGAATGAATTGCAGGTCTGTAGGCATTCATTTCACCACCCTAGATTCTATTAGCAAAGTTCTTTATGGAGCCGCCAAAAATGATTTATCCTATGCTAGCTTCTTAAGAAATGTTTCAAATCCTGTAAGTGGCTGTTGAGATCGTTAAGAGACATCTATTTTGGTGACTAGGAGGTTTAGTTGTGATTTTGGAAGCCTTTGATTTGTCAGTTAACACGCAAACCAGACCTTTCCATGTAAAATCTAACACAGTTCCTGGCCCACAGCCCATGCTCGGTGCTAATGAAGGAAAGAAAATGTCAGTCAGAGGCGAGTTTCCTCTCCCCAGGCATGATTCAGATGTGCTCCAGGGGGATGGGGCTGTACCCCCAACACCTGCAACAATGCTAGGCCCATGGGAAGCACCCAGTCAATGTCTCTGAATGACTGAGTGGTTGAATGATGACAGTTTCTGGACTTTAACCACATTTTCACACAATGCACTCTCCATCCATGAGGAACCGTTGGTTTAACAACATTTTGTTGGACAAATGGAAGCCCCTGGGCTGGATCAAGGGTAAGGTCTGTTGGCACCTGACTGATCTGGCACTGCCCACATATCCAACCTCATCTGTGGCCTCTCGCTGCTCTCTCCTCACTCCAGTGCTGTAGTCACTGGGGGCTTCTCCTACTAGGCCTTCTACTCAAGGCTTTTGCAAGTGTTGCTCCTCTGCATGGAAAGGCCTCACTGTACCCCACCCTTGCCTCGTTGATGGGCCTCATTGATGAGCCTCATCAGCTCCTACTTACCCTAGTGCCAGGTGGGTCCATCTGCCTGGTCTGCAAGTTGATACCCAGAAGCCCACTTGCCCACAGGTATAAGCCCCATTGTGTAATGCCCACTTTATTGGGAATAAAGCTGACATTTTGTTCTCCCATCTGCCTTGCCTTTTTTTCTTATTTCACTACTGGATCAGAGCTAAAGTGGGCCAGAAGGGGGCTATTTAGTGGCCCTTGAAACTTCCAAGCAAAGAGAGTTAGAGTGATAGGAAGGGCTGTTTTATTTAAGAGGGACGAAGAAGATCTCTCTGATGAAGTGAGATTTTGGTAGAAAGATCTGAATGAAGTGAGAGAGCCATGTGGAGAAGGGCATTCAGGGAGAGGAAACTGCTTGTGCAAAGGCCCTGGGGCAGGAAGTTGGGGTGTAGAAAAGACATTTCTTAAGGATTCCTTGCTTTCTGAGTTAGAAAGGTATTTGTCTGTATTGGACAAAATCGACAGCTAAAGGGCCTAGGATAAATGCTTTAGTCTAGAAACAAACAGGCCACTGTTCTGAGCAACCTGCATGTTTCTTACATCCCAGCTCAGTGCTAGGACTCCCCTTGAGAACCAAGAGCTGGAGATGTGCCAGAGGCCAGCCTGGAAGATGCATGAAGTCTTTTGGGAGAAACCGGCTGGGAGGCAAGATTTACAAGACAGCAAAAAGAGGTGACCCTGAACCTGGCTGGGTGATTGATTACCAGGAGACTGCCCTGATTTTGTTCTTTAATTACGGTGTTTATTTGATGCATTGTATTGGGCCTGGAACCCTTAATACCAGCCTGCGCTGTTCATTGTTACAATGTCCTAATTAAGTTTTGATTTATATGCTAATTTTATTCCAAGTGTGTTCAAAATGGGGAAAGTTATTAGACTTTATTTTGAGATTACATTTTAATCCTGGGGTCTGCCCGGCCAGCACCATGTTTATTTTGTCAGCTTTTGTTTCCAGGATGTTGGGGGCAATTGTGATTATTTCCTTGGAGGGGAGAGATGATGAAGTGGTGAGTGCTGTTTAGAGTCGGTGGGGCTTCTGCTAATTAGAATTATGTAACCTCTTGCCTAGGCCTGACAGCTTTGCAAGGGGGCTTGCTTTGACTGCCCAGCTGGTTAGGGAGGACCACTGCGCTGTGCCTGGGGATGTCACGGAACGGTAAACATTTGGAAGGACGGCCATTACAGGAGGGAGCGATTAGATTTTGGAATGTGAGTGAAAATCGGGCTTTACCACATGAGTCCCTGAAATCTGTAAGGGACAGGCAAAGACTCTGGTAAGGGGAGCAGCTGGCCTTTGTGCACTAGTTTGTGTGTGTGTGTGTGTGTTTACATTATCATTTATCCTAAGTAGATCTCATTTAAATGCTTTTGTCCAAGGATTAAAAAGTCTTGCCATGATCCATTTTATCTCTAGATCTTAGAATGTTCATGCAGCTTCATCAATATTCTGAAACAGTGGGTAAGAGAGTGGATGCATCTGCACATGTGCATTTTTCTGGTGAAGATTCAGTTTTCATCAGATTTTCAGGAGTGACACTCCACAATGTTAAGAATCATGAGAATGGGAAGCATTAGGCTTAGGTCTGGAATTTAATTTCTTGAACTTGGCTGTGTGGCCTGAAAAACCATTTACCCAGTGGCCCCTTCTTCCCCCAGAGGCCCTTGGTCCAGGACGGAGCCCTGTGAGAGAGCCACACATTGAATTGCAAGAGAAGTTCACCTGAGGTTGCCCCACACTCAGTGATGTGGGCAAGGATTTAGACTCTGCTCTGAGTGACCTGAAAACCCTTTTTGTCTCAATAACTGAAGAAAAAGTTGCTCATAAATTGACGAGGACCTCTGAGTAAACATATACTCAGGGGTGGATACCTATTATTTAAAACCTTCTGTAGCCTGGAGCTGGTGTTTCCCATGTCACTCCCTTGGGTCTTCCATTTTTCTTTTCTTTTTTAAAAAATATATTTTTATTGCCCTAACCGGTTTGGCTCAGTGGGTAGCACGTCGGCCTGCGAACTGAAGGGTCTCAGGTTCAATTCTGGTCAAGGGCATGTACCCTGGTTGCGGGCAATCCCCAGTAGGGTGTGTGCAGGAGGCAGCTGATTGATGTTTCTCTCTCATTGATGTTTCTAACTCTCTATCCCTCTCCCTTCCTCTCTGTAAAAAAATCAATAAAATATATTTAAAAATATATTTTTATTGATTTTAGAGAGGAAGGGAGAGGGAGAAAGAGATAGAAACATCAATGATGAGAGCGAATCATTGATTAGCTGCCTCCTGAACTCCCCCTTCTTGAGATTGAGCCCACAACCCCAAATTGAGCAGTGACCTCCTCGTTCCTAGGTTGCAGCTCAACCACTGAGCCACACCGTCTGGGCAGGCCTTCCATTTTCCTGATTGGGTTTTATGGTTTTTTAAAATCCCCCTTTTGCACTCTCACTTTGGTCCTTCAGTCATCAGTGAATGCAAGAAGCATTTAACAGGAGCATATTCATTTCAAACTTCTCCATGGGTGTGTGGTTCATTAGACATTTTTAGTTTATTCTAAAAAATTATGCTTAGAAATTCTGATTAAAAAAATAACTATAGCAGCCAACATTGCTCAAACACTTATGTACTAAGCATTTTCTCATATACTCCCCCAAATCCCCTATACAGATGGAGAGACTGAGGCTCAGAGAGGTTAAAGGCGGTTTTGCAGTCACATACCTAGTATGTGGTTAGCTGGGACCAAATCTGGGTCTGCCAGGCTCTAAGATCACTATGCCAACTGTCTCTTTTTGGGCCATGTTACTTCTTACCTGTCTCCTTTTCAAAATATTCTGCAGAGATCATTCTTCCGCCCCTCTGGGTATGAGGGTATGGAGTACAGGATTATATTTTAGGGTTATGCCTCTAACCTCGGCAGGGAGATGACCTCCCCGTTGGACAGAGTGCCCTCATTGTCTCCGGCTGCCTTGGCTCTGCACCCCCACTCGGGCTGTGTAACCGAAGCCTTCCATCTGACCTAGTTTAACTGTGATGTGGCTTCAGGAAGGTTCTAGCAGTTGCTTCTGATGCTTGAATCTTAGCACCTCTCCTATTCCTTGCTGCTTGCCTGTATTTTTATCTTTACACCCCGGGCCCTGTCAGCTTTCCATATCGTGAAAATGCTGCTGTTCACAGGGTGCTGCTCCAGAGGAAGCAAAGGACCCGTTTCCCGCAGACGTGGACTTGGGATGGGGGAGATGTCTGCTTTGTGAAGGCTCCCAGGTCACCCTTCAGAGTTTTCTTTGGAAAAATGTATCTTTTAAAAATGGATAACATAAATTTAAAAAATCACTTATTCCCCCATCCCTGTTTTTAAAAATTATTTCTGTTCCTTCCAGAGCTTGGCCTTGGGGCTGGAGGAGGGGAGGGACTATGTGGGGCATAGGACTTCCCTCTCAGAGTACCCACCCATACCTAATACTCTCACTTCATTTCCAACTCTCTAGGGAATTGAAAGCAGAAAAACAAAAAAAAACTTTAGCTAACACTTCAAAATTTTACCTGGCCTTCTTGATATGGACATGTATTGAGAGGAGCTTAACTTACTTAACCGTTACCTTATGGAGCATTTGGATGGTTTTCAGTGTTTTACTTCCAATCAGATGCTGGTGAGTTTAAGAAGGTAGCGGAAGATGCCCACATGACCCTGTGTCTATACCCCCCTGCTGGCCCCCTAGGCACTTTCTAGATAGCACAAACGGCTTGAGACACCTGAGCCCTGTTCATGGCAAAAAGGTGAGACTTCTGCTCCTTGGCTCCCACTTTGGGCTTCCTCTCCCTGCCTCCCTGTCTTGGCTTTGTGTCTGCTTCACCCTAGATCCTGGCTAGAGCTGTGGCATCTTCTTTTCAGCACTGACCCTTGTCTCACCCTGTGTCTTAGGTTCTGCCCTCCAGCTGCACCACTCTTGGCCATCCTGGGTTACTACCTCAGAGGGAGGAGGGAAGGACATGCGAGGTGGGCTTTAATGTGCAAGGCCCATGTTCCAACCCAAGTTACAAATGGTATCTCCACAGTTTATTTTTAAAAATTATGTTTAACTTTAAAGTCATTTGAAAAAGAATATTTGATCAGTTTAGAAGACATAGAAAACTCAAATGTAAGTTACCCCAAATTCAAATGGAATTTGAAAAACAAAATGGAAAAACAAATGGAAAAAAATGAAAGTTACCCCCAAATTCTACCACTCAAAGATAACTACTTCAGGTTCCATACGGGAAAGGATGTGGCTGATTTTGTTCACATCTGCAACCCCAGGGAAGAGGCACATTGTAAGTGCTCAGTCAATATTGCTAAATTAAATGAAAAACTTAATTGTTTTCATCCATTTGAAACAAACGGAATCATGCACTGCCTCTTGTTTTGTAATCAACTTTTTGTGTAGCAATATGTCATTACCATATTTCCAAATCCATGAATGTTGTTCTATACTATTTTAATAGTAGTATACTGGTAGTATTCAGTTGTAAAAGTGGACCATAACTAATTTAAATAGTTTATTAATGATATAAATTTAGTTTTTTTCCTTATTTTTTACTCTTCCAAACAACTGTTTAGTTTTGTACATATATGGGTGCGTCATGTTCCAACCCCAGGGCACATAGGCCCATTTTAAGACTTTTGATGCATTCTCCCTCCTAGGCATTTCTAGGACAGTAAATGTAGAATGTACATGTTATGAAGCAACGATGTGTCCATTTATCTACTATTCCACAGTGACACTAGCCTGGGGAAATGTACAGCCCAGAGTAAGTTCTCAATACATATTTGTAGGATTAATTTCCCTATGCCCTCACCCATAGTGTTTACTATTACTTTAAAAAGGTTTGTGTGCTTTTTTCAGTCTGGTGACAAATACGACTGTTCCCACAATTAAAAATCACGAGCTCATCCTACCTTCTATCCCCATATGCTTAGTAAGCCTGCTGGAGTTGGACCTAAGTATTTAACAATTATTCTCAGAAACAAGGTCTAATAGAGCTGGAATCTCTGGATTCAGAGAATCTCCGAAGCTCATGGTGCTATTTCCTGAACTGGCTTACGAGCCACATAGAGCCAAGCACCCCGTCCCCAGGGGCGAGTCCTGCAGGTAAAGGAAGGCAGTTCCTGGCAGCAGCACTTACATTGATATATTTCTCCATGAAGGATACATTTTTGTTTCTTTCCCCCTGACAAAGGTAACCTACTGATCCAGAAAGAAGGGAGGTTTTTTTTTTGTTTTGTTTTGTTTTTAATTTCTTTGGGCATTTGAAGTATGTAGGCTCCATCAGGCAACCCCTGGGGAGAAGACAAAAGCATAGAGTGGCGGCATCACCAGATTTCAAAGATGCCTTGAGGAAGGACTAGTGCGAGGGGTGGGTCCTGGGGGCTCAGTGGCTACAGTGCTATGCGTGTCCGTATGTGCAAGTGTGTGCATGTGTTTGTGTACATCTGAGTGCATGCATATGCGTGTACGTGAGCACCAGGCACGAGACAGCCAGGAACCTGTCTGAAAGAATCACATGGGGCTTTTCTTCTGCGTGTCCTTGCTCAGCCTGCTGGGCTTGGAGCAGTGAGACCACTGGGCACATTGTGAGATGAAAGGAATTTGCATTGATGTCCACTCCACTTTCATCTGATGCCACAGGACAAAAATAAAATCGCATGGGGCCCCTTTTCAATGGAGAAACAAGACTCTGGAAATGCAAATGCCCCCACTGTACTATGCAAAGTAGTCAGGCCAAGGGCCTCACACACCTGCCTTCGCAAGAAAGGTCATGATCCACATACAGGAACTAGGGTGAATGGGCCTTGTCATCAAAGCAAAGAGCCTTCCCTTTGAAGATTTTAAAGGAACAAAATGCCAACTGAGAGTCACACACCCAAGGAACAAACACTATTCAGATATAAAGTAACTGTGAAACTTTCACTCAAAATACTGGAGAACATACCTATTCTCTTTTATTTTTTTGAACTATGTTTTTTTGATTACAGAGAGAGGAAGGGAGAGGGAGAGAGAGAGAAAAACATAAATCATGAGAGAGAATCTTGATCTGCTGCCTCCTACACATCCTCTACTGGGGATTGAGTCCACAACCCATGCATGTGCCCTGACCTGGAATCAAACTGTGACCTCCTGGTTCATACGTCCATGCTCAACCACTGAACCATATCAGTTGGGCACACCTATTCTCTTTTAGATGGTAGAGATGCCAACGGGTGGTCCGCAGACCACTGGTGGTCTGTAAGGTCCGAAAGGTTGGCGACCACTGCTCTAGATTTGGATGTAGTGGGATCCTGGACTCCCCCCATTCTTTTGGTGACATGCCTAAATATTTCTGCCATTGCTTGAGTCCATATCCTCACCCTCTCTAGCTTGCATTTCTGCGGCCACCTCCTGTTTCCCCATCTGCAGTCTTTCCTTCTCTAGTCCATTCTTCACACTGGTCATCAGAAATACCTTCCTAAGTAGTTCATTTGAATGCATCATTCTCCTTCTTCTGCTTAAAACCCTTCAGTGGCTCCCATGGTCTTTAGGAAGAAGCCTGGCACTTGAGTCTGCCCACTTCCACATCACTGGCTGGTTCCTCAGCTCACATCTCCAGGTCTTCAGACACAGAGTTTTCTATATTAGACCTCTTCTTCCTCTTTAATTGTTCTTACTCTTTCTTCCCAAAGAAGAAATTTATCAGCACATCTTTCCCATGGCATCTTAATGATTGCTTGACCAACAACACCTATGAGATAGCTAGGGTAGATGTTATTAACTCTTTTTTAGATGAGAAACTTGAGGCTCAAAGAAGTTATATAGCTCTTTACCCAGATCACAGAAATAGTAGATGGAAGATCTCGGGCTCACCAGGCAGTGAAAGAAGTTTCCGTCTGGCTTCACTGGATAAAATCATCATCATCATCATCATCATCAGCAGCAGCAGCAGCAGCAGCAGCAGCAGCATTTATTCCTATTTTTTTCAACATCTATGCTCATGATCCTTCTTGACTATGTCTGATCTAGAGCTTAGAAAGGGTTTCAACAGTGCCTCCAAGATCAAACTACTGGACTTTGAATCTTCACGCCTTGCCAGCTGTGGGATCTTGGAAAAAACACTTAACATCTCTGTGCCTGTTTCCTTATCTGCAAAATTGGGACAATGATTGTATGTATTTTATGGGATGGTCATGAGGAGTAAATGAGTTATTTATAAGACTTAGAGCCTGGAGCAATAAGTGTTAGAAGTGTTAGCTAGGGTTACCACTGGACCTGCTGATTGTTGCCAGCAGTATAGGAGATTGACACACCACCGCCCCTGCCTTGATTAAACATGCCCACCCTCACCAACCTGCCTCAGAGGTTAGCACCTGACCAAGAGAAAGTAGATAATCCATCAGTGGTTCTGACATGAGGCAATGATCTGGGCCAATCAGGTCCTCCTTCTGGTACCTGAACTGCACTGACCCCAATGAGCAGTGTTACTGAGGCTGGAGTGAGGCCTCGGTGGGGCGGCAGCAGGTAAGCTGAGGTCTGCGGAAACTCATTGTATAAATAGGGGAATCTCACTGGGGAGAGAGGAGGGTGGAGCAGATGTTCAAAGAGAAGCTTAAATCAGGAGACAGATTCAGAGAGAGTGGATGATTCTCAAAGCTGCCAAGGTTCCTGCTGACTTTCCTGCCCCACCCCCTGCCTTCATGCCTCCTTTCCAAAATATATTCTAAACCTGTTCTCTTATCTCCATCTCCACTGTAAGCCACCATTGTGTCTTGCCTGGTGACTTCAGTGGCCTTCTAACTGGTCTCTCTGCTTTCTCTTTCAATACAGTCTCAACAACACAGCCAAAACAACCTTCTGAAAACCTTTCCCCTTAAAACCTTCTTGGGCCTTCTCATTGCATTAAGAGTAGGCACATTGCATTTAGAACAAATTCTGTGGCATAATCTCATAACACTCTTTTCGTCACTCACCACTCTGTAGCCACAGTTTTCTTGAATACATTAAACTCACTGTGGTCTCAGGGCCTTTGCACTCGCTGTTTAGTCTGTCTGCGAGGGTCTTCCCCAAGACCTCCACTTGGCTGTGTTTTTCAGGTCTAATTTGAAATGTCACCTCCTCAGAGAGGTCCTCCCTGGTCACCCTATGAAATGCTGCTCTCCCCAGCCTCAGTCACTGTTTATCACATCATCCTGTTTTACTTCCTTTGTGGCAGTAAAATTATCCAAATTACTTGCTTCTCTGCTTAGTGACTGACGCCACTGCTAGAATATAAATTCCTTGAGGGAAGGAAACTTACCCGTCATCTTCATTGTGGTATTTCCAGGGTGATGACCATGCACACATAGAACATAGTAGGCAACTCAATAAATATTTGTTGGATTTGTTTTAAAATTGTAGTTTCAACTCCTTTTCCAGTACATATATGCCCCCTCTTTCTTAAGATAGCTTGTTACTCATTTCAACCTCCCTAGAATGTTCCACTCCGGGCCCCTTTCTCTACAGTTGACTCCTCCACCGCCCCACTGATGTGCTCATGCCCCCTGTGGGTGTTTCTCAGCAGGCCTGTTTTTATAGTATCCGCCCAAGCTTGCAGAAGTGCCAGCCACTTGGGGCTGGGAAACCAGAGCCAGTCCAAACCCCCCGCCCCTTCCCCCCTCCCGCCTCCACCCCTTGCCAGCTGACAATAAACTCCCTTCCCACCACTGTCTATTTCATACAATGTGGCATTGTCTCAACCCACTAGCACTCGGGTAAACAGGCTCCTTACATCTACTCTAGCTACTCAGCCATGGTGGTGCTGAGTGAGGGATGATGGGGGGAATGTTTGAGGATGTCACAGCCAATCCATCTCTCTCCTCCCGGTCACCCCTACCACAACCATTCTGCTGATGAAGATGCTGCAGTGACTTCCATTAAGTCCTTCTTTAGTGAAGCTGCAGGAGGATGGCAGTTCACAGTGAGGGCCGCAGGCTGCCCAGGAAAGGGGAACGGCTTGGGTAGGGGAGATGCCTTTTCTTCTTACACAAACCTTTACTTTTATTCTTATCTGACACATTTTTTTTTTTCAAGAGGAAAACTTCAGCGGCTTCCCAAAGATCCAGAATGAGAGTCATTTAATAGGATTACAGCAAATTGATTTTTTTTCGAAACTGTGGAGTAGACTTATCTATTCTTCATGCTGTACCACCCTGAGAACAGGGTCTGTGTCTGGCTTACTCTCCATATTTCTCCAGACAATGGCACAATTCCCGAGACAAATTTCTTGGATGAATGAACCCTGAGCCCCTACTTTGAGAACTTACTATATGTCCAGATCTATGCTAAATGTTAAGAGGCATAAAAAAAAGAAGAAATAGGTACGGCCTATTTTATCTTCCCTCTTTTGATTTGGTTGTAAAAGATCTGTCAACTAACCAGCTTTGTGACCTAAGGCAAGTTACTCAACCTCTCTGAGTCTGTTTCCTCTTCTTTCTTCCTTTAGAAAATAAAGATAATAACAGTACTTACTTCATGGAATTATGTTGGGGCTTGAATGAAGCCAAGTGTTTAAAGCACCTGGCACATCTTAAAGTTGCTGAATTAATTGTAATTAATCAATCTACCATATAAAACACTGGCTGTCCAGAATTCAGGTCATTTTTGACGATTGAACTTCCTTGGTAGCTCTGGGTTTATCCATTAAATGCCATTGAGCCAATTTGTATAAAAAGCCTCCTAGCATACTAAAATCTTCCTTGCCTTATAAGACCTTTGTTGAATTCAGAGTTAGCATTATGAGCGATCAATGTAGTGGAATAACAGATGTGATGTGTGAGACTGATCACCCACTCACTAAATGGTCCCAGGTTGCCCAGACCTTTTGGATTGTTTTTCATAGGTTTGTGGGTCTCCTCTCTTGTTGACAGATTGTCCTATCTTCCCACAGATGTCAGTTTGCCAGGTGTAGGCATCAATGCCTGTCTCTGATTTGCCATGGGTTTGGAAATGAAATAACCAGCCCCATGAAAAGTGGGAGTAAACCAAGAGATACAGGGTCTGAGTGAGGACTTGAGAGCCCATATCCTTTATTGACAACCTTTGTGTCATCTCTCTTGACTTCTCAGAGAGCTCCTGATTCTTCACATGTTCTCATTCATGGGATCATGGGGCACAGACATGAAAGTTCTTGGTCCGTGTAGGCACTCGGTGAAATTTATCAACTAAGCGACTAAAGGAGCAAAAAACATAGTCACATAAACATAATATAAAACGAAGGGGTCTGCGTGGAAGGAATGGGTGAGGTGAGGGAGTATGGAGTGACGTTAGTCTGGCACGTTGGAGGAGACAAATTGAGCTAAGTCTTAATAGAAAGGAAATGTGGTGAGTGGGGAGAGAGCTGGTATCATGCAGGGATACAGAAAAGGGAAGAAGTGAACACTCCCTGCTTCCTGCTATCTCCACGGGCTTGTCTTCCCCAGACAGATGGGAACACTCTGCTCTGTTTACACTGACTTTCGTTTTGCTCCATGAACACGCCACGCTTGGTGGTGCGCTGTCTGCCTCATGGCCTTTGCACTAGCAACTGGAACGTTCTTCCTCTTGGTCCTTGCATGGATACATCCCTTGTATCATTCAGATCTCAGGTAAAAATTTCTTCTCTACAACTACCCAGTTGAAGGTAGTCACCCGGTCATTCTATCAAACGATCTTATTTTTATATTCTATGCAGAGCTCTAATTATTCTCTTGAATGATCTCGACTAAATATTTGCCTACTTTACGTCTTCCTCTATGTCACCATGAGAGCAAGGACCTTACCTACTTGATCACTGCTGTATCTCAGAATGTTTATTGGCAATAAAATTTGTTGCAGGATTGAGTGGATGATCAATGAATGAATGACTGGTCAGGGAGACGAACACAAAAAGCGATGATTATGCTGTGGTGTGGCACATGCTATTAAAGAGAGAAAGGAGTACAAAATTCTATGGGATTCCAGAGAAGGGAACAACCAATTCTGGCAAGGACTTTTAGGGGAAATTCTTAGAGTTGGGTCTCCAAAGATAATGAAAGTTCACCAATCCAAAAAAGATAAGGCAGAAAGGGACATTTTTCATCTTTATCGCTGTGCTGGCCAACAGACTCTAGTAGGTGAAAGGTTGTTGTTTAGAGCAGTGGATCGAAACCACCTGTGAAAATAAGACACCCACTTGGACCAAACTTGGGGGAATATATACCAACAACTTGCAGGCTCATGATCAGGCTACAAATCCGGCCACTTGGTTATATCCTCTCTTTGGATTTGCCTGGCAAATCCTCATCGTTCTGGGAAGGGGCTGTACTTTTCTCCAGAGAACCAGAACCAATAGGATCTCTCTCTCTCTCTCTCTCTCCTCTCTCTCTCTCTCTCTCTCTCTCTCCCCCCCCCTCTCTCATTTAAAGAAATTGGCTCATGTGATTGTGGTTTGGAAAGTCCAAAATTTGCCCGGGCAGGCTGGAGATCCAGGGAAGAACTGATGTTGCAGTCTTCTTCCTTGGGGCACCTCAGCCTTTTCTCTCAAGGTTTTTGAATAACTGGTTGAGGACCACAAAATACTCAAAGTCGACTGATTTAAATTTAAATGTTAATTACATCTTAAAAAAAACTTTCACAGCAACATCTTGACTGCTATTTAACCAAAAACTGAGTACCATAGTCTAAACAAGTTGACATAAAATTGATCTCACTCATAAGTAGAATCTAATTAACAAAATAAACTGCTGAATGGAGTGGATCCAAAGCTGTGGAAAGCATGGAACAGAGTGTGGAATCTCAGAGGGAAGGCGGGGGAGGCAGAATGGGGGGATCAACCAAAGATCTTGTATGCATATAAGCATAACTCATGGACACAAACGATAGGGTGGTGAAGCCCTGGGGCAGGGGGTGGAGGAAGGCTGGAGGGGGCCAGTGGGGGAAATAAAAGGGACATATGTATTACTTTCAATAATAAAGGTTAAATAAAATTAACCATCACAGAGGCAAACTGGGTCTATTGTAAAAACCCCTCTCCTCTGCAAGGTGCATTATTGTTTACAAAGCATGTGCTCATCCATGATCACATCTGATCCTCATAATATCTCTGTCAGGAGGAATATTAGCTACCCTATTTTATAGATGAGGAGATGTAGGTTCAGAGATAAGATCGTAAAGCTGATAAATGGCCAAGAGGGGATTCTAGCCCAGGTGGTCTGACTCAGGTCTGTGTTCCTCTAATCATATCACACTCCCTGTAACTTGGTTCATGATGTTACTCCTCTACCATTCCCCTTCTGGTCTTCATCCTTGCACGACCTTAGAGGCACTTGCAGGAATTGGCTAAGAAAGTGACATGGTTCTGTCTTGTGACCAGTCTCAGTGGACCCTCTGGGGCAGTACTCAGGGGTGTGACATACATGTAGGTGTTTGGGTGCCCTTCTGCCCCCAGCTGCTATTCCATTTCTGCAGCCATCTTGCAGCTGGGCCCTCTGCTCTCAATAACAGGAGGCTCTGCCACCTTCCTACCACCAGACTGGGTGGTGGTGATTGGAAGTGGCACAGATCTGGCTGGGTGCTGTGTTTGGATCTTATGAATCCATCCCGCTCTGATGGCAGATGAGTGTACCCATTTCCTAAGCCTAGATCTCCTACCCCTCAACCAGGGACCCAGCAGCAGGATTGGCCTTCTGCTTTGGCCTGTGCCCTGAGCTCCTGTTCTAATGAACTGGCTGGGTCCCCAGTCCCCAGGAGTTATCCTCACCAGGTAGTGGTGTGTGGTAAGACCTGCATGTGGCTGTGGACACACCCTGCCACCTGGTGGCATCTGTAGGCTTTGGAAAGACCAGGCCACCCTCCTGCCAGGATCAATAGAACTTCCCACCTTGGACACCCTGTTTGATAGAGCAAGTTTTGATTGGAGGGTGAAATAGGAGGGAAATAAGAGGTTTCCAGAGACAGAAGTGTCCATGCTGGTGCCTCTCTGGACATGCCAGTCTCACCTTTTACTCCATGTTTTGGGACCTGACCTCAACTTAGGAGATGAGAGAATTTTTGTTTTCACCAGTTCAGGTCTTATTTGAGAATAGTGCTGGGATCCTAAAATTCCTCCCTCCTGGGCACTTAAGATACTGGACTGCTGCGTGAAAGAGGGGTAGAGGGACATGGCTGAGCACAAGCTTCTCTGATTTCAAAATGGATCTGGGGAAGACAGAAGATGAATGATGAACTTGCTGCAGAAAGCTCACCTGAGCAACAGGATGGGCTGCATTCTAGTTTCTGAAGGTCTGACTGTTAGGTAGCCCCGGGAGCCGTGCTCTGCGAGCCCAAGAGGGCAGAAATGGGTCTTGGCCCTGAGGCAGTTTCAGTTCCGTGTTGGAAAAAACTCGCTCCCAGTCAGAGCTCTGCAAGAGGGAAGACACTAAGCCATGTCTTGGGAGATGCCAGCGCCTCATCCAGAGGTGTTCACAGGCTGGACAGCTCCCCGGTGGGAACAGGTCCATAGGGCTTTTGGATTTAGTGGTGTCCTGAATTGTTCCCCTTTGATGTGTTCTCCAGTGATGTGGGTCTTCCTTAAAGTGTCAGGTATGTCTGTCACGCAGAAGAAGAGCGCCAACAGGAGGGACCCGATGACTCTCTTTGCCCCCCGCCCCCTGCCCCCAGGGTGACACTTTCGAGTAGCAGCAGCTCCGTAGAGACCCCTGCTCCCCTCTCAGATCCCCTAGCCCGGGAAAGGGCTCCGGACCCTGGAAGGGGACCGGAATGGTGAGGTCGCCCATTGGCTGAGACGTGCCATGTGAACGGTGCTGGTTGGTTGGCGGGAGGGAGGAGGAGGCGGTTTCCCGGGTAACGGGAGGGCAAGGAGCGGCTGCCTCGGTGGCCGGGCTGAGGAGCGCGGGCCGAGCTGTAGAGACTGGCTGGAGACTGTGGCTGTGCAAAGCGCGTGGGCGCAGGTAGGAGCCCCCAGCGCCGGTCTTCCGGGGGGGGGGGGGGGCCGGGCTGGGCTATGCTGCCCGGTGCTGGGACCGGCGAGGGGAAAGTTTGCTTCCTAACAGGACGAGCAGGGAGGAGAGGACTTGGAGATGCTCTGTGCCGGGCTCCTGGGGCTGGGAAGGGCGGGGGGAGGGGGGTGGCGGGGGGGCGTGCTGGCGGGAAGAGGGTTGGCCCCCTGCACAGCACAAGGGGCACAGAGGCCAAACCTCCACTTCGGGATCCCGGTGGAGGGTTGTGGCCTCCTTAGCTGCACAGTGGAAGCAGAGACCCCCGCAGACAGAGGCACAGCGACCCGCGCACGCCCAGGGCTGGCGGGCCCTTGTTCAGAGATGCTCTGAGAAAGTGCGCCCGGCCGATGCGGGCTGGGGCGGCAGCCAGGTGCTCCCTGCGGGTTCTGCGTGCTCAGCGGCGCACTTTCCCCTCCTCTGGCAACACTGCACACGCCCCCATCTAGAGTGGTGTGTGTCCCCCTGGTGGTGCGTGCCTGAGGCTGGGTGTATCTCCTTGTGCGTGTTGTTGTGTTTCTGGGTGTCTTCTGTTTGTGACTGTGCGTCCCCCCCTCTGCGTGATTGCATCTCTGGGTGCATCCTCACGTCTGGGCCCCTCTGTGTTTGCTGTTGGCGTGGGTGTCTGTGAACGCCTCTCGGGGTACTTGTGTCTGAGTATTGCTGTTTGTGGATCCTTCTGTTTGCGTCTCTATGTATTTTGATTTTTGTGTGTGTCTGTCTCTCCTTCCTGTGTGCTTGTCTGTGCATCTGTGTGCGAGTGTGTGTGTCTGTGTGTGTGTGTGTGTGTGTGTTTTGTTGGTGCTTCTGTTTTCTACTCATCTCTGCCTCTGAATGTCGGGCTGGTACCTGTCTGTGCGTGTCCCTCTCAGGGTGGATGTGCCTCCTCGTGTGTGATCTGAGCTTCTGTGTGCGCGCGTGTGTGCGTGCCCGGGTGAGCACGCACTTGCATATAAGTCTGAGCGTGTGTATGTCTGGATCTCTGAGTGTCTACTATGCCTGTGTCAGTCTGTGTTTGAGTCTCTTCACTGTGTGTGTGTGTGTGTGTGTGTGTGTGTAGGTGGACCTGAGTGGGGGTAACTAAGCCGGGGCCCCTGTTTCCCAGGCTTTCCTTCTCCCTGGCTCCGAGTAGCCTCCGGCTGAGGGGCGAGGGCTGTGGACAGGGAGGGGGCGCCAGAGCGCCAGGAGTCACAGCGCCTCCCGGGTGTGCCCTCAGCTGAGCCGACTCCTTTCTTGCGGGCAAAGGGACCCTGCGGGCAGCCGCAGCCCGCGCCACCCAGCTGGGGCCCTAGCGACTTATTTTGTGTGCGATCCTTTCTTTTCTTCAGGAAGAGGCGGGTGCACACTCAGCTCGCTCACCGCTCACCACGCGCAAATAAAGGCGCCAGGGTTGGCGGGTGGGACAGCCCTTGGCGCAGGAGGAGCCCTCGCAGAAGTGGCCGGCGAGGCGGGCTCCCTTCGGGAGCAAAGACCCCCAATCTAAAAACCCAGCCCAGAAACTACCGTGTCTGCTTGGCTGTCTTTCTCAGCTATTATGTAACTTATTGATTGATTAATGAAAGGCTAGGTTTCCAAGAAGCTCCTCCCTTTCCCCTGTTGGCAGTGAAGACTAATTAAAAATGCTATATTAGTGATGAATGTTAATGAGACCATTGGAAAGACGGATGCATCCTGACTTCAGAAGCTTAACTCCAGTTATAAGATGAAACAAGTCAGGCTTCCCTTTCTCACCCCACCCCCAGCCTTTAATCCAGGTTTAAAACCATTTCCCCAATCTCAGAGCCTCCTGGGGGAGGAAGGCTGGGGGGGGGGCGGGGGGGGGGAGCGTGCCGGAGAAGCTAGAGAGAAGGTACAGAAGTGAGAAGGCCAGAGGGGCTTTGCCCAATCTGGAAAACTTTGAAGAATTTAAGAAGGATATTTTGTCAAACATATAAAATGGGCTCACGAATCCAGCACCCGGGCAGAAAGAGGGAGTACATTGTACCTGGGAAGGTCTGGCCTATAACTTGTCTGGTACCTAGGATCCCAACTTGGCATTTGCCAGGGAGTGGAGTTCTATTGCAGGGTGGGACTCTGTGGCACTCTCAGAAGGATGCCTCTGCATCTGAGACCAAACCCTTTCCTGGACCCCTACATCCTGGGCTGTACCTCCAAACCATTCTTGTAAACCCTCTCCCCACCCCCCGCTCGGTTATTGCCCAGAAGGCAGGACTGATTTGGCAGAGGTGGAGTGGGAGGTTGAAGCCTTTTGTAGGTTGTGTTTGGACCAGGCAGGGGGAAGCCCTGCAGTGTGTTCAGGAGGTCTCCAGTACAGCTGGACTTGTTTTGTGGGCTTAAAGGGGAAGCAGATCTTGCCCCACACACTCCCCCACCCATCTTACGGAGCAACCTGGCCCAGTCTCCTCCTTTCTCCCCTTTCCCTGGCTCTGCTCCTGGCTGACCCCTGGTACCGAGAGCAGCTGCTGGCATGTGGCTACATTTAGTGACCAGTTTAGCACACACGTGGGCTTCTCAACAGTCGAGGCAAATGTTCTTTTAGCCCTGCCTTTCCGCTCTTTTTTTTATTCAAGTGTTTACATTTCCTGAGATTTCTCTGGGCAGTGAGAAATCTGAGCTTTTGCATCAGGATTGCTCTCATGAAGTCTGCCCTCCGCAGCCAGGAAACAGATCGGCTAAGGCAGCTAGCTGACAGCCGCATCCCTGCTTCTCCCCGCTCTCGGGTAACCCCTCCTCACCCTGGCTCCAGCACCGGGACAGCGACAGCCCCAGAACTGGTGGAGTAAAAAACACCAAAAGGCTCGCAGGAGGTGTTGAACATCCTCCCACTCCCCGCTGATGGGGAGGCATTTCTGTGGCGAGGACGTCTGTCCCCATGTGCACTTGGGGCGTGTGCGCCGGCTGGCATGATGGGATGTGACAGGGTCTCACCCGGGAGAGAGCTAGGGGCCTGGTGCAGAGTGCAGGGCAGTTCGCAGACATGGAGGGAGCCCAGAGCTACGCATAAAGCAGCTCCCTTCTAAGTAGGAGACCCTTTGGGCACTCATCTCCCTCCTCCTTTATTATTATTTATGAGGAGAGCCAGGAGCTGTAAAAAGTGTGGACTCTGGACTCAGGCTGCTTGTGAAAAGCCAAATAACAGTGATCTTGCCCGAGAGGCATGGATATGAGCAAGGGCTGTGAAGTCAGACTTGGGTTCCGATTCCAGCCCTACGACTTCCTACCCGGGTGACTTCAGACAAGTTACTGGACCTTCCTCATGTTCAGTTGACTCATCTCTAACACAGGCCTAAGAATCCCCAGTTGAAACAAGATAGCTGGCACCCAGCAGGCCCTTCATAGAGATTTGTTGAATGAATGAATATAGCAAGCATTCAGTACAAGCTAGTAGTTACCATTTGCTCACTTACTCTGTGTCAGTTGGTGATCTTGATCTTCCCACTGTTATGTGCTGTCATTAACCCCACTTCATAGATGAGAACACGGAGGCTCAGAGAGGTTAACTTCTGGCTCAAGGCCCACAATGAGTTAAGTTGCAGAGTTGAACTTAAAATCTAGACCCGAGTCCTCCAGTTTGAGGTCTCAGTTTAGACTCAGGAAACGGTAATACTTGGAACCAGTTTGCCAGTTTATGGGCATCATGATCTGGAACTATAAAGAATGGATCTGAAGTTTCACCTTTGCCAGGGGTCCCTTGCAGGGGCTGTGGTGGTGGGGAACGAGAGGGCGCCTATATCTCGGGAAGCTTATCTATTTCCAGGGCTTCTCTCATGCTGCCTCTAGTGTCAGCCCCATTGGGTGTATGAGGTTTCCTTCTTTTGGACATTCTGTTCTCATCGATTCTGGCCAAATTCAGAACATTTGTGACTTGGGAATTCCCTTGTAGAAATCTTCTCTGGCCGAGGGTTTCATGCAGTGTAGGACAAGCCCGGAGCTTTCTGCAGCTTCTCTCTTCCAAGAGAAACTGTTCTCCTCCCCTCCTCACAAGCCCTTTGTGGCTGCGTCTCTCACCCGCCTTTTAACCTGCTTTGGCATTAGCCGCGCAGAAGCCCTTTGTGATAGCGGATGGCTTCGGCCTCCTTCCAAAGTGGCCACTGGTCAGGACAGCTGCAAGGGAGGGTCTGAGGGCTTCTGTCTAGTGCCCGCTGCGGCCGGATCTGGCCACAGCTCTCCTGGCGGCTGGCGTGGCCTGAATCACAGAACAGCTAGTGTGTTGATTAAAAATGCTGGCAAGAGACTAGTGCCTTTTAGAAAAAAGCGCCCCCTCATCCCTACCCCCCCTTTCTTTCCTGGTTCTATGGGCAGAGGCATTGATAATTATTTATTGGTGCCTCTTCATGGGGATTCTGCAATATGTCCTCACCTCTCAGACTGTTCGTGGAAGGTGCACCTTTTGCAAAATGTTTTCCTTGGTGCGGAGGTCCCTCCTATCTCCTCCCTCTGCGTCTTCTCCCCCCGCACCCCCCCAAGCTCTGTGACGTCAGTCAGGAGGTGCAGCTGTAGCACAGTGGCCTTCCGCCCTTGGACGAGCCAGGCTGCTCCTTTTTGCACCTCCCCAGTGGACGCTGGTGCCTCGCCTGCCACCCTCTGCTCCCGCAGCTCTAATTGGGAAAAAATGTCGAAGCCTTTTTGCTTCCCAGACCATTGCTTCCCTGTCTCATACCTGAGCGCCTTATTCTTGGGATGATGATGATGATTACACACGCCACATAGGGTGGAAAGTTAATGCAATCCCGGTGCCAGTGCGCTTATTCAAGAACCGGGTCCTCTGTGTGTCTCTGGCCTGGAGAAGTGGGGAGGGAGCCCATGAGGTCCCCCCGGCTGCTTGTCCATGGATGCGCTTGGAGTACTGAAAGGCTCGGAGGAAAATCGCTGGCTGCTGCCTGGTTTGGGATCCAGATGGTGGCCATAGCAGCTCAAACCTGTACTTTTCTGCGGGAGACACCTCTGACTGTTGCACGTTTTCCCCTCAGGTACGGGTCTCACTCCATGGAGGAACTTGACAGCCCAGGAGGGGAGCAACCTCTGTGATGAACGCTGGCAGGAACTGTGAGGGGCGGCTTTGCGAGCAGGGTTTGCGGTGATTTATGGGAGTCAGAGGCTGCCGGAGAGGGATGTGGATGCTATCAGCTCGGTGGATTAAATGCCCATTTACATTGTTATTGACATATAAATTATCGGTGCCAAGGAGACAGTGAGGGAAAGGGTTTCTGGGGCAGGAATGTGGCTGGTGCCCACGGATATGGACACGTCTTTGCCCAAATCTATCCTCTGGGCTCTCAGGAAGCCAATCGTGGAACTGAAGTAAAATCCCAAGCCCCGGCTCTCATGATGCCCGCAGCAGCCGCCCTCATTGCTAAGGCAGCGATGGCGAGTGAGGTTCCCGCGTGGATCGTAAGAAGTGGGGAAGACCTTTGAAGAGGTGGCGTGGATCTCCTCGGCTGGCGGGAGCCGTGTCTGGAGGCGTGCATGCCTCGCCTTTGCCTGGGTTATTTTCTTTCTTTGTGGATTTGGAAGCATCGCTGAAAAGGAGAAGAGTGCATTTCGTTTCTGGGAAATGGAACCGGTTTCTGAGTCCGGCCAACAGCAGAAGAGAAAGCTGGTGACCCATGGCCTGGAAGACCAAAAGAGGGTAAGTGGCAGAACTTTTATTTGTCGCTTGGCTTGTGGCGCTGGAATTGCTAAGCATGAGTCAGAGAGCCCAGGTGGCTGTCACAATGCTGTTGTGGTTGATTGTGCTTATGTTTCTTTCTCTGGTGAGGCAGGCAGAGTGGTGGCTCATGATTTGCCAGGTCCTAGTGCTGGGCTTGAAGCCTTGACTTGTTGGTGGGCAAGGGAGAAGAGAAACATTTGGTCCTGGGAGCCAGAAAGGCCATAATTTATAAGCTTTTAGTTCAGAGCGTTCACGAAAAGAGTTGGTGTTCTCTAAGTCAGATATGAGCTCGTTTGTACCGAAACCCCTTTGGGATTCACACACGCTTAGCACCTTTTGGACGTGGTGCCCCTGACAGTGGTGGTTTTGTTTGAGTTATGCTCTGCGTGGTCTGCTGGCTCTTGTGTTCGCGGATCAAAAGCATATCCTACTTTTTGGTCCCATCTGTGAGGAAGTCACAGCCTCTTCAAAAGGCCTGTTGAGTGTAGGTCATTTGCTGTCATTGGTTTGAAAGCCACAGTCGCCCAGGGCCTGTGTCTACCAGTTAAAGTTCAACTTGTCTTGAAAAGCCAGACACATTCGGGAGTAGCATTGAGTGGCTGGTTGTCTAGGAAGAAAGGTGAAGCTGTGTCTCCTCACTCCAGGGGAATTGCTAGGAAGGGTTCGATGTGTGTGGGGGGGGTGACAAGGGTTAAACGCTGCTCCAGCAGGGCCAGAGTCTGTGTTCATGTGAACATACATTTTGATATTTCCTTTGAAATGTTGGGGATGATTGAAAAACTTGTGATGTTCTCTCAGGGCGGGGTGGAGTATCTGCTTTCCTCATAAGCCTCAACAATCATTTCTTGCTGGTGTGAAATGCATACAGAAGTGAAAACTAGCCTTAAAACTCCTCCTGACAATTTTAGATGGCTGGTGTGTGTGTGTGTGTGTGTGTGTGTGTGTGTGTGTGTGTGTGTGTGAGAGAGAGAGAGAGAGAGAGAGAGAGAGAGAGAGAGAGAGAGAGACAGAAGAAAGGATTTGCATGAGGTTTTGAGTTGACTTTCAAAGGTTAAAATAATGAAAACAAACTAGATCTTAAAAGCACAGACACTGACTCCATTCCTAAAACAAAGTTTCCACTCCTGAAACCCCTTTCACCACATTGCGGGAGGAATCCCCGTTACCGTAGGCACCTACATAAGTGAAATTTGTTCTGCGGTGTTTGATTTATTCAATGTGTAACCTGCTAGACCTGTTCGCTCCTGTTCCTACAGCAGCTTTCTGAGAGAGAGGAGGAAAATCGGTAATTGTTGTGAACAGAACCCGGGATGGACTGCATTTTACTCAGTGTTAGCCAAATTTGGTATGCAGACACTTAGTGGAGGGACATTTGGGACCTCTGACACTGTAGAAAATTTTAATTGGGCTGGTATATCAAGATAATATGCAATTATGACGGCCTCTCCTTGGCTAGGTGTCGATGTCTGCATTTCCCATCTGTTCTTGGCTCTGGCTGTGTTGGGTCCACATGTACCATGGAGCCTCTGGAAGTAGAATATAACCCCAAGTGAGGCTCTGCGGCAGCTGGGGTAACATCAATTGGTCATGCTCAGCTGACATTCATTTTAACTTGAACTCTAGCCGTCATGGTGATTATTAAATTTATAATGATATATGTAAGATCCATTTTAATGACTCTCCACGCTTGAGTGAGCTCTCACTTGTGCTGGCAAAATAAGGTTTAATAGAGTATTACATTTCATCTCCTACTGAATTTTCCGGGCAGCAGTTGAAACTTTGCTTAGGAGGGATTAGATTGTTTTCCCTGATAGGCATTGTAATCAAGTTACATATGGCGCGAGCACAGTGTCTGGGCTTCTAGAAATACCGCCACTGCAGCAGCTTCTGTTGGCGTCAGCAGCTTCTGTTGGTGTGTGCATGTGTGTGTGTTGTGGGTAAACATCCTCCCCCATTTGCGTCAAGTGTGAAGCGAACAAGCCTCCCGGCATGCATCCTGGAATGTCTTGTCCAGGGAACTGAAAGGCGACTCTACAGTGTTTTGGCTCAGATACCTGGAGCGGGGAGTTGGAAACTCCTCTTCAGGGGGGATTGGCTGAAAAGCCAACAAAGGCACAATCGAGGCATCTGCCGGGGAGCTGGAAGCCTCCACCAGCATGCTTAAGTTACCGAGCCTTCGCTGGCACCAGGTCCTGGTGGCACTGCTGTGTGTGTGTGTGTGTGTGTGTGTGTGTGTGTGTGTGTGTGTTTCATTTGTTACTCAAGGAAAATTGAGTAACAAATTTGGACAATGATTGGTCAAATGAAGGACAATTGTGGGATAAGCTGGGGAGACAAAGCAGAGAGAGCGTGGCCAGCTTCAATTTTGCTGTATGTCCTACTGTCCTGAGCAGGAAAAGCCGCTGTCTCTAGGGTTGGGTAGGGGTCATGCCTCTTGTTGTAGCTTGGCCCTTCTTTGGGATTTCATATAGATGGAGAGGCTGGTTCAGGGCTCCTTGGGATCTGACCCTTTGTGGGTATTTGCCTGTGCTTTCTGCAGTGCAGTGTGCCATGGGCTGTAGAACCAGAGAGCTGGTTCCAATGGCAGTTGTGCTGTGTGCTAGCTGTGCAACCCTGGGGAAGCTACTTCACCTCTCTGATCTTTAGATTCTACATGTTTATCAGAGGACAATAGTACTTAATTACAGGAATACTGTTACAATGAAATGAAATAAAGTTGGTAAGGCATTTGGCAATTGGTAATTATGCAAGCAATGTCTTATATAGTCTTGGGACTGTTTGCAGTGTGGATTTCTTTCTTTTCTTTTGTTCTTTAGGGGACTGCATGTGATTTTAAGTCTTTAAAAAATAATTCAAGTAATACATACTCAGTGCGCATTCGGACATTACAGAGGAATACAGAGTGTAAATTCCTCTAATTCTATCCGGCAGTGACTGCTATTAACAGTTTGGTATATAGCATTCCTGACTATTTTGGATTTCTGTTTCTTAATAAAATGGAATCACATTGTATACATTTTTAAGAAGCTTGTTTTTCACTTAATGTAGTGTGGCTCTCTGTGTAAGTCATTATATATACACCTACCTCATGGCTTTTAATGACTGGATAGAGTTCCACTATAGAATGTGCCAAAAGTATTTCACTAATCCCTATAGAGATACACTTAGGGTGTTTTCAGGGTGTTTTTGTTTTTGCTCTGTGATTTCTTTTGGTACTAAAAATTCCTTTATTCTTCTATTCAACAAGTATTTAGGAAGAGCCTTTGTGTGCCAAGCGCCATTCTTGGATCTATCTATAAACTGGACAGACAAGGTCCCTTCTTTCCTAAGGCTTATGATTTGGACCAGTTCTGTGCACACAGCCTTCTGCAATGATAGTGATGTCCTGTTTGTACACTGTGCACATCAGTAGCCGCTGGCCACCTCTAGCCACAGAGCACCTGAAATGTGGCCCGTGTGTCTTATTTTGTTGTAATTAATTGAAACTTAAACTGACACATGTGACATGTGGCTGTGTGTTGGAGAGTACCTCTCTGAACAGTAAAGGACAGGCAAGTGACTAGAGCATCTGTTTCCAGACACTGGTCCATGCTCTAATGAATTAAGGCATGGTGGTGTATGGGGCCAGGGAGGGGTGCATTTCATATGTGTGATTATTTTAAATTTCCTTTTTTCATTGAGGTATAACTTACATCCAGTAAAGTACATGTGTCTTAAATTTACAGCTTCATGAATTTTTGTACCTCCTAGACACCTGTGCAGCCACCACACAGATTAAGATATAGATCATTTCTTGCCCCCAAGAGGGTTCATTTTAGCTGCTTGGGTGTGTGGGGGGGCTGCCTCCCTGCAGAAGAGTCTTGTGAGGGGAGACCTCAGTGATGAGAACCAGTTGGCCGTGGCACGGTCAGATGGCTGACTTCAGACACGAACGTGTCACCCTCACTCCACAGCAGGTCCGGGTGCCATTCAAAACTTCCCCCGTGGTGACTTATCTTGGTACCACTTATGCACAGTAACTTCCGATGCATCCCTAGCACTTGTCAAATTCAAATTCTGTGCTGAAGTCAGGAACAACCCGGAGAAGCACGGGACTGCCAATTGCCCCAGAGAGAATTCAGCGAGGTAAGTATTGTTCCGGGCGGTGAGAACCACTTCCCTACCGCAGATGGGAGAAGTAGAATTTCCCTGGCAGACACCTATTGATCAGTCAGCGGACCGACTTTTGATTGATTTTTCTCTCCTCCTCCTTAGAAGTTTGTCCTTCACAGACAGAGCTTTCCCACGGAGGATGAACCCTGTGAAATAGGAATTGTTCAGGGGCTTTTAGACACTTGACAACTGAGTAGTGACAAAAACGGTTTAGTTTGAATATTCTCCTGGCTGTCAGCTTCTCAGCATGAAAGCCTCCTAGAGACAGTTTTAAAAAAAAAATGACTTTGGAGAGGGTGAACTCAGGCTTGGGGTAATTAAAGTTTCCAGGGTTGGCTGAACTGCTCCGGATGGCCAAATCCTGCCTGTCAAATGGGAATGTATGATTATTCTCGTCCCATCAGCCTCTCTGCTTCACTTTATTAAGGACATCCCCAGCTTCCCTGTCACTGGTGCTTACAGCTCCGAATCATTTGACCTCACCTCCCCTTCAAGCCCACGACCTTTCTATCTGGTCACGAGCATATCGCTCTTATGTCACAGAGTATCTGGCAATTGTCTCTTCTTTCTAGTCTCACTGTTGCCATCCTATTTTCAGGTCCGGGAATTCTTGCCTGGCTGGCAGCATAACCTTGTTTCTGTTCCTCCTTCAGTCCATCCTCCACTCCTGGCCAGATTACTCTTCCCAGAGTCCAGCTGTTAGCATCCTTTTCAGTGATTTCCCACGACCTCCTCCGAAGACACCCTGGCGCTTTATACTGTGCCCAACTTCTTGGATGCAATGGGTGAGAGCTCGAATTTCATTGGAGTCTTGTCAAGCTCAGCATCAAACCTGAAAAAGTTCTGCAACCACCCTGAGCTGTTTCCCTGGTGGTACTGAGTCGTAGGTTGTAAGGTGCTTAGTGCTGTGCCTGCTGGCACACAGTAAGTCATCAATGAGTGGGAATTGCTCTGACTACTATAGTCTCCAATTCTGTCTTACCCAAATCTTTTCCTGCCAAACTCTGATCACTGTTCCTTAACAACCCTCACATTTCCCACCCTACCTCTGAGTCTTAGCTTATGCATTGTGTCCACCCGGAAGGCCCTCCCGCACAGACTGCTTATCCATCTTCCATGAAGAATGGATCCTCCTCATGTTTGATAGATACTTCATTCAAGTGTAGCCAGGGTAGCAGTTCACCACATTCTCCTTGTGGCCAGATGTTTTTCCACATGTTACAGCCCTGAACCAGATCGTTGGCTCACTGATGAAGGAACTAGTCTTGTCCATCTCTTCATCCCCTGGCACACAGTAGGCCCCAATAATTATTGGTTGAATGAGTAAATGTTACTTGTTGCTTTGAAATTCCTCTTTCCCTGTAGTCCTGAGGCTGAGTCTGACCCCACAAAAGGACCGGTTTAATATGCTGTCCATTCTTATAGAAAGAAGAGGGAGAAATAAGATTCGAGGAGATGGTTAGGAGCTCTCTGCAGTGATTCGGACATGTGGTTAGGGGAGGCTAAATGGGGTCTGGTGAGTGCAATAGGAAAAGGGTTCACCGAAGCAATGTTTTGAAGGAAGAAGCAGGAGAATTTATGTCAGTTACTAGACAGTCGCTAGACTGATGGAGAGGGATGCATCTCATATGTTGCCATGCTGCAGCACACGGGGACCTGCAGCCCTTTGGACGTAGCAACTTGAAGCAATGACACCTTGGGGTGCTTCTCACAGCAGGGGCGCTCTCAGTTGGCTAGTACTCGTGGAAGCAGAGCAGCGGTCATTTGTTTTCAGACAAAGAAGGAAAACAAGACACATGTTTTAAGGTAATTTTCCCAAGCGCACACGACTAGATTTAGTGAATTCCTCAGAAAGGATTAAGAAATAGGCTAAGGGTAGGGGAAGTAACTGACATATTGAACAACTGCTATGCGCCAGGGAGTGTACTAGGCGTTCCTTTCATTTGAGCTCATTTCGATCTCCCCCAAGAATCTTGATGTAGATAGTAACCCATTTTACAGATGCAAAAGCTGTCATGAAGGGACTTCTTCAAGGTCCCACTACTTATTTTATCTGCGAGACTCCAGCACTGTAATTTCACCTCGCCATTAGGATTATATCTCTAAATTTTTAAAACTGGATTTTATTTTAAAAATAGTATCTGCCAATTTCTTTGCAGGAGTGCACATGCATACACACACACACACACACACACTCACTCACACTCCATAGTGGGATTAGCCTGGGTGACATCTTACAGATGTTTGTTCATCCAGAAACTATGTCTATGTCATTCATCAAATCAGAGCTACAGGCTACCACCCTTCCCAAGGTCGGTTACAGGCTGTGGTGAGGCTGAGCTGCTTTAGAGTAAGTGTCCTCTGCCCTAATGGTCCGAGCTCTGAGGTGCTGACAATGGGGGGCTTTGGGTAGGTGGATGCTCACACAGGTGAGGATGCAGCTCCAGCCCCAGCTCCCTGACATCTTTCCAGATGGGCTGAACCGCTTCCTCTTCAGCCTGGCCTTGTGCTGCTGCTGCCCCTTTGGAGCCAGAGGTGGCAGCAGTTACATGTTGACCTTCCTCCTGACAGTTCCTTCCTGGATGGCCCGCCTGTCTTCCTGGTATGAATGGAGGGGGTGTTAACCAAACGCTCAGGGGATGGACACTGAGGATCTACCACAGCACATTCCACATGTCACTGAAGAAGGATGGAAAGACACTGTAGCCAGAAGCAACTCAATTCAGTAGGTCTCGAGGCCCCACTCAGGTATCAGGGGAGAGAGGATAGCAAAGGGACCAGGCCAATGCCCTGCCTTCATTCATTTCAATGCAGAGAATGTGAGACAGTACCAGGTCAGCCCATCACTCATTCGTTTATCATTCATTCATTCATTCATTCATCCCACAATTATGTATTGAGTACCTACTATATGCCAGCCAGCCACAGTATGAGGCACCAAGGCTGTAATAGTGAGTTGAGATACTGTCCCCAATCTCTTGAGACTTCCAGTGTCTTGGAGGAGTCAGTTAATTCATCCAGCAATGTCAATGACATTGGGTAAGTGTCTATCTGACTTGGAGAGGTGGGGGCTTGGGGCCGGGGCGGGGGGTGCACACTGGGGCTGGCGATGGGGAGACAAAATAAACAGCTCACAGCATGGACTGAATTGTGTTCCCTGACCCTAAATTCATATGTTGAAGCCCTAACCCCCAATGCGACTGTGTTTGGAGATAGGGCCTTTAAGGAGGTAATTAAGGTTAAATGAGGTCATAGGATGGGGTCCTAATTTCATATGACTGGTGTCCTTATAAGAAGAGGAAGAGACATGTGGGTGGGGTAGGGATTGGGCCTCTGTGCACAGAGGAAGGGCCATGTGAGGGCACAGTGAGAAGGAGGCCATCTGCAAGCCAAGGAGAGAGACCTTAGGAGAAACCAAACCTGCTGACACCTGATCTTGGACTTCAAGCCTCCAGAACAGTGAATATATAAATTCCTGTTGTTTAAGTCCCTCAGTCCGAGGTATTTTGTTGTGGCAACCCTAGCAGACTAATACACTGGTGTACAGTGACAGCGAGTTGGCTTAAGGTATGTTGCTTGCAATGACCCAGACTGTAAGCCCCTAGAGGGCAGACACTAGGTCTGTTCTCCAGCTTCCAGAATACTGCCTGGCACCTGGTAGGTGCTTTGTAAACATTTGTTGAGGAAGCAAATGTAAGAGTGAAAAGGACGAGGAAAGAGAATGGAGAGACATGTGAACAGTTGGGATTTTATCCTGCAGGCATTGTGAAAACACTAGTCTTCAGAGTTAGGGAATGACCTGAAAGTGGTGCTATTAGATTTTAGAATAAACTAAGGTGGATAGGGCAGGGTGAGGGTAGTAGTGTAGGTGAGAGGGCCTGCAACCAGAGAGACTAGTTAGGAGACCACAGAAGTGACATGGCTTTCGGTGATAAGCTTCTACTCTGGGGCTAAGACAAAGAGAAAGGAAAAATGAGCACAGACACAAGGGAATAGAATCGGAGGAGCAGAATTTGGCCATCAGTGGTTGACTCATGTCCTGTGTGGCTTGAATCCCAGGTGTCTCCAAGGTTCAGAGCCTCTCCCCCCATGTCTGGGAGAATGGTATCTAATAGCCCAGTGGCACTTTAGATCATGACTGTCTGATGCAGCCTGGGTGCACTGTGATCTCCTGTACCTGTCATAATAGAGTCATTGGTGTTCTCTCCATTTGGTGAATGAGGTAAGCTAGTCAAGGACAGGCATGTGACCTGCCCAAGGTCACACAGCAAGGGTGAAGATCTCTAGTCTTTTTCTCCTTCAGTATAAGGTCACCCTTCAGGGAATAAGCCTGTATTCCTCAGTCAACAGAAACGAATTGCTGATATTTTGTTATTATAGCTTAATTTTCAACGGGAAAGAAGAAGGCATTTTTGGATCAGATTTTAATGACGCTGGAAAAGTTAGGTTATTTTTGGTCTTAACGTTGCTAGAAGTTAAACAATAATCCAGGCACTTTATAGGTGAAAGATTCATATAAATTGCATGAGGATACCTCTGAACCTAAGTAAAATGAATTTATTTTGGCCTCCAGCTTGATCCCCAATTGGCTGTTAGGAACCAAATTACAGAGTCCTCAGCACAAGGGAGGGCTGAGATATAACAAAAAGGGGGAGGCAGTGCCAACTTCCCAGCTGGCATCCTTTGTAGGTATTGGGGTTGGCATATTCGTTAATGCCCCTTTACTTACCTGATCCATTTTTCCTGTTGGTCTCTATTGTTTCGCCATCTATTACTTTCTTAAACTATCTAAAGAATGGTCTTTAACTGGAGGGAAGAGAGTGGCAGCGTCACCTAGGTTGTTGGTGTTTGTTAATAGCACAGCTTTGGAACCTTAATTTATTTATCCTTTCTGGCTTCTGCTTCTTCATCTTGAAACTGATGATAAATAATGAAGCCTTTGGTGAGGATTATGAAAGAAAAATGCACTTCAAGTACTTAACGCAGTACTTAGCTCAGAATTAAGTATTAAGTGGTATCTATTATAATGTTTATCATGTTTCCCTTTCCTCATTTGGCAAAATCCTCTAGGTGGAATCTCTGGGGAATAAAGTAGGGGGCGGGAGGGATGGGTGACTACTGCTAGTTTGAGTTTATGTGTCTGATTAACTGAGGTTCATGTAAAATTCCTTGTAGTTTAAACTTCTGTTGCTGTGTCTTCCTAAAAGAAAGTCAGCTTTTCTGCTGTAGAGGCACAGTACATGCAAACAACCAAATCTTCTTTTGTGTAGCCATCCAGTAGGAACTACCTTGACCTCATCATTTCCCACATTAAATTACAATTTGCATGTAGGAATTAGGCTAAACTTTTCATGGGATTTCAAAACACCACCGCCCCGTGACTTGCATTTTTGCTTAAATATGTTTTATGAATGTCATTTATCATACTTTGTGGCATCCTCTAAAACTCCAGCACCAGGGAAAATAAATATCTAGAAGTAAATTCCAATTAATCCGGGTTTCCAAATCTCACCAGAGGTTACTTTGGTCCTCAAGCTTAGATCAGATTCTTCCATGCCCGAGGTTTGAATCAAAATAATGACATCTCTGACTCCCATCCTCAGGGCATTAATTTTTAATCTTCCTTCTCTTTGGGATAATTATAAAGAGAAGGATGTGGGGGTTGGGAAGAGACTTAGGAGGAGATGTGGATGGCAGAGCAGGAGTGGATGTTGGTGCAGTGCAGTCTCTTCTGAGGGGAGGGAGCAACTGGAGCCTAGCATCTGCTTTCCCAGTTCCCTTGGGGGAGGAAGCAGAGGCAAGGATTGGGGTTGGGGTGGGGACTGATGGAGCCAGATCACGGTGGGTCCTGTTGAGGAAACTGGGGGTCATTTGGGGAATGAAACAGAGCTTTATAACTGTGTTAGGGAGAGAGGTTGAGGAATATGTTTGGGTGTCCTGGGATTTCTGAGTTAGTACAGACAAGGTTACTCTAAGCCTTGTCTGTTTCCCGCATCCATGCTCCCTTGAACCTCTGGGGCACAGTGGGATTTGATGGACAGGAGTCGACATCTTGATTACAACCTGTAGGATCCTATGTCTTTCATCTCTTGTAAAGCTGTCACAGAGGTACCAGTCTGAGCACTGGGCACACGATGCCTTGATGTTCAGAATCCAGGCTCTTGATAGCTTCTTAAGTGAGTGAGTGAGGTTCCTTTAGCATCCCCCGCCCACCCCTCCAAAGTGTGTTTTATAGAGGAGAGGCTCCCTTGGAGTGTGTGGTTTAAGTTCAAACTTTTCTCTCTTTTTCACTGATGATATGATTAAAAAATGCAATAAGCAGCAATCCTTAATGACATGGGAAAATCTTCATGAAAGCTAAAAACTAGAACAAAGAATTGTAATTCTTACATCTTGGGCATCTCACTTACGTAAACCTGCATTTAATCAATTGCTTGAAGTCTCCCTTCTTCCCTAGCCATTCAGTTTCATGTTTATATCTACATTCCTAACACATAGTCCATTGTTTGGCACACAGTAGATGATCAGTATATCTTTGTTAAATGAATGAGGGTGAACGATCTGAATGGGGTGGGGGTGAGTGGGCGAGTTAGGTCTGGCCTCTGACTCTGAGCTAGACTCTTGGTGACACAGAGCAGCAGCATCTTAGAAAGGGGGCTTCAATTGTCTTTGATTTTGTAATGGGAGGAAGGGTGTCTGGGAGGACTGCTTAGTGGTGAATTTGCTCTGCATGTGTGTGTCTTTATGTGTGTGCATTTTCTTAGCTTTGAGGACCCGGTTTCATTATTGTGAATCTATTATCTCCCAGCCCCTGGCAGAGGTATTCCTTTCTCCTTTGAGTTTCATGGGTCCATGGTGACGGGTGACCTGTTAGGTCACTTCATTGATGTCTGCGTGTGCTGATCACTTAGAGGTGAGATTAGAGGCGAGAACAGTGGCTCAGATGTACCAAAAATGGGAATGTACTGAATAAATCAGTGCAAAATATGCCCTTACATGTTGCAGCACCATGGGAGGAACTATGAGAGCAAGTAATGAGGAGACAGGGAGAGAGACGTGTCCTATTGAAGCCCTTGGCATGTTCTGAAATGGAGACAAATGATGCAGCCATTGATTAGAAATGTCTGTCCTCACCTTGGCCCTCCTTACCTGGAAGAGAAGGTACATATGGTTAGGTTTATGGTATTGCTTTTCCAGGTGATTGTTGCTGAAAATGGGATGAATTTAAGAGAAATAGATTTTTGCAAAGAGGTGCTGTTTAAGGTTGGTCCTTTGAGGGTCAGCCAGGGTGGTTTGATTCTGGTACAGCCCAACTCAGCGCCCTCCCTTGATCAAAGGGGCCACCATTAGTCTGGCATACCTTGTGCCTGGTGTGGTTTAGATTATTATGCTAAGTAGTCGTTTCCTCCTTGCCCACACCCCTGTGAGAGGAGGGCGCTTTCCTGCTCCCTGGACATTGGACATGGCCTGTAATCTGCGTGACCAGTGAAGTGTGGAAGGAAGGAAGTTCCGTGTGCCAGTGCCAAGCCTAGGCCTTAAGAAGCATAACTTATTTCCACCTGCTCTTGTGGGAACTTTTGATTTTCGCTGTGAGAAGAACATGTCCTAGCCAACTCTGCCATTCCATCCTGGGCCTCAGAAACTTGTGGAACAGACCTGAAGCAGAGATGCCCTGGCAAACATGCAGACTGGTGGCTGAGAAGTAAACACTTATTTTTGTAAGCCCTTAATATGGTTTTTGGTTGATTGTTATGCAGCAAACACTGACTAGTACACCCTGGAGCCACGCAGACCTTTACTGGGCAAAGCATGTTTGATGGTTAATTAACCTCACAATACAATTAATAAAAAGTAATGAAGTGCAGGGTTTTTCCAAAGTTCTGTCCTGGAGCATTTTCCTCAGAATTGCCTGAAGCAACAACCCTGATCCAGACCCACCTCATTAGAATCTCTGGGGAAGCTGCATTTTAAACATGCATTCCAGTGATTCTAATTTCACTGAAGTTGAGAATTACGTTCACAATGGATTAAAATCTGTGACCACCTCTGTTAACACCAAAATCAGGGGTCTTCAGGATGGATTGGAGGAAAGCTTGTTTTAAAAAATAAAAATATTTTTATTGATTTCAGAGCGGAAGGGAGAGGAATAGAGAGACAGAAACATCAATGATGATAGAGAATCATTGATTGGCTGCCTCCTGCATGCCCTCCACTGGGGATCCAGCCTGCACTTGGGCATGTGCCCTGACAGAGAATTGAACCATGACCTCTTGGTTCATAGGTCGACGCTCAACCACTGAGCCATACCAGCCTAGCAAAAAGTCATTTTTTTTTAAAGTTGCAAAGTGTTTCACTTAAATTCTCTTAGAAAAAAAAAAAGGTTTGTTTTTGTTTGTTAATAGAAAGGACACATGTGCAGAATTTCAAGCACCAGGCTTCAGGAAGGTCAGGAAGTAAGGCAACTCCATGTCCTTGCCATGCATTCGCCTTGGTTGTCACATCCTCTCTTGTCTCTCTTGGAGCATCCTTCTTTTCACTTCTGCCTAACACCTCCCTCTGCTGCCATGCACAGTTTCTTTCTCTTCCCTTTCAACCTCAAGGCTGACCCTCATCACCTCCCCCTACCATCACAAACTGCCTCTTTCAATGTCACTGTCCACTGAGAACTTCCCTCTGTGTTTCTTGTTCAGATTCATGAGATAAACTGACTGACCCAGCTCATTTTATCCACTTTAAAAGCAAGTCACGAGAGAAAGACCAGTCTCTGGATTGGCCACTCTAGAGTTAGGTGTCTGTTTCTGGTCCAACCAAATATGGCTAGGGTGGGAGCAGGTCACATGGTACGGAGCCTGGCCTTTGAGGGTAGATTGCTTCAGGAGGAGGCAGGGGTGGGCAGGCACCGATTGACATCTACTCTGTTGGGTAGAACTTGATGGAAAGAGGAGACCAGAGAGGAGGAGTCACTCTGGAGTGATGGAATCATCTGTTGAATGTTTGTCTTTCTCACTCTATTGTCCCTGCTTCCACAAAGCTCACAGCCCAGTGGAGCAACCAGGCATTAAATGAATAATGAAACAAATATCTACTTAGATTCCATAAATTGACAACTGGGATATTCTAGGGAAGAGGGAGCTTTCAACAATGGAAATAGGGAGCTGGATGGTAAGGTAGAAAGAACTTTGGTGATTAGAACAACCTGGGTTTCAATCCCAGCCTCAGAACTCACTAGCTTTTTGATCTTAGGAAAGTTTCTTAACAATTTTGAGACTCATGCTTTGTCAATAAAATGTGGATACTAATAGTTTCTACCTTGTAGGATTATATTAAACAAGAGGCCTGGTGCACGACATTCATGCCTGTGTAGGGTTCCTAGGTCTGACCGGCAATAAGGGCAGATTGGGGCTTTCTGGCTGCCGGCCGGGGCCTTCCTTTATTCCTCACTGCCCCCTGGTGGTCAGCGCACGTAGATAGCAAGCGATGGAACTTCTGGTCTCCCAGTCGAACTCTCGAGGGGACACTTTGCATATTAGCCTTTTATATATATAGATGAGATAATGTATGTAAAGTACTTAGCACTGGTATATTGCATTGGTGTGATCACAGTGAATTCTTTTTTTTTAATCTGTCCCTGAGCTCATGCTAAGCCATGAGAAACTGCACTTAGCTATTTCGGTCTTAGTGGGTCTACCACTGTCCCATGTCTGTAAAAGTCTGAGGAAAAGTCACATACTCCAGAGGACTTGGGGCCCAATCCCAGTGTGTCACCTGGAGTGACAGCAACGACTGGGTGAGTCCTGTCTTTCCTTGGGCCTGCTGGACTGATGTGAGATTCTTTGACTTCTTGGTCTAGCCTTTTGCTGGTATTTGGTATGTGGGTCACTTTATCGGGGATCCTTCTGCTTAGAAGACAGGGCAAAGTCCCAGCTGTAAAGTGTCATTCTCCCTGACCACCTTCCATGATCCATATGCCAAGCCCAGGAGCCAGCTCACTGCTGACTGAGATCAAGGGCGCTTGAAACTGCGAGTGCTGGATGTGTGCACTGTCTCCCCTACGGCCATCAATCACTGGCAGGGCCTGTGTAGGACTGCAAAGAGGGAAATGGCAAATAAGCAGTTTGCGTTACTAGAATAACACGAAGCCCTTTGCCTATGGTAATTGAAAAAAAATCTAATTTCTGCTCATGTCCCTGGAGGAGCTTCACATTTGGATTCCTATGGAGTCTCCGAATCCTATTATCGACACGACTGAGAAGGCAGAAGGGATTCACCTGCTGGAGTCGTGTTGTGAGGAGAATCCCTGAGTCCCCAGAATGGGGCCCAGAGAGATCATGGGTCTCAGCTGGATTAAGGAGCATGAGGTAGAGGTGATGGGGAAGGACATGCGTGAGGGTATTGTAGATGGGAGAGTGGGGGTGGGCTAGAGGCGCAGAGATGGACAGGCAACTGCTGGGACCCTGTGATGCAGGTGGTTTTGGTACGCTATCTATCACCTTTAATCCTCACGTCAACAACATGTGAGAGGTAGTGCTATTGTTCCCACTTTACAGATAGGGAAATAAAGGCTCGGAGAGGCTAGTAACTTTCCCACGGTCCCAACAGCTGGGAATGGTAGAGATGGCTCTTGAAGCCAGTTCCGCGTGACCCTAAAGGCTGTGCCCTTTTTCATCAGATACCATTATCACCATTATCAGACACCAATATACCACTGACCCCATTTCTGCCTTTTATTATTATCCCATGTCTGTCTTTATATGGACTCACTTAAAAAATTTAGCCTTGTTACAGCAGTATCAATGAAACCCTGGATTTCATGGGCTACTTATTTTTCTTTCAAATACCTATTACAGTAAACTCATGGGTATGAAATTTTTAAAAAGTTCATTTGATATAGCACCTAAAATGTTGTATACCACCAGGGGTACACAGACCTCAGTTGAGGAAATACACTGCTCTGTGCCAGGAACTGGGGATGAAGACCAAATATGTTGTGTTATTATATCACAATATCAGAGAAGTCACAGCTGGTTCTCTGATCCACTCTGCCATTGCTGCCTCCCCACACAGGAAGCCCCACCTCCTGGCAGAGAGATGCCCACCCACTTATATCTCAGGCAGGTGGCCAGGCATCATCTTCTTAGGCCAAAGGAACCTCCTTGCCTGGTTTTTGCAAAAGCAGCTCATGACACCCTGTCTTTCCCTGTCTTCCCACTTGGATCCTGGTTCTGTGTGAGTAGGTCTTCAGCTTCTGTTAGCCTGTCCTGGCATCTTTGTGTCCCCGAAGTATCTGCCCAGAACACAGTGAGCGGTCAACATGTGTTAGGGCAGGACGACACGGTGGGCATAGTGACCTGGAACAGACAGGTGCCGCCATAGCAGTAATAACAGCAGCATTCATATACAAGCATCCTGCTTTGCAAGGTACGGGAGTTAAGGACACGTTTTCTATTGTAGGAAATATTGGTTTGCTTTACAGATGTCATCATGGAGTTCTTTTACTCAGAGAACTTAGAAACGTGTGATCTCTTGTTATTTTTCATGAATTTGTCCACAGTGCAAAGCTGGGTTTACCCACATAACAATATTTTAACTTTTGTTTTTTCTACCTTCTGAGGAAGATTTCTGGGCAAAATTTTATCGTGAAGGGTACCTGAGCTTCGTTTTGAGGGCAAGAAATTCACATCTCTTCCTCTTTTGGAGAGAATGAACAAGAAATGAACCTGTCTGCGGTATTTTTTCAGGTGTGTTTAGAGCCCAAGTTCCATGGATATGGATGACAGAGGATGCAGAGACTGTGGCTTGTGTGTGGGCCGTCTCACACAGGCCTGGCTTTCCTTGTGGTAACTGTCCACCTTCTCCTTCCTCTCCCCTCTTTACTCCAACCAGCCATCTCTAGCCTCTCTTCAAGATTCATCTTGCGTTTCTATCCACTCAAAACCTTACCTTATCTCTTCTCTTGTTCTTTCTTCTTTAACTCTTTTCAACTCTTTCTGTATCTTTTCCCTACCTGATACATTAAAGGCATACCTTGTTTTATTTCATTTCACCTTATTGTGCTTCACAGATTTTTTTTATTTTATTTTATTTTTTTTTTTACAAATTGAAGGCAAGACCCTCCCCAAAGTGAAAAGATTATGACTCGCTTTATTGTGATACTCACTTTATTACAGTGGTCTGGACCCGAACCTGCAATACCTCCGAGGTATGCCTGTATTTCGTTGAATCACTCATAGGTTAAGAGCATGAGCTGTGGAATCAAACAATGAAAATCCCAACTCCGTGACCTTCACCTAATGACTTCCCTTCTCTGTGCCTCAGCTTCCTTCTTTGTTCAATGGGAAAATCAATAGCTGTTATATCCTGGGCTTATTATGAAGATCAAATGAGAAATACAAGTACTTAGCAGGTACCCACTAGACAGTAACTATTTAGTAAATGTCAGCCAGGAGCAGAGCTAGTGGGAATGTTCCCAATTAGAGTGTAAGATGCTAGAGAGCAGAGATTGAGTCTCATGCTTGTGTTTTATCTTCCAGAGTGGATTTAAAGAGGTTTCAAATGCTTTTCCTTCTGTCTGCTTTATTAGAATAGCATTTAAATAAATTTAGTGTTTGGCCTGGACGGTGGCTCAATGGTTGAGTGTCGACCCATGAACCAGGAGTTCACAGTTCGATTCCTATCAGGGCACATGCCTGGGTTTTGGGCTCGATCCCCAGTAGGGGGTGTGCAGGAGGCAACCGATCAATACCGATCAATGATTCTCTCATCATTAATGTTTCTATCTCTCTCTCCTCCCTCCCTCTTTCTGAAATCAATTAAAAAACATAATAAAAAATAAATTTAGTATTTGGCTGCTGCTTAGACCCATTTTGTAGAGTGCCTGTCAGTGTTTATTCACAAGTGTTTATGTTCCTAGAGTAAAACACCCCAACCAAACCTGAGTCCTGCTCTTGGCCAGCTAATATGGAGCATAAGCCACAAGGGAGAGGACCCCCCTTCTCCCCCCCGCCTTGCTCTTTTAGTGTGAAGCGAAGCAGGTCTCATTCTAGAAGCAGCCAGAGAGGGAGAAGTAGGAACAGCTCTGAGAATAGGGAAGTCCTGAGGGAGATGTCAATAACCAAAATTATCTCTCATTTCAGCAGCCACTGAAAGGAGCTCCACTTGGCCCCTTCCCCTGAGGGGTGACCTCTCCCCTGTGCCTGCAAGATGGGCCCAGGAGAGGGAGGAGGGAGCAGTCATTAGGGGTCGGGTTACCAGTGGGCATGACGTCAGGGCGGCTCCCAGATCTACTGGGAGAGGCAGCAGCTGCAGCAGCTGTGCCTGGTGACCCACCCTGCACCCTCTGCGCAGCCCCTGTAGGTCTGAGGCTCTGGGTAGATGGAAGAAGGGCAGCAGATGGCCTTCCCTCACCTGGAGGGGAGCCAGGCTACTCCTCTTCCTGCTCAATTCCCCTAGCAGGGTCGCCTTTCAGCAGCTTTCCCTGTGAGCCCGTTTGCAGAGGAGCCCCTAGGTGATCGAGGTGAGGAAAGGCTCAGGTCCCTGGATGGGCCTCCCAGGGCTGCTGATGGTGGACGAGAGACAGGGGGTGTCCTGGGAAGAGCTGGATCTGGAATCCAGCAGCCCCTGGATGAAACCCTGGATGCAGCCCTTAGGATTGGACCATATGCAAATTGCTTTTCCTCTCTGAACCCATTTTCTTTTTCTTTTGTTTTTTTATTTTTTATTTTATTTTTTAAATTTAATTTTATATTTTCCATTTTTTTATTAAGGTATTATATGTGTACATATCTTACCATTGCCCGCACCCCCCACCCCCCACTCCCATACATGCCCTCACCCCCCAGTGTTTTGCGTCCATTGGTTATGCTTATATGCATGCATACAAGTCCTTCGGTTGATCTCTTATCTCCCCCACCTCTCCCTAACCTTCCCGCTGTAATTTGAACCCATTTTCTTATCTGAAAATGAGGAAAATAACACTTCTCAGGGATTTTAGGTTTTTTTTTGAGAAGAGAGCACTGAGACCCTGTGGTGCACAGTAAGAGCTCAATACATGGCAGCTTCATGCTGCCCCCCCTCCCTCATCCCATCACTCCCAAATATTAGGCAGGCGACTAGCTAGAGCCTAATAGCTGCAGTTTAGTAGCTGCTAGAACGTTCCTCTGAAGTCTTGCACCATCTAGAGCAGGTTTCGTAGGTCTGGGTGCTTTCCTTCTTTGATATTTAGGTCTTGAAATTCATAGTCATCATTGTGCAGGCAAGGACGCTGAGGCCCCAAATGGTCACACCTAGAGAGGTGGAACCGGTAGTCCAGGCCTCACAGCACTGTTTGTCATTTCCTGGCCTACTCCCTGCAGCTTTTTGTGACTCTATTCTTGATTGACATCCTTCAGGGACTGAGTTCCCGGAAGATGCATTAATGGAGACATCACTATATTGCACTCCAGAGCTTAGTACAAATAACCCTGGTGTGCATTCATTCATTCACTTGTGCATTCATTCAATGTAGTCCTCCTTCCATTAGGGCACATAATTACAAAGTGACAGTCTATAACTTTATCACTCACATGGCTCTGGTGTCACTCAGAGCAGGCAATTAGACTTTTCCCAAAGGCCAGATTTGGGGGTCAAGAGGGCAGGCTGGAGCATTGACTAGTACGCTGATGTCAGCTTTAAAATATGAAGTAGGATCCTGCAGTAATATGCTCTTTCCCCATGTATAGCTCCAACATCCGCTATCAGGTTTGGATATAAAACTGCCCTCCTCCCTTCTTCAGGGCAGGGAACAGCCAGCTGGACCCAGAGTCCCTGTGGGATTTGAAGCCCTGAGAATGGTGGCCACGCTAATTTTGCTTCTGTGTAGACACAAACAAGCAGGCTCCTGTTGGCCTCCCTTTTTGTCTCTGGGTGAAGTCCAGAAAACTGGTGGCACATTGAGTGGGGGCTGTGCTCCCCATCTACTTCAGTAGGATTGTAAGAAACTGGACCAGGGGTGTGTGTGGCCTTGGAAGAGTCATTTCACTATTTTGAGCCTCAGTTTTCTCATTTGTATGATGAGGCTGGTAATCCCAGCCCTTTCTCCCTCATAAGGTGGTCATGAAGATTACATGAGGTCCTGTTTGTGACAATGAAAAGGATATTAACAGTTAATGCTTCTTTGGGACTTCTTAGATCCCATGTACCGTTAAAGTGTCCATTTTATAAATAAAGGGCCCAAGGCTCACGGAAGTGAAGTGCTTTGTTCAAAGTTGCACAGCAAATAAGTGATAGAGAGAGCATGGTGGACTTGTCTGTCTGACCCCAGTGCCTAAGATTTTAATCACTGTACCATGTACTGCTTCAGATTTGAGCTGTGTGACATTGGACGAGCCACTTCCCTCTCTGGTCTTCAGTGGCACCCTATGAAAATGAGACTTGGCCTGGATTAATGCTAAGTTGCCTTTCAGTTCTACATTCCTGGTCATATTTTAACAAAGAACACATACACACACCACCCTACAACTCTTGCTTCCCCCAAGTCTGATCTTTGAGCACGGAAGGCCTTGACCATTGGCAGACTCCAGCTGAGAAAGTGTGCCGCAGGAGCAAGCATATTGTAACGTACTTCTAATAGCAGAGCCTGCCTAAGTGGGAAATGGATGCTGTAATACAAAGGCAGTTAGCAGGGTCCTTGGAGGTTTCGGCAGGATGTAATTATGGTTCTTTAAAAAAAGGCTTGCATATGTTTTTGAGTAAACTTAACAGATGCCCGGATGTCATGTCTGTATTCTGTAGGGAGTCTAGGATGACTAATTTTCTACAGCAAGTTTGCATAGCACATGGGAATAACCCATTGCAAATCAATTCCTAGGGTGCAACTTAATGAAACCTTTCATTGATGATTCAGATTAATCATCTAAAAACCTTTATAAAATGAACCCAGCTTCATTCTGGCCTTGGACTACTCTTCTGTTTGATAAACTAGATGGAGAGTCCTCTCTGTAGTTATAGCTTAATGTGATTCCCTTTAAAACTAAATCTGTAGCCATGCCTGTTTACAGCAATTGAAGGTTTAATGCTGTGTGGTTCATTTCTGCTGCAGCATCCTTTGCAAACTTTTGTGACTTCCTTAGAGATTTCCTTTGAGTGGTGTGCCTAGGGATATCTTCTTGATGGTTCACTACCATTTCATTGTGGAATGAAATGCAATTGATTCTAAAGAATCAATGCCCAGTTAAGGCAGTTTGGGGGCTGTTTCCAGACCCCAGCACACTTTATCTGGAAAAGTCTTTCTGAAACCCATGTGCTCCGGAGGTTATTGAGAATATCGAGCAGCCGCATCTGGAGATCGAAAGATAACAAGCCTAGTTTCCTTCCGCGGGCACCTTGACATCTCTTTTCTTGCTGGAGCTCTAACCAGTCTGATAAACTTCCAATCGAATATCCTGCATCGAGTGACTCTCGTTACTAAGACCTGGTTGCAGGCTTCTGGCTGCCTTGGAGCTGAAGTTTTCCTTGTGATAATAGACAGTTGAAGACAGTTGGAGATGAAAGCCTTGCACGTGTCTGGTTTGGGCAGAATGTCAGCCTTTCAGTTACCTCCAACTAGTCATAACCTTCCATAATTTCATAACCATCGATCTCCCCTCCTCCTGATGCGCTCTCATTGGCCCCTTGCCCACATCCTGTAATTGTGCCCGTCACCCCCATGACCTTTCCTTTGCTGAGCCTGATTAATAATGTACTCAACACATTCCCCTGTTGCATCAAATACCAATTTGGCCTCAATGGGTGAAAAAATGGCTAATGAGGAAATGGTTAAGTCTATTTATTGGACAAGTCTTTTCATTGAACTGGTCTTGGGAGGTGAGGAAAGGGAAGAAGCTGCATTATAACATTTTGCTCAGCGAGTTTTTCTGAAACTCCACAGCAGAGTCTGATTCTGTTTACCCACATGCAGCTGACAGCATGTCATCTGGTACCGGGGGACTCTGAGGAGTAAAGGCTTCATGTGACACAGCTTTGTGGCAGGTGTTTGCCCACTCCTCAGATGTTTCTGCTAGATGTTTTTGAGTAATTACATGGAGTAAAGTATTTATTTATGAAGAAAGAAAGGAGAATAGTCCCCTCCTTCTTCTGAAACATTTTGCGTCCTGAAAGGGTCCTGGAATGTGCTAAACCGGAGGATGGGGTTGGGTAACCACAGAGGAGACATGGCGCCCCTCTTGATGGCTCCCCATCGTGCACAGGTTCATCATTTGCAAGTTGCTTCCAAGGCCAGGCTTACTGACAGTTAATGTTAAGGGGACAGGTGCCAGAGATGTGGCTTCCAAGTTGAGTCTTGGGAGGACCCACCACTGGGAAGAGGTGTTTCCTTGAGATGCCTGTAGTTTCCTAGAAATCAGAGATGAAGGATCCTTGAGACAATCCAGTCCAAACCCCCGCTTTACAGATGGGGAAACTGGGGGCCTCAGATAGCAAGTTGTCCTCTGTAATCCTTGCCATCACTGCAGAAGAAGTGCAGAAAAGTGGAAACAACCCCATTAACCAACTTTTATTGAGCACTGATTCTGTATTATTCTTTACTAAGAATTCCACTTGCATCTTTTTGTTCAATCTTCAGAAAAATCCAGCAGGTAGGTTCTGTTCATTATCTCCATTTGACCAATGGGGCAATGTGGTTTTGAGAAGCTTAAGTAACTTTCCGAGGAGGTAGAACTGAAATCCTCCCCGTCTACATTCTGAATCACCTTTGACTCAGTCTAGTTTAACCTCCCCTCATTTTACAGGGGAGGACACCTGCATCTCAAAAAAGGGAAGCAACTTGTCCAAGGCCACTGAACTATTTGGTGGAAATATTGTTATTGTTCCTGAAAGAAGCTAACATTTATTTTTTTCTTTTTAATTTAATTTTATTGTTTAAGGTATTACAAATAGTAGTACATATGTCTCCTTTTTCCTCCCCATTGGAAGCTAACATTCCTTGACTAATTACTTATTTCCAGAGATTGTACCGTGTGCTTTACAATCCCATATTTAATTTTGACCATAATCCTAGGTGAAGATTGGTACCCTTAGATAAGATAAATGAGAGCTGGGGATGTTCACAGCAACTTGTTCAGTGATTTGTAGTTAATAAGTCGGGATTTAAGTGGAGGCTCCAAAATTCGATTGTCCTCATTCTACTTTGTGAGGCCTGGTGTCTGGGAATCTTGTATAGACTTGTTTCCAAATCTCATTTAATCCTTATAGTAACCCTGTAGGCAAGGAATCGAGAAGTTTGGATATAATTCTAGCTCTGCTGTTAAGTGTATCACATCCTCCCAGGCAAGGCCCGTCTCCCTCTGTGTGCCTCAGTTTCCTTATCTGTAAAGGAGGGGAAACCTCCTTATTTAAGCCACAGGATCTTGTGAGACAGTAAGTGTGCATGTGCTTCACATTTCAGCTGGAAAGTGCTGAACGGAGGGTTATTCCATGAGGCCCCTTCATCCTCTGAGGTCTGGAAGTTTTCTCTGCTACTCCGTCCGCTCAGATCACCACTGGAGGGTCCACATTTGCTCTGAGTTAGATGGCAGCTGGGGTTGTATTTGATTCAGATGGAGCGTGGCCTGGGTACTAAATGGCTGTCAGCAAGATCTCTTTTCTAGCTGGCTTGGGGTGGGGGGGTTGGCGGGGGGCAACGGAGCCGGGCTGTCAGTGCTCCTTCCAGATGCCTGGGGAGGGGAGGGCGGGGCCTCCAACACTGAGTCCCCGTTCCTTTGTGCTTGAAGGACAGCACACAGGCTGAGGCAGGCTGAACCCTGCTTCAAAGCCTGCCCTCTTCCATAAGACGGTGGAGAAGACCAGGCTGGGAGGTTTTGGGAGTAATTGGAGGAATGGCTGCAGAAACCGGCTCCAGGACCTCCTGGCCCCATCAGCAGTGCCTTCTAATCATTTTACAGCATTTGGCCTTTTAGGTTGTCGGGGTTTCTAGGAAAAATTTATTTTAACCTTAACCAGTGTTACTGTGTTCTTCTTCTTCTTCTTCTTCTTCTTCTTCTTCTTCTTCTTCTTCTTCTTCTTCTTCTTCTTCTTCTTCTTCTTCTTCTTTTTCTTCTTCTTCTTCTTCTTCTTCTTCTTCTTCTTCTTCTTCTTGTCCCCCGCCTCCTCTTCCCCCTCCTTCTCCTCCTCCTCCTCCTCTTCCTCCTCCTCCTCCTCCTCTTCCTCCTCCTCCTCCTCCTCCTCTTCCCCCTCCTCCTCCTCCTCCTCCTCCTCCTCCTCCTCCTCCTCCTCCTCCTCCTTCTTCTTATAGGGATAGGGAATATTGTTTCTTTCTCACTGATTTCTTCCTTATTTTAAATCCAGCAGTACTTCATTCTCTCTAAACCTAGGGGAGGCAAATCGCATTTTTGAGAGCCGACTCTTTGCTTGAACCTATGCTGAAACTTTTATACACATTACCCCATACCATTCCCACAAAACAGGCCATTCTCTCCTTACAATGTCCATATTCTTGCTTTTTCTCCCATAATAATTGTTTCACCTTTAGTGTCCCTTTGCTGGCTCCTGCTCTGAATGTCCGGTTACCCAGGCTCAGTCCTAAGTAATTTTTACTTTTCACTAGGACTTTGTGGGGGATCTTGTCCAGTCCTCTGGCTTTACTGTCCATCTCTAAGCTGATGACTCCCCAATTGATATCTGTAGATCCAACTGTGCACCTGTGCTCCAGACTCACACTCACCTGGAGTCTAACAGGAAGTCTGGCCTCGGGGTGCCCCTCTGACCCCTTCTCCTCTCATTCTCCCCCTTAGGCCCAAGACATCACCTGTTCTTTGAACCTGCCAATGTAGTCCCACCTCCAGGTCCTTGCACCTACTGTTCCCTTTGCCTGGAAAGTGGTTCCCTCAGGATTCACATGGCTGCTTCACTCTTCATCCAGGGCCCCTCCTCTGCAAGGTCCTCTCTGACCACGTCATCTAAGCCAGCCCCTCCACAGGACCCCCTGCTCCTGCTATGCCTTTACCCGACCTTTAAAAAATTTTTTGGCCATAGCACTTATCTTGCCTGAAATGACATCGCATGCTTATTTACATACTTGTCTCTTTGTTGCCATTCCCCTGAGATGTCAAATCTACAAAGTCAAAAGCATTGTCAAGTTCATAGCTATAGCACCAGTGCCTAGAACGTGGCTGCAGGTGGCAGGGCCCAGTGAATATTTGTTAGAGATTGAAGGAAAGAATAATATGAGAGGTAGGTATCATTTCCACAGTTTTATAGGTGAGGAAGCAGAGGCTGAGAGATATACTATGCCCCATACCACAGGCATTTCTTTTTCCCTCAGAAAAGGTGTAATAGTTTTAATCAAGATTACCTACATAAAAACAATGCATTGAGTTATTTCGATAATAATTTATAACTTATAACAAGGATAGATCTTTCTTGCTGTCCAGATAGCAAAACTCAGTGTGTGTATTTCAGAGCGAGTATGATAATGGATTATGACCATAATTTACCACATGTATGACTGACCTGATTTCCCCCCCAAAACACATGCTTTTCTGACTTCATACATGCTGTGTATACTATAACTTGTCACCCGTAATCCTTTGTCAGTTCCACTAGATGACTCTTTATCTAGGAATCTAAATATTCAATGCATCCAAAGAGAATTATTCTTAACGATTATTATCTATTTAAGAAACACCTCATCACTGTATTTGATTCAGATGGAGCTGGCCTGGTATGGGGTGATGGGTGAGCTGAACGATGTTGTCATAGTGCCTGGTACGGGGTGATGGGTGAGCTGCAGTCGACTGGACAGTTGCGGGGCACCACAGCGCGTCCTCAGATAACACACAGTCGGGAGATCTCAGTCATTTGTGTGCTTTGGCAGAAGCTAGTTGTTTTGAACTTTTATGTTTCAATTATGCAAATATATTGTACATATCCATGTCTTAATCGCACAATAGCAAGAAACGCCAAGAGAATCCAACGAGAAGCTGTTGAGCTGGATCAGTTCCTTTTTATTTTTTTAAAATCATCTCTTGATTTTAAGAAGCCTAGTCCCTGGAAATATCAGGCATCTAGGACAGTTCAGAATATGGACATTCAGGATACATAACCTTTTCCCCTCCTGTTCCCCAACTGTTTGGCCTCCCTGGCAGGTAGGTGCCCATCAGATCACTCAATTGCCCTGTGAGGTTGCTTCTTCTCTCTGCATTTGATGCCTGTCCCTTTATCAGGACCTTGCCCTCCTCCTGATTGGCAGTCATTCAGGCACACAAAGACCGACTGATTATATCTGTCTCTCCTGGTTGAATGCTCCTGTCTCACCCAGCCTTTGGATCAGGACCGGGACCTGGCTGTCCTCCTGTGTAGCCACATTGAAAATGACAGTTTCTTATATTTCTATGTTCCTTCCAAATTTCAGCCCAAGGCTGGCCACCTGGAGCCACTCAGTGAAGACTCATTTGCCCACGTTCTTTGTTTGTGGCGGCCAGTTGTTCCTCCACGACTGCCTTGGACTTGATGAGTCGTGGTTCCATGCATTCGGGTAAAGACTCTTTTGTGAAGTTATGGCTGGAAGTCTCCAAAGGAGCGCTGTTTCCCTGCTGCAGTCGCTCAAAATCAGACACATCTAAATTAATCCCAGAGGAGGGCTGGGTACAGACCGGGAAACAAGAGGCCACCCATCGAGAAAGCAGGCAAGTCGAGACACTCCCTTCCCTTCTTCCCAACAGAATTCTTCTGGGTTGTTCTTTTCCTAGTGCTTGAATTTCAGTAACTACCTCCTCCTTCCCAAGCTCAGCTCTTGCTCTGTAGCAGTCTAAATTTACTGTCCTCGCAGCCTCTCCTTCCTATTACATTAGATATTAGAAATATCCATCAGCCGGGCTGTTTGGGGGGTACACTTTATAGTCTCTGTGCATGAACCGCCGAATGCTACAACTTGGATGGACCTGAATTTATCTACAGAATTACTTGAAAGCTTCATGCTTTCACCTGTGCAGGTGTTCCGGTCCTATCACACTACATAATAAACCACTAAACTCTCCTGGAAGGTCTCAACAAAGGAATCCCATGTCATTCTCTTTTGGCATTCCTATAGCTACTTATTCTTATCCTCTGGTGGTGATGATGGTGGGGCAGTGCTTACGATCATTTTATTAGCCTTTCCTCACAAGATTCTTTTTTTATTAAAAACACAAATATTACTATAAATATCTTGGTGGGGAAGTTGGAGGGGATTTCTGGAGAGTCTAGACAAAAGGATGAAATGTGTAGACAAAAGGATGAAATGTTGAAATGCACGACTACACTATAGCCTTGGACATTTTTTCTCACAGGTAGCCTTGTTCTCACAGGTAGCTACAAGCTTGCTGGTTTAAAGGCAGACAGGTCTCAGGGGTAATGGCAAGTTTATGGAGATTATTTTAAGAAAAATTTTGTGTTTAGAAAAGTCACATTTTCTACTTTCTGTAGTTATTTCTGCTCAACATTGCTCAACATTTCTGGTTGTATGGGCCAATGCCTGCCCTTGTTTTTCAAGCTAATGTAAAATGAGTTTCTTTTACTTGCTGTTCAAAACATCCGAATCAGTGAATAGAGATAACATGTGCACAGCATTTGGTACTTTACAAAGCACCTTCACATTTTAATGATCACATTCAAATTTTATGCAAACCCTGACCTGGGTACACTTAAATTCCCCTGCATGGAAGAGAAGGTTGAAGATCCGAGGGGTCGGGAGACTTATCCAATGTCATACTGCTAGTGGGTGGTGGAGCAGGATTAGAATCCAGATCCTTTCATTCCTATTTTAAGCTTCTTCTGCAATCTCAACTGTCTCTCAAAGAAATAGGTTTGTCCATCCATCCATCCATCCATCCATCCATCCATCCATCTAAAACTATTCATTGAGGACCTCCTATATACTAGATGTTGTGTCTGGAACTCCCAGGTTCACCAGGAAGGCAGTAAGTGATTGGATAATTGTAGTGAAGTGTGATAAGTGCCCAGGCATTAGCATTGGATCTCTGGAAAAACAAATGAGGGACACCCGACCTGGGGCAGTCATCAGGGAAAACTTCCTGGAGGAAGTGATGCGAAAGCTGAGTTTTGGATGTGCATGTATATTTAACAAGCACTTATTTCCCTAGGTGGTACAGGTTTCCTATGCACCACTTCTCTGCCTACCCTTTATATTGCTCTTAGCTGAGCTCAGTTGTTAAGAAAGTAGTGGGGTAGAGCTAGTTTAGGAAGGAAGAGCATTTCCAGTGCTGGGACTGAGTGATGAGGTGGCTTAGAGAAGGCTGTGAACACCTAGGGTGGGGAAAATGCCCCCAACAAAAAGCAAAAGACCTGGTTTGAGCCCTGGGCAAGCTCTTTTTTCTAGGCCTTGCTTTTTCATCATGATATGAAGGGGTTGGATCTTTAAAAAGCTTAAAAGTGCTGATTGAACTGTCTCAAGCAGGCACCAAGAATAGAGCAAAGAGGAATGTCGTTAGGGGGCTTAGATGCTTTCTTCTAGCCTCATGTCTTTGCACCAGCTCTTCCCTCTACCTGGAAAACCTGGCCCACCTTGTCCATCCATTAACCTCTGTCTTATCCCCTGCTCTGTTCTGCCTCTTCCCAGGCAGATATAGGGACTCTTCTCAGCTCCCAGAGAGCCCTGGATTATACACGTTTTTCCCACTCACTGTGTTTGGATATTTGCATGTCTGACTCTCCACTTGGCCTTGGGCTCCTCAGGAGAGGGACTGTACCCTCTTACCTTCACGTTCCTATATGTGAATGAATGAATGATGGGGATTGCGGACTTGGTTTGATCATAGGTCTTGGAGTTGGAAGAAGTTTCCAAAAATGATGTAGATATTGAGAATAAAGTACTTGCATGTCCATTATTCCAGACAAGACTCAAGGCTCTGAGAGGTTAAAAGACTAACTGGGAGGGACAAGCCAGGTCTGCTTGCCAGGGCATCGGGTCCACCAGGACTGCCAGGATTTCAGGTTTATTTCATGCCTTTGGGGAAAACAGAAGAGTCATTTTCGCTGGGGTAGGTTGAAGAAGACGGGCGTTGGGGTGTAACAGCTTGAGAAGAGAAGAGTGATATGAAGTGTGTGAAGGTTTGTTTGGGTAACAGCCTTGTGAATAGATTAAGATCGTGAGGCTGGGAGGAGGCAGGTGGGAGACCAGAAGAGATGGCATTTGACGAGGCGGAGCTGTCTGGGGCCTGAACAAACAGCGCATCTCTGGGGAGAGAGGAGAGGGCTTCGTGGAACATGCATAGGAGACAAGCTCCATGCGCAGTGAAGTGATGCATACCGCAAACACATTTCTCTCCCTCAGCCCCGGCCCCTCTGCACATGTTGTTTATCTCTCGTTGTCCAAGTTGTAATGGACTCTGTTTCAGGCCATCCGAAAACAGGCTGGGCTTTCGGGGGAGCCTGCCTCATTTTCACATCCCATCTTCACGGCTGTGGGATATTGTTTCCACCGTCTTTGTTTCTCTCCCCCTGAGTTTATTCCTTGGCAACGTGCCTCTGGCTCAGTGGGGCCCCTGACGCATCCTCTCATGCTGCAGCTTGTCAAAACCCGAAGAGAGGCACCTTATCAGTCCCCGGGCAGACGCAGGGCGGTGGCGCCCTGTGCGCACACTGAATCGCTGATAGAGCCACTCGCCACGCATGGGATCAGGCGCACCTCTAATAAGGAGCCCTGCCGCCCTGTTTGCTCTGAGGGGGCTGGTTGTGATGAAAGCATCTCCTTGTGACCGGCTTTGGGAATGGCAGATGGAGAGCTGGGTGGAGGTGGGGCAGGGCACTCGCCAGCAGGGCACAGGCTCCCTTTGGTAAAGCCCCGCTGCTTTGTCTGCCAGAGCCTCCGGGTGTCCCGCCCAGGACAGGTTTGACGCCACTTCTGATGCTAAACTCAGCTTTAGCCTCACTTGCTCCAGGAAGTTTTCCCTGAAATAATGGGTGTTTTCTGCTCTGAAATAATGGATGATCAACACACAATCCCAGAAGCTGCCAAGGGGGTTCCGCCTTCTGTGCATCAGCATCCAGAAGGCAGGGCATTGGCCAGACCAGCCTCCAAGCTCCTTGAGGGCAGGGCCTTTCCTGTGTTTTTCTGGTTCCTCAGTCCCAATACCGGGCACCTGTGTCTGTGGGGGCCCATGGGCCTGAGTTCCAGCCCTGGCTTCACCCCTCATTAACTGTGTGATCTTGAGCAAATGACTCAATCTCTCTTGAATCCCTGCCCCAGTGTGTGCAGGACTGGGGGGATTTGGGGTGGGGGAAGGGACATTTCCTGGAGATGTTGCTGCCCAAGCTGAGTCTTGAAGCAGCAGGGGGCAGGGCTGTCTGGAGAACTGCTTGTGGGCAAGCGAGGTCTGCATCTGGGAACTTGCAGCGTGGTTCAAGGTCAGACAGGTAGATGGAGCAGAGCAGGGAGCAAGGGCACTGACGCCCTGATGACTGGGTGGAGAAGCCGAGGGGAGAGACCTTCTTAGAGAGTAAGACCTGCTATTTGTGAGGAAGAGGGGCATGTAGTTGGGATAGGATACTGGGAAGCCGTGACAGTGGTTGGTGAAATTCCAAGTGAAATTTGGAAGAAATTCATGCCCATTCCTCACACTTGATTCACATGCTGAATGTGAACCAACCATAGAAAATGTCTATCTTCTCTCCCGTTTTCTGTTATGTCCTGAAGGAACCTCCCAAGTGGTTGCTATGGAGGAGAGGGCAGGGATGGGAGGACCAGAGAGGGTGATGATGCCTTAGACCACCTGGATGCCTACTGGGCGTGGCCGCCTCCGCCGCCCTGACCCTCTCCCCCAGCATCCTGCTGATCCTGCTGACCGGCGCCCCGTATATGTTTCCCAGAGGTTATTTTCTGTCTCACTTCAGACGGTCTGCTTGGCTGGCACTCCACTGAGCCCCTCGCATTCTCCTTACTGCTTTGCCGTCGGCACACAGAATCCAGTACAGCAGTTCTGGGCTCACCTGCCTTTCCCAGGAAGTACCTCTTAACTCCCACCAGCACCAAGAACTGAACAAGCTCTTCCGAACCACCAACAGACCATTTTGAAAAACAGATTTCCCTAATAACTTGGATAGCTGTAGTGCCTATAATTATAGAAACACATGAAGTTATATAATTAATATCGGGTATTGCGGTGGCAGAAGGGATAAATAGTGCCACGGCGGTTTTTACCTTCTAGGCTCTTCCACAAAACATCCCTTTCGTCTAATCCTCCTCACCCCCTGGTGGTTGAATTAGTTGCAATTAACCATGTAAGTGGAGTCTTTTTATGCAAACAAACAAAACTGATAAATAATAGAGTACATCATCTCTCCACTCTGGCAACAATCTATTGGGCCTTAATGAGATTTGAGCACGATGCGGCGATGTTGCTGTCTCTCAGGCTTGTGACGGTAGGGTTCTCTCCAGACTGGCGTTCCTTAGGCTGCTGCTGTTCCCTTGCATTAGATCTATCACCCCGTGGCTCTGAAGGTCTGGAAGGCACCACCTAGAAATTGCACCTGCCTGGGAAAAGCATGGCATGCTTGAGCTATCTGTGGAATTTCCAAGTTCTATGATCTGCTGGGCCACTCGGAAGCACAGTGCTTCTGAGGACCTTACCAGGAGGCAAGTGTGTGTGCAGGAGGGAGAGCTGCTTGCAGTTACCTCCGCGACCTCGGAAGTGGCAGGGCCTTCAATTTCATGGCGAAGCACTGGTAGTCAATGCGCTCTGAGCGTATGAACCCCGTGGCCGATGTGCTCACTGTCCGAGAGGCGGAAGCAGTTGGAGTGGGTTTTCTGCACAAATTATAAATACAAATCTGATCGTGTCAGTTGTCCAAGCTCCTTAGCTGGGCAAAGAGCTCCTAGACCACAGTGATCAAGCACCCTGCTTTTCCCAGGACTCGGGGGAGGTCCTGGGATATGGGACGTTCAGTGCTAAAACCAGAAAGTCGGGGCAAAATGAGCTGAGTAGACTCCCTAAAACCATGGGGTAAGGCTGCCTGCTCCTCATTCCTCTCTGTCTCTTATCTTGAACAATAAGCTCTTGCAATTCTAAATTGGTTATAATAGTTACCTGCTGTTTCTTGCCTCTTTGCTTCTACCCCTGCTCTCTCAGCTTCGGAAGACCCCCGCCCCCCTTCCTGGCTCCCCTATCTTTGCCTAACTGATTCTCTCATCCTTTAAGGCTCAGCCTTTGCTGACCCCTCGAGTTTCTCTCCTCTGTGCTGGCCCCCATTGTCACAGTCATGACTTTATTTCATTATTGCCTATATTCTTGTCTCCCTCACTGGACGGGGAGCTTTGTGAAGTCCTGAGTATGACTTACTAGATTTTGTCTTCCTGACACCTAGCATAATGACTGGACAGAGGCATCTATTAAATGAAGTATTTAATTAAAATATTATTTAACTATTTCATATTTAAGTGAATGAATGAAAGGTAGATGGCAAAATAAGGTCAGATGTTGATGAACTTTCAAAAGTTGTATGCCTGTGTCCTACTGACCAGCATGCGGAGCAGTTTATGAAAGATGGGGAGGCCCTGGATCACTGCAGGGAGGGGTGGCTCACGGCGACCCAACTTCCTGCCCAGAGAACAGGGGGCTGGAAGTGAGGAGGGGATATGGGATGAGGGTGGGGGTAGGCTGGGGCTCTGAAGCAAGCTGGTGTCCTGGGGTGTGGGGCGGGGAGAAGGACAGGACAACCTGGGTAAGTAAACCAAATGCAGGCTCATTGGTCATTTGGCTCTTTGGTTCCAAAAGATGTTCTTAACTAAGATGCCTACGCAACTGGGGTTGGGGGCCAGAGAGAGAGAGGGGTGTGAGAAGGTGACGGGGACACATAACTTGTAGGGTTCCTTTTAGAGAGGCCCGGCCTGGGCTTCTGCAGGCAGAGAGGAGCTGAGACACTGAGAAAGACCTGGGAGAATCAAGGCTGCTATGGGCAGGGTGTCCTACATCAGCCAGCTGGGTCCTGGCCAGGACTCGTCCACAGTCTGCTTGGTGGGCCTGTCACCGACCTGGCCCCCTGGTGGGTGCGCTGTGGGAAAGAGAAGTCCCCTGGGCTTCCACGGTTGCGGGGGGCGGGGAGGCTGCTTTGTGCACTGGAATCTCTGTCTGCAGGATGAATATTTCAGAAAGGCAGCTGGGAAAGGCAGTGCCTTTTTAATCTAAGCTGAGCAGAGCCTGAGGCGGGAGGGCGAGTGGAATAATGTGCTCGAGACACCATGTTTTCCGTGTACAATGGGACGGAGGTGAGCGCAGGAGGCTTGGTTATACAATGCCTTTCCTCTGGCCCATACTGAATGGGAGCCCGGATTGTTGCCAGTGACTTTGACAGCAGCGCAGGGTGAGGCGATTGTGCCGACCTTGAGGAACTGGAACTCCTGGGGGAGTCTAGCAGCGCCTGCCATTCATGGAGCAGCTCACTCTGGCCTGAGGCTGGGCTGTGCTTCCCATTAACAACTTTACTCAGAACAAGTCCTTTTCTCTCCCACATTACAGAAGTCTAATCTAGTAACTCCAAGGCACTTAGCACAATACTGCCACCCTATCCCAACAATAGTAACTAACATTAGATGAGATTTGCTCTGTGCCAGGCATTGTTTTAGGTGCTTTTATAGGTATTACCCATTTAATCCTCATAACCTAAATAGGGGCTTTATTATTAGCCCCATTTTACAGATAAGGAAACTGAAGCACAGAGAGGTTAAGGAGCTTGCCCAAGACCACTCAGCTAGTAAGTGACAGAGCCAGAATTTGAACCTAGGTGGTCTGACTCCAAAGTGTGATAGTTTAATCAATTAGGATACTACCTCATATGTAGCAAACACTCAGTAACTGTTTAGCTGTTGCTACTGTTACTACCCCCAAAGGTACACCATTTGTGAAGGCAGACCTGGGATTGAACACGCAATGCTTGCCCCTAAAATATCTGCACCAAACTTCTATATTAGGCTGAGAGAGGGGTTTGTGGATTTTTCTCGTTAACGGAGGGTTAGTTGGAAAACCCAGTTGCCTTCAACCCTGTGACAGACCCTTCCTGAGGTCACTAGTGTCTGCTCTGTCTTCCTGGGCTCTCAGCCTCACTGCATGTCCTGTTGCTCTTGCCGTGAAGTGTGTCCACATCAATGAATTCTAACCAACAGAATATGAACAGAAGGGGTGTGTGCCTCTTTCAGGCTTGCCCATCCCCAGCCCTCCCATCCCTGATCCTAGAGGACTTGAAGGAGGACCACAGGTGAAAGGGGCCTGCAGGCCTAAATGACTACATGGGGCACCCCCTCAGCGGCCCCCCCTGCTGGACTCTGATGCAAGCAAAAGACCATCTTTACCAGGTTAAGTCAATGCCATATTAGTATTGTTATACTAGTCAGCTCCCTCCACCCCCAGTAATATAGAGCCTTTTAAAAAGCCCTGAGAAGTACCTTAGTCTGCTTCTCTACCACAGTAAATGGACACGGAGAGAGTGAAGTTTGGAAACAGCACAGTGCCTGCTGCATCCGTGCTCAATAAATGTGAAAAGGTGTGTCCTTTTAATGAGAGAGCAGTTGTCCAATATGTATCAAACCTACAGTGTTTGTGAAGCTGTTAACCCAGAAATTTCACTTTTAGGAATTTATTCTAAGAAAATAATCTGGGATGAGCAAAGATGTAGCTACTAAAATGTTTATCCCAGTGTTGCATTTTAAGTGGAAAATTGGAAACAAGCTAAATTTTCAGCAGTAGGAAATTGGTTAAACTGTGGTGCATCTATTCAATTGAGAACCATCCAGTCATTACAACATTATGCAATAGAAGGCCATGCAATCACATGAAAACATATTCAGAGTAAAAAAATGGAAAAGCACATTACAAAACAGTATGTATTCCATGAACCCATTTTTAACAATAGAAATAAAAGCACACACACACACACACACACACACACACACACACACACACACAGATATAGCCCAAAAATGTAGTATACACACAATTTGAATAATTACAAAGGCAGTGCTTATTAAACTACATTTGATTTCCCAAATTGTGCTATCAGCTGTTAAAGTATGTATACATTTTTTTGGGAGACTATATATATATATATATATATATATATATATATATATACACACACACACACACACACACACAAGAAAAAGGCTGAAAGGATACACCTTAAGATATTAAAATGTTTATCTCTGGGGAGTGGAGTTTCTGATTTTTTTCCTCTCCTGTGCTTATTTGCACTTTCTAGATTTTCTATAGTAAACAGGCATTACTTTGGCAAAGAGAAAAACCTGAGTTATAAAAATTATTTTTTTTGGCCTTGCCTGCATTAGCTGTGACATTGAACATCCCTTATCACCTTGTGCAGATATTGACTTGGACAGTATGAAAGACAAAGACAAATGAATTGACACAGGGTATCTGTGGACATATCTAGATGGGGTTGTCTTGCTGTCATTTGTGGTTTAGTTGGTGCTGGTTGTGGATGGTTAATATTGTGAGTATTGTTGTGCGCAAGGACCTCCGCACCCCTTCCTTTGCCCCAGAAAGTGTTTCTGTTTCTGCAAATCCCATCCTCCACGGGTCCGTGTGTACCGTGGTGCTGTCCAGGTGCTCAGTGACTGTGAGCTTCTCTGGACAGACTGAGGATCACAGGATGAAAAGTGATGACTCCTCGCCTTACTATAAGCATCTGACATGGAAGCACATGGAGCAGCCTTCTCTGGCTGGTACACTCACCCGGGCTTTCTTACCCTCTGAGCTGGAGATGTAATGGATGCGCATGAGTTTGTTTCAAGCTTGTTAACAACATGCTATTGCAAGAATAAGAACCACAGACTGGGGAGAAATAGTCAGAGTGCATTCATCTGGCAAGGGACTTCCATCCAGAATATATAAAGATGTCCTACCAATCCTATTTAATAAAGAGGTAATATGCAAATTGACCATCACTCCAACACACAAGATGGCCACCCCCATGTGGACACAAGATGGCCAGCAGGGGAGGGCAGTTGGGAGGAAAAAGGCCTGCAAGGGAGGGCAGTTAGGGGCGATCAGGCTTGCAGGGGAGGGCAGTTGGGGGGTACCAGGCATACAGGGGAGGGCAGTTAGGGGGGACCAGGCCTGCAGGGGAGGGCATTTAGGGGCAACCAGGCCGGCAGCGGAGGGCAGTTAGGGGCAACCAGGCCGGCAGGGTAGGGCAGTTAGGGGTGACCAGGCTGGCAGGGGAGTGGTAAGGGGGTGATCAGGCTGGCAGGCAGAAGCAGTTAGGGGCAATCAGGCAGGCAGGCAGGTGAGTGGTTGGGAGCCAGCAGTCCTGGATTGTGATAGGGACATCCCTCAAGGGGTCCCAGATTGGAGAGGGTGCAGGCTGGGCTGAGGGACACATCCACCCCCCATGCACGAATTTGTGCACTGGGCCTCTAGTAGACAATAAAAAGACAATTCAACAACAAAAAAAATGGCTAAAGGACTTGAACAAGCACTTCATAAAAGAACATAGAAGAATGGCTAATAAGCATATAGAAAGGAGTTCCACATCATTAGAAATCAGAAAAAATGCAGTTTGAAACTACAATGAAATATTACTTCATACCCATTAGAATAGTTGAAATAAAAGAAGCCTGATAATTCCCATAGTTGGTAAGGAGGTGGAGCAACTAGGATCTCAGTTCATTGCTATTATGGAGTCAGTTTAAATTTCTGTTCATGTTAAATTCTGTTCAAAATAGTTTGATTTATGTGATAAAATAGTTTCTGGATAAATATGTTTATTCATTTCATGCACTTACCCAACAATTATGTATTCAGAGTTCATGGTGGGTAAAACAAAGTTCGTGCCTTCAAAGGGCATGTAGACAGTTTGCAAAATAAAGCTTTGTCAATTCATCCACCATCTAGCTGGCATTATTTACTGTATTTTCTTGATTCTCAGACACACATTTTATCTTACAACCAATTTCAAAATAATTCTGACAAATAAAAAAATGTGGTTGTTTTCCCCCCACCTAAAGTAAGAGTCTCAAGGTGCTTTCGTCTGCATGTCATTTTTTTCACACCTGGGCCTGGCTTCAGCAGGAAAGAGATATTTCCACCCTCTTGCCTTTTGCCTCTGCATTTAAGTTCTTTGGAAATAAATGCATGGGAGTTCTTGGTATTAATAATGATCTCGTTCTATTTGTTGAAACTTTTTCTCAATTCCTTCTTAGATATAGTGCCATTTTGATCTCTCAATATAAGAAAATTATTTTAAATGACTACAGTCTTAAGCCATAAGTTGGTGTGGCTTTTTTACTTGCCCAAAGGCATAAATGCAAGCAAGTCACAGGTTAAATCCACTCAACAAATATGTTTTTGTGCCCAACATTGAATCAGGCACTGTGGGATGACAGCTCCAATGTGAGAAACTGATATCAATTCATAATAAGAGTTCTGGGTTTGAAGGCAAGGGACTGGGTTGGACTATTGCTCTGTGATATCTTATCTATGTGATCTTGGGCAAGTCATGTTAATTTTCTGGGCCTCTGTATTCTCCTGGGTGGAATGGATATAATAATACCTCTCTTATGGTTGATTTTATGAATCATGTTTTAAAAATCCTGGTATATTATAGGTTCCCAACAAATGCCTATGGAATCTGAATCTCAATGGAGATACAAGATACACTTGAACAGATTCTCAGAGACAACACGAGACAGTGGGGAGCCTGTATTATCAAGTTCAAGGTTGAGATGGCACAGCCTTTGGAATAATTTCGATCCAAGGACTTTTCAGTTTCCAGTGAGCCATAGTATAACATTAGCAAATGTGTCCACAACTTTGACCTTGGCCTGACAGAGAGAAAATGTGACTTGGCAAAAACTAAAGTGAGTGAGTATTATAGTTTGGGGCTTGTTGGAGATAATTAGCTCCATGACTCAGAAGGGCAGCCGGTGAAGAGTAAAAAAAGCAAAGGTAGGGGCATGGTGTTCAGAAATAATTTCGTGGAAGAGAATCAGGTATGAGAAGAGCTGAGGGTAATAATAAAGACAAATAGAGAAGAGAAGGGGAGTGGATCCCCCTTCACCCCCACTCCGCTGGGAGATCAGTGGGTCTTTCTTTTGGGTGAAGTGTAGGCAGAGGTGTGTGAGGGGTAGCGGGGGTGGTTCCCAAGGCCACAAAGGTGGTTACTGTCTGATCGAGGTTGAGAACCTCACCCTTCATCCTGCATTTTTGTCCCATTGCATATTTTTCAATGATAATTACTTTCTCAGTCTCTCGTGTACTGAGCCCCCTGTCCCCTCACACACAAACACTTCCTGTTTCTAATTTAAAGTCTTCCTTATCCTGTTTGATATGTTCATTTTTAAATATATTTTTATTGATTTGAGAGGAAGAGAGAGGGAGAGAGAGATAGAAACATCAATGATGCAAGAGATAGGGGGAAGAGCACAATTATGTGATACCATAACCAATAAAGAAATTTAAAAAAAACGATGAGAGAGAATCATTGATCAGCCGCATGCCCCTGCCCTGCCCCCCCTCCCCGGGATCGAGCCCACAACCCCGGGGCAGGTGCCCTGACTGGGAATTGAACCCTGACTTCCAGGTTCAAAGGTTGAAGCTCAACCACTGAGCCATGACGGCCAGGCTGTTTGATGTGTTTTAACCTGTTGTGATTCAGGCCAGCCAGGTGTGCTGGGGCCTGGTGGCTGAAGGAGAAGAGTAACGAGGAGCATGCTGGCTAAGACCCAGGGTCTCTGAGTGCTTTCTGAGCTGAGGTTCAGGGATGAATGAGAGCGCCAGGCTGCATCAAGAAAGGGAGGTGGTCAGGGTGGAAGGCATTTCAAGGAGAAGGAACTGCATGTGGAAAGGCCTGGGGACCCAGCATCGTGAAATGTTTTAGAAACTGCCTGTGGCTGAGGCTGGAGTGTGGACTGGGAGGTGGGCTGTGCAGGAGGGAGGCTGCTGAGTCTCTCAAGCCTGCCTTCCCTCCTGGGGGATATTTTCTTCTTCTTCCCACTTTTGCCAACTAAGAGAGACAGAAAAGTATCTTCTTCTCCTGGTGGAGTGACGGGGGAGATTGGGGAACTGGTGGGGATTGAATGAGGCTGTGAGGTCACAGAAAGCACCGGGGCTGGCCATCCAGGGACCAGGGGGGTAGACGCTGGGGGATTTGACCCAGAGGGTCCCGAGGCGGCGACTAGAGGACAGAAGCCTTTCCAATGTCAGTGCCGATGGCTGAAAATGGTTCATAGTAACAACTGTAGAGAAGTCATTTATTTTCTTTAAATCTTGCTCTTTGCTGTAATGTGATTTAAATAGAGTTCTTTAATATTCAAGCCTAATTTAAGAATTCCGTTCTTAGAAGAAAAACTCAGTGGAGAGGAAAAACCTGCTAACATTGGCTCCTTCTGATGAACCCCAGGCATCGGGTACCCACTGGTTTCCTCATGCCTCTCTCACTTGGGCCAGCAGCAGAGTCCCCTCCCAGGCCTCCTGAGTCGGAACCTGCATTTTAACAAGATCCCCAAGTGGCTGGAATGCACATGGTAGACGTGTAAAAGTGAGTAAATGACAGCGACAGAAGGCGTAGCCAGCATCCAGGAGGCAAAACCTTGGAAACTGCAAGGCAGAAACTTCAGACTTTGGAAGGGGAGGAAAAGGGGCTAAGGATGTTAGAGACCAAGTATAAATCTTTGCATGTTTTAGAACTAGAGGTCCGGCACACAAAATTTGTGCATGGGTATGGACCTTAGGCCTGGCCTGCAATCAAGGCCATCTTCCCACAGCCAGCCCTGCTCCCTGCCGCCACCCAACCCCGGTTCCCCCTTCGCCATAGGGCGATTGGAGCCTGCCAGCCAGGGAAAGGGACCAAGAGGTGGTAAGTGCACCTCATAGTGACTGGTCGAGTGGTCATTCTGGTCATTCTTCTGTTAGGGTCAATTTGCATATTACCCTTTTATTATATAGGATAGGATAGTTCATAAAACGGCAGACTGTAAGATGCACGTTGGCATTTCTCAGGATAATGGGACGTGTGTGACTCTCCCTGCAAGCACAGTGCTCATCTCTGCAGACCTCACAGAGGCAGACTTTCCCCAACTGTTCCCAACCCCTGGAAAACCCAGCATTACTTCCCACGTCCTGAGTCTGGCTTCCTGGAGGTCGAGCCTCATTGGGGACATTGAAACTTTGCTGATTGTCTTTCTCATTCTGAAGATTTTAATTGCTAGGTATTAAAAACACCCATGTAACATATATTCCACCTGAGAATCAGCTTTCATAAACTTCCTGTAACGTGATCTGCACAGAAAGATTGAGCTATAGATGAGTGGGGTGTTGCCGCTGGGGGAAGTCTGAGGAGGAGTGGGTGGTGCTGGTGGATTTGGAGAAGGCCACTTTCCTAGTGACATGATGGAATAAGCATTAGCAGTGTGGCACACTGGGCAAAATAGGATCTGTGAAATCTTGTCATTCTGCCATCGGTATCACCTCTAAAATGTACACTAGCCATAGTTGAGTGAACACTTACTATGTGCCACAGACTTTTCATGTGTTAGCTGTAACCCTACAACAACCCTATCCAGAATTATCCCCATTTACAGGTGAGGAAGCTGCGGTTCAGAAAGGTTATATACCTCTTCTAGGGCCGGAGCACTAGCTGTGAAGCTGGAATGTGAATCCCAGTCCTTTTGATTCTAGAGCTGTGCTTTCTCTACTGTGCCCTCAGTTCTCCGCTATGAACCAGGATTGTTTTTGGTCTGACATTCTGGTTTGCTGCCACAGGACCCACCAGCCTTCTTCCTCAATTCATGGAAGCAAATTTCATAATGCTGTTCATCCATGGTCAAGTAGAAGATGCACAGTGGCACTGCCTGCTGTCTGGTAGCAGTCAGCCCACCGGCTAGTCAATTCCACCAACATCAGATAAGTACCTACTATGCACAAGGCAGGGCTCTGGGCCTGGAGAGATAAAAGCTATTAAGACAGGACCTTTAGTCCTGTGGAGCTGGGGAAATAAACACATTCACCACTCACCTGCACCTGTTACGTTGCCTGTTGACAGTACAACGTGCTTTCACAGAGTGTCTTGCATTTCAGAGGCTGCAGCAATAACATGCCAAAAAGGGCACAGAATTTGGGCTCAAAAATGCCTGGATTTGAAGCTTGTTCTCCCACCCATCGGATTTGTGATGCTGAGTAGATCCTTCATCCTCTCTGAGTCTCAGGGTTCATTATCTAGACCATGAAGATCAAGGACAGCCATCTCTTAGAGCTGTTGCAAGGGTCAGATGCCACAATGTACATGAATAGGCCAGTGCACTGCCTGCCTGGCACACAGTAGTTGCTTTAAAGATGTTTACAGAACTGAGTCTTTGGTGTTTTACTGTTTTCAAAGCTTGCTCTTTCCAAACATCTCACCTGTGTTTTGTAGCACAGACAGGCTGACCTAAGCCTCTTGAGCTTCCTGAAAGCCTCCTGCCCAGCCCCCAGGCCTAAGCTCTGAGTAGTGAGGGGCTGGCCATGTTCCTACACCACTCAACTGTGAGCTGCTCAGACAAAAAAAAAAAAAAAAAAACCTGAAGCCTAGGGTCAGAAGTAGAACTGCTGTCATCTGTTTAATGGTCCAGGCTACTCTTGTAACCCTGGTCCCGTGTGATACTTTTATCCTTTGGCCAGAGTTTTGTAATCTGCACCATTTATGCAAACTTTCCAGGAAACAATTCCAGGCTCATAAATTTGTGGGACAGTTTACATATGGAGCCCAATTAAATGATAACCTCCTGGGACTTAGGGCCCATTCCAGCGTCCTCCCTGTGGTCGTCCCTTCCTCTGGGCCGGGCTGTGTAGGTGCCAGTGGCCTGAAGCTGTAATGATCCTGCTTTGGCCCTCTTGACTCTTTCCCCCAACCGCTCTCTCTGGCCTTTTAAGATGGATGGTCCTCGACCCAAGGTTTTCATGTCTCTCAAGAGCTCACATCCCCCTGAGTCTTTGGTGCTTTACTGTTTTCAGAGCTTGCAAGAGCTCACCTCCCCCTGCCTCAGCTTTCGTCTCCTCGGAAGGTGACTCCGAAGATGTGCCCCAATGTCTCATCCTGCTTTCTGCCTGCAAAGTAATAATCCACATGGATTCCATCCTTCTGCAAACATTCACTGAGCTCCTACTGTGTGCCAGCGCTGGGGATTCAGAGTGAACAAGACAGATAAAGCCCTGGGCAGAAACAATAAACCAGTGAAACAAAGACCTCATATCGTTTCAGTTAGGTGAGGAATGAGACATCAAAACAAATGGTCAGGGAGTGGAGAGAATGGGCTGATGGATGGTCTCATAACTGAGAGCTAATGAGCAACACCTCTGCTTGGTCTGCGAGGAGGAAAGGAAAGTACGGCCAGGGCTCGGTAGGGAGGGCTGGGACGTGGTGCGGGAAGGCTCTCTAGGGAGTGGACCCTGCGTGCTGAGAAGGAGCTGGAAGGTCTGGGGAGGAGGAAGCAGAATGTACAAGAGGTCCTGCGGTGGGAGCAAAAATGGTGAACGTTAGGAATGGCCACTATTTACTGTGCAGTTAACTATGTGTGCAGTTCTTATATGCAGTATCTTTTTAAAAATGATGTTATTATTGTAGTTCTCTTTTTCAGAATTAGAATATGGATTTATTTATTCATTTTAAATTTCTATTTATTGTTGAAAGTATTACAGATGTCACTACGCCCCACCCCTTTACCCCCTCCCCCTCACTCCTGCCCCCTCTCCAGGCTTTCATCGTATTATTGTCTGTCCATGGGTTATGCATATATGCATATAAATTCTTTGGTTAATCTCTACCCCACCCCTCTTAAGAGCAGGGTGATAACATTTTCCTTTCCAATTACTCAAGCGGTAGGAGTTGCTCTGGTCGTCTTCTCATTTTTAAGGATGAAGAAGCTGAGATGTCCACAGGAATCTCAGAACGAGTAAGTGGTGGATCTGGCACCTCACCAGGTTCCTTGTACCCAAGGCCTCTGCTCTCTAGCATTCATTGTACCCTCTGCCTCCTTTCAAGCCCTCTATCACTCTGATTACATCTTGCCTGTTACCTTCACTGCAACTTCCTTCCAAGGAGGCACCTGTCCACACCTTACCCATCAGAGTTCCTTCCAAGCCTCCTCTGCCTCGTCCCCTGCCTTGTGCTCAGGACCCAGTCAGTTCTGTCTCAGTATTTCACTTGGTCTCTTTCCAGCCTGCAGTTTCACCTATTCCCAAAGCCTTCAGCTTGGTTTCTACCTGTCCTGTCCACACACCTTTGGCAGAAGAATTGTCCTCATATATGACTTCCTTACCATCCTCGAGTTAATACTTCAGCGAGTTTTTGCTCTAGCTGGTTTGACTCAGTGGTTGAAACGCTGGCCTGTGGACTGAAGGGTTGCAGGTTCGATTCTGCACGTACCTAGTTTGCAGGCTCCATCCCTGGCTCCAATCCAGGCATGTGCAGGAGGCACGGGAGGCAACCAATTGATGTATCTCTCCTACATCATGTTTCTCTCTTTGTCTCTCCCCGTCTCTTCCACTCTCTAAAAAAACAACAACCATCAATGGAAAAAATATCGTTGGGTTATTTTAACAAACAACAAATAAAAACTTCAGTGAGTTTTGATGCTCTAAATTTCAAAGGAGATCAGGTATTTTAAACCTTATTAATGGCATTAAGAATGACCCCTTGAATTTGAGGAGGACATGGGAGTGAACAAGACATTCACTGTTAATGTGTGTCCTGAAGAGAGTCCTGTGCCTTTAAGTAGCAGAAACAGTGGGGGTGGGGGTGGGGTTAGGGGAAGGGGTGGTTTTGAATTTGGGTGTTGCTACTGGGCATTGAGGTAAGAAAACAATAGGGATTTTAACTCCTATAAGTGGGGTGTGGGGCAGTTGGGGAGGAGCAGGAACTGGTGAGAGAGGTGGATTTTATCCTGTGCATTGTAACGAACACTGGAGTTCAATCTCAACAGTAGCTTTTCTTCTCTATCTATTCTATATATCTAGAATAATGAATGACAAATACTTAGCACAGTGTTGTGCACACAGAAGATGCTAATAAAATGTTAGTTCCTGCCCAATGTCCCCATCCTCAGCAACTCAACCCACAACTGATTAACCACATCCCCTGCATATGTGTTTAAGTTGCTTTCCCCGAGAAAATAATATTTAAATGAAGCTAAAAAAATAAATCATAGCAAAGAAGGGAATGCATGAATCTCTTGACCAGAATGCCCAGGGAATGGAGAGTCTGGATTAGTGTTTTCTGATAACTGACGATGAATCAGACCCTCTCTGTTTAAGCCTTAGGGTTGATGATGGAGAATCAGGCTGTGAAGGTGGTGTAGGAATAGCGGTTATAGGCTTAAGCTTTGCCAGGTGATTCAAGTCTTGACTGTGCCCATTGCTAGCTCTTTGAGGCAAGTGACTTAATCTCTCCACACCTCAATTTTCTCATCTTTAAAATGGATATAATAAGGTTTTTTTCCCCCAGGAATCTATTGCTATACAACAAACCACCCCAACACAATGATATAAAGCAATGACAATATTTATCTTGCTCACGAATCTATAATTTGAACAGGGTCAGTGGGGTGATTTTCTTTGCTTCATTCACTGTCAACTAGGGCGGCTTGAAGCTGGAATCACCTGAAGGTTCACTCACTCCCTCACTCCCTCCCTCTCATACCTGGTAGTTGGTGCTGGTAGCTAACTGGGAGGGTCTAGCTGGACTACATGTGAGCTCTCTCTGTGACCTGGGCTTCCTCATCACATGGTGGCTGGATCCAAGGGGGAGCATCCTGATTGGGAGAGGATAGGGAAGGGGGACCCGGTGGAAGATGTATTGCCTTTCATGACCTAGCCTCAAATTTTACTCCGAGTCACTTCTGCAATATCCTATTCATTAGAAGTGAGTTGGGAAGGCTGACTTAAATAAAAGATAAGAAAATTAGGCACCAGCTTTTGATGGGAAGAGTAGGAAATGATTTGCAGCCCTTCAGGATTCAATGTGATCTGGCAATAAAGCCAGGCATGGTGCCTGGCACGAATGCATACTTCATACTTACTAAGTATGTCGTATTTCTGGTGTGCATCGAAAAAACGCAGGCTCTGGGAGGTTAGTGGCTTGCTCAGATTCCCAGCGAGTGTCAGAGCAGGGATTTGAACTGTTGCTGGCAGGACTCTGCATAGCTCCAGCAGAGGCTGGCGAATGGCACGGGCATCCCTCAGCGTCATTTGCACATGGTTCCATGGTGAAGTAGCCTGTGCCAGTTGTTATAGCAAAAACATTTGTAGCTGAGGTCATGCTTCCTCTTCCCCAGAATGTTGGGGGTTGATTAGGTGGGTACTGTAATATTCTGCTTTGCCCTGTGCACCCAGCTGTGGGAATGACAAAGTAAAACTATCAGTTTCACCTTCCTCAGGTGGTCATCCAGAAAGCCTTGGATAAAGGTTCCAGACAGCCTCTATGTCTTGCACCTGGGGAGGTATCTAAATTCTGCTGGCTAGTTCTGGAAGCTTCTGTTCTCCACTTCCGTGGTTAACTAAATTGGGCTGATCTGTAGCTTTAAGACATTGCATCCCACTCCACTCGATGCGCTCCATTGATTTAGGGAGGAAGGTGTGGATCCCTTTGTCTGTTTACAGGGCTTATAAAATATAAGCTATCTCTGTAGCCTGGAATTATATGTGTCAATAAAATAAAATTTCTTTGAAAAAAATCCTGACAAAATGCGTTTTAATTTTGCAATGGAATCATATCAGTGCTCGGATTAAAATTTATTCCTCTTTCTTAAAATGAAGAGTGCCTCTTGCAGATGAAAACCCGAGAAAGAAGTTAATATAATTGAACCACTACCTCCAGGCCTTTTAACTGGGATTTTCTTCCTTTTTCTCTCCCTATATGCCTAGTTATTATCTGCCCCCACCCCAGTAGCAATTTGCTTGTTTTAAATTTGAAATGTACTGAATTGAGAGCTATTTTGTTCCATAGTCTTACTTCTGTTTTAAAAATAATTTATAACCCAAGTTGTTTATTTTTAAAGTCAAATCTCACTTATGAAAATGTGAGAGAAACTCATATAGATCAGTGATTTTCAACCAGTGTCCCTCAAGATTTTTAACTATGCAATATCTGACTATTTAGTCAGGGGCACTGACCTCTTTAGAGTTCAAATTAAAAAAAAAAAAAGACAGCAGCCAATACAGCAATAGCTATCCAGTGTAAATGAATCAAAATTATACCTATTTTTGTGTGCAGCTCGGCAAAAAGTATATATTTTTTGTCGTGCCACAGAATTTTAGTGATTAGTCCATGTGTGCCATGAGATGAAGAGGGTGAAGATCACTGATGTAGACCATTGTATCAGGAGCTTGTTTCCATTTGGCCTGTGAACCCTGAGCATTCTCAGAGGCAACAATGTGGAAGACCTGCATTATGAGGTGGGGGTCAGGGGTTGGCGGGTTGGGGAAAGTGAAGTGGAAGGTCCAAGGATACATCCTGGGTCTCTAAACCCCAAACAGTCCTACATGGTTCCCCTCCCCTTGCACCACATCACAGCCAGGAAAGTAGTTGAGTCCTCTGAGCGTTCTGGGTGCTTTGTTCAGTGGCACCTCATGCTATACTGCTTGGGGATAACTTTGGATCCTAGGAAAGAGGGCATTTCCTCCTTCCTTTCTATTTTTCTTTAAGGTTTAGATATTTACTGTTACAATGGGAAAGAAAACCTTTGACTTAAAAAGAAAATCATATTCCCCCAAGAATTACTGTTTGGAGCGACTATTGCCAGGGCTGTTAGGGTTGTTGGACACTCATTCAATCATTCCTTTAGTATTTTCTGAGGCACCTACCTGTTCCAGGATCTATGCTAGACTCTGGGGATATCGTGATAAATGTAAGCTTCCATGGCTCCTGTCCTCACATTGTTTAAAGCCTGCGGGAGTGACAACAGTAATCACAGGGGCTCCCAGAAACAGAACATCCAGACGGGGTCGTGATGTCATTGGAGGGTAGGATGAGAGATTCATCCAAGGGGGAAGTAAGAGAAGGCTTCCTTGAGCTGAAATCTCCAGGTGGAGTAGGAGTCAGTGAGTGAAAGGGGAGGGAGGAGTGTGCCAGGCGGAAGGAACAGCATGGGCAAAAGCCCAGCGGCATCAAGAGGAAGTGGAGGCATGAGGCCCTGAAAAAGGCTCAGCGTGGCTGGAAATGAGCCCTGCAGCTAGGAGGTGGAGAGGCGGCAGGGAAGCCCTGCCTGGGCCTGCAGGTTGTCTTTATCTGAGAGCAGCAGCGAGGGGTTTGATATAATTTGCAGTGTGTTGAGCAGTAAGTAACCCTGGAAATGCAGAAATGCAGGAAGCTGCTCAGCCCCACTTGTCAGAGGCAGGCCTTTTTCAGTCCATGAAATGGGAAAACAAGCCAATTCCAAAGACCTTCGGGGTACGGGCAGCTGCCACATCTTTGGGTTCACACAGTACCTGGAAATTTCTGGTGCTGCGCTTTGGGATCAGAGAGGAAGAGTGCGTCCGTGTTCCCGTGCACACACTGCTAGTGGGTGCCCGTGCGTATGCCTGTGTGATGCCAGTCCCTGTCTGCACCTGAGTGGGTGCGTTCCTGATCCTTGGAACACAGAGGGAGCGAGCCCCCAGATAGCCCACCCTCTGCTACCTTGGACAGCGCCCGCCCTGCAGTGACTCATTCTTCAGTGCACATTCATTCATCCAGGGAGGGCCTCCTGGTGCCAGGTGCCTGGGAAGGAGAGAGGATTCTTGATCCAGACATAACCACTGCAGGTGGAGTCCGGCCTGCAGAGAACACCCAGAGAGGGTTCAGGCCCCGGCTCTGCAGGGGCTGCTGCCTCAGCTTCTCTTTGTTCGGAGGCAGGTGCATCTGCCCACGTCCCGTGCAAGAGGCACTGTATTTGCAGGAGTGCGAAGGAGCCTGTGACTCACTGGGCAGGCGGCTGAGCCCCAAGAGAAGTCCCACTGCTGGACCACCCTGAGCTCAGGGCAGGAGGGAGCCCTCAAGGAGAGGGATGAGCCGCTGCGGATTTCTGGAGGTTGTGTGGAGGCAAACCCAGCACACTGATTGCTCTGGTTTTCATTTCTGCCTCTGTCCTTGATGCTGTCCCTCTTCCTGCCTCTCTCCCTTTTGGTCCCAATTTCTGTTTCTGCCCCTCCACCCCTGAGTGCTCCTGTGACAGGACTGAGTCTCATTTCCCAGCTGTCCCAGCCCCGGCAGGCAGGTCCCAGCCCCGGCAGGCAGGTCCCGGCCTTGCTCTTCCCCACAAAGTTGTAATTTGGGAGAATTTTGAGTTGGCCTCAGGCAGGAACTGAGAGTGTCCCCATCAGCACAATGGGTAAAAATGCCCACGTCTGGAGGTTTGTGAGGATTAGCTGGGATAATGCATGTAAAGTGCCCAGAGGCCTGCCTGGCATGTCCCTAATACATCCCTAATAAGCGATAATAGTTATCAGGAATAACTGATCTCAACAGCTCAGAGGTTCCAGGGAGAGAGAGTGTCTTCCAATCAGTAGAACAATTGGTGCTTGTTAAGTACCTGCTACTACCGCTGGCTAACACCTGAGCATGCTATATGTGCTGGGCACTGGGCAGAGCAACTGCCATTATGACCCAAGATCACACAGCAAGGATGCATGGAGGAGGTATTCCAACCACGTGGCACAACAGTAGGGCACATGGCATGTGTGAGACCAGGACCAGTACCGGTGGTGCCTGTATTCAGTTGGTGTGTAATGTACTACTATTAATGTGCAACCTATGAGGGTGTCTATACCTGGCCTTTTCTGTGAGGAGATGCGATGTCATTCAGAACACCCCATTGCTGTCATTCTGCTGGTGTCCACACCTTACCAATGGCCACGTGTGACGTCCACGAAGTCAGCAGGGTCTCTAGAAGCAAGCGTGTGCCCCTTCTTTCCCGAGCATCTCACCTGGTGGGAGGCTCCACTTTGTGCTGACTTTGGCCTTCTGCTCTCTGCCACACATCTCTTTTTATTTTTATTTCATTTTCACATCTCTTCTCCAATGCTCATTGATGAGGAGAATGTGGCTAATATCAGGTTAAGGGTTAGCCATGGGACCCGCATTTCCTGTTTGGAGTGGGATCCAAGCTCTTGTGTAGCAATGAATGCTGTGTGATGCAAACATATTTAAACTCCAGTGGAGCTCTCTAAGCTGAATCTTCACTTTCCGAAAGAATTCAAATCATCCAAGCAGATCATCCTTTGAAAATGGATGGACTGCTATATTTGGACTTAGGGACACTGGATTCTCTTGAAGTGGGCTCACATGACTTCACTAGAAGCTGCTCCCTCGTTTTATGGGGAACGTGGTGGGGTGGGGGGAGTAATGAATGTGTGTTTCTCTCCTGCTTGGGCCTCTGGTGAAGTCTGTGAGGGACAAGTGAACCATGGCAAGGAGAAGACTTGGAGGGCTATAGACATTGTTCTTAGACACTCGAGGACCCCCATAAAAAGAGGAAGCAGACATATTTGTGGTGTTAGGAAGGTTAAACCAGGACTCTGGGTCGACAGGTTCCTGTTCAGTTAAAGGAGGAACTCTCTGACCACCAGAGCTAGGGAAAGGGGGACAGGATGCTTCCAGAGATAATGATCTCTCTCCGTCCTGGAGGTACACAAGTCAAAACTGAGTGGCCACTTGGCAGGGCAGTTGTAGGGAGAACTGGATTCTCTGAGGGAGGGGTGTGTGTGTGTGTGTGTGTGTGTGTTGGGTGACTGCCCTCAAATTTGCCTCCTGTGGCTGTGAGTGGGTGGGGAGCACATCATGTCCACATTTTATTACTATTTTTGCATGTATATTTAATTTGGATTTCTTGCAATGAATAAGTAGTGATTTTGTAATAAAACTAGATGAAAAATTCACCTTGAATCAAAATTGGCTCTGAATTATATGTCATTGAAGAAAGATCAGTGGATGACAAGTCAGAATACATAAGAACTAGCCTCAGCCTAGCTACTCACTGTCCATATCACCGGGCAAGGTACATTGGCACTCTTGGCCTCAGTTTGCGCATCTGTAAAATGGGAGACTAGACTATATATGCTGAGCTTGGGCCTGTACAGCTCTGATACCCAGGCTGGGATGCAGTGATGGGGATAGGGCTAGTGACCACAGAGGGACATGGGTCCTCGGGCAGTATCCACTTTGTCAATACTGCTCTATCCCTGACTCTGCTCAGCACCCTCCATCTGGAGATATGTGGGAGGGTCGGCTGCATCATTGGTGTCCCAGAACCTCCGTGATGCCTACAGAGCTGGCTTTTGGAGAAGCAAGCCTGGGAGATGGCACTACTGGCTTGCCCTTCCACCAGCCTGTCTCTGTTTCCTTAACTGCAGCTGGCTTTTCCGTGTACTGTGCTCCTGCCACCAGGGTGAAGCTGTGGTGCTCTGGCTTGTCATTCCTCTGAGTCCCCTCTGAGCTCCACTCACCACTCTGCTCTCCTGTCCTTGAACTTCACACCCCTGCTTCCATCCTCTAACCTTCTGGGGGATCCTTCCCTTGCTTACTGATACTGAACCCCAGTTTCCCCGTTGACTCCCAGTTCTGCCCAGCCCCTTGATTCTGGTGAGACCCACCATTTGGGATTGAGAGGCATCCTGCCTCTCTCAGCTGCATGCAAATCCCCTCCTGGGCAGCAGCCTGCCTCAGCCCCCTGTCCGCACCAGGGGAGAAGGATTTAGACCCTCTCCTTCACCCACAGACACGCTCACAGTTAGTGGGTGAGCAGCGCTTTTGGACACAGCCTCAGCCCCTGGCAAACACCTTTCCTGCACCCTGGGTCACTGTGACTCCAGCTGCAGCTGGATGCTGGGCAGAGCACATTGATTTCTCCCAGGGCTTTAATAACCCTGAGCTTCAGTTTGCCTATTGGCTCTTCTGTAATGTATTAGCCTCATAAAATGGTCACTTTCGGTTAAAAGATCTTATTACTGCAAAAAGAAATGTTGAATCACACTTTCAAGGTCGCTGGTGAAATGTGATCTTTGAGACTCGTTGGCCCTGGTCCAGGGCATGGGGAAGTGGATATTAAGAAGATAAATTAGAAGTCAAAACACAGCTTTGTTTTCCCTTGTGAATGAGGCTGAGTGTCTGTGATGAATTTTGCAAGAAAAAAATCCTCAAAACTTCATCTCTCTGCTGCATTACTTCCCATTACCTTCAGAAGTCAGATCCCAACCTGGAGAGGTAGTCAGCGGCACTTTATTTCAGCCCTGACATTGCCAGGATGGTAATTTCTGTGGGTAGGACCAAAGGTGAGGCCAGGTGTTTTTCGATTCCATGCAGTTCAAAAACTCTTTGCTGACGGGCTCGCTCTGTGCCAGGCACAGTGTGTGTGGATGGGGTCGCAGAAGAATGTGACAAGGTTCCTGCCCTCGGGGTCTCCTAGCCTCTGGGTTGGGAGGATGGACACATGTGGCCAGTGTATTGCTGGGATAAGATGACAGATCCTGGGTCAAGCACTCTCATCCATCCTAAGCTGTAGGCACTATGATCAGCTCCACTGATGGTGAGGAAACGGAGGCTTAGGGAGGTTAAAATGCCCAAGGCCAGTGGTAGAGTTGAGCCTGGATCCAGGTCTGACTCCAAAGTCAGCTTGCCCTTTACCTTATATGGTAGTGCCCCTCGAGGCACTCAGACAAGCTTGAGGCCCAGTGGCCAGGATACGGAGAAGCATCTTTAGTTTGTGCAGCTAACACCCCTTGGATGCCAGGGTTGGAGAATGGGTGCTTGGGGCCTTGTAGGCTATCTTTTAACAGAAAGTGTAGGGACTTTGGTTTCTGCACTGAGGGAAATGAGAACCCAGTAGAGGTTTCTGAGCAGAGGAGAGCCCACATCCAGCTTACATATGAAAGGGTTCACTCACGTTGCTGTTGGACAAAGGCTGGAAGGGGTGAGGGCAGAAGGAGAGCAGCTAGGTCATAACCTTGATCCTCATGGGTGTCAGGGGCGACTTAAATTGTGACTGTAGCCATGGAGGGGGAAGAAATGGTTCAATTCTGGATACATTTTGAATATTTAACAAGCACTATTTGCTGACAGTTGAGTTCTAGATTATGAAAGAAAGTGAGGCGTTAAGGAAGACTCTCAAGTTTTTGGCTTGAGCCTGTGGAAACATGAAATTGCTATTTAATGAATCTGGGAAGGCAGGAGAAGAAGCAAGTGTGAGAAAATGTGGAGGTTGGGTTTGGACGCACTAAGGGTGAGCTGCCTGTTAGTCCCCCATGTGGAGGTGGTTGAATATGAGTGTGGGGTTCAGAGAAGTCCAGTCCTGATACATACATTTGGAAGTCATGAGAGTATAAATGGTATTTAAAACCATGATACTGGGAATAAGTACAGAAGGAAAAGAGACGTGAGGTCTGATTTCTAAGGCACTCACTCCAACATTAAGATGTCAGGAAATGAGGAGCATTGGCGAAAGATAAAGGAGAAACATCCAGTGAGGTAGGAAGAGAAGCAAGAGTGATTGACGTTAGAAAAATGAGGTTTCTTGCCATTCTCTCTTCTTCCATCCCAGGTCGCTTACATTAGAGCATGTTTGAGAGTTCTGTGGTGTGAGGGGAGAGGGAAGGCTTCTAGATGATCTGTGATCTGGGCTGAGCCCAGAGATGGACAGAGTGACAAAGTGTGGACGGTTGACTTGGAGAAAGGTGGCATCTCTATGTTAATTCTGACTTGTCCATAGGTGCGAGAGTTGAATGAAAATCCAGTTAACTTGGAATTCATTCATTCATTCATTCATTCATTCAATAGAAAATCAACAGCAACCATGCTGGACAGAGTACAGAAGTACTGTCTTCAGGCACTCCCAGTCCTGTGGGGTGATGAGATGTCATAGACATTCACAATATGGAACATTGGGTTCTCTGATGGAGGCAAAGGGGCTATGGGAGCACTGAAGAGAGACCTCTAATAGTAAAAAAACAAAAAACCAAAAGCCAGAGTTTCATTCAGTAAGAGCTTTGGAGCATGTAATAGACCATGGGTCGTAGGGAATCACAAGAAAGAGTGGAATGAGTTATCTTCGTCAAAGAACTGGAGATCTCCTTGTCATGTTCCAGGTGGAGCCCTGGTGAAGGGTTTTACTAGCTCCAAAGGTTCTATCTGGGTGGCCAGGAAGCAATGTTTTGGCTTTCCCATTGGCTCCAGCTAGTATCTTTCTTCAGTCTCCAGGAACCACATTGGCCCCTCTTACCAGCCAGCTTGTATGTCATCCAGGGCAGTGCAGGGGAAACAACACAGGATTTGAAGCCAGATGGATTGGTTAGAATCTCAGCATTAACCCCAGCTAACTGTGTGGCTGTAGGTCAGTCAGTAACCTGCTTAAATCCCTTTCCCCGAACATAGAATGATTCCTAACTCACCAGTCATTGGAGGTTGAGGCTGTCACTAGCTTATATAGTGCCTTTGTGAGAGATAGATTAAAAAAGATATCCCTTCCTCAGGACACTTTACTGTCACCTTCCAGCCTATGATGTGAATGGTGCCCCCTAGGGTTGGGCAGGATGAACCTTCTCTGTTGCATAAATGATAGCTGCTACTATTATATTTGTTATTATCATCTGGATAGAAAATAGCTCCAACCTGACCTTTTGGCGGGTTAGTTGGATTAGCCTGATGCCTGATTAATCAGATTTCATCACACAAGAGCATCTCTTCTGAACAGCTAATCTATAACCATGACGACAGGCAGGGATGTGCCAGGAGCTGTGTCTTCTTATTAGAGCTTATTTAGCACTCAGTGTCAAAGGCTGAAGGTTGTCGGAATGTTGGCCATCTCTAGATGATTGTGCTGCCAAAATAACTCCTACCACAGAGCAGACTGTCTCCAGCCATTGGAGATCAAAATAGAACCTAATGGATTTAGGAAGCAATCAATGCTTCTAAAGACATTTGTGGGTTGTAGCCCATTAAATATTAATTCTCTCTGTTTGTCTTTGAGAATATATTTTATATGTTAATGCATTATTGAAAGATGCATATAATGTTAAGTGACTTAAGACCCAAGCACTGAGTGGCTGGATTTATTTTTCTTTGGGATATAAATGTAAAATATAAAGACAAAACCAAACCCCACGGACCATGCTGGCAGCCATGAGTCGACAGCCACGGCATCATACTACACCGTTGTACAATGAAGCTGTTTTATTCGCGTTTTGATGGGCAAATAAATAACTTATGTATGGCATTTCCCACCTAATAAAATGTTTCACTGTCGGATTTACTGGACACATTTATGAAATCACAACTGTGCAGCTCAGGTTTATTTGGCCTTAATGATATTAGGGCCGGGGAGGGTTGTATCTGGGTCATCAATGTACAGAACGAAGCAGTTGGAGGAGGAGTGATCACAAATCAAAGGAAGCAAGGGCAATCCAGGAGATGCAGGGAGACCTGTTTAAGATGGAATCGAGGGTGGTAGACATTTGGCTTCCAAGAATGGGCATGGCATACTCTACCCGAAAGTACTACCTGGTAGAGCTCCTGGAACACTACATGATGAAAGGAATGACTTACTGTACTTTTTAGTGGCCACAGACCACACTGAAAATCTCACGTCTGGTGCCATCCTGAAGAAACATGGTCACATTCACGTGCACACAAAATTCGTCACATGATTTCCATGGGTCCTTCACCCCCTGGGTAAGGCTGTGGGCTCTGCTCTAGGCCAACAATCTTGTTTTTCACCCCAGAATGCCAGAGCCCAAAGAGGGGGTGGTGCAATCCGAGTCACATAGCTCCTGGTACCTCATGCCAACACCACCTCTCTAGAGGGTGGAACAGGGTTAGCTTGGCATTGAGGAGTGTAGACTCAGAAGCAAGACTGCCTTGGTTCATATCCTAGGTTTGCTACTTATTAGTGTTTTGACTTGAGCAAGTTATTTATCTTTCTGTGTCTAAAATTTCCTCATGTGTAAAATGAAGATAACAATAGCACCCATTACACAGACTTGTTGGGAATAATAAATGAGCTGATATACTCAGAGCTTGAAGCTTGAAACAGTAAGCACTTATAAGTATTGGTTTCTATCTTGGTGTGCCTAGATCAAGGTCCCTGGTAATATGCTTTCCTAGCTCTTTGTAGGTTTCCATCTCAGTCTATTCCCCCCGCCCCCTTCATTTTGTCTATAATGTAACTTTGAAATTATCTTCCCTGTTTATTTGTTTGCTTATCTATTTCTTGTCTATTTGAGTGTCAAAAGATACTTACTGCTTCATTTTCAAAACCTAGAATGGCTCCTGGCACATAGTAAGCAGCAAAAGACATTTATTGGATAACTGAATGGATGAAGGAATAGGCCTTATTCATTGTCCAAGTAAACTCATGTGATTAAGTACTATCTGTCTCCTTCCTAGATAGAAGTTCTACAAGTGCATCACTTATGGATTTCTCTCCATCCCTCAGCCCTGCTCCTGGCACATTGTAGGTTCTCAATAAGTACAACTATATGTTATTTGAGTGTATGAATGCTTATATGGAGACAGGAAAGAGTAAGACTAACAGAGCGAATGTAAAGAGAAGGGAGAAAAGTAGAGAAAAAGGATGTCACTTAAGGTCCAACTTTTATGCCACCCCCTCCCCACCATTTCATTTATTACTAAAGCAATAGTTGTTGGTTAACAGCCCAGACTCCAGAACTGGCTTCAGCCACTTATAATGTATGGATTTGGGGCAACTTATCTAACCTCTCTGTGCCTCTGCTTACCTATCTAAATATGGGTGTGTGTGTGTGTGTGTGTGTGTGTGTGTGTGTGTGTGTTTGTTTTTTTTACCAGTACCTACCTTATAAGGCTGTTAAAAGGGTGAGGAGTTAACCTCTGCAAAGTGCTTAGAACAGTGACAGGCAAATAGTAAATGCTCAATAGATGCCAGCTCTCATCATGTATTTGCTAATTCAGCAAACATTTATGGAGTATTTCTCTCTCTCTCTCTCTCTCTCTCTCTCTCTCTCTCTCTCTCTCTCTCTCTCTTTCTCTTTCTCTCTCTCCATATATAAATTATGATCTTTCCCACCCACAATTCAATTCAAGAGGCAATGCTCATTCCAAGTGAGGCGCTGGTGAGGCCCACGGAAGGGAAGGAACTTGCCGGTAGTGAAGGAGACAGATGTGGGTGGATGCAATTAGCTCTGCTCCCCCTACCAAGCTCAGGTCTCTCTCCTCTCACCTAGGCGACTCCCTGAACTCCCACCCTGAGTTGTGGGTGGGAAAGACCAGAATGCAGTTGCCTCTAGGCCCATGAGGCCAGTGGTGAGGAAGCAGCTTCCGGCTCTCTGTGATGCTTGCATAGATACAGTGTCTGCAGCTCTAAGCCTGGGCTCAGAGCAGTGAGACATTTTTATATTGTACACTGCATTGCAAATCAGATTATTTTTTTAAAAATTAATGGCATCTGTCATTTAAAAAAATTTAAGTGCGTCTTTGTCTCTGCTCTTGGAAAACACTAGCTCTTAATTTTTATGCTAAATTGAGTGATCACAACCCAAGAGCTCAGTGATTTTGCACTTTAAACATTTACTCCATGATTTATCTCCTTCCAATGAATTCATGACTAAATTTTAAACCCACACTCCTATTCTGCAGGGAGTAGAAGAACAGAGGGTAAAATGCCTTTTTTCTCTCCTTTTTGAAAAAGTTTTAATTTGGAAGTGCTGTCTGGCTGGTGTCAAAACCTCATTGCTGAGCGCCTGCCTTCTCTCCTCTCTCTGCACCGTCCACTGGGAGTTCCAGTTACACAAGCCAGTGGACTAGGAGGAAGGTGGACCGAGGACTGAGGCACAGGCAGCTGACTGGTCCATCCTAGATATTTTGTCTCTTGTCCCTGGGAGACAGGAGTTGGTAATCACTGTCCCAAAAGAACCCAGAATCCTGATGCCTCTGAAGGTTCATGAATCAGAAGAGAAACACTCGTTGGCACGTATGCTGAAGGCTGCTGGTTTTAGACTACCAGCGCCGCTCCTCCCTCCCTCCCCCCCCGCCCCCACCAAACCAACAGGGAAGCAGCTGTTTGGGAGGTGCCTGCCAGGATATTGATAGTTTCTCACTCACATTCTGACATTGGACGGACTGCCTCCCTTTTCCTTTCCCACCTGGGTCTTGGTCCCTCCCTCTGTGACAAATGATCCCTTCCTTACTGACGTGCAGGAGCTCTTTCCGCAGTCAGGGCTGCCTTTACCCACACATGGAGGAGTGATGGGAAGGCCACCAAAGGTCTGTTTATCTTGCAAACCCCTCCCGCTGCCCACCACCAGCAAAGCGCCCAACCCCTCTGCATACACACAGGTGCTGGGAAACAGCTTGACACAATGGAATAAGCCAGGCCTAGGTTGGAAGCTTTAGTCTGCCACTTCCTAGCTGTGGCTTTGGGTGAGTGGTTAAGTCTTTCTAGGCCTCGGTCCCCTCATCTGTAAAGTGGGATTGCAGCGCTTGCATTGTCGTATCTGTGCATGTGCCCAGCACAGAGTAGGGGTGGTGTGTGTGTGTGTGTGTGTGTGTGTGTGTGTGTGTGTGTGAACAGTGGCTGTTCCCATTTTCTATATTTTTATTAGGCTTTTGGGTGAAGCATTGGGTCTCAAAAAAGAGCCCTGTAAAAAACACAAAGGGCTATCAAGGAGGAATGTAATATGATGCTGTTATCACCTATAGTTACCCTGGTATAGATTGCTTATTAAGTAGACAAGGCAGGGCCACTGAGACAGAGTAGGAGAAGCATGGCATTTGGAGTATGGTGGGATATGCAATTGATGCTGGGTACAAAGAACAAATAGCAGGAAAGAGGTACTGGGAGCCTGGTGGGTAGGCAGAGGAGGAACACATTTTGCCAATGTCTGGTGGTCTGCCAAGCTGGCTTGGCTTCTGTGTTGTCACTTCACAGCCGGGGGAAGCCAGGGCCACCTGGCAGCTGCTGGGCTTGGGGAGTGCAGGAGTTGGACTCAGCAGATTTGAGTCTGAGCATGGCCGCCCACTAGCTAGTGAGCTTGGACAAGTGACTATTTTTCTGATCCTTGGTTTCCTCATCTGCTAACTGAGGGGCCTAGCTAATAAGGTGTGGCGAGGTTAAAGAGTATAAATGGGGAAAGCACCCAGAAGAATGGCGAGGTGCAAAGTAAACCATGGAGGGGGATGTTTTCCAGAAGAACAAAAGAACACAGAGACAGCAAGCCACTTGCCTAAAGTCACAGAGCAGACAGAACGGAGGCCACAGGGCTGTCTCCTCCAGGCTGGCCTGCTCAGACGCTCTGACACTTCCCTCTGGAGCTATCCATTCCCAGAAATTGCCTCCTATTTCCCCTCACTCAGCCTTTTCTTTTTGTTTTTGTTTGCAATTAACCAAGCTTATTTTTCTCTTGGACTCTCTGGTGCCTCACTGCCTGACCACCCTGTAGCAAGAGGGTCTGATTTGTTCCTGGCCTTCAAAACACACCCCTAAATGCAGCAGCATGTACTCATGACTGTCTTAGGAAATTCCTGGGAGTCACCTCTTTCCCCCTCGGCTCCTGATTCTCTGGAACCCTCTCTCATCTCTCTGGCCCCAAACTTCTGCTTCTCACACCACCTCTGCCCACCTCTGCTCCCCTATTTGGGGATTGTGTTTCTGGTGTCCTATATGGTTTTCAACTTTGTTAACTCATTTGATCTCCATCGTTCAGTGTCAGGTGGAGACTCATTTGGATAGAGGTTGCGGGAAGGAGATGGGGTCCTGACCTGACCTTGGCAGAATGTGAGGCCCACTTAGGACTGCTGCCTTAGCTGGTGTGAAGGTTCTTTCTCTGCATATTTACTCCTCATTTTATAGGAGTTTTGAGCATCTATCCTGTGCCAGGCGTGGTTCATGGTACTGTAAATATCACTAATGAGGAAGACCCTGCCCCCGTGGACCTTATAGTCTACAGACAAGTAAATGAGGCATCAACTATACAGCTGAACAGGGCTGTGCTGTAAGAGGCTGACAAGGAGCATTGAGTCCCAATTTAGTGATGGTCAGGGAAGACTTCATGGAGGAGGCCAGTTTTCGCTGAGACATAAAGGATGACTAGGAGTTAGCCCGATGAAAGAGTGGAGAAAAGAGTGCTGCCAAAAAGAGGATGGCATGTGCAAAGGCCCGCAGGAGTCTGAACGAATGAAATGTGGGGGGAGTGTGGAATAGGACAAAGGGATTGTGGGATAAGCAAGGTCCACAACATGGGTTTGTACTCATGTTAAGGAGTTTGGGTTTTTTCTTATGAACAATGGGGAGCCATGGATGTTTGTACACATCAAATTTGCATTCTGGAGAGACCCCTGGGGCTGTGGTGTGGAGGATGGAGCTAGCTGCTGAGGCTGTGGAGGTGGTAGATGACCTCAGCCCTCGGAACCTGTACTCTTTAGAGAACGCCACACCCACCCACAGGCCCCGTGTGCCCCCCTTTCAACTTGCCACTTTAAAAATGAAGCCTTCCTTCCCTTTCACACTGGGCCTTCAGTGTGGCCCGGGCTTTGTCCAATCAGCGCTGGCTGGCTTAGTGCCCCTCCCGCTCCGGCTGGGGCCTGATAATGCGTGTCCTCCTTTGTTTCATTGTTCAAATATGTGTCTGCGATGTGGTTGAGGCTGATAAGTAAAGAAAATTGTGTAGCTTAACAGCAGACATTTCATGACCTCAGGAGCCTCCCAAGATGCACGCTCCCAGCAAATTGTCGGCAAGCCCATTTATCACCGCGCTGACCTGGGACTTGGTGCACATTTCCCTATGAAAACAGCCCAGCGTCGTCAGTTCCCATCTGTCCCGATGCCACTGTAATGAAGCGAGCTTTAACTAACCCTGGTACCCACTGAGCGGCCCCATCACAAATGGCTTTTGGGATGCAGACACATGCACATGGAATGCATCATCTTCCTAGCGGTGGATTCGTGTGGAAATCCAATACACCCTTGAAGCTTTATTTATTTTTGGCTTAGGTAATTGGATAGCATTAATTATTTACATTTCATGTTGCAAGGCAGGCAGGGAAAGGGCAGGAAGTGGGGAGGTTGGGAGAGGGACAGCCGACCAAGTGGGACCATGGCAAGCAGCTACAGTATTCTGAACCTTGATTAGGTATGGATAAGTCATTGTGTGCAGTCACTCCAAATAATTTTTGCTAGAAATATTTACGTGGTTTCCCAGAAACTTGGTGCCTCTCTAAGGCAAAATGTCAGTGTATCATTGTTTGGGAAGTCCCATGGCAGTCCAGTTCCTGCTACCCCAAAACTCATTACACTCCACAGTTGTGACATTAAGGGTAAGAGCAAACTGCAAACCTTTGTTGGATGCTTACCACACGCCAGGAGCTGTGACAAGTTCCCTACAAATGTTACATTTCTTTGAACCTCACAACCACTCTATGAATTATCCATTTAATTATTATGCCTATTTTACAGATGAGAAAACTAAGGCTAAAGAGATTACGTATCTTGCCCCAAGTCACAGCTAGTGAATGACAGAGCTAGGAATTGATCCTGGGCCTGGCTGACTCAGACTCTTTTTTTCTGAGGATGTTAATACTCCAAACTGAAGACAGGCACCCCGGAGAACCCACGAGTCCCACTGGGATTATAAACTGCCTGCTAGGATCAGGGCAGGGCAGTGGATAGAGCTCCCTCTTTTATACTTGGCTTTCTTTATTGGTTGTGAAGCTAAAGGTTACTATGTTAATTAAATGTGGGGAAAAAGGGGGCTGTTGGAGGATCAGTGGCAAAGTGACTCCAATTAAACCTTTAATGAGTATATTAAGCCATGTAAATCACACGCCTTTTTTTCCCCCTTTGGGAACATCAGCTTCCCTTGGTGAGCAAATCACTGGCCCACCCGGTGTCAGCTGGGACCTCCGGGAAGCTGGAAAGATGGTGGGTTTAATCTGCAAAAGCAAAAACTGAATGATGCTTGAGGGTTTAGAAAAGAGAAAGGAAGAAAGACTCTCCTCTTCAATCACCAGTTTTTACTCAGTGTGACTTCCAGACTTAACAAAGCGTGGAGACTAATTCAGGCGTTGTCTTTCCAAATCTTTCATGAACAGAGCTTGATTTTCTTTGAAACTTCGAATCATTCCCCATTGCCTCCTCCTAAGTGCTCTTGGGTGGTGAAGCTATTCCATCCTCCCATCATTTAGGTGTAAATAGCCCTGGGCTCCGGGAGGGTCCTTGGCAAGGTTGAAAGGGGAAGAAGTGACCCACTGCTAGGGTCTCCTCTCTAAATGGAACAGTGGGGACCATGAGCCCTGTGAGTCTCAGACTCTAGTCTGTGTGATTGTTCATTCGTTCATTCATTCATTCATTCATTCAGCAAATCTTCACACAGCTTCTGTGATGCTCCAGGTTCCATGCCCCAGGATTTACCGTTGCTATTTCATTTAGTTTTCTCAAAAACCCTTGGAGGTGGACTTTATTACCCCACCCCCCTTCTAAAGTTGCAGAAACTGAGACCCCGAGAGGGTAGTTACTGACTCAAGGTCACACATAATCTGTTGCAGAGCTGGAATTTTACCCAAGTCTAGTTGACTCCAAAGTTTGGGATCATTTTGGAGAGGAATGACTGAGTGTTCTATGTGGAACAGGCCTCAGGGTTCAGTAGGGGGGAGCGGGAGCCTTGGGGTCAGACTAGGGACCGGGAGCTTCTCTTGGTGTCTCTCCAGGGCTGCTGGGTACAGGAGACCAGACCCACAGAGAGGGCCCAGGATGCTCCTAGCACCTCTGTGCCCAGCATCCTCTGTGGGGCTGCTTCCCTCCCGCCCCTTCCCTCTCCTGCCTGGCTTCAGGGGGCTGCTGACAGAAGGGGACCTTCCTGTGCTGGGACCTTCCCAAGAGCGACAAACAGTCCGGGCGGCCTTGGCTACATTCTAAAGGTGGCAAACTTTTTGTTCCAGACCACTTCTGCCACCCTCCTCTGGGCCCTTTCCTCCCTTTCATCTACTCATAGGAAGCTCATTCTGACTCGGCTGGTTTCCATCGAATCCCTGCCTGATTTAGGCATTCAGCGCACACTTAGTGTTGTGTGCGGGCACCATTCTAAGCACTTTGCAAACTCTAATGCGTTCAATCTCCATAACAACTCTTCTAAGCAGATATTATTATCCCTGTTTTACAAATAAGGAAACCGAGGCATGGAGAGGTTGACTAACGTAGCCAAGGCCACACGGCTAAGGCATGGCTAAGCTGGCATTAGGACCAAAGGGACTCGGTTTCAGCATGTGTATTCCTGACCACTGCATTGTGCTGATAACTCCCCAAAGGAAACTCCGCTTTTAGACATAAATAATGAAGGTTTAATGGGTGGACTGCTATGCGGTGGGGCTGATGTTTGGAGACAGGCTCCATGTACCATTCCCCACATCATACTTCACACGGGGTGGGAAGACCAGATCTCACTTCGGGCCAGGCTTCCTTGACACAAGAAGGGCTCTTTCCTTTAATTAAACATGAGACTGACATTTCCTGAGCACCTGGTATATACTAGGCACTGTGCTGGGGGTGAGGACTTAAACAAAGAAACCTCTTCACTTAGGAATGTCATTACCGTGTAGGGGACAGAGACCAGGACAGTGTGTGATGACGGCTGGAGAGGAGGGGGGTCAGTAGGGCTTATAGATAAGCAAACAGACTTTGGTACACTTTCTATCTGGGTTCAATCTGGCTCCATCACGTACCAGGTGAGCCTCAGTTTCCTCGTCTGTAAAGTGGGAATGACATATTATTTGGCTCTCAGTTGTCTTTGAAACCTGGCCCAGCTCTTAGTAAAGGAGAGTTGGAGTGCTGATGGGACACGGTGATTTTCCAAAGACCCAGACAGAGGGAGTGGGAGACCAGATTTCTAGACGAGAGTTAGTATTCTTCAGCGGCGTGGCAAGGGGTAAGAAGGAGGGCTCCATTGAACAGTTGTTCCAGGAAGCCAGGAATGCTCTGTTGGCTGGTCATAAATTCTTCCTGAAGTCAAGGCCAATACTACCTGTCCAAAGAGGTCAGGGCTGTGCTCCTTATCACTCACAATATTCGGAGGGAGAGATGTTGGCCTTTTGTGCCCAGCGTCAAGGTCTCCTCTGCGGAGAAGCCTTGCTGTCTGGCTGGGGCAGAGTGCCTTGTGCCCAGCGCGCTGTGCCTGAAGCTGTGCAGTGGCGCTGTGATCGTCTGAGCATAACGTAATCCTGATGTAACTAGGGAGGCACGGGATCTAATTTTGGAACATCGCTGTATCTAAGGATTAACAATCAAAATGAAAATTTTAAAGTAATTAAATTCAAATTAAAAAGCAACGAAAATCCATTACTTACATGGCCTGGGGACACCAAAGATGCTCATTATAATCTCCCCCAATGTTTGGCAAAAGTGCCTTTCCCTCCCGTCCAATTTCCTTACATCCCACCGCTCCTCTCCACGCCTCTCTCTGCCCCAAACCTCAAATCTCACCACACGTAATGTGCAAGGGCTTTCTGCTTCTTCCTTCATTCTGTTCTCTATTCCTTTCATGTGCTCATCGATTTAGTCCTTCCCCCAGCAAAAGTGAGAGTTTTCTCTCTTTAATGGATGGGACGGGGTAACCACAGTGGCAATGCAGGATTTCCCTTCACAGGTGGAGGCGAACGTAAACACTGAAATACTTACAATCAACACATTTTGGTCCCTTCGCTTGTAATCTTCCCTCCTCTCCATTGTGAGGCCCTCGAGAGTGAGTAGGGCTGTGAAGTTCATTCCTGGGTTTCCAGAGGTACTGGGAGGAAGAAGGGCAGGCGGGCGTGGGCATTTGTTTGCTTTTAGAGCCCTATTCTCAAGGCTCTGCCCGAATTCCTGGCCTTTTTTTTTTCTTTTTTTTTTTTTTTTCTTGTCCATGAAGGGCCTCAAGGACATGTGCACAGAGCAAGCTGACATAATCTTCCTCCAGCTCTTCTGAAATACAGGGGAGTCTGTGGCGGTGGTGCCCGTGGTAGTGGTGCCAGAGGGAACATTCCCCCTCCTAGGTCAGCCTCCACCCCATCTCCCATTCGCTTTCATTCTTCTCTGGCCAATTAGCACAGCAGGTCTCAGCCTGGGTGTGCAGCAGGCTCCCCTGGAAGGCAGTTCCAGCCCCACCCCCGAGTTCCTGGCCTGAGAACCTGAATTGTAACAAGTTCCCAGGTGAGGCTGCCACCGCTGCTCTGGGATCTGCACTTTGAAAACCATCACCTCAGCAGCAGAAGGGCCTTCAGCCCGACAACCTTGTCTGCTCATTTGACTTGCTGGAGCCATTGAAAGCCGCTGGGCTATGGGGCATCTAGAAGACCTTCTAGCAACAAGAAACATTGCCTACCCACATGTGTGAAGGGTCTTTCTCCTTCATTACAAGTCCCCAGAGACACAGAGGACCGGGAGCTATTTTTTGTGTGAATTTGGCTCGGGTGTGTCTCTTCTGTCTCCTGTAAATCTCTTTGGGCTTTTCTCCTTCTCATTGTGCCCTATTTATTATTTATCAAGAGGCTCTTAGCTAGATCCTAAGCTGCCCTAGGGATGCACTAAGGGATGGGAAGTGGGACAAGGAAGGACATCTGGGTGATCAGGGTCCAGAGGAGAGACTCACAGCCGTGCTGCTGTGTCCACCTGCTTGGCACAGTTTCATTTTGTGAAGCACCTGCACAGTTGGTATCTCATTTTTCCGTACAACATGTATGAGGCAGGAAAGCCAGGTATTACTATCAGGAACATAAAGATGAAGAAATGGAGGCTCAGACAGGTGAAATCATCTGCCCAAGGTCACACAGCGTGTGGCTATAGACTAGAGTTTGGAAAGGAACCCTGGTGTCTGTTCTAAAACCTTCTTCTGACTTTCTGACACCAAGCTCAGTGCTTTCAATTAATCAGACAGTCTGTCACTTAATTGACCTCTCAATTTGTCAGTGTTTATCCAGAGCCTCCCATCTGGGAGGCTGCATGTTAGGGGCGGAGGTTGGCAATGGAGAAGGTGTACATGGTGCCTGCTACCATCTAGGAGGGAGGCTAGACACAGAGAGAGTTACCAGTGGGAAGAGCGTTTCCAAAGGGGAATGTGCCCTGCTGCGAGGCCCACAGCACAGGGATTGATCCCTTCTCATCTCGGGCTCGGATAAGGGTTCACTGAAAAAGTGTTGTCCAAGCTGAAACTCTTATCTCAGGATGAGTATGGGGTGATTTAGGAGATGAGGGGCAGGGATAAGACATTCCAGGAAGAGACCAGCATCCGTAAAGGTCTGATGGTAGGAGAGAGTAGAGCATATTTAGGGAACTGACAGGCTTATGGATCTGGAGCCAAATGTATCTGGAGCCAAAAGGAGAAGAGGCTGAGGTGGGCTGGGAAGGGAGGCAGTAGCCACATCATGGAGGCTCTTGCAGACCATCAAATGGACTTGGACTATTTTTCTAAGTGCCATGAAAAGCCATTGGAGGATTTTCGAAAGGGGGGATGATGTGATCAGATTTGTATTTGTTATGTTGCTGGAGAGTCAAAGTAGAGTCGGAAAGACCAGTTAGACAGCTGCTATGGGAGTCCAGGTGGGAGAAGGATGGTGGGAGGGCCTCAGGTGGCTGTAGGGATGAGAGCAGGGCATGGATTCCCGAGATAGATGGTTTGTGGAACTTGGTGATTAATGACATTTGGAAGGTAGAGGAGGTAAGGCTGTCATCTAGCCATGAGTTGCAAATAATAGGTGCTCAGAGAGTATTACAGATCTGATGGCAGACATGGGTCTTGAATGCTAGGAGCTGAGCCCTGGAGGTTTTGGGGGGGGGGTCAGTGATGTTGGGGGACCTGGCATTGTGCTGCAGTTTGGCATTCCTTCCCCCTTCTTTTATGTCCCCTGCCTGCAAGCTGCCCACCTTCTCTGAACAATATTCTGCTCATCTTTGTTGTTGAAATGCTGTCTGACGATCATTTGCTTTTTGGAAAATATGTAGCTTTCCTACTATCTTTAGAGAAAAAAAGCACTGCAGGTGAGCCTCATCAAAAACATTGCAGACATCCATCATGAGCCAATTAGAACTCACTTGGGAAACGTGTCTGATATGAAAGGACCTCATGAATAGCATTCTTCACGGAATGTGCGTGAACTTGTTCCCCAGCTGTTTGCACCCATCAGACTGCTGAGAAAGGAGGCTGTGCTCCTTCCTTTCTGCACTCTGGTTGGTATGAGGAAGGGGCCATGGCTGGCAGAGCCCCAAGACTTGGTTCCTAGTCCAATGACAAGAAATGGGGGATGATAGAAATGAACATTCCCAATTCTTCTTGGGAATTCTTGGGGATTAATAATTCATTCATCAAATATATCTTAGCAATACTCTACCAGTCTTAGTAGTAGATGATTTGGGCCTGACAGAGGTGAGATAAGGCCCTTGCCTTCTAGTAGCTGAGAGTATAGAGAGGTGTTTAGAAGGAGAGACACTTGACTAGATTGAGAGTTTCTTCAGAGCAGAGATTGTTTCTGATTCATTTCTGTTACCCCAGAACTAGTATAGGGATGGGCAGAGTAGGTGTTCAATAAATGCTTATTGAATCAAAGGTGGAAGGATAGGTAGATGGTTTATTGATTGGATACATGGATGAGTGGATGGCTGGATACTCTTTAGCTGCAGGAAATCTTGAATAATAAAATGTGTTTGTAGAGCACATTTTACCAGTTCAGTGACTGAGCTGTAACCTCTATCCACTCTTCCTCTTGCTGAGTCTCTACCATTTCCAGCAGCTGAGTGGTCACAAAGATCTGCTTCATTTGGCATCTGAGTCAACAGATGAACTTGGCTCAGTTTCCTCTTAGTATAGAGCAAGGACCTGCCGCTTGATTATACACTGAGTGAGTAAACCACTCATACATTTAGAAATAAACCAATCCACCATATGTAAAGTGGGAGGAACATCAGAGATCATGTAGTTTAACACCTTCTTAAAACGAAGAATAAGTGAATTGAGTCAGTATAAGCTCAGTGAAAGGACGTTGGACTGGAATCAGAACATAGGCCTGAATTTTGCTTTGCTACTCGCTTGGCAAGTTATATTAGCTCTTGAAAATAATTCCTTCCTTGCCTGCCTTCATCAGTTTGCTGTGAGAGTCAGATGAATGAGCAAGGGCTTGAGTGGGGCCTTTGTAAAGACTTGTGGTGATTCTTTCCTAATGGCATCAAGGTAGTTAGCTGGTGAGCAAACATAAGGCTAGGTCTTCCGAGTCAGAGTCTAGGCACTGTCTGCTACACCACATTGTTTCTTAGAAATGATGTCAACCTATGTGCTTGTTGTGCAGTTTGGTTAATATCAAAATATAGGTGATATGGAAAACATGTAGCTTTCTTACTATCTTTAGAGAAAAAAAAATCACTGCAGGTGAGTCTCAGAAAGGCTGAAATTAAAACGATGAAAAATGGCAAGGATGTGGCACAACTGAAACTCTTACACACTGCTGGCAGGAGTGAAAATTGGTGTGACCACTTTGGAAACTGTCAATATCTACCAACCCTGAAGATGCACATATACTATGACTGAGCTATTCCATTCCTAAGTATACAATAGGTAAAACCAGTCTCTGGTATTAGGAATGAAGACAGCGCTCACCCTTGGGGCAAGGTAGTGGCTAGAAAGGAGACTGAGAGGGCTTCTACCATAAGGCTGATGTTTTATCTCTTTATCTGGGTGCTGATTACATAAGTGTTCATTTATTGAAATTCCATTCATCTATGCACTTGTGATGGGCATTTTTCTCTTATCATGTTGTGCTACAGAGAAAAAAAATAAGCTAATAAGCAAAACAAAACAGAACCTAGGGTGATCTCCACAGCGTGTGGCAGGGTGCTTGGTGGGGCCTCCCCCCAAACCCCTGTAATTAGACCCCTGACGATGCTGTGTCCCTGAAGGCATTGGCCACCTGTCTCCCTAGCCTCACACCGTGGGAAGCCAGAACTTGGGTTTGATGCTGGTGGAAGGGGCCATCATCCAGTGGGACCCTCCCCCTTTTGTGCTCTCCACCTCTTCTTGCTCCTGCCCCAGGCACTCGGCCCCCTCTCTGGCTGCGTCCCAGCTGGACACCATGCTCTGGGTTCTCAGAGATCAACTTCTGCTGCCTTCGCCCGCCTGCTGCCGTCCAGGTTCCCATCACACAGCTGCCTCCATGCCATCCCGGCATCCATCATGGAGGACCAGACCACACAGCTGGGAGATGACACAGGTCCAAGGCACACATCCACATCCACGCAGGGGGCGGTGGGGGGGGGGGGGCTGAGACTCACAGAGCAAGGGATGAATGAAGCTTAGAGGTCACGGAGTTCATTATTCCCCAAACAAGGCTTGCTTGCCTCTGAGGGGGATGCTCCTAGGTATCACCTGAATGAACAGTTTGTAGCTTAATTATCAATTTATTTTGTTGTGTATTAGGAAAGAATATAATTGGTGCATTCAATCCTTGATTTCATGTGGATTATCGCCTAGGGTGTTGTTCCATTTTAAAAAAACTACTTGGTTTAAAGTTGACTTAAAGTCAAGCATGAAGTATTAGTATATGTGGTATAAAATCATGAAGGTGGAAGTTTGGGAAACACTAATCTGGCTCCCTTGGTTCACAATGGGGAAACTGAGGCCTGAGATGAAGGGAGAAACAGCATCATGATCTTGACTCCCAACACTGATATTGCACTTGAGAGCCCATTAAGTGCCTTAAGAGAGAGGTTGTTGTGAGGGACAGATTTGCCCCAATAATGGGAGGTCGAGATAATGGCCATCATCCCTTCCTACAAATGAGGGAGCAGAGAGCCTGACAGGGCAGTGGTGGGAACATAGGTTTCAAAGTCAGATCGACCTGGAGTCACATCCCAACTCCCTGTTTGTTTGCTGTGTGGCACTGTACAAGTGAGTTAACTCTCTGAGCTGCAGGGTCCTTATCTGTAATGAAAAGCCTTACTCCTGCATGACTGAGTTTATAAGGCTTAAAAGAGATGTTCAAGCCCCCGGCCCACAGTTGGTCAGTCTCTGTCCCTAGAGAGAGAAGGGGACTCGCTTAAAGGAACATACAAAGCAGAGTCGGACCTGGAACCCAGGACTCCTTGCTCGCAGTCCCATTCTCTTTCCTCTGAGGACCATCCCTCCTCATCCTGGTTCTGCAAGTCAGTCCTTGCTGCAGTGTCACAGCGCCCGCTGGGAGAAGAGCGGTGGCGTGGTCTACCCTGACTGCCACTGGGCTGGCCCGACTTCCTATGACAAAAGCACCAGCAACTTAAAAAGGCCTTTGTGAGTGAACCTGTGGGACAGGGAGCTGGGTCTGGCTGGCTTCATGGGCTGCCAACTGAGGGTGAGGCTGCCCCTGTCCCGGGGAGCAGTGGGAAGCAGTGCCCCTGTGCTGCCAACCCCCGCAGCGCGTGGCCACCTGCCCGGGGTCCTGGGATGGGCGGGCGGGCACTGGAGAGCCCTGTTCCCACCCAACAGGAAAGCATCCTCATGGCCCTTCTGGGGCTGCGCACGAAGGAGAGGCCTGCCTGTGGCGGTTTACACACTGGCTGCGAACTGCAGGTGTGCAGACCAGCCGGGCCCCCACCACAGCAATTATGCAGAAGATTCGGAAAGACCAGGCCTCCTCGGAATTCCCAGATAGTTCAGTGTTTGTGATCATCGTCCCTTCTCATTCCTCTTTCCTCTCTCTCTTCTGCCTGCTTTTGCTCTTCCCCTCTCCCCTCCTGTCCTTGTTGATTCATTTATTCAAGAGGCACAGTAGCGTGTCAGCGGCTTCGAGGCAGAGAGGCCTGCGCTTGAGTCCTGGCTTTCCCTTTAATATCTGGTTGATCCATTTGAAATGGCCACTGTTGGAAGTCTAAAATGGTTGAGAGCCGTGCACAAGTTACTTAATCCTTCCGGGCCTCAGTTTTCCCTCTGTAATTCTCCTTGTTTCACAGGGTTATCACACTTAAGTTATAACGTGTGTGAGATGTTTGCCTCGCTTGGTGCCTGACACATAGTAAATACTTGTTTATGTACTTTTAAAAGGTGGAATATAGGCAATTTCATAGGGTTTACCAATTATTTGTAGATCCTCTGTGGAAGTTCCCATACCACACCTTTCTGACTTTTTGTATCCTTAACTGTGAAATGGAGACAGTGTCTATCTCAAAGGTTGTGGTGTAGATTAAATGAGCTAATGTGTGTCAAGCACTCCTTGTAAGCACCCAACAACTGGTGGCTGTTCTTTTCCATTATTTAATTCATTGGTTCTACAGACGTTTCTCACTAACTGCTGTGTGCCAGGCTCTGTGCAGGGTGCTGGGAACACAGAGGTGAATGAGACACAGCTCTTTCCTTCAAGGATTTACTGTGCAGTAGGTTCGACAGGCAAGAGGCTTGTGAATATTTTATTTATGGGGAAATAAATGAAACTGCTAAACTGCTGGACTGAAACTTCAGGTTCTGTCTTAACCGGGGAGAGCATTCGTTGAGCATCTACTCTGTGCCTGGTGCAACATACACATTATCTCATTTAGCTCATGACACAATCCTACAAGGTAGGCATAATGGGAGGAGCTGTGGCTCAGAGCCGGAAGTTACTGGCTAATGTCTGTCTAACTCCAGTGTTCGGTATCTTTCTATTTTACACAGTCACCCTCAGGGAGCAGAGGTAGGGAGGAGGAGTGACAGGGGGCTGAGAGGTAGCAGTCAGGTTGACTTGATTTGTAAGTGTTTCCTTCCTCTGAGTTGCTTGCGAGTCTGCAGGGACATCTGGGGCTGTGGAGACTTCTGATGGGTTCCTCCATCTTGCCTGAGATGGGCCATTGTGGTCCGAAAATAACTGGGCACTTCCCTAGAGATTGAAGCTTGAGCTGAGAATAGTAAAATAGTATCAAGTCCATGTAGCTCCAATTCCCCTCCCCAAAGATGAGATGTTAGTGGATTACCTTTAAAGCCACAGAGCCTAAATGGAGTTCTATGCTGTGCCTTAATAACTAATACTCTTAGATGTTTAGCTGTTCATTGTATGAGCTGCCTTGGCAGGGAAATTAGACATGTAGAATTTTGAGCTCTGGCCTTATTCAATTTCAAATTAATTTTTATGTAAGCACATAAGATCAATGAGGTACTTTCTGCAGCTTGGCTAATATACAGCTTTAAGAAGCCATTGGTATTATTTTGCTGTTTATTTGTGTTGAACAAGGATTATTGTTCTCTAAGTATTATTTTCTGGTTCTTGGGAGGTGGGGCTGAAAGGGAGGAATTAAATTTTCCCGGTAGGCTTGGGCTGAAATGTTGTTAGGGACATTTACTTTAGAGCAACGAGAAGAGCATTGCCTGTGGCACTCGTCCAAGATCTGACGGTCAGAAATTAGAGAAGTGGTCCAATGAGGGACCCGTAACTAAAGAAGCCATCGAATTTAGAATGGGATCATTCTTGTGTGTTTATGAGAAGATCTAAGCAAGACTTTCAAAATAAAAATATTTAAAGTATTTAGGTTAAACCAGAGTAAATTTGCCATGTCCAGAGATTATGAGATTTCATTCATTCATTCATTCATTCATTCTACAGTAATTTGAGCATCTACTATGCACAAGGCATTCTGCTAGGCATTATCAGGTACACAAATGTGGAATTCATCCTGTGACTAGGAGACCACAATTCAGTATAGAATCCTATCTAATAAAGAGGGAATATGCTAATGGACCATCATGCCCTCACAAAGATGGCGGTGTCCACAATCAATAAGGAGGGAATATGCTAATTGACTGCCACACCCTCAAAGATGGTGGCGCCCACAGCCACAAGATGGCGGCACCCAGTATCCTCAGCCCTGCCGGGGCGGCAGGTGTGCGGCATGGCCGGGCCCGCCCCCAGGCAGGTCCGGCCACGCCACGCACCTGCCTTCGGAGTCCCCCAGTCCCCTCAGCCCCCCAGCCACCCAGGGCTGTCCCAAGGCTCAGGCAAGCCTTGGATGACGGCTGCCCAGCCCCCCAGGGACACCTGAGGCGCAGGTAACCAGGGCTGGCCAAGGCTTGTGCTGCCGGCAATGGCAGCAGCAGAGGTGTGATGGGGGCGTCTCCTTCCCCTGATCGCCAGGTTGCCTCCCACCCCTGAGGGCTCCCAGACTGTGAGCCCGGCCCCCCCTGCTGAGGGACCCCCCTCCAGTGCATGAATTTTCATGCACCAGGCCTCTAGTATTTTAATATAAGGCATAGTGATAAGAATCGTCATAGAGGTACAAATTAGTGCTGGAATAATTCACTGAAGAAATTATTCATAGAAGAGAGATTGAAGAGATGACTTTTGAACTGGACCTTTAAGGGTGCATAGCATTCAGACACATGAAGAAGAAAGGAAATGTCATTCTTGGAGAAGGGAACAGCCAGTCCATAACCAAGAAGAGTGGGTTTAGGGCCACCAGATCCAAGGAAAATGACAACATACTTTACCACTGACATGCCTTTAATCATGCTCCGCCCTTCTTCAGAAATGCCGTTTCCTTCTTCCAACTGCATAGTCCTCAGGGCTCCGCTTGTCTCTCTTTCCTCTCATCCAAGGTCAGCCTGTGCCGATTCAACTGGCTTGTCTTACAGGTAATCCTCTGAGAGACGGGGGATTAGAGGACATGTAGCTTGTTGGTTATAGTCTCACCTAGAGCTCCACCTCTGTAGTTCAGTCTTCTGTACATTTTACGTGGTCCTGGTCCTTGATGTCACAGAATAGTGGCCAAGAAACATGCCTTCAGCAATGGGAAGTTATAGTGCCCCTTCTAGTAACTGCTAAACGTGGGGACAGGGATGGTTCTGGATAATGGATGCTCATCCAGAAAACCCTGTTGGGTTCAGCCCTGGTTAGTTCTGAGTTCCTTTTCATACTCTTGTAGAGTGTAAGACTCAATATAATTTTTTTTTTTTTTATGATTGAGGTTTTTAAAGGACTCCAGGCCTGTAACTCTGAACATCAATTCTTATGGCTCCTTATTGATGCCAAGCCCAAGAAACCTACTAAAAGTTATTGTCTAAAGCCCTGGGGTGAAGTTGTTTTCTTATCCTTTGCCGTTTTGTTTTAAAGACAGAGGGAACTAGATAGCATTTGAGTTGCTGGGGGCTGTGATGTAGCAAGGTTTGATTAGCCGAGGTTGTGCCGCTTCAAAGACAGGCACGGTTTGGACAACTCTAATTCAGTGATTTTGAGTAATGGTGAAAGGAAACACAAGATTGGGTTTGGAGAGACTCTGGGAATGTGGTTTTCTGCAACATTGGACAGCTTCCTGCCTGCCCTCTCCTTTTCTCAGTGGTTTCAGTTGGTGATCAGAGCATCCCACAAAACCATTTTGCATCACAGCTCTAGATATAAAGAGTTATTTCTCCCCCAAGAAGTGCTCAGAGGGGTCACGAGAGAGGCATCGGGGATGAAGAGATGCTGCTTCAGTCTCCACGGCAGCTCAGCTTTCCCAGGCCATTGAATGGCTTTCTCCCCCATCACCCTTCTCTGGGAATTTTTGGCATCACAACCCGATACTCCATGAAGGACTCCATGAGAAATAAATCAGGGATGCTCCTTACTTACAGAAAAAATATTGGCCTTTCACTCTAACCCCTGGTTGTCAAAGATATTCCCTTGCCAAGGATAACAACATCTACCCACAAGTGGCTCCATTGACGAGGAGGCTCAGGTCAGCAGGAATCCCAGTGTCTCTCATGGCGGACTTCCAAGAGAGGAATATGACTCTGGGTTTGGGGAGAGGGAAACCAAATACCCAGTGAGAACCTCTTCACAGCTCAGAGCACAATCTTACCATTTTTTTTTTTCTAATGAATTGATTGACTCCTCCCCAACTACTGGGTTAGCAGGAAATTTGTATCCCTCTTGAGGTCCTATCTGACCCCACCCCCACCCCACCATGTTGTCATTGTCCAGGGACTTAATGATTTATGCAGTGCAAAGGGTCGGTCATGCTTCTTCTCTAATCCGAGGAAGCAGTGGCATTTAAGGGGTTCACCACTGCTATTTCCTTTACTTAGAGCAGCCATTTAAGACTGGTCTTGGCACCTCTCTCCCTAAAGAAGAGGATTAAAGAAAAGCACAAATTAAATCGCTGGCGTGGCACCCTGCTCCAATGTGATTGAGACGTCTCAGCAGCTGAGTAGGACACCCTTCGCTTCCAAGATTCTTTCACTCCTTCAGCCAAAGAGACCCACATCAAACTAAGCTTTTCCTCCCATGAACCCAGGCTGTGGCTTCTTTGTTCAGCTCCTTCCTGCCCACATCTGTCAAAGAAGGTCAAGTCCCGTGGCTGCTCTGGGTCTGTCTCCTCCTCTACAAAAAGAGGATGGCAATGAGCTTGGGCTTGTTGTGGGGAAGAAATGAGATAAAGCGGATGCATCTCTACTTGGCTTCTAGCGCATTGAGCTTGACTTTCTCCATCTCTCTGGCTGCTTGTCCCCTTCTTCCTCTCTCTGAGTAAGAAATAGCAGAGCACACATGCAACTAGGATTACTGAGGAAACTCTTTGATTTCTAACCAGAACCCTTGCCTAATTATAGGAGAGCAGCTTGTTCAAGTTAAATACCAAATAGGATCCAAAGTTCTCGTTTTCCATCTTCAGAATCCAGGTATGAAACTCCCCAGGGAGCTAGTCATTGGGATATGTGATCGAAAGTCACATGCCTTTTGGGCTGTGGCACAAAGTGGTTGTTGTTGTTTAATTTCCTGGAGGAGGCGCGGCAATCTCCCACAGCCCTGCCAACAGTGGGTATCATCAAGGTTTTGGATTTTGCCATTCCAACACATGAAAAGTGGCATCTCAATATTTAAAAAAAATTATGAATGGAGCTGCACACCTTTTCAGTACGTAAAGCCACTTGTATTTCATTTGCTGTGAATTGTCAGTTTATATTGTTTGCTTATTTCTTATTGCATTGTTGATCTTTTACTTATTGATTTCTTGAAGTCTTCATATATTGGAGATTATGTCTGTGCAATATGAGTTGCAATTTTCACCCTAGTTTGTTGTTTGTCTTTTTTTACTTTGCTTATGGTGTTTTTGATTTTTATGTAGTCAAATTTATCAATTTTTTTTCTAACTTCTGGGTCCTGGTCCAAATTATAAAAGCCTTCTTTAGGCTGAGGTTATAAAATAATTCTTCAATGATTTCGTCTTCTCATATAATAATTTCCTTTTTTAATATTTAAATCTTTGAGATCTTCCAAGTTGTTAATAAAATCCAGAAGTCATATTTTTTGTTAAGTACTCCAATTTTTAATATTGGCAACTAATTCACATCACATACACATTATATTGGACTAACAAACACACATGGTCTAGATTTGACCTATGAACCCCAGATTTGCAATCTCTGGTTTAAAATTGGATCATCATTCTACCTGAAAATATCAAATAATTGGGTAAGTGTAGGCGTGCTGTTTCTAAAATACATCTTTATTTCTGTGGTTTCTTTCTCATCAATTCCCAGTTTGTTCTGAAGCCTTTGTCCTGTATCCCAGTGCCTTTGCCTTAGAAGGGGTTGGCTAGTGGCCAGTCCTTCAGTTCTGAGCTTTGAGAGCCACTGAAAGTTTTGCCAGCTGCAGATAGGGGCTCCCATTAGCCATCACGGGGGTGTTATCTCCCTGGCACATTCAAGCCACTGTACTGCCGTGGCTATATTTAATTGGTTTTGCACCCAAAAGGGTAAGTGCTTATCCCTGGTATTACTTAAGTGAACACTGAATTCAGACTAAAATTACCTGATTTTTAAAAAATGCAGCTCATGTCCTTCCTCCTCAGTGCTTAGAGATCACTGTGTGAATGATGTTACTTGAATGTGAAGCTTAATACCCTGACCAGGAGCTAAGCCTTGAGCTCTGTTTGCTTTGCTCTCTTCGGGGAAGCCCTGTGCCTTACAGCCCCCTCTTCTCACTGCCACTCACCGTGATCTTCCTGTTGTAAAAATTTATAAGCAGAGAATCAGGGTGGGAAGAGAAGGGTTGATCAGCAGGACTGTTAAATTATGAAAAGAGCAGAGATGTGCAAACTAGTGGTTGGCAAATGCTTTCCCATGCGATCCTTTCTTCATCTGTGTCAAGAAAGCTCTTGCCTAAGAACCTTGACTTGTGTGCAGTGTGAGAAGGTACTTGAAGACAAAAGCCAGGTGAGGGAGGACCTTCTGCCAGCCTGATGATAGAGCTAGGGAACTAAAAATTGGATACCCCTGAAAGAGGGCTCTCCCGGGGAGAGGGGGCAGGGGAAAATCCTGAATGGCCATCCATCCTTGCCCATCCATTGCACAAGCTGATGGACCACTCCGTGAAGCCTTCCGGCATCCGCAGGCACACCCAGAGTGCTGCCTCCCTCCTTGGGTTGGGAGCTCAGTGAGGACAGAGCTGGTGGTTCCCAGATCCATATCCAGCTCCACTCACAGATCCTGATGCAGGTTTGCTGGGTGAGTGAAAACGTGTGCTAATGCTTTATCTGGCAGCTCCTGGCACTACCAAGGGGGCTGGGCCTCTGTCACTTGTCAATCAACCAATCAACAGACCTTCACTGAGCTATTACAGGAGTGCCCGGAGCTTGGTAGAAAGAAGGCTGGTTCTGGGGTCAGGAGATAATGGGTCCTGATTTTGACTCTGCCATGAACCTACTGGGTGACCTCAGCCCGCTGGACCCTAGCCTCTCCGAACCTTAGTTTTGTCTTGTGTAGTGCGAGGATGGTGGACTATGGCTCTCCACGGCCTCCCCAGCTCTGCTGTTCTGAAGACTGTTGGTTCAGAGATTGTAGGGAGGGACCCCTGTTCAGTGATGTAGACATAGGCTGGGCACCCCCAAGTGCCAGACACTTTATACCTTCACATCACTGCTTTCATTTTAACCTTCAAAACACCTCTAGGAGTCAGATAAAGAGCTTCACAGACAAGAACAAGCTAAAGGAGTTTATCACCACCAAACCAGGATTATATGAAATGCTGAAGGGTATTCTTTAAGAAGAGGAAGAAGAAGAAAAAGGTAAAGATAAAAATTATGGACAACAAAGTGACAACAAATACATCTCTATCAACAAGTAAATCTAAAAATCAAGTGAATAAAAAATCTGATGAACAGAATAAACTGGTGAATATAATAGAATCAGGGGCATAGAAAGGGAGTGGATTGACAATTCTCGGGGGGAAGGGGATGTGAGGGGTGCGGGAAGAGATTGAACAAAAATCTTACACCTATGGATGAGGACAGTGGCGGGGAGTAAGGGCATGGGGAGGGGGGAATCGGGTGGAGGGGAGCTATGGGGGGAAAAAAGAGGAACATCTGTAATAATCTGAACAATAAAGATTTATTTAAAAAAAAACACAAAACACCGCTAGGAGGTGAGTGTTGTTATCTCCATTTAACCGGGGAGGTGTCTAAGGCTCAGGAAGATTCAGCTCAACCAGCTCCTCCAGCGGCCTGGACGCAGCGGGTTCCATCAGAAAAGGCCCTTGTTGTTCTCCCGCCAGGGCCTTCAGTCCCACATCGTCACTTGGTGACACTCAGTTTCCAGTTCCTTTCAGGCATTAAAAAGAAACCTCATCTCGAGTTATTTGAACAACTAATCCAATTTATATCGAAAGCTTTAATTGGATATGCAATTTAAAACTTGGTCCCTCCCATCAGCTCCAGCCTGGTGCGGAGCACAGGGAGTGAGGGTGTGGGAGGGGGAGCACCCTCTGTGAGGTCATTCTCCTGCTCCACTCCTCCCCACACTCCTCCCTCCCTTATCCCCTGGCTCAGGCTCCTCGGGGTTGGGTAGGGGACACAGGACACAGAAGCAGGCTTCTCCGGCAGCCCACGCTCTTTGCAATTCTTGCTTCCCAGTTGCCTTTGTCAGGGCAGTTTCCCAAAGTCGCCTCCTCCATGGAGTCCTCTGAGCCCCACCCCTTTTGTGGACTGGGCCCCACCCCCAGCAGACCTCGCCGGTCCTGCCAGCTTCAGTCCCTTCTCCCCACCGCCTTCTGCAGCTGGGTCCTTTTGAGACAATTCAAGCACAGTGGACTTCACCGGCTCTCTGTCCCATGTGGACAGTGCACACTTCCCCGCTGAAAGGCGAGGGAGCAGCTAACCCCCGCCGACCTGTCCCCTGCCTGGCCATCCCGGCCGCCTCAGCCCTGGGCGGCAGGGTTCATTGTACATACACTCCTGGAGGCAATCCAGAGGTCAGGAAGAAAATAATTGATAAATGTGACTACATAAAAGTCAAAAACGCCATGAACAAAATAGAAACGACAAGCAACAAACGAGGGGGATAATTGCAACTCATATTGCATAGGTGTAATCACCCTTCTGTCTGCTCCATTAACACGAGAGGGTTGTTTTTACCAGTTTCTGGAACTCAGCACACATCCGCCTAAGGAGGTAAGAAGCCAGTCTCCCCTCCTGCGCTGATCCTGAATCTCCGCACAGCACTGTGCTGGGCCCCTCAGGAGGCCGGGGAGGGGGTCGGGGGAGTCAGCACCCTCCTCTCTCCCCTTCCACAGCCTGAACAGAGAAGGGGGCTCACATCCAGCTTTGCCATCTTTCAGGAAGCGACACCGGGTGTGTCCAGCACTCTCTAGAGCATGGGCTATTTGTCACCCACTATGTTTAGTTTGAGGCTTTAGCCAAGATTCAGACACAGCGGGAAACAACAACAGCCTGCGAAGCCTTTACAATGCAGATGCCTTACTTTAGCTGCATTAAGGACAGCACAGACCCGGAGGAGCAGGGGCATCTCAGATCCTGCCTGGAAGCTGCCAGCAACCGGTTGCACATGGTCCCTCTGCCCCGGGGGCTGGTGGGCCAGCGATAAACAGCTCATCCCTTCCTTCAAGACTTGCTGGGTGGGTGCTGCCTAAAGTCCTAATCAGGGAAGCGCAGCGGGCTGTTGCTTCCTGGAGCAAAGAGGTTGGCAGTCATTTCCCCAGCTCTTTGCTGTATTTAATGACTGCCAGAGCAGCGACAGGGCCATGGAGTGTCCCCGAGGCTTCAACTTGCACAGGAGGAGGCCGGAGGATTGTGTACTCACTCCGTGCATCTCGATGCACTGAAAAATGAGACCCACCGCTGAGCACAGAAGCCTGAGAGAGGCCTGGCCTCCCTAGTTTTCAAATCACGTTTTTGTTTCAGAAACCATTGGTCTGACAAACTCTTACCTGGAATTTAATCGTGTTAAACAGTTTTTCTAGCCAAAGTGGGGCTGGGTGCTGAACTCCAAACCTCTCATTCTGCTTCCTCCCGCCATGGTTCTGGTAGGGCGGAGAGAGAAGTTCTAGAAGAAGCTTTCAGGCCTGAGATCTTAAGCAGAATCTACCAAGAGGAACTGTCCGAGGAAAAGATTTGTACATACAGGTGCAGGGTGGAGACTGGCTGCTTAGCAGCAGCTTGTGAAAACACGACTTGGGGATTTTCCAATAACTGGGAGGCTTACCGTGTGGCATGGCTGTCAAAAGCATCGATAAGCCCAGATTCGTGAATGTGGTTCAAGCCAGGGCAAGCCAGGAGAGGCCCGTCTTGGTAAAGACCCTTACAGCATTCCTTCTATAAAAGTCGCCCCTCATATCCCAGGGCCCACACTCTCCTCTCTGTTGATGGGTCAGAGGAGGGAATATGGAACTGATCTGTAGGCTGGCCAGAGGCTGATGGGACAACCTGCTGCTAATACTCTGTGTGCACGGGTTGATGGTAATTAAGTGAAAACACAAGTTCTCTCCCTGTGGAAATTTCGAATTTAACTCTTAGAGAGTATTTTTGGAGAAAAAAACCACAAACCACATACTCTCAGAGGAAACAGGCAGGAGAAGCTAAAAGGCATCACGGACCCCAGGAACTGTAAGCCAGGAAGGAGTCAGCAGATGCTGAAAAGACTTAAGCAGTGGAGGGCTAAGCAGCTGGTGGGCAGGACCAGGAGCAGCGGAAGTGGAGACAGGACTGGGGCCCCTGAGGAGCGGCTAAGGTGTCCCAGCCTTTAGAACTGCATTGGAGCTGGAATCAGCCTATAGTTTCAAGACATTTTTTGGTGCTAACCCACTCCAGGGTTTCCATGAGGCCCAAGTTCTTGCTTTCTTCTCTTCATTTTTCTCTGCACCTTCGTGGAGCTGAAGAGAGCCTTGCTGTCCTCAGACAATTCACACTCCATCAAAAGGGCCCGGTTCACCCAGAGCCATAAAGCCCTGAGCACACTGCATGTTTACCCCATTCCTCTCAGTATTTGTCAGACTTGTGGCCAGCTCCTGCCACTTCAGTTTTCATAGGACATGGATATATTCTGAGGAAGGGCCCTAGGAATTGTGCTGTATGGAGGAGAGAGGGCTTTGGGGCAGAGATAAGAAAAGAGAGATGTAGAGATAGGATTGCATTTGGGGGGAGGTATGTCTAAAGGCCAGATATGGGACTAAAGAATGGAGCTATTATGAAGGCCATTTCAGCTTTCTAATTACAATGCTCCTCAGCACTAACGTGTGCTACTTTGTCAAGTGGTGAGCTCAACATCAAAGAGGGTGAGCAAACACAGGTTGGGTGCTCCATCTAGAATGCTCTAGAAGGGATTTCTGCATTTGATAGGACAGCAACAAGGCAAAGCCCAAGAGCCCCCACCAGCCTGAGATGCTTAGATTCTTTATTTCTGTACTTTTTAATAGAAAACAGAGGTCTGGCCCTGTGACCTGCCTAATGGGGGGAAGGAGGGTGGAACTTGTTGCTTTTTAAAACTGAGTTTGGAAGCAGGAAAAAGCAAATCTATTTTCAGAGCAGCAAATGCCAACACAATTTATATCAAAACCCCCATCTGCTGAACTGAAAGGCAGTATGGACCAAACATTTTGTGAGCTGGCAACACGCTTGCTTGTTGAAAGAAATTAGCTCCATGGGGACTGCCCGATTAGGCCCCTGAATCTAATTGGGGACTTTATATTAACTCCTTGCAGTTGTGACCACTGTTGGCAAATTGCATTTCCCCGTGATTCAAAGGCAGATCATTGCTTTTCAAAAGATTGAAACCCAATTAAAACATTTAAACTATCTATGCACATATAAAATCTGTATTAGAAAAAAAGTTCTTAAAAAGCAGAAATAAAGTAAGCAGTGCTAGCTACTATAACAGATAAACCTTAAAATACCAATGGCTTAATAAAATAAAGGTGTATTTCTCACGCATGCTATGTTTTCAAATGGGTCAGTAGGGGGCTCTCCTCCACACATACATTCAGGGACCCAGGCTTCTTCCATCTTGAGGCTCTCTCATCATATACATCATCCTGGGTCTGCTCCTACCCTCTCTCTGTATCATGTAATTGTTGGTGACATTCTTGACCAATCTTCCCAGAGTAATCCACTAGATCTTTAGTATCTGGCCAATAGGGCAAAATAAGAGAAAGCATGAAGAGTTATGCAGGAGGTTTAGGTGCCAGGTCTGGAAGTGGTGTTGGTCACTTTGCCCACACTCCATTGGTGCATACCAATCCCATGGTCTCCCTTGCATGAAATGGGACAGGGATGCCAAAGAAGAGAGTGGGACACAAATATTGGTGGTCTCTGTCATAAGAAACAGAAGGTGTGATTTCCCATGTGTCTCAGCAGATGCATGCTCAAGTTTATCAATGACATTGGAATTTATGGTAGGTGATCAGTAGCTGTTGATGATATGGACATCAAAGATAGTAAGGCATCTTGGTCCCTAAAGATAGGAAGTGGCATTGGGGGTCATTTCTGTGCAATTTAGTAATGGAAAAAATAAGCAACTTTCAGAGAAGAATTGATGGTCAGAATGGCCAATGTTTTTATTAGAAAAAGACAAATAAGAACTTAGAAGGAAGAAGGGAAGCGAGGAGCTTTGCAGTGCAGCCTTAGGAAGAAGAAAAGAGCTGAGTCCCCTGGGAAGCATGGAATCTAGAATCCTGGAATCTACAGGAAGTTATTGTGGAACACATTGCTTTTTTAGCTCCTTTAGGAGGCACGTACTGTTTTAACCTTTTTTTTTTTTTTTTTAGTTTATCTGAACAACCAAATTATTATGGACTGGGAGGTGGGAGTCAACACCTTGACTTGGTTATAAATGAGCCATCAAGTATCAAAAATATACTCATTGATCTTATATATGAAGATATCCATTGTCATTTGAATCTCTCTTACTATTATGGTCAGAAGAAGTACAGGAATGAAGTACTTGAAAGGGCAAATGGCATTCTAGATGGTGTGATCTGTCACAAAGGAGACAGTGACCACTCATGAGATGAAGCTACTGCCATCAACTCTCATTTAGCTGGAATGTCCAAGATTTATAAGTATCTGGTTATTTGAAGCTCACCAGAAAAATCTTTTATTTCCAATCACTGTAAATTTGTCAGTTACTCAAAATCTACTTTCTTTACAAATCATATGTGGTAAATACAATAGAATTGTTGCTTGATAAATGTCATGGGGTGTTCCTTCTAATTATTTATTCTTATCAGAATTGGCCCTGTGTGCAAATGATAATTATAGAAAATTGGCTTCTAGTACCACCCCCACACTACTACCGCTCATTTCTCTTTTTCATCCTCTTTCCTTGTATCTTTTCTGCACCCTCATTTTCTGGCAAAATTAACTCCGGGAAATATTGGAGACATAAATATTAGGGACATAAATGAGAGCAGTCCTTTATACTTTAGGGTGCAGTCTTTATTTAGGCAGCTGAAACTCACAAATGGGTCATATACCAAACATCTGTTTGTGAATTATTGTATTTCATCAAATCTCAAATGCCATCGGTTGTAAAATTCACTGTGATTTTATGTACCTCTCAGAAAAAAATTACTGCCAATAAACTATGATTCGATACATTCTAGAATTTTTCTACTTGTTGAAAGCGTTCTCTTATATTTGTTTAGACATAGCTTTCTATCACTCTTGTGCATGCATGAAAAAGACACAGGCAAAAGAAATTGAATAAGGTATTTCTAATATGTCTCTAATTAGAGCCTGAGATTTCTGAATCATTGTTTGAGTCATCAATATGTATGCTTTCCCACATAATATCATATTCTGTCAATGCCAACATAAGCATTAGTAATTTAGTGTTTCTCAAATGAATTGTTCAATGAAGAGCCATTGGTGCTAGGCCCTTTAGCAGCCTTGCAATTATATAGAGTGAGCCTACTTTGGACTCATTGCTTGATTTCTGATGCATCACCATCCCATTCCTTGTCCTAGAACCATTTGATTCTTGAGGCTAAGAGAGTCCTTCATTCTGGCATCATTGTGCCTTAATGTCCCCCACATGCCCTACATGGATAATCTCTTAGATCTTTACAACAACCCTATAAGGTAGGTACAATTACTATCCCATTTTACAGATGAGAAAACTGAGGCTTCCAAAGGTTAAGTACTATGTCTGAAGCATAATTAGTGGCAGGGTGGGGTTTGAACTTCACTTTCTCGCATGCATCTAACCTCTGTGCCATGTTAGTATTGTTGACTTTGTTGATCATTCTCCCCACAGTCATCTCAGCCATGATTGGTAGAAAGTCAGGCAGCTATGGGAAGCACAAGACTGGATTCACGCAGACCTGAACTCAAATCCTGTCTCCAGCCTGATCAGCTATGTCAGTGGTCGGCAAACCGCAGCTCGCGAGCCACATGCGGCTCTTTGGCCCCTTGAGTATGGCTCTTCCACAAAATACCACGGCCTGGGCGAGTCTATTTTGAAGAAGTGGCGTTAGGAGAAGTTTAAGTTTAAAAAATTTGGCTCTCAAAAGAAATTTCAATCGTTGTACTGTTGATATTTGGCTCTATTGACTAATGAGTTTGCTGACCACTGAGCTATGTGATCCTGGGAAAATTACTCAATTTTTCTGAGTCTGTTTTCCCAACTATGAAAGTGATGGTGATAATATTGACCTCATAAATAGGCTGTTAGGTTTGGATGGGATAACTTTTGTAACAGGCCCCACATGGTGCCATGTTTACTTCCTGCTCCCAACACGTGCCCATTCACATATCTTGCCCTTTATCACTCACACAATGAACAATCAAGAAATATATTTTCTGACTGAATATTGTGATGGGTGTAATTTCCTGGGTAACTGAGGGTTAATTAGAAATCCTCTCTTGTTCCAACCCTTGTTAAAAATCCTTACAAAATGTCAGAATCCATTTTTCTTACATGCGGCAAGCATGATTTAATCTTTGATTCATCTGAACATCAGTCCTCATTACCCAGGCCTGCAGGTATGGCCAAGACTGATGTAGGATATTGAGAATAACATGCAAATTGGTTTAAAAAATTAATTCCAAATGTGAACTTTTAAAAAAGGAATCTACCTTTTTTTTTGTGCAGACCTTCAGCAAAATGCCTATATATTTTACTAGTTAGTAATGTAATTGAAGGCAAGCTATTAGAAGCATTCTGTCTCTATATGCAATTGCTACTTAAGTATTTATTCAATCATTTATTTAAAAAATTAACTTAGAGCCTACTACGTGCCAGGCAAGGGGGCTGCTATACAAGGTAGCTTCTACATGAAGCTATTGTATAGTGGGGAAGACAGACAATTGGTGGGGGAGCCTGGGAGGTATGGGAAGCCATGGTAGAAATTCCTACATAGCTTGGGTTTGATGACTGGTGAAGGTGAAAGTGTTGATGGTGAGGACAGGGAAGGCATTCTGGAGGGAGTGATACTTAATTCAAGAGTTGAAGTTGGACAAAGGGAAAGGTTTTCTATGTAGGAGACACAGCCTGTGCAAGAGCACACCTAGTGCTGTCCAAGGAGCTGGGGTCAGTATGGTTAGAACAGAGTGGGGATCCAGAGGGAGGGGCCAGGTCATGCCTCTGAATGATTGTCCGAAGGAGTCTCCTGCAGCTTCAGTCATGCATTCTTCCATTCTTTCATCAGTCATATCTTTGGCACCAGGGGTGCTGGAGACACTAAGTGTCTTAGGCACTGAGCATGCACAATAAGCAGGTAATGGCCCGGGCCTCAGGGTCTACTCAGTCTGTGGGGAAAATAGGCACATGGGTGAAGTCAAGCATGGTGGAATGTGAAAGATAGGTACAGATCACAGAGGAGTGAGCAATAACTCACCTCAGGAGATGCCAGGGTCCAGAATGACTCTGTAAAGGACAAGACACATGACCCGTGCCTGTCTTGTTATGATTGGACCGCAGTGTCCAGCTAACACATCTCCTGGCATCAAATAGACATTCAATGAGTATTTGGTAATTGATTGAACAAAGGAATGAATGGGGAAATGGTTTAACACGCCCCCCACGCCCCCGATAGCGGTTCAAGTGATTTTCTTTAGTCTGTGCTGCACACAAATCTGGAAACACCTCTGCCTCATTGCAACTCAGGCCACATAATGTTCTGGAAATCAGTGTAGAAAAAAAATGCATTTGACCTTGCTGACATGGAACTTACAGTGGAATGAAGAAGACAGGCATTAAATAACTAACCACACAAACAATTACGTAATTAAAATGGTGTCATGAGATACAAAGAAGATGTGGAGGGTGATGTATGGGGACCTGAAGGGGGACAAGGAAGGCTTTCTTAGAAATTGCTGTTTGCACTAGATTCCAAAGGGAGAAAGGGCAGAGGGAGCAGCAGACGAAAAGGCCCCAAGACAGACAGGAGCAGAGTGTGTTACAAGACACAGCAAAAGGCCTGTGTGGCTGGACCCTGGGGACTGGCTGGGAGAGTGGCCGGAGATAAGACTGGGCACCTGCAAAAGGTCCCCCGTGAGGTCTCCCAGCCACGTTAGAGATTTTGATCTTCGGCCTAAGAGTAGTGAGAGCCACTGAAAGGTTTTAAGCAGGAGAAACGTGATCAATCACACCGGCTGCTCTGAAGCAAGCAGATTGGAGGGGAGCCAGAAGGGACAGTGGGATACACACATGAACATGGGCACACACAGCCTCCCACGGGCTGGCAGTGCCCTGTACAGACAGCCGTAGGAACATGAAACTGAGGTCTGATTAAGAGAGGACTGAAGTTCCCATATTATTTTTTCCTAGACTTTCTGAAATGACCCGTTCCCTCTTCCTGCATTGAAGCTGATGCTAGAAAGAGGACGGTGACTGGCTATTTACTTTTTAACCACTTTGTGAAACAACAGACGTGACGCTTCTCTTCTGGCTGTTATTCTCAGGGAGAGGATGTGGTTCACAGCAGATAATGTGCTTTTATCAGAGCCCATTTCCTCCCTTGGTTTCAGAGGGAGGGCAGGAGGGCAGGAGGGCAGGAGGGCAGGGGGCAGGTTAAAGTTGGGCCGGAGTGGAATTCACCCTTCTGTCAGCCACTGGCTGAAAGTGAGCATTAGCACATATTCAGTTGGGTACTGGAGCTCCTCTTGGACACAGAAGGGGTCCTTATCTCATTTTCCCCATCAATAATGAGCTGTTAGATCACACTCTCATGCCATTTGCAGAGATAGCAATGTGCTGGCCTAATTGTGGCCGCCCCGATGCCCCATCATCTTAATCCTCCTCCTAATGGCTTGGCAGGGGAGCTGGGCGGCTGGGAACTACCTGCTTGGGCCTGCCTCTCCTCCTTGTGAGAAACCTCCAGTTTCAGAAACAGGGACCCTCCGGGCTGAAGCGGAGTGGAGCTCTGAGGGCAGCGGGGGCACTGGGAGGGGAGACCGCAGACGTTCCCATCTGTGTTCTTCCTCCTCCCCACCTCCCCAGAGACCCTCTCAGGAATGCTAATGGGTTGAGGAAGGCTGGGCCTCCATTCCGATTCCCTGAGCGTTTCTCCTATCTGGCTTTGCGGGCAGGGCAGACGAGTAAACTGCTGACTTCTTGGGATTAGGCCAGCTGATGAACAAGGATAATTATGTCTGTGGGTTTGGAATTCCTCAAAACCAAAGGTGAAATGATTCACCCCGGAGTAGGGCTTTCCCCAAAGAAATGACTTCCGTGCCAGTACTGGGGTAGCTAGAAAAGAGGTGCATTTCTCAAAGGTGGGGAGATAACTGTTTTCTCTGTTGCTGAGGGTGCCCAGGTGTTGGAAGGTGTGAGGAGGGGTGGTCGGCAGAAGCCTGCAGAGATGTTGGGAGGTGGTGGCATCACTGAAAGGGTCCAGAGCTCTGGCCCCACCCTGACGCCACTGGCTGCATGAACTTACACAAGATGCCCTTTTGCTGCCTTGGCCTTGAAAATGAGTGTGGCAATGGGCTATATCAACAGTATCATCCTCTCCCTCTCAGGCACCATCTTCAGGCGCGGGGCTCATTTCCCTTGTCCAAAGAAGCCACACAGGTGGACTGCCCTGTGTGGCTAGAGTTTTAATTTCAGCTGCTGCTTCCATTGTGGGGAGAAAGGTGATCCCTTATGGGGTGAGATTTGAGATACACTCCTGCCCAAAGAGGTCACCCCATCTCCCTGCCAAAGTGCCTGCAATTCCCACGCTCACATCTTATTTGAGAGGGAAGCCAGATAAAGTCGTGGAAAAAGCATGAGCTTTGGTGGTGAGACATATGTTGGGCATTCCCAGATTTCTCTTTCTGAAGACACTGTCACCTCCAAGTCCTGTTGCCACATGGCAGCACCCTGCTGGACAATCCAAGCGGAAGTGCTGGGTCAGCACAGCCTCCACCCGCTACTTCAGGGGTGGGGTATGTCCGGCCTGCAGGCGGTATAAGGCCTGAGAAATCATTTAGTCTGGCCCTGCCAAGGCAACTGCAGGCAGGACTCAAAATTCAATAACTCTAGGAGCTTTTTTTATAGCAACATACGTTTATATTAAGTGAATTTTGATAAGCGAATGAGGTTATAAATATCCAAATGGCCCTTGGCAGAAAAAGGTTCCCCACCCCTGCCCTACTTGCTGGCCCTTATCCTTGTTGGGTCTCTCCTAATTGTGAGACCTGGATGGAATGCCACGCTACAGGATGGAGTTCCTGGCCTCCTCGGTGCCTACTGGGTGGGGGCAGGGAAGAGGGACAGGACGGAATGATACAACATAGAAGTAAAGGGAGTCCACTCTCCACAGACTTGGACCAATGGGAAGGAAGAAGCTTGGGGGAGATTGGCAAATCCTCCCCACCTTTCTCCCTGCAGTGCACCAGTTTGTCTTTGCAAATCTTTTGGAGAAAGTCCCACATGCTGAGCAAACACACCTGTCAACAGGCCTGCTGTGTCCCATAGCAGCTTGTGAGGCAGCGAGGCATCTCATTGCATCCTTGTGTCCCTTTCTTCGCCTCACTCTCCTTCTCCCTCCCCTGGGACGGCGCCTCCCAAACCATGTCTGCACGTGGATTCCTGTTGAAGCTCCGCTCTCTAGATGACCCAGACTAAGACATCTGGTTCGGCATTTGGACCTGCCACACATGAGCTGTGTAACCTTGTGCAAATTCTTCACATCTCTTAAAATGTCCGCTTTCTTTACTATAAAATAGAAATAATAATAACTACCTTTTAGAGTGTGAAAAGTAGATATAATGTCTATAAAGGACTTAGCACAGAGCCTGATGTACATGCAGAGTGAGTGCTCAACGTTTATCATCTTTGTTATTGCTGCTGTTATTGCTTGCGACAGAAATGGCTAGCTGTCCATCAAATACTAGTGCACCTCTTCCACAGTGAAGAGTGATTGCTGTGGCCAGCCAGGGCCCTCATTCCTCAGAACTTCCTTGCATCTAGGGAAAGCCTTGCACCTAAGTTCTGGCCAGTGGAATGTGGGTGGAAGTGATAAAATGCCTCGTCCAGGCCCGGCTCATAAAATGTTCTGGCTGCAGTTTAACCACGTGCTGGGACAGCTGAGCATCCATCACCCTGAGGCCTGAATGGCTGCAGAGCAGAGGCCCTGGCTCACCAGCCCTCCCCTCCCCGCACCATTGGACTTTTTATGAACAAGAAATGGATTTTGGATTTTGTCTGTTATAGCAGCTAGTGTCACCTTAATAATTACACTGTTATTGCTATTGTTGCTACAATTTATTGTTATTCAGAGTAAGACCTTCCCTGGGAGGCTCTGTTAGGCTTTTCATGTGGACTTTGGAATTAGAATGCCTGAATGTGAATTCTAGCTCCGTCACCGGCTAGCTGTGTGACTTCCGTGCTATAAAATGGATCATATGGGTAAGAAAACCCATGTAAAGAATAGGAGAGTGCCTGGCACAGAATAATCTCAGTAAAAGTTAACCACCATCTTCACAGTCTCCATCATCTTCATTATCACTGTCATCATTATGTGTCATGGAGAATGGGACAGGGAGTGGACGGGAGGTGGAACTGTGGTGTGTCTCACATTGGAGAGGGGCATGAAATAGATTCAGGACAGGGTGCCCAGGTTTGAGAAAGGCAGTTGAGCAGTGGGAAGCTGAGGTGATGTGGCTCTGAAGACAGGGCCAAACTCACAATTTGGTGCTGAATAGGGTACAGTCTTCTGGAAGATGGTTTCAGTCCTACTGGCCAATATGTGTCTTCTGAGAACCTTGTGTGGCTGGAGCCCTGCACTGGGCACAAGGAGGTGCAGCGAAGAAGAGGAAGGGGCTGAGAGAGGACCCTGAGCACCAGGGATGCACCGGGCCTGGGACTAGGGGTGATCGCTTGTTTAACCTTCACCGCAAACCTCATCAAGTTGCTATGATGCCCATTTTACAGAAGAAGCTGATACCTGGGACTCGATGAAACTTGCCCCAAACCACACAGTAAGTTGTGGAGCTGAGACTTGAATCCGGACTGGGTAGAGACTCTGTTGTCTCTTGAACCACATCCATTCACCAAGGCTAAGTCAGCAGAATTTCAAGATGTAGCTGGGAAAAGGCAAAGAGTGCCAGTAGAGTGGTACTTGCTTGACCTTTGCCATTAACTGACAGCATGGCTTTTGGCAAGTCACTTATTGTCTCTGATCCTTCCTTTTTATTTTATTTTTAATGAGAGGGGAAAGGGTATGAAGGGAAGCCACATGTGCCAGGTACCATACTGGATTCTTTCAATAGAACAACTAACTCATTATCTTCCCAACAATGTACAAGGTAGGTGATGTTATGGGAATCTGAGGCACAAAGAAAGATTAAGTCACTGGACCCAAATCTCTGTGCCATAGCCAACTTCCTCAGTATGGGCATCAACAATGTTTTCGTGGCATGAAGTTCCAAGGCGCTGTGCTTCATTCACCACAGTGGGTATCCTTAAGACTTCTTCCAGCTCTTAATGCATTCAGTCTCATTTCTGTAGAATTTCTTCAGGAAGTGATGCAAGGAAAAAGGCAACTTGAATATCTAGTGCTCTATCCACCTATCCTCTTTCTCGGCCTAAGATAACGGAAATGGAGCCAAGTAGTCCTATTTGCAGCTTAGGATCCGGGATATTGGTTCTGGCTGGGAAACTCTTTCTTCCATGCCCACCTCCCCACTCCCATCATAACTGTGGGCTCCTAGCATTCTCTCTCTCTCTCTTTTTTTTTTTAAGGAGGGGGCAATTTAAGTGCTAATTTTGCACCCTGGCTGGTGTGGCTCCATTGGTTGAGCATCATCCTGTGCATCAAAAGGTTTCCTCCAGTTAGATTCCCAGTCAGGGCACTTTTCCAAAAAATGCTAATTTTGTATCCTTTTTTTTCCTCGACTCCCAGCTCTTCTGTGTGTTCATGTCATTAACCAAGGCTCCCCCATCACAGAGAGCAGGGCCAGGGATTGTTTGGGTCTAAATGAAAGTTGACACAACTCAGGGTTTATCTGCTTCAACGGGCAGCTCCCCAGGGAATGGAGTTTTGACTTGTGGAGGGAGGGTTCTGCTTCTAATGAGCTGCTTGCAGCCTGCCAGGTGAACGCAGGGGGTTAGCGATTGCTTTAGGGGATTTGATAACAAGAGTAAGGACTGCATCTCAGACAGAGTGCCGCTCCCGCCGCCGCGGTAGTCATTAATGCAAACGGCTGAACTGCTCAGGGCTCTTCAGGTTTGAGGGAGCCAGAGAGAACCAGGTCATTGGAAGGGCAGGTACCCCCTGGAACATGCCAATCCACATCTACAGACTGGAGGCTCCTCGACTCTCAGACCTGGGTCTGTGTGGACAACTGCGTGGAACAGATGTTTATATATCTTGGGCCAGGTGAAGAGAGAGAGAGAGAGAGAGAGAGAGAGAGAGAGAGAGAGAGAGAGAGAGAGAGCCAGTGTCAGCCCAGCGCCTCTGTCGAAAGAGTGCTTTGGGCATCAGTGATTCAGCCTCTGTCCAAGGAGAAGGAGTGGGCAGTGAGAAAAAATAACACAACATGGACCAGTGAGGTTAGGGGGCTGCCAGTGGGTTGGAAGGGAGTTCTGTGTACTCCTCCCCCAGAATCTAGGCAGTTTTGCACCCACTCTGGGATTCTGAGACTCACTGTTGCCCAGAGGCCTGTGGTAAAAGAGGGTGATGTTCCTTCTCATCCTGACCCAAAAGCCTTTTCTAGGTAGACAAACCAGTTGGGAAAAAAGACCCTGGCAGTATCCTCACTTGTGGCTTCCCTGGGATTGAGTGGGATGATTCTTTTCAAAGCTTACCTGATAGATTCTCCTTCAGACTGTTCTGTCGACCCCAACAACCATGGACATTTGCACCCCGTTTCATGGTTTTCAAAGCACTTCCACTTACCCTCAGTTGAGTAGCTTGTGTGGGGCATATGTTCAGAGCCTGGGCTCTGGAATTTGACAGAATAGGTTCAAATCCCAGGCCTACCAATTTCTGGCTGAGAAACCAGGACAAAAGTGCTTAACCTCGGCTTCCTGATCTGCAAAGTGGAGATAGTAATTCCTACCTCACAAGGGTTTGGGGGAAGATGAAATGAGATGATGGATTTAAAGCCCGAGGCTCAGGGTCTGGCATTTAATTAGCTGCTATTATTATCATTGCTAATAATCCTTATCATATTCTGAGCTATGAGGTAATAATCTGCGAATTATCAGATGAAATATGAAGCATCCCTGACTTAGAAGATAAGCTTGCTTCATGGTCAGATACCATATCTCCTTTGACTTATTAGGGTAAGTCACAGAAGGTCACTTTCTGGACCAACTAGAAACTTGGGTTGATTTGTGAAAACATCCCAGGAAGAATGTTCCTTCTGTTTTCTTTGTCCACGATGGTCCATGAACTGGTCCTCCTGCTGGGTTCTTGCAGTGAGAAATGAAAGTTGAGACACAGTTTGGAACACAGGAATCCACACCATCCCACCTTTCTTTTCTCTCCTCTGACCAAACACCCTGGCTCCCTGGGTGCCTGAGGTGTTGCCCACCACAAGTGATGAAAAATAAAGGCAATCAATATGGCCTGGGTGCTACTTCAGCACCTGCCCCCTCCTCCCCAGGCCTGCCTGTCTATTTGTATGGGTTAGAACACTACAAGCAATATCCTTAGAAGTGGCGGCCATCTCCCTCCTCTGCAGAGAGAGAGAGAGAGATGGCAAGGGCACCCAGGGCCAGGATGCCCTGGGAGTTCTGGATCCTTCCATCTGGTACATGGTGCTGCTAGGGGTGGCCATTGGCTATTTAGTTGGACAGTTTGTTTTGTTGGACATTCTGTTTTGTGCTCTGGGCTATGAGTAGTAGTTACGTGAACTTGAATAAGTTGCCTAACCTCTCTGATCCTCCGTTTCTTCACATGCAAAATGGGACAACAGTCCTTACTTCATATTATGAGTGCTACATGCAATAATGTATATATAACATGCTGCATATTACCTAGCATATGGTAAGCACTCAGTAGATACCATATGTTTTCTATTTTGTTCACACAGTGATGAGCTGTATAAAAAAGACCTCTTTTGCAATGAGATTAGGTCTGTGAAGGAGAGAAGGAAGCCTGAGAGACAATCTGCTTCCTAAGAGTGATGGCTGAGGAAATAGAGCTGTTTAGACTGTGGTTATTTATCTGTAAAATAAACCACTCAGGATTGTACACAGTGTGTGGTTATTTTTTTCCAGCTGTGAACTATGGATTATTAAATTCACTTAGCCTTTGAGAAAGCCTGAAATCGACCGATTATATTTACTTCCTTCCATGCTCATTCCCTGCGCCAGCCCCTGGGTCTGATAAGCTATCCCGGACTTTGCCCCCAGTGTGGGGAGCTGGGCCCAGTGGGCTCTGTGCTCAGCAAAGACACACACAGGGCTTTGTCCACAGTGGTGTAAGTGGAGTAGGGGCTTCTTGAAAGAGTCCCCGAGAGAGGATTCCGAGGAATGTGGGAGATGAGAAGTGACAGCCACAGGCAGAATGTGTGGGTACCAACCCCCCAGGGAGATCACTTCGATGCCTATCTGTCTCCATCTTCCCAGGCGGAGACTGCCTGATTACAGGCCTGATCCTCCTCTCTCTTGACTGAGAGCAAAGTGAGCATTGGGGTGGAATGTGTGTGTGTGTGTGTGTGTGGGCGGGGGGGCGGGGGGGGGGTTGGGAGTGGGGGACATGGGGTGAGTACTTCTTTATTATTACAGTCTGTTTTCATGTCTGCCTTCCCGTCAGGCTGTGTGATCCCTGAGGGCAGGGCTGGGCCATAGCAATGCCTTCTGTGTTCCCAGTGCCTGGCACAGGGTCCGGCCCAGAGCAAGTCAGTGGTTGTGCTAAGAAAGCAACCGTGGGCTCCAGGGACTCCTCCTCTTTCTGCAATCTTCCCTGGCGTCGACCTCACCCCTGAAGATTTGTGGTGAGAGCCAAGCAGTCATCCCGAGCGGAGGGCAGCGAGGAGCCTTCTTTGCTTTTCTAGGGACGGGCATGACGGGAAGGGATGCTGACCTGACAATCACCTCATTTTCAGTTCACACTGGGACTTCATAAAAAAAAAAAAAAAAGAAGAACTGCCTAAGTGTTTGGAATGGAGGAGAAAAGACCTTTTACGAGGACAGTGAGGTCTGTGCGGGGAGCTTGGGAGTCCGTGTGCTGTTACACAGTGGAGCTGCAGGGTGAGTGGCAGTGTGGTATGTACGGATTTTTAAAACATCCCCTTCTCAGGCACATTGGGAGCCACCCAGCAGCTGATGTCCTTGCACATCATACGATGATTTGAGTCTCTGATGGCGAGGGTCACGTGTAATCAGCAGCATTCAGAACCGCAGTGTCACCTCATCTCCTCCCCCTTTCATTTCCCTGTTTATCAGTGTCTAAAGCCAACTCCTCTGAGTCACGGAGCACCGGAGGAAAACCATGTGGTAGCCAGAAAATGGCTTGGTCTGTCATTTTCTGGCCAGAGCCGGCCCGAGCAAATCACTGGTTCTAAGCCCCGAGGTCATGTGTTAAGTCCTGTAGCATAAATGGCAAAAAACGTTCCTAATCCGTTAATGGTTTATTCAAAGCAGTGCATAATTCAGAACCTTTGCTATTTCCCAGCTGACAAGAAAAATGCCCCGTTAATAAAAAAAAATTAGAAACTGGCACATCTGTAGTCTAGTTTTGGCTTTTGAATTAATGTCTGGTCTCCTGAGTTTTTGAATTAATAAGAGTTGTCTGCATAACCTGTGCAACTTTGTCATTTACAGTGAAATCACGCGCTGGATTGGCTCACTGGGTCTGGTTTGGGGCAGGGTCACGGTCACATACAGTGTCCACCAAGTGGCATTGATTCCCTCTCTCAAGAGCAGAGTCGTGCATGTGATGGGCCTGTGCCCGGGGTATCTGATGCCTCACATTGTGGATGCCAACTGGTGGGCGCTTATTTGGGCCTGCTGGGTGGGATGGAGGTCTGTAGCAATTTCTGAATAAGGTATGGACCTAGGGACAGAGAAGATAGAACAACCCGGAGGCCTGTGATAGGAGTGGCTACTTAGTGAACAACTGCCTGGTTGGGACTTCTCCAGTTACCCTCCCGTAGTACACAGGGATAAAGAGCCTTAGCCATTCCTAATGAATGCCAACCTGGAAGACGCTGACAGGACAAAGGGACTGAGCGTGTCTGCCCTCATTCATATCTGCAGCCCACTCTGTCTCTCTTGCTGAGTCCCAAGGCTGCTGTGTATTGTGTGTCTCCTCTCATTTCCCTGTCTATCCCTCTTCTCTTTTATGACTCACAGATATTTCTAGAGATCTTCTCTCCCCCAAGCAGTACAGACCCTGTCACACCAATGAAAGGGAAGCATACTGCCCTCTGGTTGTCCAGCTACACCTCTCCCCAGTGGTACATGTTCTCCCTTTTCTCCCCCCCCCCCACGTTGTCCCCTCCTTTCTTCCCACAGGTGTCTATTGAGCACCTACTACAGCTCTGTGCCGGGCTGTAGGCATACAGCAGTGAGCTCACAGTCTGGAAGCGGAAAGATGAAACAACCATGGGTGCAAAAACTAAACTAGTTACAGGTGATTGGGGTGCAGTGGAGGAGGGGTGCAGGGGGCTAGAGGAGAAGGCACAGTGAACTGGGGTCTGAATGGCTTCCCTGAGGGCCTGTCTGTCTTTGGCTGAGACCCCACTGGGCCACCAGCCCCTCCTAGTTTCTGCTGCTCCTGAACCCACAGGGGCTCAGAGCATCTGACTAGCCTCGCAGAAGAGGTCAGGGCTCTTTGCATCCTCCTCCTCCTGAGATCCTTCCAGCTACAAATCTAAACCCTTCCCTGAAAAATCTTTTATCCTTTTCAAATGGCTCCTTTAAGGTTTTGCCTCCTGCTCAAGGCCAGAGTGAGCCCTTTAGAAAAGGGAGGGAGAGTCCACTTGGAGCCATCCGTCCTCCTTCCTGTCACTATTGTGCCTTAATTGAACCCCTTTATGTGGGGAGAGGCCATTACGATCATTTTTTTGTTATTAATTGCCTACCCATTTATGCCTCTGAATGGCCTTCAAGGGCAATTTTGGACACGACTGTCTGCTGCCGCTGGGACACAGATTCTTCTCATGGACAGATGCTAGCTCCGGTGAATCAGGGGTACTGGACTGTGATTCGGTGGCTTAACGGAGGCAGGGCCCCCAGAGCACTGAGGGGGCTTGGGCTGGGGTCAGATGCAGGGCTTCTTTGGGAGGGGATGGGAGGAGCTGGAGGAAGGGCCATGTCTCCAAAGGTTAAGCTTAACTACTTGGGGGTTGACTTGTTACACTGGAGCCAATGGGTGTCTGTGGAGGGAAAGCAGTCCACCTGGCCTCCTAGGGTGGGGGCCAAGGCCAGCTGCAAACAGCTGCCTCAGTGCCGGCCAGGAAAGTAGGTCTTGGGGAGCTTTGAGGACATAGCCTCTCTGCAGCTTTATTTAAGGAGGATGGGCAGCTCTTTCTGGCCTGTGACCCCGAAGCTCGAGGTTGTTAGTGATCATTGTCATTTACTGTGTGCTAGGCCCTGTGTTGAGGGCTTTACATGGACTACCCTAGACTGGAAGGACCCTGAGAGCAGGGATCCTGTTCTTTATGCATTCCACATATGCTTATGCACTGCTCACCATTTGCCAGCACTGTGCTGAGCTGGTAGGCAAAACAGAGCCAGCCACCTCTCTTTCTTCCTTTTTTTTTTATTAGTAATATTTTTAAAAAATATATGTGTTTATTGATTTCAGAGAGGAAGGAAGAGGGAGAGAGAGAGATAGAAACATCAATGATGAGAGAGAATCATTGATCGGCTGCCTCCTGCACACCCCCTACTGGGGATAGAGCTTGCAACCCTGGCATGTGTCCTTGACCAGAATCGAACCCGGGACCCTTCAGTCCACAGGCCAATGCTCTATCCACTGAGCCAAACCGGCTAGGGCCAGCCATCTCTCTTTCTCTCTCTCTTTCAGAGACTATAGAAGAATGGGCATGATAGTGAAGGGAACAGACCAGGACATGAATGTGAATTAACAGGTCAGTGAAGGTGTTGGACAGCCCAGGATAGCACTTCTGAGGAAATGGCAATTAACATGGGAAGGAGCCAGGCAGGGGAGAGTTGGGACATTCCAGATAGGGAACAGAACGTGCAAAGGTCCTGAGATGAGACAAACCTTAGTGTCTTCAGGGACCAAACTGAAGGCTCTTTGGCTAAAGCAGAAATTCTCAAAGTGTATCTCAAGACCTGTGGTGTCAGAAACATCTGAGGGCAGGTTAGAAATGCAAGTGCCCACTCCAGATCCACTGAGTCACAGACCCTGAGTGGGGGCTCAGCATTTGTCCAGGTGATTCTGATGGGTCTAGAGTCTGAGAACAACTGGGCTTGAGCACAGTGAGTAAGGGGCTGGGTTGCCTGAGATGAGCTATAGAGCTAGGTAGGGTCAGGGAAGGTGCAATAGCAAGTTTGGATTTTAAGTGCAATTGGAAGGCACCAAGGGATTTTCAGTACGTGGGTGACATGACCTGATTTTCAACTTTAAAATGCTCCTGGCTGCTATGTAGATCAGTGAAGCACGTGGGTGGACAATGGACGATGGAAGACCAGCTGGGAGGCTGCTTGCCATATCCCTAGCACCAACAACCACAAGAGGTACATAGTAGGTATTCAGTAAATATTTATCGAAAGAATGATCACATTTGAGAATGCTATATGTTCTCATGGCATCCTCAAATTTCGTTCGTCTGGTGCCCATAGCATTTGCTACATGAAATTAAATCAATTGTGCATAATTGCTGGTGTGTGTCTCCCACTCTGCTGTGATTTCTACACAGTGCCTGCCACTTAGGGCTTCAAGGAATATGTGTCACATGAATAATTGAATGTCATCATAGCATCTCTTATGAATGGACATTATTATTAGTCCCATTTTACTGGTACAGGACACAAAACATGAGATAAGTTTTCTTAGGATGCCAGAGACAGGAAGTGTAGGGACGACAAGCATTCCCCAAGCTCTTCAGGACTATGTTAACTGCTTCCTCCTTTGTATGGTTACTTTTATGTTATTTAAGGAACCTCACTAGTAGAATTCGGGGAAATGTCTGTGCTGGTGAAACAGTCCCCGGAGAAGAGAATGGTTTGCAGCCTTGAGCAATGCACCAGAACCCACTGCATCAAACGGCAAGGGATAGTTGGGGGCCTGCCTGGTTGCCATGGTGTTTGACCAATAGAAGACGGAGGCCTCTCCTGGCTGTGGCTGAGGCCTGAGTGTGCATATTCATGGTGGGGCCAGCCTGCTAAGGGGGAAGGGAAGGAGGCCAAGCCAGCCAGCACCACTGCTCCTGCTGTTCAAGGTTTGAGCACCTTGGAGGTTGGTGTGTCATCCAAGTGACTGATGACTGCCATCAGCTCCTCCCAACCAGAGGAGGACCCAGCTCTGACAAACACAATCAAAAGGCCCTGCTTTTACAGATAGAAAATGGAAAGGAAAGATGTGCCTTTAAAAGGTACCTGTGATAACCAGTTCCTGGGATATTCCCTAATGTGATCTGCAAGTCACGCAGCCATCTAAGAGCACCTCCGACGTGCCAGGTGATCCTCAGACACGTTTGTGAGATACCAATATGTAACGTCGCTGACATACAGATGAAATATCTGGGGCTTGGAGAGCAAATTAATAACTTGCCCGACTACCCAGATGGAAGTTTCAGAGGTGGGACTGGGACCCAGGTGAGTCTGACTCCAGAGCTCCGGCCCTCTGCCCCGCTCTGTGCTCTCCCTTGGGAGCAGTTGCTTGTCTTTCCCCAGGACTGGGCTCCACTTGACAGCTGATGTCTCCTGTGATGTGGGGAGAGAGATGGACGGGAGGTGAATCAGAGGGGAGTTCAAGGCCTTTTAGACTAGGAGTCCCTGTGTCCCATCTCTGGTGTGCCCTTTCACCTCCCCAGGACTCAGCTCTTCTGTAAAGTTCAGCTGAGGCAAGGGAGGGATCAGGTGACTTATTAGGTATTTTTCTTTATTCACAAATATTTATTGAGCTTCTTACTAGGCCCTTTTTGTGAAGAAACAGACAACATCTCTACTCTGATAGCTTATATTCCGATGGGAGAAGAAAAACTATAAGCAAAATTTAAGCAAGACAGAAGAGAAGGAAAACAACATTACCATCATCATCTTAGGGGAGTATTGATAAATGCTATGAAGAAACCTAAATAAAATAATGTGATAGGAAATCAGGTAGGATGGGTAGGCCAGTTCAGGTTGGGTAGTTAAGAAACGTGTCTCTAGAAAGGTGGCTTGAAGGCAAGAAGGAGCCATTTGTGTAATGACCCAGAGACCAGCATGCCAGGCAGAGGGAAGAGCAAGTGTGGATGCTCTGAGGCAGGACCTGCTTGGTGAGTAGGAGGAAGAGAACTGGAAAGAGGGAGGGCGGAGGTGGGCAGAGCAGGATCATAGAGGGCCTGGTTGGCTGTGGTGAGGAGTTTAGGCTTCATTTCAGTTAGGATGGGAGGCTGTTTAAGAGATTTAAGAGGGAATGGCACCCTCTGATTTGCATTTTTGAAAGGTCACTTGGGCTTCCACATGAAGGATGGGTTGCAGGAGGTTGGAGGGAGGAGCAGGAAGGGCAGACATCCCTGCAGGAGATCTGGCCTGGGGTGTAGCAGGCAAAGCGGAGGAGAGCAGACAGATTTTATAACAAGCTTCTGGGCAGGACTGTGCTGGGCAGAGGGGAGAACAGAGATGTGTGTGAGGAAGCCCCTGCCCGGAAGGATCTTACAGAGCAGTTTCAAACTCACTTTTTAGACCCAAGGAATAATTATAGAGAATGAAACACAGGAGTGGGTTGTGAGGGCATGAAATGGTCTGTGGGTACAGAAGGAATTAGAGAAGTCCTCCCTCCCAGGCCACTCACCCACTCTCTGCCTCTTCTCTGGCTGCACATTCTACGGATGGTTTAGTGGCAGACCTGGCAGCTGTGTGCTAGGTATCTGGCTCTTGCCCAGTCCGCAAGCCCAGCCAGACAAGAGCATCTGGAGGCAGCAGCATCATGGGCAGAGGAGGCCCTAATGTGGCCTCTGGTGCCCATAGCTGCCATCTGAGGAGTGGCTCGTGCCCTGCTCCTGAAGCATGTGAACAAGAGGTCAGCCAGAGAGTTAAGCAGGGAATGACACCCTCTGATTTGCATTTTTAAAAGGCCACTTGGGCTGCCACAGGAAGGATGGATTTTGGTGGAGGAGCAGCTAGGAGCAGGCAGAGCTTGTGCTGGAGAGCAAGGAGGATGCAAAAGTGAGTAGCCAGCTGTGGCTGCTCCCAGAGCCCCTTCCTATGGATGTGTGGTCTGAATGGAGAGGAAGCATTAGGTGAGGGGACCCTGACCGTAGGTGCACAGAATTCACCAAAGCCTTCCTGTACCAAAGCCACACATTGGTGAGAAAATATGATAGCCCTGCACATTGTCCCTAAAAACTGCCCAGGTTCTATGCCTCCTACAGGTTGCACTGTTATGTATCAAGCACTGTTCTAAGTGCTTTCTCTTTAACTTATTTCACCCTTGGAATGTTTTTGAGCAAAAGAGCACTATAGCCTGAGTTGTGTTTTAGGATGATTAATACCACAGTAACCTATAGGGTGGATTGGGAGAGAGGAGGAGACGCCCTTCCAAAGCTCTGATCAGCATGGTGTGGTGGGGAAAGCTAAAGGTTTACATTCAGAGAGAGTAGGGTTAAAGCATGGCTCTTACACTTTTAAATTGAGGGGTCCTGCACAAGAGACTACACCTTTCTTTACTTCAGTTTCTCATCTGGAAAATGGGATAAAACTCTTGATCTTAAAGAATTGTTGAGATTTAGAAAATTTCTATAAAGGACCTGACATGGTATATTGCCTGGTGTATCCTCAGTATGCAACAAAACTAGTTTATTTTCTTTTTCCTTTTTCCTGTGATCTAGGACCACAGCTGAAGCGTTTGAGAAAGCAGGTGCTGAGGTAGAAAGAATAGGGGCTTTGAAGCCAGAGACCTGTGTCAAATTCAACTTTGTTACTTATCCGCTTTGTGACCTTTGACAAGTTAGTTAACCTCTCTGGGCCTGTTTTCTCTTCTGAAAAATTTCATTTTTCAATCCCAGTTTACCTAACAAATAAGGATCAGCACATAGTGGGTGATCCCCGAATAGTAGTTGTTATAAACCATCATTAAAAAAATTCCTGGGTGGGGGGGCGGGTAAAATGAATTTATCAGATAAGGGGATATCTCACCTGGCCGCCCTGGAGGAGAGAGTCCCCCTCCCTTGAGGAGCAGAGTTCTCACTTTTCATTTCCTTCCACATGAATCAGAGGGGGATGAGACTTACTGCATACTTCGGATGGGATTCATAATGTCGAGTCCTTAGGATTAAATTCAGGTCTGATTTTCCAGGAGGGGACAATTAGCACGGCAGCGGAGTTCAGGTGCTGTGACTATAATTTGTAACCAGCACTTTCCCATTTGGCTCCTTTGCGGCCATCTGGCCCCCTTAGTGGAGATCTGTTTTGTTGGCAACTATGGTGCCACGGGGAAGTTGAAATTTACCCATTAGAACTCAGTGCACCATGGAGATTCCCTTCCCAGCCCCATAGAATTATCATCTCCGACCCTGCCTGCCCCTCGTTGGTCCATTGCCAACACTCCTCCATGGGGATTTTCTAGCACTATGATTATTTTATTGCCAAGAATCAGAGTAATTATAACTCGTAGAGGGATTGCCTAGGAAAAGATGAACTTGGGCTTATGCATAAACATATGTGAAAGAAGGGGTTTGGGATTTGTGCATTTTATGTTTTTTTTAGACATGAAACATGAGCTTTATTTCACTTAAAAATACTTAATACGTCTCTACCCACTGCATAATTTGTTAGTAACAATGATGATGATGAAAGCTACTATTAATTGAAAACCTACTGTGCGAAGGGTAGTGTGCCAGGTGCTTTACAAAGATGTCTCCTGATCAGCCCAATGCATACCACTGTTCCTTTTCAAATCATTGCCTGTGACCTATTAATGGGTCATGAAATCAATTTAAAGAATTGGAACCAGCATTTAAAAAATGAAGTAGGATGAAATGATATGGAATGGAATAGCAAATATCATAGAGCTTTGTAGATAGCAAGGGTAAGAACTGTTCATGAGCCCGGCTGGCATGGCTCAGTGGTTGAGTGTCGATCTATGAGCCAGGAAGTTGCGGTTTGATTCTCGGTTGGAGCATATGCCCGGGTTGCAATCCCCAATGTGGGGTATGCAGGAGGCAGCCGATCAATGATTCTCTCTCATCATTGATGTTTTTATCTCTCTCTCCCTCTCCCTCTGTGAAATCAATAAAAAGCTTATATAATAAAGAGGTAATATGCAAATTAACCCTCACGCCCTCACAAGATGGCTGCCTACGACCAGGCTGGCAGGGGGGTTAGTGAGAGATGACCAAATGACTGAACAGCAGGCTGTGTGGGGCGACGAGGCCAACAGGGGGGCCGTAAGGGGTGACCAGGCCAGCATGGGGGGCAGTTGGAGGTGACCAGGTTGGCAGGGGGGGCAGTTAGGGGCAACCAGGTCGGCAGAGGGGGACAGTTAGGGGCGACCAGGTGGCAGGGGGGGGGCAGTAAGAGGCGACCAGGTCAGCAGGGTGGGCAGTAAGGAGCAACCAGCGGGGGCGGTTAGGAGCAACCAGGTTGGCAGGGAGGGGGCAGTTGGGGGCAACCTGGCCGGCAGTGGGAGGCAGTTAGGGACAACCAGGCAGGTAGGTGGTGAGCGATTAGGAGCCAGTGGTCCAGGATTGTGAGAAGGATGTCCAACTGCTGGTTTAGGATCGGGCCTAAACTGCCAGACATCCCCCAAGGGTTCCCAGATTGGAGAGGTGCAGGCTGGGCTGAGGGGACCCCCCCTACCCCGTGCACAAATTTCGTGCACTGGGCCTCTAGTATAGTTATTAAAAAAAGAATTGTTCATAAAACTTGTGTCTGTTATGAATGTTACGTGTGTACGAGGTTATGATAAGATGGTTGAGTATTAGATTATGATGAAAAATAAATTTATTACTGTGGATTGTGGTGCAAACATTCAAAAATTAAATTGAATAGTGTAATTCAATGGTTCTCAATCTTTAGGATGCAAAACAGTCACCCGGAGAGCCTGTTAAAGCGGGGTGCTAGGCTCTGCCCCCAGAGTTTCTGACTCAGAAGGCCTGGGTAGGGCCTAAAATGTTGCTAACAAACTTACAGGTGCTGCTGATGCTGCTGGTTCCCAAACCGCATTTGAAAACCACTGGCCCAATTATTCCAACTTCATAGGTCAGGAAGCTGAGAGTCAGAGAGAGAAAGTAATTCACCCATGACCCACAGTTGGTACAATTAAGAACTAGGATTTAGACCCAGTTTGTCTGACCCCAAAACTGTAAACCATGCAGTACTTCCTTTGGTTTTGGAAATAATCTGTCTTCAATGTGTGGATCTGACAGGAATTACTCTCTGTATACTTTGTGTGTATGTTTTTGTATTTTCTCTTCAAGTCCCATATAAATGGCCTGAAATACAAGAAACATGGTGCTTGCAAGCTGGACGCCTTTATTATTTAGATGAGGAATGGGGGAGGGATTTGAAGAGCAGGATGCTTTTGAATAGCACAGTCTGGATGAGAAGCCAGGCAGCATCCTTGGCCTTCATCAGTCTTTGCAAGCCCACCCTCCCTCCCTCTGTCAACTCCTCCATGCCTGGGTGTTAGCTGGAGTATTGACATGTATATGGCTTGGTTTCATAAAGACTCCAAAGCCAGGAGAAAGCCCTACTGTTTAGGAATGTTTCCTATATCAACTCTGCTTCCAGAAGAGCCCTCATGGAGGCCAAAGTTTGCCACGTCCTACGCTGGGGCATTAATTACAGTATTCAAAGCATACTGTTCTCTTTCTAAATGCAGCTGAGTTGGAAGAGCAATAGCTATAGGGTTAAACAGAGCTGGCTCCGGTCCTGGGTGTATGATGCTGAGCATCTACTGAACTTTCTCCAGGCCTTGAGTTCTCATTTTTTATCTAGAACTAAACATACCCATAACCCCATAGGAATTTTTGAAGGTAAAATAACATATATAAAACACTTAGCATGGCACTTGGTATTTAACAAGCCCTCAGTAAGAAGTAGATAGCATAGTCTTTATCTATCTACTCACAAATATTTATTGAGCAGCTATTTTATTCCAGACACTGTGCTACGTAAGGCTACAAAGCTGAATATGGCCCTGCCCCTGCCTTTAGTCAGCTCACAATCTATTGCTAAACACCGACCTGCTTCCCCTCTCTAATCCCAATTTATTGACCGTTGTAGCATTTCACACTGAGCTCAGTATGCAACTTTAGCATCCTTTTCCACGTGGCAATTTAGGCAGTGCTACCGGCAGAGGGAGTGGGCAGAGACTGCTAACTTGGTTGCTTTCCCTAGGTTAGTGTCCTCAGAAATGGACAATTACTGTGATATGTGTAAATGCTACATAGGGGGAAATAGGGGTTCTTAGGAGCTGTATGAGGGTTGCTAAGTCCCCTGGGGAAGCATGATGTGTAAGGCTTCCAGAAATAACTGAGTCTGGAAGGACAAATAGGGGTTAATTAGATTTAAAGGAGGGGTGGTGATCAAGGAGACAGGAGAACAACATGCATGCATATATACTTAGAACACAGACAGACAGACAAGCCAACAGGCAGTTCTCTCTCTCTCTCTCTCTCTCTCTCTCTCTCTCTCTTACACACACACACACACACACACACACACACACACACACACACACACCCCTATGGTCCTGGAAGCAAGAGGGAGCAGGGAGTATTTGGGGAAGAGTAAGGAGGACAGACTATGGGGAAGGGATGTGGTTGAGACTGCAACAATAATGACAGGCCTTCCAGCCATGCTGAAGTCAGGGGACCACCAGTGTGCCCCTGGGACCTAGAAGGGGAGTGTCCTGTGAGGGAGCTGACTTGCTGCTGCTATGTTGTACCCAGAGAGAAAGCTGAACTGATATGGATTAACCTGGAGAAAAGAAGCTCAGCCATGTTCCCCTCAGTGTGAAAACCCTTGAATCCAGTGAAAAGATTTAAGGGCTAATGGAGGCATTTTTCTGTTTCATACGGTAGTAATCCGGGTCCCTCAGGATCAAGCACAGAACCTGATTAGTGCTGGGCCAAAGCAGCCCAGAGCACCCGTTTCCATCACGAGCTGACTGCAGGCTACACTCTGATGGGATTGTTTGTTAAGAAAAAAATAAATGCCATCCCTGCTTTAAAAGAATGTCCTTCTCACGGAGCCAGAGCTCTGTTGCTATTATAAGGGGGCGGGGGTCTGGAAAAAAATAGTTAAGGCCCCACTCTCAGGGGTGATGGGCTTTGAATTTTGGCTGCAGAACTTTTGGTTAATAAGCTATAGAGTTGAGGGAGTAGATGGGAAATAAAAATGGATATAGGGAGATATCCCTCTGGTTAGAGCACAATGATGCAAAGAGGCAGCACCCTCAGAGAGAGGGTCTGATATTCACACCTGAGTGACCTTGAGCAAGACCCTTCCCCTCTGGACCTCAGTTTTCTCACCTGCAGAATGGAGATGTTGGTATCATACTATCTAAGTGTTCTTCTAGCTGTAATATTCCTTGTTTAGACAGCAATCGCCTGGGAGATTTGGTTTGTAGGGAGTTCAATGAGCAAAGTTGCCAGGTTCTGCCTGTTCCCATCCATCAGAGGGATGCATACTGCTAACATGCTTCATCTAAATTTGCTGCTATGATCAGAAAAACACTGTTTGGTGCAAAAAAAGGTTAGGCATTGCTGGCAGGTCCCCACTTAGACATGTGCTAAATTTCCATAGTTGGCTTTTAGGTCTCTGTGTTGGTCAGAATGCACTTTCCAGGGAATACTTAATTTGGAGGTAACTTTCTTGGCCAACCTACAAAAACCCTGTTTAGTCCTTAACAGAACTAAAGTTATATTCGTTTTATGGGACTAAGCTGATAACAGTCCATGGAGTAGCCTGGAGTTGGGCTTTTTCTAGAGCTAGCCTGGAATAGGACTGTTTTGATGGCATTCCTATGGAAAAGTCTTATATATGTGGATTGATTTGGAATAGTGTTGATTTTCATGGGCCTACTCGGAATGAAACTAATTTACTGGTGTTGACCTTAAACGAATAGACAACCAGGCATTCCTCTAGCAAAGTGGGTTTATTCGGGAACAACAAAGAATTGCAATTCTGGAAATGTGTTCTAAGGGTGAACCATGTGTAAGTCCAGAAAACAAAAGGAGAGCATCATTCTTTTATAGAGAAAAGGAAGAGTTCAGAGGGGCTGTTATGAGCAAAGAGTTCATTGGAGGAAAGTGGGAGTTCCAAGTGCAGTGGCTTTTCATTGGCTGAGTAATTGCTGGGTGAGAAGAAGATCCTCCTTCATCCTGCTGGAGTAGCAAAGTAGGACTTTGGAGATGAAAGTAGGACTCTCTTTGTTTGGGGTAATTGATGATGAGTGGTAGCACAAGAGCTTCCCCTACAGGCCCTCCCAACTCCAATATACATAAGGTTTCTGTTTATTAATCTTAACACAGGTGAGTCCAGGAAACCATCAGTGGAACAACATTTTCCACTTTTTAGGCTTTTTAGGGTAAGAGGTCACTGGTAGTGTATTTCCTCCTGCAGTTGTGTCAGTCATAGGCAGGAAGACTTGAGTGCTTCTGATTGCCCAAAGGAAAGGGAGCCCCTGCAGGAGGGAGGACTGCCTTGCTGTGGTAGCCCTAAGTAAGTCAGCATTTCTATTTCAAAATTTGTCTGTATCTACAGGCAGAGTAGAATCAAAACTCTTAATTTTTTTTAAATAAAAAACTTCTTCCTATTAACCATTATCTCTTAAAATTTTTAATTATTATAATTGTTATTCAATAAATTAAACTTAGTTAACCAGCTTTTAAAAAACCTCTAACATTTCAGATTCATAATGAAAGACTAAGGAGGAAACTGGGCTTTTTGTGTTGGAAAGTTGTAGAAAGAGGATCTTAAGAGAAAGCCCCTGATTAAGGCTTTTGAGAAAGTGACCAAACGAAGTTTATGTAGCTGAACCCTAAGAATGGAAGATAATATAGTAGAAAAATTCATTTGAGACTCCACCATGAGTGTGCCACAGTTTATACTTTCCATCTCACTTGATCCTGAAAACCGCCTTGTGCTGTATGTAAGTCTTTGACAGTTGAGGAAACTGAGGGTCAGGTCACTAGCGGGGAAGCTGCAATTCAAACCCTGCTGTCCACCTTCTTTATTTTTTCTAACATCTGAAGATTAAAATGCGCGTTGTCCTAAGTGATACACCCAGAAGGTAATCAGTAGAGAGGAAATTAAACAGTGAAAGCTCTAGATGGGAGATCACCAAGTGGTCCTTATAACGTATGATGCTCTATGGAGAGACACAGGGGTCCAGAAACACACATGAATGTGAGCTTCATTGAAATGCAGTTCACAGCTGCGAGTTCATTTAGTTGAATTTCTTGTTTCTGTGAGAGAGTGATGATGATGATAATATTGGTGCTGTGTGTGTTCGGTATTTTATTTAAATTTTTATAGCAACATGCAGATGGGAAGATAGACAGCATTTATGAAAGCCTTGTCGCTGCACTGAGTGATGGGCCAAAGTGACGGGTTAGACATTTCATTTTGTCTCTGTTGGTGGGATTTCTCCTTCTGTGACTTCACTGTGGAAAATCCTTTTGCACCTGTCCACAATTCCACTAAATGCCCCTATCACGCCTGCCCCTGAGACGTGGCTGGCGGCGACATGGTTGGGACATCATTTCCAGTTTGAGGGTGAATGGGCTTGCCCGCAGCTTCTCTGAGCTTTTGTTTCTGAAAGTCTGGGAACAAGGTAATAGGTGTGCAGGTGCCAGAACCAGCTGCTGCGCAGAGCAGATGAGCCTTTCTTGGAAATAGTCCCAGACGATGAATTGCTTGTGTGGTGCAGAGAGATGCACCGGAAAATTGTCCATTCACTGTGCCCACTCTTTGACTCTTGAATGCACGGATGCTTGCTTATTCTATAGCTCCACGTGGCTCAGGAATGAACACACATGAAGGCTCTGAATGAGCCTGGGCCGACCCACCAGAGTCTGTCAATTGGGGCAGAGAGGGGAAAGGGAGGTCTGCTGGGATATTTCATAGCCAGAGAGGCCCCTCATCCCCTGACTCCCCTTCTGTTGTAAAACTGTATTAATAATTATTGTAGAACTTAGAAAGTACAGAAAGTTACAAAGAAGAAATTTACATCTAGTTGTTCTACTCAAAAGTAAAGGATATTTTAATGTATTTCCTGTAAATCTGAGAATCTCACTCACCTCTCTATCTCTATCTCTGTCTCTGTCTCTAGCTCTCTTCCCCACCCCCGTCTCTCCCTCCCTTCTTCCCTCCCTTTCTTTATTTCTACAATCAAAATTGGAATCATACTGTATGTACAATTTGTAGCTTGATTTTTTTTTCACTTAACATTGTAGCATCCACACTCACCCTCAGGGATGTAGAGGGCTGGCAGGCTCCAAGGGTAACTGCCCTGACATTCTTGATAATCCTCCATATCTTTTCTTGGTTGTAGGGGAGCTCTCTTTCAAATTACCCAATTTACTTCCTGGGTTTTTCTCCTAATCAACCCCTTCCCTAGACCTTCTGGGGTTCTGTGTCCTCATGCAATCCGATCATGCATCTGGCACCTGCACACCTATTACCTTGTTCCCAGACTTTCAGAAACAAAAGCTCAGAGAAGCTGCGGGCAATTCCCAGGCTAGGCTCTATCCCTTTATGTCACTCTATTGGCTCCTGCTGCACATGCCTCAGAGTAGGTGAAGGCCTGGGGTGGGGGGCTGGATGAGGTCTAAGGGTCAATGGGAGAAAAAAAAGGGACATATGTAATACTTTCAACAATAAAGATTAAAAAAATAAAAACATTAAAATTGTGAAATTTTTAAAAAGCTGCCTTATATGTCATTATTATGTACATGATAAATCTAAAGTAATGGTGTCCTCTCCTAACCAAGTGAAATAAATAAGTTTCAATCCATGGTGGGGGGAGGGGGGGGAGTAGAAGGACCTGTGCCATCTTGGCTCCTACTACACTTGCGCCCAGCAAAGGAATCTTGCTGTTTTCTGCCACCCCCTCGGTAATCCAGGCTAATGACTGGTAAGCAATTCTTGCTGCCTGCTTTGGGGACCAGGACCCAAGGGCTGAGGATGTGACAGTCTCCTGGGGAGTCTGAATGCAGTCACTTCCCAGTGAAGCAGGCTTCATGTCTCATTCAGCTTCCTCGTAGATGAGGCTGATTCCCTTTGCTCCCTTCCTTTGTTAATAACTAGCTAACTACCTACACTAACACCGGGCACGTGGAAAGTACTAAAAACCTTGTAGTCGTTTTGCCCAAATGGCAGAACTAGGGAGAAACCCCAGACAAGTGCAACCTCCAAGTCCCCGCCTTTTTCAGGGAACGCACCGCCTCCCAAAGAAGGGTGGCTGCTTCCTGGCCCAGAGAATGCCCACGTGTGAATGGGAGTCAGGAATGAGCTGGGGCGCCCCGCCCCCGGTGAGGCAGAAGGGATGGAGAATCCATCCCTTCCGACCATGACCTGCAGCCTTTGCCAGCTCCACAGTGTGGGGTGGAGGATAGCATGGGGCTTAAAAGATTGGGCTATGGCTTCCCTGCCGGACTGGGCAGGAAAGATCCGCCATTCCTAGAGCCAGTTCCACGGAAGCCTGCTAATGACGCCATCTGGTCAACTGGAGCCATTTCCCCAAGTTATTTTTCTGACCTGGCTATAGTTGTGTCTGGCTGTCCTGCACTTTCTACCTGCACTTACTCCTTTCAGTTGTTGGGGTGTGTTTTTTTGTTGTTGTTGTTTTTCCCTTGCTGTATTGATTTTGTTCAACTAGGCAACTCTGGCCAGCTGTACTGAAGCCCATAGAGGCTTCACTTTGATCCTCTTAGAAGGAGGAAAGAATGCAAAATAAGGGAGCTCCTAGGCCTGTCTGCACCTTGGCCTCTTTATGAACACTAACAGGAGGGTTGCCAGGTGACCGGGAGATAGCTTGACACTGAGCTTGCCCCTGGCGGGGGCGTCAGCCCAGGCCAGCAAGGCAGCCCTCCTGGTTTCTGCCCCCTGGGGCTGAGGTAGAGGTGAAAGAGCCAGAGGGCCAGTGACTCAAAACCAGGAGACTTCAGAGAGCTGTTAACTCACTGGAGGCGCCCTGGTAGCTCACTGGAGGAGTCTGGACTGTCCCCTAGACAGCCCCCTGGAGTCGGAATGACAGTATTAACGTCCCTGTCCTGTCAGCGCCCTGGAACCTTATGCGCCTACATGTGGGTTCTGATAGGAAGCAGGTGGCACACTGCGAAGGAGGATTGGAGAGGCTTAACCAGGGACTATTTACAAAAGCATGTGCTGGACTAACAGAGCCAAAGGGAGAGAGCCCAGGGGAGAGAATGAGGCAGCTTGGCAGGGGGGGAGCTGGGGAATAACCACCCAGTCTTTCCCCTCCCCCTCCTCTTGTCAGGCAGTGCCTCTGACCTAGGGAAAATCAGCCACCCCAAATGATCTTCCCAAATGAAGGTCATTCGCACGTGCACGGACGTTTGCCTCTGTGCCTCTCCCTCATCTCCCTTTTTCTGGGTGACTTTCCTAACACCCTGGCCACACCCTTACGCCATCAGTGTCCTTTGGAACATTGTACTAAGGGCAAGGGCGAGATGGGGCTCCCTGTAAAGCACTCACTCCGAGGAGCCTTTCCAAGTCTCCGTTTACTCTTTGGTATCCTGGAGGTGGCAGCACCCGACACAGCAGGTGGTAGAGATGAGAAACCGTTTATAATGTAAAATGCCCTTAGCCAGTGCCCGCATGTGGTCAATGCCCAGCAAATGCAGGGACAAGCAGGAGCAATAACCATTTCTTGCGTGATTCCTCTGTGCCAGGCATGTGTGATTTACTTTAGGATGTCTATGGATTTAGGTCTCCCCAGTGGACGCGGCATTCCACGATTTTGCCAGGGCAAGACCTGAGGGGTAGAGGGATGAAGCAGCTGCCCCTGGTCACACTGGGAGTGAATGAGAGAGCTGGCCCAGGGCTCTCATCTCATCTCCACGACTCTTTGTGACTGCCTAGTAGTGATCACATTGCCGCCTCCCTCCTCCCTAGGTGTTCACTGATTTTCAACTAACGAAGACTAAGCTTGAAGAGGGCACTGCCTACCCCAGGAAGTGAATGTGGTAGGACTGCAGCCCCGCTGTGCCTGGCTGGGGCTGCCGGGCACCCCTCTGGCTTCCAGAGCCTCTAGAGCCCTCTCTGCACGGCCCCTTCCCTGCGCTCCCCTTCTCACGGCTGCTGTCCTCAGGTCCTCCCCTCTGCCGAGCCTCACTGAACACCACAGTTAGACCCACCGGATTCCCGAGCTCCCAGATTGTTGAAATAAAGAATGGGAGTCAAAGGGTGAAGAGTGCTTTGCTTTGAAATTTAATTATCTTTTTCTCTGCACTTCCTTGATTCTGCTCCCGGCATTCTCGCTTTCGTCTGTGCGTCATTGGGCAAGTCTCTTTTCATCTCTGGGTCTCAGTTTGTCCATCGCAGAATGGGGAGATGAGACTAATGTTCTCTGCAACCTCTTTCAGCTTGGATATTCACTGGCAAGCTCGGAGTATAGAGCGGAATATGGGGCAGCGAGGTCAGATGACATGGTGGACAAGCACCCGGATTCCAAAGCCAGGCGGCTGGTTCAGATCCCAGCTCCCACTTTTACTCGCTGTGTGGCCTTGGTCCATGGTTTAACCCCTCTGTGCCTCAGTTTCCTCATCTGCACAGTGGGGATAATCTCGAGTACTTACCTTAGATGATTATCCTGAGAATTCAATAGTTGATATATGTGAAGGGCTTAGAATAATACTTCAGCATAGATGTGGCATGTAAATGTGAGCTACTAACACTGTGAAAGGAGATGTCGCTGTTGTTACTGTTTGAAGCCTCCCTCTGTCAGCCCAAACAAATTCATTCGTTGCTTTGGGTCTTGATGTCCTCATCTGTAGTCAGACTTAGGTCTCCCAGGTTGTCAGGAAGATTAAATAGGATGATATCTGTAAGCTCCTGGCCCATGCTGAGCCCTCAGAAAGTGCTGCTGCCTCCCTCCCCCAGTGCTGTTTTCTGGTTGATTTAGGCAGTGCTATTAATACACTCGGTGGTGCCCACTGCGAAGATGAAGCTCTGCCTGAAGTTTCGGTGGTAAAACCATCGTTTACTCAGCAGAGCCAGCCAAGCCTGGTGCTGCTCACCTGCCCATGTGGGGTCGGTCCCCCAGCAGCTCAGCTGTGAGGCTCCTGGAAGCATCATGATGAACTGGAGGCCTTCCCTTCCAGGTCAGGTGAAGAGCCCACCTCTGTGCTACAGGCGAGCAGGCCCCATTTTCCAAGTGAGAAGACAGAGGACCCGTGGGGAGGTTCCCAGGGCTCCCTGGAGAGCAGCCACGCTGGGGTTGGAGCCAGGTTCTGGAGTGTGTTCTGGCTCAGACCCACGCTGCTTCTCTGATCCTGATTCTCCCAGCGATGGTTTTTGAGGTCAGAGCCAGCTGAACCGGGAGCTAACGTGGCTTAGTGGGGTCTATTTGCGTCTATTTCCCGCCAAGTTAGGCTTGCTTTGTTCTATGCATCTGACAGAATCCTTAGTTGCTGCTAGAATCTTTGCAAATAGGTCAGAATTGGGCCCGGGTAGGAGGTTGCAGTCATCTCCATGAAACAGACACGCTCCTCTCTGCAGGTGGGGGCCTAAATCGGCACCGTCATGAGTGGAGAGGGAGCGGCCTGGCAGTGCTCTAGCTATTAAGTATGCTTAAAAGTACATACCCAATGACCTGGCGCATGAGTCAGTATCTGCTTCCAGCTGTTTTGCAGAGAAACCTCAAATAAAATTGATTTAAATAGCACTCAAGTTAACTTTTCTTTCCTGCAAAAGCCTGAAGCAGTCCCTTTATGGCCGAACCTGGAAGTTGCTCACATTTCTGCCAGGTCCTGTTGGTTCTCCTTGTCCCGTGCACGCAGCTGTGCCGGAGCCTGGGAAATGGAGCTGCTACTCTGGAAGTGGGCGCAGCGGATGCTGGGCTGCCTTACTGTGTTCCTTCCTCAGGACTGACGTCTCTGGGAATATTGGCAGCTGACAATACACAGGTGTGTCTCTCTGTGATCATTGCACAGAGGCACCGGGACCCATCTCACTCAAGATTGCACGCCCTTGAAGGAGGAGGCCATTTTGCAAATACCTGGCTTATGCAGGCAGAAAAAGTCCTGCCCCTCTTGTCTCAATTTGCAACAACTCTGAAGGGTCATTTCAGCTCCAGAGTCTTGTAGGGGTCCACTGGGGCCTGGCTGAATGAGTGCTGAGGGACCGTTATGTCCTCCTCACTTCTTACAGGTGGCCTTCCAGAGTGCACTCCCCACAAACACCCCTACCTGCAGCTCTCTACTCCAGAGACAGTTTCAGGGAACCCACACTAGAAATCTGGGTTCTGGACCAAGAAGAGGTGGAAGGATGCTGGAACACGCTATCCTCGGGGCCTACTGCAACCCCATCTCTCACCTCGGCTCTGAAAAAATACCTGCCCGTGTGCCCCTGCCAGGAAGCAGCATGGCCATCCCTGCAGCGTGGTTGGTGAGAATGACAACAGTGAACAATGAACACGGTGAGGCTGGGCTATGGAGCATGCGGAAAAGACGGAGAAAGTTCCAGATTTGCTGCATTCCATATTCTCCAAGACTTTATTGGGAGTCAAAAATAAATTGTGGACAGATGTACAGTATGGTTACCATTTTATTACAAGTGACAAATACCCTATAAATGTGTAGCCATAATTATAGATCGTAGATGCATAATTAGAAAACCAGGGGACCGTTATATGGAGACTGATCATAGCAGTGGCCTTTGGGGCTGGGAGGGGAGATTTGGGGTGTGTGAGTGCCGTCGCATGAGGAGGTGGAGTAGGGTAGTGTGAGGAGCTCTAAGCTTTATCTAATGTTTTGTTGAGAGAATATATTGGAACATATTCATGAATTATCTGTTCAGTTAGACATTTATATTAAAGAGGAAAGTGGAAATCCATCCTCACCCGTGGAGATCGAGACCAAACTCATATCCTGAGAACAGATGGAAAAACCCAGCTTTGCTTTCAAAAGAGAATCTTCTTCATTTCCAAGAGGCCTCAAGGCCTCAGGCAAATCAGTCTACCTCTCTAAGCCTCAGTTTCCCCATGTGTGAAATGACTGTCACACACCCTATTGCGTAAGTTGCAAGGTTGAGCTTAGGTAAAGATTACGAAGCTGTTAGCCCAGCCGGACACACTGCAGGAGCGGTGGGCGGGCCTGAAGACGCCTCCTCTGCCTTTGCCAGGGACTCAAGCTGGTCAGATGAACAGCTGTCCCAGCCGGGGCCTGGGTCAGCAGCCACGGGGAGGGGAGGGCTCCACTCCCTGGGTCGCAGCTTGCTTCTGTGGGGGCCCAGGCGGACTGTTCCGGAACATCCCAGGTGTTGTGGGACTAGGTCTCATTTCTGGGGTATGAGCAGCAGCGTGTGTAACTGCGAGGTTGTTTTCCATTGTGTCCAAGGGTTCAGTGGTTTTTCTGTCCACTTCTTTCTCAGAATGAAGAGGAGAAAGCCTCCCTGTCAGGGAAGCCCAGCAGACCAGAAAGGCTTTGAAATCATGAAATGCAAATACCAGCTGCGTTTGAACTGCATGGAAGGCGGAGCTGCTGAATTAAATTAACGTGGCCCATAAATGCAGAGGTTAAAAAACGGGAAACCAAGTGTTCAGAGCCTTTTGTCTGGAGGAAAAATAATCACAGGACAATGGCCCATTTTGTTTGGATTACAGGCCGGGCTAATATCACATTAGCTCAAGCCTGGCAATATTTAGGTTGAAACTGCTGTTTGCCTAGCACTGTTGTTCCAATTTATCTCGGCGGGGAATCCCCCAGAGCAAATCAGGCTGGACAAGGAGAACCTCTGCCTCCTGCCCACCCGCCTGGTTCTGCTCACGATGAACAGAGAGTGCTAGTGGAAGGGAATGGACAGGGATGGACGGAGAAGGGACTAGAACAAACAAACTGAGGATCCACAGACAAAATTCAGCCTGCCAAGAAATTGCTTTTTGGGAGCTATACCATACACATCTGTCTATCCTGCTTCTCTTTAGAAGCCAGAAGAACCAGCATTTGATTTGCACACTCACGTGGCAGTAACTGCAGGAGCCAAGAAGTGGCTGCCCCGTTAGGCGGGGAATGTTAGCCTCCATTCCCACCACTCCCTTTTGCTCCCCAACCCTGAGGCTGAATGTCCATTGCCATTAAGAGTGTATCAATCTCTTGTTATTATTTATGTTATAGTCAAAAACATTTCTCCAAACCCATGACATGTTAAACGTAAGGGAATGTGAGCTGCTTTCCTCCTGTGAGTACTTGGGCTGCCCATCACTGGCCTACTGCTGAAGCCACTAGGCCTAGATATTGGTCTCAGTTCTCCAACTGATCTTATGCAATCAACCCCACTACCCCTACTTTGGGTCTCACTGTCCTCATACGTAAAATGAAAGGGCATTATCTCCCAAGCTGTGTTCTAGTAGCATTAGCTCTGTGGGACGTGAAGAAGGTTCCACAATCCAAAACACTGGGAAGCATTGTTAGACAAAAATCAAGTCATTCCCCAGAGCCCCAATGCACTGATGCGTGTCTGTGGATTTACTAGGGAAGGCTACTTTCACAGAGCATCTTGGGATACTGGTGTTCTCTGGCTTAGATTTGGGAAAGTGAAATATGATGCATGGAGGATCATTGCCCTATGTTAGCACTTCCGGTCCTCAGCCTGGGTCTGGGCACCTCGCTCAGCACCAGCAGGCCAAGTCACTGCCACCTTGCTGTGTAGCTTCCCTCTCTCCTCCCCCAGTTTGTCTCTCCTCTCCAGGCCTCCCTAAGGCATCAGGGAAGGCTTGATGGTGAGGAATCATCAGTCCCCCCCGCTAATCATATCATGTTCCCAGGGGATGCTTTGCCCCCAAACGTGGTCACAGATTGGTAAACGTGGCCAGAATTGGGTCAGGCAAAGTGATCTTTTGGATAAGGGTTCAAAACGCTTTTCAAGGTGAATCAGGCCTCCGACAGCCCTCTGTCGGTGTGGGTGGAGGAACAATGCTGAGGGCACAGCTAAGAAAAAACTGCCAGCTCTGTAACACCTGTCATGTTTATGGCCCTTTAACGTCAGACTCTGCTGTTCTCTGTCTCCTGCAATGTTTGCCACTTGCACTATACCCAGCACTCCTAGAGGGCAGGGAGCTGCATCGATTTTAGTTGCATTATTTATATCTTATGCATTCACACAGTTAATCAAGGAGGATTTATTGAGTGGGTTGCTGCCCCCTGAGGTATAGGTTCCTACCTTAGAGTCATAAATAACAAAACGCCCACAGTGTGGCAAAGTGGAAAGCTGCAGACTTTGCAGTCGGAGGGGACTGGGACTAAATGGTCTGTCTGTATAGCCTTGGTCCCATCACTAATCTTGAGCCTCGGTTTTCTCATCTGTAAAGTGGGGACCACGCTGGGAAACTCACAGCCTCCCTGAGGATTCCCAGCACAGGGCCGGGCACATGGCAGGCTACAGGAAATTGCTGTTATTGTGATATTTGAAGGTTGGCTTGGAGCTTTCTTTCATGTACTTCATCTCATTTTATTCTCCCAGCTGCCTCTCTCTGAGCGAGGTAAGGCTGGGGTAGAGACCACCTGCAGTTTATAAAAGGGGAAACAGAAATTCAGAGAGGTTGAGGGCCTTGCCCAAGGTTTCTCAGCCAAGAAGGGAGCCAGGATTTGAAGTCTGAGTCTTGAATTCTAGTTCCTGGATGGCGCCCAGGACAGCACCAGACCCCATGTGACAGTGCTTTGCCGAATGCAAACACCGTTCAACCCAAAGGCTAATGTGTTGCTATTATGACAAACTCAGCATTGATGGTTATGAGCAAGAACCTTTCCTAGAAAGGTGCTTTAGAGCTCTCAAAGAGCCCTTCTAAGGATAATAAGCTCTGTTCATTTTTCAAAAGAGTTTTATCAGGTAGAAAATGGCCAGGATCAATTAGAGAAAGTGTATGGTGTTGGGGAAGAGAAGCAGGGCAGGAGGTGGGACACATGTGGGCACAGCAGGAGGGAAGGGTGGAGGAAACTACTGCAGGAGCCAAGCACCACATCAGCAAAGCTAAGGGGAGTCCGGTCATTCGGTCTTTAGGAGTAAATGGACAGGCGGATCCAGAGCCATGGGGCCTGCAGGAATCGCTGATGCAGGGCTTTCAGTGTGAGGGTAGTGGGTGGAGGCTTGCCGGAGACAGTGTCAAAGCAGCGGACTGACCAGGCCAGTTTGGAGTTCATTAGGGAGGAAAACAGCAAGAGCCCAGCAGACCAAAGCAGGAGCAAAAGGAGGGGTTTTATTAACTAACTCATTCATTCATGAAATATTTCAGTCAATCAGTTAGCAAAAATTTATTGAGCGCACACTGTGTATAGAGCTTGGTGCTTGCTTCTGCAAGTACTATGTACTGTATAAGAAGATAGGGCCCAGTCTAAGCAAGACAAAGCCATGGTCTTACCTGCGGCCCTAGACCCTATGCTGTGCGTGTGCATGCATGCATGCACTCACAAATGTCTATGCACTACTTGTGCACGCACACTCTTGCATGCACACACACGTGCACTCACACGCACATGCACACGTATATGTGCTTCTCATCGCCATTTCCTGTGCCGGCTGGCTTCCGTAAACATTCCCAGGTGTCCCTCCTCCTCTGTCCCAAGCTGAGGCCCCTTTACTTGTCAGGTCAGAAATTCTGATGCAAATTCAGTGTCTACTTTAGAAACAAGGCTTTCCCCATAATGAGATAATTAGAAAGGAGGCTTTGCCAGGCATCCAAGGAATTGCTTTTCAATACAAGACAGGTGCACATTTTTTGCATAGTTCCCAGCTTCCGGAGGTCTCCCATGATGCTGGTGGTCTGAGCCGGGCCTGCAGAGGTAGGTGGACGCCTTCCCCAGGTCGCCCCAGCCAGCTGGATGGCGCTGAGTCTGGAGAGCGGCTGTGAGTTGAGCCGCAGTTCATTTGGTGGCCCGGTCACTATGTCGGGTCTAATTAACTGAGCTGAAAGGAAGCTAAAGAAACTTCTCTGACAGGGAGGTCAGGGAGAGTGAACTCTGATGGGAAATTAATGATGAGAGTCTGGAAACTCCACGAGAGGACTTCGGTGGCATTCTAGTAGCTGGTCTTCCGCTCCTAACAGAATGCAGCATCAAAGGGGCCTTTTTGGAGATTGTTTCTTCTGGGGATTTCAAAAAACACTCCACTGCCGGATAGCGATATTACTACTAATAATGACTAAGCTGTCATCCATCACCTGAACAGTCTTGAGTGCTTATGTGTCATGACAAGTGCTTTATTCACAATCTTTCAGTAAACTGTCATGTCGACTGCCAGGTATGTGCCAGGAGCTGTACTAGAGCTTAAGCCATTTACCCAAAGATTCAGACTCACTAACTGGCAGAACTGGGATTTGGACCTTACTTCCTACATGCTATGTTATTTGACCTGTTAGTCGGTCTTGCATAGAAAAAAAGGCCATGGCTGGGGTAGTTCATGGCCTAGGACAGGACAGGGGTGGGGAACCTTTTTTTCTGCCACGGGCCATTTGGATGTTTATAACATCATTCACAGGCCATACAAATTTATCAACCTAAAAATTAGCCTGCTATCTTTAGTCAAACATTTAATTAACTTACCACTAATGCCTTGGCAGGGCCAGAACAAATGATTTTGTGGGCCTAACAGCCCCTGGGCCAAACGTTCCCCACCCCTGAACTAGGGCAAAGACTGGCAAATGGTGGCCCACCAACTGTATTTTGAAATAAAGTTTTATTGGAACACAGTCACATCTTTTCATTTACATATTGTCTATGGTTGCTTTCACACTGTAACAGTAGAGTTGAGTAGTTGCAACAGACTATATGGTCTACCATGCCTAAAATATTTACTGTCTGACCCCGTACAGAAAATGTTTGCCAGCCTTGATCTAAGGAAACCCAGGGAGAAACAAAATTAAACAGGTTTCTTTGCTGCACAACTTCTCAGAGCCTTTAATCTGCTAATGTACATTGTGAAGGACCCCCTTTTATGAGGCATACTTGAGGTGAGCTTTGGGGAACACAGCAGGAGTGTAACTCCATTCATTTGGTCAAGGAGAAGGCAGGGTCAGACAGTAAAGTGAGATTGGCCCAAGGCATGCAGCTTGCATATGGCTGCACCAGGGCTTCATTCCAATTCCAAGGCAGTGCTGTACTCACAGTCTGTCAGCTCCGGTAAGAGTGATTGGTGCAGTGCCAGGAGACCCTTCTCCTGAGGGGGTCATCACTGGTGGCCAGAGCAGCCTTGTCTGTATTCAGTTGCCCGTTTACAATGGTGTTCTACAACCCTGTCTTTATGGGGCCTGTTTGTTCTTCAAGTCCAAAAAGAGAAGGAAAAATCATCATACTAATAACAAATGTCAGTTGTAATCAGCATCATCTGACACTGTGAGAATTGAATTTCTACCTTTCACCGCATACATTAAATATGGGACTTTATCTCCTCATGCAGAATTGATTTGCCCATAATTCTCTCCTTTGGCCCTTGTCATGTAAATTGTGGCATTTCTCCCCCATTGACTGCATGAAGCGTAATCTGCAGAAGCAGATTAGAGGTGAGGATCCAGCCTCCCCGACCAGCTGCTGCTGGATGCTTTGTCTGTCTGTCTGTCATTACCCACTCATGCTTTCCCTCTCTAAATTGCCTCTTTGGGGCTGCTCACTGGTCGATCGTACCTTCTGAAGATGGAGCCTGCACAGGAGGGTATGGGGGGCGGGGCAGATGGCCTTTGTGGAATTTGGAGACCTCAGCCATGGGGATCTCTAGCTCCTGCAGTGTGGACGGGTGATGGCTGGGTAGTTTGTAGGGATGGACCTCAGGGTCATTTGTAATTCTTGCTCTACTACTGAATCAATTCACCAGTATCCTTAAGAGTCCTACATTCTCAAATACTCCCCTTGTCCCCCAGGGGCCCTGGAGAATAGCTATCTCCCAGCATCTGTACTAGATGGATAAGGACAGAGGTGGCTTCTGGCTGGTAGAAGTGCCAGGTGGGGGACCTGGTCCTCCTGGGTCTGGCCTATGAACTGTGGCTTGAAGACCAGTCCAAGGGTCTTGGGAGAGTTATGTCTGACACACAGGCTGTGTCACTCAGTGAGACCCCAGTGCGTGGACATCTGTACCACTCTGCAAAGTCCTTAAGCTTCACTTTTGTCTTGTAACTATTTCATGCTAAATAGCTGAGGAGTGGTTCATAGATGGGATTCTGGAGGCAAAAAGACCTGGGTTCGAGCTCTGACTCTTCTTATTAATTGGATGATCTTGGGCAAATTACTTAATCCCTCTAAACCGCTGCTTTATCATCTATAAAATGGGAGAAAAGGTAACAGCCATGCCCATGAGGTTGTTTGGAAGATTGAATGAAATAATCCATGAGAAACCTCTGGAGCAGTACCCAGCATGTAGTAAATGATCAATACATAGAGGCTGCTCTTTTTATTGTTAACTTCTCATTCTGTGTCAGCTGCGTCTTAAGATACACCTTGGGGTAGAGTGTGTTGATGTGACATGTGTACCAAGGTGGTTAAAGGCCATTGAGTAGCTTCAGTGTGTCTCAGGGATGGCTCACAAAGGTTGGGGCGGGGGTGGGGGCAAGAAGGAAGCTCTCCTTTGCTGAACACTTACTGAATACCAGGAACTTTAATAGTAAACGGTCAGTGACAGGTGGCTTTCTTATTTCTCATGGCATGTTCCGTAGTGTTACTGTCGAAGACAGGAGGTCTGGCTCAGGTGAGACATTCTTTTTTTTTTTTTTAATATGTCATTATTTTATTGATTTTTTTTTACAGAGAGGAAGGGAGAGGGATAGAGGGTTAGAAACATCGATGAGAGAGAAACATCGATCAGCTGCCTCCTGCATACCCCCTACTGGGGATGTGCGGGCAACCAAGGTACATGCCCTTGACCAGAATCGAACCGGGGACCCTTTAGTTCGCAGGCTGACGTTCTATCCACTGAGCCAAACCAGGGCAAGTGAGACATTCTTAATGCTTCCCACAGAGAAAGAGAAAAAGAAAGTTACAAATGGCATTTGTCATTTTAAATTTATTATCCATTTGTTGAAAACCTGCTATGTGGAAGCACTAAGCCTAAAACTTGACTTTTATTGTCATCAAATGAAATTTCACAATAACCTAAGAAGGCAGGCACCATCTATGTAGTCACTGGGAAGAGAAAGACTGTAGCTCCAGAATCAACTCCCAGGCGTCCTCTGCTGCTCCCATGTTTAGCCACCAAATCCTGTGCTGACCCTCCAGCAATAAGAGTGTGTTGCTGAATTAGTCCTGTTACCTGAGCCCTTGCCACCTAAACTCAACTGTCCGGGACCAAAATGAATATTCCTCAGGTACCCCAGGGTTATTGCTGCTGGTGGAATCAGAAGAAGGCAGTTTTCCACAGTTGTGCCATAGCCGAAACAATGCTTGAGCCCTGGAAAACTCACGGTAAATGGAGATGGCATGCTGATGTTGATGATGGGAAGGTCAGGCCTTAGGGGAGTTGCTGTGAGTCACCCTGACTGCTCAGTACTGCCCTCCAAGCAGCTTTTGCAAGCAGGGCTGTTGACATGGGCCAACCAAGGTCCCAAGAGGCTAATAACTCAGCCAGGAGTAGCCAGGTGGGTAGTGACATGGAGGAGAATAATGCCTGGTACACCTTAATTCTGTTTACAGGGGTAAATGGGCATCTCATGAAAGCAGGTGGGATACACTTCAGCCAGCGTGCTGAGGAGTTGTCAGACTCTGCAGTCATGTGTGCTGTGTGTGTTGGGCCTTCTTGGAGAGGGTGAGGGAAAGGGCAGCACTAATGTTCCCACCAGGCCTCCCACTGCCCCTGTGCACCGTTGCTTGGCTCCACACCCGTCCTCACACAAATGCCAACTTCCATTTCTTGAGCCCAACTTCCTGTGTGCCAGGCATTGTGCAAGCCCGCTAGCCTGCTGTTGGTTTGTTCACTCTCAGTCACCTGTTGTAGGAAAGTGAATACTATGATCCTACTTGCTTTTCAGAAGACAAGATGGAGACACAGAGGCAAAGTAACTGTCCAGGATGTAGCAGGGCCAGAATTCAAACCAAAGTCTCTTGATTCTAAATCCGAAACTTTTTACTCAGCAGGTCTTATCCACAGGATCCCATCCCTCTGGTGTCACAGACCATTGTGATGTGGGCCTGAAGCACCTTGCTGCTAAATAAAGTACTGCCTCTTGAGTCTGGTATGCTGGCCTCCCTCTCCTCCATGCCCTGCATGACCTTGGATTTGTGACGGGTGCACATGCGTGCACTATGTATGCACACACACACACACTCAGAAAACAACTACATTAATAAAAGGCTGACTCTTTTGCACTGCGCTGCCTCCTGCTTCGAGAGGCTGGAGGTACTCTGGGGGCAGGGGAGGTCATTTTCATCTGCAGCATCCTCCGATGCTGGTTCAGCCACTTCCTATGCCCCTCTGATGACAGGGAGGTCACTGCTGGTCCCATCAGTGCAAAGCACTGGCTGTTAGAAAGCATCTCCTCCGGGGGAATCAGAACAATCCCAGAAGAGCAGATCAGCCAACTTGGTGCCTTTCTGCCTCAAGGAAGGGCACTTTAGCTCTTGACCCTGAGGGGCCTTTGCCTGGACCCTGAGGTGTGTCCTACACCATGGGCGGTGATTGCTCCCTGTTCCCAGGACTCTACCCCTCTTGGGGACGTTCCAGCTTCTGGTCTTTGTTCCCCAGAGGGAGGCGGCACTAGGCTTTGTCCACCTGACCCACCCCCTCCCTCATCAGTCTGCCAGCCCCTGAGCTGTCGGCTCTCCAGCCCACCTCCTCTCCACCCTCATAGCCACCAGCTGCTGGGGTCAGGAAGGGAAAGGGCTGATGGATGGGCCAGCAGGTGCGAGGGAAACATCCAGGGTTGAGTCTCTGGCAGCTGGCATGGGGCCGGCTTTCATCTGCCTGCTCTGCTGCCCACGCTCCCGCCCAGCCAGCACTCATCCACATGGGGCTGGGGTAGGACTTCCATATGGGCTGATGGGACAGGTGTGTCCCCAAGGCCAGGAGGAATCCCTGTTTCTTGGGATGCCGTCAGTTCTCCCTGTGCACTAGAGGCTCAGGATTCGGACTCAGTTGTCTGATTCCCCACCTCGGCCCTGACCTAGAACGTATCGCAGGCAGCTCCCCTGGACCCCGCCTCTGGAAAGTAGTGAGGTGCAGGAGACAAATCACAGGCCTGGGTGTTCAGAGGTCCAGGATTCTCACTTTGCTGTCACTCCTTTGGGGACACATGGTCCCCAGAAGTCACCCATGACTACTTAAATATGGCACCTGGGAAGTATAATGAACAAACTCATTCTTACCCATTAACTCCTTGAAGGAGCACACAGATAGCAGAGAGAGAGGAGAGAGGAGAGAGGAGAGAGGGGAGAGGGGAGAGGGGAGAGGGGAGAGGGAGTTGAGGGTGGCTGCCCAGGAGCAGGGAGGGTTTAAGTACATCCGCTTATAATCTTCCCCTGGAACTTGAAGCCACTGGCTTAGCCACCCATCACGCTCTCCATCCTCAGGCCTTTGATCTTTCTGGCTCTTCTGCCTCAGTCGCCTTTCATCCTGTAGACTCTGCTCGGGCTCGTCTCTCTGAAGCCTGCTCTGAGTGAGTGAGTGAAGGAATGAGTGTGCATAGTCCCTCAGACCCAGAAGGATGCTCAGTGTATCCAGCACTTTCTAGGACCCTTGAATTGGCGCCCTGCAGCCCCAAAGAGCTCCTGAGCCCCACAGGATGTTGCAGCCAATTAGGTAATTATTTGCTGCACTTGAGAGGGTGATAGGATTGGGTTGGATTCACCCTACCCAGGGGGCTCTGGGTTTAAAGACCAAAAGATGGGGTGCAGGCACACTGCCTGGGCGAGTGCTTTCCCTTTCTGGGCCTCTTTATCTGGAAAATGCCTGGAGGGAGTTCCTCCTCCACCTTCAAAGAAGCAGGGAAATGTCACGTGGTGTCACTAGGTGGTCTCAGACATAGCACTGCTCCCTCCCTGCCTCAGTTTCTCCCTGCGTGAAATATAGGGTTGGTTAGCACCATGACTGGTGAACCACAACGTCAAGGTTTTAGGGACCACTGCCTCCCTCCACCTTAGTGATGATGTTGCTTCCTGTATCCATTGATTGAAAAGACACAAAAGAACAAAAGCTACCCTAAATACAGTGGCGCTGTAACCAACTTTATTAGTCATAAGAGGACTTCCATGCATTGGAGAATTTGCAACCGTTGCTGGCTGGAATTGGCTATGGAGCGAGGGTGTTCTCATCGAGAACAATTAAGGCCGGCCATTTTGGATCCTGCAGATACCCAGGTGGTGAGGTAAAGGTTAGGGTGGGGATGCTGGAGTCAGAGGTCTTGGGTGCATATCCCAGGGCTGCTCCTTCCCAGCTGTGTGCCCTTCTTCACCTCTGAAGTGGGGATCACAGCACTCACCCTGCAGTGTTGCTGTAAGAATTAAATCCAATAAAGTATGGGACATACTTAGCAGCTGGTTAGTGCTCAACAGTGACCCCTAAAAACTCTAATAAACACACATTCATCTTTGCATTATTATTGACGTATTCATGTACAAATAGCTGCCATTTATCGAGTGCTTACCTTGTTCAAGGCCTGGGGCCAAACTCATGGCACAGTGTTTCAGGTCCCAACCTAAGAAACTCCCGTTTAGGGGTGGCTTGGACTGTCCTCCTCTCTTTGGGGGAGAGGAGATAGTTTCCCCCAGGATACCCTTTCAGGGGACATGTGGGAGTGTCTTCTCTCAGGAGCCTGTCATGCAGTCGATGCTGTCCTGGCCCAGAGTCCAGCATCTCTTCTGCTCTCCAGGAGCTGTGTTTTTCTGGGCAGGGTGGGCAGTGTCCAGAGGCTCCCCGTCCCAATGGGAGAGGTGGTGAGACTATCTCAGGGGAGGGAGGGTCCCTGGGACTGAAGATCCAAGGCCCCCCTCGCTTCCCCAGAGCTTGCAGTTGAAGCCTTACCTGCAAATCCTCCAAACCCGGGGACTCACCAGTGAGTCTTAGCCCTTTAGGATGGGCAGGAAAGGAGGAGGGCGTTCTATAGTCTGAAAATTGTGGCTCCTTCCCACTTCTGCTGTCACTCCTAATAATATGTTTCTTTGAACAGAAAGGCACACTTTGCATTATAATACGGAAAAGGCAGAGATTCTGGTTTCAGACAGAGTAGTGCTTAATTCTAGCTTCATCACTCACAAGCTGATTTAAGCAACTTCTATCACTCCCTTCATCTCAGTTCTTCATCCGTGAAATGGGGGTCACAGTCCCTGCCTTGCAGGAGGACAGTTGCAAGGGAAACAGGGGCCTGGGTGGCAGGAGTGAAAATGAGATGCACAGAGTAGGTGCTCAGTGCGTTACAGAGAATAGCTGGGGCTTGATTCTCAGCTCTCCTGTGAGATCAGAGATGATGTGCGAACTTTCAAGTTTCCGTGGTAGCTAAATGTGGACATCTTACTAAGTTTACCAAGTTATATGTCAGCAGATGCTTAAAGAGAGGGCCACACTTTGTCTCTTCCTCCATCTGGCTGTCTGGGATTTGGATGTGATGGCTGTACTTTTGCAGCCATTATGGACTATGGGGATAAAAACCATACCTTAGGGCAGGCGTCCTCAAACTACAGCCCGTGGGCCACATGCGGGTGTTTTTGCCGTTTTGTTTTTTTTACTTCAAAATAAGATGTGCAGTGTGCATAGGAATTTGTTCATAGTTTTTTTTTAAACTATAGTCCGGCCCTCCAACCGTCTGAGGGACAGTGAACTGGCCCCCTGTTTAAAAAGTTTGAGGACCCCTGCCTTAGGGAATACAGAAGGTAAGCTGGAAGGAACCTGATCCCCTCAGAATTCACCACATAAGGTCTGTCTACCTTCAGCGTTCTTTATATAAGAATAAACCTTTGTCTCACTTAAACCACTGCTATTTTGACTTTCTCTGTTATACAGTGTGTCCCCAAAAGATGTATGTACACTTTAACAGCTCATAGCTCAATTTTGAAAATAAAATGTGTTTTAATAAACACTGCCTTTATAATTATTTAAAGTGTGTGTATACATGTTTTGGGACACCCTATATTTAGCAAAACCTTATCCTAATGGATGCAGATGGAAAGACTCTCCTTTCCAAAAAATTAAAAACCTTGTCTCCCAGGAGTTTTTCCAGAAGATATACTCAGACAATGCTTAATTTAAAGTGATGTGGACAAAGATATTGAATATACATTTTTTATTATTGAAAAAAGAAGGATACAACCTACATTTCCACAAATAGAGGCAAGGTTAGCGGTAATGTGGTACTTACTAGATGGTGGCTGAGAGTTCAGGATGTGGTCTGGAGTTAGAGACCTGGGTCTATTTCTCACCTTGTTCCTTTACCAGCTCTGTGACCGGGGCCACCTCTACTTCACCTCTCTGAGCTGTAGTTTCTTTATGCATAAAGGAGGCAGATAATAATAGTTCAGGTCTACAATGTTGCTGTAAGGATAAAAAAGAATAAGATAAAACACTTAGCTCAGTGCCTAGCTCAGCGTAATCACTGAGGGAAAGCTAGCAATCCTCCTTTCCTCCTCCCCTCTCCCCTCTGCCCTCCTCCCTCTTCCCTTCTCCAATCGGATACGATCCTGGAATGAAAGGTACCTTCCCCACCATCACTACTACTAACACAGTGAAGACGATCACAGGTATTTTAGTGGAAATGGCAAAGCACAGTGCACACACGTTTGCACAGCAGGATCCCACCAGTGTGCGTGTGTCCAGAGTAAAGGCCGGAGGGCAACACGCCAGCTGTGCTCATCCCTCAGATGTGGATGTTAGTGATTTCACTTGCTTCTTTAAGCCTCTCTGTCCTGTCTACATTATGGCAATGGACATGAGATACTGTCATCATTTATAATTAAGCATGACTTATTTCCCTATTGTATAAAATCTGGGCACCCCTGAACCCCTCCAAGCCTTGGGAGGGCTGGTTCTGTAGGGAGCTTGTGAACAGGAAGCCCCTGCCGGCTGACTCAGCCCTCTCTGGCCGGATGCAGCCGTCAGGGTGAGGCAGGTGGCAGGAGGGTTTGGAGAGACAGGCCCCCATTTAGTGCTTCACCATCACCCCTCCTGAGCACTCCCTTCTGGCATCTTCTCTGACCTGGAGGAAGGGCCCCTGGACTTAAGGAATGTCAGCCAGAGAGATAGTGGGGTTCAAGTCTCTATTTTCTATGAGGAAGAAAAATTATTTCACTTCCAAGGAAAGGGGGCTAGGAAAGAAAGCAAGACACCAGCCCAGCGGCTGCATAGGCTTGGCTCATGTGCTGTGTATTTTGCAAATCCTCTTGGCAGGGAATCGTTTTATCTCCCCTCTGGCTGGGTCTGCAGCTGCGGTGCTGACAGACACTGGCTGGCCCCTGCAGACCAGGCCGAGCTCTGCAAAGCAGTGACCGCTGGGTCACAGGCAACCCGGCAGATGAGCGGCTGGCCCAGGTGCTGTGTTGTGTACGTCCCAGCTTTGAGAGTCCTGGAGAGAGTTCAGTCCTCACTGGTACAGAAGACAGGCAGCTGAGACAGGTGGGAGGAGGGCAGCAGAGGGGCCCAGTTAGGTTACCGTGGGCAGGAGCACCATCGGCTGGGGGCTTCCTGCTACAAGTAAGTTATTAATTTAATTGTCCAGGGACTCAGGTAGGGCCCACTTGGGTTCTCTATAATCTTGGCTCAAAAGTGGCAACAATTTGGCCCGTGGATTCATATTCTTTCTAGGCCCTAACCTTTCTCCTTTGAGCTACCATTTACTAGTACTTACTATACACTTAATAAATATGTGCTCTTTGCTAGGCAACGTCTATGTGTCACTCAATTCTTATACCTCCCTGTAAAGTTGTCCCATTTTTTAGATGAGGACATTAGGGCTCAGAGAATTAATATCACACAGTTCATTAGTAGCTGAGCCAGGGTTTGAACCTAGATGTGACTGGTTGCAAAGCTCAGGCTCTAAATGCAGGACACAATCCAAGTCACATATGAGAGTCACTCATGGGACTTGTTAATTGTACCATTACCAGCACCCCACACTTCCGGAATCACTGTAAAATGCTTTGGAGGCAGGTGATTCTGATGTGCGACCTGGTTGAAAACTACTTGATACCCAAGAATCCTGGCTTGGCCTACTCTGACCTCCAGGAGCAGGGCTGCTGGGCAGAACATGAGAACCCATGGTGGCTGTCTTTATGGGGGACATGGCTCGGCTGGTCTTTGGGGCCCTGCCATCCTTTTTCCAGTTCTCCTCTCACGACTGTGGTTAGCTTCCTACAGACCCCAGCTAATCCCTGGGCTCTGTGGTACTGGGGATCCTGACCAGGACTACTGTACCCCATTCTTTTTTAAAAAAAAATATATATATATATATGTTTTCATTGATTTTTTAGAGACAGAGGAAGGGAGAGGGAGAGCGAGAGTGAAACATCGATCACCTGCCTCCTGCAAGACCCCTACCCTGGATCAAACCAGCGACCTGTCGGTGCATGGGACGATGCTCAACCAACTGAGCCACACTGGCCATGGCCTGCACCCCATTCTTCCCTCTGCCCCCTGCTGGGCTGCATCTCTGTTCTTCAGAGGAGAGGCGTGGGAACAGATCAGGGGCCACCCAACAGGGAACTGTGCCTACTTGGGACAGGCAGGCCTGCTAGGGCCCAGGTCTCCAGAGGATCCCTGGGTAACTCTGTAGCCAGACAGTTGGGAGGGGAACACTTGCCAGCCCCTCAGGTCACAGCATGAACTCAGCTGTCTGCTCGCCTGTGACAGCAGAGTTCCCTCGGGAAAGCTGTTCTCTGTGTGTTTGCTCTTCCCTTATCTCACCTTGGCCGCTTCCTTCATTCAATTCATCAAGCGAGCACCAGCTCTCGGTGAGGAGCTGGGCAGCCAGAGTGAAGCAGCATCCAGATGTGCAGATTGGGATGGGAATGCAGGCTGTAAAGAGACCCCTGTCCTGTGCTGTGTTTCCTGCTGGGAGAGCACAGGCGGGCCCACAATTATGACTGACAAAGGGAAAGCTGCCTGGCGGGGCAGGTGGGGGGGGGGGGGCGGCGTGACGTAGAGATTGTTAAATATATAGAATAACACACTAGAACATACAGGAAAACTTAAACATGAATGAGCTGCCGTTCATTTATTCATTCAGCAAGCATTTGCTGAGGAAGGAGCCATGTTCCAGGAAGAGCTGTCTCTCTGTCCTCATAGAGCTTAAATGCATGGATGTGTTGGTAGTGAGATTTGTACAGAAAAAAATGACCCAGGAGGGAGAAGAGTCCATGCGGGGGGAAGGGAAAGGGCAGATGATGCCGTCAGGGCTCCTCTGATAAGGTGATGTTTAAGCAGAGGCGAGGGAGGGCCAGGGAGACAGAGGGAGGAGAGAGGAGAAAACAGGGAATGTGGGGGGGCCGGTTTACTGTTGGACTTAGAGATTACATTGTCACACTCCTCATCTAAGACCCAAAGACAGAGGGGCCTTTTAGGAATATAAAGCTGAAAAGAAGGAATTTCTCCATAAATGAGGCGTAGAGAGAGACTGGGAGGCTATGGTATTGGGTGAAAATTGGTGCAATTGTCTTTTTCAAATAAAATTATGACACATTCTCAGGATTTTTATGATTTTTACTTAAAAAGCCTTCTAAAGTTTGAAAAACATCATGTTTAGCTATGTGATTAGTTACCTGCCTCTGTGTAATAAAGTGCCCCCAAATTTAGTGGCTTAAAACTATAAACATTTATGATTTCAATTTCTGAGGGCCAGGAATCCGAGAGCTGCTTAGCTGTGGTTCTGGCTCAGGGTCTGGTCTCTCAGGAGGCTACAGTCAAGGTGTCAAGGCTGCCTTCGTCTGCAGTCTGCAGGTTTGACCGGACTGGAGGACCCACTTCAAGGACGATTCACTCACATGCCTGGCGTGTTAGGGCGGGTGGTTGGAGAAGCCTCAGGTCCTGGTCAGGTGGGCCTGTCCATAGGTGGACCACTCCGCGGGGCTGCTTGAGTGCCCTGACAACATGGCTGTTGACGTCCCAAAGCAAGTGACTTAAGAAAGAGCAAGGCAGAAGCCCCAATGTATTTTATGGTGAGGTCTGAAGCCTCCTATTTGTTATACAGGTCAGTCCTGTTCGGTGTGGGAGGAGGCTACATATGGGCATGAATACAGGAGGCAAGGATCACAGGGCACATTCCTAGAGACTGCCTACCAAAACAGACAACTAATGAAAAATGTATTTTTTAAATAGCCCTAGCTGGTTTGTTCAGTGGGTAGAGCGTCAGCCTGTGGACTAAAGCTCCCAGGTTTGATACCTCTCAAGGGCACATGCCCAGGTTGTGGGCTCAATCCCAAGCTGGGAGTATGCAGAAGGCAGCCAGTCAATGGTTCTTTCTCATCATTGATGTTTCTATCTCTCTCTCCCTTTCCCTTCCTCTCTGAAATCAATAAAAATATATATTTTAAAATCTATTTTTAAAGTGACACAAAAAGTGCATTATTCCAGGAAATGTATAAGTGATCTCATAAGGCCAGGTGAGCTCCCAGTGACAGAGGAGGAGGCCCAGGCTTTGAGTTCATCTAGACCTGGGGTTAACGCAGAATTTTACTGATGCCTGAGATCCCTCACTGTAAAGTGGGGAGTCATAATAACCACCTTCCTTGTTGCCCTTAGGACTGAAGGTAAACAGTACCCATCTCAGTGGGTAGCCATTCCAAAGTGTAGAAGTGTAGGGGTTGAATCCTGGCGTTACCAGATGTTGGCTGTTAGACTTTTTTTTATTATTATTATTGATTTCAGAGAGGAAGGGAGAGGGAAAGAGAGATGGAAACATCAATGATGAGAGATAGAAATTGATTGGCTGCCTCCTGCACATCCCACATTGGGATTTGAGCCCACAACCTGGGCATGTGCCCTGACCAGGAACCTTCTAGTTCATAGGTCGGCGGTCAACCATTGAGCCATGCCGGCCGGGCAGCTATTAGACTTTGGGAGTTTCTTCACTTCTCTGTGCCTCTCTTTCTGCTCTGTAAAATGATAATAATGATAATCTCTGCTTCATGGGGTTGTTACGAGGGTTGAATGAGTTAGTTTTTGCAAAGGGCTAAGCACTGTGCCTGGCACTTTCTAAGTGCTGTATAAGCGTCTGTGAAATAAAACACAGTCTGGGTTTACAGCAGGTGTTCAATAATGGGTACTTCTCCCCCTCCCCCCAACCCCCGCCCACTCCCACTCTCATCCAGGCTTTTGCCTCTTCACAGAGATTCAAGGTACCAGAACATACTGGAAGAAATGGTTCATTCTGGTGGGTGGACACCTTCCGACTGTGGGGTGTTTGCTCGTCCTTGGCATTTCATGGCCTCAGATTACCCAGGCTCTCTTCCTATTTTTAAGTTTTGCTCTTACTTTTTCAGTTAGACAAACAGCTGCAGCCCACAGCCCCAGGGTCCGCGTGGCTCTGAGCATTCAGGAGTCATTAATCACGAGAGGGGAGTGAATGAATTTCGCTAACCAAAAGGCGAGCCTGCCACCTGAACTTGTGACCTGAAAGCCACAGAGAGAAAATGCAGTTCCCTTTCAGATGGTCCCCGTTAGCCCAGCTCTTGCTCCTGAACGTCAGTTGGCAAAAATCCTTCTTGAGGCCCCTTCTGCTCAAGGGCCATGCTGAGGAGGGGATTGCTGGGTTTGGAGCTGCAAGCCACGAAAAGGGGCTTGGAACAGCCGACTCTAACCACAGACACTATATCCATGGCCTGCTTACTCTGAGCCAGCTACTATCAGAGTTCATTTGGTGCTCACAACCATCTTGTCAGTGTTATAACTTCACAGGTGAGGAAGTTAAGTCACTTGCATAAAAGCATGGCCTTGGGAAGTGATAGAGCCGGGATTCTACACGCGCACCCTGGACCCGGGCTCCCAGCGTTCTGCATGCTGCCCCAATGGCTCCAGTCACTGTGGGTCATGCCATTCACCATGCGGCTCCTCTGGGGAAAAGGACAGCAGATCTGGACAGCTCCCTGGTTCTTTTTACATGTGGCCCACTGCTGATGCCTGAGGTCAAATCACTGTACTTCTTCCTGCCTCGTCTTCCTCATCTACAAAACCAGGTCCCCCACAGTCCTCCCAACTCTCAGTGGGGAGGGCACAGGCTTTAGGAAATAGGCAGACATGGGTTTGAACCCTGGTTTCTTTGGCCAGGTCCCCTAATTAACAACCTCTCTGAGCCTCAGTGTCCCTTCCTATAAACAGGATGATTGAGCCAACTCCATAGATATGCAGTTAGAACTAAATGAGAAAATACAGGGTGTCCCCCCAAAATGTGAAAAACACTTGGAATAGTTATAAAGGCAGTGTTTATTAAAATACACTTCATTTTCAAAATGTAATAAAATCATCCTATTTTGCTCAATGGTTAGAGCATCAGCCTTTGGATCATGGGTTTGATTCCAGTCAGGGACACATGTATTGGTCACAGTCTCAATCCTGGGCCCTGGTCGGGGCACAGGTGGAAGGCAACTGATTGATGCGTCTCTCTTATATTGATGTCTCTCTTTGTCTCTCCCACTTCCTTCTACTCTCTCTAAAAATCAATGAAAGAAAATAACCAGCAACGAGGATTAACAACAAAAAAGTAATGGAATCTACAGACATTGTTTGTATACATTTTTGGGGACACCCTGTACATACATCATGTGGACACACAGAAAAGGTGCTCAATAAATGTTGTGTCCTTGTTCCCACTCAACCCCACAAATATTGGGGAGCTTCATTTCTGAAAATCACAAATCCCTTTATTTATTCCACAGACATTTACTCCTACCTGTTCATCCCCATATCATCCTATTACATTCATTCCCCCACCTGCCTGCCTGTCCCTCTGTTCACGCATCCACACGTTCATTCACTCAAATACTGATTGAGGTACTGCTGCCTGCTGTGTTCCAAAGGTGGGAAGCCAAGGCCCTTCTCTCAAGTGCTCATAATCTGGGTTCGACATACGCTGTTGAGTGTCACGTCACAATCAGGTGTACACAGCTTTGCTCAGCCCATTTCATTCACTCGGTTGACAGCTCTGTTATTAAAGCCACCTTTCCCCCGGGTTTTTCCTCAGTGGCAAGGTACTATGGTTAAGCCATTAGTTTAACCTCTCATCATGTTCAAATCTGTTTTGTTGAAATAAATCCACAGTCACCGTCTATCTGTAGCTCATTCATTTTATGTGAGGCACGCAGCCCAGCCAACCTGCTCATATAACCTCTGGGTGGTTATATTTCGTAGAGGGCAGAGCCAGCACCCCAGGCGTGCTCAGCTGCCTTTGCCACCAGGGTGGGGAGAATTTCTCCAGGAGTGCTAATCTCAACTAATTGGCCTAAATAGTGAGCAATTAATGACATGGAACCTCTTTGAAGGCACTATAAATAAAAGGCCAGGAGCCCAAGATTGAAGGGAACCAGAGGTTTCAGTAATGATGATGGATTGTTTCTCCTAGAGGGTTTTTGTTGTTACTGTGGTGTTTTTTAAAGGAGCTGGTTGGCACCTCTCAACCATGATAACCCCACACCAGGGTAGAGGTGGGAGAAGGTGGGGATTCTGGTGATGCCTGATAGCTGCTGGGAGGGAGAAGTGTCAAGAATTCTTTCTTTCTCTCTCTTTCTTTCTTTCTTTCTTTCTTTCTTTCTTTCTTTCTTTCTTTCTTTCTTTCTTTCTTTCTTTCTTTCTTCCTTCCTTCCTTCCTTCCTTCCTTCCTTCCTTCCTTCCTTCCTTCCTTCCTCTCTCTCTCTCTCTCTCTCTCTCTCTCTCTCTCTCTTTCTCTCATCCTCATCCGAGGGTATTTTTTCCATTGATTATTTTTTTAAAGAGAGAGTGGAAGAGAGAGGGAAAGACAGAGAAACATTGATGTGAGAGAAACACATCAATTGGTTGCCTCCTGCCCACCTTTCAGGGCTATGGTGTGAAATAAATGAGAAAGCATAATGTTCACAGCTGTATCCCCAGTGACTGGCCTGGGCCTGGCACTTCGTAGAAGCACATCAAATGCTATTCTTTTGCCTCATAAGCATTCATTTTAAGTAGACATTTTTTAGGACACAAGTCCTCTGAATAAGATATGTTTATCTCTATGTCTCCTAGACGAGTTTCTGGCTTATAGTAAGTGCTTAAGAAATCTCAAATAAGGATGTCCCCATTTTCTTTGCTCTTATTCTCTGTGGTAGAATAACTATATCAATGCCTCCAATTTCTCTATCATTCTCTCTCTCTCTTATTTTGTCTCTCTTCTACTCTCATATTCTCTCTCTCTCTCTCTCTCTCATACACACACACACACACACACACACACACACACACACACACACACACAAGTATCCATGCCCCTTGCCATGTATCTGCAATTCCTTTCACTAAAGAACCACTTATTTGGTTCTAAGATTGGTCATGTGACATGTTTTGACCAATAGGATACTGCTCCTATTTCATTGCCAGGAGAAGATGCCCAAGCTAGCCTGGGGGATGGGGAGAGGCATGTAAAGAAGAACTAAGTCACCCAACAGCCATCTGACCACCTGACATGAGAGTTACTGAGCCATAGCCAGCACTATCCAGACAAACCCAGCCATAATCATAGCCCCACAGATTCATAAGATAAATACTTATTGTTCCCAGCAATAGACTTTGGGGGTACTTTGTTACATAGCATTATTGTGGCAATAAATAACTGATGTACCCCTCCCTGATTAATATCTGGGGTGAATCTTAAAAAGTGGCCAGGAGAAATGATGAAGCACTTCTTGTCATTTAAAAAAAAATGTATCCTATGGGAAATATTTGGTCAGGAGGAAGCTGGCATTAATTGCTGAAATGATTTTAAGCATTATGAATTGAAGAGTCACAGCTGTCCCTGTTGGGCTGTCTGTCTTGCACAGAGTATAGTCAGCTGGAATAATAATATTAATGGTATTAAACTCTTAGCCCCACAGTGCATTTTGAGACTTACCAAACTTTCAGATGTTTCATCTAAATTACCGATTCCATCCAAAACACAGGGTCACACAGCTACTGAGTGGGAGAGAGAACTCTTGATACAAGGTGAGTTCATTTTTTTATGACTGCCGTTACAAATTACCACAAACTCAGTGGCTTTAAACAACCCACATTTATTATTTTACAGTCCTGTAGTTAGAAATCTGACAGGGTTTCAAAATCAAGGTGAAAGGAGGACTGCAATGTTTTTTTGGAGGATCTAAGGGTAAATCTATTTCTTCGACTTTTTTGGCTCCTAGAGGCTGCCCATGTTCCTTGGTTCATGGCGCCTTCCTCCATCTTCAAAACCAGCAGCATTGCACCTCTCTGATCATTCATTTGTGGTCATATCTCTCTCTGACTACAGTCAGGAAAGTTTCTCCATTTTTAAGGATTCACAGGACTAGATTGGGCTCACCTGGATAACCCAGAATTCTCTCTCTCTGTCAAAGTCCTTCACCTTAATCACAGTTACAAAGTCCTTTTTTTGCATATAATGTATTCACAGGTTCTAGCAACTATGATGTGGACATCTTTGCAGGACCATTATGTTGCCTGCCATATGAAGGGTCATCTACACTTTCAGTAATTCATCTCATCAAGATTTGGCAGGCCATTACCCCCTCCCCCTCCACTTCTTCTTTTTCTTTTCCTCCTTCTCTTCCTTCTCCTCCTCCTCCTCATCATCATCTTTGTCTTCTTCCTTCTTCTTTCTTCTTTTTCCTCCTTCTTCCTCCTTCCTCCTCCTCCTCTTCCTTCTCCCTCTTCTTTTCCTGGCAAGGGTGCAGTAGCCCTATTTCCACAGCTCCACAGGTTGTAAAAACCTCACTGCTTGGCCAAGCAGAGAGAAATGCTAGAAGCAGTTTTCAAAACAGACCTTGAGGCAGAGTTGCATTTGAGTACTCTGAGTCCAAGATATCTTATTATTCTTATAAAATCACTTACTGTTACCTACAGTCATGTTTCTGATTAAAAGGGCCCAAAGGGTGTGGTTCCTCAGCATACACTGCTTACTCATCTCTCTTGGTGTAAAGGGACCCGATTCTGTAGGAGAAATGGATTTATTTTATGGCAGGGATAGCAGCCGCAGAAATTACTTCATGCAAATGAGGCTTGGCAGTGTGACTTCATGAATAAGAAATGAACCGGCGCCTCCTCTCCCCACAGGCGATGTTGCGCACTGGGAAATTAATTGTGGCATTTGTTGGGTGGCCTGGCTCCTCTGTCAGGGTTTCAGGCAGACACAAAGATGCTTCCCTTTACCCAACTGGATATAAAACATTCATGTTCTTTATAGCTTTGCTCCATGTTGTAAGTGAACAATTGGGGGGAGGGGGAGGGTCTCAAGTTTCCTGGAAGCTTCCGGAGACCTTTGCAGGACTTAAGAACTGTGGAGGAAGCCCGTCTGGCCCTGAGCCACACAGATTGGCCATGAGCTCGGATCATCTCTGAATTGACCTAAGATGCCCTGGCTTTTCCCCCCAGGGTTAGTGTTAGTGCCCTGGCCCTTCTGAGTGGTTAAGCGTATGGTCTCAGGAGCTGAAATATCTGGGTTCAAATCCCTGATTTGCTCCTCTCTAGCTGGATGATCTTTGGCAAGTCACTTAATGATTTTGTGTCTCAGTTTCCTATTATAATAGATTAGCGATTGTAACAGCACTTGCACGTAGGGTTGTTGCGAGGATTAAACAGATAGATGGGCATGCAGCACTTAGACGAGAGCCGAAGAACTCTACTGACACCAGGCTATGGAAGGGCCAGATGATGTTATTTGGCTGAAATGAAAGTGAGTGCTGAGTGCTCTCTGCTGCTGAGTTTTAGGTGTTCATGGTGTCACTGCATAAGGCCTCTCGGCTTGCTGCATGGGACTTCTCAGCAAGGAGAGACTGTCCTGAAGTAGTCCATGGAGAGGGAATGGGTGTGCCCACCTCCCTCTCAACCCTGTTTCCCATTGGTCAGTGTGCCCAATGGGGAATTAACTCTTCTTCACTTCAAGATTGTATCCCCCAGTCCTGCCAGCAGCGGCCCAGGATGTCAGTTCCCACAGCAGGCTGTATAGTGCCTAATCTAAGTCTGGGAGAGCTCGGAGGAACTGAAACTCTGGGCCTGGGCCTGGGAAGGGCCCGCACACCTGGGACTAGTGAGTGGTCTGCCACAAATGGCAGGGCCAACTTCGCTCAACTCAGGCACAGCAGCAGCCATTGAGAAGGGCCTTGTGGAAGGGCCATAAGATTTGTGTGCCAAGTGCTGTGTGACTTGGGGAAAGTCACTGAACTTCTCTGAGCCTCAGTGTCCTCAACTGTAAAGTGAGGCTGAGAGAACCTTCCTGCCTTCCAGATCAGAAATAATAACAGTTCTGGTTGAGTGTGGTGCCTGACACTACATACAGAGCCACCCGTATTTATAGGGCTATGAGTGACTCAGTTCTGATGGCATTGTCATGGCTGCATTCCCTGGGGAAAGACCACTGGCTTTTGACAAAAGCGCTGGAGCTCGAGTGTCAGGTGGATTGGCAGGTCGGAGAAGAGGTGAAAAGAGGGAGGAAGTGCCATCCAGGAGGGAAATGCATGCAGTGCCTGTCCATCACTCCCTCCTCCCACACGACCTGCTGCAAAACGGGCATGTGGGCTCCTTGTTCAAAGATTAGTAAGAATTACAAGGTGATGTCAGCAGAGCAGTAACCCAACAGGCGGGCCCTTCTGAGTGCAAGTCCCATGTGACTGTATGGGTCACATGCCCACAACACGGGGCCTGTCCCCACACTTGCTCGCTGCCGGAGTGGAGCACGTGCTGCTGTGGGCAGAGCTTGGCATGTCTCCTCTTCCCTAGCAACCTCTCTCCCTGCCGGGGCTGGGCTTGATGTGGTCTGGGAAACAGCCAGGGAGGGAGGAGACATGTTGAAGCCGATTGAAAACGCTTCTACCTGAGCCCAGACGGTGTCACCAGAAAGTCAAGGTATAACCTAGCTATTAAGGGCAGAAATAGAATGTATATGTTTATATAAATTTTCTCTGTTGACACAATGCTATGTACTTACATGAGTGTTGCCATGGTGATTGGCAGGGCCAGCTGTTGTTTCACTTCCCCCAAAGAATTGTATGGTAATGATGGTCCCCTGGAGAGTTCTCCTGGAGCGAGGAATGATGCTAAAAAATCTGCAAATCAGTGAACAGGTAGTGTGTAGGACCTCATTCTCATTAGTGGTAATTAAGAGGATTTTACAGCGCTTTGATGAGAAGTGGCTAATTTGGGGTAGACATGTAGAGAGTGAACTGCTTCTGGAGACTCTGCATCCTTTGTCACTTAATTCCTCTGAGCCTCAGTTACCTCATTTAGAATATGGGGATCATTATAACAAACTTGTGGAAGTATTAAAAATAAAGTGGATGAAATACTTAGCTCAGGACACAGACAACAGGGGGGTGAGGGCATGAGTGAGGGGGGCGTTGGGGGGTTAATGGGGGGATGAGGACACATATGTAATACCTTAATCAATAAAGAAATTAAAGATTGAAAAAAAAGAAATCTTAGCTCAGTTTTTGAAACAGTGGTGATGTGTACTACATGTGATAATATTAATGAAATAATAACAATAATAATAAAGCTTCTGTTTATTGAGGACTTTCACCTATGTGTCCCTATGTTTGCATACATTATCTTATTTAATCTTTATATCAACCCTATCAAGTAAATATATTGTTATTCTCATTTTATAGATAACACAGAGAGGTTAAGAGACTTGCCTGAAGTCACACAGCTGGTAAATGACAATGTCAGGATTCAAACCCAGGTAATCTGACACAAGAGCCCAAGTTTTTACTGTCATATACAATGCCCTGGGATGAAGATTAATGATGACATGAACCCTGAGTAAATTCTGGGAGATATACAGACTTCCAGATTTCAAGTTGGATCTGAAAGATTGGTCCTAGATGAAATGAGTGTATTTCTTTTCTAACAAAGGCAGTGGTGGCGTGAGAGAGGGTAAGAGGATATTTTAATAAGTACCTGCTGGTGGGGGCTGCTCTGTGGACCGGACCAGCCTTGTTCAGCCCAGGGGTCAAAGGTCTGTTCCTAGGACCATGCCACTGATTCCACTGGAGTTGCAGCAATTCTTTCCCTGGTCTGATGCATGGGTCAGGATCAAGATCAGCCTCAAAGGACTTGCTCAATGATTTCCCTCCATGGTCCTTCCTCCCCAGAGCTTTGGGGCTGCTGACCTGTGTCCTCCCCCGAGCTAAACAACAATAAATAAGCATATAGGCCCCAAAGCAGCCCCTTGTATTTCTCACTAATCGAATGTGGTTCCTCAAATATGACAAGTAACTTCTCTCCCCGGGGCCTGTGCACATGTTGCTCTCTCTCTTCCCGGGGCTGCTTTTCCCAGCCCTCACTCCAGCCCCACTTGCTGTTTGTCAAATTCCTACTCATCCTTCATATGTGAGCGCCAAGTGTTCCTCAGGGAAACCTTCCTTAGGTCTTCAAGGAAGTCTTCAGGGCAGACGCTGCCCCGAACCCAGGCTCTGTTAAGTCTCCCTGTAATGCATTCCTACAGCCACCTGTCTGCCTTTTGTATCACTCATCAGAATTGTAATTAAGTAATTAGGGGCATAATGGTTTGTTCCAGAGCTCTCTCTCTCCATACCTGTTTTATTCACTACCATATTCCCCAAACGCTTATTACAATGGCTGACTGAGTTTGTGGACTTACATGGATGAATAAATAAAACACCCAAAGTCCCACCATCTGCACTGGGGGAAAGCCTGGCAAGGTAAGAACTTCATGGCTTTCCTGGATCCCTCAGTATTTGATAGGTTGACTGTGGTCCCGCCAAGTGTTCAGGAGAAAGCAAACAAAGCCGACTCATCACACAGCAAGACAGTGGGAAGGAAGGGAAGAGGGTAACATCACGAAGCATGGGCCACACTTCCGGCCTCAAAAGCCCTGCAATGCAGGGGAAATTATTTGCATCTGATAAATGAAGAAACATAAAAGGGAAAGGACAGAACATTAATTAAGGCAAGTTATTCTTGCTTTCGCTCTGTGCTCTCTCTATAAAAGGAGAGGGGATAGGTGGCTGAGACGCTTTAAGATCCCTTTCAACGTGGATCTTCTCTGGCTGAGGTTTAGTCCCAGTGGTTCATCCCTGTGTGTGCATGTGTGCGCAGTGCACAGAATCACTGGGACAGGGGCACTGTCATTAGCACAAGTGCCGGGCTCCCAGCTCTCAGAGGAGCCCCCAGCCTCAGGTGATACTTCCTAGATTCTGTACAGGAGTATCTGTCCCCTATGCATCCTGGGAAGGCAGGAGTGTCATCCTCAGCGTTTACACCAGGTTATAGGAAGGACTATAAAGGGATTAGATGCAAATGCAAAGGACTTTTATGCATGCATATGAGCATAACCAATGGACACAGACAGTAGGGGGGTGAGGGCATGTGCTGTGGGGGTGGGGGTGGCCAGGGAGAGGTCAATGGGGGGGGGGAGGAGACTCATGTAATACTTTAAACAATAAAGAATTAAAAAAAAAAGAGTTGGCTGAATTGGGTTTGTATTCCCAACACTGACAGTTGGGATAGATATTTATGCAACCCAGGATCACAAGATGCTTTGCCCAGCTTTTTCCTGCTGAGCCATGATAAATGATAATGCAATCAGCAGGAAAAAAGGGGGAAGATAATCAGTTGTTCCACCTTCTCTTTGCTGGTTCTTTTGATTTCAGCAGTGTACCCCCTTAAGCCACAGATTTGCTGCCCCTAGAACTCGAAGGAAGAAATGAAATTTTATTCTGGGGGCTGGGCACATGCTGGAATTGCTGTAATCTTACCCAAAACATCCAGCCATAAGGAAATGTCATGAGCTGGACCTTGCAGGCAGGGACGCACCCCCTGAAATGGGTCTGGGGGCCTTTTCTCATTCCTGGGGGTATTCTTCTGCTGGACATTAGCATTTTTCAGGAGGAACTGTCTAGTGATTTTAGTTCTTTGACTTTGTGGGTGCAAACAGACTGTTAGAGGGAATTGGAAAACCAGAGGCTACTTTACAAGTTGGAGACCTACCAGAAGGACCTTTTAAATGGAAAATAGGGACCAAGAGCGGGCGTACAGGGGAGAAAGTGAGAGGAAGATACGCAGGAGCCGCTGTGGATCTGTGAGCAAACAGGGAAAAGCTTCGTAGGAAGTGCTGGTAACAAGCCTTCCATAGCTCCACGTGCCAGGCCTCGTTGTAAGCCACTTTGTGTAAGAACGCATGGACCCTCACAGTTGCACTGTGAGTTTGGTACTAAATAGTGTCCATTTGAAATACGAGGAAACTGAGGCACAGAGAGGTGGTGGAGCCTGGCGGTAAACCGGGGTGGGCATAGCTACAGCCAGTGGGCAGTTCACTGTATTAAATGGCTCTTTTCCTTTGGGATTGGTCAGTGAGTAATACTGGAAAGTGAACAAACTCGTGGAACTTTATTACGCACTCAGAAAGGAGCACAAAGCGTTTACTGAAACCAATGCGGAGAATGAACTTTTTATAGCCTAGTTTTTGATGATTAAAGATGTGTCATCATTACTTTAAAAAAAACCGTGGTGAGAGCCTGTGCTCTTCACTCATGCTGTGCCCCCTCTCTGATAGCAGCGGTACTAATGGCAACCATGGCAATGCTAATAGCGGTGACTGCAGTTGATGGTTGACCATTAGCTGGCTCCTCATGGGCTTCATTGAGAAGAGTCTCTCTGCTCACTAGGTTTCCTTCTTCGTGGTCGTTTTTCTGTGCAGCAGGCCAAATCTCTTGATGATGCTGTCCTGCTTCTTCTCTTTTAGTTCATGTTCTCTTCTGAAATACACAAATGCCCAGAGCTACTAGAGCACCCGAGAAGGCAGTGGTTAAGCTGACGGTGATGTAGCCAGAAAGGGGTTCATGCACTGCCTCTTCTCAGAAGCGGATACGCGGTTTATGGGGGGGTGGGGATGACAATGGATTGTGGCGATGGTTGCACAATTCTGTGACTACATTAAAAATCACTGAGTTGTATACTTTTGATAGGTGCATTGTATGAGATTGATGCATCAATGGAGCTGCTCTTATTGAAATAAAACACGGTGAGGAAGGCATTTGGCGGCATGGAGTAGGGAGGACAAGTACGTGAGACGTGCCAGGCTGGGAGTGCGAGCTTTCTCATACAGCCTTTTCGGGGCGTAAAGCCTCTGGAAGCAGACACTGTTGACTTCTCACCAATAACCACTAGTGCTTCCCTGCCTGTCTCTGTCACCCTTTGATCAACGGCAAAGACTGGGCTGGGGTGCAAAGGGCATTAGGCAGGGACCTCAGAGGAAGGGCCAGAGTGAGGGAACCGCTGCCCTGCTCACCCGGTCTCAGTGCCCTGGTGACCATCCTGCTGGGCCTGGGCCACTGGTAGGGCTCTGAGAGCTCGCAGCCGCCCCCCAGCCTCAGGCCCTGCCATCTGGCGTGGACACTGGCCTTTCCCAACTGATCCAGGGCACTTTACAACTCCAGCCCTGACTGAGAAACGAAGTCCTATCCAAACCTGCATTTGCCAAATAGGAATGGGCGTAGCCAGGAGCAACACATTCTGGGGTCTGGTGGCCAGCATTCTGCACACTGTGGTCCCTGCCAAATGCCTTTCATACCCAGCCCCGTCTTTGACAGATTCCAAGGAAAAATACATAAACCCTGTTTCCTCCCCTTCGGGAAACCACCCTGTTCTCCAGGGAGCTCTGTGCTCAGCAGGTTCTGTTGGGACCCTTAGGTGCCCTTCCCAAGGGGTGGGAAGGAGGTGGGGTGCCTGGTCAACCCTGAGAGCTGGGGCTGCCAGGAGAGGCTGCCGGCAGTTAGAAGACTCCTCTGACTTTCACTTTCTCACGCAGCCTCTGAGCCCTGGGTCTGGGACTTAGAGATGGAAGTGAGAGAGGAGCCCGTGGGCAGGAAGCTATGGGAAGTGGTACAGAGGTGCCAGCTGCCAAGTGGCCCAAGTGTCTAGGGTGCCAGGGAGAGACGTGTGGAGGGAGGGGACAGAGGAAAAAAGAGTCCATCCCCTGAGGTGGTGAGCTGAGGTCACAAGGTAACTGCAATGCATTCACATGGCATTTAGGTTATCAGAGTGGAAGTTCAATCACTAAAATGGAGCAAAGTGGCTGTTGTGAATTCTAGATAACTGAGTTAGGTCGAAAGCATTTTTCTGTTTCAAGTTTTGCAGAGAAAAGTTCAGAAAGCCCTAGGTGCCCTCTGGCCCCAAGGGGGTTCCCCAGCAGTGTGCCTGAGTGCCCATGGCCCCCACGTCCCTACACAGGCGTTTGGCCGAACAGTGACCAGGGCCACAGTATGGCTCATTTCTGCAGTGACACTGGTGTGCATGGTGCTGCAAAGAGGGGACACAATTTCTATGGATAAAAAGTAAAAAGTGAATGCTTGCAGTTGACCTGAAAGAGGTGAGAACTTTGCTTCAAAAATACATAAAACAGCACCAAAAGAACAATAAATAACTCACTAAGCCACCCAGGCTGGAGTGGGGCCGGCATGAGGGGGTAGCCAGCGCCGTGTCATTTCCGCAGGTGCTTTTATAGACCCTGTGTGACAGGTGCGATTCCCGGGCACTTTTATAGAAAGGGTGAGACTTCATTCTGCTGCTGCAGCAACCATGTATTATCACTACTTCATCGTATTTCCCGTCTTTTATCCCTTGGAGTGTGTCATGTTTTGAATTTGAAGGGGTGTTAATTTCAACCCCCCCAAAACGGTGAGATCCACTGGTGTCGGAGAGCAAGCGGAATGTCTAATGACCCTAATGATCGCAGTGGCTATTTGCATGGAACACTGTGCAGTGGGGGACAATGTTCCCTAGCGAGGCCACTGGTTGACCAGTTATATCCCCGAGTGTGGCCCCTGGGGTGGCTGCCATGCTCCTGTCACTGAGCAGCATCAACAGAAGGTCTCCATGGAGGAGGTGGATGAGTTACAGGCCACAGTGATGCTTAACACATTCTATACATCCCCTCTCTGATGCTCCCAATTGTATTGTTTCCCTTGTAGCCAACCGTTATGGGTTGAATTGCATTCCCCACCAAAGGTATGTTGAAGTCCTAACTCCCAGTACCTCAGAATGCAATCTTATTTGGAAATAGGGCCATTGCAGGTGTAATTAACTAAGATGAGGTCATATTGGAGTAGAATGACCCAATAGGACTTGTGTCCTTATGAGAAGTTGAGAGAGAGGCACACGTGGAGGGAGACGCCTTGTGATGATGGAGGCAGATGGAGGGATGTTGCTGCAAGCCAAGGAATGCCAGGGATGGATGGATGGCCACTCTCAGAAGCTGGGGAGGAAGGATTCTACCCAGACTCCCAGAGGGAGCATAGCCTGCTGACACCTGGATTTCGGATTTCTAGCCTCCAGAACTGGAAGACAAGGAATGTCTGTTGTTTTAAGTCACCCAGTTTGTGGTACTTTGTTACCACAGCCCTAGAATACTGATACACCATCTTCCACCCAGCCCCACCATTTCAGCCTGACCTATATTTGTTATTTAAAAATGCTAATACCTGTACCACAGGCCTGAGGGCCATTCCGTCTCCTCCAGATGCCCCTGGCTCCCTCTGCTCCAGCCCATATCGTGTTCGTCTGGAGGGTGCCTGTAGCAGGAAAATCTTAGCTTTCCCATTTTCAAGTCAGGAGTGTGGCTGTTGTCCTCAGAACTAGACACAACTCAGTTCATCCAGGGTGTAACGGACATTCTCTCATCACATCCTCTCAACAATGCTTTACCGCTTTACCGTTGCTATTCTTCTGGCTGTATTTTTACAGGCACTTTAGGTCAAACTATTTGTCAATCCCCCAGCCCCGTCCTCCCCCTCAGGCCTCAGGAATCCCGCAGGTACGACTCCTTCCCACGCAGCCCAAAAGCTGCAGAGGGGCCCAGAGTCCACTTCCTCTGCATCTCAGAGGCCAGCTCATTAGCCTTATCCCTGGTGTTTGATTTGAAGGTGTGTCTGACATTTAACCCTGGGAGGTGCTGCCTCAATCATGCATTTACTGCCTGGAGGGAATCACGGAGGAGAGGATTCTGGGTAGGCAGCCAGTCCTGCCCAGCAAACGCCTATCTTCCATGCCGGTTAGTCATGCCAGCGGCCGCTCCAGGCTCTGAAAGCCTGCCCAGGGCAGCTGTCCCTTTTACGAGGGGAAGCTTCAGACTCACGCATTGGACCAAAGGAGGTGGCTGTGGCCCGGGCAGGCCCAGGCAGTGCTGGGGTGACAGGGCCCAGAGGAGAAGTGTTGGGAGGCCTCTGAGCTGTTTAACTCTGCTCCTTCACCTTCCATTTTAAAATGGGGCAAACTGACTAGGGAGTTTGGAAACCTAGTTCTCCACTCCCAACTAAACTGACATTTTTGTAAAGTAAAAAAAAAAAAAAAAAAAGAGAGATAATAATAAAGAGCATGGACTTTGGATTTTCCATACCAGCTCTGAACGTGACCCACCATGTGACTCTGGACAAGTTATATAACTTCCCTAAGGTTCAGTTGCCTCCGGAATGGGGTAGAGTTGGGGAGAGGGAATTCCTGGCCTGAGGCAGCTGGTGTGAAGAATAAATATCTATTTATAAAGCCTGTAGCACAGTGTCTGGCTCACAGGGATAAATGAAAGCAGGTGTTTTATCCTAGGGCCTAGGCAACTCACCACGCATCTCCGGGCCTCTCTTTCTTCACCTGTGAAATGGGAGTTTACAGCTCATACATTGTGTGTTAATGAGGGAGCCAGCCGCCTCTCCCTCCTCTCCATCAGCAGCACATTGTCTCCGCTTCTGTCTTTTTTCTTTTTTCCCCCCTCCATCATTTTATTCTTTGAAGTAGCAATTTTTACTAATAATGAAAATTCATTTTTTTAAATTTTAGAAAATATAAACAAACATAGAGGAAAGAAACATACAATTACTGTAACTTTGGAACCTGGAGAACATTTTTGAATATAACTTTCCAGTATACATGTATCCTTCGTTTTTATTGTACAATTTCGTGTGCACTTTTAGCAGGCAATTACTACTTGTTTTTTAGTGACATCTTGAGTAGCCCTTTGACAGTCCAGAGTGTGGGAATCTTGGAAATTATTCTATAAACTTTATATTGTTGGACACTAAATTAATTTTCAGTTTCCTCGTGATACTGTTATCAGGTCATCGCAATAGCTCAGGTAAGTGAGCCGGGAGGCTCGGGCCAGGAGGGGGGCAAGGGAGGGGTGAGAAGTGGTGGGACTGGGCTGTGTTTTGAAGGTGGAGGAGTGGGATCGGCTGATTGATTGGATGAGGCATGTGAGGAAGAGAAAGTAATCAACAGTGGCTCTAAGGGTTTCGGCCTGAGCAACGAGAAGGATTGACTTGGCATTGACTGAGAGGCGGGAGGCTGCCCTGGGAGCAGAAGACTAGTAGGTGTTCGATGGTAACACATGAAGTTGAAGAGCTCTTTTAGACATCCTAGTGGAGATGGCATGTAGGCAGTTGGATGTATGAGTATGGAATTCAGGGAAGGTGCCCTGGCTGGAGATATAAAGTAGGAGGCTATCAGTGCGTGCATGGATTTAAAGACTTGAGATCACAGGAGATGGCTAAGGGACCCCAGATCCCCCAGGGAGCTGCAGAACTCAGACTAGCTGCCACCACATCACTGGGGACCTTCTGTCTTTCTGCTGCAGGGGAAAGGGACATGTGCCCCTCTTTCTCCTAAGCCCATGGTCGGCAAACTGCGGCTCGCGAGCCACATGCGACTCTTTGGCCCCTTGAGTGTGGCTCTTCCACAAAATACCACGGCCTGGGCGAGTCTATTTTGAAGAAGTGGCATTAGAAGAAGTTTAAGTTTAAAAAATTTGGCTCTCAAAAGAAATTTCAATCGTTGTACTGTTGATATTTGGCCCTGTTGACTAATGAGTTTGCCGACCACTGTCCTAAGCCAACACCCCGCAATACCAAACGAACATTCCTACCTTCGCTAACAACTCCCCCCGAAGTCCAGAATTGCTGCTCTTAACAGCACCTTGGGCAGAAAACCCACAGGCCTTCCTCAGCCGTGGGTGGAAGAGGCCACCCCGGCAAGCTTTCCAGGCTGACTTCCTTCAGCCTGAAGGCTTGTGCTAATTTGCATACCTGGGTTCATCCTTTCCCACCACCACTCAGCCCCGTGTTGAAAGCAAATCAAGACACGTCTACTTTCACTGTTGTGTTTTCCTCTAGCCGATGTCACTGGGTGGAGGTGGAGTGCGTGGGAGAAGATGGTGAAATTCACTTGCAGTTTTGGCTGGCTCCAGTTTGGTCCCAATGATCATTGGTCATCAACCTTGACAGAGAGAGAGAGAGCAGGAGAAATGGGGTTGGAAATAAGGCTGAATGGCTCCCTGCTGGCCTGGTGTTTTCACCCAGATGCAGGCCTGAGGTTCAGAGAGGGTGGACAATAGACCAAGGTCATCACCTATAACACCCCAAGTATACCTGTTAACAGTGGTATTTAGGGGATAAATGCTGGGAATGTCAGTGGACAAAGAAGAAAGATACGATGAGAGGTGAAAGTATCAGCAAAGTTTTTAAAGGGGACATTTCAAGTGAGTATTTGCAGAGGAGAGTGAATTTGGATTGGTGAGACAGTGAATGAAGGAATCATTGTTAATTCCCTTCCTCGGGCCCCCACAATCCACTTTCTCTGTTGCCCCTGGTTGTTATATGGTCACTCGGTCACTCGCTGCCCTGGCACCGCCTGCAGGGCTTCTGCGGGTGAGCGTGCCCTGGTCTGGGGGCTCCTCTGTGGAATCTCTTCCCTGATTCGAGACTTTCTGGCTCTGATCCTGACACTCACTTGTCGGTGGACACATCTCCAAATCTCAAGTTCCAGTGTCTTCATCTTTTAAATGGGGGTAATGATGTCTCCTGTAGAATTGTTGAGAAGCTGAAGTAAAACAGTGCCCACACATTGCCCATCCGTGCCTGGCACTTAGTTCAGTATCTTGCACTCCAAACTCACATCTGTCTTCTCTGCCAATACGTGGCTGAGTTATTTTTAGCCCTACAAGCAGGAGGTGAGCCCTAAAGGTCAGGGAGTCATTCCGGGATTCTAGATCAGGCCAACCGAGGGGGTGAGGCTCTCGACCAGGCTTATCCAGATGTTGCACCAGGAACCAGTGACACACCAGACCGCTGGCGTAGGTGGGTTCGGTGGCCCTCTTCCTTGTGTGCCAGAGCTCTTCACAGGTGAGACAACCATTCCAGACCACTGGGTAAAAGTAATGTTGTTATAACTGGAAGGTAGAGCCAGGATTTGAATCCTGACCACTAGAAACTCCACCAATAACTGCCATACCCCGCTGCCTCCCACCACCTAACAGAGAGCGGGCACTCTGTAAGTATTTGATGAGTGAGTGAAGAAATGCAAGAATGACCCCCTTCCAGTTCTGGCATTCAGGAAGGCTTTCCTTGGCTGCACCTGCCTTAGCTTGTGATCCAGCCCAGCATGTCAGGCGCATCATAATATCCTTCCCGGCTCATTTACTCAGACCTGTCGGGGCATGGGAGTTCACTGAGGCTCAGACCTGGAGGAGAATGTCCTTCAGCAAATAGCTCCTTGGAGGAAATGAGGCAAACTGTGTGAACACCAGAGGACTGATGATTCCACAGACGCCAGCTGGGTCTCTCCGGGAGACGCCGTGCCTTCTCTGGGGACACTGAGGCTGGAATCGGGATGTGCTTTTGATTATTCAGCTGCAGCACGAACCTGCTAATTAGGGTTGTGTTTGTTCAGTGCTACATGAGACCGATTTGATGAACTGGGCAGGATGGAAGTGTTTGGAGGGAACAGCTCTTTCTTTCCGGCTAAGACTTTCTTTAGCTCTTCTCCTTGGGCCCAGGGTCCTGCGGCCCTTCCCCGGCTGGACCAGAGGAGGCAGCGGTTTCTGGCAGGGTTCCCGGAGCTGCTCTCCGCCACGCTCAGGCAGCCCCTGGCCTCAGGGGCCACTGGAAAGGCATGGCTGCCTCTCACCTCTTATGTGTGATGTGCCTGTAAACAAACACATGGGCATTTTACCAGACGATGGCCCAGAGCCAACACCAGCCCATTTTCACTATGTTTATCTACAGACGAATCCAAAGATGCCCTTCTGAAATCTGGGGAAACTTGCCAGTGCAGAAGGGAAGGATCCTCCCTATGGCCTATGCCCACCTCCCCATGGTCTGTCCCACCGGTCCGGCCTTTTCCCTGTCCTTGCACCTCACCGTGCTCCACCACACAGCCTGCTTTCTGTTCCCACGACAGTTCCTTCCTGCCCCAGGGTCCTTGGGAATGCTGCTCCCTCCTCTTCTCTCCTTCCTCCTCGCCCTGTCTTTGGAGACTCTAAGTGCAGGCCTCTTGCAGAGACCATGAGCTCCCCATAACATCAAAGACCATCTTGATTTCAGGGAGAAAGAGCAGGAGACACCGGGGGTGTGTCTCCAGGTGACTCTGGGTACCAGGCCTTTGCTGACTTCTGTCCCGATCTGACCCTCACGGAAAGCAGGGGCACGGGCCTTGGGAGAGCCGCCAGCTGCCACGCCATTTCATTACTCATCTGCTAATTGTGGCAAATGGGGATTTTACGGCTCCCCCGGCCCTCGTTGTGAGCCGTGGCAGTGCCGTGATGGAGGGGAAAGGAAGGAAGGAGAGCGGGAGAATCCCTTCAAGGAGCCCCTGTGCCTGCCCGGCTGGTTTATTTGGACCCTGCAACCATTTGGTGATGAGGCAGGGTGGTTGGTGGGTCCCACCCCATTTCTCCCATGTCCTCAGCTTGGAACTTCCACATCAGGGGTCAGTGGTTACCAATGGGCTCAGAAGAGTGGCAGAGTCTCCTGTGGCTGCTGGCTGATGCTCTGAGAGGAGGGTGTGAGGGCAGAGGGTAGAGACGAGGCTTTGTTCTGGAGATCAGGGACCCAGAGGCCAGGCCCAGGTCCTGGGTGGCCGTGGGGAGGGGCAGCTAGCCAGAGCAGCGGGGAGAGGGCTCTGCAGCCTGACAAGCAGGAGCTGGCTGACCGGTGACAGGTCGCTTAGTCTCTGAGTCTCAGTTTCCTCACCTGTACTTGCCTCTCAGGGCTGTGAGGAGATGAAATTAGATAACGTACCTGAGTACTTAGCAGTAAAAAATCGCTCCCAAGAACCGGGAGGGAGAAGATTCTCACAATGTGCCAGCACACAATTCCTTTCTTGGCTTATCTTGCATGTTAGTGGGGCTATTTGAGGAGACCCCCATCCTGTTTGCAGCTCTGTGTTAATAACCATCAATCAGAGCTGCCATCAGTGAGCACTTATGTCTTTTTATCCTCACTTGAGGATGTGTTTACTGAGAGAGAGACAGAGAGAGAGAGAGAGCGAGAGAGAGAGAGAGAGAAACATTGATGTGAGAGAGAAACATCTATGGGTTGCCTCTCGTACACTCCCTGACCAGGGACTGAACCCACAACCTGGGTTTGTGTCCTGACCAGGAATTGAACTCACGACCTTCCAGCGTATGGGACTATACTCCAACCAAGTGAGCCACACTGGCCAGGGCTCGGTGAGCACTTGTTGAAGACCAGGTCTTAAATATCGTATTTCTGATCTTTACAACCACCGTGCAGGTAGGTCCTCCACGATCCACTTTCCAGATGCGGATGCAGGAATCAGGGAGGCTATGCAACCCACGCAAGGTCACTCGGGGAGATGCGAACCCAGCACTGTTCCTCTGCCTGGCTCGGGCCAGGGGTCAGCTGGATAACTTTCTGTGTGGACACTATTATTAGGTCTCTTTTCCAAAGAGCTCTAGCCAGCTATTATTTCTCCTGCCCCCTGCTCTGAGAGACAGAATGTGGCAGGGTTTGGAATTCAGACAGATAGGGGTTTGGATCCAGGGGTTCTCCTGCCTCCTGCTAGCTGTGTGGCTTGGACAAGTCATTTCCCCTCATTAGGCCACACTTTCCTGTTTTTAAAGTTGTGATAAGGTCTGCTTCACAGAGAGGTCACAAGGGAGAAGAGAGTGTGCTCGTGCCAGGGAGATGCCAGTCCCCTTCTGCAGACCAGCAAGAGGGTGGGGGCAGGCTGAACAGGAAGCCACAGTGGGCGGGCACAAAGGCCTCCCTCCCTCAGCCATCTCCATGCCCATCTCCCATGGCTGGAGGAGGGAAACCCCCCTCAACCCTCTGAATAAGAGAGTGTCCGTTTCTATGGTTACGGGAGTGTGGCCTCCAGAGGCTTCTGATTTGGTGATAAATAGCTGAGAGGATATTGCCTCACACCTTCAAGAGGCTCCCAGAGCCCAGAGCCCACAGTATGAGGCCAGCAGCCGTGACTCCTCCTCCTTCCCTTCCTCACCAGCCAGTGGGATCAGAGTCCTCCTGGCCCCAGCAGGAGCCCACGGGGCCCTGCTCAGGTCCTTGTGCTGTGTGTCCAGTTCCAGACAGTCACTCTGACACCCCGGTCGGCACATGGCCAGCATTTGCAGGCCTTGAAAGGGCCTTTCTTCATCATGGAGCAGGGTTACCGTGAAGGGGAAGAACCGTGACACTTTGAAGAGGGAGTGCTGTGTTATTCTGAACAAGAGGAGAAAATGCTCTAAGCTGCCATTTCATGTCTGTGCTTGAAACCTTTCCCTGTAGTTCCCCAATGTTGGCAAGATCAGGACCATGGGCCTACGCTGGTGCTCAAAGTTCTCCACCTACTGGCTCCAACCTGCCTCTGGGGTCTTACTGATAGTTACTGTCATTATTGGAAATAATGATGACCCTGATTAACATAATCATCACCCGAGTTTGAGGACTCATGAGTGTGAGGCCATGTCCTAAGCCCTCTCCTTGCGTTATCCCACTGAGTTCTAATGACAACCACAGGAAGTTTCCAGGGAGGACAAGAGAGGGTGAGCCACTTATCCATGCGCTGTTGGACTCTGAGACCATCACCCACACACCCCAGGCCTCAGTCTCTCCACAGAGTCTCTCCTCCTGACCAGCTCCTAAGTATCTTCCACATGTCTCCCCACCAGCCTTGCTCATTCTGTTCCCTCTACCAGGAAGGCTTTGGGAAGCAGCATCGATAATGCATAAGGCACAGGCTCTCAGGTTGGGCTTATTAGGGGTCGGAATCCTGGCTGTACCTCTTCCCAGCTGCCAAACTATTTAAGCCTCCTGGGCCTCAGTTTCCTTACCTGGAAAATGGGAGGATGGCACGGCCTCATTGGTTTGCTGATTCTGCATACTCAAAGCATCTGGCTCCTAACGCTGGCTCATCTGCCCAAGTTCTGCCTGAAATTGGCCCAGTTCTGGCTTCCTCTGCATCGAGGCCTTCTCTGACTAATCTAAACTGTTGGCATTTCTCCTTCCAAGCCAATATGTGCCATCACTTGTGTCCCTTGCTTGTCATATTCTTTGTAAGGCCGGGCCCACATTGATCTAGTCCCATCCCTTGCACAAGTACAAGAGCTTCATAAAGGTTTGCAGGGTGACAGCTCTTCGGGGCTCCTCATCATCTGTCCCCCGTCTCCCTCTCCAGCATGCTCATCTTGTACCCCTAGTGTCTTCACCTTCACTCCCTATCACACACCCAACCCCCTGTGCTTCCTCTGACATCCACTATCTGTCTTACCTCTTTGTCCTTCTGTCTGCAATGCCCTCCTCCATTCTTTCCCTAGGTAACCTCTGGTCCTTTTTAAAGATTTGGCTCAGACATTCTCTCCACCTCAGGAAGTCTTTCCTAATACTCCAGGCTGGTTAGGTAACCTCTTCTCTGTGTTCTCCCCAGTCCCCAGGCTGACCTCTCTCCTAGCACTTGTCACAATGTCTGTCCAGCTGTCCTTCTCCCCTGCTAGGCTGTGGTCCCTGAGGACAGGGAGTATGTCCCTGTCATCTCTGGAGCCCTGGCATTTGACACAGTGTCCACCATAAAGCTGTTGATTGTTGGGGAGATGGATGGATGGATGGATGGATGGATGGATGGATGGATGGATGAATGAGCGTTGGCTGAAAAAGTCTCAACACTTGCTGTTTGAAGCATCTGCCCACAGGGTTATGTGCTGTCTGTGCCCACAGTGTGACTCGGCCACCTTTGCGTCCTGCAGACGATGCAGGCTGTTAGGGGACAGCAGCGGGTACTGAGGAACTATGTCTAAATCTGCATGTGCATTCGTGCTTCCCTCCAAACCTTGTTCATTAGCGCAGCAATTAACAGCAGCGCTTAATGACAGATGGTCCGGCTGCGTGCCTGGCTCCACGGCGGGCTTGGAGTGGGGCAGACACGTCTGGCGAGGTTGATGTTTTCATTGATCTAGCAAGTCCAAACTCCCAGGGCTGTGGGCTGCGGAGACGGTGAGCTGACGTCAGCGCAGGCACTGTGGGGGCAGAAGAGAGCCAGTCCTTGGACCAGCACTTGGAAAGGTTAGGAAAGGGGTCCTGCTTCCATTCTAATTCTGAGATGTTGTTTATTTTTTTAAGATCTGAACTTTATATGGGGAAGCCTCAGCACACCACTCCCACATTTTCTGGGCTTCCTACAATTATTTAGAATTGGGATGACCAAGCCCCTCAGCCTTAGATAACAGAAACTTAGAGTTTAGTATTAAGAATTGTGTAAGACCAGTGTTTGTATACACACAATTATATTTAAGTGAGTTTGTAGAGAATATTTTTTCCCTGCCTGCTAATCCCTGGTTTGAATTGGCTCATGGATTATTACCCTGTGAATGATATGGTTTTCATTTCTCCATAAAATAAATATAGAATTGGCATTCAAACGGCCATCTAGGTCACAAATTCAAGCCAGAATGAAGCACCTTAAACCAGAGTGGACTTCACAGAGCTAGAGCCCATCAGAGCTAGAAAGGATCCTCTTGGTCGATTCCACCATTGACAGATGGCAAAGCTGGGGCCCAGAGAAGTGCACGGATTTGCCTGAGGACACAGAGCAAGCAGGTGACCAAGCGGAAGCCTCCTCCCTACATCATATTTCAGATCCTCAGAAACATTCAGGCTTTGCCATGTGCCAACCCCAAACCACTCCAGCAGAAATCCTGTAAGTGGTGTGGGATGTGTGTCCTTCACGCCTGTCAACACACTCAGCCTGAGTGAAACAGAGAGGGGGTGCCGGCTGAGGAACGAGGCCTGTGGTCTGCGTTAGTCATGCGGAGAACCACACGGAAAACCACACATTTTGTTCTGAGAGGTGGTGACAAGGAGCCACGCTGGAGGAGAATGTCAGCAGAGGTTGAGAAGTCCCCATGGTCGGGCCTTTGCGACGTGGGCACTTCTCTTGGCTGGGGGCTGAGGGAAGAACGGGGGAAGAGCCTGGTTCCCAGTGAAACGCTGGCCGGAGAAATTCGCGTGGTGCCCTGTCATGGCCTGCCCCACCTGCATTTCCTTGGCCAGTGGACAGGCCTCCTGGAGATAACCTTCCCTCCCTCCCTTTGTTTCAGGAGGTCTCACCTTTCTCCCGCATTGGTTTGTAACCCCAGCTGTTTATCTGGTGACCTGGTGAAGTTGCTGAGAGGGGGAACCTTGGTCCAGAAAAAAACAATCTTCAGGCTTATGGGCAGCTGGTCACCAGGGAGAAAAGGGAGGATCCCCTGGGATGAATGAATGTCTTAGAGTTAACACCCAGGTCTTGGTGACTCATGGGCTGGTCCCATCTCCCCTGGAAATGCTGCCCATGTCCTGGCAGGGGAGGCCAAGGTGCAGGTGGGCATTGTCACACTGGGGCAGACCTGTCCTTTCTGTCTTGTCTGTTTTGTGTTTTTTTTTGCTAAATTGTCCCAGGCCCTTCAGCTGAAGGAGGGTTCAGGCGTACATTCTCCTCTTATTATACAAAAACATGATCAGAATTTGTCCACTCTCAAGGACATTGTTTTCTTGTCCTCTTGAAAGACAGTTTATGGAAATATGAAAATAACAAAAGGAAATTTCAATGAGAAAAAGTACTTATCCTATAATCCCATCATCCCCTTATCATAATGATTTCTTCCTCCAGTATTTGCATGAGCATATATTTTACACATAATTCTAACCTTAGTACAAATGTAACTTTTTTTTTAATTTTTAAAATTCAGAATATTCGTTTAGCATGTTCTATTAGGGCTCAGAATAAGCCTGTGTTATTTTGTGTAACAGAGACCCGAAGACCAGTGGTTTAAACAAAACAGAAGTGTATTCCCCTTTCATGCGAGAATCCGGAGATAAGTTTCTGTCTCTGCAATTACTGCTGTGCTATTACCACAGCACTGCCAGTACTACCACCACCACTGCCTACTATTACCACAGCACTCTGAGAACTACCGCCACCAGTACTATTGTTACCAGCTAACATCATTAAGTATTTTGATGACCAGAGAATGTGCTCTGTGCTTCAAATGCAACAATCCCTTCTAATCCTGACGGTATCTTGAGGAGATTATTGTACCCATTTGCAGATGAGGAAAAGTCATCTCCCGAGGTGCTTTAGCCAGCACATGGCAGAGGCCGGGTATGACTTCAGATGCTCTTTCTCAAACCGTTGTGCAACACGGTCACCAAGACTGGGAGGACCAGAGGTGGGATCCCGGCCAGAGTCCACTGGCCAAATGTTCCAGCTGGGTGACGAGGGAATCTGGCTCCTGCAGCTGGAAGCAAGCCAAGAGCAGCCTGGGATGCGGGAGGAGGACCTGAGACTGGCTTCGCCGACTGGTTTAAAGGACCAGAGGGAGAAGGGCATATTGATCAGGGTTCCTGATGACAAGAAAGAGAAAGCACTCCTGCTGCGTATAGAAACAAACTTATTGACAGGGTTGGAGGAGGCAATGGGACTGCCGAGAAGGCTGAGGCCAAGGCTTAGGGATGGGCAGGCAGGAGGAAGCTAGGGGGCAGCCAGGAACCAGGCCAGGTGCCTGCCAGTCTGCTGAGCATGCCGCAGCTGCTCCAACCTCCACAGCTTGTCTAGCTACCTCCCACGGGCAACCTAGCCACAGCCACCGTCACCACTGCCACCCCACCGTGGACACTGGACACGGCTTCCGCTGCCTCTCCCCGGCCAGTGGGACGCTCCTCCTGGTTCCTGGGTATTTAAATCAAGTGCAACCCTTGGGATGAACAGAACTTCATTCTTGTCTCTCACTGAAATTTTTCCCCGCACCCAAGTACGAACTCAAAGAGGCCCCGTGAGTTTTCTGTTTACTCTTAGTAATACCTCATATCACTGAAAGTCACAAAGCACACTCAGTTCTGTAATTAGAGTATCCCGTCCTGTGTGTTAACTCAAACTCGCATTTGGCTTAGAGAGAGATCTCACTTCCCCTTCCAAGGCCAGCTTCAAGGCCAGGCTTGTCTTGGGGAGTGGGTGGGATCAGTTTCTTCCGTCTTTCTCTCTTCTTCCTTCACTCTGTTTACTGGCTGCAAGCTGCAAGATTGGGCAAGGAGAAGGGGACTGTCAAAAACAAAGTTCTCACTAACGTGGTGTGTTAACAGCCAGCCCCGTACTCCTGGGATGGGGCCTACACGCTGACTCCACAGCAGCTCTCTCACAGGTTCTCAGCGACCCCAGTATCGCTGGGGCCTCTCCTGCAGTTCCTCAGCCTGACTGATTGCACCTGATCCTGATGTCACCCTGGCTTGGCAGCCCCTTAGAAAGCCCGAAGCTTGCTTTCTGCTGAGGCCCCATCACTCCCCTGGGCCAGCTGTCCTTTGAGAGGGAGCCCACATCTGCAAAAGGCCATTGTTATATTCTTATATCCACAAACCTTGCAAATAAGGCAGCAGAAACTCTTTTTTTTAAACTTTTTAAAAATTAATTTTTAGAGAGAGAGGAAGGGAGAGGGAGAGGGAGAGAAAAACATTGATGTGAGAGAGAAACATATGTCAGCTGCCTCCTGCACATCCCCTACCAGGGATTGAACTGTAACTGGGCACGTGCCCTGATTGGGAATCGAACCTGCAACTTTTCGGTGCACGGGACCATACTCAACCAACTGAGCCACACTGGTCAGGGCAGCAGAAACTCTTTTTTGTTCCAGTTTGCCCCCTGTGGCCCGTATTCCTATGGAATCCCAGGTCCCTGAGGCTCATGCTCCCTTACCCACTGCTGGAGGGAGGGAGGGTTGGTTTGTTTCTCCATGCAGCAGCTTCTCTCTCTCTCTCTCTCTCTCTCTCTCTCTCTCTCTCTCTCTCTCTCTCTCATCAGGAACCTTGTCTGCCTTATTCACAACCAGAACTCCCACACGGTCCAAGGGGTTCCCCAGGGCAGTGGGGGTGGGGTGCGATCCTGAGGTGGGGGAGGGGAGTGGACACTCATTGTCTGGGCCTCTCACACTGCACAGAACCTCTTTAAATCACTCAGTGATCCCGTGAGCACATCAGAGGCACCTGCTACGAATGAGTGTCCTGACTTCTGAATTAATGGAGTTCCAGTCAGGAAAATAACTTAGTGTGGAGCAGCAGTGTTTCTTTAGAGAAGGAAAAACATTGGCTCTCTAGCATTTATCTCCTTCACGGAGAGCCTGGGGGTTGCTGGCAGGTCAAGTAGAATATTCAGAATGGAAAACTGGAGGCCCCCTTCCCTAATGGAAATCAGCGGACCCAGCAAAGCATGCTGGTGGCAGCCGGAGGGTCACAGGTGCCTCGCCGGGTCACACGGACAGTGGCCGGAGAGGTTGAAGGCAGGATGGGAGCCCTGCGTTAGTTAGCGGTCCAGTCATCCCACAAGGAGGTAGGTGTGGGGACTGCCGCTGCGCGCTGTGTAGTCGTTTCTCAGGTCACTGCAGCGACAGAAAAGCCGTGGCGAGCTCCTCCCACGTTGCTCCTACAAGAAGGCAGGCGAGGGAAGCTCAGAGCAGTGGGAGGTAGGGAGTGAGCTCTGCTTTGAGGGGAGAAGCCAGGTCAGATGGCAGTAATGCAGGCTAATATTTGCTTAGAATTTACCGTGTGCTGTGTGTGTGTACCAGAGATGTTCCTAACCATCTGTGAAATAGATGTGGTCATTATCTCCTCTTCACATGAGAATGCTGAAGCTCAGAGGGGTTAGCTGCTGGCCCCAGGTCACACTGCTGATGTCTGACATGACAAGGACTCCGATCCGAGTCTGCCTGCCCCACTGCATGCACACCTCTGCGCTTCTGTCTGAGCTCGCCTCCCACTAAAATGTGCCCAAATCCAGAGGCTGGAACAATAGTATTAAATGACAGCGGAGCTCCTGCTGAGTCTTAGCCACTGAGCAGGGGCTTTATGCACGTGAATTAATTTAATCCTCACAACAACCCAGCAAGGTGGGTGTTTTGACTCCCATTACACAGATGAGATAGTCTCCGAGTTGAAATGAACCTCCCAAATCCCACAGCCACGAAGAGGTAGGTTCAGAATCTGAACCCAGGTTTATTGACTTCAATGCTCACTCGAAAGCATCATCCTGTGGGAACTGACTCCTTCAACAAGTATCTGTGAAGCACCTACCACATGCCGGGCACTGTGCTGGAGGGTAGGGAGTAGGCACTAAACAAGATTCTTGCCTTCATGGGACTGGCATTCTAGTGGAGAAAACAGACGGTAAACATGGAAGGAAATAATTGTAAGTTATTTAAAACATGAAACAGATTAATGAGGCAGGCAGTGACTGTGGGAGCTGGGAGGGATCAGGAGGACCTGTCTTAATCACAGGAACCGCCCCCTCCCCTCAGGGTGCTGCACTGGGCAGAGACTGCAGGTGGCGGGTGGAGCAGCAAGGGGACCAGTTAGGAGGGGATCACAATAGTCCAGGTCAGAGACAGGATGGCTGAGGTCGAGTGGTGGTAGTGGGTGGGTGGGAGGTGATGGAATTCAGGATTTATTTTAAAGTGGATCAGCAAGATGTGTTGATAGATTGGATGTAGACCTAGACAGAGAGGGAGGAGTCAAGGGTGACTCCCAGATTTTGGCCTGAGCAACCAGAGGGATGCGATTGACAATTGGTGAGAGGGGAAGACTAGGAGGTCAGGAATTTAATTTTATTATTTGCATTTGAGATGTTTATTCCCTGTCCAAGGGGAGATATTGAAAAACCATTATGATGGGGGAGTCTGGAATTCCAGGGGTGTTCGCCGTAAGTATGGACCACATTTCATCAAACCTAGGATGCCATTGACTGTGAGACCTCTGTTCTTTCATGCACCACTAAGATAAAGCATTGCCAGTGAAGCTAGGACACGTGCCAACTTCGGAGATGTTAAAATGTGTGTCTTGGAATCAATGGGATGCAGTGAGTTTGGGAGTGTCCAGTGTGCAGGTGGTTGTAAAGACGGGGAGTGTGAGGACCGAGCTGCAGCAGAGTTTCAAGCAGGGACTCATGGCCCAGTTCCAGTCAAGGGCGACGTCAGGCTGTCAAAGCTCTTCTTCGCAGGCAGGTGCCTGGTGGTGCCTCCCTGTGGGGCTCAGCCCGAAGATGCCGAGCTCAGAGGTAGCCAGCCAGCGTTGCAACACACGACATCCCGCTGGCTTTGTCTATCTGGGTGTTGTCCAGAGGGCTGAATCTTTGGGCTTATCTGGATTCAAACTTGACCCCAGTTTTGTCGTCAGTAATATAGGCATGTAATGTCTGCTCTACCCCCCTCAAAACTGAGAAAACAAGCCAGCCCCTTCTTTTTCTACATCTATAAAATTAAGTAGTTGGCCCCGCGGCATGGCTCAGTGGTTGAGCACTGACCCATGGACCCAGGAGGTCATGGTTCTATTCCTAGTTGGGACACATACATGGGTTGCGGGCTCTATCCCCAGTGTGGGGCGTGCAGGAGGCAGCCGATCAATGATTCTCTCTCATCATTGATGTTTCTATCTCTCTCTTCCTCTCCCGTCATCTCTGAAACCAATAACAAATATTTTTTAAAAATGAAGAAGTTGGGCAGGATGATCTCTGTGCCCTCTTCTGTTTCAGGTATTATAATAACTATACTAGCTGCAGTACTTTGCGCATCTACTAGGTGACATATAATTGTTAATCATCATAAACAACCATTCAAGGTAAGTATTATCATTCCCATTTCACAGATGAAGCCACTGAGACTGAGAAGAAGGCAGGCAACTCATAGTTGTGCAGCAGGGTGTCTAAAGCAAGAGCTCTGGATTCCAGCAAGCTCCCTGCAAGCCCCCTGCCTGACTACTGGGACTGACTGTAGTTCTTGAACTAAACTTAGCATTGTAGCCAGAGCCCACGGGCAACGCCTTTCCATAGGACGGCAGTGGAACTTCAGGGTGTTGCCCCACATAAATGGGGAAAGTAACTGGTTTCAGGGCCTCCCATGATCTCATGGAAATGGAGTGGCTTCTAGACAGGTTCATGGCAAGGGAACCGATGTTAGGTGTAGAGGTAACTCATACTCAATCTTGTGGCCTCGGCGTCCAGTGCTTTCTTCGACCACATTTTTGCACATCAAGGGCCGTTGTCTACAGGGAATGGTGCTGAACGGCTTCCCTTGGCCAGGGAGGAGCTGTCGAAATCTACCTGGTCCTCTCTGTTGTCGGGAGAAAGTTTCCTGAGCAGGAAGTGGAGCAGGAGAGTGGGTTGGAGTGGGTTTGCGTGATGGTGCAAAGCTGGTCCTTGGCCTAGGGCCCAGTCATGGAGCGGACCCCAGTCAGTTGCTGTCAGCATTTCAGCAGGACTCTAAGTGCAGACCAGGGCTTCTTAGCCACAGAGATATTGACATTTTGGGCCACATAAAGCTCTGCCATGGGCGGCTGTCCTATGCTTTGTAGGATGTTAAGCAGCATCCCTGTTCGCCACCCACCCCAGCTGAGACAACCCAAACCATTTCCAGGCATTGTAAATGTTGCCTGGGGCGGCGGATTGCACCTCCCACTTCCTCAGGGTTGAGAACCATCGCTATAAACAGTGCTCCCGGCTCCTGTGAAGTTGTCAGCTGACCGCCAGTATGCAGGTCCTGGGGTCTTTCTGAGAGAGCTCCTCCCTGTGGCATCTGACTGCAGGGCAGGCTGAAAGTGGAACCTGGTTGTAACCAGGTTCTCCTAGTGGCAGAGCTCACACTGAAACCCTCTCGGGCACATGTGCTCTGTCTCACTGCTGCCCCTCTCTGCTGGGCACCTTTGAGCCTCAGAAACACCAAACCTGTTCCCACCTCAGGACATTTGCACTTGCTCCTCCCCCTCCCTGGGCATCTTCTTATCGTTTGGGTCTCTATTCACATGGCACCATCATATGGACCCTGCTTGATTATCATTCCAGGGACTCCTCTTGCATCTCTGGGCTGAGTTCCTTCGGAGCATTTTCCGTCCTCTGGTATCATCTTGTTCACGTAGAGCAGTGGTTCTCAACCTTCCTAATGCCGCAACCCTTTAATACAGTTCCTCATGTTGTGGTGACCCCCAACCATAAAATTATTTTTGTTGCTACTTCATAACTGTAATTTTGCTACTGTTAATGAATCGTAATGTAAATATCTGATATGCAGGATGTCTTAGGCGACCCCTGTGGAAGGGTCATTCGACCCCCAAAGGGGTCTCGACCCACAGGTTGAGAACCGCTGACTTGGCGGCTTATTGGTTTCTTGTTTGTCTCCCCCACTAGATTGGAAGCTCTTGAATTCAGAAACCTGTTCTAGTCACAGTGCCGGCTGCAGTGCATGGTAATCTCAGCTTGAATGGCTTTGGTGAGCACTTGTTGAAGACCTACTCTGTGCCAGGCACTGTGCTCAGGGCTGAGAACGCCCGGGTGAACAGCAGGGTCCGTGGTCCCTGCCTCCTAGGAACTCAGTGCCTTGCGGGAGAGCACAGGAGGAGGTGAGGTCAGGGAAGCATGGGAGCAGGGATTCCTGCCTGGCAGGTGCAGAAAGCTCTCCAAGAGGTGGTCAGAGGAAGGGGGATGCTCAGCCTCTGAGAGGCATGGAGATCCAGGGGTCCTGAGTGATGCCCAGGGGACCGGGAAGGAGCATGGTGCAAATTTTGGCGCTTGGGGGGCACGGGTGCAATGGCTGAAGCAGCTGGAGGTGGGGGTGGTGGACTAGGTGAGGCCAACTCTGAGAGGCCTCGAGTCCCATAGGAGGAAACTTTGACCTTATCCTGCAGCAAAGAGGAGCCCTGGAGGCGGTGCAGGGGAGTGGTTAAGAACGTAGGCTTTGAAATTCCTTTTAGATTTTGGTTCACATTCTTATGTGACACTTCTGAACTGTGTGACTGGTTCAGCAATTTCACCTCTCTCTCTCTCTCTCTCTCTCTCTCTCTCTCTCTCTCTCTCTTTCTCTCTCTCCCTCCCTCCCTCCCTCTCTCTCTTATTTGGATAAAGTAAAATAGAAAACATTTTATTATTTTTAAAAATTTATCTTTATTGTGGAAAGTATTACAGATGTCCTCCATCTCTCCCCATTGGACCCCCTCTACCCCACACCCACCACCCCTCCCCAGGCCTACACCACACTGCTGTCTGTGACCATAGGTTATGCACATATGCATACAAGTTCTTTGGTTGATCTCTTCCCACCGCCTCCCCCTTCCCTCTGAGATTCGCCAGTCTGCTCCGTGCTTCTATGTCTCCGTCTCTTAATCTCCGTTTTCTCTTTTTTGGAATTGGGAAGACATTTATTTTGCTTATAAAAGGAGTGCTCAGCTCAGTGCCTGGCACAAGGTAAGCACTCAATAAATCACTGCTATTCCTAGAGACGTGGTTCACAGGAAACCACTGGAAGTTTTCCAAGCAAACGAGGGATGTGATAGATGAGCAGGGAAGCAGGATCGCTCAGGCGGCAGGGTAGAGGGTAGCTTGGCAGTGCCCCTGGGAAAGCAGGTGAGACGGGAACCAGGAAGAATAGTTAGGAGGCTGCTGGAATGGAAAGGGATGGGAGTGGGAGCATGGGTCCTGGGACCTGGAGCATCTATGGTGAACTGCAGTGTCAGGAGGCGTGGCCATACTTTGCCCCTCACAGTAAGGGGCCCCCAAGCCTGACAGGTAATAGAGACCTAGACCAGGACCAGGCAGAGACTACACTTGTTCCCTCAGCAGCTCACAAGCCTTGCAGCCCGCTCTGCATTCAGACAGCCCCCACGGTGGGAAGGGGCGGCTTGCATTTGTACCGGGTGATATACTTTTAATTAAAATGGTAATCATCTGAGCATTCCTTAAAGTTTTACGTTGGGAATTTGCCCTCTTGCAAGCGCTGCGCTAATTAGCATTCTCTTTATCCCTTATTAATAAATTATATGTGAGTAGTTCAAAGCCCCTCCCCCCTCCGCCTTTGATCATAGAGTCTCATCATTCCTGAGCCAAACTCCATTCCCTGTTGACATTTAGGGTGCAGTGGGCCCAACCAGGCCTGGTGTGAGGGTTTGAGAATGAGAGTTCTTAATTAACTCCCAAGTGTGTGGGGTTCATCTTCTTGCTGTCCTGCTGAGCCCCAGGTGAGCACACAACATAGATGCTTCCCAAGGTCAAGAGTATGGAGCCGCTTGGGAGCAGGCCCTTTGAGGAGGTCCCTGGCATTAGGCAGACAGGCCCTAATTCCGGGGCAGTGAACACGGAGACATTAGGACCCAGCACCATAACAGGAGCAGAGAAGCCAATGGGCTGGCTCATAGGCTTCAACCCAGGCTCAGAAAGGCGAAGCAACCTGGAATAGTATTCTGTCATAAAAAAGAAGAAAACACTGCTATTTGCGACATCATGGATGGACCTTGAGGGCATAATGTAAAGTGAAATAAGTTAGAGAAAGACAAATACTATGTGATGACATTTATCCAGGGAAGGGCAAAAGTAGGTTTACAGTTGTTCGTATGGAAAATAACACAGTAGGTATTAAATAATAATATAAGAATAAACTCTGTGTTTCACATACTCAGAACTGTAAACCTGCTTTTGCCCCACCTGTATGTGGAATAAAAAAAAAACACCCCCTAACTCACAGAGATAGAGAACAGATTGGTAGTTGCCAGGGGTGAAAGGTGAGGGTGAGGCACATGGGTGCAGGTGGTCAAAGGGCACAGGCTTCTAGTGGTAAGATGAATAAGTCCTGGGATGTACTGTGTAGCGTGGTGGCTATGTTAACAATGCTGTTTTATATAGCTGAAAGTTGCTGAGAGAGTAGATTTTTTTAAATATATATATTTTTATTGATCTCAGAAAGGAAGGGAGAGGGAGAGAGATAAAAAAACATCAGTGATGAGAGAGATTGTCTGCCTCCGCACTGGGGATCTGGCCTGCAACCTGGGCATGTGTTCTGACTGGGAATCGAACCGTGACCTCCTGGTTCATAGGTCGACGCTCAACCACTGAGCCACACCAGCCAGGAAAGAGAGTAGATTTTTAAAGTTCTCACCACACACACAAATTGTAACTGGGGTGAGGGATATGTTAACTAACCTGACTGTGGTAATCATTTTGCAATATATAGGCATATCAAATTATTACATTGTATACTTTAAACTTACCCCATGTTATATGTCAATTATATCGCTAAATCTGGAAAAAATAAAATAAAATGTTGCCCAGTAGGAAAAAAGAAAGCCAGTGGAACTGCAGGAGAATGCTGGTGTAGGCACTGCCATGTGAGGGTTTCAGTTAATTCTCAGCAACCATAAATATGGTAATACAGTAGCAATAACAATAATGGCAACAATGACAGCCAACAATAACAGTAGCAGCCAACACGAGCGAACTGCCCATCCTGCTGGCGGCTGTTCTCAGCATCCCCACAACCTCATGAGGAAGGTCTGTTCACATCACTCTCATGTTCCAGCTGAGGAACTTGCCCAAGCCTTCCCGCCTAATAAATGCAGAATCTCTCGAGTCCCCTTTCTTCAAGCACCTTGGCCCTCCTGCTTCTGACTAGTAGATTCTACCTGCTGTCTCTTCAAGGCTGACAGTCGGTGTCACTTCATTTCAGTGCCGGGGCTTTGGAAGGGGCCATCTGTCTGCAACCACCAGGGGGTCTTTCCTCCCGCTGCTAGGCGACTTCTGCATGTGGTCACCTTCGCGGTCCATTCTAGGCCAGCTTGCCCACGTTCTGGACACAAGCTCGCAGGAATGTCAGATCTGGTCCGAGTGTCTTTTGAAAGTCGACAGGCCCGGATCCAAGTCCTGACTCTGCCACGTTCTGCACGACCTCGGCGAGTTATTTAATTTTCCTCGGCTTCAGTTCCTATTTCCCTAAGATGGAAATAAGATAGCACCTGCGTCATAGGATGTGGTGAGGATCGAGAGGTGAAATATGTGGGGAGGAATTAGCCTGGAGGTCGCATTTTCCAGGGAAAGCAGCCAAATCCCAGAGGAAAGAGCAACGTGGCAAGGTTACAAGGCTGCTGAGGGGAGGGGCCAGAACCCAGACGTGGGTCCCTCGCCTCAGTCCACCTTCGGCAACACCTGTGCTCTGCTGTGGGTTTGATGAGAAATACCACACAGAAAGCAACTCAGCCAAGTAGAGCCTTCTACTTTGCTTTTCGGTTCCCAGGTCTTTAAACCTCATTGGCATTGGAAGGGCTTTGGTGAGGACCAGTAACCCAGCCAAACCCTAGCATCTCTAGAGCGGTCTGGCCCAGATGGCTGTCATCCATCATCTAGCTCAACCATGACCCGTTCTGAGAGGCCTTTCCTGACCAATCCATCTTTGGAAGCTCGCCAATCATATCCTAGAACATTCCCCTGTTTTATTTTCAAATTCTAACTCTTTATTTTTGTGTGCTATGTAGGTCTGTATTTTATTTGTGTACCTTTTTTTAATTAAACATTTTATTTTGGAATAATTGTGGATTCACAGGCTGCTGTAAGAAATAATGCAGAGAAACCCTGTGTGCCGACGGTAACATCTTGCAAAACCATAGTGCGATTATCACAACCAAGATACTGACATTGTCTGTCTTTTTTAAAAATATATATTTCTTTCAACTAGAAACTAAGAGCCACCAAATCAGTGACTTCGTCCTGTTCAACAAATATTCCCAGCATCTAGAACAGTGCCTGGCATGTAGTAGGTGCTTAATAATTGTTTATTAAATATATGAGCCCTCTGTCATTTTTCATCCCTCCCTCTCCCCTCTCTGTTTTTAAGCTTTCCTGTGACACCCAAGCAGCCTTTACTCTGCCAGGTCACCAGTTTTCCGAGTTCTTGGCACTGAGTTTCATTAAGATCCCTTAGAGCAATGGTCTTCAATCTGGGCGTACATGGAGATTTTCCCCGTGTATGAATAATTTGAAGGGGATCAATTTTCAGCTATTCCACTTGTTTTTCTACAATGTTCCAAAAACTGATCTGCCCAAGAAGGGTTCACTGACACTCTTCTCCCACTTGACAAAAGTAGGCCCTCCCTTATCCCAGATCTTACTGGGATGTTTGGCCCTGGGGTTTCAGACCCTGTGAGGTGTTAAACGAAGGGATAGATTGAAATGTTGGTTTGCAGTAAGCTTCCCGTCTTTCCCTGAATTGTGCATTTCCCTGCAGAAGCGAAGCGTGGCTCTGGGAATGTGGTCTTGGGCTTGTGTCTACTCTGAATCCAGAAGAGACAAAGCAGGATAGGTTGGCGATGCTTATCTTCTCTGCGGGGATGTTTCTCAAGCTGTATTGGTAAAACTGATGGATACAATGTATATGTGATCTCTCCTATTTGATGTACTTTATTCCGTTAAGGTAGTTCCTATATTTTTTCAATCACATCATGAAATATTTACTCCAATTATACCCCATTTTCACTTTATTTCAACTTATATAATGTATACTATTTTCTATTTCCTGTTAACACAGTAAACATATGTACACACACATGATGACACTTTTTGGATAATTGGTTCAACAACCTGCAACTTTTTCCAACATTCTTTTTGGGGGGATGGGAGCAAAAAGGCTGAAGACTATGGAGACAACAGGGCCAGTGGAAAGACGTTATCAGTACCATTTTGATTCAAGATTGAACGTCATGGGCATTTGAAGGCCTTTTCATTGCATCCACACTCGATGCAATCAGTCTACTCCCCGAAAAGTTATCACGAAGCAGCCAGGGCACAAGCTCTCAGGGTTGAATAGTTCTCTTGAAAGAGGCCTCACTGTGCTCAGCTGATAAACAAACAAATGGCTGCGCTGAGATAGGGCACCATGGGGGACCCAGGGCTCCCCATCCCCTATCCCAGCCCGGGCTCTGTTTCTCTCCCGATAGGAGCACATAATCCCATCAGCGCCAATGGGAGTTGTGTGCCTGCTTTACTGGAGACAATAGGCTGCCGGAGAAGGGCAATTGTTCCCAGCAACTGAGGGGGTAAACACGATTGCCAGTTCCCAGCCGCCATCCAGGAAGGACCCGACTGTGCCCCCAAAGCTCTTCCTTTGTGAGGCTGCAGAGCCAGAGGATGCGTCTGCCTTGTCCTGCAGTGACCGCCATCCCCACCTTCAGGGCAACCAACCCTTAACGTCCCCACAAAGACTGGCTGCAGACTGTCTTCCCAGGGTCTCCCCTCGCTCCCCATCCTTGTAAAAACAAGCCCCGTCTCTACCTCATCCTTCACAAGGAAGCCACAGTAAGAACGCACCATTTATTGAGCACTTACTATTTCCCCGGACACTGAGCATTTTGCATACATCTGTGCCTTCAGCTACAAATCCTCATGGCAACTCTGCAGTAAAGTATGATCACTCCTGTTAAACAAAGGAAAACAGAGCCTCAGAAATTACACATCTGTTAAGTTGCAGGGCCCGGATGCAGACCCCCAGGGCCGTCTGAGTCTCTAAATCCCATGCTCCAATTTATGCTAGTATTTCCCAAAATGTGTTTTCCTCAAGACACTTCCAGACAAAGCTCGGTAAATGCTGTACAATATACCTGCCCCCCCCCCCCCCCCCCCGCAACCTTCATGCCTCAAAACCATTCTTGGAGATTCCCAACGTACTTTCATTTATTAAAAGTTCTGAGAAGTCCTGCAGGGAGGAAATGTGTTAACTTGCTAAACCACTATTTCCCAAGTATTCATTCTTTTTTTCATGAAGCAGATTGCACTTTGGTAAATGCTAAATGATAGGAGAATGATGGGCCCGGGGCGGGGTGGGGGTGGGGGGGGTAGTTACACATGTGACTGGCTCTGGTACTCAGCCCCAGAAGCCAGCTGTGGATCCAGCTGCTGACTGCTGCTGTGGATCTTGGGGTAGCTGACGAGGGAATCCTAGCCAGGGTCTCTTATGGGGCTCCGCACGAAGCCCCATCTTCCAGCATCTGCTGTCCCACCTTTTATACCAAAAATGTCACCTGCTTTCCCGCAGCTGGAGGAAAAGGCAGATAATTCCAGAATAGGGAAGGAGAAAGAGCGGCTGTGCTGACTGTTGCCCTGGGGCGGAGCTGACGTTCAGTGGGCAAGAGTGTGACTCAGGATGAAAGCTTTGGGTCATGTTGTCTCTCTTTGGGGACTGGCAGTCTGTGGCAGAGTGCCCACGGGAGCCTGGCTGTCCCTGGGGCTCGCTACAGCAGCAGGCTGAGGCCAGGGCTCCTCCACTGTGCCGTTGTCGTCCCTCCCCCCCCACCCCCCCCCCCCGCCCGCCACCCCCGCCCTGCTCCCCAGTACTCACAGCTGAGGCCTCTCCTCTCTTTGTCCCACTGGAGGGGAGGGACAGAGCCTCAGGCGTCAGGCAGAACATGAGGCCCAGCCTGACGTGGGACATGCCCAAATGACATGTCATGGGGATTTGTGGGCCTCACTGGAGCCATTTCCTCCAGGGGGTCATTTTATTTAGTTCCAATTGGACCCTGTGATTGGTCTCAGTCCTGGGCCACCTGGTGTCCTGGCTCCATATGGCAACGGCTAGGAAGATGCCATTTTTCCATTGAAATATGCTTCTGCCATGCGGTGGATGTGCCTGTAATTGCCTTTGGCTGGAAAGGGGCTCTGGTGTTTAAAACTAAGCCGGGAAGTGAGGGAAGTCATTTCTCCACTTTGGAATTGTTGGACGGATGGATCAGGGTCTGCTCTGTGAATTCAAACTGAGAGTCACAGCATGGGAATGGCAGGCGGGCCTTAGAGGTCAGCAAGGCCCGCCATTGGCCTCGTGTGGGAATCCCTTCTGCCCACTCTTGACAGATGGTCTTTCAGCCTCTGGCTGAGCACCTCTGCAGACAGGGAGCTCCTTCCCTCGCTGTGCAGACCTGTCTGCCGAGGGCCAGCACTCAGTAAGTTTGGCCCCACATGGAGCTGATAATAGGTACCCTTTAAGGAATGCTCACCTGTGCTAGGTATTTCATATGCATGTTTTATTTAATCTTCATAATAACCTTCTAAGGTAGACACCTTTATAACCCCCATTTTGCAGAAGGAGTAAAACAAGTCACAGAGGGTTAAGGAACTTACTCGGGTCCCAGAGGCAGAAAGTGATGGAGCGAAATGCGAAAATGACCACACGGAGCCATAAGCTTTTAAACACGTGGCTCTCTCAAGTTGGGTAAGAACAGCTAACGTTCATGGAGTGTGTCCTGGGAGCCAGGCCCTGTGCTGAGATTTGTGTGTACTACTTCATTTGTGGTAACCAGCTGTGAAGTACCGCAGGTCCACGAAGGATGTCCTTTCATTCCGTGTTGGAGTTGATGCGATACCATAGGAACTTAATGCTTATCTGTATCAATTAGCCGATGGTAAATGGATGGTAAAATTGGGCTTGTTATACTTTGTTTGGCTTAAAGTCACAGAACCTATGACATTACGTGAGGACTTACCTGTAGTTCTCAGATGCCCATGTCAGAGATAAGGACTGAAGGGTCCAGAGGCTGTGTGGTTGGTTCAGCGAGTGTCCCCAGCCGAGCTGTGACTCTAACCCAGGTCTTTTTGACTCAGAGCACATTCTCCAGCAAAGCTATGGTGCTGACATTTTATAGATGAAGAAATTGAGATGCAGGAAGTTCAGGAGTTTGCTCAAAGTCTCGAGATAGAATCGGCAGAGCCTGGAGTTTGACCTGATGCACTTTCAAGTCTTCCTTTGTCTCCTGCTCACCTCTAACTCTGCCCCTGCCGGTGCCATGCCTGCCACCTGGGTCCTCGAGGACAAGGCAGGCCCTCTGGTGAGGGGTGAACCCACCTCCATGCCCCACCCCCAGTAGCTTTAATAAGCTTTCCATGTGAGTCTAATCACCTAAGTTTGAGAACCACCCAACTAGAGAAATCATATGGTCTCTTCCAAATTCTGAAGTTCGAAGATTCCTTCACCCCTCCTTGGTCACCGTCAGAAGGGGTCGTGGAAAGCATTGTAAATGTGAAAGTCAGAAAGGCCTGGGGTCAAATCCCTGCTCCACCATTCCTCGCTGTGTGACTTAAAGCAAAGCCATTGACCTCCCAGAGGCTCAGTGTCCTTGTCTGCAGGATGGAGATAAAAGTGACTACCTTGTGTGGTTGTCAATCTGCCTCTTTAAGGAGAGGGGCTTCCTCCTGGGACTACTTTCTAAATGTATCTCTGAAGTTCCAGGAACCGTGGCTTGAGCTGTTAGTTGCCAACCAGCATAGTAGCAATCATGGCTAGGGCCAGTGAAATGTCATGGCGGCCTTCATGCTTGCACACTCCCTCATCTAATGCTTTTCTTGATCTTCACAACAAACCTCCCCTAACCCCACTGATACAGTCTCTCCAACTCCTCCTGCTCCTCCTCTGAGAGAGGTTCAGACTGCTGTAGGAGTTAAAATCCAAGGGTTTTAGAGCCAACTGTTTTGCCATTTGGGTTATGTGGTCTTAATACGAGTTAGTCTGGTTGAACCTGGCTTCCCTTGTTCATAAAAAGGGAGTGAAAATACCCGTCTCCCCACTATAGGGTGCAGGTTACACCAGATACTCTCGTTAGAGGTGTTCAAATGTCATTTCTCTTTCTACTCCTCGCCCTTTTCTCTCACTTCGGTCAACTCCGAGACTAACCTCTCGGCAGCACCACATGCTCTTTGTCTCCTCCTCCTCCTCTTCTATTTCCAGGCCAATGCTCTCAGCTTGAGCTGGAGAACAATTTATCAACTATTATCTAAAGCAAAAGAAGCATTTTACATTGGAATAATACTTTGTATACGGCTCTAAAATATATTCATGTCCATTATAATAGTTGATAAGTTATCCTCCAGCTCAAACTGAGAGCATTGGCCTGGAAATATGATTTGCATGACATTCATTCTTTTAAATAATATACACTGAGTGGCCAGATTATTATGATCTCTGAACGCATAATAATCTGGCCACTCAGTGTGTGTGTGTGTGTGTGTGTGTGTGTGTGTGTGTATGTGTGTGTGTGTGTGTGTGTGTGTGTGTATATGCATATATATATATATATATATATATATCCTACATAATAAAATGGTAATATGTAAATTACCATCACTCCGCTACGCCCACAATTGGGCCAGCAGGAGGCGCAGGGGGCGGGACTCAGGATGGCCGGGGTAGCTGATTGGGCCAACAGGACGCTGAGCCGGGGGCTTTCGAAAGGCCTGGTGCACCAGCGGATAGACAGCCAGCTCCCCCGCGATCAAAAGCCAAAGCGGGGGAGCTGGCTGTCTGTCTGCTCCGGCACAAGGCCTTTCGAAAGCCTCTGCCGCACCGGAGGCTTTCGGAAGGCCTGGTGCACCAGCGGACAGCCAGCCAGCTGGTGCACAAGGTGCATGATTAAATCATGCACTGGGCCTCTAGTATATATATATATGAGGCCGGATGCATGAATTCTTACATGGGTGGGGTCCGGCCAGCCTGGCCAGGGGGAAGGGACATGGGCGGTTGGCCAGCCTGCCTGCTGGTCGAACTCCTGGTCGAGGAGACAATTTGCATATTAGCCTTTTATTATATAGGATATACACTGAGTGGCCAGTTTATTATGTGTTCAGAGATATAATAATCTGGCCACTCAGTGTATACTGAGCATATATATGTGTGTAATGCTTACTATAGTGCCTGGCATATAGTAAGTGCTCGGTAAATGTTTGATTGATAAATGACTGAATGAATGGCTGAATGGATGAGTACTTCTTCAAGGTAGCAGTGACATGAGCACAGCTGGCTGCCACCTAAACCAGTGATTTACAGGGCGTGAGGCATCAGGGGAACCCTCTGACTCTAACCCTTGCATTCTTTCCACTATGAGTCTCTCTCCCATATGAGCAGAATGGGATCCATGCTATAAGCCAGCCACGGGTTTCAGGAGTGACAGTGTGGACAGAGGCTGCCACAAAGGCCAGGCTCAGATATTTCATCCCCAAGGCTCACTGGTTCCAGGGCCCTGGTCAGGCAGAGCTGGAAACTAATGTCAGGAGTGACCTCCAAGACCTGAACTGGGCTCTGCCTCCCTGGAGTCCACATTCCACACACAGGAAACTGGAGCCAGGCAGGGCTCGGCGGCTGCGTTTCACTAAAGGGCTCTTGTCCCTGTTGGTGGCTTGGAGTTGGGGAGAGAATCCACTCTTTGGAAGGCATGAGATTTACGGTGCAGTGTCTTCCCAGTGCCTCACCCTCTGACTGCTACCAGGTCACCTTATCCTCCTGGAGACAGTGAACAGATAGCATAGGATGTTGTCCTAGCAGACTTGGCTGACTGGATAGAGTATCAGCCCTGGGACTGAAGGGTCCCTGGTTTGATTCCAGTCAAGGGCAGGTAGCTCTGTGCAGGCTTGTCCCTGGCCCTGGTCAGGGCTCATGTGGGAGGCAATCAATTGATGTGTCTCTCTCACATCGATGTTTCTCTCTCCCTCCCCCTCCCTTCCACTCTCTCTAAAACTCAATGGAAAAATATCCTCTGGTCAGGATGAAACAAACAAACAAACAAACAGGCATGGGATGTTACGGGGGCAATTTGTGGGGTAGCACAATGAGTCCTGGTTTGGAGCTGGGCAGGGCTGGAGTGAGCCTGGCTCTGCCCCTTGCTAGCTATAAGGCCCCAGACAAATCTTCCAAATTCTCCCACAGCTAAATCCTTGCAAGTGACTTAAAGCAAAGGGATGGGAATGTGAATCATAATACCTGCCTCCTGGAATGGTTGCAAGGACGACTTGGGTCCATGTGGGTGGAGCACCCAGCACAGGCTTTGACTATAATAAAAGTTAGATCCTCCACCTCTCCACCCGCTTTCGGCACCAGAGGCAGTCAAGGACCCTCTCCCTTCCAGGAAGCTGCTTTGAGCCTCGTGGCTCTCAACCATCTGCTCATTCCTTTCTTGTGCACCTACTGCGTGCCGGAGCCCTCCATGCCAGGATGGGCATGTATCACTGGGGGCTCAGACAGACCTCCTAGCAACTTCTTGGAGGTTTCGTAAGGTGGGCAGATGTGTGTCCCAGCACCGCCTCCAGGGAGCGTGGTTCAGACATGGCAGCCAACTGAGTTATTCATCACGTCTGTGCTCTGTCTCCATCTCTTTCCTCGGAGCCTCTTCTTGGGTTTAAAGACTGACGCACGTGCTGAACGTGGCCCCCAGGCTCAGATCCCCTTCCTGTGGGATGCTGGATGGTCAGGGCGAGAAGGTCCTGGCCCAGGGGACACCTTCGAAGTGGAGGCTCTGCCCGGAGGCCTCACACACTTGAGCACTTGGCATTGAAGGGCTGGGAGTTGGTTTCAGTTCAGACAATTTAGCTCAGAATGAATCAGCCAGAGATGTACAGCGGTGGAAATAACTTGGGGAAAATAATCTAATAGTTTCAACTTTTCTTAAGCAGAACTCCTTTGTTGTTTCTCTTAAAATGATGATGCAGGGACGGTCTGTGAGTCTGTGCTCTCACTGAGGGGAGCTGCTCCACGTGGGTGAGGGAGTCCCTTCCCTCCCACGGAGGAAGTTTCCATCCCAGAGACCCTAGACTCCCATGGAGCTCTGCTTCAAAGCCAAGACCAGTGATTCTTTAGGAAACCACACCACAGTCCAAGCAGGCGTGGGAGGCAACGAGATGTTTTATTGACAAGAAATCTTATCTCCATTTGGTCTTGACTGGGCATCTCTTGCAGGGCCGGACTGATTCTCAAGAGCAGATGACGAGGGAGGCTGGACCCGAGACGTCCTCCTGTTTCACACCCGGCTGTTCTGTAACCCAGGCACCACTGACAGGCCCGTGCAGGGCCAGCTGCCGTGACTAATGGAGGCCCCGTGGTGGGCCATGCTGGGCTCTGGGTGTGGGCCTGGATGGCAAAGGCTGAGCCGCGGGGGTAGGTAGGAAAACAGCCGGACAGCTGGGCAGTGAAGCCGGCTGGCCTGCCTCTTCTCAGAATCCCCAGCTCCCCAAAGCCACCTGCAGGGTGGGGTGAATTCATGGAGAATGGAGGGTTGTGTACAGAAGGAGGGGCCCGTTACCATGGTAACCACCCTCTGTTGTCTAAACTCCCGGGTTAATCACTCCAGGCTTTTTGGAGGTGTTTTCTATCATTTCCATTGCCTGGGGAATGTAGAAAAGATTTTATTTCCCAGGGTTTGAGCTTGCTCTCTGTCTTTTTAAAGTCTCTCTAAAGTAAATGTCACCACTGCAGATTCTTTTTCTCCATCTGTCTCCCAGAGACAGGAAGCTACATGACTAACACAGATCACCTTCCGGCCCCCAGGTGCAAGCATCTCCCCATCTATATACAGTGGGGGGCTTCTAGGATCCTCCCAGCCATGCAACTTCTGACTCTTTGAAGATCAGTTGGGAGAAGATCACTTGAAGTTCAGGCCATAGTTACCACCTGGATTCCGGATGCTCCGCTGTAGCCTTGTATCCTTCTTACCCACTTCTCCTCCTTCTCCCCCCCCCCCGCCCCCCACTTTTGAGTGGCAGGTGTAGAAGCAGGGACTGGGTCACACATGCTGCCATGGCGGTCCCTGACGTTGACATAGGGGGAGGGTTCCCTGCACACCCACTTCCAACAGGGGCCCCCTCAGCCCTGCATGCGGGCACTGCTGCTGCTTGGAGGCTAATGACCCTCCTGTCACTTTGGAGGCCAACTCTCCAGGTTGGAAAGCAGTTGTTAATTAAGGTAGCGGGGCTGTGAAGCCATCTGCGGGGCCCAGCGGAGGCCGGAAGCCGGCCCAGCAGATGGAGAGCTTGAAGGATGCTGGAAGCATTGGAGTTGCTCTCACCCACCCCCAAATGTAACGCCAAAGAGGAGCAGCACTTCCTCATGAAACCCAAACTGCTGACACTCAGTAGCTTCTTTCTGGCTTTGTCATTGCAGCCTCTGGAGAAGTCACGGAAGCTGGCTTCCCCTTTTTCCTTCTCCCACCACGACTTTCAGTCCCCTCCTTGGTCGAAGGTGCCGGAAGGGTGTTCTCTCTCTGCCCACATCAGGCACTGAGAGGAGCTGCTGGCTCTGGCTGCAGTCTCATCCCCTAGCTCTTCTTCCCACCTCCCAGATGTTTCCTCTTCCCTTTGCTCCAGGCCCTTTGCAAAGGAAAAGGTGGGGACGGAGAGGCTGGGCGAGGACCCCACCCCACTCATGCTCCTTAGGTCCAAGGCCAGCCCGTCCTCACATTCACAGTCGCCTCAATAATAATCATGCTAATAGCAATTATAACAGCAAAGGGATTAGTACATGTTCACTACAAAGAGTGGGCTGGCTTTTCCAGATGTCTCTGGAGTCCAATTCCCTGCTAATTAAAACAGAGCAATTGTAACCTGGGTAGTAAATTCTCAGTGTCTGGAATGTGGTGGGCCTAAATGCAACGGTTGGAGGATGGTTAAGGTGAAATAAATCGAAGCATCATCTGATTTCCAAGTGGGGAGGCCCAGCCTCTGAGAGGTTTAGTCCGGATTGGCTGGACCCCAGCAGCAAGCTAACCTACAGGTCGAAGCATCTGCCTCCTGGTGGTCAGTGCACATCATAGCGACGGGTCAAACAGTCTAAAGGTTGGACACTTAGCATGTTAGGCTTTTGTTATATACTAGTAGTCCTGCGCACGAATCTGTGCGCCAGTAGCTCTCAGCTGCCCTCCTATAGATCTCCGCTCGTTGCCCCGCCCTCCTGTAGCTCCTCCTACCCTCCTCCCCCCTCCCCCACTCATAGCTTGCTGCCCTGCCCGCTCCTGTAGCTCTGTAATCCAGTCATTATTCGGTCTGTCGTTACGCCTCATGGCGTAATGGATAATTAGCATATTCCCCTCTTATTACATAGGAAGATTGTGCATTATTGACAGTTGTATGGACATCAGTAATGAGTATCTCCAAGAGTAATTCACAGGTGAACAAAATGGAAAGTAAGGAAAAGGCATAACAGTAAAGTGAAATTCCATGATAGCAAAGATGTGCATAATCAAAGGGAAACTGGATGAAGGGGGAATTCAGTTACTACTGTTCACTCCCAAAAGCACCCATTGTAGCAGCACGTGCTGTGACCTAGGGCCTGCTATGTCCTAGGAGGTGGGACCTGTTCTCACCTCCATTTTGCAGATGCAGCAACTGAGGCAGAGAGAGGCCAAGTCATTGCCAAGGCCACACCGACAGTGAGAGTGGGGATTTAGGAGCCCACATTGTCTAGGTCTACCATTGCCTTTGTAACCAGAGCGTGTGCTCTCATCGGTATCCTGCCAACCGCGAGTAATAGAAAGTCTTAAAACATTCTGAAGGTGAGTGTAAACATGTGACCCCCTCAAAGATAAGGTGATTGGCATTAACTAGATAAGGTGACTGGTTCCCTGCGAACCCCGTCTGAGCCAGGATTATGAACAAGGAAGATAAGATGCCACCTTTTTCTTCCTTTCTTCCTTCCTTCCTTCCTTCCTTCCTTCCTTCCTTCCTTCCTTCCTTCCTTCCTTCCTTTCTTCCTCCCTCCCTCCCTCCCTCCCTCCCTCCCTCCCTCCCTCCCCCCCCCCTCTCTCTCTCTCTCTCTCTTTCTTTCTTTCTTTCTATCTTTCTTTCTTTCTTTCAATATATTTTTATTGATTTCAGAGAGGAAGAGAGAGAGAGAGAGAAACATCAATGACGAAAGAGAATCATTGATCGGCTGCCTCCTGCATGCCCCACACTGGGGATTGAGACCACAACCCCGGCATGTGCCCTTGACTGGAATCAAACCTGGGACCCTTCAGTCCACAGGCCGACCCTCTATCCATTGAGCCAAACCAGCCAGGGCAAGATGCCACCTTCTTCAAAGGGCTGCTTCCCAGACCGAGGAGGGCCTCGGAGGTCACCTGGGCCCCTCAGCAGGCGAATGTCTCAGCCTTAGGGACCCCCAGTCCTTGTCCTTTTCTGAGTGTGACAGGAGTTAAGAGGGACGTTTCTGGTTGTCTGGGAGTTGTGTCTGAGGCTCCGAGCTGAGGCTGAGTGTCCACACTTTCCAAAGGCAGAGACTGGGTGGCTCTCATCACACTGGCTGGGAGGTGACCAAGTCCAGCCGTGGGGCTCCTACCTCCAGGGTGACTAAAGGGGGCCTGGGTGGGTTAGAGGGAGTCCTTCTGCAAGCACTCAGAGACCAAGGCCGCTTCCCGATGGGAGGCCGCATCCTATTCCCAGCTGGGTGTTTGCGGGTCCTCCTAGGGACTCATAGTGCCCCTCCTCCCCCTGTGCTGTCCCTCAGGACTGAAAGACAAGCGTCCCCTGCAGGGCAGGCTCCGAGGAGGAGGGGGGCAGGTCACCCACAGGGACTCCCCGTGTCATTAAGGACACAATATAGAGGCCCCAGGAACCCAAACTGCCCCCGAGCATTCGGTCATCTGCCCGCCAAGGGCACCGTTTGCCAGATGGCAATGCCGTTAGATGTGCCAGAGCCTGCCCTTTGCCTGTGGTGTCCCATCCCCTCTCTCAGCTCTGGAGCGACCAGAAGAGCAGAATGAGTGGAGGGAAGGGGTAGATGCAGCAAGGAAAGCACATAGTAGACCCCCTCTGCTCTCCCCTGTCGGTGCTCACAGCTCACATCTCAGCAAGGGAGAGAGGACAGGACACACGTGGAGTTGGAAAACAGAGGCAAGTTTTGAGTGAGTTTGCACTGGACTTTTTATCAGCTGAGAACGAGATCATGCTACTACCCAAAGGCGCCAGAAAAGCTCTGGGAGCTGCTTGAGACATTGTCTAGGGACGAGGAAGGGAGATTTGATGGGACAATATCTGAAGGAGGAGAAGAATAAAGCTATTGTCGATGCTCAACTAATAAACTGGCCACATGAAGAACATCAATGGCTGAGCAACTCCAAATTTTCTTCCTGAGCCCCTCCACGCCCCCTCTTCTAGTAAGGAAAGAGGATGTACATTCATTAAGCACTTACTGTATGCGGCATTGTGCTAGTACCCTGGGTCCTAAAACATCGCTAAACCCTCCTAATGATCCCATGCATTTGGGATTAACAATTGCTGTTTCATAGCCGAGGAAGCCGAGACTCACAGGGGCCAAGCGACTTACTTGCTCAAGGGCCGGTGCACGTGGAATCTGAAGCAGAGGTTGGAACTGAGTAGACTGTGGGCTGCACAAGGGCCGGGCTGTTTCAGGCTGAATTAACACTTGCTGAATGAATGACTGCCTACAGCCAAGCTTAGCTCTTCCCACTAACCCTACGGCTCCTCTGGGGACTGATACCAGCCCACTCCCCTCACTTTCGTTCTGCAACTTATACAAGAAGGCACTGGGTTAGCAGGCTGAGGTATTCTTGTGATGAATTTCCAGACTGTAAATTGCATGAGGAGGAGGGACCTCAGGTTACCCCATGAGGAGGAGGTGGGAGGCAGTGCTGAGCCTCAGAGAGGTCAAGGGGCACGCCCCAGGTCGCCCAGCAGGACCCCACCCGGGGCTCCTCTCACTGGCCCGCCTCCCCCACCACCCGCCTCGCCTCACAGCCGGTCAGGTGCTGCCTCTCAGCTTCCTCTGCGAATGTTACAGAACATCAGAACTGGCAAGGCTGGTGGAGAATAGTAGCGTAAGCAGATGTCTTGTCAAAACAGAATAAGAAACTGTGAAGAAATAGTCTGTGAAACCCAGCCACGTCCTGCTTCCTCTCATTTCGGGGGGGAAAGTAGCAGTGCAGAAAAGTGTTCTCAGCTCTGCCAGAAGAGTTCATACCACCCGTGAAGCACACATAACTTCTAGAGTTGTTATCTTAGGTCAGATTTAGTCTCCTTCCTTTGTCAGCGTGTCCCTCCTCTTCCCCCTCCCCACCCCCCACCTGTCTCCTCAGTCTGCCCCTGGCTCTCCTGTCCTCTCTCCTCTGCCCTCTCTCCCCACCTCTCATCCTCTCTCCAGGTCACCCCTGATGCCCGACTCAGGAGCCCCTGGGTTCCCTGGCTTCTGAGGCCCTCACCCCCTTTCCCTTTGTCTACGGAGCGGAGGGAGGCTGGTGAATTATTGATGAGGCGCTGCCCTCTGTGGAGGCCCAGGGCTGAGCCTGGGGTGGCCCAGTCCCTGCGAGGCAGACGGGTCAGTTCGGGAGCCCTGTGGGGTGCAGGTGGCAGGAGGGGCAAGTGCTTGTGGCCTGTCTTTTGCGTCTGTGCCCACCTGGGGCTGGGAAGAGCCAGAGCTGGGGTAACTGGGAATCCACGGGCAGATGGGGCCGGCGAGGGGGCTGTGTGTGTGAGGCGTCTGGGGATTCACAGTTTACAGCCAGTGTTCAGCCTCCTCACTCTGCCCCTCTTCAGCGTCTCTGAATCGATTCCAGAAACCCAGGGCAGCACCCGCACGGCCGGGGGCCTCCCCGCCAGGGCCTGCCCCGTGGGCTGGGCGGCAGCTCTCGGCAGCACCCCCCCCCGCCCCCCCGCCCGTGCCACCCGCCCCAGGCAGAATCTCCCCAGCAGAATCCCATTGAATCAGAGAACACGGGGAAGGCTGGATCTGTCCCAAGGCCACGGAACAACGTGAAGTGGACCCGCGCTGTGGCATGAAGGACAGGCAGAACGGTGGCTGATTCAGCCTCACAGAGAGGAGAGGCATTTTGGAGAGAAAGTGGGGCAAAAAGATGGTTTCAGCACTGCAGTCTGAAGGAGCAAACCCCGCATGCATTGGCCAGCGCACGTGAGGATTTCCTGCCTTGAAGTAGCTTCTCTGAGGGGCTGTTTCCTGGGCAGCAGCTCTGTCTGTGGAAGAATTCGCTTGTTCCCTCAGCATTAACACTGCAGTGCCGTGTGTGTGTGTGTGTGTGTGTGTGTGTGTGTGTGTGTGTGTGTGAGAGAGAGAGAGAGAGAGAGAGAGAGAGAGAGGGGAATCCGGTCAGCAGTGATACGAATGTGTGAGCAGAAATTCTTTTTGTCCTCTGTAACCGTGAAGGGAAAAGGAGGCAGCTTCCGGCAGCCCTGCCTCCGCCCTCGTGTCCTCAGTGTCGCTGAGTGACGTGCTCTCCGTGGACACATTTGTTCAGGGAAACGTCACCTGATGGGCGGAGGCTGTCCCTGTCCCTCGGAAAGCCCTGTCCTGGTCCCGGCTCTCCCCCACGAGGCCCCTCCGCCAACTTTCTATAAAGCCCAGAGGTTCCTGGAAACCTCTGCTCCGTCCCTAGACGGTGAGATGTAGGGATTCAAGATTCTCTCTTCCCCAACTTTGGCTCCTCACTGGTTAATGCCACTGTCTGAGCAGGACTCTCAGATGTCAGGGGGAATGCCAGCGCTCTGCTCCAGGGTTTGTCCAAATCCTTGTGGAAGGAAGAAGGAAGAGCGGGCCCCACCCTGCTTCACTTTATCTCCGTCTCCTCCCCTCCCCCACCTCCCCGTGCCCTCACCCCAGGGCGCAGGGCCTTCAGAGCCAATACACAAATGCAGATAAAGTGCGTGCACACACAGACACACACACACACACATTCACACACTTCCTGTCTCCCCCACCCCCTTCCCCTCACCCCCAGGATGAGTGAGGGAAGACCTTGGCCACCAGATTGTCAGACGCCCAGAAAATGCTGAGCTGGAGCAGCTGGTGGGCTCAGTCTGGTTTGAATCTCCACCTCTGGGTTGCATTGTTTGCAGCAAACGGATGCACTTAACAGAAGAGCACATTCAAACATGCTTTGGCATTGCGAATGAGTCCAGCCCTGGCTGCTGCGGAGCCGAAGGTCTGGCCATTTTATTCCTGGGGAGGCCTGCACAGCTGCTGGGCGCCAGGAGCAGAGTGGTTAGGAGGCAGTGCCAGGCTCTCTGGGGGAGCCCAGGAAGTAATCAGAGGGTGGAGGCCCTGAATGGGTGGCAAACCCTCCTGGGCGTTTAGCAGAGCAGTGCTGCCCTCTGCTGGACAGCACAGACTCTCAGGCACCCCCTGCCACCCAAAGGGCCTTGCACCCAGTAGAAAGAGAGGCTGGCTTCCGTGCCCCTGGCAATAGGAGAAGGGAACTGACCTGATTTCATTCTGAAAAGCTGTGGGAGTTTTCCTCGTTTGGAAATACTATGTTCTGTGCCCAGGGTGGCCAGAGGTTACTACGGGTAGTTGACTATGGCCCGGCAGTGTTACAAAATCTACCTATAGGTTTTTTTTTAATTTTAGTCAGAAAACGGCTATGAGAAATTAGGTTTTAAAATTTTATTTTTACAGATGAATAAAGTGTGGCTCAGAGAGGTAAATAAACTGACCTAAAGCCACACAGCAGCAAACAGCAGGGTCAGGCTTGCACTCGGGCCGTCTGATGTCAATGCTCACACTAGGATCACCCTACAGTTTAGGATTTCTTTCTGGATGTTAGAGGGAGGTCAATGGAAATGCATCAGCCTCTGGGGGAGACACCAGGCTTTAGGGCCCTGCTTCTCCCACTAATGGAATAAACGTTGGCCTGGAAAATGGGTTACCTGGAACCCAACGCCAGTAAGGGCAGCCTTGTGGGGTGGAGATAGTAGTCGTCCTGGATAATCAGTCTGGCTTTGAATTCTAGCTCAGGTGACTTTCAAGTAACTTGTCCCCTGGGACGCCGTGTGCTCATCTGTACTAGTATAATGAGGGGGTAGGTGCAGATTAGGATTAGCTGTTGTTTTAACCAGCAAGGATGTTTTTATAAATGATTTCCTACCTCATGAATACCATGTTTTGGCAAAAAAAAATTTCATCTGTCAACTTACATTGTAATAATTTATTCTTTCTCTCATTTTTGATTAAAGAAAGATATGTCACCATCTGAGACTGGGTTCCCTGAGAAATGGATTCTGAGGTGTGCCGAGTGGGCAGGAAGTTGTGGGGTGCTCTGGCAAGCCCTCTGCGAGGGAGACAGGGGTGTGGGCGTGAGCAGACTGCAATGCATTTCCCACAAATGCCTCCACCGTTCCCCGGGCAGCGCTGGCGATGAGCTGTAGAACCGTCTCCATGAATGAGGGGGTCAGGCCGGGGTTACCCCACGTCCAGCAGGCGAGGCAGCGCCCTTCAGACAGTGCAGGTCTTGGGGACTGGTGAGGCATGAGCAGCAGCCCACACTCCCAGAGCAGGGGCACGAGGGCCTCGGTCCCGAGGGGGTCTGGGCGGCACAGCACAGGGCTGCACCCTCTGCAATGACTGTGCGCCCCTGAGGAGCCGTAGGCAGCTGTGACCTTCAGCCTGTAAGGCCTTCCCGAGAGGACGTGTTAATTTGTATTAGTTGTTTTAGAAGTAAAACTTGCTCATGTGCCCTCATTTTTGTCCTCCAAGATCCTAGAGGTCCAGGGCTCCAGGTTGAAAAGGTGGTCCCTCCTTTCTAGCATTCTCTGGGGGCGTGGTTTATATCCTGGAAGCCCCAAGGAGATGCCACCAACCAGGAGCAAGCCTGCTTCTGCTCCCAGGCGCCTTTGGGAGAAGGAGCCTTCCCCGGGCCCCCAACTCCAGCCAGAGTGCGTGGCTTGGGAGCAGAGACCGACTGCAGTTCAGGCCACGCTGCTCACCTGGGTCAGGCGCCTTTGAGCAGGGCACGGTCTGCACACCTGTCCGTGGTGGCCCCATCCTGCCATTTGTCATTTCCTCCTTATCCTCCCCTTCCCCCTTTCAGAGCCTTCTCTCCCCCCACTCCCCTTTCTGGTTGCCATTGTTCTCACCTCCCCAGGAGCCAGGGAGGGGGTCATAGCTTTGAAAAAGTTCACTCGGCCACTGCTGGGAATCTTGCCTAAGGAGATACTCTAAAATATGGGAGATTCTTTATGCAAGAAGATGCTCGTCCCAATGTCATTTGTAAAAGTGACAGATGCAAATTATTCTAAATGGCAACCCATATAGCGGAATGGTAAATTATGGTGCACCAACGAAATGGGCTATTATGCCACAATTAGAAATTATGTGTGCAAGAAATATGAACGCATGTTTATGGTTCGTTAACAACGAAGGCTACAAAATTACATTATACAATTGATTGCAACAATATGAAATAAGTAAACAGTTAAAGACTGGGCGTGGCTGGAGGCAGCACAGCAGGCCTGTCTTTGCCCTTTTTGTGCAACAAAACTCCTGTTTGGCCACTTGGTGAGCGTGTGGACGCCTTCTCGACATGTTTTTAAATGTGTAAAATATAAAACATCGGATTTCAAAGGAAACCAATGATATTGAGATACAGGCATCAGAATATTAAAACAAATGTAGCAATATAATAGTGTGTATGCTTCTTTTTAACACCTTAAATAACAAGATCTAGCAGGAGGTTGAATGACCACTATACTTATGAAGGAGAGATGAGTGCAAATAGTATTTCAAAGTCCCTGCAAAAACTCAGTGACGAAGTTGCTTGTTTAGCTAAGACCGCTGGGATGTGATGCCTGTTCACGAAGGCTGGAAATGCTGCATTTTAGTTAGAACCTGATAAAATAAATGTATCATTTTCCCGGTTAAGTTCATATACCCTCTGGATGGGTGCCCCCTAGGGGATTCATGAACCCCGATTTTAACCCCCCTGTATCAATCTTTCTTCATTTCCTTCTTTCTTTTTCTTTAGCCCTGGCTAAAGTCGGGCCCAAACAGTAGAGAGGGAAGCTGCAGTTCCAGTTGGGAAGCATGGGGTGGGGTCAAGAGGGTTCGTGGAGGGATATCAGATTCCCCAACTGCCTTCTTGCAGCCTCGGGGGAGGGAGGGTGTCATAGGCCAGTAAGAGGCGCGGCCACTAGAGGGCGGCATTGAGTCAGGATTATGGAAGCCTGCTCCCAATAAAACGGTAAGGGCAGGGATCCATGGGAACAACTGTCTTGTCCGTGTGATGTTGGCTGGAACAGTTCACGTGGGGCTGGACAACCCAAGAGACCTTCCTCAGGTGTGTGGCGTGGCAGCCGGGGGCTGCCTGGGCCTCTGTCTCCAGCAGGGCAGTCAGACTGTGGCCCAGGACCGCAGAAGGATGAGTGTAGAAGGTACCAGCCTCTCAAGAACCAGTGTGGGAGCTGGCACAGTGTTGCCTCCCCCACAGCCTAGGCGTCAGGCCGGCCCAGACGCAAGGACAAGAGAGAAAAGCTTCTCTTCCTGATGGGGGCGGTGGTTAGCACCACGGCCATGGGAGGAGTTATTGGTGGTGGGAAAATCACCACTGCTACTTAAAACGGTGCCTGACACAGAGGAACCCCTTTATAAACGGCAGCTCCCGCCACGGCTGAGCAGAATGAGGCAGAGAGACACTGTAGAGATTTCCCCAAGATCACTCAGTTCACAAGGGCGGGACAGAGCTGGAATTCAAACCCAGGTCTTTCTGGATCCCGTTCACGCACCACATCATGATGATGAGCTGTGTGCCCTTAGCCGTGTCATGTAGCCGCTTGGAGCCTTGTTTTCCTCAGGTGGTGAGCAGACGGGTCTGGTAAAGATAGCTAATTCGTAGAATGATTGTGCTGACTGAGTAAGGAGAGGCCCAAGGAAGCCGCTCATGACCTACGAAGCCTTGTGGGAGCATGAGTTATTTTGAGATGTTAATGTGGACCTCATTCATTCAGAATCTGCCTCCTGCTGCTGGAATCTGGATTCGGGTTTGCCTTCCTTGGCGCTAGCAGGGACACTAGGTGGCTAAGGACGGATGACAGGGGGAGGGGGACACACAGTGCTTAACCCACCAGCAGCAGCCATTGCCACGTCTTTGGGAAGCAGCCATTGACGTGAATGTTAATTACAAGCCACTCTTAATTTGCTTAATACGGAAACTCCCAGGAACCTCTTTCGATGAAAGATGAATCTGGGGACGGCACATCTGCTTTCTTCCGGAGCCTCTGGCCCTCTCCCTTCCCAGGGCCAGTCGGGGCTTTGCACTGTCCCCTCCAGAGAGTCTCCAGGGCCCCCTTCTCAGTAAACAGTGCTGTGTCCTGAGTCCTGCCCTCGGGCGGGCAGACAGACAGCCTCCAGCCTGCCCTCCACCTGGATCTGCCCTTGAATAGCCTCTCCGCTAGCCATTCCCCTCACGTGCCTGCTCTGCTCCAGCTGAGGGGACCAGAAGCTGTGCTTTTATTAAATCTGATCCTCATCAGCATTGCATTTGGTGGGTTTCCAAGTTATGACTTCCTAATTAGCTCTTTGCTGAAGCTGCTTTGCATTGCTTCACTCAGAATTAGTGGTGAAATTGCTCCCCCCCCCCCTCTTTTTTGATCGTTTGGCTTCCTCTGGTTATTTCCCCACTTAAAAAAGACAGAGAGAGAGAGAGAGAGAGAGAGAGAGAGAGAGAGAGAGAGAGAGAGAGAGAGAGAGAGAGGATGTGCTTCCTGAGACATCTGATAACTAACCACAAGCTTTAGGAAAACCCTGAGACCCCATGATGTCTGCAGGAAAACCACGTTCCTTGGGCCAGGGAGATGGGGGGAGACAAGAGGGTGGGTTTTGGAGTCTGACTTTCTGCGTTCAAACCTCGGCCCTGCTATTTGCCAGCTGTGTGATCTTGGGCATGTTAAACAGGTTCTCTGAGCCTCACTTTACATCTTTGCAACGTGGAAAGTAAGTATGCACTTCAGGAGTCTGCTGTGGGGCTCCACGGTGGTCACCCTTACCAGCCCTGTGATGTCCTCAGTGCCATCACAGCTGTGGCTATATGCTGAGGATGACGCTGTGTAAGGGGGTACTCCGCTTGGGTCGCCGGGGGGCATGGCTGGCCTGCAAACCACCACAGGCCCCTCGCCCAGGCTGCCCCACGCCCCAAGGGAACCCCCACCCTGATCCGGGACACCCTTCAGGGCAAACCAGCTGGCCCCCACCCATGTACCAAGCCTCTATCCTCCTAAATAATAAAAGAGTAATATGCAAATTGACCATCACTCCAACACACAAGATGGCTGCCCCCATGTGGACACAAGATGGTCACCACAAGATGGCCAGAAGGGGAGGGCAGTTGGGAGGGACCAGGCCTGCAAGGGAGGGCAGTTGGTGGTGATCAACCCTGCAGGGGAGGGCAGTTAGGGGTGACCAGGCTGGCAGAGGAGGGAAGTTGGGGGCAAACAGGCTGGCAGGGGAGCAGTTAGGCATCAATCAGGCTGGCATGGGAGTGGTTAGGGGGTGATCAGGCTGGCAGGCAGGCGAGCAGTTGGGAGCCAGCAGTCCTGGATTGTGAGAGGGATGTCCGACTGCCCGTTTAGACCCGATCCCAGTGGGATCGGGTCTAAATGGGCAGTTGAACATCCCTTGAGGGGTCCCAGATTGGAGAGGGTGCAGGCTGGGCTGAGGGACACCCCCCCACACCCCATGCACGAATTTCATGCACCGGGCCTCTAGTTAAGAATAATTAGCTGCATGGCCTTGGGTAATTTACTTAATCTTTCTGGATGTCTGGACTAGCTAATGGGTTGCAAACTCAGATGCCTTCAGGAGCCAGGAATGCACTGGAAAAGGGTAGAGTAGGCCCAATAGAAGAAGTGCTATCTATAGGTATTATGGTTTTAAAAATGCATCGAGGGAAAGTTACATAAGTTGGGAAACTCTGGGTTAAAACTGAGCAGGTCTCTTTATGCAGGACTCCTCAGAGCCTTTTTAAAAAAATTTCTTTATTGATTAAGGTGTTACATATGTGTCCTTATTCCCCCATTACCCCCCATCCCCCCCACTCATGCCCTCACCCCCCTGTTGTCTGTGTCCATTGGTTAGGCTTATATGCATGCATACAAGTCCTTTGGTTGATCTCTTCCCATTACCCCCACCCTTCCCTACCTTCCCTCTGAGGTTTGATGGTCTGATCGATGTTTCTCTGCCTCTGGATCTGTTTTTGTTCATCAGTTTATGTTGTTCATTATATTCCATAAACAAGTGAGATAATGTGATATTTATCTTTCTCTGACTGGCTTATTTCACTTAGCATAATGCTTTCCAGTTCCATCCCTGCTGTTGCAAATGGTAAGAACTCCTTCTTTTTTACCGCAGCATAGTATTCCATTGTGTAGATGTACCACTCATCTGCTTATGGGCACTTAGGCTGTTTCCAAATCTTAGCTATTGTAAATTGTGCTGCTATGAACATAGGGGTGCATATACCCCACTTCTAAGAATATATCCCAAGAAACTAGAAACACCAATTAGAAAGGATATATGCACTCCTCAGAGCCTTTAAAATGCCCACGTGCACAGTGAATTTCTAAGGGAAGGAGAGCTTGTGTGAGCAGTCTGTCCAAACTTCTCTCACCACAAACTGCTTTCCTAATGACTGTTCCACTATATGCAGCTGGCAAATTGACAGCTGATGGTCTCAGTCACTTCTTCTAATTATGAAATCCGGCCTTCGATTCAACTTGGGTCTCTATGGTTGGAAAGAGGAATTTCTGATAGATGGTAAAAGACAGAAAGTGTGTCTTTTCCCTATACTTGTTGATTTTCACCAAAATTACAAGTAATTCTCCTCATATGAGAGTATATAGCTCAGCATGGTCAGCTGACCATGAAACTCATGTCTGGGTGTACAAGCTCCCACCCAAGCTAAACGTACATGAGACAGTAATGAGGGAGCCCGGGGGCGGGATTGGGGAGGGGCGCAGTGCCGGCCCATCGGTTGTTTGGAGGAAACCAGGAAGTCATTTGGACCTAGAATTTGCTGGGCATGACATGGCTGAGGTCCAGAAAGCAAAGGCCTGCAGCAAAGGCCATTACGCTGCCTTTGCTGTCAGCAGCTCTCCCCTTCGGTGGAGGGAAAAGGTAAAATCAGAGAACACTTTATGAGCACCTACTTTTGCCAGGCATCCATCGGTTCCTTAGTCATCTTCATCAACTTGTTTAATTTAGATATATATTGGGGGAGTGCCTGTGATCTCAGTTAACTTGCCCTGAGCCCCGAATTCCATAGCCTGTGAATAGCTAAGGCCCTTCCTAAGGATTCTGTCTCTTACACCCCTTGGGCTCTGATTCCTTCAGCAGGACCACTGCCCTGCACCTTCTCTGAACCCCCTTAGATCTCAGAGAGTTTCAGCATATTGGCCAAGCTCCCATGGCCTAATCAGAGGCCTTCTCCACTGCCCCAGGCTGCTGCCCCTGGAGGAGGGTGCGGGGGGCTCTTGGAGACAGGAGCTGAGGTCTCTGACTTGCCTCCAGTCCAATCACCCCTTCCCTCCTGCCCTCACCCAGAGATGCAGGCATCTAGCCTCCAAAGGGCATGGCCTCATGCCTTCTTGCTTTGTTTCATTCACTCTTCCAACCCTTTCCCTGGCAGTGATAATATCATACCCATTTTTCAGATATCCTTATAGAGATGAAATAATAAAAGTAGCAAAACTGCCATAGCAGCTGAAATGTATGGCGCTCTGGCTGTGTGCCAAACGTTATCTATTGTCTCATGTATCCTCACACCCCATTATAGGAAGTACAGCGCCTCCTTGTGGGGAGACTTTTCATGACAGCAACCAAATTATGCCCAAACTCAGATCCCTTCTTGGATGGTGGTAAGCCCTGTAAACAATCAGAGTGGGCCCCGTGGGCCTCCCCACAGGACATTTGTGGGACCCCAGGTATCCTGTAGGGCTAGACAAAACCACCCTCTTTGAGACATGGGCTGGGTCTTCACTTAACCTCTTTGGTCCTGGCTGAGGTGTTTTTGTTTTGGTTTGTTTTGTTTAGTTTTGGTGGCCTGGAGCTGGGGTGGGCCTTGGGCACTAAATCAGCAACAACGTGGAATTCTAAGATGTTTTACTAGGGATTCCGTCTGACCAGAACTGGTTGACCTAATAAATCTAGGAAGGAAGGGACCGTGGAAACAAAGTCCAATGCCTCATTTACAGAGAGGGGAAAGGAGCCCCATCCACGTCTGTGTACATATGACAGAGAAACGTGAGGCTGAAGATGGAATTTAGTCATTGTCCTCTCTTGACAAAGAGTGACCTTTATAGACCAGAGTCCGCTTTCCTGCCTGTAACAACCATAAATTAAAATGACCACCTTGGTTGGTATTTGAGCCCTTGGAGGGGGTTGCAGCCCCTGTCCTGCAGGATATCTTGAAGTAGGTTCCATGGATCAACTACTCAGAATTCACCAATGTGCTCGTTAACATGCAGATTCCTGGACATTGTCCAGTATCCACTGCATCCAGATCTATGGGGATGAGACCCTGGAACCTGCACTTTGAAATGCATGCCAGGTCATTCACATGTAGCCTAAAACTCAAGAATCATCACTGCAATGGGACCCAGCTCTCTGGAGTCAAGATGCCCTGGGTTCGAACCCCAACTCTGCCAGTTACCAAATGTATGAACTTCGCACACTTGGGCTTTTTTTTTTTTGTCTGTAGCATCTATCTTACATAATAATAGACAATCATGTAAATTGACCATACCTCCGCTACACCACCAGCCAATCAGGAGTGACATGCAAATTAACCCAACAAAGATGGCAGTTAATTTGCATACTCAGGCGCCAAGTGATGGGGGCGGGATGCTTGCATTGTTGCCATGGCGATGATGTAGGAGTTCTGCCCCACCCCCAGTCTCTCAGGGCCTCTGGGCAGTGTCGGAAGGTGGGGCCGGAGCGGAAAGAGGTGCTCCTGGAGCTGAAAGAGGTGGCTCTGGGGCCTGAGCAGAAAGGGGCTGGGCTGGAGTGGAAAGGCGGTGCCGGCAGCCAGGGAAAGGAAAGCCCATTCTAGCACGAATCTTCATGCACCGGGCCTCTAGTATATATATATAAAAGCCTAAGTGACTGTTTGACCATTTGGCCATTCGACCAGTAGCTATGACACACACTGACCACCAGGGGGCAGATGCTCAATGCACAGGCATGGAAACATGGAACAGAATGATGAATCCATGCATCAGGCTTCTAGTGGAATTATAATAACTCTCTCACAGGGTTATCGAGAGATAATAAGGGAGGTAAGGCAGGTAAGGTGCTTAGCACTTTGCAAGTGCTTAATGAACATTAGCTGCTATTGTGACATCATTCTTTGGAGGTAATCCCTGTTGGCAGCTGTCCACATAGAGGGCAGGTGGGGGCCTGGTCTCCCCAGGAGCTTGTCCCCAGCTCTGCCGGGCTGCTCTCTGGGAGGATGTGCTTGTGTGAAAAGTCTGGCCCACCCACTGTGGCCGGGGTCTTGGTGGGTGCAGTGACAATGGCCGCCTGCAGGGGGAGGCATGCACACATTCAGAGCACAGCCGGCTGGCACCCTGGAGGGAGGGGGCTCTCTTTGGGAATGGGTGGAGGCTGAGATCAGCACTTGTTCTGGAATCTTCCTCCCTCTGTGGAGAGGAATATCTGGGGATGTGCACAAGACAAGGTGCAGCTTTTCCTCTCGCTGATGGAAAAGTGAGAACCTGAGCTGGCATGACGCTGCGTCTGTCCCCTGAGGCCTCAGAAAGCGCCTCATTAGCTGCAGGTTTTATTTTCACCACCCAGCCTGGCCCCCGCGGGCCCTCTGCAGCTGCCTGCTGCGGTGCCTTTCTGAGGGGACTCTTGGCAGGGCTGTAGGCTGTGATCTAGCCTGGTGTTCTGTTTCTATCCCAAGGAGAGCTGTGTGGGGCGGCTCACCATACTGAGCAAACTCTCTTCATCTCAGAGCGGGGGTGAGGGTTGGGAGGGGGCAGAAGGGTATACAAACCCGCCCCTGGTCCTGTCCCAGGAGTCAGTTTCCTTGCTGTCATTTCCTATGACTCAAGGAAAGCACTACCATTGCTTGAGCACCTACTGTGTGCTATTCTGTACCTCATGAGCATTCTGCAGAGGTGGAAACGGAGGCTCAGAGAGGTCAGGTAACTTGCCCAGAGCCACACAGCTCATGAGCAAAGATAGTAATGCCATGTGCCACCAGTTGAGAGCCTAGTACTTGATGGCAGTCATATCACATATATTCAATCCTACAACAACCAAACTTGTAAACCCCAGTGTCTGACCCCAAACAATATGCTTTCCCTCGACTCCACCCAGCCTCCAAATGCTTCAATTAACTTTCTCCTGTATCCCCAATCTTTCAGATTATTAAATTCCCATGTGCCCCACAAGTAAAAGTTCCTCTTCTCTCATAATCCAAGATCTCTTAGTGAGAGATGCAAGAGTAACTCCATCATATTCCCAATTTTCACTGTGCATGGGATTCCTATCTTGAAAGCACCAATTCCTTGCTAAGTTCTACCCCCAGGAGCCCACAAGTCAGAACACAGTGAAGAGGGTCTGCTCTCATCACTGGAGATGCCCATCCCTTGCCCACCCCTTTTGTAGTTTTCCGACGTAGGCTGAAATGGAGTTTATTTTAACCCCTGTGATAAACGGACAGTCTTCCTTTGTTTCTCACAGAAATTAATGCCATTAAAGTGACCACCTCAGTCCACTCACTGCTTTGAACACACTATTAAAATAAACTATCTGTGTACACACACACACACACACACACACACACATACACACCTTTGTGCACACCCGAAGAGATGTGCTTTTCGAAGGTGCCGTAGTGTGAGACACACAGCACTGTGAAGGCATCTGGGTGTCCTTCCAGGTGTCTGTCCATCTACTAACCCAGTGGTCGGCAAACCGCGGCTCGCAAGCCACATGTGGTTCTTTGGCCCCTTGAGTGTGGCTCTTCCACAAAATACCACATACCCTAATTAAGATAATAACAATGTACTTACCTATATAGTTTAAGTTTAAAAAATTTGGCTCTCAAAAGAAATTTCAATCGTTGTACTGTTGATATTTGGCTCTGTTGACTAATGAGTTTGCTGACCACTGTACTAACCAAATGCCTGCCCAGTGTCCAATGGCAGCTGGAGAGAAAGGACTCGTGGCTTCATGTTTGTGCCGAGCGCGGGGCGGGGCTTGCCCAGTCCTCTCTGGGGGATTCTGATGTAGCTGCTCTGTGGTTGCTGCTCTGAGATCACTGCAGGACTCCTGGCTGCCTCCCCAGCTGAGGGCTAACTAAGGCGATCACTTCAGTTTTCAGGGGTCCCAAGCAGGACAGTGGGCTGTGGGCTGTAAAAAGCTGTCTCATCAAAAGTGGACCATAGCCAAGCCTCACGCTGACCCATCACCTTGAGGAGTTCCGTGAGCACCTTTCGGCACAGTGACGTGCTCCTTCCTGCCATCGTGGCAGCCACCCGGTGCCCGGGAGACAGGGAGCCCAGGCAGCTGGCGACAAATGGCCCAGTCTTGGTACTTCGTGGGGACTCCGGCATTTCAGAGCTGCTGGTCATGTGGGAAGTTCACGGGTAGAGAGGACGAGGAGCAGGAGAAAGAGCATCATGTTTACCAAGCACCCAGGCATGATCCTGGGCTCATCCATCCATACAGCCAATAGGTGAAGATATTTGCCTAAGCTCTGAATACTGGTATGTCTAGCATGCAGGGAAACCGAGGCCTGGAGAGGGGGGGTAACTGGTCCATGGTCTCCCAAGTAGCACAGAAAGGCTCTGGGAGCACGGCCAGGTAGGGCTAACTCAAACCCGTGCATTTCCACTCAGGCCTGTGAGACGGAACTTCCCAGGCGTCACTCAGATGCTGTTATTTGTGTTGTGAAAAGGGCGCTGCACTCTCTGTCGCTGTTCTTTGTGCAGACAGGAGAGCACCGTCCCGGCGAGGGAAGCGCGTCAGACCAGAGCCCGGACCACGGAAGGTTGTTCCTGTAATATTTATCCCTGCAGAGTAAATATTTCTGTCTCCACCGCAGGCCAGAAGTCCCTGTTGGCAGCCTCATGGTTACTCTCTTCCTCGTAGCCATGGCCGGGGACAGGGTGACCAGCACCACTGGTTCCTTTCACTTTGGACGGTGGCCTTCTGGCAGCAAAGGAAGTAAGGCCGGTGAGGGACCCGCCAGGGCGAGGACTGGAGGTCAGGGCTGCGGGGGGCAGAGTCAGGTTGGGCCCCACGAGGTGATCCGGGGAGAGCAAAGCTGGGGCTTTCCCCACGGAGCTTGGACAAAGAAAGGCCTGGTTCCCGGACGTCGCCTTGCAGACTTGTTTTTATAATGTTCTCCCCTCTGTCGCCTTTTCTCTTTTCCCACCAGCACGTCTCAGGGAGGTTGAACAACTTGCCCAAAGTCATGTACGTCCTGGCTTTCTGCCACCCAGTCGAGGGCTCGCCATTCTCTGTAATTGTAAGGCCCTTTGTGAGCGGGGCCCCTTTGTCCCCAGGCTCATTGCAGGCACCTCACCGTGGCCCTTTGCACTGCGCCCTGCCATTATCTCGGTCCCTCGAAACTACCACACTCTCCTTGTTTTTAGGCCTTTGCGTGGGCTGTTCCTGCTGCCTGGGACTCTTTCATTCACTTTATTTCTCTAAATAAAAATAAATATATCCACCCTCGGGGAACCTACCTGCAGTCATGCTCAGCTTAAAGTTCTCTCTTTTGAGAGGACCTCAAGATGGCGGCGGAGGTGAACGGCTGATCTGCTGCCTCGCATGGCAGTTTTGGAAAAACAACTAAAAGATGGACTGGTGAGCGCGGCGACTCCTGCTCGCGTCTCCCCAGACCGGGCGGCGGCTCCTCTCAGCCAGCACCGCAGCCGGGGCCATGAGCTCGTGGGCGCCGCGGCAGCTGCTGTGGCGGCGACCGCGGACTCGGCGCAGCGGCTCTCGGTGAAGGAAGAGACCATCTTTCTGCGAGACGGGCCCACCCGCGTCACCGACCTGGCCCAGCTCCCCACTGAGATCCTCGGGGGCCCCGGAGACCGCCAACACTGACTTAGAGGATTCTTAAGACTTCCTGTCTTACACTCAAGTCCTCTAGCCATTTTGAGAGAGGAGAACTAAGAAGGCAGCGAAGTCAAACAAAGGAACTTCGCGCACAGCAATTTCAAAGTTAAACAAAGGAACTTCGCCGCGCACAGAGCGTCTGCCACCCAGAACCACAGGAGAGCTGGCTGAATGGTGGATTTACAGCTAAGAGAGAAGAGGAAAGAGCGAACTCTGGAGAAGCTGAGGTGCGGAGGCGCGTGGGTCGGGGGAAGGGACTTGTGGCTTTTGTTCCAACCCTAGGGGAGATTAGCTCCCCAGACGCCTGCGGGAAGAGGCTGGACTCTCAGCCTTCCTGTCGGAGAGTGGGAGTGACTTCCTTGTGGAGGTGCGCCCAGCAATCAGTGTTTGCTGCGCTGGAGTGCAGAATGAGGGGGCTTGGAAACGTGGAAAACAGAAAAAGCAGACTTGCAGCCAGTGCGGTCCGCCTCGCCATGGCCTGGTGGCGCCCTGAGGCCCCGCCCCGCCCTGAGACCCGCCCCGCCCTGGGACCCGCCCCGCTCGTCTTGCAGACCCGCCCCGCACGTCTTGCAGGCACACCTGGGCTCCAAGCAACGGCTTTTGCATGTGGGTGGCCATCCCTATGGCAGCTTGACCAGATAAACTGCGGTTCTAGTCGGACTGCTCTAGGGACGCTCAGACAGGAGGAGGAAACTGCAGTTTCTGCCGTAAGTCCTGCTGAGTGGTCTCAGGTAGTAGCTGACCTACACACCATTGGAGACCCAGAAACGAGGGCATCTAGTGGTCGGTGTGAGATGACACCAGATTTCAACCACTCGCATAAAGGACACATTCCAGAGGCAGAATCAATGAGCGCCAAAGCCTTGCTGCACCAAGACCCGGCCCATAAATCTGTCTCCTACACAGCAACTCTTCCTTTATAGACACAGAGGATCTGCACGGCCAATTGGCCTGGAGGACAATTCCTCCCAGCGACACCAACAACAATCAAGAATTAACTATACAAAGGAAGACCAAGACGGAGGCATAGGGCGGAAGCCTGATTGCTGCCCACCACAACAATTTTGAGTCTACGACGGGAGAGCGGAGCAGACACCATCCAGAACCACCGGAGGGCTGACTGAGCAGACGCTCTACAACTAGAATAAAAGAGAGGGGTACTCGGGATGATGCTGATGCCGGCGACCCAAAGATCACACTTTAAGAACTACGGCTCAGACGACACAGTGGCGGCCTGGAACGTGCTCGGCGCAGTTCCCCCGGCGGTCTCCGGCTGAGGGGAAGGCCCCACTCGCTGCCGAGCACGGACAGACGAGCCCCTGGGAGTCATGGGGTGGGAGACTCCGCGCTGGCTGACCTCCGAGTCCTTCAAGAATCTCAACGCCCCGGAAGCGGCCAGGTGCGCACGCTCGGTGACTGGCCACCGCTGCAGACCCAAGGGCCGACGCAGCCACCCCGGACCAGCCCGCTGCCGCGCACCGGGCACACCGGAGCTTCACCGAGCCCGCCGCCCAACGAGTTCTGCGGCGGCTGCCCTAGAGCTCTGAGAAAATGGCCGAAGGAATTACTGAGATGGAATTGACCAACAGGAAATGGGATCAAGAAGACGAAACCCCGCTGGGTCCTGGATCCGGGTGAAGCCGCGTGCCCCTGGGTCTGGGTGAGGCTGGGAACTGGGTCAGGGTGAGGCTGGGCCCCGGGTCCGGGTGAGGCCACGTGCCCCTGGGTCCGGGCGAGGCCATGCGCCCCTGGGTCCGGGTGAGGCTGAATCCTGGGTCTGGGCGAGGCCGTGCGCCCCTGGGTCCGGGTGAGGCTGAATCCTGGGTCTGGGCGAGGCCGTGCGCCCCTGGATCCGGGTGAGCCCTGGGCCCCGGGTCCGGGCGAGGCCGCGGGCCCCTGGAGCCGGGTGAGCCCTGGGCCCCGGGTCCGGGCGAGGCCGCGGGCCCCTGGAGCCGGGTGAGCCCTGGGCCCCGGGTCCGGGCGAGGCCGCGGGCCCCTGGAGCCGGGTGAGCCCTGGGCCCCGGGTCCGGGCGAGGCCGCGGGCCCCTGGAGCCGGGTGAGCCCTGGGCCCCGGGTCCGGGCGAGGCCGCGGGCCCCTGGAGCCGGGTGAGCCCTGGGCCCCGGGTCCGGGCGAGGCCGCGGGCCCCTGGATCCGGGTGAAGCAGTGCCCCTGGGTCCAGCCGAGACCAAACCAGAGGGAGTCGGACCTGCATTACCACCATTTGTCCACCATCCAGAGCTGAGGGGTCAGTGCCGACATGTACTCATAGGGAACCGGTGGACATTGATATTGGGTCTCAAAAGAACTGTTGGTCCAGAAAGAAACTCACTACAGACTGATTCATTTGCCTGTCAGCATAACTATTATTGCTCGTCGCACATTCAATTCTTATAAGTATATCTATAGTGACACATGATTTCGCTCATCTAGGGGAAATGATGAACAACATGGACTGATGAACAAGAACAGAACCAGAAACAAGGAGGCACCGATCGGACTATCGGGCCTCAGAGGGAGGATAGGGGAGGGTGGGGGGAGAAGGGAGAGATCAACCAAAGGTCTTGTGTGCATGCATAAGAGCCTAACCAATGCTTAAGTTCAACAGAGGGTTGGGGCATCCAAGGGGAGGGGTGTGGGATGGGAATGGGGGGATGAGGACAAATATGTGACACCTTAATCAATAAAGAAATTAAAAAAAAAATAAAATAAAATAAAATATACTTTTAAAAACCATAAAAAAAAAAAAAAAAGTTCTCTCTTTTGAAAAGCCTGTCGCTGATCGCTGCGCACACCCGTGCACACACCCTGCCCCCACCTCGCGCTTGGTTAGGGCTCCCTGCACCCGCCATGCTAACGCTGATCACACTGTAGTGTTACCTATTTCATTTTCTGTCTCTTCCCACCCCGGCCAAGAGCTCTGAGGGCAGTTGCTCTTTCTTAGCTGCAACCCCGGCGACTGATGGAATGCCAGACTCGTAGTAGGTGCTCAATAAACTCGTCGAGAGGATGGAAGTGTGAATGAGTGAACTCGAGAACAAGCACCCATGGTTCCCTGGCCGGGCCCACCCTCTTCCACGTGCCAGCACACATCACAGCAACGCTCTCCCTTTGAGCATCACGTCTCTGAAATCAGGAGGCCACGAGATCTGTCTTTGGGGGCAGAAAGTTCTCTGGGCTCAGCCAGACGCCCTGTAGAGGGTCAGTAGGAGTATGCTGCAGTGCCAGGACCCTGGAGAGAACTCTAGATGTGGGCCAGTCTGGGACCATGGAGGGGGCAGGAGGGCAGAGGGGACAGGAGGAACAGTTGGAGCTGGCAGGGTTGGAAGGGGTGTGGGTGTATCCAGGGCCCAGCTCTGGATTGGGTTTGTGATTCCTGGTTCCTGAATTGCAGGGATGGATCTGTAAAGTGGCAATACCGAACTTGATCCAGAACTTGACCCAGAGCCTAGTAAGATCTTTTGTTGAACATTGACTGTGTGTCAGAGCCTGCTAAGCACTACATGCTTGGTCTCATTTACTCCTTTTTATGAAAGCACCGCCCTGATGGGCCTGGTCCCTGTTCCTGTGTCACCCGATGGGAAACAGGGGCGCAGAGAGGTGAGCACTGGCCCAAGGTCAGGGGCACATCAGGCAGAGCCAAGTCTCAGAGCCCAAGTCTGTGCTGTGGCTTGCAGCCTCCTCCCAGCATGGCTTCCCACCCAGACACACTCTGGGAGCCCAGAGGAGAGGTCCCCCTATTCCAATCTAAGCAGAGTAACTATCAGGAGAAATGGAGTTGAGCCAGAGTCATTAACTTTCACCTCGGATACACCGCCTGGGGTCCCCTGCGTGTCTTCTGTTTGACAAGCAGCACTGGGGGGAGCAAGGCTCTGGTTCACATGCTGTTCAGATGCCAGGAAGGCATCCTTGGGCCCGTGGTTCAGAGAACACAGTGGCCTCAGCTTCTGTGTGGTCATGAAATGAATGGGTATTCCTGGGTGACGGAATTATGGGCGATTTCTCTTTTCTCTCTCTCTCTCTCTCTCTCTCTCTCTCTCTCTCTCCTTTAAAAATTTGTGAGTGAAGTATTATAATCAAGGAAAACATTTTAATCATAAATAAATAGGCAATAAACCTGCAAGACGCAGGAGCTGTCCTGGCCCCTGCCGTGGCTCAGCAGTGCTCTCCCCTTTTGCGTTATAGGAAGAACATTTGGTCTTGGTCCTAGTTCCTGGCACAAAGCCTAAAACCCATGGAATTTCCTGTGTGACAGGAGTGTCATTTGGTGTTCATAAGGTGACCCTTTCGAGCACACCTGGCTTATGCTGATGAGTGGTAGCCTCAGGATGATGGGGCTGGTCACAAGTGGTTAGAGGGTTGGACTTCCAGCCACACTCGCCGACTTCTGGGAAGTGGACAGGGGGAGTCCTGCAGGTTAAGCTCTAGAAAAACGAAGGCTTGGGGATGTGGCACCAGCTTGTCACACTCCTTGCTCAGCCACGCCCTCTGCAGTGGAGACCGGAATTTGGGGTCATCCCTGGCTGCAGTAGTCCATCTGCAACATATTTGTCTTTTAAGATTTCATATCTTTAACAAAAGGCCTTGATCCAGGTCAAGAGATTACACAGGAAGCTCTGAAGTGTTCATTTCGGGGAAGCGACATGGCTCCTGGGAAACAGCAGGAAAGCTTGAGGCAGCTGCATGCTGGTCAGCACATACGTGCCAGAGCCAGGCGGCCGTCACTGGACCCCCGCCCTTCCACTTACGAGCTTAGTGAGTTTGGTTAATAGGCTTAAGCGCTCTGTGCCTCAGTTTCCTCATCTGTAAAATGGTAACAGTGTACATCAAAGCTCCCAGAACTGTGCCAGGTGCACGGTGGGGACTTCATAAGTCACAGGGATTATACTATTTTCTTATTATATTATTCTTATGGCTGATATTAATTTAGTATAATCACCTGGGGGAACCCAGGTTGGTATCCCTTGCCAAGGATAACTTCCCAGAAACAGCAAACCACCAAACCAACAGGGACAGCATCGTTCCTTTTTGAAAAACTGGCCACAAATTGCATTTTCAGAAAATCTAACTTTCTTACGGAGTTCTTGTTTGGGAAATGCTTGGTCTTTGAATGGAGCGAGGGCTCTGCCTTGGCTTCTGCACTCCAGAGGCACGCCCCTCGGTTCCAGGGGGAAGTGCCCTTTCCTCTGCCTGAGACGTTCTCCCCCACCCCCCTTTTGCCCCCCAACACCATGGAGCTGCCTTCATCACTCCCTTCCTCTCTTCTCAGAAGTCCCTTACCAGCGATCCCGTCCCTGGGCACCTGTCCAAAACCCAGCCACCCTGCTCCTTCCCAGCTTTGCCTCTTTCTTCTTAGCACATTCATCTGACGGACAGTATTCTTTATTTCTTTATTTAGTGGACTGGCCCCTCCCCGCCCAGCCCCCCAACTAGAAAGGGATGGACTTTAAGGTCAGGACGTGGGCCATTTTGCTCACAGCCTTTTCTCCAGTGCCCAGAGCACACCCGGTCAGGCACGGGCCCTGGGAAGGTCTGCGGCATGTGAGTACACAGGCGGGAGGGAGGGAGGTTTGCTGGGCTGGAATTTCCAACCCACCTGGTCCAGGTGTGCTCAGCACAGGACACCAGTGGTCCCCGAGCTGCCCCTCGGGGCGAGCCTGGGGCAGCGCTTGACGTGTGTCATCTCATTTCATCTCCATGATGGCCGTGTGGACGGGAAAGTTGGGCTCAGAGAGAGGAAGAAAAGTGTGCCTGTCACACAGCCTGTGGGTGACAGAGCCAAGGATGTGCCCGGCCCTCCTGGACAGAAAGTGACGCCCTGGTCCTCCCCTGTGCCCTGGCCTGTGGGGGAGGCCTCCCTGGGTGGTTTCTTTCTGGGCTGGCTGCTTGGCGGGCCAGAAGGCCCATCCCTCCTCACCTGCCCATGTGCGTAGGTGGCTCTTGGCATGCGCACTGCGTCGGGCGGCCCAAGCAGCTCTCAGCACTTGGAGGTGGCAGGCTCATTACCAGCCCCAGACGCGGCCTGGAGATGCGCTGGGGTTTGTCTGAAATGTCTGCCCAGAGCCATGGCCAGGAACAGGGCTTCCTCCACCCCCTTCCCTGGGGAAGGGAGGCGCAGGGAGGGCCAACACAGCCATCTCGGTCCTGGGGAGGGCATTTTCTGTCAAAGGAATATGTTAGATTAGAGCTAGAGAGACCTGGCTTCCGATCCTGGCTCTGCCACTGTGAAATCGAGTAAGTTCCTGAATCCTCCTGCTTGCAAAATCTTAGCAGTAATCAAGGCCTGCCTACCAAACTTGTTGTCTGTGACCCATGAGACAATATATGCAACATGTAAAACCTCAGGTATAAAATACATGTTAGCTGTTTTATGTGTATTCATCATGAACTAGTCTCCTTCCCTATAAAATGAGAGTAGACACAAGCCTGGCACATTGTACTGGCTGAATAAGGCTTAGGCCCCTTCCTCCCCTCTTCCCTTCCTTAAGCACCAACTTCCAGGCCTACGTTGTCCCTGGGGATGCTCCAGTCCTGGCCCTGCCCAAGGCATTTTCTATGGGCTCAGTGAGCTATCTTCCCAGGGCAGTAGGCCTGGGGGCCAGAGTGGTCATTTTGGGACTATTGTGTCAGAAGCCCCCTGCCTGTCTCCTTCTCTCCTTTTCTCCCTGCCTTCTTCCCTCCCTCCCTTCCTCTCTCTTTTCTTCCTTTCTTCAATTCATTTTTATTGAGTGCCGATTCAGTGTCAGGGACTGTGCTGGGCACCGTGAATACAGCTGAGTAAGACAAGGTCCCTGCTATCATGGAGCTTAAATCTAGCTGGCGTCGGGTGGGGAGAAAGGAAGTGAACAAGTATATAAGAAAAAAGAAGCACTATGAAAGCGGAAAATAGGATCAGATAACAGCAGGTGATGGCAGGGGTAGTACAGTTACTTTAAATGGAAAGCCAAGAAACGCATCACTAGAGAAGCAGTATTTGAACCAAGACTTGAAAGATGAGGAGAGGCCAGCCATGTCCAACATTGGGAGAAGGGGTTTCAGGCTGCAAGAACAGCACATGCAAAGGCCCTGTGGTGGGGTGGAGCTGGTCTAGGGTCCCTGGCATTTTTAGTGGGAACGGTGGGCCCCAAAACAAAGCCCCAACTCTGCTCCTCCAGCCCAGACAAGGAAAACAGGCTTCATTTTTAAGTGTTGGCTGCACGTAAGATCCTGGGTGCTCCCAGGATATCTTTTCTGCAGTTCCTTTGCTATGACTGGCATAAGTTATTCATGTCCATATTCCTCAGGACCACTGCCGAAGCCAGCCTTTCCCACAAATGCTGGTTTAAATTAGGGGAATTAGCCCTAGCCGGTTTGGCTCAGGGCATCTACCTGCGGACTGAAGGGCACATGCCCAGATTGCTGGCTCAATCTCCAGCAGGGGGTGTGCAGGAGGCAGCCGATCAATGATTCTCTCTCATCATTGATGTTTCTATCTCTCTCTCTCCCTCGCCCTTCCTCTCTGAAATCAATAAAAATATACTTTAAAAATTAATTAGGGGGATTATTTGCTAAAGACTAGATTTGGCAGTGATTAATTGCAAAAGGGTCCTATTTCTGAGTCCTCCAGATGGGCTGGTGAAAGAATGCTGGGCTAGGCGAGGCTAGCACAGGTGGGACGTGCCCGGTCCTGCCAGCCCAGTGAGAAGCAACTCAGACCCCACGAGCCCTCCCCCTGAACCTGGCTAGCCCCCTGCTCAGCCACAATGCAAACCAGACCAGCTGGTCTCCCATTCGAGGTGCTCCGTGTGTGGCCCGGTTTTGCTCCTGCCTCTGCCCCTTAGTGCACACTCTCCTGGCTAACTTGCCTGCCTTACCTTCTGTCCCCAAAGGGAGCTTCCACTCATTTCAGGATCTGCTCACATTCTACCTCCTATACAAGGACTTCTCAGACACTCCCTGGGGGAATGCTTCCCTGCTTCCTTATTGTCCTAATTTCTCTTAAGCCTTTTAAGGCATCCAAGTGTATATTGTGTTGAGGAGATCTAGTTCCAAGTCCAGTATGATTTCCTCCAGGGCAGAGGACCGGGCTCCAGAGCTCACATGCCATTCATTCAGCAAATGCTTATGGAGGGCCGCTCTGTACCCTGCTCCACGAGAGGCCAAGGGGTATGGGTGTGGGCAAGGCATGGTCCTTCCCTGTTCTTCAGTTGCTCTCAGCCTAGTGCAGGGGACAGGCCATGTGGAGAACATTGCAATACATAGCACTGAGAGATAGGGGTGCGATCTCTATTAAAGGGTGTCCACGTGAATCTGGGGTGGTCCCGGAGGGCTTCTCAGAGGCAGTGACAACTAAGATGTGGAATGATGTTGCTGAGGCTCAGAGGCTTATATAGCTGGTCCAAGATTTCACATCCAGTCTATGGCAGAGCGTACTCTCATATCCAGGAGGTCTGTGGAGTGGGTCCCCCTGCATCTATACCCCTCCCCACCCCATCTCCCAAGTTAGCACAGCCTTTCTGGTCCTGCCTCACAGAGCAAGGAGGAAAAGGATCAGACCCACTTGGCCAGAGCCTGGGTAGCCTGGCTACAGTCTGTCTGCTCCAAAATCTTTTATTTCCAAGGGACCAAAATTTGATAATTCAACAAGCCCTTGGAGCCAAAGAGAGTGTCAGCAGAATTCGAGGCCAGTGGACAGACTTCCCTTCGCAGGGTGCTGTAGGACAGCTTTCTTCTTGCTCATGGTTGCTTTTTCATTTTCCTATTCCAAAAATAATGTGTAGTAATTGTAGAAAACTTGGGGAGAAAATACAAATCATCCATATTCTGCTACCCAGAAATAACCATTGTTAACATTTTGATGTATTGAGATGATTGTTCGGGGATATTGTTTAGAAATTGCTGCAATAGATAATTGCTTCAGTAGATAATTACTTCTTATTAACTTATGTAAATACATGAATATGATTAACTTGTATATATTTATCTTGCTGCAAAGACTTGCACATTCCAGTGCCTGGAAATCTCAGAAAAAGAAAGAGAGGAACAGGAAAGGACTAGCTTTTATTGAGAACCTACTATGTGCCTGACTGTAATTAACACTTTTCCTATTGATAATGCAAGAACCAAACTTATATGATGAAACAAACATTTCATTTATCCTGATGATGACCCATCAGATGGTTTATTATTCTTATTTGCATTTTACAGGGGGGCGGGATGAGTCAAGAGCAGTAAATCCTGCAACCAAGAGCACAGAGCCGGGATGCAGTGGATTGAACTCCTGGTCTGTCCTGCTTTCAAAGGGCATGTTCCTTTCACCCATCACGAAGTTTCCGTGGCCTCATGAGCTGGCTGATGGCCGTCCACTGGGCATCGCCATCATTTCTTTGTCAAGCCCTCTGATGGGCCCAGCCCTGGGCCAGCTGCAGGGAGGACTCACCAGGAGCAGGACTATCCCTGTACTTAGGATTATTGCTCTGGTTTTGCTGTGAGATCTCAACCCTCAGAAGAGGGAAAGGACCTCAGAGGATCAGCTAAGTGCTGGGACAGGCGCTGCATTGGAAGGAAAGAAATAGGGTCAGAGGTTGTGAGGTCCCCAGGAGATACCCCTGCCTGACTGGCTGCCATAAGGCCTCCTCCAGAGATTCCTTGCCATGATTACAACAGCCAAAGCCTGGCCTTCAACTTACGGGGCTTAGAAGCTAACGCAAGCCCATTGACTACCAAAAAGCAGTCTACACTCCAGAGAGAAAGGCATTGCTTTACAGGGTGTTGCAGGCTGGATTCTCCAGGCGGAGATGGGGTAAGTGGTGTAAACAGTCTCCCAGGAAGTAACTCCTTGAAAAGAAAAGGACAGAGAGTGAGTTTGTGCAGGGGGAGCCATCTGATTGCGAGGCAGTCGAGACAGAGCCTCTGCCAGCCCTGGAGAGAACGGTGGCCCGAGCAGAGATTGTCATCTGAGGGGGTCCCACACTGGACAGAGATGGCTGGGCCCGTTCCGCTGCCTTCACAGTCACTGGCCGGGGCTGCCCCGAGAAAAGCACGCCTGTGGGCCCCACACTTCCTGCAGCTGGGCACTAGGTCCTTGTGTGAAGGAGGATTTGAGCCACGCATCTCCATGCTTGTCGCACAGGGGAAATCTACCTGCTGCAGAAGTGAGGCTGGCTTAGTGTGGACTCAGAGCACAGCGGGTATATACAATCCACATTCTTAACGGCTCAGGCTAAAGTGGTCTGACAGAGTGACAAGCTGACTGCTCTCACTTTGGGCTTTTGCTGTCACCTGCATTAGTTTGCTAGGGCTGCCATAACAGAATGCCAGAGACTGAATGGCTTCAATAGCAGAAATTTATTTTCTCACAATTGTGGAGGCTGGAAATCCACGATGAAGGTGCCAGCAGGGTAGGTTTCCTCTGGGGCTCCCCTCCTTGGCTTGCAGGTGGCCACCCTCTTCCTCCCACTTCACCTAGTACCTCTGGTGTCTTTCTGTGTGTCCTAATTTTCTCTTCTTATAAGGACACCAGTCATATTGGCTTAGGGACCACTCTAAGAGCCTCCTTTTGACTTACTTACCTTTTGACTTGACTTACTTAGAGACTTACTGTCTCTAAATACAATCACATTCTGAGAGTTAAGGCTTCAACATATGAGTTTTGAGGGCGTCTGATTTAGCCCATAACAATGCCCAGCGCCTCTTGGGTACCGAGTCTGCTTAATATCACTGACTTGGACACACTCTTGCCTTGATGGGTCCATCCTGCCTTACAGGGCAGGGAAGGTTAACATGGGATAAACTTTAGAGAGAGAGAGAGCGGGTCCTGAAGGACCTTGTGTGTCATACTAAGGAAGTCGTAGTTTCTCCTGAAACCCAGGAGGGCAGTGACACGATCAGATGTGCATATTTGAACACTCACTGTGCCCATCACTCGGAAAATGTATTGAAAGAGGCAGGACAGGAAGGAGGATGGCTCATTGTGAAGAGATGATTGTGCTAGTCCAGGGGAGAGATGCTGAGCCAGAACTGGAGCGGTTGTCATGGGAATGAAGAAGAAAGGATAGCTTTCAGAACCTTTTAAGATCTATCCGCCCACCGTGTGGTGGCAAATACAGAGGTTGAGGGGGCAAAATTCAGATGTGCAAGATCAGGACCCTGTGTTGCAGGGGTCATCTTTTTCACATCAAGATGCTTCCTCCTGATGGAATCTTGATTGGGAGATCCACATATAAACAGACTACAAACAGAGGGGTTTGGGCAAAAGGCATCTCTGCCCACGGGGATGGCCCATCATTGTCCAGTGGGCCCTGGAGGCCCTGACCCCTTCTCAGGGTTCTTTTCCTTCCCTCCTCCCTCCATTTGGGGCAGACATTTAGCTGGCACACTTTGATATAACCTCTAAACCAGTGGGTGAATACCACTTCCCCTAGTGCTCTGTGTTCCCCTGTCCAACAGCCCCCAACCATCCAGCCACAGCTGCCCAGACCTCCCGGCAGCCCAGCAGCCAACGGGGCAGGTCCTGACACAGAGAGGGGCTCTAGGACCCTGTTCTCCAGCACTGCGGCCAGCATCTGTTGACTGGTCCCTTGCCATTGCAAATTATTAAATGGGTTGAATGGCATCAGCCCTTGTGTCCTACACACCCGCCATTTCCAACTGTGGTCATTTTTCTCACACACACAATGCAGTTTATTCCTTCTCATGGGAATGCCTTTCTGTTCTCTCTGCTTGACCAGCTCCTGCACATCCTTCAAGACTTGGCTCATGTCACCTCCTCCATGAGGCCTTCCCTGATGCTCCCACAGCAGCATTCTTGGTTCCCTCTTAAACCTCACTCTGTCGTTTGTGTTGAATGACATATATCTGTTTATCTGCCTTGTATGTTTCAAAAGGGCAGATGGAACCTTTCTATCATTCCCTCTCCAGGACACAGTGCATAATAGGCACATAAGAGTGGGATGAAATGTCTCTGTGGCCCAGGAAAGGTGTTCTGGGCCCTTCCATTCTGCTGTTTCAGAACGAGCAGCACTGATTCTATATTTCTAAGGAGGGCTCTTCCCGTCTCAAGGTAGCTTGGGTTCCCAGACTGTGCCCAGCCCACAGAATGCCCTCAATCTATGTTGATAAAAGGCCAAATGGCCCAAATAATTCCACTTTGGTAAATAGTATGCAGGTATTATCACTATAACCCCATGACATGGGTCTAACACAATCTTTAGTCATCACAGGAGGACACTGAGGCTCAGAGAGGTTCAATGGCTTGTCCAAGGTCGCTGTGTAAGTGGCAGAACTCCAAAGCCAAGTTCCTGGCTAGCCTCTACCCGGCACTCTCCAGCTTCCTTCATGGGCTGCATTTCAGAAACCCATCCAGATACCCATCCTACACGAAGGGACTGGCCGGCGCACCCTCTTCAATGCCTTGAGGCTGGGTAACATAGCCCAGGATTGGGGCTGCCGTCAGAGAGGGAAGATGGACCACTTGGGCCTCGCGGTCCATGTGGTTGTCTTGGCCTCTGGGCTCTGTACCAGCTACTTCTGGACTCCAGGACGGTCACAGCCGGCCCACTCCTCTCTCTGTCCTTCACCACCTATCTTTTTCACAGCTCTATTTCCTCTCTTGTCAACAGATCTCTCAGCAAAATGTTTTCCATCATTGCTGCCTATTTTTATCCCTTTATCAGAGTTATTTCCTTCGGTAAATAGCTTCCTGGCACAGGGTGGGCAGCTTAGCCCAGGCGCCAGCCTGCGCCGTGTGGGCCTGAGGTGTGGGGTGGATGGGCATCTGAAGAGAGGGAAGAATTGGCAGCATGGGCCATGCCTGGTCTTTGGGAGTTGCTTTCTGTTCTGGTGGCAGCGGGTAGCAGCAGCAGCAAGATGCTCATTCATTCCCCATTTCAATTTGCTAAAACCATTCTTTGCGAAGGCAGCGTGTGCCGAAGCAATCAGTGACAGGCTCCCAAAATAGCCTTGAAATCAGCAGCATTTTGTTTTGCTTCGGGCTTTTCAAGCTCGCGAGGGGAGGGCAGAAAGGATCCAGAGCATTTTCTGCGTCCAGACACACATCTCTTTTACAATAAGACAAATGACTCCTATTCCTGCTATTAAACCCAGCAGCGTCGCCACCCCACCAGCCACCCCTTCTCTGAAGACCTCGCCAACATTTCCTTTTGTGGCTGCAACACAGCGTCCCGGTGCAGCGTGCCTCGGCCTCCGCTGGCTCTGCCTGCGAGCTCAGCTTTTACAAGTTGGGATTTTCATAAATTAACGCCGTGCGCGTGCTGCAGCAGCTGCTGTGCCAGCTCTTTAAGAGGTGCTGCGTGAGGCAGGCTGCAGAGAAAGAGCTGGTGATTGGCTAGTGGGCGCCTCTTGGCCCCAGTCAGAGGTTAAGCCGAGCCTTTGCAGAATCCCCGGGTGGCTCTCTGACTGTGGCCTGTGTCATTGCACAGCTCTAAGCAGGGCTTCAGGGCTGGCCTCAGCTTCCAGAGGTCACCCGATGGCCAGGGAGACAGTGTGTGCCAGAGGGTGGCCCGGGAGAAGTGCAGGAGATCTGGACCCCAGTCATCGCCCTGCCCCGACGTGTGACCTTGTCCAAGTCACCAACCTGAGACCAATTCCTGGGGAATAAACTCGCAGAGTACCGGCCATGCCTCTTCTGAGAGCACTTACACAGGGGGAACTTCCCACTTACTTGTTGAATATTTTGACCACCTAGACTTACGGGTCTGTATGCTTGGGCCCATGGGCCAAGTCTGGCCACACATGCATGCATTTATGTGTTGTCTATGGGGGGAAGTAGACCCTTCCTTGTAGGGTAGTATTGGATGGAATGCAATATTGTGCTTTCACAATACAATGGCAGAGCTGAGCAGTTGCCATGCAGAGATTGGATGGGCCCCCAAACCTAAAATATTTACTCTTTACCTCTTTCCAGGAAAAGTTTGTCAACTCCTGGTCTAGCAGTGAACCCCAGGATTGCAGAAACCATGTCCGTTCTGAGGGGTTTAGGGGCACTCTCACGATTCCTCAGCCAGGAGGTGGCCTAAAGGTCATACAAGTGTGGAGGCCTCAACATCCAGGACTGGCAGGAAGTTATCGAATAAAGGTGCTCGAGCTGCCTGGCCAGTGTGGATCAGGAAGTCACTTCCGGTCAGGGACATGCCGGGTTGTGGATTTGAGGCCCGGTACGGGTCATGCAGGAAGTGGCCAATCAATATTTCTCTCTCATCGTGATGTTTCTATCTCTCTCTCCCTCTCCCTTCCTTTCTGAAATGAATAAAACCTTTTTCTTTTTAAAAGCTGCACAAGTAGAGTTGGAAGTTGACATAAAAGAAACCCTCCCAGGAATAAAAGCCATGTGATACACAGGTGGGAGAGCTCCGTGTTTAGCATAACGTTTCCCAACAAGGACCCTGTCCAGGCAGACTCTCCACTGCTTCCAGCCACTTCTGGGGCAAGGTCTTCACTTCTCTGAGCCTCAGTTGTCTGTTATAAAATAGGCATAGTAATATTTATTTTTGCAGGACTGTGATGAGGCTGGAGCATGACAATCCAAGTAAAACACTGGCACAGTGTCTGGCTCATCCTGGGGCTCTCGCTAGGCCTGGCTTCTCTCATTGGCCTTACTTTTCAGCTGAGCCCCCACTAATCAAGACGTATGATTTTAGCCTCCTTCTGAGTGTCCTTCCCAATGCTAGACAAAGACGGGAGGCCCTGGGGTCATGAGTGGCAACAGAATGTAGAGTGGAAGTATTTTAGAATCACTAGGCCTGAGTTCAAATCTGAACCTTGCTACTTGCTGAGCCATACGACCTAGAACATACTGCTTGACCTCTCCAGGCCTCACTTTTTTCATCTGGGTGATGGGGATAAATAGGCCCTTCCTTGTAGGGTAGGATTAAAGATTAAATGCAGTAACGTGTGCTATGTATTTAGAACAGGATCTGGAACTCAAGAATAGTAAATAGTAAGCGCTTAGTTTTTACTTCCCTCTCAGATGAGCTAGTTTAAGTCAATTCCAGTTTTTCTTGAATTCTCACATTAGTAATGGTTAGCTTTTGGGTGTCTCTAGGCCCTTCAAGGACCATACCATGGGGTTAGGGGCTCTGAGAAGGCCTCTGTCCTGTCTCATTGAACTGGAAAGTCTATAAAACCCAGAGTTCTCAGCACGCCAAGCCAGCCCAGCTACAGTCCTGGCATGGGGACCAAGCGGTGACTTTGAAAATGTGTTTTTTCCTGGATAAAACCTCTAATTGGACAATTGTAGGTTTTCTGGCTTTATGTAGACTTTATGACTTTGAAAGCTCTTAAGCTGGGGCAAGGGAAAATTTATGAATGGGATTTCTTTATTTCTGTAGCACTCTGACTCATGCTGTTGACCCAACTGGGGGCTGGGATTCCATTACTTGTTAATTTCTCTTTGCCAGGTGGTCCTTACTCTGCCAGCTGCCTCCATGAGCCACAGCCAGGGGTGCTGAAACCCAGAAAAGGATTTCTGGCTGCTTAAAAAATTGTCCTGGACCCAGATTGATTTCCCAGGCAAAGGAATATGGTGCTTGGGAATTTCTCAGGGAAGCTTTACAGTTTTCTCTTAAATTTTGAAAGCTTATTTTACCAGGATTTTAAAGTCCTTTTATAGAAAATCCTTATGGTTTGCACTAAAGTCATCTGGCTTCGAGGGAGGGCTGATCACAGAGCTCTTTTGAAGGGAAGCAGCCGAGCTACAAAGACATGTCTGCACTTCACTTAAAAATTGTGTTAGGGTAACATAGGCTTCTCTAACAAAAAGACCCCAAAATGTACAAAGTCTTAGACACAATAGAAATTTTCTTTTCTTTTTTAAAAAATTTTTATTTTAATTTAAAGTCTTTATTGTTTAAAGTATTACATATGTCTCCTTCCCCCCCCCCCCCCCCATTGATCTCTCCCTGGCCATTCCCACCCTCCAGCACATGCCCTCAACCCCCCTACTACCTGAGACAATATAGAAATTTATTTCTCATTCACAAACTAGTCTAAGGCTGACATTTCTGGTTTGTGAATGTCTTTCTTCCACCCAAAGATTTTAGAACCCAGGCTCCTTCACCATCCCCTCTAGATCCTTGAACTAACCTGCATCCAGCCAATGGAAAAGAATATGGCAAAGGATCACCCAGTTCATAAAAGTCTTAGTTCGGAAATGGCTCTCATCACGTCTTACATTCCCTTTGTAGGGTCACATGGTCACACCCAGATGCAAAGCGGGGTGGGAACTATAGTTGTTTGCTGGGAAGCCCGTTCACATGGAAAACCACAAACTATGGAAGGGAGAACATGAATTTTGATGGACAATTGGTAATATTTGCTACAGAAAGGGAAATGTAGCAAAATTGAGGCCTTTAAGGATTAAATAGTTAGGGTGCTATTACGTCTAGCACCACACGGGCTATCCCTGTTTTTGTTTCTGAATCTCCAACGCTTAGAGCAGTGCTGAGCATGTTTTTGAGAAATCTTGTCAATTCTAAGATTTCTCTATTTCCTAAATAGGGGTGAGGCTCTAAGAGGAGAAGAGGTGGGCAACTGCCATTGGAGATTTGGTTTGGAAAGTCTAGATAAGGAAGTGATCAGAGCTGGAAACTAAATAAGTGAGGACAGAAAGAGGCAGACCAGTCAGGAGAGGAATACTGGAAACCTCTCTTGGAGATCAAGAAAGTTAAGAGCGAGGGACTGGTCAGCTACTGTGGCTCTTCTGAGAGGGAAAAGCATAGGGTGAGGAGTGGTTTGGAATCTGAGGTTGACGTGCTTCCCACTGAGCATGGTCAGCATTCAAGGGGTGTTATGAGCCAAATTGTTTCTCCCTAAAATGTATATGCTGAAGGCCTAGCTCCCAGTGCCTCAGAATGTGACTGTATATGGAGACAGGTTCTTTAAAGAGGTGACCAAGTTAAAATGAATGAGGTCATTGGAAGTGGGCACTAATCTATTATGACTCAGGTGTCCTTATACGAAGAGGAGATTAGGACACAGATACACACACAAAAGAAAGGCCGTGTGAAGACACAGGGAAAAGGTGGCCACCTACAAGCCAAGCAGAGAGACCTCAGGAGAAACTAACCCACTGACACCTTAATTTTGGATTTCCAGCCTCCAGAATTGTGAGAAAATAAGTTTCTGTTGTTTAAGCCACCCAGCTCTGGTACCTTGCGATGGCAGCCCTAGCAGATGAACACAATGGGGAAATGAAGTCTGCTAATTCTTGCCCATGTTTCTCTCCAGGGCATGAACTCAATGGGCAGCAGGCAATGGCTGGTGGATCTCCTGGGCTTCTAGGATGCCTTGAACTTAGAGCCCTGCAGGCTCCCCTGGTGACCTGGACACAAAGGGTGCTATCCTGCCCATGAGCACCATGCATCCCTGTGCTGGCTGCTGAAGGTCCAGAGATACGTGGTCATGGCCCCCAACCTGGGTGAGCTCAGTCTGGAGGGAGACAGAGAAGTCCTCTATTTCCTGGATCCTATGATGACATTGATTACCAAATCCTTTATCAATTCAAAAACAGTGTTTCAGGAGACAGGAAATACTGAGAAGCATGGATTGTAAGAACTGTCCTGATTTGGGGAAAGTAAGATGGGACCCCCAGCATGTCTTTGAATCAAGAAAGTGAAATCAATGGTTAGAATACCAGGCAGTGTGTGCTATGAGGAGGAGGGTCTGGGGAGGGTATGATTGATTCTGCCTTGGGAGGGAGGTCAGGACCCTAGAGAGGGGACATCAGAGGAGGAATATGCCAGGCTCACAAGGCAGGAGTGGTATTCTAGCAGAGTGAACATCATAGGTAAAGGAATAGGGTGTATGTGTATCTGCAACGGCAAGAGTGTAAGTAAAGGAGCAAGTGAGGTGAGGCTGGACAGACAGACCGAGTGCAGACTCTGAAGGGCCTGGTATGTCATGCCAAAAGCACTCAACATCATCTAGATCAGAGGGTGGGGTTGAGTCTGCAGGCTGAGAGAGAGCCCTAGCTCCGTTCAGAACAGGTGTCCCTGAAGCCTATCAGCCATCCCAGCTCCTTCTGTGCGGCTCCCAGCGTGGGCGCACAGATGCTTGGTAACCAAGGGATGGTCTATTTAAAGCCACTCCGAGTCAGTTCTAGAAGGCACATGAGGACGGAGAAGGAGAGGGGGAAGGAGCTTATCAGGAGAGAGAAGCCCTGAGCTCACTGTGGGGCTTGTGGCGAGTCCCTGCCTCTCCCTGGGACTCACCTTTCTCAGTACCTTCCAGTGGAAAATTGTGTGGGCTCAGGAGCCAGCCGCATAGGTATAAAGCCAGGCTTCATCACCAATTATCTGTGTGCTTTGGTCAAATTCCTCAACCTCTGGACCTAAGTCTTCTATATGAAGTGGGGATGATAATAGTACCTAACTTTTAGCATTGCTGCGAGGATTTAACAGTGTCTGGCACATGCAAAGCACTAGGGTAAAAAATTGTAATGATGACACCGATTGTGTTGGACTAGCTTGGTGGGGTGTAAACCTAAAACCATGGAGCCTTTCTTTCAACATATTTAGAACTTTGATGTGTAAGAAAGGTCACATTGAGCTCTTCTGAAGCAGGTGGGGACCCTGAGCCCAGGCCCTCAGAACCCCCCTCCCCATGGCTGTCTCTCAGCCCTCCAGGTACCTCCACAGAATCCCTAGGCTCTAAAAAACCCAGCTTGAAAGCAGTTGTCCCAAAGGACCTCTGAGGTCCCTCTCAGCTGCTCCTTTTAATCTAAGTCTTCCTTCCGAAGCTGGAGCATACATCTGGAAAATCTGCCCTTTACATCTCAACATCCATTTTCCAAAAGCATCAGCTGAGCCAGGCCCCAGGGACAGTCTGGTCAAGGGGAACCAAGTTCGGCATGGAGAGGTGAGGAAATTATTCCAGCAACAGCCCTGACTGCAAAAACCCGAAGTCCACCAATACCAACTCCACATGTGACGTCAGGAAGTTCCTATTTAAGGAAATTGACATGTGATGATTCATTCCACTGCCCATCAAAGTCACCTTAGTTCCTCCACAACTTGAGTCATGACTTATTTTCAAGATAGGCCTTTTCCTAAGACCCCATGTCTAACCCACAGTTGTTCTGCCTGTCAGCCTTGTCACAATTTTCTCAGTTGGGCTGCTTTTATCTCCACTTAAATACAGACATACTGGGAACATACTTCATAAAATATCCTACTAGCATCTTTGCAATCTAGTTTCTTCAACTACCGTAATTCACTTAAGGGCTCCAGAGGCTGGACAGCAGAAAGCGCTTTGCTCTCTTGGCCAAGGATCTGAAATGTATTATTCCCTAAGGAAGGGAATAATACATGTGCAATGAAACTAGACATAACAAGGAATTTAGTACCTTGCTAATGTTGCGGTTGTGTTGCATTCCATTATCACTCAAGACATTAGCAAAATGTTACAGGTCTCACTGTCACCCCGGCGATCCATTTTCTGTGATGGAAGCGTACCTGTGCCTCAGTTTAGCCCCATTAACCATCTCTGGACACCATGATCAATGGTGCCCAGTCTCATCAAGAAGGAGGCTTCACCTCCACATTCGTTAAGATAAGTTATGCAGATGTGACTGCCTCCACCAGTCACAGTCCAGGGTAGTTTCACATCCTTTTGCCTCCAGATGGTCGGCACTGCCATCTCACTATGAGTGGATGTCTCTCTTCTCCACTAAGGGACTGCATCTTGGTCTTTCTCCTCCAAACCCTAGCAGGGGTGCCCAATAAATTGATATTGGATCAATCAGGTGGAATTAAATATGGACACCTCTATGGGGCTGATTCAGCAATGACCCAGACAGACCTGGGTCCTGACTGCAAAGAGGGAGGGAAGATAAATAAGTACAAGTGTGATGGGGTTCCTGACTTAGTATTGACAGGTAAAATTCCAAAGCCCAGTGTAACTGTTGCAGGCCCTAACCCCACAGGAGGCAGGGGTTTGCCTCCAGGATCTGCGAGCACTGGGCCTGGGGAGGACCCTGGAAAAGATTACCCTGGGGTCCTGAAATGGAAGAGCTCCTTGCTTCCTGGGACCTCAGAGCAGCCCAGCTTTTTGGTATAAACAGAAGGCTGGCCCCTTGTTATGTCTAGTTTCATTGCACATTCACTTAGACATTGGCCTTTTGGCTTCCATGGCTTTGGGGGACACAGTGCACCAAAGCTGGGAGAATGAACCCAATCCCCAGTCTGTCACCCAGAGCCCATCTTCATTGACTGCCCTGTGCTTCTCCTTAATTTGTGTCTGCCTTTAGTCACATACAGTTGTTTCAGCCACCTTGGGCTTGTCACTGTTCTCCAAGTACTCCCATTCATGAATGACCAGGTTCTCTGCACTTGAAATGCCTTTTCTTGTACCCCTTTATACCCCTAACTGAGCTCCTACTTCAAAACAATCCCAAATGCCACCTCATCCGAAAACCTAGCTAGGTCTCCTTGGTTAGAATATTTTTACTCCTCTCTCACCTGTGCTCCCATATAACTTATATATGTATGACATTCTGCTTGGATTTGAGTTAAATCTCTTACTTTCCTCACTATGTTAAAAACTCAATGAGGTCAAATTATATATATATAGTAATTACTATTATTATCTTACTGGTCTTCTTACCTGCATGTATGTGAGAAGTTCATGGATTTTGGCTTCGATTACTAGGTCTTTCTGGATATGTGAACTTAGATAAGTTATCTAATGCGTCTGAGTCTTAGTATTCCAGTTTGTAAAATGGAGGTAAAAAAGAAACCCCTTTTTTCACAAGCTTATTGTGAGCATTAAAGAAGATGACTTGTATGAAGTAATCTATATATATATAAAAGCCAAGCAACCAGAATGCCGGAATGACTGGAATGACCAGAACAATCGATCACTATGAGGCGCGCTGCGGTGGCCAACTGGCCTGATTGGGACCCCAACTGGCCCCCCCAACCACCTGCGGTCCCTCCCCCTGCTGGCCCCACCCCCGATTCCCCCCCCACGACTACATGGCCAGCTGACCTCCCATGGCCACTCCCTCTCCCGCCAGCCCAGCCCCAATCGGCCCCCATCAGGGCAGGCTGGCCAGACCCCACCTGTGCATGAATTCATGCACCAGGCCTCTAGTAATGACAATAAAATCATAATAATGAGAACTAACATTGATTAATTGCTTACTTAGGCACTGATCTAAACTCTTTACAAGTAGCTCATTTAAATCATAGTTTTGCAGGAAGTTATACAATAGTACAGAGAGATCTCTTGTAGCCTATATCCAGTTTTCTCCAATGGTTACATCTTATGTAGTTATGGCACAGTATCAAAACCAGGAAACTGACACTGGCATGATGATGTCTGAATATAGTCTGTATAGTTTTATCACTTGTTTAGATTTGTGTTACCACCACCACAATCAAGATACAGATCTATTTTATCTCCCCAAAGATCTCCCTAATGCCATCCCTTTATAGTTGCACCCACCCCTCTCTCTTCTACCATCCTTAATTCCTGGCTACCATTAATATGTTTTCCATCTGCATAATTTTATTTCAACAGTGTTATCTAAATGGGATGGCACAGTATGTGACCTTGTAAAATTGGAATTTTTTCACTCAGCATAATCCATCCAAGTTGTTGTGTGTGTCAAGAGTTCATCCACTTGTTGTTGCTGACTAAGGTTCCATGGAACGGATGTACCATGGTTTAACCGTTGAAGGACATCCAGGTTATTTCCAGCTTGGGGCTATTGCAAATAAAGCTGCTAGAACCATTCATGTATAGGTTTAATGTGAACATGTCTTCATTTCTCTGAGATAAAGGCCCAGGGGTGCAATTGTTGATTTAAATGGTTAGTTCATGTTTAGTTTTTTAAAGAAAGAGCCAACTGTTTTCCATGTTGGCTGTACCATTTTACATTCCAATGAGCAATGTATGAATAATTCAGTTTCTCCACATCTTCACCAGCATTTGGTGTTATCAATATTGTTTATTTTATCTGTTTTAATAGGGGCGTAGTGACATCTCATCATGGTCTTATTTTGCATGTTCCTAACAGCTGGTGATGTTGAACATCTTTTCACATGCTTGTTTGCCATCTGTATATCCTCTTTGTTAAAATGTCTCTTCATGTCATTTGCCCACTTTCTAATTGGATATTTTGTGGGTTTTTTTAAATTGAGGTATAATTAACATAAAACATTAGTTTCAGGTGTACAACATAATGATTCAATATTTGTATATATTGTGAAATGATCATCATAATAAGACTAGTTAACATCCATCACCATACAGAATTACAGAATGTTTTTTTTCTTGTGATAAGAACTTTTAAGACCTGGTCTCTTAACAACTTTTAAATATGCAGTACAATATTATTAATTACTAGAGGCCTGGTGCATGAAATTCATGCACTCGGGGGGGGGGGGGAGGACGGGGGGGCGGTCCCTCAGCCGGGCCTGCGCCCTCTTGCAGTCTGAGAGCCCTCGGGGGATGTCAATGGGGAATGTGCTAAGCTGTCAGTCGGACATCCTTAGTGCTGCCGTGGAGGTGGGAGAGGCTCCCGCCACTACCGCTGCGCTCGCCAGCCGTGAGCCCGGCTTCTGGCTGAGTGGCACTCCCCCTGTGGGAGCACACTGACCACCAGGGGGCAACTCCTGCATTGAGCATCTTCTCCCTGGTGGTCAGTGCATGTCATAGCTACCAGTTGTCCCGCCATTTGGCCCATTTGCATACCAGCCTTTTATTATATAGGATAGTCAGCATGCTATACATTACATCTCCGTAGCTTATTTTATAACTGGAAGTTTGTACCTTCATCCATTTCACCCATCCCCCACCCCCCACCTCTGGCAACCATCAATCTGTTCTCTGTATCTGTGAGCTTGTTTTTTTGTTTTGTTTTGTTTTTGTTTAGATTCCACATATAAAGTGAAATTATACAGAAATTATACATATTTATCTTTCTCTGTCTGACTTTTCTCAGCATAATGCCTTCAAGGTCCATTCATGTTGTTGCCAATGGAAGGATTCACTTCTTTTTTATGGCTGAGTAGTATTCCATGGTATATGTGTACCACATTTTCTTTAACAATAGACATTTAGGTTGTTTCTATATCTTGGTTATTGTAAATAATGCTGGAATCAACATGGGGGTGCAGATATCTTTCAAGTTAGTGTCTTCATTTTCTTTAGAAGTGGAACTTTAATACTGTTTTCCATAGTGGCTGTACTTATAGTATTATTATTTTTAATGTGAAGTTGTTTATATATCCTAGAAATGAGTGCTTTGTCAGATATGTTGTTTGAACAATTAGTCATTTAATCTTCATGCCAACCCATGAAGAGGATACTAAAATTATTTCAATATACTAGATAAGGAAGTTGAGGCAGAGTGTTAGCACTATGCCTGGTACTCAGCCAATGTGCAGGGAATAATCATTTATTGAGCACTTGAGCACTTACTTAACTTTATGCCAGAATCTGCTTTTCTTTTTTTTTTCCTTTTTTTTTTAGTTGATTTCAGAAAGGAAGGGAGAGGGAGAGATGGAGACATCAATGATGAGATAGAATAATTGATCGGCCACCTCCTGCATGCCCCACACTGGGGATCAAGCCTCCAATCCGGGCATATGGCCTGACCAGGAATCGAACCATGACCTCCTGGTTCATAGGTCATCGCTCAACCACTGAGCCATGCCAGCCAGGCCAAGAATCTGCTTGTCTTAAGTTGAGTCCCTCCAAAATAAGATTGGGCACCAAGACAAGGATATAAGTAGAAGAAACGTAGTTGGGAGAGGATCCCAGGAAATAGTGAGAGAGGGGAAGAGATGGGGAAGGGAACTGCTTCTGTGGACACGCGGGGCTCAACCCCCCTGGGCACCCTCTGAGAGCCTGTGAGGGACATGCCTCAGAATCTAATAGTTTTACTGGGGAGCCCGGAGGCTGTGGTGTTTGTCCGCCATCTCCCAGTCCTGATGGGCTGATAGGGGTGTCTGGGGCATTAATTCTGCCACCCTTCACCTGCGCTGCTGCTTGGGCTAAGCATATTCCCATGCAGAGAGGGTGTGAGGGGGAGAGAGGGGTGAGGGAGGGAGACCCAGGAAGCCGCTGGCAGGTACAGGGAAACGGAACTATCTCCAAGGGACATGGGTGGGTGCTGGCAGCCTCTGCTGCACTGCTTTAAGCACTTAAAGTATTAACTCATTCAGTCCCTGCAACAGCGCTATGAAATGAGCACGGTTTCTATCCCCATGACAACCTCGCTCCCAAATACTCACACACACACACACACACACACACACACACACACACACACACACGTATTAAAGGAATGATGCTCCTACAAAGTGGTACTCTTCCGAGTTCTGTGCAGTGCACTCTGAAATTTTCCGGTTGTTTTAAAACTGCCGTATTTCTAAAATGCTATTGGTCACCCACTGAATTGCTTTCATAACCCAATAACAGGCTGCAATCCAGTGTTGGAAAGACGGTGCCCTCACATTCTGTTTAACAGGACAATATTGATGATAGTGATGATGTCATAGGTCTGGCCTCAGGCCTGGTGCCCAGAAGGTCCCCAGCGAATGTTGGTTTCCTTGCTTGCCCTTCTTGGCAAACCAGAGCTTCCGAGCAGCTGCCTCCCAGCCTTGCAGACAGAGGCCTGGGCGGGCCCCAGTCCGTCTCCTGCTCTGACCCAGACTTGCCCCATGGGGTCTGCCCAGCCTCCTCCCTGGGGAGCGACACCATCTTGGACTGTGACCTGCAAGTCACCAGCTCTCCAGAGGCCAGCCCCTCCTTGGAAGGCGAGGTTGTGCCCTGTCCCCACGACGCTGTCACTTCCTTCCCCCGAGTCTTTCTGAGTGAGGATTGTGCCTCTAATCAGGATGGAGACGCAGCTCATTACAAGCTGGTGAGGCAACGGCTCTGTGCTCCAGGCCCGAGACACGCTGTCTGGGAGCCTGGCCAGCGCCCCGCTGCCCCGGAGTCCAGGGCAGTGGCCTCAGAGAAGAACAGGCCCACTGGCTCTGTTTGTCCCAAGGGACACAGGCGGACAGACACTCTGCCGAGACTCCCACCACTTCCACTGTTGCGAAAACTCTGCCATGCTCAGACGATGAGTTCCATCAACATTCCAGCAGCTTCCAAAAGCATCAGAGCGGCATCTATCACTGTAACTGGCATTTATTGAATGTTCATATTTATTGCACGAAACACTGCTTAATGCTTATGTGCAACATGGGGAGTAGTCTTTACAGCAAACCCACGAGATAGGAAGGATTGTCCCCACTCTACAGATGCAGAAACTGAGGCATGGAATATTTTGGTAACTTGACAAGCTCAGTAGGCAGCCATACCCAACTGTTCCCACTGACTCCATACCTGCCTCGCACAGCCAGGTTGTCTACAAGAAAGTGGCCTACAGCTCCCCCTTCCTCTGTGTTCCAGCCCTGGCTTCACTCTTTACAGCGGCCAGGTGACTTCCCACAGGTGACTTCTCTTCTCTGAGCCAAGTTGGCCGCATCCATAAAGCAGTTCCTAATGGCACATCTTGCTAATGAAATAATGTTACAAAGGCATCTCCAGAGCTCTTAACACATTAGAGGTGCTCAATAAATCTATGTATAAAACAGCCAATTCAGCTCTTCTCCCACGGATTAGACAGTACCCCGCAGCCAGCTCCCATGATGTCACCAACCTGAGGGGGATGGCAGCCGACCTGGAAACCCCCTGTGCTCCCAGGCTCCTCACACGCGTGCCTTGTCTGGTCCCTGCCCGGCCACACTGACCTCCCCAGGCAGAAATCTCCAGAATGACGAATATCTCATAGGACTATGAAGAAGGGATTTATTTTCTCCCCTCCATCTGGGAGGAGGGGAATGCAGTAGTTGAGTGGCGGCTGCAGAGCCCGGTGCCGAATTCCTCGTTAGCTGCAGTTTAATTACTGCCTACAGTATTGGTTTTAATAACTGAGTTTCAATTAGTTGCTTGTTACTTCAGAAATAATTACTGATAGTGCCCCTTTGCCTTTGTTTTAATTCCCGCTTCATTCCCAAGCTGCAGGAGTCTGAATTGAGTTGGGCGTTTTTTCGCTGAAAAAGTGGGAGTTCTGGAGTGCTGGAGGAATGTTTGAACAGAACCGTGGGTTCAGCTGGGGTGCGTGTGTCTGCGTGAGATGAGCGGAGGGGTGGCAATGGCCATTTCTCCCCGGAAGACATCTCTGCAGAGAAAAACCCGGGCCCTATGTCTTGAGCGAAGGATGAGGATGGGGTTCTGCTATCAAGGTCAGGTGGGTCTGAGACACGCCGCCCACCACTCAGACCTCCGAGCCGCTGGCCTCTAGTTGTGAACCATGCCAGGAGCGTGCTCCTCCGTGCACCCGGGTTCCAGGCCTCAAGTCCCTGACCATGGCGGCCACAGGCACAGCCAGATGGCAGAGCTGTGTTTGGATGTGAAGAGGGGGTGTGCCGTTTCCTCTGTGGGAACAGAGCCCCAACCTCAGCCACACTTCTGACGTGCAATCTAACGGGGCCTTTCGACTGCACTGAAGAGGACTTGGGGATACCAGGGGGACTCGGAGGTCGCACTGCATGGTGGCAGGTGCAGGGAGTGGTGCCCTGTGCTCTGGCAGAGCTGTGCACAGGTAAGGCCCTCCGAGGCTTTATTCCAGAATAAAAGTCTCCAAGCTTTGGAATTCATCTTCAGTCTGACCTGCTTTCCTGCTGCTGTGCCTTTTTAACTTTTATTCTATCACACCTGTAAGAACATGGTAGCGCCGTGGAGCTACTGTCTATTTTTTAAAATATATTTTTATTGATTTCAGAGAGGAAGGAAGTGGGAGAGAGAGATAGAAACATCAATGATGAGAGAGAATCATTGATCGGCTGCCTCCTGAACACCCCACACTGGGCATCAAGCCCGCAACCTGGGCATGTGCCCTGATTGGGAATCACACTGTGACCTGGTTCATAAGTCGACACTCAACCACTGAGCCACACTGTTGTCTATTGAAGCTGTGTAGCAATTACAACTAGCATGTATTAGGTACTTATGTGGAGACACTTTTCTAAGCGCTTCAGATGTATTTACTCGTTTAATCCTTATAGATAACTCTTTGGAGTAAGTATAATTAGTATCATCAGCCCTGATTTACAGATGAGGAAACCGAGGCACAGAGAAAGGTTAACTACTTTGTCCAAGGTCACCCAGCCCCCAAGTGGCAGGGCTGGGGTTCCCTTCCCAGGTCCTCAGTCTCCACGGCCAAGCTTTTGACCATGAGGTAATCCTGCTTCCGAGGCGACCGGGTCTGCTCTGATTAATATATTCTTTCATGGACAGATTTTGTTTTTGTCTTTTCAAATTCTTGTGCTGAGTTTTTATTCCATGGTATTCTCCCAAAGTGTCTCCTCATGTGGACCCTTCGGGGCAGCTCCCGCCAGGTGACCTCTGCTCTCGGTGTTTCTGCAGCTTCAGTGATTCATGAAACGGACAGGAAACCTTCTGAACCTGGCCCAGGGGCTGCGACTCAGGCCGCGGCCATTTTGAGGTGACAAAGCTCTCTTCCTCCTCACCAGCCAGCAATCCGCCCTCCTCAGTGCGTCCTGTCCCTCTTCCCGCATGACCCGCCTGTCCAGGGCAGAAGCCACATGGCTGAGCCAGGCATTTGCTTTCTCCCACCGCAGTCTTTGGTCTCTTTCCCCCTGAGAATTCTTTCCAATGAAATTTCAAAGTGTTTGGCCCCAGGAACCTGCTGACCTCAAGTCGTCCTTTCCCGTGGTTTTCTTCTTACCTCCTGTTCACTGAATCCCAAACCACGATGCTGTGTTATTATGAATCTGCATGTGGAGGTTCATTGGGAAAATTGTGTCTACAAGGCAAAATGCTCCATTTCATCCTGGACAGAAAGGGGCCCTCTGAAGGTGCAGAGGGTTCGGGATTAAGGAAATAAGCAACCAGGCCTGGTCTTTGAGGAGAGGTGTGTGGGAGGGCGGGGAGAAAAAGCCAACTGCTTCATAAACCTGCACCTCAGTTTATTTAGACAAGGGGGGCTTATTTGTGTTCATTCTATATGCATGTCCCGGGGTTTTCAGAAACGCCCTGTGATCTCCTCCAGGGCCACGGGGGCTCTTGCCAGAATCCCTTGACAGCCAATGTTCTTGAAGTGCCAGGTGAAATGTGAGGCGCTATCTTACTTGAGAACCAGCAGGAGGGAGACCTGGTCCATTTTCCCAGTTACTGGGGCCCTCCTCTTCTGTGGCGGGTGGAGGGAGGACCCTCCTCTCTCCAGCTTTCCCCCTCCAGTATCTGTCTACAAAAATCTCAAGCCTCAACGGCTGCTATCTCTTCTTTTCCTCTCCCTCCAAGCCGATCTGCCTCCCTGTCTTGGTTTGGCTCCTCCGGAATAGACCCCGAGAAGAGGGTTTCAGGCAAGCAGTTTTGGGGAAGTGATTCCAGGGAGTCTTATGCGAGAGTGGGGAGTGAGGCAGAGAAAGGAGAAAGCCGATAAAGGTGCACTCGTGGGTGGGTAACTGTGGGAGCTGGGGCTCGATCCCGTTGGGGACCCTCTGAGGGACTGTGTGGGACACACTGCACAATTGTCCCACTGATGGGGTGTTTGTCCACCGACTCACATGCCTCGTTGGTTGAGGTGTGCTCCTGGGTGTGAGCACCCAGCACCTGGCCTGACCTGTTCGATGATCAAGCATTTCTCTCAGCGTGAGAATGCCCCCCAGGCAGAGGGGCGCTGTCACTGTCTGTGAGTGACCCCTCGGCTAGGCCAACAGTCATGCCAGGTCACCAACAGTATCTGTTAAAGCAACTGAATGTTCTAACACCGTGGCTGGCAAACTGCGGCTCGCGAGCCACATGCGGCTCTTTGGCCCCTTGAGTGTGGTTCTTCCACAAAATACCACGGCCTGGGCGAGTCTATTTTGAAGAAGTGGCGTTAGAAGAAGTTTAAGTTTAAAAAATTTGGCTCTCAAAAGCAATTTCAATCGTTGTACTGTTGATATTTGGCTCTGTTGACTAATGAGTTTGCCGACCACTGTTCTAACACCATGTTCAGGAGCATGGACCAGAATGGTAGCAATGGTTACTACTCACCTCTAACCAGGGACAGTTACATTAATGTCATTGGTCTCCCCAAACCTTTGAGGAGGGTCATTGTCTGCAGTACAGCATTGCAGCTGAGAACACAGACTCTGGAGCCAGAGTGACTGGGTCCAAATCTCAGCTCTTCTGCCGAGCAGTTGTGTGACTCAGGCAGCTTCCCCTCTTTGAGCCTTAGTTTCCACACCTGCAAAACGGGGGTAACGATCATACTCATTTTATAGGGTTGCTTTGAAGATCAAAATAGTCACTACACATAAAAGCACAAGAGTAGCTGGCATGCATAAAGTATTCAACACGCACTAGCCATGGTACCATTCTATAGATGAGGAGATGGAAGCTCAGGGCAGTGGTCCTGAGCTGAAGGTTGTGCAGCCACGGCAGGTGGGAGACCTTCCCTCGGGCTCTCTGCAGCAGCCATCACCATTCCTCTGCTATGCCACATGACTTTGTAATCATGACTATGTGGGGAAGCACTTTATAAACTGTAAAGTGCTCCACAAATTCTTTGGTTATGTGCTATTTCCTGGTCCTTGTAACAGCAGTACATTCTTGTTCTCTTAAGAGCTCTAGTCTGGTCTTTGAATTCTGCTATCTGTCACTGCTGTATAGCTGGCAGTGGGCACCGTGCCTGGTTGGATGTCAGCTAAGTGGACGAGTTATCAAAGGCCCCTGGATGGCCCCACCGACCCTGCCCATCACAGCCCCCACGTTGGAACTCCTACTACGTGCCAGACATGCTTCTAGAGACTAGAAGTATAGCAATGGAGAAAAGGGACTAAGCTGCTGCCATATTAGGGCTCACATCTAAAAGGAAGAGAGAGAAGAAACATGAAGAAACAAAGATTTATACTATTAACTGGTAGTAAGAGCTAAAAAGGAAAATAAAGCAGAGAAAGGGGTGTAGCGAGGGAGAGAAGGTTTATATCTGAGGTTCAACGAAGGCCTCTCTGGGGAGGTGACATCTGAGCAGAGCCTGAAGAAGCGGAGGAGAGAGTCCTAAGATTTCTAACGGAACAATGTTCTAGGCAGAGGGAAAGGCAAGCGCAATTGCTCTGAGGCAGGAGCATTCTTAGCACGTTCAAGGAACAGCAAAGAGGAGAGTGTGGCTGGGGCGACAGTGAGTGAGGGGGGAGAAGTGGATGAGACAGCGTCAGAGAGGGCGTGGGGCCTGCTCGCAGGGCCTGGCGGGCCCAGGGAAAACCTGACTTTTACTCTGAGTGAGTTGAGGAGCCTTCGGAAGGTTTCAAGCAGAGAAACATAATCAGACTTCAGTGTTTTAAAGGGATTTCTCTGGAGGATGAGGAGAGATGGGGGGCCAGGAGGGGAGAGCAGGAGACTACTCCAAAAGCCAGCAAGAAAAAAGACCCTGGTTGGAGTCGGGTGGTAGTGGTGGGGGTGAGAAGTGACCGGCTTCCGAATATATCTTAGACATAGAACGGATAGCATTTGTGAATGGGTTACCTGTGGAGTACGAGAGAGAAAGAGGAGTGAAAGCCGGACTCCAGGGTCTGGGGCCTGAGCCACTGGAAGAATGGGGCTGTCATTTACAGAGATGAGGAACCGTGGAAGGTCAGGGGTGGGGAGTGAGATCGGAGTTTGGAGACGTGCTAGTTATTGGTGGCTTGGGACATATGAAGTTATTGACCCTCACTCTGTGCTGAGCAATGTTCTAAACACCTCACAGGTATAAAAACCTTTGAAACTAAGTTACTAAGAAGTGAATTGACTTACTCAAGTTCTCCTAGTTCCTGAGTTGCAGAGCTGGGAGTGAGCCCAGACACGTTCCCAACCACTACGCAGGCCCGTCACTGGCTTTTTTATTTTAACCTTTTTATTTATTTCAGAGAGAGAAAGGGAGAGGGAGAGGGAGAGATAGATAGAAACATCAGTGATGAGAGAGAATCACCGATCAGCTGCCTCCTGCACGCCCCCACTGGGGATCGAGTCCACAACCTGGGCATGTGCCCTGACTGGGAATCGATGAACTGTGACCTCCTGGTTCATAGGTCAACGCTCAACCACTGAGCCATGCCGGCCAGGCTGGCCACTGGCTTTTTGAGAAGTCTGGTTGCGGGCAGGGCAGGGGGTGTTTACTGAGGAACATAACACCCAGCGGAGATGGTGCTGTGCCTCCCCGGCCCTCAGCCTCCCCTCAGTCTCCCCGCGGCCCCTACTCTCATCTGCAGCCTTTGGATTTTAGGGGGAGCCCTCTCCCAAGGGCCACAGGACCATCCGTCCTCTAGGCTGATTTTAAGTGTATTTACCAATTTCTCTTGTTCTGTTTGTGGAGTGCTGGTTTTGTTTCTATCTACTTAAAATAATACACGGCAGGGAAAAAAGTGACTCGGTGGAAATGTTTAAATATCCGGGCCCGGGCCACAAACCATTTCCAAATATTATTTTTAAAAAGGAAAAAAAATAATGAAAAATGGCCTAGGTTCTGCTCAGCTGAGAAGGCCTGTCCCAGAGAGCGTGTGAGGACGGGGAGGCGGGAGGAGGAGGGCAGGGGCCCCCTCCAGAGCTTCCTGGGAAGGCTTCGGTGGGGAGGCTGCCTTCTTTCAAAAGGCTTCCAGCAAGGACCCTGCAAAACGGGTTGTTTCTTTGCTTAGCCTCATCAGATTTCAGACTTAGGAGGGCCTTAGGGTTCAAGGCCTGTGGCCAGGCTGTGCTGTCTCCCAGGGCAGCCCTGTTAATGTGCAGTCCCACGTACCCTGCCGCTCATCCTGAGTCTGTGAGCGAGAGCTGGCCGATTATTCCAGAAAATCCGGGGGCCTGTGCAATCACACCCATTCAGAGGCAAAAGATTAATGGGAATTCGTGAGAGGTCTGCATTCGGGACTGGTTTGAATGCTATAATTTTATCTGTTTGAGTTCCATTTATGCACTCAGAATTATGTAGAGGCAGTTATGTGGATCTCTCTTGGGGGCAATGGGGGACCCTTGCTTTATTGCAGAGTTGGGAATAATTTGCGATTGGCTTCTTGCCACACAAGCCACATTCTTTGTTTGGCTGTCAAGATCCGGCATGGGCTGACCTTGCTTGTTTGCTATTTATTTCAAAATGTGTTGGACGTTGGCTACTATTGTGGGCCAGGTAATTTGCTGGATGTTTTCACATGGGTTGCATTATTAATCCTCTCCCTAATGCTAAAGTCAAAATGTTATAATACTTATAGATGAGGAAGCTGAGGCTCAGGGAGGTCAGCTGGCCCCAGATGTCACAGCTGACAGGGTCAGAGCCCCAACTTCTTTTCCAGAGCTCCTCTCTGACCCCACCTTTATCTCCCACCTTTCTCTTCATTGCCCACCCTCCCTCCCTCCCCATCCCTCCCCACTGCTTCCTGCTCTGCTCTGCTCAGCCCCAAGTCCACCTCTTTGTTCCCAGGTCTGCTGCAAGCAGGCACCTAGTGTCAGTCAAATCCAGACCTCCAAGCCCTGCCCTGGCCCCTGTTCGTTCTCCAGAAGAGCACACAGCGGGAACCCCAAAGGCCATGCGCGTGCAAGGACACTCTAAATGACCTCTGCCTAGAGACACAGCACCGAGCATCATGGAAGTCCAGAGAGAGGTCTCCTGCAAGTCCCTCTTCTTGTTTCTCTCTCATCCTTTGTTGTATGTCTTCTCAGGCTAACTGCTATCCCAAAGGTGGGCCTTACCCGAGATCTGGACAGAAATGCAGAATCTCAGGCCCCAATCCAGATCGGCTGACTCAGGATCTAACAAGACCCCCGAGTGACTCAGAGCAGGTGTCCTGACGTTGGAGGTGCCTGGCTCTAGCTGGTGTGCACCCCTCACACCACAGCCCAGGTCCCAGACCTGGAAAGGGAGCGGGGAGTTTGCCCAAGGCTGTGCTCCATTCTGCCTCCTCTCTGGTTAGCGGCCCCCTCTCGGCTTGCGTCCCTCTGGGTCTGGTGAGTCACCGTGGAGAATGGTGCTCCCTCCTGCTTTCGATAGGAGACCTGGCTTCACCGTTGGCCCTTCAGCTTCTGCTCAGCTAGACCCTGGATGTGGGTCGTATGACCCCAATCCTGACTTCCCTCCCAGTTCACCCTTGTCTACCCTTGGAGCTGGGAGCCATCTTGGCCCAGAGCAGACAGATGAATCCTTTTCAGCATTCCTGTTTCTGCAGACACAGATGCAGAGGTGAGGGCAGGGTCCGGCTAGACATGGCGACCGGCTCTGCTCACTTGACCATCAGTAGCGTTGGGCAGGGCAGCTGAAGAGGCACTGCCTTTCTAAGCAAAGCTGGGGCGGCTGTCATCTGAGGCTGCAGCCGGAAGACGGCTGGGGCTACATTTAGGTGTATTTGGCCGCTGCTTGAGCCGATACTGCCGGCTTCCTGCCCCATCACGGGATTGTACTCCTTGCCCAGGAGAAGGAGTAAACAGGCACTTCACCTCGAAGGCTGATGTCCCCACTCACAGCTCAGCCCTTTTCCTTAGCAGCCTCTGAGCCTCTAATGAATGAGTGTGGCTCGACTGAGGATGCTGTTGCAGGATGGGAAAGAAACAGGTCCATTAAGCAGGATGCAGGATGGGAACTCTGATTACAGGCTTCTTAATCACAGCAGGTAGGAGAAGCTTCGTGCATATAGGGAACCAAGGAAACAAATATTTCATCCCTTTTGGAAACCTTTCAGCAGAGATTCCTCTAACAAGACAAGCAAACACAGTACCTCATCTTATTTCTTTATTATCTTTTATTTTTTATTATTATTTTTTTTACCTGAGGATATTTTTCCATTGATTTATAGAGACAGTGGAAGAGAGAGGGAAAGACAGAGAGAAACATCAATGTGAGAGAGACACCCCGATTGCTTGCCTCCTGCACGAGCCCCAACCAGGACCCAGGCCTGGGAGGAGCCTGCAACCAAGGTACATGCCCTTGACCAGAATCAAACCTGGGACCCTTTGGCGCACAGGCCAATGCTCTATCCACTGAGCCAAACCAGTTAGGGCAGTGGTCGGCAAACTCATTAGTCAACAGAGCGGCAAACCACGGCTTGCGGCGAGTCGCAGTTTGCCAACCACTGAGTTAGGGCCTTTATTTTTATTCCAGATCAGGAGGCTAAATGCAAGGGCTACCATGTATTGAGGGCTTACTTCTCTCCATGGACTGTGCCATGCACATAAAAGCATGATCTCATTGTGTACCCAGAGCCACCCCATCCTCTCATGTTACAGATGAGGAAAAGAACAGTGACAGATCTAGGGACCATAAGTGCTAGGAGCCAGGATTCCAATCCAGCTTTCCACACCACTATGTCCTACCACCTTCCAGCAGGGCCAATGGGCTCTGTTATGGGGTCCTTCTCGTGGGACTCACATTGAACTGTAAAGGTGTGTTTATAAATGGTAAAATGCCAAGGGACTCTTTCTTGGGCCTCCACTCCCCTCGTCTTATTTACCTTCACGCCCTTTCTTGCACAGCACCCCGGACACCAGCTGAAGACCAGCCGATTCACTGTGAAAAGAAAGCACAAGAAAAGCAAAGCCAACTGCCCTGCAGGGTTTGTTAGTGCGTGAACACAGCGATGCCCTGGATGTGTTTCAGAGGAAGGGGTGCCCAGGCCAGGTCCACTTCACCATGCGAGCTTGTCTCCACACAAAGGTTCCATTGAAATGGGAGCTCCATTTATTTTGAGGAAATTTGTCCTGTGTCAACTATGATCTGGGGGAGAAAAGACATCCATTTGCCATATGGGCAAGTCTCATCTTCCTCTCTCCCTCCCTACCTTCCTCCCTCCTTCCCTCCCTCCCTCTCTCCCTCCCATAAAACCCAGTTGTACACACTAGGAACTATCATCTCTCCTGTGAGAAAGTGTTTCCTCTCTCTCTTTTCCTGCTGCTACTGTAACAAATTACCACTAACTTTGTGATTTGAAACAACACAAATTTATTTCCTGGAAGTCAGAGTCCAAACTCAGGGTATCTGCAGGGCTTCCAGAGGCTGTAGGCTTGTCTTTTTCAGTTTCTAGAGGCTTCCCACAGTCCACGTCTTAAGGGCCCCCCCCCCCCCCTACGCACCCTGCTCCCACCAGCAATCAATCCCATCATTGTCACCTCCGTTTTCTTTGGCACATTCCCTTCCCTTGCTCTTCCGCTTTTCTCTTCCATCTCCAAAGGCCCTGTGATTACATTGGGTCCACCTGGATAATCCAGGATAAGCTCCCTATTTTCAGATCCTTAACTTAATCACATCTGCAGAATTACTTTTGTCATGTAAAGTAACATCTTCACAAGCTCAGAGAATTAGGTCGTGAACATCTCTAGGAGGCCATTGTTCTCCCTATTTAAAAGCAGTTAACACTGCCAGGCCAGAATGGCTCAGTTGGCTGAGCGTCATCCCATGCACCAGAAGGTTGTCAGTTCCATTCCTGGTCATGGCACATACCTGGGCACATATGGAAGACAACTGGACGATATTTCTCTCTCTCTATCTCTGTCTCTCTGTTTAAGCACATCTTTAAGTATGTCCTCAGGGTGAGGATGAAAAATAATAATAATTAATAATGATAATAATAATAAAAGCAGATAATACCATGACATTTATTAATTAAATAATAAGATGCAGGCATATTTTAAGTCATTTACATTACTGCCAAAAGACAGTAACCAATTCCAAATATAAAAATTAGAATTAGAGTTGAAGTTGAAAGTTGAGAAAAGGGAAAGGAGAGGAGGGAGAAGCGGAGAATGCAGAATACTTGATATCGAAAACAAGTGTGTGGAAATGCAAGTTAAGGAAGACTTGTGGGGGTGGGGGGGGGAGAAATATGAAGGTAGGCTGGAAGCTGCCATCACTTGGCCAGCAAGAGTCAATCCTTCGATTTGACAGCAGCCTCCTCCAGGAACATGAGTAAGGGTAACAGAGAATGTTGAACTCAGTTCCTGAAGTGAATATCCCTTTATTCCATCTGCATTAGTTCAACTCAAACATGTGTTTCCCTTCATGATTCAACATTCTTCCAAAAGGGATTTGAGGAGGTTTAAAATATAAGAGCTAATATAAGATAAAAACCTATATGTAGACGAGGAAGTTAGAGTAAAGAGGAAAATAAAGGGAGGGGAAATCTGCCTTGGGCTCAGATATGCCACATTGATGTGGTCTACAACTTTGGCTCTGAGCTTTCTATAAAACAAACTCCCTTTGAAGCCTCAGAAATCTCTTATTGCTTTATAATACGTACATCACATAAACAACTTCTCACAGGTGACGTGCCTCATAGCCTGGAGAGCGTGGTCACAGCCTACCCACATCCAGTTCTCACACAGTCTTTAATCTTAGGGAGGAAGCCCGAGGTCCATCAGCTGAAGAACAGCATAGTGTGGGCACTTATTCTTTTTAGTTCCAGCAGGTAGATGAATAGGTAGATGGATGGTTGGATGGATGGATGAATAGATTATGGATAGATTGATGGAGGATGGATAGATAGAGGATGGATGATTGGATGATGCCTGGATGGATGGATGGATAGATGGATGATGGATAAAACGGTGGATGGATGGATGGATGGATGGATGGATGGATGGATGGATGGATATAGTGGTAAAAGCCTGGGTCTATCTGTCTACATTTCTGGACATGGGCACTTCCTTGTAGTTCTAGCATATGGGGGGATAGATGGATTCTCCCTCTGGAATCAGGCCAGACCCTTCCCAGATCAGAGGGACCCAGCTGGCAAAATTCCACAACTGGCTGGGGTCCACCCAGTGTCTGAGCTCAACATATGGACCAGATGGGAAGCTTTAGGAAAAGAGATTGTGCTGTTATCTTGCTTTTTTGTTATTGTTCTGAATATGTCTTCCTGTTTCCTCTCCCTGCCCTCACCTCTGCATCAGACAGGCCTTGGCTGTGGGTGGATCTCCTGGACAGTGCTGCCCTTGGCTTCCCAGGCTGGGAGTGTCCTGTTGTTCGCTAGGTGATGGGGAGCCAGCCAGCCCATGCCCTGCCCAGGCTGTAGTAACCATGTGTGGATGAGGTGGGAGAAGATCTGACATCCTGGGATCCAAGCCTGGCCCCACCACTAACCCTCCCCGGGACTTGAAGGGGTCCCTGCAACTCTCCCTGCCCAGGTGTCACTGGGTATAAAAGAACTTTGCATGATGGGTAAGAGCCAAGCTGCCCAAGTTGGAATCTCTGCTGTAGCTGTATGACCTTCAGCAAATTAGTTAACTTCCCTGGGCTCCAGTTTCATTAATAATACTATTACTTACCTCAAAGGTTTGTAAAGAGGATTAAATAAGTTAATTTATGTAAAGTGATTAGCACAGTGCCCGGCCCATTGTAAGCAACTTATATAAATGTAAAATGAGTAAAACCAAAATTGCCTTGCCCACCTCTTAGATTTGCTGTAAAACCCAAATGAGTCATAGTTCATGCAATAAATAATTATTGAGCACTTTCTACGTGCCCAACCTGGTGTTAGGTGGCCTACAGGCAAGCTGCGTGCCTTTAGGGGCCCTTTTGTGAAAGGGCTTTACAAACTGCAGGGCTGTTTATGTCAGAGGGAGGGTGGTGATCTCTGAGACAGAGGTCCTTAAAACATGGCCAGCAGCACAACCTTCTTCAATTGGAGCTTATGCAGAATTCTGATTGATAAAGTAAATAAAATCAAGACAGCTCTGGCTGGGTGGATGGGGGTACAGCAGGGGGCTAGATCTTGCTAGTCCTGCTGTCTGCTCCTCTGCTCTCCAGCCCCAGCCCCTCATGGCCCTGGAGGCACCTCCCAGAAACCCCGTGGCTGCTCAGAACACAGATGAAACCCTGGGACCTGGAGGTGGCTTGTCTCCTCCTCCTCCTCCTCCTCCACCTCCTCCTCCTCCTCCTCCTCCTCCTCCTCCTCCTCCTCTTCCTCCTCCTCCTTGCCCCCTCCTTTTCTTCCTCCTTCCTCTTCTCCTATCTCTCTCTCTCATTAGTAAACTTTAATAATTTTTAGAGCAGTTTTACGTTCACAGCAAAATGAGGGGAAAGTATAGGATGTTCCCATATACTTCATGTCCCCACATGCTCACAGCTTCCCCACTATCAATGTCCAACGTCAGAGTAGCACATTTGCTACAACTGATAAACCTACATTGCCATGTCATTATCACCCAAAGTCCATAGTTTACATTGGGGGTCACTCTTGACACCTCAGCCTCTTTTAAACACGCATCTCCTCCTGGCCAGGGGCAGAGGGCAAGCCGAGTGAAGGGGACGGCTCCACAGCTGTGGCTTCCACTGTTTTCTGGACCTTTTACTTAAAGACTCCTCTGACCACCACAAAAATGTCCACTTTTAACATTCATCATGGTCCTCTCCTTTGTGACTTTTATACCACTCTCTGTACCAATCCTTCATGTTCAGAATAACGACCAAAAGAGAAACTACAATGGCCCCACCAGATGGCCTGCCCCAAGCTGAGGGGTGGAATGGGTGATTTATAGTCATCCCCTGAGAAGCTAGGGTCACTGGTGCCCACTGGACTGTTGGCTGACTGCCCTCAACAAAAATAGATAGATAATAGATAGGTGGATAGATAAAAAATATTACACAGGTATAGCTACATATATATCTATATATTACATATAGAGAGATAGATATATAATAACTATAGTTTTTCATCACCTAAATAGATTTACATTCATATTTGAATTCCATATGGGAAAACTTGCTTACCATCTCTGTGTCTCTATTTCCTCATTTGTAAAATTGGTTGTTGTAAAAATCAAATATGATAACATATGTGAAGTGCTTAGGACAGTGCCTGCCACCGAGTGAATATTCAATAAATGTTAGTTGTTATTTTTGCAGTTACTGTTATTATAAATGCACTAGAGGCCCAGTGCATGATTAAATCATGCACGTGTAGGGTCCCCTAGGCCTAACCTGCCATCCAGGCCATATCCACTGCCCCGCAAAGCCTAGCACGCTCCATGGACACTGCTAGCAGCCTGCTCCCTGCTTTTGATGGCAGGGGGTCCGCTGGTGCCGGAGCGGACACACAGCTCCCCGCTTTCGATCGCGGGGGAGCTGGGTGCCTGTCCTCTGGTGCACCAGGCCTTTCAGAAGCCTCCTGCATGGCAGAGGCTTCTGAAAGGCCTGGTGTGGGAGCGGACAGGCACCCAGCTCCCCTGCTTTTGATGGTCCGCAGCGGGACGTGAGCTCGCTGCCCCAGAGGCCCCTTCTGTGCCGCAGCACAGCCATGGCGCAGACGCTTAGCTCGTGCCGCCACTGGGGATACGAGCTCAGCATCCCGATGGCCCAATCGGCCACCCCGGCCACCCCGAGTCCCGCCCCTCTGCGCCTCCTGGCCAATCGTGGGCATAGCGAAGGTACAGTCAATTTGCATATTTGTCTATTATTAGGTAGGATTATATATATTATATTCAATAATACATTTGACATAAGCAGCGCTATAATGAATCAGCTCTAACAGGGGCCACACTGCAGGCGGCAATGGGATGACTCAAGTCTATTGCCTGTGACAGTGTGGGGGTGTGATCTGGTCCTAACAGCTGTCACATAGCTGGTGCCTACGGTGTGCTAGGCACTGGGCTTACATTTCATTTCATCGACTCCCAGCAAAGCGACCATCAGGGCAGGCTTGTTTTCGCTCTCAGGAAACGGAGGCCGTAGCCCATCAGCTGGAGACTCCAGCGGCCTCTGTATCAGCTGCTGGGACACCCCACCCTCCATGCAGCCCCCACCCCAACCCTGTCAGTGCAGCGCCTCTCTCCCACCCCGTTTTCCAGCAGTTTGTTTTCACTATTCCCCACTTTATCTGACAGCCCACACACAGCTACAGGGGGCAGGGCCTCTCTCCAGGCTGCACAAGTTTTACAAGCGGCACATAGTGGAAACATTGGCAGGTTGTATTTTTTATTTTTTCAATTTTTCCAAAATACAGCCCTGCACACTGTGGATGTGTTCACATTCAGATGTCCGTGTCTGTGCCCGAAGCCCAGGGCACGTGGTGTGTGGGTACTGTGTGTGATTATTGTAATGTGGGCCCACCTCTCCTCACCAGGACTCAAAGATAGCAATGTCTGCCTTTGGTGTGGTGGAGGTGGTGGTGGTGGTGGTGGTGTGTGTGATATTTGTGAATCTCTGGGCTGGCCTGCCTCCCCCAAGCAGTGTGCAAAGGCTCACTCTCCGTGTGTGTGTGTGTGTGTGTGTGTGTGTGTGTGTGTGTGTGTGTGTGTTTGTAAGCCTGGGCACATTCCCACCTCTCTCCCAAGGGTGTCCACAGACACGTGTAAACTATCCTTCACTTGTCTTGTTGATACTCTCCTAGGACACTTGGGCCCAGTGGAGCAGGGGGAGCTGGGAGAAGGGAATGTTTAGTCTGGAAGGCAGGCAGGCAGCCCGAGACTCCCTGTGGGGCACTCAGTCGGGTGAGTGGGACGCCAGGGCTGTTCAAGTGCCCTGGCTGGTGGGGAGGACGGGGCTGTCCCAGCGCCGGGATCCAAGGTGCTGGGTGCTCCTGCTTGGGCAGCGTGGGGCTCAGGAAGGCTCCTCTGGCACAGGTGATGAGCTGCTCTCGCCAACCCCAGCTCCATTGAAACAGGTTCCTTCTTTTTCTTGTTTTCCAACTCTTGGTTCTTCTAAGTCCTCCAAAGGAAAGAATGTCTGTGCTGAATTGGAGCCGGTTAGCACAGGGATGTGGAAGAAGCACACACTTCGGCGTCAGGCAGACCTAAGACTGAATCCTGGCTTTGCCATAACTCACCATGCAATACTGAGACAGGGACAGTTACCAGACGTCTGAGCCTCAGCCTCCTTTCTGTAAAGTAGGCGTCATAACCTTACATTGCAGGCTCGCTTGGGAGCCTGGGCGATAAGATCTATGTAAAGCACCTGGTAGGTTCCTGGTTACTTTTTGTTTCCTTTTCTTCCATGGAATTCTCTAGGCAACAGCTTTATGGCTGGACTGGCAGGGCAATGCCATGAATTTCCAGGAAAAGAGCTATTTATTTTTTGATGACCTCGTCGAGGGCGAAGGGGAGGGCTCAGCTTTGTAAGTGATTTCTTTTAGCTTGTTTTAATTTGAGTTTAAATCTCATATTCGATTTTAATAGGTATTAGGAAGGCATTTTAGGAGCGTGGTGGCAGGTGGCAGAGGGGCAGGATGGGATTTATGCAGGAAGTGGGCATCTGCCTTCCCAACAGGACCACAGCTTATGAGCTGGAGTACCTCACAATATTAACAGGCTGGCATTTGGGGGTATCACAGGCTGCTTGCCACCTCGCTGTATAATGCTATTCTAGGCAGAGGGGATTCCACACTAAATGAGAAAGACGCAGACCCCCGTGCTCTCAAAGAACTTCCACCCTGATGGGAGAGGACACAAAATAAACACTGGAACCCAGAAAAATCCATATTGGCTAATTTCCAGAACAGCGAGTGCTATGAGAAGATGAGATATGGCGGTCGTGATGAAGAGTGCATGGTGAGGTGTGGAGTACCACTTAGACAAGGTGGTCCTAGGAAAGGCCTCCCTGAGGAGACAGTTTTGGTCCACATTTGAATGATAAGGAGACAGCAAAGCAAGGATCTGGGGTGGAAGAGGGGAGGAAGAAGACCCTCTAAAGCCTCCCTCTTCTTCAGAGTCCAAGTCCAAGTCCTTACAGTGGCCATCAAGTCTCCACATGATCTGACTGCTCCCCTGTTACTCTCCCCCAGCTCACTCCACTCCAGCCACACTGGCACACATCTACCCCAGGGCCTTTGCCCTGGCTGTTTTTCTACCCAGCGCACTCTTCCCACAGGCATCCACATGGCTCACTCACTCCCTCCTTCAAGTCTTACTTGAAGGTCACCTTCTCAATGGGTTTTAGAACTATGTTGTGTTTTTTTCCTTTTAGTCATCATCTAACACACTCTGTAATTTATTTATTGTTTATTGTTTATTATTTATTGTCTTTCTCCTCCTCCTATAGATGAGACCCATAAGGGAAGGTACTTTGTCTAGTTTTATTCTTTGTACCTAGAATGGTACCTGGAACAGAGTAGGTGTTTAATACATATTTTTTGGATGGATGGATAGATGGTCGGGCTCCTGGTGACTCAAGACACACCCTCATCATCAGGATGAGCAATGGGTATAGTCTGAGTCTCTACTTTTCACAAGGGCCTATCCCTGTGAAAAGCTGTGGTAAGGCGGGGGGGGGGTGGTGCAGATTTGACATGGAGATGGGGCCACACAAAGAAGAATGAGTTTAAAAACCCAGTCAGGTTGGGGAGAATAAGGCTCTGAGGGAGGTATATGGGTGCCCTCCTGGGATCATGAGAAATCTGAGAAGGGGAGAGTTGAGCTAAGTGAGCAGGAGGATGGCTTCCCTGGGGCTGGGAGGAGAGAGACCCATTTTGGCTAGAGCTGACAAGTTGAGGTTGCAGAAAAAGGATGGAAAGATCCAACCCGCAGGCACATACACACACACACAGAAACATTTTATAATGCAGTCTCAGGTGTACGTCTGCAGGAACACAATGATGTTCCCATAGACCTGAGTTCACATCCTGCCTCTGCTCCTTACTCAGTATGTGTTCTTGGGAAAATTACTTTTTCATTTTTTAATTAAAGGTGGCATAGAATTTTACATTAGTTTCAGGTGTACAACATAATGATTAGACATTTATACAAGTAGGCTCACCCCAATAAGTCTAGTACCCATCTGACACCATACGTAATTATTACTTACCAATCCTGTGCCCTGTCTCAGAACCTAGGCTAAATATTTCCTCCCTCACAGGAGTATTGTGGGGCTGAAATGTGATGATGCAATCATTAAAAAACATAGGCTTTAGAGTCAGACCAAAGTTCAAATTCTGGTTCCAACTTTTATGAGCTGTGTATCTTTGGGAAAGTGACTTAACCTCTCTGATCATTAGTTTCTTTGACTGAAAAATGGAAATTACATCAACCTTATAACTTATAACTTATAATACAGTTATGGAGATGAATTGTGGTAATAAATGGAAAGCAAAATATGTGCCACATAGAACATGAAAAGGTTCAGCACGTAGCCTGGCACAATGTAGACCATCAGGTGCCAAAGGGGTGTTTGAAGAAGGTGAAGATGGCTGGGCTGTGTACGATCATTTGGGGGCCAAGAGACCCACGAGGCTTCTGCGCACGGAGGGTGATGGGCTACATGGGAGGCACTGGTCCTGCCTTTGCCAGGAGGCTGCCACTCACTGTCGGTGCCATCCTGAACAAGTTCCTTAATCCGAGTCCCAGTCTGCCAAAATGAGATCGTGGTAAGCCCTAGCCACTGAGGCTGTAGGGAGGCTTACGTGAGTATATCCATGTGAAATGCTCTGCATGGGACCGGCGCATGGCAAACGCCGATAAATGCTGGCTACTTGAACCACTCCTGGGGCGGCTGACGCTGCTGTCGCCGTCAGACCTCGCCGCTCCCTCCCACTCTGCCCCCAGGGTTTGGCTCCCTGGGTGCTCCTTGTCCTGGTCAGGAAGTGCCCCGCAGCCCCAGCAGGCAGCAGGGGAGTTGGACTCACCAGGCGGGAGAGGAGCCAGTGGACATGATGTTCCTTCGCAGCAATGGAAAGTGGGAATGTCCTGGGCAAGGAGCAGAGCTCTGGGACAAGCACACCCAGAACATCCACTCCCCTGCTCCGTTGCCCAGAGCCTCGCCCTGCCGCGCTGGGCCCTTGGGGTGGAGGACACCTTACAGAGGTGGCCAGGTCTGCCTCCGGCCCCTGGCACATCTGTCCACACACACACAGAATAGGGTAGCACACATTCACAAGTGTCCACACAGCCCTGTGCACACTCAGTGGCACACACACACACTCATAAGTGTTCTCAGGAACACACTCACACATCCACACACACATTCCTGTTAGGAAAGGAACCATTTGTCTGTTTATTTGTGCACATGTGCCCACAGGTCCTGAAGTCTGGGCCCCATACACACATGCACTCCCAGGATAGTCGATTTTCCCATATACTTACTCACAGTCACAGATACACACATATTTACCTGCACAGGCACTGAGGCATTGACACTGATGAACACACACATAATTGTGGGTTTCATAAACATGTGCACACATGTAATTATACGTGTAATTATACACAAAGTCCCCCGCCTTTTAGCCTTTTGGCAGCATCCATTACTATACTATCCAAATAAGATAGCGCATGCCCTCTCCCTGCTACTCTGAGAAACACCCCCTCCCCAGGAGAACACTCCCAAAGAGCTCTAAGCACCTGAGACCATAGTCCTCTCTCCTGTGCCCACCTTCATTCCAAATGCCACTGACACAACTTTCTGAGGCCACCAGGCTTTTGCTGAAAATATGAGTAGGCAGAAAATAACCCCATGTTCCGAGAAATGGGGTGGCCCTTCCCTGTCTCCATAGAGTGCACCTCCTGCTCTGTTCAGGTGGAATCCTCCTCCTCCTCTTCCTCCTGCTCTTCCTCCTCCTCCTCTTCCTGCTCTTCCTGCTTCTCCTCTTCCTTCTCTTCATCCTTCTCCTCCTCCTCCCCCTCTTCCTCCTGCTCTTCCTGCTTCTCCTCTTCCTGCTCTTCCTCCTTCCCCTCCTCCTCGTCTTTCTCTTCATCCTTCTCCTCTTCCTCCTCTTTCTCCTCCTCCTTCTCCTCCTCCTCCTATTCCTCTTGCTCTTCCTCCTCCTCCTCCTCCTCCTCCTCCTTCTCCTGCTCTTCCTGCTTCTCCTCTTCCTCCTCTTCCTCTTCCTCCTCCTCCACCTTCTCTTCCTCCTCCTCCTTCTCTTCCTCCTTCTCCTTCTCTTCCTTCTTCCTCCTCCTCCTCTTCTTGTTCCTCCTGCTCCTCCTCCTCCATTTCGGAGTCCTTTCTCCAAGTGTACCCCCAGCCTTCACCAATCAAGCCTCTGGAGGTCCAGGGAACAAAGCCCAAATGTCAATTAGGCAGAGCAATTTCACTCTCTATTTCTCCTTCCCCTTCCAGACCAGGGACCAAAGAGGCCTATAAAGCATTTTCCAATAATAATAATAATAATAATAATAATAATAATAAAGTTATGTCAGACAACTCCCCTGAGATGAATTACACCCCTTTGTTAAAAGTCAGAACTAGGTTCAGACAGTGTTTGATGTCAGTGGTATTTTTTCTTACATAACTGTCTTTCTCTCTCTCTCTCTCTCTCTCTCTCTCTCTCTCTCTCTCACACACACACACACACACACACACACACACACACACACAGCCTTGGAAAATTAATTTCCTGTTTCCTGCTCTCCCCCACTGTCTCCTCCTATCTTCAGGACAGTTGCTAAAAATGAAGAGGCTGGGCCCCCATATAGATCCTGGAGGCTGTGGGGCTGTGGAGGGGGATAGAGTGCGACGGACAGATCCTGTTAGGAAAGGAGCCAGGTGAGAAACTGACCTGACCTCAGTTTCTGAAGGCTCCAGTGTATTCACCAAGTCATACCCTGCCTGCACTTGCCTGCCTCTCAGCCTTTGCTCTCAATGCCTCCCCCTGTTATGGTCCCACCAACCCTCCCAACTCTGGTGGTTCAAGACCTCTCCTCCCTAAAGCCTTCCCCCCTGCCAGTCCAGGGTAACTCTTCCAACCTATTCTCCTCCTGCGCTGTTATGGGCACTTTCACTGAAATTCTCCATCCTGTGGTTTGTGAGGCAGCCCTGGGGGCCCCTGTCGGTCTCCCCAGCCCTGAGGAATAAGGCCCAAGTTCTCCCAAATTTGGGTCCCTAATATATCTACATAGCATGGCACAAAGAATGCTCAATAAATTGCATATTTTTTCTTTATCTCTGTATCTATATAGCATTAGTATTTATGTCCTCTATATCTATATGTATCTACATAATTTAGAGCAGTGAAGGCTGCCTGGCCTAGCCAAAAATCCTGGGCAAATTATTTTTTAATAAACAAATAATAGTTCCTAGCCAGTTTGGCTCACTGGATAGAGTGTTGGCCTGTGGACTGAAGGGTCCCAGGTTTGATTCCAGTCAAGGGCACATGCCCAGGTTGTGGGCTCGATCCCCAGTCGGGGCTGTGCAGGAGGCAGCTGATCAATGATTCTTTCTCATCATTGATGTTTCTATCTCTCTCTTCTTCTCTGAAATCAATATAAAATATATTTAAAAAATAATAATACAGATAAAAAAATAATAGGAAGCCTGATTTGTGGTTCTGCCTCTACCGCTTATTGGCTTTTTCAAACAGGTGGACAGATCATTGAGCTTCTCCAGCTCTCTGTTTCTTCATGTGCAAGTGGAATTGAATACAGACAATGGTTTTCAAACTGGGTTCCAAGGAACCTTAGGGTTCCAGGAAGATGTGATGGTGAGAGCAAGAAAGGAAGAAGGCTGATGGGTGGGGTGCCCACACCTACCAGGGCAGCTCCTCCTGGCTCTGTTTTATCTACCATGGTTTCACACAAGATTGCATTTCAACAAAGGGTCCTGTTGCTTAAAAAAGAAAAAGTTTGCAAAACACTGGCCTGTATCTTGTCTGAGGGCCTTTTTAGCTCTAAGAAGCCAGGATTGGTCATCTGTTTCACTCCATAAAATGCCCAGGTGAGGAGAAAGCAAAAGCAATTCTTCCTCTATGAATTTAGGGCTGCCTTTCCTTTTGTTTCTAGAGTCACCGACCACCTTTTACCTCCCTACCAAGACTAGGGTGCTCCCCTTACCTCTGCTCCCTCATTAGTAAATGAGAACACTCAGCACTCCACTCTCAGGGTTTAAGGGGAGACTTGTATTCAAGGACTGAGAATGCAAACCCCCAGCCCAGAGCCTGCCACGTGGAAGGCGCCCTCTGAGTGCTGGCAGTGGTGACTGCCGGAGTCCCAGGAGACGGCTGCCTCTCTGGGCGTCATGCCTAGCTCATGGCTGAGGTTTGCAATCTGAGGGTGAGGGTTGCTCTGTGATTAGGAGCCTGCGTGCCGTGAGACATCTAATTAGCCACTGCCTTCCCAGGAGACAGCTCAGTTGTGTAATTTTTATTTCCATATTATACACACCCTCCATCATCAGCAAGAGACACCTGAGCCAATCTCTCACCAGCTTCATTGTTTGTTTGCATTCCAGGTATGCCAATTGCCCCCTTCTCATCTTTCCACAGTTCCCACCCACCAGGGAACATGCCTGCTGGCGGGCAGGGCACTGGGTGCAGGGATAGCTTTTACTTGTTGCTTCAAAGACCCATCTCCCAGACCAGCACACTGAGAGCAGCTGGGTTGGTTGGGTTTCCTGTCTGGCTCGGGGTGGTGATGTGGGGAGGGTGTCAGTGACTGGATACCCCCATTTACCATCTATTATAGGAAAGATGTGTGGTGCAAAGGACACTACATGTAGCCTCAAACAGGACCCATTTTCCCCCAGCAATTTCATGTACATCTCTGAGTCTTGGCTTCCTTATCAGTTAAATCAGGACCCTAATACCTTGTATCATGAGGCGGGTGTAAGGTTCCATCAACTCATATTTATTGGGCTCCCTGGATGAAATAATGTGTGCGGTAAAGCTTTGCAAACCGAGAGCTCTGTCTAGATAGAAATTACTCTCACAATTGCTGTCTCTCCTTGATTATTCAAGGAACTCTTATCAAGTTTAGATTACCCAGGCTCTTTATTAGGAGATTATTATGCTGGCCAACCTCGTCCTGCCTGCCGTTGCCTCTTTTGTGGTTTTCATTGTGGTCAGTTCAAAGAGGCTGATTCCTCGAAGCAAGCCCAGTAGGGAGAAACTGACATACAGTAGCTATTATAGAGGGCAGTTGCTTCTATCTCATCAGGATATGCATTCAACCTCTTTCTTACTTAGGACACTAACTGTTGAGCGCCAGGCTAGAATCCATCTATACTAAAAAAAGGGTAATATGCAAATTGGTTGGGATGCCCTCACACAATGATTGAACAGCAGGCTGCATGGGGGAATCAGGCCACTGGGGGCGGGGGGAGGCAGTGAGGGACGACCAAATGACCGAACAGCAGGCTGCATGTGGCGACCAGGCCGGCGGTGGGGGGGGCAGTGAGGGGCAACCAGGCCAGCAGGGGAAGGCAGTTGGGGGCGACCAGGCCAGTGGGGGGGCAGTGAGGGGCAACCAGGCCGGCAGGGGGGCAGTTAGGGGTGACCAGGCTGGCAGGGGGGGCAGTTAGGGGTGATCAGGCCGGCAGGCATAGGGGGTTAGGGGTGATCAGGCAGGCAGGGGGTGGGGGAAGTTAGGGGCGATCAGGCAGACAGGCAGAGGCCATTAGGGGTGATCAGGTAGGCCAGCAGGTGAGTAGTTAGGAGCCAGTGGTCCCAGATTGTGAGAGGGATGTCTGACTGCCGGTTTAGGCCCGATCCCCGGGATCGGGCCTAAACCAGCAGTTGGACATCTACGGAGGGGTCCCGGATTGGAGAGGGTGCGGGCTGGGCTGGGGGGATCCCCCCATGCACGAATTTCATGCACCAGGCCTCTAGTGGTGCTATAAAAGAAAGATAAGCCCAGCTCCTGACTTGCACACACTCCCTCTAATTGGGAGGACACAGATCTACACAGCATTTAGAAAGTACCATTTGAATGAGCAAAGTACTTTGCTAAGCACTTTTATCCCATATGCTTCTCATCCAAACCCTTTACGTGGGTATAATTAGTCCCACTTCACAGATAAGAAAACTGAGGCCCAGAGAGTTTGTCATTTGTCCAAAGCCACACAGCTAGTAAGTGGTGCACCCCAAAGAAGCTTTGACACTGTGCTAAGATTATGTTTCCCATGTCCACCTCCCTCTCTAGACTCCAAGCTCCTTGGGGACATGTGCTACGTCTGTTCATCACAGTGACTAGCAGAGGCCCCTCTTAAGATGCTGGCCACTGAGACAGCTCATTTTGGGTCTCAAACTCCTCCCCGTCTCTCCCCCACTAACCTCCCCTTCTAGCCACATCCCAGAAGGACTTTTCCCTTCCTGACCTCCCTGCCAGCAATCCAGGGGCCTCTGCTCCACTGCCAGGATGTTGAGGCAAGTGAAGGCTAGACCGGGGCCTGGGGCTCCTGGCCAAGCTCCTGGCCCTGTCTCCCCAGACAGAGGGGGTGGTCCCTGGCATCCAGGACCCTGAGCCCTTACCTGCCAGCAGGGCCTGGCTGCTCAGCCTGCCAAGAGGCTGCACCACTCATGGCTGCCAGTGGAGACAGAGCCCAGGAGGCCTGGTCAGCGGTTGCCTGGGGGTTGAGAAATGTGCTGGCTCCAGTCTGGCTCCTTCGTCTGAGAAATCAGAGGAACCTGACCCAACAGCCCAGTGTTTGTTTCCGCAGTGTCTAGGGCAGCTGTGCAAATCAGGCCTGCCTGAAAGAACCCCAGCCGGTGGAGGGAGGGGGGAAGGGGTGGTAGGGGAAAGCAGCCTGTCCCTTCACCCTCCCCCTCAGTCCAAGTTCACGGACCGCTGCCCAGGGAAGCATTCTGAGCGTTCTGCTGGGGCCAGGACTGATGGGAGGGCCTCAGAGCTGTGCACGTCTAGGGTGTCATGGAGAATCCAGGTATGTTTGGCCTTTGTCCTCTGAGGTGCATTGGGAGGAGCCCCCACTCAGAAGACAGCCAGGCCTGGTTTGAATTCTAGCTCTGCTGCTCACCAGCTGTGTGGCCTTGGGATAGTCACTTAACTTCTCTGAGCCTGCTTCTTTATTTGCCAAGTGGGGATAATAGGGATAACTTACAGGGTTGTTATAAAGATAGACTCACTGAAATAATAAATTTAAATTACCTAGCACAGTGGTCGGCAAACTGTGGCTGGCGAGCCACATGCGGCTCTTTGGCCCCTTGAGTGTGGCTCTTCCACAAAATACCATGGCCTGGGCGAGTCTATTTTGAAGAAGTGGCATTAGAAGAAGTTTAAGTTTAAAAAACTTGGCTCTCAAAAGAAATTTCAATCATTGTACTGTTGATATTTGGCTCTGTTGACTAATGAGTTTGCCGACCACTGACCTAGCACATAGTAGATGCTTAATAAAAGTATCTTCCTTTCTCACCATGCTAAGGTTTCCAAACTTTTTCTTGCTATCTCACCTATATCCATAACACACAGAGAACCCACAGCTCTGACTTTTATGCCAACTACTGTCCAACAAATTTGCTATATAGATTTCTCATTAGCCTGGGCTGCAGGCCCTAGATTCCCCAACATTGTCCCCAGCACCCAATGTGTGGGAGGTATCATTATGTAAATGTATAGGTTATTATCAAGGAATAGCCACTTGCAAATCTATGTATTAACTTATTCTATTTATTTAAATATATTTTATTGATTTTAGAGAGGAAGAGAGAGGGAGAGAGAGATAGAAACATCAATGATGAGTTTGCTGACCACTGGGCTAAGAGAACATGCCCATGTGTTGGTTAGAATTCGCTAACTTCTCTAACAAATGTCCCCAAAGTATCAATGATTCTGAACAATAAAAGTATGTTTCTTGCTCATGCGATGGTTCGGCACTGGTGTTCCCACCTGAGTGGTTCTAGGTGGTTGTCTTCTCTGCAGTGACTCAGGGACCCAGGCACCTTCCATTTATGACTGCCATCCTGTAGAGCCTCCAAATCTGTCACTTCTGCCAGGTCCCCCTGAGGAAAGTGAAGTGGCTTTTGGTGAGTACATAGCAGTATTTCCGTCGACCTGTGTGAAGAATTTCTAAGAGGTGGGGAAAGTTGGGACAAAAGTGATGCGATAGAATGGTGATTCATGTGGTTGTACTAGTAGGCAAGACTGGAACATCCAGCTGATATGAGCCACACTGAAAAGCTTGGATTTTCATCCTGAAAGTAGTGCAGAATCACCAGAAAATTTGAAGCAGGAATGTGACAATCAGATTGCTTTTCAGACCAATGACTCCAGCTGCAGTGTGGAGGATAGATTGGAGAGTGGGAGACGGGAGGCTGTGGAACCAGTCAGAAAAGTATTCTTGTAACCCAGACCATGTTACCTTAAGGACGGGTGAGAATTGGAGATTGGAAGGGAGGGGGCATTGAAAGTGGTCCGACGAGGCAGTCTGGGTCATTATTTGGGGTCTGCATTGCAGCAAAGCCTCATATAGCCTTGGGTCCATGTCTAGTTCAATGGCTAATTGAAACTCATGCCCCTGAAAGGACAGTCAATAGGAGAGCAGCTAATTTAAGCAGTTTCCACAAGCCCGACTCTCATCTGTTAGGGGCCTGGTCAGCAGGAATGGTCAGTGCATTTGCTAGCTTTTGGAGAAATCAGAGATGTTTGTGATGTTCTCTGAACAACTGTCTTTTTTGCTGTGTCCTACTCTATTTTCCACGTCTGTTTCTTCACACCATCTTCTTGCCCTAGAGAAGCAAGGACTTGCCCCTGAGCATCAGTGGGAAGCTGGAGGTTCCCCGCCTGTAACTCAGGGGCAGATCACCCAGGAAGGAGCTGCTGGCCACAGGTCTTGAGCCCAGAAAGCTGCCAACTTGCTTCACACTAGGAGAGAGAAGAGATTCAAGTCCCTGCAGGCAGTTCTTTCCTTGGACTCTTAGGTACTGAGTTCTGCCCTCTTTATGTTGTCTTTCACTTACTCTGAAGGATGTTGGAACGTCAGGCTGCCTCACACCTTCTAGGTTAATATACAAGACCCGATCGGTCCAGATCCACTTAGTATAGACCCCACACCTCATAAAATGTGATAATGAGTTTCCTCTTAAAAGAAGGGAGCTTCAATGCTGGAAGCTGAATGTCTTTAGCTGGGCCACAGTGTAGCCCATCAGTTCTAAATGAAGGCTTCTATGAAGCAGCCAGTCAAAGGACCTCTGGCCCCTCTTATTTCCCCCCGCTCCATGCATGAGTTGGGGGTTGGTGTCCTAGTCACATGAAAGGCCAGTAACTTCTACCTGGCCCAACCTCTGTGTCCCCTGGCTACTGGACTTGTTTCCACTTTCAGCCTCTGCACACCTCTCTTCACCCACAGTTTACCTCCATGTTTAGGAACCCCTGACACCTTTCCCTCCCAACCCATCCTGCCAGTGCTGACCCCACAAGGTCGATTGGGGTCATTTGTAGCTACGGGGAGTTTTGTGAGTTTCCAGGTGCCTTCTCAGGTTAGACTAGTATATTGGCTTTTATTTCAGATTTCTGACTATGTAAGCTCAGCTATCATTTATTGAACACGCACCACGTGCTAAACATTCTACATATGTTATCTTATTAAATCCTCAGAATAACCCTGTGAGGTGCATATTGTTGCACCACGAGTAATGGACATGTACAGGATTGTCTTCCTCAAACCCCCTTTTTCAGAAATCTCTTCCACAAATCCATATGGTTTCAGCAGAAGCTACTAGATTTCTATGTGATCTCACACCTTGGGCCCACATGATTGATCCAGGGGTGAGCACCTGACAAAGGTTGGGCCAATCATTCTCTTCCCTGGGAAGTTGTTACTGGTGGGTCTGAAAGGAGGAGATCAGCTTCTCTCTCAGTGTCTGAACAGTAATAAGTAAAACTCAGGGGCCTTCACAGCCATGTGTTCCACCACGTGAACCAAAACAGCAAGTTTTCGGCTTGAGAAAGCAGAAATTTCTGGAAGCAATAATGTGGTAGAGTAAGACATATATGGTGGAATAAGACAGACTAGAGTTTGAAGCCTCACTTTGCCAATTACTAGCCATGTGGGTTGGACCTTTAATTCTATAAAATATTATCTAACACTCACTGAGTCCTTACTCTGTATTAGGCACTGTTCCAGATCTTTACTATATGCAGGCCTATACAATTACACATCTGTCCTCACAAACTGAGGATAGTTTCCATTATCATCCCTACTTTTTACCTACAAGGACACTAAGGCTCAGCAAAATGAACAATGTGCCCAAATGTACTCAGGTGGTTGAGAGCATCTCTGAGCTTTGAGTTGCTCATCTGAAAGTGAAGAGAGCATCAGCCCTTGTGCAGAAAAGCATTAACAGCTGGTTGAGGCTGCTGCCCTTAGAAAGGCCTGCTTGCAAGTCTGGCCTGATCTAGTGGGTTTCTGGAGGGGCCCACTACTCCCCAAGAAGGATGGCTCACTATGCCTAGAATGTTGTGCAAACAGTATGGCTCTTGCTTGAGGACCCCTGACGCAGCCCCCGTTCAGCATTGTTGCATGAAATAGAAGATAAAGTAGATTCACTGCTTTGAGGAGGGTTTGGTCACTGAGCGTTCTATGAAATGGCCAGAGCCTCTGCGAGTGGCCCCACATGAGGGCACCACCTGCTCAGTGCCACGTGAGGCCCCTGAAGTCCTTCTGTCACCACCATTGCTATTTGTAACCAACCCTCCTACGATTGCACATTAGGACTGGCATCCTATGTAGAATGGCAAAATATTTCTAGATATTTTATCAACAAAGGAAGTACTTATTTCAAGAAGTTTTCCAGTTTTGAATAAGGATGTGTGCGGGAAGGACATTTTCCGTTGCTGTATTTTTAGGTTAATTCTCTGGGAAACTGACCACCCCAGGCCTGTTGACGTGAAGGTGGCAAAAGCAAACCCATCACGGGACAGGTGCCTCAGTGTCTTCTACTTCCTTCCACCGTGGGGAAATGGAGGCTCAGAGGACAGTGACTTCCTGGGTGTATCATGGGCCATGGCAGAGTGTTCTCCCACTGCCACCCTCCTCCACCTGTCCCAGGAGAGCCAGGTGACCCCACACTGACCAGCCTTGTGTATGATCAGGGAGATGGAGCCAGAAGTGGGGAAATCGTGGGAAAAGTCCCCAACTGTCGGAATTTCCTCCTACGAATAGGCAACAGGATGCAAACATTCAGCCCCACCTAAGACCTGCTTGACAGCCATGGGATGACTTATTTGAATTCAGCAGGGTTGCTTTCGGGGAAGGAGGAGAGACAACGAATGGTCTCCAGTTCACTGGACATAATCTGTGTGTGCAGGTAAATGAAGCCAGGCTGTAAGTGCCAATAAAGAAAGAAGGAACCCATTAAGCGGGTAATTGAATTCAAAAACACCATTTGAGCTTTAAAACTTCTAAATGGTTCAAGCAAAATGGGACTTGGGGCTTCAGTTACCCTTCTCGTAACTCGGTCAACTGGAATGGCACTTCCCAAAGCAGAGCTACTGTAGGCGTTCCAGGAAGAAAGGTTGCTTCGGTCAATAAGTTAGGTAATGTATTAGTCAACCAGGCTGAATGGTGTCTTTCCTGCAGGACTGTCAGAGCTTGCTCATGTCCATTGTGAAACTCCAAGAGAAGATCATAGTATAGTATAGTATAGTATAGTATAGTATAGTATAGTATATACACACATATACATATGCATTATATATGTATCTGTAATGTATATCTCAATAAATGCATTTAATAGTATATATTACTAGTAGCCCTGTGCATGAATCCGTGTGCCAGTAGCTCACCAATAGCTCACTGCTGCCCTCAAATAGCTCTCCGCCTCCTGTCCCGCCCTCCTGTAACTCCCGCTGCCCCCCTTCCCCCACCCCTCCTCATAGCTTGCTGCCCTGCCCCCTCCTGTAGCTCTCCACTGCCCGCTTGTAGCTTGCTGCCCCACCCTCCTGCTGTTCCGTGATCTGGTTGTTACGCTGTCGGTCCTTATGCTTCATGGCATAATGACCATTTGCATATTACATCTTTATTATATAGGATAATACACAGCATTGCCCGGACTTACGCACCTGAAGATCCCTTTTCTCATGCAGTATCTTATGGGACCAAGATGTCAGGACCTACTTGGAGAAACACAGCTCTGGATTGTGTTACCCCACCCCTGAGCCTAAGAGAACATTTTAGGACAAAAAGATAGTTTTGTGAGCATAAAGGTAATGCTAGAGGGACAGGGGTAAGCCAGCCCAGGTTTCTGGGCAAAGTGGCTGGGTCATGAGCTAAGGGATGTGAATGTTGGGCTCGGCAAAGATGATGTCTTGGTTTCTGGTCCTTTGGGGATTCTCTGAACCTCGTATGTTGAAGTCCAGGACCCACACCTGAGCATCACATTGGGAAGAGATGTTGTGGCACTGATGTCAAGCCAGGGGTGGGCCTGAACAATTGGGAAGACACCAGGGATGTTTGGCCTGGAGAAAAGATGACCAGAATACCATTAGCACTGTCCACAGTCCTTCAGAGTCCCCTCTCTGGAAGAAAGCTCACCATTTCCTCATGGTCCCAAGGGAGGACCACCACAAGGACCAAGGAATGGGTGTTGTGGAGAGGCAGAATCTAGCACCACAATAGGCAGGTTCTCCAGGGATCATTGGTATCTATCAGGCCATGGGCAGGCCAGTCCGGAAGTTGTCCATGGACACAGGGGCTGATGACCTCCTGGTAGGGACAAAGGTAAATTTCAATTCTGGATGAGAAGTGACTTTGAAGACCCTCTCAGGCTGGGACTTTTGACTCTAGGCATTTTGCTTTTGTATTGGCTGATGATGGCATTTTCCACTTCCCTCACCCTCCACATTCAATCCATCAGCAAATACATCCTTCTACTGACAAATGAATCTCAAATCCACTCACTTCTCTCCACCTCCACTGCCACTACCCTAGTCCAAGTGACCATTATTTTCAACCAGCACCTGCAGTACTCTTAGCTCTCTCTGCTTCTCTTGCCTTTTTTTTTTTTTGTTTAACAGTGGTCCCTGAGTTAAGACTCTTGGAAGAAGGATATATGACCGACAAGGTCTATCCTGAGCTGGCCTGAGCCCACTGGCCAATCTCACTTCCTCCCATCCCCCTTTTGCTTGCGATGCTGCAGCCACACTGGCCTGCCTCACCCACAGCGAGTTCTCATCACCTTCCATTGTCTGCACTTGCTGTCCCCTCTCTGTCTGAAACACTCTTCACATGGCTGACTCATTCTCATCCTGCAGGTTTTGCCCCAAATGTCACCTCCGCAAGAGGCTTCTGTGGTCACCCTATCTAGATGAACACAGCCTTCCGTTCCCACGGCCTCTCCTTACTCTCTCTTCTTTTATAGCACTTTGTCTATTTTCTTCCCAGCACTTAAAACAATCTGAAATATAGTTTTTAATTATCTATAACCTGACCTGTATCCCCCATCCATCCCTCCCATTTCCATCTAGAATTGTAAGCTTCCTATGGAGCACAGATTTTGTCTTGCTCATGCTGTATTCCCAGCTAGAGCAGTGCTTGGCAAATAGTAGGTACTAACAAATATTGGTTTAATTCATGAATTAATGAATGACGACCTTCTGTTTATGCGGGGTGGTCAGGAAATGGGGTGCTTTCAGTTGAATAATGTAAGCCACAAGGAATTCCTCTGAGCTCCCCCTGTCTCCACGTTCACACTGGGTTGGGCTCACAATGACTTCCCCATCTGCACCTACCCTTCATGTGTCAGCCAGCCCCACCCAGAAACACTCCAGGGAGGGAGCCATGGTCCATGTAAGTCCTAGAGTGTTTCATCAGACCTGCACCAGGAGGCAAAATCCTTTCCTAAGTGTAAGAATTGCTCAAAACAATGTTAGGAAATCTTCCTCCCTGAGGAGTGTTTTCAGCAGAGAAATTCTCTTTCTGGGCTGTTTTGAACAGACTTCCGATGGAGCGTGAGGGAAGCTTGGGACTTAGATGACCTCAGGAGTTCCTCCCTGAGTCTGATGGCTCCGTTCTCGCTGGATGTGGGGTTGCACTACTGGGTTCTGCCTGTCTCCTACATCATCTATTTCGCCTTCTTCCTCTCCACCTGGGCTGTAGTTGGGCCAAGGCGCTGTGCACTGAGTCCACAGCTTTGATTAAGCAGCTTTGATCTCTGTTGAGCATCTCCGAATAATATCTTTGCTCTCAGCATCTGTGCCAATTCCCGAAATAGTTTAGCCCAGCCAAACAGGAGGGGGGCTGGATTGCAAAGTGTATCATTTGAGAGATTTTAAAAGAAAAGGCAGCTGCAAACAGTCAGGGGTGCGTGTGTGTGCGCGCATACACGTGCTAATGTGGGCACCTAAGGCCCTGGGAAATGATTACAACGCTGTCAGCGTGCACCCACCCTATGTTCACTCATAGGGCTGCCTGCTGCAAGAGCGGGCAGCTTGCAGCACTCAGCCCCTCGAGTCAGGTGGCAGTCCTGTAGCAGAAGCAAAACCACCAAAGGCCTCTGCTTCTGTTTACTTGGCTTTTGCTTCTTTTCACGAAGACATGTGGAAACTGCGTGCCAGGTTGCATTCTGCTTGGCTGCCCATCCGGCGTGGGCCTTGGGTGTGTGCATGAAGGGGGGGATCACCGTGGTTTTGAGATGTTGACTCTACATGCACTTGTATGTATGCCACAGGATGGCTGTGTCAGTGCTTCTAAGGATGCATGTTATATTTAGGCAACTTGTTATATTTAGTCACAGGCTTTCCATGAAGTTGGTATTTAGCCACCTCCATGGAGTTAAATACTTACGTGTCTAAGTGTTGGTAGATTGGTACCATGTGGGTATGCACTGTGATGCCTCCATATATGAGATGAGCATGTTGATGCCTGGGGTTGCAGGTGTGCACCTATACCCATGGATTGGTGTGTTGGGTTGTGCGTGCGCGCGCACACACACACACACACACACACACGTGCACATGGCTGTCTCTCTGTGGGTTGGATTGTCCTAGAGGGGGTGGTGTTTGCACACAGCAGAAGGATGTGTGTGGAGAGGGGGTGAACTCCGGAAATGGATGCTGGGGTAATTCAAAATTTATAATTCAAAATGCCATGCGGTTTGACCGCATGGCATTTTGAATTATAAGTCATTATTTTCTCCCCTTTGGTGCCCATCCCCTGGCAGCCTTGTCCTTGTCTATAGCTCCTCCACGAGCAGAAGGAAAACATCTCTATTTTCCCTTTGTTCCTCCTCAGTGCTGGGTGTTGCTGCAAGAAGCCTTTGTTCTCATGGTGGCCACAGGCCGGTGGATATGAATTTATGCAGCTAATATCACCCCTTGTGGTGAAGGCCTTTGTACTGAAGCTGAGGCAAGTGGGAGCCGGGAGGCAGGATGTGGTCTTCCATTCCTTCTGATCCAGCCATTCATGTGGGCTCTTTTGCTCGGGGGATCCTCCAGCTGTGAGTCATGGGGCAACTGCAGAAGCCAGCCCCTTGCTGGAACCCCGAGAATGAAGCCCAGGAAAAGAGTGGTCTGGTTTCTAGGGCCAATCAGGGGTCCGAGCGTGCAGGAAGAGGTCTAGAGCTGGCTGGGCTGTGGCCCTCAGCTTGTTGGGTTTCAAGCTTAGGAGAAAGTAGGCAGCAGAGGTGGGACCTGAAATACCCCAAATCAGGACAGACGGGCCACCAGGCCAGGGCAGGCTCTGGTCAGAGCACCTCGAGACGAACCACTGTATGGCCCAGGTGGGGCCTTGACTAAAGGTCACATCTGGTATTCCTCCCTGATGACTGCCTGGAGCACTATATTGAAAAGAATTCTCAGGCCAAGTACATTATTATGGGGAAATATCATGGGTGGATTAGTGTCTTATTGCTGCTTTAATAAATTACAGAAGTTTGGTGGCTCAAAACACCACAAATTTATTCTCTTCCCACTCTGGGGGTCAAAAGTCCAACACAGGTCTCACTGGGCTACAAAGAGGTGTCAGAGAGGCTGCAGTCCTTCTGGAGGCTCCGGGGAGAACCCATTTCCTTGCCCTTTTCCGCTTCTAGAAGCCGATCATATTCCTTGGTGGGTGGTTTCTTCCTCCATCTCCAAAGCCAGAGATGGCCAGGCCAGGCCTTCTCCCCCTGCATCTCTCCGACATCGGCTCCCCTGCTTTCCTCTCGCACCTGAAGGACCTCTGCGGTTACACTGGGCACTCCTCCCCCAGATCATCCAGCATCATCTCCCTATTGCAAGACCCTTAAGTTAATCACATCTGCAAAGTCCTTTTGCCATGGCACATAACATATGTACAGATTTCAAAGTATAGGGCGTGGACAACTTTAAGGGGCCATCATTGTGCCTACCATACCACAGTAGGGACAGATTAGGGTAGATTAGCAATGCCCGCCATGGCCCTGGTGAGAGTTTAGGGTGCTAAGAGTGCCAGGTGTTCACCATCCCTAGTCTGGCAGCTAATGACAGAAAGAGTTAGATAAGGGACATTCACAGGCTAGGAACAGATGAGAAGAAAGGAAACTAACATTTATTGAGCCTTTATTATGAGCAAGGCACTTGCTGTGTGACTTAAAGACATAGCTCACTTCATTATCCCCACAACTCTCTGGGTGAAAAAGTTACTGGTATTTTATGGTGAAGAAAACTGTAGCCCAGATATGTTATGTATGGGACTCCTCCCAAGTCACCCAGATGGTAAAAGACAAGGTAGGAATTCAAAACCAAGTCCAACTCCAAAGCGACACCATGGCTGAGGCAGAGAACAGAGGACGCCTCTGACACGTCCTCGATGTCCTTTAGAGTTGAGTTGGCTGCCAGGGCAGCAGTGCCGCACTGGATCGATGACAGCGCCTGACACAGAGCTTTTCTCTGGAGCCGTGCCCGCCCTGCGGATTATCCCCTGGCTTTGCAAGTGGGGTTGGGTGAGAGGCCAAGGGCTGGGGGCTTCAGCCCCATCAGCAGAAATGCTAATGGCCTCCCTGGCAAATGTCAGAAAATGCATGCCCAGCATCTCTGAGTGTGACTTTATGCAAACGTGGTTGGCGTTCCAATCGTCTTGCATTACCGACATTGCTGGGCTGTAGAGCGAAGCTGGCTAAGGAAAAATGGAGGTGGGGGTGGGAGCTCTGTTTCTTTTAATACAGATATTCCAATCAGCACATCAGGACTGTTTGAAAGGGGGCAGGACAGGCCCGGCAGGCTGGCTTCCTCCTGCTTTTTGTCTTTTGTGCAGACAAGCGTTGGGCAGCCACGCGTGGCAGGCAGTGATGTGGATTTACAGCTGCATCTGAGCTGAGGCCCTGCGGTGGTATATGCCACATGCCTCAAGCTGCTGGAGGTCAGAGGTCAGAAGGGAGGATGCGCTCAGAGGAGTTAGGGTGCGGAGCCTGGAGAGCTTCCTAGAGTGGGGTTATGATGTATTTTAGGGTGAGTGTGCAGGCCAGAGACAGCTGCTAATGGACACATATCACAGGGAATTATACAACACTTTCCTGTGATGCCAGAAATGGTTTAAATAGAAAATTCTTCATCTTAACAACACTATGAGGTAGAAAGTATTGATTTCCCCAATTCACAGATATAAATGATGAGGCCCAAAGAGGTTAAATAACTTGAACAAAATCTTCCCCCCAGACCTGAGTGTGGCAGAGCCAGGACTTGAACTCAGGTATGACTTACTCTACAGCCCATGTCTCTTCAGGCGCCACAGACACTCCACACCCAGCCCCCAGCCCTTGGCCTCTCACCCAACCCCACCTGCCAACACCTTGATTTCAGACTTCAACCTACAGAACTGTGTGACAGCAAATGTCTGTTGTTTTAAGGGACCCTTTGTGCAGGAGCCCTGGGAGGTGAACACACCCACATGACCCAGAACAGCCATGCCGAGGTATTCAACCACGGGAAATGAAAACATGGAGTTTCCTATATGATCCTAGAAGCTTGTTTTGTGATACCCCCAAACTAGAAACAATCCAATGTCCCACAGCAAGCAAATGCATATGCACATTGTGGTATTGTCAGACAATAGAATACTACCCAGTAATGAAGAGGAATGAACTACTGATACATGCATGAATGAGTCTCAAAAAGCATCATGTTGAGTGATAAAAGACAAACAAATGGCTACATACAGAATGATTCCATCTGTATAAAATGCCGAAAAGGACAAATTAAATCTTTAGTGACCGGAAGCAGGAAGTGGAGCTTTTGAATTGATGGAAATGTCCATATCTTGACTCTGGTGGTGATTACAGAAGGGTCACGTTTATAAAATTTATAGAACTGAGCAATTAAAAGGGTGCATTTTATCCCACCTAATTGTTTCTCAATAAAGTTGGCCTAAAGAGAGAGCAGTATTTGCTCAGGATCACACAGTTCTGATGGCCAAGGCAGACCCTGAATCCCATCGCCTGAGTCTTAGTTCAAGGAGGCTCTTGGGAGAAGAAAAGCCATGCCACCAGGTTTGCTGTTCAAAGCCATTAGGTGTGCTGTACAGATGCTCTTGACACACTTAAAGAGCCTTCCTCTGGAAGGCATTCTTCACAGCTCATCTCTAGGAGGAATGTCTTTTCTCAAGGGCCCTATAAGAGCACACAGATTAAGTAAGAGCTGGACTCAAGCGTTTTCAACCTGCCAGGGCCCCTGGGAAGAAGAGAAGCCCAGGTGCAACCCCCTGTGGGAGAGAGGGACCGGGCACTCTGGGACCTGTGAGGCACAAGGGGACCCATAATGTGGCATGTGCACAGGACACACTCAAGGCATGTTCTTCACCGCACACCCCAACAGGCCATTGTGACTACAGAGGTGCCCACACATCCGAGAGCTCCTGCTACAGAGAGTGCCTGGGGGAGGCAGTACTGCCTGGAGGTCAGGAACCCCCTTTCACTTACACTTGCTGGGCCTCAATTTCCTCATCTGTAAAGGGGGCGAGCACACAATGCTCACTTGGAAATTGCATTGCGAGAAATCAGTAACACACTACATGGGAAGCACTCAGCACTGTGGGGCACGAGGCACAAGCTCAATGCATGGGAATTTGTTTTATCATTTGAATTATTATCACCAATCCTGCTTCATTGAAGAGCCTGCAGATAATCCAAGTGAAAAATGGAGGCGGGTGGAGCAGCTGCTCATCCCCTTTGGCCTTCATAGCCAAGCCAGGGCAGATGGCAGCCTTGACAGATGGCATCTGTTTCTAAAAACCATTTCTGGCTAGCTGAATCAGAAAGTGTAACAGGATATGCTTTCTTTCTGACCTGGAAGGGTGAGTCTCTAGTTAGCCAGATCCTTGAGGACCTCGAGTGTCAGGGTGAGGAGTTTGCATTGTATTCCATGCATTGTCTTGTAACAGCAGACCACGGTATATCCTGGAGCAAGGAGTGATCTGACAATGAAACTAAAATATTATCCAGTGAAATGGCTGCAGAGGTGCTGACAAAGCAGGTCAAAGACTGGCAGTGGGCGAGTGTGTCTGGACGTTTCTCAGAATCAACTGTGATATACAGAGAGAAAGCAAGGCTTCCCCCTAGACCTGGAGCATTCTTGGGTGGATGGGCTTGGGATTGTGGGAAAATATTGATTTTCCCATCCTTTATTTTTTCTCTCTTAACGTCCCAAGTAATATGTGTGAAAACAATCAATAGCATAGAAATGGATTTGGTATGAAGCAAAAGTGTGGGTCAGCCTCCATGCCTGCCCCAAATGCCCCTTCCCTGCCTGGAGGTAACAGTGGCTCACAGCTCCTACATTTACATGCTATGTCCATATACGACTACAGAGCTTTCTTAGTGTGAATGGAAGCATCCCATACATAGCATTCTCCACCTTGCTTTCCCACTTGGCAGCTTTCCACGGCAGCACATATAAATTCACTCCTTTCCTTCTAACGCATGCAGAGTATGGAATACTCCACAGGGGATATATATATATATATATATATATATGGCTAATATGCTAAGTGTCCCTCTGCCCATCTGACCGGTTGCTATGACACACTCTGACTACCAGGAGGCAGATGCTAAATGCAGGAGCTGCCTTGATGCACACTGGCCATTTACAGAAAAATGGCACCACGGACCTGGCACCCACAAAGCAACACTTGGGTTCCCCCAAGTGGGACACAGGCCCTGCCACCACCCCAGAATGACAGCCCACCAAATCGCAGCTGATACTGCCGAGACCCCATGGCGCAAAATGCAGCCCACAGCCCAGCCCAGCCCAGAATCGGTCATGTAGCAACGCCTGGCTTCCTCTCCCTAGCGACTAGCCTCCTTGTGTTTTTTTTGGCCCAGGAACACGACTTGCTTTATAGCCAGGTGGGAACATTTGAACTTTAACCAAATGTCTGTGAAGTGTTTTCCCATGCCTCATCTCATTTGATCCTCACAGAAGTCCTGGAGTAGGTAGATAGGAGGCTTGGTGGCATCCTATTTTCTTTTCATTAACCAGGAAATGAAGATTTAGAAAGCTTAGAAACTTGACCTGACTGAAAAGAAGTAAGAAATGGTGGACCTTGAAAATGACTTCATGTTTTCTCACTGCGTAGAATATAGTCAAACACTGCTGCAGTTAAATATTTTACCCTTTGTTCTCCCTGCGTGATTGACAATAATAATCTGCTTAATGTTGATATTTACTGCTGTGTTGCTGACAATTACCTGAAAGAGAAGCTGGGGTGCCTCAATGGGCTGGAAAAAGTTTAGCTAAATCAGAAAGCAGGTCTAATTAAGCAAGTTTATTCTTTATATATAAAAGGCTAAGTTGACTCGTGCATGTGCAATACATATAAAGTTCTCACTGGTGCTAATTGCACACGTGTGTTTCCATCTGTCATTGTTGATTGTGAATTTGGTTGACACTTCTATTATAGAGAAAGGGTGAATAGCAATATTAAAATATTTCTTCTAATTTCCTTTCAATGTGCACAAATTCGTGCACCAGGCCACTAGTAGTTTTCATAATTAGCTCCCTGTTGATGGATATTTCGGTTGTTTCCACCTTTTTTGAGACTACAAGGCATTGGTTTTTATTTTATTTTATTTTATTTTTATATATATATATTTTTATTGACTTCAGAGAGAAAGGGAGAGGGATAGAGAGATAGAAACATCAATGATGAGAGAGAATCATCGACTGGCTGCCTCCTGCATGCCCAACACTGGGGATCAAGCCTGCAACCCCAGCATGTGCCCTGACTGGGAATCGAACTGTGATCTCCTGGTTCATAAGTTGATCCTCAGCCACGCCAGCCGGGTCAAGGCATTGGTTTTTATTTGCAAAGCTCTGGGGAAGGCAGGAGACTGCCCAGCCTTGAACCCTAGCTCTGCACAGGCAGGTTCTCAGTCACCACCCTTCTTCCCTGCTCCTCTTAGGGCTCCCCCTCATCTTAGCATCTCTTGCCCTTGGCTTTAATAACATGTGACACTTGGCACAGGAACCACGGAGCCATGGAGGACCTGCACTCTGTCTCTGATGTGCCATGTTCCTTTAAGTGCTCTTGTTAATGTTTCATGATGGATGGCGGTGAAACCTGGGAGATGTACCAGCCAGAATTCTGAAAGTATCTGCTCGCACTAACTTAATGTATTCATTTATTCAGTGTGACAGTGCAGGGAGAAGGAGGCACCATGAATGCAGGAGCGAGCTTCAGAGGGAAGTAGAGGAGGACAGGAGGTTGGGAAACTAACATTTACTAGGCCACTGCTAAGCCAGGCATTTTACATTTGTGCACTCATGAGTCCTCACGAGCCCGGGGTGTGGCTATTAATACCCTTATTTTGCAGATGAGAAAACTGAGGTGAAGCCACTTGCCCAAAGACATGCAGACAGACAGGGCTGGGATTCCAACCCAGACATGCCTGGCATCATAACTCATGCTCTTTCCATGCAACCCTGTGCCCTGGTTGCTGGATTATTGGAAGACAGGAGATAAAGAGGCATGGCCATAACAAGTAGCTAACACTTACTGGGTGCTTGCCATGTGCCAGGCACCATGCTCAGCTCATGATGCATATACATATTTATAGTCCTGTGAGGTAGCAAACCACTGTTATGCCCAATTCACAGACGAGGAGCACATGGCTTGGAGAGCATAAGCAACTTGCCCGTGGTAGCAGTCCTAGCTGGAGGAGCCGGGGCGTGAACCCGAGCACAGACTTCAGAGCCTCTCGCTTGGCAGAGCCACTGTTTTCCACCTCTCGCCTGGATGACCTGACAGGATGGACCGTTAGGGTTGACTGCAAAGACGAAATAGCAGCCTGGCACGCCTCTGGGCCCTGGTTGGAGAAGGAAGATTGCCAGCTGCTTCCTTGTTTGTCAAGGAGTTGGGATCCTGATGGGGGCAGGGGCGCCATATGCAGGGCATTCGTCTTGGGACCTGTCCATGCAGGGGCACGGCAGCCTCATTTGGCTTTGCTGCACTAAGATGATCTCACATCACAGCTTCCAGCTAAGTTTCTCTCTAAATAGCAAACAGAAATGACAAAACACAGAGTGCTGACAGTGCATGGCGACCTCCATTTCCAGGGAGAACAGCTGTAGGAGGGGCTCCAGGGTCACTTCTCAGAGGTGCAGGTCCATCCCTGTGTCAGAGGGAATCCAGCCCACTTGTCTTCACGGAGCTTCAGGCTGTACTGGACTCTGCAGCTCAGCGTTCATCTGGCAGTGGGACCAGCACATGCAAAACCCCTGAGACTGGAGGCAGCTGGGTGTGTCTGAGGAACAGAAAGGCCACTGTGGCAAAGTACCATGAGCGAAGGAGGCATGCAGGCATGAGACTGAGGAGGGACCCCAGAGCCAGATCACATGGAGAGGTGTAGGTCAGGCTAAAACTCTGGCTTCACACTCCATGTTTGAAGGGAAGACGTTGGCAGGGTTTTGAGTAGGGGAGTGATTTGATCTGATTTATAGTTTGCATCCCTTCTGCCGCTGAAGAGTGGGCAAGCATGGACACTTGTTAGAGGCTCCTCAATGTGGCCCGGTGACCCAACCACACCCACGTCACCTGGGACACGCTAGAGATGCAGACCCTCCAGCTTCATCCCACACCACGGACTCAGAATCTGCACCCAACACCGAGAGCAGTGATGGTCGCTTGGCTGAGGTGGTGGTGGTAGAGGAGCTGAGGAGTGATAGGGTCCAGGACATATTGTAAGGGTAGGGCTGACTGGGTTTGGATGTGGGGTGTGAGAGACAGAAGAATCGGGGCTCTCTTGGGCTCTCACCTGAGCAGCTAGGTGGATGGAGATGACATTTGCTCAGATGGAGAACACCAGGGAGGGAAAGCCTGTTGGGGGGAGGGGAGACACCTTCTAGACATCGAAGTGGTGCTGTTGAGGGGTCGTTAGCTCTACAGATCAGACTTGAGGGGAGAGGACTGGGCTGGGGATATGAATCTGAGTATAAAAATCCATGGGAACTTCTAGCAAGTATGAATAGAGAAAATAAGGCCAAAGTTTCTCCAATGTGTAGAGTTGGAGAAAGCAGGAGAGTCTAGGGTAGATTAGGAAGGCCACCATGATGGCCACTCTTTTTTGAGCATCTAATTTATGGCAGGTGCACACATAAGTTGTTTTGTTTGTACTTCTCAGCACCGCTGAGCAGGCAGGATTTATTTTGCATATTTAATACATTTTTAAAAAGTCTGTGGTTCAGAAAGGGTAGGTATGTACAGCTGATGATTTGAATCAAGACAACTTTGAATGTCTATGTGCTTTTGCTTATGCCACATCCTGGGGCTCATCGTCATGTGGGTTCTGTATATTAGGGAAATGTGCGTATATCTGAGTTATTGTCCATTTCTCACCATCCTTGTGTTGCCCACTTCCTAGACTCTCTGAAAACACTCCAGCCCTGTATCCTGAGAAGGCCAGGAACTCATGGGCTAGAGAAAGACTGTGTCAATGCCCCTCACCCACCAAGCAAAGCTCGTCTGATGTTCTGGGGCTCCAGAGCCCTGTGAAGGCAGTAAGCAGGTCGGGGGTGGGGAGGGGGGGTGGCTAGAAGAAGATCTGGGTGTCCTGAGAGAATGAGACCAGAAATAGGTCCAAGCAGTAAGACCTCACCAGGAAGAGGAGCCTGGTGGGACGGAGGGAAGCCAGTTTTTAGACATATCATCAGACCAGGGACAGAGGCCGGGTGATAGAGATGCAGTGTTAGATTTGGGGCACAGGTGGGGACTTGGCTGGGGACCACAGTGCAAGGTCAGGTATTATTAATAATGAAAGCTACTATTTATCCATCCTTCTCTGTGTAGCAGACCCTGCACTAGGGCTTTTATATGTACTACTGACATTTAATCCCCCAAAATAATAGCTTTTCCTCTGCACTAGGCTTTCTACATTTATGAAGTCACTTAATTTTCATAACAACTCTACCAGACAGGTGCTATTATTATTCCGTTGTACAACTTAAGCAACTGAAGCACAGAGAGGTTAAGTAACTTGCCTGAGGTCACACAGCTAATAAGTGGCAGAACCGGTATTTGAACCCAGGCTATTTTACTCCAGAGTTTAGGCTATTATTCTATAGTGAATACTTTACACATAGAAACTCATTTAGTCATCTTAACAACCATATTATCTCCATTATTATCTCTATTTTGCAGATGAGGAAGGTGAGTCTTAGAAAGCTATATGATTTAGTCAAGATCACATAGCAGGGAAGGCAGGGACAGCTACATTACAGACACCGAAGTCCAAACTTGGAACCACCAGCCATAGCACCAGATCCATGCCACCTGGTCAAAGGTAGAGCTGGCAAAGAGGGTACTTCGTACCGAGCCCTTTGAGTGTGACTTCCCTTAGGTCCCCTTACTGAGGGTCATATGGGCTCTAGACCTGGATGAGCCCAGCAGTGCGCTGGAGCAGGCTCTTGCTGACTGACAAGAGCTAACTGCATGCATTTCTTCCCAACTCTGTGTTCACCGACACCACACCATTTGCTTGAAATCAGCTACAGTGGAAGTGTTCACACCGTGGAAATCAGCAAGTGCTGCACATCAAGTTTTTTTTATTTTTTTGTTTTATTTTATTTTGCCAGAGAGATGCTGTGCGAGTACTCCACTGGTTAGACTTGAGTTGATGTTCAGAACCAAGTGTGCTTCGTTGGGGCCAGAAGAAGGTTGTGGAGTCAGGAAACCTGGCACATTTATTTCTCTCTTAGTCCTAGGGGAGATGGAAATCAGCAATAAAATCCTACAAATGCATAATTAGCTGCTCAAGTGTGCTCAATTGTCCTAACATTAGGCCACATCAGTGACTTCAGTAGACATGTCCCTGATCTTGTGACACTTATAGTCCAGTGGGGAAGATGGCCAGCAAAAAGAAAAGTAAAGAAATGTAAGGGTACAATTTCAAGTGGTGATGTTGTGAAGGTAACAGGAGAACCTATACGTATAAAGAGTCAAGGACGGTGGCTGGAAAGAGTTGGCATTCAAACCAGAGACCTCTGGGGTGAAAAGGAGCCTGCAAGACCCAGGTGGATGAACAATGTGTGTGAAGGCCAAGTGCTGGGGGGAGCTTGGCAAATGTTGGAGGCCAGTTCAGGCGGACTGAATGGTGAGCAAGGAAGTATAAGATATGGCCAGACAATTTCGGGCCTTGTGGGCTCTGGGAAAGGGGGTGGTGCAATGGGAAGCTACTGGGGAAGGATTTTAAGTGGGACTTTGCAGAGGGGAGGTGACATGCTCCAGTTTCTGATAATGAAAGATGCCTTTAGCTTGTGTGTGGAAAGTGCACTGGGAGGAGAGAGTTCAGAACAGAAGCAGGGAGATCTCTGAAAAAGGAATTCAAGCAAGAGATGATGGTGGCCTGGACCCTACAGAGACACATTTGAGTTGTATTTAGGAAGTAGAATCCTCAAGACAAGGCTGGTGGGTTGATCTGAGCTGCAAGGCAAGAGAGAGGGTGGAATCAAGGATGGCTCCCTAGGGTAGAGCTCAGTGTTTTTGAGACATTGAAGACAAGATGCTCAAGCCAGACTTCCCGAGTTCAAATCGTGATCCTACCACTTCCTAGCAGTGGGAGCCAGAGACTCGGTCCCTGAGGGCCTCAGTTTCCCCATCAGTAAGTGGAGCTCTTACTCCACAGGGTTCTTGTGAGGCTTTAGTGAGTTGTTCTGCATAAAGTGCTTAGTGTAATACCTGAGTATGGTGAGCCCTACACAAGAAAGAATTACTATTATTATAATTATTGTTAGTGTGTTGATTATTTCTCTGCCTGCCATCGAGAAATTGAGCCTTTCAAGGCAAACAACTTTTGTTTGGAAAGAAAATGTTCCGGAGAGAAGTACCGCAGGCGTCCCATTTTCTCTGTTTGTGTTCCCTTCCCCAGCAGGAGCTTGGCAAGCAGAGCTGTTCAGAGTAAACACAGGTTCACGGCCCCAGAAAATGTGAGGTTAGGCAGCACAGCACAGGCTAGACAAACACCACTGCTGGACAGAAGGAAGCAGGCTTGCTTTCTGCTGACCTCACCAGGCCACTGCGTCGCATGGGCTGCCTGCTGGACCTCCCCGCGGGTGGGGCCTCCATCTGGGAGCCCATCACCTGTGCTGTCTGGTCCCTTTTCTGGTGTGGCTTGGGATGAGTCACCACTATCACTCATCACTTCCTGGTCTGGATGTTATGATTCACAGGCTTGTGAACTTGACATCCAGGTGGCAACAAGAGGTGGGGTCCGGAAGAAGGCAGGTGGGCAGTGGGAGACTAATCCTAGCTATGTCCAGACTCATTGGAGGTCTGCAGGGCACTGGGTGGAGTGTGTGTGGGGGGGGGGGGCACGGGGCGGGGAAGGCAAGCAGATCATAACTGAAGCCAGAGATGCCCAACCACCACCGAGTTTAGACGCTGGACTCAGGGTGTCTCAACCCTTCTGACCCCATGTCCCACCAGCCTGGAGGATTTGGACAAGGTATATTATAAAAGTAATAGGTAACTGTTTTATTTCTAAATCTAAAACTACAATACTGAATCTAATTTCTAAACCACATACGTCTGCCACTGTAAGATTCTGACATGAGCATGAGGGCGGTGTGGCCCTCGTACAGGATGGAGAACTGCCCTTCTAATTATAGGAGTAGTAATAATAATAATAGCCTTTTTCTGTATAAACATTCTAACAATTGAGGGGAAATGGAGCTTTTGTGCTTTGTCATTCTCTTTTTTAAATTGTGGTAAAATATGCATAACATGAGATTTACCATTCTAACCATTTTTAAGTGTACACTTCCGTGGCATTAAGTGTCTTTACTTTTTTATACAACCATCAGCACCATCCATCTTCAGAATTTTTTTATCTTCCTAAACTGACACTCTGTCCATTAAACAATAAACTTTCTCCCCCACCCTACCCCACCCCAGCCCTTGACAACCACCATTCTATTTTCTCTCTCTATTGATTCAGCTATACTAGACACCTCATATAAGTGCAATCAGGCAGTATTTGTCCTTTTGTGTCCGGCTTATTTCACTTAGCACAACGTCTTTAAGGTTTATTCATGCTGTAGTATGTGTCAGAATTGCATTTCTTTTTAAGGCTGAATAATGTCCCAATATATGGCTATAGCAGATTTTGTTGATCCATCCATTTATTATCACATGGTTTGCTTCCACTTTTTTTTGCTGCAGTGTTGCTATTGGTACTAGGTTTGATGAAATGATTCAAAGTCAAAATCAGCATAATAATAAGAGGCATGGGTATTTTCTGTTTGTAAGATGTATTTAACTTGTCAGAGGACTTTCGAAACTAAGGTGTGAAGGAAAGGATAGGAGTTTGAAGGCCAGATAGGCTTGGATTGTAATCTTGGCTTTGTTCCCTCACTAGCTGTATGATTTGGGACAAGTCCCTTAAATGTACTGTATTTCACTGTCCATAGGTGAGAAGTGAGGACATGATGCCCAGTATGGACAGTTATTCTGATACTAAAAAAGAGAACAAGTGTGAAAATGTTGAGCAGAATCTGACACTTAGCACTCAATGGATTTCATTGTTAATTTTGTGTCACTTTATTATATCCATCTGATTCAAATGAGAATCTATGGTGAGGTAGGACTCATGACATTTGTTTCATATAAGTGGATAAGAAGACTAAGGCACTCAATGGATTAATGGCAATAGTCAGATCGGAACCCAGGTCTCCTGACTATCAGGTGAGGGGGGATCAAGGAGCAAATCACATATTCTTCACTTTCCACTCTGCTCATGTTGACTCTGTGTTATATTCTCTGCGTTGGAAATGCAATCTCTTTCACACAAGACAATGTGTATGTGTGTGGAGTATAAAGCTTGCTGGCAAGACAAAGAGGGGATACGTATGTCAGAAATACATGTATTTTCATGTTGAATATTAGATTCTGTGTGATAAATAAAAATAACAAAAGCTGATGTTTATGGGGTGCTATTATATGGGAAGCATTGTGCTAAGCATTTTATATATATTATTTGATTTGATTTTCCTCACAATCCTATGAATTAGACACTGTTGATAAGTCCAATTTACAAATAAGAGTGAGGCTTTGAGAGGGTAAGAAACATCTCAAGGTTACACAGCTGAGAAGGAGCAGAACTAAGGAATTGCACTCGGGCACGTGACTGCAGAGCCTGTCACCCAAACTGCGCCAGTGTCCCCCTGGTTTCCATGTTTGATTGAATTCACCAAATTGTGCCCCAGCCCCACACCATCCTAGTAACATGTTCTCTTTCTTCCCACTGTCCCTTCTTATTCTTATCTCTCTCCTTCCAGATGAGCGTGGAAAATCCAGCATTTTCTCCCTCTGTTATTCAGAACAACTCAAGTGTCCTCAACCCTTTGCTCCCAACCTCCTCTTGTATCTCAGATTCCATCAAAGGTCTCAGCAGAACAAAAGGCCTCGGGATATAATAACATCCGTGCACCTTTGATGGGAGGCGTTTGGACTCAACTTATAATATCGTGTTTTCTACTAGAGGGCAGGGATGACAGGTGTGTGGCATGTGGCTGCCACCCCCACACCCATGCCCATGGTATTAATGACAGAGCCCAGATGCAGCTTCAGTTTCCACAGCACAGAGCTCCAGATCTGGTGCCAACTGATCTGGTCTGTTGCATGAAATGAAACCTTCCTTCCCTCCCACAGGGTAAGGCTATGACTGTGCAGGAACAGGACCAGACCACCCTTCAAGAAGGAAGGTGAATCCCAACCTCAGTCACTGGAGGAGACGAGACTTGAAAGGGGGGGCCTGGCCCTTGACTCCTTCTGCAGGCCTCATTCTTTCAGCCTGAACTCTTGGTTGAAGGTTCTTTTGAGCCCTGGATGGCTTAGCTCAGTGGATAGAGCATCGGCCTGCAGACCAAAGGGTCCTGCGTTTGATTCCAATCAAGGGCACGTCCCATGGTTGCAGGCTCCTCCCTGGCCCGGGGCCCTGGTTGGGGTGCATGCAGGAGGCAACCAATCGATGTATTTCTCTCACATCAATATTTCTCTCTGTCTTCCCCTCTCTCTTCCACTCTCTTGGAAAGTCAATGGAAAAATATCCTTGGGTGAGGATTTAAAAAAAAGAAGAAGAAGAAGAAAGAAAGCTCTTTTGAGTGAGAGGAGAAAGTTGATTCTTTGTCACATGGATATGGGTCCCATAGCTGGGCATGGAGACAGCTATTGGGGACTCCAAACTGAAAACAAACCAGATTTGCCAGTCTCTTGGCACTGCCTGTGTTTCCCTGTTGCTGTCCCCCAGCCTTCAGCAGTCACGTCGCAGGTCTCGGCCCAGTCATGACTGATCTGCAGGATATTAATGGAGAGGTCATGAGTCCAAGCTTCGTTGAGAGCCATTTAGTGAAGCACTTCCTCCCTGAAGCCGATGTGACGGTTACAAGGTTGACCAGAGAAATGAGTCTTCCTCCCAGAGCAGGAGAAATGAGGCTGTCATCCATGGAGCTTCTGGCAAGCTTTGCAAAGGGGCCGGTTACTGAACTCGGAATCTCTGTAGACACTGAGAGCTGACGTCACCCAAATCTTGAGCCTCAGCCTGCTTCCGTTGAAACAGTAGCTACATTCCGAGGGTTTCAAGAGGCCAGGCAGTGCTTGCCACGAGGAGAGTGTTGAGCCCCTCTTGCTCAAGGAAAGAGAGGGAATGGGTAAGCATTCATTGAGCACCTACCTATGTGCTTGCAACGCGTGAGACATATCTATATCCATTCTCACGTTTAGCCTCAGAGCAGTTACTTGTATGAGGGATAGATGATCTCCACCTCACAGAAGGAAAACCCAGAACTCAAGAGAAATTAAGTAACTGGCTGAAGTCACATAGCTAGTGAGTAACAGAACTGGAATTCAGACCTAGGTGTTGTGAAACTTGAAAGCCAAGGAGCATGTCACCTGTGCTGTTTCCCAGGTTGGGAGAGGGGAGGGGCGGCTAGCCAGGGAGAGCTAACCCCAGGCCTGAGAGGCTGAACTAAAGGGCTGAGCTTCCTCCCTGCTTCCTCCCATTGCAGAGACCCACACCAAGTTAATAGAACAAAAATGACCTTTTAATAAACCTGGGAAGGCAAAAGATGTGCTTATGCCCACTCCAGGGACAGCAGCTCCTACCCTGTGGCTCCTGGAACCCTCCCATCTGGGCTGCAGACAACCAGCCAGGTCCTCTATTCCTCCCCAGCTCACCGGTCCCCAGCACTCCCTCAGGATTCTGGAGCGGAGGCTGTTTCTGAGGCTGAGAAGCAGATGGGGCATTGGTTGAGTGTTAGCTGCCTGGGAAACCCAACCCAAGAAGAGCTTGTGGCTTGTTCCTTCTAAGGAACTGGCTCTTCTGAAAATGAGATGTTCATATTTTCTTGGCTGTCACTCATATTAAAATCAATCTAGGTAATAGCTGTAAAAGAGTATAGATAGTCACCATTACTATTATGATCCCTTGATTTCTGACTCATAAGATACAGTGGTGACATCTCAAATGTCTCACCATAAGAAGTAGTTATCCTCTTCTGGAAGAACGGAAAAGCATGACACAATCAATTTAATAAGGAAACACTGGCAGTGTGTTCTTATTACTCTCTTATAAAGAACTTTTTTAATCAACTAAAGTTTAAAATGTGAATATGATATTTACAGTCAATTACAACCATAATTGAAGGTTATCACATTCTAAGATTATGAATCAACATGTTTTCAAAGAACGAAATATCATGGCTGTCACCATTGTTACCCCATCATCATCATCACAATGACTTTCCATCTCGGGCAATTGGACTTCTCCGTTGCTCTTGTCAACTCCTTCACAGGCTTACAAGGAGGTATTATAAATCCCCTTCTGCAAACAAAATTAAACTGAGCTTGTAGGAGGTTAAATAACTACGAGTTCAATTGGCAACATTTCAAGGTCAGAATTGAACGGGGTTCTCTCTGGTATTAAACTCACATGCTCTTCCCACTGTATCTGCCAAATTCCAATATGTCACATGGTGTTGTCACTGGCTCCACCTGTCAGGATTCTGATTCTGTTGGTCTGGTGGGGTGGGGGTGGGGCAGCACATATGAGGGAAGCCAGATTCCCTTCCATTAGTATCTGGGAAAGTGCTGGGTTCTGGGGCTTATACAGTAAGACATGGCCCTTGACCTTGAGATAGTCATTGTCAGGCTGGGAAGTCAAACGTGTGAAAAAGAAATTACAATGTGGTGTCTGACTAGGGGCATGGGTGGAAGTTTGGCAACTTCTTCAGGCTGGAGGACACCAGTGGGTGTGCTTTGGGGGCACCAGGAGGCAAGGAAAGAGAGGGAAAATAAGGAGGCAGTTCAATTGGCAGGTTGTAGGGCCTGGGGGGTTAGGGGCAGAACCATGCTGGACCCCCTGTGCCCAGCACAGGTCCTAGAACATGCTTGGTGCTTATGAGCTTGTTGAGTGAATTGATGAATAAATGATTGAATGAGGCAAGTCAATGCCTAATCTCTGAGGTACTGGAGAACTGACCAGAAAAGTATCCATGTGTGTGTTCTATATATATTTTTTGTCATGAAATTGGCTGAAAGCACACAGTCTGGAAAGCAGTGACCCACGACTTCAGGCGTGGAGCAGTGTCATGGTTAAAAGAACATAGATTCGAAGCCAAAAGGAAGTTCAACAAAAGGAAGTCCTTTATTTCTATTTCTCAAACCCTGGGAAAGGGACTCAGATCCAGTCCAGCATCTCTAGGTGTTTGTTTGTTTTCTCCACACTCTATCCACTGCCCTTACATCTCTCCGTTTCTTTGGAGCCTGGTTTAGCCAAAGTGTCCTAAATCCCCCCAGCCTGAGCCCCAGACCCACTGAACATCTCCTCTCCCTGCCCTCCAAGGTCCAGGAGGACACCTCTGGGGAGGAGAGAAGACAGAGGAAGGAGGGAATCTGAGCAGACAGAGCAGGAAGGGAAATGTTCTGGAATGTATAAAAGAGAACACTTTTTACCACATATAAATAAAATCTGCACTTCCCATATGAAATGCTATGTCCATCAATTGCCTTAAGAAGTAGTCTTGGGTTCTACAGCCCAGTGACATGAAGTGTGTTTACAGCTCAGTGATGACCTTGAACCATCACAGTCCAGGGTGGGATGGCTCTCTCTCATTCAGGCCCCTGACTCACCCTATTTCGAAGCTGGCTTGAGGAGGGGACTAGAGCCACCTTGCCACGGTGTCCAATCAATAGTCACCCAGAATTTAGGTTCTTTCCCATTGACTCATCATCCGCTTGGAGAATGAGAGGTGATACTGCCGGCTCTCTGGCTCTCTCCCCCCTGGGGCATAAAATAAGTTTCTGTGGAGGAAGAACCCACGAAACTGAGAAGAATGTCTCGCTTCATTCTAATCAAGCAATTTCCCTCCACACTGCAGGCCTAGGGGACACAATTAGGAACCCTGGGGAATTTATCTATTGTCCATTCTCTTGGGGTACCAGTAAACAGGAGAATGAGCAGATGGATAGATGGACAAACCGAGGGATGTACAATTGACTACCACAACTCAGCAATTAGAGAGGTGGAGAGCTCCAGAAGCTGCACCAGCCACAACTGAGATTTATTGAGCTATTTGTTGGTGTCAAAAGCTCAACTGGGCTTTTCTGTGTAGAAAGTCATTTAATTGCACTAGACATGTGCAAAGTGAGCGCCACTGCCCAACTCCCACGGGCTCCAGGTGTGTCAGAGCCCTGCATTACTGCCATCCCCTCGATCTCATCAGCTCCATTTCATCTCCCTTTCCTATTCCTAAGCCTCAGGTGACCTTCCTCATTCCTTTCTTCCTTCCTTCGCTCATTCACTTAAAATGGCTCCACCACTTACTTGCTGTACAGCCTTGGGCAAGTTACTTTCCCTCTCTGGGCCTCAAAGTTAGTATCTATGAACTGTGGATAACAGTGGCACCTGTCTCATGGAGTCTTGGGATACCAGAATGGAGTACATATATGTAAAGTGCAATGCCTGGTGTACAGTATGCTCTATATAAGTGCTAACTACATAGGCCACCTACTAAGTGCCAGGCATTGGGTGCCATGCAGCTCACATCCTTCCTCTTCTTCCTCCACTGGTGATGTCCTGGCTCTGATGGAGCTCAGTTCTTGTAAGCAGGGGCTTTGAGTCAGAAGCACCTGGCTGAGTGGTTTGAGCTTGATTGATGGGCCCTACCTTATCCTGTTTCCTTTTCTCTTAGAAAATTCCAGGTCCTTCAACACCCTTTTTATGCTGGTGTCCACTGTGGACCCAGCTTGCCCATGATGGTCCACAGTGGATGGGACTCCTTCCTCCTTTTCTTGGGTGATGCCCAATGGGTCAGACCTGGTATCCTACTTGGCCTCCAGATTTCAAGTTTCTTTAAAATCCTAACTTAATCATACCACTTGTTGCATGTGACCACCGATGCATTCAGTAGAAGGTCTAAATGTTCAGCTGGCCACAAAGTCCCCTGTGATATGGCTTCTGCCCACCTATACCAGGGACTCCAGCCCCTCCTCACCAAGCCCACCATGCACTTTCTGAGCCTCTGTTTCTCAAATATACACACACACTCTGTCTGGCCTCTGCCTGGAATGTTCTCTGCCCTCGCCTCCATTCTCACCTCCAGTAACACCCCTTGACCCATGTGTCTCTGCTTAGGCCTCAGCTCCCCAGCAAGTCCCAATTCCTCACCTCCTCACCTAACCCTGAACTTGCTGGGCAGTCTTGGACTTGCTGGACTCCATGAAGGCTCTAGGAGTAAGACACAGACCTCTCCCCTCCAATGCTGTGTCCCCAGGGTCTCCACTGGGTCTCCGTACAACAGCAGCTCATTAAGTGCCCGTGGAGTGAGGCACCTTCCACAGGGAGCACTGTGGAAAGGGGACAGTCTCTGTGAGGCTGCAGCCTCACACTGAGGGTGTCTGCAGTCCTCAGGGGCCAGGCCAGCAGAAAGGGGCTGCTGACCAAGCATCTCTCTGACTCACTGGGCAGAGGAGGGAGGAGGCGGGCGCTAATTGCCTGGTCCCTCCGCACCTAAAGGAATGCCCAGCCTTTGAAGCTGCAGCTGGGCTATAGAGCAGTGGGAGTGGCCAGTGAAGTGATGCCATGGCTGTGGGCACCTCTGAGCCCAGAGGAAATTATTAATAACAACCGCCAAGCCCTTTGTGTGGATAAATAATGACACCCTGTCTTCCCTGACAGTCTGGTCTAAGGACTTTCCAGCCACAATCTGGTTCATCCAGCCCCCTTGGACTGCCAGGGCAGCTAGTGGAGGACCCTGTGTGTCCTTCCAGCCCCTACCCACACTCCAGGGCAGCCCACCTGTCTAGGCCAGGCCTCTTGGCGCCCGTCCTCCAAGCCCAAGAGCCTGGGACTCCATCTAGTCTAAAGGTGGCACGTAGGTTACATCTGCTTCAGCTCCAAATGGCAAAGGGGGATGGAGGTTGGCTGAGAGGAGTTTTGAAGCTATGCCTAAGTCTACCATAAAAGAGGGTGGAGGTCAATTAGTATTGTTTGCTATGTATCTCTGATTTTATTCTTGCCATTTGCCTTTTTTTTTTTTTTTTTTTTTACTATTTGCTCTTGTTCTTGTCTCACCAACAACATGTACGTGCTTTAAAAAATTACAAAGAATGGACCATCTCTAGCGCACATGCAGGCATTTGTGCACGTACCCTGCATAACTGATGGTGTGATTTCTCAGGCCCCATCTTCTTTATACAGGGCCTCTTCTTTCATTTAGCTTTTGTGTCCTGTCCATCATCTGGGACTATCTCTTATTTATTTATGGAGGCTTTGGAAATCCTACTCACCCGTGAACTCAGCTCCGTCCATGAACCCTCCTCTCTCTAGTATCCCCTGGGCCAAGTGCACACGGGCATCATTCACCCTCTCCTCTGCTCGTGATGGCCCCGTCTTCTGCAGCCAAATGAGTTCTTTGGGCTCAGACTGAACCCCACTCACCCCAGTAGTTCCATGGCCCCACCTGCCCCTCAGGGCTTCATTTCGACAGCTTAGACCGGGGGTTGGCAGACTTTTTTCTGTAAAGGGCCAGATAGTAAATATTTCAGGCTTTGCAGGGACACATATGGTCTCTGTCTCATATTTTCATTTTTATTTTGTCTTTTTACAACCCTGTAAAAATGCAAAAATCATCCTTAGCCCAGGGGCCGTAGAAAAACAGGCCAAAGGCTGACTTTGGCCCATGGGTCATGGGTTGCCAACTCCTGACTTAGATAAACAAACCTCTGGTGCTCCTGCTGTGCACTTAGCAGGCTTCTCTATGTGGGAAATGAGCGATGTGCAAAGCACAATCCGTGTCCACAGAATGCCCTGTCTCGAGGGAGAGACATTTACAAACGGGCCATTACAATAGAGTGATGGCTGCCTCCAGAGCACAGTGGGAATGCAGACTTCCTTGGGAAAATTTTTGAGCTGAGCCTGAACATCTAGGAATGAGGGAGGAAAGGGGAGAAATGAGATCAAGTCAGAGGGAACAGCAGGGCAAGAGCATGGAGGGGTGGACCAGTGTTGCATGTCTGGGAACTCCAAGTGGAGGGCACTTAGCTCATAGCTGGCACACAGTAAGTGTTCAATAAAAGTACAGAGCATCGAGCAGCCTCCACCACAGGCCCCAGCCCAATGCCAGGTCCTGAGCTCTCAAGAAGCACTCGGGATTTGTGTGGTTGTTTAACGTCTTCTCAGTATTTTTTATTCTCAAAAAGGCCCAGAGCCTGAATCTACATCTGATGCCCAGCAGTGAGGCAGGTCCTCTCGGATACCAGGACTAGCCAAAGTGGCACCCTTGGCACGTTTTTCCCTGACCTGGGTTCTCTTCCTGGCTCTGTCACTAACTGACCTCAATGGAGCACACTATTTCACCATAGGTGGGCATACTGGTGGGACCTGCCTCTTGGAGGTGTCTTCAGGAGTCAAGGTGTCCCTGGCAAATGTCCCTGACAAATGGTGGCCAGTAAGAATTTGTTCCCACCTCCTGGACCTAGGGGACAGAGGACAAGGAGGGATGCACTGAGGGTAATTGACACATACCTAGTGGCAGAGGGAGAGTGTAGGGAAGGAGCCTCAGAGAAGCTGAGAGCTGGCATGTCCCACACTGACCAGCTCAGGCTGGGGACGGGCCCAAGGCAGGCCACGTGCCTCTTCTCAGGGTCAGTGAGGGTCAGGGGCCAGGGGCCTTTCTGAACAAGAGGTTTTAGATCTTAGAGAATCAGACAGAGGGTGAGGAAAGGGTTTCTGGGGCACAGAATGTAGATTTGTGAATGTTTATATGGTTGTTTATTTGCTCTTGGCCTTTCTCCAAAAGGAATGTGAGACGGGTTGCAACAAACTACATGCATACAAGAGGGTTGATAGAAAGAGAAAGTCAGTAACAGCCACGGCCCAGAAGCTGGGTTAAACACTGAATCTGGCTCTGAGCCTTTGAGCAGCCCAGATAAGGATAAGCAGAGGCAAGGGAGAGAAAGGGAGAGGGACTAACAATGAGCGGGTGGTGAGCACTATTATCATTTCCACACAGCAGCCCAAGATGATAAATATCATCTCCACTTACAGGACCAGGCAGAGAGGCTACACTGCGTTCTATAAATATGTTCATATATGCCCATGTTTATTGAGTATTTAGTCTGTGGTAGGCACTGTGCTGGATGCCTTACACACAGAATCTTAATTCTTCTAACAACTCTCAGAAGATCTCATCATCTTCCTCGTTTAACAGCAAAGATCAGACCTTCCTCAAGGTTGCACAGCTAGTAAGTGCCCAAACCAACCTTCAAACCCAGATGAGTTTGAATCCAAACCTCTCTTCTCACCACCCTGATAACCCAACTTCTTTGAGAACAGGTTCCTTGGCACTAAATTCTATAACAAATTTCTCACAGAGTCTTAACTGGAGGAGATGGGGACACGGAGTGACACAATAGCCAGCAATGAGGTTTGGGGGGGTTGAAAGATTTTGTGCATTGCTTTGGGTTTTGATTAAACAACACCTGCACCAAAGCCCTTGGTTTGCATCTTTCTCCTCCTGAGAGGTGTTCCCTCCCTCCATGACGGGCTAAGCCTGGGCATGCTAGCGCTCAGGGGCAGAACCCCAACATCGCTAGAAACAACCGACCCAAGATGATTTGAATTTACCACCCTGCCCTTCCCTTTCTCCTTCTAGGGGCTGTGCTTTCATGATACTTCAGTTTGATGCTTCTTCAGCCAGGCGCCTCCTCCCAGCTGAGCCAGCCTTTTATGGCCATGGAGCTAATTAAGTAGCAGCAACTCAGGGGCACTTAGAGAGCAGCTCTGGTCCCCGTCAGGCCTGGGCCTCACAGCCAAGTGCCTACAGCCCGGGATGTGGAACGAGCTGTTGGCTGAGCATCAGGCTCATCCTTGGCCCTCTCTCCTGGTCCTCACTCACCTCCCTGCTCCCTCTGATCAGGAGCCCTTGAAGCCACCTCTTCCTTCCCTGAGCTACCAGGAACCTCCTGACCCTGGCCTGATGATCACCATGCCCAGACGTTATTTCTATTTGCACCCTGGGGTGACTTTTGCACAGGAGGGACATAAGGCTGAGCTCTCAGACAAAGCACATACATTCATCTTCCTTTCCGGGAGACAGCTGCTCTGGGTGCCAGCCTTGGGGCCCGAGCGTGCCTGTGACAGGCAGGAATGGCTGCAGCTCCCAGCCAGCAATTTTTCTCAATGGAAAGTTACAAGCGATCAACCCTGAAGGTTGAATTCCCCGGGGAGAAAACAAATGAATTCCCCTCTCCTTTCTCCAAGCTTTGGAGTAGGGAGTTTGTTCTCAGGGGTGTTGTCCTGGGCCAGGAAAAGGTGGCGGGGGCGGGGGCCGCCCAGAAAGGAATCTCAGTGGACACGTGGTGACAGACAGCTGGGAGTTGCTGTGAGTGAGGTCACCCAGAGAGCAGGTTTTCCGGAGCTTCGAGCTTCCTGGGTATTTCTTCACGTCTCTGCCTGAGACATCAGGCTTTCCAACCCCGGCCACCCACAGGCCCACTTCTGAATCACACCTCTCTTCTGGCCTCCCCGAAATGTTCTTCCTGCCCACAGGAAGATGGAGCAGTCCCTGTGAGGGGAAAGAACAGGCCTGCCCAGGCTACAACCTGATGTAGGACCTTGCCAGGCCTCAGTTTCCTCATCTGCAAAATGGGGAATATAGTTGGACCACATTGTGGAATGTGGGTGAGGATTAAAGGAGAAAATCCATGCCAAGGGTGTCTGCCTGACAGTAAGAGCCTGAGATCAAGGGTAGCTCCTCCTCCAGCCTCATGGCTCTGCCCCACCCCCCACAGGGCCTCCGGAGACCTCCTGGTCACGTCCTCCACATACAGCAGCTTCCTTCTCTTGCCTTGACAGTGGGAAGCCTCCGGATCCTTAGGGCAAAGTATTAAAGGCCCTACACAGCTTGGTCCTGGCCCTCTTTTTATTTCATCTCCATCCTGCCTGCTCCTCTCAACTTCCCCAACTCCACACCATGCAAAACCCTGGAATCTCTAACCACATGTTTCCAGAATGCCCCTGTATCTTTGTCGGTGTTGTTCCTTCCTCCCAGCCTGTCCTCTCCCACTTCTCACTTGATAAACTCCTACTTATCATTTAAGTCTTACTTTCAATGGCCCCTGCTTGGAGAAGTCTTCCCTGCCCACCATTGCACACAATGCACAGACACACACATCTACCCTCCCTGGAGGGACCGGCTCTCTCTCTCTCTGGACACGCACCGCATGTGCCCCCATATCAGGCACCACTCTGTAAGGGAATGGTCAGGGTGCGTGCCTTTCCTGTCTTGTTCAGTCTGTGAGCTCCTGGAGAGCAGGGGCCATGCTGTATTCCTCTTGGCACAGGGCAGGGCACGTACTGGTTGTTCAGTACGTACTGGTGGGACTAAAGCCTGCACACTGTTCTCACTAGGGGGTGGGTGATAGGACATGTTTTTTCATCCCCCAGTAAATCGAGGCCACTGGGTACAGTCCCGCAGGGTGTGGAGTGCACCACCTACATGGCCATTCCCAGGGTCCCTCCACTGATTTAGCCCCAAAGTTGCCCAAATCCTCCTTACATTAATTGATGTTTGCATAGCAACTCACAATGTACATGTTGATTTTCACAAATAGTATAATTAATAATGGTAACGAGAGCCAGAGTGCTAACATTTCCAGAATGCTTACTGTGCCATGTTTTTCACATTCATTATTTCCCTTAATTCTCAGAACAACCCTGTGAGGCAGGTATGATTGCTGCACCCATTTTAGAGATGTGGGAACTGAGGCTCAGACTGAGAGTGGGGAAAGTGGACCTTATCCTCAGGCCCTTGGATGCCAAATCCCATGATACTTACACCCACCTTAAGAGCTTGGTGCTAGTGCATCAGAAGCTACCAGGATGCTCATTCCATTATTCTCTAATTTCTGATATAGCTCCTTCCCTCTTCCCTGGCTCCCCTGTCCCAGTCCCTGCTCTAGGGCCAGGCCTTATGCTAAGAATAATCTGGGTTGTAGAATCACCTGAATCCAAGTGTATATATTTTAAAGGAAGCAGGCACTGGAGTATGACAATCTTGAGTTCAAAACTGGCTCTGCCACCTTCCAGCTGTGTGTCTGTGGGCAGGTATCTTAGCCTCTCTGTGCTTCCATATTTTCATTTGCAAAATGAAGATAAATTACCAAACATAGTGGTTTGCTAGGAGAATTTAGAACCTAGATCAATGCCTGGCTTATAGTAAATAGTAAAATAAATGTTTCCCTCTCTACCACTCTCTGAAAAAAACAACATAAATCTTTTAAAAAAAGATTTTTTTTTATTATTTTTTTTTAGAAAGCAATTTCTATGGCATTGCACTCAAGGAAACCATAGCAACCAGTTTCCTGTAGCTCGGTTTGTGGCCTTCGCAGCTGTACAATAGTGCTAGGACAGCCTTTGTCATCCCCATGCCCCAGGGAAGATGTGGAAGTCCCGTGGTCTGTGGGGTGGAGGCATCTGCCAGGTAGAACTGCCCAGGCTGATGGCGGGGTCATGGTCAGTGGCACCTCAGCTCCCAGTGTACCGAGGCTGTCCCAGTCCTGCCCCTCAATGGTCAGGCCACAAGGATGCTGTGGTTTCCCAATGGTGACTCGATTCGGCTTCTAAGGCCTGCCTCGTTGAGGGTCAGGCCACAGCGGCCGGGCGCCTTTTTTTATGGGGATAGAGGAAGCGTTTGGTTGGGTCTGGAGAGCTTCCTGACTCTCCTCAGATCTTTAAGACATTTCTAGGACACAAAGGCCCCAGGAGCACCTGTGATGATGTGTGCGTGTGTTAGTGCATATTAAATGTGCCAGGGGGGAGGCAGGGCCTCTGAAGGGCCGAATAAAGGCTGCCAGCCACAAAGAGGCTCTAAGGTCAGCTTCGTGGAGCGGGGAATTCAACGTCTCTACTGGCCTCCCTGGCATGCAGCAGTCTGATCCAGGCCACGCTGACCCCACACCCAGACTGCCCTGCCTCCTCGCACGCTGCTGCGGAGTTGTCCCGGGGTGCCTGGTGTCATCAGTTGTGAATTGTGGCAGCCTGGCTGTGGAGTGATGTCCAGGCAAGCCATTGGGGCAAGAGCAGCCTGGCTCCATCACAGTGTGTAGTGGAACATGGGCCCAGCCCAGGGTGACAGATGGTATGGCTCAATTGGTTGAGCATCATCCCGTGTACCGAAAGGTCACCGGTTCGATTCCTGGTCAGGGCACATGCCCAGGTTTCAGGCTGAATCCCCAGGAGCGGTGCATGCGGGCGGCAGCCAACTGAACTTTCTCCCTTTCTCCCTCTCCCTCTAAAATCAATAAAAACATATATTTTTTAAAGCAGGTACAAAACAGATAAACATGTTGGGTTTTCTTTTTTAAATGTATATGTCTACGCATATAGAAATATGCAGAGAAAGAGCTGGAAGGAATTACTCCAAAATTTGGCTATTATTTTGCTTATCTGTTTTTTTTTTCTTCATGTTTTCCCTTTTATTATGTGATAAACTTATAATACTTGCATAAGTTTTTGTTTTAAAACGTTTAGAAGAGTGATTATTTTATATTCTTCCCCAATCCGCCATCTCCTGACTAATTTTTACTCTTTGAGATTCAACTCAAACATCACCTCCTCCACGAAGCCTTCTCTTGTTCCTTGAGTGGGATAGGGCCCCCCAGAACTGCCCTCTGCTTCCCACATGAGAGCCTTCCTTGGTGGAGGTTATGGTCCAGTTAGCTGTGTACCTGGTTCCCTCACTGAAAGAACACTAGATAGGAGCTTCCTGAGGGTGGGGACCCTGTCTGAGCCATCTGTGAATTTCCAGCAGCTACCATGGAACTTAACACATCATATGTGCTCCATAAATAGTTGAGGAATGAAGGACTGAATTTAGAGCTGAAGGCAAGAGGGCAGGTCCCACAGAGGAGAGGCGCACATGTGGGTTCCAAGGGCCAGGGGAAGGGGGAGGCTGAGGCACCTAGAGCTAGGGACAGGGACAGGGGCATTCCAGGCAGTAAAGAGAACCAGGGCGTGGTGACTCATCCCATTTGGCTGGAGTGCAGAGTGCTTCAATGAGAACAGTGGCTGGGGGCGACTACAGATAGAGGCTGGAATGCCAGACTTCGGAGCTTGGATGCTGTTCCTGGGACCAGGGCAAGCCTGGCCTCCCACTTACAGAAGCAGCTCTCGCCTCGGTTCATCATTGCTTTCATCTCCTGCTCCCCTTCACCAGAGATTTTATTGCTTTTTGGCACTGAAAGCAGTGCTGGCTTCTGTCCTGAGCAGCGTGACCTGCTGCCCATGAGTCAGGGGCTCGGCCATTCCCCAGTGACTAAGGCTGTTGCTTCCCGCCCGTTTCCCGTAACTGCCCGTAACTGCCTGAGTAAGGACTCAGCCTGAATCACTGCTTATTGTTTTTAGATCCCCGCCCCCCAACACACACACACACACCCTTCAGTTTTTGAATATCAACCGCCTCAGCTGGGCCAGTGGAGCTGGATGAGTGCTAAGGGACTGGTGGACACACACCCACACACAAAAGGGACAGAGTTCCCTTCTGTTTAGGGAAGCAAGGCAGCATGGTTATCGGGCCAGATAGACCTGTGTTTGAATCCTGCTTCTATCCCTGCCTGCTGTGCTCCCTTGAGCAAGTCACTTCACCTCTCTGAACCTCAATTTCCTTATCTGTAAAAAGGGCATAATAGTGCCACTTTCAGAAGGTTATTGTGAGGATTGAAGGTAAAGTCTGTAAAGCATCTGGCACAGGGCAGGCATCCTAGAAATGATCATTGTTATCATCAAGCATGGCTCCTCTGCTTAGGAATGAGCTCGTGCAGGAGAAAGGTGTGGGTCTCATGCCTTCTGCCCACCTGCCCACCTGAACTGTAACGGGCTTCCTCAAACTCATACTTGAGTTTAGTTCAGGCTTCTGATAAGTCATTTAGTTCTATTATGAATAGCCAACCTTTACTGAGCACTTACTCCGTGCCATGTACTGTTCTAAGCATTTTTAAAAACTAATTTAATCATCATAAGCCCACTTGAGGGAGATATTATCATTATCCCCATTGACAGATAGAGAAACTGAGGCACTGAAAGGTTAACTAACTTGCTAGAAAGAGGCAGAGCCAGGGTTTGAGTACAAACGATCTAGTTTCAGGGGATGATGCCAGGCACCCCACTGGGTATCTCAAAGCCATCCCTGGCCTGGCTGTCCTTTCTCTTAAGCTTTGCCCTAACTGGGGCATCAATAAGTAAAGAGGACGTGCCAGGCACTGAACTAAGCTCCATCAACGTTCAGTCTCATTTCCCAGCATTCATAACAGATAGGGTTGCCCTGGTTTTTGGTCGTTGTTGCTGTTGGTTTTTGTAGGAACAATCTATTTTATTGTGGGCCTTCCGGGAAGGGTTGAAGCTGGGAGGACGATGAGATCCCACGTCCTCAGCCCAGCTGGATCTCGCAAGCTTTACAGCCGCCGAAAAGGATTGTCTTGTTTTACAGATGAAGAAACTGAGGGCTCGAGTGATGAGGAAGCGCTCGAAGTCAGTTAGCGGCAGACTCAGCCTTGGAAGCCAGGGCCTCCTTCCCAAAGGCTGGTGTAGTCTTGGCACTCCCTATGCAATGGCGGGCTGAGAGCAGGTCAGCTTTGTCTTTTTGAAACTTATTGACCTGGTTATTTGTCAGTAGTGGCCCTCTGGTCTGCCTACATCCTCCTGAACAGGAGACCAGTTTAATGAGGTGTGGCAACAGCTTCGTCCCTTGGGGAGAGTCCCTGGGTCCTTCAGGCCAGTGGTCTGTGGCTCTGGGAGGACCTGGCCAGCCCCTGGCCAGTGAGGGGGTGAGGCCCAGGAAGTCCATGTGCCCAGCACCTGTCTAGTGTCTGGAGCTTCTCACTAAAGCCCCGCGAGCATTTCCTGAAGCCAGATGGCCAGGAAGCTACCTTGGATCGGCACATCCGGGTGGGATTCCTGGGGGATGGCAGGTGTCAGGTGGCTGGCAGCCTCAGGGGGCTGCATGGTGGGTTCACATAGGATTTAGGACACCATGCCTGATGGAATATGCCCAGAAGGGAATTGGAAAGGTGTCCAGATGGTTGAGAAAGCTTAAGTTGGCCACAGGACCCTGATGGAGAACCTCAAGGCGGGGCACGCCGTGGAGTAGACTTGACCCACAGGGCTGGCTCCGGGGCTGCTGACCACCACCAGAACTTCGACCAACCTTAACCCCGCTTACAACACACTCCCCCCATACACCCTGTGCTTTGCACTTTTATCTACATCCAGGAGTGGGAGACTTGAGAGGGAAGAAAGGAAGACAGAGAAAAAGGGCTGATAATGATCATGTGTTAATAATTGTTGATTCCATGTGCTTGCTATATACCAAGCACTGGGCTAAGCCTTTTACATCTATGCATTATCTCCTAGAGCCCATTATCATTCCCACTATTTCCATTAAGAGAATTTAGTAAACGGCCCAGAAGGAATTGTCCTGAGCATTTTATGGACGAGGTGCCCAGCACTGTGTGGAGTGTTCTATGTACGTGGCCTAATTGATCCCTGAGAGAACCCTGGAAGGCTGGTGTTTATTTTGCACATTTTTTAGAGGAAAGTGCTGAGGTTCGGAGAAGTGAAAGGTTGCCAAGGTCAGGCAAGGTCAGGTGGCTAGGATGAAGGAGGACCAATCTGAGTTTATCTAGCTCTGGCTAGCAGTTAGAAGACCTACATGTTGGTGGCTGCTTTGCCTCTAACTAGTATATATAAAATGGGGAAGTTGGATTCTATGATCCTTTAAGTTCCTTGTATCTTTAATAATTTGTGATTCTCAGAGGAAGCAAGAGTGCCCTGGAGTTTGAGAAGCCATCGGTGGCCTGGTTCTGGGACCCTTCTAAGCCTGATGAATGGGGGCAGCTGGGGAGAGAGAACCATTTTGTGGTTCCTCAGGGCAGCAGCTTGGGACTGGATGTGTTTTCCGAAAAGAGAAAGGGTGAGTTGGGGTGGTCCCTCGGTTTAACTGCTTGTGTCCCCACAAGGGCTGAGTTTTTATGGGCCATAATTTGGTGCAGAGAAAAACATACGGTGCTGTGCCCTGCCAAGTCCTTTGTGCTGGTGTCACTGGTCAGCTTCTCAGCCAAGTGACTCAACCCATCCAAGAGGCCTATGGGCAGGGCAGTCAGAGCAGGCATCTATGCTCCCTGGAGAGCATCTGGATGGCTCTGTGGGTGTCCTCTGCCCTGGCCGCAGCGGTCACAGCTGTGTGGGGCATCTGGAAAGGCCTGGCTTCCAGTCAGGTCTGGGGTGAGCTGGCTCTGCCCTTTTAAGGCTGGGAGAACCACCCAGCTCCTGGGACCCAGCTCCACAAACCAGCGCCACATCTCACAGGTACCCAGGGAAGTGAGAAAAATAAGGATACTCAATTAGGCCTTCAACAATATAACTTTGTTGAGTTTAAAAGACCAGCATTTATGCTGATTAGCTTATTTCCGACATTTTCAACATTAATATATTCTTTCTTTTACCAAGAAGTGATAATGAATATATAGGTATAGCAAAAAAAAATAAAAAAATTGCTTAACTTCCTTACTAGGAAAAATTCAATAAAAGTTAGCAACCCATGTATACTCCCCCACTTTTATTTTAAAATCTGCTCATTTGTGAACTTTAAAAACTGCAATTCACTGACATAGCATTTCTTCATCTGTAAAGTGGGGATCATAATTAGTTCTGTTTCCCTTGAAGGGTAATTATGGTGGAAATTGAGATAATAGATAGTCTGTATTCCCTGAACTCAGTTGAAAATAGATTTATACTTCCTTTTTATGCCAACTGTTACAGCCTAGTCTACCTACTGGACGTTAGCCTTGTCCCCATGTCTGCCCATCATTTCTGAGGCTTTTGCCAGGGCCTTGCTCACCTGTGCTGCAGAGAGAGTTGCGGGGGCGCTTCTGTTCCATGGGTCCCTCTTGTCCCCACACCACAGTCAGGGTTTTTAACGCCCCAGGTGAAGGCACTGCTTGGCTTGCCCAGGTGTCACCACCAGTGGCTATCTCTGAGACCCCAGAGGCTTGGTCAGTCCTGACTGCCTTCACCTCTCAAAAGAGGGCAGGCACTCAGACATACCCCTGGAGAATTGTCTAAACACCCATCCCATTATCACCCAAATCTGCTGCTCTTTGAGCTGCTGCTGCTTCCGCCATGGTAAACAGTGATCAAGGGCAGCTCACTGATCCTGGACTGCCCACGGCGTCTCCATACTGCGGGTCACTTGGGCATAATAGTCAAGAGGACATGTCTCCTTCCTCTAGTCCCGATGCTCACCGCATTTCCTACACCTTCTAATGATCAAATAGGGGAGCCCCCATCCCCTTCGAGGGCAGATCATCCCCACTCCGTGTTGCAGGGCTGGTCCTGTCCCTCTGGCCTAAAGAGCTACTGGTTGGGACGTTGCCACTGATTAGGTCATTACAACCCCCTGCCCCCAGCACAGTGCCTGACTCATCGCAGGTGTTGGCGGGTCTCCACTGTCCAGCCTCAGTCCTTTCCCACAGGAGCACAGGTTCCTTCAGACAGAGCTCAGACCTGGAATCCTTCTCTCAGGAAAAGCCAAAGACTCTACCTGTGGTTAATGTGGGGCTGGGCTAGGACAGGAGCAAGACCCAAATGGGAACCCCAGTCCTGCCCTCAAAGGAGGCCCCAGCCGTGTAACCCCCAGGGCCCTGCCTCCACAACAGCCAGCACCTTCATGCCAGAGGCCCAGTTGACCTCCAGCGTGGGGTGTTTGGATGACTTGCTGTGCCCTCTCCGCTCAGAAGCTCTGCCATCTGGCTTTAAATCACCTTAATTTCCAGCCCAGCGGGAGCTTTCCTCTTATTTCAAAGGCCCATGATATCATCCGTCTGGTGGGGACCAGTTGAGGAAGAGGCCTTGGGAGTTTCCAGACCCCGCAGTAGGTGGAAGAAACAGGCTTCCAGCAGCCCTGTGGACGGCCCTGTGGCCACACTCCCTCCTAGTCTCCACTGGAGCAGATCTGCAGGTGTGGCCCGGCTGAGGGCAAGTTCTACAGGCGCCAAGGTACTGTGAAGGAAGAACGCAGGGTAGGGGAGCAGATCCAGGGTCCTCATGAGGGCTGTGCACTTACGTTCTTTCATTCTGCAAAGATGCATTTAGTGCCTCTGGACATAAGTCCTGTTCCTGTCCATTAAGAGCGTATCAGTCCCTCTGGAGTTGAAAGGTTTTCACACAAACTAGTGAGGCAGCCTTGCAGGGCCAGGCGATGGCTGCAAGAGCAGCCGCAGAGACTGCCTGGAGACTGAGGGATCAGACCTGGCTCTGCCTCTAAGTGCCTGTGACCTTGAGTAGGTCACTCTCTCTCTTTGGTCCTCAGTTTCCATATCTGTCAAATGCAGATGCATCCGTCCCTAAGGGCACCTGCTGCTCTGGCACTGGGAACTGTGCAAGGCTGCAGGAACATCCCACTCGCTGCACCAGTTGGTGCCTTTGGGTCTGGGCTGACTCCCAGGGCTCAGGGATTTTGTGAAAAGCAACAGCAAATCTCAATCGTGTCACTTCTCAACTTAGAATTCTGCAGAGGCTTCACACATCCCTCAGGATAAAGACCAGAATTCCCAGCATGCCTCAGAAGGTCTTGCATGGTCCCCTTGGCTCTCTGCACTCCAGCAACAAGAGCCCTGTCATCCTACAATTTCCTGTGCCCATGCCCCACCCCAGCACCTCCCGGCACATTCTCCTCTGCCCTCTCCATTCCCCTCAGGTCCCCTGTGATATGTTCCCCTTGCTTATCCTTTGAATAACCCATCTCTTGTCATCAGCATGGTTGGAAATCTCCCCACCCGCCGCCTCCCAGGTTGTGAGCTCCAGGAAGGCAGGGCCCTTCTTGCTCCCCATGTTGGCCCCAGCACCTGGCCTGGCCAGGCCAACAAGGCTGGCACTCGGTGTTTATTGGATGAGAGTCTTTCTTGCCCTTCGGCTTCTATGCTGCTTTGTCTTAGGCAGTGGCTCACTGGGAAGCACTCCTGGTCATGGTGTACCCTCCAGCTCTCCTCCACCTGGGAGCTGGCCTCACCACAGTCCCCTCTCTGCAAGTTGTATGTCACCCATTGCAATCCACTCGGCCTGCCTGCGTGTAGCGTGGCAGCATGGTCCTGCCCAGGGCCTCCATTGTGGGAAAAAGCAGCTTGCTGGTCCTTGTCATGGTCACATCCGGGCTCTGTGACCTTCAAAAAGATACTCCTTTCTCTGGGTCTTGGTTTCCTCATATAAAGTGAGGGGTTGCCCTCAATTATAACATTTAGTCTTTAATGGGCACTTACATTTTTGCCAGGCACTGGACTAACCCCTTTATATGCAGTACAGGGTATTCCCCCAGCACTTATATGGGGCAGGCACTGTTATTAGCCCCATTTTACAGATGGGGAAACTGAAGATTAGAAAGTTTATACTAATGTCCAGGTCAAGCTCTGGAAAGTGGCAGAGTCAGGGTTTGTACACAGGTTTGGCTGTCTGACTGAGACACACGGCTCTCAACCACTTCTGCCTTGTTCTTCTAGGAGTGAGTCTGCCCAGAGCCTAGAAGGGCAGCATGAGACCTAAAACTAACATGTTCTCAATGCAGCTTTCTCCCTGAGGCAGGGAGATGGCACAGGCCTTCAGCCTGTCATCTTGAATCTTTGGCAGCCCTGTAGTCCTACAGTAGCTCTCAGCTGTGTGAACGCGTGAGAGTCAGAAAAGAGCTTGAGAGATTTCTTATCCAGATAGCAGGTTATAGCCTTCCTTCTCTCTCAGCTACACCCAGCTTCTATGCTTGTTTCAAATTTAAATGTGCAATGCCTGCATTCAGAGAAGATCACACATTGTACACATGCAGCCAAATGACTCATCTACGTGAGCACACCCGGGTAACCAGCACCCAGGTCAGCACACAAGAGTATTGCCAGCAACCCCGAGTCCCCAGCCGGCCCCCTCCTAATCATTACTTTCCAGGCCCTATGCATTTTGATCTGGAGCTATGAAGAAAAGCTGAAATAAGAAGTTAATTTTCAAATTATCCTTTCATCTCCAGGGAAATTCTACATCTGCAGGAAGGAGGTGGAGGGGGGGAGAAATTCAATGCAAATGTATTAAGCCCTCAATATAGCAATGGCTGAAGTGTGTCTTGGTGCTGTGGGACCTGTGTGTGTGTGTGTGTGTGTGTGTGTGTGTGTGTTGAGTGGTGGGCATTGCTGAGTTGGATGGAGGCACAGGGATACCGTGGGATGAGTGCTTGGCCCCAACTGCATGGTTAGGTCAGGCCTCACTGAGGAGCTCATGCTTAGCTGGGTCTCAGAGATTCAATCTAGAATCTTAATGCCCAACCTGCCTCCCATCCTCCACCCAGAGGAAACTGCTGCAGACTCCAGCACTCCATGCATGCCTGCTGGGGGAACTGCCTTCTGACTTCTTCAGAAACCATGGAGTGGGATGAAAGAGGGTCTGGGGGCTCACAGAAATGCCTGTCATTTGGGGAGGGTCTCTTGTGGAGTTGGCCTCTTGCCAGGCACAAGACTCTCTACATCATGGGCTAAGAATCCTAGTGAGGGCCTTGAGTTGAATAACGATGAAGCCTCTACTCCCTGAGACTCTTGCATGGGGGCTTATGGGCCTCCATCTGCCACACAGAGAGGAACAGAAGACTGGGTAGAGGGGAAAGCCAAGTGCTGAAGCAATCCCAGGCCCCCAGCTAGCCCTGGATCTGTGGCCTTATTATTCATTTTAACAAACAACTTGGACACGGTGAGCATGAGTGGTTTTCTGTCCACCCTCCCACCCCCTCACTGGTGAGAGGCTGTTGTAATGTCAGATTTCTCAGGTGACACAAAACCAGGGTGATCCTGCAGCAAGCATCTTCCTGGGCATCTATTTTACTTTAAAATTTCAGAAAAAAAAATACAGGTAGTTTCTTAAAAAGCAAGGGTATATTATTAAGTTAGAATGGCAGAATTCATGTGCCCTTTTGAGATTTCAAAGAAAACTTCTGTTGTCAAGAGGCTCTAGGTGGTCCCTTCACACCCTGTGCCTGTCTCCAGGGGTATACACACCTATTCTCCTCTGCAGTACAGGTGGCTACTTCTGTGGACAAGTCTGAGTGATGCTGAGCAGACAAGTAATCAGTGTCTATTACACAACATAGGGATATAGTTACGTATTATCAAGCTTTATCACTGAGAAGGAAGTTGTGCTATGAGTAAGGGTACCATTTAGCCGGGGACAGTCTTAGTGTGTGCCTGCTATCCAGGCATCATTATTAATAGCATCTCCTTCCAATACCAGAAGAGCCTGATTTAGATGAAAAATCATATGGTAGCTCTAGCTCTGAAAACCCAGCAAGATTAAGGGAGGCCTCAGAGCACATTCCCTTGCTATATTGCCATACAGTGGGCTAGAACCAAATCCACAATATCTCCCATGTATGCCTGTAAACTTTTCAGGACCCAAAGGAGGACATACCAGCACATGTAGACTGCATGTCACCATTCTGAAGGTCATGAGCATTCTGATACAAGAGCCAACCTGAAAACAAAACCCTCCCTAGGCTTTGTCTAGGAACCTTTGCAAAAGGAGCAGCTTCCCGTCATACCAGGTGGTACAGGGAAAGCTCCTGCAGGAGCTTCGAAGGTCTTCAGTCCAATTTCTTCATTTGCAGAATGAGGAACTGGCCCCAGAGAGGTGCAGTGACTCAACCAAGGTCGCACAGCAATTTCAAGGCAGAGGCAGGAAGAGAACTGAGATCCTGTGACTTCCACATGAGTGCCATAACACTGCACAGAGGTTTCTCTCCCCCGGGGTCTGTTCTGCCTTAGACCTCAAAGCTGGCCTGGCCACCACAATGAAGCAGAGTCCTAGGGAAGGACCGAGTCTGGTGCTTTCCAAACTTTAATATGCAAATGAATCACCTGGGGATCTTATTAAAAATGCAGATGCTATTTTAGTAGGTCTGGGGCAGGTCCTGAGAATCTGCATTTTTATAAGCTCCTGGTGAGGCCACCACTGCTCTGGGAATCACACATAGAAGAACTAGGCTCTCAACAAGCACTGTCTAATAGAAATATCATACGTTCTAAGCCGAATCTGTGATTTTGAATTTTCTAGTGTGTGTGTGTTATGTGCCATTGAGGCAGCTCCAACTCTGTGAATGAGCGATGTCCGCAGCGTCCTGCCCTCCGCAGCCTGCTCAGCTCCTGGGGACTCATGCCTCTGGCTTCTTTTATGGAGTCAATCCATCTCATGTTTGGTCTTCCTGTTTTCCTGCTGCCTTCTGTTTTTCTAGTAGCAGCATTTAAAAAGAAACAGATGACATTCATTTTAATATATTTCCTTTCACCCAATATATCCAAAATATTCTCATTTCAACATATAATTGCTATAAAAATGAGATAGTTACATTCTTTTTTTTTATATACAAAAATCTTGAAAATTCAGTGTGTGTTCTACACTGAGAGCATATCTCAGTTCGGACTTGCCCCATCAAGGACAAAGTTGCCTCATGTGGCTAGAGGCTACAGGGCAGCCATAGGCGATCACTCAGTGGATCCCAGCCCCGCCCCCACCCTGCCCACCAGTTGAATGAGACCATTTTGGGGGGGCCTTCCTCTGACTTTCCCCACGTTGTCAGGCCCACTCTTGCACCCTGGTCATGGGAGAGGTCTGCTCCAGTCCTAACTATGAGGAGGGACAGCAGCCCTGACTCTCACCCAGCCCAGCACCCTGTGAATACAGTAGCCTAGCTAGAGACAAGGCCGAGAAGGCCCAAACCCACCTTCTTCCTCCATTTCTTGCTAACACTGGGTTTATCTAGTTCTAAAGACTTCCATCTATCTGACTGGCGCTCTGGTGTCAGAATAGACAGTGAAATACTTGAAAGCGTGTGCACTCTGCTCTCAATTAAAGTGGGGCTGAGAATACTTCCCACACGGCTCAGATCCTGCCACTGTCTGGCCTGGTGGTTTGAAGGGTTCTGTGTGGGGCCGACCATGACAGTGAGAGACACAGGCTGTGATTCCATGGCGGAGTGCCAGCGTGACATCTGTGGGCCCTCTGTGACTTCGGGTGCGGCTCCTCTGCCAAAGAGACATCAATGGGATCATCTGACAGTTCCGGCCATGCTCACAGACTCTCTGGGAGAAATCCCACGTGAGCTCACGGTCTCCCTGTATATGTTTCGGGTCTTGTCTGAACCGGAACGAATGCTACCACTTCTTCCCCCATCTGTGACTTGCAGGCGACTCACCAGGCACTTCTGTTCACAGGTACCCCCTAGAAACCAATGTCTGAGAAACTGGGTCATTTGGCTCCTCAACCAAATGTTTGCTTTAGCTTGCTTTTGTCTGAGAAAGCTCATAGCTTGGTGCTACCTAATGCTAAACATATGAATATCTGGAAACATCTAAACACTCTGTGCTCTACAGACAAAACATCGTCATTAAGAATGTTCTGATTAATGGTGTTTTCTGATAAAGCAAAAACTCTTCCTTGTTTCGCTCCTTCTTGTTGCAAATCCTTCAAAGTTTTACTGGATTTTCTCCTGCCTTTCTAAGTAGAGTAGAGTGAGCAAAATCAAATTTTACTTAATGCTTCAATATCATTATCGGTCCTTGTAGGCATTTTTGCATATTGACCATATAGGCAATCATATTTCAATCAATCAACAAATATGTATTGAGTACCTGTCATGTGCCAGGTGTTGTTCTAGGCTCTAGGAATGCATCAGGGGAAAAAAAATTCTGCTTTGATGGTGCTTGTATTCAAATGTGTGCATGTGTGTTGAGATGAGGGGAGCAGTGGGGGGAGACAGTAAATAAGCAAATAAGATGTCAGTTATACCTGGCGATAAGTGTTCTATGTGCTGTCGCACACCTGGTGGGCTCCAAACTGAGGTCACAGAGCAGCCAAGGTTCCCAGGCAGTAGGCTGCCTCCCACACCTAATCCCAGAACAGATTTTGCTACTTGTCCAGATTCCTTGCTACATGAGGACCTGACCAAAACTTGCTCTCCAAGCTCAGTAGCTCCCTGGCTACCTATGGCTGGGACTTGCCACTGCAGTAAGTCATTGGGTGCCTCCTGCCCCCATATTTTCAGAGTCACTGTCTCTCATTTATCTGCCACCCCGTCTCCACCTGGTCCCTCGGTTTCCTCTGGGTTTGAAGCGATGACTGCGCGTGACTCTCACCCTCCACAGGGTCCCCTCCTGATGGGAGGGGAGGGGATGCTGTGTTTTCAGTGAGATAGCAGACGGGCTGTTTGTACCGTAAACTTTCCCCAGTGTCATGAGGTTGGAGCAGTGATAGCTGGAGGAAATATAAACAGCAATTTTCCATGCAGTTTTTATGTCTGTCAGCCAGAAGTGCCATGCCGACACAAACACAGTATTCATTTACTCAGTGTTTGATGCTGAAATGTGCCATAAAAACACATGGCCCTTCAAAGAGCGGGTTCACAGCAGCCTGCTTGAAGAGGCCACCAAAGTCATCTTTTCAGGAAAATAAAACAAAAATGTATTATTTACAAAACACTGCCCTAGGGGGAAGTTGAAAACATTTTTCCTATTTATGATCTGGTTCTTTCCACCTGACAAGTAGTGATTGATCTCCCCCGCCCTCACCCCTGCCCTTTCTCCCGTTTTAGGTGGGGCCCTAGTTCACAGGGCTTTCAGGTTAAATAACAAGTGCTCTGTGCCCAGCCCCAGCCCCAGCCAGCAAAACCCAAATGCCAGCAGCAACCAGGGGCTCATTTGAAGCCAGCATTTTTCTAGGAGGACAGACCAGGGGAAAAGACACTGAGTTGAGGACCCACCAGGACAGGCTATGGTCTTCATTAGAACAAGGCAGGGGGCTGTTAGGAGATTGGACTATAAAAGATCATTAGGTTGATCCATATGAAATTACCATTTTTTAATAAAAAATATTCATTATTGACAATATCATCTGGTTCCATCTAGAAATAAACAGCTACCATATATTGATTACTGCCTGTGTGCCAGGCATTGAACTAAGCACTTTTCATGAATCAATGAATCACGCAATTTAATCTTCATAATAACCCAATGGAGCGGTGTCTTGGGTTGGGTTCTCGAGGAGTAGAATTTAAGGATTTGTGATTTATTAAAGACAGGAATGGGACAAACCAGTTTGGGAGGGGGAAGCAGGAGGACAGGGACTGTGAGGACGTGTGATTTGAGGCAAAATCGTCATCCTGTGGGGAGTTCTGAAGTTCAGTTACACCTCAGAGTTTGTCCCATGTGAAGACAAGTGAGCTGGGCTATCATACCCACAGTCCATCATTGGCCACAGGCTCCCTCTGGGGGGCGGGGGGAGGGGTGGACGGTAAAGGCTTAGATACTTTCAAGTCTCTGAACGTGGGTGAAGGGGCTGCAGTAGCCCCAAGGCAGGCCTCTGGGCAAGGTAACGGGTGCTGGCCATTAGAAGCTGGGGGAGGAGAAGGCCATGGAGATGGTAAGAGGGAGTCGAGGGCAGACAGAGCATCTCCAACGTCCACTGGCGGTAGAGGTTAGTTTTATCGCTATTTCCCACATGAAGCAGCTGAGACTCAGAAGGGTACGAGTAACTCAGCTCTGGTCACAGAGAAGGAGGGCCAGAACTCGGTTCTCCTGAATTGGCCACTAAGCCATCCTCTCGGTGTCACTTCCAATGTCCTTGGTCTCTGGGGTCAACCTGGTGGTGCCTGGCTCCTCCTTTCCTTAGAAAGGGATAGCAGAGCTTACTTGGCTCATGCAGACAGATTTGGGGGGCACACCCAGTGACCAATGGCCATAGCTTGTCTAAGTCCATTTAGCAGAGAGCTGGACTCTTGGCCACGTTAGGTCTTCCTTGTACTTCCCTAGGTTGAAAGGGGGGCCCTTTCTTCCCCCAGCTTGGTGGGATCTGCTCACATGTCCCTCCACAGTCTCTGAAGCCTGTCTTGCCATTCAAGAGTCCCCTGCTGCTCCCCTTGGCCATGGCCAACAGCAAAGCACTATCTATGCCCCTGCCTGAGGAGGCTATTGCTGCTTTGATCAAGAGCTCACTCCAGCCCTGGCTTGGTGGCTCAGTTGGTTGGAACGTTGTCCCATACACACACACGCGCACACAGACACACACACAGACACACACACACACACATACACACGCACATACACACACAAAGGGTAGCAGGTTCAGTTCCTGGTCAGGGTACATACCTAGGTGGTGGGTTCAATCCCCGGTCAGGGCCCGTACAGGAGGCAATCTAACATTGATGTTTCTCTCTCACTCCTCTATCTTTCTCTCTCTCCCCCCCCTCTCTTTCTTTCTTTCTCTCTTCCTCTCTCTAAAATCAATAAGAAGATATCCTTGGGTGTGGATTAAAAAAAAAAAAGAAGAAGAGCTCACTCCAGCCGAGCCAGGCCAAGGACACATTGGCACCAGAGCACTTGGTGAGGGAATCACCTCCAGCTGCTGCCTCCTCGCTCACTCCTCCAGGCAGGTGCAGTCACTTGCCCTTAGTGGGCAGCCCAAGGTGGCCTTCCTGAGGGGGCTGAGTCAGAGCTCGCCAGCCCAGGACACACCACAGACGCAGGAGGCTGGGATGGAAGTTCACAACCCAATTCTGCCACTCACTACCTGAAGTGGTTATTTACCTTCTTTGTACCTTGGTTCTGTTGTCTGTAAACAGGAAATGAAAATACTCTACCCTGCAAAGATGAAATGAGATGTTATCTGTAAATGCCCAGCACAGAACGGGCATTTGAGAAATGGTTGGTCCCAGCCCTTTGTTCTAGGCTTTGCTGGCATGACTTTCTGTCACATTACCTGTTAACTTTGGGTCACTGTGTACATTTTAATTCAGCCGGCTGCCTCGATTGGGTGCAGGTGCAAGCTAGAAATGTGTCCTTTATTATCACATGTTTTTAAAGGTTTTGTCCCTTCTGACTTACCACCTAAGTTCTGTCAAAGAACACAGGCTGGCCTTTTTTCCCCATGGATTTTGACTAGCACAAAGCCAGCACCTGGTCCTCTGCATTGAATTCCATTATGCTTCATATGCTAATAGCGCCTCAGATGAGTCCCTGTCAGGCAGCACACCACCAGAGAAAAAGCAAAATGCTACATGACCCCGAGATGCTGGGTCACGCCCCGCTCCAACCTTATCCCCCATCCATAGAAATGCTGTCCTAGTTTTCAGCAGCCTAATTGAACATCAATCACATAAGAGAAAAGCCTGGCTTGCCACCCACACCATTGTGCTAAGAATAACTTCTGTTCCAGCAGTGGAGCTGGTCAGAAGCACGGCCGGTGTTTCCATCTGGAATTAGGTGTGAGGACTCAGAAAGCGCATTTGTCCATTTCGAGTCTGAAGCTGGCACGGGCCCTGAAACTTGGAAGCCTGACCAAAAACAAACAAACAAGCAAGAAACCTTGGGTCAACATCCAAACACTGACTTTACTGGAAAATCTGTCTCATGTTGAAAGTCTCTTTCCCTTTTGTGAGTTGTGTGGCTCTCATTTACTCTGTTCTTCCAAGCTTGTCCAGTTTCAATATTGACGTTATCTACTCAGACAGGCCCCGTCCACTCAGCATCTCACAGTGGACTCCTCAACCTGCAGGGCCTTTCAGTGACCAGCATCATGGTTTGCTGGTTTGGAGCTTACATTGGGTTTGGGAGTGATTAAATGTCTGGCTTTGGGGAAAGGATTGTTTACCTTTTAATCTTCCAAATCAGAAGAATCATCTATTCACTCAAAATCTATTTCCAGCATGGCAGCTTGTGCCAGTCACTGTGCCAACCTGAGCCCTGATTCCTTGAAGCACGCACAGTAAGGTGCCTCCTCACTCTCTTGGGGATCACAGTCTGACACCAAGGACCCCTTAACCCTGGCTGCACAGTAGAATAATCGAGGAGCATTTTTTAAAAAATACATTTTTATTTATTTCAGAGAGGAAAAGAGAGGGAGAGAGAGAGATAGAAATATCAATGGTGAGAGACAACCATCGATCAGCTGCCTCCTGCACACCCCCCACTGGGGACTGAGCCCACAACCCAGGCATGTGCCCCGACCTGGAATTAAACCATGACCTTCTGGTTTATAGGTCAGTGCTCAACCACTGAGCCACACTGGCTGGGCCAGGAGCCTTTTTTAAAGTACTCTTTACGTGTGTTTTCTTCTTTAACCCTCACAATAATCCTATAAAATAGATACCACTAACGTACTCATTTTGAAGATGGGGAAACTGAGGCACAGGTTGGTTGACTCCCTTGGTTATCCAGCATTGCAGGAAAAGAATAGCACCATAGGCGGTCTGCCTGCAGAGAGCTGCGCTGACCTTTGAACTGTCCTGCCTCTTCGAGTGTGGATGCATGGGATGGGTGGCGTGTCTGGAAATGACGAGAGCATGTGACAAACAGACAAACAAAAAACTAGGAAGAAGAAGCTGGAGAGATGGGCAAGGGCAGGGCAGGGAGGCCCCTGGGAGCCCGAACCAGAAGACTGGATCTTATTCAGTAGATGATTGGACTAGCTCTCCCCTAGACCAACTAGAGTACGAAGGTATTAGCTGGGGGCTCCGGATACATGTCTACACAACAGAAAGTAGGTCAGCGTCTTCGGGAGAGAGCGCTGAGGTGCAGAGGCTCTGTGATGGCAATCAGCTCTGACAGCAGCTCCGTGCTGAGTGGGGAGGAATGTGAGAAGGGCCTCCTACTCCTTTTCCCCACTAAACTCTTGCTTAGACATCTTATCGGGACCTGTGGGGTCAGCCCCAGAGCAGCTGGCTCTGTGCCTCCCTTCCCTGGAAGCTGCACTGCCTACCCAGCGCCTGTGCCCACTGTTCGTCAAGCCACCAGAGCCTTCCCAGGCTGCTGCCCAGTGCTGGCTCATCACAGGGCGCAGGCTGAGCTGTGACAGGGCGGCCATGGAGGGGCTGGAAACACATTATCCGTTAGCTAAGCCAGGGGAGAGGCTACCTCTCTGAAGCAGTGGGCTGGAACAGTTACACACATGAGCCTGGGTTCCAATCCCAGCTCTACTACTTACTACAGGGTATTGAGTGAGTCCCTTGACCTGTAGGAAGATCTGTTTTCTCATCTATAAAATAGGGTGAGCATTCCTACTTTGTAGGTTTGTCTGAAGAATTGGAGATGTTATTCATAAGACACCTAGGAAGTGTGCCTCAGGCTCTCAGTAAATGGCAGCTGTTATTATGCCTGATGATCTGCCGTTACGGTGTCCTCAGACCCTATGCGTCTAGACAGCCCAGGCTGACAGCCATTGAACAACCTCCAGATGAGAAACTGAGGCCGAGGGGACTGGTGGCTTTCCCAAGGTCGTCTGGGAACTGAACAGCAGAACCAGGAGTAGGAGGTACCTGTGAGAGCCCCGCGGCTCCCAGCGAGGAGCAGGGGTGAGAAGTTCAACTCCAGCTTGGCCTGACCACTCCCAGTCTCTGCTCTGATTCCCTCTCTCCACGATGGCACACAGACAACCTTTCTGGAAGGGTTGTGTGGACGAATAAGCTGTCATTCCAAAGTGCTGAAAAGTACTCCACAGGTGCCAAAGCATGACTCTCCATGGATTTCAACACCTCGGCTGGCATGCCTTCCCGCCAGATGCAAGCTGCATGAGGAGTGTGTGTGTGTGTGTGTGTGTGTGTGTGTGTGTGTGTGTGTGTGTGTGTGGCATGGAAAGGGAGGAGGAAAGAGAGGAGCACATAGAAGATTCGAAATTTCCCAGAGACCATTTCCATACCTGAACTCGAGTACACTGTGGCTTAGCCCCTGCTCTAGGATGCAGACAGAAGCGCTCTCTCTCTCTCTCTTCCTGCCCAGGTCCTCTGCATCCTGCTGTCAGCCACCTGCTGTAGGAAGGTGTGGGCACGGGCAGCTGGCCCAGGGCCCCACTCTGTGGCCCACAGGGGATCAGTGCCATGTTGCTGAGGGGCAGTGATTTGCCAAACCTTCAGAAAACAAGCAGCAGAATCCGGGGCTCAGGCCAGGTGACTGAGATAAAATAGGATGTCATGGAAAAAGAGTGGAATTTGGGAGCAGATGATTTAGGATTTGAATCCTGCTTCTTCTGATTTCTTTTGTGTGACCTTGGGGAAATGACTACTTTACCTATCTGTGCCTCAGTTTCTTCATCTGTGAAAGGGAGAAAATATTACTTCCTAGCATTATTTGGAGACATTAAATGAAGTCTCTGGCACATAACTACTTCATTCCTACCCCCAACCCTATCACCATCCCCTGGGGCTTTCTGCACCTGCATGGTAACATGGTACCTGGGCCACGAAGTGTGGACTTTAATTGTGGATTTGGAAAAGTCAGGAAGATTCCAGTATGAATTTGTTTTGGTTGCTGAAAACAAAGCCTCTCTCCGGAAGAGGCATCTCCCTTGCAGATGATGGCCTCAGGCATTGCCGGCGGTTTGCGATAAGGCAGCCATTGGTGGTGGCGGTGGGAAGATACCTGCACTTGACACTCCAGGGCATCATCCAGCATCCTGGGGAAGGGATCTGTGTCTATGCATATCTGTGGGACTCTTTCCACTTCAGTAAACCTCGACATTGTCTCTGACCCCATGGGTAAGAGGGAGGAGAATGTGGGGGGACTCAGCTCTTGCTCACTGCCTAAACCTCCACCCCCAGCACACTGGCTCCATCCTTGCCTGGTTACCCTCTTTGCCATCCAGATTTCACCCCAACATCATCACAAACATCACTTCTCTGGAAGCTTTGGCAGCCCAACAGTCTAAAGGGGATCTAGGTTCTTTATCTGCTATCATAACAGATGCCTCAGTTAGTAGTTAGTTATACATTCTCTGATGTGATAATGTAGTTATTGTCCATTCCCCTAATTACATTGTAAGTTCCATGAGAAAAGGACTTTGTTTTACAAGCATTATATCACCAGTGATTAGCACATTGTCTGGCATTCAGTAGCACTAACATATTATTTAAATGAATGAATAAATGAGTATAACACCTATAAGGTTCTAGACTCACACCAGTGAGTATAGACCCTCAGTTTCCATTATCTGAAATCCTCGCAACAACCCTGTGAAATAGATATCATCATTTCCATTTTACTGATGAACAAACTGAGGGTCAGAGAAGTGAAGTGGCCCTCACTTTCTCAGTCAAGCGGAGGTGAATTCAGGAGTCCCACCCTGAGCTGCCTGACTCCAGCCCCAGTCTTCTCTCTCCTTCACTCTACTTTGTCAGAAAGAAACCTAGACACAAGGAATAGTGACAAGGGGCTCTGCCAACTTGTTCCTTTTGGGGGAAAAGAGAAAAAAATGGGGCTGTGGAGACCAGACAGGATTGAACGTTAAGAATAAAGGATCAAAGGCAAGGAAGGAGCTAAAATGGCCATGGGAGTATTGTAGAAAGCTGTCTTTGATAACTCAGCAGGAAGTCAGCCTTGCAGGCCAGACGCCTTTGAAGACTGGATTCTCCATCTCTGAACCCAACCCTTCATGGCCCCCGCCTTGGGAAAGATAAAACCCTAACAAGCAACCGATTCTGAATGGGAGTTCATTCCACATCCCAAAGTTCGAAAAGGTGGTCTTTGTGGAATCGAAGAAGCCAGGATGATGATGATGCTTGACATCTTTGGTGCAACCTTAGGGAGACTGGCATTGTCAGATTCACACTGACACATGCTCAGACTGCCCTGCGGAGAAAACCCTGATAAATTTATCAGCAAATGTCTAACATTCTTGTACAATGTGGAGCTTCAAGAAACTTGCCAGGCAATTAAAAAAAAATTAATGGTGTCTTGCTCCACTGTTTGTAAAACAATATCTCTCTAAGCCAAAAAAGAAAAGAAAATCCCTGTATATTTTGTTCTTTTCCACTCGTCAAGCTCTGAGGTTTTATTTGCCCTGGGTTTGGAGAACAGGCGGAAATCAACACAGCTGTTTATGTTTAGTGGCTTCGAATGATCTCAGGGCACAAAGGATCCTCATGGGTGTCTCTGCTTTGTTGACAATTTTTATACCAGCTCTGAGCTCAGCCAAGGGGTAGTGTGAACTAGAATTGCCTTTCACACATCCCCGGCTGGGTTCATTTCAGGCATACTGGGGCCCTCTCTCCTCTGTCTCCTCTCTTTCTGCAGGACGGGTACTCTGTCTTCAGGCCAGCATCACTGGCTGTAGAGACAGCTTCAGAGATCAGTGAGAAGAGAATTGATTTCCTATTCCCGCTGCTCAGGGGTGGTCTTGGCACTTGTGTAGAGAATGATTCTGGGAGGAGCTGCTTCCCGGGAAGGAAGGGAAGACAGGCGGGATCTCATGAGTGACAGCTCCTGCTCATCTTAGGAGAGAACCCTGCTTGTCAGTGACTTTGTTATCCTATATAATCCTATATGATAATAGAGGGATATGCAAATTATCCGGGACGCCCTCACAGGTAATGATAAGCAGGAGCAGGTGGACATGGCTGCCTGCCGCATGAGGCCGGGGGACGTGAGGCTGCGTCAAATAAGATAAAATGCGTTCACATACCCTAAAGCACAAGCATCCCAGCAGATAACTCAATGCAGGTTATTGTGTAATCACAATGATTACACAATAAATCACAGTGATTACACAATATTGATTACACAATAAACTTATTTTCACTGAAAAAAAAAATCTTTATTTAATGATGCCCCAGTAAGGCTGCTGAGGCTTTCATCTGCCCCTTCCTGCACCGAAGCTGACAGGGTTCAAGGAGGAAGGACTCCAGTTTTATTTTCTCAGCACCCAGCTAGGAGGCCTCCCTGGAGCGGCTCTCCCCTCCGAGCCCTGCGCAGAATGGGTGCTCCACTCCAGCCCGGGAGCCCCGAAGGGAGGCGACGCGAAGTGCTTTCCCTCCGGGACCCCGCTCTCCCTGGGAATCCGGCCCAGAGGGCGCTCTCCCTGGGAACCCGGAAATCCGCCTCCTGGGGTGACCGCACAGCAGCCAGGCCTGGCGAACCATGGAGAGGAGGTTCTAACCCACTGCGCTGCAGGCTGCCTGTCAGGGCCCCTCAACAAAACCCCTCTGCTGTGCCCTGGCCCCTGCTGTGGGCCGGAGCTCCTCTGTGGATGTGTATGCTGGCAGAGGCCACGCAGCTGCCATAGTTGAAGTCGTCCTCGATGGAGGACCGGGGGTAGTGGGGATTGGAGTCGGCCATGTTGGCAATGGATCCCCAGTTCCCCACTGAATGACTAGAGCGCACAGACCTCAACAGTCCTCAGTCACTTCCTGAGCAGCAGTCAGCCCCAACCGGGGATCAAACCCGAAACCTAAGTAGGTGCCCTGACAGAATGGAACCCAAACCTTTGCTGTGGCAGAGGAGCTCCGGCCCACAGCAGGGGCCAGGGCACAGCAGAGGGGTTTGTTGAGGGGCCCTGACAGGCAGCCCGCAGTGCAGTGGGTTAGAACCTCCTCCTGATACAGCAAGGTTGCGGGTTGGATCCCTGGTCAGGGCACAGACAAGAAGCAACCAAAGAGAGCATATTAAGTGGAACAACACACTGGTGTTTCTCTCGCTCCCTTTCTCTCTCTAAAATAATCCATATATATAAAAGCCTAAGTGACGTTATAACCAGTTACCGAATGACCAGTTGCTATTATGTGTACTGACCACCAGGGGGGCAGATGCTCAACACAGGAGCTACCCCCTGATGGTCAGTGTGCTCCCACAGCCAACCTCCTGTGGCTGGCCAGCCTGCCGCAGTCTCTCCCCCGGGGCCAGCTGGCCTGATTGGCCCCGATGGTCCCCAATCGCCAGCCAGGCCGAGGGACCCCACCCGTGCATGAATTCATGCACCAGGCCTCTAGTCAATCAATAAAATTTAAAATGAAAAACATAAACCCTCAGGCTTGCAGAGTTGCTAAAACAGTTAGAAAGCGAAGTCCCATCCCTTCCCATTCATTCAACAAATACTTTATATGCTCCTTCAATAATTACACTGGGGATGGGTGTTTGTTTTTTTGTTTGTTTGTTTTGGTTAATCCACACCTGAGGACATTTTTGCATTGATTTTTTTTTTTTTTTTACAGAGAGTGGAAGGGAGGGAGAAAGACAGAAACTAATGTGAGAGACATCAATTGGTTGCCTCTTGCTGAATCCCCGCCAGGGCCCTGGAGTGAGCCTGCAACCCAGGTATGTGCCCTTGACCGGAATCCAACCTGGGACCCTTTAGTCCACCTGCAGAAGCACTATCCACTGAACCAAACCAGCATTTTTTTTTCTTTTTAAGTCCTCCTCTAAGGATGTTTTTTTCATTTATTCTAGAGAGAGAAAGGGAGAGGGAAAGAAAGAAAAACAGCCATCAATTGCCCAAGCAATCCGATAGGGATGGAACCCACAACCTGTGTATGTGCCCTCACCTAGAATCAAACCCATGACCCTTTGGTGCATAGGAGGACACTCTAACTACTGATCCACACCGACCAGGGCCTGGAGGTACATTTAAAATTTTTTTTTCAGATATGCCTTGGCCAGGTAGCTCAATTGGTTGGAGTCTCAATCTGTACACCAAAGGATTTTCTGTTGGATTCTAGGTTAGGGCACATACTTAGGTTTAGGTTAGGTCCTGGTGGGTCAGCAGGTGCAGAGGCAGCCTACTGGTATTTCTCTGCCACATGGATGTTACTCTCTCTAAAAATCAATTTTAAATACATCCTCAGGTGAGAATTAAAAATATATATATATTAAAAAATTTTCAGATCTAAAATTTTATTTGGTTCTTTTTTAAATTTTAGTTTTCATTTATAGTTCACATTCACTATCCTATCTACACTAATGAAAGAGAAAGATTCAAATTGACCATACCTTTGCGATGCCCACCAACCAATCAGGAGTGAGTATGAAAATTAACCCAACAAAGATGGCCGGTTAATTTGCAAACACAGGCGTGGAGTGGCTGGGGGTGTTGCCCCAGCCGCTCCAGGCCTCTGGGCAATGTGGGAAGGCGGAAAGGCGGCTTCAGGCTGGAGCAAAGGCACAAAGGCGGCTCCGGCCAGAGCAAAGGCAGTGCCAGCAGCCAGGGGAAGGAAGGCCCATTCTTGCACAAATCTTCGTGCACCGGGCCTCTAGTATATATACATATATGCAGGTAAAACTGGATTTTCATCTTTGTTAGCTAACACAATGTTTATCTGTTTGTTTGGGAGAGGGCTCACCTCTCCTGCCTGAAAAAGCAGAGGGCAGAGATGGGTATAAGCAGGCCAACTTCCATGTCCCCGACACTTGGCACAGAGCTTGGCTCACTATAGGGCTTAATAGGTGCTCCCTGGATAATTAGAAAGTGGAAAAATACAGAAAATCCCATGGGAAAGTAATTTAAAACCACCCATAACTCCAACCCTTTAAAGCAATGATATAAAATAAGAAGAAATTACTCGTCTCCTATCTTGCCCCTCAGAAGTACCTGCTGTTAACAATTTGGTGTGGTTCCCTCCTTCCTATACCTTGTCTTTACTAGTGGATTTATTTACACATATGTAAAAACATAAATATATGAATTCATTGGTTGATTCTTGTATGTGCCCTAACCAGAGATCAGACACGCAACCTTGGTGTATCAGGAATGGTCTAACCAACTGAGCGACCTGGCCAGGGCTAAATGATTTCTTTTTTTAAGTTGTCCACTGTCAAGATTTTTCATGCCAATACACACTTTTATGAGCATAGACCTCTAAGAGTTAACTGCTCCACGCCCTCTCTGAGAGCCCCAAGCCCTGGGCACCACTGGCCTCCCTCCCACGGGCAGACATAGGCCAGGAGCCCCTCTCCTGGCCTCTCCCAGTGGATGCTCACCATGCTCCACGCCGGGGGCAGAGACAGAGCATAGGCATGAGGCTCTCAGGATGAGAGCAGCTACCAAAAGAGGAAGCACAGCAGAGGGGGCAGCAGGAAACATGTGGCTTAGTGCCTAGAGGCCCACGCGGAGCCATGGTCAGGCTGTTTAATGCCATTGGTGGTGCTGACTTAGAGGCACCATTTGGGCAATTACGTGGCTATGTTTGTGCTGCAAGGGCAGTTAGACTGGCTGAGGGTAGGTACCTCTCAATGAGAAAATCTTGCTCAGAAAGTAAAAGAAGGCCTGAGTTTTTTTCAGATTGGCTGTCAATTGATTACAATTATCCAGGTTATTGCCTTAATAGTCCTCCATTCTAAAGGGTTGAGAGAGCAAAGCCTTTGTAGCATTTCTTAAAGTGCTTTTCAATCTGCCTGCGCCCAGAGAGCTTTACTAACGTACCAATGCCTGGGCCCCATTCCCAGAGAGTCTGATTTGATTGGTCCAGGGTGGGGCCTGGGCAGCCTTAATTTATTAATTCCCCAGGTGACTCCCATGAACAGCCAAGGCTGCAAGCAAAGCGTGAGGGCCAGCTGATTCAGAGTCACCAAGTGCTGTTTAAAATGCAGACTCCCAGGTTCAGAATTCTATGTCTCTTGGGGGATGAGATTTTAAGGATCTGTTCTTTCAACAAGCACCCCCAGTAACAAGCAGCCCAGTGATTCTTAAACGTCTTGTGTAAGGACCACTGGCCCACCTTTGCCTCCCAGTGGACACCAGCAAGCAGGTAGCTCTGTCTCAGAGCCTGAGCATTAGGCCAACGGGCCCCATAACTGGCCTGCGCCCATTCCTGGCCTCACTATTAAGACCACTATCATTCACAACCCTGGGTGCTTACGGAGCCTTTCTGCCTATTTCCTCAACGGTGAAAACGGAGCAATTGTGCCACCACACAGGAGTGCTCTGGGGGTCACGGCAATGAAGTGTACAAAGGCACATCTCAACAGGAAGCCATCATCATCATTTCTACTGTTATTGTTATACCTTTCATAGTGTATAGTGAACACTAGTGCCCACTATTCAGAGTTCAGGCTCTGGAGTCGGAGTGCTTGGGTTCAAATCCTGCTTTTCTATTTACTTAGCTGTGGGGCTTAGGTAAGATACTAAAACTTCTCTGGGCCTCAGTTTTCTCTTCTGTAAAATGAACATAACAGTAGTCATACACGTCATGGGATTGTTGTGAGGATTAAAGGTGAGGTATGTATAATGTTCACTGTAGCTCCTGGCACACAGGAAGAATAGCTTCGTAAATTGTGGTTCTTACCAGCATCATCATGATTACTGGGACTGTCAGGTCTAATGCGTGGAAAGAAGAATGGATGATACAAAACAAGGAATCTAATTTTTAAAAAAGATCAGTTTGAAACTCAACTAGCTAGACTTCTCGATTGATACAATTGATAGTAAAAGAGTGGGTAGAGTATTAAAAATAACAAGCAAAAAAAAAAAAACAAAAACAAAGAAAGAAAAAAGCTTGCAGGTAAGATTCAGCCAAGAATCTGGACATAGCTCAGTCCCCTACACTTTACTCCCTGCAGGTACAGGCCTAGATGGTACTCAGCACAAAACACAGGGGGAGCTTCACCATGTCACCAGGACTGATCAGGCTGTAACCACCTGCATGGACTAGGGAATCCAAGGCTACTTTCCTCTTCTCCTTCACCTCTTTGCCCGCAGACAATCTAGGTATTCATCTTTTATATACATTTTCCCTGCTCCCATCTCTTTTGTCAGGAGACATTCTTATTTAAATTTGCATACACTCCTATCCCTCAGCAGATGAGGATCCAGTTCTCTCCAGGGGTTCTGCAAATCTCTGAGTTAGGCTCGGAGGAATTAAGGTGGGGGAGAGGAGGCAACTTTCCTTCTCATGGCCATCCCTGACTCTGAATTTCTGCTCCCATCACACCCAGGATCTCACTCTATTCCCTGTTCTCTTTCTTCTCCAAAATGAATCCAGATTCGAAACTCAGCTGTGTCATTTAAAAAATAATACTCACCCTCGCCGGTTTTGCTCAATGGTTAGAGTGTCAGCTCATGGACTGAAGGATCTTGGATTCAGTTCTGGTCAAGGGCACATACCTCAGTTGTAGGCTCGGTCCTCAGCCCCGGTTGCCATGCATGAAAAGGAAGTAACCAATGGATGTGTCTCTCTCACATCAATGTTTCCCTGTCACTCCCCCTCCCTTCTATTCTCTCCAAAAAAAATCAATGGAAAAAAATATCATTAGGTGAGGATTAACAACAACAACAAATCCTCCCCATCAAAAGCAGAATCGGGTCTCTCAAAGCATTTGGTGGCACAGCAGGCTTTATTGCGATTTTGGGGAAAGGAAAGGGTTTTACTTTGCTACCTTGCTCTGCTTCTGTCCCTCCTCAGGAGTTCCTTCACATCGCTCTGGCTACTCCATATTGGGGGCCCTTCATATTAAACCTCTCCCAGGAAACTGAATTTTTTTCACTTATTATGGACAACCATAGCTTGACCTCTGTGGCCTGGGCTGGCCTTCTGATATCCAAATGCTCATTAGTGTTATCTCTAAGATAACCTAAGGTCTCAGAGGCTCTCTCTGAAGCAGCCCAGAGCTGGCTGACTTTGGAATTTCAGACTGGCCTATTTACCAAGTGCCTGAATATGGGAGGAAGTGATATGTGATTTATATTCCCACTGATGTGATTTATTTACACATCTACACCACCTGCAGAAGGCAAAATAGTCACAGCCTAAGTTTTAATTTTTTTCTTTTATATTTATTCTTATTAATATTTAGCCAATAGTTTATTGAGGCTAAGTTATCCTCAAAGAGTTACAACACTAAGGGTGGAAAGGAAATATTTCTCTCCATGCCTTTTCAGTTTTTTATTAATCAGAACGTTAATTTAATCAATTAGCTGCCAACCCCATGAATAGCTGACTCTCCTTTGTGCCTTGTTTATCACTGTATATTATGCACTGCTTCTATTAGAGTATTAGTTATACTGTTTTCCATTCATCTCTCTATTTGCTTCCCTGACTACGTGGTGAGTTCTCCATTTTTTCAGTGGTGAAAAAGGACAAGCCTCAGACTTGGAAACAGCAGTTGTATGATTCTTGAAACCTTGAGAGCAGAGAACAAGAGCTTATTATTTGCTCCCTATCATATTGCCCACTCCCTGGCACATAGATGGCACTCAACAATTTATTCATTGAATTATTGACTGAGCCATCCCATAACTGATTAATCAATAGTTTATGATATAGCATTTAGTCAGGGTCATTGCCTCAATGCTCATAAACACACACACACACACACACACTTTCACAGAGACTCCTCACACTCCAAAATCTTCAGGTGGGAGAACCACAGTCTTCCAGAAATCACCATTGTGCATATTGATCTGCATGCAGACCCAGAGACCAAGCTGGAAGAAGGCAGATTAGAAGTCGTTGGGGGCAGGGTGAGCAGATTTTCTAAATTCAGCCACTACTGAAAGGTGGGCATTTGTGCCATCTCTGAGAGCTATGTATTATAGTTGTCAACCATATCACAGAAAATTAAGGGAAAGTGAGCTTTTGAAAATAAGCTAATGTGATCTTTTTTACTCCCAAATAAACTGAATATTTCGCTTTTTCTATTATTCCAGAGACTTGCAACATGTCCTTTCATCTGTTATAGTCAGGAGTCTCCAAGAGGCTGTTGACTACCCCGCCCCCATCCCTGCATTTTTTGTGATAGACTGGGACTTGGATGTTTCAGGATCTTCACAGGGCTGTCTTCTTGGGAGGTCAGGTGCAACCAGGGGTCTTTAACCCTAATGAAGGATGGGTTGATGGGACTGGTCACTTGCAGGTCAGCTCTGAAGCCCCCATTCACACTCAACTAATCACCAGAGACTGATGTCAGGATCAGAAAGGGATGCAGCTGGCCCATCCTGATCTAAAGTTGGCTCTTCCTACAACCAGGGAACTGTCCGAACTCTTAGGATGATTCAGTAGTCCAGAGAGCTTTGAAAGTAAGTTTCAAATTTCCCCAGCACTGACATGTGGGCCATTTTGAAAGCTTAGAGTGAGACAGAACAAAAGGAGAGAAGGGTTGTCTAAGTTGAGATTTAAAATGTTGGGCTGTCCATAGTGCATATAATTTTTAAAAATAACATTTTAAAAAAAATCTGGATTGTATGTTGTTTCCAAAATAGTTTGCCATTGTCTGAACCAATGACTTCTTTAGCTAACAATGCTCACCAAACATACTGATTTAAAATGACTTTTCATGTGAACATAGAATCTATGTGAAAGGAGTAACTTTATAGTTTATTTAATAATTTGAGATGATCTTATTTAAGGAGGAATCTTGCAATTATCTTTTTTGCTACAGGGAAAATGTAGCTTCTCCCCCCCACCCCCCTCCCCCCACACACACTTATCTGCTTATTTTGATAAATCATTTTGCTTTAAGTAAAGAAACTATGACTTATAGGAAAGCTATAAAGGGAAATAAAAATGTTCCAGGAAAGAGCAAATAAAATTATTGAAGGGATGAGGAGGCAGGGAAAGAAATTTGGAAATACACTTGAAAAAATTTAAGTTTTCTGGCAAGCAATATGAGAAATGATCAGACTTTAGTTATATAAATCCCACAAGGTTAAAGTGAATGCTCATATGTTTATCAAATTCTACAGTATTAATTCGTAACAGGTACTTTTAATACCAAGGAAAGAAAGAAAGAAAAAAAGAATGCAATGTTTTTCCTATTAGTGCACATTTGAGGGTACACATTAAAAAAATGACCTTGGCAGCAAATAGGATTTAAACGGGAGATAAAAGATGGCAAACACACAGCATGTAAGTCATTATTTCTATTTCTGTACCCACAACAGACATTATTAATTGATCATACTGCTGTTTACAACTAAACTACATCGATGCACCCTCAGAATTCTTTTCAGCACAGTGTGACAGAAAGTCACTTAGCTGTAGATGACTCTTGAGATGAAACCCTTTGCTACCTCTGGTTTAGCCTTGTTGTTACTCAAAAGCTCCAGACCACCAGCATGGGCATCACAGGGGAACTTACCCCAAAGCAGAACCTCAGCCCACTTCCAGACCTACTGAATCAGAATCTGCATTTTAGCAAGATTTCCTGTAATTCTTATGTATATTAAGGTTTAAGAAGCCCAGGAAGAGCACTGAATGCATGATGTATTCATTGAGGCTGGAGGAAGTTCTCAGGCATTAGAATGCATCCAAATCACTAGGTTAAAACTCTTGTTAAACCTAGATTGCTGGGTCCACCTCCTGAGCTTTTTGGTTCAGTAGGTCTGGGGTGCGTTTTGGGCGTGTGTTTTTTAACCATTACTTTTATTTTGTCAATTACACTGGACAATCTATATAATTTTATAGTAGTTTCAGGTGTACAGCATAGTGAGGTGGGGGTTTTCAAACCAGTATCCAGGTGCTGCTGCTGGTCCGGGGACCATACTTTGAGAACCATGGCATTAGGGCCATGGAAATACTTTGGAATATCTCCAGGATCTTTAAAGTCGAAGACTGCAGTATCTTTCCATAACTCTTGGAACACCGTCAAAACCAGAATTATGGGCAGGAATCTAAAAGGCTCTCCTCCTGGAGAACTGCTGCTAGCATTCATTCATTTGATCATTTCATTGACTGTTCTGTCTACAGCATGATACTTGATGCTGAGAGAACCTAATAATAGTTTAAATGCAGTTCCTAACTTCGAGTCTCTCTCTTTAAGAAGAAAATAAACACATGAAACGATCCATAACAAGGTGGCAAAAGGCAGAGTGCTCAGTAAATGGCACCGACCACGTGTGATTTAATTTCAGAGGGAAGGAGGATACCTGACATTATATATGAGACTGTATGCATTTCAGCCTAGCGAGACCAGAAGTTGCTATTTATAATATAGAATGGGTGTAACGTAAGGTGGGAGAGGGGACAGACCAGGATAAGAAAGCACCTTCTCATTTCTTGGTGCTGTTTTTAGAGTTTTAATTTTTATTTGTTTAAACTTGTTTCCTCTGGTCTGGAAAATGATAAATCAATGCCATCAGTATTGTAAATCAGTCTACAGGGTGGGCCTACAGAGACAGAAGAAAGACAGGCAGCTTATATGCAGAGGTAACTGGGGGAGAGGGGAGTAGCAATCGTTAATAACAATAAGAATACTCGACTTTGATTAACCCTTTATATCGCCAGGTACTTGTGCTCGAGGATTGTCACGCATTATCTCATTTAATCCAAACAGCAGCGCAGTATATAAATGCAGTCAAACCTCCTCCTCACTCCAAGTGAAAAACCGAAGCTTTCTAAGGATGCATGTAAGATGAAAGCATGTGTCCAGTTTCAATCCAGGCAGTGCTCCTCAACCATGAACCGCGAGGGTTCTGGCTGCCTGGACCATCCCTTTCAATTCTCACATCCTTTGAGTCAGCGAGGAACCCAAACTGCAACTGCGATGAGGGAAGAAATCCTGGGGGAATTAAAGTCGAGGAACCTGTGGGGCCAGTGTGTCCAAGGCAAGGACAGGGAGGGGCTCCTCCATGACATGCAGCAGGGGATTAGCCTGAGCCAGCCAGGGCCATGGAGCCTCGCTGGCTTCCTCCGGACACTCTAATTACAGAGTCCCGGCAGATTGCAAGGAGGAGCTGTTTCGGGGCGGGAAGCTTCCCTGGGTATTGTATTTGCCCATAAATACTTCAAATAGTTAAGTGAAATGTGCAGCCTTTGAAAACTGAAGAGGAAGCTATAGGGAGGCCCCCCTGGCCGCCTGGCAGAAAAGAAGAGAAATGGTTGGCTCGTCGTTAACGCGGGAGACGGGGAGCAGCCAGCTGGGGGGCCGCGGGGCCTCGGGCGCGACTCCGGAAGACTTAAACCGTTAAGGTGGCCAGAATAATTTGAAAAGGGAAACAAAACTTCCCCGAGCCGTGCCCGCCGGAGGGGACGGAGGCGGACGTTTGCGTTCGAAAGGGCATTTTTCAAAAGTAGGTTTCAGGGCGCGGGGTGTGGGCCCGCGGGAGGCGCGCCGCCAGCGCCGTGCCGCAGAGCGGCCGCGGCCGGCTTTGTACTTGCGGCCAAGCGCGCCCCAGAGTTTCGGCCGCGGCCCCGGAGTTGAGGCCACGCCCCCTTTGCAGTGAGAGCTGCGGCCGCTGATTGGCGCGCCTCGGACCAATGGGCGCGTCGGGGCGGCCCCGGCTGTCAGCCCGCGCCGCAGCCGCGGGGAAGCAGCCTGTCTTCCCCCGCGCGGAGCCCCGCAGCCAGCGCAGCGTTCCCGGGAACTGCGGCAGCCGCTCGCAAGCGCAGCCCTGCCCAGCCGCGCGTCCCGCTGCCCGCGCCCCACGGCCCTAGCCTTGCTGCACTATAGCTCACGGAGCATGTGCAGACCCGCAGGCGTTAAGGTGCTATCTGTCCGGGGGGCTTCGGGGAAGTGGTGACTGTCACGCCTAGAGAGACCTTTCGGGGGCTCTCGCCGCGCCTCTGCGTCGCGGGTGACACTGCGGTGCTCCTCTCGGTGGTCTTGAGACTCCTTGAGCTCCGTGCGCCCTCCCTCTCCTTCCTCCGCGGTTCGCGCCTTCCCTCGCCGCTCACACCGCAGCCTCACGGAGCGGGAGGCGTGTGTGTGCCCGCCGCTTCTCTTCCAAAGGGACCTCCTCACTTCGGAGACGCAGTGACAAATTAATATGGGATTACAAGCCTCGGCTTCCCAGGAGAAGAATCGCAAGAGGCAACAGTCCCTGACTGCCCAGAGCTCTTGAATAGGCCACCCCCAAGGGGCGTAAGACCCGACTGCAGCATCCATCCATCCAGCCGGACCAGTTGAGCGCCTCGACCAGTCCTCTGCAGCATTCCCGCACCCCGAAGGTGCGCTCGCTGGGTTGCTCCGAGCTCCCCGACCTCGGCTTTTTTCTTTTTTTTCCCCTCCACTGGTGGTGGGCGCCTCGCGGGCTGAGCCCGGCGCCTGCTCTGCTGCCCGCGCTGCCTTTAGCGGTTGCCTCCGCTGCCGCTGCCAGGGACGTGCTGGGAAAACCGAAGCCCCGGGAGAAGATGCCGGCCATTCTGGTCGCCTCCAAAATGAAGTCGGGACTGCCCAAACCCGTGCACAGCGCCGCGCCCATTCTGCACGTGCCCCCGGCCCGGGCCGGCCCCCAGCCCTGCTACCTCAAGTTGGGAAGCAAGGTGGAGGTGAGCAAGACCGTCTTTCCCAGCCAGATCCCGCTGAAATCGCACGGGCTGCAGGAGCCGGCGGGGGAGGGGCTGCCGCTGCGGAAGAGCGGCTCCGTGGAGAACGGGTTTGATACCCAGGTGAGAGGCTGTGTGCCGGGGCCATGTTCGGGGGTGCGTGGGGCGGGGGGATGGGTGAATACTTTTTTTTGCGGGGGGGGGGTTGGCATGGCTGGATGGGGGGAAAGGACTACTCTGTGGGCGGAGAAGGGAACCATTCCATTAAGGCCGGCAGGTTGAGGGATGCGAGAGGAGAGTGGGCTGGCTGGTGGGTGTGGCCCGGGTTTGCCTTAAGGATCTATATCAGACCAGGGTACAGGCCCACCTGAGGCTTCCTTTGGGGGTTGGGGTCGGGGTGGGGCGCGGCCAGGTGTTCTCTAAAAAACGTATGCAGCCCTGGAAATAGGTCCTGCATGTTGAGGGCTTGGCCCCCCAAAGCAGCATGGTCTCCGTCTGTCTGTCTGTCAGTTCTGTAGAGATTTCTATCACTGACAAGGAATGACCAGGGGCCTCGATGGGCTCCATGCCCCCCTAGCTGCAAAGTCTGAGGGTGGCAGTGAACCTGTTCCCTGGGCTTGAAGATGACCCGCCCTGCTGCATCCTTTGGACTGACAGGGGTCCAAGTCCGGGCTTGGTGCTGGGACTGCAGTAGGAGGAGTGCCTGGTGCCCCGGCTGCGGCAGCCAGCTGGAGACTCCTAGTGTCTTGGCTGGCTGTGGCGGTGGAGGTGGGGGTGGCTGCTCAGAATGGCGGCCCAAAGCTAAGCCCCTCCTTCCTGGGGAGTTGATCCTGGTTCTGGTATCCCGGGTAACTGGGGGTGGGGGTGAGGGGTGGCTTGAGGAGAAGTGGTGACTTCTACCTTTCCAGACTGAGCTCACATCACCCAATTCGGCTGGGTGACAGGCCCTGGCCATTCAATCTCTTTTAAGGAAATCAGCAAGGGCCAATCCGGTTCTCTTGGCCTCCAGCCCTCCCTGCTGTTTTTTTCTTCCCTCTTCTGGTAGGAGGGAGCAGGGGCACGCTGTATTTTCTTGGCAGTCAGTCATCAGGGACTTTTGGGGACAGGCCTACTTGACGGATATGACTGTCCTGGTCAGGAGAGACAGGAAGCCAGAGGGGGAGGCAGTTTGGGGCTGGGTGTCGGGGAAGTGGCAACAGACCAGCTGACCTTTTTGGCACTTAAGTCTCTGCTGACGCTGTCTCCACCTTCTCCTGAGCTTTCTCTGATCAGAGGCTAGAACTCAACACATTCCTAGCCTTTCTGATGGAGGAACTGGAGCTGGAAGCTAATTGTAAGCAGACTTTCGGAGCTCTGGGCTGGAGAAGGCCCTCAAAGCAGATTAAGCTCCCACACCAGGCTGATAAGCATGACCCTTGCTGCTGCACTTGCTAAACGTTTTTGGAAGCTGACAGGGTTGAGTGATGGCGTGTGGGAGGAAGGCAAGATTTCCCCCAGTGCTCCTCCAGCGGGTCTCTGCTCAGGTTTTGTGTTCTGCTCTGTTTTCCTGCTGTTGGCCACAGGATTTGTCCAGCGAGCTCTGAAATGGGAATGAACTCACGGGCACATTCTGTCAGAGTCTCCCCTCTCCCCTCTTCCTCCCCCTTCATCCTTGGAGGTGGGGCTTGTGATGTGTTGTGGGCTGTATGTGGGAGGCCTGAGCAGTAACTCTGGGATGTGATACATCCAGCCTGATGATGGGACCTGAGGAATGAGAGGGAAAGTAGATGTTGGGGTTGATTGTTCACACCCAGGCAGCTGTTCTGCCTTCACCCATTTGACCCTGTATTGAACATTGTTGGAGGACTTGCACTGGGAAGGCTCTGGAAAGGTGATTCATCACCCTCTTGCCTGAAAAAAAAGGTTCTGCAGCTGGCATGGTCTCATCCCTCAAGGCTTTGCTTCCCTCCCTCACCTTTGGTGCACAGTTCCCAGAATGCCCCATTCCACCTTGCCTTCCCTCGGTGGGATCTTGTTCACCTTCCATGAAGGTGGTTTAGATGGACTGCTAAGGAAACTGGCCTCGTCCCGGTAGGCTATCCTGGTTTTTACCAACTGGCCCTTTCCTTACGTGTCTGGGATTCCTGGGGGCTCTTCTCTGTGGCAAGTGGAAGATCCTTGTTCTCACTGCACCACCTTGGCATCAAAGTGACCTTGGCAAAAGGGATTTTCCCTTCTTTGGACCCAGCTACCGCCCAGTCTGCCTGACACGGTGCCTATTCACCATGTAGGAAAGCCTCTTCATTATGACTAAACGACTGTGTCTGGCTTGACATCTGGTAGTCCCCAGTGCAATAGTTATCACTAGAAGATACCGTAAAATGATAAGTTAAATGGCAAATGATATCTTGGGGCCTCTGAATCCCATTTTATTTAGGGCATTTGGGGCAGAAGGCTGGATTGTGCAGTGGTCAATAGTACAGGTTTTAAAGACAAGTAGATATCCATGGTTTCCTATCTCTACCATGTAATAATAGCTGGGTGACCTAGTCACTTAACCTATCTGGGCCTCCCTCAGTGTTCCCATCTGTAAAAATGGGCATAAACAACCACAAAAATGGTGAGAATTAAGAAAAATAACATATGTGAAGTGTTTAGCCCAGTGTCTGGCAAATAAGGAACACAATAAAGTTAGCTATTTAAGAGATAGGGCATGTGGGCATAGCTTATTCTCTTAAGCCCGTGAGAAAATATCAATTGGTTCACAAGGATTTTCAGAGCATCAATCACCTGCCTAGTACAACAGGCACATTAGGAAGATGAGGGAAGGGCAGAACCACTTGTTGAGGTCCTGATGTGCCAGGCTCTTTACATATTATCTCATTTCATCCTTACAGTAACATTTAAAGCAGATATGGCCTTTTCTATAACAATAATTTCCTATAACAATTATATATATATATATATATATATATATATATATATATATATATATATATATATATATATATATATAAAGAGCCAGGGTCCATAATGTCCAAGACGACTGAACAGATGACCGAACACTGGAAGTCAGTCCAAGGGGGCTGTGGATCAGGCCCAGAGAGAGGCCCAGATTGAGAAGAAGGGTCTGATCCACAGCCTCTGTGGCAGCTGTTGATCACCCCTTGCCTCTCTTTCTCTCCGGACCTCATCAGCAGCTGTGGGGGCTGCTGATCAGCCCTGCCTCTCTGATCAGGCCCAAAGATAGGCCTGGAGATGCTGACTAGCATAGAAACCAACCAATCAGAACCTAATCTGAGTGAACTGCGAAGGCAGAACCTAAGGTGAGGCTGAGGAGGAGTTTTAAGGGCAACAACTGTTTGGTGTAGGGTGTAAGAAAGCAGTTCAATTTTTTAATGACCAGTTTGGCAGTATAGTGCATATGGCTGGCTATCAGTCCAGATATAGGGATTATGTATTTTTGTCTGCCAAGAGCATTGCCTCCTGCTGAAAAAGGCTTTTCCTCCCATTTAAGCAATCCTATCCTATATAATCTATCTATACTAATAAAAGGGTAATATGCTAATTAGACCAGGTTGACCGGCCATCTTCTGGATGTCCAACTTCCTTCCAGACAAAGCCATGGTGGTGGGGGCCAAGGCAGAGGCAGTTAGGTGTGATCAGGCCAGCAGAGGAGGGCAGTTGGGGGCAAGATCAGGCCAGCAGAGTGTTAGGGGCAATCAGGCTGGCAGGGGAGGGCAGTTGGGGGTGAGATCAGGCCTGCAGGGGGAGGGTAGTTGGGGGTGAGATCAGGCCAGCAGGGAAGGGCAGTTAGGGGTGAGATCAGGCCAGCAGGGGAGGGCAGTTAGGGGTGATCAGGCAAGCAGGCAGAGAGGTTAGGGGCAATCAGGCAGGCAGGCAGAGGCAGTTAGGGGTGATCAGGTAGGCAGGCAGGTGAGCGGTTAGGAGCCAGCGGTTCCAGATTGCAAGAGGGATGTCCAACTGCCAGTTTAGGCATAAATCGGCAGTCAGACATCTCCCAAGGGGTCTCCGATTGGAGAGGTGCAGGCTGGGCTGAGGGAACCACCCCCCCCACCCCCCCAATGCACGAATTTCATGCACTGGGCCACTAGTAATATAATAATGGCAAATCATTACATAGCATTGCCTATATGTCAGGAATTGTTCTAAAGGTATTACATAAACTACCTCATTTGATTCTTACAACAATCCAATGAGATAAGTGAGGAAACTTATGAGGAAACTGAGGCAAAGTTTGGGTTAATGACCTTGTGAGTAGCAGAAGTTGAATTAGGACCTTGACAGTCTGACTGTGAACTCCATGCCCTTAACCATGATGCTACACAGAGATGACCACGGAGACTTCCTGATTTCTTTCAGGCCCTGATTTATAAGACCACTGCTCTAACCATTGAGCAACAAGAGTAAGTGAGACTCAGCGAGGTGGAGTCACTTGCTTAGGGTCATCCTGCCCCAGTGTGGTACAGCAGGGATTCCAGCTCAGGTTGTTCTGGCTTTAAGGCCAGTGGTCTTTCCATTCTCTGTAGCTGCCTCCTTCAGCTGTTCGGCAGATGAACAGGGTAAATAAAACGTGGCTGGGCCTTGGGGATTTTATAGTCTAGTTGGGAGACATAACTGATGTACCAAGGGCAACAGCACAAAGCACAGACAGGGCTGAGAGGTATGTTTGGGCTTCAAAGGAAGAGAAGGGCCCTGATGGCTAGAGAAGTCCAGAGGGCCTCATGGAGGAGGCAGGAGGTGGCTGGGCTGCAGTGATAGGCAGGAATGGCATGGCTGGGTGGGGAAGAGGTGAGGTGGGCATGACAGGGAAGGATGAGGAGCAGGGCCACACAGTGGTGCAGAGCAGGAGTTGATGTCACCACAGGGGAGCTGCACCTTCATGCAGTAGGTAATTGCTCCGTATCTAGTATCTTCTTTTTTAAAAAATATATATTTTTATTGATTTCAGAGACGAAGGGAGAGGGAGACAGAGATAGAAACATCAATGATGAGAGAGAATCATTAATGGCTGCCTCCTGCATGCCCCACACTGGAGATCGAGCCCACAATCGGGCATGTACCCTGACCTGGAATCGAACCCCGACCTCCCGTTTCATAGGTCCATGCTCAACCATTGAGCCACGCTGACCAGGCCTAGAATCTTCTTTTTAAAAGGTGATGAGAAAAGAATAAAGTCTTCTCACAGCTGAAAAACTGGATTTGCATGCTGGCTTCCTGGTGGATAGTAATTCTGAGCATGCAAGGCGGTTATGAGAAGCTGGGGAGATGGTGTCCATAAAATACCCAGTTCATAACAGACCCTTGGGAAATGATAGTGATGATTATTATTAGCTTGGGGTTCAGAATATTCAACAGGGTAGTTATAGGGGAAAGGAGGCCATTCTCACGGCTTCTTTTATTATGCAGCAACTCACCTCAGCCAGTGACAGCCCATTTTCCCCTAAGCCTGCTCTCCATCTCCATCAAGTGTGAAAAGACCTAATACAGCCAGCAAGCCAGAAAATAGCTCCAAGGTGCAGCCCCACTGTCAAATCCCCAAGCGCCTCACCTTGAATCTCTCCCACAACCTGCAGCTGGGTCTTGACCCTCAGTTGGGGAGGGGACTGTGCTCTGCACCAGCACATCCTCCCAAGTTCCCTTCCTGGTGCTGGGATACCTGGGCCTTCCCCCAAGAATGAACATTTTATAGCATTTGCTCTGTTAACATGGTGTATAAATTACGAGCATTTACAAAGAATTGTTTTAGAGATTGGCTCTGTGTTGGTTCAGAAACCCTGTCTGGTCAACCTTCAGATAAGGAATGCTCATCAGGTATTTGAGGAGAGGTTAGCCTATTTTTAAGAAGCAGTTGCAGGGGGAAAACATATATATAATACTTTGATATTTCCTGTTTTTAGGAGCCTGGGGCTCAACTTGCAACTCATTTCTTTAAAAAGGTAATTAGAAGTGATTGAAATCCTCTGTGGGTGTCTTAGATGTTTAAAAAGAAAGTACAGGCAAGGCCCCTGGGAAGAGCACTCAGCTCCAAGCTTACAACCTGTTGCAACTTTACCCCATTGTGTTTTGATTAGAATCCGTGCTCCAGCATCAAAGTTGATTATGGATTTGATTAGTGCATTTTTTTGCTATTGTGTTATTCCCTTTCTTCTCTTTCTCAGTTCTTGGAGGGGAATGTGTAGTATGGTTATCTGCCAACATGCAAGAATGTTTATAGTTCACATATTATTGCTTATTCCCTGGGTTAATTTTCTGAAGACACTTTAAGGGTGGAACTAGTGGCTTATTTAGTGTATCATTGGGGGAATATATATATACATATATTTTTTTTCTGGATATGTGTATATACACACATATATATACACAGACATATACAAATATATACACATGGAACAGCTTAAAGTAATAAGCACATGTAAGCACACACACATCAAAGACCAGGCTGGAGGAATTATAGCCGATTTCCAACTCTCAGAAGAGTTAGATTTGCTTCCCACTTCTCACACTCTTTTTCTCGGTGACCAAGATTGAAGCACCAAATATTGGTGTCCCATTTTATTTACTTATAAGACATAAGAGACATAGCCTTGAGAGAGGTGTTTTAATTAGGCCTTGGTGACGCTCCTGAAGCCAGTCTTGAAAAAGCCAAACCACCCAGTGAGATTTTGGCTTAAGGTCAGAGATTTCTTAGAATCAGCCTCAGCAGCAGGGAAGGGAACTTTTGTGGAGCATCTGCTATGTGCCCGGTAGTCTACGGTGTACTTATAATTCAATTTGAGACACAGGAAACTAGGTAAAATGTAAAGCAGTCTATGGATTTTATAGGAGGAAGCCAAGCTTTGGGCAAGATATTTAACACCTAAATGTCAGTGTCTTCATCTATAAAGCAGAAATATTGATGCTCATAGATTGGCTATGAGGGTTCAGTGAGATAATAGAGATAATACAAGTAGGCTGCTGAGCACCATGCCTGCCATGTACTAAGCAAAGAATAGGTATTGCCTATTTCTATTACCAAAGGTCACTGCCAAGTGTGAAAACTATTCCTCATTCCAAGCTCATGTTCTTTCCACCCTACTTCTCTGCCTCCCAAGTGCACGGTTGGTTACATGAAAGGACAGATGGCTTGCACTGTGAAAGCAGAGAGCATAGCAGGGCTTTGGTTAGATGAATGGGGAGTGAGAGTAAATGAAGGGCAATCTCCTCCAATGGAGTCATATCCAGAGTTGTGAACTGCAACCTCTACATTTTGGTCCCAGAAATGCCATCTCTACAGCACTAACCATACTGAGGGATCTGCTGCAAACCAAATGTATAGGAAGGCACCTGTGTACACCCAGTCTGAGCTGGCACAGTGGAGATGATCACACCAATGACCCTGCCCAAGACCAAGAGTGGAACAGTCCCACTGACTGGACTTTTGAATGGTTCCTTATTTTTCTGAGGGCAGAAGGGAAGCCCTCTTTTTCCATGCCTGGCCTGATGGTGGTGGGAGCTAGACCTTGTGGTCAGTTTGGTTATTAAGGTGCCTCAAGGCATGGCCAGCTGCCCAGTGGTTTTACCAATAGCCATAGGGTCAATTTCAATGGCAACTCTGTCTTTTCTTTTTCAATGGTGACTCGGCCACATTGTTCAAGGAGATGGACAATGTGTTTCTAGAATGACTTGGGCAGAATGGGCCATGTGATTTTGAGAACAAAACTGGGTCAGGCTTTGTGCTTCAGTCCACATAAGACAATGGTGAGTGACACACAAGTTTTTGCAGGAACCCTAGTCTCCCACTCAGAACCTAAAGAATGACTCATGGTTTAGTGCTTCCTTTCCCAAGGAAAACAGACCCTCTCTTGTTTTTGCAAACAATGGCCCCACAGCATCCGAATATTCTGTCTCCCCTTCCAAGTGAAACCTTAATACCTTCAGTGAATGTTGGGTTGTTCCAACCCCTCTGTCTTGGTGAGACAGAAGATAGAAATGGGGGTTTGGTCAAAATAATTATGAGCCTACCAGAGATCTTTGGGGGCCTTTGAACAAAATCAGTTACTCATGGCAATATGACACAATAAAAATAATGATCATAATGGTCACTGACACTGAACATAACTTCAGTCTCAGCATAAGCAGAATGCATAACAACAGAAATGTATAATTTCATTTAATCCTCACAATATCCCATGAGGTAGATGCTACTTCCTGAAGAGAAATAGAAGTGACAGCTCTGAAAGTCAGTGACTTTGATTCTAGATTTGTCAGGGTGTGATAATGGCGGTACTGCAGACTGGGAGGGGGAGAGAACACTATGGGCTTTGGTGGGCTTTGGTGCCCCCCAAACTTTGGAAGGGGCACCTGAGAAGGGTTCTGAAAGATTTTAGTTTGTTATGGAAAGGCGGGGGGGTTGTTAGAGAGTCCTCAGATGAGGCAACTGATTCTTCATTCTCTCAATCAGTTCTTCATTCTCTCTCTCTCTCTCTCTCTCTCTCTCTCTCGTTAATCCTCACTTGAGAATATTTTTCCATTGATTTTTAGAGAGTGGAAGGGAGAGGAAAGACATCAATTGGTTGCCTCCTGCACGCACCCAGACCAGGGCCGGGGAACCTGCAACTAAAGTACATGCCCTTGACTAGAATCGAACCTAGGACCCTTCAGTTCCTGGGCCGACGCTCTATCCATTGAGCCAAACTGGCTAGGGCTCTAGTTGTCTCTTTTGACATTTTGCTGTGTAACCTTCAATAAGTTATGTTGTTTTTTGAGCTTCAGTTACCTCATCTATAAAAGAGACAGGATAATACCTACTCTGCCTCTTTTGAAGAGTTATTGTGAAGCTTAATAGAGGCAGTTATTATGAACGAGGCACTGGTTTAAGTATCTTGCACCCTAAGGAAACCAAGGCTGAGAGTTTCAGCTACTTTTCCATCTAGCAGAACTAGCAAAGTGGCTGACCCAGGCATTGAATTCATATCTGTTTGACCCCAAAGTCAAGGTTCTTAAGTAGCAAGTGTGATAGCACTTTGATAAAAATATTTGAAAAGAATTATTAATACTGAATCAAAATAAATTGCTGTAAAATTTCCATTGGCTGGATCCATATGCCACTTGGCTCCTCTTCTGTGCCCCAGAATTTTGGAATATTGAAAATATTCTTTCAGTATTAAATAAATGCTAGCTGCTTAATAATATCAGTTAACCCAATCTAGGATGTGTAAAATTCCAAGTTCTCTGAGGCCTCAAGTTTCACTAAGTGTTATCACTTAGTGTAATTGGTAGGGCTGGTTTTAGACAGAGGAAGGGGAAAATAAGGAATTGGATCAAAATCATTTGTTGGCAAGAGGAAGCAATCAGATAAATTCAGATTATGGATCACTCCTTAATACAACAGATCTTCAAAACTGTCAGTGTCATGAGAGATAAAACATGTTAAATGGCAGGTAACAGACCATTCCAGAAAATGAGGCCAAAGACCTTAATAACCAAACCCAATGAGAACTCCTTGACTGGGTCCTGGATGAGGAAAACCATAAGTGCTAGGAAGGTCATTTTGGAGACAAGTGGAGATACTTGAACATAGATTGCATATTAGATGGTATTATTCCATTGATCTTAGTGGTTCTGGGGTTAGGTAAGAAAATGTCCTTTTGCCAGGGAGATACATGCTGAAATATTTAGAGGTGAATTGTCTTTATGTCAGCAACTAACTCTCAAATGGTTCAGGAAAAGGAAGAGTGAGTGTATCTACAGAAAGAAGGAGCAAGCAAATGTTGTAAAATGTTAATATGTACAATTCTCTCAACTTTCCTGTGTGTGTGTAGTTTTTCACAATAAAATGTTGGAAAATAAAACCAGACTTTTAAATTAGCAATCCCCTTGACATCTACCGTGTACCCATGAGAACGTAGATCCAATAGGAGTGTGTGTGTGCGTGCGTGCATGCGTGCGTGTGTGTGTGTGTGTGTGTGTGTGTGTGTGTGAATGCACTCATTTACAATTAATAGCCTGGCCAAGTTAATTTCACTAGGTTTAGGATCAGGATTTCTTATTTCCTTTTTGGTGTAGCGTGAGAATCTTGGCTTAATTCCTTGTTCTTTCACGAGAATGGTTGCTGATATTTTATGGAAATCGTAATATCCAGTTTGATTTGGTAATCCTCACTTGAGAATTCTAAGCAAGTTCCAAGATTGAAAATATATAAGACATTTTAAAAAATTTTTTAAATATATTAAAACCCCTGGTTGAGTCCCACCAGTCTAGGCATTGAGAAGGTAAGGAGTATGAGTGGAGGCAAGTTCTTTTCTCTGCATTGACCCTCTTTCTCCTCCCACTACTTAGGTCTCCTTTGTCTGGATAAATCTTCCCTATCCTTTACCACTCAAGTTGAGGCTTAGTGTCACCTCCTCCAGAAAGCCTTCTGCTACCACCGTTGTCTGGATATAGTGTCAGTCGCTCCCATAACCTGCTCTGTAGCCCCCACAGTGTGGACTGTGAATCTTTATTTAGCCAGACCATGGCATCCGTGAGGTCAAGGATGTGTCTCTTCTGATCCCTCCTGGTCCAAGTGGGTTCTTAGTTAATATTTGCAGGAGAAAAGAAGGATGCGAGTGGGACAATAAAAGGAAGAATTGAGAAACAGGAATATGTGGACAGTGAGCACCAGCTGTGTTCATAAAGCTGTGGCTCAGCCATATGGATCCTGCAGAACTCCCTCTTGGGATGTGAACTGATAAGTGACAGAGGGTGGCCAAGCATAGGAGACACAGAACGGGCAACCTGAACACTGTCTGAGGTCAGCATCAAAGCTCCCCAATGTTGGGTCTTAGGGAAACTCGCCTGCTCTGGCTGGGTGGAGGCAATGGGCAGATTCCTTTACACAAGGATGTTTACAATGTCCAAACTGTCTGGCTGCTCAGTGGAAGAAGATTTGTCAGGGTGTGATAATGGCGGTACTGCAGACTGGGAGGGGGAGAGAACACTATGGGCTTTGGTGGGCTTTGGTGCCCCTCAAACTTTGGAAGGGGCACCTGAGGAGGGTTCTGAAAGATTTTAGTTTGTTATGGAAAAGGCGGGGGGGTCGTTAGAGAGTCCTCAGATGAGGCAAGCCCTCTAGGAATAATGATCACAGCAACCACTTCTGTGCTGTTTCCATACTTAATCTCATGTAATCCTTACACGAACTTCCTGAGCTATTATTGACCCTGTTTTACCAGTAAGGAGAAAATGAAGAATCAGTGAGGTCTAACCTGAAAGAGGTCATGGAACTTGTTCAGGTCACACAGCTGGTATGGACAGTGGCAGGATTCGAACCTGGGTGTTCCTGACTCTAAAATCTATGCTCCTAACCGCCGCCTTCTTCTGCCAGTAATAGGAAGAGGCCCAAGTCCTTTACAGAGATGCTGCCGAAGACTATCAAGCCTCCCTCTTAACTCTCTTCTCCTGGGACCCCGCTCCCGTTTCCTGGGCTTGGCCTCTCCCTGTTCCTTCTGGTCGGGTCTCCTGTGCCTGCCCCAGTCTGTGTCCAGAGGCTCCACGTTGATAGAATGAGGAGCCCCAATCTGCTGCAATCTGGCACGATCTCCTTCTCTCACTGCTGTGGCTGCTGTCCCCCAGGTCACCCCTGTGCTGCTGGGCCTGGCGGGATCCATGTGCGGAACAGCTGGCAGGACCTCTTTCCTGTCCTGCCACAGGCTGCTGGGCTACAGCTCTGCAGACAGTCCCCGTTTCACGCTGGTTTGCTTTGATTCTTTTCAGACCTGCGAGTGACGCATGTTGACGTCAAAATGTGTGGGCTGCAAGTGTCCCTGAGCTGTCAGACCTTCCGGTGTGCTAACTTTGGTTGTGAATTGTCTCTGGACGGAGAAAGGCCAGCCCTGGAGAGAAAAGTGCCATTTAGATGACAAAACTAGATTTAGAATGACCAGGCTTATTTGGGACGTCTATATGATCTATGCCTTAAAGACTTGGGACATCTGAGCCAGTCTAGAGCCATCTATTCCCACAGGTTCTTTGTACGGATGGAGAGACCATGGCCCAAGGAGGGGCACGACATGCCCACTTCTCTCAGCTCGGAAGGCAGAGCAAAAACTGGAACCCAGGCCTCCAGATTCCTGTCCCAGTGTTCTTTCCAGCTCACTCACAGGGATCAGATGTTCTGCTCTAATGGCCCCGATGGTTTGAAAAATTGGAAACAGCCTTGAGCTATGTTCTTTATCTCTTCCTTCTACCAAGTAGTTAAGTATTCTTGATTCCTTCTTATTGGACAGCTTTTACATTTGGCTCAATGAATCAGACAACCAGAACCTCTTTGTGGCTGGTATAATTGTGGCAACAGATCACCATTGAATACCTCCCATGGGCCAGACACTTGGCGCATATGTCTCACTTAAGCCTCACAACAAGGTGATGAGACTGGTGGCATTCCATCCGTTTTAGATATGAGGCCCCAAGAAGGTCAGAAACTTGACCAAGACTGCCTGGTCAGTACTGGAACTCTTTGATTTCATGTTCATGCTTTTTCTGCCCAGCCTCTTAGACGCCCTCCACTCAGGAAGTCAGAGAGACCCAGATTAAAATCCTAGCTCCTCATTTATTTGCTAACTTCCCCAGTGCTAGTGTAGGGCCTGGAACACAGTAGGCACTCAGTAAATAGTCGTTGGGCAGCAGCTTGGACAAGTCAGCCCTGCCAAGCCTCAGTTTCCCCAGGGAGAGTACAGCACTTCATTGGGTCATGTGGATGAAGGCAGTTAGTGTGTATAAGTGTGCCTGGCGTGGGACAGATACAATCACCATTACTTACTGAGCACTTACTCTGCGCTGGGTACTCTTTTAAGCATTTTATATGGATTTTCCCATCTCGTGATCACAAAAGCAGTAACCTTTGAGGTAGGCAAGTTTGTTACGGTCTCCATTTTACAGGTAAAGCAAGGCATGCAGAGCATAACAGCTTGCCTAAGGTCACCCACCTGAAAGTGGAGGAGCCAGGCCTGACACTTGGGCAGAGCCTGCCTCCTTGCCCACTGGTTGGTCCTCCCTCTGTGCTGCTTCTGATTGGACCCCGATCTCGTTGAGGGTGGGGAGGAGAGACAGAGACAACCGAGGGCACAGAGGAAATCTTGTTTAAGGTCTTCTGCCTGAGAGAAAACCCAGCTGAGACTTGCCTCCTACAGCAGCCTGGGCTCTGTCCTATGTCAGGTGCTGCCTCTCTACTGAGAAAGGACCCCCACACGGAGATGGTCACCAGGAACCAGGTACTCCCAACTGCCTGGTGGACTGTGTGCTTTCCCCTTTGGTTCCTGCTTCTCACTCATTTGGAATCATTTCTTCTCTGCGTCACAGAGCAAAGTCCAATGTAAATTTGACCTGGCCCCTAAAAATGTTTACCTGGCTAAAAATATGCCAGCTCCATTATATTTTTAGCCGCATTTAGATTCAAAGAATATGAATTGCCCACACTTGTATATTCCGCATGAACTGTTGGTACATTTTGTAACAGGAAGCTGCTGGTTTTCCATTCCAAAGAACTGGAATTTGGTCAGAAATTTGTCTTTTGCAAAAGCCAACTCTCGCCACATTCCACGGCTGTTTTGAAGACCGTCGCGTCACCTGGATTCGGAGGAAGCCGGCCACGGGCGAGGCCAGGCTGGCCGGGCTGCCTGTTGTGTGCTCCAGGTCTGGTGCCTTCCAAGCGACCTCTGCCTGGCTCCCCCAGGCCCCCGCCATCTGCAGTGTGTTGCCTTTGGATTAGTGTATGGGCAGACAGGGCGCTTATTTTAGAACTGGAAGGAGAGGAGATGTATCAATAAAAGCAGGGGAAGGAAAAATCCATTCAGTGGTTTTAAAATATCTCTCCCTTAATAGGACAGATTATTTTTGTTTCTTAAAAATAACTGGTACTTTGCTCCTCGAAACAGAGTTGGAAAGAGAGATACATTAGACTGGGAAAAGGAGAGGGCTGTAAAGGTGGCCTTTCGTTTCATCACCCTGGCCCAGTCACACAAACCAGGTCATTTCTCCCAACCTCCAAAGCTTCTCAGGCTCTTGATTGGCAGACTCGGGGCCCAGCACATAGTAAATGTTTACTAAATATGAAGTGAATAAGTGACAGGGACTTGTACAAGATTCCAGGCAGAGCTGGAATCCAGGTCTGAGTTCAAGTCAGGGCTCTTACTTATACAGTACTATTTCCCCAGACCCTATTAAGGAATCTACCATGTGTCCCTTAAGATGCTAATGGGTCAAAATGTCATCCCCTTAGCTTTGTTTCTTTCATGGGGGCTTCCAGTGCAAAGGGTGGGTGAGTGTCTTAGCCCAAAGTGGATGAGTCAGATTGGCTGGGAAAAGGTAATATTTTTTTTCTCTCAGGGTGGGGACTACCCAAGGAGCAGACTATTATTTTGTCTGAGTTTAGGGCCAGCTCTGAGATGCCCCAGGATGTGGAGTTGAAACTTGGATTTGCCAACATGCACTGGTTCCATTTTCCTTTTCTTTCTTTCTTTCTTTCTTTCTTTCTTTCTTTCTTTCTTTCTTTCTTTCTTTCTTCTCTTTTTTCCCTTTCCTTCTTCTTTATTCTTTCCCCTGGTCACTTTTCGTGCTTTAAACACTTGTTAATAAGAGTATGGTCTGTGGCCCAGCATTAATGGCATTACATGGAAGTTTGTTAGGAATGTAGAACCATGGATGGGCCTAGCCCCAAACCTTTTGAATCAGAATTTGCATATTTTTAATCTTCACCTGAGGATATGCTTTTATTAATTTGAGAGAGAGAGAGAGAGAGAGAGAGAGAGAGAGAGAGAGAGATGTGAGAGAGAAATATTGATCCATTGCTTCTAGTATGCTCCCTGACTGGGGATGGAACCCACAACCTGGTATGTGCCCTGACCAGAAATTGAACCTGTGACCCTTTGAGCCACCCCAGCTATGGCTAAGGTCAGAATTTGCATTTTAACAAGACCTCACAGACAATTCATAGGCAAATTAAAGTTTAATAAATGAAGGAGCTTTTATGCCCTCACCCCTTCAAAAGATATATTTAAGAGAAACCCCCTTCCCACAAAGTACTCAGTGGCTACCTCTGTCTGGAGACATAGACCTCATTGCATGGGAGGGATGGAAGAGCAACTCTACTAGTAGAAGAGGGTATCATAAAGAAACATCTAGAATACATGGCCACTCCATTTCTTACACTGTTCTGTCTCATTCACCTGTGCACTTGGCTTTGTAGCTAATGCTTGGTCAGCCTGATGGGAGGCTTTACTCTGGTAACTGCAATAGGAAGAAAAATCTAGTCTTTAACCTGGGAGCTCAGGATTAGAGGACCTCAGCTCTCTGCTCTGCTGGGCGTGCTCTTGGCTGGTGGAGATGGCATCTTTCGGGAGCTAGAGGCAGTTTCACCCTAGCCTTTCTCACAGATGACTGTGAAATCCTTTCTAGCCCCTATAGCAGAGGCAGGACCCTGCTTCCCACAGTCTGAACAGAGCCCTACTCCCATGGTCCTTTGCTTCTGGAAGTCTCCTTCCATTTCTCCTTGAATTGCAATCGGAAATTGCATTGCCTGATTCCAGCTCATCATTGTGAAGGAGGCAGGAGGCATCCTGGGGCACCAAGAGGAGGGATTCGTTAAGTGGCGGTGCTGGGTTCTCCATCCTGCCTAGGGAAGCTCCCTCAGGAGGCAGGTGCTGTGCAAGTCTAATCGGTCTGCCTGCTGAAGCATTCCTTTCAATCATGCTGCAGTCGTGTGTTGATTTGGGGAAAGCCCTTTGATAAAAGTGGAGCAGACTAAGCCCCCGAATCAGGCTTTTGGTGAAATTATTGTCTCAGGCTGATGTCGGAGTCTTTTCACCTTGTTCTGTGTAAACCCGGGCTATTTAAAAGCTGCTCCCATGATCACTGGTGCCATGGAAACCTCCTGTCCTGTGCACACCCGTCTCAGTCAGGCATGGGCCACCACAGGTGGAGGAGGGGGCCTTGGTGGCCTCACGGAGGAGTCTGCCGGAGGAGGAGGAGGAGGAGGAAGAAAGGTGGCGGAGGGAGTAGAAAGGGGCTTTCTGCCACCTCCCCCAGCTCCCCTAGCCTTGCCTCATTTAACCCCATCCAAGCCACCTGGAGGAGGGACCTCCTCAGCCACACTCAAGTTCAGTCGTGGCCCTAAGTGGGGACAGGAAAGCTGCCCTGTGACTGAAAGGTGATTAGCCTGATACCAAGAACTCGTTTGTGTGTGTATGCATTCATGTATGTGTGTGGACCTCTGTGTGAGCGCGCGCATGTGTGTGTGTGTGTGTGTGTGTGTGTGTGTGCGCGCGCGCGCGCCCAGATGCACCTCAAGAGGCTGTAGAGAACCCATTTTGACCACTGGGAGCACCCCAGCATGTGAGGCAGTGTGGGGAGGTTGGAAGAGCACTGTTCCTGGAATCAAGAAACGTGAGTTCTCTTTCCAGACATTGCTTTCACCAGTGGCATGACCTGGGCACATGTCCAGTAGTCCTTTGCCAGGAGCCTGTGGAGTTGTCAAAACAGTACACATGCCCAGCTGTCTCCCTGACAGATACAGGCCTGGGGGAGGCTTCAGCATCTGTATTTCTTAGGGCTCTGAGGGGATTCTGATGCAAACTTGGGGGAGATCTCCTGAACTTGAGACCAGCCCCCCTCAGAGTAGTCAGGGTAGTGCAAATGGTCACGACCATGCAGACCAGGGTTTGGATTTAGCTCTGCCCACTGGAGGTGAGGCCTTAAGCAAGTTGCTGAACTTGCCCATGCATCTTCACCTGCTCTAGAGGCACGAGAGTGTCCTCATGGGGCTTCTCTGAGCACCAAACACTGTGCTATGCATGAAGCAGGGTGCCTGGCATTGTGATGTATCCTCCATAAGTGTTAGGTCTCAGGTGTGCACACGTGTGTGTGTGTGTGTGCGCGCGCGCACGCATGTGTGTATTTTCTGCTGTGCCCTAATATCTGGGTAGAAACCTCCTAAGAAAAGCTAAGGCGGAATGCAATCAAGAAATGAGATGGCAGTGCTCAATTATATTAGTGTAATTTGGCAATAGGGAAACCAATTAATTCATTCTTTCAGACAGTTAATAGCAGGAGAGGGAGTGTGCAGAGAAAGGTCCTATGGGGCCAGAGAGAGATTCCAAGCGTGCATCTCTTCCTCCACAGCAGTGGGGTGTAAGCTTCATTGTGCATCAGCATTACCTGGGGGGCTTGGTAAATATGCAGAACCCTGGGCTCCAGCCTCAGAGTCTCCGATTTTGCAGATCTGGGTGAGGCCAAGCATGCATATTTTTGACAAGTATGACCAAGTGAGCAATCTGGCCCACAGTGAAAAATCAAATTGGAGGCTTAAGAGGAGGAGGGAGCTAGGTGAGTCGGGCAGGCAAGAATGAGATCCCAGGTAAAATAAGATGGGCTAAGGTTTGGATGCATGAGAGAACACAGGGCAGCGTATTTTGGACTCAGAATGCTGAGCAGATGGTAGAGGGGTCTGGTGGACAGGAAGGCCTGGCTCTCTCCCTGCTGCCAGGGGCGAGGGTTGCCATGTCTGGTGGGCATCACACCAGGATGTCAGCCACAGGAAAGGGTTACCCGGGATTCCTGGTGAGGGGTAATGAACCCTGAGTATGTGCCCCTTTGTTCTTGGTTTAGGGTCTGAGCTGGCTGCCTTTAGCTTCCTGACAGTGGCCCTGGAGTTCAGCATCAGCCTCTGCTCATTCAGAAATCAGGGCTTAGGAGCAACCTGGGGCAGGAGATCCGGGAGTGTGAGTAGATCTGAGACACTCAGGACCCCAGAGTGGAGTGGCAGAAAGAGGGCCAGAGGTAAAATGAGGACGTGTGTGTTTGAATGTTACTTATTATGGGCTGTGCGAGCTGAGAGGGGCCTCAGCCAGACTCCCAGGTCTTCAGGGGGCCCAGTGTCCCCAGGATAAAGCCCAAACCAAGATATTTGCAAGCAATGGCCTTGGAATCAGCTGGTGAGAGCACATTTTCTGGGGCCCTCAATGCATTGGGAAGAGCTATAGATAAGAAGGGATAAAGGGTAAGGGAACATTTACTCAGCACCTAAGTTCCATGCTCCATGCTTACATGATTTATCTCATTCAGCCTCCACCTGAGATAGTAGACATCATTAGTCTCATTTTACAGATGGAGAAAGAGAGGCCCGGAGAGGTAAAGCAACTTGTCTAACCCACACAGCGTGGACTTGGCAAAGCCTGAGCTTGAACTCACTCTGGCTCTGACAGTCGCCCTCAGTTCCTCAGTGAACGCAGGGGAGGCCTTGCTGCTCCACCCTCAAGTGCAGGCCCCTTGGAAGCCCAGCTGTCCCAGGTGGGGCGGGGAGGGGCACAGTGTGGGCCGAATGCCCTGGAGTCCCGTGACGTGTGGGGCATTTCTGTGCCCTCTGTCAACAATCCAGCCTTCAGTAATCTTGGCCTGGCTGCTGGCTGCTTTCACCACAGCCAGAACCCCCACCCACACAGGCAAAGGCTGTGGCCAAGGGCACCCTGGAGGGGGAGGAGGAAGTGCCCTCCAGAGGGGTCTGTCCCAAAGCCCCTGAATGGCCCCATTGAGGCACTGGGCAGGATGACAATGGGCCTGTTGGGGCCCTGGGTCTGGTCCACTGAGGAGAGAGGCTCAGGGCTGGGCAGGCAGTGCTGGCTGGGAGGCCAGACGCCGACTTCCAGGGCTGGGAGCCAGCGCCTCTGACGTGCTCTGCTATGCCAGCTCGGCTTCATGGGAGCAGCTGGGCCAGCTCCACATTCCTCCCCATGCCAGGAAGCAGCATGAACCTGCTCCCCAGGCCACAGGCGGCTCCTCCGTGCCTGAGGCTCCTTCTGGCTCCTTGGAGGACTTTCCGCTCGCAGGGACTATGGATGGCCCTTTCCAGTGTCCCCTTTGGTCCCCAGGGACATTCTTTCCAACCCATTTGGAGAAATAACTCCCCCACCCCCAACAACTTAGGGCACCTACAGTGGGTTTGCCAGATAAAAAGCAGGGTGCCCAGTTAAATTTGAATTTTAGGTAAATAACAAAGAATTTAAAAATTATATTTAAGTTTTGAACAGACACTAATAAATGATAAGGACTGAACCAAGATATGGGCCCATTTGGTGTTTCATGGGGCACATTGAAATTTAAAAGTTATTGGTTGCCCTAACCGGTTTGGCTCAGTGGATAGAGCGTCGGCCTGCAGACTGAAAGGTCCCAGATTCGATTCCGGTCAAGGGCATGTACCTTGGTTGTGGGCACAACCCCAGTAGGAGGTGTGCAGGAGGCAGCTGATCGATGTTTCTAACTCTCTATCCCTCTCCCTTCCTCTCTGTAAAAAATCAATAAAATATATTAAAAAATAAAATAAAAGTTATTGGTTGCTTATCTGAAATTCAAATTTAACTGGGAACCCTCTGTTTTCAGTTGCTCAATTAAAAAATAAAATAAAAGTTATTGGTTGCTTATCTGAAATTCAAATTTAACTGGGAACCCTCTGTTTTCAGTTGCTCAATCTGAAAACCCTAGCTAAGGGAGCCATGATGAGCACACATGTGGGGTCACTAGGACAAGCTAGGTTTTTCTTGATGCCGCCAAGGTGGGGGATGGGGAGTGGGAGGCCTCTCCTGGGCCCACTCTCCACCTCCTCTACTTCCCATACATAGAATTCCGGACATTGCATTAATAGGCGCTTATTAATAGGCAGCCATTATCCCATTGTTGTTATTGACCCCGCCCCCTTCCAGGACCTTCATCTTTCTCCCCAAGCCCCCACATGGGAAGGGCAGCTTTGAGGTGCAGTTTTAGTTGGTGACTATGCACTTACTGCAGATCACATTGGGCTGAGCCCTGGTGATTTAATGGTGAATGAGCCAGATGTGATCTCTGCCCTCAAAGGAGCCTACAGGCCAGATATGCAGTCAACAAAAGAGCAACCAGGATCCAGCAAACCATAAACACTGTGGGTGGGTGGGGAATCTCAGAGGGGCTTGCTGAATCTCAAGAGAGTATCTCACAGCTACAGAAACAGATAAACACAAAGAAAAGGGGTATCCAAGTTAAAATCATGGGTGGTATCACTGAGCTAACTAGCTATGTGACCCTGGGCAAGTCATTTACCCTCTCTGGGCCTCAGTTTTCCTCATCTATAAAATGGGAACAATATTCTTTGCCTAGAGGCACCAGTGGAGGATTCTAAGTAAAATGAATGTGAACATGTACTACCAATATATGGTTCTAGATGGCAAGTGTGTAAGGGGGTATGGGTTTGAAGGAGAGGGGAAGTACATGAGGGGGGGGGCAGGAACATTTGGGATCCATGTCCCTCCCATACTAACCCCCTCAGCACACTGCTTTTAGTTATATCTCTGGGCATGATTTTGGTCTTTTTGTAGCATTCTCAGGCGAGTAACAGTGACACCAAATGTTTGGATAGTGTTTTACTGTTTGCAAAGCATATTAAGAACATGGGCTGTGGATTTCAACAGGCCTGGGTTCAAGTTCTGTCTCTACTCTGTACCTTAGTTTCCTCCTTTGTAAAATGGAACCTCATAGGCGTGGTTGAGAGAATGAGACGAGACCAAGTCATATACAGCGTGAAGCCTGGCACATAGTGAGTGTGGGCAGCTATTAAGAGGGCCTTATTTGAGTTTCATAACAACCTTGTGAAGTAGTGGGCATCAGGTGGAGAATGAACTGCAGAGTGGTAGGTAACCAGCCCAAAGAGGAACAGCCAGTGGGGTGGTTGTGGTGAATGTACATACATTCCGCTTCCCAGGAGGCCTTTGGTCACCAGCCTTCAGGGGGCTCTGCTTTGAGCCAACATCCCTCTGGGGACCAGTTGGTGCTGGGCTCTCCTTGACCGGTTGTGGTCTGTCCAGATACCTGGGTGTCTCCCGGAGATCTCCGTATGCCTGTTTGTGCCAATCCCAGCCCCCCGAGCCTCCAGGGAGGCGGGGAGAAAGAGCATCCTTTAGGAATCTGAGGATTTATGCGCTTCACAACACCCATTCTTCTTTGCTGGGCTTGGAGTCTGAGATGTGGGCGATTTTATGATCCTCTTAAACCTTTTTTTGTTAACCCATGCCCGCACAATTATGCTGTTGGCATGGATGCTAGTTTCATTGTCTTGAACACAAAAGCAGCTTTGAAAAGAGGGGGCATGGGGTGGGCCTCTCATAGGAGAAGGCAGACTTCAGCTGACCAATCCTGTGGGAGCAGGTGGATTAAATTGCTCTTTTAGGCCGTATTCTGGTTTCTAGTAGAATAATAACCAATAACCATGATTGTTTGTTGAAGGGAAAGGGCAGCGAGCTAACCTTTACTGAGCACTTGCTGTGTGTGCAGCACTGTGATGGGGCTTCTTGCATAGCATCAGGTTAGTTCCTGACCACCCTCTGGGGGTTAGGTCTTAAACCCATTTTACAGATGAGCAAAATGAGCTGGAGAGGCTGGCTGATTTGTCCTAGGTCACGTGACCAGTAAATGGTAGCACCAGGGTAAAGAAGGAGGGAAGGAGAAAGGGTAGGAGGGAGGGAGGGAGAGAGAGAGAGAGAGAGAGAGAGAGAGAGAGAGAGATTTGTTGTTCCACTTAGTTATGCACTTATTGGTTGCTTCTTGTATGTGCCCTGACCGGAGATCAAACCTGCAACCTTGGCGTATCAGGACTGAGCAACCTGGCTAGGGCTGGGGTTTTGAGCTCAAGAGCGTTTGGCTCTGGAGCCCATGCCTTGCTATCACCCAAGCACCTAGGTCTGCATGCTTTAGAGGAGACCCAAACAGCAGAAGGCATGTGCCTACCTTCAAGGTTCCAGCTGAAGACACAAGATGCTCCGCCGACCACAGTGGTAGGCATTAATCCACCGAGCACCATTAGTGCCCGACCTCAGATCAGAGGACAGGCTTCTAGGGGAGACAGGACCTCACCTCTTTCCTTACTGAGGATAAAGGATTTTGGCTACATGGAGGGAGGAGAGAGGGTTTTCCAAGGACAGGCCGAGCCTGGGCAAAGCCAAGAGGCAGGAACGAACCTGGTGATGGTGCAGTGAGAGGTGACAGTGAGGAGACCCGCTTTGATCAACTACGTACTGAAGCTGATGTTGCAAGGCAGGCCCGAGGCTGGAGAATGAGGGCCTTGGAGGCTGGCTGAGCAGTCAGGGGTGTTTTGGTCTCAATCCCAGAAAGTGGGAGCCATGATGGGATTCTGAGTAAGGGAGGGCAAGCTGAAAATAGTGGATAAAGGATTTATCTCAAGACGCTGGAAAGGACAGAGACTGAGGCGTGACCAGGGATCGTTAGCAATCTTGGTACTGCTATTACTGTTGGTGATGGTGATGATGACTAATGTTTACTGAGGGCTTACTATGTACTGGTACTATTCTGAGAATTTTACGTGCACTAACTTGTTTAACGATTGTGGCAGTCTTATAAGGAAGGTGCTATGATTAGGCCTGTTTTACAGATGAGGAAACTGTGGCACAGAGGGGCCATAAGAGCCTGGGATGGGGTGGGCTGGGATAGGGGTGGGCATTGAGGCTGGAGAAGAGCATGTCGATCTAAGAGCCACTGAAGGAAGAGTGAGCGTGAGGCTAGGTGCCCGAGTCAGGCAGGGACTATGGCGGGGGGGCGGGGGGGGGGGCTCTCCAATGCCTCCCAGGTGAGCCAGTGCTCGTTATAGGAGCCCTCGTCCCAGCGGTAGTTATTGGCGAAGCCACCACTAGGCCAGCAAAGGCAAGGTAGCAATTTCCTAAATGCCTGTGTTAAAATGTAAATGTACTGTTTGAAAGGAAGAACGTAATAAGCCCGTGTCAGACACAGACACCTCAGTGTGCGTGAGAGCATCCGCTTCAGTGCGGGGAGGACGGCTTGAGAGAAGGGGACCCTGGATGGCTCTTGCCGGCCAGTCCCTTGCATTAGAGTGCGCTGCCTCAAAACGTGCCCAGGGTCCCTTTCTTTTGAACCCCTGGCCTTTCCTTCCTACTCACACTCTTTCTGACACAGAGCAATTCACGCTCAGCATTCATGGCCAGCGCTGGGTGAGGTGTTCCCCTTCCAGGTCCCATGCTGGCATGTTAACAGACTCAACAACTGGCTGATGGAGGTGGGGATGTGAGTATTCCCCGTGGCTGGGCAGGGACAGGAAAGGTTCATGCATCCTACCCCCAAAAATTGTACAGTGAGAGGGCTGGAGTCCTGCCTGTGCTTCACCCCAGCAGTGCCTGGAACCCAGAGGCCTTGGATCCGCATCCCACGAGGGTCATGAACCGTGCACTCTCTCGGCTGGTCTGCCATGGAGGGCTGGGTCAGGCCAGGGAGCCCCTCGCAGTCTGGGAGGGTGGAAAGCAGCCCTCAGCCCCCAGCTCCACCCCAGTGGTACGTAGTCATGACAGGCAATGCTCTCTAGTCAGCCAGGCCAGAGGGAGGTCTTGGCCTACTTGCTGTATAACCTTAGATCATTTGTAAAATGGGGATAATGATAGCACCATCCGGACAGTGTGAGAGGAGTCAATCGGAGAAGGCCTCGAACGAGCTTAGCCCAGGACTTGGCGCATAGGAAGTGCTCACTAAATAGAAGCTGCAGTGGTTGCCCCACCCCCACTCTGAACCCCTCTAGGGGACCTCACACTTCCTCCGTGGGTGCTGTTACTAAGCCCAGTGCCATGCAGCTCAGTGCCACAGGTTTCAGGGTGGCGGTGAGCTCAGCCTGGGCCCCTGTCCACTCTCCCTGCCTCTCTCAGCCGGACACATGGTTGGTACTGGGTGTTAGTGTTACCCTGGGTATAGCCCTCTTCCTTGGCATCCTAGATAGGGCCCTGTCGAATTCCTTGCCGGACCCACAAAGGTTTAGTGTACCTCAGAGGTAATAACAGTTTTAACCAGTACTTCTAGAACACCTACTGTGTGCCAGGTACTGGACTGGTTAATTTAATCTTCGCATCCGTTCATTCCATCAAGTAAACACTGTTATCACCCCCAGGAGGAAACAGAGGCATAGCAAGGCCAGGTCACTTGCTTGTGCTTGAAATTAATCAGCCAAATCAGAGGTAGGACTCGAACTCCTAACCTCTATGCCATTCTGAACAAAGGAGTTTGAAGCCATGCCTTCTGCACGTTGCATGAAATTTTAATAACCTGCTGACAGCCCGGAGCTTTGCTGTTTCTCTGAGCACAAGGGACCAGAGCCATCTGTTGGGTGCTTTTTTGAGGGAGCTGGTGTGACTTGTTTCAGGATAAAATGCAGAGAAATAGCATCACTTTTTTCCCCCATGATAAAAATAACCTGCAGGGATGGGAAGAACAAACGGAGGTTGGAAGGTTGGCATGGTGGTGAGGAAGGAGCTGCAGTGCTGGCGGCTGCCCACCTGGGCGCCATCTGCTGCCATCTGCCCAATTTGGGGGCAACCTCAGCCTGGCCTGCCAGGGCCTGTCTGGCCACCAGCATCAGCCTTCGGAAACAGAGGAGCTTTCCAAAGAGCCTTTGGCTCAAGGCAGCTCAAGTTGCCGAGAGAGGTCCATGGCGTGGGGGGGGGGGGGGGGGGGGGGAGTGTGGAAGGGTGGTAGCAGTTCCAAGCATATGGCTCATTCATAGGATGCAGCAGTGACCCTGTATCTCCCCCTCTCCTATCACCCAGCTCCAGACACAGACCGGGCATGGCTTTTGATCATGAAATGTCTTTTTTAAAAATGAAAAACTGGAAGTAGTTGGTGAGTTTGAGATTATGTTAATGTATGCAATTTCCACTGCTGCTAGGATTAAAAATAGCTTCGTTTTAGGCAAACTGGAGCTACTCACTGTCAGCCTGCCTTCTCAGCCACTTCTGGTTGGGGTCCAGGGCTGGTGGGCTGGGCACAGGCCACAGTTCTGAGGGCGTCCTTGGCTGTCCCAGGCTCCGCAGCTTTGCTGAAGCAGAAGGTAAAAGACAAGCGTGTCTTCATAGGCATGTTTAATGGAACAGAACTTGATCTGCTAAACTTCAGTGAGAACTCTTGTCAGCATTAAAAACCCTGTGGAAAATTCTGGTTCTTCTCAGGGAGTGTCTGTTCTTTAGGCTTAGGGGGCATCTAGCATCTCTGCTAGGCATGTTGCTAAACAAATAGACTGATTGATTTGGAGGTCAGTTTCAAATTATTTTCAGGTTGTAATGTGCTCTCCCACTCAAATGAATGACCATCATGTGTTGAATGCCTACTGTGGGCTAAGATGTTTTTGTATTTTTCATGTCTTGCTCATAATAAGTTTATAAGGAAATTACGATTATGTCCATTTCACAGAAGGAATAACTGAGGATTGCTCTATATAATTGGTTTGCTAAGAAGTAATTAGTGGCAGGGCTGGATTTGGACCAGGCGTCCATTCTCCTAATCCCTTTGCCAGCCTCCCTTCCCCACCCACCTGGAGTGGGACTACAAAATGCAAGTAATTTGGAAAGACTTGGGTACCTTTAGAAAACTATCACAAAGCTCCAGTATCTTAAGTGCTACTTTACTCCACAGGAGGAAGTCATTACAAGGAGGAGGGGACAGAAAGAGGAGTGAGGAAAGGGGCTTGTCTATTGAATAGATAATCCCAAGGCAGGGTAACATGGTGGAAGGTGTTATATGAGCATCACAGATTTTGGGTCAGAGAGACTGGATTTAAGAACCATCCTTGCTCCTTCCTAGCTCTATGCTTCTATGCAAGGCACGTAAGTTTCCAGCTCAGTTTCCACATCTGAAAAATGGGGATAGGAGTTCGTACCTCCCAGGGTGCTTGAGAGGATTCCATGAAATCACACGTGGAAAGAACACACTTAACAGGAAGTCCCAGTGCGCATACAGTATCCAATGAGTGGTGGCTATTGCTGGTTAGTATCTGATTTCTCAGACCTAAGCAGATCCAAAGCAGCTGGTTAGGGGCTGGGATAGGTAGGCGCTCTGATAGCTCAATGAATTTTCGACAGTGAAACTACTGACAGCCTGACAGCAAACAGGGGGACCAAAAACCCCACTCTCGTCAGCCCCACAGCAAGTACTGCTGGTTGCGATGCTTCCTGGGCCATGAAGCAAAGGTGGATTTCTGTGTGTCGGGTTCTTATTTTTGAGAAGGTGAGACTGTGTAAGAGAATTCATGGGGATAAAAGGGCTGAAATGTTGGGTACGGGCTCAGCTCTCCACTCTGTGTGGCCCGAGCCCAGGCAGAGCAGGGCCCCAAGACAGGTATCCGCTGAGGATCCACTCCGAGCCCGTCTGCCTGGCCGGGGCTGGAGCTCCAGTGTTCTAGATGCAGATCTTAAATGTGGGTGACAGATGTGGGGAGGCACATCCAGGAGATGAAAAGACAACTCCATCTGTGTGGTTCCGGAGAAAGGATGGGCAGCCCCGTGAGTGGATGGTGGCTTTTCCTAGTAAAGAACGTGTGGGTGTGTTTTCGGGGGGGGGGGGGCGGCGGGGGGCATGTTTCTAGCCAACGTACACACCTCAGCCTGGGCTCCTGCCCCCTGGCATGGTGGGTGAGGTTGCAGATGACGCTTGTTGGTGAGGGGAGAGGAGGGAGGGCAGTGCCTGGCCCCTGGGAGGAGAGCTCTGAGGCTCTCCCCTGTAGAGGAAGTCACATCGCTGTCAGTGCCTGGGCTTGGTGACAGCTCTTTGAAGGTGTTTTAGTAACTGCAGATGGGATGTTTGGCTGCCTCTCCCAAGCTGCCTCCAGCAGTGCAGAGCTGTGTGCTGGGGCCCAGGGCCACCGTGGAGCTCGGCAAGTTAGGTGCTGTCCCCTGGGCCACACAGTGGTTCCTGCTGGGAGAAGAGGCAGTAGCTGGGAGAAGACAGCCAATAGCAAAAGTTGGTGCTATTAGAGTCATATCCAAATCATATCCTCTTTCCTTGAAATCCTCCCCTTGGTCAGTAAGATTTAAAATACTTTATTGAGTTGTTAACATATATCAGATTCTTTGTTAGTCTCTTCATGTACCTTTCCTCATTTATTCATCATAGCAACCCTAGGAGGCAGATTCTCATTTTAGTCCCATGGTAGTCCCATTTAGTCCAAGGTCAGAGAGCTAGGAAATGATAGATTTGGGATACAAACTCAGGTCTGTCCCCTTAATTATTACTTCAGAGATAATATTGCACTCACACCCTGCATTCCCCTCTTTTGAGGGTCAGTGGCAAAATTTTAAGGTGAGGGTATGGGTTGCAAGCTGGGGACCTTCAGGCTGAATTAGATCTGTGGATACATTTGTTTGCACAGTGCTTTTTAAAAAATGTTTAGTGCCTTTAGGTAGTGTTCCCTGTTTACCACAGTCCCCACCACTCCCAGTGGTCTTACACCTGGCCAGCTGCATGGCCACTTTAGGAATCTGAGTTTACACTTCTTGGCCAAACATTTCCTTTGCCCGAGTCAGCGACTGAGTCAGATGTATTGACAGTGGCCTGGGGTGGGGAAAATGCCCTCGTCTTTCTACTTACGAGGGAGGAAGAGCTGGCATCTCCAGACTTGACCAAGCTGGACTAAGGGACTTCTGAGGCCCTGTCTTTGCTTTTGTGCTTGAAATTCAGCATCATGAATTTGGAGAGGACAGTGGAGACTGAAATGCATTATCCTATTCTCGAAGAAGATAAAGTTCTCCTATAGTTATTGTAATCCAAGCTGGCAAACCTGCAGGGCAGCCATTCCAATCCTGGTGAGGAGTCATTTGCCCCCTGCACCTCTGCGGGTACCTGCTCTGAACAGAGGTGTGTGACATGCTGGGAGGGATGACTGCCTGCAAATAGGACTGCGTGAAGTGCTGGGTGGGCCTTGAAGTTTGGAGGGGTTTGTTCAAAAGAAGTAGAGTAAGTGACATTCCGTGTAGAGGAAACATCATGGGCAAAGGCATGGAGGTTGGAAAACATGGAGACATAGTCAGGGAAGGAGATTTGTTGATGTTTTGCAAGATGCAGAGGGAAGGCACATGAAGGGAGAACCAAAACTATAGACAATACTGGCTTCGGTAGCCCAGTTGGTAATAGTAGCAAGCATTTATTGAGCATTTACTATGTCCAGGGCATGTTAAAAGCACACTACAAATACCATCACCTTTGATCATCACAAAAAGCCTATGAAGTAGAAAAATTTTTTTTTTATCATCACAGTTGCAAAATAGGAAACTGATGCAAAGAGCTCAGGGTCACATTCAAGGTCACCCAGCTAGTAAGTAACCCAACAAGTCTGGCCCCAGAGCTCATGCTCCGAACCTTTGCCCTGTGCTGTTTCCAGCAGCAGCCAGCAGCCCCAGTAGGAGGGATGTGAGGCCGTGGAAAGAGACCAAGAGAGAAGTTTAGACCCTCTAATGACACCATTTTCAACGACTGGACTCAAAGCCCTTTCCTGAATGACCTTAGGCTCCCCTTACAGTGTATCTTCTCCCACTACTCCTCTCAAGCCCCTTATAGTCCAGCCAAAACAGACTCTTTTGGAAGAGCATGAGCTTGGGAGTCATATGGATTTAGGGTCAAATTCCGGTTTGCCACTTCCTACCTCTGGTGACATTGGCAAGTTACTTAGCCTCTTTTCGCCTCCGTTTCCTCATCTGTAAAACAGGAGTGCTAATAGTACCTGCCATATAGGCTTGTGAGAACTGAAGGAAGTAAGCGCAAGACCCTTACCATGGGTTTGGCTAATAGTCAGTGCCTGATAAGCAGCCGCTTTGAGCATAGAATTTATTTCCCATGTGATCATCACATAGGTCTGGGAGGGGCAAAGATGTGGGTGTGGTTTGCAATGAAGGCCCATGGACCGCCTGCCACCCTCTGCATGAGATGCTCCAGGTCAGACCTGGTGTTGTTGCATCCTTGCTCTGCCAGGTGCCTGCCTGGGTAGATGGGGCATTGCTGCCAGGAAGTTTATATTGGAGTTGGTTGCCTTCCACTGGGGCCTGGCCTGCTGTCAACCTCGCCTATCTCTAGATAGTGGGAGCAGGCATCCTTTGGCCCTGGTACCCCAGACAGGCAGGGAATCAAGAAGCCACCCCTGTCCTTGTCCAGATGAATATCCACATGGATTAGAAGCTGCAGCTCTGGAGGTCTGAACCTAGTGCCAGACAGGCTCACCTTCCTGTCTACCTTGGCCACTGCCATGGTTGCTATTGCCATCTAGTGGTGTTTTGCAGCAACACATGCATGGAGACGTGCATTAAATATCATTAAAGGGACTGAGCTCACAGCATCCTGAGAATTGAAGGTCTGATTCAACCTGCACATGGTACAGAGGGCAAAACTGAGATCCAGGGAGGAGAAACAGCGAGGTCTAGGTTCAAATTCCACTCCCCTAACTGGGATTTGGGGCAAGCAACTGAACTCCGATGAGCCTGTTTCTTATTTAAAATGTAATGAAAATTGACCACATCAACTTGGCCATCATGAGGCTCCCATGAGGGCTTACTAGTAATAAACTGCAGAGGATTCTACCAGTGGAAGAGGTGGTGGTTAGGATGTTGCAGCAGTAAAGCGAGTTCAGTGCTTCTGGTCTTGTGAGTCAGGGGTTTGGCCTGGCCTTGTTGGACCACCCAAACCCAGTGCAGAGACAGGAGCAAGAATGGACGTGGGTCCTCCGTCTTTGCTGGCACATGATATATTCAAGGTGTGAAGCATTGGGGTCTGCAACCCAGGCTGTGCATCCCAGGCCCTTTCTACCTCCTGGGTCTTGCCTTCGACCTCCTCACCCAAAGGTAGTGTCAGGCGGAGAATGCCTAGTGTCTGCAGTTCTCAGTTATGGGCCAGCACTTGTGTCTGGGTTTCCTCCAAGGATAAATTCAGGGTCTGAAGGAGGGAAAAGACACAGTACTCTAAGATGAGGCCACATAGATGGGCTGGACTCAGCCCGGACCTGCTTCTCTAGCCCCAGGAATGCGATGGTATCTGGACCTGCACATGAAGCCTTAGCTCATCCCTTCCCGCTGATGGACAACGGGCTACTCGCCATCCTTCTGGGCAGCTGTTTGAACAGGTCCAGCCAAAGGGCCTGGAGTATCTGCTACCCTCCCCCCCCCCAATTACCCCACTCCCTTCATAGACTGGGGCCACCCTCAGCCCTATGGGGTCTCTTCAGGTTGTAATGTGCTCTCCTACTTAAAGCATCTCTTCCCTTCCACTGGCTTCACATGCAGTTGAGCACCTAGACATGTGTTGGATGTTTTCACAGATTGTCTCGTTTCTTCCTCAAAGCAGCCCTTTGCGGGTGGGGCTATTGTTCCCATATTACAGATGGAAAACCCAGGGCTTACAGAGGTCATCACTCGGTGAAACGGACGCTTGGTGCTAAGCCCAAGCTTTCTGCCTCTTTGTCCTGGTGCAGTCTAACGTGGAGACCTTCCAGAAAGAGACCTGGAATGAAGGCCCGTCCCTGGGAGAGTCCCACGCTTCACTGAGCAGGAGGGAGGATCCCCGTGGCACACTTTGCCAGAGACCCAGGAAAATGCTCTCCTGCCCGTCTCTCCCTGTCCCAGGTGTTGGCTCTCACTTCGTCCCTCTGTACCAAATGCTTCTAGAATGTTTACTTCTGACACCACTCACATTCGGGCCCATTTGGAGGTAGTGAGTTAGAACAGAGCGGTGGGGGTGGAGGAGCACTGGGCTTCTTCGGGAGCCACGGTTTTCATTTTTATGGTTTCAATTAGTACCTTCCATTTAAAAAGGAAATATGCAGATAGTTTTTGAAAAGATTTAGCTACATGGGTATACTATGAGTACAAAACATCCATTTTTCTCTCAACCAATCTCCGTCTCACTCTCACAGCAAGCTCCTCTCTGAACAGTTTCTTGTGCATCATTCCAGAAGTCTTGTACAAAAACAAACGTACTCAAATAGATCTATCTTTCCCAGGTGGGACCTCCCATACTCACCATCTTGCAGAGGTCTTCTTTCACTCCTCACCATCTCCCGGCACGGAGGCCAAATGCCTTCTCTTTAACTGCTTCATTGCTATGGCTGTTGGCTCTGCGCAGTTACTGGCTGTTGCCCTCCTCGTGGATATTTGGCTGTTCTGTTTTTTGCCATTATGAATGGCATGTTCATTATACCTGTATCTTTGCACAGTTGCACACAGAAGACGTTACGAGGGATTCTTTTAAAAAAAATAATAATATGTTTTTATTGATTTCAGAGAGAGGAAAGGAGATGGAGAGAGAGACAGAAGTTAACAATGATAAGAGAGAATCATGGATCGGCTGCCTCCTGCACAACCCCTACTGGGAATTGAGCCTGCAACCTGAGCATGTGACCTGACCGGGAATTGAACTGTGACCTCCTGGTTCATAGGTCGATGCTCAACCAGTGAGCCACACTGGCCGTGCTAGGATAGATTCTTGAAAGCAAAATTGTTTGGTCAAAGTACATACTTTTTAGATTTTTCTAAATACTGCCAAATGGCTCTCCAGAAAGTTTGTACCAGGTTATATTCCCACCATTCAGAAGGCACGATTCTCGAGGCAACATGGAATTGCTCACCACCCCGCCTACCTCAGGAGTCTGCCCTTCTAGCCTGCCATGGTGACTGGAATTCTCACCTTTACCAGGTCATTGTCTCTAGAAGAGCCTAATGTCTAGGAACAGATATCCGTCCCAGAGGAATGAACCTGGGCTCTGGGAAGGTAACAAGGGAGGCCCATTTGCATTCATTAGCAGTGACCATGGACTTGGTCAGGGCTGCATCACGACTTTCATGGGACCTCAGCATTTTTGCCTTTGGGAGCCACTTCTTCCACTAAAAAAGAAAAGGATATTTTAAAATATATTTTATGACTCCATTGGTATAAGACAAATATTATCCAGACTGGATTGTATTCAGTTTTTCTTCTGATTTAAAAAAATATATATACTTAAAACCTTTCCATAGGACCCTGCAAATATCGTGGGCCCTAAGTCCTGTGCCTTAATGGGTTAATTGGCCCTAGACTTAGTCCCCAGGTTAGCTTCCCACATACCTGTTGTCAGCCTCCCTCACCCTTGCTTTTGACACTGGAAGGGTGTGAAATTCAGGCCATGTTGGTTCTAGCCAGCCATCACCGGAAGCACTGGGCAACACTTGGACCCAGTCAGGGCTGATAATCCCCAACAGCATCGGAAACCTACAGTTTTCACCAACATAGTGATCTGAAAATATTATGCCCATTTTACAGATTTGGAAATGGAGAGGCTGAGAGAGAAAAGAGAAGTGACTTGTCCAAGACATACAGCTAGTAAGAAATAGAATTGTAGGGTCAACTGTACCCTTGGCCCCCTTCATGCCCTCCCGCATGGCCAGTGCTGCTGGCCTGGCTCAACCCAGACCTTATGATCCATCTTTGTTCTTTGAACATCTTTGATTGTGTGACTTTACAGAAGACAAGGCAATGACAGTGCCACAGCCTGGCAGGCACACAAGTGGAGCTCCACATATTGGGGTGACATATGGAAGCCGATGGCAGCCGTGCGTAGTGAGTCTCTCCCTCACTGACTTCAGTGTGTGTGTGAATGTTATTTTAAACTAGAGTAAAATTGATTGTCACACATGCCTGAAATCTGATTTTAATGTCTGCAGAGCATGATTAGAAATTCAGAATTAGATGGCTCAGCATCAATTACCTCTCTATTATACTTTTTATTTATGGAGCATGTTTACTGTCATTAACTCGGAGAGTGCTGGAAGGGCATGGAAGAAGGATTAATCAAAAGAAGGTGGATTTAGTAAGTCTTTGAGGATAGCAAAATTAGAAACGGATTTCTTTCTTTCTTAATTAAATTTTATCTGATTTCTACATTCTTCTGTTACATCTAACTTCTTTGCCTCATCCCGCCTCCCCCCCGCTCCCCCCCCCATCCTCCCGCCCATGTCTCTTTTAGGAACCTGCTTCCATTCCTTCCTGTTGTCCTGTCCAAAGTGTCAGTCAGTCATGTCCCCCTTCTAGGATGGGCCCCACCATCTGTACTCCTGATGAAGGTCCGCAAGATGAGGTGTATGAAGCTCAGCTCTTATTGTGTCCCTCCCTTCTTAAAAAGCCATCCATGGCCCTAGCCAGTTTGGCTCAGTGGATAGAGCATGGGCCTGTGGACTGAGGGGTCTCAGGTTCGATTCTGGTCAAGAACACATACCTCTCCCTGGCCCTGGTGTGTGCAGGAGGCAACAATTGATGTGTTTCTCTCTCTGTACCTCTCCCCCTTCCTTCCACTCTCTCAAAAAATCAATGGAAAAATACCCTCGGGTGAGGATTAAAAATCCTATATAATAAAAGGCTAATATGCAAATTGACCGAATGGCAGAACAGCTGGTCATTATGATGTGCACTGACCACCAGGGGGCAGACACACAATGCAGGAGCTGCCCCCTGGTGGTCAGTGGGCTCCCACAGGGGGAGTGCCGCTCAGCCAGAAGCCCTGAGCTGGGCTCACTGCTGGTGAGCGCAGCGGCGGTGGCGGGAGCCTCTCCCACCTCTGCAGCAGTCAGACATCCCCTGAGGGCTCTTGGAATTCGAGAGGGTGCAGGTTGGGCTGAGGTTCCCTCCCCCGCTGAGTGCACGAATTTTGTGCACCAGACCTCTAGTAAATAAATAAAATAAAACCCCTGCTTTAAAAAAAAGTCATCATGATTATTGTTTACCTTTTATTTTGTCAGCACTCATATTATTTTTACCTTCTGATAATACTTTGGAGTAGGAATAATTATATCCAATTTATAGCTGTAAGTCTTGAAGCTCAGAGAGTTTAACTTGGTAGTTAGAGGTCACACGGCACAGACAAGATCCAAATTGTCACCTTCCATCACACTGACTGTGTCATTCTTATACAGGAGGACAATCAAAGAGGGCTGAATTCAGCAAGCTCACTAGATACCAGGGGTGTGCTGGGGGGAGTGGGACATGGGACTGGGGCTGAACCTACATTCTCGGACCATCCAGTGTCTACACTGTGCTCTTGTGGAGAGGCAAGTTGACTATTGTCCCATTCCTGCTCCCCTTTGCTGCTCCCTGACTGTGTCTAGGCAGTGGTATTGACTGTTTTCAAGTTTTGAATTTTTTAAAACTAAAAATCAGGCTGTGTCGGGGTAGACTATTACTCACTTAATACTTTCCCTCAGCAGTTAGTATTTCCCTTCTTGGAAAGAGCCAGTGTCACCTTCCCTCCTCACAGTGATCCCATCTGGAAACCGAGAACTCTGTGCCCATGTAGAGACCTGGAAGGGCCTGGAAGACTGGGTCAGGGTGCCAGTGGTAGAGGGATTTTACACAGCCAGCCCAGGAGACCTGAGCACACGGCCATTTAGCCCAGCATTTGCAGGCTATACCGGGCCCTTTGGAAGTTTTGTGGCGAAGGCTCTGATGCCTAAGGCAGGGCTGACCAGTGGTGTGGCACAGCCATCAAGACTGTATTTCCTGAAGAGCAAAATGCCTCCCGATCGAATATGGTCCCCTCAACTTGGTCAGAGGCCCTACGATGCCTGCATGTGTCCTTCCCATCAGTGCCAGGAGACAGTGAGGTAGACCTCTTGACCCACATCTTCAGGTGACCAAGGATTGTAGAGTTCAGCTAAGCCAGCCTTAGTTATTGAGCATCTGTGAGAAGGATGCTAAGACACAGAGACGTGGATCCACACCTCCTTCCAGGAGTATGGGAGAGGGAAAAAAAAATGTATCTGGACAGCTGGGAGTGAAACAATGTAGGTTGAGTTTGAATCCCACCTCTGCTGCTTCCCACTATTTTGCCTTTTCTGAGTCTCGTTTCCTCACATTGCATTGGATATAATGAAACTTACACACCATGCGCTCCTTGGGGAGGAGGGCTATGTCTGCCTCATTGTCCACCTAGCATGGTGCCTGGCACAGAGTAAGTGCTGAATAAATATCTGTTAAGTGAATGAACACTATTGTGAATATTAAATGCAATGATTTTGGTAAAATGCTTCATTCATGGGTTCATGGCAGCAATGTGGATGGTGGTTTTAATACTCCCTAGAGAGTAGAGTACGACTTCTATAGCGAAGTGCAGACCAGGAGGTAGCAGGCTTAGAGGGAGAATGGCGGCATCCCTCAGCCGGGCTTCCAAGGTGGATCATGATGCTGAAAGACAAAGAGGTGAGTGAGCATCCTCAAGGATACTGACAGGCAGATGGGGGAGACTTTGACCAAACCGCAAGACTGGTAACTGGCAAAAGACAGGATTGAAACCCAGAGATTGTGACTGTCAGCTAGTATCATTTCTGGGGTGTTCAGAGGTCTTATAGTAAGTGGTATGGTCTTTTAAATTTTACCAACAGATTGTGTCAGCATCGCCATAAGATGCTCTTAGAATTTCAGATGGACCCTTATTTTTAGAGGCAACACCACATTGAGCATTTGACAATGACTGATTCGTTTCTTGGTTTATTTTAAAGAAGCTTAAAGGCTATAGTTGACAATCATTTGGAGACACATTTAATGCAGCATTAATAGCTCTGACTCCACAGGCCTGAACTCATGATGAGACTGAGATGTGAGAGTCGGTGGGGCGTCTGTCACAGGTCTGTCCTCACTCCAGTCACCGCTGCGGCTCAGTCCCCAAGCTTGACTAGAGTGTCATTACATTTTATTACAGCTTCATTCTCTTGGTCATAAGCTGGCTGATTGGGAGCTGGAGGCCGCCAGTAATTAAGCTCACCTGTCAGAGTTGAGCTCCAGTCGAAATGAAATACATTCTCTTGCTTCCCCTTTCATTTCCCTGGATGTCAAGGCCTCCGAGTTAAGCTCCTTATGGGAACAATATCTGACCCCAAAGTGTTAGAACAGGGATTACCCAGGTGGAAATTCAGCTAAGTTACCTACTTGTCATGACTTAGAAGAGCTGTGGGATCTCAGGCTGCTGGAGAACACGACTCATTTGTGAGGAAATCGGAGTTCCAAACCAGAATAGCCAGGGAAGCAATTTCTGGGATCACAGCATTCAGACAGGATAGGCATTTGTCCCCCAGAGAGAAACGCAGGCCAGTCCAGAGACATTTAGGAAGAAAGTGCAAAGTCCACAAAACCTCTCCGTGCAGGCTGTGGTCTGCGGGGTGGGGGAAGGGGGGTAGGAGTGGGGGGGCGGGGTTGGTGGCTGACTGCCTCTTGTCTGTGGCTTAGAGGAGCCGTGGCAGATACTTGGTCCCTACTGATGGGCGACATGAGCCAAAGGCTGGATGGAGCTTTGTTCTTGGCTCTCCGAAATTATAGTCTGTTGTACTTCAAAGGGATTCTAATGAGGACATTGGAGGCACAAGGAACTCAGCTTGGTAGATTCAGTGTTCAGTTCCGCCAAGTTTGGCATTACTTGGTCTTTCTGGCTAACGTCTCTCTCTCTCTCTCTCTCTCTCCCTCTCTTCCTTGCCTGTACTTAGTGAAGATCATGTCAGTGGCCTCCTTATTCTCGCCTTCATTTCCCTGCCTGCCTCTGGTGTGCTCATCTCACCCAAAGTTTTACCAGTGACTCCTTTCTGAATTCTTGTCTCTCTTTCCATGCAAGGTGTGGCAGAAATAGCCTTCCTTTCTACGATGTTTATTAAAGACGCTTTCTGAAAACCTATCAATCCTGAACCTACTCACTCATACAGATCTTTCTCTCTCACTCCTAACATATATCTTGGTGTTTTGTGTGTTTGTTTGTTTGTTTTTAGGTGTGTTTTCTCACTTCCCTCGACCTTTCAAACAATTCTTAGACCTTTGCCAGGGAAGAACTCACTCAGGCTTGCTGTCCCAGACTCTGCACACATTTATCACCTTTGTGTAGCTTTTAATATTGGTGAGAATCTAGTGACCTCCATCCCACCATTACCCTGCCTTGGTAGCTCAAAACAGCTCATTCTTGCCAATGGTACTTCTAGAACAGTCCCCAAAGTAGGAAGTTTCAGAATGTCCAATCCGGAAGGGACTTTATAAATAGCTCTATTCCTCACTTCGGGTAGAGTATCTGAAGCCCAGAGAGGGAAACCAACTGGCCCAAAATCACACAGGAGGCAGAGACAGTCACATAAGGCCACAGCCCTCCTGATGACCCTTTGCCATCTGTCCTCTGAAAATTAATTTCTACATACAAGTGCCAGAATTCAACATCCTTCCTGAATAAGAATTGCAGTGCTCAGTTATGGAGTATCAACTATGCATCATGCATTATGCTGTGTGCTTTTTATATTCGCCTCATCTCATTCTTACCAAGTACTTTATGAGGTGAAATTCATTTTGTAGATGGAAAAAAAAAAAACACCACAAAAAACTGAGGCAGTGGTTCGCTGGAGCTCACTGGTACTGGCTCTGGAGAGCCAGTTATATGTGTCTCCTCCTAATTCCATGTTCAGTGATTCCTTGTTGAGAATTGAAATCAGCCACAGTGAGAGTATTTAGACCACAGAAATTGGAAAATGCTAAAAATCCGGGCTTTTTTCCATCCTCTGCTCCCACCCCTATCCTAGGAGATCCAGTTTACAAGCACACTTCTGGGCTTCATGGAACCTAGGTAGTTTGACCAAGGGCACACAGTGGATATGTAACAGAGCTGGGACTTTTACCGAGGAGTGTATGCCTTCAAAGCCTGAGCTTTCTTTGTAATCATTTTAAAGTTTTAAAATTATGGTTGTCATATAATTAAAAATATGACATCATTAGTATACATTATTATATTAGTTTCAGGTATAAAGTATAGCATAGGCATTATAATCAGTAAAGCCTGAGCTTCTAATCATCACCCTATACTGCTAGTCACTACAGCCAAGTTTTCAACGACTCATTCCTCCTTAGCTGGAAATGGTGGTAGGAGAAAGCAGCCTCCTTGGGTCTGATTCATTGGATGGTGGCAGGGTGTGCGGGACCACACCTGGTTTGCTGGAGAGGGACGTCCCTAGAGCCTTTCCCAGACCTTACTCTGCTCCAACCCCGTAGGCTTCCTTGCTATTTCTGCATTCTTCAATCACATCCCCAACTCAGGGCCTTTGCTGTTGCTGTTCCTACAGTCTTAAATGCTTTTCCACAGATAAACACAGAGCTTGCTCCCTCACTTCTTTCTTGTCTGCTCTTCCTTGTCTAACCTATCTAAATAGCAGCTCCACAGTCTCCATATTTCCTTCAGTTCATTTTCATAGTACTTATCACACCTGCCTTCATAGCACAGATGCATTTGCTTTCTCTTTAGAAGAATGTGAGCTCCATGAAGGCTGGGCCTGTGTCTTATTATAGCTTCGGAATTTGATGGATAAGTTAATGAACCTCAGTTGTTATTCTAATCCGAGCACCACATTTCTTATACTTGCCTTATGGGGTTGACAATTAGCTCAGATATCTACTTGTGAAGGCAAAGGGCTTTCTCCTTGCTCTCTGGTCTCATGGGATCTTCAAAGTCTACAGCCATCTTCTCTCTCCCCTGGAGCTTCTGCTTTCATGTTCCCACTCCCACCGCCCCCCGCCCCTAAAGCAGGACAACACTCAACATCTGTCAATGCTGATTTGCTGAACAATTAAAATAATTAATCAAATATTTTTAAAAGGAAACTTTGGCTCCAAGAAGAATTGCAGTCCCATTTTGGAAGGTGAATGTGGCTGTGTCATTTAAACTGACAGTTTCAGCTGATTGAGTGTGACCTTTAGAGAAGCAAATAGGAGGGGATTTAGGTAACAGCCACAAGGGGGTTAGCTGCAGGAATCCCAGCTGGGTGTCTGTCCATCATTCTGACCCAGGCTTACCCTGATGCTGTGTCCCACATTTCCTGGGTCATGTAATATCTCTCTCTCTCTCTCTCTCTCTCCCCCCTCCCTCTCCCTCTCCCTCTCACACACATACTTACCTTCCTTTCTCATTTCTCATTTAAAAAATCTTACATATATGCTGTAGAAAATTTAAAATATATGGATAGGGTACAAGGATAGTTGAAAATTATAATCTCACCTCTGAGATAACAATTGTGAATATTTTGGTTAGTTTTCTTTTAGTCTTTTTTTTTCTCCTACTCATTAACTTCTTTGTATTTTCTGACCTACCTTAAATAAATAAACTTAATACATCATGGAAAACCTCGCATGTGATAAAATATGTTTATACGCAGTCACTTTTACTAGCTGGAGAGTATTAAGTTGTCTGCAGGTACCATAATTTATTTAACCCATCCCTGACTGTTGTACAGTCATGTTGTTTCCCACTGTAGATTATCACAGACAGCACTGTGATTAAATTTTTCTTGAAAAGTTTGCTTTTCTTTTTTAATTAAATTTTTTTTTCAATTACAGTTTACGTTCAATATTATTTTGTATTCATTTCAGGTGTACAGCATAGTGGTTAGACAATCATATACTTTATAGTGTTCCACCCTGATATTTCCAGTACCCGCTTGGCGCCATTCAGTTGTTACAATATTATTAACTATATTTCCTATGCTGTGCTTTATATCCTCGTGACTGTTTTGTAACCACCAATCTGTACTTCTCAGTCCCTTGTGATGGAATTTTGTGTTGGTACTTCTTAGGCAAACAGTGATTATTCCATGTCATTAACTTCAATGATTATAACTTAATGCTATGGAGTGAATGTTTGCACCCCTCCCTCCATGGGAGGTGGGCCTTTGGAAGATAGTTAGGTTTAGATGAGGTCATGAGGGTGGAGCCCCCGTGGTGGCATTAGTGTCCTTATAAGGAGATGAAGGGACTGGATCTTCCCCCCACCCCCCCATGTGAGGATACAATCAGAAGACAACCACCTATGAACCAGAAGGAGGACCATCACCAAGAGCCCCACCATGCTGGCACTCAGCCTCCAGAACTGAGAGAAATACTGTTTAAGCCACCAAGTCTGTGGAATTCTCTTATAGCAACCATTTCTCTGAGTCCCCACATATACTTACTAGAACGGGACCTATATGGAAGCCATGATCTGACCTCTGGGCCTTTGCATATTCTGTTCCCTCTGTCTGGATAGCCCTTTCTAAGCTTTTTCACCTCTTTATTATAGATTCTTCTCCCCAACCCAAGTCATATATTTCTGTGCCCTTTAATATTTCTGAAATGAGCATGAATCTAACAACCAGTGTGTGTATTTGTGGTGATAGTGGGTCACAGACTTGAAGCAATACCATAACTCCTCTTCATCCACCAAGGCTCAGCACAGGCTTCTGGGTTTAGGTTCCCTCCCCTGGGTTGTCACAGCCTGGGCCTGCCCTCTGTTGTACCACACACATTGCACTGAACCTGCCTGCTCATTGGTCTCCCACTGCACAAGGACCTCCTTGAGAACAGCAAGAATGTACTTTTTTTTCCCTGCATCTCCAGCTCTCAGCAGTTCAGCAGCCTGGGCTCCAGAACAGGTGCCCAGGGCAGGTGATAGGTGGGGAGCTGTCCCTGGTTGTTGCCTGTTCACCCCATTGAGTTATTTCCTCATTCCAGGCCCATGTTGGTCTCCTTTACAGAGCCCCTGTAAGTGGGTCGAGCCTTTCACCTTCCCCACCTTTGAGGTTAATGCCAATTCCAGGCCCTGGTGGATATATTTATTTGCTCTGAGGGCGGGCGGGGAGAAAGCTTGGCAGGCGGAGGTTTGGGTAATTTGTGCCCACGTGGTTGCAGAGAGCTTCCAGGAAACCACATTACCAGCCTAGCGATTGTTTTCACTGTGCTTCAGAGTGACACTCAAGAGTCAGGGGAAACGCTTGAATTTCAGCTCCACAAAAGGGCCTGCTAGAGAGGTCACCTTTCCCCTCTGTCCCTCTCACCCAGCCAGACTCAGTGATCATGAATGAAGTTGGCCCTTTGAGCTTTGTAGTGCCCCCACCTCTCAATTTCTCCCCCTCCCCCATTCCCTTCTGGATCTTTGTCTTTGTTTTGAGTTCATCTTCCCTTATCTGCCTCTGCATGACTTTTTGCCTTGTTTTTTACTAACTCTAACTCCAGAAAGAATACAGTCCTTGTCACATGGGAATACACGCTGCACAAACTTGGGAAAAGGAAGGTAGTCCCTTTCTGGCTGGGGAGGTGGGTAGGACCTTCACGTGGCAGGCAGCTGATTCTTGAAGGATGGGTAGGATTGAGGTATTGAAGAAGAGGAAGAGGAAGGGAAGTCATTACAAGTTTAGGCAGGAGTAAGATGTGGTCAGGAAGGTGAGGACTGAGGCTGAAGCAAACATTTATGTATAAAATTTATAAAGTACCTGCAATATGCGGCCACTTGTAATGTAGGTAAACCAGTTGTCCCCCAGGTCTCTGGTTTTCTAGCTCATATGTCTATATGGGCTCTTCTCACTTTTACCCCTAAGGCAACCCAGTCTTCAAACTCAGAACCTCTCCAAAATCAAAGAAAAAGAATCCATAATCATAAAGATGTTAGTACCCAAGTTAGACTTCACTGGATATTTTGTAGGGGAGATGGGAGAATGAACTTATGTATCTTGTATACTTCATCACAAACAAATGAAAATACCCATTAGACACCCCCCTGCCCCAAAGCCTTCCTTAGCCACACTGATATGAAGGGGTGTTGCTTCCTCCTTTACTCACCCTCTTTCTGGCCCTTTTTTATCTCTTGGATTCATCCCTGTGGACTTCATTTTTTAAAATATTTTTTTATTGATTTCAGAGAGGAAGGAAGAGGGATAGAGAATTAGAATCATCAGTGATAAGAGAGAAGCATTGATCAGCTGCCTCCTACACACCCCACACTGGGGATCGAGCCTACAAGCCGGGCATGTGCCCCCACTGGGAATTGAACTATGATCTCCTGTTTCATAGGTTGATGCTCAACCACCAAGCCAGGCTGGCTGGCCCTGTGGACTTTATATTCCTCACGCTTAATCAGCCAACTCTTTCCGCTCAAATTACATAGTACAAATCCATCATCTTAATCACCAGCTCTCCAGCCCCCAGCATTTTTTTTATCTTAGCCCTTGGGATGTACCCTCCTGCAAGTGGTTTATTTTGCTATATTTCCAAACAAATGCAATACCTTCCCCAAGAGCAATTCTAGTGGCTGATACAGTCTCTCTTCTTGTTACATGTATATTTTCTCATTCAGACCCCCCACAACAGCTCTTCTATTATCTTCATTTTATAGATTAGACAACTGAAAACAAGAGAGGTTTGCCCGAGTCACACAGCAGCCAGAATGACAGAGATGAGACCTGAGCTCTGTCACTTTTTTAAAAATGTGTAAGAGCCGCCCCCCTGCATGGAGTGTGAGGAGGGTGATTTTGATCTAGACATGTAGATTGGGATGTATATTAGTTTTCTAGGGCTGTCATAAAAAAAAACCCAAAAAACATTGTAAGTGGGTGGTGTAAAACCATAGGAATTTATTCTCTCATGGTTCTGGATGCTAAGGGTCTGAAATCCAGATGCCAGCAGGGTTGGTTCCTTCTGGAGGGTCTGAGGGAGAATCCATCTCATGCCTCTCTCCTCCCTTCTGGTGGTTGCTGGCAATTCCTGACATTGCTTGGCTGTAGACCCATCCCTTTAATCTTCATCGTCATTTTCACACAGTGTTCTTTGCTCTGTGTCTATGAGTCTTCACATGGCCTTGTTACGAGAATACCAGTCGTTGGATTTAGGATTCACCCTAATCCATTACAAACCCATCTTAACTAAACACATCTACAAAGACCCCATTTCCAAATAAAGTCACATTCTGAGGCCCCAGGAGGACAGGAATTTTTGGCGAGACACCGTTCAACCCAGGACAGGACCAGCTCATGAAGGTAGTGCCAAGGCATTTGAATTGTGGTCAAGGAACCACATGTAGGGCTTTTAGGGGAAGGTTAGTAGGACCCAACCGAAAATGCCCCCTCGATTCTGACTGGTTCCCTGTGCTTTCTCTCCGGCCACAGCTCCCTGTCCTCGTCGCTCTGTTAAGGAATGAAACAGCATGGGCTTCCATCAGTGTTTTCTGAGGGTAGAAGCCTTTCCTTCCTCTCGGAAACTTTGGAAACTGCACTCGCCTCCATTGCGCCTTGGGCTGATCAGTATGCCGCATGAAAGTATGTAAAGCCTGATGCATTAGTCACAACAAATCTGCTCCCGCTGGGAGTCGAGAAGACAGACAGGGCGCCAGTTTCTCTTTGGTGAGCGCAGTTTGCTCTCCCCTCACATCATTCACACTTGGCCCCTGCCTCGGACTCATGCCCAGAGTCCCTTTCCTGAATTGTCCCTGGTGTAGGAAGAACTGCCAAGGCCTGGCGAGGACAGGGGCCAGGGCTGAGGGAGAGCAGCGGGTCAGACTGGGAGGGGCCTCTGGGCCAGGCTGCTCCATGGGCAAGACCCTGATGCCCAGTGAACACTCTGCACCAGCTGGAAGCAGTGAAAAAGTCCTGGGTGACCGCCTCAGCGCCCCCCTCTGACCCACCTCCAGCAAACACGGGGCTGTTTTGATGTTGCTTTGAAGCTGGGAGAGCACTGGAACTTTGGGCCTGCTCAAGGGGCGGAAGCCACAGGCTCCATCGGCCTTTGTGGCTTTGCCAAACCCTTGACTAGCCTCCAAGGGAGCGGCTTTCGGAGAGACACACTTGGCTTCAGTGAGTGTGCGGAGGCCTAGGGCTTCTGTTTATTCTGAACAGGGATAGTCAAGCAGCCCAGCAGCATGTCTCCATACCGGGCCCAGCGTGATGTCTTCAGATTCTGGGGCTGTAGGTTGGGTGACAAGAAGAGAGCTTGAATTCCTGAATTGGAGGGTTTACCTCCTCTGCTTCTTGTTAGCTGTGTGGTCTCAGGTAAGCTGCTTGACCTCTCTGAGCCTCAGTTTTTTTCAGCTATAAAATAAATTGGGTAATTCCTGGCCCTTAGAGGGTTAAGCATGAACTGAGAGGATTTATGAAAAAGTGCTTTGTAGGCTATAGTGTGTAATGGGAAGGTATAATGAAAAAAAATGTGTAAACACAGTAATAGTTCACATTTATTGGAGGTGTGGTACGTGTTAGTCATTGTTCTGAATACTTTTCATGGGTTGTCTTATTTAACCTGCACAATAGCCCTAGGAGTTGACCCTGTTATTATCTCTGTTTTATAGATGAGGAAACTGTGGCTTAAAGATTTTAAGTAATTTGCCTGGCCGGTATGGCTCAGTGGTTGAGGGTCAATCCATGAACCAAGAGGTCACTGGTTGGATTCCTGGTCAGGGCACATGCCCAGGTTGTGGATACCTACCTCATGGACATGCAGAAGGCAGCCAATCAATGTTTCTATCTCTCTATTCCTCTCCCTTCCTCTCTTTCTCTCAAAATCAATAAAAACATATTTTTTTTAAAAAAGAATTTAAGTATTTTGCTAAAGCTCTAACAGCACATTGGTTGTGAAGGCTATATTCAATCTTCAGAGCTTGCAGACTTACTCTCCAGTCTACACTACCTCTCTCAATGCAATAATAATAATTTAAAAACTTCAGTCTTCGACAAACCTCATATATATATATATATATATTCTCTAATCCTCACAGCAGCCTTTTTATGTAATATTACCACATCCTCTTTATAAAAAAGGAAATTTAGATTATTTGGGCACCTACTATTCTATTTATTGAGTACCTACTATTTATTGAGCATCTACTATTCTATTCAAGGCACTGGGGACACAACAGTGAACAAGATGGGGGAAAGGTGTTTCCTGCTTTCATAGAATTTATATTTTGGTGCCAGGGAGACAGGTGTTGAAATAGGTAAACAAAATAATTTCAAATCATGGTGAGGGCGATGGTGAGGAAATAAACCGAGTGAAGTGACAGGGTGACAGGTGGTCAGGGAAGGCTTCTCTGAGGAGGGGCCCTGGGAGCTGTGATTTGAATGGTGGAAAGGAGGCAGTTGTGTGAAATGCCTGAGGAGGAGCTTTCTCAGGTGGGGAACAGCAGAGGTCTCTGAGGAATAGAGAGGGGCGGGAGGAGCTGGAGCCAGGGCAGCTCAGGCAGTGCGAGGAAGGGTGGGGCAGGGGCAGGGGGGCAGGAGACAGTGGCTGTGGTGAAAAGGGGATGACTGTTGTAAGAGACAGTGTGGGGCAGGGACCATTCTGGCCGAGGCCAATTCCTGGGGTGACTGTGCTGCTGTGTTATTGGCCATGTGTCTAGTGAAGGATGAAGGTGGAGGAAAGCTCAGGCGGGGCAGGGCAGGGCGGGCTGGTGGGCGGCCTCCTTGATGGGTGGGCTCAGGCTTGGAGCCTGTGGAGCCCTCTCCCATTTTGCTGCAGGGAAAGGAGGCAGCAGACCTGGGTGCTTCGGGGCGCCCTCCACACCCACAGGGGCTGGTCATCACAGTCTGATACATCAGGGATTGCCGTGGTAATCACTCTGTGACCAGACCCAGCGGCTGCCAAGGTGGGAACCAAGGCAGAGCGGCCTCATCTGCCCACTTTCCCATGCGCCCAGGAGACCAGCTTTAGTTTATTACCTGCTTGGGGGTTTTGTCAGGACGCCGCCATCTACAGAGCATTGCCGTGAATATTCTAGAGAGCCTAATAAGCTTTTCCCCTCTTGAGAGGAAGAACGGGCTCTTGTGCAATTGGTCAGAATGAAACCATAGAACTCTGAACCTGGAAGATGCCTTAGAGACAAACCTGTTCAGCACTCTCACTGATAAGAGGGAACTAAGCTTGGGTATTATTTTAACTTAGTGTTACGACAATGGTTGGTGAAGGTCTTCCTGGGGAAAAATAAAACAAAAACAAAAACCCACACTTTCCGTGACTTGGTAAGCAGAGTAAATGGATTGCAGAGTCTGGCAGCAGAGCAGAGAGGGGCTTCCAGTGTCGGGGAAGGGGCTGGTTCCCACCTAGGGTACCGACTGGCTGTGTTTTGGGGCAAGTCAATGAACGTGTCTGATTCCTGTTTCCTGCTTTGTAAAATGTAGATAATAATGGATACCTACCTCATGGGGGCAGACTGAATCAAATCGTATCTATAAAATGCTCACCACACAGTGAGTATTTAATAAAGGGTGCCTGCTGCTACCATTTGGGGGGGGGGGTACAGATGCAGAGGCTACAGATGAGCAGTACTGTAGAGTGCAACAGAATGCGCAGTGATGGCAAGATGGTCTACCAGTGTTGCCTTGAGCTCACGCCTCCGTAACATAACATCCCTCAGAGTTGATATTTATTCATCCACTTCCACCACCACCACCCCCCTCCAGGGCAATAAAAAGTCTGTGATCTTCTCACATGTCTCCCTTGCCTGAAAGGTAATATCTAAGAGGAAAACATTCCCTATCTAGTGAGAGTTCCAGTATACGAATTAGAGTGTTTTAGAATAGAGTTTTGTCTGTATTTCATTTCACAAGCAGCCCCAGCACATCTGCCAGTGTGTGAGCCCAGGCACGGCTCCTCTGAGAGACAGGCTGGAGGGAGGTGCCCAGCCTAAGCCAGCTGTGCGAGGGCCCACCCTTTGTCCCACCCCAGGGCCATACAGTAGATTTGTGCTATGACAGCTCATCCTATCCCACCAGCACCACATTATGGCTTCAGCTGAAATCATCATTGGACGGTGCTGTTATTAGTCTCTTCCCTCCTGGCCTGGGGGACGTGCAGGGTCCTAGAAGAGATCAAAGACCCATGCACAGCAGCCATTGACTCACAAGCTCTGAGAACTGATGATCCACTGGTGACTAAGCTTTGACTCGTCTATTTGGTGGGTTCTGCAAGGGCCTGGCCACATCCTGTTTCTTTCCTCTCTCAGAATGCAGTCCTCATGTTCATGTTATGAAAACAGCATCTTTTCAAAATAAAATTAGAGGAGTCAGGGAGAAGAATTGAGAGTCCTTTCCAAGAAGGAATTTAGCTGAGAGAACCAAGTCCTGCCCATTATCCCGGGTTAAAAAGAACCAGTTATGAGCTACAGTGCAGTTGACTTTGGCCCTGAGATCTATAGGGAAAACTAGCGGGAGGAGGAATAGTAACAAATCAGCAGTACAAGCAATGTTTGTTCGTAAGCACTTCCAGGCATTTGTGAAAATAAGTAATCCCATCCCAGGATCCTATTGTGTTTGCTTTGTGCTCCAAGGTGTAGAGTTTGGGAATATGCCAGTGCTTGTGGTTCTTCCGCTTTGGGGAATTAAGGAAAACCCCCTTGGAAGTACTATTTCTTGGAAACCTGTTACTCACCTGAGCCCTGTGTTCAGTTGGAGACTGAGTCTGAAAGGGCTTGTGGAGAGCTGCTCTGTCTGTGTCAAAGCCCAGAGCCAATGCTGGTGTTGCCATTCAGATTTCCCAAGGTGAAGGAAGTCCAGGGGGCATTTGGTCTTTGGGGAGTCATTTATTCATTTATCTTTTTATTGAGCACCTACTATACACCAGGCACTGTTTTAGCGCCTGTGAAGTACTGGTAAGAATAGCAAGGTGTCTGTTGTCATGGAATTTACCTTCTTCTGGGAAGATACTACAGATAAGACACTAGTAAACAAATGCATTCATACATTTATTTCAGAGACTGGCAGGTGCTATGAAGAAAGCAAAGTGGGGTGATGTGTTCGAGAATGGCTTGGGGCGGTGTTAGGTGAGGAGCTTAATGAAGACCGCTCTGAGGAGGCAGCACCAACCACATGAAGAGCAGGGGTGCCTGAGCCGGGCAGTGGGATTGACAACTCAAAGGCTCTGGGTGGGGACAGCCTTGGCTCATTCAATGAACAGCAATGGCTGTGGTCCCCGGAGCCCCTGAGTTAGTGACTCCTTTCAGCTTCATACCTGATGTTCTCTAACCCCAGCTGGATCAGATGGTCATCTCCTGGAGGTGGGGTAGGAAGGGGTGTCTAGAACTGCTTGGGAGACAAGCAGAAAGGACTGATTAGAGGACTAATGCTGCCCTCCTTCTCACCTCCACATCAAGCTCTGTTTGTTATCTTCCTGTTTTCTCTAGGTGAGGTCTACTGAAGAAGCTCTGAACCAGATTTCTCCCACATGACCTGCTCATCTCCGGTCCATTCCTCACACTGAGTTCAGAATAATCTCTTAAAACCTTAAATCTGATCATGTCTCACACAGCTTCTCAGTGCTTTTCCATGATTCCCCATTGCTCTCAGGATAAGGACCCAAATCCCTACAATGACATATGAAGCTGTATCTATGCAGACCCCCTATTTCTTTCCTCGCCTTGTTCCTAGCCATTTGTGTTTTCACTTTCCATGCTCTGGCTACCTAGGCTTTTTTTTTTCCCAGTTCCTCCAATGTTCTGAACTAGTTCTGGCCCCAGGGCCTTTGCACATCCTCAGTGGCTTCCAATCTGTTCTTTCCATGCATCTCAGCTTTGGAAACTTCTACCCAGGTCTCAACACAGCTGTTACTTTACCAGGGATATCTTTCTCATTCTTCAACACTACAGTACTATAAAGGGTTTTTTAGTTCCATGTTCCCAATAGCGCTTCATATTTTGTTTCATACCTCTCAGCACAATTGAGCAGAAATAAGCTAATAAGAGATGACAAGGAAGCACCTGTTAGACTATGTTTGGTCTAAAGAATAAAATGGAGCCCTGGCTGGTTTGGCTCAGTGGTTGGAGCGTCGGCCTGTGGACCGAAGGGTCTTGTGTTTGATTCCCAGTCAAAGGCACACACCTCTGTTGCAGGTTCGATCCCCAGCCTGGGGTAGGGTTTGTGCAGGAGGCAACCAATCATGTCTCTCTGATATCGATGTTTTTCTCTCTCCCCCCTCTTCCCTCCCTTCCACTCTGTCTGAAAATCAATGGAAAAAATATCTTGGGGTGAGGATTAAAGAATAAAATAGAAGTGCTTTGTAATGAGTTTTTTCATTCCTGGAGTTCTCCACTTTTTAGAACAGGTTGGTGAAATAAGGCAGACCTCTGGGGCCTGAGGGGGAGCCACCGTGACGTCTCCTTGCTGCACTGGTCCATGAGCTCCAGAGGGCAGGAACCACGGCTGTCCTGCTTATTACTGTGTCCTCAGCACTTGGGAAGTGTCTGGAGCACAGTAGACACTTGATGTGTATGCGTGGAAGCAATGAATGCTCACAACGACCTTGAGTCTTAAATGTTCCACTTGAATGTGCTACTTGCTTTCAACAAAAAGGGGGGAAAAAACAGGAGACGGTCTGTATTTTCTGTTCCATTTCTATACCCTATAGAGACGGTGATTGATATCTGGAGTTCAAGAGTAAGCAGAGTGAGCAGGAATTCTGGCAGATGAACAACCTGCTTAGGAAGTCTGTTCTTGCCTCGGACTATCAGAACAGGGTTATTTTCTTTGGCTCTAAGGAGTCGAAGACTGTGTGTACTCAGGGAAATGGTATAGACCCGCGGTGTGGAGTCGGGGCCAGGGGTGAGACTCAAATAATAATCAAGTGAAAGAGGGTTGTGTGAAGCCTGGAGGGGGACATTGCCTTTCTCAGCGGCCGAGGAACTGGAACATTCCCCCTTGTGTCAATGTGGAAGTGAATGAATTAAGCTCCGTTTTATGCCGTGCCTGGAAAAATACCAATGCTGTACTCGCATGGTTTCTGAAAGCAAACCCCAAATGCCACTCAGTCTCAGCTCTACGAGAGACTGTTACAGAAAGAAAAAAAAAAAAAGAGTCAACATTCACAGACTATGGGAAATATCACTGGAGTGGAAAAAGATTAGAGCCATGGATTTTTGCTTTTCTGAGGTTATATACCCCTTTGAAAATCCGACAAAAGCAAGGGACCCTTTCCCCCCTCTGTGCCCCTTCTCCATCTGCAAAATGCATATTCATGTAACATTTTCCCACCCATGGGGATCCCTGAAGGGGCATAGCCTCAGGTTAAAAATTCCAGTTAGCGGGTCTGATTGGAAATTGAACAAAAATAAGCTAATAAGAGGTGGCAAGGAAGCACAAGTTAGATAATGTTCGGTCTAAAGAATAAAATAGAAGTGCTTTGTAATTAGGTTTTTCTCATTCCTGAAGTTCTTCACTTTTTAGAACAGGTTTGTTGGCGCAGGATGATCCTGTGCATCAGAGTGAAATAAGGCAGACCTCTGGGGTCCGAGGGGAAGCCACTCTGAGCATCTCCTGGGGTTTAGCCTCCCAGGGTGATCCATCCACTAAAAGGTGAGCACCAGAAGGCCAAGGTTGTACTCTGTCATGTTCACCACTGGTCCCCAGTGTCTAACTCCTGGTTGGCACTTAGCACATGATCAATAAGTACTTATTGACTGACTGAATGAGTCATTCCTAGGTTGCCCCAGTGCATTCTGTCTTCCTCTTCTTAACTTTGTTCTGAATTTATCAGATGACTTAGTTTTGATTTATTTGTTCAAGAAATATTTATTGCATATCCCCCAGCCTCGGGTGCGTCCTAATTGTTCTCTAGGCATAGAGGGATGTGAGACTGCAGAGAGCTCTGGGGCTCATGGCCCCTGGGTGGAGTCTCGGTTCTGCTGGTCGGGAGTGATGAAAACTGTAAAATGGGTGTGAGAATTAAATAAGTTCACGCAGTTAAAGCACTTAGCACACTTGGCACACAGCTATGTGTGGTTTTAATAAATGTCAGTCATTTTTATTATTACCTGGCTCCTCTGCTGGATGGTTTATTGGTTCCTTTGGGTCCTCTTCACTTTCTGATCCCAGAGTTCTGAACCTCAGAAACGAATTATTGCTCTTTATACAGCAGGCAAAATGCAGCCTTTAAAATGTCCCAGAATATGAATCGTGGCTGTATTTAAGGGTTGGAAATATTACTAATCTCCCCCCTTTCTGTTTTTCCATATTTTAATTTTAATTAATAAGCATATATTATTTTCAAATGTAAAAAATACTGTATAAGAAAGAAGGTTGTCATTAAAATGTGTTTATTCAATTTTACAAAATTTAGAGGTGGAAAACAAGAATATTTTATTGTCTCTGGCCTGTAGAATCAGCTCAAGAACTTAATTTGTCCACTATGTTTTCCAAATAAAAATGCCCAAACACAAGCACTAAGAAAGCAGGGGTGTTTTTCTGCATAAACGTGGGTGTGTTGTTCAGTTTAGTAGATGTAGGCTTGAGAACTTGGACTCCTGGCTTTGTGTCCCAGCTCTACCACTATCCAGTCAACCTCTTTCAGCCTCAGTTTTCTCATCGGTAAAATGGAAAAGACCAATGGAGAAATCTTTCCTTATAGATTGTTGTGGGAATGAATATGGAATACTTCACTTGTGAGAGTGAGTCTTCAACGTGTTCTTTTTCTTTTCATATTGCATCGGTGACATCACCATCCTTTACATTACACATGTGTGCATTTTGCATGTATGTGTATAGAAATGTCTTCGCTTTGATGTTTACTGGTAATTAAGGAAACTGATCATAGCCAAACCAGAACTTTGGATTTCTTAAACCATCTCGCCATCTGCTTCCTCTTTGGTCTCCTGCGTTTCCATAAGTGGCATCCATATTCACCCACTTGTTTAAGCAGAAAGCCGTAGGGTCATCCCTCCTTCCTCTCTTTGCTTCACATCCCATAGTCCACTTGACAACTCAGCTGACGTGTCTCAAAGTCAGTCTCTTTTCACCACAGCATGTGCACCATCCCAGATCCAGCCACCATCCTCACTCCTGTGTGAATGTAGTAGCGCCAGCTCACCTCCCGGTGCCACCCTGGACCCTCCATCTATTTCCCCGTGGAGCCAGAGTAATAGAGGACAAGTGTGCCCCAGATCAGGCCACTTCCTTGCTCAGAACTTCCCTCACCCTCCTCGGCTTCCTATAATACTGAGAATAGAACCCAAATGGCTTACTGGCCTTCATTCAGATCTCTCTTCTAGGGGATAAGCAAACTTCTTCTGTAACAGTTTTAGGTTTTGTGGGCCATATAGGAGTCCGTCACCTTCTTCTCCTTCTTTGCTTTTACCTTTGTCTCTGCTTCTATCTCTATCCCTGTTTCCTCCTCCTTCTAACACTTTAAGAATGCAATAACTATTCTTGCTCATGGGCTTACAAAGACAGGCAGGGCTGGAGTTTGCCCATCCTCGCTCTACAAGAGCTGGCCTTGACTTTCTCTCCAGCCCATCTCTCACCCTAACCCCCACCCATCTTGCCCACTCTGCTCTAGCCTCAGTGGCATTCTTGCTGTCCTTGAGCACACTGGCCACCTTCTGCTCAGGGCCTGTGCACTCCTGTCCCTCTGTCCTGACACTGTTCCTTCAGGTCTGCTTCATGGCTCTCCTCCTTTGTTGGAGTCTCTGCTTGCTGGTGCCTCCTTGGAGGAGCCTCTCCCAGCAGTCCCCCTAGAGTGTCCCCTAGTCCTCTCCCAGTGTCCCCTCCCTCCAAGGCACACTCTGCCCTCACCTGGCTGTACTTCTTTCTGTGGTATTGATTATATCTTTGTTTGTTTGTCAGTTCTGCTGCCCTAGAATATAAGCTCCTTGGCGGCAGCCTTTGTCTGTTTGTTAAGCTCTCTCTCTCTCCCCAGCATTCATAAAAGAACCTGGTACTTAGCGGTCATTCAAAAAATATTTGTCGCATAAATTAATGAATGTAAGAACTGTTCTACCCTGTAGTTTTCAACCCCTGCAGTATCACTCATTTGCAACAAGGTGGCCCTCTTTTTAAATGCTCAGCCCTGTTGGCTCTGTCTCATAAAGAGGGATTGGATGAAGGCGCCAAGCTGTGCTCTGGGTGACAGCGAGGACTGTGAGAACCCACTTCCATGTGCTGTCGGGTCTGAAGGGTGAGAACATGGGGGTGGGGAGGAGTGGTGGGAGGAGGGCCAAAGCCAGGCTTTGAAGTGAAGGGAACTGTCCAGCTCTCAGGAAGCTGATGTCACTAGAGCATCCCCGGATGATAAGTGCTCAGCAGAGCCAATGTCTGATGTCTCTTGGGGAGAGAGAAGCATCTCTCAGAGCCAGAGGAAGAACACTGAGATAAAGTATCCTTCCCAGGAACGCAAGCCAAGCCAGCCTGCAAACCAGTTAGTGCAGATATTGAAGGGAGAATGCTTATCAGGCTTAGAGGGGATATGATGGAAAAATCTGGTATTTCTGGAGCCACTGTGACTCCCAGCCCCAGGGACAAATCCCCCAGAATCTGAGTCTTCAGGCCTTTTTGGAATGGCAAGCTAGAGGGGTGCATCCGGAGCAGTCAGGTATACCCTCCTCCCACCCTGTCTTGTTCCAGAAGCATCGGGAAAAATGGACTTGGGTCTGGGTCCTTGCAAGAGAGGCTGAGCCCTTTCTTGGGGCCATTGTAGGAGGCTACTTGGGGGTGGGCTGAAAGGGGGTGGGCTGAAAGGACTCCAGGAGGACTTAACACCATATACCCATGAGTTCTGGCTCCGGGTCGGACAGTGAGCCTTGGATTGGGCAGTGAGCCTAATTGTAAACTGACTCATACACCAGCAGGGACTGGATCAGCCCAGACCCAGGAGCCAGGTCAGGGAGTGAAAGGATAAAGGAATCTCTTCATTGAAGGCCACTTAGGATAGAAACTGATGGGTACACAACAGGGGAGCCTGTACACTTCAGATTGGGGAATAATATGTCCAAGGTCATGAGTCTAGCTCTTGAGTATAGAAAATAAGACAGCTATGTAACAGGAGGGAAAATGCAGTGATAGTATCAATCATACTGTCCTTGGAGCCTCGCCCCAGGAGCCCGAGGCAGGCGATCGGATGATCTGGGATCGGACAGTGGGTCAGCTGTGTGACTTTGGACCCGTCACCTGACCTTTCCTGCTTCCGTGTTTTCACTTGTACAATGCTAGTGGGAAATCTTGACTTTTCCTCTCATTGAGTTATTAGGATCAAATGAGAGAATACAGGAAGTCTTTGCAGCGTTAAAAAGCCTCTAGTCATGTGTAACTTGATCCCTAATCAACTCATATAAAACAGTGATACCGATAGGAACAATAAGCATCCGTGAGCTAGATGCCATGACCAGTGCTTGTATGTGGATCTCACGTGGGCCTCGAAGCAACCTAGCGAGAGAGGCACTCTCATAATCCCCATGAGCAGATGATGTTGTAAGGCCCAAAGAAGTGAAATAACGACCCAGGTCACACAGCCAGCCAGGGTGGCGCAGAATCTGAATTCAAATAGTTTGTCTCCAGAGGACACTCAGACCTCCAGAGCCTCTAGCCCAGATCCCCAGGCGCCCAGCCTTGCCGGCCTCGGCTTTCTCAGGGAAGATAACCACACCTCTGTCCAATGCAAACAGACTCAGCACTCTCTCTCCCTTGCAGACAGGTTGCACAGATGCTGAGGGGCCTTGACTCTGCCTGCTCTTCACCAAGTCCAAGAGCCAACGGTTCCCATGGGGACGATGACTCTCCCCCCCCCCCCCCGAATCCGGGGTAGCAGAGGGAGACCAGGAGTAAGAGCTTCTGCACATTATGGAGAGCAGGCACGTGAGGTGGAACATTTCTCTCCAGGACGGACCGCCCTCGCAGCAGTTGAGTGGGTCTTGGAAAAACATTTCCTTGAGGAAGCAGAGGCAGAGAGGCAGTCTAGAAAGGGCAGGATGTCATTTTCCATCTTTGCATCAGGAAGAAGAGGAATAGCAGTAGCGCTCCCTCCTGGCTGCCAGTCCTTCAGGACAGCACTTGGGCCTGCAGCCCAGGCCTGTTTGCTCGGGTTGGCCTGCATAATTTTACCCCCTCAAGTGGAGTTTGGTGAGTTTGACCAGTAGAAAGGGCTCCTGGGTGCCCCTCTCTGAGGATATCTCAGGAGCTTTTTCAGATGGACCCTGTTGGCAAAAAGACATGAAAACAGGTAGAAGAGGAATTATTGAAAGAACTGTGGCTTTTGCCCTAAACAAGAGAAGCCTGAGGCAGGCTAGTTCACTGAGGCCTCCAGGAAGTGGGGGAAGGAATGGCAAGGGATGGTATAAGGAAACAGAGAACTCATAGAAATGCAGCATAACAGCTGGCAGCTTCCAGAAGGGGAAAGATTGCCTTGGGGACAGTGAGCTGGCCATCAAACAGGCCGGGTGACCCTCTTGACTGGGGCCTTGCTAAGGTGGGGACCTGTGCCTGGAAGGAAGAGACTTGGGGCTCACTAAGGCCTGCATAGCCCTGAGAGTCTGCGGTTATGTGAAGAGGGAGGGTGGGGAATAGGATGGAAGGGGGTGGAAATGGCGCATTGGATTCAATGCAGGCCTGGGCCGTGCTGGCCTCTCCCTACCCCCACACTGGACCTCAGGTCGCCCTCCCTGATCTGTCATGGTCCTAATGCCCTGGGACCACCAGACCTCACTGTTACTCTTTCTTCCCAGAATAACTACCCTCTGTGCCCTGCTGGTTGCTGGATGACTCTAGTAGACAATGCGCCCGATGACTTATGCTGGGGCTGACTGTTACCTTTCTCAGGTAACATGATGTCACAATCCATGTACAAAGCTTTTTCCCCCAGAGCAGTGGTTCTCAGTCTTTAGTTGGCATCAGAATGAGCTGCAGGGCTTATAAAAATGCAGACTAGTGGGACCCACCAGAGTTTCTCATTCAGTAGGTCTGGGGTGATGGCTGAGATTTTGCACATCTAACACGTTCTCAGATATTGGTGATGATGTTGGTCCAAGGACCACGCTTTGAGAAAGAACCACTGCTCTAGATTGGACCTCAGCCCAAGGCTATAGATTCAGACAAATCCATGTTAGAACCCCAGCTGCCCCACTTGTGAGCTGTGTGATGACTGGCAGTGTACCTAGCACCTCTGTGCTTTTGTTACCTGTTCTGTAAAATGGTAATGATACTATTTTAAAAGGGTATTGTGAGAATTAAAGATGATGATATGACGATTTATATAAAGAACTTAGACAGTGCCTGGGACAAGTTAAGTATGCAAATATTCAAACATTAGCAATTTTTATTATCATAGTAAAAGATGGGTATTTCAGACACCCCTGGTCCCCCTCCATAGGGTAGTGGTGTCTGGGCAGAGAAGGGTATGCATTCTCCTCCAGTTGTGCTCCATGTGCGGGGGGCAATCCCATTGTCACTCCTTACCCAGAGGCTCCATGCTGGAAGGATGGGGATCCATCAGCAGTAGGGCCATCCTTATAATCCCAGTCTTCTCTCTGGGGCCAGCCACACATTCTGAGTGACTGGCTTTTGGTGTGACTCTACGGGAGCCTGCCTCATAGGAGCCAGCTTGTGTGTAGGACACACGGAGTGAGGTCATCTTAAGTCTCTTGTCACATTACTGTTGGAGCCCCAGAACCCCTCAGTCTTTTTATGTCCTGTGGTCCCTGGACTGATAGTTATAATGATGGAAGTACAGGCTTAGGTCTCCTGGAGCAGAGTCTCAGAGTTAAGTGAGAAAATGTAGGGGTGACTTCAGATGACCTTGGGCTACTCTGAACATTGCTGAAAAGGGGGATACTCTGTTCCTAGCTGGTTTGGCTCAGTGGATAGAGTGTTGGCCTTCAGACTGAAGGTTCCCAGGTTTGATTCCGGTCAAGGGCATGTACCTTGGTTACAGGCTCCATCCGTGGCCCTGGACAGGCTGCATGTGGAAGGCTACCAATCAATGTGTCTCTCTTACATCAATGTTTCTCTTTCTCTGTCTCTCCCCCTTCCCTTCCAGTCTCTCTAAAAATCAATGGAAAAATATCCTCAGGTGAGGATTAACAACAACAAAACAAAATGAAAGAAAAAAGAAAAGGGGGAATCCTCTGGGAAAATCCATGCCAGATTCTACCTTATGGGAGACACATCCTCAAGCGGGCTCCTTAGAGTAGTAGCCTACAAAATGCTCACCCAAAGGGTTCTGTAGTCAAATAAATTTGGGAAGCAGTACTCTGTTTCCAAGTACTTCTCCAGGATTCTCCCAGGAGTCCTACAGTTCAAACACATGTGTAATGTTGAACACACTAAAATTTGTTTCCCATCAATTAATTTTGGGAAACTAGTTCTAGGAATTTGCAATTGTCCAATTGCCTTCATATATACTATTTCACTTGATTTTCAAAATAATCCTCAGAGATATGGTCATACCCACTTTACAGAAGAGAAGTCTGAGGTACAGAAAGGTTTATGATTTGCCCCAGATCACAGAGCTATTTAAAATATTATCTGTGGCCCTAGCTGGTTTGGCTCAGTGGATAGAGCGTCGGCCTGTGGACTTAAGGGTCCTGGGTTTGATTCTGGTCAAGGGCACATGCCCAGGCTGCAGGATTGATCCCCAGTGGGGGGCATGCAGGAGGCAGCTGATCAATGATTCGCTCTCATCATTGATGTTTCTACTTCTCTCTCCCTCTCTCTTCTTCTCTGAAATCAATAAAAAAATAAAAAATAAATAAATGAATAAATAAAAAATAAAACATTATTATTTCATGATCTGAGAAAGAATTTGGTGCATTTGTTGGAATTTTATTTGTAGTAGCAGCAATTATTAAAATCAAGCAAAAACAAAAATAAGCAACAAAAAAAAACTAAGTGGGAATGGTACCTATTATTTGTCAAAACCCTTTTTATATATAAAAAGTGGAGTGCATTTGTATAATTTATTGATCTTAGTCTCACATTATGATCATGATGGTATCATACACACCCACAGAGAGAGAAAATAAGAGAGAGACAACAGCACAGGTTAAAAATGTTGATTCTGGCCAGACCAGTGAGGCTCAGTGGTTGAGCATCGATCCAAGAACCAAGAGATCACTGGTTTGATTCCTGGTCAGGGCACATGCCCAGGTTGCTCTATCCTTAGGAGAGGGCGTGCAGGAAGCAGCCAACTAATGAAGTTTCTCTCTCATCCATGTTTCTATCCCTCTCCTTTTCTCTCTCTATAAAAATCAATAAAAACATTTTTTTTTAAATTATAGATTCTGTTACTAAACAGAGTTTAAATCCTAGTGATACCACTTACTAGCTCAATGACCTTGGGCAAGTTACTTGATTTTTCTATGCCGGTTCCCCCTCTCCCTTGATAACATATAATTCTCAAACCTATATCATAAGGTTACTATGATGATGAAGTGAGATATTACATGCAGAAGTTTCAGAATGGAGCCTGTAGAGCATAGTAGATTTATGTATGAAAGTATTATTGTTTGTGCTATTATATTTGTTACTACTAATAACAACATATAAAGTCCACTTGTCTTGAGAAACCGAGGAGAGGGTATTTGGATAATATCTAGCTTTGGCCCTCTCATGAAGCAGCTGTGTTTTGGATAGCTCACTTAACTTCTCTGAGCCTCACTGACCTCCTTAGAAAAATGGGAGCATGCCAGCCATCCAGCTTAGCTCATAGACTAGTTTGAAGGATAACTCACCTGGGTAAGTGATGTAGAGTGCTTTGACAAACATAATGCCAGGTCATCATGAGTTCCTGATGTCCATGTGTGACTGCAGCATGACAGGGAGGAGGCTGTGGGCGGGGCTGGCACGAGAGAGCCTCTCCGGGGCTTTGGCTCCAGGCTCTGAGAAACGCCCAGAACTGCTGAGGCTGTTTCATCCGCAGGAGCAGTCAGGGTGACCAGTGTCATTCCATGGGTCTGCACAGAAGCCAAAAGGGAGTCATTAGCAGTGCTGTGAGTTTTCCTTTACTAAACAATGGCACCCTCATTCTGGGATTCCCCGGCTTGTCATCTGTTGACTTTGGAATAGAGGGTGATTGTGTACTCACACTGTCTCGGCTGGTGCATCTCAGACATCTGTTTCCTCCTGTTTCCCCTCATCCCACTCCCTGTGCACTGAACCCAGAGTGCCAGCCCCATCCTCATCCCAGTAGCACTCAGCACGGACACCTGGACTGGGAGAAGGAGGCCCTCAGAGTACATTGCAAACACTACTCTGTGTGTGTGTGTCTCTCTCTCTGTGTGTGTGTGTGTGTGTGTGTGTGTGTGTGTGTGTGTGTGTGTAAAGCAATATCCTGTGAGGGCCAGGATGCCTAACAAAAATGGAATCAGTTTACCAACTGCTTTTGTTCCAAAGGAAAAGTCTCTAAAGATCCCATTGGGGAATAATCTTTTTACCCACTTTGAGGGTATTTGTGTTCTTTTAATTGCTCAATCACGTAACATTGCGATGAGAAAAGCAACTGCATTCCTCGTAGCAAGCTTGTTAGGGAGGTGCTCAGTTTCTGAACAGTTCCCAGGCGGTGTAACCCACAGCCCCTTGGGAAAGTCGCTGCCTCTTAAATTGCTAACCTTAATCCCTGGTGACCAGAACTGGCCCACAATGAAAGGGCTGGTCCCACAGGGAAAATCAAATAAACAGAACCACACCGTGCTCTCCTCCACCAAACCACAACCACTGAAAACAAAACAAAGCGAAGCTCCACAAACCAACACAACCCAGCGAGAGTCTGAGGGGCAACTCCGTTCCAAACTGTTTCTCTGAATCATTCAGACGCAAAACCAGAACAGAGGACACAAATTAGGAACCATTTAACTTTTCTAAGTGTTCCAACAATAGCTGTCTATATTTCTGTGCCCACAGTTCTGTGGTAGAATTTTTAAAAACGTTTTGGTTTTGCCCTAAACAGTTGTATTTCACCTTACATGAACCCCTGGTCCAACTGAATGGGGCTAGGTAAGCCTAAAATAAGTCTTTAAGCCACTTCCAAAAAAGTCTGCAGGTCCCTACCCCCTGACACCTCATGGGGTCAGAGCTGGAGGTGCAGGCCCTTAGAGGGTGGGGGGAGGAGTACAGAGGGGGGATTGGAAGCATGGAGGCTCTTCAAAGGGGGTCAGAGGTCACCCAGTGATTGCACAATTCCAACCCTTATCTGCCTCATTGAGGTGGTGGGAGGAGAAGGGTCTGGAGGAGGAGCCCCCAAGCCTGGGATGTTGAAGGGAACAAATAAATACCAGGGGCACCTGGCAACCCTCCAGTTGAGGGAAAAGCAAACCTGCTCTTTGGAGTTGTGTCCTGGATTGCTTGGGACCAGTTTGACTGCCTCATATAAGTCTAAAATCTCTTGCCCTGGAGCTCTAAGGTCAGTCTTTAATTCTTCATTCATTCATCCTGAAACTCATTTTTTACCCTAAGCCCCTTCAGTGTTTGGCAGTAGTGGTGGGGGGTTGGGGGGAGAAGCGGAAGAGACATAAGACATAATCCTCACTCTCCCAAAAGCTCTCCTTCTGGTAATATTTAAAAGGAAATGTCAAGTATCCCAAATCCCAGGAGACAAGTGAATCTTTAGTCTAGCAAGTTGGGTTTATTTTCAGTACATTTTGCACAGTGCAGTGGAAGACGGAGCTCTGTACAGGGGACTTAGATTTGTCTGGAAAATGAGCGAGAGGCTGCGTGAACTTGAAACTCCCTATGGCCCCAGCATTAGGACTGTGTTAATTCTGTTTAATGATACCAACAATAAGCCAAGCACTATTCTGGGTGTGCAAAGAGGAGCAATGTAGAGCACCTGTTCCTAAGCAACTTATAATCCAGTGCTAATAATATTATCATCAATACTGACACCCATAACAGCAAATGAGATGTGTTTACCCGCAACTAGGAGTGGAGGGGGACTGGGCCATTGAGAAGATGGAAACAAAGTACTGGGGACCACAGAGGAGGGTATAAAAAGTATGGATCAGGGTGGATAGGGGGAGGGAGAATCTAAGAGAAGTTCATCAGAACAGTTAATTGTACTCTGGGTCCAAAGATCAACAGGATATCGTCTGGCAGAGAATGGAAGGAAAAGCACTCCATGCAGAGGGAACAGCCTAGGCGAAGGTGTGGAGTGTGACTGTGGTGGCCCAGTCCAGGAGAGGGAGCGGCCCACAGGGACATTGGGAAGGCCCATAGGATGCACTGCTCTACCCAGAAATTCTCTACCACCACCTACCCCTGTCATTGGAAGGAAGAAGGTAAATGGTGTGGGAGCGAAGAAATAACAAATTAAACCCTGTTCAGGGAACATGCTCAAAGCAGTGGCATTTAGTATGTGCAGCGGGAGGTGCCTTTACATAATTCTTTATCTCGGGAATAAAGAAGAAGGGTAGGGGAGGGACAGAACTCCTTTGCTGGCCCAGCCCAGCCCTTTTCAGAGGCGTATTCACTCATTTGTGGGCTTGTCAGTGTGACATTGTATCTGCCCTGCCGAAAGCCATACATCTTACTTTCAAACCCTCCAATGGCCTTGGTCCCCCTGAAGACCCCAGTGTTCGCAGGCTGACCTTTTGGTGGGGGGCTCACTCCCCTCCGAGGCTGGTGGAGGGGAGATGGCACGTCCTGTGCTCAGGCCTTCCTGGCCACTGGCATGCTGACAAGAGTCCCTTCTTCTCCAGGAAGGATTCGTGCTTTTTAAAAAGTTGACTCTCAAGTTCTGAGAAGCCTGTCAGCTGTGTACTTCTACGAGCCTTTTATTTTAATTTTTATACATCTTCTTCCTCCATCTCCAAGACCTCTGGGCCCTCCCAGAGTGGAAGGAGATTTTAAAATAAGTCTTAAAGTCCTTGCAAAACTGCTCCCAGGGATGGCACTTCTGGGATTTCATTTCCTACAAGCAGTATAACGGTAAGATGGCCACTGCAGACAGAAGGGGTCAGGCAGGTGGCCTGCGCGACACTTCTGTTTGGTGGTTTCTGAGCTGGTTGAATACAGCCAATCACTGTCCCTCTCTGAGTCTTTATCTGCAAAATGGGAAAAATGACCTTTCTTTGCATTGCTGTGATGCATGAGTGAAAGATGCCCTGTACCATGCTTCATAAGTAGAGGCTAGTATGGCTAGCATTTTCATTTGACAAGTGATGCTAAACCCTTCTGTGGCTTTACTGGTCAAGCCCCGTCACCTGGGGAAAAAGTAACGGACTCTCTGTGTTAAGCCATCTGGCTTATTTGTACCTACTGGGGTGGCACACAGCTTCTGCTCTTTCCTTCGTCATGCTCGGATCACGGAAAGGCTGATTTCCCCCATGATCAGCCTCATGTGGGTGGAAAGACATCATCCCACATAGGGGCAGTCTAGAGAGCCCCATTATGTCAGGCGTTCCCCACCGCGTCTGAACTCTCCCCATTCGTCACCGCTTTGGCTGAAAGATTGGAGGACCCCTGTTAAACTGAAGTGTGTTATCTGGGAAACACATTAAGGCAATAGCAGCTGGACTCAAATTAGTTTATCAGACGGGGGCTGGCCTTGCAGAAGTTAGGGGTGAGAGGGGACTTTGAAGAGCATAGGTTTACAGGCCAGGGGAGGAAGGTCCTTGGATGAGCAGATCTTTGAGATGCCAGGCCTCAAACCCTGCTTTCTGGCCCGAATCTCTTCCCCCAGAGCAAGATAGGCAATCCAACTTTCACTCAGGAGATAGTAATCATGTGCCTCCCATAGCTGGGCAAGTGTCGAAAATTCAGAGAAGTCTGACAGGTAAGAGAATAAGCAAATGCTGACCGATGTGGGACAGAACTCTTCGTGGTGGGGGTGGAAAGGTCTGAAATGTAAGACACTTCAGCAAAGGGCAGAGCCAGCTTCTGGGGTGTCAGTGCCACCAGGGGTTACACAATACCAGGATCTAGGGTCCTACCTTGTAGATACCTTGAGAGTATAAGAGAGGTCACACTCAGAGATCTGGGCTAAGCTGGCAGTGGGGTGTGGGGTCACTGCCTGTAGGGGTCAGTGCTGCATTGTCAGGCCCAGGGGATGGGTCCAAACGCCATGAGGGGGAAAAAGAGGCCAACAGCTGGGAGGAACCAGACCACACTTCAGGGCAGACCTTCACAAGCATTGTCCCCACCCGCTTTGTCTTGCATGGTTAACACAGGCTGATCTCTTTCCCTTGATTCACATCAAAAGCCTTGGTGGAAGATTACAGAGAAGGGAGGAAGGAGAAGAAAGGCCCTGGGAGAGGCAGTGTGGTGAGTGATGAAAAGCTTTCCAAGTGACTTCTGAAAATCTGCAGGGTCCAAACGCCTGCCGGGACACCCACTGCGTCAGTGGATTGGTGGTGATAGCAGCCCCCCTTTCCATAAACCTCTCCGTACTCAGGTCCTCATTCTCTGTCTTCTGCAGGATTTCAACAGCCTTCTAACTCATCTCCCTCCCGCCAGCCTCCACCTTTCAAAGCTGTCCTCTTGCTGTTGCTAGAGAGATCCTTCTAATCAAATCACTCCCTTGGTTTATAAGAATTAAGGGTGGAACCCCCTTTTCAGGGACCTGGCCTGCTCTAGCCTAACAAATAGCCCCATTTCCTGCCACGTGATCTTCACATTCTGATCACACAGAACCTGCCATGCACACCCTTGCACCTGCTATGCCACCTTTCTGGGATGCATCCCTCCTCCCGTGGCACCTGCCTTCATCCTTCCAGATACAGCTCAGTGTTACCCCTGTCGTGGTCATAGCTTTTCTCTTTATGGCCCCCCTTTTGTAGCACCTGTCCCATTGCATTGCAACTGTTGGTATATGTCTCCATCTTTTTCTTTTTTTAAATTATTGGCTTTATTTATGTCTTTCCATGCTTCACTTCATTGTGTGGATAATGCCCATATTCTTTTTTTCCAATCTCTTTTTTTTAATATATTTTATTGTTTTTTTACAGAGAGGAAGGGAGAGGGATAGAGAGCTAGAAACATCGATGAGAGAGAAACATCGACCAGCTGCCTCCTGCACACCCCCTATCGGGGATGTGCCCGCAACCAATGTACATACCCTTGACCGGAATCAAACCTGGGACCTTTCAGTCCGCAGGCCGACGCTCTATCCACTGAGCCAAACCGGTTTCGGCATGTGTCCATCTTTTAACAGACTGTGTGTGTGCATGGTAGGGGTGCGCGCGCACACACACACACACACACACCAGAGAGAGGCTTCTTTCTGATTTTCAGTATTCAGCAGAGCCAGGTGAATGCATCATGGCAGACGCTCCAGGAGTGTTTGTTAAATGAGCTAGCACACATGTGGTCCGAAGGTTTGATGTCCGAAAGGCAAGGCCACAGGATCTAGTCCCTTTAATTAAAGTTGAAGCAGATGCCCTCTCTACCCAGCCCCACCCCTTCCTCCATACACCAGGAATAGTGGTTTCCACCTCTGACCAGGAAAGATTTTGCCGGGGAACTACCAGTAATTGTTCATTCAGTGACTTCCCGGAGATGTGTAGTTTTTAATGTTTCAGATAGCCTAGAAAACGTGATAAACCTGTAGATCTTCCCCAGAAAATGCACCGACACCCAGTCTCACAGCATGTTCACAGGTTTCTGGACTCCACATCTTCCCACCCAGCTTCAAGGATCCCTGCTTAAAACAGCTGCAATACAGAGATTGTGTTTTACTCTCTTGGCCAATAAGAAAGCCAAGGTTTATTTTCAGAAAAAAAAAATGTTTTAGAATCTGTTTTCCAAATACGTAAGATATTTTAATGTGGGATATGCTTTTTCAAATGACATATGTTTTCAGATGTTCTCTTTCTCTGTTCCCTTAGGATGTGCCCCTTTCCAAAGGGGGTGAAGGGGGGCCGAAGCACCTGCCCGCGCGCCCCGCAGGTCCCGCCTTCCCGAGGGTCCCCGGGAAGGCGGGACCTGCGGGGCGCGCGGGCAGGTGCTTCGGCCCCCCTTCACCCCCTTTCCGTGAGGCAGCAAATATTACTGCGTGTGTTTCGTTCTCCAGAAATACGTGTATTGATGTACATAGCAGGGCCTCCTGCAGTCATGCGGGGCAGGTCAGGACCCCAGGCAGGATGTGGGATGAGCTGCCTGGGTCTGGCTCAGTCCTCACTGCAGAGGGAGCTGCAGGAACTTAGAGGAGGACCTTGCCAACAGGCTTTCGTTTGGGAAACATGGACTGAGCTCCCCCACTAGGCACCACACACTGTCCCAGGCACTTGGGGACACCGTGGGGAAACAGAACAGACAAGGTCCCCGTTTTGTGGAGTTTCTAGCCTTTTGGAACAAGGCAGAAAATAAACAAGAATACAAGTTAGCTAAGTGCACCCACTGAAAAGGGAAGGAAAGACAGCAGTAATGGGATAGGAGAGTGTGAGAAAGAGAAGGTCGCTGCATTAAAAAACACCAGTCTCTCTGAAGAGGTGGCATTGGAAATATGACCGTCGGCAGGTATTAGGGGGAACAGTGGTCCGGGGAGAGGGACTGTCAGGTGCAAAGTTCCTGAGGTGGGAAGGATTGAGATGTGTTTGAAGAAAAGAAAGAAAGCTACTGTTGTTGGGGACCTCTGGAAGGTCACTGCCAGGTTAGGGGGAGAGGGTGGGAGAGGAAGCTGTAGGCCAGAGACTTGGGATTTTTCAACTGTGAAGGAGAGCCAAACCCTGAAAAGTTTAGGTGGGATAACATTTTGATCCAATTGGCATTTTTAAAGATCACTTTGAAAAGGTTTAGGACCCATTGTATCACCTTTCATCTTGAACAGTTTGGACCACTGCAATTAATGTGCAATTAGGCATTTCCATGAGGCGTCACAGGTGTCTATCAGCAGGGGAGAGCCAGGGGTTCCCTCCCGAGGTATCACAGCTGCCCAAATCAGAGACAAGGTCTGGGGGGCCAGTGCCATCTTGCCTGAGGGAGCTGAAGGGTTCCCGAGCCTTACCAGGGTACTGAAGGTAGCTGAGGACCCCTGCAGGGTCACTGCTGAATTAGGGGATGCTGGACCTAGACCCAGGTTTGGGCAGGAAGGTAAGGAGATGCCCAGTCTCTCAAAGTCTCAGGGGAAAGCATAGGTGGGGGCTGCAGGTCCCTAGAAAGAGCCTGTGGCAGGTGGGGGTGGCAGAAGAGGAAACAAAGGCCACACAGCCTCTTCCCCTGTCCTCCTCCGCTGTTGGCTGCTGTTGCCTGTCCCTCCTCATTGGAGGGTCACCATGTGTGTTTTTTTTGTGTGTGTGTTTTTTTTTTTTGTGGTTTCTTTTTTCTTTTTTTCTGTGGGGGTGTGTTTGATAACACTGGAGCTGCGTCCTTCCCTTAGCAGGAAATAAATGTTGCTGGGGGAGCGGGGTGTGGGTGTCTGGGGCAGGGGGGTGGGGGAGGTGTAGAGATGGTGGTGATGGTGCACAGATCCTGAAGTCAAAATTCCAGCTGCTCTGGGGGCGATGGCCCAGGAGTGGCCACTGGTGGGCAACTTGGGTGAGTTCGGTGCAAAAAGAAATTGCGGAGGATGCTGAGCACGCGTGCGGAGAGGCGCCAGTTGTGCCTGGGCTCAGGACCCGCGGTGACCCAGGAGCCACAGACTGTGGTCCTCAGCCCCGCCCCTATTACACCCCCCCCATTTATGCCCCGGGCTGCCCCGCCTACCCACGCCCTCCCCCGAAAGAGTTAAGAACCTCTCCCCTCCAACCTTTTCTCCCCCTTCCCCTGCCCTCCGCAGGGGTTCGCCCGCCCATTGAAGCGCTGGGGACCACGCGGGGCGGCCCGCGGGGCGAGGGGGCGGGGAGCCGGCCACCACCTCCATCCCCTCCGCCGCGGCCCCAGCGGCCTCCGAGCTGCGAGGCGCGGGCGCTTGGACACGGAGGGAGTTGTTTGGTTTGGCCGTGGCGGGAGGCGGCTGCGAGCGGGCGAGAGAGGCACGGAGCGGGCAGCGCGGGCGCCGGCCCGGGGAGGGTCCCCGGGAGCCCAGCGGCCCGGGGCGGGGGCGAGCCGGCCGCGGGCGTCCGGGATGCCTGGAGGGGCTGGGCCGAGAGGACAACTCCGGACGGGAAGGCGGGACCTGCGGGGCGCGCGGGCAGGTGCTTCGGCCCCCCTTCGCCCCCTTCTCCTTCCCTCCTCGCCCTGAAGTAAGATGAGCGTGATGCTGTGGCGCTGGGAACAGAATAACACCACCATGAAGCTGGTAAGGGTGGCTCCGACCCGACCCCACTCCCCGCGGGGCACCGCTCTACTTTTTATCCCCACCCCACCCCCATCCCCATTAGGGATTGTCTCCAAGGATGGAAAGCCCCTGAAATGCATTCCGCACTTGGTATTTCCCTTATTGTTTTGAAGCTGGATTTCAGGTTGGCTGTTTTGTTTGTTTTAAACCAGGGAAGTCTATGTGTATATATGTGTGAGAGCGGCTGCAGGGGGGTGGGAAAAGGCTGCATTATCTCCCGGCCCCTTCCACCTAGGAATTCCTGGGGCTCGGGGCTGCACACGCTGGGGTTAGTCTCCTGCGAGCAGATCTGCCTTCTCGGGGCGTCCCTGATCCTCGCGGTCTTACCTTCCCACCCGCCCGCTTTGTGTTTTGATACTTTGGGGATGCACGCGGGTGTTGATCTCTGTTGCGGTTTGGCTTGTTGGGGTTGGGGGCGCGGGGAGGGGGGAGGACGTGAGCGCAGCTTGAATGAGCGCGGGGGTCCTCTTCTCCCGCCTTTCACAATGGCTTAGCTTTCTTTCAAGCTTGGGAGAACCCTTTAGGCTGCAGGTACTTTTTCCCTCCTCTGTGTTCAAAAATGACCGCCCATCGCTCCTGGGAGGGCTGAGGAGAGGAGCCTTTTCCTCTGCCCAGGAAGCTCAGTCGTTTCCCCATCCCACGGAGAAAATGCCATCGGAGGGCTCTTTTCTGGGGTTTTTCTTTTGTTGTTTGTTTTTTACTTGGTGGTGTCAACTGGGGGGGGACCCTAACTCCCCATCCAAGGCAGCCAGAGCTGTGGCCAAGTCCTTTACCCCTTTGGCTGTCAGTTTCCTTCGCAGTAAAATGGGTAAGTTCTCACCCTGTTGCTGGTGCCAGGATAAGAAACTGTATTTGTAGGTTTCTTGGCACATAATAAAGATTCAATAAAGAAAGGCTGTTATAGCGCCTGCCTGGCATGGCTCAGTGGTTGAACATCGACCTGTGAACCAGGAGGTCATGGTTCGATTCCTGGTCAGGGCATATGCCCAGGTTGCAGGCTCGATTCCCAGTATGGGGCATGCAGGAGGCAGCCAATCAATAATTCTCTCTCATCATTTGTTGTTTCTATCTCTCTTTCCTTCTCCCTGCCTCTCTGAAATCAATAAAAATACATTTGTTAAAAATGGCTATTATTAATAAACTGGAGTTAGTAGTTATTGGGGTGAGCTCTTTAAAGATGCAGAAAAAAAAAAGTCATAGCAGTTGCATCGTAGTCTAAGATGCTAAATCAAGCTAACCTGCCTCTTCATATAATGAGCTTATTTGTTGGAAAAATGGCACCTTGCTTTTCATACTCCTTGTGTTATGTTTGGCCTGTCTAACTTTAAGCTACTATTTTACAACTCCGTTTAATGTGCTGTAACGTGAGCAGACGGTATGCACCTTCGCTGCACTATGTCAGGACTCCAGCTCCCTAATCCTTTCCTGGAATCTTTCGCCAACCAGACTGTGTGGGAGAGCCCAGAGTTTCACGCTTTTTCTCTTCAAGCTACACCTGAGTCGCCCCTCTGAGAAGCAGCACGGGGAAGTTGGGTTCTGGTCTGGACTGGATAGCATCAGGGAGAAAAAGGAGAGAAAGAATTATTGCCCAGGGAGGGAAAAGGTGGAGCAGCCCTGGGGACAGTTTCTGGAGCTTGGTGGCAGGTGGCCCTGGTAAGGGCTGGGATGTCCTCACTGCTCCAATCTTGTTGCCCTTTTAGCTTAGGAAGGGAGCTTCCCCAATGTGGGTCAAAGGTCAGCCTTTATAGGGTCTGTCTGGGTCTTTAGACCTGAGTCTAACTTTTCAACTTAACTGCGAGGACCACCCAAGGTAGTGGTGGTTCACCAAAGTACCCCTCGCCCAGGTGAGGGAGGGGCTGGAGGAGCTCAAACTACCCGGAAGCACTGGGGGAGCAGCAGTTATGGGCTCCTGCACCCCTCTGCCCCAGGCCTCAGGCAGGAAGAGGTGATGGCTGCGTCTTGACATTCAGATGGCCTCTGCTATGCTCAAGGATGGGCCTTAGCTGATCTCCAGACTCCTAGAAACCACAGATTAGCTGGGGCATCGTTAGTTTGCTTTTTGTTTCTTCATTTACCCATTGGTTGATTTACCAGTTATTTGTGTGTACTTACTCGGTGAGGAGCCCAATCCTGGTGGGAGGCTATGCTGGCATTTTGCATATGCACCCCATGTGAAAAGCTTTGCTCTAAGGTGACTCTTGGTTTGAATTCCAGCCTTGCCCGTTGCTAACCTCTGAATCAGTTTCCCTCTTCTGTAAAAGAGGTCTTTACAGTCCTCTTTCCCAGGTTGTGAACAGATGAAATGAGACTATAGAAACAGGACCCAGTTCGGATTCTGAAATATGGGTGTCTATATATAGGAACGACGGTTGTCGATATTATTTTCTTTGAAGGTAAATGAGACTCGGTCTCTGTCCCGCTCTCCATTGTGCTGTTGGGTGAATGGTTTCTTATCCTAATGAGCTTGGGGGAAACAACCCTTTCTTACCTTTGAATCATTAGTGGCCCTCAGTAGGAAAGAGCTTGCTGGGCACATCTTGGAAGTCAATTGTGTGTGAATAACTGATCCAGAATGGGACCTGGGGCCAGAGGTGGGTGTCTGAACTTTTATCACTGATGCAGTTCACGAAACATGAAGTCATTTAACCCACAGCTTGAAAATTCCCTGCTCTGATTGAATAGTAGAACGAAAGGCTTTGTTTCATGTTCTATTTTAAGGCTAATTGGATCAAAATAAGGCCAAAAGTAATTAGAAGCAAAACGTGCATCTTTATGCCTTATCTCTGCAGGGGAATGTGAGAAATGCACCTGCCCACCTAGGGTGGAAAGCAGTAGCTGGTAGATCCTATTTCTGTCCAAATCCCTCCGACAGGGTCACGGGGCCTTTGATGAAAGTGAGAAGAGGTGACTGCTCAGACCTAAGTGCCCACTGGGAGGCGGTAAGCTTGGGGCACAGCTCCAGCGCCTGACGTGGGTGGTTCTGACATCCTTATCACGCCCAGTTCCTTCTTTTAGATTCTTTCAGCTTGGAGAGGACAAGGAGGGGCAATGAGGCCACTTCTGGGGCAGCTTGTATCCTCTGAGAACTGGCAGAGCCACACAATAGGGGGAGAAAAGGCACCGAGAGAGGCCACCCTTGCAGCCCGTCCTTGGGTGCGGAGTTAGGCCGTCCAGTCAGAGACCCGCAGTCACAGCTCTGTAGGAACTGCTAGTTCCTTGACACGGGGCCAGCTGCACAGTCTCTTCCAGCCTTGCTTTCCTTGCCTGTAAATGAGTACCACCACGCCTCACAGAGTGACATAGAGAATTAGAAAAGAAGTGTGCATAAGGCCTTGGCCAGGTAGCTAAGTTGGTTAGAGCATCTTCCTAATACACCAAGGTTCTGGGTTCGATCCCGAGTCAGGATAGGTGGAGCAGTGAATCAATGTTTCTCTCTCTCTCTCTCTTTCAATCTTATCTCTACTTCCTTTCTCTCTCTAAAATCAATAAGTGAAACTTTTTAAAAAAGTGTGCATCAGGCTTTGAGCTCAGCAAACCATAGCTCTTGTGATTGTAATACGGAGCAGTAGTGTGTGCCTGACTCTGCTAGGAAAAAAGACAACAGAAACACTCCCAATGTTAACCATGCTGAGCTCTGGCGGAGAAGCAGGGACTTTTTGTCCTTTTTGTCTATACTTTTCCTTATATTCCAAATTTTCTACAATGACCATATATTACACTTATCAAGAAAAAGGTAAAAAACATATTACTCCTAAAGTAATAAAATATTAATCATATTATAGCTAACATGTATTAAGCCTTATGTACTTTGAGCTTTATTCCATTTCATCCTCGCCACCATAACCCTATGAAGTAGAAACTAGTATTATCCCAATTATTCAGATGTGGACATTAAGGCTCAGAGAGTTGTGACTTGCCTGAGATTCCAGGGCTAGTAACTCATAGAACCTCTGTTTTATCTGATGGCAAACGCTGTGCTTTGAACTACCATATTATAAGCCCTGGGTGCCTTGTACGTGTGAGTGTGCGATGCACAGGTTTGTGCTCACTGCCCGTGTTCCTTCTGTGAGGGGCCTCTGTGAGTTGCTACCCCCTGTCATCCCCTTTGGTCAGGGAAATGCTGAGTGAGGTGGAGAGGAAAGGAAACACAGGGATCAGGGCTGGGTTGGGTCATCGCCCTTCAGTGTCCTGGAAAACACAGATGAGGCCCTTTCTCAAAGTGAAGGGGAGAGTGGCTCTGAATGAAGAATAATTGAGAATAATGATGATGAGGGAATGTGCCTCTGACCCTTGACCTTTCCCCAGAGAGCCATTGGTCAAAGACCCCCTGGGCCTGTCTTCAGCCAGGCTAACAAGCAGATTAAAAGAGGTTGGTGGGTTAAAGGGCCCTGTCCGCCTTCCTGTGGTGATATTGTGCCCTCCCAAGGCAAGGAAGTTGTGGGCACTGCACAGCTCCTGAGGACTCAGGTCCTGGGTTTAAAATACAATGGTCCTTCACCTCTTACTCATCTTTCTGTACATAGACTGATTCTTAACAGTTTCTGCTTTTTTTCTGAATAAAACTCATTGATCATTCGCCTAAAGGTACTCCCCTCTTCAGTTGGAAAATATCAGTCATTTCCAGTCTCAGGGACTTGTAGAACTTTCTCCTTTTATTTTTTTTTCTTTTACTCCTCACCTGAGGATATGTTTTTATTGATTTTAGAAATAGAGGGAGAGGGAGAGAGGGGGGGGAGGGAAGGGGGAAGAGAGAGAGAGAGAGAGAGAGAGAGAGAGAGAGAGAGAGAGAGAGAGAGAAGAGAAAAAGATCAATGTGGTAGAGAAACATTAGTCGGTTGTCTTGCATATGCACCCCAACTGGGAATTGATCTTGTAGTCGAACCCGCAACCTGGACATATGCCCTGACCAGGAATAAAATCAACCTTTTGGTGTACAAGATGACACTCCAACCAACTGAGCCACACAGGCCAGGGCTCTCCTGTTTTGTACTCATTATTATTGGCATGATTTTACCATTTCCCAGGTACTGAAATCATCATGTTTATTTTCTGTCCAATCTAAAAATCTCAAGGCAAGCATTCCATTCTGTTTTGGAGAAACCAGGATGAAATATAGAGGAATGTTTCCATATGCATTTCTCTTGTGGGTAATGAGCCATCATAGCCTTGATATGCTTTTCAGAATTGAAACCAAAGCATGTAAGGAAGGTTTGACTCTGGTTAATTAGTGGGAAAATAAAGACTGGAATATTGGGAGGGGAGGAAGGAAAACCCCAGAAATTAGTAAATGATTTCCTTTGGATGACATTTTGAGGTAACATATATTCCTTCATTTTCGTGTTAATAGACGTAGAGATTTGGTAATTGGTCCCTCTGGTGACTTAGCAGTGCTCACATTACTTATGCAATTGTTTCTGTATGAAGCCAGAAAAATTTTTTTCTTGTTTTGTTTTGTTTCTGGCTTCTGCCAACCACCCAGAAGGCATGTTGCTAGGCTTTTCTTCAGGGTCTCTAGCCTCTCTGATATGTGTGGGCTGGACTGCCAGCTTCAAGTGTAGGGCTCCTGGCTGGGGGACACGGGGGCTGTTCCCGAGGGCTGTTTGGCTCAGATGTCACAAATGTGTTGGTGCTGATGTTGTAGGAGTAGCAGGCGGAGGTGGAGACTCTGTGAAAAGAACCCGCCCTACCACTGAGCATGAGTAATAGGGTGAGGGGTTAGAATGAGTTGAAAGATATTGTTTAAACAGAGTAATAAGAAGGTGTGATGGAGATGTTTGGGAGGGCTGGGAGGTAGGAAAGGATTTTCCTAGCTACCAAAGGTATTAACTACTTCTGGTATTAACACTGTGGTGTCGGACAAGGGTATGTACCTGCATTATACATTATCTTTGCCCTGGTCACAGAAGGGCTGTGTGCTCACAGGGACTATGATAGGACTTGAAACACATACATATCTGGGGGGAGGGAGGTACTTTAAATAGGGATTTACCAGCCCAATATGGGGATAGTTCAAGTCCCCTTTCTTCTAAGAAGCCGCCTGACTGCACCACCTCCTGAGATTTCTAACAGGCGGCAGTGCTCGCCCAGTTTGAATCCCATTGGGCCCTAATCCCGCACTGTTTGTGTGTGTTTCTTTTGCTAGACCCAGAGTCGTGGTTAGAGGTCACCCTCTAACCCTCTGCGCTCTGCCCCCAGCTGTGTGTCCTGGGGAACGTATCACCTCTCTGAGGCTCTGTTTCTTCGTTTGTAAAATGATGATGATGGTAGCTGTCCCAAACTTTTTTTTTTATATAATTTATCATTTGTCTGATAAAATAAATGTATTCTGAGCAACATCCAGCACATCGTAAATGCTTAATAAATATCAGCTATTGTTACAAAGATGATGATGCCTTCATTCATTCATTCATTCATTCAACAAATATTTATGAAACATTTACTATTTACAGGGGAATCACTAGTAAACAAAAATATTTTTGCCTGCATGGAATTTGTATTTTAGTGAAGGGAACAGATGATGAGCAAGATATATGTTCCTTTTTAATGGAGATGAATGCTATGTTGAAATATATAGCAGGGTAAGAAGGCCAGGGAGGCTGGGAGAGGTCGCTTTCATATAGGGAGGTTAAGGAAGGCTTCGCTGCAAATGTGACATAGTTGTGTGATAATAATTATCATCATCACTCCTCAGGGAGGCATTGTAAGTAAGTGACTGTGTAATATATTATTCAACCCAGGACACTTCTGAGAGTGAAAAAGGTGCTATTAATAATCGCATTGGGTTAGAGGTATAAACCAGTTCTGTCCTGGGCAAGGCCAGATGCCTTTATATTTGCACTTGATTATTTCAAGGATAGAGATAGGCTAAAACATAGCAGAGGGACCTGGATTCAAATCCTGGGTTTTGCCACCTTCTAGCTGTGAGATCTTGGGCGAATCATTTAACCTCTTTGCTCCTCAGTTCCAGTGTCTGTCATGCACACCTAATAGGGATTTGGGGGGAATTAAATGAGATACTGCAAATAAAGCTTTCAGCACAGGACCTGACACCTCATTAGCAGTCAATAAAAATTCATTGCCATCATCGTCAGATCAAAGGCCAAAATTGTTCTTTTTCATACCTCTCCCTGGGAAGGGGTCCAGAGAGGGGTTTAAGGTGCATTCATAAATGTTAGGGTTGGACATTTAGCTGAGCAGTGGACTTGGGAAATGAGTTGTCTAGATCTGCTAAGTAGTTGCTTCCATCCATAAGCATAGAATGTAAGAGCCACCCTGTGTTTGAATGCTGGGCTCTAAGGTCGGAAGGGGGACTTCATGCTGGGGCAGCCACAGCAAGAGCTGGACAGTAGAGTCAGGACTCACGATCTTGGAATGTTAGCTGAGGAAGGGGCCCCTGGACTAGTGGCCCCAACAATCCACAGTGGAGGAAGCAGGGACCCAGAGAGATGAAATGACCTGCCCAAGGCCTTGTGGCCTTTTTCCAGCCATAATGCATCTGCCATGACTCATCCTGCAAATTGGTGTAACAAAGATTATAAAGAGCAAGGAGAGAGCACTGAGCATCCCACCTGGAAAAGCCGTGTTTCTTTGGAAATGGGCCTCGGATGACGTAGCCCTGCCCTATCCCATTACCCGGTACTTGGCTAATCTCTGTACAAAACTTGTTTTGGTGAAACTTGAGCCTGGAGAAGCCAACTAAAGTATATTGCTTTCTCATTGTTGAATGCTTCCTAGACTCCAGCTAACATTTCATCTAGAGAGTAAGGTGATATTTCCTGAGATAGCAGTGAGTTCATGTTTTGAAATGAAATGAAGTGAGTTTATTGCATTGGTTGGCTTTTTTTTTTTTTTTAAGTGCTAACGGCAGTAGTAAATGTTCTCTCTAAAAAGTAATGTCTGGCTGCTGTACGGGGAGGAGCAGGTTGCTATAGACAAGGTAGTTTTCAGTCCTCAGAAGTTGTCTCACTGCCTCTCTTTTGTTAGGTACTGTTCAGATTGAGCTATATTTTGGGTTAAGAGAGCCCCTTCTTGAGTAAATAGATTTCTGAGCAATTTGAGGACAACTAGGTTTATCTTACATTATATTTCCTGAGCACCTGGTACACGCTCTCTGTCCTCTCTGCTTCCCAAGATGCTTATCACTCCGTAAAGGCTGGCTGCACACCTCACTCGCACCAGGAAGGGAGGAGAAAAGTGCTATTCATGGACCTTCTTGGATAGCAAGTTGGTCACAAAAGAAAAAGAGCATATATATAATCCAACAGTTTCCAACCGGTGTGCTGCAAGAATTTTTAAAACATGCAATACCTGGCTATTTAGTCAGGGGCACTGACCTCTTTTCCCTTAAATTGTCAAATAAAAAATGACAATAGCCAACACAACAATAGCCGTCAGGTGTGAATGAATCAAAATTATACCTATGCATGGGGTTTTTTTGGTTTGTTTTTTGGGTTTCTTTTTTTGGTCAGAAATAAGTTTTGCACCACAGAACTTTAGCAATTAGTTTGTGTGCCATGAGATGAAAAAGATGACAATCAGATAACACTAGGAATGTGGAATTTGGTGCATTATTCTTTTCACCTGGTTCCTGAAAGTGTTCTATATTAAAAGAAATGAAATAGACTTCTTCAGGGAGACAGGTGGAGTTTCAAGGCTACATATGGTGCATTTCCAAGATGTTTCAGCTGCTAAGCCCTATTGATTATGTTTGTTTGCACAGTGGACATTGTGGATCAACAGTCCCCTTTCCTATGTCACCACCGTGCTTTTGGCTTACTTTGACGGAGCAGCACCTGCTACAGCGTAAGCCCTGGGAGGGTAGCAGTCGAGTCTCCATCATCTTTGCATTCCCCAGAACCAACCCAGTACCTGGCAATGCTATGTGTTCAATTAAGGGGCACCTATCAAGTCATTATTCTGATTTTTCAACCTATTGCACAGTTGAATCACATAGAATGTAGGTTGTTTATTGTAGGTGAATAGAATAACTGGAGTGAATCTGAGGAGTAGCTGGCAGGGGGTCCTGGGTTCTCTGTGAGCTCCAAATCAGTCTTGGTTCCAGCTGCAGTAGAGGTCCACTCCAGATTTAGTATTGCTTGAGGGTTTCAAGATTTCGTAGCTGCTTGGGATAGACAAGGCCATGAAGTCAGGCACCCTGGGCTAAGGGAATGCAAGGCATGTGGAGAGCCACCCTGTATGGTCATTTCCTCATCTCTCCTTACTCCCACTCTACCCTCCTACACACACATACACACACACACACACACACACACACACACACACACACACACACACAAGATAAGACCTCTTCCTACCCTTATTGGAGAATGGAGGTCTAGACTGAGGTTGGGAGCAAATCACCAGGCCCTTGATGTTGGAATTCAAGTTCCGATGAACCCAGCTGTCTCAGGGTTGTGCTGCGTGTTCCAGGCTGGGAGTTGGTGGGTGGGTTCTAGGGCTCAGCTTCTTGAAGGCAGAGTTAATTTACCTTGTACTATAGGTGAGGTGTGGCTGTGCTTTGGGAGCAGCGGGGGTCTGATGAAGACCTTTTAGTTCAGATATATAGTGTCACATGTGGGAGAAGGCACACTGCAGCCCATACTAGCTGTCCCTTTGAATGCCCATGGCCCAAAACTGTCAGCTGGAAGGGTGGTTTCACAGTTACCCCAGGTTCTGAACATGGTGTGTGTCTCAGGTATTCTGGTGGGTTCTGCGTAATGCAAAGATGATGGAGATGTCAGCTTTCCTCCCAGGGCTTACGCTTTGGCGGGCTTCTCTCCGTAGAGTAAGTGAAACTAAGGTCACAGCATGGAAAGGCATCCTGGCAGGGGAGCGGGGGAGTTGAGAGGGCTGACCAGCCGCTTGTCAGTGGCCAGCAACAAAGAAAGGGGGTTTAAAGATTCCTGAGGCTTTGACCTGGGAAACCTGGGCTATAGCACTGCCCCTGAGCAAAATCAGAAAGTCAGCAGGAGTAGCAGGCTGGAGAGAGAGGGGAGCAAGACATGATGGATTTGTTTGGTTGGTAGTATCAGTTTGAAGGTTATTTATATCATTTTTTTTTCAAGTTTTATTGAATACTTCTCTAAACTGTGCCCCAAACTATGCAAGGTTCTGTGAGTGTAACATAAATCAGCACTGTGCCCTCCCTTCCTAGGGACAAAGACACATGGCCTTTGTTCACCTGTGAAAGCACCTTGCTAGTAAACACCTGTCAACTCCCCAAATCTTAGACTTCTGATAAAGTGGGAAGAACATGAGTTAGGCCTGAGTGCAAAGGAGAGCTGCTTGCCTTCTCTCTCATGAACTGGCCACAGAGCTGACCTAACATAATTGACCCCCTGGACTCCCAGGTGGAGAAGCTAAATTTAAAAAAAAAGAGTCAGATGTGTTTGCACCCCAGCAGCAAAAGAGACTGCATGGAGCCCAATTCCTGCCCTTAAACACAGTCTCTCCACCCACAAGGAAAGGAGGCGGGGGGCGGGCGCGGACCTCAGAGTGCTGATCTCTGCCAGGTCAGATTAGGCACAGCATCTCCCGTGGGTACGGAGAGGGAAGCCAGAAATACTCACGGTACTTCCTTCTTTGGGGAATCCAAGTGGGATCTTGGGAAAGAGGGTAAAGGGGGGGCAGTTTCTGTTCCTCCTTCACATGCTTTGCTGTTACCCAGCTCTTAACAGACCCACGGGGGAGGCCAGACTAATCTGAGGGAACATGGGGACACGCTTCTACAAATTATCGAGCAAGAACGGTGTGGCAGTCACTTGTGTGCACAGGAGAACCGTGTGCTGGGAGCTGCGGTCTGAAGCAGGACCTAGGAACCCTGCACAGACGGTAGGTGAAGGGCGGTGGGAGATCCAAGGAAGGCAGCCAGCACAGCGCATTGATTTTGGAAACAAAAAGAATTTGGTCCAAGTCATTGTGACCTTGGGCAAGTTGCTTAGCTTCTCTGAGCTTCGGTTTCTATATCTGAAAGACTGGTGGACGCTTTTCCGCCCAGGGATGTCAGAAACCTTACAGAGATACGCCTGTGACGGGGTGGTGGCACAACTAGAGCGGCTGCCGCCCACAGTGGCAGACTCTGCTGAATGCAGACACAGCTTCCTTATGGAAGCCTCACAAATCTAGGGCTTGGTGCTGGGCTTCCGAATGGGCAGAATTTGGGGCAGGAGAATGGAAGGGTTGCAAATCAGGTGAATGGTAAAAACTCACATTCTTGATTGGCTGAAATTTCTCTCATAATTTAGCTGCCAGTGGAGATTTTGGGTAGGACCACTGGGTTCTAGCTGACTGACTCTTCCCAGGAGCCTGGATGCCGGCCCGCTTTTTCCTTCTCCATTCTGAGTAGTGTGGTTCCAAGGACAATTTAACATGAATGCTTCAAATTTAATATGTCCCAGATGTGGTGCTAAGTAACCCCTCAAACTGTCTCCCTTCCACACTCTTCCCACTTCCGGAAGTCAGGCTCTCTTAACCTCGGCACTGTTGACATTTGGTGGGGGCCAATCATGATTTGTTGTGGGGACTGTCCTGTGCCTCCCAGGATGTTTAGCTGCATCCCTGGCTTCTACCCACGTAGAATGTTTAGTAGCAGTTGTGATCATCAAAAATGTCTCCGTAAATTTCTAGATGTCCCCTAGGGGGCAAAATCACCGCTGTTGAGTTTCACTGCAGTAAACTGTTTTGCCATTTACCAGCTGCGCTACCCAGAGTTTGAGGCACCATCCTAGATCCCTCCTTCTTCTACACTTCTTCATTCCCATCGGAAGAGCTGCTGCATGAACCTCCCAATAGATCCGAACTCCGACCACTTCTCATTTACTCATGGACAAGGCACCATCACCTTTCACTCAGAACTGCCGTCATCTGCTAACTGGTCTCCATCATTTCACTCTTGTCCACTCCCAGTTGGTGTCAAAATAGCAATGGTGCCACTTCACTCTCCTGCTTCAAGTACATTTCAGTGGCTTCCCCTTGCATGAGGAATAAAATCCCAACTCCTCGCCATGGCTTAAAAGACCCTGCACCATTTGCTCTGCCAATTCCCCTGTTTCATCTGCATCTCCTTTGGTGGCTCACCAGGCAACAGCTGCACCATCTGTCTTGAGCTCACCAAGGGGAGTTGGCCTATGGTTTCCCTTGACCTGAATGCTCTGCTCTCCACTTTTTACATGACCAGCTCTTTCTCACCCTTTAGGACTCACCGAAATAAAGCTCCTTTATCGAGACCTTCCCTGCTCCATCTATCTCATGTAGGTCTTCCCTTCAAAATCTTAGTCCCTTGTTTTTTCCTTCATAACACCTGTCTCCATTAGGGGCTGTCTCCTTAAGACAGATTGCTGGCCTCCAGGAAGGCAAGAATCATGCTTTGACTGCTTTTTGAAAATTTATTTTTAAAAATGTTATCTTTATTGTTAAAAGTAGTACAGATGTCCCCTTACTCCCCCCCCACCCCCATTCACCCCCTCCATCCCACTCCCACCCCCTCCCAAGGTCTTCCCCGCACTATTGTCTGTCCATGGGCTATGCATATAAATTCATTGGTTAATCTCTTCCTGCCCCCTCCTCCTTTCCCTCTGAAATATGTCAGTCTATTGCATGCTTCAATGTCTCTGGATCTTTTTTGTTGGTCAGTTTATTTTGTTGATTAGATTCCACATATGAGTGAGATCATGTGATGCTTGTCTTTCTCTGACTGGCTTGTTTCACTTAGCATAATATTCTCCAGGTCCCTCCATGCTGTCTCAAAGGTTAAGGGATCCTTCTTTTTTATAGCTGCGTAGTATTCCATTGTGTAAATGTACCACAATTTGACTGCTTTAAAACTATCTTCACTACCAGGTACAAGATAGGTGCTCAGTAACTATGTTGACTAAATAAATGAAATAAGCTTATCATCCTTCTTAAGGAAGAGAGATGCCATTACTTTAGCTTAAAATTGGTAACAGCAGAACTCTGGAATTAGACTTCCAATAAAATAAGTAATATACCAATTTTCTTCTTTGAATCCCTCAGGACTATTAGCACACTGACTAATAAAGAGTAGCTGCCCATGAAATAATTGCTGAATGGATGAATGGGTCATTTTTTATGTAGTAAGAATTCATGTAATAGATGGAATATGAATGCATACTGATTAAAATAAATAGGTTTTAAACAAGTAGCTGAAATCCAAAGGTCATTCTTTGACCTTCCGAAACCTTTATGGGGAGGATTTGATCCCCTATCTCCAGCTCAAGTGTAAAACACTGATGCCATTTTTGTTATGCAGCTTTTAGAAGTAACCAGGAAATGTAGATGTCATGCTGCCTGCCCTGTAGTAAGTGTCCAGTACATGTGTGTTTACATGAATCCAGACACTTCAGAAAAAGAGATGAGAATTAGGCAGTTTGGTATATAGGGAAGCATATTCAGGTCTCACCTTGGAAATGAATCAGCGAGTCAACAGACAGACAAATTTAGAGACAGACAAATTTATAGCCTCTGAGAATTTATTCTCCAGTGGGAGAGATGAAGACTTTGAGGAACAGAATAGCATATAATTACACTGAACAACATGGTACTGTTTTGAATATGTTCTGAGTTGCTTTGAATTAGTGTTGGGGCTTTTTCCCTCCTTCTGGACCAGCCTCTCTGCTGTTAGAAGCATTGAGAAGTAATGAAGATTCTTTACATTCTCAGACTGCTTTCTGGGAATCCTGCAAACTCCCGACTTCTTCTCTGATTACTCTTCTCATGGCTGAGTTCAAGAGCATTTTGAAAACTCGGACTTTGAATCTGGGAAAATGCTTTATGACCATTTTTATGACCTCAAAGCAACCCACTAAGGCAAGTTATTTCCCTCTCTTTGCCAAAGGGGAAAAACCAAGGGCCTGGTAAATTGCCCAGGATCTCCCGGCCTCAGAGGCTCACTCTTGGGCGGCTCTCAAGTGCCCGGCCACATGCCGTCTCCTTCCATTAGACGTGCTTTGGCTGCTCTGCGAAGGGCCTGTCAGCAGCTTCAGCCCACATTTGCAGGGACTCCATGGTCTCTTCTGGAAGGAGCGAGTTTCAGAGAACCATATACTGTTAGATTTCAGTGCAAAGTTCTAGACCAAGCCAACCCTTTTGTACTTGGGCCCACTGACATCCAGAGAGGGAAGGTGATTTGCTTAAGATCACAGCCCAAAGTCTACTTTGAGCCCCGTGCCTTTTTTGTTTCCAACACAGTTGTCACTCATTAGAAATGTGTTTTCAGCACCCGCAGGATTCATTTCTTAGAGGCAGGACAGTTCAGTGAGCAGTGCAAGGGCTTTTTTTGTTTGTTTTTTGGAGAGGTAGTTAGGGCAATGGTTGAAGCAAGGCTCTGGAGCCAGCCTGCCTTGGTTCCCATGCCAGCCCCATGTGACCTTGCTTAACTAGTCTGGGCCTCAGTTATTCTCATCTGTGAAGTAGGGATAGTCACAATACCTCCCCATCTGGGGTGTGCTGCACATTAAGTGGATTAATATGTGTACAGTTCCCAGGACAGTACCTAGCACAGTGTACGGACTACACAGAAGTTGCTCTCATTATTATTGGGCGAATCCTAATTGCTTTGCACTGGCTGTGTGACCCTGGGTAAGTTACTTGACTTCTCTGAACCTTGGATTCCTCCTCTGTGGGAATAATTTTGGCCCAGCAGAATTGTTGAATAGATTAGAGATTGTGCATATGAAGCCTCTGCCTGTATAGTAGGTGCTGACTAAATGGCCGGATCTTTTATTGCCTCCAAAGGTGTGAGAATGTTGTGTTTGTGAGACAGGTGGCACAGTTTCTGCCGCCAAGTTGGTGCTAAATCGTTCCTTTCTCTTTCTGTTTGTAAAAAGGAGGACTGTCAGGGCTGTATCTGCTGCCAGTTTTAATGACATTCACTTAGAATATTGCTTGTGTTTCTTATTAGTTAGCATTTACTGAGGTGACAAGCTCTGTTCTGTGCCTTCACATGCATTATCTCATTTAATCCGCTCAATAGTCCCATGACGTAAGTGCTATTAACACCCCCATTTTATTGATAAGGAAACTAAGTTTCAGAAGATAATAACTTACCCGGAGCCACTGAGAGGATTAGCCACATTGTTGAATCCAAATCAATCTGGCTTGAAAATCTATACTCTTAACCACTCACTGCTAGGAACTGTGCCAGGTGCTGGTTGCAGGTGAGACCTGTGGGGGTTGACATTGCTCCCACCGAGGACACCAGAGGAGGATGGACACTCTCCCGGGTTAACCATTACCACCTCACAGCTGCCAGGTGACTGGAGGCCAAGGCAGGAGAACTGCATCCTGGAACCCCTCCCCTCGTGCTCCCACCCCACCCCACATGCTGCGTACACCAATCTGCTCCAGCCTTTGAGCGCGCCAAGCCCGCCAAGTTCTCTTCCTGGGCAGGTACAGAGCCCATGGGGAGCAGACACTGGCATGCATGGCAGATCTCCGGGTCTGGCGCTGGGCAGGAAGAAGCTGGGCCCGAGAGCTGATCAGAGGAGCATCTTAATGGGCAGAGGAGAGAGCCCCGTCCCATTGCTGTGGCACACTGTAGCCGAGTCGGGGTGCCATAGCATTCTTCCCTTAGAAAGAGCTCCCAGGTGAGAACATCCGTGACTGATCGCCTTTCTTAAGCTAGGTAAGAGCTTGGGCAAGCAGAGCGGTTGGCATCCTGGCTGTGCCCATCCAGAGGTCGGGCAGGCAGCCCTCCCAGAGGAGAGCCTGGCTGGGCAAGGGCAGTGGCCAGTAGGTGTGGAAAGCACATGGGTCTTGGGATGGGCTCTGTCAGATTTTAGCTCTGCTGCGCACCAGGTACAGGCTCTGGGCCTCATTTACCCCCCTCGTCATTCCTTCCCACCTAAGAGGATTTCTAGTGGGTTACAGTGTGGACTTCTGTGAGCAGAGGTGTTAACATGGTGCTGGGCCCCTAGCAGATGCTTTACAAATGTCCACCTCCTTCTGCCATCTCTGCACAGCCCCTGCATCCGGAAGGGTCTGCCTTGGGCATGGGTGGTGGTGGGGGGGGGGGTGCCTGCTCCTCACCTGCATAACTAATTTACATACCTAAGTGGTAGTGGGAGGTGATTAAATTAAGCAACTGAAGGATGACCCTCCCTCCTGCCTGTCTCCGTAGTAAATACATACCTAGGTCCAGGTCTTTAGGAATTTCCATGCCAGTGACATTTCTGCCTCTCATGGGTCCCATAGCCTCCCCCGGCAGCCCCATGAGTTCTTCCGGAAGTCAGAACCCTCACTGCCAGGGGGATTCCCATCTAGGCCACGGAGATCATGGACCCCTTGCCCAACCATGGTCTGAAGCAGGAGGGTACTGGGGGGCCAAGGCCTTCACTGCAAACTCCAGCAATTACGAAACAGCCTCTGCCAGGATTCGACTCTGGTTTATGTCTCCCTCTGGGACATCTCTTCTCTATTCGCCACTTCCCGCTTCATTAATAGGTACCCTTAATACTCTTATCTCCGCATGCCTTCTGGGTTTACCGACTCGTATGCCAGAGCACATTCTTCCTTGAAGTTACAGTTCCTTCTGGGGAGGTTCTGGGCTCTTAACTTTGAAACTACAAAGTAAGAACGGGCTCTGGGTGTGGGGGAGGGGAGGCAGAGGAAGACGGGGAGCCCCTGACAGCCCGGTTTTGAGGGAGCCAGTTGTCTTTCATAAGAATGGAGGTACTGCCCTGAGCCTGTATCAGTGCACACCTCATACAACATTACTGCTGTTAAATTCATTGCCCATCTCTGCTTTAGAACTAATGGCTGTGTATATAATCAGTCTCTCTTTTATTTTTACAATTTGTGTTTACTGCATCTCATTTCGTTTTCATTGACTGTTTGGGGGTTACATTGGTTTGCAAAACTATACAGGTTTCAAGTGTACAATTCAACAAAACAACATCAACACACTGTATCATGTGCCTGTCGCCCCAAGGAAAGTCTCTTTCTGTCTCCATTTAACCACCCTTTGCCCACCTGCACCTACTCCCACCCCCTTTCCTTCTGGTTGTCACCACACTGTTGTCTGTGTGTCTATGTATACATGTTTTTAGGTTCATCCCTTCACCTTCTTTCTTCCATTTCCCCAACACCCCTCCCCTCTGACAGCTGTCAGTCCGTTCCGTGTATCCATGCCTGTGTTTCCATTTTGTTCATCAGTTTATTTTGTTCATATAATCAGTCTCACTTTTATGATGACTGAGTTTAGAAAAGCCAATCAATTCAAGTAAAATTCCAGCCAAGTTGTAACTATTTATTGAGGAAGCTTTGATTCAGCGCCGAAGTGGGCCCGTCTTTTTCAACTGCTTTTCCTCACGGCCTTCAGTCTCCACTGTGATCACCTGGCCCATGCCTCTTGCACCTGGACTGTACCAGTTGCCAAGTAACTGCCTCCCTGTTACCATTCCTGACCTCCCCCCTCCATCCGTTCTTCTCACTAAGTTTTGAAAACATAGACCGTGTTGCTTCCTGTTTAAAACCTTCCATGGCTTCCCCCTGCATGGAGAAAACCCAGACACCCCTGTCATGCCTTGGGAGGTCCTGCATCACTGGCCCATGCCTGCCTCCTGCCAGCATCTCACACCACCGTTTTCCCTGTGGTGGCAGGCACTGGGGATGCTTTTCTGTTCTTATAATTTTGAGCTTTTCCCCACCTCTGGGTCTTTGTCTTGTTTGTCATATTGCCCAGAACATTCTTACATGCTTCCTCACATGCAGCTTCCTTCTCATTTTATCATCAGAGAAGGCTGCTCCCTGACCCCCCAACCATTCAGTCACTCTCTGTACTTCCCTGATATCACACCACAGGCACCGAAATTGTCTTCCTTATAAATGTGTTAACTTGTTTATCACCCATTTTACCAGGTTTGTATGTAAGTTCTGTAACTTCAGAAACATGTCTATCTGATGTTTCCTGAACCCTGGTACCTAGTACAATGTCTGGTTCAAAGGTAGGGGGCAATAAATATTTGTCAAATGAATGAACGACCCAACAAACAGGCAATATACTTAGCAGGGTCCTCTGAAAAAGAACTTGGAGTTGTAAGGAGATTTCCTTGCAACTCACCTAAGCCAGAGGCGTTTCTCTTGCCCTCAGCAGTTGTTATATTGCACTGCGGTGTCTTACATTGTGTTTCTCGCAGCATCCTCTCTGAAATCCTAGAATTGTGGACAGGCCCTGGAGCAGCTGAAGAACCCAATTCAAGCTGCCTTAGGCAGTAGGTATGACCCCAACCTTCACAAAACACTGTGAGCCAATGTGTTATTTACAGTGACTAAAACATTCATTTCCCCAGAGACATTTTCCCTTATCAGACCTATTCTAGGATGTGCTTTGTGACATCCGAGCTGAAAATGACTGTGGTAGGTCCACTGGGACTTTGGCCTCCTGCACTGTTAGTAGTGAGATACTTTCTTGGCATTGTTCCCAGCCTTTTCTCTTATGCTGGGTTGTTGTTTTTTTTTTTTGTTTGTTTTGTTTGTGGTTTTTTTTTTTTTTTTTTGGGGGGGGACCCTGGGTGCCAGTAGCATTTTTAGAGGATGGCTGGAGAGAAAATCACCTACCTCCGCTCCCTCAGGTAATTGTGAATCTGTGTCCTGGAGTTGGCTTGGCTCTGTGGCTGAGGGAGTCGGCTACTTTTATTTGGTGCCAACTATATGCCACCACAGCTGTTGGTTCCTGACTTCCTTAGCCAGTTCCTCAGCAGGGAGCTAGTGTCTGTGCATCCCAATGGGCACCTGGAGTGTAGGCACTTGGCCCTGTGTGACCACTCCCTGCTCCAGCTTCAGAGGGGAGTCTGCCCTCTGTCCTGTCACGTCTGGTTGGAAGAGGAGGAGCCCATGACTCTGAGGATTGCCCAAAAAGTCTACACTGGCAGGAAGGAGGAGAGGTGGATTGCTCATTCCAGTTTCAGTATCATTTATCTTCATAAATATTCACAAGGACCCAAAATAAGCAAGTATTTTTAAAGAATATGTCCAGATACTAACATTTTTTTCCCAGTTAACATTCATTTATTTGAATAATTTCTTGCAAACTTCTTCTCCCCCAACACTAGTATTGATTATTGCATTATATGTATTGAAAACTGCATTTAGATAAATACATTCAACTAAAGACAATCATTGAAATTAATGATTTCATCTAGAAGATGTCACTGTATCTTTCTACCTTGCTCAGCACCTGTGCAGTAGTAGGCAGGTTCCCTAGCTTCCTTTCCCAGGCACAGAGCGAAGCCAACAAGGTTGAGTCACCTGCCCTGTGCCCCAGTCTGCAAAAGGCTAAAATTCCGAACTCCATCCAACAGCCTTCCTGTAAGGCCAAATTATTCCCAAGAGTCTGAGAAGAGAAGTGTGTCAGAAAGTTATTTAAAGTGAATTATGAACGTTCTCAGAGTCATCTGATACTATCCTGATAAGCCAAGTAGATTAGATATTTGAAATTCCTCACAAAACAGTTGTAAAATTTGACTTGTCAGTATTACCCAAGCTTACTCACTCTTATACCATATTCATAACTTTTGCCATATTTGTCCACCACTTGTGTTGCTTATTTATTAGTTTTCTTCAAATGGACTACTTAATTTGGAGAAATTTATTTAAAGAGGAAACTATATTTCTACTATAAATGCAAAAGCAGAATTGTTGAGTATAATGGAAATTAATCATAAAAATAAACCCATAGTATTAAAATGAGATATCTAAAATCTTGTAAAGCATGCCACCAGTGGTTGGTCTCCTACACTTTGTGAAAAGCGTATTCACAAAGGAAGTATAACTCTTACTGACCAGAGAGAAAGGAAGGCAGATCCAGGAAAGGAGGAGAAGCTACTGAATCTCACAGAATGGTCGGAAAGTCTTGGTCTAACTGTTAGTTCTGAGTTTGTGACTTCAGATTGATTGGAAAGTATAGGGAACATTTGTCCCAAGGACAGATCTGATTTTGCCATCCAGGTTTGCTCTGTGACAAATGTAGATGGTTCTTTCTTTCCCCAGCATAAGATTTTGTACAGACTTTGAGGTCTCCTTAGCCAAGGGCACTGTTGGGTAATATATACTCTTACCTGTCAATTGCACAGATCGTAATGGCTTTGGGAGGTGCTGTGGGAAGGTGCCTATTTAAGTTGAGACGACTGCAAGGATGGGAATAAATATGGATTCCTGATGGACTGATGTTGTGAGCAGCTCCTGTGACCAGGACTATATGTTAAACTGCATATAAATAATATAAATAATAGTTACTAAGCTTGAGAAGCTGAAGAGCAAATTGGGTTTTGACCAGTTAGTGTCAGTCTAAAACCTGGGAGTCATTCTAGGTAACTCAAGCAAGAAGGGATTTAACACAAGGAAATGGTAACATGCAAAATTGTAGGAAGGACAGAAGTTAGGAGGGTGCAGTTGGACACTTGGTTTTAAGGTCAACTCACCATAGCTGAGATCTAGAAGGCCTGTTGGGCGGAAACTCTTATACTATCCTGTTGCCTCCACCCACCTACCTCTGACTCCCAGGTGTTAAAACCTGGAGTCTAGTTTCCAGTCACTCTCATATGTTGGAATTTGCTTGTCAGGCCCCTCTACATCATTCCTGCCTTCCAGACCTCATGCAGATGTAACTAATTGGCAGAACCTAAATCACACCCAGAACCCTAGCTGCAAGGGAGTCGAGGATATGCTTCCTGATTGCAATATACAGGTGGAGGAGAATATAGGTGAGGACAGAAATGGTTACTGAGTGCCAATAGACAACATAACCATGAAGAGATAAGGCAGAGTAAGTGCAGGGTAAGTGTTCAAATCTCATCTACAGGGTAACAAGCAGTGAGTATCAGTGAGGTTATAGGAAGAGGAGAACAGTATTGGCTTGATCTAGACCTTGCATAATTTTGGTCAGTGTGTAGGAGGATTTTGATCAGAGAAAGAGGTAAAGCAATGCAATGCTATCAACCTATCTTTTGATATAAAGGCTTACAAATCTCCAATCTCTTTTCTTGATCACTTACTAGGTTCCATTACATTATACTGAAAATGTTTTACATGCAGTGTACCATTCTTCCTCTGAATGTTAGTTCTCCTCATTTTAGCTGCAGAGAGCCCAAGGTCACATCGTTATTAGACAGCTGAACTGTGATGCTAAACCCAGGTTAGCCTGATACTAAGGCCAGTTACTAAGCCACATTGCCTCTCTGTGGAGGGAAGGAAGGGTGGAGGTGAGACTCTGGCAGGCTTTAATTAGCCATAAATGCTGGGCTAAGGATTCTGAACTTGATCTCAAATGATAAAAGGGTCATTGGAGGTTTGAGAGCAGAGGAGTGACTGGATAGAGGCATGCAGGTGGATCTAGTAGGAGAATGTGGCTTGATTGACATAAGAAAAGGCCAGGGCCAGAGAGCATTAAAGATAAGAGAAGTTGATAGTACTTTGTTTCTTCAGGTTTTCACCCCAATTTTCTTCATTGGTTTTTCCCAAGAGGATGGGCTCCTTCCTAACCATTCCTGAATCCCAGGTGATTCTAGGCTCTCAGTTTGGTCAGTGAAGCAGATTCCTTCTGAAAAGCATTTTTTCCTTTATCTACTGATAGTTTTGATCTTAGACTGTGGTCGAGGGTCAACTTTCCAAATCATTTTCTCTCTTTCTTCTTTGTCCTATTTTTTCATGCTTTGACCATGACGCTATTGATTTATCTTCCTCCCTGAGCTGTTCTCATCATGGTAGTCAGTGGGAGTGGGCCAGCCTCTGCGGAAACAGATAGTGAGATGTGGCATTTCTGGTTAAAAGGAGCCAGTTCTGGGATAGGGTATGAATTTTCAAATCAGAAATACCTGGTTCGAATCCCTCCTCTGCTACTTTGTGTTTGGGGCTCAGAGGACTTGGGAAAATCACTTGGCCTCCTTGAGTACTATTCTCCTCCTGTCCAGAGCAGGGGTGACACCGCTGACCCTCAGCGGGTTGTTGTCAGGATGCTATGAAGTCTTGCGTGGAGCATTCCTCATGGTGGGAATGCATGTATGGTAGGAGTTCTGGAAATGTTTGTCACCTTCCCTTTTTAGTATTTTGGGATCTGTGCGAGGTGGTTCTGCCAGCCAAAGTCGGTTGGTGTGAATCTGGTCCTGATGATTTGGCCTCTGGGGCTTTCCTCTCTTAGTGGTTCCCTTCCCTCTGGTCCCTGGTCCCTTGGATAGACAGACACATTCCAGACCCACCCAGGAGAAGGGCCCATGAGCCAACCCTGTGTCCTGGTGCCTCCCAGGGACTACAAGCCAACGTCAAATGCCAGTGGTTGGTGTTTAAGTTCCCCTAGAGATGCAGCATGCCCACTCAGTCCACTGAAAGTGTCTCTTCTTTTTTCTCATAGAGGAAGTATGCTCCCTTCTCAACAGAGTAAACCCTCTGACGTGAGCTTCTTGACAACTCCCACTTCTCTGCCAGTACAAAGAGTTTGAGGCTTTTGCAATTCTTCAAGCATCTGGCCCGTCTTATCCAGATGACATTTGGAATTTTAATCTTCAGTTATGGGTTTTCATAAATCTGGATTGAAATCTTCACTGCCAATTTCATTGGCTGTGGGAAAATGGCTTTCAAAAGATGTGGGGAGAGGGTGGTTCGTGCATGTGTAGGGATGACTAGAAAGTACAGGGGGTGTTGTTGGAAAGGAGGCTGTGGATGGGGGTTGGCACTTATCTCCTTTTGTGGACCAAGCACTGCTTTTGTAGAACTTGACTTTGGAAGCCTGAGTTAGGGCTTTGGGCTTCAGAATTTGCACCGTTCCAAGTACTTTACATACATTATCTCGTAGGTCCCTTCACATTGATACTCATTCATACACAGAAAATCTGAGGTTCAGATATATTAAGTAACTTCCCTGAGGTTGCCAAGTGGAAGGTCAAGGGGGGCTTTAAGTCTAGGTTTAACTGACTTCAAAATCTGTAGCTTTTCCAGGGTGTCTGACTGCCTCCCATTAATCTCTGGGTCCTTGGAAGCAAAATCCCCAAATCCATAGATCTGAAACACTGTGACTACCCTAGCTGGCATTCTTTTAACCGCTCCAGCACCCACCTCCTTCACTCTGCTCAGGGAGTAGAGTAAGGAGGTGAGGTAGGAGAGGTGAGCCCAGGCTGGGCCCTAAAAGGCTTTGCCAAGGTCAAAGAAGTTGGGACTTCACCCTGAAGATAGGGGGTAATATTGAAAGTTTCAACAGGGAGTGGCCAAGTCCACACATCACCAGTTATTGAAGGCCCACTCTGTGGCCATGTACAGCCGTCCTTTTCCTGTTGGTTAATTGGAAGCATTCTTATGCCACTGTGAACTCCCAGAGACCCCAGTACACTAGTGAGGACCCCAGAGATCCGAGGCTCCCTCGTGGGGGACTCCCAGGAGAGAAAATGTATATAGGATTTAGAAAGGTGCAGAAGAGTAGAGAGGGTGTTCTAGGTTACAGATCTTCACTGAGTCAATTCTGTAAATGCTCAGTGTTGTGTCCCTGTCACCTAAACTCTGCTAAACAGCAGCAACCCAAGCAAATACAGGGACCCACCCAGTGAGTCTCAGCGTGGACAGGCAGTGTGCGGTTGGGAATCAGTTGCCCGCTCGGTACGATGAATCTGGTATCTCCCTAACTGGACAACTTGAGTGCTGGCCAGGGCATCTGCTGTGACCTTGAGCTTCTGGAAGTCTGTCACCTGCCTCTGCCAGGACAGTCCAGCATTTGCTTGTTTCGCCGGCAGAGCATCTGCAATCTGTTAGGAGTCCCGAGTCCCAGAAGCAGCAGCAGTGGCAAGAAGACAACAGGTGTGTGGGTGCTGTCTGACCCCTTCCTTTGTCTCCCCCTTGCCTGATTCTGCATGTATTGGCCAGGGCACCAGAGCCCTGAGCGACTCTATCTTGTGTGGACCCACGTGACTTGCAGCAATCAAGAGGAGGCTGGAACACACTCCTTTTCAGGAGAGTAATTTAATGGAGAAATGGTTTTAACTGCCTGTCCCTGGGCTTCAGCCCAGGGCCTCAGACTTGGATAGAAGAACATATCTTGGCAGCATCCCAGAGCCCAAGGGAGCCCCTCATCTTTTACCAAATTGACACATTTGTTTGCTTATGCAGGTGTGACATTAGGGATGGTTTCACCATGCTTCCCACTAACACCCACCCATTGCCCCAGCGGCACCTCTGTCCTCCCTGCTCACCCCCGGGGCAGAATCGATCAAGCATGCTGTCCTCACTGGCAGTTCTAGACAGAGAGTGGACTGGCCCACCTCTGACCAGCCCAGGTGTTGTGGGTCCTCTGGACTTTCCAGTGCTTGGGGGTGGCTCACAGCCTCACAAAGGGGAAGAGAGGACCCCAGTAGGTTTCCAGGCAAGGCTGCCCCCTCCTAGGCATATCTGGAGGTTTCATAGTTCGCAGGATTGAGAAGCAAGGAAATTTTCCAATTTCCCCAACCTATCTCATGTAAGTTAATCCTTTCCATGTCTACATAGACACCCAAGACCTGCTCAGTACATTTCTCTTTTGATGAAACTGTACTCTAAAGATGCAGGCCCTGATCTTGTTTTAAATCATATTATCTGAGGTGTAAGCTTAGTGTGATTCTAGCTCAGGAGCATGGAGGTTTCTTGTCTTTTTCAAGACAGAAAGTGAAAAGGAAGGATTATGGATGTCTGCTTGTGTATGCGCAATTGTGTGTGTGTGTGTATACACATGTGTGTGTATACACGTGTGTGCGTGTGCAGGTGCTTGTGCTCGCACGTGTGTGCATATATGTACAGGTGCATTTGTGTGTGTGTGTCTATTGGAACCCCTCTGTGCTTTCAGTGCACTGTGATTAAAACGTGAGTGTGTGTGGAAGCGAAGTTGAAGTCTCCAAACACCTGGGATCCCAGCCTGATCTCTTGCCTTGGGTAATTTATTTAAGCTCACAGCTTCAGAAAATTCCCCATCTTAGACAAGCATGAGGTCACATGAACATTAGGGTCTTACCCCGGGACCCAAACATATTCCTTAATTAGTGTCTAAGTCCCCTCGTGCAGTTATTAGGAGCTCAGAATTTCAGAAGCACAAAAGAAAACTTTATTTTTTCAGGAAGGTTTTTTTTTTTAACCCCTGAAGTAACTTTATAGTTTATTTTTCCTTGTCTGATTGCAATCTCCCAAGCTGCTGACAGTTGGCCTTTGAAATGAGTCAGCTTTGATCAGGGCCATGGCAGCCAGACAGGTCATTTTTACTGTCTGTGACTTAGTCCAACCCGTTTGGCAAGCAGAGTCCCATCCTGGCGTGGGGAGTGGAAAGTGGTGGACACACAGTCAGCCTGTGAGAAGGCAGCCTGCCTCTGACTAGGACCAGCGCCTCCCCCCCGCCCCCCCCCCCCCCGCCCATCCCACCCCCCCGCCCCCACACACACACACCCCCGTCAGGTCTTCCATAAAGCAGCTTCCTTGCAGCCCCGTGCTGCTGTGGCATGAGGCCCACGCTGTCACCCTCTGGCACCTCACCCTTTGCTGTGTCTTCCCAGGCCCAACATTCCTCCAGATTGTTAATGATAAGCAGGTTGTCTCCACTGCCTCCCTGCTTCCTGTCCCTGCGCCCTCTTTAATGGTTACTTCTCCACAGGCAAAGGTGCTGCCCTGACTGTTTGGGATCTGTGACTTCCCAGCAGAGGAAGATGGTTTTGGGCTCCAGGGTTCCACGGCAGGCGGGAGGGGGCGGGGGCGAGGGGGAGGAGTTTGATGTCAGGCACACGGACATCGGTGACTCTGAATACCATGAGCCAAGCCGACCACATTGGGGACCATTGTAGGAGGATGTGGCTGAGCTGGAAAAGGCCCCTCTTCTGACATGGTGACATTGAGGGCCGCCTCTGAGGGAGTCTGCCTGAGTTCGAATCCTGACACTCTCACCTACTAGCTCTGTGACCCTGGACAGGTTATGTCACCTGTGAGCTTCTTTCTTCAAAATGTAAAATGAACACAGTAATAGTTAGTAGGCCTGAACCCCCAGGGCTGTTACCTGGGGACCCAAAAGTGCCTCTAAAGCACGGAGAATAGTGTGTGCCACATACTATGTGCTTAATTAGTAAGAGCTGAGATCATGGCTTGTATTTTCATAATCATCACTGTCATCATTATCCATCGTTACCCGCTCTCTGGATAGCAGCCAGGGTGTGGGAGAATCAAAGCCCTGCTCTATGAAGAGGGTCTATGGGAGACTCTTTCATTATATAAAGGCTCGTGGAAGACACATTATGCCACCTTCTATCTCTGAAGGGCTGGAAGAAGTCATCTCTGGGGATCCCTCCACCAATCTAAGACTAAAATTTCATTTGGTGCAGGAAGAGCTTTCCGAGGCAATGTCGAATGGCTTCTTTAGGGTCAGAGAGGTCCTCACCCCTGCGGACACTTAGCTGGGGCTTTGTGCACCGGGAGGAGGGAGTTTGGGAGAGGACTGTCTGGTTCTGGGGTTCAGGAGGTCTCCTGCTGCTTGTTTTTCAGGAAAGGCCTCCTAGCAGGAGATGCCACGCCCCCTAGTTCTACAGTGACCACTGAGGCCTGTGGTTTGTGGACTGGCTTATTGCTACACCTTTTAAAAAATATATATATTTTTATTGATTTCAGAGAGAAAGTGAGAGGGAGAGAGAAATACATCAATAATGAGAGAATCATTGATCAACTGCCTCCTGCACGCTCCCTACTAGGGATTGAGTCCACAACCTGGATAGGTGCCCTGATGGAGAATCGAACCATGACTTCCTGGTTCATAGGGCGACACTCACCACCTAGCCATACCACTTTTAAATAAGACAATGGCCATGCTCTTAGTTTTGGCTTGAATGAATGATTAATTCAGGATACTTAAAGCAATTAGGCCTCATTATTCTGGCGAGGCCGCAAAGCAGTATGTCAGTATTTACTCATCCCGGGGAAGTGTTTAGTGGGGACAAGGAGGAGTCAGTGGGGACAGGCAGTTTGCAGGACTTGTGCTTGCCCACTAGGAAAGTTACACAGATTTAGAAGATGTCTTCGTTCTCAAGAAGCCAATAAGCCTGACTAGAGAACACGGAGAGAGGTGAGCCCTGCCCTGACTGTTATAAACAGTCATGTTGATCACAGAGAAAGGCTTCCTTTCCATCCCTCTCTAGGTATGTCATGTTTTTTTGCAAAGATGGTTGTGTGTTCAGATTGGGGTTCATTTTTACCAGAGATACAGATGTTTCTGCTCTTGTACAAGATTTCATTAAAGCTCAGCCAGAGGTTTACCGTGGTAAGAGACTGCCAAGGTTAATATTTCTGCAATGCATTCCCTTCTGTTTATTCTTGGCACCGAAACACTCTCAGGTGGGCACACGGTGCTGGTGCCATATATCAAAACTATACAATGGAATCGCCAGTGCATCTGTTCAACTCAGATGGAGCCTCTGAGCGCACGGTGTCGGCTTTGCCTTGGGACCCAGGCAGGGGAAACATTTCAGCTCACCCTCTGCTGGCCCTCTCTAGCTTCAGAAGCTGCCACAGCTACTCAGTTTGGGACAGCGGAACAAGGGCAGAGGACAAGAGAGCATTTGTGGGACAGATGTGGGTTCAAATCCTGTGCAGTTTGGGAGAGTCACTTGCCCATCTAGAGTGTCCGTTTCCTCATCTGTACAATGGGGTAGTCATTTCTGCCTCAGAAGATGTGAGGATGAACTGAGATACTGCATATGATTAATCGATAGAGAGCAGAGAGCCTGGCGCCAGGAAGAGCATCAGAGAGAGACCTATGAGATGAATACGTGGAACTCCCCAGGGGGAGGAAAATGCACAGGCCACGAAGGCCCTCACTCTTCTCTCTGCTCTGTGATGAGGAAACTGTATGCAGAACCGGTTCTGCTACCCACGAGCCTGGAAGGTGTCAGGTTAAAAATAATAGCAGCGTGGCTCCTTGGACCCCTGTGTCCTCTGCCTCACCCCATCGGAGGCTGGTGGGATTGGGGAGCGGTCAAGCGTGGGCCTTGCCGATGAACATTTGGCAAGGGTAAGGAGAGCTTGGAGGCAGGGGAGGGCTGGGATTAAGGTCAAGACATGAGCGAAAGGTGATAATGTTATCTGTGGCCATTGTACTTCATGACTTTTTCTACTGACTTTCTAAATTCAGGTTTGCTCACTGGGTCAGAGTGGAAAGAGCCAGACCGCATGGGGTTCCGTGTGTTTTCTTTGTGCCTCTGCTGATTTGTAGGGTCATCTGGTGAAAGTATATAATGTACAAACAAACTCTATGGGACTTTATAGTCTTTTTTATTTTGTAGGCCTCCACTGAAGAAGAAATCTAGAAAAATTACTTGTTTTCAATTATGGTTTTTACCAAACACTTGTCTAGTTATCTAGGGCTCTTTTAGCCGGTGTTTTGCAAACCATCCCTCTCACACAGCACAGTTCAGCGGCGATCCTGCAATTCCTAACCTTGAGTCTTGCAAGGCATCTAAGTTTGTTGTGAATCCTCAACAAAAGACAGTCTTGTTTATTTCATGTGAAAGGCAAGGTAGATTTTATTCCAATCTTGAGGTGGTCAGTGGTCAAGTCTGTGAATGGTATTGGGAGAGGAGCACTCTATTAATCAGAATATTGTGATAACCAGAACATTCCATTTCCTGGCTGTACTGGATGACAAATGACACAGTGGATAATGTGTTCCTTGCTGGTTTCTTTATAATCCATCAAATCCATCTATTCTTCCTTCTGTTCTGAAATTTCTTCCTTCCTTCTTTCTATCTCTCCATGCATCCATTCACCCATTCATCCTATAAACACTTCTTGGCACTTGAGTTGGCCCTAAACTTGCAAGTGAATAGGGAGAAAATGATCCTGGATCCTGCCCTCGGAGACCACAAAATGTGAAATAGAGCCAAGACATTGGAGTACCTGGATGAACAGCCCAAGGAAATGTTTTGAGAAAAAGGGTACTATTTGCACCAACTGCTCTTTGAGAAATTCACAGGATTCCAAGTTGTGAAGACTTGGCACTCCCACCTCAGGATTAAATGCCCAGAGGGTGGTAAGTGGTGGTTCTCTGTGAGGGATTGCCAGTAGTTGCATTGGGCTGAAGTGGAGGGAAGGAGTGGGAGATCGGGCGCCTGCTTAGGTAGTAGTCCTTGAAAGGCAAGTTAAGGTTTTGGGACTTGATTCTGCAGGTCCTAGAGAATGCTTTCACAGCAAGTGTGGCCAACAAGGACTTCCTGGCCCTTGCTTGAATGTAGAGGCATGCTGGTCGATTTTGAGAGTTCTCCACTTGTTAAAGATGCGGGATTAGCTGAGAGATGGGGCAGTCTCATTGACGTTGGTGGCTAACTCAGCAGCACCGGGCATATGTGGCATCACCCACATTTCCTCCTTTCACAGCTTCTTTCTTTTCAAATCTCTCCTTACATTTTAGTTTTTCTCACTTTTATCTACAGTTTTCCCACTGTCTGGAGACTTTCCCGTAAGACCTGCTCTCCTGCCTCACCTCGCAGCCCTCTAGGAATTTGGGAGTTTGGAGAAGGGGAGGGTTCAGCCTCCGTGACCTCTTCTATCTTTGGAATCTGTCCCTTGGCTATAAATAAGGCTGTTGCTTAGTGCCAGTATTGATGGTATTTGCAGCTGTCCTCTGGGAGATGGGCTCAGACGAATAACCCATTTTCAAGAGGACACGGCCATTAGGTGACAGCTATTTATGGTTCCTATTGACCAGGGCCAAACCTGAACTGTCACTGACATTAAAATTTCATGTGCCATGAAGCCACCTTTTATCGGGCTGTCTCTTTCTATTTATTTGAAATATCTCACGGTGTTGGTCTAGGTTCTTCAAAAAGATGAGCTGTGAAATCTGAAGGATCTCCTGTGTTCTGGCTGCTGGAATTGTCCCTGGCACCCCTCAACTTCCCCCTCCCCAGCATCCCTCTAAACCAGAGGTTCACATCTCCATCTCATAGAAGAGAACACTGAGTGCCAAAAGGCTTAATGGCTTGCCCAGAGTTACCAGGTCAGTGGGTTAGTGACAGAGCCAGAATGCAAACCAACTTCTTCCTGGAATCAAAGCCTGGACAATTTCCATGAAGCCATGCGTGTCTGATTTCTGAACCTGGAATGTCACTACGGAGGGTTTTATTTATTTATTTCATCACCTGATAGTTCATTCACTTGGGGCCGATCGAACATGCACTTTTTAAAAGCTCATTCATGCTGAGTTTGCCTTCGTAGCCACAGTGTTCCGTCTTGATAGAATTTCTTTCCCACACTCTTAGATGAAAATAAACAAGGCCCTAAAATGTCACGCAAAATTCCTTCTGGCTTTCTAAGCTAATGTATTTTATACATGGCTGAATTCTCCATGAACTTCTTACTGGAAAATACTCCTTTCCTGAGTTCTGTTTCTCCATCAAAGGGATACCACGTGGTTGGTATGTGACAACTATTTTTCAGTGGCCTTGACATTGATGTTCTGGGTAGGAAATGATCTTGCATTCATCACCTCTGCTGTCATCAGATCCCTTTCATCTCAAGTACCTGCACTTCTTCAACTTAAACTTTGGCACTCGAGCGGGCCTGGGGCCGGGGAAAGTACATCTTGATCTCGCGTCCATGTGGAGTCTTAGGAAGAAGGGCGGGAGTCTTAAGAACCTGGTTTTTCAAAGCAGAAGGTCCAGGTCAAATGTCAACCTTCCTTCTTAACCGCTGGACATGAGGCAAATATAACATGTCTGAACATCAGTTCTCTTACCTTTAAGCTGAGATTCCTTCTGGAGAGAGTGGAGAATTGATTTTAACATTCTCGTCCTTCTTGTCTACAACCATACGCCAATACTTTGATAGATTAGAGAAGGCAGTGCTGGAGTCCCGCCCTCGTGGGACACATGCCATGACCGTGATGCCCCTCCCACCATATAATACAGATTTTCTAAATATTAAGAAGTAACTTGGTTGCTGATGAAATGCTCCTCCTTTCCCCTTTCAGAGATCATTATCCGTGTGTCTATATGTAGAGTGTGAGCTGAGAGTTCTGAACCCTGCCTGGGCATTGGGATCCTCTAGAGACCTTTGAAAAGAAAGGCAACTTTGTGGGTCATGCAAACCTGCTGAGTCATACCCTTGGAGGGTGGGCCTGGGCATCTGTGTTTTTTAAAAGCTCCCCAGGGAACTCAAATATGAAGCCAGAATGGAGACTACTCACGTCACCAGTGTATTGGGCCAGTGGGATGTGTAGACTGTGGACGAAGCTCATTGAGTGTTTTCCCTGCCATGGATGACGGCTCTGGCTGGCCATGGCCTTTCCGCTCACTCTCTCATAGACAGTCCTGTGGCCACAATAATTTGCAAAGATAGTCTCAGATGAGAAATTAGAATGTCCCCTTACAAGACTAATCAAAGCTGCACACTTGAACTCGGGTCAGGACCCTGCAGAGGGAAGCAGTCAGCCCTCCTCCACACCCAGGGGACTGTGCAGAGGAAAGACGCTTCCTTGCATGGTGCCTGCCTAGGCTGGTGTCCTGTTCTGTTGAAAGCCCGTGTCTTTCTTTTGTGGGGCACTCAAGGGCTCCTTCATAGGACCTAAGATGGATGCTGGTGTGCACTCTCTCCAAGGAGACACTCAAACCCTTTGCCCTAATGGTTCTCCAAGGATACAATCCCAGCCTGTACTGGCCTCCTGACTCGGCACCCTCTCTCTCTCTCCCTCCAGATTCTCAGGGCAGGGGTCAGATCTCAGACCACAGCATCCCTCACTGCGGAACATTCATGTCGGACTCCCAAGTGACCCCACTGAAGCACATACCCACCCCTCCCCCAGGTTTGAGTGGGTGGATAGAAGATGTGCTCATAGCACATGGTTCTCCAAGGATACGCTGCTATCAAAGAGTCCCCTCTCTCCACACTTGCATCTCTTTTTACATCCCCCATCCAATGGAGCAGGAAAAGCCTAGAAACCCTAGAAACTGGCACTCTGGTTTTCCTTTGAATCCCGCAATTTGCACGTTTGACCCATTCTTCCTCTGGGCCCTCTGTTTAAGCCCAGGCTTTGTAGAAGCAGCCCTAAGTAGGGGCCAATGGCTTGAGCTGACAGGTCAGACTGGTTTGGTTTTAAGACCTTAAGCAAGTGTTTTAACCTCTCCAGATTCCTCGTGAATAAAATAGGACTAGTCATAGAAACTAACTCGAAGATTGTGAGGATTAAATGTGACAAGTGTATATAAAGGGCTTAATGCCTGACACCTAGGAAGTGCTCAGTGGTACCCACTATCCGGCTCAGGTCAGCTGAAAGTCTAGCCATCTTAGCTGCCTTCTTTAAAACTTCATTTGCAGATGGGCAGCCAGCTGGAGAGGGGCCGCCCCATCACTGCTCCACGGAGAAACATTCTGGCTCAGCCACTTCCGTGTCCAGAAGCCACCAGGGGCAGGTCTCACTGAGAACAGCTCACAGAAGCAGGGTCACACGAGCTAACTGAATTAAGCAAGTTATCAGGCAGCAGAAAATGCAGTTAGATTTACATCTCTGAAGCAGATGGCCAGGATGCAGTGATTAAATTAGTTTTATTATGTTTGGGGAAATTAATTTGTCACTTTATTATTTTTTTTCTTTTGTTGTTGTGAATAAGAGAGATGTGATTTTGTTATCTCTGGCAAAAGTGATTTGTAGAAAGAGTTTATCCTTTAATGGAAAACAGGGATGTGGCAGGACCCTGAAAAACCCGTGTCTTCTAATTGTCTGTTGATAGCTCCTGCAATTGTTGAGAATGTGGCCCAGAGAACAGAAATGCTGCCACCTATTGCTGGTAAAAAGCTGGCTTATGTTACCAATCATAGGGTGGTTATTTTTTTTTCCTCTTAAACATTTTCAGAACATGGGCCATTGAGTATTAAATTCATCTTGGAGACGTTTTTGCTCTACTAAAGTTCTTAGGACCTGGTGTTTCCTGACGTACATTATTAATTACATTGTCTCACAACACGTTTTGATCTGGTTCACTTGAGGGAACCTCAGGCATTTCCATTTCCTCCTTTGAAAGGTAAGGGAAGAATCAATTGCGGAATCTTTAAGGACAATTGGGATCTTTTGAGTTAGGGCTCAGGGTTGTTAACTGGGAGAGTCCCAGCCTTATTCTTTGGGCACAAATAGTTCTTTCATGGTCCTTTTGAAAGGATCAAAGCAAAACCTGGAGTTTTGAATGCCTCCTTTTTTTTTTTGTTAAGTTCTTTTATCCTTAACGGTTACTAATGAGCATCCTAGGAAATTCAACCCTGCAGGAAGAGTTTATTGTACATAGTAACTAGGCTATAAACTTTATATGTATACCCATGTATGGTGTGTGTGTGTCCAAGTAAATGATGTTTCCGAAATTTTGTCCCAAATCTAACATCAGGCAAAGCATTCTGCCCTTGAAATGGCTAAATCCATGTGCTATCCATCGGAGTTTAAGAATTGGTTTTTTGAACATGACTATGGAGCTTTGCATTTTTAAAAAATAAACTTTTTACTTTAGAATGGATTTAAATTTACAGAAAAGTGGTGAAGATTGTACAGCAAGTTCCCATGTATCAAACACCCAGTATTCCCTATTGTTAACTCATAGGAAGATAATGAACTAGTATTAAAACAGTATCACTGATGTCCTGGCTGGGTAGCTCAGTTGGTTAGAGTAGCTGTCGCCAACCTTTCGGACCTCACGGACCATCAGTGGTCCACGGACCACCGGTTGGCCAACCGCTGGGTTAGAGCATCCTCCTGATACACTAAAGTTGTGGGTTCTATCCCACATCAGGGCACATGCAAGAAGCAACCAATGAATGCATAAATAAGTAGAACAACAAATCAATGTGTCTCTCTCCCCCTCCCTCTCTCCCTCCCTCCCTGTTCCCTTCCCCCCCTCTCGCTCTCGCTCTCTCTCTCTCTCAAATCAATCAATCAATAAATAAAAAAGAAAACAGTATCATTAACTAAAGTCTATACCTTATTCAGATTTCCTTACTTATGTATCTACTGTCCTTTATCTGTTCCAGGATCCCACCCAAGACACCATGTTACATTAAGGCAGTGATGGGCAACCTTTTGAGCTTGGTGTGTCAAACTTCACCAAAAAACTGAGCATAACTCGGGTAGTGTGTCACTTTGAGGAAAAAACTAACTCCAAGACTCTAGTTGCAAATGTTTCATCCTCAGGAGCAGCAAATGTTTCATCCTCGGCATGCGGCCGCGTGTCATCAGAAATGGCTACGTGTGTCAGTGCTGACACGCGTGTCATAGGTTCGCCATCACTGCATTAAGGTGTCATGTCTCCTTAGGCTTCACTTGGCTGTGACAGTTTCTTGAACATTCCTTGTTTTTTATGACCTTGACTAGAGGCCCAGTGCACGAAATTCATGCACAGGTAGGGTCCCTAGGCCTGGCTGGCGATCAGGGCTGACCAGGGCCTTCCCGCTGTTGTCCGGGGCCTTCCTTTGTTTCACGTCACCCCCTAGTGGTCAGCGCATGTCATAGCAAGCATTCAGACTCCCGGTGGAACTCCCAAGGGGACACTTTGCATATCAGCCTTTTATATATATAGATAATTCTGAGGAGTACTGGTCAGGTATTTTGCATAATGTCTCTGGCCCTGTTGAGATTTGTCTGATGCTTTTTGTCATGATTGGACTGGGACAGTGGTTTTGGAGGGAAAGAACCCAGAGGTAAAGTGCCGTTTTCACCACATGTTATTAAGGGAACATGCTATCAACGTGACTTGAGATGTTGAAGTTAATCTTGGTCACCTGACGGAGGTGGTGCTTGTCAGGTTCCTGCTGTAGAGTTTCTCTTTCCCCCTTTCCATACAGTTCTCGGTGCAGCCCACACTTCAGAAGGGGCCGTGCATCTTCACCTCTTTGAGAGCAGAGTAGCTATGGGAATTACCTAAAATTATTTCTGCATGGGAGATTTTTCTATTCTCCCCAGTTAGTTATTTATTCAGTTATTTATATCAGTGTGGAATAATGGATATTTGTTTCATATTGGGTTTTAATCCCATACTACTTTATTAATTTTGTTGCTCAAATTGTTTCAACTTTGACCGCTGGGTGCTCTGTCCATCAGCTCCTGTGTCCCTTTGACATACCCCCATCAGAGTGCTTTGGTGTGGGGACACAGCCTTCCCTTCTGCACTGTAACATGCTCCAGGCCTGTCTTGAATATTTTCCCTCTCAGTCCAAGAATCAGCAATTTCTCCAAGGATCCCTGGTTCCTTGTATTGGAAAATGGCATTAGAAACCCAGATACTGGCACTGACTATGTTGCTGCCAGGGAGTTATTGTTTATAGACATTTTTAGTTCACAGAATAAGAAAATTGTGTTTACTAACCCAGGTATATACACATACCTATAAATATTGTATCTAGAATAAGCTAAACATTAGTTTATAGATACTGATGTACTATGTAGGTAAGTATATAGTTTATACTGATAAATTGTAGTATCACTTAGTTTATGAACTTAGTTTATAATCAGTTACTCTAATCAACTATCATATGGATTATTCTAACCTTCCCCCCTAGCTTGTCTGTGACATTCCACTCCTACAAGGAAAGAATCCCGCCCCCTCCCCAAAGCTTATTACACACACCTGTGCCAGGGCCCCAGCCCTGAGTTGAGTTAGATACCTACCCGAGGCCTGGGAGTCTGTATTTTAATAAGCTCTAAAGTGGAATTTCCTCATTATAGGCTTAGGTGCCATGTATGTACTCATCTTTATAGCATTTACCACATTTGCCTTCTGACATCTTTTTATAGTATTTTTATTGGACATACTTGTTTGATTAATGTTGTCACTCTCTTAAGACAGCAAGCTCCATCTTTCTCTCTCTACTAAGAGTTCATAGTAGGTGCTCAAAAAATATTTGTTGCATGAAGAGTGAAGTTACATATAGCAATAATGAGGAGGAGAAAAACAAATATGATTTATTGAGCCCTTCCTTTATGCCAAATGCCTTTCCAGTTGCTTTTGAAATAGCATTCAATTTGGGGTTTTCAGTCGGGTCTGGTTGACATGGGAAACCATGCCCTTTCTGTCGTGGTGCCCCTACTGTGGGAAGCCCCATGTTTCCTGCTTTGCATGTCACTGGAGCCCCCTCTGGCCTGGATGGGGCTGTGTGGGTGGCCCAGGAGGAGGTCAGAGGGGGGAAGTGGCAGCACCCATTTATAGTCTCACTGAGGCCTCATTAGGAAATTGACTCCAATTTGGTTTGGGGAGGAGGGTGCTTTTTCCTGCCTTCATTGAAGGTGACATTGATTTACAATTCAGTGGGTGATAGCAGGGAAAGGAGGCTTCTATGGTTGGAAAAGATCAATTAAATGATTATCCCAGCTGCCACACACTAATGCCTTTCTTACTGAGTTTCAGAACCAGGAAGCAGAAGGCCACCGCATTTAGCCTTTTACAGGAAATCTAATTGCCAACTTGGTGATGCCAAGTTTTATTAGATTGGGAAGAGTTAGCGGCTGGCAGTTTCAGGCACTAAATAAAGCTTCACACTGGCCACCTGGAATTCTAAATGACCTCCTTCTCTTCCTTTGTGGGTGCTTTTGCTGGAGTTTTATGACATAGCGCTTGTGATTTATATCTTTCTGTGATTTTTATCTGGGTTCCAGGGAGCTGGGACTTGGAAGTTTGGCAAGCAGTCAAAAAATACTTATTGGATTCCTACTATGTGCTAGGCACAGGGCTGATGGCTGGGGGGGTTCAGAGGTGAGTAAAACCATAGGTTCCTATTATTTAAAGAGTCCTCCCGCTGGAATGTTCTTCCCCAAGATCAGTGGGTCACACACTGTAGTGTGCCTGCGAGTCACCTGGAGAGCTTGATCAAGCCAGGTTGCTGGGGTTCTCCCCCAGTGTTTCTAACCCAGGAGGTCTGGAGCGGGCCCCGAGAATCTGCATTTCTAATATGTTTCCAGGTGATGCTGTTACTGCTGGTCTGGGAGAACCACTCCCCTGAGACTTTGCTTGGTTGTCTCTTTCTTATTAGTTAGGTCTCTAACCATCACCTCCTTAGAGAGGCCATTCTTTTTTTAAAATTTGTTTTTATTGATTTTTAGAGAGAGAGAAAGGGAGAGGGATAAAATCATCAATGAGAGAGGAACATCATCAATCTGCTGCCTCCTGCACGCCCCCACCGGGGATCAAACCTGCAACCTGGGAATCAATTGGTGGATCAAACCTGCAACCTGGGAATCAATTGGTGACCTCCTGGTACCTAGGTTGATGCTCAACCGCTGAGCCACATAGGCCAGACTAGAGCTTGACTTCCATCCCATAGTATTAGAACTCCACTCCTCACTATTCATTCTCTGTTGCATTTTTGTCATCGAATTTGTCATTCTCTGATACCAGCTTGCTCATTAATTTATCACCATTTTGTCTCTCTCTGCCACCCCTCATCCTCAATAGATTAAAACCCCAGGAGAGAGGTTTTAATCTTATTCACTGTTGACTCCTCTCAGCCTAGAAGAGTATGTGCCACGGAGCACATGCTCCATACATACCTAAGTGCATGAAATAATTACTGGCATGATGAGTCTTATGAAGGAGAGGCCTAGGCCGAGTGGGAGTGTAGCAGGTAGACCTCAGGTGGGGCAAAGACATGGCATTGCATCCCACATGGAACAGTTTCTGGGTGTGGTCTTCACGCCTATTCAAATCCTGCTCAGCAGTGTTTCTCCTGCAAGGTTATCGGCTATAGGGTTTGTTTGGAGGTTCAGTAGGCCACTCTGGATTCGTTTAATTTTTCCATAGCCTTTCCATGGCCCTGTCCACATTGAGAGGAGGCCATCTCAAGAGCGTAACAGACTTCCATCTGGCCAGCAACTTCTGCACAAACTGGTTCCGTCAGCTCCCAGGTCCCAATCACTGATCTTGGCAAGAAGTGGGGCCTGAAATGGGCTGCTCCTGGTGACCTTCCTCCTGAGTCTACACTCGCCCAATGAGTGCTGAGATCTGGGATCCGGCCACCACGCAAAGGCCCAGGTAGCTGTTTCAAACCTCTGCTGAGCTGAATGAGGGCTCCCACTCTCTTCCTTAGCCGGAGTGAGATCTTAGGGTGGAAACACGCAGATTCCTTTCCTTCGTCAGCCTTTTAGAGGAATGGAAGGGCAGGCAGCGTGATCCCTCCTTTTGACAGAGTGTGTGACAGGAAAGAGATGAGACACGTGTGGGCACCACACCACCAGCAGCACAGACAAAGGCTGTCAAAACCTCACTGCAGCAAATTAAAGCACATCAGGCTTCTGCGCTTGTGTGGCCTCAGCAGCCGCTGCCTAGTTCAAGTGAAGGCTATGCAGCCCCTTGGCCTGGAGCTTCCTTGCCCAGCCTCTCAGCCTCTCTGATGTGTGGGTGAGGGAGGGGGCGAGGGGGGTGCCATCCCCAAGTTTGTTTGCCTGGGCCAGCAAAAGAATTGTGATTTATTTCCTTTAATGTAAGCCCGGGGAGTCAGATTATTTTGGAGGGCAAAGAGAGTTTGGTGGGGAGATGGAGAGGGAAGAATTGTAGCCGTCTGCAGTCAGGGCCCAGGGCCAGAGGGCCGCCCAGCGGGCTGGGGTAACATAAGCTGCCGCTATTCAGGAGGTGGCCTGTGTAAGAAAATCTGACCGCAGCGGGAGCGTGACTTCAGCTAAAATTAACCTTCGAGGCTTCACACGCCTCCACAGTGCTTTGAACTAGACACCCCGAGAGGGCGCAGGCCGTGGACTGCCGGGACCGTGCTGTAGGTCACGCCATGCCCATAAGCATCAACTTGTGGGTTCCCACCCGGGGCCAGAGCTGGGATTCCTGTGACCATTATAAAGTGGTAAGCAGTCTCGAGGGACTCCGGCAGGGCCCGTGGGGAGAGAGGATGAGTTCTGCTTGAATCGGGACTTGTGTTTAGAGATGGCTGCAGTCTGTCTTCTCTGCTAGGTGGGAGCGCGAGGGCTCCAAGCCAGTCTTTCATCTGCAGAAGGCTTCACGGAATGAACTGCCACCTCCTTGTTGCTTTTTGTTTCCTGTGTCCTCAAAGCTGCAGGCCCAGTGGTGTATTTTTAGAGCAGGTAGGGAGGATGTGTCCGGGAGTCGTAAATGGCCTGTAAAAAATACAATTGCAAACACCAAAGGCAACGATCAGGAAGGTGGAGGATGCCAACAGGTGTGGCAGGTCTCCCACGGGGAGGAAGATTGACCTCTGCTAAGGGTTTGACAGCCGTGAGGCAGTACTCAGAGGGCCTCCCTGCAGAGGGGGTTCCTCTGGGGGCAACTTGAAGTGATTTCCCATCCTGACCTCTCCCACCCCTGGCCGGACAACCTGGATGAGATCTTTCCAGCCAGGCAGCAGCTACCTCGTGGCTTTCTGCTTCCTGTGGGGGATCCATGTGGGACCTTGCAACTCCGAGCAAAAAGGCAAGATGCGTTTCTCTTTCTTTATGCCTCCTTAATCTTTAGCCTGCTTGTTACGGCAACCCTGAGGTTGAAGGCGGTCCTGAGGCTTGTGGCAGAGTGGCGCTCTGGTGTGACAATCAGAATGGTCACTTGAATGTGGTCTGTTTAACTTGCAAAAAAAAAAAAAGGATATAGTGGATCCTCCTCCTCCTCCCCAAACTTCTCCCTGCCCCTCCCCCAACTCTCCTCCCTAGTCACAGGAACCTTATAAGCTTTAGGAAGGGCTTATTTTTCCAGGGAAGAGTGTGCTGCTCTTATTTGCTTAGTGATGACTGTGCACAACTGACCTTGGAATGATGGATTGTAAAATGTTTAAGCCCCCAACACATTTGCTCGGGTGAGGAGGTATTCTGTATCGGCAAGGACATGAATGATGTTGGTATGAAATGCTGTAGGAAAAAACTCCCCGCACAGGTACCTTTTGACGCAGTTTGAGGCTGTTTTCCATGTGAGCTGCTCTACAGAGCCCTCTGAGTATTTTCCATCTCCTCCTTGCCTCCGTCCTCCGGGCATGTTGGCTCATTAGAGGGGGAAGGCTGCTGGAATTCTGGGCACCGCTGTGTCCTTTGCTTTAGATGTCTAACCCCACCCCAGGTGAAGTGGGAGGAACGGGGGTGTCTTTGGGTTATTATTACTTTTCAGCTCCGGGATCTAGGCTCACTGCCCTATGGAAGAGATTTCTTTCTGAGGAAGGTTGTTAAAAATAGATATTTCAGTAGAATGAAGCCATGTCATGTGGCTCCGAGCTTCGATGAGCATTCTCGTACTGCACGGGGATTTCCATCTCCTGCTCAACCTGGCTGAGTAGACACAGAATTCCAACTCCTGTTTTCTCACAAGACAAGACTCCCTCCAGTTTCGTCCTAGAAATCTCTCCCCATCGTGCCCATCCAGTGGCCTGGCCTGGTTTTTGTAACTGCCCTGCAACACCTGGGTGGCCAGACTGAGTTAGAATACGGGGCTGCCATGCTGATGCTGATCTGTTCAGCTCAGCTCTCTCTTCCTCATCTATGAAATGGGGAGCATGTGCCACCTCCCTTTTTCCCCAAATCACAGCGAGGCTCAGATTTGATCGTGTCTACCACATCGCTTTATACATTGTGGGCACTGCAGATGGGAGGCTGAGCTGCCGTTAGGACTTTATTCTTCTCTGGAGATGAATCAATCGGGGCTTGCTTCCAGGACTTTGTAAAATAAATAGTACCTTTGTGCAAATGGTTCTTTTGTGCTGTGGGCCACGTTGTCCCCGGGGAAGGGGAGCCACTTCTTTCCTGGGTGCCAGCTTGGTATCATTTAGTCCTCCTAGGAAAAGCCTATTCCAAAAATACAAAACGCAAAAAAGCCCTACATGCCCGAGGCCTGAGAGTTCTGACATCTGGCCTGGAGAGGGGCCCAGGGCACAACGGCCACCTCCACCGAGGCCAAGTCACTTGGCCGAGTTGTTGCTGAGAAAGGAAGGAGGCTCCCAACTGGGGAACAGGCAGGGCAGTGCCAGCCACTGCTGGGAACTGCCTGCCCTCCAGAGATTTTTAAAGCCTTGCCACACAACTTTCCCACAAGTGGCCCAGCGTTGCCTTGACCAGACCCTGTGCCTCTCCGCCCGATGGGATGGCGCTCTCTGACCATTTATGAGGATGTCAAGCTTTCTAAGGTCCCGCTGGCCCAATGACTTTGAGCACCTGGACCTTCCTTAATAGGCATCATTCCCTTCATGAAATACCTATGTGTGTGTGCTCACAGGTGCTTGCTTTTCCTCATTTAATCCTTAGTGTAAGTTTATGCTAGATACTTGGAAGGTTAAAGTCCGTGGTGCACAGGCACACTAAATAGCCATCTCAGACAGTGATTTAAGAAAAATTCAATTTATTTAAGGAAAAGGGGCTGGGGGATGGGGATATCCAAAGGGAAAGGCTACATAGCTCTGAGCCAAAGGGTGTTGGGTCCACGATGGCAGCAAAAATATACTTAGGACAGTGAAACAAGGAAGGGCATAGATTCTATGCCATAGAAGAAGCAACAGGAAAGTTTTTGGCTCACCGAGAAGCCAGAGAAAAGGGGGCCTTGGAGACAGGTTCAGGGGGTTAGCCCAAGACAAGCTGCTGATACCCATTGCTCCCCAGGTTGCAAGTCTTTTGGGGTGCCTTAGAGGTTAGGGGGTACAGGCCTGTGGGGGAGGGAGACGGGGAAGGCAATGGCATGGGTGTGCTCCTTGGAGGGAGAGTATGCTCAGGGTCCTTTGTCCTGAGCATACTTTTCTCTCTCTTGCAGGTGGAAATCTTAGGGGAGGTCTCAGGGAAGGGTCTTAATAGAATATTCATCAGCTTCCCAGGTGTGCTCTTTCAGGGCCCTGGTCTCCACTGATTGGTCGGTGCCAGGGCAGGGGGTCATCAGTCAATGTAGCTGGTCCTGAGGCAGCCAAGTATCACTTACTTGTCTGGTTTTGCTGCTTTTCTGGGCCTGGAGCTGAAATACAACTGAGGCCTAGATGTTATCTTTAGGGAGGAAAAGGTCAGGGGCGTCTAAACTGCCTGACCAGCAATATGAAAGATCAGGGGTCCAAACCACATGACCAGTGATATGCTAGGGGAGGAGAGGTTACCCTGGGGGGGAGGTTCTTGTTTTCCCAGTTTTGCCCCTTGCTAGGCATCCGGGGCTTTCTGCCCCGGTGACTTTCTGTGCCTGGCCCACCCTCCTTGCTCTGCTCATGTCTGTGTAACAATACTACTACCTCCACTTTACCGAGGAAGAACTGAGTTGGAGTGTAAGTAACTTGCCTGGGTTTGTGCATTAGGAGGTGCAGCCAGGACCCGATCCCAGATCTGGCTTCACACTTGGAACCACTACACAACATTTTCTCCTCGTCACTATCATGAAGTTCAGGGACACGCATGGGATTATTCCTTACACCTGCTTGGAAGTGGGGAGAGTAAGGAGACATGCGGCCCCATTTACTTTCCAGGGCCCCCAACTGGTTCCACCTCCCACTTTCTCTAAGTGAAACCAAGACCCCACCACCTTGCTTTTGCCCTGCCTTCCATCACAGCTCCTCTCGCAGGAAAGCGGGAAAGCCTGGCTGCCCATGCACACCCCACGCTTGAGGTCCTCACTAAATCCGCTTCTTCCTGGTAAACCAGGCTGCTATATAATCTTCTCAAGCAAGTTGACCCAGGGGAATCCTTAAACTACCATCCAGTTTCTTGGATAAGAGAGCATCCTCAAATAATCACAGTTTGTGTTGGGTAGTTTGAATTTTAAGAAGCAATGCAGAGCTTACAGCCACTCACTTGCTGTGATCTGAATGGTCCTACTAGTAAAAGATCTAAACCAAAATAAAAACATTTACCAGTAAAACACACACACACACACACACACACACACACACACACACACACACACACTTCCCCCAAGCTTGCCAGAGTGGTTCCATTTCCTCACATCAATCTCCTGACTAAAGTATTGATGACTCCATTGGAAATGCTAATTGGGCACAGTGACTCGCCTGGCCATCCCTAGCAGCTTCCTACCTGAGACCTAGCAAGCCCCCATGGAAGGGAAGGAGGTTCGGGTGAGTTTTAATTACCAGGTCAGGCTGAGGCAGTGGCCGGGAGCGAGGGAGCACTCTGAGCAGGGCCAGTTGGGACACCTCTGTGGGTAATGGAGTGACTGTCGGGGCAGGGAGAGGCTGGGCAGCCTAAGACCAGAAATGTTTGGGAGACTGATGCCAAAACCCAGGAGCCTTGTGTTGGAGGGAGGAGGCAGGGAAGAGGGCCTTTCAGCCAGCATTCCTTGAAGAAGTGCCCTGTGACCAATAGCTACTATGTGCTACCCAGGGATACTGCGAGCTCACCATCCTCCCACTTGTCCCTGTGGATAAACCTCATCACTCTTAACTGGGAGAAACCTAATCACAACGAGGCTCCGGCTTACTCTTTCCTGTCCCTTCACCCACTGGGAAGCAGGACTTGGCACTTCTTGGTTTGCCTGAGGATTTCATTTGCCCTAGGAAGCACTGGTAAGAATGTCTATTTTATTGAAAGGGGACAGTTCAGATCATGGAAAACTTCATTAAATGCCCCTAGATTTTTGTCTCCAGGGCTTCTCCCTCCTCCCACCCCATAGGCTCCCTGCTTCCCAGCTCTAAACCTCATCTCTTTCTCTCCCTGGATTCTCTTTTTCTCATGTAAAGCATTTTAGCTCAGCCTGCTCCCCTAAATTTGCATATTCATACATCTCCCCATGGTGGGGGTGGTGGTGGGGAAGAAATAACATAATTTTTCCTGTTTCACCTGTGTTTGCCTAGTGCTTTAGCAATTGGCTTTCTGGCCAGGGGGTGTAATGACAGCAAATCAGTGTTAGCCTTGCAACAGCAGTATTAGTAGTTTGAGGGATGGGTAATACAGGTTGCAGGGAAGTGGTTGGGGCTGGTAGAAATGTTTATTTTGATGGTAGTGATGATTTCAAGGGCACATCTAGGTTAGAATTCATCAAATTATACATTTTAAATAGTATATGCAGGTCATGATATGTTAATTAAATTTTAATAAATTTGGAAAATTTTAAACAATTTGAAAGCAAATATTTTATTTTTTAGAATATTCAATTTGCTAAGTTCAGCTTTAGCATACAAAAAAGGCTACATTATTATTTGCTTCATTTTTAATTAGGTTTTATTGTGGCCTATATATTTATTTTAGGTCCATAGAGTGCCTATGTTGTGTTAAATATATTTTGGTTCGGCAATAACATAAAAGTAATTTAATGTTACATTTTTCAATGGACCTCTCTTTCTTCAGCTGTAAAGTTAGGGCTATACCAGATCACCAGAGGTTCTGTCACTGAAACGCTGTAATTGTAATTGGGGATGAATCGGTCCTTTGGGATTCAGAAACACCTCCTAAAGGAACATTGTAGAGAATCAGAAATATCTAATCATACAGATTGTATTAATCCTTTCAGAGAATATTTGGAATAATAGTAGACCAATCTGGTAATGCAGAATTGGACTATTAGGAAACAGCTGCCCCGAGAAGAAAACCCGGCCTTCGGTATTTTAATCTTTTTGATGCAGTTGTAAATTAGATTTTCTTAATTTCTCTTTCTGATATGTCTTTGTAAATAATGGCTGTGTTTAACAACCCGCTTGGAAATTTCCTGTAAGTTTAACAGTGGACACCTGAGCCAGTACCTGCCTGCTCTAGTTAAGTGTGCCCGTCTTTTTAAATAGAACTTGAGCGTTCACTGTCAGATGGGCCCTGCTATGCTGCTGCTGGGAATTCTCACAGCGGAGTGTTGCCTATCAGTTCCTGTTCTGTGCCTTGTGCTCTGACTGATCTAAAAGGTACATCAATTTTCGTGATTTCATGGACTTTGGCATCGAGACAGTGAAGGGAACAGATTCATTCATCCATCCCATCCATTCATTCATCCCTTTGGCCAGCCATCTCCCCATTTAAGCATTCATCTATCTTTTCTTCCACCCACTCATCCATATGTCCATCTGCCTAAACATTGATTAGTCTATTCCTCCCTCCTCCCCTCCATCCATCTGTTCCTTCATTTTCTGTCCATCCATTCATCCTTCAATAAGTCAATAAGTGCTTGTTTTTTTCTTTTTTGTTATTTTTGAATTTTTATTGCTGAAAGTATTACATATGTCCCTTTTTTTCCCCATTGACCCCTTCTGGCCCCCACTCACACCCCTCTACTATGACCCAGGCCTTCACCAGAGTATTGTCTGTGTCCATGGGTTATGCATATATGCATACAAGTTCTTTGGTTAATCTCTTCCCTCCCACCCACCCTCCCCGACCTTCCCTCTGAGATTCAACAGTCTGTTCCATGCATCTATGTCTCTGAATCTATTTTGTTCATCAGTTTATTGTGTTTATTAAATTCCATAAGGTCATATGGTACTTGTCTTTCTCTGACTGGCTTATTTCACTTAGCATAATACTCTCCAGGTCCCTCTATGCTGCCTCAAAAGGGTAAGAGATCCTTCTTTTTTCACTGCTGCATAGTATTCTACGATGTAAATGTACCACAGCTTTTATTTTTATCTACTCATCTACTGAAGGGCACTTGGGCTGTTTCCAGATCTTAGCTGTTGTAAATTCCGCTGCTATGAACATAGGGGTGCAAGTAAGTGCTTGTTTATTGAGCCCCTGCCATGAGTCAGACATTGCTCTGTGACCCTGTGCACCTTTCTTCACCTTCCTAATGCTTCTAGTGTGCTTCATTTTACTAATGTTTCAGAGATGTATAAAACTTGTTCTCTGCTCTTGAGAAGCTCCTCGTTGAGAGAGATGTGGGTAGGTAGGTATAATAGCCGTGATAAAGGCATGTGCAAAGTGCTTTTGGAGCCAAGAAGAAGGAACAAATAATTCTGTGTTGGGAATGAGAAAGTGGGTTGGGAATGGCTTTGCAGGGATTGACACTTGACTGGGTTTTAAGACACTGAGTAGGCGTTTGCCAGGTGGTGGGGTAGAGAGGGTACTGGCTGCAGAGAAGACAGCGTGGGCAAAGGCACAGCGGCTTGGGAGCCAGACACACAGGGTTGGTTCATCGTAAGTGCACTAGGGTTTCAGCGGAGGGAGAGGAGCCTGGCAGTCCGGGTTGGTTTCTAGGAGAAGGCAATGTGCTGCTAAGTGGATGAGATGAGGGAGGACATGCCAGGCCAGAAAACCCACAGGTAGGGCTGAATCTTAATGCAGCCTGGAGCCCATGGTATGAGAGGTGGACTTGAGAGAGTCGTGGGTTAGGGACATGGAGAAAAGGCAGGAAAGGGAACTAACATTTAACATTAAACATGTGCTGGGCACTGTATTAAGCAGCTTTGCAAACATTAGACACAATAGCCCTCCATACTAGTAGACAATGGAATAATAGATCATCATCCCATTTTAAAGATGTGGAAGCTGAGGCTCAGAAGGTTGGTTTTCCAAGAGATTACAAACCTTGGCATACTCTGTGCCCAAATATGTGTGGGGTTCTTTAGCTCTGGTATTTCCCTCTATCTGTCCAACAATCCCCTGGAGAAGAAGCTGAGACCCAGAGAGGTTAAGCAACCTACCCGAGGTTACCCAGGACTCCGGGGTCCTGGCTGGGGAAGAGCTTGTGCCTGGAAAGCTAAGCCAATGCAGTTGGGCTGGATGGGAGTGACTGAGAGGCACAGTTGCTGGCATCTCTTTACCTGGAGTCAGTGTGCAGATGAGGGGAGCTGTGGATATTTGGAAGACCAAGTAGAGGCCAATACGTAAAAGGTCAGGTAAGAAGCAGACTGGAAAGAAGCCTGTATTATTGCCCAGGTTGTCACCCTTAGGTGTGGCTGCCCTGCCAGGCAGCGCTGAGAAGCTCCTGTGGGTTTTGGGGTGCTTACTGTGAAAGTGCTCAGCAGCTGCCCCCAGACCTGCAGGGAAGGGCCCAACCCCCACCACAGCCGTAGAGGAAGCACTTGGAAGGAGAGCATGCGAATTAGTGACCAATGAACACAGGAAGGGCCAGAAAATACTTACAAAATTCCAAGTGGGCTCTGACACTTGGTTTTCTTGGAGCTGCTAGGCCTGCGGTTGAAAGTTGTTACGATCTCACTTCTAGGGTTGGAGCGGGTGAGAGGAAGCACTGCTGAGGGGCCCCATTTTATTTGGAAGCAAGCAGGAGCAGTTTCATCTTCATCCTCACCTGCCCTTTTTTGGTTCTCCAGGGAGGCCCGGGGAGAACTGGCTGGACTCTGCCATTGTGAGCGCTCCGGGGCAGGCTGCCTGGGGCCAAGGGAATGGTCCCTGTTCTTAGCTCTGGGACCCTGTGCACCTTTCAGAGCCTCTGTTTTCCAGTATATAAAATGGGGACGATCATTCATTTATTTAATAGATATTTAGTGAGCAGCTACTATGTGCCAGGCACTGTATTCGTTGTTTGGAAAACTTCAATGAACAAAACAGATAAGAATTCCTTCCTTCCTGGAGCTGCCACTCCAGCAGGGAGAGATTATAGATGAGGTCACAGGTGTAAACTCCTGGCACACAGTAGGCCCTCTACAGAAGCACCGATCCCTCATGCATAGGTGACCGAGTGAGGAAGTGAATGGGAAAGTATTGTGTTTACTATGGAGTGCGGTGCAGAGTAATGCTTGTCCCAGGAGAACCGGGTGCAGAAAAGGGGAGGTCGTAGGCACTGAAAGTGGGTTAACCCAAGGTGTGGAGTAAGCAGGCGCCTACATGCTCATCCTTGAGATCTCCCCAGTCCCTCCCAGCACATTCACCAGCCTGGTGTATTTTCCTAAAGGCACAGTTTCAAAACCTCTGGAGTTGTTGTGCACGCCCACCTGCTGCTTGTTCCCGTCCCTGACAGACAATGCCGCCATTGTGTGGCTGTGCGCTGCTCCCAGGCCCGCCCGGCATTCAGTGCAAGGGTCTCAGGCTGGCCTTGCCCCACTTCAGACTGGAACTGAGGGACTTTACTCCTGAGTGTTTCCCTGTTTGGATACAGTCCTGCAACCGCAACTCGTGTCCTGTTGGCATTTTTAGTGTTGTGACACTGTTGTGAAGTTGTGTTTGCTTTGTGCTTTGGTGACGTGGGAAAGTGTCAGCTCCCCTCTTGGATCTGTTAGCCCTGAGTGACAAGCGGCCACTCTGTTCCCAGGGCCAGGACAGGGTGACACTGTATTGGCTATTGTGCCGTACGCCTTGCCCTCTCCTGCTGCTTTTCCCACACTGCTGTGGCACTTGACCTTCGATGGCTGGTGTTCCCGTGCCGGCCTCTCAGCAGCAGTGTGGCATCATTAGGAGCTAGTCACTTCTTTCCAACCCAGCATACTTGTCACGTGACATTGGGAGAGTCATGTCACCCCTCAGAGCCTCAATTTCCTCATTTGTTAAAAGGGGGAAATAACATTTTTTCCCCAACTGAGTAGTGAGAACTAAAGGAATCCATTGTTTGCAAAGTGCTTGCATTGAATGTCATCGTCTTCATGGGAATCATCATCATAGCTCACGTACTGAGCCCTTACCATGTGCCCCGCATTGTTAGATTACTGTCTCACAATAACCAGAATAGGCAGTTGATCCATTTTACAGATGAGGACGCTGAGGCTCAGGCCGTTTAGGTCCTTTTTCTAGGGTAACTCTGCCAGGAAGTGCTTGAGGCATGATTGGAACCAAAATGGTCTGACTAGAAGGTGTTCTCTAAAGTCACCACAGACATTTGAAGTCACTACGTAAAACTGCAGCAAGAGCAGAACCCAGTGCAGGCAGCTGCTCAGGCAGTGTCTGCGTAAAGCTCCAAGGTGGGCATGCGGCTCTACGCAATGGGTCTTGGCTTGATATTCATGGGCAAAGCAGGAGTAAGGACGGTGCCAGGATGTGGAGCATGATGGAAATCCAGGTTAGCGATTAAGCCCTGCCCTTCCCTCTAGTCACTTGCTATGTATGCACACCAGTGGGCAGGTATCAGGGTGTATCTCTGGTGGTTGTGGATAAGTAGATGACTGGAGATAACAAGGGAGGAAACAGCAGTGGGTTCCTCCCTTCCCGCTGCTGTGTACTGTCTTCTGGGTCCAGGCAGAGATGTATACTCCTTGGTATAAATAAGTTCACATTAGCCGTATTACAAAACCTTAGCCGTATTACAAAACGTATGCCGAGTGAGAGGGCTGGTGGTACCATTCCACATGTGCTCAGGTAGGAACACACAACCCAGTCACACCTTGGTGCTCCTGGAGCCCAGCTTTCCAGCTGACTTACCTGCCTGGAGACCAGCTGAGAGCCAAAAGCCTTCTCTCCTGAACCTTGGGGCAGCTCAAAGGGGTGCCACAAAGTCCCATTAAGCTTCTTACTTGAACAGTACTTTCTCTTACTTTACACCCAGTTTGAAAGGAATGGCATCTATTACAGAAGGCCCAGCAACTCAGCAGGCCCTACAGGCATCCTGTATACATCAAACACTGTTATTCATAGCGATGTCTGTGGTTCCTCAAGGAAAAAGTGAAACTGGGTTCATTTAAAAAGCAGGGATCATGATAATCCATTTGGGAAAGATCCCCAATGGGATAAAAATGTGTGGCTCTCAGAAGTGTAAACTCTCAACAGTCTAGAATAACTTATTCCCCAGAATCTAGATAGCCTAGAGTTTATTAATTGGCATATGAATAAGCATCATTTATTTAACACTGTGTGCCAGACACTGTTAACCACTTACATATATGCTCTCATTTAATCCATAAAACAACCCTGTTCATCACTGTCACACAGGTGAGTGACCCCAACCCCCAGCCAGAACATGACTCACCCAGCTGGTAAGAGGCAGAGCCAGATCTCAGTCCTTGTCCACACCAGCTCCCAAGACTCCAGATACACTGCCTTTATGATTATGGGGATTTATGAAAAAGCACAAATGACCACAGTCATGCATCGGGAGATGGCAAAGTTGGGATGGAAGGAGAGTCATTGCCCTCCGAGATGGGCATGTGGTGGCACCAACGACATTGGTTAGAATGGGACTCTTCTGAGAAACCAGGGAGCAGGGGGAAAAGCCACCAGCTAATTTCAGGACCCGCCCACCACCCCATGCAGTTTAAAGGTTATGTGGCCATGTGTCTGCACCTGTGGGGTAGGTAGCACACTCCTTGCTAGATGCTGGGGGTGCAGACGTGAACATGTTACCAGCTTTACCCTTGATAACAAATGGTGCATTTTGATTTTCATAAAATTGTGAATAATTAGATAATCACTCTTAGTGGTATTCAGGTTCTGGGTAAACACTCAATGCTATTGTTGCAGTATTATTTTTGCACTTCAGAACAAGCAGATCTAAACCATTTAATCACATACTGCTTAGTCATGGTAATAGTATGTTGATGACGTGGCCAAAGTTAGAGCGAGACCTCTTGAATGGAGGCCAAACAGTAGTGTTCCCTTTACAACTGCTCGACCGGAAAGCACCTCTGATGCTGAATGACTGGCTCACTTTCTCTTCACACTGGCATTTCCTTCCAAGAGATACATTTCACCCTTCTCCCGGAGCCGCTATCCTAATGCTACCACTGCCTTCCGGACCCATCAGGCTGTCCGGCATATGGGTCTGGATTTATAGTTGAGTTCTTAGGGCACCAACTTTTGGTGCATTTGTTTTGTGGCATTTTTCTTGGGTTCCTTACATAGAATGTTACCCCTCCGCTCCCCTCCACACACACTTCACTTAAAGGCTAATTGCAGTATAAACGTATTATCCTCATTGGTTTAACACCGTGCAATTATTATGTTTTCTTGTTACAGCTAATAATCAGGTTCTTCACTTCAGTCGATCTGTCAAAATTTTCCCTCTTTGATTTCAGCCTAGGTGATATGGAAGGATGTGGCATTATAAGCAAACAAATGACTGGCACGCTCCAGGAAATTCTGTCAGGGGTAATAAGTGAATCAAAACAAATTCACTCTTCAGCTGCCATCGCCTTCCCCCTTTTATTTCTTTGAGCCTTTGACAGCAGCCTGGGGGTGGAGAGAGAGAGCTAAGCTCAGGGAGGTGGAGGGATCAGGGTGGGAAAGCAATGGGAAAGACGCCGCAGATGCTAGGGCGAAATGATCCTAGAGCTTTTCTCTAGACTCGTTTCTCTAGAATGATCTGATGATTTGGAGCTGGGAGTGGGGATGATGGTTTTGCTCTTTCCTCTTGTGTGGTTCTTTTTGCTGTTCATGTCTACTGAAAGTTCACAGATCAAGGATCAGTGGACTCAGGGTTAAAGCAATAGCAGCCCTCAAGGCTCCAGGACTCTGGGGAAGAGACGGCTCTGGAGAAGCGGATTCTGAATGTCTGAGGCTTAGACAGGAAGCCTGCATGCTTTAGTTTAGCTGCTGCTTAAAATCTTTTGCGCGTACCCAGCTCCGTTTTTGCTGAGTTGTGCAATCCCCCGAGGGAGTCTGTTTTGATGCCTGGGGATATCGTGGGTTTATTTTCCAAGGGTGCCCCTTGGGAGAATGGTATTCATTGCATGAACTACTGACACAGCAAGTGACGTAGATGGGGCTGACTCATGTCAGTGCTTCTTAGCATGGCCTGTGAAACTGGTTTTTAAAATAAATCTGGGTGTTTTCTTGTGACTCACTTATGCAAAAAGTTGAGAGCTGGAGAGGACGGAGGGGAGGGGAAACTCCAGATAATTAATGATTCTTGTTGGATGGATCCTGATTAATGAGCCTGAGCTATAGAGTGATTTATTTTCTCTCTTCCTTGCTCTTTTCAATCGATAAAGACTTGAGATCATGGTTTGAGGATTCACTGCGAGAACGCATTATTTAAGTCTCAAATGTAATCAATTTCCCAAGGATTCGCCCTTTTTCTTTCTGTTCAGCTCAACGGGGCAATCACTTACCGACCTGCTGCCGTGTGCCCCCTCCCTGTGAGGCAGCAAAGATGGGCAAGACACAGTCTCTGCCAAAATATGATGGTGAGGGTGCAAAGGTGGTTCCAGTGTTCAGGTTCTCTGCACCCTGCATCATATGTGGCTCAGGATGCAATCAGGAAATCAAGAGGGACTTCATGGGAGGGAGGCGGGGACTGGCATTGGATGGGGCCTTGCAGGGTGGCCCCAGGTGGAGGCACTCAGGTGGAAGGGCTGGCATGCATTTGGAGACTGGGAAGTACGAGCTTTGTCATCTTCCTAAGGGTCAGCATAATCATTACCACTGAGCACTTGGTATGTGTAGCTATATCTCCTTCAGTCGCTGTAACACGGAGTGAGTGGCACATTTTTTTCTTTTTTTCTGAAAAAAGCTGGATAGTAAATATTTGAGGCTTTGTGGGCCAAAAGGTCTCTCTGTCACCACTTCTCAACTCTGCATTGCAGCATGAAAGCAGCCGTGGACAACACATGGTGTGACCGTACCCGTAGAACTTTGTTTATAAACATGTCAGCTGGGTTTGGCCAGGTCCCAATGTGCCAGTCCCTGTTTCCTAATATATTTGGCATAATCTCCATTTTATGGAGGACAAAACGGAGGTATAAGCAAAGCGAATAGAAATTCATTTGCCCAGGGCCAGGGGCCTACTTGACTTGGTCGATTCTAAAGCCCATGCTCTTAACTCCACACGCACTGCCTCCTCTGCAAAAGGGTCAGCCATGGTCTGGGGAAGAGCAGGGGATAATACGACTTGCTTGGATCTCAGTGTGATCGCTGAGAACTTTAATTCAGAGGGAAGTGGGGAGTCATTGATGATCTTTTGAGCAGGCGGTCAGATGAGAGCTGTGCTCGGGGAGATGAAGTTGGCAGCGGTGTGTTGGTGGATTAAAGCTGAGGGAAGAAGAGCTCTTGTTTTAAACAGCTTGAGGTAGAGAGATTCATTTCTTTGGCAGAGCCATTTCTGACTGCGGTGGAACATGAAAAGTTCTCCCTGGTGTACCAGCTCCCTGCATGACTTGGACACAGGTCTGGCCCTTTGCCTCTCAATGTTTTTCTCCCTCCCTCTCGCCCTGTTGACAATTTCATTTAATGATCCTTGACTTTTCAGATTGGCCACTGTGGTGACCAAGATGGCACACCATTTCCTTAGCTTTCTCGGTACTTACAAAGTTGAAAATGATCTTTTGCTCTATTAGATTTTTCAATCTCTGACAACTTAGAAGTCACAGGGAAGGAAAGTAAGGAGGATTTAAGGGTGGTCCGAGGTGTGAAATAGCACCACACTGCAGTGTGCAGTGCACTTGTGGTTCTCTGGGCTTCTGGGCGGGGGTGGGGTGGGCAGGGCTAACCTGTCCTCAGGTTTTTTGTTTGTTTGTTTGTTTTTTAAATATATTTTATTGATTTTTTACAGAGAGGAAGAGAGAGGGATAGAGAGTTAGAAACATCGATGAGAGAGAAACATCGATCAGCTGCCTCTTGCACACCCCCTACTGGGGATGTGCCCGCAACCAAGGTACATGCCCTTGACCGGAATCGAACCCGGGACCCTTGAGTCCGCAGGCCGACGCTCTATCCACTGAGCCAAACCGGTTTCGGCTGTCCTCAGGTTTTGAGGAGATAGAAAATGCAGTCCTGCCTTTCCCTTTGGGGGATGATACCCTCACAGCCCCAGGTGGAGTAGTCAGAGGTGCCCCCTCTCTGCTTTGCAAGCTTAGGCCCTGACCGACACACCCCATCCCAGGGGCCCTGAGAGACAAGGAGGGGCCCCGTGGTGTGAGATTACTCTGGGCAGGATGTTCTGAAGAATGGGATGGAGGGCGAGAGCCCCGGTGAGGGCAGGGCTCCTGCTGCTCTTTAGTCACAGGAGGTCTGCAGGCCAGCTGCTGGAGATACCATGATAACCTTTATCATTTGGATGCAGACACCATACGGGTTAGTCTGTGAACTGTTGGTGCTAATAAATGACCCAGTGGAGGTAGGATAGTTATCTTTTTTGAGTAGTCATTTGCTTGTACCACTCTGGGGGAGGAAAAGTGCTTGTAAATGGGGTCTACGTGTCCCTCCACCAGCTCAGAAATCCATGCCTGGAGCTTAGCACTCAGAATTGGTGAGGAGGGTTTAAATTGTGTTTACATTTGGCTTATGTCAGTTAGGAAAGTTTTCAATGAGAGATTTTTTTTTCATGCTTGTTGGCCTGTTTGGAAGAAAACATCATTTTGTGCTGATTGTGTGACCCAGAGGAGCAGGTCTGTGTATGGCCGCCAAGGGGTCTGCGCTCCTGATCTCATGGGCGACCCAGCCTCTGCCTTTCAGGGAGCGGTGTACACCAATGCTGCGTTCAGATGTGTTAGAAGTTGCTGGGTTTTGTTCACAGAATCCCAACAGTGAACATGATGCCTGGCTTTTCAATTACACCGATTAAATTTGAGATTACGGCGAGGCCATCAATAACTCCACTCACACAAGAGTAATTGAGGGGCTCTGTGTTTTCGTACTTGGCTTTTTTTTACAAGGGACCCAGGCTCCTGAGAACTCGGTTAACTCAATAGCCCTTCATACCCAGAAACGGCCCATTAAAAGATGCCTATTGGGTGGTAACCTCCCCATACGTTTTCTCAATAAAGAGGAAAAGATTGGACGGGGCCGGGTGGCGGCGGTGGGGTGGGGGAGGCCTCTCTTGCATTTAGAGCCTCAGCCTCTCAAAGCGTCTGGCTCAGACTGTTTAGTTCCGTGTCCCCTGTCCCATTCAGGCCTCTGCGTGTTTTGAAGCTTTCTTTAGCTTTTCCCTGAGCCTTGACAGCAGATCTCTCAATAGGCGAAAGCCCAGCTATGGCTGCTGAATGCCCCCTCCGCACAATGCCCTGAATGTTAATGGCGCTGGCTGGCCCTGGACAGCTCGCCAGCGGGACGGGGGCTGCTGCGCAGGCCCAAGCAGCTGCCTCAGACCAGATGGGGTCCGACTGGCTTCCTAAAGTTGCTTCTTTGCTCTTTTGCAGATCTACACTGACTGGGCCAATCACTATCTAGCCAAATCAGGCCACAAACGTCTCATCAAGGATCTCCAGCAAGATGTGACGGACGGTGTCCTCCTGGCTCAGATCATCCAGGTTGTGGGTAAGAGCAAATTTTACACTGGGGATGGATGAGTCACCGTGGAGACCCAGGCTGGGTGGAGTAGAGCAAGGGGAATGGAACACTGTAATCTCTAAGAGAAATACGATATTTCTGTCCCATATGTTGAGAATTTATTTGGCTGGTGCTCAGGGAGTGTGGGTACCAGCTCCCTTTTCCTGATAAGATCACCCACATAGCAATCTCATCTTGATCCTCTGAAAAGAAAGACTTTGGCCAAGGCTAGAAGAAGATGCTGGTGGTTTGGGAGGGGCTCTCTGCCCCCCTTCAGACCTCCTACTGTCTTTCTGGCTTCCACATTCTCTCATTCTTATCCCTTCTCTGTTGCTACGTTTTTTTGTGTGCATTTATCTGGAAATATTTCCAAAAAAATAAGAAATAAAAAGATTTTAAAAAGTAACATGAGGTTGGTTTCATCCTGCCAACTCTAATTGGGCTTGAGAAATCAAAGGATCAGACTCTGGAGAGGGCTGGTTCTGGTTTTAGCACTAGGGGAAGGGAACTGGGTGGTGGGGTTTTTAATGCCATGGCCATGTGCTGGGAGGAGAGGGTTGGTCCAGGAAGGCAGCTTTGCTTTGGGCTTTAAGGGACATGCCCAGGAGTATTATCTGGAAGCTCAGCAGACCGAGGAGGCAGGAGGTCAGTTATACAGCATTAGACTGAGTGTTGTTGCTGGCAATGGCCAACTCATGCCAAGAGAGAAGGCAGAGAGATAGGACAGCTCTTGGGCGTGTATTGTTGGGAAAAGTTGCTTACCCTTCAAGTGTGAGAAGTAGCCTTGTCTAGTTGTAACTCTGCCCACATCCGTGGGGGCTGTGCCTAAAAACACAGGCAGGTCGGCTCTTAGCTAAAATGTTTGGACTGTGGCTGCCACTCAAGGCGAAAGAAGCTTCCCTGCTGTCCTGAGATTGGGTTCTTCAGGCTTGCTTCCATCGGTCCTCCTTCTCCTCTCTCCTTTTTCCTCTCCTCCCTGGACTAGTTTCTGTTACTGTAAACAAATTGCCACAAACTTAGCAGCTTAACACAATGACTATCTATGATCTTGCAGTGTCTGTGCACTGGGAGTGCAGGCGTGACTTAGCAGGGCACCTGTGCAAAGTTGTAGTTAAGGTGTCGGCCAGGGTTGCATTCTCATCTGGAGGCTTGAACAGGGAGGGGTCCAGGTCACTCAGAGTGTTGGTGGAATTGATCTCCTTGCAGGTATAGGAGGTGAGTCCTGACTTCTTCCTGCTTGTTGACTGGAGGCCCCTCTCAGCTCCGAGAAGCCCCTCTCAGCTTCTGGCCATATGGATCTTCCAACATGGCCACTTTGGTCAACTTCTTCAGTATCAGCAAGAGAAAAAGGTTTTTGTTGGGAGAAAGAAGCTTATATAATGTACCATCCTATCACCTTTGCCATATCCTGTTGGTTAAAAATAAATCCTAGGTCCCACCACACTCAACAGTAGAGTATTGTACAAGGGTTTAAACTTAGGTGAGAGAAGGATCTGCCACACTCCTTTCTTCCTATTCATCCTCTTCCTCCTCCTCTTGAACATCACTCCTACCAAGCTCTTTTAAATGTTTCTCTTATTTAATTTCCTCAACATCTCTATGAAGTAGGCAGTATTCTCCCCATTTTACAGATGCAGAAACTGAGGTCCAGTGAGCCAGTAGCCCAATGTCACATGACTAGTGTGCAAGGGGAATCTAAGCTGGGTGAGTCTGCTTCAAAAACTTCTGCTCTGTGCTTGGCAGCATTATATCCCCCTGTTAATCCAGAGACACTGAACCCAGTACAAGGCTCTTCCTCCCTTCCCTTCAGTTCAGTAGGCAGTCATGGAGCACTGACTGTGGCCAGCATTCTGCTCCTTGCTGGGCCTGGAGGCAAATGTGCAAAGCTTGTAACCTTGCAAGGAGTAGCATCTTCTTGGCAAGGCCTGCCTGTAAGAGATGACTCGCACCTGAGCTGGGTTTGGTTCTCCATCTCAGCAGGGTCACATCATGTAATGGACCAACTCTGAGTCTTGGGCCATGCAGAGTGTTTCTTCCAGGAGTCCTCTCTGCTTTCAGCACAGACAGAAAGACAGAAAGTGGGAGAGGACCGTACCCAGAGGCCTTGCCCTCATCCCAGTTCCATCCCTCCCCACTGTGGGACCTCCAAAGAGTCACTAAATTTCTGATACCTCTGTTTCTCCATCTTCAAAATGGGCACAGCCATGCCTTCTTTGGCTGCTTTTGTGGCAGTTTTATGAAATGCAAGGTAGGTATCACATATGAAATATGTTTAAAAACTGTGAAGTGTTCCTGGATAGCACCTGGTAGGCGCTGCCTAGAAAGGTTTGTGGAGAAGGATGATGAGGCTTTGGTAGCAGTGTCAGTGTGTCATGATAGATTAGTGATGTCTGTCAGGGACCCAGAAGTGGGGAATGGTAGTGTGTATGTCGTGAATTCACTAAACATAGTGCTACAGAAATGTAAGCCAGCATGGTTCTTCCTGTTGCTCAGGAGGTTGTTTCTCTGAATCTACTCAGATGACATCAGTGTTGCTAGACAGTTACCCCTCTGGGCCTGGAGCTACTGGAGTAGGCTTCAGAGGCTCAAGTGAGTGCCCGTGACCAGGCTGCCCCTCAGGCCAGCAGCCCTGCAGGAGAGGCTGGAGGGACCTCTATCATTCCACCGGCTGCTGTAATGGGCCTGGGTCTGCGTCATCTTCTTTTCTGGGTTCACAGCATTTAGCAAGGATTAGGGATGAGAATTTTATGCACTGCAGCCCCTGCTTCTGCAAGTCTGGATCGAATTTTTTCCAACAGGTGGCCAGGAGGTTTCCCCTTCTCAACATTCGGTATTCTTCTGAACATTCTTCTAAGCTGTATGTCATACCCTCTTCCTTTCCAGGACTCTGCTGCAACTCTTAGCTCTAAGTTTAGGAAGCAACCTTTAAAAGCCTCAACCTGATGCATGCATGCAGTTAATAGACTCTGTTAAATACTATGATGGGCAGCTTACTACCTGCTCAGGAAACTAGATCTAACACGGAAAATTGGAATCCTTCAAAAGCTCTTTTATGAGGTCGAAATCTACCCCCTTGGTGGTATTTCTGTAAAGTACTAGTTCTTTCCTCCAGGGCGACAAAAAGACAATCTAATCAAAGACGATGAGAGCATCAAAATAGTTGAGGATGGTTGTGGATTATAACCATGGAACAAAATGGAACTCTGTAAGTCTATACTGATAGACAGATAGATACATCAATAGAGCAGAGAGGGGCCCCCACTATCCAGGAGAACGCTGACCGATAAATGTAGAGGGAGGCACAACCTTTTGGTAAAGATTAGTTAAGGCGAGAATTACCAATGGATGCAAAAATCGAGAGAAGGAAGTTTGATGAGGAGCAGACTATTTGCATGGTCTCAGTGTCTCTCACTGATTGCTTTTTAGTTCCCAGGGAAATATAGTAACCACACAGGGGAGAATCCAGACATCATGACCAGGGGGTCAAGATGACATTACTGGTGAAGGACAGATGGATGTCAAAATGCTCCTGGTGTCATACCTGAAAGAACACAGCACTGATGCTGAATCCAGTCAGGGGTGGAAAACCTGAAACTAATCCTGAGGGATCTCAGGCAAACCCAAATTGTGGAATATTCTATTAAAAACAAAGCTGGTCTGTATTGTTCCAGAATGTCAGTGCTGTGAAAGACAAAGAAAGCTGAGAGATCATTCAAGACTAATGAGACATGACAGCTGAATGTACTTTGTGGTCCTGGCCTGGAATAAAATGCTATAAAGGACATTTTTTTTTACGTCAATTGACAGAATTGGAACATTGGAATTATATCAATGCTAAATTTTCTAACCCTGCTGTTAGATAATATTCTTGTCCTTTGAAAATACATGCTAAGTATAAGAGGCAAAGGACATGATATATGTAGCCTATAGAAAAATAATTCAGAAGAAGACTGTGCCCTATACAGAAAAAGGGATTGGGGGTGGGAGGAGAGAAAATGAGAAGGGATGAAGGAATTCTCTGTATTATTCCTGTCACTTTTCTGCAAGTTTGAAATTATTTCAAAATAAAAATTTAAAGCATCTCAAAAAAGGCTCATCAATACTTGCAGGAAGGGAGATTGTCCCTTATAAAGGACAGCCTCTCACTAGACCCTGGAGGAGTATTGTGCATAATGATTGAGGACTTGTGGTGCTATGAGGCCTGACCCCTGATTTTGGGTGTGTGTGTGTGCAGGGATGGGGGGAATCAGGGAATTTACCTAAAGGGATTTCCTATAAGCTAAACTTGGAGTCAGTTAGGGTGGAGTTACTAGGTGAAGCAGTCAGGAAGGGCATTCCTGGTGTAAAACAGCTGGAGCATAGAGAGTCAGAGGGTCAACAAGGCAAAGTCAGGCAAAGCTACCCAGTACCAGGCAGTGGATTCTGGGCTTTAGCTTCAGAACAAGAGCCAATGGTTGAAAGAGCTGATTTTCAGGTTGGGGAATGACTTGAAGGAAAACCTTAAATGCTTTTCACAGACACGGCTCCTATCTAAGTCTTCATCTATTCCACCTGGAGGTAGGCTTCCTAGATAGAGGGATTATTTGGGTCTACATTTTTCCATCATTGCCATCCGCCCCTGAGGCAGAAATGGACCTTTGCTGCCTCTTCGTGTCCTTCCTTTAGTGACCAAAGGCTGGGTCTCTCTGTGTTCAACCTCTTATTAGTGTGATTATCCTCCTGAGTCATGAGCTGCCCAGAGTCAGCAGTTGCCTACCACCCATTGCGGTGCCATCTCCATGAGTTAGTAGAAAGGTTTACGAGGCCAGGATAAATAGCACGAATCAAGAGGGAGAGACAGCTCCCCCCTCCTGCTTACATCTCTGTCACTCAGGGAGGATGCCAGAAGGGGCTGGATTCAGGAAAGGGGCAGAGGCAGGAGAATAAGAAAGAGGTGAGAGAGAAGGAGGGAAACAGGATGAACCGAGAGGATTGGAGAGAAGGAGGAAGCCAAGACCTAGAGGAACAGCTTTCCTGTTAGAGGTGAAGAGAGCTGATAGCTTATTTTCTATCACCATTTGGATTGCCTCTGAGCACAACTAGAAAATTCAAACACGCAGGAGTGTACCTTCTTTCTCTTGATAACCTACTAGTGTTGAGTGACCTTGGTAAGTCATCTGCCTTTCTGGGCAGCCAGTTTCTCTCTCTTCCCATTGGAAGGGCTGCCAGCTGCCCTGTGCACATACATAGGACCATGTATGGATGCATGGGCTGGTGAAGTGCTCTGAACTTATCAGAGGAGGTCTTTGGAAAAGTAATGCGTTTGATGCCACTTTTCTTATTAAAAAAGTGCACTAATGCTTTCCAGTTACTAAAGTATTACCCTGTGTGCTGGTAAGTTACTACATTAATGGGCTAAGAGTGTATTGAGCATGCTGGAATGAATAAATTACCATTGGATGCTGGTTGTAATCACAGCTGAGGACTTTGGGGACCAATGCCTTTGCATCTGATTATCTGCTTTGGGGGTGTAGCCGAAGACCCCCTACAAGATTTAATAAGTTTGGCTCTGAAGACCAAGTTCTTCTTCCTTCTTACTAGCAGGATCAGAACTGCTATTATAACTGTAAGTATTTATGACAACCTTAGACATACTTGAGAATTTAAAGGAGAAGTCTTTAAATTACATTAAATTGGAAGTCAGGAGGTCCAAGACTCACTTTGCATTTTTATTCAGTGTTTATCTTGAGTTTGGGCTTAGTCTTTGATTGATCTCTTCCCATGTCCCCTTTAACGTGGTCAGGAATAGGCTCCACCCCACTGTTTTATTTTGAATGTTGTAAATGGCAGAATTAGGCTCATAGGACTTGTGATCATTTGAATTCAAGGAACACTTGACTATGATTTAGTGGACAGACCATGAATAGGAATCAGAGAAGTAATTAGACCAAGCTTTTGTTTTCATTTATCCAGAAGGTACATAAAGAATCTTTAAAATGATTTCTTAGATCTCAGTTATCCATCCTTCGCTTTAATGGACGCTAATGACCTAATGCAGATCTGGGCAGAATCCAATGACTTTGGCCATTATGAGGATCCAGTTGGAAGATATCTTGAGTGTCATTGACGCCCCAAAGCCACAATTAATTCTCGAGTGTGGTATCTCAAAATCTACGGTCACAGTGCAGGCCTGCCATTGTTTCTCATGGATGAAGGAGTGACATTCGTCAAGGATCATTTTTGTTAATCTTCAATATGCACATCTATATTGACAAGTGAAAGGACAAAACAGGCAGTGACACTTCTGATTGTTTGAAATGGTCAGAGTATTCATTCCTTAGTTCCACTCAACAAATATTTACTGAGTGGTCACTGTGTGTCTCACTGTCCAGAGCTCTGGGGTTATAGTAGGGAGCGAAGCAGATGGAAGTCCTTGTTCTTGTGGAGTTTACGTAGGAATGTTATATTCTGGCTGTGTTTTCTGGTGAACTTAAGAACCAATATCCATTTATTTAAATCCCATTCATTGGGCATTTTTTACATGCTTTTTATTTGTAACTGATTTTAGACAGAGGAAGAAAGAGAGGGAGGGAGGGAGGGAGGGAGGGAGGGAGGGAGAGAGAGAGAGAGAGATAGAGAGAGAGAGAGAGAGAGAGAGAGAGAGAGAGAGAGAGAGAGAGAGAAAGCATGCACGTGCTCCCACCAGGGATCGAACCCACAACCTTTTAGTGTAGAGGATGATGCTCCAATCAATTGAACCACACTGACCAGGGCTTATGTGCTTTTTAAATGCTCCGTGACACCTCTTTTGGGAGTAGGAGAAGCAGGTGGTGGAAGAGGCTTTCTAAAATGCCTAATCCAGTGTTCTCTTGAGAAAACTCATTGGGTCCCTGAAGATCTCTCCAGGTGGGTCATAAGCCCACCTTGCATTTGTTTTGTTTTGTTTTGCAAATTTACTTTTGGCAACTTCTAAAGGCAGTGTAGATTAGGTTGTATGTATACCATCCAGACAGTCTCATGGTAATTCGGTTTTTAAACAATTTCTTGTCACTAGTTGGCTTTCTTATTTTCACTTCTCTCTCAAGGAAGAAACACTAGAGAGAGCAAAATAAGCCTAACTGAAGCGATGGTGAGCTGTGTTTAGGTTCAGGTGTTCTAAAGTCCTAGAGGTGTGGGACGCTTTGATTCCGTTACCCTTTTCAGAGAGTTTTTAATGTTTTTTGTCTTCATGGAAGTTTTAGGCACTGTATTCATGAACATTTGATGGGATGTTTATGGATTTTTTATTTTTTTTTGAGAACTGAGTGTGCCTTATCCTCCTGGGTGGGGCAATGGGGTGAGAGGTCATGGAATTGGGAAAGAAGCTTATAAAGGCTTCACACACACAAAAAAGGCAGATCCTTAGTTCTTTACTATGGAATCCTGCTGAGTTTCTGGGCTTAACTCAGATGGAGACATCATAGGTAAGCATTTCTACCATTTCTGATAGCTACCATTTATAGAACACACTGTGTGCTAGGCACTGTGCTAAGCATTTTACTGGCATTATATAATCTGTTTCTCATAGCTCCTCCTGTGACATAGGTAGTATGAGCTCCATCTCATAGATGTGCAAACTTTAGCCCAGAGAGGTTGAGTGACATGGCCAAGGTAACACAGCTGAGAATCTGTAGAGGTGGGATTCAGACTGGAGTATCTGCCCCTAGAGCCAGTGTCCTGACCACTACATGTACTGTTGTTTTTGGGCAGCTGCAGTCGCAAACTCCACCCTCAGAGATATCCAGGGCTCATTCTGCAGGGGGTCCTCCATACTTCACCATGGGAGACTGGCCCTTTCTTCCCTGTTACTGGTACTTTGTTTCCAGTTAATTCAGTGCACCTTCTTTCTTTCAATTCTCTTAGTAGGTAAAATCTATTATGACTTCAAGAGTATCCCAGATCTAATTTGGACTTACCCTGGGGTCTTGGGTGAGCCATTTTTAAGTCTCACTCTCTCATTTTCCCTGTTTGCCGCCAGTTGGGAACAGGATTATTAGTAATCCTGTTAGTATAAAGCAATGTTCGTATTTCTGCCTAAAGATGGGGTGACATGTTATCATCTGTAGCTTTTGTGCCCTGGAGCTGAGTCGTAGCTAGACTGATCCACTGTGAACCAGCCCGTCTTTTGTAGGGAGGTTGCTCTTGCCTGTCTAAGAGCCTACAGCACGATCCCAGTCTTGATTTCCACGATGCCTTGTCGCTCCAAGACTGTCATCAATGCAGTTGTCTCTGCTTTAGGTGATGACCTTGGCCCAGCTGTCCCTGGAGGACGGCGGCTCGATGAGTAAGTCCTAAAGCTTGCGAGATGCCTCTCAGTATTTCACATGCCTGTGCTGATTGGACAAACCCAGTCTAGGCCTTAGGACTTGGTTGGCCTCAAGGGTCCTGAACATCAAGATTCCAAGTGTCTGTGGTGGTGATTTATTTTTCTGACTTGTGTTTCCTTTTTCAGCAAATGAAAAGATTGAAGACATCAATGGCTGTCCGAAGAACAGATCGCAAATGGTAAGTGGTATAGGGGTAGAGAATGCTGGTGTCGTGTTAGCCCTGCCTCTGAATGATATTGACCATCTTGAAAACATTCATGCCATAAGCTTCACTCTGGGGGATTATATTAATAAACTAACAGTCATTTCCAAGTAGCCACGGTCTGCTCTTCTGACATTTCTTGGCATTTACTGCAAAATGGCTGTGATTTTTATGTAGATGGTGAGACAGCAGCAACGAAATATGGTGTGCTTGCTCTTAGGAACAAATTGTGCAGAACCGGTGCAAACATATGCTTGTTTAGAACTTGGACTGTTCTTACTTGTTCTGCTTCCTTAAAGACCCACAGCAATTTCTGTTTGTGTATGAAGTGGAGGCTCGGATGAGGTGGTGGTATCTCCCTACTCAGAAATGAAGGCATTGTGGTCTGATTCCCTTTAAAGGTTAGAACAATGTGAAATCAGAACTGTGACGGGAAATGAATTATATGCAGATCATTCTCAATGTAACCTTGACAAGTGATATTCCCTCTGCTGTGATGTGCTTGCTTAAGCTCTGATATTAAAGCTTTTTTTTTTTAAAGAATCTTTTAAAATCTATTCTTTGCTTGTTGCATGTTCTGCCTGTAACCATTGAATTAAAATTCATGATCACTGTTGAGTTGAGAAAACATTAAATTGTGATGCTCTGAGTGCTTAGGTTTTCTTTCAAACATGGATATTTACACAAAGGATGTATATTATCAGAGTCTGTTAATAATGCTAATGCCTGTTTAAATGAAGGTAGCAACTTAAGGACAAACCCCCACCCCTGGACATTAATTTGCTTCTAGAAATCTGAAAATAAAATGAAAAAAAAAAAGGATAATTTGTTCTCTAACTTTACCTCATTCCAGTTGATTAGGCACAATTTGATAGTCTCATTCCAGAATGCACTAAAATGACTTAGGCGCACTGTCTAATTTCTGAATTGTTTGTTATCCCAATGAATTGGACAGATAGCCTGTTGGGTCAACTTTTTTTCATGTACACAACTTTTCATTATAGAGAGGGTGAGTGTGTGTGAGTGTGTGTGTGTGTGTGTGTGTGGTGGGGGGAAGTCACTTTTCAGTGTACATTCTGTAACATGTTTCTCTGTTTTATTGTCCCATTGGAGATTGTTTCTTTTCGTTTGATCCAGAGAGCAACCAGTCCTTACATAGGAAAGTCCCCTCAGACAGCTCATGGCTGCTTTGACTTTTGGAAAAGCGTGGCTGCTATTTTTGCTAGAGCTACTGCAGCTGTCTAGTGTATTAATAATTGAGAAAACTTGGAGGATAGAAGACTTAATTTTAGTGCAGGCATTTTGCATATGCAGTCATATCTTCACATGGAAGAGATGCAGTACTTCCTCCTGGGATAGATGTCAATGCCTGCATCCCAGCTCAGGCTAATGCGTATGTAGAACTGACATTTGAAGGTAGTGAACCTTTTATTCTATTGGGAACATTTGTATTTTCCGCACCTTCTACTGGAGGTGTTGTCTGTTGTTAAAGTCCACTTTCAAACTTATAAAATAAGATTCTCACCTCAGGTTCTTCTGTGCAAATTCAGTTGTATATGTTAATATCTTATTTATAAATACTACCCTAGTACCAGTGCAATTTTGTGGTTTCTCCATAACTCTTTCAGCTGTGGAAGTACTGTTTTTGTTTTATGGACTTTTTTTTAGAATGCAAGGATATAAAAATTCTATAATTGCCTGTGGTGATGAGTTCCAGCTTAGGGGCAGGGAAGCAGACATGGTCTGGTGGCAAACGTAGCAGAGAACAGTTCAGCTACAGGATGCGAGTCCAGGAAGATGTAAGAACCCCCACCACAGTCATTCCACTCTGTAGGAAATGAGAAGGATGATGATAAGGACAACGGGGCCATTGTCCTTTCCCCTATATTACAAAACAGTGACAAATTCATAAGGCAGAACTGGCCTGGGGCACCGGGGAAGTTCTTATAGACAAGCCCGGTGTTGTTCTGGCTAATAGGACACGTGTGTGTGTGTGTGTGTGTGAGAGAGAGAGAGAGAGAGAGAGAGAGAGAGAGAGAGAGAGAGAGCGCACAAGCATATAGAGTGAAGCATTTCTATTCTTGGGAAGCACAATTTGAGAATATAGCATAGTGGATGGGCCACCGTTTCTAGATTCCTAGGTTAACTTAGGCCTTGCTTAGCGTGGCTAATGATAGAGGTTTGTTGTTTGCTGAAGGTTGCTTATTTGGAGGAGGCCAGGGAAAAAGGTATGTGGAGAGCATCGTATTGATAAAAGGAAGATGACGCACAATGAGTTGAGAAGGTGGGGAGTGTACCTGTTGGGAGGGTAACTGTCAGTCCCTTGAAAATAACCAGCATGAAGTTAATATGCTCACTCTCTAAGAAAACAGAGCATCTTCAGGGCCCTTTAATAGTGGAGCCAAAGAAAAGCAATTTCATCTCAGAGCAGGAAAAATGGGTGTTATTCCAGTTACCAAAAGGGGAAATGCACTTCATCAGCTTACGGATGGGTAGGAATGTGAGCTTTGATTTTGTGGGTGGGAGGCACAAGCCTTCACCTCTTGCTCCCACCCTCTTACTTACCCTCCCCCTCCTGACCCACCAGAGCCCAGGCTCCATTCCCTGCTCTAACTCCTGCACTCCAGGCTCTGCTTCGAGTCCTGCTCTATCCCCAGGCCATGGTGGCATAAAAGCAGATACTTGTGACATATGGACTAGATTCCAGGGGCCTCGCTGCACAACCCTGGGCATGACATTGCATACTTTTAGCCAGTCAATCAACAAACATTCAGAGTGCCAACGAATTCCAGGCACTGGGCTAGGCCAAGGGAATACCCCAGGTGAACAACATGTGATTCCTGCCCTCAGGGACCTCCGTGATGAGTAGGCAGGAGACCAGAGGACAATGAGAACAACGGGACAGTGCAGCTGCTCCCACAGGCACCATGTGGGGCACCGGGGCCCATTCCACCGCAGGTACTGGGGAGGTTTTAGAATACCTTCTAAGGGGTGAGTCTCAAAGGCAAGAGGGTTGGCCACAGCGGAGTGATAGGTGGACAAGCATTCCCATTTCTGGAGAATCTGTTTCCCTGAGGGTGTCACAGACCCTGCTGAAGAAGGTTTCGCAATATCTTTTTAATGATCTTCCCCGAGTGCTATGAGCTGTGTCTCGTGAGATTCTCCCTGCCTCTCAGCAACATCAACCCTTTGTCATGTTGCATCCAAGGTGAGGGCTGAGGCATGGACAAGCCCAGAATATAACAGACCCCATGGTGGTCTTTTCAGACCCAGCACAAGCCTGCGTTCATCATTGCTCCCCAGATTGCCACAGCTCACAGAGCAACCCCCAATGGACCCGGGAGCAAAGTCTCGGGAAGGAAAATAACCATCATCAACTCCTGTGGGTAGGAGTTGAACCAGGGACCTGGAAAATGAAACCCCTACCTGGTGGGAAATGGTGGTTAATATTTTTAACATCAGCTCTAACGTGCCTCCACACAGTGCTTTCAGGTTTACCCATGATTTTACACTCATGAGCCCATTGGATCCTCCCAACTCTGCTGTGGCCGGCATGGCACTCCCCACTTAGGGGTGAGAAGATCAGAATGCCGGGTAGTGGAGGGCTGTCCCTGGGGAGAGGCAGAGCTAGGATCATTGGCATCTGTAACTCTTGAGCGCCCATCTCCCGCCCTAGTGAAATAGGACTGTGACCCTGACCGAAGGGCAGAGGCAGGCAGTGACTTCCCTTTCCCCAACGAGCTTGGTCTCAGCTTATGTTTGAGTCTTTTGCCCTGTTTCAGCCTGACCTAGATTCTTTGGGCGCCAAATCCTTGGCGATGGAACTGCAGAAACAACACTCCCCTCTCCTGCCCCTTCCCCGCTCCAGATCAGTCCTTTGGGCCCTTAAATAAGTTTGTGTGTGCGTCAGAGCTGGTTAACTGTTTTGTCTGTTTAGCGTTGCCGTGGCAACCTTAGGGGCATCTTTTTGGCTTTCCAGTGGTGGTGTGTTCAGCAGAGTTATGTGTTAATTTGGAAGGAGAAGCATTGCGTGGCACTCTGCCAGCCAGCGCTGCGGCGGCCTGCCTCGCTCCTGGAACCCATGGAGCTCCGGAACATGGGCTCCCTTTGGGGCCCAGGGATGGCCACAGCAGGGGGTAGTTTTCTTTTTAAATCACTATTATTCTAAGTGGCTTGGCTTTCTGCTGTTGATTAGGAGAGGTGCAAAGTTAGCAAGGCCTGCTGGCCCTTTCCGTGGAAAGCCCCAGGCCTGTTTTCCCCTCTGGCTGGCTGACCTCAGGCCTGGGGTCCTCTGGGCCTCCTGCCCACCTGCTTCCTCCTGGGCTGTCAGGGAGTCCTCCTGCCTCCTTCCCTCGGGGCATCCAGATTGGGGGCCAGCCGGGGCTTGAGAGCCAGACAGGCCAAGTGGGAGTCCCTTCTGTGCTAGTCTGTGCCTTGAGCTAATTATTTAACCTTTTGAAGCCTCTATTTCCTGCCCTATAAAGTGGGATTGATAATAATATGTACCTCATAAAGGTTTTGTGAGGACTGATGAGGCAATGAAAATGATAATAATGGTTAATAATAATTACAATGCTACAATATATCTAAGGCCTGTAGAGTGTTTGCTCTGTGGCAGGTGCCATTCTAAGTGCTTTACAAATACCCTCTTGGTTCATCCTCCCAACAGCCCTTTGAGGTAAGCGTCCTTATAATCCCCATTTTCCTAGCATAGGGTCAGCACTCAGCCCATGGCAGTTTCCATGGTGATGATAGTCTTAGTAGTCATTCATGTGTTTGGGGACATGGAACCTCTTGAAAATTTGAGAAACGTCACCAGCCCTCTCCTCCCCGTGTGACACATACCCAGGAATTTTGCACACAGCCCGAGCAGATCACGGATTCCAGAGGCCAGCCCATGTGCCCCGCGGGGCTCCATAGACCCCCAAGTTCGGGGCTCCCGATGCTGAAGGCATGGGTCTGCTCCCCACCCTGTCCCTTCAGGGGCTCCTGTGGAAAATGCCAGCACCCGAGTTCTCAAGACAATAGGAGTTTGCACTTCAACACAGAGAAGGACATGTCTGTGGTTTGCAAACTTCTATTCCGTGAGCAGAGTCCCTTCCTGCCCCCCCCCCAAATAAAAGCATATGTGGAGCCCCATATGTGAAAGTGAGAAAAGAGGAATTGCTGCTATGAACAGGAGTAAGTGGCTCAGGGCAGAGCTATCTTAGCCTCTCCCTTTGCCCTGCCCACCCCTCCTCACTGTCACAGGTGCCCCTGAAGTCCCCTATCAGAAGGCCAGCACCTGGGAAGACACTGTGCGATGAAGCTGGAAAAGAGCACGGGCGCCCCAGCCCTCGGGTCCCAGCGCTGCTCCTGGATCCAGCCCACATTCCTCTGGTCCAGAGTCTCCTCTGTGAAAAGACAGACTAGGTCTTCCTTTCACCTCTGATCTCTGGGTGCTGCAAGGCATCATGGCTAAGAGCATGGGCTCTGACGGCCGACTGCCTGTGGTCTGGAGCATGTTCCGTAGGCTCTCAGGGGACCAGTTTCTGTAATGGGAATAGTAATAGTACCTGCCTCAGAGGCTGTTGTGAGGTTTCAGTGAGAAAACTTACATTTCTGAGCACTTACGATGCATGGAACATGTTAAGAGCTCTACCTAATTATTAGTTATTCCCCAAAGCAATCCTCTGAAGTAGATGCAATTATTGTCTATATTTTGCATATGGAGACTGAGGCTTTAAAAGGTTACTTTTTGCCCCAGATCACTCACCTAGGAAGCAGAGTTGGAGCTGGAACCCAAGTCTGTCTAGCTTAAGAGTATGTGGTGTTCACTGAGTGACAGAGAAAGGGTGAAATAAGAATAATCTTTGCCTCACTAATCCCTGTTCTCCTTACTTTTCATTTGTGGATACAGCAGAATCAGCTGGGTTTAGCCAGGAGTTCGCAAGAAGTGGGGGGAAATTGATTATTTCTGGAAAGGACCCAAGTTGGCCTGTTGATGGGAACTCAAGAAAACGGGCAGGTGGCCCTTAGCAAAAGGCAGCCTATCGAGATGGCCTTGAAGAGCATGGCGCTAGGTATTTCTGAGTGTTCTCCATGGAGCCGCCTGGGCCAAGGGAAGGCCGTCTGCAACAGGATCAGGTTTCTGGGCCCAGTGACCTTGAGCCCTCCCAACAGCTGCCCGAAAGCCAGCCACATGCCTGGGCAGTGTCTGAGATCCTTGGGCAGCTGAGGTGCTTCTGCCCTGGGCCCCTAGGCCTATTTTTACATGACCCTAAGGGTGCACATATGTTCCAGCTCCAAGAAGGCATGAGGTAAAGCCCACAGGCCACTTTGAATTTAAAGCAAAGTCCAGGGCTGCGATCAGAAGGAAGCACCCACTACTTCCTACTCAAGGTGATAGATCCACCGTCATTGCCTTTCAAAGATGGTGACAACCTCCACACCCACCTCTCTGCCTCCCTAGTCACACCTCTTTTTAACCCCATCACTGACTCCCCATTTCCTTCTCCAAATACTTGACCACACAAGAGAGGGAAGGGCCTTCATGATCCAGTTACCATCATCTCTTGCCACTTGGCCATTCGGATTCTATACCCCAGACGTACTAGAACTTGGGGTTCCCCAAGAAGGCCGTGTGCACTCATGCCTTTGTGCTTTGTGGCATGCTGTCCAGTCTGCCGGGAAGACCTTACAATCGTCCCACCTAGATATTGTAACCTTTAATATTCAGGTCAATTGTTACTTGAAGGAGTTGAGATACTTAGGTGCCACTTGTCTTTTGTGTCCCCTGGTGTCCTGTGCCTGCATTTCTCATAACACACTCTCTTGTGGTTGTCTGTTTGCTTACATTCTTGAAGGAGACACCATGTCGTTCACCTGGATGTCCTGAGTAAGCACCCATGACTTGCATGACTGGCATATAGTAGATATTTAACAAATGTTGGATGGGTGGATGGGTGGCTAGAAAGACCAAGGAGGGAGCTGCCTGGACTTGGCCATGTGGCTAGAGGACTGAAACATACCATTGTTCTCACATCATTATCTATAGCTGAGCAGTGATTTGAGCAGTGGGTATTAGCTTGGTGGTTCTGTATGGGCTTCAAGCAGTGGGTATGTAGCACTATTCTGAAAGTATCTTCCCTTCTCTAAATTCCTTTCTTCCTTGGTTTATCCAGAGGACCCAAATAGGACATTTCCGTTAATTTTCAGTTTATTGGCTTTTCTGTTGCTTGAGGTAAGCGTTTTTAGGCATCTTTATAATTTCCAGGAACTAATATTGATAATAAAAATGGCAAGGCACTCTTCTAAGTGCTTTATGTGTTTTAACTCATTTTATTCTCATAACAACCCTGTGGAATGAGAAATATATTCTGTTCATTCCATTAAAGGGTCTGGAGAACTTAGACCCTGATGTCTCTGCTGTGCTCTGTGCTCTGCCAGGGGCTGTGAGTCATGCTAAACAACGTCTTATCTTTTCCCCTCCTGCTGGAGAGCCTAGGTTTATTGTCATTGGCCCCGGTTCTGTCCATGTTTTTATATAATAACTAGAGGCCCAATACATGAAATTCGTGCAAGAGTAGGCCTTCCTTCCCATGGCTGCCGGCACTGGCTTCCCTCCGGCCCTGGCTTCGTCCGGTCTAATTAGCATATTACCCTTTTATTATTATAGACATTTATAGCTGGGCACTGTTTTAGACATTTTACCTGCATTAACTGATTTTATCTTCATAAAACCATTATCATTCCATTTCACAGATGAGGAAACTGAGGCAGAAAAAGGTTGAGTAACTTGTCTGAGGTCACACAGCTACTAAGTGACAAGCAAAGTTTGAACCCTGGAAGCCTGGCTCTAAGTCCATTCCCTTAACAGTTAGGCTATCCTTTATAATAAAGAGGGAATATGCAAATTGACCATCACTCCATCACAAAGACGGCTGCACCCACAGCTGAGGCCAAGTTCCCATAAGGAGCCTTAATGAGCAATCAGCAGGGACCTGAGACTATGCCCTCCCCTACCCCTGTGGGGCTTGACAGGGGACCTTAGGCCGTGCCCCCCACCCCAGCGCCAGGCCAGGGGACCTGAGACCACGCCCCCCGCCCGGCGGGGCTTGACAAGGGACCTCAAGGTGTGCTTCCTGTCCTGGTGCTGGGCTAGGGGAACTCAGGCTGCTCCCCCTGTTCCAGTGCCAAGCTGGGGGAACCTCAGGCCGCACCTCCCACCAGGTGGAGCTTGACAGGGGACTTTAAGCCATGCACCCCACCACGGCACCAGGCCGGGGGACCTCAGACTGCACCCCCTGCCCAGCAGGGCTTGACAGGGGACCTCAGACCGTGCCCCCCCACCCAGCACCAGGCCAGGGGACTTGAAGCTGTGCCCCCCTGTCTGGCAGGGCTTGACAGGGGACCTCAGGCCATGACCCCCACCCGGCGGGGCTTGACAGGGGACCTCAAGGTGCACCCCCAGTGCTGGGTTGGGGGAACTCAGGCCGCACCCCCCTCCCAGTGGGGCTAGATAGGGGACCTGAGGTTTCACCCCCCTGCCAGTGGGGCTTGATGGGGGACCTCAGGCCATGCCCCCCACCCAGCAGGGCTTGACATGGGACCTCAGGCCGTGTCCCCCACCTGGTGGGGCTTGACAGGGGACCTCAAGGGACATCCCCCACCTTCGTCTGGGCTGGGGCACCTCAGGCCACACACCCCCGTCCTGGTGCCGGGCCAGGGGACCTGAGGCTACGCCCCCTGCCCAGCAGTGCTTGACAAGGGTGGGACTGGCTGGGTCTGGATCTAGCCCAATGCTGGGGGGGGGGGGGAGGCCGGGTCTGGGTCTCATGTGATTTTGAGGTGCATGTGGGTGGGCGGGGATTTGACTCTGGGTCCCATGGTGCACCCCAGACTCTGACAGGAGGAAGGTTTTCATATATATTTTACTAATTTTCTTTCATCTCTGACACTTCTATTTTAGAGAAAGGGCAAATAGCAATATTAAATTATTTCCTCTAATCAATACCCTTTTAATGTGCATGAATTTCATGCACTGGGCCACTAGTTCTACATATAAAATCAGTTGAAGAAGAAAAAAATGCTGACTGTGATGTGGAGGTACAAAAATTACATTTGTTATACTAGCCCCTCATATAGGTGTGGGCTGAGCCTTGGGATAATTCATTACATCATGGGAAGCAGATTTGGGATGAAGAATAAACATGGACTCTGGAATCAGGCAGATCTGGATCTCACATACTGGGCATGTGTGCTGGGCAAGTGACTGAATCGAGGAGTCCTTTTCCTCAGCTGTAAGGGGGAATAATAATGGTGGCTGCCTCCTAGGGTTGTTGGAGGGATGAATGAGAGATGGCACAAAAGGCACCTGGCATAAACCTTGCTCATGAGGAGTGTCCTCTCCATGGTTGTTCCCTTCCCTGCTCACAAGTTACATGTACACTAACTATTGACTTGTGCTTTAGAAGGTTTTTTTTCATGCTCAGGAGGTACACATCCAGTGGGGTAGGTAAACAATGTGCCGCACTCCCACCTCCAGAATGTTCACCTTCTAATCCCTACAGGAACCTGTGAATGTTACTGTACATGGTAACAGAGACTTTTTAGTTATAATTAAGGATTTGGAGATGGGATGACTATCCTGGATTAGAGAGAGAGAGAGAGAGAGAGAGAGAGAGAGAAGAATGCTATTCGGCTGGCTTTAAAGATAAAGAAAGGGGCCACAAGCCAAGGATGCAGGTGGCCTCTAGAAAGATTCCTCTGGAGCCTTCAGAATGGATGCAGCCTGCCAGCTCCTTGGTGGCAGCCCAGTGAAACTGATTTTGGACCTCTGATCTCCAGAACTGTAAGATAATAAATGTATGCTGTTTTAAGCCACGAAGTGTATTTTGTTACAGCAGCAGTAGGAAACTCATACGCTCTAGGATTCAAACAAAGTAACTTTCACTATATTAGATGATAAGCTATCTGGGTTTATAGCAGAGGTTCATCTTGCTGCTGTGAGGCCCTTAGGTTTCTAAGCTGACTGCAGGTTGTCTCCATTGTTAGAACTCGTCAGAGAGGAGTCATTGTAGAGAAGCAGGGAGGACAGAGGCCCAGCTTTGCTTGTATTGTAGACCACTGAGCTGTCCTGTGAGTGGCAAGTGCCATTTCATCTGGTAATTAGAAGTGAATAGCAGGTATTTCTGACCTCTCTGATGCAAATGTAAACTCACATATGGGTACTATGTTTCCTAAGAATATGTTTGTCTTGTAATTAATATGACATTTAAATAAATTTTGTGAGAGATTTATCATCTATACTGTTTAATAATATCAAATTTTTATAATACATATAAGCGGTTTTTTCATCTCTTTTAGTTCAATAAAAATTTCCATCTTCCCAGCACCTGGTGCTAAATACATGGGAAGTGCTAAGCTAATGCTTCTTTGATGAATGAGCTAAACAGTTAAGGGTCCAGCTACCCAAGAGCTTCCTAGAGAGTGCGGGTGATGTTACACATCAAATTTTAATGTCAAATACACTATTTACTTTTTAAATGCTTTAAAGAAACTTGAGTCCATCCTAAGCCAAGAAATTCTTTCAAATCCAGTCTCTTCTCTCACAATTTTATATTTTAACTTAGTCACCAAGGTGTCTGGTAAAGATACCAAAATGACATTATTTTCATTAACAAGTGAAGTGTTTGGTTTGGCAAAGCCTCCAGCTATGCTTCTCCAGCTTTAGTGTGGAGAGCTCGCTAAGAGGTTGCTGGGTCCCCCCTGATTCGGTAACTCTGGGGAAGAGCCGGAGAATTTGCATTTTTTAACAGGCTCTTGAGTGAGGCTGATGCTGCTGGTCCGGTGACCACATTTTGCCAACATTGTCTTAGAGCCAAGTACAAAAAGCCTCTTCTGGGACATGCCTGCAGAAACATGCGTTTAAACTTACGTTAGTTTGCAAAGTTGTTTAAAATGTTTTTAATTTAACAAGGTCGCTAGAGGGATTGTTTAAATTAAACTAAATATTTTGAATGAGCCCATCAGTTGCTTTTTGGAAAGGTTAGGATGCTTTGGACATCCTCTTGTCTGGAACTATAGTAAGATCTAAGTTGATAGGTCTGAATTGTGCACATGCTTGTGTCTGAGAGTCCGCATGGGCCCCTCTACCCCTTCCAGCTCACTTAACCTCTGTGACTCTGGGTCCTCCATTGAAAAACTACAGTGATAATCCTTTAGCTTAGCACATTGTATTTAACTGCCTGCATCCCACTAGACATTAACTTCTTTGAGGGTGGGGTCGCATCTGTCCATCTGCCCACACTGCCTGGCACCATGTAGATGCTCCGAGATATTCCCATCACACTTACCTTGGGACCGAGGTGTTGTGAGTAACAATATGGTGTCAATAAGGTTAAAGAACTTAGCAAATGTGAGGATGGGCGGGGGGAGAATAGCTACTAGTACAAATCTTCTTGAGCTGAAAGAGAACATTGGATGGTGATTTAGAACCATGTAGATTGTGATTTAATATCTAAGCCATCTATCTGGGCCTCATGCTGGGATCCACCTCCCTGCATATGTCTTGATGGAGTTCTGATGGTTCAGCCAAGCATCAAAGGGGTGTCTTCTGTATGTGTGTATGTGTTTTTTAATTTATTTTTCATGAAACAGAATTAGCAATGAATTCCTGTTTACACTTTGTTCAGGTATGGTTAGCCTATGGCGTCTGCATGTTGGGAGCTGATGAGTAGGTGAATGTATGAGCCAAGGTTCCCACTTAAGCAAAAGGTAGAGAGTGGTGGCCAACAAGCTTAGTTCAGGTCCCAGAAGACATTTTATTTAATTTTATTTTATTTTAAATATTTTTATTTATTTCAGAGAGGACAGGAGAGGGAGAGAGAGAGAGAAACATCAATGACGAGAGAGAATCATTGATCGGCTGCCTCTTGCACACCCCCCCCCCCTACTGGGGATCAGCCCACAAGCCAAGCATGTGCCCTTAACTGGAATCAAACCTGGGACCCTTCAGTCCACAGGCCGACGCTCTATCCACTGAGCCAAACCAGCTAGGACCCAGAAGACCTTTTAAAACAAAAACAAAAACTAAACAGATGCCAATAGTTAGATGAAGATCCATATACCTTATAAAAATTGTTCTTCCAGATTTTTAAAGAAAAGATCTGATAACCTGGCAACTCTGGATTGTCACTCCCCAGGCAAAAGTTAGTGAAAAATGAGTAGCAGCTGCCCCTTTAGGTAGGTATGGGGTGTGCTTGTCATGCTCCCCACCATTCCCTATTGCCTTATACCCAGACCATTTCAGTCATTTGTTACCTCCCTTCCCCCTGCACACATTTGAGGTTTTTCAGCCCCAAGCTATTTTTTATAAGTATCATGAATTTCCTCCGAAATCATAAGCACTGTCATGGTGGTTTGAAAGATACCTGTTCTGGGAACATTTTGACATTGAAATAATGCCTGTGTTTATATTGCCTTAAATATCTCCTCCTGCACCTGAAGATTTAAAACACTGTAAAGAACATAAATCTCTTCCACAAAACATGTCCAAAAGGATGTGCTAGAAGTGACTTCTTCCTCTGTGAAGTGTCCTTTGTCCTTTTGATGTAAAGACTGGATTTGGTTTGGATGGATTGGTTACTTGCTTTGTCACACTGCTAAAGGACGAGGACAAGGACAGTGACCAAACAGTGGTTATTTTTCTCCAGCATTAGTGAAGCCCATGCTCTTTGATTGTTCAGTCTCCATGTTTATAACTTTAAAACGTTTTCCATTAAGTGTGCAAAGTCCAATTCTGCCACTTTACAACTTCGATTTCAGGAAGGCACTCTGTGCCTCCATTTCCCCATCTGGAAAGTAATGGGGAAGGTAGATGATATCTACCTTCTCTAATGGTGAAAATGAACTGCAATAATAATGTATGGAAAAGAATCTAGCCCAGTGCTTTGTGTTTTTTTAAGAGTGCAAATACTAGTTTCTTTCGAGGCCTCTATAGGCTTTCAAGAAGGGAATCAGTATGCCCATTTTACTGAAAGGAAAACTGAGGCTCAGGGGAATAAAGTACCTTGCCCAAAGGTAGCCAGGAATCTCTTCTCCTCCACTCACAATGCAAACGATAGCACTTTGACATGAGTTGGGTTTTTTCTATGGAGTAGATTTGATGGGTGACAGAGATTCCCACATTGGCGTGAGCATGGTAGCAGTCATGTAGGGTTAGATGGGGTGGCCAAACCAGAACCAAATCTCATTGTTCTCCCACTTTCCCCTGAAGGAACAGGAAGGCCTGTGGAGGAAGGCATGCAACCTGGGTTTCCTTCAATATTGTAAGGATAACCTGCTACCTTTCATAGAGGTTTTGAGATGCGTCAACTTGGAATTAAACCCTCCCCAGTCCCCATCTGCTTCTATGAGGGGATTGTGCAGACGAAATCATGACTGAAGCTAAAGCAAAAGGCTTGTAGGGATTAGCCTGCTGATGGGGGTTTCTTTAAAAAAAAACTTTTTTAAATCCTCACTCGAGGATATGCTTTTATTGATTTTTTTAAGAGAGAAAGAGAGAAACGTATTGTATTGTGAGAGAGAAACGTCAACTGGTTGCCTCCTGCATATGCCTTTACTGGGGTTGTCTCCTGCATGCACCCTGACCAGGGATCGAACCCACAAACTTTTAGTGTACAGGGCAATGCTCCAACCAATGGAGTCACCTGGCCAGGGCAATGGGGTGTTTCTTCTAACTTTATCTTTTCTTCTATATGTCATCATCAGGCTTGTGAGACTCCTTTGAGAGAGCCTTGCAGAGATTTTCTTCTGAGTTTCAGAATTTACTGATGCTTTGTCTACAAATGACTCCATTTTTATAATCACCCAACAGTTTAATTGTAGTCTTTAGGAGGAAGGTGTCTTCCTAACACATCAATATATAGGTAGAACCATATGAAATAGCCAACATTTAGCCATGCTTTACTCATAACAATTTCCATTTTATTTGGTTCAACTGAATATTTGACAAAGACGGAAATAGTAACAGCGCTTAGCATTATGTGACAAGTGAGAAATTGTCACTGTTTCCTTGCAGGTGCATCAGATAATCTTGTAGCTTGGGAAGCTCAGGATATCCTGTAATAGAGACCTTCCTTGTCTAGCTTCTTCTCTTCCGGTGGATTTTGCCATGCCTCTGACATTCCAGCTATGGCAGTAAACAGAGCTGAGAATGATTATAATATTAATCACATTCTTAATTACCTTTAATCTTGTATAATTCTGGATTGGTTAGAATGTAGCTCTTTGCCTTGGTCAGAGATTTTAGAATATGGAACTATTTGCCAAATCTAGTTTCTTGGTGTAAAGTATCTTGTTTACTACTTGCAAAATCTCCCAAATTATACATTAACTAGATGCCCAGTGCGCGAAATCTTGGGGCCCCGTCCCCTCCCTCCGTCGCCGCAGGACAGACTCCCCTGCCCACCCGCGAGTGCCTTGCTGTGCACACAGCCTCCTGGTGACTGGTCTTTGGTCATGACAGTGTGACGGCCCCGGGGTTTTTATAATAGAGATTGTCAACAGTGGTCTAGAATTGGGGTTCAGCTCTTTAGCCATACCTACAAACAGCTTTTGAGATAAAAAAAACAAAAACAACAACACAAAAACCGATGGAGATAATGTGTGTGAAAAGTCCTAGATTGTGCCTGGCATTTAATAATCACCTACTCATTGCTAGAACATCAGGAATTGGAAAGAGAAGGGAAGGGCAATATTGAGTTACATCTTCTGTGGAAATGAACACTTCGGGGTGACAAACACAGGCAGAGGATGATGGAGCCGTTGCCTTCATTCCAGCTGTCACCACATGGGGAGGGCAAAGTCTTGCAGAATTCTGAATTGAGTATTGAACATTCAAACTTACCTGCTTGGCTTTGCTTTCCTGGTAATCAATGCTTCAAAGACGTGCCTTGCACTTCCGTATTTGCTCTCCTTGGAATTGCGGAGTAGAAATCCTTGAGCAACCCAGAAGACCTACAAGCTACAGACAGCAAACTGGCTGAGCCACAAAACTGAATTGCACAGCTTGTGTGTGGGAACTAGTCACCAAGCTGGTGAGCACGTCTAGCTCTTGGCCTTCGTCTACAAATTACCCCATTACCCTGTTCCTTTCTGTGTATTTGTTTTGTGGGTGAAATGATACGTTCTAGTGGTATTTCCAAAACTGAGGATTCACTGCACTCTGGGGAATATCCAGGATCTGCTGTTTCGTTTTATTTTGCATTTATATCCTGCCGTCTCTTTGTGGTGGCTTATGGGTTTCAGCATGCACACATGGCAATGACTCAAAAGGAGCCTGGACCTTCTAAAAAGAGCATAGTGAGTCAGTGTCAGGCTTGTCAGGCTTACACCTACAACTCGATACGTGTAAGTTGGCGCTTATCACGTTTGTGAGCTATGTTTGGTGGAGCAATACTTGTTTACGTGCGCCCTGCCCGGGAGGCTGGCTGCTCCATGAGAGAAGGAGCACACTATTTTCTCAATACTGTTTCCCCTCCTCCTAGAGCTGCCTTGGTGTGAATGAATCAGTATCTTTTCAAGAGAGGGGTTGATGAGGGGCAGGCATGACATCAGGTGATGGAGAGCCACAGCGTCCCGGACAGCAGGGCTTGAGAGGAAAGCCAGGAGCAGGAAAGGAAGGCAGCCCAGAGGAGCTGGTCTGATTCTCTGTTTTCCCAGGGTTCAGCCCCAGACACGGCTTTGGGCATGTTGTGGCCTTAGAACTATTCCTCAGAGACATTCTCGTCAAAAATGACAACACAGTACAAAAACTGCTGGTGATTGGATCTTTCTTAGCATCACACTTACATCCTCACATTTAGTGGCAACCACTACTCTATGTATTGGTTGTTATAATGCCCATTTTACAGATTATCCCACCTGCAGAAGATCATAATTTAGTAAATGGCAGGATCAGGATTTGAATCCAGGTTTGTCTAACCCAAAAGCTTGTGTTACGTTCGCACACAAAGGCATCCATTCAGCCTCTCTGACAATGACGATCCTCGGTGGAGTTTCCTTCTCTTAATGACTGCCATCTCTAAAAGGGGATACTCTGCAGAGCTCAACTGTGAGGGTGTATTATGGGAGCCTCCAGAACAAGGACTGACGTTTGCACCTTTAGTTATAACTCCCTTCCCAGGCTTCTCTCTTTGCTTCAAGGGAAAAGTTGAGAAGGCATTAAACAATAAGAACATGAACTCTCCTAGGCAGTTGGAAAGATAGTCACTGGAAGAATTTGAGATTCTTGTTATCCATTTTTTTTTCTCTGCTAGAGAGAATTTTTTTGTATCCATATGGACTTACCCATTTGCTGTAACAGCAGAGAGATTCCTACAGTGTTTTTTTAAAGGAATTCTTGACAACATTGTTGGAAAGCTAAAGTTAAAAGGTAAGGTGGATAATATTGCCAAATTTAAGCAGGACCCGACAATGGGACTCAAGCCCCATCCAGCCCAAGTCCCACGTTCTTAACCTTTCTGCTTCAAAGCCACCAAGAGAGCTAGAGCTGATTTGCTGGAAGCTTTGATGCTTCAATGGCCCAAGCTGGGAGAGAAGGTATGGAACCCTCTTCATACTGCTGGACAATGTTGGCTTTAAGCATCAGCCAAGTAAGTGGCAGCCTGTGGGGCTTACAAGAGGAGATGCTATTGAATATTCCCCCCACTAGAGAATTTGAAACACCACTATACATTGCCTTTATTCTGGGGTCCCCTTCTGAGATCACAACTATAGTGTCCAGACTCCACCAGCTCTATCCTGTGGGGTCCTGCAGCTCCAGGACCACACTGTGGTCCATGAGCCCTGTGATCCTGTGATGATGCTGGGCCCCAACCCTGACATAGGTGGACACACAAAAAAATGAAGCTGAGCAAATTATGCATCAGGTGGTGGCCCCTAGGAATGCAGAGGAAAGAGATAGAACAGGTAAGACAGGCATTTAGGAAGGTATTTCCCCAAAGTGCATTTTGCTTTTTGGTTTGGTTTCATGATTGGATTTATTTTCTATATTTACTTTTGGAAAGCGCAGAGGAACGAGTGTCAGAAGGGTTAGATATGAAACAGACCTTCCTGGTTAGTACATGTGACCACAGATGCGGACATTCCCTTTCCGTTCCTCCTTGTCTCTGTTCCCAGCCTGGATGTCTCTGGACACTGCTTGAGCCATCCTTGGCATCCCTGCTGTTGCCATGGTGATGGGGCAGTGACAAGGCTTCCCTAAGAACTGGAAGGACCCCTGCCTTCTCTCCTTCACCAAGTCAGCTCCTGGGTGCAGCCCCATGTGGCTGGCCCTCTGCTCGCGCTCAGTGTCCTCTATTGCGCTTCCTTGCCCACTGGCCTTCAGCCATTTTGACTTTCTTTTGGTTCCCCAAAGTGGTACATTGCCTGCTGCCTGGAAGCTTTCAAACATTAGGTTTCCTATGGTGGGTACGACCTTTTCTGGATACCCAGTGAACTCCTATGTCTCAGCTCAAATTCCCCTCTGTCAACAAATATTCTTGAGCACCTACAACCTGCGCCATGCCATTTGAGGTGCCTGGGGCTCTATCATTGAACAGAATAGACAGAAAGCCCTGTTTCTGTGGACTCACTTGCTATCTCTTCCTTAAGAAGTTCTTCCTGCCCCCCAACCCCCAGGCAAGTCTTCCAATATATGACAGACGTTACCTGTGCACTATTTATTAAATGCCAGTTCCCCTACATTAGGCCATAAGGTGTACAAAGTGGGGATTATGTCTATTTTATTCACCACTATATACCCAGTACCAGCACATTGTCTGACTCCCAGTAGGTGCTCAGTATATACGGGCAAAGAAATGGATAAACAAATGGATGAGTGATGATATTTTTTGTTGTTGTTGGCAAGTAGCAAAATCAGGTGTGAGGGTCACATACATCTGAAAGGAAGTTTCTGTTGATCTAGGAGGCTCATGAAGAAGCTACACTGTGTTTCAGCCCCAGAACTTACAAGTTTCTCACTCATCCTTGTCGGGTCCGGATCTCCCATTGCCTAAGCTTTAGGCATTTCATGATTTTTAAAAATGGCTGTGACCATGCCTGACTTCAGTCAGCAGCTGTTTGCCTGCCCTCCCAGTTTCACCCTCCCAGGATGGAGATCTCCAAGGGAAGCCCTGGTGACATGAGACACTCTTAACTCATAAAAACTAGCACCCCATTTACTCAGTGTGCCCGGAGCCCTATCTTCCCCTGGGCTGTGGTGGTGCCCATGGTCTTCATTTGCATCCATCATTTTCATGGGCTTTGCACTCAGCTACGCTGGTATTCAGAGAAAAATGCTGCCATGACAACTGCCACAACAGATGGTATTTGATCAGTCTCTAAGTTACCAAGGAGCTATACAGCCGCGCTTCCGAGGCTTGCATATTTTATGCTATCGTGAGACCCAGTCCAGTCTTAATCATGATTGAAATGTTAAGTTTTCCATTTGCCTCTCATTCCTCCTTCTCTTTCCAGTGACTTGGCATTTGTTCTGGTTTTCCTTGCTCTTTGGCTATCTTGGGTGGAGATCTATGTCTGGATGTGGGAGACAAAGGCTGCAACATACATAGTTCATGGAAGTTGCCCTGCCAAGTCTAAAGTTCAGAGACGGCTGAGAAACTATTCAACTTCAGGATGGAGATTCTGGCTGAGACAGGGAGAAAAGCTTCATTGCAGCCTTTTTCTCTTGGGTGTTCATGGGCCACACGGGGTGGAGGCCACATATGGCACCAAACAAAGGGAAGCTCTTGGAAGTGCATCTTGGTCTAAACCTCCTCATTCATCCAGCATCTTTCTGCTCCCAGGGTCTCTGAGCCACATCGTGGTCCCACCTTCAGGCTTCCAGCCTCCGCCCCAACTAATGCTGTAAACCCCAGGATCTCCATCCCAGAGCTATGGCAACAAGTACAACAGCCTCCTCAGCCTGCCCCCTCAGCATCACTGGAATGTCGAACTTAGCACACATTTCTTCAGCTAATTTTGGAAAGTAGTTTATATTGGCCGCTATGTGTTAATGAACAGCCTTGGCTGTATTTACATACTTGCTGGGTAAGAGCCTTTTCCTTTGCTCTGCCTCCCAACTTGAACGGGGTCCTCATCTCGCACTGCGTGTCTGGATCACACATGAGCCTCGTTAAAGACGAGTCCGCGGACGCCCTCGTGCTGTAGGAGAGCCGGGCTCCTGCCACCAGGCGGGTCCCCTTTTGGGGTTTGGTGGCAGTTTGCAGTCTCATGGCATATGAAGATGGGTTGTTTACCTGGACAGTATTTGGAAGAAAACCTTAAGGTGAAATTAATCACAAGAGAGCCTGGATCAAAGAAGCTTTCTCCCCTTCTGATCTCATTCCAAGTGCAGCTGGGAGGTTGGAATCCAGGGCTGACCCGGCTCTGCTGCCCGGCTCCTCTGTCTTCCTGGGGTGCAGATGAAAAGCGTGTGGGTCTCGGCCGCCTTGTCAGGAGTGATTGCTAACCTCAATGAAATGTTATTAAAGAGTGGATTTGAGACTCAGGAATGTTTTTTGAGCTCCTTTGTGAGCAGAGAATTCATAATGGAGGGGGGAAATTTTCAGGGCATTAGATGGGCTTATGAATCGTCTTTTAAATGATGACCCAAGTTCTTATTTTTGGTTTTAACATTTTTCAGGGGGTGCAATCTGGCCATCGCATATTGCTCCCTGCTTCACCTCTTAGGAGAAAGCACCCTCGGTGCCCTTAGCCTCCTCTCTTCACCTAATGAGGGAAGCTCCTAATGCTTCCCTCGTGGCTATGCTCTGATTCCCCCTGGAATGGATGGATGTAGAGGTGTGTGGAATGTCTCTGTGGACCCTAAAGAGAAGCATTATATAAATGTGGGCTGCTGGACAGGGAGCAGGACTCTGACAGCCACTGTCAGGAGAGTCAAGCACAGTGCCTGGCACAGAGCAGAATCCCAACAATATGTTGACTGGATGAGTGACTGAAAGGATCATGTCACTCAGGTTTATCAATCGTGGCTCTACTGACATTTGGATTGGATAGTCCTTTGTTGTGGGACTGTCCTGTGCAGTGTAGTGTATTCAGGACTAGATACTAGGAAGCCCCCTACCCCCATTGTGACAACCCCAAATGTTGCCAGTGTCACATGTCCCCTGAGGGACAAAATTCTTAGACATTGTCACGTGTCCCCTGAGGGACAAAATTCTTAGACATTGTCACATGTGCCCTAAGGAACCAAATCCTTGCTCCTTCTCTCCATTTCTCCCCCGCCCAGTGGAGAACTACCCATCTAAATTATGGAATGCATTAAAAGAATAACAGGGCTTTAAAAAATCAACAGGAAGAAAAAATATTCTAGGTAACCTATTTATAATTATTCATTCCTTTAATATTTTTAACATTAAAAGAAAGCCCAGTAGATGGCTGAACTGAAGCATACTACGGCTAGCCTTGCAAGAAGAAATTACTACTTACTTTAAATGATAGTGTATGCATTAAATACTCTGTGAATGGGACAAGTAAATGCTCTTATGCTTCTTGGAAGGAAATTTCTATAGAATTACATGTGGTAGTAGAGCAGTGCTTCTTTTGAATATGTTGGTGGGTCTCTTTTAATTTGGTGTCACGCCTCAGACTCAGGGTTGATGGATTCTTCTGAAATGAGTGCAGTTTTATTCAGGTGTCTCAAGGGTTAATTTAAAGCATTGGAAGATGTGAAGACGGAGGGTAGAGAAGGAGGATGCTGATATCAGGGGGAAGGTGGACATGACCTTCAGGAAGACTGCTGGAAGCCTGGAATAGACTCCACTCCAATTAGAGCCCTTAACATGCAGACGCTTCACCCTCAGTGGCTATGAAGGAGGCATCAGGATATTGCTTGGGGAGAGGGAAGGCAGATGGTTACATGTACACTGTGAGAGACAGCCATTTATTAATGAAAAATTAATTCCATGGGTTAAATACTTGTTTGAGTTCATAAGAATGTGTAGGGTTCTTGGGAGGTCAGGTAGTCTGTGGGTAGTTGTGGAAATAAGGGGGATCTCCATTGTGAAATATAAATTGTGTGAAATTCAAAGATCCCTGTGCCAAGTCAAAAGCAATTTCCTTTATTTATGGTCACCATTGACATTAATCAAGCCCGAACATTTTCCTGTAGACCAAAAACTAATTAGCCCTGACAACTGAAGTCAAATCAGACCTTTGGAGATGACCTAATGGGTCTTTTGTGAGGACTGGACATTGGCTTGCCCTTGGCCATGGCATCAGCCCTGGCAAAGGTGGCTGTGGGGTGTGCCCCTTCATGCCACAGAAAACACAAAGGTCAGAGGGGTTCAGCAAGCTCGCTGCCCTCCCTGGTCATCTGCAATGCCTGCCATCCTGAGAATTTTGTGAGTAAACACTACCCAGATTCCAGCTGAAACTCCCATTCACTGCGCATGGGACTGCTGGCCGCCTTGGTGGCTAGAAATTTCTCCCAGCTGCTGGCAGACGGGTGGGTCTGCTAACCTCGTCCCCACCTCCATTTTTCAGGCAGCTGCTCAAGTTTTCAGGATTGCACTGGTGACAGTGATCAACAGGAGAGCTCCAATTCCACCCTGGTTATTTTTGGCAGCCGTGAGCAATCCAAGACCTCGACTTTTGGCTCTGGGTGGTTGGGATATTAGGTAACCTTTTCCTGTGCAAGTACAGACAAAGGAGAGTCCTGACCTGCATCCATTCATGTCCTCCTGTTTTTCCTTGTCAAGAACTTCAGCGATGCCCGTTGAACCCTCGCTCCGACATAGCACTTCATTTCTACTTAGAGATGGCTCTGGAGAAGGCTGAGCGTTGATTGAGTGTCTATTGTGTTTTTTTTCCTCCTAGATTGAAAACATAGATGCCTGCTTGAATTTCCTGGCAGCTAAGGGAATAAACATTCAGGGGCTGTCTGCAGAAGGTGAGTCAGCGCTGGTCACGAGGCTGCTGCCTTTTCCCCATTAGAAATACCCACCTGTTTCTGATTGACAACATGAATGCACTAAAGACAAGAGACGCTGGTGGGCTCTTCTGGTTTTGTTTTCCTTCTGGTTTGGAGGCATCTCAGGGCATGTCTAGGCTTGAGGGTGCCAGCTTTTTGAAAACCTAAAGAATCCCTCCAAGAATGCAAATTCGACCACGCTGGCCCTGTCTGCAAGGCACGGCGGGGAGTAGTGAAGACAGCTGCTTCTCGGGGAAGGGCTCAAACCAGTGCTTGATTTTAGTCACCTGACGAGCAGGTCAGTTAATTATCAAGCCGGGCCTTATCTGTGGGAGAGAGAACACTTAACCACAGAACATATTTAAACTGCACAGTTCCCAGGGAGAAAGGCCGAATCCTTATCTCTTACTTGTATGAGAAGAAGCAGTACTTTTCCCAGGTTAAAAAAAATAAATAAAAGCGTTTGATGTATTAATGAGGCGCTACGTTTTGACATCCTGATTAGTTTTTAATTAACTCAAATTTGGTGGCTAATTAGCACATTCGTGTTTGCTGGTGGTCTGCTATTGGCCTGGAGGTGGCTGGTCTGAATTCTCAGCCTCCTCGGGCAACATCTTGCTCTGGAAACGTTCGCTCGCTCTCCTGTTTGTCAACACAAGCAGCTGCCAGCTCCAAAGCTGCCACAGGCCCCGGCATCCTCCCAAACTCATTAGGCTGCACCTGCCTCCACTTTTCCCAGAACAGGTAAAGCAGATTGGGCTTCGGGCGACACCACTTTTCCCTCGCAAGGTTGGCATCCGCTCCAGTGGTCAGGGTGGGGAGGGGGGAGCAGTGAGGAAGGAAGCAGTCCAATGGAGCAGGTAAGTTTGCAAGTTCATGGATTCCGTTTGGGAACTGTTTCTTGCCTCTGTTCTGCTCTGCAGTGAAAGCTTGCTTTTCCTGGCTGTGTTTCTGAGCTGCAGTCTCCTCCAGTGTTCGGTAGGGGGTGGCCACCACTGATGCCTCGTGAGTGTTTCGTGTCTCTGAGTAGGGCTGTTGGAATACCCCCGTGAGAACTCAAGTGTGCCTCGCCTGTCCCCGGTCAGGCATGGTCACACTGCCGCCAGAGGCCTCTGAAGCAGCTGTAGGGTGTGAGCCCTATTACCAACTCTGAGAGAGGAAGGTGGTCAGTGGGTTCCCCTGTCCCTGAGATGTGAGCCCTCCTCCCCCGGTTGAGATCCAGGTGGAATAACATGTGGTGTGCACATGGCTGGGGCATGGGGTGATTGATTGGTGGTGTTTCCATGGATAGGTAGGGAGATGCAAATTCCCATTCTGAGGAACCTATTCCCTCCTGGTGGAGAGTCCTTCTGCTGGCCAGTAGGTGGCAGGCACATGCTCCTCCCAGTTTCTGGGATTGTTTGGACCACAGGCCTGAGCCCCTCCAGCAGAGCATCAGCAGGGGCTTTACCGAGTCTGGCTCAGCAGAAAGGGCTCTTTGGGATGTGAACCCTGGCCATTCTGCCATCTATCTACCCATTACCCTGCCTTCTGCCTCATTCATCTACACACACACACACACACACACACACACACCCCTACCTGCCTGCCACCTGCCTCATCCTCTCTATATCTTAAATCATAGAGAATCTACTCAATAAGTATTTGTTCAATGAATAATACCAACTGCGCCTTTAAGGCTCTTATGTGCATTGGCTCCAGCTCTCACAACGGACGTTGGAATTTATAATAGGCTGAGTGTACAGATGAGGATACTTTGGCTTAAAGAGATTATGAGTGGCATCCCTAAGCCCTGTAGCTAATGAGTGTCAGAATCAGAACCCAGGTCTGTGTGATTTCAGAGCTCATGTTCAGGGTGTCTGTTGGGACAGCAGATGGATAAAATCTATGCCATGCACAGGTGCAAGAAAGCAGAAAAGGTTGAGAACCCTGTTTGCTGGACCACGGAGGCATGTCATGCAGAGGCACTCTGCCCTCCGCCCCTCGCCGATGTTGGAAGTAGCCCTGTGAGTCTGGGCATAGAGAGGCATACTTGTAACCAGTGTGTTGAGGTATCCGTTATTGGGTTTATGGTATTTCAGTAACCGCCCCCAACTGTTCTGTGTTGTTCCCCACCTTTCCTGCCAAGTCGAGACTCATGTAATGATATTTTGGCTGAATTTATAACCCTTCAGTCATGCTCATTATTAGAACAGTTCTATGTCAATACCTATGACTCAGTCCTGTTCATTTTTAAACTTCAACCTCAAAGCTCTTTTCCCCCACCATTGCAGGTGGCTTTGGAGGTTGAAGGGGGTGGGGCAAAGATAATGTGACTTCCTTTTCCTTCCCTGGTTCCCAGGCCTGGGCCTCCAGGACTGGGAGAGCACAGAGAGGCAGAATTGGGCTGGTGGTGAAGGTGCAGTCCCCTCCTGGGTAATTGCTACTGTCCCCGCTGAGAGTCTCTGCATGCCCTGCTGACCAGACACTCCCTCCCATGCTGCTCCCAGGGCCCTGTGATGTTTGTGAGATTTGACCAGCTCTTGCAGCTCATTTCCAGCTGGTAGCATTCAGGTCCCACCCCCCTGATTCAGGCCCCCTTTGTCTCCACACTACACTGGTCCTGGTAAGGCTCTAGATCTTGGACTCATGATCCTTCCATTCTCTACCATAGAACCAGCAGGAATGTGTGAGCTCAGTCTCCCACTTGCAGTGGGTAGCACAGGCCTCCTGTCATCTGGAAACCCCCCACCATATGATCTCTCTCTTCAGCTTCCCCTCACTCAGGTGGCCAAGGGGCAGATCTGCCAAGTCTCTACTAAACAGGTGTCCAACTGGGCACTGGAAAGCCAGAACTCCCACTTGGAGTGATTCTTTTAGAGCCTCCTTGCCTTTGCACGGAGTACAGGGACCCCACCTTCTTGCTCCTAGGTGAAGGAGGAAATATTCTGTCTCTGTGACCATCTCCCATTGCCACCCTCCAGTACCCTCAATGACATTCTCCCATCTAGATCTACTTATATTGATTTGGCGGGGGTGGGGGAGGGAGGTAAAGGTTCATGACGATAGTATCTGGTGGTAAGACTGATTCTGAACTTATACAGTCTTAAGGGATAATGACTGGGCCCAACCTTTGTCAAGTCCTTGAACTTAAAAGCAAGGGTACTTAGAGCCTTTTATTCACAATTTTAGGGTTACAGGAATCTCATTTGACATACTGTTAAATCGTAGGAATAGAAACTTACCTACGATTTAATTGAGAACTCACCCTGTGTCAGTCACTGAGATAAGTGCCACAACATTTTATCTTATTTAGTGTCCCCAGCAACCTCATGAGGTCAGTATTCACATTATCCCATTCATACAGATGAGGAAGCGAGACCCAAAGGGGTTAAGTTCCAGTGGGGAAAGGGAGGCCCCAAGGTCAGCTGTGGGCAAGCCTCTCAGTCTGCTGATTTGAAGGCCTCCTGTTTTCCTCCTGCTCACTGTTGCCCACACTTCTCACCACCTGCTTGACTACTAGAAAGCATTATAGGGTTTAAAGAAATAATGTCGTTTTAATGCTTTTTATTTTCCTTTTGAAGATGATTGAGTGCCTTAAGGCTCCTCCCGATGAAAAATAGCATCAGCAGTTGGAAAGCCCCGTAGGTGCCTCTCCACCCCTTCCCAGTGACTAAAGCTGGTTTTGGACCTGGGAGGATGTATGCACCTGTCCTCGAAGCGTTTCAGCAGCTCAGGTCCTGCCCTGACCTGCCTCTTGGGGAGCCACAGAGAGCCTTTGTTCCCAGGCACAGACAGCAGATGCCTGCAGGCAGAGGCTACAGGCCCCAGTGAGCCAGGTGGAGATGCTGCTGGTGTGAGGCACAGCCCCTGGACGAGGCCTCCTTGCCCCCTCGGTGCTCCCAAAGGTTGGACCCATCTTGGAGACTTGCCAGAGTCCTGTGAGCTTGGGCCTCACCCTGCCCTGGGTGCTTTGCAAGATCCCTTCAACCCCTCTCCAACCCACACACCATCTGTCAGGGCCATCTGTAAACCTGTCCCTGTGAGGAAGTAAGGCCTTTATCCCTGGGAGTTTGAGAACACCTGGCCCTGAGCCCATCTTCCTGTACTGGAGAAGCAGAAGTCCGGAGCTATGGCTTATCCTATCTCGCTCACCAAATGTTTGCTGGGCACATGCTATATGCCAGGCACAGCACTAGGCACTGGAGTGCACAGAGAGCCCAGCCAGTCATACAAAACTAGGCTTCATTCCAATTAATAAGAGAGCTGTGCTAATGGTATGTACAGAGTCCAATGGCGCCCAAAGAAAGGCAGTGATCAGCTCTGCCTGGGGCAGTCAAGGGGGCTTCAGAGAGGCAGTGATGTTACCCCTGGGTTTTACAGAATGCGTAGGCATTCAGCAGACCAAAGGAAGGTGCAGAGAAATCTAGACATGAGATGGAGCATAGGTAATATAATGGGGACAAATCTTGCAGACTGGAGAAACAGAGGCAGAAGACCCTTCCAGATGCCTCTGAGAAGGAGTGTATGCCTCTGAGAAGGAATGAAATCAGTTGCTGACTTGATGAGCTCAGACCTGGGTTTTCTGCTCTGATGTCCACAGATGTAGATGCTGAGCTTCTTTCATCCTGAGCCAGAAAGCAGGAGGACTTTCTGGACCTTTCGCATAAAAGCAGCAAGTGGATCGTTTCTGTTTCCTCCTACCCACGTCACCTGAGTTGGGCAGTGCATGTGGGACTGCTTCTGCCCCTCGCCAGAAGGGGCCCTGTGGGCTCTGCTCCCACCCCCTTGAGCCACTCCCCTGTGGGTAGAGTCATTGACAGCATGGCAGGCAGTACACAGCAGGGCTGCAAGAGTCAGGTGGAAAGTTACACGGTGAATGTAGGTTGCGGAGAGGGCCCAGCTGGAGGAATAATGCCACACAACCCATGGTCCCCAATCAGCTGGGCGAGCCTTATACCACCCACCGTGGCTTAAGGCGATTGAATAGGGATCCTGCAACTCTGCGGTCAGAGGCAACCCTCCCTTTGGCTCCGAGTCCCTTCCTCCCTACAAAGCAGGTTTCTTGGTGTTAGATTATTCCAGTGCTTATGCCTTTGTAAACCAGGCCTGTGGTTTCTCTTAAATAATGTTGAAGGAAAATAGCTCTCCTATTTATTCTACCCTTTGTGCCACATTCCCTATAGCATCTATGCAGATTCGTCCCAGCTAATGGGAACGAGGAGATCAGTCGGAACCCAGAGAGTCAAGGCAATGCAGGTTCTGATGGAAACCGGAATACAGCTGGGTACTTTGTGCTTCAGTGTACATGGGGCGGCCACCAGAGGAGAAAGGAGAGCAGGATTCCTGCGTCGGTTTAGACACAAGCTAGCCAGTGTCTCCTTGGACAAGTCAGCTCTCTCTAGGTCTATATTATTTTCTTTCTCTAGACAGCGAGTGTGAGGATAGTTGATGGGATGCAAAGCAGTACTCTTCCCAAAGCCTTGGGGAATGTCCTGGGGGAAACATTTCTGTGGGCTGGCAGAATGACATTTTGTTTTTCGGCTGCCAGGGGAGCCAGCGTACCAGGCCCCAGGAAACACAGACAGATGACATTTAGAACTCTGGAAGGAGCACCGTTCTAGCTATTTGGGATGCTGTCTGTTCATGATCACCCATAGCGTAAGCTGTGGGTGGCTTTCAACCCCAAACAGATCCTTCACCACTCTTTGAGTTTTGTGTTCTGAAAAGAAGGTTAAACAGTCCAAATGCCCGTCAACTGGAGAATGGATAAACACTGTGGTACATCCCTATAATTGGGATAGTTGTCAGCAATATAAAGAAACCAGTGATACATGCTCTAACAGGGATGAACCTTAACTACATTATGCTAAGTGAAAGTTGTAAAGGACTACATCGCTCGTGATTCCATTTATATGAAATGTCCGAAAAGGCAAATCTGTCAAAACAGAAAGCAGATGAGAGGTTGCCTGGGGACAGTGTAAGAGTTAGATGTGTGTGAGCATGAGGACTCTTTTCAGGGTAATGGATATAGTTTAAAACTAGGATGTTACTAAATTTACTAAAAATCGTTGTCTATTTAATTTTATGGATGCAAATTATACCTCAATGAAAAGACTGTTAAAAAGAAAAAAAGCAGAAAGAAGCTCCCCATTGAGTTTTCTCTAACATGAGATTATTCATGGCTGGCTTCCTTCTTGACCCCTGTGAGGGGCACAGGGGGATGGACAGCAGCCACGGCTTCCTTCAGGGAAAAGCCCTGCGCTGAGTTTTGAGGGTGCCGCAGGTAGAGTGACTCTGTTTTCTGAGCCAAAGAGGGAAGGGTGAGCCAGGCAGTGTCCTGGGTGCTATGTCCCCCATTTCCTTATTTATTCTTCACTTAATTTTCCTAACAACCTGGTGGGAGAGGTGCAGCACCCATCCGCCCATTTTAAAGACGAAACTGGGGCTCAGAGTTGAATCTTGTGAATAGTCAGTTTATAAATGAGGGACTGTGGGGATTTAAACCCAGGTCTTTCTGGCTCCCCCAAAAAAGTGTGTTTATGGGCCATTGTGCTCTTTGACAAGTAAAAAAATGTTTTAGGGAATAATGCAACAAACCATTAGGAAGAGTAAATGCCTTAAGGACCACAGGAGGTGGAGAATGTGATGAAGCTGGCCCCTGGCCCACCATGGGCTGGGCTGGTAGGTTATGAGGATGCTGACATGGACACGCCAACCTTTTGTAGCGAACAACCTCTGAGCCCTGGATATGCTGATTTGCAAGTTCCTCCCTTCTTTGTTTTGCTTGTAGGGTTTAAAAACCGTATTATGGAATGTTTGACACATTCCATAACAAAAGAATACTTACAGAAGAAGAATAAAGAATACTTATATGACCACCAGCTAGCTGACTAAAACATTATCTGGCGTGCCTTTCAATTCACCACACATGATGAGTATACAAGCAAGCCAAGTTCTACAGTGGTAGGAGACCACACTGCAAGCCAGAAAAACCTAGATTCAAATCCCAGCTCCAGCAGTTATTACCTCGGGAGATCATAAAACCTTCCTGAACTGCGTCCCTTAAGTAAGAGAGGGATCATAATCCTCACTTCCCAGGTTGTAGGGGTTGGATGAGATAGTTCCCAGAAAGCTTAACCCAAGACATGCTAATTTGTAGTAGCTCTTGTTGTTAGAAATAAGTTTTGGCCCTAGCCGGTTTGGCTCAGTGGGATGGGAGGCCTCACACCTTCTGCTCTTCAACTGGTCCTTGGAAGAAACTCTTGTTTCTTTATCAGCAGCCTCTTCCCCAGCCTGCCGCTAACCAGAGGGAGGGTGTTCCCTACCCGGTGAGGCTTCCCTTCCTCCAACCCCACTCCTTCAGCTTAGGGTCGAAGCAAAGCAGAGGGAGCCCCCAAAGTTCTTCCTTCTCCCTCCGTGTCCGTTTTGACCCTGGCTATTGCATCTGGTGTTAAAAGCCCTGCACACAAGAAGAGATTGCCCTGGGAGAAACACCCTCACATCCACAGCCTCTGCCTGTGAATAAGTATTTCATTCCTTCTCTGCAGCTCTGTATTCATGTCGTGAGTCAAATGCATTTTAACATCTGAAAAATTCCACTGCGCTCTAAAAGTTGTCTTATCTCCACTGCGCTCTAATTTCTTTTAATAGAGGAGAGTTTTTGCGTGAGTTCTTCATAGAAGTAAGTCCTGTAGCCTACTCCCCCACCCATCCCAAATTGAAGTTGTTTATTCAGTAGGTGAAGAGACCCAGAGCCACGTGTTGGAGGGCAGGGTGACCAGGGAGAGCAGTGTGAGGACTTGGGAGTGAGGCAGCAGCCACTTGGCACACTCAGGTGGCTGGAAGCGCAGAACTCGGACTTGGCAGTGCCCTGCAAAGACCAGTGAGTTTCCCCGGTGGCGGAGGGCTTCTGTGTCCCCGATCATCGCCCAGCCCCTGGAACAAGCCTGGTCTTGCTGGGGACGCTTACCTTTTTGGCTCCGCCCTTACTGAGAGTTTCCGCCTGGCACTTGCAGGCATCCAGTTGCAACTTGCCTCATGTATCCACTCTAATCCCAGCGGGAAAATAAGCTAATTTCTTTGTGGTTTAGGCCTGGTTTTAATTGACTGTGATACCAATGACACAAGTGTTCAGGAAATCTGTCGTATCCTAGACCTAGAGGAATGCCACTCAGGTGAGGGCTGAGGCAGCCCACTGGACAGGAGCAAGAACGGACTCCTCCTCTAACCGCTCTCTCTGTCGTCCCGCAGAAATCAGGAATGGAAACCTCAAGGCCATCCTAGGCCTCTTCTTCAGCCTCTCCCGGTACAAGCAGCAGCAGCAGCAGCCCCAGAAGCAGCACCTCTCCTCGCCACTGCCGCCGGCTGTGTCCCAGGCGGCCGGGGCCCCCTTCCAGTGCCAGGCTGGCACTCCTCAGCAACAGGTGCCAGCCACTCCCCAAGCCCCGTGCCAGCCTCACCAGCCAGCATCACATCAGCAGTCAAAAGCACAAGCCGAAATGCAGTCCAGGTGGGGGCTCCTTGCCAACTGATAATTCTGTTTTTCCAGGGCTCCTCCTTCCCACCGACCAAATTCTAGCCTGTGCTGCACGTGGTATTTATGCGAGCTTCTTCACGCTGAGAACGACTGATAGTTACTGAGGAGTTAGCATGACCTTGAGACGGAGGCGGCCTCCTGGGCCGGGCAGTGACATGTTCTGTTTTAAAGTCAGAATCGCCAGCAGCCAAAGCTAAGTAGCTGCTCCTGCCTTAACTCTGGCCTATGACACGCTCGCTTGTCTGCAGTCAACAGCCCCTAAAATAGACTTCAAACTTTTCTTGCGTGTTTGCCTACACGCTGGGTGTTCGGTGTTATATGTGTAAGTAATTTTCCCTGTTGGAGGCCATAGTTCTCCAGCAGATAGCTCTGCTTCGCCAAGAGAGACATGTCAGGAACGAAGAAGAAAGATGGCCAGTGGTCCTTAGCAACAGCCCTTTCCTGGGGGCCAGCATCCCTGCTGGGAGCAGTGCCCATGGAATGTACTGGGTTTTGTTGACCCTAGTGTGGTGGTAGTCATGTCGGCTGTGGCCCTTTGCTCTGCAGGACTAGGGCCCAGATTTTAGGGACTCACCATAGAGTGAAGTATAAGCTAAGAGTCAGGGGAGTTTCCATATATGCCCTGTATACTATAGGGTGTTACAGTGGGAAAAGTTCATTCCTAAACAGTTCTGCAAATCACCTTGTGGAACATTTGTTTGAATGGCAGCAAAAAAAAAAAAAAAAAAAAAGAGATTAGGAATTAGAACGTTTTTAAGTCATAGTAAAGTTAGAGAAAAGTCCTCTAATGATTGTTGTTTTTAAGTTGTAAACCTTTATCAAACCTCAATGTCACCAATCAAATTGATTACTTGATCTCATTTAATTTGTGCTAAAGAGCACAGGCCTTTGCTTCCGGGCCCCAGTACCAGCATTCATAAGCACAGGGCTTTCCGCACACCTTCACACCCTCAGCTGCCCATTGCGGTTAGGCAGAGCACAGAGCAGTTCACACACAGCAGGTACCTCACAGGCGGTTTCATGTTCCCATGAGAAGTGCTGGTTCCCGATTGTGCTGTTAAAACCAGCAGTTCTGGATGTGATGGAAATCAGACCCCCTCATGAATGATCTATTTGTATCCAATTCACGTTATGGAGATTTGTGAGCTAGCAGAAATGCCTGGACTCCCAAGGAGGACTAGCCAGCCAGGCAGCCAGCCTCTGCACCCTGCCCTGAAGGGCCATTCTTAGATCAGAGATTCCCAGCCGAACTGGATGACCTAGTGAGCAGGACTGATTCTGCAGTGTGCTTATTACTCGGGTGATGACTTGCTGGGGGAAGGGTCCTATGGGGGAAGAAATTGGGAAATAATCTGGGTTAAGTTGTTGTAACTGTTATTGAAGTTCTCAGATCCTTGAATCTGGAACATACATTTATTTAGTTAGTATTTGAATGACTTCTGCGTGCCAGCTGTTCCAGGCACTTGGGAGGTCAAGGGTGAGTGAGATAGCCAGGGTGCCTGCTCTCTACATTCTATGGGAGGAAGCAGGCAAATAAATGGGGGAAGAAAAATATCAGATGGTGGTGTTACAATAAGATGATTGGATTCAGAGGGACTGGGTCGGTAACTTGGGTTAGGTGGATTGGAGGGTCTTTCTGAGGACATGACACCAAAGTTGAAATATGACTGGCAAGGAGTGAGCCACGCAGAGCTCGGGTGTGGAATACATCAGGCAGAGGGAGCAGCTGACACAAAGGCATGTGGAGGAGCAGAAAGGAGGCTGGCGTGGCTGGAGTGCAGTGGGTGCTGGGAGGTGGGAAGTTAAAGGTGGCCCGTAAGCAGAGGCCTGCCACTGTTCATGTGGAGGACGTGTGAGTGATGGCGCCTGCAGTTGAGCAGTGCTATGGCCCTGAGGACGGGTCACAGAGTGCTGGCTAAGCTGGGCAAGAAGTTTGTACTTCATTCTAGAGGTGGCAGGAAGGCACCGGGGAGTCTTGAGCAGGAGAGAGACTTGACTTGATTCACAGTGTTTGAAAAAGCCACCTTTGCTTTTCTTTGGAGAGTGAGGCTGCAGGGGGAAGAAGTGGGGGAGGCCACCCACCATGGGGAGTAAGAATAGGAGGAAGGAGCCTGGTTAAGTGGTTTCTGTGGTCTCTGGATGGTAGTGGCTGGGGTCAAGGTGGTCAAGGTAGACTCATAAAGAGCTGGATCAACTCGTCATATTTTGGAGGCTGAGCCAACAGGACTACAGATAGAGTGACTATCTGGAGCGAGGGAGGGAAGACTCACAGATAAAGCCTAGATTTCTGGCTTGAGCATCGAGGGAAATTGTGGTACTGATGGAGATGAGGAAGCTGGAGAGGGGGACACGTGTGCTCTGTGAATCTTCAAAAGAGGGCATAGAAAACATCCCTCAAACATGGCCACACAACTCTTATTTCATAATGCATCTCACAGCCTAGGGTTCCAAGGCACACAGATGGAGAAACACTGGGCTTGTGTCACCTGGCCAGCCTGAGGCAGCCATTTCCAGGGTAGGCGTTTGTTTTCTTAAAAGAACCAGATGTTCCAGTTAGGTCACCTACCTCCCAGTAAGAAAAAAACATCCTGCTATTAATAAATGCTTTACCTAAAGACGAGCCAAACTCACTGAAGCCAGGTTTTCATATCCATTTATTGCAGAGGGTTCCTGCCATCGTGGTGGTGACAGGGGCTGGTCTTGGCGTTGCAGTCCTTCCTCACTCATCCTTTGTCCTGTCCCAATTGGGTTACTTCTGCATTTGACTGGTTTCATCCTTATATACTGATACTTCCTCTAATCTTTTCCAGTCCCAGGGACATGGCAGCCCATGCGAGCCCTCTGGCTATAAGTGTAAAAAATAGTAAAATTGCTTCATTGGCTCAGTTCCATTGTCTTACTCTCCCCAAATTCTGCCTGTAGTAACCAAAATCCCAGGGGTAATGGCTTGAGTCCCTGATCATCCATGTCAGATACGAGACCCCAATGCCAGGTTTCTTTTGGTCCCATGTTCAAATTTTGCCACATATGAACATGCCTACATACTGTAACTCTTTGGATAAGAAATACTAAAACTAGGCAACTTTTCTATGATGTTTGTGAAGAGGAGTTGTTGAAGCTGGCCAAGGACGTATGCGACATTAGCAAGAAGGAATCAGAGCAAGGTTTCCAATGATGGCCACATGGAGACACTTTTGCCTCTCTACCGCAGCTCTTCTCATTAATCTATGTGGTGGCTGAGGACTCGATCCACATTCTACCTCTCAAAGCTCCTCTATAGTTTAGAGGCCAGGAGAGGAATCTAGTACCCAGGACTTGCTTCTCTCTCCATCTGTGTCTACCTTGCATAGCATCACTATTCAGCTGTTTAGGAAAATCCAGAAAATGTATTCCTTCCTTCCTTCCCTCTCTCCTTCCTCCCTCCCTCCCTCCCTTCCTTCCTTCCTTCCTTCCTTCCTTTATTTTTGTCTATTCTCTTCTGTCTCTTCCTTCACTTCAGAAGGGAGTCTAGAAAGTATTCCTCAAACTTGGCCACAGAACTCTTCTTAATTGATAGAGCCAACATTGTATTTCTAGTGAAACCAACATTGTATTTCTCACCTCAGATCCTTTTAGGAACATGGATTCAAGAAAGGTAGGTATTTCCATCTTTCATAAGGCAGTATATAAATGTAACTTTTCCTTTTACTAATCCCAACCAAGATTCTTCAGATGTACAAATGTATGGCCCATAGCCCAAAACTTAGTACTCTCATAATACTTTAAATGATCATTTTTATACCAATGATAGCAAAAGTTTTCAAGATTGGCAAAACTTGCAAACATCTATACCCTTTTTTAGGGGTCAACTTTATGGGACATTCAGGACATTCGTCAGAAAAGCCCCCAGAAAAGCCTGTGAAATAGAAGCATCAAACCACTTTAGAAAGGTGTAAAGTTTGTTTTTTGTTTTGTTTTGTTTTTACCTGTCAGAGACCCCTTGCTTTAGCATCTCATTTTGAGAAAAGCGCCTTATTATGACTGGTAGCAGAAAAAAGATATTTGGTGTTTAAAAGAGAAAAGAAGAAAGAAAACCCCAAAAGTTTTTTGGTAATTTTGATAGCAGTTTCTTCATATTGGAAATTCATCCGATCACGAAAGTTAGACCTAGAAAGCAAGTTGCATATTGTGGGGAAGGTGGGCAGCAGAAAAACCAGGCGCATTGCATTATCATGAGACTGCCACCGTTTATTTGTGTGTCTAATGTATCTTCTCTCCCCTCACTCAGTGCTTCCACTTTTTTCTTTTCCCATCATGCAGTGCATCACCCAAGGATTCATCTCAAAGCAAAATCATCCGCTTCACTCTGGGTCAGAAAAAGATCTCTAGGTTAGACTTCCCCTGTGTCCTGCAAAGCATGGTTTCAACCCAACCCACTGTTTTCCTTTGTTCCTGCTATGTTTCCCGTTGGCCCCTCTTCCCACTTCATGTTTGCAGTTCAAGAAAATCAAACATGCTTTGGCTAATGTTGGGAGAGTTCTGAGAGTGGGTGTGGGGTCATTGGTTGTGTGTGTGTGTGTGTGTGTGTGTGTGTGTGTGTGTGTGTGAAGGGGTGGGTGGGGAGGGACAGAGTGAGGTTGAGTGTGTGTAATGTTTCTGCATTTCATTGGTTTGGGCTCTGATTGCTTGATCATCACAATCCATTCTGATTTAGGGAGTGGCGAGGGTCTAGGTGGTTTTTGCAGTGGTTTTATGATGAGTTTGGCTCCCTGCTCTGTCCTGACCCTGATCCCACCTGACCTGCATCTCATTTATGTGTGTTGTGCTTTTTGTTGTTGTTGTTACAACTACTAACGTGGAATTGGTTTTCTCTTGAGTTACAAAGACCTGAAGCATGACTCCCAATTGGTCAGAGGAGACAATGAAATAAGGCAGCTGTATCTCATTTTTGTTTCTGGATGCTCTGTGTACCGTGGAGGTAGCACCTAGTTCTCCTGAAATAACAAGTGGGCTTGCTCATTAGCTAGTTCTCTGGACTCAGTGTTTGGTGTCCTATCATCGCATCCTTAAATCTGGATGCAGGGAAGGGCCTATGGAGGGAACTGGTACAGGAGGGAAGGATTTCCATGTAGTTCTGCCTTTGACCGCTGTTACTGTCTCTCGGCACCCCTGGTGAGCCCCAGGTAGTCTGGCTCATTCTACCTGCGGGAGGCAGGGAAGCATATTGGCTCGAGTGCACCTTTTCATTTCAACTGGGAGAAAGCTCATGCTCACCACTGACTGTGGGACCCGGGCAGATTGTTTACTCTCCATGATCCGTGTTTCCTTATTGGTGATGTGGGATAGTCCTGCCTCACGGTGCGCTGTGGCTTACACAGAGTCATTTCTAACCTTTAACACTTGGATGCAGTCAGTGCACCATAGCTAGCAGATATGTTGATGTTGGTGTTTGGGGTCGACCTGGGGTAGGTAAGGCAACCAGGCCACTTCCAGCAAGTCCCACAGAGCTGATCTCTACACGACCGTCTTATGGAGAGGAATCTGGGCTGCTAGAAGTTTGGCCCGGCTGCTGAAAAGCAGATGCCATGGAGATGAGAGATTTAGCATTTAATCATCTTGTCTAGCAAAAAGCATCTCTGATTATGACCCCCGGCTCCCCCACGGCCCCGAGCATGTGCACGCAAGCTGCCATCCTTCCTGGGAGGGCCATCTTCTGCTCCCGGCCTTTGAAGTGGTTTTGGGGGGAAGAACAGCTTTCTTCCCATCAGCACGTACAGTGCGTGGAGCCGGGATGCACTGGCAGGTTACGTGCCAGGAACCCTAGCTTTACCGCCCTGCCTGCTGGGCTCTGCACATGTTGCAGAAATTGACCACGGCTCCAATAGCAGCAGGGTTTTTCTTCCGCCTCTTTGTTCTACCACTTCCCTTACACTTAATTTTTTTCTAAAAAAGCCACATGTGTATGTTTGAAAGAACCCATCTGTGTCCCCTGTCACTTTGTACCTGTGTTTGGACATGGAATGATCGTGTGATTTGGAGTTGCTCTTCCCTAGGAGCCGCTGGAACCTTCTGGCGCTGTAACCGATGCGGGGCGTAAATGACACAGGGTTGGCTGGCCATGCTCCTCTCTCTTTGCTTTGCTTCAGCGAGACGGGCACCCTGGCAGCATCTGCTGGGGTTCCTGCAGCTGTTCCACAGGAGCGAGACCCAGCTCTTCAGCACAGAGGGAATCTAATGTGCAGACAGCAGCTGCTTCCGGGCTGGGACTTGATAGGAGTTCTCCTGGTGCATAAGGATGCTCACAGTAATGAACTTCAAAATGCTAGCCAGAGGCTCAGGCTCTCGCCACTGTGAACTAGAAGACAGTCAGCGATTCCACTCAAGCTCTGCTCTCAGCCTCCATAATTAATGCCTCATTGCTGGGGGGCAGGACAAAGTCCAGGATTCCTACTGACATACTCTGGCCCCGCCTGCTTCTCTAGCCTCATTTCTCCCGCTCTGTTCCCTAAGCCCCAGCACACAGCCGACCTTTCTTTCCTCTCATTTTTACAGGCGTCCCTCTGCATAGCACCTCTGCCTCTCATCATGGCTCCCTACCTTCCTGCCGTCTACTCATTCCAGGTGCCACATCTTCTCTCAGGTTGCTTTTGTTTGGAACCTTTCCTGGTCATCCACCAACCTCCAGGGTTATCGTTTTCCTTTGAAGTTGCTTCTGAACTTTGCATATTCTTTTATCAATATGCGTGTAATTTAGATGTCAGCTGCGGCCAATCAACTCCTTAAGGTCTGGATGAGATGGAGCTAGAACCCTGTCTTAGTCTGTTGAGCTGCCATAACAAAATACCACAGACTGAGTAGCTTATAAACAACAGAAATGTATTGTTCCCAGTACTGGCGGCTGGATGTCCAAGATCAGGACACCAGCAAGGTGGGTTCTGGTGAAAACCCTGTCCCGGGTTGCAGACTGCTGACTTCTCACTGTGTCCTCACGTGGTGAAAGGGGCAAGTTAGTTCTCTGGATCCTCTTTGATAAAGGCATGATGTTATTCTCGAGGGCTCCACCTAATGACCCAATCACCTCCTCCCAAAGGCCCCATGTCCTAGTAGCATCACATTGGTCAGAAGATTTCAACAGTTGAATTTTGGGGAACACAAACATTCAGACCATAGCAAACCCCTTCTTCAATTTGTATAAAAGTCTAGTACCCTCCCTGTGATCGCTCAGGTATCTTAGGTTCTCACGGTCACCTTTGGCTTTGAAAGCCTGTATTTGAAGTCCTGTACTGATAATTCAGTCTGAATTAATTTGGTTTGTAAATGGACTCACCATCCCAAAGCACGTTTAGGTTCTCTCGTGGGTAATCCATCTAAGCCTTTTTCTGTATTTTCCATTCACTACACCTTCATTCGTGGCTTTTGTGTGTGAGGTGGATGTTGCTAAACATTTCAGAGGTAGAGGAGGCTTATTTTGGAGCAGCAACTGTCCAAACCCATTCACAGCCGAACCCAAGTTTTAAAGCTCATTGTTGACATAGATTTCCTTTGAAACATGGAAAAAATTACTAGGTCTTCATCCCAAATTACTTGGTTTTCCATTTGGTCAAGCTCAGGGAGCTGTCCTGACTAGGGTGCAATGGTGATGGGGGCAGACGATGATGCATCAGCCTGAGCTTTGGTGGCTTTCTATGGCTAAATATGTACCAACCATCCTTGATTTGCCATATCAGCTGCCCTCAAGGCCTTCAAAACCTCCTTCTCCATGTCTCAGTACACTTGGCACAACTCTGCAGCCATTCAAAGGTGCGCTCCCATCCAAGGGGTGCCTGTAGGCCCTGACTCAGTGAAGAGCACCTGGCGATGACCACCACCCACCCCTGTCCCATGGAAAAACCAAAGCTGTCTTCGTTATCCAAAACCAGGAATGCTTCGCTCTGGGGAGTAAGCCCCACAGATGGGTCAGAGGTATCCCAAGTATAAGGTCTCAGTCAGTCACAGACACTTGATGAAACAGATTCTCTTCTGGAGTGACCCTAGGGAGATGGCAAGTCCTGCCTGCCCACGCCTATCTTGCTCGTTGGAAAGTTGATCTTGGACTCTTTACGATGATTTTTGTCTAGCTCTCTTCTGGTACTTTAACCCAGACTCATCTGTTTCCTTATTTGTCTGATCCTTTTTTGTACCATAGCTTGTATCCTTTATGGCAATGCCCAATTCTTTTATGAACCTGGATGCTTGGCTGGAAAGATGGGTGGCGGGGGAACCAACATGCATTGAGTCCTGACAAGAGGCCGGACATTAAATCCCATTTCAAATTTACAACTATTTCCATCGGGTAGTTTATTATTATTATTATTCCAAAGTTACAGACATGAAACACAAATCTCAGAGAGGTTAAAAGACTGGTCCGATGTTATGTGGATGGAGCAAGCCATGTTCTATCTGTTCTCCATGCTGCCTCACAGAGAATCAGACTGCCTACCTAACTCCAGATTGTGCCCATCCTGTCCAATACTTTGATTTCCTGCCTCTCCAAAGGCCCTGTGCTGCCATGAAAATTCTGCGGTTTAGCCCCAGGTCAGGGCAGTGGGGGCTCCCCAACAATTCTGAAAGGAAAGCACCTTTTCCCTCCTCACTGCTTTTTGCTTCCCTGCTCTTTGCATATTCCACACTGGAGTAGAATGCTGTGGCCTGTGGTACCCGGCATCACTTAATACCATTGCTGTGGCATCATCTTGGAACAAGTGATGACCTATGTGGGCATAAAGACTCTTCCAGAGTCCAGCCCGAAGGAGCCCATGTCTGTACCTACAGGAGCTCTACCTTTGGCTGTGTCCACTCAGCACTAACTGGAGGACTTGCAAGATGCTGTTTGCACTTGAAGCAGAACCAAGAGCTACCAAGGTCTCATTGCTGGACCTCCTCAATCAGTTGTGCTGGCCACATCTGGTTCCCAAGCACAGGCACTGTCACTGCTGGTCTTGCACCCCACTCTGGGCCTGTCTTTATGGGTGAATATCTTCTCCAAACAAGAGAGGGAAAATGAACAAAGGGGCAAGCCCTCCTAGTGCAGTGGGAAGTGATGCCTCTGGGGGAAGAGCTCACCCGCTCCTTCTCTCCCAGCTCCCAGTCAGGGCACTGGGCCAGCTTCTTCTTAACTGTACAGATTTACAGTCCTCTCACACCAGCTCATGTTCTCTGTTTACCCCCCAACCATCTTTCTTGCTTGGCCAACAAGGAAAAGTTTAAAGTGATTGCCTGCTTATATCTAAAATGCTTCCAGACTGCAGACTTCGTCGGTGCTTGCAGATTTGCATGGAAAGAGAAAGCTGAAAGTTTTATGAGTTGAAAATTCAGACTTATCACTAGATCTAATGCTAGTCAGCTGGGGTTCCAGTGGCTTTTAAACACAGCTAAGTGGGTTTTACCAGAAAGATATAACTAAATATTTCACCATTTATTCATCTTTCAGCTTTGATGATTGGAAACAGCCCGTTTAGTGGTCCCTCAAACAAAATTCTGACTTGGGGTCTTACCCTTAACTCTTTGGGGAATGGGCCATAATATCTTTAGACATACTGCAAAAAAGTTTGCTGAGTTTATTCCCCAAACCTCCCAAAATGAGGTGTTTTACTTAAAGGGAAAGTGTGTGTTTTTAGGCTAACAGATTCCTCCTGGTTTCACAGAAAGAACATATGATTTGCTCCATCTACTGTGCAGAGAAGCTGGGCTTCAGCTCTAGAGTAATGCCTATGGAGACAGGTTGTCAGGTGTTGAAGGAAAATGTATGTCTGAACAGTGTTTCCAGCCAGGCTGTACGTTTTCATTGTAGATGTGTTGGGTTCTGAGTGGTAGCAGTTTCCTTTCTAATTATTGTAAATTATCTTTTTCTTAATATATGTCTGGATTATGGCAAACACCCTTTTCAGCACCTACCAGAAGCGATGCACACGCAAGGCCAACAATTTGGAGTCTTAATGGGCCTTTATATTCCACACTTGATAGAATTCGAGAGGACATGATTTGGCCCCATTATAAAGTAAAAATATGCATCCAAGGAAAAAAGGAAGATGAGCTTTGTATTTTTAATCAGCAAGTATATTCATATATTTTTCCCCTTCAAAATGTCTCCCTTTGCTTCAAGGAAAAAGGAAAACTGCTCACGTTTTGCTGTTGGAGCTTACTGGGGTCCCTACTAGCCTAGTTGTTCGTTCGTGGTTCCACTAAATCCTTTGACTGGCAAACTTCCACAGACCCCGTGTCTTGAATGGATTCTTCTGCCTCTCGCATGGTTGCGGTTCCTTCTCCTTGGACACTTCTGTTCTTCTGAGACTGAACCTGTTACTCTGTTGCTTTTGCATTTTAGACTTCCAGGTCCTACCGCAAGGGTATCCGCTGCAGGCAGCGACGCCAAAACACGTGGAGGGTCGGCCGCTGCTAACAACCGACGCAGTCAGAGCTTTAACAACTATGACAAGTCCAAGCCAGTCACCTCCCCTCCCCCACCTCCACCGCCAAGCAGCCATGAGAAAGGTGAGTCACCTTCTTTGGGGTCCTTTTGTCATCTTTCTTAGAACAGATCCAGTTCCTTTGGGGGAGTTTAGTCGGGGCAGGGTTGCTGATAGGGTGGTGGGAACAGATCATAGGACATACACTGAGTGGCCAGATTATTATGATCTCTGAACTATATAATAAAAGGCTAATATGCAAATTGTCCCCTCGACCAGGAGTTCGACCAGCAGGCAGGCCGGCCAACCGCCCATGTCCCCTCCCACAGGCCAGGCTGGCTGTACCCCACCCATGAACGAATTCATGCACCAGGCCTCTAATATATATACTGAGTGGCCAGATTATTATGCGTTTAGAGATCATAATAATCTGACCACTCAGTGTATTTGCCTGGCAGGAACTTGGTTAGCAAAGACATTAAGAGACATCACTGCCAGCAAGAATAGCTGTATTCGTCTGGGTGGGGCCCTTAAGAAACCTGGCTACAGATAGAAGCAATGTAGATTTGCAACTTAAAAATAAAGTTTCCTAGAGCATGCTCTATAGAGTTGGTCGATATCCAGAAGGACAAGTTTCTTGGGCTGTGCATTTTGTGAGCTAATAATGCTTTTTACCTGTCAGGAGTGATATGAGGGGAGTTACAAGGAGTTTTCACCCTTTGAGAAAAGTCAGAAATGTGGATTGGCTTAATGAAGATCTTGACTACATATAAGGAGCAGGCAACATTGCTCTTAGTGTTCTGATGATGGAACTTTTACCAAAAAAGGATATGATTTTTACTATACATAGCACTGAGCTTGTAGAATGGAGATTAAAAGTGAGTGGCCCTGTAGGGGCTCTTGCACTGAGCCAGGGAAATAAACTTTTGCTTACTTCAGTGTGTGTCTCGTTAGACATTGGAGAAACAGAGAAACTGAGGCAGCTTAGAAGATTCTTCTACACTAGGCAGAGCTCTCCTTCATTTCTCCCAGGCAGCGTGGTCTAGACTCACTGGGAGGACATGCTCAGGGCTCTTACAAGCATTTCCTACCTCATGGATGCTTCCTAGGGCTTGTGCAGGATGTGTCCTTCCTCTCCCGAGACCCCGGAGAGCTGCCTCCCACTGCCTGAAGTGACCCTGGAGCCTGGGCAGCTCTCCGACCGTGGATGAAATCAGAACCTCCCCCCACCCCTCCAGCTCAGGATGACTTGGTTAGTGGAGCTGGGTGTCCCTCCTCCCAGAACACCCGAGAGAATGCGCAGGGAATTTCTATAAGGCTGACAGAGACACACGGCAGAAGTTTCCCAGACACGGCATTGCGAACTCTGCAACTAGCAGTGAAGCTATAACCACGATGTCTCACCCAGTCAAGACTGTGATCCAGCCCTTGGCTTCTGCCGCAAGCGAACCATTTTTCTTCTTTTCTCTCTTCCCCCCAACCTCTCCTCCCCTCGCCTCCCTCCTTTCTTCACAGTGCCCAAGTGTGTTCTTTTTAAAAGTGTGTTCTTTTTAAAAGTGTGTTTAAATTACAGAAATAATATATGCTTTTAAACTGGTACAAGTATGTATCAAATAAAAGTTCTCTTTTATACGCTCCCTGAGGGATTCCAATATAAACCGCCCTATGCATACCCTTCAGAACTCTCACCATATATTATGTCTGTATGTGTGTATGCACATAGAAAATACATAGAAAGGTTTTTTTTATATAAGTAAATAGCTACATTTTATGAGTACCTACTATGTGCCTCATTGAATTCCCCCAAACTAGCCATGTTGGTTCCTATTTTACAAAGGATTCAACCAAGGCAGAGAGAGGGTAAGTACTTGCTGAGGTCACCCAGAGATAGTGAGAGGTGTAGTGGGAAGTGAGCCCAGGCAGTTTGATCCCAGAATCATGATTAATACTGTGCTTTTCATGGAAGTGGAAAGGAAATGCTGGAGGCCTGACCCAGTAAAGGCTAGTTTGAGAGGTGCAGGTTGAGCTAGAGGGAGAGTTGGGAAGATGGTAGGGACACCTGTACCCTCTGTTGGGCCAGCCTACCCTTGTCTCCTGTCCATTTAAGGAGAAACTGTCATGTAAAAATCTGAAGGATGGTTGTGAGACCATAGTCCAAGAAATTGAGGAAATAAAGAGAAAGTCCTTGTGGATGGAACAGGTGTGGCAGGATACAGAGTTGGTGGCTGGAACCGTGTCCCAGCCCCTACCACAGACCCAGGGCCACTGAGGCAGCCCTGCCAGCTGCTGTCCATCAGTGCTGGGACAGCCACCAATCTACTTCTGTCCTGGGCAGGGGTTGCCATAAGTGCGCCCAGCAGCCAGAGAGCCGGGAGGCCTCTTAAAGGACTGTGGCTGTGACTAGGCATTGCCCGAGAGGCAGACTTTGGTGTCAGAAGAAAGAGAAGTCATACTTAATTATCAAGCACATACTGTTTCCCAGGGACTTGGATATGTACTTTCTTACTTGATCATCGTAAACATGCTGTGACGTAAATATCACTCATCCAGTTTTACAGATAAAAGGCTAATTTAGTAACTTGTCTTCCCTGGTCATTGAGCCCTAGAATTCAAATCCACGTTCAACTCCGGATTGACCTCTGGCTCTGGCCTGTGCCCTTGGATGTCTGTAATGAAGATGCAGTGGGGTAATTCATGTGAGAATGTTTGGTGAGCTATGACTCTCACAAAGTCCTGTTAAGGATTCTGAAAGATGAAAATAACTGACCATAGTTCCAGGTGTGAGGGATCTGGGATAAAGCAGGCTTGGGGGAGATCTGGATATTTTTATACTGAAACTTTTTCACCATCCTGGGGTGAAAAGTCAGTGTGATTGTTGTATTTCTTCCTCCTTTCTTCATGGTCCCCTGTTCTCCCTTGAATCCGATCTTGATCACAGCTTATGAGGCAGCCAGCGTACACACAAAATATAGTGCGTTATGAGGGAACAGAAATCACTCAACCACCTGGCCATACGAGAGCATCCTTCACTTGGAGAGACACACACCTGTGAGTAGATGAATTGCAGTTCAGTGTGGCTGGTGCTGCAGTTGAGGTAGGGACCCTTTCAGATGAGGTTTGTGATATAATCTCGTCACCTGTTCCTCCTGTGAGTCAGGCCCTGGATGCATTGTTCCGGCATTCCACTCCTAGGTGAACCAACTCACAGATTTTTATTTGTAACCCATTGACCCAGGAATTCCACGCCTACCAGTTGATCTAATCACATAAATAAGTTAAGTGAGAATTTCAAATATTCTGTTAATAAATGACAAAAATGTTTCAACACACAGTCCCAGTTTTTAAGAGGAATAAAAGGACATTGTAACAGGCAATTTTTTAAAGCCCTGGAGCACTTCATACTTTGTGAGGAAATGCTAAAGGATTCCCCAAGATTTCATGTCCAGATATGCAAGTCCCCTCTTGTCATCATCTATAAATTTAGTCCTGATTACAGCGAACAATCACCTGTAATGGGAGATAGAAGAAAAGCCATACTTCACCCAAAATTCCTTAGCTTGTTCCATGAGGTGACCAAGCACACAGCTGAGACATAAAAACCAGAAATGTTCCTATATAGCCTGGTAATTTCCCTAGTTGTCATTACAGTTCTCCTGGTGAGGTCCGCCTGTGGTTTCCACCCCTCACTCCTGCAGGCACGAGCAGGCTCAGCCTTGCCTGGCCTGGGGAAGTCGTCAGCGGGTTGCACTGCAGAGCAGGTCGAGGAATGCCGGACGCCCGGTGGCTGTTCTCTTCCTCTGTTGGCTCCGAGTGGCTCTGGGCTTCAGACCAGAATCACAGATTTTCAGGGGAGAGGAATTACCTGTCTTTTTCAGTATTTGTGATATTATCTGTTTTCTCTTCCTCTTCTTTCCTCACATCCTCTGAATGTTTTAACACTGCCAGATATCAAATACATTGCGGAACCACACTGAGTGGCCAGATTATTATGATCTCTGAAAGCATAATAATCTGGCCACTCAGTGTATATCCTATATAATAAAAGGCTAATATGCAAATTGTCCCCTCGACCAGGAGTTCGACCAGCAGGCAGGCCGGCCAACTGCCCATTTCCCCTCCCCCTGGCCAGGCTGGCCGGAACCCACCCATGCACGAATGCATGCACCGGGCCTCTAATATATATATATCTTTTGAGTGGCCAGATTATTATACATTCAGAGATCACAATAATCTGGCCACTGAGTGTATGTGGTCTGTCAGGTGGGTTTGAAATCATATTCCTAGACTGAATTCTATGCATGTGGAAGATGTTTTCTGCTGAAGAATATGGTTTTCTTTATTTTATAGAAAGTATATCTTTATTACATTTTTGTTATAAAAATTATTTAATAATATTCAAAAAACACAAATTTATTAAAAGAAAAAGAACCCTACATAATCCCACCTTTCAGAAATAGCCACTGTAGCTTCTCTATTTCTTTATATCTATACTGTCATCTTTTGATAGATACATTTTACCTAATGTTTACTATTTGCCAGGTCCTATTCTAAGTAACAGTTTGTTTAATTATTACAGGAGTAATATACACTTGCATACATACATACTCTCACACACATGTGCATATGACTTTTAAAATCTTATAAATAAAATCAACAAATCAAGGCTAGCCTTTTCATAGGTCATTCTTTCTTCATAATAGTTGCATGGTGCTCAACCATATGAATTTACTTTAATATTTTTAATATTTGGTTTAGGTTGCTTCTATTTTTTTGATAATGTAAATAGTACTAAAATTAACATCCTTATAGATCTCTTTTGCACGTATACAACAGATTCAGTGGAATTGCTGCATTAAAGGATACGCACATTTTACAGTTGTTTTAAACATTGCCAAATTTCCCTCCCAAAAGGTTATATCTATTTTTAATTCCCATCAACAGTGTATGAGGGAACTAGTTTCTCTACACACTTGACACCACTTTTATTTTCATTCCCTTGGGCAGAAAATACCCTTTGAAATGAAGTAAGTTATTATAAGAAGCTATTTGAAATAAGACAAGATCACTGGCCATTTTCACTGCCCTTTGCAACCAGTGACCTTGGCGGGGCATGAAAGTTCTTGAACTTGAGATCAAGCTCTCTGCTGGCTGCCATGGCCTCACTCAAGGCACTCACCTTCTCCGGGCCTTGGTTTCTCCTTCTGTAAAGTGAGCCTGGGGTTATCCGTCACCTTGTCACTGTGAAGTGTGAATGAATTCTTCAGGTTTCTCTGGCCACATAGCCTTATCAGATGTGCACCCCGTTGGCACTTCCTGGTAGGTTTCCTCCTCCGGTCTTCATTCGGTGCCCTCCCTTCCTCTTTGCTCACTCCGGCCTGTCACCGGGAAGGGGAGAGTCAGATATGGCTGGAGACACAGTTTTACAGCCTTCAGCACGATGTCATGCCCGAGCCACATTAGGCCCATTGATCTAGAATCTCTATAAACTTGTCGCTTTGTGGTTGATGAACCAAGTGATTTATCTGAGTTAGTGATCGGGAGATGTAACCATGACTAAGCTGCCTTGCCCTGCCATTAGCCAGGATCCTGACATAAATTTAGACGAGATAGAATGAATTCAGTGGTCCTAGTCACATGGAAAAGACTATGGGTTTGGTGCCTCTGTTTCTTATTGTTTCATTTGTTCATTTTGTCACTCTTTATGTCCAGCATTTTGCTTGTTGTAGTGACAGAACTGAGACTGCTTTTCAGGGTCTCACAGCCTCGGGGGGTTGGGGGGGACAGGAGAGAGGAGGGGGCAGTAGTGCTCTGTAATAGGGACACACTCAAAGTTGGGAGGAAAGAGGTGAACGTAGCCAGGAAGGCTTGGGGAGGGCTAGAAAAGTGATGTCATTTGTGATGATTTCTCTCTCCAGAGTTTTGATGATAGAAAAGGAAGGGAAGGCTGGGAGGAATGACTCATCCTGCTGCTCTGGTCCAGGAGCTAATCTGAGAGGACATCTGCTGGGGTCACTCTATTAATAAACTCTTGTCCTATGCAGGGCCTGTCAAGGGGAAACTTCTGCAAGATCATTTCATTGTTGGGGTAGGGCCTCCCTTGGTCATGAGGAGACCTCTGCCATTCCAGAGCTGTGCACCAGGCCAGGGAGAGCGTGGTGCCCGTCAGAGCTCAGTGGGTGATCATCTCTGTGGGAATCAGCTGTGGAGTCACCATGACCCTCCAACCAGAGGCCCTTGGAGTCTGAGGGCTTAGAAAGCCAGCCTAGAGGTTTGAACTAGAGGATAGCATTGAACTTGAAGAAGTCTCTGGGGGATTGTCTGGAAATGGAACTCAGTGAACCATTAAGCCAGCTGTTGAGGCCAGGCAGGCGGGATGAATGAGAAGCTACCAAACTTAGAGACCTCACATGACATAGGAGGGGAAAGAAGCCTAGTATGTGTGAGAAGTTGCACCCGTCTCTTGAGCCAGAATAGTTATCAAGGGAGGGAAGGTTTAGGGTCCTGCGGTTAAAGAAAAGCATTTACCTTGCAGGCAGACAACTGAGTGAGTTCTGGCCGTGCCACTTCCCAGGGGTGTGGCTTTGGACAAGTGTAATGCTCACCAGGACATCTGCTCAGTCACCCTGGGAAGAGCATTCCAGGCTACACACAGCTCTGTTCCACCAGAAGGACATAGGTAGGAATCATAGGTGGCTGGCAGGGCAGGGCGAGGCAGGTGTTTCTGTTCCAGTGGAGTGGTCCTTGCAGCAGCCCATACCACCATCCAGGTGACATTGCTGCCCCCTCCCACCTCAGGTGACAGCTCAGGTGTGAGGCTACCAGACTCTCATACGGCAGGTGCAGAAATCACTTTAGCTTAAAACCCACATGCCCACAGGAGGCAGGAAATCTTATAACAGCTCCATAGGCATAACTTCCAGGGTTTCCCAAAGGACTAGCCCGATGAGTAGTGTCACAAATGATGACGTGTTCCCCAAGAAGGATTTAGACTTCAGTTATAGCTCTTCCCAGTCCAGATGGGTTTCACTCTCCAGGGTCATTTTCACCATCAGCAATGTTGCTTAGTAACAGCTGACATTCTGTCTTTATCAAGTTTCCAGAGGAACAGTGTTGCCAGGTTAGCTCAAGGTCAAATTCTCACGCAGAAGGGGAAAAGCTTCTGTTCATCCTTTTCCAACAGCGAGTCAGTTCACCTCTCAGAGATTCAGTGCATTTGCCTGTGAAGTGGCAACAGGCTGCTGTAGTCCATGTGATGGGAGAAAGTTAGATGTGATGCCTTCTTTCTAATTTTTTTCATAGCCCAGTTCAGATTTTCTGTACCTGTCACCTCTATTGTTCGTAGACATTTCCATGAAGGGGGTGACTTTTTTCCTGATAGCTAGTTTATGACATCGTGGGTTTCCTTTACATGGCATGAAAAAGTTGCCAAATTCTGATCTTTTGAGATGTTGTATCCTCACTTTGTTTGTTCTCTGTGGATGGTGCCTTTCATGAGTGGGCGGGCAGAGCTCAATGTGGCAGGTTTCATTGTTCTAGTTTGCATTTCATACCATTTTCCTTTTGTAATAAATTATTCACTTTGTCTAACTGAACAGGTGAAAAGACCCAAAACACACGGCCCCACTCTCCAAAATAATGCCTAAACAGTCGCATTTTTCCACTCCCTCACAGTAAATGCAGACTGCCCACATGTGACCTTAGAGGGAACAGGTCCAGAGTGATAGGTCTCTGTTAAGTCTGAAGCTCCAGTCCCATGATCTGGGGAGACAGTCAATTCGGGACTCTATCTAGACTGTTGTTTCTCAAAGTATGATTGATGGACCATGGACACGAGCTTCTCCTGAGGTCATTGCTAAAAACTCAAATCCCGAGGCTTTGCAGACGTTGTCCTAATTCAAATTTCTGAGTGAGAGCCCGCAGGCTGCACTCAAACCCCTGTCATTCTCAAAGCACTGAAGGTTGAGAATCCCTCTCCTGGGAAAGGGCTGCTTTTGCCTTCATGCTGCCCTTCAGTTCTCAGCACTCCCGTGCAGTGTGTTGTGTTGGGGAATGGGAGACACCCAGACTACTGCCTGGTATAGAGCAGGAGCTGAGTAAATAGGAAACCATTTAAATTCGCATGTAAATTTTGCTGTACTTATATTTAATTTCATCCTCAGAACTGGGCGCTTCTACTGTAAACTGAACTTGACTTGCATCGGTCTTCATGTCTTCATTTGGTTTTGTCCTCTTGCCTCACGAATCTTTAGTGAAGTTCTGATTTTAGTTTTTTAAAATGCCAAGGCTGCCTCGTTTTTGTTGAGGTAATAGTAAATAAGGAAAAGGATTTTGGTTCCATACTTAGGCTGAAAATACAGAAAAGAGAGTATCCTTGTGGGGTCTAGAGATGGTAGCGGAAGGAATACAATGCAAGGGGGTGCTTCAGGGGAGAAGGTCAGCTCACACTTCCCCTGATTGGACAGTCGTCTTCTGGCTCTGGCTCTACTCAGCCCTTGAAGAGCTTGGTGTTAACTCTGTATGAGAAAACTCTCTGATGCAGAGGGAGGGTGAGCCCTAGGAAAGTACCTAGAGAGGAGCCCGAGGGATGCACCCTCCTTCCTGTACTCCATCCTAGACCTTGTCCCTAACCTCTACCATTACACTAAAGTCCAGCATGAAGGCGAAAGCAGTTGTATCTGGGACAGTCTCTCTGGGCACCTTTGAAAACCGTTTTCTTGATCTCCTGTGTAATTCAGAAGAGCCGTGAGAGGAGACTCATCAATCCCTCTAATGTGTGAAATTAATAACCTGTAAAGCAATGCCATCCTTAGCTCCGGATGAGAAGTATATAACCAAGGTTGCCTTTCTCTAACTACGGATGTGTTTCCCAGCCATTGTGCGAGCTGTGGTTCTGCCATATATTCTTTCTCTGGCTTTTTTATGTTAGGGAGAATGAGTAGAGGAAAGAGAGAAAATACATCATTTAGGAAGACGAAATCTATTTGATTTGTCTTGTGTCAGGAAGATGACTAGTTGATGCTCCTCTGATCTCCAGGTGATAAATCTGATAGAGCATTTCGTTTGCTTCCGTCTGCTGTGGAAAGCGTCACACATACACGGATTCAGTTTAATTTCAAGGCCCATTGGTAGGGGAAGTATTTGCATCTCTGCATGCTCTCCTAGTCATTTTTATCCAGGTGTCATCTGCAGTCCGGGCTGAGTTTAGTCATTGATTTAAATGTCCTTTTGAAAAAATAGTTTTCTTTCCCAAGTGAGGTATGTGACAGTGTTCATCAGCATGAGAAGATAAACATGTTTTAGGATAAGTGGAATTACCTTTTCACAATGCAAAGTACAGGAACAGGATGCTGGTCAGAACCAGGGACACTCTGGAACCACACAACTGGACAGGTCTGTAGCTGCAACAACTCAGCGAGGAGTTTCCTGTGAGCACATACATGGCTGCCTCTGTGCTGAGGACATGGCTCCTCGGGCTTAAATGAACCTTTAAATGATAAAATGCCAGGTTTCCAGCTGCCGCTTGCCTCCATGATTCTGTCAGTATGTGCCATTCATTAGGATTCCAATACATAATCCATGTGCCACGGACCCATCTTCTGATGAGGATGCCAGAGGAGGGATAACAGAATATTCATTTGCAAGATAGTGGCCACAGCACGTCCACGTTGTGGGTCTCTGCTGCCCCCTACTGCCCGCGTTTTGTATCACACCTCTGACCAGAGCCTTGGTGTCCAACCCGGCTTTCTCAGGGCACTCTTGTTTCGGAAAATAAAAGACTTCACACTCTAAATGTTTTTCTTTCAGACAGGGCCTTCCCCACGTTTGTTTCCTCAGTTTGTCATAATGCGTGTGGCCTGAAGAAACCCACACGGTGGGCGTGATCAGGTTCTTGTGGCATGGTGGAAAACTCTTTTGGGTGGTGAGGAAGCCAGAGCAGGCCCGAGCCTTCACAGGGCTCCCACTCCTCCCCTCAGCGATGCCGACTGGGGGATTCAAGAATCGGGTCTGGCTTGGAGGAGAAGGGTCCTTGGAGGTACTGAGAGATTTTGCTGTGAGAAAAGCTACGCTACACTTGGCTTCATTTTCAAGAGGCAGCTCATTTCAACCAGACTGTATGGCATGGAGTCAATAAGTCTCCCCTCTTGATTTTGCATCGTGTCCTCGGAACTCAATCTGTCATCTATTCAGCACACTTTGGGGGCCTTCTATGTCTCAGGCATCATGCTAGTCACTAAATATTCAAAAATGAAAACAAGATAATGGTCTCTGCCCTCGTGGGACTCACAGTCTAGTGGAAGAGACCGATATTAGATAAAACACAGATACTCTCATTACACTTGGTGGTAACTGCTTAGCAGAAAGGTTAGGTGCTCTGAGAAAGAGTAAAGGAAGGATGATCTTGATTGTCTGGATTAGGTAGAACCTCATCAGGTGAGACCCAGGGACGAAGTTTGCAGGGGTCCTCTGTGCTCAGAACATTACTCTCCCACACAGTGGTTAGAAACAAAGGATGTTTCAGGAACAGTTTTATGGAGAAAAACCAATTTCCTTTTTAAATGAAGGTCTGTATCCTGGGCCAGCGTTTTTTGGTCTCTGGTCAAAGAGGGCAGAACTAAAAAATTACAAGGAGACAAACATTGGCTCCATCAATAATAATAATAATAATAATAATAATAATAATAATAATAGTAACCATTTCACCTTCCTCACAGATGAACAGGCTGTCGTGGGAGTAGAGGGTTCCCTGAGCCCAGAGGAACTGAGCAGAGGCTAGCTCATTACTTGCTGAGGTTACTAGAGGTAGGGTTTTATATTAGTAGATAGGTCGGAGTAAATAGACTCTAAGATCCCTGGCCCATAGAGGATTTGATGGTCTCAGGCACAGGATAGAGTTTGTGTGGTCTTCCTAGGTCCTGGGAAGGCCTAATACTGACCTGTATCCCCCACAGTTTATTAAAGTTCCCAATGCCCTGCCTTCGGATCGGCTCCTTTGAAGGTCTTCAGTCATTCCAAAAATGCACTTGATTCTTGAGTGTGCTGCAGTTCATGCAGATAGTGGGCTGTGTACAGTTGGTGGTGACTTCTTTGACTCCATGTACACACTTAGGGAAGACTTCTCCCTTAATTTCAGATAAGTTGTCTTGAATTTGCCAAGCTTATACTCTAAGGCCATCAGAAAGGCCACCGGCTAGGATCCCCGCCATGTGGAAGAAGCCATGATTACTGAGGGAGGAGTTATTCATGGCTGGTTGCAACCATTTAACACTTAGATTCATTTTCTTGCCCTCTCCTAAGAAGAGCCAGCTATAAATAACTACAGGCCATTCTCCATGCAGGATTATTTTTCCCCAAAACCTATTTCACATACATGCTGAAGGGGGCAGCATTCCCTCATTAGGGAAAACTAGGGAGAGAGCCCACCTTACAGGGAAGAAACCAGGCTCTGGCCCTTTCATAATAAACCTGCTTAGGGAGCCAGGGGCCTTATATTAAATTCATCTGGTTCTGAGTCAATGCCAGTGGGTACCTGTGAAGGAGAGTGACTTTTCCATGTAGACATACATGCTGGGGCCAGGGTTGTAACCAGGGCCACCTGCCTCCAAGCTGTTGCTCTGTTAGCCTAATTCTGAGCCATTTCGGTCTCAAACCTTTTCTTCAGAAATAGTGATTATTTCCCCCAGTGCATCATGGAACCTGTTACTACCTAGGAAACGGTAAGTAATAGTGAAGTTTGTGGTAGCTAATCTTTTTCTGGACCCTCCAGCCTTGATACAATTGGCGAAGCAGATTCTGGCTTGTTGACACCTATCTCCCCAGACCCTAAACATTATGGTTTTAAATATTCATTTGGCCCAGCCGGCGTGGCTCAATAGTTGAGCATTGACCTATGAACCAGGAGGTCATGGTTTGATTCCCAGGCAGGGCACATGCCTGCATTATGGGCTTGATCCCCAGTGTGGGGTGTGCAGAGGGCAGTTGATCAATGATTCTCATCATTAATGTTTCTCTCTCTCTCTCTCTCTCCCTTCCTCTCTGAAACTAATTAAAATATAGTTTTTAAAAAATAGTAGCCATTTGTTAGTTCTTGAAAGGCTACAGATTGACAGGACAGCTCTGCCAAGGTGTGCCAGGCTCTGGTGATCTTGGTTGGCCTTGCTCATGTGTCAGAGGTTGTCTGGGTGGTTGACTGAATGCTGGCTGGTCTCTACTGAGATAACCCAGCTTTTTCTACCTGGTCGTTCATCCTTCAGTACTCTAGTCGAGGCTCTTCTCTTGGTGGTGGACGAGTTCCAGGACAGAGGGTTAAAGTGTACAAGGCCCTGAGGTCTAAGCTCTGAAAAGGGGCTTCAGTTCTCTTTGCTTTATTCTGCGGGCCAAGGCATGTCGCATGGCCTGCCCAGATGCGTGGGGGTGAGGAACATTCTACCTATTGAGGAAGGTGCTGCAAAGTCACATTACAAAGCATATGTGAGGCAGAGAGGGACGGAGACTTGGGATGGCTTTGCAGTCAATCTACCACAATACCGTATATAAGGTGGGGCCAATAAATATGTACTGATGGATTGGTTTCACTTGTCAAACTAATAGTCTGTATTCACTGCGGCCACATGAAAATGACAATACTCTGAGCTCGTAAAAGGTAAGCTAAGACACATTTATAGTTTCCTACAAGTATGGGGGTGTGTAGCTCTGAGAGCTCTCAGTAGGAGAGTGACTGAAACATCCTTGGTTACTCCAGTCTCACAGAAGTTCTCTCTGACTAGCAGATATAATCCATTCATTGAGGGGACACAACCTCTGCTTGCTTTATGAGGCCCCCTCTGGCCAAGGTAGGAACTACCTGTGAAAGTAACATCTTGCAAAACAGGCCTGGCTCTGCTTAAGCCTTTGGGATCCTTGATCCTCAGATACCCAGGCTCTTCTACTTCTTTTTTCCATTCCAACTGGCACAAGTTGTCATGTGATGAAAATGGTCAGGACCCCAGGGGCTAGTCCCAGCAATTCCACTTGATGGCCATGTAAATTTGATGGATTATTTGACATCTCTGAACTTCCAGTTCCTCGGCTCCAAAATAGAAGTGAGAATAGCACCAACCTCATAAAGCCATTGTGAGGATGACATGAGATGGAACATACGAACAGCTGAGCTGGGAACCCCAAAGAGCCACTTCTCCACTCCTGGTGTGTTGCCTCAGATCAAAAGTCTAAAGCAACCACATCTTGCTTTGCTACATCTCTTCTGGGTAATCTTCGGTGAAGGATGGTTTTGAAAACCGAGGGACCGAGAAACACAGTGACCCTCACTAAAAGAACAGCTTGTTAGCAAGTGAACATTTATCAGAGTTTAGTAAATAGCCATCCACCTGGTTATCTTTTGCTCCTGTATCTTAGAAATGTAACCTATTGATTCTTGAAATTCCCCCACTGCCACGCATTGAGAAGGGGAAATTCAAGACAAAAGCATTGATTTAGACAAGCAAACATATCGGAAGAAGCATTTGTTAGGTTGTCTTTCCTTTTAAATAAATTGGCTACTAAAGTAGAAGAAAGCAGATATACCTTTCAGCGGAGTTTTAAATAAAAGGATATTAGCCAACTTAATTATATTCCTTTAAAACAACTTTAAAAGGTCATGATGGATGACTTTTGCACAGTGTTTTGGAACAAAGGGCCCTTTGATTAGTAAAGGATTTTTTTTTTCTGAATGTAATTCCTTTTTTGTTGTTGTTGTTTGTCCGTCATCTTTTAGTCTGGGCTCTCTGATCATCTTAATTCACCCAAACCCACAATTTGAAACAACCTGCTGCCCGGTTTGTGGGAGCTGGTGACTGAAGCATCTTTGGTCAATAGAGGAAAAGCACTGCGGCTGAACCGACAAACAACCCCAGGAAAGGCCTGGAGCGATGCAGGGGGTGGCGGTTTCTGCATCCCCTTCTGCCTGAGCATGCCAGGGTGCCACGGCTCTGGCCTTGGGGTGTCGTCAGCCTTAGTGGTCATGTCTTGGCAAATGAAGTAGCCACTGCTGGCCGGAAACTGGTTAGGACTGTTCAGTCTCATTAAGGAGCCCCTCAGATCACCTTCTGGCATGAAACGCTCTAGAAATCATCAAAGGGCTGAGGTAGAGGCTGGATTCCTTGAAGTGCGTCCAAAGGCTTTGGCATATCTGCCTTTTGGATGAGCTTAACTAAACAGAGCGCTTTTCAGGCCTGGAGGGGAGAGTTGGGGGAAGCTCCCTGGCACTGAGAGCAGCACTGAGGTGGGGGTGGGCAGGGCAGGAGGAGGGGTTAGCTCTAACTAGCCCCCCACTCCCTGGCTTCTTCTCTCCCTCCCCCTCCCAAGAGCTGTTCCTGGCCCTCACTCTGTGCTGTGAGGGTAACTTCCCAACGCCAGGAGGAGCAGGGAGCACATCTGGACTTAGGTACTGTAAGCACTTGACATGTGGCTGGTGACATGAGGAACTGATAGCTGTCATTTAATATATGCAATGTTAATTCATGTAAATGGCCACACACGGGTAGTGGCTACAGTATCTGACAGTACAGCTCTGGGTAATAGTTTAGCGAACAACCAGAGAGTCTGCTGTTGAGTCTGCCATTAAAAAGTGGCTTCCTAGCCCAGCTGATGTGGCTCAGTGATTGAGCATTGACCTATGAACCAGGAGGTCACAGTTCGATTCCATCAGGGCACATGCCAGGGTTGTGGGCTTGATCCCCAGTGTGGGGTGTGCAAGAGGCAGTCAATCAATGATTCTCTCTCATCATTGATATTCCTCTCTCTTCCTTTCTGAAATCAATATATATATATATATATATATATATATATATATATATATATATATATATATATATAAAGAGTGGCTTCCTAGTCACAAAAGACCAATTATTTTATGAGTCCATTTATATGAAATGTACAGAATAGACAACTCTATTTCAACAGAAAGTAGATGAGTGGTTGCCAGGGGTAGCAGTTGGACTGGGTGTGTATGGGGAGGAGGTGACTACTAATGGGCACGGAGGGTTGTTTTTTTTGCTGTAATTTTTAAGAATTAGATGGTGATGTTGGTTGCACCAAAACCATTGAATCATACACTGTGAGTGGGTGAGGGTTAGGGCACATAGATTATATCTTAAAGTGGTTGAAACAAATGGCCGCTTTCATGCTATAGTCAAGCCAGTGTGCTGACTTCAGCTCCACCCCTGCCCAGTGCTCCTGGGCCTCAGCTTCCCCTCGATTAAAATGAAGGTGTTGCCTTTGCCTCAAAGGCAGCAAAGAAGAGAATTTCTGGTCCTCCTCTCCCTTTACTTCCATCCAGTTCCAATGGGATGGTCCCTTGGGTGGAGAATGAGCCCCTCTTTCTGGGAACCCAAATCCAGAGGCTGCCTGCCCCAGTTCCAGGAGAGCCCCAGGCACCCAACAGCTTTGAGGCAGGTAACGGGCTGCCCTGCCCCATCCAGTCCCTCTGGAACCATGGTGTAGATAGCCTTTGGTGCAGGTCTGGGAATTTTAAATGACAGCTGAGATGTGTATCTTTTTGCCTTTGATCCAGATAAAAACCGATAGTGACTCTGAGTTGCCAGTGGATCTAATGCACAGGAGCAGCTCTCCATCCCCTCAGCGAGTGGGTTCCCGGGGGACAGGGCGGAGGTTCCTGGGTGTAAAATGTCTTGCAGGTCTTAGTGGTTTGTGGTCAGAGGATCCCGTGGAGTATCCTGGAAGTGCATTCCTTCAGGAGCAGGCTTGAGCGGGTATTTCCCCTCTCCAGCTCCTCTATGGGCTTCAGGAAAACAAAGGTCCATCAAAGGGTCATAAATCATGGCATAAGAGGAAGTAATTGCTACCATCACCTTCTTCTTCGCCCTCTTTATCACTTCCATAAAGCCCTATGTGTGTCAACAAGCAGACATTATAAATGCCTGTCTTGTGAATGATTGAGGACCTGCTTTTAGTGTAGGTGAGACCATGGACTGTGACCAGGAAGGGTCATTGCTACAATAATAATCCTTCCTACCATTACCAGGAGATGTCAGTGGTATCTTCTCCATTTTACAGATGCAAAAACAGGCTCAATGTGATTAAACAAGTCACCTACATCATAGAGCTGGCAAGGGCCAGACTTCCGATTTCAACTAGGATATCTGATTCCAAAGCTGGTATTTTGGTTATAACCAGCATACTAGCATAGAAGTTACTTTTGAGTAAGTTCACCCCTCACTGAGCCCCTCTTGTGGGTCAGGGGTTGTACTAATCGCTGGAGAGGCAGTTCTGACCAGAACCAGCAGACACTAGATGCATGGTGACTTAACTGCATAGAAGGAGAGTATCTAGACTGAGGGAACACGCCCAGTGACTAGGGTGTGAGAGAAAGCATGGTGTGATCAAGGAAATGAAAGATGCGTGTGGGCATGTGTCTGTCTGAAACAGCCAAAACGACTTTCTCAATTCTACTCGGCACATCAGTGCTAGACTCTGAGTTCTCTGAGGGCAGGTAACATTTTGCTATGTTCAATAAATCCTTATTGAAAAAAGAGATGGTGGCTGGAATGGGATTAGGACCCAGGTTTGCTCAGTGTGTTTAGTGCTCTGCCCAGACATCTCACTGTGCAAACTCCTAGACAATTCCAAATCTGTCTTGGACAGTGGATGCTGTGATATTGTGATCTATAATGGATATATATTTGGTCTTCTTCCCCTTTTCTGGCATAGTGTTTCTAAAACCCTTGGAATTTCCTAAGCAATGAGTGGCATAGAGGAGTCTTGTTAGGTTAATGACTTTGAGAAGGCACTTAAGGATGGGACTGGTTGCCAGTGGAGCTAACCTTGTGATTAACGGGTTAGAACTTTAAGTTCTACCCCCTGGCTTAAAAGGGAGGTGGGGGACTGGAGGTTGTGTTCGATCACCAATGGTGAATGACTTCATCAGTCATGCCTATGTACTGGAGCCTTTGGTTTAGAGAGCTTGCCATATGCATCTGTTCCATCTGGCTGCTCCTGTTATAATAAGCTAGAGGCCCAGTGCATGAAATTCGTGCACAGGTAGCGTCCCTAGCAGCTGCCGGCTGCCGGCCGGGGTCTTCCTTCGTTCTGCGCCACCCCCTGGTGGTCAGCACATGTCATAGTGAGTGATCAAACTCCCAGTCGTCCAACTCTCGAGGGCACACTTTGCATATTAGGCTTTTATATATGTAGATTAGTAGCCTAGTGAGTAAAATGTTTCTCTGAGTTCCATGAGTTGCTCTATCAAATTAATTAAATCCAAAAAAGAGGATCATGGGAACTTGCAATCTATTGCCAGTCAGTCAGAAGCACAGGTGGCAATCTGGGTTTGCAGCTGGTATCTGAGGTTGAGGGATGGGCAGTCTTGTGGGAGCCCTTCACCTGTGGGATCTGATGCTATCTTCAGGCATATAGTGTCAGAATTGAGTTGAATTATAGGATACCCAGCTGATGATGGAGAATTGCTTGGATAAGTGGAGAACACCTCCCCCACACATACACTTACACATGGGAATTGGTACTAGAATCCTTTTAATGACCCAGTGGGTCCACACAGGCCAGTCAGGGCAGAAATCCATTTTCCTGGCACTGTGGAGCGAGAAAACCCAGCCCAGAGTAAGACACACACACACACAGTTCTGCCCAAGGAGCTTTGCTGACATGGTGGTGGGCTCACAGTAGAAGGGAAGGCCCACCAGGACCCAGTGACAGATGTACTTGTGGACACGAGGGCCCTGATGGAGCTCTGGTGATGTAGACCTGGGCCAGCTACATCCCAGGGAGTTTCAATGGCTCTTAGCAAAAGGCAGCTCTGCCTTCGTGAGCCCATGATGACTCCCACAGCCACTGTGGCAGCCAGGTCTCCTTGGTGAGAAGGTGGGCTGCAGGGACTTCATCGCTGATCCTCTGCCAGGGTAGTGCTCCACCGAGGAACTTGTTTTGGTGCTTACATTCTAATTTTTAAGCAAATGTCTGTTGGGTCTTGATTCTTAATTTTATCTCATTAAATAAGGATTAGTGAACTCTCTCTCTCTCTCTCTCTCTCTCTCTCTCTCTCTCTCTCTCTCTCTCTGTGTGTGTGTGTGTGTGTGTGTGTGTGTGCGCGTGTGTGTGTGTGTGTGCGCGCGCGTGTGTGTGTGTGTGCGTGTGTGTTTTGATTAGTGAACTCTCAAGAGCAAGTGGGCTAAGGTCAATTGGTTTTGTAATTTTTTAAAAAAAGAGTAGAAATGAAATTGAGATCTGGACTCTAGGACATTTCCCCCTCTTTACTTGCAGGGGGGTGGGGGGACTGCAAAAAAAAGTGATTTTCATGCATTTCTGTATCTCTTGAGAAAGGCTGCTCTGCTTTCAAACACCCGCAGCTTTGAGCAAATATTTACATTCCACCTAATCAATCACATTTGGACTTTACCGTCTGTGCTGCTGGTTACTAAAATGTTAATTAAATGAAACAGGAAAAAAACAAAACAGTGTTTAACTGTAATATTTCAGAATGCCTGACTCTCCTTATCCCCCCATGAGACTGGTCACTGCTAATGGCTGTGTCCCATAACCCATCACAGAATAGACACTCCTTAAAAGAAAGGCCCAGCTGGCGTGGCTCAGTGGTTGAGCATCAACCTTTGAACCAGGAGATCACAGTTCCTTTGATTCCTAGTAAGGAGGGTGCATGCCTGGTTGCTGGCTCTATCCCCAGTAGGGGTGTGCAGGAGGCAGCCAATCAATGATTCTCTCATCATTGATGTTTCTATCTTCTCTCCCTCTCCCTTCCTTCCTGCAATCAATAAAAAATATATATTTTTAAAGAAAATGCATCCTTCAGAGTCCATTTCAAATACCATCTTCCTGAAGACCATCCCATTAGTTTCACTGGAAATCCTCAACTTGGGGGCATGACATTATGGGTACTCCTATTCCTAACTCTGGAATGATTTTCCTGGGGACCCAAATTTTGTCTGACTTCTCTGGGTACCCTACCTGCCCCTCCAAGTGAATCCCTTTGTGCATTTGCTCACCCAGTATGTTTGCATCCAGATGGACTTCCATGGCCTGAAAACATATTGGCAACTCAGAAACTCGACTAAACAGACATTTTCAGTGCACAGTTTGACTGAAGGCGGGGATGGGGCGTGCCATCTGAGTTGTCCCAGGGAATCCAAGCATTCCTGGCTGCTATTTTAAGGCTCACCTCCTAAATCGATAGCCTCTGGGTTTATTTGGTTTAAGTCCTGCTCTGGAAGTTGGCTTGTTTCTGTGCGCCAGCATTGCTGTGACAGCGGCTTCTCTAGGACTCTGGCCGGGCACCTGCAGAATCAGTGGCCTTTCTCTCCTTTCCTCTGTATGGACAGCAGGTTTGAATCACCCTGCCCTGGTTTCTGTAACATAACCAGGCCAGAAATCCTTTGAAAAACGTTGAGGATGCCTAATTTGATCTTTATTGCAATGAAAGGGAAGCATCACCTTTGTACACTTTGTATTTTTGTGTTTGGAGATGTATTAAGAACCTAAAAGGGCCTCCTTTCTCTGCTCTTCCTGTTCCCTGCCCATCAACGTGGGTGTGGGGGCTCCTTTCAGTCAGGAATATCCCATCAGCCCGCTATTTCCATCCATGTCCTTGGCAATTCTTGGAGAAGTCTATCTGCTCATTGCTTTGCTTCTGACCACCCCAGGTGAGTCTTCTCTTGTTGGCTGGGTCTGTTCTGGCTTTCTCATGGCTCACGCACATCCTGGCGGAGCTCTTCCCTTTCTTGCAGGGCGAGTCAGAATCTCTCCAAATGGTAAGCTGGTCAGATGTTAAAGTTTAGCCAGAGCCGCCTGTGGGAGCCCCTGCCCAGTGCCAGCTGAGTCTGTGCCTGTCCTTCCCTGAGAGAAGGACTTGGAGGCACGAGGGAGGGAGGCACACAGCCCCAGCGCTGGTCCCAGGTCTGCTCCTAATTTGAAGAATGATCTTGAGCAGTAAGCACGCGATTGGTCAGTATCAGTTCCTAGTTCCTATTTTGCTGAAATACTTGAGCTTGTAGATCATGTATCTTACCATTCCATGTGCAATATCCCTCTCTTGCCCATTGGAACCCACCCAACTCACTCGATCCTCAAAAGAGTGACATAAGGCTTTGGGTGCATGGTAGATTTTTCCTGGAGGTTTAGGGCCATGGAGGGGTTACAATGCTGCAATACAAACAGATTAAAATGGAATATTGGACCTACTGCATTGTTCAGTGTCCATCTCTCCCTCCCCTTTCTTATACAGAGCAATTTATCTCTGTCTTCTTGTCTCCTTCCAGACCCCACCCCCACCACCTCATCTTCCACAATTGGAGTGGCCTAGATCCAAGGTATTTCCCAAACAAAGCTTCTAAGAGGAGCTCTGGTACCAGCTGTTAAAATCATATTGTTTTTTCACATTCCTCCCTCTCCAAAGCTTGGTAGCTAGTCCCTCCAGTGAATAATTTGATTTAACTCAAAAATGGGACACAACTTGCTGTCCCAATTCAGTGCTTTAAATTTGGGGCACAGCAAGTCTAATGGTTTCAATGAGTCCATCAAGGGTTAGTTTTTGGTAGGGTAGGGGTAGGGGGAAATCCCAAATAAGAAATTGTCTTATTTTCATAAAGAAGAAAACGACTTTTCTTGAGAGGGGGAAAATTGTAGTCGGGAGAACCTCTAGAGCAGGGGTGGGGAACCTTTTTTCTGCCGAGGGCCATTTGGATATTTATAACATCATTCACAGGCCATACAAAATTATCAACTTAAAAATTATGTTTCTATGAAAAAAGCTCCTAGATTTATTGAATTTTGAGACCCGCCTGCAGTTTCCTTGGCAGGGTCAGACCAAATGGTATGGCCCATGGGCCAGATGCTCCCTACCCTGCTCTAGAATGGACCTTGGAACACTCTTTTAACATTTTCCTCTCTGTTTGACCACTTGGAGGGTGGAGACTTGCCACCCTGGCCTACAAAACCCCTGTGAGCTGGCCTGCCCTCTCATGTGAAGGTTCCGCCATGTGGAGCAGTGAGCAGTTTTGTGCAGGGCACGTATACTCTCCCATACTGCATCTCACATATCTGCTCTCTGTTTGAAATGCAGTCTTGCTCTCCTTGTTCCTCATTCTTCCCACCAAGTTTCTAATTCCTCTTCTGTGTTCCAGGTTAGACTTTGTTTCCTCTAGAAAGCTTTTCCTGACCCCCGGGACTGGGTGTGAAACCCCTTCTCTGAGTTCCCACAGCACCCTGACCTTTATCCCCAGTTGTCCTCCCCATGCCTTATGGTTATCTTGTCTGTCATTCATTAGCCGGTGAGCTCCTTGAGAGCAGGGACTGGGCCTTGTTCTCCTCTCTCTATTGCCATCACAGAACTTGGTATGCAGAGACTTCAAATAAACATTTGTTGGTAGAGTGAATGAATGAGTGAATGAGCTATAGAGTGATTATTTAAGCTCAGACACTAGAGCCAGAAGATGTGTACCTGACCTTTGACATTGGACAAGCTACTTAATCTTCCCAGGCCTTCATTTTCCCATCTATAAATTGGGGATGTAGCAGTATCTGCTTCTTGGAGATTGTGAGGAGTAAATTAGGCAATCCAAGTAAAGTACTTCGCACAGTGAGTTTTACACAATATATGCTCAATAAGTTATTGAGCTGTTATTAATAATTAAAATGATGGAGAAATAAGTTTATATTTGGGGGATATGTACCAAAAAACTATAACTCCGCATTTAACTGGAAGATGGATTACCGTACATCTAGAAGCTACACCTGTGATTTTCAGTAATGGATACTAATGTTCAGAAATGCAGCCTGGAGCATCACATGGAATTTTCAATTAGATCCAAGTTTACTGAGGAAGGGAAATGGAATAACATGCTTTTGAAGGAAAATAAAACAAATCAATGAACAGTAAAACATAAAAAGGCTTTTGTTATTGCTGCTAACTGGCTTAACTAGAAAACACAGTTAGCTAGCTTCTCTCTTCTTGGTTATTTAAAGCATTTCTGATTATCCTTTTTGCAATAATCACTATATTAGGTTCCTGACTAATGACACTACTCTAACCCTCATGCATGCATTCACCCACTTAAGTAACATTTATTCTTATCAGGAGCTGGAGATAAAAGAATGAATGAAACAGGGTCCCTGGCCTGAAGGAATTAGTATTCTTGAGCCAGGCTTAGCAAACATTCTCTTAAATAACCAGATGGTAAATATTTTGGGCTTTTCGGGTCATAAGGCCTCTGTTGCAACTGCTCAGTTCTACCATTATAGTGAGAAAGCAACTATAAACAATATGTAAATGAATGGAGCATGGCTGTGTTCCAATAAAACTTTATTTACAAAAATTAATGGTGGGCCAGATTTGGCCTTTGGGCCCTGGTTTGCTGACCTCTGTCCTAGAGGAGAAGATATTCATTTACAGTCAGCTGAGTCTGTTTCAGGCTTACGGTGGGCACAGAGGGCTAAGACCTGTAAGGGATGAGGATGGGGAGATGAGAAGAGGATGAGCTGGGCTGTGACCCTCACAGGGAGAAGTAGGGGAGAGAGGTGGGGGTGCTGTGAGGTAAAGGAGAGCAGACTAAGGCAGGAAGGAACGATGCAGGGCTGCCCTTGATGCAGACAGAGGCAATGCCTGGGTAACTGAGAGGTCAGCCATCCTAACCAACCAGTCCCGATACTTGCAAAGACCTTCCTGCTCTTGGGAGAGCTGATTGATGTCTGCCTGTAACCCCGCTCAGGATTTCTGTGCGATCCCAGAAACTGTTTCCCCAGCTGCTCTCTGTGAAGGTTTTCTCCATTCCACCCCAATACCCTGAACACAGAAGCCTACTTTATTGTTAGTTTCCAAGGAATGGCCATCCATAGCACTCAGTTCCTATTTTTTAGTAACCTTTCTGAGAGTTTATTGTGGTGCCACAGGGAGGGAAATGTTACATCTCACATGTCCCCCAGCTTGCTTGTCCTGCCCACTTCTTTTCCCTCCTTTTGATCTAAGCAAGCAGTTCTTTTCCTTCTGTAAGACAATTGTCCCCATATTCTGGTTCCCCAGGGCTTCAGCTTTGCCCAAATGGCTTGTAAAGGAATTCAACCAGAGACAACTCTCCCATCCTAACAGAAATCCTGGTGCTTTCGTTGCCCTAACAAACAGTGGCTGCCAAGAAATATTCTGCTACCCCCTTCCTATCCCTCACCCCTCACTCCATAGCTTTGGTCCCACAGTTCCATTAATTTTTACAAAAGAGAATGAAGCTGAGGCAACGAACTATTAGCCTCCATGTTGCACAGAACTCAGCTTGACTCTCACCTTGGCCCTCCATGTTGCACAGAACTCAGCTTGACTCTCACCTTGGCCCAGCTGTGTGCTGACAGGTCAGTACTCAACCTCCCTGAGCCTGAGTTCACTGTTCTGTGAAATAGGCTTGATACTGCTCTTCTCAGGAGGCAGTTGTGAAGATTAAGGATGGAAACCAGATGCCAAGCTCAGTCCTGGCCAGTGTGGAGTTCATATTAGTTGTCTCTTCCTGCCTTCATTTCCTCCTTTAAGTCCCAAATTAAGAGTATGAAATTGCATTGGGGTCTCTGTCACTCATTTCCATCTTTGTCACGGCGATATGTGTCTCTTGATAGAGGAAGTTTAGCCATTGCCTTGAACTTGTGGTGTCTGGATTGATAGCAGGGAGAGACTAGATCAGTAGTCAGTGATATTATTTGAAACCATCAACATTGCTTTTGGCTTGTCAGCTAGCTCTGGGAAAGAATGAAAGAGTCGAGTCTGTAGGCCTGTTTTCTCCAGCCTGGAATGGGACTGTAAGTATTGATCCTTCAGTGTGGTGATAAATTCAGTAAGTGTGCTGAATGAAGCGAGTATATGTATGCTGGGTGAGCAAGAGGAATAACATTCTGACTGTGTGTGTGTGTCCCGATTTTCATTATGCCTGGGTGCCGTGGATATGCCCCTGAAGTTACTGATTGTGATTAGTACCATGAATGCATTTGGCTGACCAGATTTTACCCTGATCAAGTGGAGAATCTGGGAATTTTGTCCTGCAGAGTTTGATTGGAATCACTAGGTTTCGGTCTCTAGACACTTCATTTCCTTTTCATGCTTTGTGAAGAATTACGTTCTAAATGTTCTATGCAGAGGTGGGAAACCCTGGCTCAAATGGCTTTGTTGACTCCCACGGTTAAGTCACCACTTTGTGATCCACAGCTCCATGAACAACAGTTTCACACTTTGCTGTTACTTCTGCTTCATGGTCTCTCTCACCCCCAAGACTTAGAACCCCTTAAAGGCGTAGACCATGCATTCATTGCTCTATCTCCAGCACCTGGGAAAGTTCCTGGAACAGACGTGTCCAAAATGTTGGAGGGATGGGATGGGATAGGATGGATGGAGGAACAAACACTGCATGTTGTGGTTCTTTTAAGATTCCGAGGAGAAACATCTCCAAATCACTTCGAGCCCCAATCATACCTCTGGTTACTGTACCTCCAGAATTTTTTATTCAAGATGACAGAGATCCCCTGGTACAGCGTGTAATGAGCTTTGGCATGAGTAAGTGTGCATTAAATCCTCCAAGCTGGTTCTCGAGCGAGCCTGGTTTCCACATTACGTCTCAGAGCCCTGCGCACGGGTGAGAAGCCCCTTGAATCCCTTTCACCCGCACTCATGTGAAGAGCCCTTTGAGTCTTACGGAAACAGAGCAGATGTTGCCAGGAGTGTCTGAGTCATCACGGCAGACAGCGGAGCTGTGTGTGAACTGGGCTGCCTCCAGCGAGCCTGGTGAGGTGGACGAGGCACACGGGGCCCTGGTAGGGAGAGGAACAGGGAGCTTGCCAGTGATTGCAGTTTGCCTGGGCAGTGCTGTGGGGAGCTCCTTGCAAAATTTGGGGAGTTTAGACTGCACAGGGCCTCGGGAAGGGCACTTGTCTCTTCCTCTATAGAGTTGGGTCAGAGAGGGCTTTTAGGGGGTCCCCTGGTCCAGCTCTGCTTATGGAAGACAATTCCACCAACATTTGCCACAGCTGTACCTCACTCTGAGAAAGCTCAGTGTTTGTAGGGGATTGAATATCTGTGTGCAGGTTTTCTGCAGGGTGGTCTCCCATCTTTGCCCCTCTGCTCCTCATGGGAAAGGCAGAATGCTCTGGTCACCATCGCCCCGTAGTACAGTCCATGGATGAAAAGCACAGGCGTTTGTGTTCAAAGCCTCGCTCTACCAATCGCTAGTCATGGTGTTGGGCAAGCTGCTAACGTGTCTGAGCTGCAGTAAATCCATTTCATCGCTTGCTTATGTTTGAATGAATGAAATCACTAATTAAATGAATTCGTTAAATGAAATAATTTAAAGCACTTAGCACAGTACAGTAGTACCTGCCACATGGTCAGCTCTCAGTAAATGATAGTCACTGGTGTTAGTTTTATTTTCACTTATGAATAAACTGGAGCTCAGCTAGCCCAAGTAACCCACTCTAGGGTACCAAGCTATTCAGTTGGACTTGAACCCATCCACAAAGTGCTGCTGTTGCATACTTCTCCGGGTGGTGCGAGGAGCACCATGCAAAATACGGCAATGACCTTGGCATGCTTCCTGCCTCGTCACGATTGTCTTGTTTTTAAAAGATGTCTTAGCCTCACAGAAGAGTTACTAAAGATGAGTGCACCATTTAAGAAAACGCAGTCTACTCCCAGCTTGTCACAGCCAGGCCTGTTGCATAAAACAAAGCAGACACCTGGAGGAAATTGCTTCCCGATTTGGGTGAGTCAAGCCTGTGAGCAGTCTCCAGGGGCACTTTCTACCTCGCTGTATTTTGTTTCCTCAGAAGAGAAATTCTGTTTTTTCATTAAGAAGACAACTGTCAGGTGAAAAGGCTCAGAAGTCTGGGAGAGCGCTGTGTGGATCAGTGACATCCACGAAGCCCCGAAATCATTTGATCTATCTGATACTGAGTGTCTGCACTCTTGGCAGAATCCAGATAAATGACTGTTCTTTTTCTTTCTGTTTCTGCACACTTGGCATAATACAATCACTGATAGTGAATAATAGTCCAATTCAGCTCTCAGTTTCCGCATTGATTCCCCCGGAGAAATCTAGTAAGTTAGGTCTTTGGTTGGCTTCTGATTTTGATTGGCAGAAAAAATAATAGCAGAAAGATTACATTTTGCCAGCATCCTACATTTTGAAGAACAAAAACCTTACTTAAATGATTGCTTAGTGTTTGACAGCCCCATTTTTAAAAAGAACCTCCTGGAGGGAAAAATTCCTTTTTCCTCAGGGAAGGAGTTAAAGGTTGGAGAACTTGGCTGTTGAGTCTCTGAAAACCTTTGACAGAAGACTTGATGAAAATGCTGTATCTTGTACCAAGAGAGGAGCACGTGCATTGAGAGTCCAGTTCATTGTCTCCTCTGAAGGCAGGGCAGACTAGGAGAGCCGCTAGAGTGTGGACGTGAATTAAAGTTGGCTGGCCCTAATCTGTTTGAACGTGGGTAACCTGCTAAAGCCCCATGACTCAGTTTCCTCCTTGGTAAAATGGAACCATCATTACCTCCTTCACTGGATTTATCTTGCAGATGAAAATTCAATACAATAAAAATGCTTTCTAGCCCTAGCTGGTGTGGCTCAGTTGGTTGAGTGCTGTCCTGTGCGCCTAAAGGTCATCAGTTTGATTCCCAGTCAGGGCACATGCCTAGGTTGCACGTTCCATCCCTGGTCAGGGTGCGTGTGGGAGACAATCCATCTATGTTCTCTCTCTCTCTCTCTCTCTCTCTCTCTCCCCCCCCCCCTTCTGCCTTCCTTCCCTCCCTCCTTCTCCCTTTCTCTCTCTAAAAATCAATAAAAACATATTTTTAAAAATGCTTTCTAGCACAGTGTCTGGCACAAAGCACAGGCTCCATATATGTTGGCTATTATTCTTATTAACATATAATTATTAATATTGTTATAGGTTTTTTTCCTATGAAAATCTTATGTCAAATAAAATCTTACATGTAAAGAGAGCTGCTCTGGTAGAAGTAAAGCAGAGAACATATAAAAACAGATTGGCTGCGCTCCCCTTTTCCACAGTTGCTATGAACACTGCCTTCCCCAGCTCTGGCCCCTCCTTGGCTGGAACCCGGGACCCTCACCCCCAGTGCTGTCATGGGTCCTTGGCCTCTCACTGTCCACACACTCTTGTTCAGAGCCGACATGAGCCATGGGCCCATTTTTTAAATTTCTGTTCAGGGTCAGGGGGCAGAAAAATCAAAGAGAAAGGAAAGCCACCTTGGTGATACGAGTTCCTGGAACACTTGCCTTATCCTAAGTCCTCTTCTCCATGCCGAATGTCTCAGTCATTTAGGCTGCTCCTTATTGAGAGTGATTAGGGTCATCCTCAGATTCTAGTTCTGGTCCTGGGCAAGCTACCCTTTCTCTCAGTGTGGTAGGAAGACTGGAATTCTTAAATACCTGGGTTTTGCACTTCAACAGGGACGACAGCTAGCACTCCAGCCACTTGGGTCCCTCCCAGACGCTCTGAATTGGTGGGTTCGGGAGTAGGACCAGCAAAGCTACTTTATTTAACCAGCTCCAGAGTCCCAAGTTCAACAACAGCTGTGCCATTTACCAACTGCAAGACCCCAGAGAAGGCATTACCTGCCTAAGGCTCTGTCCCTGTGTTGGGAAATGGGTGAGTTCATAGCAGATCTCCAAGAAGCCTTCCCAGGTCCGAAAGTCTGAAGATTTCACCATTCTAGCTTGCATCTGAGCTGTGCACAGCTGCGTAAGATCTCACCTCCCTTGTTCCGAATGTGATTCTTCTATTAATGCAGGCCAAGAACACATCAGTGCTTGTGGCTGCCATGTCCCAGGGCTGAGTCACAGTGAGCCTAACTGTTGATAGAAATCTCTTCTTCGGGCATATCACGGTGCAGCCAGAATGCCTGCTTCCTGTTTTCATGCAGTCATGGGCTTTAGTGAAGAGCCTCCCACTAATCCTTTTGAAATGAAAGGGAACAGGTACACATTAAGGATGCTGAATGCCCAGAGTGCATATCATGAAATCCTTCCACAGTCTATTAGATAGTAACTTCTCGGGGGGTAACGGGGGATGATCCTCTTCCTTCTCCCTTGTGTAGCTCTCCTGGTTAGTGGCTATAGCCTGTTGAACAGCTGTCTTCTCTGATTTGAGTTTTGTGCCCATTTTCTCCACTAGGACCGTGTTTACCAAATTGCATCCCATAATAGGCTATTTCCTTAAGCTCTTCCATAAAATCAGTTCTATGGCAGCAAAAATACATGTAAGGAATCACACCATCCCATTGTCATCTTGCATATTTCCAGTGTAAGCAAGCACAGTAAAGACTCTGAGAAGTCCTGCAGGCAAGGACACTGTTTGACTACTACAGACCTATCGTGGAGATACTGTTGGTTTACTTCCAGACCACTGCAAAAGAGTACTGCAATAAGGCCATCATAATTCTTTTGATGGGGTGGAGAGGGTATTACCTTCAATTTGGAAAAAAAAAAATAGCAAAATCTGTGAAGCACAATATAGCAAAGCACAATGAAACGAGGTATGCCCCTGTTTAGCCTTCTGTTTTCCAAATGTGTGTGACCCTAGAATCCCTTCTCTCTATTACTTGTATCGTTCAGTGGAAAGCATTTTGGTTTAACATTGGTTTGGAGGCTCCTATCTCGGAGTGGCAGTCCTTTGCCCCAGGACCGTGGTCGGCAAAATGCGGCTCGCGAGCCACATGCGGCTCTTTGGCCCCCTGAGTGTGGCTCTTCCACAAAATACCACGGCCTGGGCGAGTCTATTTTGAAGAAGTGGCGTTAGAAGAAGTTTAAGTTTAAAAAATTTGGCTCTCAAAAGAAATTTCAATCATTGTACTGATGATATTTGGCTCTGTTGACTAATGAGTTTGCCAACCACTGCCCCAGGTGAAAGCAGGAAGGTTGGGCTGGGATCTGAGAGGAGGGGCCTGTGGAATTCCTTAGCTCACTGTGTCTTAGAGGGATGGATTGGCAATAGTGTACAACCACTGCACCCTGCCAAAGAGCTGTTAGCGTGGACAGTGACCTCCTGCAAGAATAAGCCCGGCCCCCTGAAAAGTGTTTATAATCTCTGAAATTTCATACACCCTTTAAAAAAAGGGAGAAGGTTTTCTGCAGCCAGTTTTGTACTTTTTCATAGCCATATATGGTACAAGATAGAGAAATGGCTCGGCCAATTAGAACAAAAGCTTTCTCCTGAAACATGTTGCTTGGGATTTTGAACAAATAAGTTCAAAAGAGAGGAAGGAGGTGTTTCATGGGTGATCTGGCTTCAAGAAATGAAAGATAAAGAACAGGAACACTTTTTTTAAGTTATCTTCCTTGAAATGTCAGCAGTTGAACAATGTCTCCTTATCCAGCTGAGTGGGAAGATTTCAAAAATATGTGTAGGGCACCTTTTGAGGTACAGGGTGTGTGGGAGGGAGGGTGAGATTTTAAGAATGTATTCTCTTTTTAAGCTGCTATTACAAGGTGAAACATAAGCCCAGCTGTATACAAATGCTTCCAGCAAGTCTAGCCTTTGCTTGGCTTTACCGGTTCTTTATGCCAGTTAGTGGGGTTTGAAAATGTGCCTTGTGAAACTGGAAGAAAGGTAGTGGAAATTGTGTAGGAAAATGATACTTCCTTATTTTCTTTTACGGCTCTTTAGTTACCAACAGAGAACTAAGTGACCTCATTACCCCTCGTTCACTTTGTTTTCTCCAAAATAAGCTGCTGAAGTAAAAGAATGACCTTGTCATGCATTAAAAAGAAATATCACCGCCATTGCCCCAGCTGTTGAGGGCCTCTTTCCCACTGCCTCCTGGGTGAGAAAGTCGCCAGGAGAGCAGGGAACTTCATGGTCATGAAGAAAGAGGCAGCTTCATTGTTATGATAACACACTTCTACAACCTGCACATTGATTTGGGTCACACCTGCACAGACACTGGAGTACTCGTACATGGAATTTGCAGTGACTGGTGTAGCAAGATTTCCACCGTACATAGAAGAAAAGAAAAAAAAAAAAAGATCATTGAAAGCATCACAAACATTACCAAGGTTTCTAGTCTTCTGAGTTCATTTAGCTTTAAAGAGAACAGCTGGCACAGTTAGCAAAGAGGGGAAAGCCAGGCACACCTGATTTTAATTTTGAACCATATGGAGGGGTCCAGTGTGAGTAATAGATTTTAGTTGTTTGATTTTTTTTTTTCAACAACCATTTCTGGGCACCTATTAGTGCATTAGCCATTCTTGTAAGTAAGCTGAGTGCAACTGCTAACCACTGTGTGGGCCAGCAAGGGTCAGGGACCCCAGAGAAGCCCCACAGGGCCTTGCGGCTCTTTAGATGAAAAGGGGTGGCTTCTGGTTTCCCAGAGGAAATGGCAGGGAAGGGGGACTGGGGGCTAAGGTTGGGTATGGGTGTGAGGCGATGAGGGGGGCACTGAGGCATCCCAGACCGAGGAAAGAGCTTGACCAAAGAGTTAGTGACGGCCAAGTTAAGGAGGAAAAAGCCAAGTGGTGTAATTTATGTGCCTGCCAGGGTTTGTTAGAGGACCACTAGTCCGTTAAAGCAATTGTTTTTCAAGCTAGAATAAAATAGCACTGATAAGGTAATATTCAAAACTTTACAATTTCACATGATTCATTAACCATCAAACTAACAGAGAAACTTTTAAAAGAATTAACCAGCATTTATTGAGCCCTTTGTGTATGCAAGGCCCATGCTAAGCACTGGAAAAAAAGTAGTGAACCCTTCACCTGTATAGGCCATGGTGGTCAGAATTCTGTTACCTGCAGCCAAACACAACACTTACTTTTTTATTGTAATAAAATATATCTATACTAATAAAAGCCTAGGTGGCCCTCGTGCCCTCGTGCGATACCCTCATGTCATCACAAGATGGCCACCCCCATGTTGTCACAAGATGGCTGCCACAAGATGGCCAGCAGGGGAGGGCAGTTTGGGGTGAACGGGCTGGCAGGGGAGGGGAGTTGGGGGCGATCAAGACAGCAGGCAGGAGCGGTTAGGGGCAATCAGGCAGGCAGGCAGGTGAGCGGTTAGGAGCCAGCAGTCCTGGATTGTGAGAGGGATGTCCAACTGCCAGTTTAGTCGGACATCCCCCAAGGGGTCCCAGATTGGAGAGGGTGCAGGCTAGGCTGAGGGACACCCCCGCCCCCCAGTGCACAAATTTCGTGCACAGGGCCTCTAGTCTCATATAATATTGTCTATGTTAGCCATTTAAAAACATAATGTTCTGGCCCTGGCCAGGTGGTTCAGTTGATTGGAGCATCGTCTCGTACATCAAAAGGTTGTGTGTGGGTTTGATTCTGGTTGGGGCACATATGAGAGGCAACCAATTGATGTTTCTCTCTCACATCAATGTTTCTCTCTCTAACAATCATTAGAAACATTAAGTACATTCACACTGTAGTACAACATTACACCATCTATCTCCCAAACTTTTTGGTCTTCCCCTGCTGAAACTCTGTACCCATTGAACAATAACTCCCCATTCTGTCCTCCCTCAGTCCCTGGCAACCATCATTCTACTTTCTGTCTCTATGAATTTGACTACTTCAGGTACCTCTTATGAGTGGAATTAAGTAGTATTTGTCCTTTCATGATTGGTCCATTTCAGTTTGCATGTCTTTGAAGTTCATCTATGATATAGCACGTGTCAGAATTTCCCTCCTTTTGAAGGCTGAATTAACATTCAGTTGTATGTACATACCACATTTAGTTTGTCCATTCATTTATCCAAACAATATTGTTTATCCATTGATGGATACTTGGGTTGCTTTTACCTTTTGGCTATTGTGTGTAATGCTGCTGTGAACATAGGTGTACAGATATCTGTTCAAGTCCCTGCTTTAACTTTGTTTAGGGTATTTACCCAGGATTGAAATTACTGGATCATAATCTATGTTTAATTTTTTTTCAGGAGCTGCCATTGTGTTTTCCACAATGGCTGTGCCATCTTACATTCCCACAATAACACTTATTTTCTGTTTTTGTTTTTTTAATAGCCATCCTAATGGGTATGAAGTGGTATCTCATTGTGGTTTTGGTTTGCGTTCCCTGATCATTGACGATGTGAATATCTTTAGATGTGCGTATTGGCTATTTGGATATCGTCTTTGGAGAAAAGTCTATTCAAGTCCTTTGCCCATTTTTAATCAGTTTGTTGTGTTGTTGAGTTACAGGGGCTCTTTTTGTATTCTGGATTTCACTTCCTTATTATATATGTGGTTTGCAAGTATTTTCTCCCATTTCATAGGTTGCCTTTTCACTCTGTTGATAGTGTCTTTTGATGCACAAATGTTTTTAATTTTTGGAAGTTTAACTTATCTATTTTTCTTTTGTTGCCTCTACTTTTGGAGTCATGTCCAAGAAACCATTGCCAAGTCCAGTGTCATGAAGCTTTTGTCCTCTGTTTTCTTCTAAGTGTTATACTTTTAGCTCTTACATTTAAGTCTGTGATCCATTTTGAGTGTGTTTTTTTAATATATTTTATTGATTTTTTACAGAGAGGAAGGGAGAGGGATAGAGAGTTAGAAACATCGATCAGAGAGAAACATCGATCAGCTGCCTCCTTCACACCCCCTACTGGGGATGTGCCTGCAACCAAGGCACATGCCCCTGACCGGAATCGAACCTGGGACCCTTCAGTCCGCAGGCTGAAGCTCTATCCACTGAGCCAAACCGGTTTTGGCTTGAGTTATTTTTTATATGGTGTAAGGTATTAATCCAACTTTTCTCTTTTTTTTGCCTGTGAATATCCAGTTTTACCAGCAGCACTTCTTGAATATACTCTCCTTACCCCATTGAATAGTCTTAAAAATCATTTGATCATATATGCAAAGGTTTATTTCTGGGCTCACTAGTCTACTCCATTGGTCTATATGTCTCTCTTTATGCCAGTATCACACAAACTTGATTATTGTAGTTTTGTGGTACATTTGAAATCTGGACTTCTAATTTTGTTCTTTTTCAAGATTGTTTTGGTTATTTGGATTCACTTGAGATTCTGTATGAATTTTAGGATGGATTTTTCTATTTCTGAAAAAATAAAAAAAAAACACCCCACAATCATTGGGATTTTGACAGGGTTGAATTAACAACAACTTTAAAAAAAAAAATATTTGTTTGTATAAATCACTATCTTCATTCTAACTTGGTTGTTCCAGGAGCTTGTGGAATTGTAGACACAAGAAGATTCAGAGCATATGGACCCAGAGCCCAACTTCTCACTCCATGCCCTCTCACTGTCCTTGTGATTCTCACGCCTTCCTTCTCTCTCTTCCTACCTCCAAGGGTTCTCTCCAAGAAGGAATTAGAAGACTGTGTTGAAGCCCATGCCCTTAATAGTAGACATTGGTCACAACAGTTCTGAGAAAGCTTCCCTGGCCAGGCTCAGGGCATCCTGCAGCACCACTGAGTGGATCGAGGGAGGCTCTGTGGTCTGGTGGCTCACAGGTTTGGACAGAAATTGACTTAAGCAGCTCTGAAAACAGTCTCCAGCCTGTGCGCCTGGAGTCTATGTACTTAAAAAAGCACACACACACACACACACACAACTGGTTTCAATTACCCTAACACATTCAAATGCTCAAGATTGACACCTTAACAAATTATAGGAAATTGCAAACATTTTCCCAGGCCCAATTATCAGGTCTTTTCCTGGAGATTACAGGGAAGACTTAGCCAGGGAAACTTCCCCGAGGCAGGTTAACAATCACAGTAGGGTGATGGGAGCTGAGATCTGCAGGCCTGGAGTACTCTCCCTGAGTACCTGCTGGCATTGGGACCAGACCACCAACGTCTCCCTAACTCAGATCTGAACTAAGATGCTGGGGACAGAGGGACCTGGGGCTAGTGTTGGCCCTCGTGGAGGGAGAGAGGAAGACACACTTGTTTATCCGTGATGGACAGTATTTTCATTTACCAAGTATTTCGGTTACTGTCAGGGGTGAAGGCTGGTTGCCAGAAAAACCAAGCTGTTCCCCTCCCCAAAGGAGGATTCATGCTCTCCCTAAATCCTTTTAAAAAAAATAACAAAATAAAAGCCTTTCTTCAAAGGCATCCTGTCTGCAATATTTCAAATGAGACTTTTTCTTCTTGCTGCAATATTTCAAATGAGACTTTTTCTTCTTGCTTGCTTTGTCAGTTGGTGGTGGGTGGACCTTGTAAGCTGGTCTTTTCAAGCCGAGATGTGCAGTCTGCAGGGCACCGTCTGGTCCGTTAGTGGGACATCAAGTCTGCCCAGGACCCTGTGATCAGCACATATCAGAGTTCATTGTACATCCTAAGAGGATGTCTTGATATTTTTCAGTTTGACATATGGTATTTTGAGACTTATTGGGTGTGATGTAAAGTCATTCTTACTATGTTTAGTAATCAAAAACTTGTGAAAGGCATTATTTTTAAATTTTTCTTTGGCTAAACAAAGCCCAGTCATGTTGCCCTACCTGGCCATTCTCAGCAAAATGTCATGCTTAGCCGAAACCGGTTTGGCTCAGTGGATAGAGCGTCGGCCTGCGGACTCAAGGGTCCCAGGTTCGATTCCGGTCAAGGGCATGTACCTTGGTTGCGGGCACATCCCCAGTAGCTGATCGATGTTTCTCTCTCATCGATGTTTCTCTCTTCTTCTCTGTAAAAAATCAATAAAATATATTTTTTTAAAAATGTCATGCTTAAATATGTATAAAGTTCTAAAAGTAGCCATCTTAGAATAGTTTTGAATCTCTCCTTTATTCGCGCCTTCTGATTTGATTTCTATTTGGTTGATTACATCAAAAAGATTTAATATAACGTAAATATTTCTTGTTTAATGGAAAAGTGCTTCCCCAACTTTAGTCTTTCACAATCCTTCTGTGTGATTTTTGCCAAATATGTGAACCACTTGTATTTTTGTTTCCTATTTTCCTTAAACCAACTCAAATTTAGTCTATATTTAACATTCATGAAATGGCAACTTTATAGATAGATAGCTATTTATCTTTCCTAATATGCAATAAAGTAAATATGTAACTTTTAAAATATAAAAGTGCTCACCCATGTGCCCTGTAAAACAAGGTCACCTCCCTCAGAGGCCCACATGGCAGTGTTAGGTAACTACTGATGTTCTTCTAGGCTTTTCTCTTTTCTCCTTCTTCCCTGCCTTTGCTCTAATGAAGGTTCCCAGGCATGAGAAAAGAAATGAGCTTCCCGTTATCGGGGAGAGAAGTGCTCTTAATTTTAAAGGACTCACCCTACCCTCTCTTTTCCATGCTTGCTTCATAAATACTAGCATTTCTGAACTCACCAGCAACTCCTCCAAGGTTGACTATACCTGGACCAGTTTTCTCCATTGATCAGTAAACATCCTGAGAGGACTGTGGAGGGGACTGTTTGAAGGAAGAGAAGCCCTGTGTGTCACAGCTCAGGGTGACGGTAGAACTTGGTGAGTGGGCTGCGTTCATGGGCCAGAGGGACAGGCCTGACTGTGGCCCAGCTGCACAGGGCCACGTGGAGTCCCGCTGAGATGGGACAGAAATAGAGCTGAAAGGACTCTAGGGAAACAACTCGTCCTCTGTCTTACAAGTGGAGCGACTGGGGTACAGAAGGGCAAAACAGCATATTTAGGGTCACACCCTTTGTTGATGACAAACTCTGAGGCTTGGTAAGAAAACTTGTGCTCAGAATCTCAGGACCTGGTATTAAAAATGGCTGCTTTCCAAAGATAGAGGAGCAGGCCCCACCAGCTACTTCACCAGCATCTGAGGTGAGTGACAGATCCGTGTCAAGTGAACCTGGGCAGACCATGCGGGACCCCGAGCCCCCTTCACGATTAGGGGGATTTTGGCGATGACATAAGCTCTGAGTATTGATCTGATCCTCAGCTGCCTGTCGTCCTGCTTAGGGAACTTCTGGAAAGCAAGTGCACAGGCATCTCCGGGCGCTTCCCTTTATAGCGGTAATGAGTGTCCTTCTAATGCCCCCAGGATCTCACAACCAGGGGAGCCCAGGCTAAAGGCCACGTAGAAGTTCTGAAGCTCTGAGCCCTGATCATGGGGTGTGGGTTTGTTTGTTTTTCTGAGTTTAGACTGAGAAGTTTTAATAAAACCCTAATGACTGATCACAAATCTTGTGTCTCCCATTGCCTTAACTGTAACTTGCAAATGTCAAAACTACCAACCAATAATTCAGAAACCATGTATAGTTGGCCCTTGAACAATTCGGATTTGAACTGTTAGGCCCACTGATACATAGAATTCCCCCAAGAAATACTATAAATGTATTTTCTCTTCCTTGTGATTTCCTTAATAACATTTTCTTTTCTCTAGCTTATTTTATTGTAAGAACAATGTATATATTACATAAAACATACAAAATATGTGTTGATGGACTATTTATGTTGTTGGTTAAGACTTCCACTCAGTAGTAGGTTGTTAGTAGCTAAGTTTTGGGGGAGTCAAAGTTATACATGATTTTCAGCTGTTGTTCTAGGGTTAACTATGTCACCATTTCCGGGGTTCTGGCAGGTGTTGGGACACAAAGATGAATCGGGAAAGGGTGGGGGTGTCTGTCCTGGAGGAACTCACAGACCAGACCGGTAGAATACAAAATGAGCCCACAGTGTGACAAACTCAAGTCACCTCCTCTGTGAGGGTTTCCCAAACCCTCCAGGAAGAATTGGTGGATCCCGGTCCTTGGGTCTTGCACAGCCCTCACAGCCCTTTATGTGATTGCTGTGTTCTGTTTTGAGGTCTGTTGCCCCTTTGGACAGTGAGTTCGTAAAGGGCAGCAGCTGTATTTTATGCAACTCTGTATTTCCAGTGCCTGGTGTAAGTAGGTGGCCCGCCAGAATCCTTTTATGGGGAGGTATGGACAGTCTCCTAGGAAAACACAGAGTAGGGAGCAATTCCATGTGATGCAAGCCAGACAGTTCCTTCAGCTGGAGGGTCTCAGACAGTGTGGCGGAGGAGAAGGCACCGAGCTGGGGTTTGAGAGACAAGTAGGAGGTTCTGGGAGCTGTCTCAGCCGGGCCTGAGAAGTGACTCTGTGAGTACCTGTCCTTCCTGCATTGTGTGAGCCCTTTCCCTCCACCGCGCACCTTTCCTGAGAGGGACAAGCATCTTCAGTCAGTCTGCACATTTCACATCTGTTTAACTCTGGGTCAGTCCTTAGCTAGATAGTTGTTGGTTAATTTCCAGATGGGTATGTTGTCCGGCTGGTGTGGCTCATTTGGTTCAGCATTGCCTCATGCACTGAAAGGTCATCGGTCTGATTCCCAGTCAGGGCACATGCCCAGGTTTCAGGCTTGATCCTCACTAGATGGAGTGTAGGAGGCAGCCTATGGATGTTTCTCTCTCATCAATGTTTCTCTCCCCATCTCGCTCTCTCCCTCTCTAAAAATCAATAAAAAACTTTTTAAAAAATACACAGAGATGCTAGGTAGGGGCATTTCTCATCAAAACCATTTCCAACAAGCTTTCTGAGTTCCAAGGAATGCGTGGGAACAGAGACGGCCCAGTGATTCATGTGTGTATGGTCAGTGGGAAATATGCCTAAAACTTCTTTGGGGAAGAGCGGTGTGCCTCTAGATGTGACGTCGTCGTTCCTGTAAGACTGTTGCAACCCGCTCCCAAAGTCCCCTTCTCCTGAGCACTTACTTCCTAACAGAAGATTCAGTGGATTCATGAATGGCGTTGACTGTCCTTTGTCCCTCCCGCTAGGATGTCCGCTCCAGGAGGGCAGGGATCTTTGTTTGTCATCCATGTATCCCGAGTGCCTAGAACCATGTCTGCACATACTAAGGTGCTCATTGAATGAGTGACTATTGATATGAATGAATATATTGAATGAATGAATGAATGAATGAATGCTCTGCCCCAGGTCTGAGCCCCCCCTGGTAAAGGGAAGACAGCTGTCCTGAGAGAAATAGAATTGGGCATTGGAAGGGCATTAGGATTTCCTCCAGAGAGCTGGCCTCTGGGGTACAGGCTGCCTCCTTTCCACTGTCTGGGCTGGCTCAGGCCTCACCTCGGATGTCATAAACACACCTACGCAATAGAAAGGGCGATGCCTGGAAAGCACTCTCATCCTTCACGTGGCTGTTGTTTACATGTTTTCTTCCTCAAAGGAGGTCGCTGTGATATGGTCCCGCAGGAGCCCTGTATCAGGAGCCTTGGGCTCCCATCCCAGAGATGTTCGCTTCCAGCTGCATGAGTTAGGGTCTGTCATTAGCCCTGCCTGAGCCTCAGTTTCCTCATCCCTAAGGTTGGGCAGTTATCCCCTCTTCACCGCATGTGCGCCTAACACTGTGCCCCGACACCCCGAGGCCCTCTGGAAGCAGCGCCAGGCTGTGAGAGCTCGGAAGGCAGGCAGTGTGGGTGGGTGCCATGAGCCTGTCTCCGAGACAGTCTCCGGCCTCCCCAGGAAAAGATCCAGCACCGCCCCGTGAGTTTTCTTAGGGAGGATTGTGCAGCACCCCACCCCCACTCCCCATCCCAACCCAAATCCCCAGTAAGTCAGGAAGATGTATGTGTTTTAAAACATTGGGAGGTCTGCTTTGGATCACCCTGGGCTGTGGCTTCCCTGAGCAGCTGAGAGCAAGGGAAGCCGTTCCCCTGCCTGGAGCTCTCCCCCCCACACACACATACACCCCACCCCCCGCACCGCGCGTGTCCCACACAGGGGCTGCCTTCACTCCGCTTGGGCGGCCGTTGACTTTTAAATCATAAAAAGCCGCTCTGTACACAGTTTACTCTGTTGCTAGAAGGCAGCGGAAGATAGGTATTAGAGAGAGAGAGAGAGAAAAGAAGGAAAGAAAGAGCAGAAGAAGCAACCGTTAATCCTGCCGGCTTCTGGGCACCGGAGCAGTTACGGATGACAAAAGCTAATTAGAAACATGAGCAGTTTAACCAAAAACACTTGTGACAATTGGAAGGACAGCTCCTCCGGTAGGAGAGTTTTTCACAGGGAGTTGTTTCGGGAGAAAGTGGCTGCCGCTCGGTAAGTCGTGTCACTCTGACTGCAAACAGGGGCGTGCGCTCTGGGGTCTGAAGTGCCGCATCCGTCTGCTCTGTGCACCGGGCGGGCGGGTGGGCGCACGCGGGTGCGGGTGGGCACGGGGCTCAGCCGCCACAGGCCTTCCTGCTGCCTTGGCTCTGAGGGCGCCCTTGGCCCTTGCTCGCAGCCAGGACTGCGTGGTTCTGGCTGTTCCTGAGGAGGGCGCTACGGTGCTCATGTCCGTGATAATGGGCCGCCTTGGTGGTGAGCAGAACTCCAGTTGGGAACCCGCCCTTCCCAGAATAAATTCCAGTTCCAGTTTGGAAATATGTTGAGGCTTTTCTGAGCAGAGTCTGGCCGGGGACATCCCCACTGAGCGGGCAGGCGGAAGCCTTGACTTTCAGATAACCCGTGACAATGAAGCCCCATGCACAGCTTATACGCTAAGCTGGAAAGTCTTTCCTATTTTAAGTCTAGTCTGAATTGTGTTTGTAACGCTTTAAAAGTGCCAAACAGGGAAAACGGATCTGCTTTGATAGGACTTAGCAACTTTTGTGGGTAATCATCCTTCTGTGAAGATTATACTTGGTTTCTTTCTTTTCCTTCACCACCCCCCCCCCCCCCAAATATTTTTATTGATTTTTCAGAGAGAGGAAGGGAGAGGGAGAGAGGAACATTGATGTGAGAGTGAAACATCAAGCGGCTGCCTCCTGCATGCCCCCTATGGGGCATGTGCCCTGACCTGGAATCAAACAGGCAGCCCTTTGTATAGGACAGGAGGGTGCCTAACCAACTAGCCACACTGGCCAGGGCCTTTCCTTTCCTTTTTTTTTTTTTTTTTTTTTTTCCTGTTCTGTTTTAATGTATCTGCTATATTGTTTTCTTAAAGTTGGGTTGGATAATGCTCAATTGTTTCCCATAACTGGGAACTGGTGCTGTGGGCTGAATAATTCAAAGCAGTAGACGTTTCCTACATCCTTCCTACAACACCACAGTGGGGGTGCAGGTGTGAGTTTGTTTGTTTTTTTCCGTAAATATGTGTTGATTGTGCTCTGTGCGTGCACATTTGATGCTCAGATCAGCGTGCCTTTGCACAGCAAGTGCGGAAATGTGAACTGTGAGTGATGGAGAGCAGGAGGAAGTCGAGGAAGGATTTAAAATTAACCTCAGGTAACGCACAGAGCAGGGAGTTGGGCCCTGAGGCACTTGGGCTGGACGTGATCGGCTGAGGAACCATGGCCGACCCTCCTTGCCGTCAGTGAGGCCCGCCCGTGTAACTCAGTCTTCCTTCTCTCTCCCATCTCCGCAGAGCCCTTGGCCAGCCCAGCCTCCTCCCACCCCGGGATGAGCGAAAGTGCACCTGCTTCTTTCGAGAGTGGCAGCAGCTCCACCCTTGCTAACTGCGGTGTCTCCTCGGCCATCCCCCAGCCCGGCGCTGCCACCAAGCCCTGGCGCAGCAAGTCCATCAGCGTGAAGCACAGCGCCACGTCGTCCATGCTCTCGGTCAAGCAGCCTGTGCCCGAGGCCCCCAGGCCCAGCCCCGAAGCCTTGAAGCCAGCGCCCAACACCCAGAAGTCCATGCTGGAAAAGCTGAAGCTCTTCAACAGCAAAGGGGGCTCCAAGGCAGGGGAGGGCCCGGGGTCTCGGGACACGAGCTGCGAGCGGCTGGAGATTCTGTCCAGCGTCGAAGAGAGCGAAGAGATGGAGGCCAGCGGCCGCACGCTCTCCACGGCGGGCCCCGCTTCCAGCAGCCCCAAGATCGCACTCAAGGGCATTGCCCAGAGAACGTTCAGCCGGGCGCTGACCACCAAGAAGAGTTCCCCGAAAGGCAACGAGAAGGAAAAGGAGAAACAGCAGCGGGAGAAGGAAAAGGAGAAAGGCAAGGACCTTGCCAAGAGAGCCTCTGTGACGGAGAGGCCGGACCTCAAAGAGGGGCCCAAAGAAGACCCCAGTGGGGCAGCCGCGACCGAGATGCCAAAAAAGTCCTCCAAGATCGCCAGCTTCATCCCCAAAGGGGGCAAGCTCAGCAGTGCCAAGAAGGAGGCCCCGGCCCCTTCCCTCAGTGGAATACCAAAACCGGGGATGAAGAGCATGCCCGGGAAGTCCCCAAGTGCCCCTGCCCCTTCCAAGGACGGGGAGCGGAGCCGGGGTGGGAAGCCGAGCTCGGGGCTCCCCCAGCAGAAGCCCCAGCTGGACGGCCGACACTCCAGTTCCTCCTCCAGCCTGGCGTCCTCGGAAGGCAAAGGCCCCGGCGGGACCGCCCTGAACCACAGCATCAGCAGCCAGACTGTCAGTGGGTCCGTCGGGACCACCCAGACCACAGGAAGCAACACCGTCAGTGTTCAGCTACCTCAGCCCCAGCAGCAGTACAGCCACCCCAACACTGCCACGGTGGCGCCTTTCCTGTACAGGTAGGAGCCGCCGCCCGCCCTTCCTGGGCCATGGACAAGGGGGCCTTTCTGGTGGCTTCTCGGTGATGGAGGGCAGGAACCAGGACTGCCCTCCGGGAACATATAGGTCAACAGCTGAGGTACCAGGGATAAGCTCTCACCGAGGTAGAGGCAGTGCGCTTGAGGGAGCCATGAATACTGCAGGGCTTGGGGAGGGTCGGAGAAAGCTAAAGAGAGGAGGTCAAATCTGAGCTGACCCGGGATGAGTAGGAGTGCACCAGGCCTGTGGGAATGGGGAGTGGGGGCGGAGGGGGGGGCGTGGAGGTGCATTTCAGAAGCAGCAGCAGCACGAGCAGGTGCGTGAGGGGTGGTTTGGTGTCACTGCACAGGCTCCCACATCAGCCCATCATCCTGAATGTACTTTAAAAATGACAAACCCAGAAGCCACCCTGCTGAGTAGCGGAGGCTTCTTCTCACAGAGGGGTGGTCTTGGACGCCGTTTCTCACCACAGCACACAGAGTAAGCAGGGTTCCAGTCCCTGCTGTGTGCTGGGATGTCGGAGGAGAGAGCAGGAAGAGGGAGACGGGGAGCGATGAGAGGGGCTGGTTCTAGAAGAGGGAAAGAACCCAGGGTGTATTGAAGAGACAAGCCTGGGTGTTTGCATCTGACCATCCTTCTGTCTGTTATCTGTCCCTCGGTCTCTGGCTCTGATAGCAACACATCCCTGGGAACATGCGCGGAGCCAGGCGCTGCTCGCTCTGCTCTGTGTGGTTCTGGCCCCGTGAGAGCCTCTGGCTGCTCAGCCCCCACCACATGCCTTTGCAGAATGCAGACACTGGCCGGGCACTACTTGGTGCATGTGGAGGAGTCCTCTCCAGCGGATGGAAGCTCCCCTAGCACTGATCCTAAGGAAGCCCCAGAGCTGTGCTCACAGTAGTCAGCTTGATCCTGAGCTTCGGACGTGTCGTGTCCTTGGCCACGCTGCACAGCTGGATGATAACCGATACCTCTACCTAGCAAAAGGGGACTAAGGATTGAATGATGGAATGTCATATAGACTCTCATTTTATAGTTTTCACCCTAAGGACATACACATACACAGCTGTACACACACACTCATACGCCCATAGGTATGTGGAAGTACATCAACAGTCACATGTAAGTGTGAGCACAGGTACACATTTGTATATAAAGTGCCAGTGCACATATGCACACATGTGTGTACATAGCTGTTCATGGGCTTAGACTCGTGCCCATTTCCCTCTCTCCTGCCTGAGTTGTGTCCTAGGAGATTGTTAGCACTCCTGCCAATAGCTGCTGGCAAGACGGACTGGAGTGGCTTCAGAGTAAAGCCAGCCGGGTCCAGCCAGTGAGGCAATGTCAGGCCTGAGGGTCACGCCCGAACCTTTTAACTGGGAGCTAGTCATCTTTTTATTAAATCACGTCATCAGCTCCGCTAACAGTCCAGAGAAGAGGGCCAAGGCTTAGATAACGACTCAGCGCTCGTCTGCACGCACAGCTTTTAATACATTTGTTCTCTGAACAGTTTTCAAAATTAAAATATATGGCAGTCTTTGATCACCATCAGTCCTATTCCCCCCTTTTTTGGGGTCTGGAATCATTTACAAGTTTATAAAAATATCTAACCTTTCTTTAAAATTTAAAGCTTTTTTGTTTTGTTTTCTTTTTGTTAATACTTACCTGAGGATATTTTTCCCATTGGGTTTTAGAGAGAGTGAAAGGGTGGGAGAGATGGGGGGGGGGGGGGGGGGGAGAGAGAACGAGGGAAAGAAATATCAATATGAGAGAATCACATCAATTGGTTGTTCCCCGCATGGACCTGACTGGGGCCAGGGATCGAACCTGCAACCCAGGCACGTGCCCTTGACCGGGAATCAAACCCTTTACCCTGCTGTGCACAGGCTGGCACTCTAACCACTGAGAAACACTGGCCAGGGCAAACATTTCAAGCTTTTTCATGAGAGGAAACACTCAATGGTAAAGAGCAAGCGTCTGGCAAGTAGGAGGAAGGAGAAAATTCTGTGTGTATCTGTCAAGCCTCATGTTAAGCTTCCCCAGTCTGATGTCCCTCTGCCCCTCGAGGTGCCTTTGCTCTTTAGGTGAGGCAGGCAGAGGCTGGGAAGAGAAGCGCTGAGATGGAGTCAGGACCCCTGGCCTCCGTCCCTCCTGCAGCACCCTGTGTGGTCCTGGGACTGGCCGCAGGAACCGCCGCTGCGTGAGCACCAAGTGTCTGCAGAGACCCAGCTAAGAGCTCTTCATGCCTCGGCTCATTTCTTCATCCCCACGTTTCTATGAGCTGCCTACCTGTTTTGAAATCCTCGTTCTATAGCTGAACAAGCGGAGGCTTAGAGGAATTAGATAACTTGCTCTCAGTCACAGAGCTAGTAGCCAGGAGAGCTAGTGTTTAACCCCTCGGCTCAGTGAGAGAACGTTGCTGGCCACTGCACTGTCTCGGCTCTGCAGGTCACTGCATCTCTGCGCCGGATTGTCTCCATCTCTAGAGTGAGAGACTCGATCAAAGAGGTTTTTAAAATGGTGCAGACTTCCTTTATGTGTTAAATCGCTCTCTCCAGTTGATGGCTCACTGTATGTAACCTACAGAGCTCTCCCCAAATCCTCTCCATGTTAGTGATTTTACCAGGGGATGAAAGGAAGATAAATCATTTTAGGGATCACTCAGAATGAATTCGATTTATCAATGTAGAAGCAACAGTGAACGCCTCTATCACTTTTATGTCGTTCCACATGTGGTTTTTGTAGCAGCCAGGAGAGGTCGCCGTTGTTCCCACTATACGGATGCTGGCCCAGAGGTTCAGAGGTGAAGTGACTTACTCCGATGTGCATGGCTATCAAGTTACGGACTCCAGACCTGAAGCCAGCTACAGGGTCAGGCCCCAAGTGTGATGTTCCTCCCACTGCCCAGCACCGTGCTAGACTTAAACGTTTCTTATTCATTCATTCAATGCATTTACCCTGCCTTGAGTGCCTGCTCAGAGTGTGAACTTAACAGACGGTGTTCTTATGGGCGCATGTCAAAGAGCCAGTCTTCGCCTGCAGAGCTCTCCATCGAGTTGAGGAACGATTTATTAATTACATCAGAGTGTAGCAAGCAGGCCTCAGGAGAATAAGGAGTGCTGTAGACACGCACACGGGGTGGCGTGATCAGCTGGCTGATGGCTAAGCCAGGCAGGGCTTCCAGCTCAAGATGACTCGGGACTGCGTCTTAAAGGCAGATTAGGAGAAAACTAAAGAAGAAAGAGGAGCGGGTACTTTAGGCAGCGGTCACAAAAACTACAGAGACAACACCGCCAAGGGCATGGCACGATCTGGGGATGGAGAGGAGCCACGTGTGGGTGGGGCAGAGGGCAGGCCTGGCAGGAGATGGGGCTGGGAGTGAAAGAAGACTTCCGTGACGTAGGGCACCTTCTACCACAATAAGGAGTGTAGGCCTTATTCTGTGGGAAATGGGAAACCATGGGAGGCCTTTGATCAGAGGGTGATGTGGTCACATCAGGATCACAGAGAACAGTGGAGATGGTGTGGGTAGAGGACCAGACCTAGGGACAGCCTAGGATAGGGCCCATCTCCTGCTTGGGCCCCAAAGGTAGTATAAAAAAACGGGAGTCTCAGGATGAGCCGGGCTGTGGCCGAGGGAGCTCCATGCCTCTAGACAAGCAGCCACCACGTGGCACCGGCAGGTGGAGCTCATTCAATCCAGAGTTTCTTATTTTTACTGGGGAAGGCAGAATTCCAGCTATTTCTTGTGAAATCTCCCAATTTTTAAATGTTGAAACTAATTCAAAAGCTTTAAAATAGTGTGTGTACCAATAAGAATGAAATCTGTGGGTTGGTTTCTACACCTGGCTGCCACGTACAGCCCCTGGGCTGGAGGCAGCGTACCTGTTTACAAAGCCCTCATGGGGCCGAGGCAGAGATGAGGAAAGCTGGGACTCTGGCCAGTGGATGGAGAGGAAGACTGGGAATATGAAAACTCTTTAAAGGTAGAGATGACCAGAAATGGGAACCGATGGCTCCAGGCCAGAGGGAGGAAGACTAGATAGATGACTTAAGGGTTATCAGCACATTCCCCACATTTAAGACAATTCTCATTCTTGGCAAACGCTTTCTTCATAGTCAATGAAATCTGGTTGTGAATTAGCTCAGGATGCTAATGAATTAATAATGTGACACCTGGGGTTATGCATCTGCGTGCCGCTATACATTTGCATGCCCTAAATGAACAGGGGTAGTCAGGGCAAGAACACATTGCATGAAGCAGTTGCCTCAATTGGCTTGACACCTAAGGGCCTGGAGAAGGTTTGGGGAAGTACACATTTCAGTCAGATGTTGAAAGAATGATCAATGAGACCTTTCATGTCAGCAGATCTGAGCTGTGAATCAGACACCTGGAGGGCAAACACACCTGCTTGGCACGAAGTCCTGACTGGTGTGTCACAGTCACCTTTCCAGAGAGCCCATGCCAGGAGGAGTGGGGTGGGGTGAGGAAGGGGGCTGCCAGTGGAGTCATCTTATGCTTGACTTGCTGGTGTTGCTGGTGATGTGGAAGTCACTGTTTGGCATTGACTAAATGGCCCAAACCACCCAGTATTCTCCAGCATTTTTCCTGCCAGACCTGGCGCCCTGATGGGGACACAGAGGAGCGTTCCCCAGTGCAGGAGAGCAGACCCTCCATTTGGGCGATGAATATTTCATCTTTTCCAGTTTGGTAGCTCTCTCTGTTTCTAGGACATTGCTCCACATGCGCTAATGAATTATTTAGCGTCAGTCTGCTGGTCTGCTCCATTGTAAAGCTTCTTGCTGAAGGAGGAGCTGGGGGTTTTGGGGGGGTGGGATGCTGTGGAAAGACTGCAGTGGTCCAGACGTGGGAGTTACCACTCATGACAAGCATCTCTGCTTTGGTTTGTGTGTGAAGGTCCCAGACAGACACCGAAGGGAATGTTACCGCCGAGTCCAGCTCCGCGGGGGTGAGCATGGAGCCCAGCCACTACTCCAAGAGTGGACAGCCTGCCCTGGAAGAACTCACCGGTGAGTGTGGAGCCCCAGAAACTCTGTCCCTTGGCGATGCGGCCTCCCGTGGAGCCACCTGCTGGGAGGGCATGAACCCAGCATGATTCGAAGTTAGTTTGCTGTGGCATTGATTGATGAGCTAAACAAATTTATTATTTTTCTTATTACTTTTCTTCTCTTTCTTTCCTGTTCTGTCTCTCACACAATCTATTCCCTCCTCCCCAGAATTGTACATAAGTCTCTTTCTTGTTGGCAAATCATCTTTTAAGATGCGTCCCATTTCATGCGTGTGGGGACACTGGGCTGCTCTGACACTGAACTTTGAAGCACCTTGTTTACTCTTAAAATCTCTTTCCAACAAAAGTTGGGACTCAAAATACTGCCTTTTTTTCTTTCTTTCTTTCTTTCCTGTATGGAAACACCAATTGAACATTGTTCTCAGCATCCTCTATTAACTGAAAAGATTACAGTATGCTGCTTTATTAAAGGGGCATTCTATAAAGACATAGAATCCACAGTTGTCATGTAGTTAATTCCACAAATATTAACGCTACACCATCAGCCTTCATTTAAGGAGAAAAGTTAGCATCTGAGTTAGAATGCCTGCTGCAGTGCATTCTGGGTGGCCACCTCTGTCTCTCTTCCCCACCCCCAGCTCTGTGCCCTGGGTTCCAGCAACTTCTAACCAGGGAAGTGAGTGGTAAGCACTTTTAGCAGTGGCTGTGTTAGTCTCCTCTCTTACCACTTCCAGACTTGGGCTGGAAATTGAGTCTGTGTTTGAAATCCATTTATTGGACGCACTGCCCATGACCACGTCATTTAAATAGCCACTCCAGCAGCGGCATTGGTCTGCAGCCCGTATAACCAAATCTTACCCATCTCACCAGTAGCTTCGAGGATTAATTTCCAAGGATCATCTGAATCATTTAACTATTTCCTTTTGGTTTTGCCGGCTGGGCACAGCAATGGGGCAGAGAGTGCTCGTGCCGTTGGTGAGTGATCCATCTTCCAATCGTTTAGGGTCCCACATGTAGGATGGATTCCGCTCGCTTTTCTCCAGGGTTTGTAGCTCCCTTGCACGCATAGGCGGGCACAGATAGCCCAGGAAAGGGACCGAGGGAAGGGTGTGGAGCTCAGATGCCTGCTCAGGTCTCCACACATCCCAGCTCGTGTTCTTACGTGCACACATCAAGAGAGCGAGGCCAGGCTTCAGAGCCCGGCATGGATCAGATGTGTGTCCCGAGGAGCCACATGGATGCGTGTCAGGCATGCGGTTCAACAAAAGTCACATTTGAAAAAGCAGCCACCAGAGAACATTCCGCATAACACATTCTGCAGCATGTGATCCAGTAGCAGCCTGTGATCGCTAGCTTTTCTCCTTCTGCCCATCTCTCCGCTGCCGCGGGACTGGGAAATCAGCAAGAGCTCAGAGATCCAGAGTGCTGTCGGCTGCTTTGGGGAACAGCCCCGCGCAGCCAGTCGGGCCTGAGCAAGCCCTCTGCCCCATTAAGTTAAATGGTGTTGGTGGCTAATGAACATTTCTTCATGGGGTGACTTGTCTTGACATTCAAGCAGTAGGACTCCTCGCATGTGTGACTATGGGGTGAATCATTTTGTGGAGACGCTGCATGGTGGCAACAGGGTTGAATTTAACTTTTCCATTACTGATCTCTTGAAATGAAAACGAATGGTGTGTTTATTTAGGAATGGACTTTTATGAGGCTGTTTGATCAGTTGCTTAGTTCTTCCCCATGCTTATGCAAATAGATGGATTTTCCCGTGGTGCTTTGTCATGTACATAGCATTACAGTTAAGACCGCGTCTTGGATTGTAGAGTTTGGAGGAACCACACACTCCTGTTTGTTTACTATCCAGCCTGTGAATCCCTTCTGTCACTCACTGATGACTCCTCTTTCAGATTCTGCTTGGGTATTTCCTGTGACGGGAAGATTATTCCTTCATAAAGCAGCCTTTCCATATTTTGTGGCTTTAATGGGTAACAGAGTTCTTTATTCTTACATTTCTAATCCCTGGATAGAATCCAGCTTCCTAAAGCCCACAGACAATGTCGATCTTTACCATGTAGCAGCTTGTCCCTTAAGCCTTCCTCTTCCAAGTAAGAATCCCAGGTTCCTTCCATGTTCAACACCCTCACCCGGCATCTCTAAACACAGCCCTTATTGGGTCAGAATGTGCGGTGTTCTCTCCATCATGGCCAATGACTTGAGGGAGGGCTGCCCTTGGCTAATGCGAAAGGCACAAGTGGACGTGGAATAGCTTAATTTTTATGATCTCTGTACATGAACTGAAAGGATCCTGCTCTCTACACTAGAGCATGGCTACCAGGTATATTGTTACTTTGTTTGGTCTGAGAGCTGGGGATACCATCAGGCATCTTCCAAGGAGGCAGAATTGACAGTTCATAACATGATCCCTAAGCAGAGCAAGTGATCACTAGTTTGCATTTCTGTGTCACCCTTGGAATCTGGTGTGTATAGGGCTGTGCGGGAAGCGTACATTTCCCAGCAGGACCCCCAGACCCTCCAAGAGGGAACCAGGACAGTCGAATCTAACGAGCCCTCATTTTGTGCCAGGCATATCTTATGTGTCATCTCATCTGATCCCCTCCTACCCTTTGAAAGGAAGGATTTTATCCCCATTTCACAGATGTCCTTTGGAGAGAATAGGTGACTTGTCCAAGGTCAAGTGGCTGATCTGCAGCCGTGCCACGATTCAGACCTTTATCTCTCAGAATGCAACTCCCACACTCTTTCTTCAGCCCTGCACTGGCCAAACATCTTTTGGACAATAAATATTTCTTGGGCATTGATAGATACGTGTGGGGGCTACCGAATACAAAGGGGAGATGCCATCCCATCTCAAATTTCTTTGAATTTCTGAAGGAGAGTTAACACAAGCAACCATGTCATTAATAGGGACATGGATCAGTAAAATAATTATTAGACTTTGTGTGATTAAGCTAATTAATGAAGGTCATTAGTTTCATAATAAAATGTTGGCTGCAGGGGCTAGAGCTTTCCGTAGGATCTTACCTCTGTTGGCAGCCTTACTTAGATGAAATGTGGCCACGCCGGCAGCAGCAGATGTTTCATTATGGCCCGGGAGATCGATGCAATTACATTCCTCCAGGGCCATTCCATCACTGCTTTCGTTCAAAAACACATACCTACAGAGATGTATTTTAAAGAATTGGGTGGGAAGTATAAGTCTGACCACTTTTCAGATAAGAGGGGGGGGGGTGGGGAATGCCTTCCAAATTTCTCTTGGTTAAAAAGAGGGAGAAAATTGAAAACACTTGCCTATCCAAGGATAGAGAGTTTGCTATAGCAAATTTCCTCCATAAAATCACATAACTGTTATTTAATCCATTCCCCAGCCTCCGGGCACCACCGTGCTGAGAACAACCTAAGGAGTTTGTCGTCTGTCTCAGAAAGGTTAATCCTATGACGTTTCTTAGCTGTCTGTTGTCCTACTAATGACAACTGCTGGAAGTCCCACTTAGCGTCTGATGTAGATTCCACTTCCTGCTGCCCGTGTAGACCATGTTCTCTTTGGAGATTTCTTTTAAAATGTTGCTTCACACTTGAAATGGTCACAGGTGTTTAAAGACCCTTGGTTGTGGCTCTTCCGTCTTCTCAGCGGCCCCTGAAGGTTCTCTGAGGGAAAGATGTTTGATCCCTCTCATTGTTACGTGGTCATTCCCCTCCTCCTCTTCCCTTTGTAAGTCCAAACACAACAGAACAGCCAGAGCGCCGAAGCAAGGCTGCTCCCTGTGAGAGAGACATGGCTTCTGCCTTGTGTGGCCTGCATCTCCTGGGACATCCGTGCCAGCCTGACCTCTCCGGGGCCACGTACTTTGTGGAAAATCGTGCCCAGAGAACGGAAGTCCCTTGTCTCCCAAAGCGAGGCCCTGAGTCTTCCTGGGGGCTCCCTGCTCTGCAGCACCAACAGCCATGGCCAAGAGTTGAAACTGGTGCAAATCCATGCCCTCGATCCCCAGCCCTGTGCCATTTAGTCCCCACAGTGGTCCTTCAAAGTCAGTTCCGTTACTGTCCTCGCTTTAGGGTGGTGGCATCAGAAGGATGGAGAGGGTCGGCACCTTCTCCATGATACCACAGCCGGTGAGTAGAGGAGCCAGAATTTAAGATGGCATAATAAAGAAAAGGCAAACCTCTCTCGGTAGACATGTTTGTGCTGAATAAGTACAGATCTTTTAGCCACTCCGAGTCCCTTTGTCACATAGGGCCGGTAGACAGCAGTGTGTATCACCAATGGATGAGAAAACACCCACTTTCTCATGGGCAGAAAATACTCCTGGGAATCGGACCTCACATGTGCATGTCTGTATTGGAATCAGTGTGACAGTGTATTTACATCGCAGACTAGTTTCTATGCTTCTCCAACGAGCTTGACATCACTTATTTTAGGAGGGATTTAGAGGGAGAAGAAGCACTTCTCTCCTTGGATTTAACACTCTCCTTTGGACATGCATTCATTCATTCATTCATTCATTCTCAAATCCTCTGAAGCACCCGTGGTGAGCCAGGCCCTGAGCGTGGACCACGGTTACATCATGGACACAATTACTGCTCCCATGAAGTTCACCATCAACCTGGGAATTAAAGCAGTCCTAACCCTCGTCTTTCCAGGGGAAGACCCCGAGGCCCGGCGACTGCGGACAGTGAAGAACATTGCTGATCTGCGGCAGAATTTGGAGGAGACCATGTCCAGTTTACGGGGAACTCAGGTTACACACAGGTATCTGAAGTGTGAATTATTTTACTGAACTAGCTGGTAACTTGACGGTCAATGGCTTCTCCTGTGTTTGTTCGTGCCACTGAGTTGGCTAATAATGGAATAAATACCCTTGATTGCCAAATGTGCTGGAATTGACAAAGAATGCCATGCAGTGGGCAGAAGAGAAGTGTAAGTAGCAAGAATTAGTATGGACAGATTCCCCCCAAAGCAGGAGGCTGCTAAATCCATTCAACCAGCTCCATTTAAATTCCACTTTGCGTGCATTTTCCACAACTACACTGTGCTGTGGAAACGAGCAGGTGAACTGTATTTGACCTGAGCGATAAAGTGAATAACTCGAATTCCTGTCCTGTCTTCTGATAGTCATTACTCTGTAATGCTGTTAGTCATGTGCGCCTGTAAGACATGTAAGGTCATCTTTATAAAAATGCATGGTCGTGTTTGAACAGTGATCTCGTTGGATGAAATCTAGCATTACCTTGGAAACATATATCAGGTTGCTTTCATTGCTGAACAAGAAGCTGAAAAGGATGCAACCCTAGGACACCCTCCGAGATTTTGGCAGAGTGGAGATTTACGGCCTGTGTCTGGCTTTGGTAATCAAGGCCAAGTCCTAGGTACCCCCGCTCATCTCCCAGGCTCCCCTTGGCTTCTCATCTTCAATCGCTTTGATAAATGAATTAGCAAGGTGACGGCAGGGCTTCCCCACTGCCCGCTGTTTTGGCAGATGGAGGTGAAGCACCGTGGGTTCCATCTTAAGTAAGAACGGGGCCCACACCTTAGGGGGGCCCAGGCCTACGGAAGGTGAGGCCGCTTGCAGGTTCGGAGGGAAACAAAAGCAGCGGAGGCACCAAAAAACTTGATTCTTCCAGAGGAGAGTGAACTTGGCGTTGGTGAGGGTGGCCTTAAGCCTTTAGCTTTCTGATGGCATGGAGCCATGCATTGGACCCTGGGGCTCTGTGATTAGATATAAAACGCCCCTGTTCCCGCCATAATCACTGAAATGGACCAACTGTGGGTTCCTTGGCTTGGACTAGGACGATAATGACAGAAGGGACAGCGTCCGTGGTTTCTCCTGCCGGAAAGACTCCCTCTCGCTCTGCGCAGTGGGAGACCCCATGCAGCTCTGAGGAGGCGCCCCGCCTGCCTTGACTGTGTCGGGGCTGAAGCACAGGGGACTGCAAAAGAGTCTTCCCGGTGCCAGGGACCCATGTACTTTGGTTTATCCCCCAAGTGATGTGATCTCAAGCCCAGGCATGTACCACTGTTTTCAGCCTTATGCCCCAGGTTTAGTTGTCATTTGGGGCAAAATGTAGAAGCCAACCTGGGGGGGGGGGGGGGGGGAATGAACCTGAGAGAGTTAGAAGGTCAAGGCTGCCCCTGCCTGCTCAGTCAGGAGGGGCTGAGGGAAGGAGGCCTGGTGTCAGGAACTGCACAGGGGACAGGTGCGTCCTGCCCTTGGGAAGGGGGAGCTGTGAGGCAGCATCCCCGGTGGGGACCTCTGTGCCCGTTGTTGTCAGGGCAGCATTTTCCGTGTCCCTTCCTGGGTTAGAAAGACGACCCCAGTAGCTAAGGTAACGGCATCAAGGTCATGGTCATGAGTGCCTTGTGCCGTGTTTTGGTGGGAACAGCCTTCACTGGGCTTTCCCGGATGCTGTGTGGGTGTGCATCTTCCTCTGTTCTGTTCTAACAAAGGGTTGTCCATGGGCACCCGTTGTTCGATCCTGTCTTGTATATGGGAAATCGTTCATGATTTTAAAAACATTAAAGAACATATAAACTGCAAAGGATTCTGGGCACAGTGGGCTCTAACCTAAGGTGGCTTTTATGTGTTCAGCACATTAGAAACCACGTTTGACACCAACGTCACCACGGAGGTCAGCGGGCGCAGTATCCTCAGCTTGACAGGCAGGCCCACTCCTCTGTCCTGGAGACTCGGCCAGTCCAGCCCTCGGCTCCAAGCGGGAGACGCTCCCTCCATGGGCAACGGGTACCCGCCCCGAGCCAACGCCAGCCGGTTCATCAACACCGAGTCGGGCCGCTACGTGTACCCTGCCCCTCTGAGGAGGCAGCTGGCGTCCAGGGGCAGCAGCGTGTGCCACGTGGACGTCTCGGACAAGGCCGGAGACGAGATGGACCTGGAGGGCCTCAGCGTGGACGCCCCCGGCTACATGAGCGATGGGGACGTGCTGAGCAAGAACATCCGGACGGATGACATCACCAGCGGGTGAGTCCTTGGGGTTTCTCCCTTCACAGAGCGGGAGAAGGCTTGGCACCTAGTGTTTGTTTGTTTATTTGTGTTGGCAGCACTTGGAGTTCTCTGGAGCTCATCAAACTGCCTACTTCACTTTCTGCCATCCACGTCCAAGGCTGTGCGGTGCCGAGGGGAACCTTCTGGGAGAATCATGTGACTTGGGCCGTGGTCCAGGCTTGGCAGTTCCTCACTGGGTGGTTCTAGCAAGGCTCCACCTGCAGCCAGAGTGACACTTGACAACAAACCGCACGGTGTCAGTTCTTTAATCAAAACCTGGCACTTAGCGTGGAGTCCAGCCTCCTCAGCATGGCCTACCTGGTCCTACGGGGTCTGGCTCTTACCTGACTCTTAGATCGCACGGTTCTCCACCCTCCCCACTCCCTGCTTCTCCTGGTGAAGCTGTTCCTTCCAGTCCTCAGTCTCATCAAGCTCTTTCCTGCCACAGTGCCTTTTGCACCCTCCGTTTCTCCGCCTGGATTCAGTTCCCCACATCTTTGCATGGCTGGTTCCTTCTTGTTGCTCAACGGGCATCTCTTTGCAGGAGCCCAACCGGACCGTTCAACTTGAAGTAGTTTGTGTAGCTTTGCCCCTTACCCTGTCCTCTCCATCACCCTGTCTTGTGTTCCTCTGAAACCTTATCCCTGTTTCAAATTACTCTGATTATTTGTGTATATTTTATGGTCTCTCCATCCCCTCCTGCTTGCAATAATAAGCTCCATGAAACAAGGACATTGTCTGGTTTGTGCACTGCCAGACGCCCAGTGCATTATACATCTGGGAGCTTATAGATATTGCTGAGTTGAAGAGCACATGGATTCATGGGCGACAGCACAAACCCAACTTCTCTGTAACGAGCTGCTTGCTGCCTAAGCCACGCTGTGACCATGTGCAGTCCTAGGCCTCCCTCTGGTTCTTGGCTCTACTCCCCGATCGCGCTGTGTAAACCGAAGATGCATCTGTGTATTCCACTTGCCTGAGACTTAATCTGTTCCCCTCACTTGCACGGGAGTTTTCCAAGATCTTTCCCTCTTCTAGCATTCTAGCAGCCAAAATTATTGACAATAAAAGTCAGGCATAAAACGTATGCCACTCGTTTCCATGAACAGTGATCAAGAACCCATGGGTGAATCAGTATTTTCATAATTGAATAATAGTTAATTCTCCCACTATGTACCAAGCCCTGTGCTAGGTGCTTTATGTATATTACCTTCTTCTATCTTCACAGCAGTCCTTTGAGGTAGTTGCTATCACAATCCCCATTTTATGGATGAGTAGGCTGAGGCTCAGGAAGGTAAATTAACTTGCCCAAGGCCCTGCAGTAGTTAAGAGGCAGAGCCCAGGCCCAGCAGCTCCAGAGCCCTGCTCCTTAGCCACTGTGCCTCACCATCGTGCCCAATATCTCATTGCTGCATTGAAATGGCACAACTGGAATTTATTTCAAAATTAATTTGCTTTTGCTTAGTTCTACCAGTCTGACTAGAAATGTTCTTTGAGTTAATTAAAAGTTTAGACATAGAGGTGCTTTGGCTTTCTGCCTGTTACTTTAGAACCATCCTGTAGTGAAAATTTGGATGACAAGAGCCACCAAACCCTTATAACCTAACAAATTTCTGCCATCCAGAATGGCTGGGAAAGTTGATGGACTGATAAATAAAATGACCCCGTTAACCTTAGGGCATCATTTTGTGTTTCTAGTTTTTTGTAAACCTACAATAACCTATGGCTATTACTAAAATTAAGCTGCCTGTGATTTAATCTTCTCATTATTAATTAGAAGACTTTTGGAATCCAGCATGGCCTCAAGGTTATCATTATCAAATCTCACTGTCATATACTACCAAGAAGTTTTCAGGTTACTTTGCGACTTTTGTATCCTGTAATAGAGTTTATTTTATTGTTGGCTCTGTCTCTGAATCCCCAGTAGATGGTCCGTGTTGATTTTGATGTAGTATTAACAGTTTCCACAAGGTGGAGACATTGAAACACTAAAGCTTGAACCTTGGTGAGAAAGTCCTAGTTTCCTTGGCTACTCAAACCAGAGCCTTCACCCCTGCTAAGAAGCACAGATGTTTACCTTTCAGCTCCTGCTCTGGGAAGCTTACATTTATTTTTATTTTTTTTTACCAAGTGAGCTAGCTCTCAGAGCAAGTGTAGATAACAGTGCGGACATGTAAGCAAACCACCCGATTACTGAAACTGGAGAAATCCGGTCTGGTTTTTCTTCTCACATTCTCTTAATGTAGAAATTTACCTCCCAAAGGAGGAGAGATGGCCCAGATGGCACTTACTGCTCCTCCTGGTTGTAACCTTCCAGAATGCGAGCTACGCATGACTCCACTCTGCGGGAATGCATGCATGTGTTTGCTTTGGGGCTACGGTTATCAGTTTGCTTCACATGCTGAGTCCAGGGCAAGTCATTGACTGTCCTTTGTACTCATTCCTTTTTCCTTTGATAAACACGACAGGGTTGTAGATATTGAAGGACTGGTCACTTAGCCTCTGCTTCAGAATCTGCAAAATAAGTCATATTACCTAGGCGATCTGTGTAGTGGAAAGAAAACAGACTGAGATGTCAGACACCGGGAGCTTAATGCCAGCTCAGCCCCTTGTGAGCTCTGTGGCCCTGGGCATGTAATCTGCTTCACTGCGCCTGGAAGCACTAAGCACTGTCATTAACATGGTCCTTAACCTTCTAAGTTAGGCCTCTCTGTGAGGTTGCATCTGATTAATGGCAAATATCTGATGAAGCCACAGAGTCTCAGACAGGGTCTAGGTATCTTATCAACCTCAAACAGCCAGGCACTTGGAAACAATGAAATGATTCAAGTCTTCATCCAGATGTGTGTTTGGCTTCCTGGGGACAGCCTTGATGTATGAGTAATATATAAACCCCTGAGGAAGCTCTTTGAAAAGAGTTCTTGTAAAAGTTTACAGCAAGTTTATTTAGAAAGCCTGGTGTGGAGTAAATTCTAGTTTCTGAAAACCTATGGCCTTTGTTTTTAAAATGACACCTACACATACATCTGCTTGGGGTAACAGCTATCTTTTGATGTCTGCAGTGCATCGTCTCCACTGGATAGTACGCACGTGTGTCTGTGTGTATCGTTCAGGTCTACCGAAGGTGGGGCTGAAATGACATTAATAAGAACCTAGTGCAGAATGTGTGCGCGCCTGTGTGTGTAAATTAACTCCCTGTGTGTGCCAGCCACGTCTAAGGACTTTACAAGTCGCCACCTGACCTCGCCACTTCCTTTTATTAGATCGGTAAATTGGGCTTTGGCTGCAGTGAGTGGGAAAGAGTTTAAAATAACAGATGAAGATATTTCTTACTAAGTTTTGATCTGTGAAGTCAAGCCATCTACTCATCTTCTAAGCATTCAGGGTGACATATGGTGCAGAATAAAATTAAGGGGACAGACTTAGCACCCATATGTTTGGAGAGATGATTGTTTTTCTTTTCCAAGGAGGCACTGAGCTGTATAATCTTCCAAAGTATGAATATACATCCCCTCCTGGGGAAAAAAAGACCATTTACATTTAGCATCAGAAAATTGTCCAAGCCCCTTTGATGGCTTCCCATTGCCTGTGGGAACAGATCTCAACTTCTTAATAGAACATGGGAGGCTCTTTATGATCCTTCCCTCAGCCACCCTCTCTGACTTAGCCCTGGTCACATCCCTCCTCACACCCCCACACGCCCCACTGCTCTAGGCTACCTGCCATTCATTACAGAAGGCTCTTCCCTGCATTTGCAAAGCTCTGTGCCATCAGGACATGCCACTTCCTCCCTGGAATTCCTTTCCCACCAAGCCCATCGGACTGACCCTAAAATAAACACCACCTCTGTGATGCCCTCCTGACTTTTCCAGTCAGAGTTAGCTCTGCCTCGTGCGTTCCTGGTGGCTTTGGTTTACAACCAACCTTGTGGGTGAGCCTTTCACTTTGCGTGGGAAACTGTTTGAGAGGGGCTGGACAGTGTTGAGGAAAGAGCGTGGTCTTAGAGACAACAGATTTGAGTTTTAGTCCTGGCTCTGCCACCTGAACTGGAACAAGTTCTTAATCTTTGGGAATTAGAGGTAAGACTTGAAAAGCACCTGACAGAGTCTGAGATGCTCAAGAAATGGGCAGTGTGTGTGCGCACGTGTGTGCACGCACGTGGGTGCATGTATGTTTCCTACTCCAAACGTGTAGGTCCTAGAAGGCAGACAGTGCCCATTATTTTTCTAAACTCAGAGACTAGTACAAATAGGTATCTGATGATTATTTTGTGAATGGTCTATTCTGCAGCCCTACCCTCACAGGACCTTGGCCTTATATAACTTGCCACCACCAGCTGTGTCACTCAATGGTTCTATTTACTGAGCACTTGGGGAAATCAGCTTCACCTCTGGTGTCTTTTGGTGCAATACGTAGCTCCACCTAGTGGCCAATATAGGATGTGACACTGTGGTTTTGATTGCTTTTAACTCTTAAGAGTCCTTACATCGGTTTACAACTGAGGGCCAAGGAAATAGACATTGTAATAGTTGGCTTGTCTTCCGAATGTAGCCTCCTGAGTAGTCTAGTGTGGGAGAGAAAACGGGGTTTTGAACAAGTTGGGCCTCAATGCTGACTTTGTAATGGCTGACGTCATCCATGCCTCCGTGGCAGGGATTCCTACATCAACAGGTACCATGTGCACACTGGTGCCTGCTGGGAGACTCAGTGCCTTAGCAACTGAGGAACTCATCCTTGCTGAAGTTCTGGTAGCTCATAAACATGTCAGGGTATGTCTTTATCAGCTTGGGCTGCCCTAGTGAAATACCATAGCCTGCGGGCTCCGAGCAGACTCATTTCTCACAGTTCTGGAGGCAGGAAGTCCAGGATCACAGTGCAGCATGGTGGGGCTCCACAGAGAGCCTCCTTCCCGGCCTACTCTGTCCACGTGGCGGAGAGAGGAGGCTCTGGTGTGTCTTTCTCTTCTTATGAGGGCACCAATTCCATCATGACATCATCAAACCCAAACACCTCTCAGAGGTCCCACCTCCTAGAACCATCATATTGGGGGTTGGGGCTTCAACACATGATTGGGGAGGACACAAATGTTTAGTCCATAACGAGGTGTTTCATGCTTCCAGGCATCACTTACATGTGCAACACTCTGTGCTTGGGTTGCCTTTTCGTTACTGCCTACCAGGTTGCCTCCTTGCAGAAGCCTTCCCTGATTCTGTCCAAGAAGTGGCAGCGATTCTTTCCTCTGGGCTCCTGTGGCACTTAACATGCCCATAATAGCACCGGTAGCACTACCTCAGAATTATAAACATCTGTGTGTGTGTGTGTGTGTGTGTGTGTGTGTGTGTGTGTGTGTGTGAGAAATCAAACAAGGCACCCATACACCAGTTTTAGTGCACTGATTATGAGGAAGGAGCCCATACCCATTACAAGCCCTGAAAGGTTAAGTCAAACCTATCTTAGATGTTTGTGTATCTCCATCGGCTGGCCCAGTGCCTGCCTGTTCCTTAACATGTTAAGCGCCATGTCGATCACTGGTGACTGACACTATACTTTCTGTCCGGAAGACAAAACAGGCTGGGCGCTTAACATGTTAATAAGTAGTCAACACATATTTGCTGAATGAATGCTACACCTGGCCTTCAGCAGACCAAGACCAGTCGCCTGCCTCTGAATGAGTACGTGCCTAAGACGGAAGCCCTTAAGCTTGGGGCCCAGCCACGTACTCGTCCTCTCCTTGGCCCTGTCTTATACTGTCCCATTATTCCAGACCTTGGACCACCTCAGCCCCAATAAGCCGGGCAGTGACAGTACAGGAGAAAAGAGGCAGCTCGGAGAGTCCATGTGCCATGGGGTCATGGAGATGGAAGTGCCTCTGTTCTTTTTCTTCATCCGTTGACCACGATGGGACAGATGTGCGAGGTGTTTGTCACCAACTCAGCAGAGCACACAGCAGGCAGCCTGTGAATCAAACATGCAGCACCGATAGCAAGAAAGGCTTTCTTATCTGGTGACTGTTTCTCGTGGCCTTCCCAGGCCAGACCTGAAGCGACCTTGACAGGCTGTTGTTCCTGGCAAATTGATGGGAAGGAGAGGAAGCCAGAAACTCCTTACAGCCAAAAACGCACCCCGGAGCCAAGACAAATGATTTTAGGCAAGGCCGTCCAGGAAGGCGCCGGGTCATGGCGGGTTCCAACAGGGCGTGGCGGGCAGCTCTGGGATTTGACAGGAGGGGCTCTTGTTTCTCTGGGTGGTTCCCTCTGAAATGGTCTTGGCTTGTGCAGCTCTGGGAAGGCTTATGAACTCCAGGTTGCCAGTCAGCCAACTGCCGGGTGGGCCTCAGTGGGGTTAGAAAGGTTTACCTGACGTGGGAGGGTAAAGACTCAGCTCTGAAGACAAATCTTTAGGGCCTTGGGCAAATCACTTGGCCCTAATGCACTGCCATCCTCTTCAAACGCGCTCTCTCTCTCTCTCTCTCTCTCTCTCTCTCTCTCTCTCACTTTCTCTCTCTCTCTCTCTCTCTCTCTCTCTCTCTCTCTCTCTCACACACACACACACAAGCTACAATAAAAAGCCTCTAGGCCCAGAGTCGCCCACTACGTTGGAGAAGGGGCTGGGCCAGGCCCTAGTCAAGGGGTCTTTCTATTTCCCTCTTCTCCCCTCAGTGGCTTCTCACTGACAGGTCTTACCGATGTACGAATTCACAGAAACCATAAACACCACTTCCTGTCTGATGTTTTCCTTGGTGTTAAATATCCCAGGCAAATACAATGAGCCCTGTTTTCACAGGCAGCTCTGTAGGGAGAGTAAGCAAGAATAGGGAGTCATGCATGGGGCAGGGTTAATTTCCCCAAGTGTTGCCCACCCAGTGGCAGCTCTCCCTGTGTGGTTGTGATGTCATGAGGCATGGGCAATGTGGCAGCTCTCCCTGCGTGGTTGTGATGTCATGAGACATGGGCAGTGTGGCAGCTCTCCCTGCATGGTTGTGATGTCATGAGGCATGGGCAATGTGGCAGAGTCATGGCTCCAGCTACCAGTCTCAGTCGTCCCCGACGGCTGTGGAGGCATCAATTGTCTGCTTCTTCTTGCATCCACCGTGGGCCCACTTGATTTACAGAGTGTGAGAAATCTATTGGGCTTTATCAGGCTTTATCAGCAGCTGGAGAGGCACTTTTATCAGAGGAGAAAGAACAACTGAGCTAATAACATGCCCAAAAGTGGAGAGATTATCCAGCTTTCTCTCACTTACCCTCACCACTGTTTGTGACTATGGATTTAGCAGGCAGAAACTGGGATAAAAAAAAAAAAAAAAAAAAAAAAGATTTATTGGCCAACAGCCTCATGGAGAAATGAAGTGTGGTCCCACCCTGACATGGGCAGCCCGGACTGCCACTCATAACTAATCGCCTTGTGAGTTATGGGTAAGAGAGGAAAAAAGGGGTGTCTCATCTTCTCAGGGAACCAGGATTAGGCCCGGACTTGAATTTCCAAGGTTGCTTTGAGATTTGAATCCTGTGGGGAAGGAAAAGGAGAAGGGAACATGGGTGCTTTGGGAGAAGAAAGTCAGGCCTCAGCCCTTCTTGAGTGGTCCCTGAAGGGGCTGCTCACCCTCTGATCCTTGGCAACACCCTCCTGGTCCTGAAGCTTTCCAAAGCGCGGGCTCTCCTGGGAACTGGCAACCATTCCTTTGGCCTGCCTTCCGAGGAGGCTCCAAGCAAAAGGCAGTAAAATTCCATTTGGGAGTGTTTATTGAGTTTGTTGTGTACTAGAGACTATGCCAAAGGCACTGAGCCCAAGGGGAATGAACAAAACCCAGTCCCCAAGTTCTAATACCATGGACAGGAGCTCACGGAAAGGAAGTGTGTCAATCACTACAGGAGTGCTGAGCTGCAGAGATCAGTGGGGGAATCAGTGAATTCTGTCGGGAGAATTGACAGAAAATAAAGAGCCTACTGTGCGGTAGGGGCAGTGGGACGAGTGTAGTTGTGGAGCCCGAGCTGGATTCTGGGGCTGGCAACACCACTCCTAGCGTGTGTGCGGGTGCAAGCTACTGAATGCCTCGTGGCCTCTCACAGGGGAGATTGTGCCTGGACAGAGCACTCAGTGGATGTCACTACCCTAAGGTCTACTAGCAGCAACAGCATCTTGAAAGGTGAACAAGTGGCCAGGCTGATCAAGGTCAAGAGCAAGGGCATGAGAACATATGGATGTGGGGCATGTTTTCCCGAGAATGGTGCCTGGGAAGGATTGGAGAGTCACGATGGGAGCGGGTGGGCTTGGTCAGAAGCTATCAGGGTCCAGAGAGTGGGGACGTGGCTCTGTGTGAGGCCGAGGCCCTGGGAACAGACGCACAGAGGGTTCGAGGGACTTTTCACATGATTCAGCCTGACATGGGGTCATTTGACAAGGAGCACGAAGGTGTCAGAGAGACAAGGACAATTCCCGGGTTGCAGCCTGTGCTGAAACCAGCTGGGAAGTAGTTGACCTTTGTCCTCAGCACCCTCAGTCCATTTCCGGTGCTCCCTCTTGCCTGTTGACACCCACCCAGTCCCTCTGACTGTCTCAGGCCTCAGAGACCAGGGCTGGCTGAATGTTTAAGCAGAGCAGCCTGTGGACTGTAATTCCGGGGGCTTTGGGGAAACCCCAATCCCACAGCCTTCCTAGACTTGCCCTGGAGAAGAATGGGGCCCAGTGCGGGAGGTTCACTGTGCGTCAGCACTTAATTCTAACGCAAGGCGGGTGGCAATAAATGTTAACATTGACAGGCATGATATGGGGGCTGCAAGAGGGATCTGAGAATAGAGCAAGCCAGCGGGGGCCTTTTATGTCCTCACTTCATCCTTCTGGGAAGCCAGCTTCCCTCATCTGCACATGAGAATAATTTGCCTGGAGTTGCTGTAATGAGATAACCAACACGTGCAAAGTGCTGGTACCGTGCCTGGGGTGCTATAGATCCTTCCAATCATCCTCATGATAATGATGAGGCCACCAAGATTAAATGGGACGCGGTGTACACATACTCCCTAGTTCAGTGCCTGGTGCAGGATGAGAACACTCAGTATATTTCATTCTCTTCCACCCTTACTCATTGCCAACCCTGGGGCACCCTCTCCTTACAGTGGATGGGGTTTGAGATGAGACTGTAACTGACACTCACATGACAAATACGAATACCCCTAAACACTCCAGCTGACAGACAGACAGACAATCGCTGTGCTGGGTTTGCAAACCCTGCTGTGGTGAGTCAGACTGAGCAAGGCACTCCTTCCTTTCCTTCCCACCCTCTGGACCGCCTGCTGCCTGTCGAGGTAGACTTCCTGCCCTGCACAGGGCTCTTCATTGGTAAGCAACGTCAACATGGTGACATGTGGGCATGACTCGGACTGGCCCTGGGTGTTTAACAGGGAGATTCCACCTTGGGTTCATTAATCAATGCTGTAGAGCAGGCGTCCTCAAACTACGGCCCGCGGGCCACATGCGGGTGTTTTTGCCTTTTTGTTTTTTTACTTCAAAGTAAGATATGTTCAGTGTGCATAGGAATTTGTTCATAGTTTTTTTTAAACTATAGTCCGGCCCTCCAACGGTCTGAGGAACAGTGAACTGGCCCCCTGTTTAAAAAGTTTGAGGACCCCTGCTATAGAGAGACTCTGTATTTTTGTTATTTCAAATCAACAAACATCTAACAAATATCTCCTTGCTCCCAGGCTGTTCTCTGGGGTAGGACAGACGAAACTTGTTCTTAGGGCTGCCCCATCTGGTTCTCGTTATTTTGGGGGTTCACTTTTGGTCCTTATAGGTTCTCCTCAGGATAAACTTGGCACCTGTGAGCTCGCATTTATTGAGAGGTAGTTACACATACAGGAGAAACATCCTCCAGCTCTGTAGCTCTCGGTGGGTGGCGGGGGTGTATTGCACCCCTTCCGTATGCTGAGCATCGTAACTCCCAGACCCTAGCTTTGTACGACATCGTTTATACCTGACGAATAAGGAAAATTGTTACTTAATGGTTTGAAGCCCATGGAAGAGATGAAAAAGGTGGCCTGGCATTCTGTTGTTTCTTTCTCTTGGTGACCCGGAATTTCAGTGCCTCTGTCACTTTGCTGGACATTAGTTGGCTATTCTGTCGCCTCCTTCAGGACCAACCCCTTCCAGGCGTGTTCTGGTCTGCAGGCTCCTCTTTCTCTGCTCAGTGCTTCGCAGATGTGCCAGGAATGGGGAGAACCGAGGTGTCACAGAGGGACCCTGGGGTCCCCTTGTCCGGTGAAGCTTTTGCACAGTTTTGTTATGTTTTCGTGTAGCTCCCTCTAGAAAACCCAGTCCATATATATAAATTTTTATCTTACGCATATAAATCACTGGGGAAAAAATACCCTCCCCAGTTATTTTTCAAGGGGCAGCAGCTACAGAACCGCTCAACAGATTTATGATGGCAAGGTTGGAGGATACCAAGTTCGAGTTGAGGTGAATATGAGAAGAAACATTTGGATGAGGTTGGGAGGATTTGGCCCTGGGACAGTAAGCCCATGTTGAAAGACTCAGAAAAATAGGCCATATGTGCCTGTGCTCAGATCAAGATAAGAAACTGCAGTTTTGTTGAGCCCTCATGATCCTCCCATGATGCTGCTCGGGGGTCATGGGGTCATGGAAGACAGAAGTGGAGTCAGAAGACCTGGCCTCACGGTCTTTGCTTGCCATCTGTGTGTCCTTGGGGAAATCGCTGCCTCTTCTGAGCCTGTTTTCCATCTGTTAAATGGTAACCTTCTTCTAAGGTGTGTGGTGAGAAAGAAAGGAGATGGTTTGACACACACAGAATGGAAGTTCCCTTCAGCTTCTCAGAGTTATTGCATCCACTTGCCTTCCCAATCCTTTACTGTACTTAGAATATTCACTGAGATGATCTCATGCTATGTCTTAGTCCTGAGTACAGTGACCACAGGTCTGCCAACGGGGTCCGAATGGGTCTGTGTATCAGGGTTCTCCAGAGGGAAATTTTACAACTTGAGTCCAAAGGCAGCCTGGAGTCAGAATCCCCTCTTCCCTGGGGAATATCAACTGATATTCTTTCCTTCCTTCAACTGATTGGGTGTGGCCCACCCACATGCTAGAGGATCATCTGTTTTCCTTAAAGCCTATTGAATTAAATGTTCATCTCCTCTTAAAAAGTACCTTCACAGAGACATCTGGACCAGTGTTTTCCCAAATATCCAGTACCATGGCCTAGCCACACTGACACATAAAAATTAACCATCACCGTCTGCAAGCAGGCCTTACAGTATGGTCCGTGGGAATGAGTCATCTGGGTCAGGAGGCAGCTGACCTGCGGCTGAGAGACGAAGAGCAGCGCATCAGCCCCTAGAAACATCTGCGAGGGCTCCCGGCTGCCGCGTCCTGCCTGGGCTGTGGCCACAAATCAAGACTCTGTGCGGCCTTGGGAGAATCATGGCATCCCTTCCAGAATCCCCGGGGTCCTGATAAGAAATCTCCCTGGGAACTGGAGGTTTCCACCTTTCCTCTTAATCCCTAAATAGCTACGGAATGAGACAGACATCCCGGCGTGGACAGCTCTGGAGGGCTGAGGATTTTCGAGACCCCAAGTGAAATGAGAGTCCCAGTCTAAGGAGAGGCCCACGTCTGTCTCCAGAGTCTTCTAGCTGTAAATCAAGCCCCCATTCACTTCTTGATCTTGGGACGCGTGGGAAACGGGGGTCTGTGTTTCTCTCTGCTGTGTCGTCGGAATCCGGGTCCCAGGCCCCAGAGCCTTGTGCTTGTAATCGCCCGGTCATCAGTTTGGAAACCAGAAATCTCGCATACTGGAGCAGCGAGGTTGAAAGGGTGACGTTGTCAGAGACACGGGACGGAATAAATGTGGTGTTGGCTCTGAAGGGAGAAGTCACCCAGCGGTGCCTGCTAACACAGGCCCTCCCTTCTGCCTGGCCCGCAGCAGCCGTGCAGGGATTCCTGGCAGCGAAACTGCTTTGCGGTCCCTGTTCTATGCTAGGCCCCGGGCTGAACTCTTTGCGTGTCATGTCTCACTCATTCTTCAGGCCAGTTCTTTGAGAGAGGGGCTGTTTTCCATTCTCCTTCTGCAGTTGGGAGAACAAGATCAGAGAGGTTAAGTTGCTTGAACAGGTCACAAAGGTAGTAACTGCTAGAACCACGTGTTCAACCGGGCTGAACTCACAGCCCTTGCTCCAAGAACGCTGCAGTGTGGCTTTTCACTGTAGCTAGACCCCATGCTCTGATGGATGGGAGGCAAGGCCAGAAAGGAAGAGTGGGCACCTTCTGGACATCGGAGGCCCTGGCTAACCCCCGGTGCCATTTTAAGGAGCCATAAGTGGAGCTAAAAGGTGGTGTTCCGAAGGGTGAGGCGCAGAGGGCCGCGTTGCACGGGAGCTTGAAAATGCTTGGGGAATGCTTGCCCAAGGACCACAGGATGGCCAGGATGGCGGGGCCGCGGCCGAGGCGGATACTTTTCTTTGCCTCGAAAGCATTATTATGTGTTTCATTTCAATTAAACACCCCAGGTCTCCAGTGCAGCCTTAGAAACACTTGTGTCAACATTCCGCGGGTGCCTGTGCAGAAAGTAAATGGGGGCAAAACCGGTTCCTTGGATGTCGGAAATGAGAACCAGTGACGTGGTCGGGGGCAGGAAGGTTCTGCTCCGGAGCCCGTTTCGCACGGTGACTTACTGAGGTGCCTCCCCACAGCACGGCTCCTGCTGTTAAAGCTCGTGGAGCTGGGTGTGTCCGTCACCTGCCTCTGTAGATGGGGAACCTGAACTTCTCCAAGGAAATTCTATTCTCAGAGCCCCCACCAACTGTGAACCCAAACAAAACACACAATTACAAGCTCAGCGCCACCTGGGGACCCGAGAACCATGCGTGGCGAGTGAGAGCTTTATTAATCGAGTGACTTTTGCTTTAACTCTGTGGGAGCTGTTAATTAAAACCACTCAACCATGGAGTTGGGAGAGAGGGAGGGAGAGCAAAATTGAGGGCCGCTAACAGATTGGCTTCCCTCACGCCTCTGCAGGCTGGTGCAGCTATTGTAGACCTTGACACAGACTTCACGGTTGAATAAACCATTCACCAGGGATACGTGTGCGGTTCCGTGGGAACAGCTTTCATTAATGTCCCGCAGCCAGGCCCTCTGGATACAAAGAACCTGCCTAGCCTCTGACCATGTCTATAAGCTAGTTAGTAATCACAATCATGTAATCATAGGAATAGTAGCAGCTACTGTTTATGGCCATTTCTGAATGCCAAACCCTGTCTGCAGCACTTTGTATGCATTATCTCATTTCAGCCTCGCTAACTAACCTGTGTGGTCTTCCTCCTGTTCTCTGGACGAGGACACCGCAAGAGGGCAGTAACCTGCCCGAGGTCACAGAGCCGGTGGGTTAGGCAGCCAGGCTGACCACCACACAGGAGCGTAGCCGCCGTGTTTCAGGGTTCTCACTGAAGCTGTGTAAACATGTCGAAATTCTACTCCTCTTCTTACCCCCAAACTCGTTTCTCCTCCCGTGTGTCCACATCCATTTCTCTTCCACAGCCGGAACCTAGAAGGCTCTCAGACTTTTCATTGCCTTGTCCCTGGAAGGCCGGCACTAAGTTGGCTGATCCTGTCTCTCTGGCATCTCCTGCCATGTTTTCTAGTCTCCCTGCTCATATTTCTCCCCAGAGGACTGCAGTCAAGCCTTCCTTGCCTCCGATCTCAAGGCCCATCCAACAGATCCGTCCTACCTTTTGGTGAGAAAAATCTAGTGTGTAGACCTGATCACATTATCACCAGGCTCCACATTGCCTTCTCAGTAAACCTGTTTTAGTTTCTATTGCTGATTAACAAATGACTCCAAAACCTAGCTGTTTGAGCCACCACGTTCTTATGCTCACAGGTTCTCTGCATCAGGAATTGGGACAGGTACAGTGAGAGGGCTGGTCTGTGCTCTACCTCATCTACAGCCTCGGCTGGGAGCCACCAGGGCTGGCGCTGGTTTGATGCCTGGGGGTCCATGTCATCCCCGAGCTTGTCGACTCACATAACTGACACTTGGCCTGGGACAAATTGAGGGTAGGACACTCTTGACCTCACCAAGTGGCTTCCTCACAACATGGAGGCCCTAGGAAGGGTGGATTTCTTACCGGGGACCTCAGAGCTCCCAAAGGTGAGCGTTACAGTTTGCAAAGTGAAGCTGCATCACCTTTTATCACCCACCCTCAGACCTCACAGAGTGTCACTATCACCCTACTGGGTTCATCAAAGCAGTCAGCCCTCCAGATTCAGGAGGAGGGGACATAGATCCTCTTTCTCAATGGGAGGGTGGCAAGGTCACCTTGAAGATCATGTGGATGGGACAGGAGATATCGCTGTGGTCATCTTTGGAAAATACAGCCCGCTATGTCCTAACCCTCTGTTGCCCAGCATGACATACAAGGCCGCGTTGGTGTGTAAGCTCCATGGAGGCACAGACCTTGTCTCTCTTCCTGACCACTATCTCCTGTGCCCAGCACAGTGCATAGCACAAAGTAGACCCTCCCTTTTATTTGGGGGGCTAATGAGTGATGGATCCACTTGCCGAGGCTCATTTCTGTTATCTCCTCCTCCCCTCACGGCCCACCCCACCCCCCACTGGCATCCCGGTCCTGCCACTCTGGACCACTGACATTTTCCTTGATGTAGAACTAAGTTCTTATACCTCTGTGCCTGTACACGCTCCTGTTCTCTATCAACCCCTCTGCACGCAGTTGCCATCCACCTGCCACAGTCCTTTAAGGATCTGCTGAGGCCAGGAGGCCTTCCCGGGCGACCCCAGCAGACATGGGGCTCCCTCCTCTGGGTTCCCAAACACCTGCTCATACCTCCCAGTTCTTTTTGGCTTTGACTGTTTGTATAACCGTCCCCAAGACCGAGATACCCTTGAGCAGGGGGATTGTGTAATTTACCCCTGCATTTCTAACTCCTGCCAGACGTACTGTATGTGCCCCATAGTGGATGTAGAATGAAGGGAGAGGGAGAGTAGTATTTCATAGCCATAATGGCAGCCAGTATTTGTCTAGGGCTTTTCACATGGCAGCTACCTTCAAGTATTAGCTCGTTGAATTCTTACAGAAATCCTAGGAGGCCTATAACATGTTATCACCCCCATTGTACAGATGTAGAAACTGAGGATGAGAGAAGTCACTTGTTTAAGGTCATACAGCTGCTACAGGGTGCAGCCAGTTTTTGGAAACTTGAGGACTCAGCCATTGAGGCCCAAGCCCCTTCCCTTTGGGTGCTGCCACCCGCTGGGTTTTAGGTTCTGAGACCCGAAGATGTACTGTAGCTAGGTTCTAGAGAGCTCTAGAAATCCTAACCTTTAACTGGATTAATGGAATAATAATGTGGGAAGCAACAGAGTATCTGCAAGTTAGACAAAGTTTGTTATGTTCTCTGTGCCAGGTTTTAAGGGGAGCAGAGTCAAGCAGAGGTTTATTTAGGGAAAGGGAACAAGGAAGGTGAAGGGTTCAGAACCCAAAACATAATAGAAATGTTTGTAGAAACAAATCTGCTTGATGTGGAAAACTCTTAGAAGAGGGTAAATTCCAGAGGACCAAACCTGAACAGTAGGTGGAAGTTAGACTTCAGTTTTTCATTTCCTAAACACAGGGATGACCATTAATCAGTGAAAGGAAAATATGCTGAAAGTAGACCTGTTTTTGCAAGGGCATGAGCCTCCTATTCCTGATAGTAATCAAGTAGAATCTGGGAATCTGTGTCCACACATTGCAGAAGCGATTTCTGTGTGAGGTGCAAGGCTGAGACGTGACCTTTAAAAGTTCTTCCTGGTCTAAGATTCAGAGTGTCCAGGTTCCCATAGGAACCACCGAGGCTCCGGTACCGATGGAGCAGAGCTGGGTGTTATGTTCAGGAGAAAGAGGTCTCTTGGACAAGTCAGGCTTTCACAGATCGAGCCAGCCTGGGTGTGGTCACAGGACACCGAAGCTGTTCATTCTGAAAATTATCTCACCCACATCCCCTTTTTAAAAACACAAAAATCTGCCCTAGTTAGTTTGGCTCAGTGGTGGGAGCGTCAGCCTGTGGACTGAAAGGTTGAAGTTTGATTCTGGTCAAGAGCATGTACTTCGGTTGCAGGCTCGATCCCTGGCCCCAGTTGGGGCACATGCAGGAGGCAACCAATCAATGTGTCTCTCTCACATCAATGTTTCTCTCTGTGTGTCTCTCTCCCTCCCTTCCACTCTCTAAAAAAATCAATGCGGGGGGGGGGAGGGGGAGGGGGAACTCCTTGGGTGAGGATTAACACAAAAATAAATAAAAATAATAATCAATTAAAAAATAAACACAGAAATTGTGCACGCCTCCTTTCCCTGCTGCAGGTTCTGATCTGGAAGATACAGGAGTGGGAGGCAGAGTGGACTGTGACCATTGAGAGTCACTATGAGCTCAGCATCTGCACACCACCCAGGCTGTTAGTGAAAGTCACACTCTATAGGTCGTGTCGTGCAAACGGTAGTTATTTAAAGAGTAAAAATGTTACAGCATTGAATGTGCTCGCTCCAGCTGTGCAGGGTCTGGGAAATCCAGCTGTGCCCAGCCCCATTTGAAGAACTACTTCAGCTGCCCTGAATCCCATTCTGTGCAAGTACAGGCATTTGAATAAGTTGAAAAAGTGAGGAAATGTGTCAGGAACCCTGTTCTTTTTGTCTGTGAACACCAGACAGCTGTTATGACTGCAGTTCCTGCTGCACTGGTGGAAGGTAATTTGAGTAGGCTGTAGGCAACCGATTTCTTCCTTCTGCTCTCGAGGCCACGGGCCTGTGCTCAGGTCCCTGTTAGCCTGCCCTTCCCACCAGAGTGGGGCAGCTGCCGCTGGGGGGCCCCTGTCGCTCTCAGTGACACCACCCTGTGCTGCTCTTTGTGCACAAGCCAGCTGATTGGCCTGGGTGTGTGGCCACGTGGCTTCTGGGTGTCTCGTGCCCAAGTCACCTCCGGCAGCCGTCCTGCTACGAAGAGAGACATGCTCGTCCACACAGTCGGTGCTACACCTGCCCTTGTTTCAAAAACGCCAGTGGCACCATCCAGGCCCATACATGTTGGAATTCTAGGAGGAAACAGTTTTTACCTTTGGTTTAAGTGGTAAATTTATAACATCAAATGTGCTCTTTCCAACTCCTGCTCCACCCCGGAGATGGGCCCACTCCCACTGAGAGCCAAGGCTCAGGCCCCTGGGGTTCTGTTTCTGAGCCCCGGGCATGTGAAGACGTGGGAAAGCGAGCAGGGTCAGGCCTCCTGCGTCGTCAGCTGTTGTGTCTGTGCATTTAGAGGCAGGGAATTTGAGCATCCTGGGGTCACCCAATTTTGCTTAATCCCCGTGCTCAAAGGCCAGACGCCTATATATTTCTTTAGTAATATATTTATTGAATCCCATTTAGAATGAATGTCCTGAATAATGATACTCCTTTTTTTTTTTTTTTTTTTTTCAGAATAATGATATTCTTAATGAAAATGTCACCTGGCAGAAATTTAGCATCTAAGGCCACACAGTGAACTCACTGTACATTGTAGGTCCTTTGCATTGGCATGTTTGTCTGTGAGACCTGTCTAATTCCCTTGCCCCAACCCAAGGGACACCTGCTCACCCTTCCAGGTGCCACTGGAGCGTTCCTTCCTCTAAGCAGCCCTGTCTGGCCTCTCCCTGCTCTGCCCCTTGCTGCACCCCATGCAACATCTGCAGACCTGTTTCCCCCACCCAGACACTGAGCCCCCCCCCCCCCCGAGGTCAAGGACTTATTCTCATTCAAGGTCTGATTCTCATTCCCAGCACACAGGCCAGGGCCTGCCCCCCAGTAAGGGCTGCATAAATGTGTATTGAACAAATGATACCACCTCCAAACGGGCACCATCTGGAGGGCAGCAGCCTGCATGTGGCGCTAGTGCAGCCCTCAGCGGCTTCCAGAAACCCTGGCTGGGGTTGGGAGATGCCCCCAAGGCTGCTCTGAACCCCAGTTTGCAGAAGGGGTTAGTCACCTTCCTGCCCCACTGTTCTCCGTGCATCTTGACGGTTCCTTCAGCCGCAGCCCTGGGAGGACAAGGCGAAACTTGCAGGGGCCCAAAACGGAGCGCCAGCTGGCTTCTCGCCAGTTTGGTCGTGACTATGGCTGTTACCTGGGGGGGTGTCTCCCTGAAACCAGACGAGGAGACACTGGCTGTCTGGCTCCCGCCCCTGGGGTGCTTGTCATCCATGAAAGGTAACACACAATCCCAAAAACCATCATAAATTCCGCTGACCTAATGGGAACGTGGACGTGTGTCCTAGAGCACTTTGGGGTTGGAAAGGCGTGTCTGGAGTCACAGGAACGATAAGGTGCAGCAGTGTCCAGACGGCTGGTGAGCACGTCTCTGTGGCTAAGAAGTGCCTGGGAGGAAGGATATTTTGAGGCAGTGGGAGGCTTTTCCAGGGGACTGGCATCTAATGATGACGCCCCTGCTGCGCCACCCTCTGCATACAGCATGCCGGGCGCTGCTCACTCATGCTCACTCGTCTGGGCTTCCACAGTTGCACTGTTCTGAGGCCTGTAGGCTTGTATGTCCAAGAACATGAGTTCATTGATATTTTGGAAAAACCTTGGAGTCCTCACAATGCTTATCAAGCCTTAATGTGAGATGGAGGGGCCCGCAGGGATCAGGTACAGTTAACATGCACATTGTCCCCTTAATATAGAGGGCCAAGACTAGTCATGGTGAGGATTTGAAATTTAAATTACATTATGGTGACTGTTTGGCCATTAGGGAAACTGAGGCCAGTCTGGCTCACAGTTCCTCCATCCAGGTCTCAAGATTTAAGTCAGCATTTGTGATCCTCACTACCTGCAAGAAATTATTTGCACGTCTGTTGAAATGCTGGTTTGGCCCTGGCCGGTGTTGCTCAGTGTGTAGAGTGTCACTAACTGAAGGGTCACAGGTTGGATTCCAGGTCAAGGGCACATACCTGGGCTGCAGGTTCAATCCGCACCCCCTGGATGTGTGTGGGAGGCAACCAATCAATGTGTCTCTCTCACAGTGATTTCCCTCTCTCTCCCTCTCTCTCTCTCTCTCTCTCTCCTTCACTCCCTCTCTTCTACTCTCTCTAAAAGTCAATGGGGGGGAAATGCAGGTTTGGGGGAAGGGATGAATAGGGGGAGGATGGTATTTTTAGGGTAATAAAGCTCTATCTGTATGATACCATGATGGTGGATACATATATGCATTTGCCAAAACCCAAACAACACACAGTGAACCCGAATCTAAACCGTGGACTTTGGTTAACAATGAGGTATGAATATTATTAATGACATTACTAATAATTAATGTAGTTATTCATATCAAATAATGCATCAATATCAGTTATGCATCAATATCAGTTCATCAATTTTAGCAAATGCATCACACTAATGCAAGATGTTAATAGGGGAGACTGGTGGTAGGAGAGAGGGAGTATATGGGTGCTCTATTTTCTGTGCAATTTCTCTGTAAACCTCAAATGCTCTAAAAAAAAAGAGAGAGAGAGCAGGGTCTGGGCCCCACTAATGACACTCTGCCTCTGTGGGGGCCTGGAAATGTGCCCTTTCTTTCTCGGGTTCCCCAGGTGACTCAGGTGTATTCCAGAGGTTTGAGAATGCCTGGCCGTCAGTCAGCCTCCTTTCACCATCTGTTTCATTCCAGGAAGGAGCTTAAAGGGGCTTTGTCTGGAGAACTGTCTCCCGTGTGTTCGCATGTGTTTCATCTTTCAGTGGGTGGACAGAAAGCTTCCTGTGCTGGTGCGGGAGGCGCTGCTGCAATGCCACGCTGACAGCGGAGCCACAATAAAGAGAATCCGGGCCCGACCACGTTCCGGGCGCGGGGCTGTCAGATTCCCCGCGTGTGCAGCCTCTGCCAGCTCCCATTTCAAACTGGCATAGTGACGGACTAGTCTGAAAAGTGTGCCTGTGTGTCGATCCAAATGGGAGTGATCGGTCCACTCTTGTTGTAATCCCTGGCTCTCTGTGTGGTTGTGTGTTTTATTAGCAAAAATGGTGGATTTTTTTTACATTAAAACACTTTCGGAGTTGATAGGTGCACAGACCCTTAAGGAGGCTAAACCGAAATGCTGTGGAAATGGGTGCCATGTGGAATTTTGTTAAACGTGTGAAATTTCACCTGGTATTTTGTGGAAGTCACACAGACCCTGGCAGCATGTTGCATCACCAGGCAGGAATTTCCCCACTTGCTCAATCCCTCCTCCGCTAGGAGTTTGGCGAGAGCAAGCCCAAACCCAAAGCGGTGGTGAGCTTGAGCCTGTGTGCAAAAACTCAGGGTGACGTGTGAGTTACAGCAATGCCCTGGGCACGGCTGAGTCAGCTCAGAGCAAACATAGCCCAGAGCCTTGGGTGTGGAAACTCTCACAGAAAGTGTTGAAAGGCCCATCTCAGCCAGGACCGCCTTCTGCCCTAGCTCAGGAGAGGGGCCGAGCATGGGGTCTGGGGAGGGGTGTGTGAACCTGACTCACACTGGATGCATGTTTCGGACAATATGTGAGCTGGGTTCCATCGCTTTCACGTTTCCCAAAAGGGCCCATACCTTAAGAAGATTTAGGAATTTCTGCTTAAGCAGTTTGGGTTGTATAAAGAGCTTGTTCCTCTATTAGACGTGTTGTTTTTAAATACTAGCTGTGCCATGCTACTGAAATATCGTGTCAACTATGACAGCTACCCAAAACATAGGAATGAAAGGGGACACGATAAGTCTACACAGAAGCTCTTCAGTTTCCCCTGTGGGTCATCTGCTCCCCATACAGAGCCCAGTGCTTTCCACTCTCTGCGTGTACTCAAAGCTTGTGGAACTGCAGCATCTGATTCAGGAGGTCGGGATACTGCACTTCTGCAAGGTTGCCAGGCGGTGCTGAAGCTGCTGGTCCCTGGTCCGGATTTTGAGTGGCAGGTGGAGGGCCAGGCACGTGACCCCAGCCGTGTACCTTTGCAGCACTTAACTTTAGGAAATGAAGTCTGTGGCACCCACCCCACCCCCAGCTCCCAGTGAGGCCTCAAGGAGGCCCGGAGACACTGTGACACCTCCTTCGCTCAGGCTAGCCTTCTCCTGCAGCTGCCTCGGTCCCCATGGCCTGCCGGAGCCGGGCTCTTGTCTGACTAGCTTAGCAACCTCGGTGCAGTGCTCCCCAGGGAGGCATGCTCTGTGGCTGGCTGGCTGGAGTAGGCTCCAGACCTCCTGAGCCCGGTCCCTTCTGTGGCAGCTTGACTTCCTGCCACACCGGGATCAGAGCACACACCGGGTTTTCCCAGCCACCTGGTTGCTTCCCAGCCAGGACTCCATGAGATGGAAAGGAGGTGCAGACCAGCCAGCGCAGGGGCCGCTGTCCCCTGAGCTGTGGATATTCCCGGTTGGTGGCTCGGGCCGTTGGAGAGCTCCCCTGCAGTGACAGCGTTCGCCATGGTCCTGGTCTGTGCTTTGGGCCGAGGTGGCTCCTGGCGTGGCCTCGGGTGGCAGCTCCAGGCTTGAGCAAAATAAGGGAAGCGTCTGCTAGAGGTGAGAATGGAGCTCCCACATCCTCCTGAAAGGAGTCAGACCCCAGCGTGGTGATGAACTGAAGAGCCAGCAGGGCTGCCAGGCGCCCCAGCTCTGCATCCAGCAGAAAGGTAGGAAACTGCTGGGGTTCGCTAGGCCCGTCTCCCCTCTGCCCTCTGCCGGCAGAGTCCCCAGAGACGTGAAAACAAATGTTTCTCGAGTATCTGTATTGTCCAGCCCAGATTATTTATATTAAAGTCCTGTTGTTACAGGGAAAGACCTGCCAACCTTGGGCTTTCTCTCCAAAGGCTGCTGTTGGTTTTGTTTCATTGTGTATATGTTTGGGATGACCCATAACAGAGAAGCAGCTCCATGTTCTCTGATCACAATTCACCTTTAGTTGGATTAAAAATATTAAGTATATCCTGAGAGGAGGGCATTAGAATCACTCTGCAGTATGTCTCTGTCCTTGTCATTTGGGGTGGAGGCAGTGGGCAGAGGTAAATGAAATATGCCATATTTGCACGAGTTCTTGTGCCTAAGAATGTGGAGGTTTTTCCAAGTGTTTCCTCGATAAAATTTTAAGTGTTCGCCTAAATTTGAGGGCGGCGGTTCTATAATTAGCACTGACAAATCAAGCCCCTTTTTGTCCCAATCATCTTTTGCATTTCAAATGCATTCTCTTCTACCCTTGAGTCAAACGTAGTGGGGTGTTTTTTTTCCGTCATGAAGATCTGCTTTCTTCACAAAGATTCAGGCGGCTTTGTTAGACTAGCTTGTCCGTTTGTCCTTCTGTGACCCAGAGTGAAGTTTGCTCATCTGACTTCCAAGAGGCCCTAAACCAAAGGGATCCTTTTACAGGTTTGTCCAGAAACTCAATTTACATCCTAATGAACTTGGGGAATGAATGTCAGGCCGCATTGTAAGGAGTAGAGGGCACTGTGAGAGCCAGTGTTGTTTGCGGACTTGGATGCTGGTGAGAGGCTCAACTTCAAGGCCTTCATCAGCCCACATCCTTGCTTTTAACCTCACTTCACAAAGTATGTGTTGATATAAGTGTTCATTTTTTATATTGATATTGGCAAGGAAAATTTTACATATTTCTTTCATTCTATTTTCTTTACCATGTTCACAGTTGAACCCAAAGTGTGTCCAGAAAACATAGACAGGCTGACATGTCTTTAAAGAAAAGCATTCGTCTAGGCTTGATTTTTTTTTTTTCTTTCTCCTGTTTGCACGGCTTTCGTTTCTCGCATCCGAGGGATTTTTAGATTTTTTTTTAATGTCATGCTCTGTTAGCAATGCGCTGAACTAGATCAGGGCAGTACGTGTTTCTCACCCTCCCGTCTCTCTCACCTTCCCAGTTCCCGACCAGAGGTCAGGAACTTTTGAGGTCAGTGAAGGTCCGTTTGTCCCCTTTGCAGGCCGTGTTGAACTGTGAACCTTGAAAACAAGGAGCCACCTGTCCCTCCTTCCCCAGGAGACTCTCAAGGCCAGCTTCACCGGTTTCTCATTGTTGCCTCATTAAATTTAAATAAGAGGAGAGACCTATGAACTGAACGTTGGACTCAAAATATAGTGCATTTGTTCTAACAGGTCCTATTAGATGCGAGAGCTCCTTCATAGCTCGTGTCAGTTACACAGGAGGCACCTATTTTGTTGAGAAACTTCTTGTAATAGGCACGTCACCCCCACAGACCTCTCTTGGCTGGAGGGATGGTGAGGTCTACCCTGCAAGTCTGGTCATTCCCCAGAGACCAGGGGTGACTCAGGGAGGATTCAGACAGATGGTGCATCCTGAAAAATCTGTAGAAGGGAATAGCAGTGAGAAGATGCTCACCAAAAATGGAGTCATGAGTGAGGGTTCCCTTTGAAACAGAAGCCAGAGCCTGCTACTCATTGGCTTAGTACCTTCATAGCTCCCCAGGTTCGCAGGCAGAGGTCTCCACCCCAGCTGGCATGTAAGCCCTTCCTGACTGCGCCCCAGTCCCCACGCAGCCCAGCTGATGTCTTTGCTCCTGATGTTCCAGCCACAGTGAACTACTTGCCCTTCTCCTAACTTACCTTCCCCTCCCTTTCTTTTCGCCTTTGTCCACGTTATCCAGGTACCTAGATGGATGCTGCTCCTCTGGCTGGCAAACTCCTCTGCACCCTTCAAGGGCCAGCTTAGCCAGCACCCCTCTGTGGCACCTTCCCCATGTGCTCAGGGCCTGGTGCACATCATCTGTGATACTGCTCTTCACCTAGGGTAGTTACCTGTTCTATGATTGAGCCCCTTGTAGGCTTTGAGCTATGCCAGAGCAGGGCAAGCACTGGGTCTTTCCATCCCTGTATCTGGCGCAGAGCCTGGTGTTGATGGAACTGAAGAGGGAGGCGGTTATGCAGTCACTGCACTGCGACAAGCGTTCCCGACGAGCCCGGCACTGGGCTGTCTGCGCACTGTCTCTCCCCCACCACAGCCCTGTGAGGCTAGTCTGCAGCTCCACCCATCCTGCAGATGTGGAAACAAATTCAAAGAAAATATACCCAGAAAGTGACAGCTGAGCTTTGAACCCACCTGCTTGCACTGTGATCTTGACCCCAGTTTCATTTTCTTCATTAGAAAACTAGAGGTTACACTTGATAGGACTTGAGTGAAGCCCTTCTCACAGTACCCAACAAGCATCGATAACCGTTAGTTCATGTTCTTAGTGATGTGTGTGAGGTCGCTTTGCTAGCAAGGAGCAGAGGAGACCTGGAACCCAGGTCTGTCTGAACACAGAGCCCTGTTTCTAGCTCCGATGTTCATTGGCCACCCCAGAGTACCCCAGCCTCGAGCAGCAAGGGAAACACCCCACAGACACCTTGTGTCTTTAGCAGAGGCTCCCACTCTCCATCCCAGCCCTAGTGGAAGCGGTGAAAGGCGAGGCAGAGAGCCCCCTCCAGTCATCACTGCAGAACTCGGGAGGGAATATGGAATCCTTCAGTTGCTTGGCCGCTCAGGCAGGACCCGGTCGAGCAAACTCTAGGATGTTACCAGCACCTCGTTAGGCTCCAGCACTAGTTATTTATTTCCCCAAAGAGAAGGAAACCAGCACAGGGCTCAGAATTCAGTGCCTGGATCAGCTGGTTCCTTTCCTTGTGACCTCAGGCAAGTTATTTCATCTCCACTCTACGTGCGCCTCCCAAAAGCTCCCCAAGATGAGGCGCAGTCATCACTCCCGCCCTCTCCCCCACCCCCCCCCCGCCCCCTCCCACGAGCCTTCAGAAACACCAGCCTTTTTAACTGCTGGGCAAGGTCTGGTGTTTCAGAAGAACATGCCAGTGGTGGCTTCCCCTGTGAATTATGCTTTCTTTCCCCTGTAAATTATGATTAACTTGATCACGGCAGTCTCCATTAACGTATTCTGTAGACAATTCCTATGCACACTTGGGTTGAACAAAAAAATGTATCTTTGTATTGAGGCTAGAGAGTTACTGAAAAATATGTGCCGAGCTTTTTTGTAAATCAGACTATTGTAATAGGTGGATAATAACTTAGAAATAAGTATGTCAAATTAGGTTCTTGAATGTGAGGCTGGTTCTAGTGACAATTATCCCCAGTGCTATGCCGTCTGCTAATGAGAACATTCAACAGAATTTATTTTGAATAATATTATAAAAAATATAGGATCTAATATATTGAATATATTTCTACAAACCTCTAGGAGAAAAAGTAAATCCTCTCTCTCTCTTTCTCTCTCTCTCTCTCTCTCTCTCACACACACACACACACACACACACACACACACACTCATGAATGAATGAAATAGATTTGCAATAAAACTGAATTATTAGGACACATATGTAAAAAAATAATAATAATTCAAAAAATTAAAAATTAAAAAAAAACGATAAAAAAACTGAATTATTATCAGATGAGTTGCATTCAGCTCCCTAGCTTTCAGGTGCATTTTAGAAGGCAGAGGATCTGGATTTAGCCTTGCCTTTCCCTTCCTCTCTGCCTAAACAAAATTGGAATTCCCAGCATCAGTTGACAAGCCAAGTTATCACATCAGTCCCACCCTCCAAGGCCCTCCCACTGTCATTGGTGGTCATTTTTCAACCAAACTGTATTGCAACTGGGTGTTGCCGGGCTGGGCTGCAGCACGTCTCAGTGCCCCATCTCGGGAATGCTGACCAGGCTCTGTGCTCTGCCCTTCACAGAAAGCCAGGGGTGTTGTGCGTGGGCCTCGTCTACATGCCCGGGTACGTGTAATTGCCCAACTGTGTGTGTTGTTTCACCGGCAATAAAAATCTGGCAGGGAAGTGAATGCTAAAGTTAGTTTGTCCTTTGACAAGATCTCCCCAGTTGAAAATTTTTTGTTTATTTATATGCTTGAAAGGACTTTACTGACATCAAATTAACTGCCTTGCTTAATGGTGCAAGATTGTGTTTTGAAGAGCTTCCACTGAATTGTCCTTGAAAGGACATTTGCTCTAGCAAGTCTAGCCTCTGGCAAAGTTACTGCATCTGGGTGTAGGTGGTTTTCTCTGCATGTGCGAGTTGTAGGATGTGTGTATGTAGCCCACTGCTGGACCAGAAGTCACTACCTCTGTTGGATGGGTGGGTGTAAGGATGGACAGACAGTTGTACAGACTGACAGGTCGTTTACTTTGCCTTGCCATATGTCTTAGATGTCAAGTTTGCTGACATTTAAGAAGAAGGAAAACCTGTAATTGATGTCCTTCCAACAAGTTCTTGCTAAACCCTACCCGATGACTATGTTTTTGGGCTTCACTCATTCAACAACAATAGTATTTAATAAGCACTGAGGATGTGCTAGGCACATGGGATACAGAGTTGAACAAAATAAGAATAGTCCCTGCCTTCAAGGAAGTTACTATCTTGTATGGGAGAGGCAAGCATTATTAAAAGTAATTACACAAAGAATTATTTAACTCTAGCTGTCATCACTTTTTTTAAATTAATATATAATTTATATACCATAAAATTCACCATTTAAAGTACAAAATTCAGTGGTATTTGTTTATTTAGGCTTAAACAACAAACATTTATTTCAGACACTACTGGCGTCTGGGAAGTTTAAAATCAAGGTGTCTGAAGATTCGATTCATGGGGAGGGCGCCCTCCTGGCTTGCAGACAGCCATCTTTTTGCTCTTTCCTCAGGAGAGAGGGTGAGAGAGAGAAGGAGGGGGGAGGAAGAGAGTGAGAGAGAGAGAAAGAGAGAGAGAGAGAGAGAGAAGAGGGAAACATCGATGTGAGAGAGAAAAGTTGATCAGTTGCCTTCCTTACACACCCGACCAGGGACCAAACCCACAACCCAGGTATGTGCCCTGACTGGGAAGTGAACCAGCAACCATTTGGTGCACAGGATGATGGTCAACCAACTGAGCCATCCAGCCGGGCTCTTATGTCATTTTTAAGAGTGGAAAAACTTTCCCAGAAGTCTCCAGCAGACTTGACCTCACTAGCCAAATTTATATCATACAACCCATTTCTAAACTAGTCAGTGGCAAGGCACGTAGAAGTCCTATGATTGGCTTAGACTAGTCAAGGTTCATGGCCCTCTCACCCTCCCTGAGAAGAACAAAATTCGGAGGAGAGTGGATTGTGAAGGCAGTTTAGGTGGTTTTTAGTCTATTCACAAAGCTGCTTGTCGTTAATATGGTACAATTGAATGAAAAGCTCAGTCTGTCCTGTTGTGTGGTTGGCACAAGCACAAACTATTGGTTTGACTGACTCCTACAGTTTCCATTACGTTGGCACTGCATTGTTTATGGTCTTTAATGTCATAACTGGGGGCAAGGGGAGATATCGGCGTTCAATTCAGGCCTGGTGTCCTGGAAGCTGCTCTACGGGAAGTTCTCTGTCCCGTGCTGGGAGCTCCTTCTCACCCCAGATGGCTCCCTTGAGCACTCTCTTCTCTGCCCCTAACTTGAACTTCCTGGTTCTGGGCAACCCCCGCAGCATCTTATAATTCCGTTTTCTAAGAATATGTCACAAGAAGTTCCCAAACAGGAGGGGGGAAAATTCAAGAATTGAAAACCGTTAGGATCTAACCCATATATTCTAAAGCTAAGATATTATAATCTGTGGCCATAACCAGTTTGGCTGAATGGATAGAGCGTGGGCCTGTGGACCAAAGTGTCCCAGGTTCAATTCCTGTCAAGGGCACGTACCTCAGTTGCAGGCTCCTCCCCAGCCTGGGCCCTGGTCAGGCACGTGCAGGAGGCAACCAATAGATGTGTTTCTCTCACATCGATGTTACTCTGTCTTTCCCTCTCTCTTCCCCTCTCCTTAAAAAAATCAATGGAAAAATATCCTCAGGTGAGGATTAACACCAACAACAAAATGTGTGCGTGTGTGTGTGTGTGTGTGTGTGTGTGTGTGTGTGTGTATGTGTTAGATTCTGTGAAACATTCAGTCATGTAGCTCAGCTGACTTTTTCAGGAAAATAAGCTACTCATGGGTCTTCTTTTGACTTGAAATGTAAAATACATTGCCAGACCCCTTGCAGGTCTGTCTCATGGGCCCGGGTAGGAATTAAAGGGAACTGAGTTTGGTTTCTTGCTCTGCCCAGGTTTTGCTTTGCCTTTCGGCTCTCCTCTGGAGAGGGGCAGTGACACAGCAGGCTCCTTTATCGGGTTGTGAGGGAGCCAAGGTAGAGGGGGAAAGCTGCTTCGGACCTGAACCACCTCCTACTGCTGACTCAGGAACGGGTCTGGTCTGTGGACAGTCAGCCACCGATACAGAAAGTCCCAGGGGTCACCCCCCTTCCCTGGACAACACCGATTTCATCAGAAGGTAGTATTGTGGCATCACCGAGAGATCCAGAGAGCAGTACGTTAGCATTCGTGTTATTCAGAGAGCTTTGTGACCGTCACCTGAAGACATCAGTGACAACGGTGAATGCACCATCGTAGATACTTCAGGATGATGACAACCCTAAGGATGTCTCTCCTTTGTAGGCTCCACTGCACACTGCAGAGCACTTTCACAGGCCTTATCTCAACTAATGCTCACCTTCGCCCGTGAGGCGGTAAGGCTGTGATACCCCATCATTTAATGAAAATCCCAGAGAAGTGACTTGCCTGTGATGGCAGAGGTGCCTCTCTTATCCTCTATCCTTTCTTTCCACCTCTTTCAAAAGCTTGCCTGCATCCTCCAGGGCCCTCTTCTGCACTGTTGTTTCCTATGATGTGCTTATGACTTGTCAGTTTCATTCACAGGACTTGGGTAAAAAAAAACCTGCTTGTATAATAGCTGACACATCTGGCAGTTGATTTTATTCCCTAGTTCCCTTCTGTTTCACGGATTCCTGTGAGTCTGCGTTAATTAAGCGGAGTTCTCTTTTTGCTATCGAGCTGGTGATCCTTTGGGCTGACCCGGTGGCCGAGTGAGTCCTGGGCTGCGATCGGTGACGGAGCCTCGGTGAAGCCTTCAGTGCCTTCCCTGGATATGAACGATGAGACTGTACGAGACTTGCTTTTGACCATACGTTTGCCTCCTCCTCTTCTTTTAAAGGTACATGACCGATGGCGGACTTGGCCTCTACACCCGCCGCCTGAACCGGCTCCCCGATGGGATGGCTGTAGTGCGGGAGACCCTGCAGAGAAACACCTCCCTGGGCCTCGGAGACGCCGACAGGTAAGCGGCTGCACTTGGGGTTGGCCAGGGGCAGGGGGTCCTTCCACAGCGGCCTGAGAAAGGAGGGTGGTGATATTAAGAGCGGACGGGGGCTGCTTCGCCCACGTGGAGGTTGGGAGGCCCAAAGCCGTGCCTGGGGTGAGCAGCGGGCACAGCAGGAAGGAGAAGGCTGAAGGGTGCTCCCGCTCTGCTCTGCGTCAGACGGTGCTTCTGAGAGCGAGAGCACAGGGAGTTCAGGCTGGAGTCCTTTTCGTTGTTGTTTTGACTGTTGCTATGCATCTTGTTCAGCTCAGCAGGCCCCCGGGATCTGCTTTCCTTCCTCTGTTTGGCAGCTTTCTAGGCACTGCAGCTTGGAACGGAGTCCCTCGGGATGCACAGGTGTGGGTGCAGATGGGCGCTCCGGCCTCAGCTGAGCTGGCCTCACCGTCAGTCTCCTGTTGCCTGGTAATGGGAGGCAAGGCTTAAGTGTTCAGATTTATACACCTGCCCTGAGATTAGAGCACTGAGCAGTTGAGGTTATAGGACAGTGGTCGGCAAACCGCAGCTGGTGAGCCACATGCGGCTCTTTGGCCCCTTGAGTGTGGCTCGTCCTTAGAACCACTTCTTCAAAATAGACTCGCCCAGGCCGAAAACCAACTTCTGCGCATGGGCCACGAAGTTTCAATCGCACTGTTCGTGCGCGCCCGCACGTGGTATTTTGTGGAAGAGCCATACTCAAGGGGCCAAAGACACGCATATGGCTCGCAAGCCGCGGTTTGCCGACCACTGTTATAGGGCATCACCGGTCTTCGTTGCTGCTACTATCAGAGATGAAAAGAGCTTCAGAAAACACTAGAATAAAGAGAGAGGGATAATTGGCATCCAAGTTTCTAGTCCTTACTCTGACGCAAACCTATTCTGTGACTGTGAGCATTCTATTAGAGAAGAGGTTTGGGCCGTTGTGATTCCCAAGACCCCTTCGAGCCCTGTGCTGTACCTCTAGATTTCAGCACCTTCAGGGACCTGTCTGTGCCAGGATTTTTTTTTGCGTACTTGACCTCTCTCCACATCCGGGCTGGTGAGACATACCGTGGAATTTAGATGTGAGGGGTGCTAACCCTCAGGTGTTGGGAAGCCAAATATTCGTAGCACAAGCCCAGCTTCTTGTCGTCCTCTTAGCAGAGCACACTGTTTACAAGGAGTTAGGGGACTCTGGTTCTCTGGCTTCAGAGGAATAGGGCAGCGTGCTAAAGAGGCAGACCCCGAAGGCACCCCCCAGAAATGGGATTTGCTGAAGGGATGTCTTCACATTCTCTCTGGAAGGCTGGGAAGCTTCGGCTGATGGAGAGAGCGCTGCATTAGCGTGAGGAATGGGGACCTGGCCCGGGCTCTGCCACTGACTGGAGTCCGTGCTTCTCAGAGTCCAACCCCCTCCCTCCGCCCCCATGGGTCCAGGGTGGTGATTTGTACCAGAGATGACAAAAGGCTTTCCACACCAGTGCCAGCTCGAGTCAGTTGTGTTCCTGTAATTACTTTTTTTTTTAAGGAGTGGTTTGGAGAGTCCACAGAAAGATGACCCATGTGAGGGTTCTTTCTAAAGGTAGAGCGCTCTAGAAATAAAATCTTCAGAGTAAATATTATCAGGGGGGAAAGTCAGCTGTTGTGACACTCCCACTGGAGATTTCACAATCTCGCCAAATTATTTTGCTTGTTTGTGCTCGCCTGTAAACACGTCATTGGTTAGTAAATCCATTAGCATGAAGTGCAGGCCTTACAAGGTACGTCTCCCCTTGTAGCAAAAGAAGAGTCTGCACGAGGCAGTTTAATTTAATGCTTCATTGCAGGGCTAATGGAATTATCACAGATCACAGCTGAGCTTGGTTCTGCTGTTGGACGTGGAGGGTTCGGGTGGGGGCTGGGAAGATGATAGCGCCTGTTATGTTTTTCTAGTCCAGCCTATATGTGCTGGGGCCATGCGGACAGCAGTGTCTTCTGGTTCCCCCCAGATGTGAGACTAAGTGGCTAACTGACCAACTTTTAAAGAAAGAACTCAGGTGGCTTTTAAAAAATAGGATTTAATAGCGCTTATAAATTTTCTGTCTCGTATAAGTATTGACCTGTAGGCAGTGAGATATTTTGCATTATTTTGGAATAAGTTAAGTTTCTTTAATCTCCAAAATTATTGTGAACAGAATAATGATAAATTATTATTTCATCTTTGGCTCAATTGAAATGGTATTAGATTTGTTCCTGCAAAGTTCTTCAAGTAAATCTCTTCCCAAAACTGTATTCTAGATGCATGTCCCCCAACAGGGGAGGCTCACATTGGTAGGATAGGAAATAATTGTAGATGGCAGACAGGGAAGTATTTCTTTTTAACAATTACACTTATCACTATGCCCTGGTCAGGTGGCTCAAAGGTTGCAGGTTTGATCCCGGTTGGGAGGCAACCAATCGATGTTTCTCTCTCTCTCTCTCTCTCTCTCTCTCTCTCACTCTCGCTCTCGCTCTCACTCTCGCTCTCGCTCTCACTCTCACTCTCTCTCCCTTTTTACCTTTCTCCCTCCTTCCCTCCCTCCCCCTCAAATCAATGAAAAAAATAATCTATAATAATAAAAGCATAATATGCTAATTAGAACAGATGTCCTTCTGTCCTCTTGTAATAGAATAAAATCAATGAAAACATATCCTCAGGTGAGGATTAAAAAAACAAACTTATACCTATCACATCAAACCATGATTTTACAAATATTGCTTAGGGTAAGAATAGTGTGGGCTATTTCATGTGAAATATCACAGATGGTGTGCAGATATATTATTTTTTAAAAGGTCATATGGAAATGGCTGGCTGCAAGTTAGGCAAGCCTATTCTTGTCCCCACAATTGGAAATATGTCCTTTAAATAATTTAAATTCGATGAGTCGAAAATACAGAGAACCCAGCACCTTTCCAGAATCCTTCCCTTTTAACCTGAACCAAGAAGGTCCCAGAGCTGAGAGCTTTCCAGCAAGTTCTTTATAAAAAGACAGCCCAGTCCTTAAGGATTCGCACACAAGCAGCAGATTGCTTCTACAAAGGAAATAGGAAAAGTGCTGGAGATGAGGCCCAATTCGACCTCAGCCAGGGGAAGACAAGCATCCGAAGGGCAGGTCACCTCCCGTGGAACAGCAAAACCATTAACCTGAGCTGTGCTGCTCCACAGAACAGCCTGAAGGGCGCTGACCTACACCCCTGACCTCCGCTGTTTGCAATAGGATGTGGCGGGGTATCTTCAGGGTTATTAAAAGTAACTGATAGCAGTATGTACCTTCGGAGCCTGGGAGATAGAGACCAGGTCAGCTGTGAGTCTCGATGTCACCAGCGGCTTCTGAGAAACAGTAAAGGACGATAGTAAACTCAGAAGGCCCGTCTGCCCTTGATCTCCTGTCACTCCTCAGGGCTGCCACCCGGGGCTCCAGTTTTCACCCGACAGTCATCAGTGGCTACTTCCAGCGAACAAGAGCCAGCAGCTGAGAAGGGAGGATCAAAGGGGACCCACAGAGATGGCTTATTACAAGTCAGGGGCCCCAGATAACAACAAGTAAAGAGAACTTGGGCGTGGAGGTCTCTGGTCGGGCAGCCTGGCAAGAAGAAGAAACACACCCCAGGAACACCGAGGAGCTGGGATCCCAGACAAGCAAAAGGGTTGTTGGGCTCCTGCCAGCTCCTACATGCACCCCTGCCCCCTCAGCACCCTCAAAAGTTCTTGAACTCCAGCGAGTGGCTGTGTGCTTTCACAGCTTCAAGCACAGCCTTGGGGAAGTTTCCGCTCCTGGGTCTCCTCCTTTGTTCTTGCAAGTCTTCGCTGTGCTCACGGCCCTTTCTGTCACCCCCGCTCCTGCTTCCGCCTGCAGTGGGCACAGGCAGCTAGATGCTCCCCTAAACGGCACCCCTGGGTCATGGACCTGTCATTGAGAGCACAAGAAAGCCAGAATCCAGGCTGCCGTCTGCGCCGGAGCAGGACGACTTTGGAATCGCTTGGCACCTTCCTTCTGAACTGTGAGAAGGAGCTCTGACTGGAGCCCAGTGGCTTTTATTGACTTGGGTAATGATAAAAGTAGCAAAATAACGAATGCTGCGTGGTGGAACTTCAACCCGCGACCTGAACAAAATGTAAGTTGTGCCCTAGCTGGTTTGACTCAGTGGATAGAGCATCGACCCACAACTGAAGGTCCTAGGTTCGATTCCGATCCAAGGGCATGGACCTCGGTTACAGGCTCCATCCCAGGTCCTGGTCCAGGTACATGCGGGCGGGAGGCAACAAATGGATGTTGCTCTTTCTCTGTCTCTCCCCTACCCTTCCATTCTCTCTAAAAAAAGAAAAATTATCCTCCTGTGAGGATTAATAAAAAATAACCAAAAAATTAAAAAATATAAATTGCCCTCCATGATGCCAAGAAACCAAGAGGGAAGGAGAACCTGTTTTTCCCTCTTGTTACTGGGTTTCCTTGCCCCCCAAACCCTGAACGTTCTAGGTGTAGAGACTGTGCTCGCAGTAGGAGTCCCTGCACTGACTTCCTGTCTGCGTGTGGAGCCCTGGCCTTGGCGCCCAGAGCTGTCCCACTTTCAGCTCGAATCGGGAGTCCCACGGTGTGAGGATGTAACTATGCAGCCTGGTATTTGGCCAGCCTGCCAAGCTGAGCCCTCCTTCCTCGCTGGGACTGTCACAAGAGCCCAGGGCACTGCTTGGCTTTGTGATTTGTGTGGAACAAGGCGGCCTCCTGGCACCAAGCAGTGCAGCCACGGATTCAGGCCCGACCCGCAGAGAGGAGATGAATCCAGGCCAGCGTTCCCGGGCTGCAGGTGGAGCTCACTCCCCTACCAGGTAGTAAGTCCCCCGGCTGGTCATTTCTAAGGCAGAGCCCCTGCTGGGATGTGCAGGCGGGAAGGAACCCCAGTGGGAATGACTTCTCCCCTCGCCTTCCTGCCAAGCCTGTGGTAGGCAGAATAATTACCCCCGTTCCTCCCACCCCCCTGGATGTCCATGGCTTGGTCTCCAGAACCCGTGGATACGCTCTGCTACCTGGCCAGGGGGATACGGGACCACTGCGAGACGTGCAGGAGGTGAAGGTGGTGAGCCTGTTCTGTAAAGCACTGAACAAAGAAAACATTCTGATGATTCCTCAGACCTGCACGTCATCCAGGGCTCCCTGGGCTCCATCCCCTGGCTTCTCTTTTCTTTATAGTCAATTAATTAACAAGCTCTCTTCTTTCCGTAACAGCTTAGAGGAACCATATGTAATGAAAGAACAATTGTGTGTTAAAGGAAAGCACTAGGACCAGGGGAAGTGTGAGTTAGAATATGACATGTAGAAAAGGGAGGAAAGCCCTAACCGGTTTGGCTCAGTGGATAGCGCGTCGGCCTGCGGACTCAAGAATCCCAGGTTCTATTCCAGTCAAGGGCATGTACCTTGGTTGCGGGCACATCCCCAGTAGGGGTGTGCAGGAGGCAGCTGGTTGATGTTTCTCATCGATGTTTCTAACTCTCTCTTCCTCTCCCTTCCTCTCTGTAAAAAATCAATAAAATGTATTTTTTTAAAAAAGGAAAGAAAAGAAAAGGGAGGAAATTGAGAATACAAATATATACTAGCCATAGATGCTACATGGTTTGATATTTGAGCATTGAGCTTCCTACTGACCTAAGTGAAAATGAACTTTGCCTTACTTCCCCCCACTCCTACCCGATCCTGACCTCTCCCATACTATTTTGTCTTCATCTCTCCTTGCTTGGGTCCTTCCTCTCTCGTTCTCCTTGCATTTTTTTAGTCCTGCACTCAAGGGTTATACTCATTTTCTGGGGACAGAGAGATGCCGCTAGCATGGTACCCAGCACCAATGATCTCCATTCTGTTTTCTTTCCCTCCTTTCCTCTTTCCTCTCCCGCTTGTATGGAGCAAGGGGGGAAGCAAAGCAGACGAGTGTGAATGTCACTTGCATTGTAAAGCTCATAAAAGGAACCTTAGAGGCAAATCTCTATTTCCGAGGTAACAGGGTAATAATTACTGTGTTGGCCTTTCCCAGGGGCCTCTTTTCTGCTGGAATCACTGGCTTCCTTTTAAAGTAAGAGCCGCTTCCTGTGGACTGGGTGGGCAGGGGCCACCTGTGCTGAACAGAGGGCCGGTGCTGACAGGAAGCAAACCAGCTGCACCTTAAGCCACAAAGGAATTCTCCCAGGGGCTTGTAAAGAGAAGAGAAAGAATAGTCTGTGGAGTCTCCTTTCTTGCTCATTCAGTGTTTTCACTTAAAAAAAGAAAAGAAAGAATGAAAGCAGTGTAGTGGCCCCATGAGGATCGTCCACTTCCTAATGTTGCCCAACTTGATAACTTTGTTCCAGGTTACACTCTAGAACCACAGCTGAGGCAGCAGGTCCCTAACCCAGTTATTTTGGGGGCAGAGCCCCTCCTGGGATACGCAGAGGAGAGAGGGGGGGTTAATTGGGAGGCAGGGAGCCCAGCCACTCCCCCAACCCTCCAAAGTACATTTTCCAAAAAATGTAGCCTTTGCAATGATTGTTTGAAAGTAATCTGTAGACTTGGTGGCTGTTCAAAGTATGAATGAGAAGATGGCTAGCAGTGTGAAAGCAAGAATGAGAGGTCAAAGAAAAAAGCCAAATGGGGTGCTTTGTCCCCCAGCAACTCAAACCATAGGCTCCCAAGCCCAAGTCAGAATCTGACTGCACCTGTGCCCTGCAACAGAAAAGAACATCATGTGTTTTAATCCAGGCACCTGGGCAAGTCTTTGCTTCAGTCAGGGTAGAACACGTTGTGCTGTGTAACAAACAATTCCAAAAAAAACCACCAGGAATGGCCACTGCAGATCAGTAGAAGGCTCTGTTGTATGTACATCCTTTTCACTCTGGGACCCAGCGTGTCAGAGGGGCTTCTGTTTAAAGCATTGACAATCCCCCTGGCAAAGAGAAAGGGAGAATGGTCAGCCACACACTCTCTCCTAAAGCTTCTGCTGGAATGGCCCATGTAACTTCCACCTGCTTGTCATTGGCCAAAGGAAGTCGCATGGCTACACTTAAATTCAAAGCTGAAGAGAAGTACAGTTCTACCGTATGCCCGTGAGAGCAGAAAATATACGAACTGCATTCGTGGCTATCATTTTATGACGTACTTAATGCCAGGCCCCCATTATTTAGCCAACTCTGTATCATGTAATTTATTACACATTTACTATATACCTCTCGGATGCCAGGAGCTGTGCCACCCAGTCTGACTGATGGGCTCTAGCGGCTCCTCTGCGGGGAGAGTGAGCAGATGGAGACTGAATAGGTTAAGGAATGTTTAAACAGTGCTGTGGGGCAGTTGCATTTCAACATTTGGACTGAGTTTTGATATGTGACAGCTAATAGAAAAGGCTGATATTTGCTGAGCACCTACTATGCATAGGCTCTGGGGATCCAAAGATGAGTAGGAGGTAGTCCCTGCTCCCTGCTGTCAAGAAACTTGAAGTCAAATAGAGGGGAGAGAAGCCTTAAATAGGCCCTCACAACTCGAGGTGCCAGCTCTGGGGAGACTTTCACCGGTGCCCTGAGAGCCGGAAGGACGGGGAGTATCCCTGGGGGCTAACTGCAGCCCTACTTTGGGAGCTTGTTATCATAATAAAACGCAGGCGGTTCCCTTTCCTGTCGGTGATGATTTGAAAGATCCTTTGGAAACATTACCCAAGTGTCCAAATAGGCCCGCTTATCTCATCATCCGTTTGGGATTTTCTTTTGTTTCCTTTCATATCCTTTGTCACTTCTGAAGAGCAGCCTAGCCCCGATTTCTGCTGCTGAAATGGAAGAGCTGATGGAAATGAGCCCCGTGTGTAAGGCGGCCCTCACACTGGCCGGTGGAGAGGTGTCCCGGTTACAGTGTAACCTTTAGCTTGTCCTGCTGCACAGCTGTGCCGCCCGAGTTTCTGTTCAAGGTCACCGCGCCTGGGAGAGTGTTTTCCCAAGGCTGCCTCTCCCCAGGCAGTCCAGCGGGAAGCTGGCGATGCAAGGCCGGGGGAGAGGCCCTCGGAAGCATCAGGGGCAGCCCGCTCACGGTGCCAATGAGGAAAATCGAGGCCCAGCGAGAGAGCTAGTGGCCCAGCGACCACTCGCTGTCCTCCGGGCTTCGGGGAGCAAGGTCATCGCCGTGTTTGGAAAGCATGAAGTCTAGTAACTTGCATGAGAGCACACGTTATCTCTTTGGTGATTGTTATGAATGCAGCCCATGTAATAAGGGAGGCAGTGCCCTGGGAACCAAGAGACCTTGTCCTAGATCTGGCTCTGCCCCATCGAACATCTTGGGCTCGATGTCCCCGCCCCCCTCCCCTCGTTTCTTCATCTGTGGGGTCAGACCAGCTGATCCTAAGGTCCCTGAGTTCCGGTGAGTCAGTGGTCTTGTCTGTCTCTGGAGGGCAGAGTAAAGGGAGTGGCTCACACGTGTAGCTCATTCATGCAGGGCAGGGACCCCAGGAACTTTTTGCCTCTGATATTTGCAGTGACAGGCGGCACCCTGTGGTGGCTCTGTTAGGAGTGGTGTTCTCACCCAAGACCTCTGGTGTGTGCAGACCCAGACCAAGGGCCCCCACTTCTGCGTGGGGCAGACCTCTCTGAGACAAGAGATAGCCGCTAAGCGTCCATCCTCGCTGCACCTCGGAGCTAAGCCTGCTCTCAGCCTCGCTGCCCCCAGAGGAGGGCGAGAGAGGAGGGTGCTGCCATTGCTGGGGCAGGGGCTGGAGAATGCCCCGAGCTGAAAGACCAGATGAAATCTTCCAAAAGGGGGAGTCCAGGGCGGGCAGAGCCACGGATGAGAGTGGTAGGGCCGGGACCGCCCGATGCCTGGCAGGAGGTCTTCCTTCGTTCACTGCAGAGGCTCTTGCTCTAACTTGGAGCGTCACCAAAATTATACCAGGCGTGGAAGCTCATGCAACTGTGGTCTTATTTGCATCAAGATAAAATTCCAAGTGACTGATAAGCAGTGAATTACATTTATTTGGCTGGGTGTTTTGACTCAGGATTTAATTGGACTTGGATATACATCACTCCCTAAATCAGCCTGTCCTGGGACAGGGCGGTCAGCCTGGGGACCGGGCAGCGGTGGGGGGCTTGGAGGGACTTCCCTGTACTGCGATTTGTCATGCAGGTGGCAACAACAGACTTCTGCGCCACAAAACAGTACTTGGGTTTGTGCAAGGAAACCGTGAGTGATACGCATAAGGGAGCAGGCTTCGAAAGGTGACATCCCTTCCCCAAAGCCGCCGTGTGAGGTCAGGATTTGAATTTGTGTCTCTCTGGACACAGCCGCTGCTCTCCACCATTGCGCTTGCCTTCCTCGTGTTCAGGGCTCGGCGGCCATCCTTCTTACACAGGCGATGGCATCAGGACCACTGACCCGTAAGACCCTCTCTTCCCAGGTCTGACTCCCCAGGCTCCGTGAAAGGAAAGCCCAGTGCGTGGCCCCGGCTCCAGCCAGGCCCTGTGTTGCTGAGGGAACTCTGACTTAGGAGAGTATCAAGGATGCTTGAAGCTGTGAGTGTCCTGTTTTTCTCTTAAGAACATGTAACTCCTGCAGTGCCACAGCCTTCAGGAAAGGCTAGGAGTTGCCTTTGTCACACTGATCACACCTGGTGGCCTGCAGGCTCCCCCTTCAGCCCTCTTCGCCCGGGGAGTGGTGAGTGGAGGCCCCTGGCATTTCTGTGTATCAGTACCACCCCAGAGGAGGTGGCTTTGTCTGCTCGGCCGCAGCCCTGCTGTTTCTCCTGGTCCGCTGTGCGCTTTGATTTATCTCCCTCATTAACCCCCGGTGCTCAGTCCTGTGAAATTGCCTGAAATGGGATCTGAAGGGAGACTCGGATATTCTGGAGATGGTGCAAGACTGTGTGGGAGAGACTAAACGGGGCCTGAGGGAGATGAGGTGGTTGCATGGCTCAAGGACTTCTATCACCGCCTCTCCGCCTGTTAGCTGGCCCTGCGTTTGGGGGAGAGGGACGCACAACCCTCTGGATCCCCCAGTGGCAAAATGAGGCTTAAAAAGCACCCTCCCCGGCTGCTGCCTTGGGGTCTCGGGACGGGATGTGGATGTGGGGAAGCCCTGGAGCGATGGGCTGCAGCACCACAGGGCATTTGGGTTGGGGTTGGGGTTGGAGTCGGTCACGTCACCTTTTACGGGGTGCACAGGTGGACTCGAGAAGGGGAGTGTGGGAGCACACGGGGTGCTTTCTGGTCGGCCCGAAGCTGGCTTTGCTGGCCGAGTACTCTGTGGGGAGATGAAGGTGGATCTTCAGGTTGGCCCTGCCTTGTGCTGCCGAGGTCCTGTGGGAAGAAGGGGTCCATGTTTTCTGATCAGTGTGGGAGCAGCTCCCGAGGGCCTGGGGGCACCAGGGATGCGGTCGCTTGGGAGGCTGCCTGCTCTGCTCCCGGCCTCTGGGCAGTTTGCCATCTGGGGTCCCGGTCTGAGACTCACTCATCATCAGCAACAGCCGTTCTGACTTAGTGAGCACCTGCTGTGTCCCAGGGATTCTCCTGGATGCTCGGCAGAGTGGCTTTAACCTCCCAGTGGACTCAGCCGGGCAGGAGTTGTCCCAGCTGCCCGGACGAGGACCCCTGGGTCAGGGAGTCCACATTGCTTGCTCGCGGCACAGGCAGTGAGTGGCAGAGCTCCAGTTTCAACCAGGTCTGTCTGACTGCAGAGCCAGCATTCTTTCTCCAGGACACTGTGCTGCCTGTCTCCTAAAGGGCAGGTGTGTCCATGGTGAATAGTCCACGGGTCTAGCTCGCTCTAGGAATAAGCAGGAATAACCTCCTGGCTCTCCTTATCTGAGTAACGACCACTCACACTCCAGGACTGGCCCCTGCCCTGCCTTTTCTGGGAAGCCTCCCTACCCTGCTCCCTATACCCCTACCCCATGGGGCGGGGGAAGAGGGAGGGAGGGGTGGGGCTCTCATCTCTCCAAGGTTCCCTTTAACTTCTGCTTTGTTCTCTGATAACATTTTTGTTGTTGTTAATTCTTACTCTATGGGCATTTTCCCATTGTTTTTTAGAGAGAGTGGAAGGGAGGGGAAGAGACAGAGAGAAACATCAATGTAAGAGACACACATAGGTTGATTGCCTCCCACACACGCCCCGACCAAGGCCAGGGATTGAGCCTGCAACCGAGGTATATGCCCTTGACCAGAATCAAACCCAGTACCCTTCGGTCGGTCACAGGCCCACGCTCTATCCACTGAGCCAAACCAGCCAGGGCTGATAGCATTTTTAATTTATTATTATTTTTATTATCCTAAGAATGATTAATAAGACATACTGGAAATTTAGGTTTCTTCTCCTTTTCCCGTCCATTGGGAAGTCTTAGGCATAGTTCCTTCTAATGCTCTCTCCTGTCTCTTCCCTTCTTGCGCTCTCACCTGCCATCATAGGGCCCTGGCTGCAATGTCTCTCATTGTGATCCCACTGTGGTCGCTTCCGTGGCATTTGCATGTACATTCTCCGCCCAGCAGCCCCTGTGATCTTCTCCCCCCGGATCTTAGATCCCTCTGCCCCCTGCCTAACCTTTCACCCCAGTAGATTCCCACTGTTCATAGACTAAAATGCAGACTTCTTGCCATGGCCTCCAAGATCGGGCATGTCCTAATCCCTACCCACCCCGACTCACGCTTCCCTTCAGGCTCTTGAACCTGCCAGACCCTGTCTCCCTTCGGAACCTTTGCCTTCACTATTCCCCTGCCAGGGATGTTCTTCCCACCCCTCCTCTTCCGGGTCTCAATTCAAACATCTGCCGCCACTCAGAGACGCCTTCCCTGACCACTCTGCCTAACGAAGTTCTCCCCTGTGGAGTCTTTTAGAGCATTTAGTCTGTTTATTTCACATCCTTGTTTGCATTTGTGTTTATTTTATATTTTTTTTGTTATGTCTCCCCACTAGACTATCATTATCAGTAAAACAGGTGAATCTCCTTTCTAGACAGTGCCTGGCTCCGAGGGGTGCTCATACACCATAAATGAGGAATGACTGTCCCCCTCTGCAATGCAGGCCCCAACCAACCAGAACAGGGCACTTAGGGATCAGAACAGCACACTGACCAATCAGAATGGGGCATCTGTGGCAATAAACAACTCTTAAGGCTGACGCAGACCACCCCTGGTGCCGTGGTTTATAGCGAACCATCGAACTCAGTCCTCATAAAGTCCTCAAAATAAGTTAACTGTGACCCTAACCTGCCTTCAGATATGGGACTGTTGGTATCCAGGAGCTTTTCCTGTGGGAGACTGAATGGTTTGACCCAGCCCATTGCCTTTTTGGGGAAAATGATTTCAAATCTATGACCCCCCACACTCCCGCCATCCTGAGTCCCATGTCTTCATCTGTAAAGTAAAAATGAGCCCACTTCATAGAGCTGCTGTGACAGTGAATGAGGACAGTGTAGGGACCACGTTAGCTCAGTGCCTGGGCCTCCTGAGTACCCTGTCAGTGGCAGCAAGTTTTACTTAGTGAGGGGCTAGAATGCTGATTGCAGATGGGAAGGGAGGCACAGAGAGGTTAGCCTGGGGAGCCTGGATGTAAGGCTGGGTCCTTTCAGCCCAGGTCCAGCACTGTGGCCACTGCCTGCATCGCCTCCATGCTTCAAAGTACCCTTCTCTTTGTGATTCTGCTTTAGGTGTGTGTGTGCGGGGGGGGGGGGGGGGGGGGGGGGGGGAGTCTCATTAGCTCTTGTACCTCTGCTTCTCCAGTCCCTGGGGAACTCTGGTGGGAGAAGAAGTAGAAAATATCATTCAAGACCTGAGATCCCAGTGAGTAACTGGCAAAAGCTGGAATAGTCAACCCAGTCCGCATCCTGGCAGGAGGTCCCACTCTTTGGAATTGGCCGGCTAACCTCATGTAACAGCCTCAGAGGTGCAAACCTGTTAAAATCCCCAGCAGAGGTCTTGAAAAGGGACTTGAAAGGGTTTATGACCCTGTGGATTCGTACATCTCTCTGAGCCAGGCTATAATTTCAGCTCTGCTTTTGGAAGTCAAGATCAGAGGCATAATTGGAGGGGGCCGCAGAGCGTGCACTGATTATGTTTCATGCTTTGGGATGAAGAAGCTGCCGTGGGAGGGCCTGGGGTACTGACCTTGCAGGGGTTGTGCCGGGGTGCGGAGGGGTGCACAGAGGGGAGTAAAGCAGGGTGTCTAGCTAGGACAATTAAATGGCCTTGCCTCTCACTTTAAACAAAGGGCTATGCTCTTAATGATCTGGAAGAAAGGGCTAGAGAGCAAAGCCGAAGCTGGTAGAGCTAATGTGGGCCCTGGCCTTGAATGTCCCGGCAGGAAGTCTGCAGGGGAGCCCCTCGGTCCACAGGCAGCACTTGTCATGCTAATGACCCAGCCACTCTGGTGCCCAGGAGGTCACTCCCAGATTACAGATTTGAGCTCCCCTGGAGCCCAGAGCTGTTACTTTTCCTCTCCACCCTCCTTTCATCCATCTGCTTCACGGCCCATGGTCCTGGCACAGGTCCTCTGCTCTCGCTGCCACTCTCCTGTTGCTCCACACATCATCCCCAGCACAGATAGCCACGGTGACCCTCCCCAAATATCGCTCCCACCCTGGGCATCGCTTTCCTGCTTAAAATCCTTGGTGACCCCAGTCAGAGGCAGGGTAAAGTGCAAACCTCTGGCATCGCCCACCCAGCCTTGGCCCCTGCCGCCACACCAGCCCCACCTTCCTCTTCATAAGCCACAGCACCTCACTCTTCTCAGTCCCCGGCACATGCTGCCCTGTTCCAGGTCTGCTTGCTTTACCCGTGGGATGCCCTCCCCTGACCTTGTTTTGAGAGGCCAACACACACCGCCCAGCATTCAGCGCCAATGTCACCTTGCTAGGCATCTCGGACTCGGTAACTTTCCTTCCTTGGAGCTCCGGAAGGACCCTGTGCAAGCCTTTGTTTTAACTCCTGACAAAACCTTGACTCTTTTCTCTCTGTTAAGTTGAAGGCAGGGATTATCTTGTTTATCAATGAGCATTTAAGACTTGTTGAACTAAACTTCAGTTTTAGTTATGTTTCCCCAGACAAGGCCTTGGATTTCTCACTGTGAACACTGGTTTTTCTCACTCTCAGCACTGGTTCCACCCTTAGCGGGTAGCTCTTCAATAAAGATAAGAGGCAGGCCTGCCCGAGATGACCTGTGGTTCGGCATAGCACCCACGGGGGACTTGTGGGAGCTGTGGTCGTGCTCTGGGGACCTAGGGACCTGGAGTAGAGCCTTCTTCATAGACACCGGTGTCCTCACCAGATCATGAGTAGCTGGGGGAAAGGGCAGTGCAGGCCGGGATATCAGTGCCCTTGGTCCAGAGGACAGAGAGCCTGGCGCAGGGTAGGCTGGGAAGGACTCCTGAAGGAGGGCACTATCCACGGATCTTGGAAAACAAGTGGGATTTCAGTGGTAAGGAGAATGAGTAGTCCACCAGGTTTGGCAGGGAGGGAAGGAGGAAAGCGGGGGGCCGGTGGGGGGAGGGGGAGTCTCTGAAGGCCCAAGGTGTGTTTTCCAGGCTGGCAGATGTTTCACTCTGATACTGAACACCTCACCCTTAGGAAGTCACCGGCACCTGGCTCCCAGCCACATCAGGGGTCATCCCTATGTCCTTGGAGAGAAGCCTTCTGAAAACAGACTCTGATAGACTGAGGCAAATAGCTGACTTATTTGTAGATGCCCTGGGCTCATGGTATTAGAACAGGCCACCGCCTAATGATTAAACACTACACAAACACCCGGGGACCGGGGTATCCCCATAGATGGGCTGTAAACTGGAGGGCAGCTGGGAGGAAGTGAGCTGGGAAATGCCTTCTGCCCTAAGCAACAAGCCCTCCAGTAGGTGCCAAGAGACAGGCCCAGATGTTGACTGCCACCGGGAGAGAGGGTTCTGAGGTCACCCAGAGTGGACGAGGACAAGCCCTGGCCTCCCTGTGCCCCATGCTCTCGTGTGCTGTGCATTCGTGCGCACCATCACCCGGTGAGGTCAGGGGAACAGCTGGTCATTGATGGGACTGGATTCAAACGAGACCCGTATTGATGTTTCATATCACATGATGCCCACCTGTGAGGGGGAACTCGCACCACCACCCTCACGTTGGATGATGCGGCTGCCAAGAGGCAGCTGGGCCATTTGTCCAGAGTCCCACAGCAAGCAGGACTGGAACCCAGCTCCTCTGGCCCCCTTCAAGCCCTCTCCATATTCTTAAATGACTGCATTCCTCCCCCAGCCACTGACAGGGCTCTAGTGACGCACGGGGCCAGGTGTGGGACATGGCCTCTCCTGTTCTACCTGAACCGCTGCCCTCCAGCTCTGCGTTAGCTCCACCTGAGCCCAATAGGTAAAAGAATCACGCCTGTTTCTGCCTGTTGCCTCTCCAAGGAGGAGGAAGCTGAGCCCTCCTGGTGGGAGAGGCGAGGGGTTCACACCCACCTGCCGCACACGCTCCTCCTGGTGGAATGGAAGGCCGTGCCAGGGCTGTGGTGGGAAGCAGCTCCTCGTTTGCCTCTGAGGGCCAGGGAGATGATCAGAGCCCTCACTTGTCACCAACCATCTTGAATTATTAGGATCCACTGCTTCCATTCTTCAGTGAGAAAAACAACCATTCAATTGATTGGATTTGGGCTTTCTAGCTTCTGGTTTTGTCATATTGTTAATAATGACATCTAATAGCTCCTAGAAGGCATGGAGGGCCCGTGGGGAGTCAGGAGAACTTGCAAAGAAGACATCTAGAATTCTCCCCGGTCATGGTGAGCCTCCAGCCCTCCTCGCTGGCAGGCCCCCGGGACCCCGAAAAGTGGTTCTCAAACCCCAGGGCTCTTTGAGCTGCAGGGAGGGAGCCCCATCCAGAAAAGCACCCAAAAGGCTGCATTAGTTCTTTTTAGGTGTCCAAGGTGAGCCTGCCCAGTTAACGTGTTCTTAAGAGGAACCTTGAGTTTCAGAATCCATGTTTCAGTGCCATCTAAGTGTTCTCTGTGCTCCAGTTTCCCTCCTGTGACACGCACACGTGAAGCCCTGGCCTTTCCTCCCATGGAGCTTGCTGCACGCCCTCCCCCTTATCCCCCCTCCCCCCAAGCCTGGCAGCACCGTGGCCAGGGCTCTCCCGCTGCCACCGAGGAAATGACCACCCGCGCTAATGGAACATAAAACAATGGGCTCAGACGCTGGGTGTTTTGATGTTCTGATCAGGTTACAGTTAATTCTTTCAGAACCTCCTTCCACGAGAGGCTCCGTCTTTCTGTTCTCATAAATCCCCTCTCCCTGCCACTGCCTTGGTGTAACATAAGGTGGTGCCATAACAAGATAACATCTAAATCCATTGGGTTGCCTTTCAAATTACGAGCATTAGCCCCCATCCTGGCCTGCACTGGCCATGGCTTCTGTTCCAGATGCCACAAGATGGGCTTTAGGCAATCGGGGTTTCTCATCTGCCTTTCTTTTCTCTCATGCTTCTTCCTTTTTTATTTTTAACGCCTCACCTAAGGATATTTTTTTCCATTTTTTTAGGGAGAGAGAAGGGGAGAGATGGAGGAGGGAGAGGGAGAGAGAAACATCAATATGCGAGAGACACATCGATTGGTTGCCTCCCGTTCCCACCCCAACAGGGGCCGAGGATTGAGCCTGCAACCGAGGTATGGGCCCTTGACCAGGAATTGAACCTACGACCCTTCGGTCCACTGGTCCAACGCTCTAACCACTGAGACAAACCAGCCAGGCTTTCTCCTGCTTCTTTTGCTGTAAGACCTTAAACCTGATGCAATGTGATGCAGTGGTGAAGAGCCGAGGCTCTGGAATCCCCTCTTACCTAAATAACCCGGGAGAGCCAGATCACAGCTCAGCCACTTAGCAACCAACCAAATGGCTCAGCGTAAGTAGATGCAGGTAGTAAGAGGCCCTGCCCGGTGGAGTTGGTGTGAGGCCCACCTGTGATAACCCCCATAAATGATAGCTGTTATTCGGAAGGAAGAATCCACTCCCAGGCTGGGTGGGAACGGATGTGCCTCTGATTCATTCTCACTAGACCCTGAGCCCTCTGACAATAGAGACCCTCTCTGTCTGCCTTAACACTTTAATAGCCAGGGCCTGAGGAGGAACTGTCACCTACTAGAAACTCAATAAATACTTGGGAATGATTTCACTCTCAAGTGGTTTGCTTCTTTTTAATCACTCTGTAACAACAGGACGTGGGAGATGGATTCCCACCTGGAGTGACAGGTTTTTAATAGGGAGAGGCACGAAAAGCACACGGACGTTTCTGAGCACATCCTGTGTGCCCAGCAGTGGGCTCAATGCTCCCGGGATTTCACCTCATTCCATCCTGACAAACTCCTGCCTGCGAGGTCAGTGTGACCTTTATGTTTCACATCAGGGACCTAAAGTGAGGCTCAGAGAAATGCACTTGCCTGGGTGAGAGAGTTGGAGGAGCTGATGTGCTAATACTGTCGGCAGCAGCAACTAACATTTATGTAGTACTTGCAATGGCCAGGCACTGTATCAAAATGTACTCATTTAATCCTGATGACACCCCAACTGGGCATCCTCATTTTACAGATGAGGGGTCTGAGCTACAAAAAAGGTCAAATAATTTGCACGTGTTTGGAGGTGCCGCTGAGACTAGAACCCTGGTCTCCAAAGAGCATTTACTTCTTGTCTCACAGGAAGTGTTGGTAAGGTCTTTGTAGGAACAAGCTTTCTGAAACACAGGAATTAGGTTATTCAGTGACATGCTGGCACATCCTTTCCTAGAAGTCTTTAAAGTCAGACTTGCACCCTAGCTGGTTTGGCTCAGTGGATAGAGCATCAGCCTGCAGACTGAAAGGTACTGGATTTGATGCCCGTCAAGGGCACATGCCTGGGTTGTGGGCTCAATCCTCGGTAGGGGGCATGCAGGAGGCAGCCGATCAATGATTCTCTCTCATCATTGATGTTTCTGTCTCTCTCTTCCTCTCCTTCCCTCTCTAAAATCAATAAAAAATACATTTAAATAAATAAATAAACAAACAAATCCTATATACTAAAAGCCTAATATGCTAAGTGTCCGCTCCCCCATTCAACCAATCAAAGAGTAATATGCTAATGATATGCTAAGGCTGCTCAACTGCTCGCTATGATGTGCACTGACCACCAGGGGACAGATGTTCCAACCGGTAGGTTAGCTTGCTGCTGGGGTCTGGCCAATTGGGACTGAGAGAGATGGGCCGGGCATGCTCTGGAGCCCTCTCGCAGTCTCTCCCCAGCTGGCCAACCTCCCATGTCTCTCCCCGGCCCCAATCATGCACCAGTGGGGTCCCTCGGCCAGGCCTGCACCCTCTCATAATCTGGGACCCCTTGGGGGATGTCAGAGAGCCGGGTTCAGCCCAATCCCACAGGCCAGGCCAAGGGACCCCACTGGTGCATGAATTCGTGCACTTGGGCCCCTAATAAATAAATAATAAACTTAGACTCGCTGCCCATATGCCCAGGATGTGTGAAAAGAATTTTTCCTGGAGGTGTAGGACCAGGATGAGAGTGCCTGTGAGCCCCTTGGCACCCAGCCTCATCGCTCCGCATCGGTCGGGTGGGTGGTATTGTTTGCACCGAGGAAACTGATCTGCCCTTCTCTGCAGTGACATGACAGCTCAGAAAAGGCCCCCCGAGTCTAAATTTAGCTAGCAGAGTGTATTCACAGTCACCAGGAGGAGATAGGTGTGACAGGTTGGCTGGACGACAAAAGCCAGTCCTTGGGGAAATCAGTTCTCCTTTGAAAGGTATCTGCATGGGGCCTGGTGTGAGCCCGCTGATCGGCGGCTGTAACAGGTGCCTGGAGTGGTGGCTGTGATTGTCCTGCAAGATCAGCCCAGGTCAGAGCCACTGTCTGCTGCACCCAGCCCCTCCCCTTGGGCCCTTTGTTTTACTGTGCTGTTCAGAATTTGTCAAAATGTTTCATGTCTGCCAGATGGGGAGAGAACATCATTATGCTTTACCACTCTGCCAGTCTTGTGGGATGGTCCATGGAGACACGGGAACAACACAGAAGTTTCGGCACTCTCCACCTGTGTATTTTAAGCTTCAGTCAGCCAGTCTGCTTTTCCATTGCTAGGCCTCCTTATTTATTTTTCTCGTATTTATTAATCAGTCACTGTGGGGCTGCAGTTAACAAGGTGCTGAGGATACAGATGTGGTGAGCAAGACAGATGTGGTCTCCGCTCTCAGTGTGCTCACACCACAGTGGGGAAGATACACATGAAACAAATCGACCAACACTAATAGATGGTTACAAAGGTATAGGCCTCCTTCTTTAAATTCGCATCGAAAGTCTCTGTTTTCTCTCGCGGTGAATTTTTATTTCCACTAAAATGAGTGTGTGTGTGTGTCTTTCTGTCTTCATGTGTATCTGTGTCCTTGTTCCGCCTCATCTTTATTGTCCTCTCCTCAGCTACGTCTTGAGGTCCAAAAACTCCCAGCGCTTTGACTGCCCCCTGACAGCCAGGAGAGACCTCAGGGACATGAGCAAGAGCATGCTGGCAGCCGGCACCTCCCGCCTGACCCTCGGGCCCTGCTCAGGCCCAGATAGAGAGGCTGAGAGGAAAATCATTCACACCAGGGCCGTGTCCACACAGCAGCCTGGGAGGAAATTGCCCAGAGTGGGAAATGGCTAAATTTAGACTTGTGTGCTTCTGCTGCTGCTGCCGTGACTTTGATCCGTGTGGCAGTGGGAAATTGAAGTTGCTCAGATCGTTTTCCCCTCTGGTTATTTTGCTAGCTAGACCATTTGCACGGAACAGTGTGTGTGTGTCTGCACACGCTTCATTTCCCTGGCATCTGATAAATGTTTCCAAACAGGGTAACGCTGGAAGCACTTTTCATTACCTTAAAGTGCTTCGCGTAAATAGAATTGATTCTTTTCCCCGACCGCTGTGATGTTGCTGCATTTTTTTTAATAGATAAGATCACTATCACTAGCTTCCCTTCTTATCACGTCCATCCTCTCGGACCATCTCTTCCGGTCCTTCCTGCGGAGTTTGCTGACAAATGAGACTCCATGTCCCCTCATGGCTGCACAGGCCTCTGTGAGTTCTTCCTGACAGTGGGGCGGCAATTTGGAAGCCCTGGCCCGTAATGGAGAGAGAGGGGGGTGAAGCAAAAGCGTGGGTTGGGGGTTGGAGATCTGAGGTCTCTCACCTGTCAGCAAACTCTGTGACCTCATGCAAAGTGCTTGCTTTTCATCTGAGCTCACCCATAAAATGAGGGGATTGAGCCATGAGGCCCCTCAGTTCCTTTTCGATCCAAATTTCGAGGGCGCCTCAGTTTACCAGACAGCCGGTCGTGTGTAAGACTTGGGATTTGGTTATTGAAAATGAACTGCATGGAGGTGGGTGCTGGTGAACTCAGTGGTGTCTGAACAGAGTCCCTAGAACCTGCACAGATGAGCCATGAGATAGATACTGCTGGGACCTGGAGCTTTCCCTGGGGGGGAATAATTTTCAAAATGCTGTTTGTCAGAGAAATTAAATACATGCAAGCCATAGAGGGAGGTTTCTGAACTGGGGAACGGAGCCGGGGTAATTTTTCTTTGGCAGACCTGCCCCCTTGCTTCCCATAGCTTTCACAGAAGCAGTGAATGCATCTGAGCTCCCTGATGCCCCCCAGGGTCAAGTTCACACTCTGTTCCTGGGCTTATGAAATCTGGCCTCATTATTTCCTACCTCTTTCCTCCCTCACTGCAACCGCACTGAACTCCTAGCTGTTTCTCTGAAACTATCCTCTCTCTCGCTTTATCGCCTTTGCGGAGACTGGTTCCTGTATCTACTATGTTCCCTCCATCTCGACTCATGTGTATCTGTCTTGTGGGATGGTCCGTGGAGTTTGGTTCTGATCCTTCAGAGCTCCCATCGTGTCACCTCCTCCAGGAGGCCTGCCCTACCCACCCCAACCCCCAAGACCAGGGCAGCTGACCCTCCTGTGTGCTTCCATAGTATCCTGAATTTTATCAGAGCACCACACACTGTTATACACCTCCGCTACTCACCTGTCACCCTTTCTACCCTCTAAACATCTTGAGGGCAAGGACCTGTGTGATCACCACCACCAAATGAGAAAACTGCTCGGACAGGTAGACGAGCCCCCGTTCATACAGCTCAGCTGGTTCGTGGAACCAGAATTCACTCAGTCGGCCTATCTCCAAACCCCACCCGCTCTCTACTCTAACACTTCTCACGTTGACCCCATCGTCGTCCCCTGATAGTGAAGAAGTCTTCTCTCTTGAGGCACTTTCCATGATCTCATGAGAAACTGGGAGGGGGCGGGGGGGGGGGAGTGGAATCTGAGTCTCAGACATTTGATTTAGAGCCTCATTTACAAGACTGTCTGCCCCGCGTGTGAGAGCGAACATGGGAACGCGTGTGCATGGACTTACACGGCACAGCGCCTGCGTGCTCATTCCAGCTCTGTAACCGCGACTCCCCTGCGGTCCCCAGAGTTTGCCATGACCTTCCCATCCCAGATGTGTTGTGAGATAAGTGTAGCAGGCACTTCTGCTTGTTTAATTTGCGAATTTTGAAATCAAACATGCCTTCTACCTCTTAGATTCCAGCAGCTTTAAGTGTCCTTGGATTCCGTGGGAAGGGGCCTGAGCCTATAATATGTGTACAGCTGCAGCTCTTATCAGAATGCAGGCATGCCTCTCATTACTGCTAATTGCAGCTCTAGCCCCGGTGATCTGGGCTCAAACTTCCTCGCTGGGTGACGGGTAAGCTATTTTGTAGCATTGGCTGCACAAGGATACATTACAATATCTTCCAGGCAGCTGCTCTTGAGGTAAATGAATACCTGGGGGTCTTTTTCCTTCTCTAGGAAACTTTAAGTACTGTAGCAGCCTTTCATTTAAGGCTGTGCAAGGCTTATTTCACCAGATTGCTATTTGGACGTTCTAACAAAACACCTTTATGAATAGCGGCTGTAATACCCTTAATCCTCTAAACTTCCTGACATTTTAAACCAAGTGGATTGCTGTGAATAAAATCAGGCTTTCCCATCTCTCGGCTCTCTTCCTCTCCCCAGCCCTGCCTCTGCATCTTCAGGACCACGGGGCTGGGGTGCAGATTCTTTCTTGCTATTAGGGCACTGAACTAGAAAAGACCAGAAAACGCCATACGGTTTGTAACTACCTGGCCGGACCCACTGCTTTTCTAATGAACAAGGGCTGGTGAGGTTTCTGTTTCTCATTAAAACTTAGGGTGTTTTGTGTGTTTTTTAATTAATTGTGATTTTCTTCCTCATTAAAGACAAAGCCAAACATTTGTTTTCTTATGGAAAACTAGAAAATGCAGATAAGCAAACAGTAGGGGGAAAAGTAAAGAGTTATGATACCATACGACTCTTAGCAATTTGGTGACTGCTAGACTTTTTCCTATTCATGTAAGCACAATTCATTTTCTAAAAGACCAAATGTTCTTGGGCCCTTGCTGGTGGCTCCATTGGTTGGAGTGTTGTCTCATGCACCAAAATGTTGCAGGTTCGAAGCCCGGTCAGGATGCATATGGGAGGCAGCCGGTCAGTATTTCTCTCTCTCTCTCTCTCCCTCTCTCTCAAATCAATGGAAACAAATCCTTGGGTGAAGATTTAAAAAATAAATAAAATGAAAGACCCAAATTCTTGACCATTCGCTATGAACCAGGCACTGTTCTAAGCTGTTTACATGTATTGATTTATTTAATTTTTGCAATAACTCTAGGAGTAAGAACCCACTATATAGATGATGAAACAGATGTGCACTGGTTAAGGCACATGTCCAGAGTCAGGCAACTAGACGTGGCAGAGCCAGGGAGTGTACCCAATAGTCCCCGATATTTGCTGCTACACTATACACCCTCTAAAAGATGGGAAGTGTTTTCTAACCTACTGTTATAATTTGACACTACAGCATGAGCATGGTTTTTATATCAGGATTTATCAACATTGTTTTTAATGGCTACACAGTACTCCATTCTATAGAAGAGCCACAATCTGATGAACTTTTTCCCTACGGATGGATGTTCAGGGTGTCCCAGTCCTTTTGTGCTTATAAACAGCAATGCAAAGACCATTCTTGGAGCTAAATGTATGCACACTAGTGTGTGCTGCAAACAAAGCCTGTATTCTATATTTTCCTTCTAACTCTGACATTTGTGTGTGCAGATGATGCCCTTGCGTCACTGTAGAAGCACATAGCCTTGAGTATGATCTGACTGCTGGTGATGGGACTGCCTTGCACCGTACGCACACTTTTGAATCCATACTGCATTGTTCCTGGTACCATGTTTGGGAGAAAGTCGGCTGAAGAATGGAGGTTCTGTGTGGGTCCAGCTAGCTGCCTGCAACTGAACCTACACATTTAGTGTCTGTTTGTACTGTGCTGTGAATTGAATGAGAGTTTTATCTTTCTCTCTGCATTTAAATGAATCTGCAGAACTAGGAACTACCAGGATGTTGCCTACCCATGGAGTCACCTACTGTTGTATAGAAGGCGAGGGGGAGGGAAGAAGAAAAGGGCCCCTGGGTAGAGATGGTTGTTGCCAGTGCACTCTGAATACTTGGCTAGTCAGGTGGCTATTGGTGAAGTGCAGAAAACCATCCTCAATGTGCCAAGCACCAGGCTCAAGGCACAAATTCAGAGGTGCTGAAGCTGGTTTCAGTCATGGACGCTGCTTCCTGGGTCTTACTAGCAGTGAGCCTTGGACAAGTTATTTACCCCACTGCTTCTGAATAGTCTCACAGACATCAGGGATAATAATACCCCCTACATAGGACTTGTCAGAAGGGTTAAATAAGATCGGAGAATTTAGCATAGAAAACGGCATGATAAAAACTCAATCAAAATGAGAGCTTGCCCTGGCCATTGTGGCTCAGTGGTTGAGTATCGACCTATGAACCAGGAGGTCACAGTTCAATTCCTGGTCAGGGCACATGCCCAGGTTGCGGGTTTGATCTCTACAGAGTTTTTGATCCACCAAGCAGAGTCCATGACAGTAGGGGACGTGCAGAAGTCAGCTGATCAATGATTCTCTCTCATCATTGATGTTCCTCTCTTTCCCTCTCCTTTTCTCTCCCTGAAAACAATAAAAACACTTTAAAAATATATATATTTTTTTAAAAATGAGAGCTTAAAAAGATCCTAAGAAGGATTCTGATTTATAAATCAAGCAGACTTATTCTTTAGCACTTATTAGCCATGTGACCTTGAGCGATTTATATAACCTCTCAGAGTTGTAGGTCATCTGTGAGTTGGGGACAATAAAATCTATTTTAATGGGTTATTATGAGTTTCGATTGTACATTCTGGCACACAATTGGTTTTCAATACCCAGAGCAAAATTTCTTTCTCCATTCAAAACAGGTTTCTCTTAGAGACTAATGGTCAGGTGGAAGGAGTTGAATTCTGTTTTTTTGGAAGGAGTTTAATTCTTAACGAGTCTGTAACTTTGCAGCTACCCTCCCCACTAGGCAAACAGAGTTGGGCTCTTTGCCAAACTAACAGTTCTTTTCTTTTGACTTAGACAAGATTGAGGCTTAGAGATTGTGGAAGGTTTTTGCGAACCTATTTTATAGTCCCTAGAGACTCAGACGGGAAACACTGAAATACCAAAGCTACGGTACAGAGCAGGTTTTTAGCCTCGTCGGGTTGTAAGACGGGTTCTGTGGGAGGAGGCATTTACAGCATCTGACACAACACCTGACACCTAGGAAGTCCACAGTGAACCAAGGGCGGCCATGGACCATGGACCAGGAGTCCCGTTCATAGGGCAAATGAATTTCCTCTTGAAAAAGGGCTTCAGTGGGACGGGTCTAAAACCTGCATGCTTGGAGGGGTCTTAGAGAACCTCTGGGCTGGCACTCATTGTGCAGGCAGGCAGTCTGAGAGCCATACTCTGGAAGTGACTTGGCCAAACCCAACGCCCTGTCGGTGCTCTGTGGCGTGAGAGCTGCTGACGGGGGCCCATGGGAGACTGCTGGCTTAGGTCACATCTGCTCAAGGCTGCCCGTGAGTAGCACCTACATGCTTCCCCTCCTCACCCCAGCCCTGCCTCCACCCTCATTATCTCACCCTGCCCAGGACACTTGCAACTAGAGCCACATTGAGAAAAAGTCAAAGAGTATCTTTGAAATATTTTATTCATTACCCACCCATCTCAATAGAGATAATGCTCCAGCTTCAAAAATAAGTATTTGAACTCTAGGATTCTCCCTAAGCACACATGCACCATTACAAAAATAGAGCTCCTGATAGCCGTGCCGTTAGTTTCAATTTTCTGTGTGTGTGTGTGTGTGTGTGTGTGCTTTTTTAAAGAGCAAATTACCATGTGGATTTACCCCTTTTGTTTTTCTGTGCTTTTTTTTCATATGCTTTTTTCATATTTTCTTCTAAATCACCAGGTTTGTTACCATGGCCAAAGATTCAGGAAGGCCCAGCTCTAAATTGTTCCCTAAATACCAGATGAACTAACTTTCTAATCTGCCGTTACTCCTAACTGGCCATGGGGACAATGACACCCTAGGAATCTTTGTGGCTGCTATTGTCAGCCAAAGCTGTTTGAGATGGGGTTTTATGAGGTAATCTAGCTTTCGCTGTGTAAAAAGCTACATCTAGGCACAAAGTTGTACGTTTTCACCAGATTTCCAACTTGCAGCCCTACCCCGCATTCCTGTACAGGCAGCGGGGGGCGGATCGTTCTCCCTGCATGGACAGTCCTCCTCTCTTCGCCCCTGCAATGCGCTCCACAGGTCACCATCCTCTTCTCTCATGGCGTGTATCGTGGTTGGGAATGAAATGCTTTTGTTTTTCATTTGACTGCCTTCTACTCTCCCCCCAGCCCTACCCACTAATCCCCACCCCCACCCCCGAAAGACACACCAGACTACAGGCTCCCTGAGGGGACAGAGAGACCTTTTCTCTTTTGCACATCACTGTTTCCCCAGCACAATGCCTGGCACACAAAAGTCAACACCCAGCCAGTGCTTTAAAGAAAACAGTCACTGGAAATCTAGGAGAGGCCATGATATCCTGGGATTTGGTAAAAGGGTGGATCTAAATTGGACCCCGCCCAGAAGCAGTAGAAGTAGCTGCAGGGCATGGGGACAACCTCTTCATGGCCCCGGCCCCCTTAACGTCTCCGGTCACCTGCTGGCACAGTGAGCTGGAGCTGTTCGCTACTAAGCAGTGTGGGCTCCTGGGAACCGGGCGGGCTGGGCCCCGCAAGGCGTGGGCTTCGGTCTGTTCCTTAGCAGTCCTGTGACTGGGAGGATATCACCTCACTTCTCCGAGTTCCAGTTCGTTTTTCTGTAGCCTAAGAAGAATAATGATGTTAGCACAGTCTGAGAATTAAATAAGATTTAGAGGCAGCGAAGCCTCTACATCTGGATTACTGTTATCACGGAAAGGAACTTTGGCCTCGTGTCCCTCGTTGGAAATGTTGGAGCCGATGGGCACCCTGTGAGGAGAGGCGTCTCCGGTGCTGGGCTGGGGGCGGCAAAGCTGAGTTTAGGCAGAAGACGCTGGCACCCGTGGCCACGGCCTCCAGCCTGTCTGTCCAAGGTTTTGTTCACAAGCCTCCGGTTTCAGGTTTGGGGCGGGAGGGGAGTAAACATGGATAACAGAGTGGCTGCTCTTCCCGGGGGAGAATGGAGCCTTTTGTTTAGAGGTGGAGGAGTGTGTGTGCTTTCACGTGTGAGAAGCCACAAGTGCGGGCTCCAGGCGATCCCGAGAATTGACCAGCTGAAGGTAACAGAACCCGCCCACTTCCCAGGATAAAGCACTCGAGGCTGAAACGCGGCTCTTTCTGTCTTCTTCGCTTAAATGCTCTTGTGACCCGTCTCTCTAAAGGAAGTGCCCCCCTGAGACCTTTCCTCGCTCGCCGTTTATTTCCTTCGTCACTTTTACCAGAACGTCCAGAATGACGTCCTCGCCCGTCTCCTCTGAGGAACCAGCTCCACTGGGGCTAGGCCTGGTCTTCAATCAATCGCCCCCTTTTTGCCAACGTCCAGCACAGGTCAGGCTCCAAGTGGCTATTGTGTTGACTGTCATTCATTTTTCTACCCTGAAGCTACCAAGTTTCTAACCATTGTTGTTAGAAACACAAACTCCCTGGTGTTCATGCTCATACTTGAAGATTTTGCCAAAGGTCTGGGAGGATCTCTCCCCTTCCCACTGTCTCCTGCAGCCCACACTCCACGGCCCGCAGTGCAATGCTTCTCATTTCCCCACATCTTTTAGCTTCTTCCCCTTCTTCTTCATCCATCCAGGAGAGGACAGTGCCACCTCCTCCCTGGAAACGCAGGGCAGGACCCGAGATCCGTGTCAGTGCAAAGAATCAGCTGGGCAGGACGGAGGGGGGGGTGGGGGCAGAGCGTCCGCACATCACCTCAGCGGGAGCGCGGGCTTCTCACTTCTGCTGTCAGTCCTGAGCCCAGGGAGGAGCTGAGGACGTGGAGAAAGGGCAGGAGACGCAGGCACACGCTGCTTTTCTCTTTGGCCTGTTGTTAGCAAGCCAGAAGAAAGCCACCCAGATGCGTGTCAGACTGACTCTCAAATTAAGGAAACAAAGAATCACAGTATAAAAGTGAAACTAGCCCTTGTGTGAAGTCAGTGCCATAAAGCAGAAGCAGCTGCCCTTCACCAGGCAGGCTTCAGGGAGACCAAGGACCCCCCGAAACTGTGTGCAAAATGTTGTCTGTACACGTTGTTGTTGTTTTTACAGGGAGACAGACCCGAGTGTCTATCTAAATTGGATCAAACCCAGAAGTATGATTCTCAAATGGGTCTGTGCCCAAATAAAAAGCCTGAGGACCATTGAGCTAAAGTCCTTGAGTCCAGAAACCCCAGGAGACTGCACAGGATGTTTGCGTCCCCGTTTTGTCCTGTGCCCAGTCAGTGGGAGGGGCCCTGGGCACTGGGAGGAGATTGCTCAGAACAAAAGCAGACAGCACTCCTGTCTTCAAGGAGCTTGCTTAGTTTGGGGAGAATACAGTAAATACCCTCCTCCTCCTAAGAAATAAAAAATAAAAAAAAAAGATAATGTGTTGACAGGTAAGTACCTTGAAGATAGTATCCTGTGATGGAAAGTAACTGGACCAGAGTCTAGGGAGAAATTCCTGAGGAGGTGACATTCCAGCCAAGACCTGAAGCATGAGAAGAAGGCAGCGTGGGGACATGTGGGGAAGGGCATCCAGGCAGAGGGAACCACAGCACAGGGCCCATGAAACGCGAAGGGACTAGTAGATAGAAGCAGTAGTTTAGTATAAGGTATATTAGGTTTTAGATGTGTTGAGGACATGATGGGGGCCAGGCCAGAGAAACAAACCTGAGAGTTGTTCGTCTATATTTAGTATGTGAAGCCATGGATGAGATCCCCTAGGAAAAGACGAGGTAGAGGCAAAAGGGATTAGGGACAGAACCCTAGAGGTCTGGAGAGGAGAGGTGAGGGGAGGCGAGCAAAGGAAAGCGAGAGGCCCAGCAGGGGGGAGGAAGACGCCAAGTACAGATGAAGGCATGGAAGCTCAAGGAGGGACCCATTCGAGAAGCAAGAAGCCGTGGGTGCTGCATCTGATGAAAACTCAGAGTAAGAATAGAGAACTGACCATTGGCCTTGGCAAGAAATAAGCCATTGATGTTGTTGGGAGAAACAAAACGTGGTTTTAGTGGAATAGCGAGGACCCAAGTCTGGTGGGTTGACGTGAGAATGGGGCACAGGACTTCCCGGTGTTTTGCTGTGACACGGAGCAAAGAGTAGCAGGGTTGTGCAGAACGTGGACGTACAGTTTTATTTTAAGAAATGGTTGATGTATTTTTTGGGAGGAGCTGGTAGTGTTGGAGGAGAAGGAGCAAAGTATCCTCATTAGTGTTGTTCTAGTAAAAGTATTCATTAGAAATAAGTGGACATCCTCTTAGATTAATTTCAGTAGTTTTCTGTTTATAAAGTTTTCTTCTACTCTTTGATACCTGGGTAGAGTTTATCAGTTACTTTGTAGTTTTAAAAAATGGCTCTATGAATTAACCTGGGACTTTTAATGTCCTCAATAACATTGCTTCTATGGAGAAAAATGTTATGAGTTCCAGAAAGTCTTCGGCCTGTGTAGAAGCCAGAGTCCTAAATGACAGGTGAAGATTGGCTCTTTGAAAAGGGCCAAAGGGCATCTTCTCTCATAGAGCTGGTGACCTTCCTTCCTTCTTCTTTCCTCCCATTGCAGCATCTCTTAGCCACGCTGAGTGTTATCTTTCATAGCATGGAAAAGTCCCAGCTCCATGAACCTGTAGCTCAAAGAATTTAGAGCATTTCCCATTAAAGATGTGACTCTTACTTTTAACCACATCAAAAGGGCTGAGACCTTCAAAGTATACTGTGTTGTGTAATCAAGCCCCCTCTTGTAAAAATGTCCATTAAAAAGATTATATATGTAGTGTTGTAGGAGGTTTCCATGAACTTTTATACAAGAACTAGAGGCCCGATGCACGAAATTCATGCAAGAGTAGGCCTTCCTTCCCCCAGTTGCCAGCACCAGCTTCCTTCTGTCTGCTGGCAGGCACTGAGACCTGGGCTTCCCTCACAGAGGGAGGCCCCACCCACCTGCTGCAGCCCAGGGGTCGGTGGCCTGGGCCCCCCTCTTTGGGGTGATCATGGAGCCCCCCGATTGATCTCCCTGCCAGCCAGTGGCCTGGGCCTCCCTCTGCAGGGCAATCATGGGGCAATGGCCAGGCCCCTGACCAATCACATCGCACCCACCTTGGCTGGCTTGGCACCAGTGGGTGTCATAGCCTGGCCGTCTGGTCTAATTAAGATGTTACGCTTTTATTATTATAGATAAACTCCATTTATTCACCCAGGTGCATCCTCTGTGAAAGTCTTTACAGGAGATTGCTGGGCTCTCCTCAGGCACCTTCCCCTCTCCACCGGCCACTCTGACCTGACCTCCTAGGCTCCCCTTTGCTTCACTGCTCACTCTGCTCCAGCCACACTGGCTTCGGGTTCTCGGGTTGAATGTGCAAGTTGTATCCTGTTTGCACTGATTGGTTCCTTTCTTGGAAGGCTCGCACCCCACATATTCAAAACACCAGCTCCCAAGTCACCCTGTGAAAAATTTCAGACACCACCTCCCCACCCTTGACAAATCACATCCTCTTCCCTACATTACCTTTTCTCCTTAGCATTTATCACTATCATACTATATCATTGACATTTCATCTCATTTATTTTATAGTTCTACCACTAAATGGTAAGTTTGATTAGAGTAGGGCCGTGGTCGGCAAACTGCGGCTCGCGAGCCACATGCGGCTCTTTGGCCCCTTGAGTGTGGCTCTTCCACAAAATACCACGGCCTGGGAGAGTCTATTTTGAAGAAGTGGCGTTAGAAGAAGTTTAAGTTAAAAAAATTTGGCTCTCAAAAGAAATTTCAATCATTGTACTGTTGATATTTGGCTCTGTTGACTAATGAGTTTGCCGACCACTGGAGTAGGGAATTTTTTGTCTGTTTCGTTCCTGCCTCTTTTCTCATCACTTAGAACAGTGATTGGCACATCGCAGGTGCCCAGTCAACATAGTTAGTTAACTGAATGATTAAATGAATGCACAGACATTTCTTAGATTCTCTTGACAGTTAATCTGGATGGTTATATACTATTAGTGGCCCGGTGCATGGATTCGTGCACATTGAAAGGAAATTAATTAGAAGAAAGATTCGTGCAGTAATTACATTACTGCAAAAAATTACATGTCAAAATAGCATGTATATTATAGTATTATAAAATTAAAACACGTGTGCAATTGGTGCCAGTGAGAAATTTATATGTATCACACATGTGTGAGTCAACATTTATTTTTAAATTGCCAGTGCATGTCATATGTACCAGCTGGTCAGTCGGTCAGTCAGACGGATGGATGGATGGTCACTTAGCCTTTTATATATAGAGATATTTGCTTAAAACAAGGAATAACTGTAGCAAACAGTGGGAATTTTTTACTCTGTATATTGTGTATATGTGTGTGTTTATATATATGTATCCACATCCTATTCCACCCAAACTGACCCAGAGGTCAGTCAGATTCACAAACTAGTCATTTTGCAAAAATAAATTCAGTTCCAGAGACAGTGTAGAAGGTAAGAGGAATGGTTTAAAGCATCTTTGTCAGCCAGACCTGCGTCTGTCCTGACTCTTTTATCTCAATAAATCTGGACTGTACCTGCCTCCCCTGAATTCACCCCTTCTCACCCCCTGGCCTCTGCCCCCCACTCCCCCCTGCAGATGCTGCAGCACTTTTTTCCAAGTAGGGGAGGGCCCCAGGGATGAGATATGAATGATTAACTTCCGTTGGGACTCCTTCAAGATTACAATCTCTGCTCCTGGACACGTTTGCTTTTGCATTCACCTGGGAAGCGCCACTCGACCCAGTTTCCTCTCTGAGCTGACCTTTTACTTCCTCCCCCTTGGGTGGGGGAGGAATGGCTCTTCATTCCCTTTGAGAGGCTTCTGTTTGCTGAGCAAACGCTGACCACACAGAGACCCTGCTTGGAGCCAGTTATTGCTTCCCTCCCCAAACAGGTCACACAGGCACTCTTGCACACACTCATGCACACTCAACACCCTCCTCCCCAGCCTACCAGAGAGGTGGCCCAGGCCAGGGGGAGAGCCTTTCTCGGGAAAGTCTTTGAAAGCTGCCAGGAGCCAACTGGTAGGATTTTGGGAGAGAGGGATAGGTTTGTTGGAGAGCATCTTAATCCTTCTTCATTTTGAAATAAAAGCTTGTGGCTATAACATAATTTTGCTTCTGAGTTCTCAGTAGTAAAACAGTTGCTCATTGTTCATGGCATCTGTTTACATGGTTCCTTTTGAATTCCTTGATTACAGGTTTTAATAGGGGATTAGCTGGTGCAACCCCTTCCCATCCCAGAACTGGGACTCTGTCCTGTCCCAACTCCCCTCTCAGCCTCTGTACCATAATGTTTAAAGTAGCTATGCCTAGACTCAGCTTCTTTAAAAAAGAAAAAACGAACAAGTAGCATGAGGAATTAATGCACATTTTTGTTGGCACTACATCAAAATTGACATCACCAGGAAGAAATGTATGTCATTGTAACTATGCACTTAGGTGTCTTTCTCCTTGGGATTCAGAAGGTATCTCTGTAGGCTAATCATTTCAATCAAATGCTTTGCATTCAATTGTTGATGTAATAAGCTAAGAAATGTCATCATTAGTGATGTTTGTCTCATTATTAAAAGTAGCACTTTTCACTGAAAAGACTTTTCCAACGTTTTGGTACAGTCCAAGGGGATTTAAAATATTTTCTCACATTTAGATTTTATTCAACTTGATCCACCCTTGCAGACTCTCTGGGACCGCATGGAGGGCCCTTGTACTCAGTGCTTTACGGTAACAGTTTCAGAGCTTGGTGTTAGCTTTTGCTTTGCTGAAACTTTTCACAGCTGACTTGATACTACCGCGGGGGCCTGACCTCTGGATCCTTCAGCATTTTATGGGTTAATTTTGTTGGTGGGTCGGATTCCTTTCCTGGGCTTCGGAATGGTGATCCCCTCCTAGCTGGTCCTTTAGTAGCAGAGTAGCTGGGTGCCTGGGACTCCCTGGCGTGAAGTGGGCTGGCTCAGCTCGCTGACGAGCTGCCATCCTGAGATTCATTCAGCGTCTTTGTCCACTTTCTCCAAGGACCACAATGTAGTGAAATGCTCTGGCCTAGGAACCTTACAAGGTAGGACGATTTCCTAAAATCTGGGGCTTGGAGGCGGGTACGGTGCATGTCCTGTCTTGTCGTTCCTTGAATGGTATTAGAAAGCCGAATGGTATTAGAAAGCCGGGCAGAGAGCAGCCAGTGGCTGCAGCTGCTGAAGTCCCCGTGGGCTCTGTGCTGGGGAAGTCTCTAGACAGGAAATTCAGCACCCTTCTCCCCTGACCCCCCCATCCCCTTTCATTCTTAACTTCATAGTTTTAGAGGGAGCTGGAGCATGACCCCAATGTCCTTAGTCCACCTGGTCATTTGGGTAATGCCAATATTTCCCAGACCATCTTATCAACTTAGGCTACTGATACTGAAAAACAGCATTGACCACCCAGCTGTTTTAGGCCCTTATTTCAGGTGGGGTTTTTTTTTTTGGGGGGGGGGGGATTTTTCAGCGTGGGTGGGAGGGGGGAGCTGGATAGAGGCATTGTCCGCCCCCACATCCCCCTCCCTCTGCCACACAAGAACTGCTAGTGGTTCCCAGTGCCCTGATTAAAATGACTTGCAGTTGGAGGTTTTGTTTGGAATCTAAGAAGCTGGGGGAACTTGCGGTTGATTTTACTAATACTACAAATGACTGGGTGGGTTTTTTTCTGGAAACTAGGCTCCAGGAGAGATGGCATGGGAGATTTAAATATGAGTACTTGTCTTGTTTGTTAGGGCTGCTATAAAACTGCCCAAAGAGGAACATTATTTTTAGTCCAGACAAGGGGAGGAGAAAACAACGTTTGTTACCACTTACTACTTGCCAGGCATCTAACAGACAATGTCTCAGTTAATTTTTGTTGCAAAACCGGCAGTATTATCCTTAATTTTGCGGTGAGGCAGTTGGGACTAAGAGAGGTTAAGTAACTTTCTCAAGGTCACACAGCTAATAAGCAGAGCAGGGATTGAACCCAGGTCCCCTCCACCACCCTTCCTTGTTGGGCATGGGAGATGGCTGGGATGGTTTAATCTGCGAGTTTAAATGTGGGTCAGCTGGGTGAAGGCACTATTTGTTGTGAAGAACTCACCAAAGTTCACCAGCCCCAGCTACTCAGACTCTGCTGGTTTCTGGGTGGGAGGGGGGTGTATATTAAGAATAAGGTGACCAGATCGTCCCGCTTTTGGCGGGACAGTCCCGATTTTTAACAATTTGTCCCGCGTCCCACGGTGTTTTAAAAAAGTCCCAAAAAATTGGTCACCTTAATTAAGAAGCAACTCTGCCTTTGCTACAGTACCTACCTGGGTGTCTCCGATCTCTTTGAGGCTCCTGGGCAGATGGATAGATCCGTGGCTGGGTTTGTGCTTATACCTAGTTCAGAGGGGGTGGAAGCCTAAAGCGGAAATCAAATCTGGGGAGGTTCATAGCCTTGGGGCTGGCCTTGGGTAGCCGGGACTGTGCCCTGGAACTCTGGGGCTGCCTCCTGAAAAGCTGAACTTAAGGAGTCCTGGAGGGAGAGGTTGTACACCCAGCATGTTAATGCTGACCCACGCTTGGCACTGGCTGCTCACGTGTGCTGGGTGGCTAATTCGGGCTGAGCTGCTCTCAGGTTGTGACACTAACTTTGGTTGTTTCTTGATATGAGTTCCTTCCCCTACCCCAGTGGTCGGCAAACTGAGGCTCACGAGCCACATAAGGCTCTTTGGCCCCTTGAGTTTTTAGCAAAGGCCAGCTTAGGAGTGCCCTAATTAAGTTAATAACAATGTACCTACCTATATAGTTTTAAGTTTTAAAAATTTGGCTCTCAAAAGAAATTTCAATTGTTGTACTGTTGATATTTGGCTCTGTTGACTAATGAGTTTGCCGACCACTGCCCTACCCCATTGCCCCAGAAGGGGCAGGCCCCTGTCGAACTGCAAAGTGAGGCCAGATTGGTTTTGGGGTACAGCCACCTCTGTCAGCTGCCCTGAGGCTGTTGCGTTTTGTTTTGTGCATTCAGGTTACCAGACCCCCTAAAATGTATTGGGAGGTAAGGGGAGCAAGGGAGGTGCAGAGGGGTAATGGGAGTGCTGGGGTTCCACAACCCCCTCCATCTGTCCAGACAGCCAGTGCCCTGTCTGGAATTCTTCTCCCCTACCCCTCGCCTTTTAACTAATTGGAGATGTTTTAAGAATAATGATTGCATTAAAAAGTATCCTGGGCTTTTTGGATAACAAGTGGGAGACCTGCGTTCTTTTATGACCAGGATCTATTTAAAAGCATCTTTCTCTCTGCTCTTAGGTTGAATGAATGAGGTTAAGAAGAGCTTGGGTTTCGGAATCTGGCCGATCCAGGTTCAAATCCAGCTCCATTTATTACCTCTGACACCTTGAGCAGGTCAACTAGCCACTGTAAGTCTCAGTTTCCACATCTATGAGAAGGGAACATTAACAGTTTGTGCCTTACGGGGTAATGGAGAGGAGGAGTGTGTGGGATTATGTATGTAAAATACTTAGCAAGGTGCCTGGAGCCCACTGTGAAAAGGTCTCACCTTGTGTACATGTTGCCTGTTATTTTCATTAGCTATATAAAATATGCTGAATTCTGTGGATGTTGAGGGTCCATGTATCTTCTGGTAAACAGAGCACCAGGGTGGGTTTGTGGAGATCTTTGGCAAAAGCTTCAGGCAGTGGACCGAATGTCTGCAGCCCTCTCCGGAGCCTGGGAGGAGGAGGGCTTTGTGTAACTGAGGTCAGCAGACAGGCTGGTGCCTATTGTAACAATGAGGGTCTAAGGCATCTGGACCAGAGCGCTGGGGTTTCCATCCCAACCAAGCCAAAGGGAGGAATTTCACGCTTACTCAGGGGACCACCTACTTGTTCAAGGAATGAGTTACCAAAATGGGACAAAGGTGGCTTGGGGTGAAACTCAACCCGGGGCATTCTGAGTGCTGCTAAATCCCCTTCCAGCCCTCTTTAAGGGGCCGGTGGTCCCTCTCTCCTCCCCAAACGACCGGCCTTGCACCTGGCACCGTCTGTAGACGCTGCCTCTCCCCCGGGACACTGTCCATTTATGGCAGAAAGAAGCAAGTTTTTGCACTTGAACGTTATCATCTATTTCACAGTGTGGGCCTGCATCTCCTTCCTGCAGTCCCTGCGGGTCCCCTGGGTCCTGGACCGCAGCTGACGGGAGCCGGTTATCTCCTGTGTGCCTGGAGTTCTGATTTGGTGCCAACAAAAGGCTATGAGGGCTGGGTGTTACTAGCACCATATCACCCAGAAGGAGCCCTGAGCCTGGAGGAGAGGCTGCTGTCATAACAGTAGATGACAGAGCCAGAGTTCAGACACAGATCTGCTTTACCCTTCTCTCCGGAGCCTGTGCCGCCTCCATCCAGAGCCTCTGGGGCTCTGAGGTACCCTGGCCCTGCTAGATGAGACTCAGTGTTCTGGGATTAGTGTCCACCTCTGCCCATGGTTTAATTTGAGCTCAGGTTCTGGGTCATTTTGCACCAGAACTGCAAGCCATGTAGGCTGATCCAGAGGTGAACCCTGGAGAGTAGTGGCTCGCTTGTAGTTTTATTTGAGTAACTGTACCTTTTTTTTTCTTTTTGGTGTGGAAAACTTTAAAGTCTTTCTAATACATATAATAGGTGTTCATTAAAATATGTCAAATAATTCAATAACCAGACTATCAATTGTCTACCTGTCACTACTTGAGCCAATTCAGCAGAGACAGGATTGAATCCTATATGAGCGTTTATTCCGATAATGCTGGCAGCATGGGAGAGCAGCAGGTCATCCACAAAAATCTGCTCTGCCCCCACCATAAGCCAGCTGCAGGGATAAGAATAGGTATGCAAAATGGGCACTTTATATGCAATGCGAAGGGCTGGGGGGGTATGCAAAGGGTTGGGGATTTGCAAAGGCCCACACCTCTGGTTTCTGCATAAAGTTGTTAATCTTTGCCAAATTTCCAGGTTAGCTCCCAGGTCCCACGTACAACTCCTAGCAGGTTGGACTGTGCTTTTTTGAAAAATCGGAACAAAACAATCACGGTTAACATTTCTTATCATTGTAGCTGGTCCCAACATTCTATTTCTGCCCCCAACAGTTGAATACCCTTGGTTTTATGTTTGAGTTCCAGCTTCAGCATTTCCTACTTGTGTGGCCTTCGGGCCTATCTTTCCAAGCCTCAGCCATCTCAACTGTAGAATGGGTATAGTATTAGCCTGACAGTACCTGGGAGAAACTAAAGTGGCAGGGCCTGGCACATTGAGCATTATTCTTTTTATCATCGAGTTGTGAGGATTAAATGAAATAATGCAAGACATCTAATTAGCACAGAGTCTGGCACAACTTTGAACTTCAGTTAAAGTTGGCTATGATATGATTATCCTTCCCAGATAGACAGTGGAAGGTGGGCCTCTGCCGAGCCCTGTTGCATTCTTTGAAAGTGAGTTTTCCTAATAGGCCCAGCAGTGGTTAGAGATGATGCTCTTGAGAAAACCTCCTGGGGAGGAAATAGTTAACATACCTGTCTGGTGGGAACCGTAGGTAGCCAAACCCTTTCCCTTACCTCCGGGTTACTGCCGAGCCTGCGGTTGGGCTTGCTCACTCATCCACACCGAAGGATCTCATTCCAGCCTGGGCCCTGGGGTTTGGAAGGAACAATTGCCTTGAACAATAGCCAGAAAACAAGTTCCACCAGTCTGGGCTTTTGCAACTGAATACAGCTGTCTGGCAGGGGGCACGGACAGCCAGTGGTGTAAAAGGGCTCTGCTGGGATTCTGGAGCAGAACTGGAAAAGTGAGCAGGTAAGGCCTGGACACAGTCCTTGGCGTGGCTCTGCAGTGCGTTTGGTTACCAGAAAAGCGGCAGAAAGGGGACGGGGTGGCCCAGACTGTTTCTGAGGACGTTAGGCCCTCCTGGAAGCAGATGGAGTCTTTGGAGCAGGAGAGTGGGGTGGGGGTGGGGGGACTCTGCTTTGTGAAGATTGCTTATCAGAACCACAGTTACAGTACTGCATCTCTGCTGACCTGCTGCGGCTTATTAGTGAGCAGAGAACCAATAGATATCTGCCATCGGACTTTTTTACAACGTCGTTTAGCATGTCTTTCCCTTGAATAAACAACAGTATCTCGTGGGGCGTCCATCTGAAAAGTGTAATGACCTTCCAGAACCTTCACTAACTCCTGTTCCCAGAGTCCCAGTCTCTTGCTAAAAGCCAGGAATCCTCGAGGCCGGGCGTGTAAATCCTAGTGGAAAAATCCGTTTAATCATCCCTCTAACCTTAGGGTTCTGTTTTGCCTTTTCGCTTCATGGGAGATGAAATTATCAATGTGATACCACACTCACTCAAGACCATCACAGATTCCTGCTGCATCCACCTACTCCCAGAGGAGTCTGAGATTTAAAAACAGTGGTGCTTCGGGGGGCCTGGCGAAAGCCCGTTCCCCTGCTCAGTTCTGTGGAATGCTGGCTCCCGCAGCAGTGAGGAAAACAGCGAGTGTGGTGTGAGAAGCCGGAATAATTTATGACTCTTTCACCTGTGCTTCCGTAGCAGATAGCTTGTGTTTGAGCTGTTCCCGTTGTGCTTTAAGCCCTCTGAGTGGCATTTGAATTCCTGACACGGTGATGTCAGCATCCCTTGGAAGACTCTGAAACTGGTTCTCCTGGTTTTATGGGCCTTTCCAGTTTTGGATGGATTTCCTGGTCACTTTTTTTTTTTCCCCCCTCTCTTCTCATCTGTATTTCTCCAAGAGGAGCAGACAAAGAGCCGAGGCCTTGAGAGCCTTGCTTCTGGTTAAAATGTTGTCTTGGGCCCTAGCCGGTTTGGCTCAGTGGATAGAGCGTCGACCTGCGGACTGAAGGGTCCCAGGTTGGATTCCAGTCAGGGCACATGCCCAGGTTGTGGGCTCGATCCCCAGTAGGGGGCGTGCAGGAGGCAACTGATCAATGATTCTCATCATTGATGCTTCAATCTCTCCATCTCCCTTCCTCTCTGAAATCAATCAAAATCTATTAAAGTAATAAAAGATTAAAAATGTTGGCTTGGCCACCCTACCTGGTTTGCTCAGTGGTTAAAGCATTGGTCCTTGGACTGAAGGGTTTTGGATTCGATTTCCGTCAAGGGCACGTATCTTGGTTGCTGGCTCGATCCCTGCATTCAAGGCCCCTGCCTCAGGATCCAAAAATACTGAGTTTCGGAGTCTTGAGGAAAAATAGCAAACATTTGATGGAATTCCTTCTTCCCACCATTGGCTAAAAGGAGGTGAACGTCATTTTCAGATCTGATTGCTTATAATTCCATTTGTGCCGTTGTCTGCTGGACCAATGGAGGACACTTCACGGAGTAGAGAAAAAGGTCCATGACTGTGATCTGCCTGGGAAATGGTGCTCTTGAACAATAGCCAGTGTTGATGATTGTGAGGAATCAGTGGATGCATCTTCTTGCCATTTCTCCAAATATCTCAGCCAACGAATTTGTAGGGCATATCCATGACATGCTGCCTTAAAGTTAAAAAAAAAAAAAAAAAAAAGGAGCACAAGGCTTTTTCCACTAAGGTCTTTGGAGTAGCCTTGGAAGTCTTACAGTGTAGAGCAAAGGTGAGCTAGAGTGAAGAGGGGAAAGTGAAGAGGGGAAATGCTTTCTTGAGTTCATCGATTCTTCTGGTCATTCATGTAAAAGTCATCCATTTAGAAAGTGAAAGCTCCTTTAACATCTTCCCACACGTCTGAGGAATGCTTGGTGCCCAAAAAGAGCTTCTTAGACTTAATCAGGTTTTACTATACAGTTTATTGAAGTTTTAATTTTTAAACCGACACTCTCTTACAAATATCACCTGTAAACCAAGTGGTTTTGCATAAATTAAGAGGATGGCCACTTCTTATCTGATTACTCATTCAGATTGAACAAAATGAATTTAAACAATTAGTACTGTGTGTAAACTTGGATCGTTTTCTTCAATAATTCAGGCTGTGTTCACAAATTTAACTAACCTGGTTTCCTCCAGCTCTTCATATGTCTGACAGGGTAGACTTACCAGCCTCACAAGCAAAATCTTTCTAAACACTTAGCCAACTCTTACAAATCCATTACAGTCACAAATGTCGTAAATTATCTCAAACACTCCCATTCTTTTTATATCTGAATGTAATTTTAAAATCTTTTATCTTAAAAATCTTATCAGAAATCAGTATTTATTTAAAATTGACATCACAAGACTGTTTTTCAAATTCTCTAGTATGTCTTATACCCCTTTAAATATTATAAAGTAGTGGCCTGGTGCATGAAATTCGTGCACCGGGGTGGGGGGTACTCCCCCAGCCTGGCCTGTGCCCTGTCACAGTGCGGGAGCCCTGAGATCCATCGCCCCAAAGAGGTAGGCCCCGCCCACCCATCTGGGGCTCCTCGATGGATTGCCCCAAAGAGGTAGGCCAGAGCCAGGGGTCCCGCCTCTGCGCTGCGTGGAGCCGCGGGACCCCCAGGCCTCACCACACGGAGGCCTCTGCCAGGCCCCGCCTCCATGCCGGGCCGCGCGGAGCCTCCAGACCTTCAGTGGAGCCACACAAAGGCCTCCACCGGGTCCCAGGCCTCCTGGTGATGGATTGTGATGGTGTGATGCAAGTCCCCGCCCACCCATGCCTGCTGCGCACGCAGCCTGCTGATTGGTCATTACACGTGAGGGCATGCTGACCATTTGCATATTGCCCTTTTATTAGTATATAAAGATTATCCCAATGGCCAGAAAAATTTCATCCTAAAGTTAAGTATTAATATTTATTGTCATTTACTTCATCATCTCTCTTCATCCTTTTAACCCTTTCCAGGATTTAACATCATTTCTCCCAACTAAGAGTAGTAGGTTTATCATCTCAGGTGGGTCCAGGACCAGCCTATGGTTTTGCCCATCAGATTGAAGACCATGAGGCAGGAATGGCCAACTCGTATTCCAGAATGACCGCTCAAGAGCCATACCTGGAAACACGGCCCTTCTTTCTGCTGTGTCATGGGGGTCCCTCCGGCCTCTGGGCTGGAGTCTCATTTCACCACACAGTAAACACACGTCCTCTCGGCTTCTTTCAAGTTTCAGTTGTAATCAGTTTTTGTAACCTCTTTCAACATTTATCGCCCGACATGGGTCAATGGACTTTCGTTCCCCATCCTGGGTTGCACCTAATTTCCTTTGCCACTTGACTGGATTCCACTAATGTCCTTGCTGCCTGAATGGGTTCTGCATGCCTTCCACATTTTTCCTGTCTGACTCTTGGCCACATGTCTGGAGCCACTTTACAAACAAATTGCAATTCCCCACTAGTTGGCATGGGTGTACCAAGTGGTAAAAAACTAAGCAAACCAGTTCTGAGCAAAAGAAAGAATTAGTTCCCACCGCTTGGTCTCCCAGGGGTGCTCCTGCTTTAGGAACAGCTGGACGCAGGAGCCCACGGGCGCCATTCCTCTGGACACTGCTTCCCTCTGCTCGCTGCCTTCCGGGCTGCTGAGGATGGAGTGACTGACGGCTGACAGCTCTTGGCTTCAATTGCACTTTTCCCAGAGTTGTGTTTTCATTCTTCCCAGCGTCTCCTGTGTGGTCATACAAGTTTGGGCAGTACTATTTTAGATGACATTAAAGAGATCATTCCAGGACTTCAGAGCCAGTAAGAGGTGCATGTACAACGTGGATCTCTACGAGGGGCACAGAAGAGCCAGCGTGCCCACGTTCCCTCGTTAAGGCAGCATCGTTACCACAGAGCATCTCGTGGAGCTAGTTTTCCTTAGAATACATCTTGGGACTCACTGACCTACCCTTGGCGGCTTGTGACCATTTATGCCCTGAATTTGGGGCGGAAAGACAAGTTGAAACTAAGTGGTTTATATCTAGACAGACTTCGCAGTGTCCCAAAGACCCAGAAGTGAAGGAGATGTGGCTGGCTTTCCGAGGGCAGGGACGGCTCTGGTTTCTGACATGTGGGCAGCTCGGGGGACACTGAGGCCGCTCTGCCCAGTATGGGCTTCCCTGGGTGTCACTGCCCCTTCATCGCATCACCAGTTGCCCCACTCCCACTCTTCTGTGGGGCAGATCACGGACATCTACGTTTCAGGCCAGCTCAATTACAAGGACCTCCTGTAAACTCAGGATAAGCCTCATGATGTGCTGGTCCTAAGGGGGAAGAGTCAGGTGTGTGATCAGTGCCCCGGGCCCCACTAGAATAATATCCTGGTGTTGAAAGGCCACAGAGGAAGAGCGGGTGCAATTTCAAAGCAAAAAAATCTGGGGTTGGATTCACGGGCACCTGTTACTAACTTCCGTCCTGCCTAACCACCAGCCACACACCTCTCCCATCAGTCCTCCTTCTTCTTCATCAGAGTATAGGAATTTTTTGCTGCATTAGATTCCTAATTGCAGAGCGAATGCAATGAAAGACTCTTGGGGTTTTAATTTAATTGTGAGAACAGATTTGAGTCCTTTTCCATCTGTTACGTCATGCTTTCCCGAGCCTAGGTGGTATCATACATGTGTCACCCCTGAGGAAACTGAGGCCCAGAGTTGTGATTTGTGAAAGAATGAAGTGGTGAGGGACCTGGGCTCCGAATCCAGTGCTGGTGGTGAGTTTACATCAGAATGTGGTGCCCCATCTCTCCTCTGCACATGAGTTCAGTCAAGAGGCGTTTAATAAGCACCTACTATGTGCCTGGAGATGGAGGAGAGGTGACTCACAAGGCGAGGTTGGCCTCACTGCAGTGTCACCCTGCAGGTGCTGGCAGGGGAAGAGGTGGGCTGGGATCAGGTAGCGTTTCACCCCCAGCTCTGCCCTACCTTTGCAGAGTGACCTTGGACGATGATTCTCACAGCCTCAGTTTCCTCGTGATGAGGCAAGGCCACCTCTGAGTATACAGGAGAGCTGGTGAGAATTTGTGCAAATGTTGACTGGTTGGCACATGGCAAGTGCTCCGTGATTGGCCCTTGTTGTGAAAGGCGTGACCCAGGCCAGAAGGGAGCACATGTTCTGAAATAGATAGACAGTTCTGCATTTTAAACCCAATTCAACATTGACTGAAAAGCACTGGTCAGCATACTTATTCTTTCAGCCTTGATTTCTTCATCTGTAAAGTGGGGAGGGTAATAGGTGCCTTGCAGGAATGGTAGGAGGACTGGAGAGATGTATAATATGTGCAAAGTGCCCTGCGCTATGCCTGACAGCTGAGTGCACTCAGCTGCCATCCCCGGGCAGCCTCTGCACAGATTTGGAAGGGAGGACTAGAAAATGGTCTGAGTGTATAGAAATGAACCCAAATGTGTGCGATGGGGAACTCAGAGTACAGGGAAGTGAGGGAGGGCTTGGGGATCTGGAAAAGGTCTCGAAGGAGGATTTGGAGCCAAATGGAGGTCAGACCAAAGCAGTGGAATCACATGCGTGATGTTTGCGAAGACCCTGGAGCCTGGGACCTTCTGGACCCTGTGACTTCATCCACCATACAGCACCTTCTGAGCCCTCAGGCTTCCTGCCTTGATCCTTCTGCTTGGGACCCAGGCACACATTTTCCCCTCATTTCTGTGGGACCCTCCAGGTGGGCTTTTAGAAGCCAAATAGGAGAGCTGAAGGGAAAGGCGATGAAAACAGATTTTCACTAAGCCTCTGTCATCCTGCCTGCCCCTCAGAGCTCAGGGAGGCAGGCACCTTATAAGCTGCTGGAATGAACTAGGACTTCTTCTGAGTTATTGGGGGTGGGCCTCACCCACCCGGCATTTCCGAGGCAAGACACGGGTGGAGGGCTGAGTGGTGGGTACCATGGCTAAGTCAGCGCTTTGCTATCAGACAGCCCAGGAGTAGCTGCTGGCTCATCATGCCTGCTGTCTGATGTTGAACCTGGTGCCTCATCCCGCCAGCCTTGGCTTCCTCCGGGGAAGTGAGCCATGCCGTGTGCCCAGGTGCACTGAAAATTGCCGTAAGGAATGCTGCCTGGCGTCACAGGAAAGAGGTTGACTCTGGAGTCATAATGGCCAGATCCCAGTCCTGCTCCACCGCTGACTAGTGGTCCGGCCTTTCTGAGCCTCAGTCTCTCCACCTGTACCATAGGAAAACCATAGTGCTTGCTCTTATTTTCTCTAGATCAAGTAGAGCAGTGTTAGACGCTTTTTTATAGTCCCATGAGTTTACTAGTAAATCACCTGCGATGTACCTGCCACCCTGCAACCAAAGGAGAAAGTGCAGCAGGCTTGGTGGGTGGAGGGTGAGGGGGGACTGTGGCGGACAGGAAAGAGGCCTTTCTGAGGGGGTGATACTTCAGATGAGAAGGACGCAGCGGCAAGTGTCCAGGAAGAGGGACAACAAGTGGAAAGCCCTGAATACAAGAACCCTGTTGGCTTAGAAGGAGCAGAGCCCATGTGGCCAGAGCCAGAGAGTGATGGAGAGGCTGGTGGAGACAGGACTAAGGAGGGAGGCGCTCCGAGGGTCTTGAGGACCAGAGTAGGCATGTGGGTTTTCAGTACCCAAGAAGCCACTGGAGGATGCGCACGTGGTGCAGCAGGACCTGACTTACGTTTCAGATGGCTGCCATGAGTGGAGTGTTTAGAAGTGGGTATGGAGCTCAGCGACCTGTTGGCCGTAACCTAGGCAGAGTCGGTAGCAGCTTGAACTGTGGGGTGGCAGGTGCACATTGCAAGCTGAGACGGCAGGGCCAGGCGGGGGATTTAGATGCCGTGGTGGTGTGGGAGATGGCAAGGACGAAATAGAAGAATCGTTGCCCGGACACTTGCCTGCGGCCGGGGGTGCGGGTGGTCTCAATGGACTTGAGAGGTGAGCAATGAAGAATTCTATTTTAGATGTATCCTGGGATATGATTAAAGGTAGACCTCCCAGTAGAGCTCTCAGGCTCCTGCTGCCTTTCATTGCCTTGGAGTGAAAGGCAGGAGTGGAGTCCAGAGTATTCGAATGGCAGCGAGAGTTCTCCTACTTACTCTGATGCCCAAGGAGGGAGCTGCTGCTGCATCTTTCTCTGCACCGCTCTCCGCTCCAGTCTCCAAAGCCACGGCTCCTGCTCGGCCGAGAGGCCTGGGAAGTGGCCATTGGCTTTTACAAAGTCCCCGAGACGGAACTGAGGATAGGAAGTGGGTAGTCTCTTTAGCCACCACTGCTCAGGGAAGCACCCAGCCCTTTGGGGGAGGTCTGTAGCAGCCACTGGACCCAGCTGCCCATCCAAAATAGCAAGAATGGCGGCTCCCATGAAGATGAGTCACGTCAAAGGCAAAGAGCTTTGTCTGGGGCTTCATGACACATGGAGCCTCGGGGATGGTGTGCGTATGTTGGCACCGGCAGCGTGAGCTGGCGAAGGGATCCTCGGGGATGGTGTGCGTATGTTGGCACCGGCAGCGTGAGCTGGCGAAGGGATCCTCGGGGATGGTGTGCGTATGTTGGCACCGGCAGCGTGAGCTGGCGCAGGGGGAGGTTCTGATGCTCAGGATGTGTTTGTCTTGGCAGCTGGGATGACAGCAGCTCCGTCAGCAGCGGGATCAGCGACACCATAGACAACCTCAGCACTGATGACATCAACACCAGCTCCTCCATCAGCTCCTATGCCAACACACCTGCCTCTTCTCGCAAAAACCTGGATGTGCAGGTAAGGAACAGGGTCCCGCCCCCTAGGTTCCCCCAAAGGCCCTGCCATCAGAGAGCCTTGGTCTTGTGGGCCCAGGGGGCCGTCAGGGGTGAGCAGAATCCCCAGGACCATGAGACGGGGCCCAATCTCCTGCTCGCTGCCTGTGTGTTGGTCCCCAGATGGTGGCCTCTGCCTGCAGGGGAGGGGGTCAGGCTCGGGGCACTGGAAATGGGAGTGGAGAGGCTTCGCCACCCTCACTGTGATGGCCTTGGTAAAACCATGTTTCCTTCCTGGGCCTCAGCTTCATAATCTGTTTTTAAAACGACAGGATTCTGACTCAGTGGCCATTCTTAACCTGGGGTGTGTGTCCCCTCTTAGCCGTCCACAGGCATGTGTCTGATCCCTTGAGAGTGATGAGGTGGGAACAAAGATTGAAAGCCCCGGATGGGAAGACCAGTACGTCCCGACTGGAGCTTGGGCACTGTCCATGTGTAGGTCACATCCTCCTGACGATGTGGTTTATTGGGCCCACGGTACTATTTTTCTTTGAAACTGAATTCCATGTGAAATTTTATAAATTGTGTTATTTCAACACAACTTTTCTCTTGAAAAAAATCAGAAGATATTGCCTCTTTGAAACTAGGTTCTCCAATGGCAACCATCAGCAATGCCCAGGTGTCCCCCGCTCTGGCCCAGCACCCAGGCCCCAGGGTGCACAGCTGCCTCACCCTAAGAAACTTGCGTTTTCAACCCCGACCTTACACTCTCAGCTGTTACGATTTGAATACAGTGCCACCTTATATTTGCTTTCCAAGCAGTTTCCCAGGGGACCATTCACTCACCCTCATGCCATTCCATGGTCGGAGGGAGGGTTTGAGCCTAGTCAGCCCATTTCACTAGTGCAAAGCCAAGTGCCATCCTCACGCCTGGTCCCCAAGTTGAGTCTGAGCAGCACAAGGTCTGGTCAGTCATGACACCGGCATATGGGGGCTGTAATCTTTCCCATGATGGGTCCCCTCACCCGTGCAGCCGCTGCCTCTGGTGAACCCATGGAAGGTCTGATCCAGACAGAGTCTCCCAGAGGGACCTTGGGAGGGCAGAGCTGACCTGCCCCCTCCGCTCACTCCCTTCGGTGTCTGTTCACTCCCTTCCTCATCTGCTTTCTTTCTTGGCGTTTCTCACTCTGTACAGATAGGGACTGCTTTGGTATCTCTTTGCTCTCAAAGGCGTCTTTTCTTTGCGGGTATGTCAGAGAGTGGGAGTAATTCGGCCCCACAGAAATGAGTGATCACTGCCTGATGACATGTATTAGGTGGAGCCTCTAAGTAGTTTGCCTGTGACTTCTTGCGTTTTTATTTTAGCCAGAATTTCTAATTATTGTTGGAGAGGGAGGATGGGTTGTAGTAGTTGTTAGAGGAGAAAAGCTATCCAGATGAAAGAGGCACAAAGATTTGGGGGTGCTGATAATGTTCTTTCTGTAGCTTGATTTCTGAGTGGTAGTTATATAAGTTAAGCTGATAAAATTTATTCAAGCTGTATACTTACGATTTGGAACATCAGTATATGAATCTTATACCTAAAAAAAACAAACACCTAAGTCACACTGCCCCAGTGTGATCACTGTTCAGTCAGTAATTAGACATGTTACCAGCTCCTGGGCAGCCTGTGTCCCTCCCGCCTCCACTTGCCAAACGTCACAGTGTCCCCCGGTTCTCCTTTCCTTGTGGACACCAATTTTTTATCTGCTATTCATCCTAATTTCATAACATACGTAACATAAATAGCAACCGCTTCCATGCATCCTTAGATACTAAAATGGGGAATGAAGGAATTGATCCCCGGGTGTCTGCATTCAGGGGGCAGGCAGGCTATGGGAGATACTTGAGAGGAGAGAGAGGGAGGGAGGCGGAGAGGAGGGGCGTGGAGGGAGGGAGGCATCGAGGATCAGTAAATCAGTAGTTTCTCTTTTATTTACTCGCCAGCTAGGAACAGGCTTGCTCCTAAGGCGCACACTAAGCAACAAAACACTGTTGGAGGAAGCTCCTGGTGTTCCCTCCACACAAAGCCGGGGTGGGATCTACTTTCCACAGCGACACAGAGTGAGCATCTGGGACCTGCCAATGCTTTCCTGTCGGCTGCACTTGAATCCGGTTCATGCCAGGCCGCTCCTCTTTGACCGGCTCTTTGTTTTCATCGAGCTCACGTCACATCAGAGCAGGTTCAAAAACACACGTCCCTTGATCACGACCAGAGAGTTAATTACAAGGGACTTAAAGGGTTTACTATCCACGGGGTTGTTTTTGCTATAAAAGGACCTGCGTTTGAAACATTTAAATAAAATCCAAGCAAGTAGGAATTGGAATAAGACACCGACTTGCACCAATAGTTACTAAGTGCCTATGGCGATGCTCTCTGTAAGTGGGTTTTTAGTGGCACCTCTTTGTTCCTGTCCAGGGAGCATCTCCAAATATTTGAATCCGTGTTGATGCAGCCTCCCCCGTCCTCTCTGCACCACTTGGGGGATGCGAAGGGCCATTACTCCTCCCCATCAGCAGCAGGCAGCGGGCAGAGGTGCCTGGCCGACCTTCCCCAGGGCTCACTCCGGTTCCGCACATCCTGGTTCCCTGGGTGGACGGGCAGCACCGTGTCCCAGGCAAGGCGGGGAGAGTCAGGGAGAAGCGGCTCAGCGTGTCGCCGGGAAAGCAGGTTCCCTGCCTAGGTTTTCAGGTTCGAAAGCCTCGGAGGAATCGCTAATAGGAAGGACATCTAAGGAACAGGACGGTGTGGTCTGGAAAGCCTGAGAGCGGCCTCATTTAGCTGCTGGAAGAGCAGGAGGCGCGTGGGGAGGAGCGATCCTTGTGGATGGAGGCCCTGTCTAAGTGACTTTCCCCGAGGATGTTGAGCCCTGAGCGTGCGCTGCTGAGGCACCCGTGCCCAGGTACCCGCCTCGGGCATCGTGCGCTGCTTCTCAGCGCCTGGGCAGACACTCGCCCGCCGAGGGGCCACAGCCTCTTGACTGACTTCCTCCCGGAGAGCTGGGCAGCCAGACCAGGTTGTGGGTCAGGGAAAAAGTGTGGACATCCCTGGACAAGCTAACCAACCTCTCCAAGCCTCCGCCTCCTCGTCCATGAAATGACAGGAAATAGATCCAACCTGCAGGGTGAGGGTGGGGATGCCCCGGAAACGCTTTATCTGACCTCCCTCGCTCGGTGCCTGGTTCTCGGTAGCTGCTCAGAGTGACCTTGTTTCTTTCTTACTTTCTTCTGGATTACTGGTCCCCCGTTTTATATGCAAGGTAATGATCTTGGGGAAGGCAAACCACCTGCAGGGTCACACGCAGCAAAGGAATGGCTGCATCCAGTCCTTGAACCTGAAGTCTGTCTGACTCCAGGCCACATGCTCCCCCCACATCGTGCCCTGCCCCCCATCCCCTCGCTGCTCAGCCCCACCTTGGTTCCACCCTGTCAGTCTGAGGATCGGCCTCCCCTCTGTGGGCTCTCGGTCACGAACTCTCCAGGCTTCAGGCCTCTCCCCTCTCCTGTATGGCTGTTTCCCCACCTTCCCTCGTGGATGTTGAGTGACTAAATGGACTTCCAGGTAGGGGCAATAGGGAAATCCTTCCAACATTAGGTGCCATTTGAGATGGGAACAGCTGACAAAAGCATCGAGAGGTTGGGGGCGGGGGTGGGGGTGGGACGGGGGATACAGCTGGCTTGTGTTGGAAACCCTGGGAACAGAAAGGCTGGGACCGTTTCATCTTTTGATCCCTAGTGGAGCCACCAGACGGTCTGGCGTACGGCTCGGGGAGGGCTTGCTAAACAGATACGAACTTGAAGGCAGCAGGCGTCCCAGGCAGAAGCCCACTGTGCAGAGCAGCGCTGGGGAGGCTGCCGCCTGGACCGAGTTGTGAGGGTGTGGTGATGGGGTGATCGTTCTTTCCAGAGGGGGGACTCAAGCCACAGCCCTGAGCCAGGGCTACGAGCACTCTCTGTGCCACTGGTGGAATCGGGGTTCTGGGGGGTCCCACCCAAGAGGCTAGGCTGGAGCTTCTCGGGGCTTGGAGCTGGGCAACAGCCAGCCAGCCAGCCAGTCTGGAAAGAGGCTCCAGTGGGTGCTGGCATTGTGTTAGGAGCCGCTGGGCAAGCAGAAATGCCTCATGTCCTTGGGCTTCTTCTCCAGGAAGGCAGCGTGGCATAGAGGGCATAAGACGTGGACTCTGTGGAATCCTTGCACCTCCACTTCCTCACTATGTCACCTTGGACACTTTTCCACTCTGTGCCTCAATTTTCTCATGTCAGATTGAGACTGAACTGTAACTTCCTCGGAGATTTTTGGTGAGGATTAAATTAAATGACACCTTAGCCCAGTGCCTAACACATAGTACGTGCTTAATAAAACGTGTTGTTACTGTTACTGCTACAATTTTATTAGGGGAAATAAGGCATAGGAGTGAATATTAAAAGAACAAATGCAGAACCCCAGGATGTGGTACATGCTAAGTTTTCGGTACCTCTTAGAGCAGGCGTCCTCAAACTACGGCCCGCGGGCCACATGCGGGTATTTTTGCCTTTTTGTTTTTTTACTTCAAAATAAGATATGTGCAGTGTGCATAGGAATTTGTTCATAGTTTTTTTTTAAACTATAGTCCGGCCCTCCAACGGTCTGAGGGACAGTGAACTGGCCCCCTGTTTAAAAAGTTTGAGGACCCCTGTCTTAGAGTGTACTGAAAAGTGTGAATATGTATCTGAATAAGACAGCAATGATTTGTACTTGACCTTGTTCATTATAGTATCCCCAGTGCCCCACAGCTTGCCTGGCAGGTAGTGGCCCCTGGCAAACATTTTGGGTGAATGCTTCCCAAGCCACACTTTCATGCCCAGGGCCTTTGCTCAAGCTCTTCCCTCATCTGTCATGCTCTAAACTCTTCCCTAAACTCTTCTCATAGCAAGTTTCTTTTCATTCTTTAGGGCACTTCTTCAAAAAGGCCTTACCTGAACACTGTCTCCACTATCTGAATCTAAATTACGACAATGCCTACTAGTATATTTCTCTCTCAGACACCTAATCCTTATAGCGGCCTTCATAACACAACTAGTTATTTACTTGTATTTATTAGTGCAGTCTCTGCCTCTTCCACTGGATTGTAAACTCCAGGAGTGTGGAGCCAGTCTTACCCACAGATCCTCGGGCCCTGCGCGGTACCTGCAAGGAGTGGGCACTGAGAGATCCCGGTTGAATGGATATCCTGGAATTGTTCCGAGGAAGGAGCACGGGCTGTGGTGGGCGGGACAGGGCGGGCAGAGCTTTTGCTTCCACGCATCTGTAACACTGAGGTGAAGACAACACTCCTTACCTACTTACCCTGTTGGACCAGGTAGTCGCCGGGGTCAGATGACATCGTTTTGTTACAATGCGCTGTGGCTTGGAAGGCCTGCACTCGCCTCTTCGCGCATTTGCTCACCCAGCCTCCAGGAAGCTCCTGCTCTGTGCTCAGGGCGGGAAGTCTCCCTCTGTCCCTCGCCACAGCGGGGTGACGGGCTCCCCACAGGTGAGGAGGTTTTTGCCCTCCTCATGCTCTGGTGCCTGGTACCCAGCAGCAGGAACTCAGTACATGTTGAGGAATGACCGAACGCACTCGTCACGTGGCTGTTGTGGATGAGTGGAATTCATAGGGGTGAAGGGGTTGAGAGAGAGAGAGAGTCTGTGGTGGCGACAGAGAGACGATTGAGCGTGGGCCGCTCGTCTGTATTTAGACTTTATCCCACCCAGCCAGTGTGTTTTGTGGAGGAAGGTGTACTCTTGGATCACAGGCATTAGGCCAGATTCTGGCCAGGTGATCATTTTGATTTCCTACCTTGCTGATGGTGCCCACTCTATGGGACTTCTGTCTTAGTATGGCCCCCCTAAAGGGTGGCTGACCTCCCATCCCCATTCTCTTCATGGCTTCTCCCACTGGCATCTCCTTGGCCTGGCCCCACCCTGAGGGAGGCCCCCAAGGTGATCTGGTTAGCTCCTGCCTTTTCACACGGTGAATCGTTAACATCACACTTCTGTCCACACCGGGGTTCCATGGCCAGCAGGTCAGGGCTCTTCCAAAGAAAGCTGGCGAATTATACCCCCGGTCTGAACAGAATCCCACAGGAGGAGCAAGGCGATGGGGCACAGACACGGAGCTGGGGTAGGAGCAGGCACCGCTGGCTGTGAGCTTGCGGGGAATGGCTTTGGAGGATGTGTTTCCTCTCAGCCCCTCTCCCTCCCTGTGGAAGGAGCAGCCACCCTCGCCTGCTCGCTCACTGGCTAGGAGTGTTAGGCAGGCGCTGCGCTAGCTTCAAAGATATCACTGCCAGTGGAGTGACAGGGAGCCGGCAGAACAAAGGGAAACAGCCAGGAGGCTGGATGCTGGCTAGAGATCAGGCTGCCCAAATTAGAGGAGGTCTGTCGCCAAGTGGCAGAGTTGGTGGCTGAATTCTCGCCACATCTCCGTCTGCTCACGGCTCTCTATGGGGCTCTTTCCCTTGTGTTCTTCTGGCCCCTTTTACTCTCCTTCCTCACATCCCTGTCAGACATTTAGATTCTTTACTTTCCTTGGACCCCAAAATAAGGGCTTTCTAATAAGATAACCAACCAGAGTACCAAGGCCCGATCATTTTCAAGGGGTTGTTATTTCCCCCTTGATTCGTCCTGTGTATTGGCATTTTTGCTCTGTGGTGAGGGTCTCTCTAACCTGGGGTTTGGGAGGGACTAACTCGGAGTCTCATCCGCAGACGGACGCGGAGAAGCACTCGCAGGTGGAGAGGAACTCCCTCTGGTCCGGAGATGATGTCAAGAAGTCCGACGGAGGGTCAGACAGCGGCATAAAGATGGAGCCGGGGTCCAAGTGGCGGCGGAATCCCTCGGACGTGTCTGATGAGTCTGACAAAAGCACGTCGGGCAAGAAGAACCCCGTCATCTCCCAGACGGGCTCGTGGCGGCGAGGCATGACCGCTCAGGTGGGCATCACCATGCCGAGGACGAAGCCGGCTGCCCCGGCGGGCATGCTCAAGACCCCGGGAACCGGTGAGTGAGAGGCAGACACTGTCTTGCATCCACAGGTGTCAGTTTGAAAACCAAAACCGCAGTCACTCTAGCAAGGAATTGTGTGTGTGGTTTTAAGTCCCCGTAAATGCTCAGGTATTTGTTCTCAGGGTGTCGACTCTGCTAATAATCCGCTTTCAAGCAGGTTCACAGCTCTTCCTCTATCCAGATGGAAATATGTGAGTGTGAGGGCTAACGTCTGCAGATGGTTTCATGGCTGAGGCCGTAGTGAACGGGTGTGATTGTGTGCTGGGCAGGAGCTAACCCTCAAGGGCACACGGTCAAGTGTTTATAAACTGTTGGTATGTGGAGTTGATATTTTCCATGATTGAAGGGTGTGTGTAAACAGGGGAAGTGTTTTTTGCAGGAAGTCAAGGGTGCCTCCTGAAAGGGTTAAGAACATCGTTTTAATGGACAGAGGGAGAAAGGTCAGTAAAAGTCAGGGTCTCTTCCCCAGACACAGCGGTGATTGGCTGGCTTTGCTTTGCTCTGGGTAAATTCAGACTGCTTTGCAAGTGAGTAGAATCTTTGACATCTCCTAAAAGGCTCACAGTGACAGTCATAGACTAGATTGTCTTTATAAAAAGCTGTCTTCTGCCTCCCAAGGCGCTGCTCTACCCGAGGGGAAAGTGAGCCGGTTCTTTGGAGAAAGGGAGGATTTTAAACAGACTGAGCTGATGAGCTGGCTTCTCGGTTTGCAGGTTAATTTTGCCGATTTCTCTCTCAGGAAAAACAGACGATGCGAAGGTGTCCGAGAAAGGAAGGCTCTCTCCCAAAGCCTCCCAGGTGAAGCGCTCCCCATCCGACGCCGGCCGCAGCAGTGGGGACGAATCCAAAAAGCCCCTCCCCGGCAGCGCCAGGACGCCCACAGCCAATGCCAACAGCTTTGGGTTCAAGAAGCAGAGTGGCTCGGCCGCCGGTCTGGCCATGATCACAGCCAGCGGGGCCACCGTCACCAGCAGGTCAGCCACGCTGGGCAAAATCCCAAAGTCGTCAGCGCTTGTGGGTCGGTCCACTGGCCGGAAGACGAGCATGGACGGGGCTCAGAACCAGGACGACGGGTACCTGTCCCTCAGCTCCCGGACAAACTTGCAGTACCGGAGTCTGCCGCGGCCCAGTAAGTCCACCAGCCGCAATGGGGCTGGGAACAGGTCTAGTACCAGCAGCATAGATTCCAACATCAGCAGCAAGTCCGCAGGCCTGCCGGTGCCCAAGCTGAGGGAGCCTTGCAAAACGGCCCTGGGCAGCTCTCTGCCGGGTCTGGTCAACCAGACGGACAAAGAGAAAGGCATCTCGTCCGACAACGAGAGCGTGGCTTCCTGCAACTCAGTGAAGGTGAACCCAGCAGCCCAGCCTGTGCCCAGTGCGGCTCAGGCCACTCTCCAGCCGGGCGCCAAGTACCCCGACGTGGCCTCTCCCACGCTCCGCAGGTAGGTGGGGAAGTGGCGCTGAGCAGAACTGTAATATATGGAATGGTGTCCTGGATTCATAATTTCCCGTTTCTCAGTTAAAGCAGCCTCTGTTTTCTCCACTTTATCAGTCCTAGGATAAAGTTGTTTGGTCAGATGCTTCCAGCAGTTTTGCAGTCAGTTATTTTTCCATGTTAGGTTAAAAATCATAAGCCTCTGCAATCAGTCATCCTGGGTTCAGATCTTGGATTCACCTTAATTAGCCGCCACGTAAGCTTTCTTAGCAGTTATGCCTCAGTTTTCTCATCTGTAAAATGGGGATACTGATACCCACCTGAGAGTTCTTGTGGAGATTAATCTTGTGTAGCAGTGCTGGACCATAGTAAGTACTCAATAAAAATTAGCTACCGTCCAGATCTGGATGAGTAGCTCAGGGAAACAGAAAATTATTTTCCTTGTATTGTTAATTCTATGGCTGAGATTCCTCATCATTATGCTAGACAGTGATCTTGGCCAGATCCTTTACTCAAATAGTCCAACATTCTCCGCATACTTATTTATAACTGCATGCATAATTCCGCATTAGTCTCTGAAATTTTAGTTTCCTTAAAAAAAAAAAAAGCTTCTTAAAGCAGAAGTGTTTCTGAAAAGGAGAAATTGGTTTCCTATTGCCTTTTAAGGCAATAGGAAAAAGACATTTCCTCACATTTCAACACTGGATGAAAATTTTTACATGAAAATATGATATGCTGTTTTTTCTTACACTTTCTTTTAAATGTGTGTGGTTTTTGCCTGTTCGTAGTATCTCATTATAACATCCATGTCCACTGGCCCATCCTCAAACAGCATATGCATAGGACAGGGCTTATTCTACTTTCCCAGGGAATTTCTTGTCATAGGAAAGAGTAAGTCTCAAGGACAGAAAACCGAGCAGTGAAAAAAAACAAAAACGATGTGCACATGTACATATTTGGGGATGGATCGGAATGTTTGAAGAGACTTCAGAAGCAGCATTCCACATGAAAGGTATAATGAGGCAGCTCAGTTCTTTGTCTAGACTTGATTATTAGAATTTCAGTAATGATTACTTTTTTTTTTCAGGGGAAGGTCCTATTGGGCTGCTCTTTGTTCTTTTAACAGATTGCCTTGTAAATGAAATTTTTCTCTGCTTCTTGCCTCGAGTATTCTATGTAATATTCGCTCTTTGGTATTATAGATTTCCTTTAGTGACTACAAAGGCATTTTACTAGACCCTTAGGCTAGTGTAATAGAATGCTTGAAAATGCACGCAGCTTCTTGGGTTCTACATAGAACACCTTTCAGCCAATGCCCGGCCATTTCATTGTTTACTGACTCCTGAAGGTGCTCTCACTGTGCCTTGGTTTGGAGAAGGTAGGCCTTAGGTGGAGCGTGATAACTCTGTTCAAGGAAAACACGGCCTTTTTCTGTGTGGTTACACAGAGCAGGGTCAGGAGCAATGAGCAAAAGTGAAGAAGATAGATCTGATTTTGGTTTTCTCGTTGGAAGTGCTTGGCACTGGGATGAGCTACGCCTTGACATAATGAGGTCCCTGTTGCTGGAAGTGTGTAAGCATCCTAAAGCCAGGATTCTGCAGTCGGACATTTCATTCTCTGATGGTCACCAGGCCCAAGTGTTTCTCATCTGTCACTAGATAGGGTAGTGAGGACTGGTTATATGGCCGGTCGGTTGTTTGTTTTCACAATAGTTGAGATTTGTAAGGACTGTTTGGAGAAAACAGAGATCAAACTCACAGCACTGAGGAGCTTGGGGAAAGGCAGAGTTTGAGTGGATGGAATTACTTGCGTTACTGGAGCGTGTAGCGTCCCCCTGACTTAAAGCAACTCTGCCCCTCTACCAGGTATCCCTCCGCCAAAGGAAGAGGGAGACGTGTGTGCCATTGCCTGTGTTCTAACAGCACTGTTTTGGTCACCAGCAGGGGGTGACATAGGATGGCATTTCTGTGTGTCTGTCACAGAGACACAGTTCACACTGAGAGTCTGGTCTGGCGCCCTGCGAACTCGGCAAGGTTTCTGTGTACATCAGTCGGGGGGGCTGGCGCTCCGGCCCTCAGAGCACCTCTTTCAGTCTGGGCTTGCCTGTGAAGATGCTTGCCCCAGGCCCCATCCAGATCTAGACTCAGGTTCTTGACTCTGCATGTTGTGCACAACATGCAGAGTCAAGAACCTGAGTCTAGATCTGGATGGGGCCTGGGGCAAGCATCTTCAGAGATCAAATCGGCCGAGTCCCTGGAGTTAAACTGTCCAGGGGTCATGGGTGCAAAGATGATGAAGGCAGCTCTTTTCCTTCTAGAAGTTTCCCGGGCCGGGGCAGTTTTCTGGCTACTCTTGGAAAGAAAGGGAAGCGAGATCTTGGATGAGCATGCATAGTCCTGTAGAAAACTATCCCCCAGGGTCTCAGCTGCAGCGGAGAACTGGAGGCTAGAACCATGTGATACACCGAGCCCTGGTGCCCTGTCCCCTGGATGCCTGGAGCCATTTCAGTAGAAACGACGGTGCCCTCCCCCAGGGACTCCCAGGCTCCTGTCCCCGTGCCCCCGACTCTAAAAGCTCGCAGCCCCTTGGCTCTGGGTGTTCAACCCAAACAACCCTTTGTCTCTTCACAGACTCTTTGGTGGGAAGCCTAGCAAGCAAGTGCCCATGGCCACAGCTGAAAACATGAAAAATTTGGTGGTCATCTCCAATCCTCATGCCACCTTGACCCAGCCAGGGAACTTAGAGTCCCCCTCGGGCAGCGGCGCCCTGAGCAGCGGGAGCAGCAGTCCTCTCTACAGTAAGAATGTGGACATCAACCAGTCTCCGCTAGCCTCCAGCCCCAGCTCAGCCCACTCAGGCCCCTCCAACAGCCTCACCTGGGGCACCAACGCCAGCAGCTCCTCGGCAGTTAGCAAGGGCTTCCAGTCCGTCAGCAGCCTGCACACCAGCTGTGAGTCCATCGACATCTCCCTCAGCAGTGGAGGGGCGCCGAGCCACAACTCCTCCTCGGGCCTCCTCGCCTCCTCTAAGGACGACTCCCTGGCTCCCTTTGTGCGAACCAACAGTGTGAAGACCACACTGTCCGAAAGGTTGGTGGTGTGCGTCTGGCTGCCTGTATCTCTCAGAAAGACACCCTTTCAGGAGGCAAAGGATTGTGTTAGGAATCCAAGTGGTAATCCCCCTTTGCCTGGGAGATGGCTCTCTTTCTTATCTGATGTCTTCCTGTAGGAAAGCCAGTTTGGGGTAGAATTAAACTCAGCTCTGTTTCCTGTTATCTTTTTCATTGTGGTTATTCTCAGTGCTTGGAGCCACTGGAAGTCTCTCGGGGGCAGATGTAATGCATCCATTTGAAATGGCATTCCACCTCTGAAATCCTTCCATTTTATTCTGTTTGTTCTTTTTCCTCCCGCTGTAATTGTGTAGGCAGAGTGGGTGGCCGGCTGCAGCCACGGGGGGGTGTGGCAGGATGTTCTTTAGGCAGTGGGCTCGATTTCGTGGTCCTCATGGCAGACACCCTCCTACTGAAGGGCTCCTGGCCAGTGAGAGGAGATCAGGAAACCAGAAGCACCCCCAGAGCTGCAGGTCTCGCGGCCGTAGTGATGTGTCCATTGTCTCCCTGGGAATGAGAAAAATCACTGTATGTGACGACTCCTCCCCTTTCTTCCAATCTAATGTTCCTTCTCTTGTTTTCTATCTGCCTGGACTTCTAGCCCTCTCTCCTCCCCTGCCGCTAGCCCTAAGTTCTGCAGAAGTACTTTGCCCAGGAAACAGGACAGGTAATGACATCATAGGCCCGGGACCCCACCGAGCCTCCGGGTTCCTCTGCCCCTCTGTGTCGAGCCAGACGTTTTGTGTGAGGCTGTTGGCCTGAGGCTTCCGCTTGTGCTCGTGGCTCCGGTGTAGTACGTGACCCCCGGACATGCCAGTGAGGGTCTGTTCCGCTGTCCACTGAAGCCCGGAGAGGCCGGCTGGGCTGGCCCCTCCCTTCCCAGCTTGGGAAGGAACCGCAAACCTGCACTTGAACTGGGGCAGCAGAAGCTCTCACTTGCATCTCAGCCTTCCTGTGGCATGTTCCTGCTTCCCACCCTCCCCTCCTCCCTCCCCTCCCCTCCCCTCCCAGCCCAGAAATGATCTACCACCCACCGTGCAGCTTGGCCCTCACCTTTGTCTCCCACCCCCTCGCTCCCCTCGCTCCCCTGGCTCCCCCTGCTCCCCACGCAGCTGGCTCTTCTCCCTTTCCAAGTCCTTTGCTGCAGTTTGGCTCCGTCTGTTTTGCAGGCTGCTACGTTCCCTGTGCCCATTTCCTGTAGCGATAATGAAAAAGAGTATGTGGTGCGTTGAGACTTTATAAATGAAGAGGCTTGTTTGCCCCCAACTGCCCTGTGGGTGGGCCTCAGAGATGGATATTGACTTGAAATTTGTGGGGGAGCCATGGCTTAGCCAAACATAACAAACAGATGTTGTTTTGTGCTAGAAAAAAAAAAAAAATTAATGAAAACCCTCTTCACCCCATCAACAGCAAAAACTTTGTTGTTGTCAGACTCACAGACCGAGCCTTTAAACCCTGGTTCTTTGGAAATCTGAATGCCTTGACTTTATCAGCCAGCAAGTTGTAACACGCCCGACTCGGGCCCAGGGCTCAGCTCCTAGCTACGTCCAATAAGGACTGCAGGAACTGAGAGGGACCTGGAATTCATGAGTGAATTCCAAATATGCAGACGGCAGGCCTCTTGAAACCCTCCTACACGTCCCTTCTCTCCCTGAAGTCACTGACGGTGGCACTGGGCGTGGCCCCGAGTTAGGGGCGCAGAGGAGCTGGCATCTCTCTCTCCATGAAGCAGTGGTGATGGTGCAGAGATGGGCGACGGGGCGGCGGAAGGCACGGGCTCTGCTTCAAGGTGCGGCAGCCCCCGAGTGTGGCTTTGAACCTGTGGGGCTGAGTGCCTCAGGCCTCCCGGGGTAAGGTGTGCACTGGGTCAGCGCTGGCCAGGGCTGGGGTTCTTTGGTTTCCCGTGGAGGTGCTGCATGGCCAGCTGGAGAAGGGAGCGCGCCTCTGGAGAAGTGAGTCTCTTTCCCCAGGTGTCAGCCCCGTCTCAGCCTTTCCCTCCTCACACCGCCTGCTTTTCCTGTGCTCCTCTGAAGTTCTCTTTTTTGTTTTAACTTTCCTACAGTGACCCGCACCTTGATAGGAACACTTTGCCTAAGAAAGGACTCAGGTATCTGTGTTTCCTCCTTGCATCCATGCCATGTGGTGTGGCTTTGGGGCTTGGCTGGTGGGGGTTCGGGCTGGGCTGGGGTCCCCGCTTTGGCCACCGCAGTCAGACCTTGGACGAACACTGCCCTCACACCCTCTCATTCTCATCTGTCCATTCGTTGGTTTATTTGCTTGAGCAGAGGCTGTGCTTTTGGGGGCTTAATGTGGTGAGACCGTGTCATGAACAACATCCCTGTGAAGCCCAGAGAGCAGTTACTGCTGCTTTCGGGGCCATGGGTTGTAATCGTTGAGCATGTCACCATAGCCATGCAGTTCACGGGCTGCCTTCCGAGACAAAGGGCATGACTTGTAGCATGTTGATTTGTTAGCCAGGACACGAGCCAAGGCGGAAGGAAATATCACCCCCAAACTTAAAAATATTTAGCTTTCAGCCCATAGAAAATTGCTAAGGACAGATACTTTGCACGCGTCTGAATAATAATCAAAATTCGCGTCAGTTTCCGGTGCCCAACAAGACATCGGTGTGATCAGCTTTTGGTGAAAAGAAGGAGAAGACTATGAGGAAGTAATGTCCTCTCGTTCATTGGAAGTCATGGCTTGGGCTCAGTTGGATGCTAGTCCTGGTAAAACAAGATGCTATAAGTCACCATGGCTCCCACCATCTACTTCCCTCTGCCAATCGGAGGAACTTCAGTTCTCACGCCTGCTCCGTGGTCTCAACATCTCGTGGTTGCAGCTGTCATTTCTCCTGCTCTCTAAATGCCTCCTTCTATGTAGCACCAGCTTCACTCTGCACTGAGCATTACGTGCTTTTGCAAAAAAATGGAACGTGAGATGAAATGTTTCAGCACTGTCATGTCTGTCTGTAGTTGATAACCTGTAGCTCGTAAGGCTGAGAGCATTTTGAACAGTAATGTGAGGTAGGTATCAATGCTTCCTTTCAATAGGAGCTCCGAGTAAAGCCAATTCTACGAATCTAAAAACCACAGTATTGGAAAATCCCCCAGCAGACGTCCTGCGGGAGGGAGTTCACCAGTGTGGCCTGAGAAAGGGGAGCTGGCAAGGCCTTTTGGACCTAACAGTGTGCATCATGCTGGGGAGGGCTGATGGTTGGCAACCATGCTAGATGCTTGCATTTCGGCCACTTTTAATATGAGTTGGATTTGATGCACCACTGTTGCCCCAAGAGGAAACTAACCTCCCTAAATACTGACATTTCAAAATGCTGGATATATTTCTTTCTGGAGCAGACCTATCCTATGAAAATTATGTAGCTTTCTAAAATTTGTTTTTTTAAAAATTAGAATAGGGATATGTGGCAGGCTGTCTACAAGCAAGTGATGGGACCTAGAAAGTTACATGTCCATCAACTAGAGTGAAAGCATGAAGGAAGACACATTTTATATTCCCTCCCACTCTGACTTTCTCTTTCCAGCTCCCTCCCTCCATACACACACATCCAACCCCAACACACCTACCACTCCTTTCTTAAGCCAAAAGAATCCCGAGGTTGACGTAATCAGTAGCTACCCCATGGCAATCTGTTTGTAAATCTAAGGTTTCTGTGGCCACTTGCGTGATTTAGAAATTCTGTGATTTAGATCACATCTATGAAGGCTCTCAGCCCATTGGAGACATTCGATAAACTATTACCAAAGACGTCAATGAGGAGGGGGACCGTGGGACTTCTGCAGCCCCTCCCCTGTGTGAAACCCAACGACTTGGGTTCCTTTGTGAAGACGTGTTGATGCTAGATTGCCGTGGCATCACTGTCCTCTCACACTTTTTCGTGTCTGGTTTCTGATGTGCCGTGATTCATGGCCACCTGTGTGTGCTCTAGAAGGCTGATGCCCTGAGCTCTCTAACTAAAATCCTCCAAGCTCGAACCGCAGCTTGTTTGGTTGCTTCGGTGCTGTCAGGGTGGGGGCTTGGACATGACACTGTCGTGAATCAACATGTTACAGATACGCCCCGTGACGGCTCTTCTGAGCGTTCACCGGCCTTGCTCCCTTTATGTGTTCCCTCCAAACTGACAGGAATTACAATTTTCCCCAAAGGCAGCCAAGTAGCAAAACACTTGGTAGGTTTCGGGATATATAGTGATCGGACTTTTTTTAACATCAACTTTGGATATGTGTTCATCGTCAGCTCCCCGGAGTTCATTTTCTAGAAGCGTCATTCATAGTTAATCCAGCCTGATTTCTGTCTGTCCAGGTACACCCCCACCTCCCAGCTCCGCACACAAGAAGACGCAAAAGAATGGTTACGGTCCCACTCTGCAGGAGGCCTGCAGGACACGGCTGCCAATTCCCCTTTCTCCTCTGGCTCCAGCGTCACCTCTCCCTCCGGAACGAGGTTCAACTTCTCTCAGCTTGGTGAGTAGCTGCTTGTCATTAGCTGTGTTGATCGGCTCCCTGGGGCAGAGGTCAGCTTGTGCTTGGAAGAGATCTGTTGGTCATAGACATGTGGTTTCATCCCTCTTGGGATCTGGTCAGCCCTCTGCAATGCAGTTTGATTACAGGAGATTGACAGCAAAGGAACTAGAGGAAATGGAAAAGTTTCTGATACTCTAATCTGTAATAGTCTTTCTGTGGTTGATAGAGTTGGAGCTAACCATCTCATTCTTGAGAAAAATGTACCTTATTTCTAAGACCTAAAGAAGTAGGTTGTAGCCCTAGCCAGTTTGGCTTGGTGGATAGAGCATCGGCCTGGGGACTGACGGGTCCCATGTTCGATTCCGGTCAAGGCCACGTGCCCGGGTTGTGGGCTCGATCCCCTGTGTGGGGCGTGCAGGAGGCAGCCGATCAATGATTCTCTCTCATCATTGATGTTTCTATTTCTCTTCCTCTCCCTTCCTCTCTGAAATCAATGAAAATATATTTTTTTAAAAAAAGAAGTAGGTTGTAGAGCATGTCCCAAGTTTGGTCATCCTCATGCTTTCTTAAGCTAGAGATAAAAATCATGTTTTGATTGAACAAGTATTCTTGGAAGTGCCCACTCCTGTCATAATGCTTTGACGGGCACAGTGGGGAAAGGAAAAGAATGTGTGACACGGTCCCTGCTGACAAGTCAGGGGATTCTGTTTATAGGAAACCGTGTAGAAACTGAATATGATCAGGTAGCAAGTATCATTTACAGTTAGGAAAAGGAAAGGTCAGTCCTGGCGGGAATTACAGGGAAGGTCGCATGAAGGTGGCAGGATGGGAGCTGAGCCTTGGAAGGCTGATGGGAGGGACGGGGGACCTTTCCCAGTCCTGTCTCCTTCCTTAGAGAGGCCGTCGTGCCTTTCCTGAGTATTGTGAGCAATAAACTCAGTCTTTAAGGACAGGTGTGGCTTGGAATCAAGTCTGATTTAACTCTGCATTTTCAGTTAACTGAAGGTATACTTCTGAAATATTGGACGTTACTAAAATGACTGGATTTTAGTAAGAAAGCTAGCTTCAGCTAAGGTAAATGTGCCGCTTCTGCACCGAAGTTCTTGAGGCTCCCTTATTCAGTGTTCCCCATCCGAGGCGACGAGACCCGTGTTCATATTGTTCTTTCCCAGCCGTAACTCTTTGGGGCAGGAGTTTCTTGTCACGCACAAATGTTTCCCATCTGATCAAAAGCCCGGTGGGGCTATTTCGGGCTTTGGGCTTTGGAGAGAATTGTTCTGATGAGCCCAGGGAGTAATTAGCTCATGCCTGGAAGGTGACACGAGCCTGTCTGAACGTGCCAAGTTGGAAAGCTGAGGCCCAGAGCCCTGCTTTGGAACTGACCCACCTCCCCTCCCTTATTTTTAGCTCTCGGTGTATAACTCAAATGCTGATGTGACCACCTTTAGAAAATAGACAAGAGAGAGAAGTTGGCAGGGATGGATACGGCTGAAAGCGAGCAGTCTCCTCTGCATCCCCGTCCAGGATTTGAACAGAGACATGAATTCCCAACCTTTTGATTCTATTCCTTTTGTTCCAGCGAGTCCCACCACTGTCACCCAGATGAGCTTGTCCAACCCGACCATGCTGAGGACCCACAGCCTCTCCAATGCCGATGGGCAGTATGACCCGTACACCGACAGCCGCTTCCGGAATAGCTCCATGTCCCTGGATGAGAAGAGCAGAACCATGAGCCGCTCGGGCTCCTTCCGGGATGGGTTTGAAGAAGGTAAGCAAGGAGACTGGCCATCTCCCAGGTTAGGGGGTGTATAGTTAATTCTCCTCTATGTCAAGTTCATTTCGTTGACCTGAGAGTCCACCTGTGAGTGCTTCCAACTCCCCCACTTACTGGGGTGTCGGGCTGGAGAACTGAATAGTCGGGTCTGACTCTTAATTGACCTCTCAGGACTTTAGGGGAGATCCTACTAAAAAAATCCCTATGAACCTTAGAGCTGACTGAGTTTTGCTCTAGGTTTCTCGTTCTTGGACATGGGCCATAGCTTCTTGGCATGCACCCTCATCTTGAGGTTCAGCCACTGGCTCCCCAACTTAGAGGAGTGCATTCCTGGAGAGTTTTGTTTCCCTGTGCTGATGCCCCCTTATGACTTTGGGGGGCTCCGGGCAGCCATGCCTCTCTGCTGCTCTCAAGAATTTTCTGCTTTGTTATTCAGGCATCAGTGGTTCAAGTTTATTGCATTCAGTGATGCCCTTTTCATTCTTTGCTTGCTAAGTGGGAATATTTTGGATTAGATTTCTATTTTAAAATCATTTAAATCAGAATTTTAAGATTAAAATACTGTGGGCAACTTTGTCAGCCATCTTCCTAGCTCGGTTCCTATCTCTTTCCCTTTGTTCCTTCAGTCAAGGTGTGAGTTAGGGAAACAGCAGTCAAAATGCTTTGGGGGGACATCACCCACTCCCCCAAAGCTCCCCCAGGGTGAACTGGTCGGACACTGGAGGCAGGACTCACTGACTAATGAATGGTTAAGAGTGTGTAGTAAGACTACCAGGGTTTGAATTCCAGTTTCACTATTTATTAGGTGTATGATCTTGGGCAATTACTTCACCTCTCTTTGCCTCTGTTTTTTCACTGATAACGTGGGAGTACTAATAGTGCTCAGCCCACAGGATTATGAGATTAATGAAATGATATACACAAATGTTAACCCAATGATGTTATTGCACAGCCTGTAGACTTGGCTTCCGCACCAGTGTCCTGGCAGCTGGCAGTCCAGCCCCAGCAGAGGGCTGTGTCTCTGGTTGTGCCCTTTTGAGTTTGGCCAGTAACAGAACATAATCTGGGAGGAGAGCCATAGGCACTTCCCTCTGCTCCCAGTTCCCCTGAGAGTGGGGCCATGTGCCCAGCATCCTCTTGGTAGGAAAGCACAAACAAACCTCTAATTGTTTCAGAAATCCCTAAACAGGTCAAGAGGGAAATGCAAGATGTTGGCTTCTGCTTTGCCTGGGGTACTTTTTTACAAAAATTTTAAAGAGTTTAGTTACAGAGCAGTTGTCCCCTGTTAATCCCTTTAGCAACTTAATTCTCTCCACTCTTATTTATGTATCCACCCTCATTTATGTATCGTTTGCATCCAGGGACATTCACTGAGCAGGTGCAAGTCTGTAAATCATATATGGGAACCTACCAGAACAGAGGATGGGGGGCTGAGAGGGTTTTGCTGGATTTAAGAGCTAGAAATGAATGCTATAACCACTCAGAGCAGCAAGACTGGAGGATATGTTGACCGTAAGGTGTAGGAGTAGGCAGTTTGTCTTGAACTCCAGTTATAGTGGGTGTGCTGGCCACACATGGCCACAGAGCATCCCCAGCCCTCCTGATGACGACTCGCAGGTGGAGTGCCCTGCGCTGTATTCATCTTCTCTGCCGTGTGTGTACCTGAGTGAACCGTGTGCAGCACCGTAACTTGTCCAAACAAGCACACTTCGCCTCATAAAGGTCCAGGACCATTATGGCATCCTCATCAGATCGCTTTTATGTATTCCATCTGGAGTCAGACAGCACAACTGTGGAATATCTGCATGGCAAAGTGGCATTGACAATGGGTGCTTGCCCACGAGCAATGTCTAGACTTTTGTAAATCTCATGATTCATGGTGATGTGGAACTGAATGCAGAGGGAAAAATCAAAGTTGTGGGGAAGATGTAGAAACTGCTGTTGATGTACTATAAACACATAACATTTTTGTCTTTTGGGAAATTTGGCATCAGATTGATTTTATCTCTTCCACGGTTGTTAAAAAAAAATAAGACTTGTACAATTAGATGGTGTGTTTTTCTTTATATCTCTTTTTTAGAATTTATTTTTAATTTGTTGACATTCAATATTTGTTTCAGGTGTACCACATAGTGGTTAAACATTTATATGTGTTTAAGTGTTCCCCCCCATTACAATATTATTGATTACTAGAAGCCTGGTGCACAAAATTTGTGCACGGGGGGAGGGGGGTTGTCCCGGCACCCTCTCACAATCCGGTATCCCTCTTGCAATCCGGGACCACTGGCTCCTAACCGCTCACCTGCCTGCCTGCCTGATAGCCCCTAACCACTCTGCCTGCCTGCCTGATTGCCCCTAACTGCTTGCCTGCCTGCCTGATCACCCCTTACCACCTCTGCCTCGGCCCCCATTGTAGCAGCTTCATCCAGAAGGTTGTTGGACTGTCTGATCTAATTAGCATATTACGCTTTTATTATTATAGATATTCCCCATGCTGTACGTCACATTCCGTGACCAGATGTAACTGTCAATTTGTACATCTTAACCCTTTCCCCATTTCACCCAGCCCTCCAACCTCTCTTTCCCCCTGGCAACCATCAGTTTGTTCTCTATATCTATGTTTTTTCTTTTGTTTATTCATTTATTTTTATTTTTAGATTCCACCTAAGTGCAATTAGATAGAGACTTTTTCCCCCTCTTTTGAATTTTTAACAGTGTTGCAGAAACAGTTGGAAAAAAATTCACATCTCACTTTAGAACCTCCTTATAAGAGTGTCAGTAGGTATATCACACGCCAGAAAGCAGGAAAGAAATTTAGGAAGAATTAGCACAAGTACTTGTGCAATGATTTTGTGGTATTTACTAACCATCATTCATTTTGAAGGAAGTGGGTATGATAACCCTGTGGATTAGATATAGGTATGGCCCACATACAGCCTTTCAAAGTTATTTCAGGTAAATTCATCTCCATCAGACGCATTGTGCACATATAAAGTCAACTTTAATAGCAGGCATTTAGGAAGAGGTGGGAGGCATTTTAAAAATGGATGCCTTTGGAATAAAAATTAAAAAAAAAACACAAAACAAAAACAGATCACTTAAGGGCAAAGCAAGCAGATACTGTTCCTGAATGCTGTGTGACCTTGAGCAGTTCACAATCTCTCTCGGTTTCAGATTGCACAATGTGAGAGATGGCCTGAGATTCCTTGTAACTTTAAAATGTTGGCGATACAAGTATAGAGAGGAAATGCATGGCCTGCTTTTGCTGTTTGGGCTTTGTGACTTTCACAGGCCTTTTGTTGTCCCAGAGTATCCAGGCTCCGACTTGTTGGCTCAGTTCACTTAAAGGAGGGCCAGCTGCAGTGGTTCGGGGCAGCCACAGTCAGTTTGGGGTTGACTCTGGAAGGCGAAAAGTCTTTCTCTAGACCACAGCTTTGCTGTTGCTTCTGACCAAGTGAGAGGGGTTAATTACAGAGGAAAATAAGTACCTCTGCCCGATCCCTGCCAGATGCGCTCTTCTCTGCCTGTAGCCCCAGCTTCCATGGAGATATGGCTGCAGGCTGTCAGTGAGTCCATGAGGTGGAGAAATATAAGAGGAAAACTTCCATTTTCCAGCTGCCAGAGGCCATTCAGCAGCTCTATGCAGGCTTCTGGAGCAGGCATCTGGCGGGGCAGTGTGACTGAAAGGTGTGATTAAGGGATTATGTTACCTGCATCTCTGCCCCCAGCTTGGCCTCCAGTATAATCTCCCGCTGCTGCTTGTGTCCTGGGGCTGAAGTAGGTTACCCCTCTGGAACAATTAGGTCACTAGGTTGGGACATGAGAAACTTCTGTTAATGTGTGGACATATTAACGCTGAAAGCCATTATTGGCCGTTAACACCGTAACTGGTTTTTTATGGGGTATGAGTCAGATGAGTCCTGGGTTGAGGAAGAATGGAGGCAAAGATCTAGAACTCCAAGGAAGGTGGCTCTGAGTGGTGGTGCAGGGGCAGCCTCAGTGTGAAGGCACCTGCTAGAGAGAAGAGGGCAGGTAGGGCAAGCCCAGAGCAATGTGGGTTCAGGAGGAGAGAGCCCACCCAGGTGGCAGTCAGGGCAATAAGGAAGTCTTCATGGAGAAGGGGTTTGCGCTGATCCTGAAGGTTTGGACAGACAGAAATGAGGTACATCCTAAACAAACGGAACGGCATGGGAGAGCCTCTGAGGAGGCAAAGCACTCTCCAGGGCATGCTTGAGAGCCACGTGCAGGACTCAGAGTGTCCGGAACCACTTAGAGGAGGCACCTGAGTGCACACTGAGCTGTTCCTCGGGTATCTTGTGGTCAGGTGGCTTCTGCAACTGCTGATTCAAGTTGAGTTCAATCCTTGGGTGGTGAGTGAAAGCCACTGAGCACATGTGGAAAGTTACTCCCGAGCCTCCCACTCTCAGACCAAAGGTGACAGCACAGTGTGGCACAGAGGCATTCTACTGTGGCCAGGAAAGCTTCTCCCAGGGAAAAGGTCCGAGATGCCACCACATGCCTATTTCTCTCTTTACAAACAAGTTGTGGAGAGATACCAAGAAAATGTCGTTAAAGAATCTGGTTTCCCAACAGAGAAGTCAGCCAGAATGCCTTGTCCTAGAAAAGACCAGGCTTTAAAATGTCATGAAAGCAGCTAATACGATGTCTCCCCTTGGCTGAGGGCAGGAAGGGTGCTAAGAGGGTATGAGGATGGTCCTAAGTCAAAAAGTGCCGGTCAGAAACGGAAAAGATGACACCACTGGCTTGTCCCTTGGTAGACATGATAGAAATCGAACACAGAATCTATATTTCACTGGGTTGTGCTTTCTAGACATACGTTTATAAGCAAGTATTCTTCTAGAATGGTTTTACTATGGCCATAATCAGCTCCTCTTCTGAAAATACAAGTGTCAGGTGCTAGCAGGGTATAAAATACACAAGCACAACAATCTCAACCCTAAATGAATACATTAGAAAAAGAAAGGAACAAAGTATGCTGGAATCGTAACAGGCTGCCCCTGGGTAATAGAATTATGAGCCATGCCGGTTACTGTAGTGGGTTTGCTTTTTAGCATTTCTCTGTCCTTGAACATTTTCATTAAGTAATCATGTATTCTTTTGATAGTCGGGGGGGGGGGGAAGTATTTAGAAGGTTGTAGAAAAAAATGTGGTAACAGAAAATTGACTGACTCTCCTAACAAACTATTCCTTATTTGACGCTGACCTATAGCCAAACCAGGAAAGGTCGGGTCAAGGTGAGATCAAGTTGCTCTGAACCTGGTAGTGCCCTATAATGCTCAGTTTCTCCTTCCCTCCCCCCTTTTTTGGTTTCATAGCAGCCAGCTGTGCAATTCACCTTTTCTTTTCTTTTTTTAAATAGTTCATGGATCCTCGCTCTCCTTGGTTTCTAGCACATCGTCCATTTATTCAACAGTGAGTATAAATCAATGCTGTATAGCTATGATCATATGAGCTGGGGTTCCTTTATCAAATATGTCAAGAATAAAATATCAGCATTTTTCCTGGAGAGAGTATTTCCGTTATAAGGGGACCAGTTAATTAGGGAACAAGATTTGAAATTCACAAACAACTATTGACTATAACGTACCAATCAATAAATCAGGAATAGGCTGCTTTGTTAGTGGCATTGTGCTGTGCATGGTGACGAGTTAGAATGTGTGAGAAGCCTTGGCCACCTACTGGTAGAATTTGAAAAGAAAGGCCTTGAACAGCGTATAAATCTACCTGCCTCAGTTTCTCTATCTGTAAAATAAACAGAAGAACTGTCCCTACTTGCTGGAGTTGTAATGAGGATTAAATGTTCTGAAGATTACATTTTGCTACAATATAAATTCCTTGAGGACAAGGAATTTTTCTGTTTTTATTCCTCATGCCCAATAGGTGTTCCAAAAATAGGCTTCCATAAAATAAGAAAATCCATGTACAGCAATAAATACAATGCACATAGCACAGAGTAAGCACTCATACATGTTCCCCATCAATGAGAGTTTTAGTGACCAAAGCCAAATGTAATCAAATATGGTACTAGATTGGTTCTGTTCTGTGGTGCTTACTTTTTATACCATCCGCATAAATATTTGGGAATTCCTATAGGGAAAAAATATTTTCTTAATTGAGAATTGACAATTATTTAGCCCTTAATTCTGTGGAGGACAAATGTGCTGTGTTTTTGTTTGTTGTTTTTTTTGTGTGTGTTTGTCTTTTTTTAATAATTCTATGTTTGGTCATGCTAGATTTCTGGGCTACATAGCAAGACAAACTATATATAGCTCCCTGTAAGTAAAAGGCCATCCCAGAATCAAATTAAAGAGACCACAGCCTGTCTGTTCTTTCTTAGACCTATGGCAAGCAAAGACATCTGTGGTTGTTGACGTGGTTTGATTCGAAGGACCTAGAAATACTCTTTTCAGCTCCTACCCACCTCACCCCTCCAACTCCAAAGTACCTCTCTTTCTTCAGCTAATCGTCTTGTCTGAAGTTTCAGCCAGAGTCCTGGTTTTCAATGTAAAGGCTTTCTGTATAGTGACGTTGGGAAGGGTTGTTTAAGCCGTCATCTACTAGGAAAGCTTAGCGATGGCCTTCTAACTGCCAGGCAGTGCAAACACTAGGTCTTGGTTCTACTATGGAACTCTCTGATCTCGGTACCAGAGATGGTCCTTTCAAACCTAGATTCACCTCTTCAACAGTATGACTGGCACTACATATATGCCAGGTGCTGAGCTAAGCCCTGAGGATATGGTGTCAGTGTAGAGAGGAGGCTGCTGAAAGAGGAAGCCAGAGGCACCAGGGGGCACCAAGGGACACAGGACATGGGACTCTAGATTCACAGGGTTGGTGCAAAGCAGCCATAGCAGACATTTCAGTGCCCAAGCCCCATGGGTTCGAAGTGTCAACTCAAAAGGGTGGGCCTTTCTCAGCAGAGTGAAAACTGGGTGGCTGGCCTGTGTCAGCCAACCTCGGGAGGAGTTGGGGGGGGGAGGGGCGGGCAAAGGGAAGAGCCTGAGTTTCTCCACCCGTGAGAGTCACAGGTAGGAAACGGTCACTTGCAATTTCCAGCCATGTGCCCTCCTGACAACCATCAGGAGTTCTTGTAGTCAAAGTCTCTTCCAGCCTGGCCGGCGTGGCTCAGTGGTTGAGTGTCAACCTATGAATCAGGAGGTCACAATTCAATTCCGTCAGGGCACATGCCCAGGGTGTGGGCTCCATCCCCAGTAGGGGGCATGCAAGAGGCAGCTGATCAGTGATTCTCATCATTGATGTTTCTCTCTCTCTCTCCCTTCCTCTCTGAAATCAATAAAAACATACATTTATTTTAAAAGGTCTCTCTTCCAGTAGGTCTTGTCCTGGGTAGACATGAAGCTGGTGTTTTCATTAAATTAGAAATGGTCCTTTCTGAGTTGTTTTCAATTCACAAATCATAATTTTTCATTCATCTGCATAGCAAGAGACTGGAGGTCCACCTTAATTTTTCTCACTGTATGACTTTAGACAAATCACCGCATCATTCTGGGTGTCTCTCAGTTGCCTTTGGTGTCAGACAGCTAGACAAGGTGGTCTCTGAGGTCCCCACAACTCTGCCATTCCACCAGTCATGGAGTCAAAGGTTCCCATTCACTGTCCTTTGCATGTGCTCTCTCTGAGAATATAGGTTACATTTGCAGACTTAAAAAAAAAAAACAATTAGTCTAACAATTGGATATTTTCATGCCAGACTAGTCTGCTAATTCCAAGGAAACCTGCAAGTCTGGCTCTACTCTGCAACTAGCAAGAACTGATGTGTGGTCCCTCATCTATTATTAGCCACTTGGTGATGATGCAATTCTGAAACAAATGCTCAGGCATCTTTTTGTAAATGTTAAGGTGAACAAGCTCTTATTTGTTTACGAAGAGGTCTTTGGAATCTCTGAAGTTGTCACCAACCCAGACCGAAGAGTCTGCTTAATTGCTGAGTCTCTTATAGGCTCTTATTGGATGTTAATAGATTTTTCCCTCTGAAGTCTCTATAATTCTTGGATATTCAAGAATGCCCTTTCTGGCTGAAATATGTGCCTGGATTTTATTACAAAGGCAAGAAAGGGCAACATGATGCTAAACGACTGTCATGGAGAAGTCATGGCCAACCTATGGAGTAGAGAAAATGCCAGAGGCCACATCTGGCATCAGACTTGCTTTCTTGACTGGTTAGGGAGCAGCAGTTGAGTTCCATGGGGAGCTGCTAAATGGAGGAGGTCTACAGTTTCAGAAGAGCAGCAGCAGCTGGGGACAAGGTACAATGCACAGGATTTCCCCAGGCTGCTGTTGAGAACAGGGGCCCATCCCCATAGACAGGTGGGTACAGTGATAGTGGCAGAGGCCTGGGAAGGAGTTTTAGGCCTGTTGATGGCAGTGTTTAGAAGTAGGGTTGGTTGGTCCTGTATGGATGCTTCAGCTTGCTAACCGGCCTCCACTAGCCTCCCAGATGTTAGATAGCACTGACGTTCTCGCCATTAACTTTTCCCCTTTAAATGAGACTCATAAGACAGGACCTTATTTCTGGAAACCTTCCATAAGAATATAGCTATAGTAAAAGCAGGAGAAGGTGCTGGTTAAGATCATAGGCTCTGGAGCCAGAGCACCTTGGATCCAATCCCAGCTCTACCACCTACCAGCTGTGACCATGGGCAGGTTATTTAACCTCTTTGTACCTAAATTTCCTCATCTGCAAAACAGGAGGTGATAGTAGTAGTACCTACTCCAAGGGTTGCTATGAGGGTTAAATGAATATTGAATATAAAGTGCTTGGAACAGTTGCCAACATGTGGCACTAATTAGTAAATGCTAGTTATTATTACCAGAATGTAAGTAACATGAGGTAGGGGACTTGGTCATGTTCACAGCTGTTACCTAGGTTCTTAAACAGTGCCTGGTACATATAGGAAATCAATGAATATTCATTAGGCAGGATAATGGGGAATGGATAGATGGGCAGACAGACAAAGAAGGATGGAGAAATATTATCTGGGAGGAAAAAGTGGACCCTGAGGACATCTCCAGACCTTCTCCTGAAAGCGTTTCTAAGATGAGGAGATTGTCCAGCTGTGTGACGTAGGCAGGATACCAAACCTCTCTGAGCCCCAGAGGGAATACAAACTAACCTACTTTATGGAGTTATTGTAAGGATTAGACAGTTTGGTGCCTAAAAATTAGTTGCTGTTGTTAGGAGCCAGCCTGGAGGGTGAGGGCTCGAAGGCAGGGCCAGGAGCGAGGACAGTGGGAAGAAGGGAGTGAAGGGAGACCGACAGGAATCTGCCCCAGCTGGGGTCTTCAGGGTCTAATGAATCCTCCCCATTTGTATTCTGAATAGAGAAGTAGACACCAGAGTCAGATGCTGTTTTTTTAAAAAAATAATGGGTTTATCCCTAATAAATTTGGATTAGGAGGGAGGTCGTTTTGTTCTCCCACTGGCACAGCTGTGCCACCTCAGACACGGGGCCCAGCATGGAAGGTTCTGCCAGTAAGAGGCTTCACCTTTACTCCTCAGGGTCATAGGTAACTGGGAAACTCCAGGTGGGACAGCAGGAAGGTGAAGGTCACATTTATCCTTATAATCTGGGATGTCAACAGGCTGGCTGACAGGGGCTCCTGGCCTCCCTTACTCTAGGGGCCTTCCTGTCCTGCAGTGCCCTGGGAGCTGAGAGGGAGGATGAATTGGGGCAGAATTAACTTACGTGCAGGCCTCCCTCTCCCAGGTGAGGTTTGCCAGGTAAAATACAGAGCACCCAGTTAGATTTGAAATTCAGGTGAACAACAAATAATTTTTTAGTATAAGTATGTCCCAATATTACATGAGGCATACTTTAGTAATAGTAGTAGTAGTAGTAGTAGTAGTAGTAGTAGTAATGGTAATAGTAATAGAATTTAACTGGTTGTCCGATATTTTTATTTGCTAAATCTGGCAAACCCTGCCCTGGCTCATCCCCTTCTCACAACGTCTTGAGCCCCGGACCCTGTCACTGTCTCCACATGGGGACAGGGACTCCTCACAACCAAAGTAATGGGAATGTTCTAATTCTTCCAAATTTCTTAAAATAATATGCCGTTTGTTTTTGGCCGTTTAAGATAGTCAAATTAACGAACCAGTAAACCCAGAAAAATACCCCAGAAAAGAAACGAGTAAATCTTCCAGACTGCTGGTCGCATCCAAATGCGGTCCCCGCAGGCTGGACTGCATGGCCCTTTGTTCCTCAGATTAGATTTGATCCTCTAATCTCCCTGTGTTTTCTTTACAGCCAGAAGAAAAATGCCAGTCGGAGGTAAGGAACAGTTTGCTGGTTGGGTTTCCACTTTCACTGCCATCAATTATTTTACCCAGCTCAACCTGGAAATGGACTCCCACAGCAAGTAACCCTGTTCCTTTTCACCTTTAGATTCGCAAGCTGCGGCGGGAGCTGGATGCCTCCCAGGAAAAGGTTTCAGCTTTGACCACCCAGCTGACAGCAAATGTGAGTATAGACACAGGGCAGCAGCCATCGGGAGGGGAGGTGGCCCCTTCCCCCTTCTGAGCATTACCTCAAGGCCTCCTGTCCCAGAGCACCATGGAAGCAGTGCGGTGTAATAAATAGGACGCCGGCTTTAGCATCACGGGTGTGAATGTCGGCGCTGACACTTGCGGGCTCTATGCTTTGGGCAAACTCTTTAACCTCTGAGCTTGTGTCTGCTGCTCTGTATGATGGGTGATGATAATACCTCTCAGGGTTGTCATGTGACCAGTACCTGGGATATAGTAAGTGTTCAGAAATGTTCATTTTTCTTCCCGTCCTCTTTCTGAAATTCTCTTCTAAGGAAAAAAAGGCAGAGGGATCTAAGGCTCCCAAGTAAATAGCTGACTGTTCTGTAATTGTAATATACACAATTACGTGTTCAGGGGGCACTGCCAACCGGCATTCAATTCAGCAATTGTTTAAATGCCAACCATGCCCCAGGCACTGTGGGTTCAACAGCAAAGCAAGCAAGTCACCGTCATCTGAGTGTTCTTTGTCTGGTACAGCGGAGAGACAAAACTATTTTGCTAAGACATGATAACTGTTATAATCGAGATAAAGAGAAAAAGGTGGTGGGAATATGTGGGAGAAGCACCTAACGCATTCTCTGTGGGGTAGGAGGAGATCCAGGAAGGCTTCCTGGAGGAGGTGACATCTGATGGATACTGTATAGGGGAGGGTGCATGGGGAAGACACCATACTAACCATTATGCTGGAAGAATAATTGGTGCAAAAGCCCAAGGTGAAAGATCTTGGTGCCTTTAGAGATTATATAAGTAGTTTTCTGTAATTAGAATCTATGGCTTGGAAAGGAGGAAGAGGCAGGTGGAGGGGAGGAAAAAGGGGGAAGGAAGGAGGCATCAATGAAAGGCAATGGTCAGGGCACATCACAGAGGCTCTCAGCTGTTAGTGGCGACTTCTCAGTTCTAAGCAGAGCTGTGAGGTGGTCAGGTTTGCTCCTAGAAAACTTCCCTGTGTGTGGTCATAGAATTATAGGGGTTAGAGTAGACACAGAGATCTCCTGCCCCATCAGACCAGTGTGTACAGGACTCCTGCTGCAGGGCTGAAGCTCAGAAGGCAGAGCCTGAGGTTTGGAAGGTGCTGTGATGCCGCCGGGGCCAGGTTTCCTACCCAGGAACGCACAGCCCAGCCTGAGACCACAAATACATGTGTACACGCCGGTCAGAAAGCAACCTGCATGACCCCATGGCAGGCCATTAAGCAAAAAGTAGTTTCAAAAGGTTGTCTTCCTTGGACCAAGAAGCTGAGTCAGTACTCAGAATTAATATTTAGCTGGAGTTTTTGCCCAGGTAATTCCTACCTCGAGCCTGAGGCTGCTCAAGGAAACCATTTCTCTTTAAAGTCTGCACGTGGTACCTCACACAGTGCTGGGCCTTGATTATAAGCCCAGTATTTGGTGATTGTGGTCACTCATGCTCATTTTTTTTTTTTTTTAGCTCTCTTACATTTCTAGAAATTTTAATTTTTTTTTTCATAACCCTAACATACTAGGCCACTGTGTGTTTTGTAAGCCTTCTTTATCTTTTTTACCTCATCCACCATCAGTAATGCTATCAAAAGAACTTCAGAAATTGATGTGAGATCTGGGTTTTGAGGCTTTGATCCTATTCAGAAAAACAGCAGAGGTCTTTTTCGGAGGATGGACTCTTTATCTGGGTCATCATTTGAATCCAGAACCCACCTCTGACCCAGTAAGCCAGGATCTCCTGGTATAATCCAAATATGTGAGATTTAACAGCAGCCCCCCTCCTAAGTTCAGAACTGCTCCCTTAGGTAAGAATTACAGCTGTCAATTATTGACCCTTACTTGTCAAAAAATAGTAATCCTACCTAATAATAGACAAATATGCAAATTGACTGCACCCAAGCCACACCCACCAGCCAAGCCATGCCCACCAACCAATCAGGATGAGTATGCAAATTACCCCAACAAAGATGGCGGCTAATTTGCATATCAAGATAGCTTAGAAAGAAGCCAAGAGATGCTGAAGGGAGCAAAGCTGCAGAGAAGCAAGCAAGCCGGGGGGAGGAGAAGGGAGGTGGGGCCGGGGGAGAAGGAAGGAGAGAGGGGCGGGCTGGCGGAGAAGGCGGGCCGGGGGACAAGGGAGGAGCGGAGGCGGGGCCGGGGGAGAAGGAAGGAGAGCGGGGCAGGCTGGCGGAGAAGGCAGGCCGGGGAACAAGGGAGGAGCGGAGGCGGGGTGGGGTAGAGTACAGCAGGAAACCCTATTGCAGGATTTTTCCTGCAACGGGAACGCTAGTCCTATATAATAAAAGGGTAAGATGCAAATTGTCCCCTCAACTGGGAGTTTGACCTGGGGACAGGGCCTGCCCACCAACCGTCCAGGGCCCCTCCCCCTGGCCGGCCCCACCCCTGATCCCCACCCCTGCACAAATTCAAGCACTAGGCCTCTAGTTTACTTATAATGAACTTGGGTTCGCTCTTCCAATGACCTCATGCTCCACAAGACCTTGCGTTGTGCCACTGGGACCCTGCTCTCTGTTTCAGAGAAGCCAGCGTGAGAGCCCTGACATTACTACTAGTATTCTTCTAAAAGTGTGTGTTGCTCCTCGCGAAGCCAGTGAATCCAGTATTGTTTTAAAGTAAATAGTTAGCCTTACCCCACACCACCAGGGTGTTTTATTGTCTGCCATCTCTCCCACAGGCCAAGCTGTGTTTGTTTTTCTAGGACAAACTACTCAGAGCCACCTTCTCCGGTGTTTTTATACCACTTGTGTTTGTTTTCCCGGGAATGTGAGAACGGTGCTGGATGAGAAGGCCCTTGTGGCTCTGAACCAGGCTCGCAACAGCCTCAGCCCGCATTTTCATAGTTGCCTTCATGACACAAAGTCGGTCCTTCCGTTCCCCAGCAAAACACAGTCCTCTGGTTCCTCAGAGCAAATGCGGTTTCTTCCTGAGCTTTGCAGAAACGCTTTCTCACTGACAGTCTTCATGCCGTCAGGTTTTGGTTTTTGTGGATCGAAGATATAAATGCCCATGAATAGAATCACGGGTGGCAGTCAAACAAAGATTTGAAATAAATGGAAATCCAGTCATTTGAATGTGACCTTTCCATTCTTTGAAATGCATGGATAACACTCATTTCCATTTCCATATCCTGGCCAGCTTCCTTCGTCCACTATGTGACTGTCTTGAATTAAATTGGCTTTGGTTTTGCCACATTCTCCAGGACAAACTAAAGTAGATCTCTTTATTTTAAAATGCAAAGGCATTTTCTTGGTTTTTAAGAGAGAGCGCATGTAATCAGAAAGAAACTGGCTAGTCCGTTTAGCATTTTAGCATTTCTAGTACCAGTAGCCCTGCTCCCAGCAGACCCTATGGCTGTTGGAAAAAAGACTCAGCGGGGATCTTAGAGACGATCTTATCTTCCACCATGGTTCTCTTTTGATGAGGTCTGGTGATAGAGGCCTCTGACTCACTCCTCAAATCTCTCCTCCTTAAATGGCAGTGTCCACAGGCCCTCCTCCCAGCCCAGGGCAATGACTCCTCCCCCACAAAGTTGTATCCAGCTCTTACTCTTCACTGTGTGCATCACCCATCTTTCCTTCTAGAATTTTCCAACATGATCAAATCTTAACTTCTCCCAAGACTCTCAAGAATCCTTCTCATTCCTCCTGTAACCCTCTGTGTGTCTACCCACCCCTCTCCGAGGACCCTTTCTTGATCTCCCTATTCCTATGTTCTGATAACATTTTTTGTCATTTTCTCATTCCCAGGCCTCTTCCTTTCTCGCCCCCCAGTGTCCATTCATTCCTGTGTTTCACACTTCCTTAATAGTTTATAGATCATTTTCACTTACATTGTTTCATTTAATGCTCATAATAACGCTGGGAAGAAAATAGAGCTCCCATTTTAGGGATGAATAAACTGAGGCCCATAGAATTACATGACTTGTCCATTCTTTATTCTTGGTTTTAACAATATTATCAGGATCCTCAGTCAGCCAGTCAATATATCACCTGCTGCTCTGTGGAAAAAGGAAGAAGGCTTGGTGTTGAAACACAAAGTCGCATCTTCTCCTTGAAGAGGATTGTGGAGAAGGAGGAAGACAGGAAAATATCACATTTCTCAATTCTAACATAGACTTTTTTTAACACCTTTGAAAATTGGATGCACATTTTAATTATAATTGGTAGCATTTTTAAGAATGTCTTAGTAATATAGAAATAGTGGTGCAACTGATGCCATTATATACCTCTAACCGAGGTATATAAGAGTGCAGGGGAGCTCAGGGGAAGGTCATAACTCCTTGGGGGAGCAGGGGAAGGACTCTCTAACTAAGGAGGTAGCAGATGGGCCTTTCAGTGGCTTTTTATTAACCAGGATTATAACAGGCAAAATATGCCAACCACTTTGTCCATTCATCCTACAAACATGCTCAGTGTGAGCCTCTGCGGTGAGCTTGGTGTTTGATGAACAGAAGGTTGTCCTGCTGAGGAGTGGAGACGTGAAGCAGCAGTCACAAGAGCATGTGTATTTTTTATGTGATACTACAGTCCGTTGCGCTTTTGAGATTGGATCTGAGGGAACCAACCCCATCGGGGGTGTCATGACAGTGTGAGCTGAGATCTCTTGAAAAGGATAATGTAAAACTTAGACAGGGAGGCAGCTGCGGGTAGAGCATTGCAGGCAGAGGGCAAAGCATGGATAAAGGCCCTGAGGTGGGAAGAACCATGGGGCGTTTGAGACACAAAAGCTAGAATAACTGGATCCCAAAGGGTACTGGGCAGTGGGGCTTAATAGGCTGAAGAATTGGGCAGGGGCTAACTCATGTGGCCCTCTGAGGGTTTCAGTCTGTAAGACTGGCACTGTTTAGGGACGCTCGCCTTATAAGGTGATGTGACAAGGGCTGTGTCTCCCCCTCCAGGCTCACCTCGTGGCAGCCTTTGAACAGAGTCTTGGAAACATGACAATCAGGCTCCAGAGTTTGACCATGACGGCTGAGCAGAAGGTAAAGCAGAAAGGATGCTCTTTCCCCTCCCTGTTTGGAGTTAACAGCACACCTGAAAATAGTATTCTCTTTCATTCCAGATAATTGTATAGATTTTAGTGTACTTCTTGAATTGTTAAAGAGTAGGGATGTTGAGTGAAAATACGACCTAGATGCGGAGGTGGTACATGTATCAGGGACAGATTGCCATAGTCCTATTCCTGCTGGTTTCATGGCTCAGATACCTATGCTGAAAACTGGCCCAACCTCCTGTTTGAGACAAAGGTTTTTTAGAACTCCTGTATTCCCTATCATCCTCTGTTGAAACTTGCACTTCAGTTGAATGCTATATAGTGAATGATTTTTTAAATATATTTTTTATTGATTTCAGAGAGGAAGGGAGGGGAGAAAGAGATAGAAACAGCAATGAAGAGAGAGAATTATCAATTGGCTGCCTCCGGCACACCCCCTACTGGGATTGAGCCTGCAACCCAAGCATGTGCCCTTGGCCAGAATCGAACCTGGGACCCTTCAGTCTGCAGGCCAATGTTCTATCCACTGAGCCAAACCAGCTAGGGCTACAGAGAATGATTTTAGAACAACCAGTATTTTTTTCTCTACTCCACAGGACTCAGAACTGAATGAGTTAAGAAAAACCATTGAGTTGCTAAAGAAACAGAATGCAGCTGCCCAGGCTGCCATTAATGGAGTAATTAACACTCCGGAGCTCAACTGCAAAGGTAGGAACAGAAACAGCCTTCAGACTGCCTGCCTGCCCCTAGGAGCCCTCCCCTGACAGTGCGTGACGCAACCTCCCAACCAGAAGCTGGGTGTCCTGTCAGTTGGACAGGTCCTGGGAGGCAAATACTTCATCAGGTGACCTTTGCCCTCTGGGGAGGTAGCTGTTCCATCTCGTCCTCTTCTCTGATGTATATCAAAAAAATGGGAGAAAATTTATTTCTGTTGGCAAAGTGTCACAATATTTCATAGCCCTTATCTTTACTAATGCTTTGGATTTCCATGCTGATGTGGGACAACCTGAAATGGGTTCATCTCATGTTTACCTGCCGGGGCTGACCAGCAGACCCTGAGCGACGGATGAACAGATTACTCCGACACAGGTTTCTGTGAAAGAGAGGGCTAAGAGACTCTTTTACTTCAGTAGTAAAAGCAGTCCTGTTTGCCTGCCTCGTTGGCTTTTTATTGTAACAACAGCTTGAACTTAAATTAACCTCTAGATACAATCATCAGGGTAAGTAGTCTTGAGAAAGTATATGCTTCTACAAGCTCAGGGTTTTAAAGATTAAACATAGAGATTCTAGCAAAACACCGCAGGGGATCAGACTTGTTTGGAAAAGTCAAGGTAAGGGCTGCCGCCTTCGGCAAGGTCCCCTCAGAGGCCCCTGACCTTTCAGAGAATCCTCCTTACAGCCATTCCAACCAAGTCCTGTGCTTCCCCACATTTATCCAGGAAAATATTTCTGAGTGAATTGCTTTGTCTTTGTGTCTCCTAGTTGGGGGGTAATGTGGACGTGAGGATGAGTTCCCTCCTGCCGTAATGACCTTAACAGCAATAGAAGTCATAGTGGTAGTGAACATTCATGGACCACTCACTGTGTTCTGAGCGTTGTGCTCAGCGCTTCAGTTATTTAATGAATGGTCTCATTTTCTTTCCACAATCCTTATGAGTGCCACACCGGTCCTCTCTGTATTGTGCTGATGGGAACACTGTTTCAGAGGCAAGAGGTGATCCTGGAGTAGTTAGAAGCAGAAGTGGGACTAGACCCGTCTGTCTGGCTCTGAAACGGTGCTCTTAAAAACCAGGCTGCAAGTGGAGTTCTGTGCTCATGAGGAAAACTGTCTGCAGACTTTATTTTGGGATCACTGACACTTCAGGCAATGGTATTCCTGGTACCACCGGTGTTTCAGACATCAGGCCTTCTGAGAACTTGATGATAGAGTTGACATGGGAAGGATTAGCAGGAGCTGGGCAGGCAGAGTGGAGGGAAAAGAGCATTCCAGGAAGAGGGAATGGTGTATGGAAGATCCCGGAGATGAAAGGAGGCTAGTGCAGTGAGCAGAGGAGCACTAAAAACATAGGCGACTACCGCTGCAGTTCAAAAACTCATTTCAGTGCCTGTCTAAAGCTTAATAGAGCTGGTGTTGGGGGGATTCTCTCTGAGCCTCCCCATATTTATGTAAAAGTGGAGAGAGCGTTTGGCCCCATTTAATTGACCCAACGGTATAACTCCTACCTGCTCAAGGGCCTTAATACTCTCAGTGAGGAAAAGAAGGTGATGTCTAATAGGAAACACCTGGTGGTCCTCAGGTGTGTGGCTTTAGGTGTGAGGTTATTCCCTGGGACAAAGGAGTGGGCTCGAGGCAGCAGCTGCTGATATCCCACCTTGGTTCTGCAGGAAATGGTCCCTCCCAGCCTGCAGACCTCCGCATCCGCAGGCAGCACTCCTCCGACAGCGTGTCCAGCATCAATAGCGCCACCAGCCATTCCAGCGTGGGCAGCAACATAGAAAGCGATTCAAAGAAAAAGAAGAGAAAGAATTGGGTGAGTGTACATCCAAAGACTCTCATGCACTGACTATCAGAGCCAGTCCCAGAACCCAGGCTTGCTCTTAACTTCAGAACATAGACCTTTGGGAGCAGATCCAAAGGAGTGGTTTGTGGAGAGGTTTCTACTAAAATCAACGTTGTGCTCAGCCAAACACTAGGATTTACGAAATCACCACCACCTTGTAGTCTTTCTGTGTTCATGAGACTTAATGTGAAGTACTCACCTCTCATTTCATATGTGTCATTTCTTCCTCATCACATGTGGCCAGAAACCTGCAGGTACTAGAGCAAATTGACTCTTAAGTGGTTTCTTAGTTCCAACGTATTTTTTGGAGTGTTATCACTAATTATCCGCTGTTAATCATAATTCTTACCTATTTATTTACACAATCGCCCATGGTAGCCTTAAACCACCCTTCTCTTTGAGAAATTTTGACCATGGCCTGTAAGTAAAAGTTGCATAATGGTGATGTTAGCAGTAAGGTGGTTATACCTCAAAATGTCAAGTATAATAGAATAGTCTTCATGCAGTGTTTCTCCGTGTTTCCACGATCCCAGTGAGCTCCTTTTTGTACAGAGGCATCTTGAACAGTTTTCCCATTCTCCTGGGGAAGTCTCACTCCTCTCTCCCGACTCAGTCTTTAGTTCTGCTGTTGAGGCAGCAGAGTTCCAATGGACACTCGCTGCTCGCTGTCTTCAGCCCAAGTTGATCTGACGTTGGCCACTACTCAGAGGGCCCCATCTGTCCATGCTGACAGCATCGTGTTTTCACAGTAGCTTTGATGTCCTCATTCACTCCATACACTTCTCACTCATTATATGTCATCTTGGATGGTTGGCGAGGTCTAGTAATAGAGTAGTTCAAAATTTAATCACTTTGGTTACTGATGACTTGTGCTGCAAGCTAAAAGGCTTGGTTCCGTGTGACCCTCTCATCATTCGGATGGATTTTTTTTTTAAGTTACTAATGACTTTTAGTCAACTCATTTGCTATGAGTTAAACAAATAGAAGTAATTCATGTTGCTGTTTCTAATATGCTATTGAGAAATATGGTCTGATTTGATTATCAGAGTGGTGAGAGAGGATTCTTTTCTATGAAAAATCGTGACTACTCATTTTCTTCAGTTTAAGAAATAAAACTTACTTATTTTGTTTTAAAAGTTATTACTCTTGGCTATCATTGCAATTGAGGAGGATGGATAATTTGCATCCTCAGATAATCCCCAAGCTTAATTCTGTCTAAATTTTGTAATCTCCTCTTCCACCTGGCATTTCACCAGAGGTAGAGGCAAGGGTTTTGGTTGATGGCTTATGTGCCAAATCCTTCTGCTTCCATAATACTCTCTGGAAATATGACCAGAAGTAAGAATAAGAGAGGAATGGGATGTCGATTCGCCCCCAAGCTGGATATATAGCTTGTTATAGATGAAACATTAATAGAAGAAAAATTCCATTAATTGTTTCAGAATGGCCCATTTCTGAATTTCTCAATGGCCAAGAAAGTCCCCAGACTATGTTTTCAGAAGTAAAGGGGACTTTCAGAAAAGGAGATTACTTTTTAAAAGATCTTATTTTGGGGCCTAGAAAATTACATGCTTAACCATAGCTCTCAGAGAAAACATTGCACTTTAATTATTTATGTTCCCATTAGAATTCTCAGATCCATCTCATAGTTTGGGGAATTTGTGATATACCAGCTTTTTTTCCCCCCAATATGGTTAATAATTTTTTTAAAACTATCCATTTTTTAGTAATACAGTGGGATGTCTAATTCCCTGCTTATTATGTTATCTCATGTATATATAAGGACAGCAGGAGCTCCTAAGTACATATATCAGAGAGCTATACAGCCATGTTGGGACCAGTGCACTAGTACAACTACCCTTTGTTGCTGAGGGGGGAAAAAAGACATGCCCCCCCCCCAAAAAAAAAATTAAGGCATTGGAGAGATGACTGATGAGAGACAAAATGGTGATAAGCACAAGAAGGTGGGGGCAGTCATTTCAACCAGACAGAGAAGCTGGAAGAACTCGGATTGTAGGGACTTCCAGACTCGCTATCCTTTTCCTTGCATAATGGAGGAAGGTGCCCCTTATGCTTTGAAAGATTTGTGATCTTACTGGAAACCTCCTCTGTGTGTGGTGTTTATAATTAGCCATGTCGTGTCTGAAAAGTCCAAAGCTTTCCCTGTCACTGGCTTTCTCTGTTAAAAATTGTCTTTTTTCCTTCCCCTTCCCCATTTTTGCTTGCATTTTCTCTGGCAGGTCAATGAGGTAAGCAAGACTGTTAATATCAGATACCAAGCTAACCCATCCATTGATATGACTAACCTCATCCGCATCCGTCACCATGTCTGAGCATCCTGCTTCATTGCTGTGTAACCTCATCCTCCCGACATCACCTGCTGAGCCAGGCTCTGTCTTGCTGTTGGCATCTAGTCTTGACCTGAGAGTAGGCATGGAATGTTACCCATAGGGCCAGTCCTTCGAGCTGTCCACACCAGATAACTCTTCTTCCCCTAATGCACTGATTGGAGAGAGCTGTTGGGAACCTTTTTCATAGTGGGAGGAAAACGTGGGAGAACTAATTGCTCTTTGGTCTGCATGTCCCCGTTTTGCATAGGCCTGAGTGTTGGCCATGGCCCCTGCCAGGCTGACGGTCTTGTCTATTCAGTTACGCAGCTCCTTCAAGCAAGCGTTCGGGAAGAAGAAGTCCCCCAAGTCAGCATCCTCTCATTCAGACATCGAGGAGATGACGGACTCTTCTTTGCCTTCCTCGCCAAAGTTACCGCACAACGGCTCCTCCGGTTCCACTCCACTACTGAGGACCTCCCACTCCAACTCCCTGTAAGTCTGTCTGTCGGGGTCAGATGCTGTCTTTGACCCTTAGGAACCTTCTCAAATAGGAGTGACTGAGAGACTTGCTGTGATACATCTGCTCCTTGGGATCCTTGATGTCTTGCCTTCATAGGACTATGCATGTCCCTTCAGTGATTTAAGACTGGAGAGGCTGAAAGAGAAAAGAAACAGGTTTTTGTTCTGGTGGCCACATCACTGTGGATCATTAGTCGGTTGGCCTTGGGCGAGTTGCTTAACCTCACTTTGTTTCCATTTCTTTGTCAAATCGGAGTGCTAGTTGTCTACTCACCCTAAGGATTGAACAAGATAAATGGGTATAAAAGAGCTACAACCATCTTGCTGTGATGAGGAGATGGTGTTATAAGTGTTGGCAGTGTTGGCTGAAGTTCTGGTTCTTTAGGGTAACAAGGCTTAGCGTGATAACCCTTTTCTTCTTTGATCATAATTTGGTGTTGACTCTCAGAGGTCAGCACTCAGGAATTGGAAGTTTAAAAAAATGGAGCGGTTCAGCGGCAGTTCTCTTTACCAAAGGATCTATATTTTGTAAAATGACTCGTCACCTTTAACACCCCTAGTAAGTTTAAAATGAGCGCATTTGTTCAGAGCTCTTTGGGAACACAGCTGGTCTGTTAAGTGAGACAAGCATTTGCTCGCTCGGGCTTGGTTTAGGTACTGTTCCACTTGGTGACTGGTTACATAGAAGGGACCAGTCATCTGCTCTCACCCAGCCAGCCTCCCATGATTTCCACTGAGCACCCACTGGTCGTAGTCCATCTAAAATCATCCTGTGCCCTGTCTAAAAGCATAGGCCCAGATGCTAAGGGCAAGAATAGGTCAGGAATGGCATGGGACAGAGCCAGGTGGGAGAGCCAGGTGTCCCCTTAGAAGGTGGCCCAACTGGCTTCCTGCAGCAGTGAGAAAGATGCCCCCGCCCCTTGGGCTGACTTTTGTTAGAGACCCGGTCAGGAGAGAAAGAATTGAATGAAGCTCAGGCCGTCTGCAAGGACAGCGCCTGGGAGAGAGTGCCTGGGAGAAGAGGGCCACTGTGCCTGGGCTTGAATGGCCACTGAGCTGGAGTGAGACACCTTAGTTTCTGCATTGGTGAAAACGGGATTCGTTACATCTGCCTCACTGAATTCTTGTGAGGACCAAGTCAGACACCGTGCGTGAAGGTCTACTTCCTGTTTCGTCCTCCTCCAACCTGAGGAGGCCAGGTCTGTGGAGCTGTCCCTGAGTCCCTTCACCCAGCCAGCCAGCCCGCTGAAGACAGCAACTACACAAGGGTCCCAAGGCCAGCTTCCCCAGTGGGTGCAGGAAATGTGGGCAAGAGGATGGGCCAGGCCTTGTAGCTCGCCAGCTGCACAGACCGCATGGCAGACAGGCAACGGAGGAGGAAACACAGCATGGGCCCGCCCACCGGAGAAGCAGGGCCCTGCAGGGGCCTTCATCTTACTTAAGTAGATTAGTAGCCCTGTCCCTGGGGGAGCACCTGGTCCAAGGGTAACTGCAGACACATGCACTTCTGTTATGGGCAAGGGTAAACCTGAGCATGGGGAGTGGGAGGAGCATTGAGGCCTGGACTCCAGCACCCCCCGCCACCACCACCCAGGGCCCTGTGTTCTTGTGTAAAAGATGAGACCAATGGTTGAGAATGCCAGTCCTTTCTGACCTGCCCAGTGCTTAAGAGATAAAGGACCAGTTGCCTGTGGCTGCCACATATGCCATCATTCCGGAGCAGAAAAGAAAGGAGCTCCTCCCCTCTGCTTTCTTTCTGGATTTAAACTTTGTATAGAGCAACCTGTGTGAGCAGGGCACTACTCCAGATGTTCCGCAGAGACCAAGGAGGATGTTAACCAGATTCCCACCCCCGGGGACCAGGGGCTACTAGGGACAGGACACAGTACACTTCACTTCCGAGCTTCTGTCTGTGCCCGGCACTTTTCCTGGCTCCGGTTACAACCTTGTACAGGACAGGTACATTCCTGCTCCGGTGGACCCGTGTACCAGTGGGAGAGATAGACATTCAACACATCCCTCGGAGTAAATTAGGAAAACCAGACAGTGCTGAGGGTTAATGCTGGGATGAAAACCGCGTGTTGGGATACACAGCACCATGGCAGCATCGTTAGACAGCGTGGTCAGAAAAGGGCCTCTGCAGAGGTGGCATTTCAGCTGAGACGTGCATGGCAGGAGCAACCGCTGGTTCGTTCTGGTCAGGAACACGAGCTGCTGTAACAGACTCAGTCCCAAAGCTCAGGGGGCGTGTTTGTCTCTGGTTTCCTCCAAGCTCGGTGCAGACATTCCCCGTCAGCAGGTGGCCTGCCAAGGTGATGCAGGCACCGGGTCTCTTCCACTTGTGGCCGGCTGTCCCGTGGGGCTGGAGTCCTCGGGTGGGTGCTGTGTCCCGCCAGCTGTGCAGGAGGGGGAGGGGGGAGTGCAGGAGGATTTTATGGGCTGTGTCTGGAAGAGACACATGTCACCTCATCCCACAGTCCACTGAGCAGGGCTCAGGGTCAGCCACCTGCAAAGGAGGATGCGAAACTGGTGTGCCGGGAGGGAGAGGGAACAGGCAGGGCAGCCTTCCTGACTTGAGAAATAAGGAGCACAAGGAGCCTACGGTGGAAACAGGCCTGGGGGTCTGAAAAACGGGGATGGTGAGCATGGCTGCCACATGATGGGCAGGGAACCAAGGCCACAGAGATAGGCGGGGCCTCTTGCATGTGAGGCTTTGAAGTCCATTTGCATTTCATTTCATATGATGGGTAGATGTTGGAGAGTTTTAAGCAAGAATGTGAGCTCTGAAATAGTGTCTTGCAAAGATTAGTCTCTGCTTTGTGAATAAGGAATATAATAGGGGGCAAGAGTGGAGGAAGGGAGATCACATAAGAGGCTGAGAGTACACTCCCCCACGTCCACTTCCTCTCCTTTGAACACTCCAGTCACCCTCCCCACCACTAGCCTGTGCCCTTTCAGTGCCCTCTGCTGGTGCACTTTTCCCCAAGATACTCATTTCCTGCAGGTGTCTGCTCAATGTTATCATAAGGCCTTGCCTATGCATCTTGCAAAAAACAGCACCCCCACCACCAGCCCCTCTCCCCGCTCCCATTTCATTTATTACCATTGCAAATATCACCAACCTGTGATATTCTTGGTTATCTTTGCTTTGTCCCCCACCATCCCTTCACCACCACCCAAAAATCTACAGTCTCAGCTCCATGGCTGGTTTTGCAGACATTGAAATATTAGGTGCGATGAATGTGTGACTGATGCTCGTGGGAGTCCTGGGTGGATTTAGGATATATTCTGGAAGAGAAGTTGGAAGTTTGAGATGCCCAGGAGACATTCACGTGGAGATGTCAACCAGCCGAGAGTTCGTGGAGGTATAGATTTGGGAGATGTAGGCTCATCGCTGGTGTTGAAAGCTGGGAAACGAGGGATTCCCTAAGGGGTTGAATGGAGATGGCGAAGAGCAGAGGGACAAGGTCTGAGCTCTCGGACACTGACATTTGAAGAAGAGAAAGTAGAGCAGCCCAAGAGGTGGGAGGAAACCCAGGAGCAGAGAGAAGAAGCTGTTTGGAGGCAGGAGCACTAACTGGGTCCGGTGCTGCTGGGCGGCCAAAGGTGAAGAGAGAGCGGCGATGATGCCCTCAGCCATGCAGGGCCCGAGACCATCTGGAGAACTCGCTCCAAACCACTTTCCCACAGGGATTGGGCGGGGCAGACTCAGCTCTCCAGCGCTTTCGGACATCCCACAGCATCCATGCACAAGGAGAGGTTTGTTTTATTTTTGTTTACTTTTTCCAAAGGCTGGGCAGAGAGCAAATGCTTTTCTCCAACCTTGAAGGGTTTGTAAGAATGTGCAAATCTAGACATGAGAGGGGGTTCAAAGAAGAAACCAAAAGCGGAGGAGTCAGCTCTCAGCAAAGGCCCTACCCCGTGGGCGACAGGAATGGCGCTGTGGGAAGGCAGTTTACCACACTCTAGGCGTTTAAAATTAGGCATGCCAACAGCCCTGCCTTCCGGACAAGACAGCGGGAATGTGCTGGAACAACGTGTGGAAAAGATATACATCTGGTTGCTTCAGGAAGTGGTTGCTGAAGTGAACAAACTTGCACTGAGTGCCTGCTGAGTGCAGGGAGTGACCACAGCGCTGGTGTGAGAAGGAACCGAGGGGGCAGGCTCCGCCTCGAGCAGTAGGGGCAGGGGCCACTCTCGGAGCTGCTGCAGACCTTGTTTTCACCGTCACCTCTGTGTTGTAGGCCATCCCTCCGTGTGGCCTGGCAGTGTGTGTTTCTGAGAACCGGCCCGTGTGGAGGGAGCATGGGCGGGCCTTGTGCAGACCTCCTTCACCTTGGTTGGCTGCCCTTTGCAGAATCATTGGCCAAGCTTCGCAAAGTTACCCATGCTCTATATTCCACAGAGTCAGGTGGGTGCTGAGGAATTACTGTGTCCCTTGCCGGGAAAGCTTTCTAGGGAAAAGGCACAGACCATGTGGAGGAGACTGGAGCAGAGTGCCTGGCTGTGGGTACAGGCGGACCAGACTGACCCAGCCAGCGTGAACCAAGGCCGACTCCGCTCTGCCGTGAATTGGAGCCTTCGAGATCTGTGCATGGTCTGGCTGAGACCATTGTCACAGTGGAGTGGAGTTCAGACTTTTCTATTTGCATTGAAAACTATAGCTCCCCCTGCAAAACTCCCAAACCAAAAAAAAAAAAAAAGCATGACTATAGTTAAGTCTTACTTACAAACCCCGGCTAGTCACAGCACAGAGCTTAGGTGGGAAGTGATTGTCTGAATTCTAAAGATATTTTTGTCTCTCTAGCCCCATTAGTCCCAAATCTGTTGGCCTGAGACTCTCATAGGGAATAATTATAACATTTTTCAGGAGTCCTTTGGAGGTTTCAGTAGATTTTGAAGCGGAGAAGTTTCCTTGGCTGCTGACAACTCTTAAAAATGGGAGGTGGTTTTACTCTCTTTGTATCTCTCCAATCCAAATAGTTCAGGGACAGGCCAAGAAACCAGCAACAAAAAGATTTGGCTGTTCAGGTGTTAGTTTTCCTTCTAGCCTTTCTGCCCCCGAAGTACAGTTATATCCCTTTAACGATTATAAATGGTTTTCCTTTGGCAATTAGCATTTCCACACCCTCAACCAGTCTTACAGGTCAGGTTTTGCTTGGCCCCAGATCCCATCCCTGTGTTTTATGGACGGGCTGCGGGATTGTTTCTGCAGAGACCACATGTTCCCCATGCCTTTCAGAGAGAATCAGCTTCAGCTTTGTAACTGCATGAACTTGGGGTTGTTTGGTTTTGTTGGTTTTTTTTGGTTGTTGTTTTCTTTTTCTTCTGTTCAAAAAAGTCAAAGCTTTCTATTCTGGATCGCCCCTCACTCCAAACCCTCTCTGATCTTTGAAATAAACAGTTTTTAATAGAACCATCTTTTCTAGCATTACAATTCCTCCTGACTTTTATGATCTTCCACTTTGGGATGACTTGCCAGGTGTCTGAAGAGCAAACTTAACTAAATCAAATAAGGAGCCCAGCCTAGAAGGACCACCTTTTAAGAAAGAGGGACTCCACAGGGTCCCACCTCCCTTGAAGGGGAAGTAGCTGGGAAAGACAGACTGATGGCCACACTGCTGCATACGTTTCAGATACGGCTTTGGCTTCCATGTCACGTGGTCCTCTCTGTTCTCTAACCACCTGAGATACTGCTCTTCCTTGCCATGAGCTTGTTAAGCAGCATTGGGGGCAGAGGAATGAAAGAATGTTGCTCTCTAGACACTTAGAGGGGTGGGTTTTAGTGGCTAAAAGAACTAACTCCATCCACCCATATCTTTCGGTTTCTTCCTTTTTATGGCAAATAAAAATCACCCCCTCAGCTGCCTGACCCTGGAGTATCTAATCTTTAAAACAGACAGTTGACCTCGTTTCTCTGAGTGGGTTTAGATCTCAAGGGCCATGTGGTGTCATTATAGGGGCCCAGCTGTGTACATATTGGCAGGGGTGGGGGAGTCAAACTCCCAAGGTTACTACTCCCCTTTGCTGGCTCTGTTTATCCTTAGATTATTGGAATTTTGCTAAAAGAAACACACAAAACCATTCTGATTGCCAGAGCTCCACAAAGATAAGAATGTAGAGAAGCCATAAAATCTGTGAATTTCAGGTGCTTTTGGGATTATCTCCTCCAGGAAGCATGGGGCAGCTGGTTATGGGCCTGGGCCAGTGGCCAGTGGAGGCCAGGAAGGAGGTGAACTCACAGCACCTTTGTCAGTAACATCCCTCTTTCCCTAGCATTTCTGAGTGCATGGATAGTGAGGCGGAGACGGTCATGCAGCTCCGGAATGAGCTGAGAGACAAAGAGATGAAACTGACGGACATCCGCCTTGAAGCCCTCAGCTCTGCACACCAGCTCGACCAACTCCGGGAGGCCATGAACAGGATGCAGGTGAGCACCCAGGAGCACGGACGGAGCCCGAGGCTGTCTGGGAAGGATTGGCAGGTGGCTGCTCCCCGCCACACCCCAAGGCCACATCAGAACCTGGTGGCAGCCCTCTGCTCTCCTAGTCTCCTTCTCTTTACAGTCCTTCCCACATATTGCTCAAAGACCATCTCAAAAATATCAGAGTAACCCTATCCCTCCTTTGTGTGAGACTTTCAGTGGCTCTGCTGTTGCCTCCTGCGTGAGTCGCAGTTTCCTTCACCTGGCCTTCGAGGCCTTCTACAGAATCTTGTCACTCTCAACCCCCCACTCACCATCACCAGCTCTACTCTCCGGACTCTTCTCACCAGCCAGAGGGAGCCAGTCTCTTCCCCCTTTGCATGCCAGAAATTTCTGTGTGATGGTGTTCCTCCACCAGGATATCTTTCTGCACAATCACATGGACCCTTCCCTTAAGGCTCAGCCTGATGCCTCTTCCTTTTCAAAGCCTTTCCAGGTCCTGTAGGTCTGTCCTTCCAGCCCCTCTCATCTTCTGCCATAGGTTGAAGGCATTTGGGTCTTCTGAGCTATTCTTTTTTGCATCCCTTTCTCTGGGAATGCTTAGCACATATAAATATTCATAGAATGAAAGATCTCTGCAGGTTCTTCTAAATGGCTCCCCCCAACCCCCCGGAGAGCAGCATTTCCCAAAGGAGGTTCCGTGGAACACTCCTTCATGGGAGACTCTCTGAAAGGAAAGGAAAGCTCCTTGATGACACATATTTGGGAAATGCTGCACACTATGTGCCCCCCTCAGATTCACGGTGCATAGCAGCTCATTAAAGGCTCTGAGAAGTTCTGCAGCAAAGAAATCTGTCAAACCCAGAATTGCTCAAACTTAGATACGACTCCTTTTCACTTACCACTCAGACTTTGGGAAACATTTCTGAGGCCTTTCAAAGGCCAGCTCTCTGAAAGGATGGACCCTGCCCTGCCACACAGGTCTGTGTATGCAGCAAAGGCAGCAAACACTGTGGAATCTCTCTGACGGTGTAACTGACTCTGCCTCGGCTGGGCTACCCACCGAATCCCTGCAGGGGACTTCCAAATCCCTCCTCCAGAAAAGGCTTGCTCGCATTCTCTCCACCCAGTAAATGAGCTTCTCTTTTACGCTTTGCAGAGTGAAATAGAGAAGCTGAAAGCTGAGAACGACCGGCTAAAGTCAGAGTCTCAAGGCAGCGGCTGCAGCCGGGCGCCCTCCCAGGTGTCCCTCTCCGCCTCCCCGAGGCAGTCCATGGGCCTCTCCCAGCACAGCCTGAACCTCACTGAGTCAACCAGCCTGGGTGAGTGGGCCACAGGGCTGGGGCAGGACAGGCCTGCAGCTGGCACCCAGTCTCTCTAAGCCAGAGCCCCAAGATAAACAGCTCAACAGATCAAATGGGGAGGCAGCAGGCGTGTGTGCACTCGGGGTGTGTGTGTGTCTAGGTGTGCATCTGCTACCAACATGAGCCCAGCCGTTAGACTGCTGTCATGCTTTGCTCCGGCACCTCAAGTTCTCCAAGCCATGAGCTTGGCTCCCCCCCGCCCACCATGCTGACTTCTGTTTGATCCATTTTAAGAGGCTGACCTGTGAGTTGAACGCTGCATACAAACCCTACGGCAGCAGCGCCCACTTGGGGCATGGCTTGGTCTGTGACCTTCCGGCCTACGGGCTGGATTCCAGGCTGGCGCAATAATTATTGACCATGGGCTGGGTTTTCGCTGTAAGCATACTGAGGCTGACGCTTTGATTTCTTATCCATGACGCTGCTGTTGCTCTTTTGGTTGAGTCTCCCTCGCACTTCCATTTGGCAAGGTACATCGTCAGCCCGCTGATGCCTTGGTTGGTCCACCGTTGGTTTCTGTGGTTGCATTCTCCATTGCGCCCCCTCCCCTCCCCTCCACCCCCACATCCCCCACACCCCGACACCTGGTTTGTCCCGCTGCTGTGCCGACAAGCAGCCGGGGTGTCGGGAGGCCGGCTTTGCTGCCCCATGTGCCTAAGGCTGTTGATGTTTTCCATTCGCAGACATGTTGCTGGATGACACTGGTGAATGCTCGGCTCGGAAGGAAGGAGGCAGGCATGTTAAGATAGTTGTCAGCTTTCAGGAGGAAATGAAGTGGAAGGAGGTTAGTTGGATCCCTTTCCCCACTCTGCCTGCCTTTCCCCAGGTAGCACTACCTAGCTTAGCGATTTCATCATTAAACCCTGTAACCTCAGCCCCTAAGGCAGTGATGGCGAACCCATGACATGCGTGTCGGCACTGACACGCGTAGCCATTTCTGATGACACGCGGCCACATGCCGAGGATGAAACATTTGCTGCTCCTGAGGATGAAGCATTTGCGACTAGAGTCTTGGAGTTAGTTTTTTCCTCAAAGTGACACACTACCCGAGTTATGCTCAGTTTTTTGGCGAAGTTTGACACACCAAGCTCAAAAGGTTGCCCATCACTGCCCTAAGGGGATTTGGAAACACTAATGCTTTCCTTAACTAACCAGTATCTAACCAGAATCGCAGCAGCATTTTGACACAATTGAAGTGAGAGACTAGCCCTGCCCTCTCTCGTTTGGAACGTCTAATAAAGAGTGGTAAGCGTGGTCCCACCTTCACTTTCACGCAACTCACTGAACACTGACATCACTCAGCAATGGCTTTTCTGAATGTAATATGTCCTCAGAGTACGACAAAGGCCGCTAAGCACATTTAGCACAGAAGGTACAGAAATGAGCTGACTGAGAGCACCAGTTTTATGCAGTTGTTAGAGGATGCGCTGCAGTGGAGTATGCACCGAGGGACACAGGGGGCGGAGTGCAGGCAGCACACAGGTGGCTGAAAGTGAAGGGGGGATGTCCTGACTCCCCAAAGCTGGGTATGTGGAATCTGAGTTTTCTGAGTACTTTTGCTCTCTTCCAGAGTCTCAGGAGGCCATGTCCCCAGCAGGGACTATTATGGGGTAGAAGTGGAGTTTGAACATCAACGTTGGTTTTTAGCCAGACTAAACGTTCACAGGCCTGTGACAGCGAGGCAGAGATGCCATAGGAAGTCAGCTCTTTCCCCCCCTCACTCCACAGCTGATTTCAACTTGGGCTTCAGCTGAAAAAGAAGAGGAGATATCGTAAAGCACCCATTGATTAAATCCAAGTGATGCTGTGAATGACCATCTCATAAATAAGTGAGCCAAGACTGCATGAGTCACTCAGTCCCCTTCAGTTTTTTTTTTTGTTTGTTTGTTAGTTCCTAGCATTCCAGCCCACGTGTCTCTTTTAGTCTCTGAGAGCTGGGGAACCTGTAGTTCCCACCCAAGCAAAGCATCTGCAGCCAGGCCTGCCTTTGCCAGGGGTTCCACTTTGTGTTGGCTCTCTAGTCTCACTGAATTTGAGGGCTGCCAGCGGCTCTCGCATCATTTCAGCCTAGAAAGCTCCACTAGCGAACTCCAGTTTCAGAGCCTCGCTGGTGGAGTGATGGACTGCCAAGGGGGGGAGTTCATTCTTAGAATACATGCAGGTGATAACTGCGAATGTGTTGTATTCTAGTGATTACCAGCATGAACAGATAGATTTTACACTTTATAAAAGTTTGTGAGTTACTTTAAAAATTGTATGGCTCTGGATCAGCACAGAAGCCAGATGAGGTTGGTTGACCAGATGGAATGAGCTCCATTTTATAATTGAGAAACCTAAGGCCCAAGCATCACTTACTGAATATGACAAAGCAAGCGATGGGCCAGACTGGTGCTGCAGACTGGTGCTCTTTTCTCTGCTGATTGTGCTTAACTGCCAGGTACACCCATCCCTGCCCCCTGCCATTCACCTAATTCTATATCCTTATGAGCATGTCAGATATCTTTATTATTTTTTTTATTGCTTTCAGAGAGGAAGGGAGAGATAGAAACATCAATGATGAGAGAGAATCATTGACTGGCTGCCTCCTGCACACCCCATACTGGGGATCAAGCCCGCAACCCAGGCATGTGTCCTAGGCTGGAATCAAACCCGGGACCCTTTAATCTACAGGCTGACGCTCTATCCACTGAGCCAAAGCAGCTAGGAGCATGTCAGATATTTTTAAACCCAACAGAATGGAATGTTCTATTAGCTTCTTTTTAATCAGAGATAAAAAACATTATTTTTCTGTAACTTCCCAGAGTTTTATTAAAGTTTTCTCAATTGAGTATGTTTTCGTTTTTAATTAAAAGAAAAGCAATGCCCATTATTTAAGAAACAAAAAAGAAAAAATATAAACATAGTCTATCCTGAGGGAGTTTAAGATCTAGCAAGACAACAAACTTAATTTACAAATGAGACAGAAATACCTAAAAATAAACAATACAGATTATGCCATTATATACGTGTGTACAGAACCATGAAAGTAATGTGAGCTCTGAGTCTGGTAAGTCAATCATTGAAAGCTTCCCGGAAGAGGTGAGTTTATCATCAATGTTTGAGAAAGGGAAAATGGCAGACAGGAGAGGGGAGAGCATGCCAAGAAAAGGATGTGACCCATGTACTGAGCAAGGTTTGCATTCAGTAGAAGGTTCTAGATTCCAGAAAGGAGAGCCTCCCTTCCTGCCCCACAGATTGCTTTTTTAGCAATAGAGCAGGGAAAGGTTTTAAGACGATTGCATTCAGTCTGAATTACACCTGATGTTAAATAGGACTGGTATTCCCCTCTCAGACCTTTGGTGGAGCTCTGGGACAGTCTGGGTCCTTGCTAACCCGTGTCAGAAAAGGTCCACCTGTTTCTCACCTGCATACATTTTCTTACCCTTAGGATTCCAGGCCACACCTCTTTCTTATTGGCTGCATTGGAGTTAGCGGCAAGACGAAGTGGGATGTGCTCGATGGGGTGGTTAGACGGCTGTTCAAAGTAAGTGTTTCAAGGAGACGGCTATGGCAGTCTGCCTGAAGCGGGGCCTGGGCTTAGGGAGGGAGGGGTGGTTCGTGTCCTGAACCCGGCCATTTGTCAGGCCTGTCCCCTCTCCCACATCCTTATGTTGCTGGGACTTGTCCCCTGGCACTCAAATAATCAGAAGGAAGATGGTAAGTACAGACCGCTGACGGGCCAGACTGTTCCCAACCGCCCTTGGCTGTCACTGGTGAGCCAGAGGGTCATTTCTCCAGCAGTGAGCAATTATTTATTTGAACCTCTGATAGTGAGCTGCTCATGTCCAAATCTACCTTCACCTTAGACTCATCCAATCTGCTTTGGAGTGTGTGTTCATTGGCTGTGGCTAAGACATCAGATTTCCATTCTTTATTTCCGGCGATTTGATCGACTTGCCCACGTCCTTGCCAACACTTCATTCTGTGATTAGTGCTACAAGGGACATTAACATCTGGTCAGTGGCCAGTGTCAAGGATGTTGGCATAGTTATCTTTGTATTTATTCCAATCACATCATTGGAGTGGGTTTTGCCACAGGAGAAATAAGCAAAGAGTACTGAAGTGAACCTTGAAATTCATTGTGGTTTGAAAGAAGCTGTCAGCACATTTCTTTCTATTGTCCTGAAGTAAGTCAACAGCCATAAGTGTTCATTAGTTATGTCCCCTGAGAAGTACTAATGACCCACGTTTTCTGTGCCTGAGACCCTACCAAAAACTTTCCTTACATCACCCCAATTTATTTTCAGACCTGTGAAGAAGGTTCTATTGTTTTCCCATTTAAAGGCAAAGAAGGTTGGGTATCAGGTTGACTCATTTGCCCAAAGTCATGGATCTAAAACCAGACTCTGTTGGTCTAGTTCAGTGGTCGGCAAACTCATTAGTCAACAGAGCCAAATATCAACAGTACGATTGAAATTTCTTTTGAGAGCCGAAAACCGACTTCTGCACATGGGCCACAAAGTTTCAATCGCACTGTGCGTGCGCGCCCACACGTGGTATTTTGTGGAAGAGCCACACTCAACGGGCCAAAGAGCCGCATGTGGCTCGCGAGCCGCAGTTTGCCGACCACTGGTCTAGTTGAATTGGCCTGGCTTCTGAATTAACTAGTCCACTCTGGCCTCTTTCTAGCATCTAGACTCAGTTGACTTCACACAGAGGAAACTCTGTTCTTTGACCAAAGATTGCTCATCATCTTCACAGGCCAGTCCTTACAAATGTGAGTAGGCAGGTGTTCAAGGCCAAGGGCAGCCCAATCCTGTTACCTGGGCCAAAACCTTATGTCTAATGATGGGCAGTCGGACATCCATGAATTAGAAAGACAACATATTGGGCTGAGAAGAACGTGTGGGGTGTCACATGTAAAGAAAGAGACCATTGAAGGTAGAGGTCTGTTATTGGGCTTCCACCTTGGCCATCGTCTGGCCATCTCATAGCCCGCAGCCCATGGCTCTTCGTTCCAAGTTCGCTGACCTAAATTAAACCTTTGGGTCACTCACCTAAGAGGGAACTCTCTAAATGAAGGACACATTTTCCTGTTTAAAGCTCCAAGAGCTGCTTTTTTTCTAGCAGCCCTGGGTTCTGCTCCCTTTGTCATCAGTATGGTCTTTGCTGTGAGCCAAAAGGAGGGGCTGGGGGAGAGAGTTCTTGTCAGAAATTTCCCAGCACCATTCACAGGTCCCGATGCCTTTGAGACTGGAGCTCAGGAAAAGCAGCCTGACTTTTCCGTGCTCGGTTGATCCAGACTAAACGTTCACAGTGCCCGTGACAGTGAGGCACCAACCCCGTAGAACGTGAGCCCTTCTGCCCTCGCTCCACAGCCCATTTCAACTCAGGCTTCAGCTGAGAAAGAAGAGCAGATGATTATAAATCACCCAATGAAAACATGAGTCACGGGCAGATTGTTAGCCACATCTTTGATGGAGTCTTTGTTTTACTTTTTCCAGGAATACATCATTCACGTCGACCCAGTGAGTCAGCTCGGGCTGAATTCGGACAGTGTGCTGGGCTACAGCATCGGGGAAGTCAAGCGCAGCAACACCTCGGAGACCCCTGAGCTGCTGCCCTGTGGCTACCTGGTGGGAGAGAACACCACCATCTCCGTGACTGTCAAAGGTAACTCCCTGAATGCAGAGGCTGGAGCTTTCAGGAATTGCGTGCGGTTCTCTTCATTTTGTGACTTGGCTCAGCAAACTGTGGCCACAATTTTGTTTGTGCATATGGATGTGGGTTGTTGCGTTTTTTTCTCCCTTTGACCACAGTTATTCTTACCTAAGCAAGTTAACCCATCCTTAGCTTTTTCCACCACCATCAGAAACAAATAATTTTAGTTTACTGCTGAAATTATATAACAAAAGTTCCCATTAGCCTGATGACTCTGAGATGATGGAATCTTAATAACCTTGTGGAAATGGGCTCCACCAACGCCAAGGAATTACTCTTGCCAGCAAGCCTTGGATGGGGTCCCATCCTACAGATGGGGAAGCCACGCATTGCTGCAGGCTAGAGAGGACTCGCTCTGAGCACCCTGAGCCCACGCACGATGCTTCCGGGGCTTCCGATGGCCTCATCACCCAGAGATGTTGAGCCCCAAGCCAGAGAGTGTTCCACGGAACTCCAGGCCCACAAAGTATTTGCGGGGGGAGGTGGGGGTTTCATGGCCAAATAACTCTGGGAAACTGCATCATTATCCCCTTCTGGATTTGGGGGGCAGGGGACAGGAGTGTCCTGATACACTAAAGGCTCTATCCTTTCATGTTCTATCTCTAGCCATTCACAAGGCTGTTCAATCCAGGCTGACACAAATGTATTTGACTGCAAAACCCCTTTTTCCTATATTTTATGAACCACCTAAAAGAATAGACCAATCAACACGGTACTAAGTGCAACCTGCAAGTTGTCCTGTTTCTTACTTCCCTTGAGGGCACTGACCTTGCCTGTAGTTCAGCAGTGCAGTTTCAGGGGTGTTTGGTGCAAGTTTTGTTTCCCGATTGGTAGGTTTTCCAAAGGTACCCCAGTATTCCTTATCCTAGACCTTGGAGCGTAGACCTGGTCCTGCTGGTGACAAGCAGTAAGGCCCTGCTTGAACCTCACAGGCAGCCTCACCTTGTTGGCGGGTGGAACTCCACAGTCGGGGCTTGGGCGGCAAGTGACAGAGACGTACTCAAACCAGCTTTAGCGAAAATGGAAACATAAAGGCCCTTTCCCCGGAAAATCCAGGACACGCTTCCCACACAGCTGGGTTCCGGTGTTCCCACAGTGCCACCAGGACCACGCTGCCTCAGTTTCTTGTATTTTTTGAGCTGTCTGCACATAACATGGCTCCCACGGCCCTGATTCATTTTCCTAACTTAGAAACCTAAAGGAAAGTGGTTGTCTTTTTGGAATAGTGAGACAGAACATTCTTAGGGGTGGTACTGCCCCACTGTGAGTCAGACACTCATCGCTGAATCTGTCCTTGTGACCGGGAGAGGCTTTGGTTCAGCTTAGTCATAAGCCCACACCTGTGTGGGTGCAGGGGCTGGGCAAGCCCTACTTAAACCATCTTACTGAGCTCCCCATAAGAGGAAAGAGTTCTATAGGAGAAGGTAGAAAGGGTACCAGGCACACCAGAACAGCACGCCGTACACACAGAACAGCCTCCACTACACATCGGAACAACTCCCACTGCACACAGAACAGCCCCCATTATATACCAGAACAGCCCCCCCTACACACCAGAACAGCCCCCACTACACACAGAACAGCCCCCATTATACACAGAACAGCCCCCACTACACACAGAACAGCCCCCATTATACACCAGAACAGCCCCCACTACACACAGAACAGCCCTCACTACACACAGAACAGCCCCCATTATACACCAGAACAGCCCCCACTACACACAGAACAGCCCTCACTACACACAGAACAGCCCCCATTATACACCAGAACAGCCCCCACTACACACAGAACAGCCTCCACTACACACAGAACAGCCCCCATTATACACCAGAACAGCCCCCCCTGCACACCGGAACAGCCCCCATTATTCACCAGAACAGCCCCCACTACACACAGACCAGCCCCCATTATTCACCAGAACAGCCCCCATTATACACAGGAACAGCCCCCCCTGCACACCGGAACAACCCCCACTACACACAGAACAGCCCTCACTACACACAGAACAGCCCCCATTATACACCAGAACAGCCCCCACTACACACAGAACAGCCCCCATTATACACCAGAACAGCCCCCCCTGCACACCAGAACAGCCCCCACTACACACCAGAACAGCCCTCACTACACAGAGAACAGCCCCCATTATACACCGGAACAGCCCCCCCTCCACACCAGAACAGCCAGGGTTCACATCCCCCAATCAGATGGTCCTACTTTGCATTTGCTTGTTTTTAAGATAAAACTGTTGTTTCCTTCATGGTGCACCTGAGTGTTGGAAGCAGTGGTGCCTGGCACTCAGGAGAGAGCAGGGTGAGGAAGGAACCCTAAGGTGCTGGCAGACACAGGAGACACAGGTATGGTTTGGGCAAATGCCATCGGTTTGGCAAATCCAGACAAGCCGAGCCCAGAGTTTTAGGAATTCTGCAGAGGACAGACGAAGGCCAGGGGCCCAGGTCTGAAAGGTTAGCGAAAGTCAGCCACGCCAGGGCCAGAGCCCGTGCCCAGGGTGCTCCTGAGCAGGAAACGGTGGCAGTTTGCACCAGGGTAGGCAAGCACAGGGCTCCCCTTTCTGCAGGACTTCAGACACTTCCTGTCTCTCACACAGGGCTCGCGGAGAACAGCCTGGACTCGCTGGCGTTCGAGTCCCTGATCCCCAAGCCCATCCTGCAGCGCTACGTCTCCCTGCTGGTGGAGCACCGGCGCATCATTCTCTCTGGCCCCAGCGGCACCGGGAAGACCTACCTGGCCAACCGGCTGTCCGAGTACCTGGTGCTTCGGGAGGGACGCGAGCTGACAGAGGGGGTCATCGCCACCTTCAACGTGGACCACAAGTCCAGCAAGGTGAGGAGATCTTTCGGAGGCTGCTGCCCAGCCAGGGCTCACCTTTGGGCCCTTTCAGAACTGTTGATGTCACCCCACCCTGATGGGAAAGCAGCATTTTTCTATGCGCTCACCTTGGTGATTATGAGAGCCCAGGATAGTTGCTGCTATCCCCATTTCACAGAGGAGGAAACTGAGGCCTGAGGCAGATGGTCATGGGTCTGAGGTCACTCGGGCGGTACTGAGAAGTGGACTGGAGCTCAAGTCGAAGCCTTGGACTCCAGAGCAGCCAATAGGCGTGGCCCTGCCTCACAGGGAACGATGGAAACATTGGACGGTCTGACCTAGTCCCAGCCGCGCGTTGGGAAGGGGTTTCATGCAGTGGAGTTCATGGTAATTGCCTCTGGCTGGCCCTCTGCAAAGGGGCCAGCGTCCAAGGTGAACTGGAAAGGACTCTTCCACCTTAGGAATCACCTGGCATCCCTGAAGATGGGGCTTCCTCACCCCCTCATTCTCTGATGCCCATTTCCAATAGGTTGTGTGGGCCGGGAACCTGGGCCATTCACAGGTTTCCAGGTGACTTGGGTGTGGGGACAGGACTAGAGAGAAATGGTCCAAGCCCCCGAGTCGAGAGCTTCAGTGTGAGCTGCGGGGGGCATCCTCTCCAGGACCAGTGAGAGAAGGACCCCTGGCTGGGCACCTCATGCAGAGGACACCTCACACTCTGTACCCCAAAGGCCTGAGGGGCGGGAGGCCCAGGAGCTCTGTCATTATAAGGCTGAGGCCAAGAACCCAGATGGAAAGGAGCTCAAAGAAGGAAAAATTACTAGTAACTTAAAAAGTTGGGCTTAAGCCGCATTGTGACTTACAAGGGAGACGTGGGTATGTGTGTGTTCATAGGAGGCAGCAGCTAGCATGCCGAAGTGTCGGGTGTGAGGAGCACACTGAACAGGCACCGAGTCTGAATCCGGCCCCGCTGCTTGCCCTCTCTGCAATCTCAGGGCAGTCACCTGACTTGGGTGTGCCTCAGTTTCCCTCTCTGTAAAAGGGAGCTACGCATAGTACCCACCCCAGAGGGTTGTGGGCTGCAGAAGTTTGGCTGTGTGAGGCCCTCAGAGCTGTGCCCGGCTCTAGGTCACGCCAGCATGATGGTGACATCACCAGACAGTCATCCTGGGCTCTCTGGCCGGTCCTTATCTCGCCATTTCAGCCCTTTCCCCTTCTGCACCATCATTCTTCTCTTCCTTTTTAGAACACAGGCCTTCCCCCGCCACACTGAGCTGTGCTCTGGCCCCAGCTCCAGCCAACCCCCCAGCCATTCTTCACAGTTCAATTCAAAGCTTACCCTTTCACCCAGACCTCCCAAGGCCCCTGTGCATGCAGACCCACCTCCCCCTGCACTGTTGGTTGTCTGTCTGCCACAGCGCTACTCAACAGCACTTGTGGGGGATGCTGTGTGATACTGATTCATGGAGGGCTTCTGCATTCACGGCCCTGAGGCAGGCGCTGTGGAAGAGCACCTTATACAGAACGTATGCAGCTTACACAGAGGTGTGTAAGGCAGCTCTGGAGCCCTTTGGAGCTTCCTGGAAGGTTGGCACAATAAGAAATATCCAGCCCTAGCTGGTTTGGCTCAGTGGACAGAGTGTCGGCCTGCAGACTAGAGGGTCCTGGGTTCAATTCCAATCAAGGGCATATGCCTGGGTTACAGGCTTTATCCCCAGTTTGGGGGTAGGGGGGCATGCAGGAAGCAGCTGATCAATGATTCTCTCTCATCATTGATGTTTCTATATCTCCTCCCTTCCTCTCTGAAATCAATAAAAATATTAAAAGTTTTTTTTTAAAAAAAAGAAATATCCAAGAAAAATGGCGACACATATAGAGAAATGGTAGAGCAGGGATACAGAACCGGGCCTGGGCCCCTCCAGCTGCTGTGCTCTGGCCCTCGGCTGAAGGAGTTCTGTTACCTAGTGAAAGCCAGAAGGCAGGACGCAGGCCTTCCCCATCCTGTCCTCCCGCATCACCCAAGCCAACCCCTGCAGCAGGCAGGCCCGCTGCCCATGGAGGGCCTCGCCTTGCGTTGGCCTGGGTGACGTGCAGGCTCTGAGCAGTGCTCTTCATCGGCTGCATCCCGTCCTTCCCTGGCCCGTGCAGGAACTGCGCCAGTACCTGTCCAACCTTGCCGACCAGTGCGCCAGTGAGAACAACGCTGCGGACATGCCTCTCGTCATCATCCTGGACAACCTGCACCACGTCAGCTCCCTGGGCGAGATCTTCAACGGGCTGCTCAGCTGCAAGGACCACAGATGGTAAAGGCCAGCTCCGGGCCCTGGTCCCGGGAGAACGGGCACAGGGGAGGTGTGCTGCACGGAGCTGTGCCCACGCACAGCTGGGGTCAGCGTGGGGGGCTGGGAGCCAGCCAGCCAGCTGCCTGGACGGCCCCTGCAGACCCCTGCGAGCGGCGTGCTCTGGAGCTGGGCTTGCCTCACGAAGTCCTCTTCTTTTCCTCCGTGTCCCCCACAGCCCTTACATAATCGGCACAATGAACCAGGCTACCTCTTCCACGCCCAACCTGCAGCTCCATCACAACTTCAGGTAAGGTGTCACCCTCTGAGTACCAGTTCTGTGCCAGGCAGCGTGTGGAGCATTTTTCCCAGTTTCACTCTTCATTCTTACAATAGCCCCACGTAGTTAAATTTCTCATTCACAGCTTGCAAATGGGGAGACTGAGGCTGGGAGAATTAGATGACTCGTGTGAGGTCACTAAGTCCTGGGGTAGCAGAGACAGGGACGCAGCTCCGGGCAGAGGCAGTAGGCCACTTGCCTCCCCTGCACATCAGGGGTGTGTCTCTCAGGGGCCCAGGTGAACATGAGCAGTGAAGGCCCTTGCTTTGCCCCCAAGGGCTGTCTGTGGGTCTGTGGGCCTTTGCCTCCAGCTGCCGTGTGTCCTCTGCCCCAGCACCACGCGGGTCTCCCTGCTGGGTGTGGGAAGGGCTGCTGCACTGTTGTGCCTGCGTGGGTTGCCGCTTGCCTTGTGGTGCCATCGCTAAACGCTCTTTGCCCCACTTTGACCCCTTGGTGACCCCAGCACTCCTCCCCTCCTGCTGGCCCTTAGATGAGGGTGAGAATCATGTCCTGGGATGGCACCCTCACCCATCCTCACTGGCCACTCTGCAGGCATCCCTGATGGCGATCTCTGGGAAGTGGGCCTCAATTGTCATTCCCTGGGAAATGTGACCTCCTCCAGGCCCCTGAGATCGTGGCTCCCCTCCTCATCCAGGCTGTCCCCGTCTTGTCCACGCTTTTTCCTAAAGATGCCTCAAGTCCTTCCTTCTCCTCCTTCCCCCTCCACTGCCACTCCACGTCACCTCCCTGGGCACTACTGCCTGCAGAGTGGCCTCATCCTCCGTGCCAGTGGCAGCTGGCATGAGCATCCTAGAATTCAAATCTGACCATAAACCCTCATCCCTGAAGTGCTTTAGTGGCTCCACATCACCTCCAGAATGCATCCAGATTCCTTGGGTTGGCAGGTCAAGTCCAAAGTCTGGTTACATGGCCTCTGGCAATTTCCCTAAACCCCGCCCCCTTTTCCCATGTCTCTACAAATACTTCAGCGAGCTCTTCACCCACCACCACCACCCCACCCCTGCTCCTGCCTTTGCTTATGTGGCTGCTCCATTCAGTCTCAGCCCAGACAGCCCGTCCTCCGAGAAGCCTTCCCTGATTCCCCTGGCTTCATCATGCCTCATTCCTCTGTTTGCTTATCTGCTTCCTCAACAAGACTGTGAGCTCCTGGGAACAGAGACCAATGTGTCTCAGTCACTGTTACAGCTCTATGGCCCGGCACAGGGCCTGACTCAAGCACGAGAGGCAGCAGACTCGGTGGTTAGAGCTCAGACGTTGGAGCTGCACTGTCTTGGTTTTAACCTTAGCTCTCCTATTAACTTGCTGCTTTGTTCTTGGACATAACCTGTCTGCGCCTTCACATTTCCATCTGTAAAATGGGGATGGGGATAATCATGGGGTTGCTGTGAGGAAAGGTGAGTTAACACACTCCCAGCACAGGGAGTCCTACACACCATCTGTCTAGTTCTCGTGCGCGTTGAGTCTTGAGGTTAGCCCTCGTTTCTTCACTGTCGTAATCATTGAAAACCTGATGTCCCCCAGGTGGGTGCTTTGTGCCAACCACACGGAGCCCGTGAAGGGTTTCCTTGGCCGGTTCCTGAGGCGGAAGCTCATGGAGACGGAGATCAGTGGGCGGGTGCGGAATGTGGAGCTGGTGAAAATCATCGACTGGATTCCCAAGGTCTGGCATCACCTCAACCGCTTCCTGGAGGCTCACAGCTCCTCGGACGTCACCATAGGTAGGTGGGCAGCCAGACGAGAATGGTGGGTGGGCTGGCTCAGGGGGGGCCTGGCCAGGGCAGCACCCTGCAGGCACAAGTCAGCTGGACTCTGTTCTGTTCATGTGGACAGAGAAGGAGACAGAGGGGACAGTCCCAGCCCAAGGCAGACCCCCGACTGCCTCACCCACGCCCCTTGCTGTGTCTCTGCCCCTCTTGCCCTGCCCAAGGCCCTGGGGCTGATCAGCAGCAAGAGATGGTCCAGCCTGGGCCGATGTGGAAACTGCCCGCTCAGTAAAGTACCCACCCCAAAGGCTCTGCTTTAAAAATAAAGTAAACCGTTACCAACATTCCTGGAGCTTAAGGATTTAGAACAGAGAAAAAAAGGTCATTGATCATCCCACCCTCCTGACATGATTATTTTAATTTGAGCTGATTTTTTTGCCCTTGTCCACACATAGATATTTTACATAGTTGCCATCAGAGTATACCTACAGCATGTTCACTTTTTTTTTACCTCACATTGTCTCGTAAGCATCCTGAGTTGCTGCTCCAGTTTTATAATTATTTTTAAAGGCTGGCAAAGACTCACATGTGGGTACGCCATCATTCGCGGCACCATTTCTGTTCTCTTGGACATTTAGTGTGTTTGCAGTTTAAAAGGTCAGGACTAATAATACCACAAGGAACATCTTTCTCCATAAAGCCTTTCCTCCCTTTTGGGTGATTTCCTGGGGCAGAGAGATCCTGGGGGTGGGGAGGAGGGGTGTCGTAGAGCCCACGTGTCCTGCTCTGTGCCCGCCACCTGGCAGGTGGAATTTCTGCTGTCACTCAGAAATTGGGAGGGATGCTTGGATCTCGGCTTCTCCTGGCTTCTCCCCAATTCAGCTCTGATGGATTTTCATTTGGTCCCCAGGCCCCCGGCTCTTCCTGTCATGCCCCATCGACGTGGATGGCTCCAGGGTGTGGTTCACAGACTTGTGGAACTACTCAATTATCCCCTATCTCCTGGAAGCCGTCAGGGAAGGACTCCAGGTGAGACACGGCCCGCTGGCCTCCTCAAAACGAGGGGCGGGAGGCGGGGGGGGGGGGGGGGGGGGCGGCGCTGTTCTAGTGACGAGATGAATGGGCTTTATCTCCTCCTTCAGGATTCTGACTGACATGAGGTGACAGCCCCTCACCTGTGAGGCCAGCAGTCTGGCACAGTGTAGGGACACTCTTGGCTGTAAGTCCTGGTTCTGCCACCTGTTAGCTGTGTGACCCCAGGCAAGTCGTTTAGCCTGTCTGTGCCATAGTGCCCTCGTGGATAGAAAAGGGGAAGAATAGTCCTGTGCCACAAAAACTTGTTGCAAAGGGTAAATGAAATCCTGGCTGTGATGCGCTCAGCATAGTGAGTGCAAAGAAACAGAAGCAAGCGTGTGTAGCACTTCACAGTTAACAAAGTACTCTCACATCTGCTCTTTGGTTCAAGCCCTGCATTTGTCCTGGAATATAGAGATTTTTTAATCTCCATTTTTCAAAGGAGAAGAGCTGAGTCTCAAAGGAGAATAAGTGATTTGCCGAGGGTCAGAAGAGTCAACCTTGAAAAATCTGGGATTTGAGTCCACGCCTCTGGCTGGAATCCCAGGTTCTCCGCCCTCGGGCGGCCGTGGCACTCCCTACCTGCCTCGGGACCCCTCCCAGGTGACCCTGGGCTCAGGAGGCAGCACGTCCCTTCTCACTCAGCCCAGGGTCAGCTCCAGGAGCTCAGCCGTAGATGGAAGTTTTATTGTGGAGCCTGGAGGCAGCCTGAGAAGCTCAGGGCTCGGCCCCCGCGCTGCGTGATGAGCAGGTGTCGTGCACGGCTGAGCAGTCAGCAACCAGTTTAGCAGCCGGTTCCCAGGGCTTCTCTGTCCCTCGGTCCTGGGCATCGGGAGACACCAGACGCTGCCGTAGGCCTGTGGAGGTCACGGAGGGTGTGTGCCCCACACGTGCGTGTGACAGTACAATGGCTGTGTGTCATTTCTGTGCATTTGGCTGAGCCTAGCGAGTGTCTGACTGCTTGTTAGTAACATGCAGCTGCACTGAGGGTCTTCAGAGGCACTCAGACAAGAACTTGAAAAGGACACAAAACCAGAGCCATGCCACCATCTCATAAGACGGGCAGGAAAAGGCATCCCTTCCTGGTGCTGGGAGGTCATTGGAAGAACAATCTTTCAAGAGCCTGGGAGCAACCAGGGGAGGCGGCTGGAGTTGGCATTTTACCAGTCTGCTCAGAAATGAGCCACCGGCCTCAGACCTCCGACCTCATCGCCCTGCTGAGGCCTGTGGGCCCCAGGGAACCTGCTGATTCACGGGAAACCTGGGGTGTTCTTATGCCCCTAGTTTGGAAGGAAAGTTTGCTGACCATTTTTTGAGAGCTTGCTACTTGCCAGGCACGGTGCTGGGGGCCTGACATGCCTCCCATGTAGCTTTAAGAGCTCAGAGCACCTGACAGATGAGGAGACCACGGCCCCGGGAGCTTTACCCCAGGTTGACTCAGGGGTGTGATGAGCCAGCGTTGGAGCCCAGTCTAGCTGGCTCCTCGGTTACTTCCCTGACTTCCACGCTGTCCAGACTTCCCCAGAAGCCTCAGGTGGTTCCGGGAGCCGAGTACTGTGGTTCAGGTAGAGGAGTTCTACGTCAGGTTTCACTTGACAAAAGGATTCCTCTATTTTAAAAAGTTTTAAATTCCTTACTGGAGCTGACCTCTGTGTCACCTTGATTCCATGCTCACTGTGCTCTGAGCACTGGGCGGGGCCATTTAGTCCTCACCTGGCCCTGCTAGGTGAGTAGAGAGGCCATGAAGGCAGCACATTAGTTCCGAGAAGGTGAGCCCTTGGCCGAAGTTATGAGTTAAGAAGAGGTAGAGGCCCCAGGGCGGACTCTGGCAGGGCTGCCTGTGGTGGGGGGAGGGGCCAGAGCTCCTGCTGAGATGAGGCCCAGACTGTCAGGCCCAGACTGACTGCCAGACTGTCCCTCCACCAGACACATCCTCTCCCAGAGGAATTGTGGCATCGCCCCCTAGTGGCTACCAGACACCTTTGCAAGTTTTGACTCCAGAGTCTTTTCCCAGTAGCATCCGAGTGGGGTGTGGCTGTGTAACCCTGGAGGCTCTTCCTGAATGTGTGCCTTGATTCCTCCGGGTGTGGTGCATGCGTGCATCCTGCAGAGTCCGAAGCTTCCAGTGGCCAGGCTTTAGTTTCTAAGTTGGCTCCGTGTTCCTGACACAGTGGGGCTGCCAGGCTCCTCCCTGCCGTGGTAAAAGCAAATGTCCTATTTGTCTGTCTGTCTATCCACTGTCTCTGCTGCTGCTTGGCGCTGCCACAGGCTCTGCACTGGGGCCAAAGCGCTTCACCGTGTTTCCTGTACTTGCCACAGTCCTTACCCAGCCATTCACCTCCTGGACTGGAACATGTCCAGCGGCAAGTGGGGAGGCTTGTAAAATACTTCCTGTTCTTGCCGATGCTGCTTGCCTTTGCCAGCTGCACATTTGTCCGATGAGTCAGTCCCCAGCCCTGTTCCCCTCTGGAGTTGTCACTGTGAACACTTGCCAAAGTGTCTAGTCTACAGAGTAACTCGAAAGGTCTGTGTGTCGTCTCCCCCCATCCCCCAAGGAGGGAGACGCGGGCGCTTTATCACATTACCCCGGTTGCTCTGAGACCCGGGGCAAGTCTCCCTTCTCTAAGGTACCCATCTGTGCTCCGAAAGGTTTGGACCCAAAGCGTGTTTTTCAGGCTGTCTTCTGTGGAGCCCAAAAGTTTCTCAGTTTCTTCAGTGATGGGGTCAGGGGAAAAGGGCACATATTTGAAAACCACCAGGGCAGACTCCCTCTGAGGACTGGCTGACCTGCCCCTTCTGGCCTCTGTGGTCCTGCAGCCCTGAGCGCAGCCTCACCCACGTGAAGTCTGGCCCGGGAAAAGTAGGCCAGTTCCACGGGGAAGGCCCTTGGAGGGAGAAGTTTCTAAAAATTGCAGGAATGTTCCTAATCTGGAACAGCCTTCCTCGATTCCAAATAACCCCAAATGCTTGTGTTCCCTTTCTCTCTTAACACGGATGCGTACGTGCACACACAGGCCCCCTTCACAGAATCCTGTCTGAGACTCACCACTAAAATCGTTTTATCATTAAAGCTTACAGAAAGGAGTGTGGAGGCATGCTGGTGGTCTTACAAAATTAAGTGATAATATCGTTTTCTCTCTTAAGAGCAAATTAGTTAATATGGACAAATTTGAGAAATATATGGGCGGGAGAAGCACCACACACACGTAACCTCTGTTAACAGTCTGCTGTTTTGAAAGTTTAGAGGGACCACGAGAGTCAGACCCTCCTCAAGAAATGAGGTTTTATCAGAACAGGGTCATTTGTGACCCCTGCCTGTGGTGTAGGTGGCCAAGGAAGGAATTCCCCAGGTGGTTGCATGCAGGAGGGTGCTGGAGCTGGCGGTGACGCAGGAGGGTGCTGGAGCTGATAGCCGGCCCCTCTTTCCAGCTCCGCATTCAGTGAGGTCGTGTTGGTAGTCTGGCATTGGCTGTGCTGGGACTGTTTCTACCACAGAAGCTGGCCACCATTCAGGTGCATCAGCCAGGCTCAGAGTTAGGGTAGCAGTGAGTCAGTGGCAGAGCTGAGGCGTGAGCCCGTCAGCCCGACTCCAGAGCCGGTGTTCCTGACGCCTGAGTCATGCTGCCTTCCGACTTAGCACATCCACTCTGTGCACCTTGAGTGACTCCCTTACGGTAGCATTCTGGGAAGTGGAATTACCCCATCAGCGGGGGCATAACGCTGCGTTCGGGGAACTTTTCGGAAAGCTGCAAAATCAGGGCTACAGAGGAGGTCTGAGCCCCCTCCTAACTATTCCTTCCTGGCCTCCCCTTAGCTCTACGGAAGGCGGGCCCCCTGGGAGGACCCTGCCAAGTGGGTGATGGACACCTACCCCTGGGCGGCCAGCCCGCAGCAGCACGAGTGGCCTCCCCTGCTGCAGCTCCGGCCCGAGGATGTCGGCTTCGATGGCTACTCCATGCCTCGGGAGGGCTCGGCCAGCAAGCAGATGCCCCCCAGCGATGCTGAAGGAGACCCGCTGGTGAGTTCTCAGCTCCCGGAGCAGCTCAGCCATCGCTGAGCACTTACTGTATACTGGGCAGGAAGCAAGGCTGCTGGGAACAGAGGCGACTGAGCCCCAGCCCGGCTTTGGGAGACTGCACCCATCCCAAGATTAGGGACACGTTTGCCAGGATTTCCTTCTATGGTTTTAGTTTTTCACTAATGTCTTGAACCCCTCTGAAACGGTCTGTGGCAGCAGGTCAAAGGTGAGAATTTGATTCTTCCCTCTAAATGTCGCCATACCTGTTGTCCCTGCGCCACTCTGCCCTCTGGGTTCAGGGCCACCTTTATCATGTGCTGTCCTGCTCCAGTGACCTCGCCCCCAGGAACAGCAGGGGCAGAGCTGGGTAAGGAGCAGGAGCCCAGGCCAGCAATCGCGCAGTCAGGGAGGGGCTTGCAGGCAGGAGGCCTGAACACGGGCCCCGTGGCCAGCGAGGTGAGTCTTAACACTGTCTTAACACTGTCTGAGCTGCTTATTGACGCTGCCGTTGCGGAAGCGATAAAGATCCTTTAAGCAGAACCTGGGCCCGTGGTGGGTAACGCTGCAGTTAAAGCAAGTCCTCAGTTAATATCCTCAGTAGGTTCTGTGACTTTAAGTGAAACCACATGTAATAGAACCACGTATATCAGTTACCATAGGCTAATTGATATAAGTTAAGAATCAAGGCCCTGTGGCCGCTCACCAATAGTATAAGGAGAGAATGTTACTCAAGGACTTGCTGTACTCGCTCTGCCAATATGGGACGCATGCATAGCCATCCTGCAGAACGAGACCTAAAGAAGCAAATGCCACATGAAATGCGGTGAAAGCTAATGCGCCAGAGCCTGCCATGGTGACATACTGTCCTCGTGCCTGCCGGGAGCCATGCGCACCCGTGGCAGCCGAGGCAAAGGGAAAAGCACATCAGAGAAGCCGCTCCATTACCTAGTGAAAGGAATGTTCAGAAGTGATGCGGCAGGATGGAAAGACAGCCAGTTTGCTGACTCATTGATTTGCTGGATTAAAAAAAAAAAACACAAAAGAACAGTGCTTTGGGTCAACTGCCGTCCTCCGGATTGGAGGGGTGGAGCTCTGCTGAGACTTTTTTAACAGGAACTATACTTTAAGTGGATGTATTATTTGTGTTACTAAGCACAACCTAGTTTGCAGTGTTTATAATTACCGTTTTACAGAGAAAAGGATCAGACTTTAAGAAGCCATTTCTGACGTTAACCATTGCTCAAATCCAGAGTCATGGGGACATTTTTGTGGGTGCGAGCTCATGAGGTCTTACGTAAAAATAGAATGTGGGGTGGCTGGGGGGAAGAATGGCGGCTCGTTCCCCGACATCCTTTGCTCAACCAGGCCTCTTGAACACAGAGGGTGTTTAGGTGAAACCTGAGGGCTCCCTCCAACCCCAGGCCCCCAGAGTGAGCCACCCCTGCTGACAAGTTAGATATGGGTGTTCCTCCCAAGCCCATGCCCTCTGCCCGGGCCATCCGTCTCGTTTACTAGTCCCTCTTCTCAGGGGACTGGGACCGCCAAGAGAACAGGCCGCACCTGTGTGTATGCCGGACCACATGCTGTGGGGAGACGTGATGAGCGAATAAGTAATCTCAGCTGCAAAGGGTCGTTGACTGCATTTGAGCTCCACCCCCCACACCCCCAGGCATGACTGTGGACACCAGCCCATGGTTTGTCTGTGGCCAGACTCACCCAGGGAAACTGCTAGGCATCCTGGGGCCGCTGGCTGGAGGCAGCTGGGTGTGATGCCCAGCAGCACCAAGTCTTGGCCTCAGCTCAGAGAAACCCTGCCTTCCTGACTTTCTAAGTAAAATATAAAATACATACACACACAATGTATAGTTATAAGGAAAATAAAAGTAGCTTTTTGTTCCCCACCTCCACTTCCAAACAAAAAACAATCTGTCAGGGAAGATTTAAGAACACTATCTTGAAACTGTTCTCTTTAAGACGATGATGGTGGTGGTGGTGATGGCACATCACATTTATTGAGCACTTTATGTGCGAGGCCCTAGTCTCAGGGCCCTATACACATTATGGCATTTTGTTCCCTACTTGAGTCCTAGGGGATAGGAGCTGCTGCTCTCTCCAATCTATAGACAAGGGACTGGTGGCTCAGATGCATGAGGTAATTTGTCCGAAGATTCCGGAATTGGAACCCAGGCCTCTCTGTTTTCCGTGGCTCTGCTTGTTCCTGGCGCTGCCCTTCACCTCCCCGTGAAGGCCGTGACAGCCGCTGGGGTACAGATGGGCTTGAGGCTCATGGAAGGGGGCATCCCAGGCTTTGGAAGTCCGCGGCGCTGATGCGCGCGTTCCAGAAGCGGGGACGCTTGGCTGGCACCTTTACCCAGGCTTGAGTAAGGTGTGCCCCTCCCAAATAAAGATAAGTATCAGATTTATGGGGGACTTTCCATTTTGTCCTCAGCGCTCTACATATGTTAACTCAATCCACACCATAACGTTATAGGGCAGGTATGATTATTACTCACATTTGAACAATAAAGAAACCGAGACACAACGAGGTTAAGGTACTTGTCCATGGTCACGCAGCTAGTAAGTGGTGCAGCCGGGATTTGAATCCTGGAAGCCTGGCCCAGAGCCCGTGTGGACTGCAGTCCCCAGGTGAGTCTGGCGGAGCAGGCGTGAGCTTGCAGGAGGCCAGGGCGGGCGGGCGGGCTGCGGACTGGCCAGAAAGCCACTCATGCTCTCTGCCTTTTTCAGATGAACATGCTGATGAGGCTGCAGGAGGCAGCCAACTACTCCAGCCCCCAGAGCTACGACAGCGACTCCAACAGCAACAGCCATCACGACGACATCCTGGACTCGTCCCTGGAGTCGACTCTGTGACAGGGCCCGGCCATGGAGCCTGCCCACCGCCTCCTCGCCTCGCCCCACGGCGCCTCTTTCCTCTGCACCATCCTGAAGATGCCCTCCTGAGCCAGTCCGGCCGCAGCATGAGCGCTGCAGGGACACCAAGCCCCCGGTCCTCCCGGGCCAGCGCCCTGGGACTCCGTCCTTCCACAGTGAGAACTGCACTATCTTCGGTTTCATTTAAATCATTGTTCTTGCCTTGTTGCTGTGACCTCCCCAAGTCAATGAAGATACTTCTCGGGAAAGGATCATCACCGTTGAAACAAAAAGGGTTAAACATGGAGACCCCACTTGAAGCTCTGAAACCAAACAGCATCCTGCCACGAGCTGCCCAGAGACAGAGAGACTGGAGCAAATCTTGAAACTCAAGACAGCACGGCTTCCCCTCACTCAGACCCTGCCAAGTGGGTCTGGCCGCCAGCACCCTCATGTCCATGCCAACTCACCCAACCGGCCATAGAGAACTGGTGCTAACTAGGCACTTGCTTTGGTCACACAACAAACGTCAGAGCCATGCACAGGGAAACCTTAGGAGAAAACACCTCGTGCTCTCTGTTCTGTTTTCTAAATGGTGCTCTCCTTCCCCGAGAGGTATTTGGCCTGTTCCAGTCCAGCCACACCTTCCCCCGTCACCTCCGGTGAGCCCACGAGTGTGCGTGCAGGAGTGAGAATGTGCCCGAGCGGACCTGCCAGGGCAGACAGCATGCGTCTGTCACCTTAGAAATGAATCAGGTTTCTTTTCTGCAAACACTGTGTCCGTGAGAATTGGTCTCCTTTGGAGAACTGATGTCCCCTTTGAGAATGAGGTTGAGTTTCTCCCTTTCTGACTCTTTGATTTTGAAGATTTGTATCCTTCCCCCTCCCTCCCGCCCCACCCCCCACCCCCCACTTCCCACTCATGGTCAGAATCAATCCTTTGGTGAAAGTGAGAACCGCAGGAGTTGAGTCTTGGTTTTCAGTTGTCCATCCTCACAATTCCACACACTCACCTCCCGCTGGGGCCTGGGTCACCACGTCCTGTGGAGTGGACCGGGACCCGATCCTCAGCACGTGGGGGAGCCGGGACCTCCCTTGCCTTTCCTTCTCGTCCTCGAGGCTTCGAAATGCACGTCGACACCTCCAGCGTGCCAGCCCCAACCTCAGGTGGGTGGTGAGGTCACCTCTCGAAAGACTTGCACTTTTCTCAGAACCAACGTGATGCAACTCAACTGGGGGGCGGCGGCCACTCCCTCCTGAAAGCCCCAGCCCCAGCCTCCGTTGGACACGCCTTGCCTGACCTCTTCGGTGCTGACCTTCCCAAAGCGATGCCTTACTGGTTTTGTACTAACCATGTTCATGGATGAGTGTCGTGCCTGCCTGGGGTCCGTATTTTTATTTTCCCCATCAGAGCAAACAGGGCTAAAAAGTCATCCACTAAGTAGGAGAACTCACGTTGCTGTGACTTTTATCTCATCCAAAAGACTTCGTTTGTATGGGTGTGTGACTATGGGAAAAAGAAAAGAAAAAAGAAAAAAAAAGATCCATTTTTTAGGTTCTTAACAGTCTCCAGCTAACACATAGGCAGAAGTTCCTCCAGGTCTATGTGATGTTGCTGGTTACATGCCGTGCTACTACATGTCTTCGACATACTGGTATCTTCCTTACAGAGTGTGGTAAACCTTTCAGTTGTTTGTTTCTGTTTTATAAGGAGAATCAATATTCCACCCCAGTGGGGGCATCTCTGTTAATGATCAGGGTTTTTATTCCATCTTTAGATTTCTATTTCTGAAGGTCCATCTCTATGTGTTTTCATTTTACCACAAGAGCTTGACCTGACACTGCTCACACTGCATTGGATAACCATTTTCTCCCTCCTCGAAAGGAAAAGGGGAATTTTTCCCACTAACTGGTGCATGGAAAAACCTCTCAACACTGTCCCAGTTTTAATCTCAGTAAACTCGGACTCTCATCTGCTAAGCCTTCATCAGTCATCTGGGTGTGTGAGTGTGTCTTGTTCTGTTCTGTTTTTCATAAAACCCTTAAACCATATAGTTAGCCTGTGACCACAGGCCAAACCCTGAGCCTTCTGGTCAACCTGAAGAGTGGTCCTTCTCAATGTATCTCCCAGTGATGACCTTACGCTCATACTGTGAATTTGGGAGGAGGTAAAATTGACTGTTCCTCATGGACAGTTTTCCCAGTCACCTTGTGAGTAGACACCTACCAATATTGTTTGAAGCGCGCGCTCTCTCTCTCTCTCTCTCTCCCTCTCTCTCTCTCCTTCCCTCTCCCTCCCTCTCCCTCTCCCTCTCCCTCTCCCTCTCCCTCTCCCTTTCCCTCTCCCTCTCTCAACGACACCTCTTTTCTTCTCCCCTCTCCCACAGACTTCCCTCCCACTGGGTCCAGGCTCAGAACCGAGACCTCTGTCCCTGGTTCTGCCTGACTAGTGAAAGTGATTCCAAGTAGTGTAGCCCTTGTGTGATTCACAACTCAGTGACCTTCCTAGAGCTTCGGGAAGCAGGGTTGTCTGATATGCACATTTCTCCTCTTGGTCATATTTTACTTTATTCGTGTCACTCACCTTTGACAAAGTGACTTTGTGCTCATTTAGGGCTCTGTCCAAAATGCTTCCATTTTGCCTTTTTCTACAGTTAGGCTAATTTTGAAATGTATGAAATTCTATGCAACATTTATGTTGAGTTACCAATGGAAGCCAAAAGTTTCTTCCCAAACTGCCAAGACTTACTATACAGGCCATAAATGAGATGGGAATGCCTTTTCCTTTAAGGTTGGGGGTGGGGTAGGGGTGGGACCAGGAACGGGATTTGCCTACACCTTCCTTGTATCTTGGGAACATTTTTTATTTAATTGTTGATGCTCTAAACTTCAGAATTCTGTGTATTCAAATTAGATTGTGGCGAATCTACTTCAAAAGGAAGAAAAATAATCCAACGTTGTGGGTATTCAACGGGAGGTTTGCTGTATTGATCTAGTTGTTTTCCAGTGGAGCAGTTTATGAAATATGTTCTATAAGATGTACATTTTTTCATTGTAACATAGAAATTGTAAATAATCGATTAAAGTGCTGCATTTTGATGAATTTTTTCTAGCCATTTTTAAAGAGAAAACTAGGAATTGAGTATTTTGTGTACGGTATGTTTCCACCCTCCCTCCCTTCCTCCTCCCCTCCCTCTCTCCCTATTTAATTTTCATTTGTCATGAGGTTTTTGGATTTTCCAGTGATCTGCTGGAGATCATGCCCCACGTCATGGAGAATAAAGCTGATGATTGTACCAGTCTTAAATTATTCATGATTCAATAAAATTGATGCTTATTTATTCAGATTAGTGGTTTGGCTTTTCTGTGCTAGAGCAAGTCCTCCTGGGAGTTCAGTTTCATGCCAAGAGGAAGTCCTTCTTATTCAGATGCAGCAAACACAGGGAGAGCCCACAACATTTGCAGACCCACCTTTGCCACGATGTCATCAACATCCTACATCCTCTCAGTTTCTCATCTGAGTTACTGCTACTCATGGGGATCTTGTAGAAATGCAGATCCTGAGTGAGCATGTCCAGGGTGGGCCCGAGACTCAAGCTTCCATGCGATGTCCGTGCTCTGAGCCCTAGACCATACTAGCAAGCAGTGTCAGTATCCCACTAGCCCACTCTTTGACCCCTTGGCACAAGAAAGACTTTTAAAAAATGTATTGAGTACCTACTAATTGCCAAATGCTTCCCAAATCCCCCAATATAATCTGCAAAATGACCCTGGGGAGGTAAATATTCTTACTCCTATTTTACAGGAGAAAAGAAAACAGGCTCAGAGAAAACAACTTGTTCTATAAGGGAAGAGGTGAGGTTTGGAGTTCCAACCCAAATCCCACCTCACTGGGCAGCTTCTAGTCTGGGGGCCTGGTTCCATGTTGGTGTTGACATCCATTGAAGAGAAAGTGTAGGCAGTGGGAGATTACTTTACATCTTAGCATTTACTTCTAACAGCAGCAACAAGAATTGGCAAGGCTTGGTTCGAAGTGAGGCCTGTGGGTTCCCAGTGAAATGGATCCTACACAGCTGGCTCAACTGCTAATGACGTGTGATATCTAACTCATCGTAATGCACAGCAGTGGCCCAACCAGGGGGAGAGAAAGAATCCAGATGGTCAGCACAGGCTGTTTTAATGCCTGTCAAAACAATGAAGGGGAGCTTGTGCAATGTTTCGGCAACAAGATGTCCTGAATTTCTAAGATTTTCCATAGCAGGTCTACACCATTGCTACACAATATATTCTGATGGCATCTATGAAATATGTTCGCTGTATGTAAAGGGCATGATGGGACTTCTGTAAAAGAAGGGAACTGTGCATATAGAGACCTATTGTGTGCCAGACACTGTACTGAGAATTTCACCCTATCACACAGAATCACATCACCTCTAGGAGGGGATGTTATCTCCATTTTCCAGGAGAAAACTGAGACGACTAATATTAAATAGCTCATATGGTAGGAGTGGACTTCTCAGTCTACCTGATTCTGAAACCCATGCCCTTTCTGCCACACGGTGATCACTGTAGGTGGGATGTTGAGGGGAGGATTACACATCCCTTCCACATTTGTTGTGTACTAGTAACTAGTTCCCCCAGAAACTTAGCAGCCTAAAGGCAACAAACATTTTCTCAATCTGTGTGGATTGGGAGTCCAGCGTGTCCTAGCTGGGTCTCACAGGCTGCAATCAACATGTCTTAAATATTTACAAGGAACATTTAAAAGCAAGAACTATCCTATCTAATAAAGAGGGAATATGCTAATTGACCCTCACACCATCGCAAAGATGACGGCGCCCACGGCCAATAAGGAGGTGATATGCTAATTGACTCTCCCACCCTTAAAGATGGCGGTGCCCACAGCCACAAGATGGCGGCGCCCAGTCCCCTCAGCCCCACTGGGGCGGCAGGCACACCCCAAGGCCAGGCCCGCCCCCAGGTGGGCCTGGCCACTCTGCGTGCCTGCCTCTGGAGTCCCCCAGTTCCCTCTGCCCCCCAGCCGCCCAGGGCCAGCCCAAGGCACAGGCAAGCCTCAGACAGCAGCTTCCCAGCTGCCCAGGGCTGGGCTGAGGGGACCCCCTCTCCAGTGCATGAATTTTCATGCACCAGGCCTCTAGTATTAAACATAATATTTAATGGTAAAATGTTGAATATTTTTTCTTTCAGATTAGGAAACAGGTAAGGATGCCTCCTCTCATCACATAACGTCACTGTCATGTAGAGACCCAAAAGGTGCAAAGAAGCAAGAGAAAAAAGTCATGAGGATCAGAAAGGAAGCAATCAGACTGTCTTTCTTCACATGTACTTAGGTAATCCAAAAGAATTAAAAAGAATAAATTGGATAAATTTGCTGGATATAAAAGCAGTACACAAAAATCAGTTGAACATCTATATGCAGCCAAAAGTTTAAAAAATTAAAAAGTTCCAATTTAAGAGCATCAAAAATATCCAATACCTAGGAATAAATGCAATGTAAGATGTGCAAGAGCTCTACACAGAAATCTATAAAACATTATTGGGAGAAATTAAAGAGAACCCAAAGAAATGGGTATGTTTATGGATTAGAAGACTCGATGGAAAGATGTCAGTTCCTTCAAAATGGACTATAGATTTGATGCAATCCCACTCAAAAGCCCAACATAGTTTTTATGGAATGGACAGGATGATTTAAGATGTGTATTGAAATACAAAGAGTGAAGCTCAGCCCATCAAGAATAGAGATATCTTTCCACCAGAAGGGAGACTTGCTATAAAGGCCATTAAGACAGTGTGGAATTGTTGAGAGAACTGACAAATAGTTCAAGAAAATAGAATAGAATAAACATTTCCAAATAATCCTAACGCATGTTTGTTCTCTTACACGGAATTATGAATAACGTCTCTGAGCAAATACCCTACTTCATGGAGAAGGGAACTTGACACAGGACACATGGCAGTGGAATCCCACTAGTGGTTCCTGCTATAAAGCTGGAGGTTGAACTGCCCTCTTAAAGGCTTGGTTAGGGCACCAGCTTGGGTAGCTAGGGTGCATGCGTTTGGGAAGTGGAAGGAGGAGTGGTCCCCTCCAGCAACCCACCTGGGGGATTTCTTGTTTCCCATCAACTTCATGCTCTAAAATTAGAGGTGCTTGTCCCTGATGTGTGGGGGCAGATGGGTGGAGATGGGAAGAGGATCCCTTCTACTCGTCTGCCACTGAGTTTAAAACTACCCCTGCTCCCTGATCACCTGGGACTGTTAGACTCAGAGTGACAGGTAACTGACCCTGATTATGCTGAGGAGTGAGGGCTGCAGCTTGTGAGCAGAAAGGAGCATGCCTGGAACTCGGAGAGCTCTGAGGATACCTCTTGCTGTTTCCATGCCTGGCAACGACTGTGTATGAGTATCTGCAGCCACCACAGACCCACAAGGCCCAGGGAAACAGTTGCTGAGACCCCTCAGAAGTGAAGGTATGGGTCATCCAAGCCTATGAAGTGCCGGCTGAGGGGTAGGGCAACCCAGAATGGGGACTGAGAAAGGAGGTGCTAGCCATGAAGACAGAAGAGAAGCAGTCCAGAGATGGAAGACGCTGATGTGGTCTTCCCATACTAGCAGTTAGCAGCTGTGCATCACTGCAGGTTGCCCAGGACCAAACCAGAGAGAGTCGGACCTGCATTACCACCATTTCTCCACCATCCAGAACTGTAATGTCAGTGCTGACATGTACACATAAGGAACTGTTGGACATTGTAATCGGGTCTCAAAAGAACTATTGGCCCAGAAAGAAACTCACTACAGACTGATTCATTTCCTGTCACCATAACCATTATTGCTTGTCTCATTTTCGGTTCTTATAAGTGTATTTCTAATAGCACATGATCTCACTCACCTAGTGGAAATAATGAACAACATAGACTGATGAACAAGAACAGACCCAGAAACAAGGAGGCACGGATCAGACTGTCGGGCCTAAGAGGGAGGGTAGGGGAGGGTGGGGGTAAAGGGGAGAGATCAACCAAAGGACTTGTGTGCAAGCATATGCGCCTAACCAGCGGTTGGGAACAACAGGGGGGTGGGGGCATGTGTGGGGAGGGGGGTGGGATGGGAATGGGGGGCATGAGGACAAATATGTGATACCTTAATCAATAAAGAAATTTAAAAAAAAAAAGATAGAGAAAGAAGGTGCTGAAGAGTGATCATAGCCCCAGGACCAGCTGTAGCATTGGACACTAACCCTCCCATTCTAAGTCTTTTTTTTTTTTTTTTTTTTTTTGAGATTGTGACCAGCCGCCACCACCTTGGAGCATCGATAACAGGCAGGGCTCAATGAGCCAAATGCATCGCAAAGCAGGGACTGCCACAGACACTGCTGATGCCTCAGTCCAGGCCCTGACTTCACCTGAGCCTGCAGTGGACAGCTGGCGCTGACAACCTCCATCTCTCTCTCTCTCTCTCTCTGCCTGAGTCCTTCCTCCAGTGCCACAGACGCTTGTTCAATCCACGTTCACAGGGGAGTTAGTGCCCCAGGGACAACCTGCAGCCAATAAGACACAGGAGTGAGGGACAGTGCCCTGCTTTCCCAGCCTCCTGTGAGACCAGTGGGAGGCACGTTCTATAGGCTCCTAGAGATTCCCCAATGGGATGGAGCCCCGAGGGCCCACGGCGGCAGTTAAGGGTCACACTTTGCTCCCTCACTCAGAGTTGTCACAAGGATGAGGCACCTAGGGCTCCCCTCCTAGAGTGAGTCCACCTTAAATTTTGTACCTGTGAGTGTTGTACTTCACAATGAGATTTTTGAAAAGCACACACTAACCCGGGCTAACCCATCTGTCTTACAGGATTCAGGGAGGTGTTGCACCCAGAGTGTCGATGTCATGAAGCACTTCCTCCATCTTCCTGGTCCTCCAGCTCTCACTCCTGTAGCCCTGCAGTGTCAGAGGCTGGGCTGGGGACCCTCAGAGGAAGGAACTGGGTCCAAAAGAGGAGGATGCAGAGGAAAGTTGTCTGGGCCCCAAGCTAAGGCTGGAGGACCACCTGACACAGGCGCTGCAGAGGGATGCCCACCCTGATGGGCAGGTGAGTCCAGATGGTCACTGGAGCTTCCCTCACACTCACAAAGTTGGATTGCTTCAAGCAGGGCTTTGGGGTCTGGAGACCTGGGTTACCTCCCTCAGAGAAGTCCCACCTGCTCTCGGGACCATAGTTTTCCCGTCTGTCTATTGAAGGCATTGGTCTTGTGGCTCCTCAATGCAGCTATCCCACTAGCCCAGGAAGCACATGGGACACAGACGGTAGCCTCCCCCTTAGCCCTGGAGAACTAGAATGCACGTCTCCCAGCTCCTGCAATCCAGGCTGCAATTACAGGCCCATTATACCTCAGAGTGGCCACGAGGGGGTAGCAAAGCCCAAGCAATGCCATTCAATGCCAATCCATGGGCTTTGCCTTTCAAAATTCCCTCTCTCTCTCTCTCTCTCTCTCTCTCTCTCTCTCTCTCTCTCTCTCTCTCTCTCTCTCTCTCTCTCCTTCCCCCCCTAATTTAGGTAAAATATTTTTTAAAAATTGAGTGTGGTATTTTCCCCTCTGCTCCATGCTTGGAGGATGAAACTGAATTCCCTATAAAGAAACAGGAAAAGGAATCGATGTGTTCCAGGCATCTTCCTAAGCCAAGTAATTTGCCTCTGTGGATTTCTGTGATCCACATAACAAGCATGTGCCATTGGCATCCTCATCCGCTCTCTACAGAATGACTAGTTAAGGGACTTGTCAGTCTCACTAATCAGGGACAGACTAAGGGCTTGAACCCAGGGCCTGCCCAATTCACTGCACCCCACCCTGGACCTGCAGCTGCCCAGGTGCTCACATCCTTAATTTCATGGGTGGTCCACCTGGGCTCTGCACTTAGAGCATTATTACACTTAGAATAGGGAAGTGGGGCTCAGGGAGGGGAGAGAAATGGTCCCAGAACACACCCTGAGCTAATGGTGCTGCCAGAACAAGAACCGGGTGTCCTGGCTTCCTTTCCTGGGTAACTACGGAAGTAAAGAGGCCCACAGGCTTTGGAGCTGTACAAATTGGGCTCAAATCCCAGTTCCACTATTTGCAAGCCGTGCACCTAGGTAGGCAGTTATTCCCTGAGCCTCAGTTTGCTCATTTGTAAAATGAACTTGCCAATATACACCTGTAGTAAATGCTCTGTCCCTCTCAGCATCTATCATCCGCTTCTTCCTAACCGAACCCTGATATTGCACCAGGTATCTGCCCTTCCCCCACTGGGTGATGTGACTCAAGGAGGCGGACACCATCCCCTCCTCCCCACTCCAGGGTGGAGTATATGGTCTAAAGTTAAACCCAGTCTGTTTCCTAGGTGTTAGGTCTTTAAACATATGCTACTTGCAGGAGCCTTTGCAGAAGGGAGGTCTTACTGGAAAGTTTCTTATCTCTTAAGAGAGATTCTCAGAGCAGATCCGATGCCTCTTCCTCTGACTATTGTCATGTCTGGAGGTGACCTGGACCTGGTGCTGTCATCTTGAGATCAGCCTTAGGATGAAGTAACCCGAGGGGAGCAGAGCAGAGATAGAACCAGATTTGCTCGAGGTTGTCCGGCCACTGACTCATCCTTCTGAGAGCCCATCCTCCCTGGGGACTTGCAGTTAAATGAGATAATAAAGGCATTGGCCTAAGTCTAGGTTGCTGTGACAAGCCTTTGGGAGCAGCACCAGGCAGATTCTGTCTGAGGGAGGAACCTCCTGCTGAGATAAAGCTGTAAACCTGAGGGCAGGGTCTGGGGGCGCTAAACCAATGGAAGCTGCTTCTCCTTCTTTTCTTAAAAAAAAAATATATGTATTTTATTGTTGACAGTATTACAGATATCCTCCATTTTCACCCCCGCCTTTGCCCCTCTACACCCAGCCCTTGTCCCACCCCAGGCCTTCACCACACTATTGTCTGTGTCCATGAGCTCTGCATATATGTATACAAGTTATTTGGTTCATCTCTTCCCATCCCCTCTCCCTTTGCCACCTGAAATCTGTCAGTCTGTTCCATGCATCCATGCCTCTGGACCTAGTTTGTTGGTCAGTTGATTTTGTTCATTAGATTCCACATATAAGTGAGATCATGCGATATTTCTTTCTCTAACTGGCTTATTTCACTTAGCATAATATTCTCCAAGTCCCTCGATGCTGTCTCAAAGGGAAAGAGAGCCTTCTTTTTATAGCTGCATAGCATTCCATTGTGTTAATGTACCATAGCTTTTTTATCTACTCATCTTCTGATGGGCTCTTGGGCTGTTTCCAGATCTTAGCTATTGTAAATAACCCTGCATAAACATAGGGGTGCATATAAGGCAAAGAAAACTAATGTGAGAACATTGTGTGAGAACCTATTTCCTCAAATATGTATACATAAACTAGGCCTCTGTAAACTAGTCTGTTCAAGGCCTTGTCAATAACTAGTAACTGTTCAGTCCTGGTTATTTCCCCCATAACTACAGCTTTAAAAGGAGAGTTTTCTTAGAATACAAACCTTAGGTTAGCACTGCTTGCATCATCAGTCCCAGTAAATCAGTCCTTTTGGCTTGAGAATGAGGAGTTTAGTGGCAGCTGCTTGCTGACATGAAACTTTTTGCTAATAACAACCAAAACACAGCTCTCTCACCCCTTGATCTGCTTTGCTTAGTTTATTAGTGAATGCTGGGAGAGGTATTTACAGAAAAGTTTAGTATCGTGTAGAGGTGGCCTGTCCTTTCCCATTGGGGTGCCTATGTGGTGTAAATAATCCTATTTTAATCCCAGTCTAAACATGGGCCTAAAACAAGATGTTTGTGCCAAGAAGAATTTACCCCTGATGGTGGGAGGTGGGGGGTTAGGGATGAGCTGGGTAAATAATAGAATCATCAGCCCCACCAAGCTGGGGCAGAGGGTGACGTGCACATTTTCATTGCTTCAGATTACCAAAGAATGAATTTAAATTTTCCTTTTCCTTTTAATCAACACCTTACTCTATAGTATTTTTGTCATTTAAACTATAAAGAATGTGGTTGTGTTTTCTCCCTAGTAACACATAGAAACACATACAGCTAACTATACAAACATGTTTGGGGTTTTAAAAAATAAACGTTTTATTTTGGGATAATTTTGGATTTACAGAAAAGCTACAAAGATAGTACAGGGAGTTCCTTATATGCTCATCACTCACCTTCTTCAATGTTAACACCTTACGTCATGGTACATTTGTCACAATCAATAAACCAATCTTAATACATGATTATAATATGTAATTATTAACTGAAGTCAACACTTTATTCAGATTGCTACTGCTTTTACCTAATGGTCTTTTTCTGCTCCAGAATCTTGTCTGGAATCCCATGTTGCACTTAATTGGGCTTGTTTTGCATCAGCATCAAAAAGTCTTTTTTAACTTATTTTAAAGTAAAACCATCAACTCAAAATCAAGGAAATATTTTGTCTTTTTGGAGAGTGTAAAGTTTTAGACTTAGGTAGGTCTTGGCCAGGACAACCATTTTTATAGTTAACCCTTTGCACTCGGATGTCGAGTGTGACTCGACACGGTTAGCATTATAATAAAGGAATCGAGAAAAAAAGCAAGGGAGTGCAAAGGGTTAATTAATACTGTCTTTCCAAATTCAGCTAAAGACACCTTTTACCAGAGGGAGTAACTATTTACCAAGAGGACCCCCTGTGGAGTCTGAAGTTAGTAGTGGGGTGTGGGAAGGGATGGAGATTTGGGTTCTATGGTGCCCCTGCCCTTAGTGGGAAGAGAATGTGCTAGACTCTCTGCCTTCTGGAAATTGGGGGAGAGTTACTCAGCCTGTTTCCCATTGTGTCAAAGGCTTATACTGAGCCTTCCATGCAGGGTTACAGTAAAATTAGGTGCAGAGCAAATGAAAGCTGCAGCACTATGCCCAGCACACTAGGACTCCGGAGCCATTTCTGTTATTTTTTTATATTTGAAAAAAGGGAAAAAGAAGCATTTTGGAAATGTTTTGCTTAGTAGCTGCTTGTTTTAACTTATTGCCTCTAAGTAAAAACATTTTCTTACACCATCACTGTCTACAACCACATTCCAGATATATTCTTCTTTTTTAAATATATTTTTATTGATTTCAGAGAGGAAGGGAGAAGGCAAGAGAGATAGAAACCTCAATGATGAAAGAGAATCATTGATTGGCTGCCTCCTGCACACCCCCTACTGGGGATCGAGTCCACAACTCAAGCATGTGCCCTGACCTGGAATCGGAACCGTGACCTCCTGGTTCATAGGTTGACACTTCAACCACTGAGCCACGCCAGCTGGGCCCAGATACCTTCTTCCCTCTGCTCTTTCTGGGTGTTCCTTGAAATGATATGGTGTATGCTTTCCGCTTCTTACCCCATAAAAATCACATCATCCTTCAAGGTTTTGAGCAAATGTCTCCACAAAGCCTTCTCAGATGATCTAGTACTGGGGAGAGGACATAACCAGGAAGATCTCTGAATCTGTAAATGGGGTTGAAAATAGTCATAAGTGTGGATGAAAGGAGATAATGTATATGAAATGCTAATTATTGGATCCAGCACATAGTACATTCCTCTAAAGAAAAAGAATAGCTTTTCTTTTAGGTAGTGCCAATGAGAATGGGAAGAAAACCAGGAAGTCTAAGGATGTACATACAGGGACAGGCCTCAGTGGTTGATTCCTTGTATGGAGTGGGAAGGAGAGGGAAGAGACAGGGATGACACTTGGGTGTCTAATTTTTGAGCAAGAGAAATGAAGGCATTCATGGAGTTAGGGACAAAAGTGGGTTGTTTGTTTGTTTTTTGTTTTCTGTGGAGGTTTCATTTTTGTTGTTTTGTTTAAATGGAATGTTGCAACTAGAAGACATGGCACTTGGTTCTAGACATGTGGACTTTAACAAGTTCTTGGGACACCCAACATATCCAAAGACTGTTGACTATATGGGTCTGGATCTGAGGAGAGAGGTATTTGAGTGTCTTTTTCTCTTTCTCTCTTTCTTTCTCTCATGGGCCTAAGTCATCCTTCAACTCATTTGAAGGATTTATAACTTCCAGACCCATGGTTTAGACTCTAGAGTATCTCTGTCCCTCCTTTTAATTTAATTTATTTATTCACTCAACACATATCAAACACCTACTATGTGTTAGGGACAATGCACGACACTAGGAAAACAGTATGCAAAATGGACATGGTTCTCACCCTTGTGATGCTCAGCTGAGACACTAACGTGAGACAAACATTCAGCATTTGTGGTTCTTAAGTAAAGCTTTATGAACACAGGGAGTAGCATATAATTTTAAATTTTCCAGAGTATTGTTTTCCCTTGCTGGGTTTTAACTTTTATTACTATAGGAAAAGCTTTATTTACACTATACTAATATAATGTTTATTGCTTTGAATTCTACCTTGTCTTACGATAATATTGCTACCTCAAATTTTTTCACTTACATGTCATAATTTTGACCACTGCTGAATTTTCTCTCTTCTAACATGTGAGTTATTTTTCCACTTTACTTTTTTATTTGTTAGAACTGAGATTTAAAAAACTCATAACATAAAATTTACCATCTTAGTCATTTTTAAGTTGCAGTTCAGCAGTGCTAACTAGATTCACATTGTTGTATAACAGATCTCTAGACCTTTTTCATCTTGTAAAGCTGCAACTCTGTACCCATTGAACAACAACTCCCTATTTCTCACCCCACCCCTGCATTGCAACCACAATTCTTTTTGTTTCTATGAGTTTGACTATGTTAGATACCTCATATACGTGGAATCGGATAGTATTTGCCTTTTTATTAGTAGCTTGTTTCACTTAGCATAATGTCCTCAAGGTTCTCACATGTTGAACATGTGATAGGATTTCTTTCCTTTTTTAAGGCTGAATAATATTCCATTGTGTGTGTATACCACATTTTTTTTATCCATTCATCCTTCGATGGACATCTGGGTTGAGGAAGCTACCGTAAATAGTGAGTGACATGATTATGAGTACCTCTTGGTTATTGTGGATAATGCTGCAATGAACTCGGTGTGCCTCCAGATGCAGACATTAATCCAGCTCATGCCTGAAGATGGTTTTGACTATAACTAAAATTGCAGGCTTGAGCTGGCAGGGAAGAGACCGTGGGCCACTTCTGGCCAGGATCCCATCTCTGGTTGTCTGAGAGCAACAGCAGAGTGAAGGAGAAATACCCTGAGTGACTCAGAGCAGAAAGTTTCCTGTCTGAAAGGGCATAGGCCGACCCTGTGCAGGACACCATGCTCAGCACTTTCCTATGGAAGGAGAAGTGTGGAAGGTTTCTTGAATTTAAAAAATTATGACAATAAAGTTTTCTTTTTCAAATTCCCATGATCATAAATAATAAGGAAAACAGGAACAGGCTCAGCAGGGGAGGATATGAGAACCTCAGCATGGAGGAGGCGCCTTGTGTTACTTGGAAAGAGAGTTCATTGTGAAAAGAATATAGTCACACTTCAAATGTAATACAGACTACTGAAATTTAAGCTTAACATGTGTTCTGACTATTGGGATGTGGATTATGATAATAAAGAAAGTGGGTCTGTGTGGCTGATGCAACAGGGACCAATCTCTCAAAGGACGCAAAAGCCCAGGCCAGAGTTCTAACCTGATGTTCTTAACTCTCTCGGCTGTTTACTCTCTTAAAGAACTTCAGTTTCACTTGGAGGGGGCCGGAGTCTGAATCTGGACTCCCAGGTCATGCCTGTGGGTGGCATTCCTAATAAAATCAGTTCATGCACAAAAGTCAAGACCAGCTATGAGTTTCTTTGGGGACTAGGAACTATGCTTTCAAGGAGAAAAGGGAAAACCACTACAAACTTAAACCACTTAAACTTTCATTGGTTTCTCTTAGTCCATCATTTCAGTCCTTAGAGAAGAGGAGAAGGAATATTGCAGACTCGACTTGTTGGTACTCTACTGGAGCTTCTTTACTTGTAACCATAGCAAATATGCTTATTTTGTGGGACAGGGAAGCAGAGAAGGCGCTGGCCTGGGAGTCTGAGATGGGTTCCTGTTCCAGCTTGGCCACTAAGCAGCTGGGTGGCTTCAGACATGTGCCTTCCCCTCTTGAGTATCAGCCTACCTTCTGTAAATCCCTGCAGCACTCAGACTAGACGCTTCGTTCATTTCAGCTCTAACACTCTGTGAATTAATGATATCATTTGTGCCTTGGATGCATTCTACTTTTTATTTGGCATTTGTTCATTTGATACATATATACATATATAAAAATCTGTACATGGTAAAAATACAAAATATTTCTTTATAAGTTATGCAATTAAACAGCTACCTTTTTAGAGTTTAAAAACCATTGCAAAAAAAGAGAGAAGGAAATCTAGTCAGTCCTTTAGAGTCACTCACAATAACCTTGGTATAAAATACCCATACAATACGTGTGTACAAAATAGTGTACAGTTCATAAAAGCTGTGCAAAGACAGCAAAGTTCGGTAAAGAAAATAATATCAAAGAGGCTTGTGGGTCTCTCTCTCTCTCTCTGTTCATTGTGCCCAGTGCTCAGGAGCTTTGCAGGTCAGTGAAATCTCCCCAGAAATAATACAAGGGCATAAGGTAGAGTGCTTGGTGCATATACTATGGATGCAGAAATTATTAAAAAAAAAAAAAAGCTTTAACACACACATACAGAAATAGAGACTGACGTTTCCTCCCATTTAGGGAACTCAATTCTTTGCCCAGAGAGTGTTTAGAATATGACAGAAAAGACTCAGGATTTATGTTATACCTTAGGCCAGAAGGTCCAGGTAAGTATTCTTTCTTTTTGGAAATTCTTGAGTTTTCTCAGGGCAGTGTCTTGGGAAGACGGGTTACCAGGATCTGGAGTTGGGTAGGAGGCCCTTGCTACCCCAGATAGGGAGGTGGAGGGATCTAGGACGTCAGGGCTCTTGGAGTTAGAAGCTTGTTGTGGCTCCTACCTGGATTTCCTCCTCCACACAGGGTCTCCCACCTCATAGGGTTATCGCTGCTAAGGACTAGCAGGGCCTGGCTCCCAGCTAAACCCAGGCTGCGAGTGAACGCCCCACTGTGTTTAAAATAGCTTGCAATAAAGATGGAGGGGAGCCCTTGTGTACAAGTTAAAGCTGGGGCCAAGGCCTACATTTAACTTGTGTGGAGAGGGCTGTTGAGAGGTGGTGCCTGGGGAGGAAATGTTCCTTTGGGCCATGGTAGGGGCTGAGGCGCCCTTGACAAGGCGACGGGTCCACCGCGGGAACCAAGTGAACACCCCACTGCACCCACCTCTCCCATTTCAAAGCACTTGGAAACAGTACCCCGGGCGGGCGAGGGAGGCTTCTAAGACACCGTGATCTCCTCCTCCTCGCCCTCCTCCTCCTCCTCGGAGTCCGAGAAGTCCGAAGGTTTGCCTGGGCTGCTCGAGTGCGCGGGGGAGGCGGGCAGGGGCCCTTCCAGTCGCGGGTCCCGCAGGTGCCGAGGGTCGAGGGACGCGTGATAGGCCAGGCGGTGGCGGGGGCTGGCCCGGCCCTCGTCCTCCTCCTCCTCCTCGTCCCCCGGGCCCTTCTGGCCCACGTCGCTGAGGTCCGGGTGCGGATTGAGTTTGGTGGGAAGGGTCTGCTCGCGGCAGCCCCCGCTGGACAGCAGCTCGCGCTCCTTGGAGTTCCGCCACTTCATGCGTCGGTTCTGGAACCAGATTTTCACCTGGTGCGCAGAGAGCAGGGCAGAGGCCGAGGTTAGCGCAGACCCCTCCTCAGAGATGGGGGCTTGGGGCGGGGCACCCGGCGGGATGCTGGGGGTGGGAAGGCAGCTGTGTCCTTCCCCTCCTGGCCTGCCCCCCATCCCCTGATGTGGGTCTCAGCATTAAATCCCCTCACCCCCACCTCCACTTCTCGCCGCACCCAGGCCCAGACGGTCAGGGGTGGGGCGCTGAGTCCCCGGAGGTAGGGCGGGTAGAGGAGGGGGCTGTCCCGGGCAGCCCCGAGAAAGCTGGGTCCTGCATGCATTCCCTCCCTAGGCCGTACTTTCCGCTTCGGAACAAGGGGACCCAAGGGGTTCCAGAAAATTGTGAGATTCCTGGGGGAGGGGGAGCTCGTGAAGACGGGGCTGTGGGGGAAGGCTCTCACTTGGGAGTCTTTCAAGCCCAGCTTGGCTGCCAGCTTCTTGCGGTCGGGCTTGCTGATGTACTTCTGCTTCTGGAACATCTTCTCCAGAGCCTTGCGCTGCACGTCGGAGAACACGGCTCGACGCAGCATGCCCCGGCGGGGCTTGCCGCGCGCGGCCAGCGGCCAGGAGAAGGTCCCGGGGATGGGCACGACGCTGGAGGACGCTGCGGGGGGCGGGGAGGGGGGGAGAGGGGCGGGGGGGGTAGTGAGTGGGCGGGGCCCGCCGCGGTGGGAGCACCTGCCTCCCCAGCGTCACCTCCCCCCGGGTTGTCTCTGCGATCCCTTCATCTCTTTAAAGTTCGCCCTTTTCTCGCCCTGGAGAACCGGCCACGAACCTACAAACCTTCGAGAGCGAAGGGCGCTTTCCGCCCAGATAACGTTCCCTTTCAACCGTGCAAACCCGGGTTAGGTAAAGCGACGGACACACAGAAAACAGCTCCCACAGCAGCCTGTTTTCGTTTTTCCGTTCACCGGTCTCAGGGAAACAAACCTGCGGACCTCAGCTAACATAGCAACAGAAAAAATAAATTGCAACAATAAACTATCCAGCTGAGGCCACTGGGTTTCCTTCTTAAGCTTTTATTACCTTGGTGGCTTTTGCCTTCTTTCGATGAAAATGAGGTGCTTTACTGATTCCATAGCGAGGAGAAAAATCCTCTTTGGATTTTTTAAAACCCAATCAGTATTCATCTTTTTATATATATATATATTAATCTTTCCTCCCCTCCCCCACAAAACGTAAAGAATTCGGCCGGAATACATGAAAAGTGGCAGCTAATTAGCACATTGACCGATTCCCAATGGGTATTGGCATGATAAAAAGGAGGAGAGTTTCGCTTTAAGGGAGGGGGGGGGAACCCAAAAGAAACAGAGACTCTAATGAAGCGTGAATGGTAATTGTGTAGTAATGAACTAACAGAAAAAGACTGAGGACGAGCAGCGAAAGCCATCTATTACTGGGACAAAAGAGATTTACACTTTCAAACTAAACACAACTGCAGGCCAAGACCATCGGGAGAATACTGATGGCAGAGGCTTCTCTCCCGCGAATCATTTTCATTAAATGGACATGAAAAGCTATTTATAAAGCTCGGGTTGTTTTTGTTAGAGCATTGAGATGGGAGAGAAAGGGAGCAAATTCCATTATCAGCCGCAGCATGAATGGTGGTGGCGGTGGTTGGTGAATTCTCTCTCCCCCTTTTAAAAATCAATTGCTTGTTTCTCTGGCTGATAGTTGGGAGTGCGGTCGTGGCTTTCCCATCCCCCACCGACCATGCCCATCTCCTGTCTGTATAGGGGCTCCTCGGTGGCCTTCTAGCGTCTTGACCAGGTGCAGAGTTTTTGAGCCAGCCCTGGGGCTCCAGGAGGAAAACCTCGTGGAGCCTGTTTAAGGTGCTTCTTTTTTAGACGAGGAACAACTCCGGGCTTCCCCCAGATTTATTTTATCAGCCTAGGGGTCCTTTAAAAAATATAGCTGTGGGGGAAGGGTATGAGAAGAGGTTGGGAAATCAGGTTGGATAAAGAAGTTTGGGGGGTTGTGGGAGGTTCTAGCCTCCCTTCTCCAGGGCGACCCCAGGCATCCCACACAAGAGGGCACCCCATGTGGTCTCGTGGAAAGCCCGGAGCCCTGAATGGGTCTTAAAAGGAAATTAGCCCCGGCTGGTAGGTGTCTCTGGGTAGTTCGGAGGGGCGAGGGCCGGTCTGTGTGTGGCTGCCCGGAGGAGCTGACCAATTGGTCATGGTGCTGAAACCTTTGTGGGGAATCGTGGCCAAGTGCACTGACTCTGTGGGAAAACGGCGGCGTGAAGGGATGCCAACAGCTCCTCGCCGGGGAGGGAACCGCCTCAAATTGGGACCATGACAATTCCTGCTAATTTGTAGAGCAGGGAATTGGTGCAAAGTGTCAAGCAGTCACCGCTTGTGCTAAATAGGGCATCAAATTGGCGCGACGGATTCGTGAATGTTGTACGCCTCGCAACCTCTGAACCAGAGCATAACCCCGAGGGGTGGACAGAGAAATATGGCTTCGGAGCAGGGAGCGACGGGCTGGAACTGGGGCGCCGCTCAGCCTCGCGAAGGGGAGGGGGGGGTGAGACCTACCTGGGAAATACGAAGATCTGATGAAAGGCTGGAAGGAACCTTCGAAGTAGGGAAAGGCGAAGGTCTTGGGAGGGCCGCTCTGGAGCAAGGCGGGGGATGCTTCTGGAAGAGAAGGAGGGAGGAGGGAAAGAGAGAGGGAGACAGAAAGGGAATTTGATCACGCACTTGATTATTCTGCTCATTGAATACATGATTTGATTAACCCTTAGGCTGGTTTCAAAGGCATCTTCTTCAATGTGTTCACAGAATAAAATCTAATATTTCCCTAACATGTCTCATCTATGGAAATTTTTCCTTCATCCCCAAAATAGTCCTCAGAGTTGTCTCTTGCTCTCCCCCCCCTCCCCCAATCTCATCCTAGGCACTAATGAGATAGGTAGGAGTGAGGTGAGGAAGAAAAGAATTGCAGGTCCATATACCAACCAAGCTAGTAAATATATTGTCTTGGGTTAAAAATAAATAAATAAAAATTGGCTCCCTGAGGCTGGAGGGCCGAAACACAGACGCCCAGCAGCGCGCGCTCCGTTTAGCTGCGCCAGGGAACTGGGCGCTCCCTGCGACTGAGCTGCTCAAGTTCATCCTGAGGGTGGGGCGAGCCTGGAAGCTTTTCTTCCCGGGAATCCGCCAAACCTAAGTCTCCCACGGCGCGACGTGAGGCCTCCGGGATAGCGCGCACACGTGTGCGCCGATGTGTGCGTGGGTACCCGCCGCGTACAGGAAACTGAGGCGAGAAGGACTCTGCACCTGGCCGGGCCCTCAGCGTTTTGCGCTCACTTACCATTTCTGGGCGCCGAGGAGAGAATGGCGTTCACTCCAAACTTCAGAAACGTAGGCTCGCTGGCAGGGGAGACGGCAGTCTGCGGCGATCCGCCCCGCCGGCTGCCCGGACTAGGGGAGCCCAGGTCCGAGGCCACGGTGTCTGTGAGATTGGCGGGGGTCCCCTGCCTAGGGGGCGACATGCTGGCCGTGGGCACGCTGCGGGGCAGGTAGGCAGGGGGTCGGCTGATGCGGATGAGATCCTCGACCAGGAAGCTGGAGTGTCCGGAAAATGCCGACTGCAGAGACTGGGGCAGCGTTAAGGTGGGTGTGGGGCGCAGGAGGCTGGGGTACCCGGCGGGGGGCGCGAGGAGCCCAGGGAACATCATGTTAGGCGCGAGGCGGGCGTACTAACCCTTCTTCCAGTGGCGGAAGGGTAAATGCCTCGCTTCCCGCCCCTCCCGCCCCCGCGGTACCCTCTCTCTTGGGCTTAGCGAAAGTCTCCAAATAAGGAACGCTGCCACTTGGGCGCCTGCGAGTCCTCCGTGGTCCTCCCCGTCGAGGTGATGGTTTTATAGGGGCCCGCCCGTTAAAGCGCTTTGAAAAGTGACAGCTCTGACAATGAAGTTCAACAAAGTTCTCCACTCGAGCTTCATTCGCCAGAGGCTCTGGGCGCTCTGATTGGCGCAGGGGTGCAATTTATGATTGGATTAGTCTTCATAAGCATCGCCCGCACAATGGGCCGGCAACAAAGGCTGGCGCGCATCAATTCTGCATATCGACCGCCTCTTTGCAATACAGCGCATCCCCAAAGCTCTTGCCGGGAGTTTTTGTTCCGAAGCAACGCCGGGCTAATTAAATGCCTATTTAGAAGTTTCAGATGACATCTTGCCTCATAGAAAAGGAATTATTTAAAGAACGCACTAAATTTATTTGCAGCTCCCCTGCTGAGCCTAGAAAATAAATCAATAAATATTCATAGAAATTCACCTCCAGGCAATCAGTAAAATAATCCTCCCTCTTTGGGGGGAGGGCAACGGAAAATTTCAAGTCAATGAGCATGAAAATATACTCCCTCTTCCGTCTCTAGTCCTAAACGTTACTGCAGCTGAGGCATAAAGCAGATATGAGAGGTGGGTTGAGTCAGTGTGTGGAGGGGGTGCCACTCTAACAAGCCAGGGGGACTTGAAGTTGATGCTTAGGGGCTACTGGCTGCTAGGGGTGGAGAGGTCTTGATTTGAGTTATTTCATTTTGCGAAACTCGTTGGGTTTGAGCACGTTGGTGGATACCTGAACAGTAAAGGGAATCTCCTTATGTAAACTCCCAGCAACTTGAAAAACGATTTTCAGCCACTTTTCTCTGGGAGTGTCACCAGTCAGCGCTCTGCAGCTCGCCTGGGGCTGGGGCAGAAGGGCGCACCTCTCCCGCGGAGGGTTTCCGCTTGCCAAGGGCTTCCCCGGCCAGAAGCTGCCGAACCCAGGGTGCCCAGAGGACAACGAGGGTGCTACGCAGGCCATTCTACAACCTCAAGGAGCCTTGGGCAGTTTCAGCTGAAATTCACTTACAGCCTGAACTTTTAAAGCCACAGTAGTGACGATAGGGAATTGTCCTACCTACTCGTGGCGGGGCGCTTAACTTGGTCAAGGTTTTGCAGCTTCTTAATTAACTGCCATGTGCAAAAGCCCGAAAACAGAGCGAAGGCCGCGCTTCCCAAGAATGCCGGTCCACATCAGGAAAGCCCATCCTTGATTGGGGCCTCAGACAAGACTATTCCTGCAGACAGACCTTCCCTCTCCTCGGAGGGGGCGCTGAGCCTGGATCCCCCGGTTTCTCTGCTCTGCGAGATAACAGATGTGTTAAATGTCCCATTCATTTCTTTAGTGAGGCTAAACCTCCCCCAAGAGAAGTGTGCAGCCTCGCCAGGCCTCCCTGATCCTATTAACCATGAACTAACTGTCACCTTCAGCTGGGTTTCCTTTTTGCTTTTTAACACAAAGCTTTCTCAAAAATCTTATTAACCAGCTTTATTTCTCCGGATGGTTTTGTTCGAGGCATTTTGTCGTTGATGATCTCCATGTCGCTGCTTTAACCATTCAATAAAAGTGCATCTGCGATTTATATCACATTACACCAGAAACGGAGCCTGCTAACGTTCTCCCTTGATTCAAATTAAAAAGTTGTTGAGGGGCGGGCTCTGGAGCCGAATGAATCAGGGCTCGAAGGCGACGCGCGAGTAGGGAGTTTCTGCGCCCCTGACTGCGCGTGGACGCGTCCTGGGCGGCGGGCGGTGGAAACCCCGAGGGCAAGGAAGGACTTTTAAGTAAGTGATTATTTAAATACGGGAAGTACCTGGCTCCAGTTCATTGGAGACCCCGGAAGAGGGAGGTCTAGGAAGAACTCGAACAGTTACCTTTTTTGAAGTTTTCCAATAAAGTAAGGGAGAAAAAATCCAAAGCATTTGAACACCTGTGCTTTAACTTTGCCACAAGACCAAGTTTTCCATCACAATCACCACCATCCTCCCCAACTGCGTTCCGGAAGCCACAGGAAGGACTCTGTATTTTTGTATTCTCTCCCCCTTCCCCCCCTCCCCCGCCCAACCCCTTCATTTTGTCCTTCCCCTCCTTTCTTCCCTCTTTCCCTCCCTCCCTCCGGGGAGCAGTGGGAAGGAGGCGGGCAGCAACTACAGGTGTTGGGTTTCGCATCTAGGAAGTGCTTGCTCAACTTCGGGAGATCAGAATACAATCTGTTTGTAGGGTTTTGTTTTGGGGAGCAGTGAGAACTCAAAGCCAGACTAGGGCCTTCCTAGCCACCACCCCCCCCCCCCCCCCGCCCCCTTCCCTAGGCCTCCTCTCCCGCTGGGACACTCTTCTGGAAGTAGCTATTGCCGTTATTATCCTGCCCACTGACACGCTCCACCCCAAACACACACATGGCCACTCTGCCTCACTATAGACTAACCGCTGCTCTCTTCTCCTCTTTGAAAAGGGGGCGCTGACATTTTTTGGAATGTGGGTCAGCCCCTTACTGCGACCCACGTGGACCCCACTTCCAGCGGTCTGCAAGCATTCTTAAGGCGCCAAAGACGAGCCGGGAGGGCGGGAGAGAGGGCTGGCCGCCCGTGAAAAGGCAAAATAAATCCGAAGGAAGCAAGAAATCGGACGAAAGGATCTTACGTTACGTGATCTCCTTGAACGCGTCTTTTGAAACTCCTGGATGGCCCAGGGGCCGCGCGGCGCGACGCGGCGGCCGCGGCTAAGACCTGTGACTAATGCGGTTTGACCCGAGCCCGCGGGTTTGTGCGCCCTGCCATTCATTGTAACGTCGTTATCTTCAAGTTTGTGTCGGAGAAGTCACTCGCGCCCTCTATCCCCGAGCTGGGCTGTCTGTTTCCCTTTCAAGGGAGAAGAGGTCAGGAGAGGGAAAGAGAATCGGAGGCCCTATCCGGATCCCAGCCAGTGCGGCGAGCGCGTTTGCTGGGCCCGGGAGGCCGCAGCAGAGCGGGCTGAACTCCGGGGTGGGGGGTGGGGGGGGAGGCTCCCTGGACCCACCGGAAGGGCTCTCAGAACCGGTTCTGAGGGGTTCTTTTCCCCAGGACAGGGGAGAGTGGGAGCGTCCCAAGCCAATGCGCTGCGCTTTCGTTGCTCGCAAGCCCCTCTCCAGTGTGGGCCGAGCAGGGAGCGCCCCTGGTAAGCGCTGGCCCCGGAGGGAGGCGAAAGGCGCTGCAAAATAGAGAGCGGCTGGAGATTCCCGGTCCTCCGAAAAGATGCCGTGACTCCGTTAGGGAAGGTTTGGACCCTAAGGTTCTACTTTGCATAGCGGGCTGGAGCTTCCAACAGAGCGGATATTGCAAGTTTGGCAGGACGCGGGGCAGCAGAGTCCGGGTGGGGGGTTGGGGGAGGGGTGAAGCACCCGCCGCCTGGCTTCTGTGGTTTTGCGGGGAAAGAGAGAGCCGACCCTGTAGGCAAAGGAGGAGGGCGGCGAGGCTTGGCTGAAAGAGCTGTCCTGCCGCCCCAGTGCTCCAGGCAAGCCGCTCTATTAAGACACCGCTAAGGGCTCACCTTTAGAATAGGCCACAAGGAGCTACCGGCCGCCCAGCCCTTTCTAGCATCTCCCTCCACCCCCCATTCCTTTCACACTCACCCCCCGCCCCCCTTTTCCTTGAAAATCCTTCTATTGTGCCAATCAAGCAGATGGTTTGCAGGAAATATAGCTTGGCCTCGCTGACCGAAACTAATTTTAACTAGCTTTCCAAGCCTGAAACGTTTGTTTTGCTCTTACAAAATAGCCCCCAAAACAGCTGGCAAGGGTGAATTAAACCCATTAAAGACACATTTATAAGAAATTATATTCACATAGATTGCCCGAACCCCCTTGAGCTGCCTATGAGAGGAGATGAGCGCATTTAAATGAAAATGTCGCTGGCAGCTCCCCTCCTTAACGTAGCCTGAAAGTCTCAAAACATTTTACTAAATAGATTAACTTGACTATTGTCTTGCATCACATTTATCAGCTTCATTAAGTGAATAGCTGAACAAATATATTACGCATGCATGAAAAGCTCTTTTTCCAGGAGCCTCATTGTATCCTCAGCCCTGACAGGTGGTTAACTGTGTGTTGTGTTTTTTTGTGGGTTTTTTGTGTTTTCTTTCTTTCTTTTTTTAACCCGAAGAAAGAGGATCTCTGCAGAGCAGGGTGGAGCACAGTGCTGCCTTGGTCGTACTTTAGCTTGGACCCTTGGGCCCAGGGCTTTTCACACTGTGAGTTGTTGGCAAAGACAACCGAAACCCATTCAAAAGAATAAAAATTAAATTTTGGTGAGCCAATCCTTGAGTGTTTTCTCTCTCCATCACACCTCCCACCACCACCATCCCCTTGTTTGGCAAATTTACTTCTTTTCAAATGCTGATGTTTCTCTCTCTCTCTCTCTCTCTCTCTCTCTCTCTCTCTCTCTCTCTCTCAATATAAATTGCCTTTGCTCTTCCTTCTCTGAAGATTTCAGGGTTAGATATATTTTGAACTCAAATTTGGATCCATTTCACTTTACTGTGTGTCTTTGGGAAAAGTCCTTGTCTTCTGGGCCTCAGTGTCCCTGTATGTAAAGGGAGTGTTGTGCGAAAGAGTGCTTAAGAGCCTTTCAGTTCTGACCTTGTAAGGTTTAAAAACTCATCTTTCCGTCACCGCTCAGCTAGCCCCAGCTGCTCCCAGCCTCTGGCCGGGGCTGGACCACCCGATGGACAGCATTTCTGGGAGTGAGGAGTGTGCCCTGAGTGGAGGGAAGGGGAGTGGAGTGAGCTGGAGGCTTCTGGGCAAATCCATTGGCTTAGGGAGGGAACAGCTTCTGGTCCTCCCGGCTGGAGATCCACTGGGTTTGGAGAGCAGATCCCCGAGGCCTGGTTCCTTGCTTCCTGCCCCACATGCCTCCCTGCTTAACGCCTCTCTGCTGTCCTGGCCCTGCCACAAGGTGTGGCCTGATGGCAGGTGTACAACAGGAATGATGGTGCCCCGGGCTTGCTCCCAGAGTCCTGGCTGTCACCATGCAATTCAGCTGCTTTAATTACCAATCAGGGCCCCACAATGAACCCCCTTTCTCACTGTCCCACCCCATTCCCCTCCCCAGCTTCGTTTCCCTTCCCTCGCCCCAAGCTGGAACTATTGATTATGTGTCCCAGGGTCTTGTTGGATAGAGAGGCTTGGATGAAGGTGAACTTGGCTGATGGGTGCTGGGTGGGAAAGAGCATGGGATCTTTCTCTGGGCCTGAAACTGCTGGTTTTGTGGACAGTGGGAGGAAGAAGAGAGAGAATATGAAATTTACCCCACCTTCTTTCTGGTCCCCAAGGACTCAGGGATGGGAGCAGATGCCTCTTAGTGAGGCTGGTTTTGTGGTCAGGTAGAGGTGGCCCCTTGGGTGCAGGGAGATAGCGGTCTAGGGAGCTGGGTTGTGGTCCTGCAGAAATGAATGCGCCTACCCTGCACCACCACACATACACCTGGAACAATGGTGGACTTTATGAAAAATGGTCCTGTTTATGTTGAGTGGTGCTGCAAGGTTTCTACCAATTTGTCAAGCTGTCTCCTGGCACTTGTATTAATATGAAAACTTAATCTTGTCCAACAATTAAGAGCCCACAAGGGGGAAAGATGCTTGCCTGTGGACTGAGGCTTTCTTCTCTAAACCACAATCTCAATCTCTCTCTCTCTCTCTCTCTCTCTCTCTCTCTCTCTCTCTCTCTCTCTCTCTCTCTCTTCAAAACAGGAAGGAAGAATAGTCATTTGTAGATCTAGGATGAGTTCTTTGGAGAAGGTTGGGTGGGAGAACTTCTCTCTACAACATTCTAAATTCTTTAGCTCATTTTGTCTCTGTCATGGATGGATTACAGGTAAGGTTGCTGGTTCTTTCATTAACGTAGTGAACATCTGTTTTCTTCTAACACGTAGGGAGCCTTGATTTGGTCAAAGGAGGGACCTATCAGGTAGAGGCTGGTTTGAACCATGAGCCATGAGTCGGTATTTGAAAGGGAAGTATTCTGAAGTGTGTAGGCTTCTGAGTTGCTGGAGGTTTGCTGGCCTGAGGCTGAGGTGGGCCTAGAGGTTATTGCAGGAAAGAGAGAAGGAAATATCCCTGGAGATTTTCACCTGCTCTGCAGTTCTGCTTAGTCAGTGTAGGGAAAGGAGATGGAGACCTAAGAGAATGTGACATTTCTCTACCATTGGGAAGAGGTGGGACAAATAGCCTTATCTTTGGTTGTTACATATACTGCACAAAGGCCTTAAGACCACTACCAGCTCCCATCTGCAGAAGGAAAATCAAAACATTCCTTGCCTGCTCACCCTCATCCACTATTAGCCTTCCCCTCAAAGTGCAGAGAGAAGAGGTGGCCGTGAGACAGAAATGCCCTCCACTTCCTTCCTGATAACTTACTCTCCATTCTGTTCCCATCCCCATTGAGTTAAGTCCTCTCCTGCCTCCTTGGGGACAGTATTAGTTATTTATTCTGTGTGCCCTTCCGTATCTACTTCCTACTCCTTCTTCCTTACTTTTGCCTTAAGAGGCTGGCCTCTAGGGAATGCATTGACCCCAGGATGCCTAGCTGTCTGGTTTCTTCTTATTGGTTTCTGTCAGTGGGCGGCAGTGGCACCAACTTAAGGGCAGGAGAAGAGAAAGGTTGAGGTATTTATTCTTTCCACTCTCTTGTTGCTTTGTTGCATTTCTGTGATGAGCTGCAGCCTCAGCTCCCAGGTTCACTGGGCTCTGGCAATGTCTTGCCACCCTTCTGCCCTTTCAGGCCTAGAGATATAAGCGGACACAATGGCCTTCCACTGTTGCTAGTGTTTGGGTGCATTGTTTATTTCCTTAACCCTGCCCACCCTTCTCTAAGTGGTCTCTCCAGTGGTCTCTTCATATTTGCTGCTGAACTCCTGATTGATACAGGGACCTTGTTTTCCATTATTCTGTCTATAGTTTTGACAATCCTTTACCAAGGTTCTTTAGAAGTGTGCTCATTTCGCAAGGACCCTCTCTTGACTTTATGTCCATCTCTAACTACATCTTCTTACATATTTCCTCTAACTTTCATGAGACTTGAGACAGACTATAGATGGAAGCCTGTGGCACACCCTACATCCCTTCCCACTTTGACTCTATCTCACATCATAAAGGGCTATGCATCCAAGATGTGGACACCTGGTCTGCATCTTCAAGATCCGTTCACCCCACAGTCCCCTCCAAATAGCCATGCCTGCTCCATGCCTCAGGTTTAGAAATGAGCACACCCTCAGAAAGAGAAACCTGGGAAGAGGCTTGCACAGTCTTTGGAAACAGGCTTGGTTCCATTTGAACAAAGACTTCCAGGGTCTTAAAGGGAGTGTATAGTCTCTAGGTGAGCCTGTCCCCTTGGGCCCTTGGACATGGGAGGAGCTAGAGAGGAGCCAGCCTCTCTACAGTTCAGGGCCCAGGTTATTTCCCTATTTGTCCAGGTCTAAGCATGGTACTTCTTCCACAACCAGACTTTTTGAAAGCAATTCCTACCTTTGCTTCCTTCAATTCTCACCATGACTTTTCTAAACCCGCTGCCATAACACTCCACTGAAATGGCTTTTGTCAACATCACTGGTGCTGTCCATGTTGGCATAGTCAATGAACTTAAAAAAAAAATTTTTTTTTATTGATTTCAGAGAGGAAGGGAGAAAGAGAGATAAAAACATCAATGATGAGAGAGAATCATTGATTGGCTGCCTCCTACATGCCCCCCACACACATACACACACACTGGGGATTGAGCCTGCAACCCAGGTGTAGAGGGCCACCTGGGAAGACACATGGGCATTTTTCTTTAATTATCCTCAGCTGAACTCAGGGTGTATGCAGAGCCACGCCCTGGGAACATGCTTCCCCAATCATAGCAGCCCAGGTGTTGGCTGGGACGGGACTAGATATGTAAATCTAGGTCTATAAAATAAACACGCTGCGTGGCTTGGTTGTCATGCTGCTTCTCCATCAGAGAAATGGCGTCCCACCCAGCTCCCAGCTATAATCTATTTCTGCCTCTTGGGTCTCTTTCTTTCTTTAATTTCTTAATCCCCAGCTCCTCTACTCAGCAACTGGACTGTTTCCTTTTCCGTGATGGAGATGGACGCGGAAAAGAGAGAAATACCACTACACCCAGGTATGTGCCCTGACCAGGAATTGAACTGTGACCTCCTGGTTCATAGGTCGGTGTTCAGTCACTGAGCCACACCAGTCAGAAGTCAATGAATTTCTCTTATCTTACTTGGCCTGCCTGCAACATTTGTTACTGTGGACTTCTCCCTCCTTCCTGGCTTCGTGGTTTTCTTTTTCCTTCTCAGACTGCTCTTTCTTGTTCTCTTCATAAACTCTCTTTTATCTCTTTATCCCTTAGACAATAATGTTATTCTGGGTTCTGACTTTGGCTCTACTCCCAGACAGTTATCAAAATTCTACCTATTAGTTATTTTATCCCCAATGAGCTACTTGCATGTCCCCAAGTATTCCCTCCCAAATCCCAGTGTCTTTGTGCATGCCAATCCTTAAGTACTCTCTTTACCTGGCTAACATCTATTAGTTGGAAAAGATTTGGCTTCAGCCTCACCTCCTCTGTGATCCTTCTCTGACATGTGCTCTGATGTCTGTCTTGGATATTTTCTTGTAGTACTTAACACTCACCTTTATCATTGCATCTATTACCCTATATTTAGAGTTGCCAGACAAAATACTGGATGCACAGTTACGTTTGAATTTTAAACCAACAAATATTGTTCATAGTATAACTGTGTCCCAACTATTGCATGGGATATACTTACACTAAAAAATTATTCATTGCTTATTGAAAATTTAAATTTAACTGGATATTCTGTATTTTTATTTGCTAACTCTGGCAACTATACCTATTGAAATAGTTGACATGTTTGTTTCCTGTAGACCATGAGCTCCTTGAGGGGAACCACTGTATCCTTGGACTCTGTGTCCTGATGCCTGGCACAAGGGCTGCATTCTGAGAATGTGCGGAGTGTAAACCCTTCAGGTTCTGGGAGCACTCTCCTGCCTCATCTAAAAGGACCCTTCCTGCTCTAAAATTCAGGCTATTTACTCCTGGATCTCCCTTCTAATCTCTTCTTAAAGTTTTATCATTATTAGCTCTTCGTTTTATGCTGTTTGATTCTCTAGAATGTAATCAGATGGGAAAGCTCCCAGATTTTGTCAGAAGACTGTCTAATCTTCATTTGTATTCCATGGGCCAGTCCTCTTTGCTGATTTGAATGATTAGGTGGTGATTTGTGTTGTTATTGTTGGCCATTAGTGGCTATCACTAGCGAACATGCTAGTAGACTAAATATGTTTAACAGAGTCAAATTCCATAGCTTGGGAACCAAGCTCAGCTTACCATGTATGTATTAACACCTGGCCTCACAGCATTAAATAAAGTGAACGTTTAGTTTTTACAGTGTAATTGATTAATGCACTGGCATATCCCTACCCAACCCTCGCTTAGGTTCTTAGACAGGGACTATGTGTATAAATGTATATATGTGGGACTATATTGTCTGGCAAGTTCATATTTGTTAGAAAATTTAAATTTAAATTTAAAAATAAAATTTAAAATCTAGTTTCTCAGTCACATTAGCCATATTTAAGTGCTCAAAAGCCACATGAAACTAGTGACTACTATATTGGACAGCACAGACATAGAACACTTCCATCATCTCAGAAGTTCTTTTGCCAAAAAGCTGAGGCTGTTGGCCTGGGGAAATGGAAACCTAGAGGGATGTGATGTGACTTCCATATTCAAATATTGGAAGGGCTGCCAAAGAAAGAAAATAAATAGCAAGTTTCATGTTACTAAAAGAATCAAAGAAGAGTCTGGGTCTATACAGCAGCTAGAGAGATTTAAAAACATAAATCAGATCTTATCACCCCACCCTCTCCTTCAATCAACAAATACTTATTGAGTTTCTGCCATGTGCTAGCAGGCAATGTTCCAGGTATGGGAACGCTTGGAATTAACAAGATTGACAGTTTGTGCCATCCTGGATCTTCCCATTGCATTTAAGATAAAGAATGAACAGGTCCCTGCCAGCCCCCCACCTTTCTACAGTGTTACTGTGTCCCTGATCTCTTCTATCCTCCTCTAAGGCCAGGCTCTTTCTTACCTCTGCATATACTTTTCTCTCTCCTTGCTTCCTGCATATATATATATCTTGGCTGCTTACTAGCTGTGTGACCTTGGGACAAATTACTTAATCTTTCTGTTTCTTAGTTTTTCCAACTGCCTAATCTAAAATAGTTATAATACTAAAAAATTGTGAAAAATGTATATTGCCTAGAACAGTGACTGAATTTATTTGCTTGTTTGTTATTGATTTTTAGAGAGAGGGGAAGGGAGAAGAGAGAAACATCAATGTGAGCAAAACATTGATCAGCTCCTCCTGCACACCTCCTACTGGGGACTGAGCCTGCCACATGGGCATGTGCCCTGACTGGAAAACCAACCAACAACCTTTCAGTGCACAGAACAATGCCCAACCAACTGAGCCATACCGGCCAGGGCCAGTGACTAGATGTATTTAGATACAGAGGAAATGTAGTGCCCCTTCCCTTCAAAATAAAATCTTAATCCTAAATAGGCACACCTCACTTTATTGCTCTTTGCTTTATTGTGCTCCATAGATGTTGCATTTTTTTACAAATCGAACGCAAAACCCTCCACAGGCAAAAAGATTACCACTTGCTTTAATGTGATACTTGCTTTATTGTGGAACCAAACCCGCAATATCCCTGAGGTAAGCCTGTACCCGATTTACTCTTAGATGTCAGCATGTAATGATAGTGATAGCTTTACGGAGAACTTACTGTATGCCTGATACTGAGTTAAATATTTTCCATGCATTATTCAAAATAATCCTCAAAACAGCCCCATTGGGTAGATACTATCACTATTTCTACTTATCTACAGAAGACAGAGAAACTTAGAGAAATTTATTAATGTAACTATGTTGGCTTTGCATTGTGTCAAGACTGCCTACACTGAAGTCCATTTTTCAGAATTTTCTTCCCAACGAGATTCCAGGTAAGGTGGGTACTCAATAGACTTGAGAGCTTTGGAGGGGGGGAGGAAAGCAGTGGTCACTTTGTGGCTGATGAGCGGGCTCACCTCACTGGTGTGAGGCAGCCGCTGGGCAGCAGGTGTCCAACGTCCCAGCTCCTCTGGCTCCTGGGCCAGGTTTGTGTGCTCACCTCCCTGAAGCAGGAGGACATCTACAAGGACAGGTGAGAGGGGCCATGGGGACTGTCACGGATTTCAGTCTGTTCTTGTGGGCTTCCAGACTGTGTTTGTGGGTTCCAGCCTGCTCTTCATACAAACAGCAGGTTATGGAAAAACTACATTTCATTGATGAGATACCCTAGGAATTTCACTCTTGTTTATATCAATTAGCCTATGGTTAACTAGGTTTCATTATATGTCATTTCTCTTAAAGTCGCAGAACTTATCGATGATGTTAAGTGAGGACTTACTGTGTAGGGTATGCATGTAATGTACACATATGACATATGTATACACATCTATAATGTCACCTATCTGTTCTGCTGATTGAATCCTGACACAGATAAATGCCAGAGCTGAGGCCTGGAACTCAGTCTGACCCTAGAACCTATGGCCATAACCACTATTCTGTACTGACTCAGAACCATCCTCTGAAGAAAGTCGGAATTTTGAAGGTTGACAAGACTAGTCTGTGTTTTAATTTCCAGATCTGGAGTCCCTTTTGCCGTGAAGCACTGCAGGGATCAAGAGATCATTCTACACCAAGGCCAAACTGATGCCCAGAGGGCATTTAGCAACTGATAAAAGTTTTCCTTAGTTTATAAAAATCAAACATTCTACTTCCACCCTACAGATAATGCCAAATGTCCCCATGAGGGCCCAAATTGCCCCTGGTTGAGAACCACTGGGTTAGAGCAGCAATTTTCAACCGGTGTGCTGCAAGAATTTTTAAAACATGCAATACCTGACTATTTAGTCAGGGGCACTGACCTCTTTTCCCTTAGATTGTCAAATGAAAAAATGACAACAGCGAACACAACAATAGCCATCCAGTGTGAATGAATCAAAATTATACCTATTTTTTTGTGTGTGCACAGAATTTTAGTAATTAGTTTATGTGCACCAAGAGGTGAGAAAGGTTGAAAATCGCTGGGTTAGAGTAAAGAAGGCCCCATGTTTGGAGTCATTCTGGTTCTGGGCAGGCAGGTGATCTTTGAAGGGACTAAAGGACAAGGAGACAAAGAGTCACAACGGGAGCTTAGGGGGCAAAGGTCAATCGGGGTAACCTGGGAAACTTTGTCACCCGGAAAAAGGCAGCAACAATGAGAGTGACTAGAGGCTGCGTCCTCTAGGCTCATGAATTTACTTTTCCTAGATGTTCCCTGTTGAGGGGCAGCACTGAGTAGAGCTGAGCTTGCAGAAGATTCCTGCAGGTAAAGAAAGGGCGTGGAGTGAGGATTTTAACCACACTGGTCATCCCGAATGCCACTGAGAGCTGCCCCTGCAGACACCTAGCAATCCGTGGATACTGAATGCATGTCTGTTGAATGAACAGTGAACAACCAAGCCAAGGGGAAGGAATAAAGCAGTTGCACTTATTTTTGAGTGAAAATATGATATGAAAACATTCCTGAAGCCCTGGCAGGTAGCTCAGTAGGTTAGAGAATCATCCCAATATGCCAAGCCAAGGTGGCGGGTTCAAGCTCTGGTCATGGCCAGTGAATGCATAAATATACCGATATTTCTCTCTCTCTCAAAATCAATCAATATTTTTTTAAAAAAATATTCCTGAATAGCCAGTAAACCTGCACTCGGCAGGCATTAAGCAGCCTATTTTATTTTAATTTTTTGAATGTATTTTTATTGATTTCAGAGAGGAAGGGAGAGGGAGAGAGAGATAGAAACATCAATGATGAGAGAGTATCATTGATTGGCTGCCTCTTGCATGCCCCCTACTGGGGACTGAGCCCACAACCCAGGAATGTGCCCTTGACTAGAATCGAACCCGGAACTCTTCAGTCCACAGGCCGGCGCTCTACCCACTGAGCCAAACCAGCTAGGGATAAGCAGCCAATTTTAGACATTTGGGCAAAGGCACCAAAGTTAGGGTGAAAGGAAGAGAGTGTCACTTTTAGTGAAAATTAATTCACAAATTCTAACATGTTCACTCAATGCCTCTTCTACTTTTAAATGGAAGTTTACTTTATATCAAAACAGAGATGGTCCGCTCTGGCATGACAGAAAGCAAGCAAATTGCCTCACAAAAAATATGAATGGTATTTGGTAAAACCATAACTTTCCTCATAGGTAGCTGAGTGTGTGTTTCAATTCTTACTACTTATTTTGCTTTCTCTTATTTCTCAAACGTGAATAGTTTCTTAGTATGCATAGTTAGAATATGTTTCAAAGGGCTTCTCAAATTCAGAGGGACAGTGGTTACAGTAAGACATGCATTGCCTATAAGGTCACTGTCCTCTCTTGTACATAGTGCTCAAAGGAGGCACAGAAATATTTAAACTAATTAACTACAAGGCGAACAAACACACCAACAGCCCCCGTTTATGATCACATGTAACTTCTGCCCCTCTCTCAAAAAACCAAGTACTACAATGGTTTGAGGTTGCTTTGGACAAATAAAGCCTGCTTTGTTTTCTTTCTCCCTCATTTCCATTTTCAACAGCGAGTTGCTCACAAATCCATAGTATTTTCTGCCATCGTTCAAGATATTTTGCTATCAATTATGTGCAATAAATGGCATAAAGCATGAAGGGAGTGGGGTCTGTTGTGGTCCCTGCTATTCACATATTGCCTGTTAATCTAATTACCAAGGTAGGGCCTCCAGAAACCGAGCTGCCCACATAGAAAAGCCTTCCCCCCACCTGGTGGATTGTTCAGCCAAGCTTTATAAATGGGCAGAGTTTGGGGTCGGGCGTGAAGGGGGGGGGCGGGAATTGGGGGAGAAATAAACTTTTTTTTTTAAGGTTCTATGCAGAGCAACGGAAAGAATTTAGTGGTTGTCAACATGAGTTTAGTACAAAGGTATGGTTTAAAATGTAGGTTCATTTAGACTGAGCCTCAGGTCACGCAAGCCCAGGGAACCTGTGCTGCTATTTGTTTTGTGTGTGTTTTAAAAAGAGTTCATGAGCTGCAAGGGAGGGAGCCCAGCGGAGGCGATGGGGGAGCGTCCCTAGGGGATGGCGTCTTTAAAGGGTGGATACTTCAGGGGTGTTATTTCCAGGGGCTCTTAGTGACTGACTGTGTGAAAGGGCAGCTTTGAATGAACAGGCGCAGCCAGGCCTGATTTTGAACTGTGTTTCAGTCCTTGATTCCTACAAACAGAATAAAATACCTTGTCGAATAGGGCCCATTGAGCGAGGATGATGGGTTAAGAGTGGGGGTACGAGGTGGCAGCGTGGGTGCTTGTTTATCGAGGAGGAGTTGTCTGTTGTCCCTGGAGCCGGTGAAAGGAAAGACGCCAGAATCTGATGGCTGGGGTAGCATTGATGTGAGGTAACGGGGTAATCGGATTGAAAGGGAGCCATAGTATTTATGTCAGTTCACATTTCGTCAAAGGAATAATATGAGGTGCTACCTAGCTGAGGCTTTGGCCTGGGGGTTCAGTCAGCAAGCATCCAGGCCTTGTTGGGTTCAGTATAAATTAATTCTCACAGGAGCATTGCCTGATTAATCTATTTGCATAATAGTAGAAAAACTGCAGAGTGGTTGCTTTTTTTTTTTTTTTTTTTTTTAATTCTTCTGTAGGGATTTGGACAAGAAAAGATTTAAATTCATTTGAAAGAAAAGTGTGTGAGAAGTCAGAGCAGCAAAAGCCCCCTCGGGGACTCCCAGAGCTGCTTTCTGGAGTGAGAAGGGTTGGAGTTGAGCTAAGTAAGGCCCGTTTAACTCTTCCCAGGAAAGACCACCTTCTTCGGAGGCCCTTTCCTGGTGTTTGCTTTCCGGAGCTTAGCTCTCGGCCCAGATGGCTGTAGCGGGTTCAGAGGAGGCACAGGCAGTCTGCCTCAAGGGGAATCACCCCCTCGGTTCAGGTTCTGGTCAAAGGACATCATAGTTTCAGAAAATAGATAGGCTCAGTTCTGATTTACTCGGGTTCACTGGTGTTTCTGAAAAGAATTTCAGGTCTATTTGCTGTTCCATAGAGAAACAGAGTAATTTGGTTTATAAACGTCATGCCGTCTGTGACCTATTTTGACTCAGAGTACTTATTTATTTAAAAAGCACCTGCCGAGTATGTGATGGTGGGCGTGCCAATGGGTTCAGGGTTATTTTAAGAAAGCACATGATAAAAACAGTAATGGGATGGAAGAAAGGGGCTCAGGGCTCATGAGTTTCAGATATTCAATCTCAAAGCTATTTTTTCCTACGGAAATTTCACTAAGAGCAAGGAAATTTTAAATATTTCGGTAAGTACTACTTAGCAATCCAGCTTTGATTATATCCAGCTTTTGATCAAGAATAAAGCACTTTCTTTTCATAGTTCCAGAGACAAAGTTTTCAGTACTTCTTACTTATTCTTATCACCTTTATTCCCTCGTCATTCATTGTTGAGATAAATAAAGCACCAGCACCATTCAAATGAAGCTGCCATGTTGGCTCAAAATGCTTCTATTTCTACAAGTTACAGATGGGGGTATGCTAAAAACAATAGCAAAACAAATCCTATTTTCTAATTGATTACATGGTTAATTCCAAATGTTATCATGAAAACATCCTGCTATAAAAGAAATGCCTGTGGAAGGTGCTCTACAAATGTTATGTTCACTTTCCCTTCAGTTGAAAATGACCAAGATGACAATTAGAAAATGGCTTGTTATTTAGGAATATCAGGGAACAAGAGCCAAATCCAGCAGAAAGGGAAAAGGCTATTCTATGCAATTCAGCTGCATTGGGGGTTCCACCCAGCCTAGGACCCCCTTTCTTTGGTGTCTGTATTCTCCCATTTCCTATTAACAAGGGTGAGCCTCCAATAGCTTTGTTGTTGTTTTTTAATATTTTATTTTTGTAGAGCAATTTTAGGCTCAGAACAAATTTAACAGGAAGATACAGAGATTTTCCTGCTCCCACCACATGCATAACCTCCCCCATCATCATAATGGTACTTTTTTAAAAAAATGAAGGATGAACCTATATTGACCCATCATGATCATCCAAAGCCCATAGTTTATCTTAGGGTTCATTCTTGGTGTTGCACATTCTATGTGATTGGACAAATGTATAATGACATATATTCATCATTGTAATATATACAGAGTATTTTCACTGCCATAAAATCTCTCTGTGTTCTGCCTATCACCTCACCATGAGTATTCTGAGAAATGGGGAGTCCTGGCTTGATGGCACAGTTTTCCATTTTCAGGGAAACATTCTCAAGTCTTCGAGTTTCTCTTTGCGACTGCCTTCTTGTTTCCAGCCTACTCACATCTCAGTGGCTATTTTGATGGTTTCTGGGTTAAGAATCATTTCACCAAGCTTTATCCCAGATGAAAAATTTGTAGTGTGATTATAATACTTATGAGTGAATGGAAATGCCAGGTGTAGCTCATCAATAATAGTTCAGTTGAAAACAGCTCTTGTTGCTAGAGTGGCTGAATTACTATGAAAGTGAGCCATTTGCTGAAATGGATCAAGAAAGTGGGTGTCCTTCCTTTTGAACTCTGTAATGCTTTCTGTGCTTTGGTGAGCAAGTCTTGTCATTTGAGTTTTTCAAAATTATTATGAATAAACATGTGGGAAGAGATTTATGTAGAGGACCATGGTTTAATCTTTCTATTACTTGACACCACAATGAAACAGACCTGAAAATTGTGAATGATAGTGTGAATCGGGATACTTTTTACCTAATGCCCACCTGCAAAAAAAATAATAAAATAAAAATAAAAAAAATAAAAAAATATTCTCCTAGTGTCTGGGGACCCAGTAATGTGTCTTTCACTAAAAAGAAAGAGAAAAAAAAATTGTACTTCCAAGATACCAGTAGCCTAAACAGCTGCCAGCAGAGAACCCACACTGTTTTCTTTCAAAAGCCTACACAGAACTCTTTTGGAAACAGTTCTAGCCTCTGGCTAGCGAGCCAGCCAGAAGGCTTCTGGGAAATGTGCTCTGTAACAGTTTTCTATCTGCAAACATTCTTTTCTGACTGTACATCTCAGCACTGAGATTTTCTCTCCTTGGAGTCCTGCCATCCTACCCTCCTCTCTTTGGTCCCTTTACAAAAACAACAAATATTGTCCTTGTACAGGGTGCATAATGGAGCTGATTACTTTTGGTGCATTTAATTTTTAACAAATTAGACAGGAACTAATTGGGTAGAATTTTCCCCATTTCACAGAAGGAAAAATTCAGACTTTGAAAAGGCCCAGCTTTCTCATTCCACACACTGAAGTGCCATCCAGATTCCAGAGAGCCTCCTTGTTCTTAACTCAGTGCCTGGGCACCTGCCTTTTGGGGGTCTGATTTGAAGGAGTTTGCAGTATTCACTGTCAGACTGGCAATAATTTGCTAAGTAACAGCACTTATTCAGCACCTGCTGATGCTCCATGCTTTGATACTATACAGAGACTAATCCTAGAGGGAGAAGACAGAGCCCTTCAAGAGCCTGTCACTAGAGTAGGGAGGCATGTGGCTTACTCTAAGCTATATTATGATCAGTTGGAGATGGTAGGAAGGTATCCCTCTGACTATACAATCCAAGTTCTCCCAGAGCTCCTTACACTATCCTCATTTTTTGGATTGTTTTTCTTTTTGCTGTTCTGATTGTGTGTTTTCTGATTCCTTATATTCCAAATTGCTGGTTTGATTCTCTGCTTAATCTACTCTACTGTTGATTTCCTGTAACTTATTCTTCATTTCTGTGAGTGTATCCTACATTCCTGACTGGTTTTTTGTTGTTGTTGTTTGTTTTTTATGGTTTCATGTCCTTTTCTATGCTGTTGAAGTCCTCGCTAAGTTCCTTGAACATCCTTATAACCATTGTTTTGAACTCTGTATCTGATAGTTTCCTTGCCTCCATTTCATTTAGTTCTTTTTCTGGAGATATTTTCTGTTCTTTCATTTGGGAGCATGTTTCTTTGTCTCCTCATTTTGGCTGCTTCCCTGTATTTGTTTTTATGTATTAGATAGAGTTGCTACGCCTCCCGGATTTGGTAAAGTGACCTTAGGTAGCAGGTGTTCTGTAGGGTCCAGTGGTTCAGCCTCCCCAGTCACCTGAGCTGGGTTCTCCAGGTACTTCCCCGATGTCCTGTTGTAGTTGAGCCTTGATTGCTATTGGCACATCACTGGGAGGGATTCACCTCCAGGCCAACTGATTTTGAGGACAGTCTGAGACTATATAGGAGAAGCTGCTATGCAGGGACTTCCCTTACTAAGCAGAACTTGCTTCAGTGGGTCTTTGGTGTCAGCTTGAGTCCACCCCTCGAGTGTGTCACTTGGGGAGGTGGTTGGGTTGTAATCTGCTGTTGTTTGAAGCTATCTACTGGGTGCACTGGCTCTGGAGCCTCCCAGGAGTTGCAGGCTAAGGTCAGCCACCATCTGTGCCCTTCTATGGGCCACCCAGCATGAGCCACAGAGCAATCTGAAGATGGCTGCTACTTATGCTGGGCTTGGAGGTGCCTGGAAGAAGCCACACTGTGAATCAAAACTGCTGTTGCTAGACTAGGTCTTGGGTCACTTAGCAAGAGGTATGGGGTATGCAGAGGCCAGATGCTGCTTATTTGGAAGATTTTAAGAAAGTACAAAGCATGCATGAGCCAAGAAAGTTCTTTGTATAGAAAAGCCATTGGAAACAGCTTGGGAGGGCCTGTAAGTTGAGGGGGGGTGGGGTCTCAGAGAATCACCAGGGCTAGGTGAACAGTGTTAGCGAGGTTGATGGAGACTCAGATATGGTGCCTTCTGGCTTGTAGGGGAAGTGCTCAGCAAAGGAACAATGGCCTCTTGTAGCACTTCTGCATGGGAGAAAGTTGCCCCTCTAGCCCTCATTTTGAATCCAGGCAATTCATTTCCTTCCCATATATCCATGCTGCAGAGTGCTGGAACTCAGAGAGAGTAAGTCCAAGTAAGTCCATATGCAGTCTCTTTAAGGTGAACTGCCTGGAACTCCATCAGCCCTCTGTCTCACTTAGCCACAGTCCAGCAGGTTTTTATAGCCAGATGTTATGGGGATTTCTCTTCCCAGCATTGGAACCCTGGGCGGGGTGTTCTGGTGTGGGGCTAGGATCCCTTTCTCCTCAGGGAGGACTTCTGCATCCAAGATAGCCCTCCTGATTTTTTATTTTATTTTTGCCCTCCTTTATAAATAAAATAAAATAATGCAGAGGAGGCACTCAAAAGAGATTGTTGAATGATTTTTAACTGCCTGACTATTTTGTGTCTACACCCCTCCTATATGTCTCAAAGTGACTTCTTCTTTATATCCTTAAGTATAGGACTTCGTTCAGCTAGATTTCAGGTATTTTGAATGATGCCTATGTCACTTAGTTGTAATTTCAATGTGATCATGGGAGGTTCCAAGTGCTGTGTTTACCTACCCTGCCATCTTGACCAGAACTCCATTTATTCCCACTTTTGAGATGAGGGAACTGAAGCTCACAATGATTAAAGGACTTCCCCCAAGGTAAAGCCCAAGTATCTGGATTTCTAGAATTTGTCTTCAAAGTTCCCCCAAAGTCCTAACTCTCCTTACATGGGCCTCAGAAATAGGGGGGTGATACTGACCCTCTGAGAAATCACACCTCCTGTTTAAATTAGACTTGGGAGGCTTGGGGCTCCCTTCTCTTAGAGCTTGGGCTCCTTCAGATATTTAAGTGTCCTGGTCACACACTCCAAAGACAGAAAGGAGAAAATTGGAGCAGATTACAGCTTTAGATAGCACTTAACTTCTTTAAGGTTTTAACTACCCCTTGTGTCATAAAGTTCTACACTGAGACTTGGCAGATGATATTTACACACACGCACCAGAGAGAAGGAGGTAGGTTCAGAGAGATAAAGAAACCATGTGGAAGTGGATCCATGTCTTTTGACCCCAGACATGGTAGAATTTTTCAAAAGGGTTATCCTCCACCCTCCTCACCATACATAAACTTGATTCACTACTTATCACAAGGAACTAAGTGGAAAATCAACTCCACAGTGACATCGTCTTTGATTACCCCTGACTAGACAAAGAATATCACAATCATTGAGCACAGCACATGGTACATAATAAATGCTTAATTGGGACAGGCATATTTCAAAGGCCCCTTGTGTTAAAATCTGAACTCTTCTTCATTGGGCATGCACATAGCTCTTTGTGATTTGGTCCTCTCTCTGCTCATCGATGTCTTCTGCCACATGCTCCTTGGACATGATATATTCCAGCAACAATATGAGTGCTATCACCTACCCCTCTGACCTTCTTGTCGCCTGGGATGTCTCCTCTCTGCTAGTATGCCTGACAAACTTCCTTGCCTTCAAATCTCAAGAGATATCTTCTCTGAGCAGCCTTGCCTGACTCTTCCAAGCCAAGTCACAAAGTCAAATTTTGCACTGAAGCAGTTTTTTATTTTCCATTCTAATTGGATGCACTAACATCAAAGGTAGAGACCTCTTCCCTCAATATTTTTATTTCCCAATCCTCGATACTGTGCCTAATGAAAGGAGGCACTCAAAAGAGATTGTTGAATGAACCAATGATCTCATTTAATCCTTGAAACCATTCCATAAAGTGGGTACCTTTGTAATCTCATTGTACTAGTATATCTGGTGAAACTGAGTTCAGAAAGTTTAAGGGACTTAGGTTACCATGGCAAAGCAGTGGAGCCAGGTATCAAATCCAGAAATGTCTACTGCCAAAGCCCTTGTTCTTTTTGCCTTGCCACAGCTATATGGCTGCCTCCCCATTCAGTGACGGTTGGATTACAGCTCGGGAAGCAACAAGAAAATTCTCTGTATATGAAGCACCCCAGAGCTTTCTACACTGCGTTCATGAAGTCCCCCATCTGCTCTGTGAGTCAGCAGAGTTCAGAATGCACCTTTTAAATTAGCTGGTGTGATTAAGGATTCAATGTACTTTGTTTCTCGTGTGATTTTTTTTAAAAAATGAGATATTTTCCCTATCATATAGCCTAGTATTTCCAGGCCCTAAACTCTCTAGAATAGTTTTAGGACTTTGGCTGCACCTGTTTCTCATCAAGGTTTTTATGTCTCCCCTCTGAGATTAACCTGTGTTTGAAGTTTTGATTCATTACATTCTGCATTGATGGGGGATTCTGAACTCTCTGCTTCTTTGAATCAAGCCCAACTGGGTCTGTTCCCTCTATGGTTGCAGAGGAAATGATCTTCTGCCACGTAGCTATAGAAAGTCAAGCGGCAGAAGTAAATTAACCTACCATTTCCACAAAGGGATATGCTGAGAATTGCCAACAATATTTATGTGGGCATTGTGCTCCCAGATACACTTGGATGGCAGTGAATTGTCAGTTACTATGACAAAATGACTGAAGAAATCAATCTGCCAAGTATGAATAGCTCTCAATGGGCCTCAAGGTTCTCAGGTTAAGGGACCCGCAAAGCTGACAGAGGTGGGGTCTCCTATCGATATGACCTCCTTTGGAGAGCATGTAAATGAGCTGAGATGTAGGCAAAGAGGTCTGTTCCCCCTGCATACTCCCACCTCCTTAGGAAGAGCATTTTCCAATATTCACATGGAAATAAAAGACCGTTTTAGAAGGCCTGGAAGTCCAGCCATATTAATAACATTCAAATCAGGTATTTTCTTCAGAAGTTTGAAGGCCTCTCTTAATTCCATACCTGCCCAATTCCAGAGAGGAGGAATGAATTTCACCGTTCTATAGGACCTTTTCCTCCTCCTTGTTGGTCCCTTTCCCAGTCATTCATACTGGATTCACAAAAAGTAATACACTGTGGATATATATATATATATATATATGCTCCCAAAGTGATTTTTCAGACTTCTCTCCTTCAGATTCTAGGCCATCCCTAGGGTCCTTTCCATTTCAGAGATTTGATTTTATAATAAAAGCATTTTATGGGTGAGTGCTGGAAAACTTCCCATTCTAATAAAAAGAAAAATAAAGCCATTTATTCAGAACATCCACGTGATTTGTAAATTCTGGAGCAAAATTTGAGAGAAACACAATGTTGAAAGCCATAGGCTGTTTAATTTCATTTCTGTTGATGTTGACTTGTGCTGTGATTTTAGAATAACTCCTGGGAATTTTATATATATACTAGAAGCCCGGTGCACGAAATTCGTGCACGGCGGGGGGTTGTCCCTCAGCCCAGCCTGTACCCTCTCCAATCTGGGACTCCTGGAGGGATGTCCGACTGCCCGTTTAGGCCCGATCCTGGTGGGATCGGGCCTAAACGGGCAGTTGGACATCCCTCTCACAATCCAGGACTGCTGGCTCCCAACTGCTTGCCTGCCTACCTTCCTGATTGCCCCTAACTGCTTCTGCCTGCCAGCCTGATCACCCCCTAACCACTCCGCTGCCAGCCTGGTTGATGCTTAACTGCTCCCCTGCCAGCCTGTTTGCCCCCAACTTCCCTCCTCTGCCAGCCTGGTCACCCCTAACTGCCCTCTCCTGCAGGGTTGATCACCTCCAACTGCCCTCCCTTGCAAGCCTGGTCCCTCACAACTGCCCTCCCTTGCAGGCCGGGTGCCTCCCAACTGCCCTCTCCTGCTGGCCATCTTGTGGTGGCCATCTTGTGTCCACATGGGGGCAGGATCTTTGACCACATGGGGGCAGCTATATTGTGTGTTGCAGTGATGATCAATGTGCATATTACTCTTTTATTAGATAGGATAGAAGCCTAGTGCACGGGTGGGGGCCAGCTGGTTTGCCCTGAAGGGTGTCCCTGATCAGGGTGGGGGTTCCCTTGGGGTGTGGGGCGGCCTGAGCGAGGGGCCTGTGGTGGTTTGCAGGCCGGCCATGCCCCCTGGCAACCCAAGGGGAGGCCCTGGTATCTGGAATTTATTTTCCTTCTACAATTGAAACTTTGTAGCCTGGAGCGGAGCCAAGCCTGGGGCTCCAGCAGCCATTTCTGTGGCAGTTAATTCACCTTCTACAATTGAAACTTTGTAGCCTTAAGCGGGTGAGCCCGGCCAGGGTGTGCGGAAAGCTTTGCTTCCCCTGTTGCCGCCGGCAACCCTGGCCTGCTCTCTCAAGCTCCATTCTGCCGCCATTTGTTTGAATTTGTTTACCTTCTATAATTGAAACTTTGTAGCTTGAGTGGAGGCTTAGGCCTGCAACGGCTATGGAAAGCTTGGCTTGCTCTGTTACCTGGGAAACCTTGCTCTCTGTGGCTGTAGCCATATTGGATTGGGGTTAATTTGCATATTCGCCCTGATTGGCTGGTGGGCGTGGCTTGGCTGGTGGGTGTGGCTTATGTAGCGGAGTGATGGCTAATTTGCATATTACCATTTTATTAGAGAGGATATAGATAGATAGATAGATAGTTATAGATAGATATAGATATAGATATAGATATAGATATAGATATAGATATATAGATATATAGATATATGCCATAAAATCAAGTTGAGGTGAAATTTTATCTTCTTTACTGTAAAGGTGAAGGATCATTACAGTCATATGTTCAGAAAGAAAAAGGAATTTATTTTTCTTACAAAAAAAATCCAAAATATCAGACTTGCTTCTATTTCTTAATCCCTTTCCGTCGTGAGCTCTTTGAATTGTGTCTCAGATGTTTAAAATACACTGAGAGAAAATGTTAAAATAAGATAAAGGTTTTATTTCAATGTAAACATGCTAATGTGAAAACTAGAAGGAGCACTACAGGAGGAGTGGAAAGCCCAGTTGAGTACTTAGGATAACCACATAGTACTGAGGAATCTGGGTTGAACCCTAATTCTATCACTGTTAAATTGGGATACTTACAACTATGTCATAGCTAAAGACACTGAAAACTCAAGTGCCAACTTGGTCACCTTTGTAGTTGTTAAAAGATATTAACTCTCCTATGGAAAGTTACTATAGAAAACAAAAGAAAAAACTCTAAAGGACTGCAAACAGTGTATAATTTAGTATGGAATATTATGTTAGGACTTTAGAATCAGGAGATTTGAGTTAGGGTGAAAGGAATCAGGAAAGGCATAATGAAAGATGCGTAATTTGGCCTGGACTTTGAAAAGCAAGGTCCAAATATAGTTTTACACAATCATTTAATATTGTTAATATGTAAAGAACTCTTTAAAATCAACCAGTCAACCGGGTGAGGCCGTGGGCCCCTGGATCCGGGTGAGCCTGGGTCCCGGGTCCGGGTGAGGCCGTAGGCCCCTGGATCCGGGTGAGCCTGGGTCCCGGGTCCGGGTGAGGCCGTGGGCCCCTGGATCCGGGTGAGGCCACGCGACCCTGGGTCTGGGAGAGGCCACGCGCCCCTGGGTCCGGGTGAGGCCACGTGCCCCTGGGTCCGAGGGAAGCTAGATCCCGGGTCCGGGCGAGGCCGTGTGCCCCTGGATCCGGGTGAGGCTGGTCCCAGGCCCGGGAGAGGCCACGCGCCCCTGGGTCCGGGTGAGGCCATGCGCCCCTGGGTCCAGGTGAAGCTGAATCCTGGGTCTGGGCGAGGCCGTGTGCCCCTGGATCCGGGTGAGGCTGGGTCCCGGGTCCGGGCGAGGCTGTGGGCCCCTGGATCCGGGTGAGGCCACGCGACCCTGGGTCCGGGTGAGGCCATGCGCCCCTGGGTCCGGGTGAAGCTAGATCCCGGGTCTGGGTGAGGCCATGTGCCCCTGGATCTGGGTGAGGCTGGGTCCCGGGCCCGGGTGAGGCTATGCGCCCCTGGGTCCGGGTGAAGCTGGATCCCGGGTCTGGGTGAGGCCGTGTGCCCCTGGATCCGGGTGAGGCTGGGTCCCGGGTCCGGGTGAAGCCATGGGCCCCTGGATCCGGGTGAGGCCACGCGACCCTGGGTCTGGGAGAGGCCATGCGTCCCTGGGTCCGGGTGAGGCCACGTGCCCCTGGGACCGGGGGAAGCTAGATCCCGGGTCCGGGCGAGGCCGTGTGCCCCTGGATCCGGGTGAGGCTGGGTCCCGGGCCTGGGAGAGGCCACGCGCCCCTGGGTCTGGGTGAGGCCATGCGCCCCTGGGTCCGGGTGAAGCTGAATCCTGGGTCTGGGCGAGGCCGTGTGCCCCTGGATCTGGGTGAGGCTGGGTCCCGGGTCCAGGTGAGGCCGTGGGCCCCTGGATCCGGGTGAAGCCGTGCCCCTGGGTCCGGCTGAGACCAAACCAGAGGGAGTCGGACCTGCATTACCACCATTTGTCCACCATCCAGAGCTGAGGGGTCAGTGCCGACATGTACTCATAAGGAACTGGTGGACATTGATATTGGGTCTCAAAAGAACTGTTGGTCCAGAAAGAAACTCACTACAGACTGATTCATTTGCCTGTCAGCATAACTATTATTGCCCGTCGCACATTCAATTCTTATAAGTACATCTCTAGTGACACATGATTTCGCTCATCTAGGGGAAATGATGAACAACATAGACTGATGAACAAGAACAGAACCAGAAACAAGGAGGCATCGATCGGACTATCGGGCCTCAGAGGGAGGATAGGGGAGGGTGGGGGGAGGGGGGAGAGATCAACCAAAAGTCTTGTGTGCATGCATATGAGCCTAACCAATGGTTAAGATCAACAGGGGGTTGGGGCATCCATGGGGAGGGGTGTGGGATGGGAATCGGGGGATGAGGACAAATATGTGACACCTTAATCAATAAAGAAATTAAAAAAAAAAAAAGAACAAGTAACATAACATTCTATGTCTTAAAAAAGCATCCTGTCCATCTACTCACATTTGAGAGGAAACATCAGGAAATGGATTTTCCTGAAATATCCTTGTCCAAATTCCCTTTTATTTTCCTGAAGCCCCAATATAAATAATATGCTTAATAAAATTTTTTCTCTTTGGGGAAAATGATGGAAATAAAAAATAAAAATAAAATAAATAAAATCAACCAGTCAAGCATATCGATAGAAAAAAAAACACAAAACACCCAAAGGACATATAAGATAATTCATAAAAGATAAAAATATCAAGAGACATGTCAAAATATTCAACCTAATAATGAAGGAACATCAAATAATAAATTCTTTCCCTTTCCATTCATTGGTAGAAAAAAAATTTTAATATTATTACCCAGCAGTGAAAAGATTTTTTTTGCATCTTATACATGGAGGGTAAATAAAAACAACCATTTTGGAAACCAAATGGCAGTATGTATCAAGAACCTGAAAGTGTTGTTTAATCTTGATAAAATCATCAGAAATGTCCACAGAGATTTTTTTAAAGAACTTATAGTAGCAAAAATAGAATTACTAGATGCCTAACTACAGGGAATTGGTTTAATAAATTATGATATGTAATATTAAGAAGAATGTTTTCAAAGACTTTATAATGGCATGGAAATGTACTTGTCATAATAATAGTGATTTAAAAACCAGATTGAAATTTATATTAAGATAATAATTCTATTTAAAATGTTCCTATACATGTATATTATATAGTAGATATAAATTTATATTACAAAAATAGTGACTGTCTCTGGGTGATGGGACTACTAGTATGGATTATTTTATTTTCTATTTTTTTATATTTTCTATATGAACAATGAATGTTATTTTTTGGTATTGTAATTTCCCACTTGTTCTTAATCTAACAGAGAAATATGGATGTTATTGTTTTGTTTTGTAGGAAGTCAATCCCATTTTCTTGGATGTCTCCATCTTTGTTGCTCTCTTCCCATTGGTAATTTATTCTTGCTCCTCTAGAATCTTGTCCAAATACCATATTTCCTATTGAGTTAGGAGATACACGTCCTCTTGTCAGATCATCTTTATGCAATATTCTCTCCTCCTTTTGGCCAGATCACCTATTTTGCAAGATGACAGCAGAAGTAGTCAAGAATGGTGCTTAGCCCTAACCAGTTTGGCTAGGTGGATAGAGCGTCGGCCTGCGGACTGAGAGGTCCCAGGTTCGATTCTGGTCAAGGGCATGTACCTTGGTTGCGGGCATATCCCCAGTAGGGAGTGTGCAGGAGGCAGCCGATTGATGTTTCTCTCTCATCAATGTTTCTAACTCTCTATCCCTCTCCCTTCCTCTCTGTAAAAAACCAATAAAATATATATTTAAAAAAAAAAAAAGAATGGTGCTTAATTAAGAGCATGAACTCCAGTCTAATTGCCTAGTTTTGTAATACCTTAACTAAGGCACTTAACGTGTACTAAATATATTTTGGAGTTGTGTAAAGTAAAAGATGCTTAATGAAAATGTATTAACTTGTTGAACTGAATGATGCAAGAACAGATAATAGGAAAAGACAGAGGCATTAACACCTACTTCCATATATATCTATATCCTATATCAGTGGTCAGCAAACTGAGGCTCGTGAGCCACATGTGGCTCGCGAGCCGCAGTTTGACGCTCTGTTGACTAATGAGTTTGCCGACCACTGACCTAGACTCTCAATTCCAATAATTAAAGGCTGTTGTTGTTCCTTGTGATTAAGCCCCTATCCCAGTGGTCGGCAAACTCATTAGTCAATAGAGCGGCAAACTGCGGCTCGAGAGCCGCATGTGGCTCATGAGCCGCAGTTTGCCAACCACTGTCCTATATAATAAAAGCCCAGCAACTGAATGGTGGAACAACCAGAACGACCAGTCGACCAGTCGCTATGATGCGTACTGACCACCAGGGTGCAGACATTAAACGCAGGAGCTGCCCCCTGGTGGTCAGTGCGCTCCCACAGTGGGAGTGCTGCTCAGCTGACCGGGATGAGCGGCGCTTCCACAGCAGGCTGATCCCCGCAGAACAGGGACCCCCCATCCTCTCAGTGCACGAATCCTGTGCACCAGGCATCTAGTAGATAAATAAAACTTTCTATGAACACTTAAAACATGCCTTCCTACTCTTGAGTAGAGAGAGGCAGCATGATATTTTGGAAACAGTGGTCTTGAATCAGAATGTCAGCCCCACCAAGCAGTTGCTGTCTCCTTGTAAAAGAAACTTCAACTTTCCAAACTCTTTTACTCATCTGTAAAAATGGGGATGAGAGAGAGTTCCTGTGATGCTTACCTGTATAATAGCACTGTTCAATAAATATTTCCCTATACTGCTACCCCCAAACCCTCATTTCTCCCCCCCCCCCCCATGACAAATGAAGTGGATCTTTCCAAACACTTTAACTCCAATATTAAGGACACTCTACAATGACCCTTCATTGTAGCCCCTGCAGTATCTTCTATGGGGCCTGGTTCATCCCATTGTAATGACAGACTCCCTTCTAATCAGCAGTTAGAGTGATGACAGCTATGTACAAACAGCTTACTTCTATGCATTCATCTGCAAATCTCTTTTTTGGCTGTTGCACCTCTGTATCTCCCACTGGCTCTCCATTTGAACTTAATCTGCAGAATCAGCTACTATTAGACATTAAGCTTTCTTATCCACGAGAATGTCTTTTTCTCTGTGGTTCTGGGAAAACTAAGCACGTTCTTGCTTTTTAGGGATGTAATTATTTGATTAAGTGGTTGCAACTTTACCCTAAATGTGGTCATATTTAGGTTATTTTTTCCCTTCTCGTGTCTTCCTTAAAAAAAGAATAAAACTAAATAAGCCCTCTTTCATTAACTTGACATAGATGATTATGGATGGCTTCAGAAGTAAATCTCAATGCCCTGTGAGACAAATGATTTTGAGCCCACCCTGTGTGACCTATAATGTTTATAGTTAAGAATATGAGAGATCTGGTTTGGAAAGTATTTATAAGGAAGTCAGATCATTGCAGCGAAAGAAAAGTGAGAAAGAAATGAATGGCATGGAATCTTAAAAGTCTGCCAAGCAAGAAGCCAGGGTAGAAGATACATAGTTCTGAAAGGGTTTGACTCTTTTTGAACCTTTATATCCTCTAATCCTTAAAACAGGGTTGCTCTCTTGTTTAAATTCATTAAAGATCCAAAACAGCTGGATAAAATCTGGAATAATATAGGGTTACTATTAACATGTTTAAATTGAGATCAAATCTTAATCTTTTTTTCTTTTCTGTTTATTTGCTTCAAAGGGTTTCAGGGGCAGTGATGTGAATTATTCTGCATGTGCTTGATAGATTTGAGGCTTTATGAGAGGCAAGATGCCTGCTGACTTTGTGAGCATGAAAAGACTACCCTGACTGTGGTGTTGAGATTCAGTTAGTCTGAAAGTAGTGATTCATGTGGTCATTATTCCCACAGAGGCAAGAGACTTGTCTAATTGGAGTAGGTGGATAGCACAACAGGTGGTTTATACCAGGTTGTCTCTTTGCCTTAAGACAAGCAAGACAATGTTTTTCTGAGAAATAGCATGACGGTTTGTAACAAGGCTCACAAATTAATTTTCAAATTGCTGATTTCTGAAGGAGATTTTAGTGTTAGAAAATAAAAACTCAAATGTCACCGTATCCTACAATTTTGTTCCTCTTCTACCTTAGCTTAACTGAAATTTCAAACTTAACGGAAAGCATCAAAATCAAATGAAAACTTTCCCTCAAAGAGCCACATTAAATTGACCCACGCAAAAGATACATTACTCATAATTCAGGTAAAATGTAGAATATCTTAATGTGATTATCTTATTTCCTCTTCATAACAATGTAAATTTGACACCCGTTTATTTAGGGGAGTAGTTAAAACTAGTTTTATCTTCTCTGGGAGACTTTTTTCACTGCTCAAGAGATATCCCTAGGTTTTACATCTCTTCTAATTTTCCCTACTGAGAAGATATGTAAGGTGTCTTTAAAAAACATACATGATTTTAAATTCCAAGACATAGTTATAAAAATGACATTTAGATCTCCCCTTTTTCTCATTTACAAAAGAAATGCCACCCAACCTATTCAGTTTGTATTTGGTTCTAGAAAATTTTAAATTTTAGTGCACTGTTAATATAGCCATACCTTGTGTATGAGAAATCTATGCCTGGTTTTTAAAGAAATCTGGTTTAGGAAAAATCAGACACACAAGTAGATTAATAAGGGGGTGTTTATTCCTATTAGAAAGTCTTCACTTTACAGGAAAATTGCATGAGAGTTCTTTTAAAAGCAGCAATCTTTGTGCATTTGAAATATCATTTTGTATGAAGATATTTCCATAATATGTACTTATTAGTATTAAAATAGTACTTAAATTGTATTGCATGCGTCTAATCATCCAGATCAGGGGTCCTCAAACTTTTTAAACAGGGGACCAGTTCACTGTCCCTCAGACCGTTGGAGGGCCGGACTATAGTTTAAAAAAAAAACTATGAACAAATTCCTATGCACACTGCACATATCTTATTTTGAAGTAAAAAAACAAAACGGCAAAAACACCCGCATGTGGCCCGCGGGCCGTAGTTTGAGGACGCCTGATCCAGATAATTATGGTGTTGTTGTTTTTATTAAAAAACGATATACTTTCACTTCAACTACCCAGAAATTGAGAAATAACGTTATTTCTAGAACATTAGAACTGGGAGGGAACTTAGAAACACTCTACTAAAGCTGTGTCGATTTGTTTTTTTAACATTGAGCTTGCAGCTAGAACTTAGCTGATCACCACCATTTATTCCTGCTCTCATTTTGGAAGTGTGCATGTAAGTGTGCTTGTGTTTGGAGTGAGAAGTTGGCTAAAATTTCACATCTTAAAATGATCAACGGAGCATTTTCTACAACCCTTTATTTGGCAAGTGCTTTTTTATATATATAAAAAAAAAAGACAGAAGCCATTTAATAACACAGATATATGTAATCATGAAATACTGTTTGGCTCTGATTCACCGCCACCCTACCGCGTTTTCATCGCTGTTTCTGCAAAGGGCTGAACTGGAGACATCTTTTGAAACACCCCCACCCCCTCTCCTCTCACTGTCCTGAAGACTACACTTCAAGGCACCACGCCTAAAAGAACCGGGGGGTGGGGTGGGGTGGGGAGAAGGCGTTTCACAAACAGATTTTTAAAAGAAAAATATAAAATCAAAAGACCATTTTGCCATGGACAGGCAACGTCTCTTACGTCTGCGACCCTCAATAAAAATTATGTTCAGGAATGGTGAAAAGGCTGGCGAAGCAGACTGTCAAAGGGAGGAGACAGAATCGCGGAGGGAAGGGGCGCGTTGGCCGGTCTGGAGGCCGGAGGGAGGGACCAGGGCCGGGGCTGCCGTCGGGCCGGATCGGTCCGCCCCCGAGCGCGGCTCGCGCGGAAAGCTGGGCGCTCTGCTCTCTGAGGACCTTTTGAACTCTGGTCTTTCGGGGAGAAAAAAAAAAAAAAAAAAACCTTTTGAAAAGGTGGCATTCACTGGGCTGTCAGAATTCAGCGACACCAAATTAAGGCGCTAATAAAACCGTGCTGGGCTCAGGAACTGCGTCTCCGGTGTTAATCCCGACGTCTTAAATTAGTATCAGGTGCCAATTTCAAACATTTAGGGTAGCCCATTGGAAGAAATAAAAAAGGGGACGTCATACTTATTACACTTTTTGTTTTCTTAATGACAGAAGAGCCGAGGGGTTCCGTTTCTTGTGACCAGCACCCGGGTAGCGGTAACTGCGTGCCAAGGGGTTAACAGCCAGGCGGGCAAAGACGCAACCTCGCTCGGGTCCTCGTGGGAAGGCGGGCGTGCCCGGGAGCAGCGCTGTGCGCCACGACGTTTGCAGCGGGAGGCGCCCCGCTGCCGGAGTGGCCCCAAGTCTGCGCCCAAAGGTAGGCACCTCGAGCTCCAGCCGGTTTGGCTCAGTGGATAGAGCGTAGGCCCTTCCGACTGAAAGGTCCCGGGTTCAATTCCAAGCAAGAGCTTGTACCTTGGTTGCGGGCTCCATCCCCAGTAGGGGGCGTGCAGGAGGCAGCCAGTTAATGTTTCTCATCGATGTTTCTATTTCTCTATTCCTCTCTCTAATAAATAAGTTTGTTTTAAAAAAAAAAAAAAAGGTAAGCACGTTGAGGCAGCCGGGATCTGCTTCCCAGCCATCAGCCAGGGTCCTGTGAAGCCCGGTCTGAGGTTCTCCCCAAAAGGTGACTTGGAGAGGACTGGAGCTGGAGTTGTTCTTTCTCCTTCTCTGGAGCGCAGTGTAAAAACAAGCGGATGTTGGTGTGTTTCAGACCCGTGTCAATGTCGCACTCCCACCCCAGATTCCTCAGTTTTGAGGAGCAGTGGGGCCTACGGTGTGTTCACACTCTTCCCATTAGGCCCGGAGTCGGGCGCCTGCAGGGACGCGGGCACCCTCTGCCCCCCGCGCGCTGAGTCCCCCACGGGTTGCTGCTTTTGCGCCGGTTGCTTCGGGCCGGCGAGCCCTTCTTCTAATTTCAGCACAAAGGGTTTGAGGTGCATTGCTTTCTTTGGCGTAAAGCCCTCGCCGGTCAGAGTGAAATCTCCGCTTTTTTTTTTTTTTCAGGAGCATTGCAACACAAAAGGTTTAAGGGGGGAAATTGTTAAAAGGAAACCCTTTTCTCTTTAGGCTGAATGCAGTGGGGAGATTAAAACTTTCATTTGAGGTTTTGCCGTATTCATGGTGGTGGGGCCCTGAATAGGACTGAGTCAAAGCCCCCAGAGCCGCTGTGTGCCCTTTTATCTCCCGCACATCTTCAGACACAGGTTGTTTTGCACTTGAAAGAGGGGAGAGGGGGGAATGTGGGATTTTGACAGCTGATATTGGCCTCTGAACTCTTGATGGGGATTTTCTAATTAACCCCCAATACCCATCAGGTGGTCAAAACCTAAAATGATTTGTGTCAGAGAGGGCAAGAAGTTTCCCGTTTTGATCAAATGGATGGGGAAAGTTTTTCACATTTAGAGTAAGGAAGTTTAGGAAGAGTCTCTGAACACAGAGTTTGAAAAGTCAGAGCAGGCTGGGTTGGGAGAGGCAGCCGCGAGCACACCCGGTAATAGCGGGAAATGCATCAGAACCCTTTGGGTTCCTGAGACTCAGGGAACACGACTCCGTGTGCTTTGGGAGCTAAATCGGCTAAGAAAGTTGGGTGGAGAGCTCTCACTAGTAGTGTTACTGTTATGTCTGCTCTTGAGCATGCCCACTGGTTGTTAGTTGGTTTTTGTTCTAGCTCCAACTCTTTGCCAAGACGCTGATGTAGCACACGTGTGCTAAAATAAATTCCACATGGTTTTAGTGGGCGCACCTCCAGTTTAAGAGATGATAGAAATGCTCAGCCCTTGAAAATGAAGAGAGAGCTGATTCGTTGGCTCCAAGACGAAAATGGGGGTTGTTTTAGAACAGGTCCCAAGAACAAACAAGGAGTTTGGATGAGGAACTTCTACATGCTAAGTCCCCTGGGGAGTCAGGTTCAGTGTATTTGGAGGTGAGGGCCCTCGGAAGGACACAGGCATCCCGCGTTTTCTTGCTCTCCACGGTGTTGTGTGTTTTTGTTTTTTTTAAATAAAGGCAAGTCCCTCCACCAGCAGAAAAATTACGTTTCGCTTTATGGCAATACTCGCTTTATTACGGTCTTCTGGAACTGAACTGCCGAATCTCTGAGGTATGCTTGCATGTTTAAAAGGGCCAAGTTCTAGCGCAGTGTGTCCCCGGCTTCTCTGATAACAACCAGACTAGGAGTGCTTGTTTTAAAAAATAAACAGTTTTGGGGTGTCTGTGTTCATACTGAAAACTCCAGCAGGTAGTTTTGAAAATGTATGTTTTTAACAAGCTTCTCAGAGAGCTGCCATGGCCCCCAGATCTCCTGATTGTTCTCTAGGCCACTGACTGCTGCTTCTCCGTCTCCTTTTCAGCTCATCTGTTACAGCATGCCATCTGATACACTAGTATGTAAAGGGAGAGGGGAGAGGCCGCCCCCGGGAGCTGCACCTTGTGGCCTCCAGCCCCTGGCTCTTTGGCCTGTGCTGTGTGCTCCTTGGGCACTGAATTTTGTGAGGTAGCTCTCTGCCATAGGAGAGAGTCTTGGCCAGGTTCAGTTCATCAGATGGATCAATGAAGGCTAGACATAGCTCATTTTGTTGGCTGATTTTGGGGTTCATGAGATTGCTGGCATCTGGCCCTGCTCAGTGGTGCTGGTTTCAAAGCATGCTTAGGTAGCCGCATAGGGCCAGAGGCAGCTGTCTCAGGGCCTCTGATGGCCCCCGAATCCAACTGTCCACCCTAACAATCTGACGTCTCATGGCGCACGTGGGTGCTATGGCACTTCAGGTCTAGGGCTCTAACTCAACCAGTTCTAGTCAATGAGCAGAACTGTTATGAACAGAAGTGTGTCCTCCTGACCCCACCCTACCCCACCCCACCTCCAAATTAATCTGTGAAGCCCTAATCCCCAGTGTGACTGTGTTTGAAGATAGGGCCTTTATGGAGGTAAAGGTGAGATCATAAGGGTGAGGCCCTAATCTGAAATTACTGGTAAGAAGAGAGAGAGAGAGACAGATCAGGGTTGTACATGCACAGAGGAAGGCCGTGTAAGGAGGACACAGCAAGAAGGCAACAATCTGCAAATTCAAAAGAGAGGCCTAGGACAAACCACACCGGCTAACACCTTGATCTTGGACTTCCAGCCTTTAGAATGGTGAGAAAATTAATTTCTGTGGCTTAAGCCTCCCAGTCTGTACTATTTTGTCCTGGCCGTCTTAGCTAATGAATACAAGAACTGAGCCAAATGCAGGCGTTTTCAAAATTGACTCCCTATTGGGACCACCTGAGAGGCTTTAGATACTACCCAGGCCTGGTTTCTACCCTCAGAAATTCTATTTTGTTTGGCCTGGTATGTAGCCTGGTTATCAGGACCTTTTAGAAGTTCCACAGGTGAGCCGAATGATTAGCCAAGGTGAGAACCCCTGGGGTAATGTGTAGAAGTTTTAAGGAAATAGATTTAGTTCTATGAGAAGAAAAAAAAAATGAAGTTTTCTTTTGGGTCTCCTTAATGAAATGGTGAGACCCCAATCAGTGCAAGTATTTAGGCAAAGGTTGAAATACTGCCAGGGCTTTACTGGAAGTGGTTGGGTCAGATCACCAGTGCCATTCCTATGGGAGCAACACCCTGTCACCCTCCAACATCCATCCTCACCTTCACCTGACCCCACACATTGTGGACAGCCTGCTAGAGCATCCTGGATTGATCTCGCCGTGTAGTTTCTGATCCCCACCAATTCATTAGCTGAGCTGTTTTATGTGCCTTCCAGCTCCTCACCATCAAACGAAGAGGCTAAACTTGCTATATTCTAAGGTCCTTTCCAGATCTCAGATTTCTGCATTTTAATCAAGTAAAAATATAGCTTCCTGATTGTAACAGGAGATGGGAATTAAGTTAGCAATTTCAAGCCAGATCAAGTTCCCCTCCAGGAGAAAGGCAGATTTAGGGAATGAGCTATGCTTCTTTCTACACAAATTGAATTAGTGGGAAATGAAAGGATCACCTGCTGGACTTGTCCCTTTGGCTCTGACTGATAAATGCTTTCTTAGAATGACTGCCTGGGAAAGCTTACATTTGTCGTGGGCACACCTGTCAGCCTTGTTTGTAGTTTTTGTGTGTGTGTGTTGTTGTTGTTTTTTTTGCTTCTGGATGCTTTTTATCCTATAAGTCAGTGCAGAAGAGAGAGGCGGTGTCCAGAATTCATATGCTCTCTATACACCCCCTAACCATGCTGGAAACCGTGGACCCTGGGGAATGGGAGACATCAGAGACCTTTCTGCTGTTGAGCCCTAGAACCTCACTTGGGATTTGCCTTCTTGTGTACTTTGTTTCCCCTTGTCACGGATTTGGGGACTCGTCCTGCTCTGGGACTTCAGATCATGTCCCCAACTCTCCCCTTTGGGGTTCTCCCCTTGCTCAGTGCAGCTAGAGAGTAGAGTACACCCTGCCTCACTGCCCTTTTTATGCCACTTGGGAAACTAGCTGTGACACTTTAACCTTGAACAGTTTTAGGACTGATAATGTGGGAAACAGACAGGAGGTAAGGAAAGTAGCCTGCCTGAAGATATGTTAGAGATTTGAAGCCCTGCAGAAGTTGAATCAAAGCCTTGACTTACTTTTCTTCTTTCTGGGATGGGAAGGAAAAGCTGATCATGAGAATAAAGTCAGTGTTTATTAACACACAGTTCATTTTCAAACTTCAAAAGAATCCACAGAAATGAATAATTGTTTTGTCAATGCCTGTTTTCAAACTGATGACCGTTCTGGTCCAGGCTCTGCTCATAGCATGAAGCAATGGAATGGCAACCATCAAGAATCATTTCGTTCAGTATTTGTGTGCCTTCAATTCGACTGTTGCCGGTTTTGAAATGAAAAACATATCCTTGGGGTGAGGATTAACCAAGGAGAATTGGCTCATGTGTTTGTGGGGGCTGGCAAGTCTAAAATCTGTAGGGCAGGCTGGCAGGGTGGACACTCAGGCAGGAACTGATGCTGCAGCCTTAAGGCAGAATTTCCTCTTTGGAAATTCTGTTTTTGCTCTTAGGACCTTCAACTGACTAGATGAGACCCACCCATATCATCAAGTGTAATCTCCTTTACTTAAGGACAAGTGGCTGACCAACTACCAGCCTGGCTGAAGGAGCTTTCACAATAGGATAGGATAGGATAGGATAGGATAGGATAGGACAGGACAGGACATGATAGGATAGGACAGTGGTCGGCAAACTCATTAGTCAACAGATCCAAATATCAACAGTACAACCATTGAAATTTCTTTTGAGAGCCAAAATTTTTAAACTTAAACTTTTTCTAACGCCACTTCTTCAAAATGGACTCGCCCAGGCCATGGTATTTTGTGGAAGAGCCACACTCAAGGGGCAAAAGAGCCGCATGTGGCTCGCGAGCCGCAGTTTGCCGACCACGGGAATAGGATATTATGCCATACCATGCCATACCATGCTATAATATGCTATCTATGTTTTTACCTTTCTTCAAACTAGATATTAAAAGCCAAAGTGTGTCAGCACAGCACATAACTTTGTAAAGCTATTTAGTGACTCTATCCCTCTTCCTATCCCTGTCTCCCCACTCCGTCTCTACTAATTACCATGTACTGGGCACTGTGGCAAGCACAGATATACCCTATTTTATTTTTACCAACAACCCCGTGGAATAGATGGCATTATTCCCATCTTAGAAGTGAGTAACCTGGGGCTTACACTTCTCAGTGGCAGAGCTGAGATTCAAATTCAAGTTGGCCTGACTCAATAGCTGTGTCCTCAGCTCCACTGTTTCCCATGGTCCTTGATATTAAGAAGTTGAACTCATCCCCCTCAGACTAGATCAGGCGTTCTCAAAATGTGATCTCAAAACTTTTGGGGTTCTCCCCTTGCTAAGTGCAGCTAGAGAGTAGAGAGTAGAGAGTAAAGACTTCCAAGAGTCTTTCAGAAGCTCAAAATTATTTTTGTAATAATACTATTTGATTAATTTACTCTTATTCTCTCACGAGTGTATAATAGAGTTTTCCAGAGGCTGCATGACATGCGATATTGCCAGAGATTCAGTGCAGAAGTAGCTATGAAAATCCAGCTGTCTTCTGTTGAGCCAGGCATTAAGAGAGATTAGCAAAATGCCGAGCAACGTTACTCTTCTCCTTTATTTTTTATTTTGGAAATATAGTTATTTTACCCAACTGTTATTTATGTTAGTAAGTCACAGTTTTTAGAATATTGAATTAACAAGTATTTAAAAATATCCTAGTTTTAATTTCTAATAGAGTAATAACTGGCAGATAAAATGCACATAAACAAAATCTCTTTGAAGTCCTCAATACTTTTTAAGATTATAAAGGGATCCTGAGACCAAAAGGGGGACGGTATGTGTGGGCATTTTGGTACTCTGTGCAGGTGGAGTCCATGGAGCCAGATGTGGGGTAATCCAGAGGGATTAGTGCTAAATCCAGCTGGTTTTGCCATCATTTTCCTATTTCAGTTGTAGGGACAAGATCCTAAATGGCTGTATGCTGACTGTGGAGGTGGGTCTTTATGCTATAATCACTGTGAAGCCAATGGGTGATTTTAAGTCAGAGAGGGACATACACAGAGGCTTCAACTGAAGCAGATGTTAAAGATGTAGTTGGAAATGGGGGTGACTGAAGAATGAGGAGAAAAAGGATTGCACGCAGACTTCTGGCTCAGAAACCAGGGACTCAGGAATCAGAATGTTGAACAACTTGCCTGTGGTTATAGCTCATCAGTAGCAGAGTGTCTGTGATAAGTGATCCCAAGCTTATGTACTTTCCACTCTACTTTTCCCATTCTCCTCCCCTGGTTCCTTTTCTCTCTAAATCTCAACCAATTAAAGATGAGAAGAGGGGGCACACTCTTCAGGGCTCTAGGCCCTCCTTGTTGAGGGTGCAACAAGGAATTGAAAAGACAATTCTTTGAGCAAAACTGTTCCTTGGTAGGTCTCCTTAATTATAATGGTGCTGCTGTGCAATGTTTGGATTGTACAGGCATCAAGAGAGTCTGATGAGGTTGGTAATGGCAAAATGGGCAGGGTGGTCATGTCCGAGAGAGGTGCAGTCAGTGGGTCTGGGCTGTCTCCAGTGGCCCAGACGAGAGTGAGTGCTGTGGGCTTGCACGGCCATCAGGTTCTGGCTGGTCTGGCTCCCCAGCCCATGCTGTAACATGAGGGCACAGTCATTGTGTTTCTGATGGGTGCTGGAGCCTGTAATAAGTCTAATCAATCTTGCTGACACTTCTTGTTTCAGCTGTTGCTGTGACAAATTGTTTATTTGCTGAAGTTCAGCCCAAGTATCAGTGTATCAGTGGTGTGTGTGTGTGTGTTGGGGTGGGGGGGCGGAGGCGAGGGGCCAGGGGGGACTAGTTAAGGAAGCATGCTAAATTTTAGGAAACCATAGAGTGTGTGGCATGGAGTGTGTGGTGAAGGTCAGGAGAGAAACTAGTTCTCAGTGTATCTTATCTTATTATTCTCATTTATTTTTAAATCCAGAATGTAGAAAATGGTTTTTTTTATCACTCTCTGCTAACATTTCTACTTTATGTTTGGGAATGTTTTGTTTTATTTAAATATATTTTTATTGATTTCAGAGAGGAAGGGAGAGAGAGAGATAGAAACATCAATGATGAGAGAGAATCATTGATCAGCTGCCTCCTGCACACCCCTTACTAGGGATTGAGCCTGCAACCCGGGCACATGCCCTTGACCAGAATCGAACCCGGGACCCTTCAGTCCACAGTCCAACGTTCTATCCACTGAGCCAAACCGGCTAGGGCTGTTTGGGAATGTTTTGACTTCAAATGAGTAGATAAAAAATTAAAAGTTCCTTTACTGACTTATTATATAATTTAAATCCTTCCTCATGGAGCCTGGGGGTGCTGACATTTCTGTAAAATGTGCCTGTCCAAGGCAGGAAGGCTTTGGTGAGGAAAGGATTTGGTAGGAGAAACCAGATTCCTTTGTCAGTGTTAATTGGCACAATCCATTGGTTTTGCTCTCTCCACGTGTTGTGGAGGTACCCTCAACTTTCTATCTGTGATTCTGAGTTTCTGAGGGAGAACTTCATACATTTGAAGACTGGAGGAAAATTCTAGGGGAAAGACTTGTGTAACAATCACAGACGGTCTCAAAATCACAGATGGTCTCAAAGTCTCATATGGTCTTTCAAGTTACAACATTCTATGTACTGTATTTTAGAATATTTTAATCCATGTATTTGCTAATTGCATTCCAATGTCTCATGTGAATTTTGCCATGTCCAGTGGACACGAAGAACAAGGTAGCAGTGGAGCCCCAGAACGCCTGGGACCAGGCACAGCGACACCGTCAGGATGCTCTCTGTCTCTTGATTGTCTGCTCTATGCTCCTCTGCTTTGTCTCCCTGCCAGTTTGTTGTCTTTGTTTTTCTAACTCACATGGTAGAAAACAAAGTCACTGATGGCCCCTGAGCTTTTATGGTGCATCTTTATCTACCTGAGGGGGATTGAATAGCTAGCTCTCTTTCTCTCACAATCCCAGTTCCAAAATCCAGAGGCAGAGACTTGGTGCTTCAATGTGAGCCAGATGTACTGTCCTGGACCAGTGTGGGTATGTCACAGAAGAGCATGGCAGCTTCTGCAGCAATCTTATAGATGCAGAGCAGAGAGGGAGAGTTCACTGATCCACTCTCAGCTCTCAGCAAGGATTTACTTCCTATGCACCCAATGTGTGTCCACACTGCACTGGACACTGAAGATACAGTGGTGAGCAAGCAGACCTGCTCTCTTGGAACTTACATTATAATGAGGGAGATAAACCATTAACTAGGATCCAAATAAACACTATAATTATGAAGTTGATAATGGGTATAAATGGGATCAAGGAAGGCTTCTCTGAAGAAGTGACATTTAAATTATAAGTTGAAGGGTAACGATGAATGAGCCCTTGCAAGAGCTGGGGTAAAAGTCTCCCAGGCTTCTCTGGACAAGGAGAGGGCAAGTGAAAAGGTTCTGAGTTGGGGAAAGGATTGGGGTGGGGGGCTGAGAGGACTGGGTGCCGCCATCTTGTGGCTGTGGGTGCCACCATATTTGAGGGTGTGGTGGTCAATTAGCATATCCCTCCTTATTGGCTGTGGGCGCCGCCATCTTTGTGAAGGTACGGCAGTCAATTAGCATATTCCTCTTTATTAGATAGGATTGTTATTAAAACTATTTTGTCATATAAAGGAAGGAATATTAAAAAATGACCCATTCTGGGTGTCAAGCACAGTATGTGCCACAACTTGAAATACTGAACTATGCATGTACTTCCGCATTTTTGTCTCTAGTCTAGATCTCTCTTAACAGCTCCAAATTGATATATTAGAGTGACTGCTTGATAACTCTACTTGGGTATCCTACAGACAACTCAAAATGAGTCATCTAAATGGACATATTGATTTTTTCCCAGCCTTTACCTCTTTCTAGCTTTTCAGTAAATGACACCACCATTATATATCTAGTTACTAAAGCCAAATTCCAAGAAACACTGTTGATACTTCCCCTTCCCTCACTTTCCATCCTATATAATAAAGAGGGAATGTGCCAATTGACCATCACTCCATCACAAAGATGGCTGCTCCCACAGCTCCCATAAGGAGCCTTAACGAGCAATCAGCAGGGACCTGAGACTATGCCCTCCCCTGCCCCTGTGGGGCTTGACAGAGGACCTCAGGCCACGCCCCCCTCCCAGCGGGGCTTGATAGGGGATCTCAGGCCATGTCCCCCACCTGGAGGTGCTTCATAGAGGACCTCAAGGCATGCTCCCCGCCCTGGTCTGGCCTGGGGGACCTCAGGCCACACCTCCCATCCTGTCGCCAGGCCAGGGGACCTGAAGCTATGCCCCCTGCCCGGCAGGGCTTGACAAGGGTGGGACTGGCCGGGTCTAGATCTAGCCCAATAGGGGAGAGGGGGCGGCCAGGTCTGGGTCTCACGCGGCACAGCTGGGTCTGCCCCCAGGCGGGTCCGACCGCTCTGCGCACCTGCCTCTGGTGTCCCCCAGTCCTCTCAGCCCCCCAACTACTCAGGGCCACCCGAGGCTCAGGTAACCAGGGCCAGCCGAGGCTTGTGCTGCTGGCAGTGGCAGCAGCAGAGGTGTGATGGAGGTATCACCTTCCCCTGATTGCTGGGTCGCCTCCCACCCCTGAGGGCTCCTGGACTGTGAGAGGGGGCAGGCCAGGCTGAGGGACCCCCTCCAGTGCATGAATCTTCATGCACCGGGACTCTAGTATTAAACATAACCAACAGAATGTGGTAAAGAGACCACATGCCAGTTCTGAGCCTAGACCTCAATAGGCCTTGATTGCTTCTACTCTTTGAGAATTTGCCATTGCCAAGAAAATAAACGTGGGCTAGCCTGCTGGAGGGTGAGCAGCCAAGTGAGAGCAGAGCTAAGTCACTCCCGGCAAAGTCATGCTGGACCAATCAGCCCACAGTCAACATCCCAGCTGACCAGGACTGAGCCTGGTCAAGATCAGCTAAATCTCATCCAGATCAGTGTAACTCATAAAAATGAATAAAGGGTTGCTGTTTAAGCCACAAGGTTTGGAGTTGATTTGTTAAACAGCAATAACTAACTGATACAACTCTGTAGTCTTGACCTCGGTAGATGATACTTACGATGGAAGTTGAGCGCTCCATGATTAGCTACAGCAACACTTTTTTCAATCACTTGAGACTTCAATATAGCATATGCTAGAAATGCATTCCTCTGAAAATTAAGTTGTGGCTGTTAGTAGCTCATAAAGAAGTGATTATTTTTTAATGTATTCTGCTGAAAAGCATTCATGGGAAAGGGCCATGTTAATTTTACTTAGATTCTTTAACTCTGACTTTCTTCATGCCTGTCACACGACCATCTCAAATCTTAAATGTTATGGCAACATAACCACATTCTTTTGCTTATTAAGTAGAAGGATATGATTTCAATTTGGCTACTTCTGTGAGAGCAGAAAATCGCTGAAATGATACTAATGAAATGTTCACTGACTTACATGCCCTTAAAAATATCTCAATTATTTGTGTCATCCTTTCCCCCTTGCCCTTTGACCTCTCTCCCTGAGCATCTACTTGTCATATTGTACCAAGGGATGTTTTCCAGTAGAGAAGGAAGAAAAGGTTCACCTGTTTTAACAAGCTGCCACCAGGATCATGGCACAGGCTTTTTCTCTCATCACCGTATTATTTCCCTGAACAGACTGTAATTTCATCAATTTCCATGCTTATGGTCCTGAAAGCTGGGCATGGCCATATCTAAACGTTAACCAAATGGGAATTTCATGGCTCCAGTTTTCACTTGAAGACAAGAAAGGTGCAAAGAGCTCATCAAATATAGGGTGTCACTCGTGTTGGCTTGCACAGGTCTCTGGGTGGAACTTTTTTTGCTCTCTCCTTCCTTCATGTTGATACCAGTGGCAGACATCACAGTCATGCACCACACAACGACGTTTCTGTCAACAGCGGACCACAAACACCATGGTGGTCCCATAAGATTATAATGGAGCTGAAAAATTCCTGTTGCCTAGTGGCATTGTAGCACAATATGTTACGCACCTGTTTGTGATGATGTAGGCTTTTTTTTTTTTTTTAAGGCTATATTAGTGTGAGACTAGGAAAAAACTACCCTTAGGATAATTGAGCGTCACTTTTAAGGAGTTATCTTGCTGGAGTCTCTTAAATGTCCTTGGCAATCTGTCAGGTCTCACCACCCTAGAGAACCTGATGTCCCCTGCCTAGTGCAAGCTCCTATGGCTTCAGCTTATAACACATCAGCAGTCCTTTGCCTAGACTGTGGAGCCTTGCTCCATGCATGTGCAGCTCAATATTCAGTCAAAGACTCATGGGGCCCTGTGCAAATTTCTAGAGCTCTTTCACTGTCTAGCTTTCTTCATTCCAGTACTTCCCCCCACAAATTCTAGTTGTCTCATCCTCTCTTAAATATGACCTCTGTCTCTGGTGTTCAGTGAGACTACTTTGCTCTGCTTGGATTTTCCATATCTGCACTGAGGTTTCAAAAATGCCTATGGAAAGAAATCTGGGACAGTCACAGTACTTACCTCACAGTCCTGAGCTGACTGCTGTCCAGTGTATGAAAGTAATTGTTTCCTATATTCTGTCCAGTTTTCAGGGTAGTTTATGATAATAAGAGGGTTAGTCCAATATTCTACTTCTATTTTTTAATTTCAAAGAAGATGGGACATTTTCTTTAGTGCCATGATTTATTGGTACAATCATTGTATAATTTATTGTCCCAACCTGGACTATTTTGAGAGTAAAAGAGAGTGCTCTTAAAAACTACATGGACACAAGAAGTCATATTCTGTGGTAGGTACCACTGGCATCTGAGATTCTGAGCACAGATACAGCAAACATTCTTTTAAATGCATGCTGTCCAGATGAGCTCCATTAACTTCTGGGTGCAGAAGAAAAATTTGGGCCAACATATTTATTATAAAAACAAATGTGCAGCACTTTCTTTGATTTAATTCTCTACATAATCTTGAAAGTATCCTAATACTTTTATTATTTTGTCTTTTCTAGTGTTATTTCAAAAAAAATATGAGTCTTTGAAGGTATACAAAATTACAGACTGAGTGAAGTGCCAATCAGGTGATGTTATGCTAAATTTTTCATGTGTGACATTCAGGATTGCTCCACACAACAGCCCCACATGATATAAAGGCAAACAAAAATCTTAATGGCGTAGTTGTTAGTGGAATAATAAAAATAATGCTGGATTTAGCTTCTGGAACTGTTCTTTGAAAGTTATTTGAAATAAGGCCTTTAGCAAGTTTTACTATCTATTTCAGCTTCAAAGGGTTCTTCTATAAATACCTGCCTATTGGTTTCTTGTGAGTTAATTACATGATATTTGCATGCTACCTGGGCATTCAAATGAAGCAGCTATTATTGTTTATAAATTAAACATCTAATCCACAATAAGCATTCTACTGATAACTGTTATTTTATTCTTATATACAAGTTATAGTTATTCTTACTTTAATCAATAGTAAAAATAATAGTAAACTGAGGGAACATAGACTGTAAACTACAAGTGAGCAGGGACCACACCCATCCTGTTTCTCATATTCACACATACTAAGTACCCAATAAATCAGTTGAAGTAGCAAAGGGTGACGTAACAACAATGTTGCTGATAATCATTGTTTTCAGAGAACTTTCACATACTGAAAGTTGATCCTCAGAACAACTACGTGGAGGAGGAGGGAGCAGGTATCCTTATTCATTTCCACTGACAACTGAAGATAACAGGGGCTGGCAATGCCTCTTAACTGAGAAACTTAGAAGGGGCACTGGGGAGGCATAGAGGGCTATGGAAAATGTTGCTGTTCCTCTTCCCTGACCCCCATGGAGCTGAGGTAAATTAAGAAGAGGGTAGGAAGTAAATTCCTTTGGTTCTCCAGTCTCGGTAACCCTGGAAGAAGAACCAGGCTCCCTGGGCACACTGAGATGCTGTCTCAGAGGTTATGTGATAGCCATTTTCATCTTGAAGAAGGGACCATTTTTAAAAGCACTCACTGCCTCTGAAAATTATTTTTCCAGATCTAAGGAGGAAAACTTTAGGGCTAAGGGTTTTGGATGTACCAAGGCAGATTAAGCATAAAAACAACTGCCACATACCAAGCTTTTACTACGTGCCAGGCTTGTGCAAAGTGTGTCATTGCATTATTTCATTTAACCCTTAAAACACCCCACTGAGGTGGAAATAATTTCTATTCCTAGTTTATAAATGAGGAAACTGAGGCTCAGAGGGGGTAAGGGGGATGAAGTCACATGGGTCCCATAACTAGTAAGAGCAGGAGCCAGAAGGTGTCCATCTGTACAATTATTTATGCAAATCCAAGGAGCTTATGCTCTCTAAGGAGACATTGCCTAGGTGGCATGACTGTTAACCCACAAGAGAAAGGAGAATGAGGAAGATGCTAAGGGGTGCCTTTCTTACTGGAAAGAAGCACTAGCTCAGGATGCTGTGCTGCCATGAGCTTATTGCTTGACCTTTCTGAACATCAGCTTCTTAATATTATGCCAAGAGCAATGGATTAGATGAACCCTTCTACAATTTATTTTCTATGTTTCAGTATTCTCATATTTCCATAAAGTCAGATCCTAAAAACTCAGGACATCCTAACTCAAAACTATTATTTTACCTGCCACCAGGGGGCTCCGTGTAGGAAAGGCGAGCTAGGTTTTCATTCCGTCCTTAAAACCCTGCTGGGATTTTTCTGTTAAAACTCCCAGAAAAACCTGAGGCTTTCATCAGACTTAGAAGCATGCCTTCTGTGGAAGAGATGCTGAAAAAATATTTCTTGATTACAAGTAGGAGGAGGCCAGATGATGACGTGGAGGGGAGAATCAAGAAACTGGATTCAGGGTGCTCATTCCTCTGTGAGATTTAAGCCAAAGCCACACATCCTCTCTGGGCGTCTGTAATTCTTTCTGTAAAACAAAATAATGGGTTATTGGGAGAAATGAAATAATATCATATTTAAAATCACCTTAAAAAGCATAAAATACTATAGAAATATGACAGGTAAAGAAACACGCCTACAAAAACAAACCAGAATTTTTTTACTCACTAGTACATTATCCCCTTTAGTAATGTCTCCCCCAGACTCTAACACCATACAGTTATTACCAAGAACCCCTGGATGTGTCTGCTGACGTGGTGAGGCCTGGTTCCCTGTGTCAATAAGGAGGTTGTTTTGTCCTGGTTAGCACAGTTAACAGGGGCTGCTCCGGGGGTGGCTGGCAGTTGTGTGCCGTGGTTAGGCCTGAGGCGTACCCACATTCCTGCTGTGATAGGGAATTCCATACATCCTCGTGGGTAGTTATCGTCTCTCCAGTCCCTGGCATTTAATACGCACCCATAGATCGCGCGCCTCTCTCCTGGGAAACGGGCGAATTTGTTCTGAGTAACGTCCACTGGCTGGGGTCTTCCATCCTTGATAAACTACATGTTTCTCAATGGCACCTTCTATTGCTTTTCCAATTAACAAGAAGTGGGAGTCTTGAAATTTAGAAACACATAACTCATAAGTATGTTTTCGGTACTTTCTAGCCCAGGAACACAAAGGTCTACTTTTTTACTGGCCTGAAATATATTCTGCTGAGGTTGCTTTCTTCTTCCCCTTCTCAGCTGCCCCACACAGATTCAACACCTGTAGCATCAGACTGTTCCTGGGATCCCAAAACGCCAGTGATTTCCCACTCTTCATAGAATCAAGTCAAACTCCTCCAGGCCCCATGACGTCAATGCCGTCTCTCTTTCCAGCTCACACTGCTCCTGGGTTTGGAATGAGCATCCACTCAGCCTGACGTCAATGCCTTCTGCACATACTCCATGCTTTCCCATCTCATTTGTGCCTTGCCATTCTCACCTGCTTATGGCCGACTCCTGCCCATTTTTCTAGGCATAGTTTAAATGCCACCCCCTCTATGGAGTGATTTCTCTCATCTCTCAACTCTCACTTGGTTCTTTCTGGTTTGTGCTCTAGGGAGCTAGGACTTCTTTTCTCTGGTGTCAGATTTATCTTTGTATTCCCACAAAATCAGTATACGATAGACCGACTATAAATATTTGTCAGGCAACATGAATGAGTGGAATTTAATCACAAAGGTCTTTGGGGAGTATCCCATTGGAATACATATTTATCCAAAATTAAAGGTTCCCTTTTCTGTAGAAGTGGTTCTTTGTGGCCATTTCTACTGTCTCCATTCCCCCGCTGACCCTTTACTGAAGTCTGAGCCTGCTCTTGCTAATTTTTTGCCTTTCTCCATATTAAATTTACGGCTTATATCAAGCCCGCTTGTTTAAATTTTTTTTTCCTGTTCCCACTGTTCTCATGTCCCTTGACAATGTATGCAATTACATGAGCTGCCTTTGAAAGCAAGATTAGATTTTAAATCTTGTGATTAACCTTTCACATTGCGAGATTGCCAGCTCTGAGTTTCTTGTGCTGTTCTCTTGTTTTGCTTCAGACTAATTTCTCTGTTTTATCTCTGCTGTTGTGTATTACTTTGCAACTCGATTCCTGCTTGGGAGAATTCCTTGCCTCACCACATTGTAGAGGACTGGTCTACAAAAATCAAACAAATCTATCAATGTTGAAAAACACCCTACATAAATCCATTAGTTAAGAGTATTGAGGTAGCTGCCAAAGTTGCAAAGTTCTGATTTTGAGATTTTGGACACAAGATTTTAAAAGGAGAAGTTTCAAAAATTTACTAAAAATACAAATTACGTGTATTTACACAGGGACATTTTTCCAAAATAGAAAACTACTTAGCATTAAATTAAAACATTAAATTGAAAGTTTTTTTGAAGACACAAATGCTGGTTTTTTGGTCTATATTTGTCGAATTCTATTGTTATCCATTTTCTAATTATAAAAGGCATTTTGAGCTTGGAAGAACACTTTAATCTTTTTGGCGTTCGGTAGAAAAATATTTTGCCAGTCCAGTGACCCAACAAAAATGTAAAAAGTGTATATTTTTAAAAATACAGACAATACATTCCTTCAGGAATTAGCTAATGGCTGGCCTTATAAATAAACAAGAGATGTGGTATTTAAAGTATTTTTCTTAAGATAATTGCAATAACTTCCAGCAATATTTGATTTCCTGATGGTTAAAATAAAACTAACATGAATAACCAATCAGCATTCAGGCCTATAAAAGAGATTCATTTATAGTAAGTGCTTATAGACAACACGCTAAGCATGAAATTAATTCCAGCCCCATCTGAAAACCCTGATAGTGTTAAAATGGATGTTTAATGTGTTATAGTTAGTGATATTTCATCTGAGGACCTTATCAAGTCACAGCAAAGCTCTTGTCATTATTTTTTACTCTCCCCAAGTGACACTTTAATGAAATGTGTCAGCACACCAGTGTTAGGGTACGTTTCATTAATGCCCAGCACTTTTGTTCCATGCTTTACATTTGGAAACAGATTTAAGTATTAAGTGCCTCTAATGTCTGCAGCCAGGGGATCCTTTCCGAATTTGTAACAGTGACCAGAACAGACCGCATTACACTCTCCAAATGGTGCGGTTTTGCATTTGAATGTCTGAATTATCCCGGTTTCTTAGAGAGGACCACAGCCCCAACATCTTAAATCCTCAAAATGCTGTCCGCTTCATTGAATACTCGTGATCTAAGCATATGTGTAATTATTCTGTAATTCTCCCCAAAATGTGATCCCTTGGAAATGCATACTAGGTTTCCCCTATTGTAAATCCAATGACTATTTCTTTGTGGCCACTTCTTTAAATACGGTAACAGGCAAGTCTGTGTGTCTGGGCGAACCGCCTAGATAATAACGATTTCTTCCCAAGCTCTCCTTGGGACACCCATCAGGGAAAATATGCCTGCATTTGTCTAAGGGTAGAGACCGCGATCACAAAAGGACCATTTAAGATGGTCTACATTACAAGGGGAGGATTTCGTGCCAGAAACTGAGCTCACAATGGCCTTGGAAATAGTCTTAGATAGTAAGTTAGAATTTGCAGACGTTACCAGAGCCAGCTGTGGTAATCCAGGGTTGCATATAGACTTTAGAGAAGAATAGAATCCCATGCCCCTTAACACAGCTTTGGATGTGGTCAACCGTGAAAAATTAAAACATACACTTTAAAAACTGACAGCTGGAAAGAAAGGTGGTAGTGGTGGTGGTTGGAGGAGGTTGGGTGGGGAGGGGAAGGCGAAGTAGAAGGAAAGCTTAGGGTGATAGTTTAACCTCAGTTTTTCTTTTCCCGTTTTACACATTGTTTGGGAAAACTCATCGGTGGCGACTTTCCCAGGAAACAGCCTTCGCGTGCAGTGATTTCAAACTGTAAGTGAGATCCTGTGCGCGGAAGTCCTCGGCTGCTTGTGAATGCAGCGTTCAGATGTTGCTGGGCTGTTGTTATCACAACCCCTCATTAACTCCAGTCTGCGTCGTTTAATTTGGCCTTTGGGTTTCGCAGAGTGCCATGGGTTTGCGGGTGTTTACTGGTAAATACAAATGACCGTGGAGGTGGGGGGAGGGAGGGGAGGAAAGTCAACTGGCAGGGTCGTAGTTACGCGGCGGATAATTTGATAATCACTCCAGAGCAGGTGTTTGCATTGAGTAATTCCTTGTCTTGGCATAATTTTGCAAATCGCTTGGCTTTTTACAGCCCATGCTGCTCCCACAGCACCATTTCCAATGGTGGCTTTAAAAATGATCTCAGCATCACGTGAGCGCGGAGGTTAGCTGGTTACTAGTCTGTCTCCTTGGCTCGTTGACTCTTGCTGAGTGTATTTTGAGGAATTTCGAATCTGGGAGAAAATATAGTAATAGAGTGGGACAATCAGTCTTATTGATCATTTGAGAGAATTTAAAAAATTGGATGAAGGGAAATCTGTTTTAATTTGCAAGATCAGAGTTACGCTGTGAAAAGTTAATCTTTTTAAAAAGACAGGAGCAACAAGTGGACAAGTGAAACATGGGCAGAGGTTGTATTTCAGAGGAAGGGAAGAACAGCCCTGGGGTCAGGGACCTGCCTGGGGAAGGACAGCCCTGGGGTCAGGGACCTGCCTGGGGAAGGTCAGCCCTGGGGTCAGGGACCTGCCTGGGGAAGGTCAGCCCTGGGGTCAGGGACCTGCCTGTGGAGGGACAGCCCTGGGGTCAGGGACCTGCCTGTGGAGGGACAGCCCTGGGGTCAGGGACCTGCCTGGGGAAGGACAGCCCTGGGTCAGGGACCTGCCTGGGGAAGGCCAGCCCTGGGGTCAGGGACCTGCCTGGGGAAGGTCAGCCCTGGGGTCAGGGACCTGCCTGGGGAAGGTCAGCCCTGGGGTCAGGGACCTGCCTGGGGAAGGTCAGCCCTGGGGTCAGGGACCTGCCTGGGGAAGGTCAGCCCTGGGGTCAGGGACCTGTGCTCTGTACCTGTCAGGCCCAGAGGGATGCCTCTGCTGTGTTCCCATTTGCTCTCCACTTCAGTTTAGAAAAGACCAATGTTATGTTGGAAAGTGATTTCAGAAATTTGAAAGAAATGAAGAAAACACTTAAAGGACCCAACACCTACGGTGTTGCCTAGAGATTTGGATCTCTTCCCAAGGAAAGAGTGATGCACATAAATAAGCAAGTGATGTCTGAACTCTTCATGCCTGCTTATATCTATTTTTAAATACTATACTGTATCATTTATCTGGACATTATTTATTTGCCAATCTAAAGAGAAAACAAACTTAAAATAGCTTCTGAGCAATTAAAATAGATGTTCCTAAGTCTGCTCACTAACTTTATAGCTAAGGGATCCCCTCTCTACTCACCCAGAGCCTACTTTCTTATACGTTACAGACACTTCTAACAAACATGAATATCAGCCTCCACAGCACATAAGCGATTGAAGCAGCATAGCAGATGGGGAACAAATGGGGAGAGGATCTCAGACATACTGGGGGCAGCAAGAATAATAGCTGACAGCTTGATTGTGAAGGGGGAGACAGAAAATCCATATAAAGCAAACATAAAACTATAAAAGCTTAGCAGTCTGGAGCCATTCAGAGTTTTACAATTTACCAATCCCAGAAGGTCTCACTGTATTATAGTACAGAATAAAAACGGGTGCTCATAATTATAGCTTTGGGTCATCAAGAAGAGATTAAGTGTTGTTAAATGTGACTATCTTTAAAAGGGCATATTTAGAATAATTTCCCCTGAAATTGGCTATCATTCAGATGAAAGTCTTTGTGCTTAAAAAAACTGACCTTTAGTAGTTTGGAAATTTGTATGTATGTAGAGATTATTTCCTTCTCCATAATGCCAAATAATTAGTGCATACAAGTTCCTCAATGCTTTGAGGTCAACATAGCTAAATGTTCTTACTCAAATTGAATTTTATAACCACAGTGCTTTCTACATTGAAACAGCTGGTACCGTGAAGAAAAGAATATGCCAAATTGAGAACCAGAAGATTTTCTTGATCCCTGCCCTACCACTGAGCTGCCGGGTGATATGAGGAAGTCAGTTGCACTTTGGTGCTCAGTTTTCTCATCTGTTCAATGGGTTTCCCAGACCCCATCCAGCTTGACAAACTAAGAAAAAAATTTTTAACTCATAGCTCAATAAATTATAGATTAGTAGAGGCCCAATGCACAAAATTTGTGCGAGAGTAAGGCCTTCCTTCCCCTGACTGCTGGCACCAGCTTCCCTCTGGCACCTGGGACCCGGGCTTCCCTGGAAGAGGGAGGCCCCACCCACCCACTGCAGCCCCCTGGTCCGTGGACTGGGCCTCCCTCTGCTGGGTGATTATGGGGTGATGGCCAGGCCCTGGACCAATCGCATCACACTGACCTTGGCTGGCCTGGCACCAGTGGGTGTCATAGCATGGTCCTGGATGGTTGTCTGGATGGTCATTCCACTGTTCGGCAGTTCAGTCGATTTGCATATTACGCTTTTATTACATAGGATTTCTTTGTGGTTGATGCAAAGCTGAACCACACAGGCTACAAACTAAACTCAAAGTTTGTTCTCGCCAGTATTCAGTTCAGGTACTTAAACATGAAAAGACTTGGAGCCTAAAATGTTAACGCCTTTTATCTCTTTGTGGTGAGATTACAGATCCTTTTATTTTCTTCTTTCTGCCTTTCTTGTATTTCCAGTATTTCTAAAAGACTTGTGTATTTCTTTTTATAATAAGAAAACAAGCAATCAAAGCTCATTTAAAAATATAAACATGAAGGAGAAACTTGAGACTTGAGCCCCTCCTAATGCTTAGAGAAGCTCAGACTTAAAGGCAGAGCACGTTTGAAATAGAGGGTGGGTAATGTATCCTGAAGGTAGAGCACCCACTTTGAGAACCATCTCTGTGCCTTTTATCTCTGCCACATCCAGACCTCTCAAAATCACTGGCAACTTTCCCAACTTGGAGAATAAAATCAGCATTTAGCAAACAGAGGGATATGGTATAAAAGGAAAATCCCCAAAACACAACTACTTGTAATCCGGGATTCTCCTCTGCCCTGTCATCTGGATTGTTTATTAAGGCAACACAGCCTCTTTGCCAGGATCAATCTCATTGCGACTCGTCAAATGCTAACCGAGGAAGAAGCTTGTTTCTAGACTCTGCTTCTAAGATCATCTCCTTGTACAATAGTTAGAAAATCTGTAGCTATCGGGAGCCTGCCTAAAAATGTTGGAGAAATAGAAAAGGATCCAAGAGGCTGAGAAAGCTCTGAATGTTGAATGTCCCTGGAAACTGGCTGCCCGGGTGCTGCCAGGAACTTGGGAACAAATTGATTGTAGCTCAGGAAAATGGGCCTGGCCTGGCCAGCCCCAACTTGGCAACAGCTTGTGGGGAGTAAATCCTCTCACTGAAGGTTTTGTTTAATCTGAATAAATTCAATTTCAAAATCTGCCCTTGATCTAAGCCCCTTAAGCTTGTGAGGAGAACTGAGGGCCTCCAGGGTCAATGCCAATAACAAAAGACAGGAAAAGTCCACCTTCCCGCATCTCTCATTGCTGCATTCTATTAGCTGTAAATGTTTCCCTTCAATAAAGTCATCTTTGGAGAAACTTCCTCCCTTTATTTTAAAGATGACATTTAGTGCTTTCTTTTTAGATGTTTAACACATCCCTTATAGAAGGGACCCTGGACAGAATGTTAGGAGGCCTGGGTATGGCTCTCATTATGCCACTACCAGTGGTGGGATTTTGGCAAAACAACTTCTCTGGATTTCAGTATTATAATCAGTACAATGAGGTAGTTGGGTTAAACATCTTGCAACACTTGTCCTTATGCTGCAGGTAACTAGCTAACAACCGTGACACTTAGAAGTTTTGAGAGACGGGGAGAGGGGGGAGGGTGGGGAGGAGAGGTTGGATAGGATGATTATAATCAAATAAGCTTGGTAAACACTGAAGACCACTTCCCTACTTGGAGATTCTCAGTGTCATTAGCATATTAAAGGGTCTGAGAAGTCTTTTGGGAGAGAAACTTTTACAGATATTTTCAACCCAGTCTTTCAGAACTTTCTTTCTGAGCCAGGAAGCCCCCTTTGGTAATTCCTGTTGTCAGACCAGCGTCCTACTCTGACAATGACACAGACGGTCCCTTGTTTGGTTTACATTTTAGCAGTTACAAGACTGTATATGTGGAGGGCTTGATCCAGATCTTTTATATTGCTGATGGCTTATGGTTGAGAGATATAATTTATTTGTGCTCTGATATTAGATAGAATTGTCCTCATCATTGTCTTTAAAGAGATAGTAACTCGCCCTGACCGGTTTGGCTCAGTGGATAGAGCGTCGGCCTGGGGACTGAAGGGTCCCAGGTTCGATTCCGGTCAAGGGCATGTACCTTGGTTGCAGGCACATCCCCAGTAGGGGGTGTGCAGGAGGCAGCTGATCGATGTTTCTAACTCTCTATCCCTCTCCCTTCTTCTCTGTAAAAAAATCAATAAAATATATTTTAAAAAAAATAAAGAGATAGTAACTCAACTTAAACTGGATTTCAAAATAATTAAATTATTGCCCTGGCCAGTGTGGCTCAGTTAGTTGGGCATTGTTCCATGCACCAAGAGGTCACTGGTTCAATTATAGCACATAACAAGGTTGAGGGCTTGATCCCTGGTAGGAGGTGTTCGGAAAGCAGCCAATTGATATTTTGCTTGAATCCATTTTCTTTTTTTTTTTTTTTTTTTTTTTTTTTTTTTTTTTAAATATATTTTATTGATTTTTTACAGAGAGGAAGGGAGAGGGATAGAGAGCTAGAAACATCGATGTGAGAGAAACATCGACCAGCTGCCTCCTGCACACCCCCCACCGGGGATGTGCCCGCAACCAATGCACATGCCCTTGACCGGAATCGAACCTGGGACCCCCCAGTCCGCAGACCGACGCTCCATCCACTGAGCCAAACCGGTCTCGGCGCTTGAATCCATTTTCAATCACATCAATGTTTCTCTTTCTCTCCCTCTCCCTTCCTCTTTCTCTAAAAATCAATACAAAGTATTTTTTAATGGAATTACTAGTTTATCACTCCTAACTAAATGTTAAGGGAAATCCTACTTTGGGACCTCTTTGGGTAGAGAAATTCAAATGATGTTCTTAGGATGCATTTTTTTCCTCTCCAGCTCTCTATTCTGCCTTTCTTCTGTGTTGATTTCATTCTCAGACAGGCTTTCTTCTCAGACACCCATGAGACCAGGCTCTCTCCTAACTGCTCAGCGATCCAGCCAGGTTCCAAAATATCCTGAAATTGATTTTCAAGATTGTCAGTCATCCTGTAGCAGAGAAACTTTTCACATGTGGGCAATCCAGTGTTGAACTCTCATCCATCAGGCTTAGGTCACATGCCTATTCCTGAACCAACCCCTGTGACCAAGGACTTAAAATGCTGTGACTGACCATTGTGGGTCACATGTTCATCCCTGAGGCCCCCTGGGTTAATAGTAACGGGAGTGAGATTTCCTAAGCACAGTCAGGGAGCTTTCCCAAAAGGTAGAGGAATGAAAGAGAGACCAAAAGGTGTAGGAATGAATGATAGACAGGTAAAAGCAATAAATGTCCACGATGGCTGTATTCTTGATCTGGTGGCAAATAGTGAGTAGAATCTTTTCTTTACTTGGCTATTTGTTGGTGTGTTGTTCTGTCTGGTCATTGCCCCCTAGGCAGAGTCTAGGTAGAAAGAGGCTGAGATTCATCCAGATAGCACCAGTGATGCCCTGCTCTTATGGCCTATGGCCCCTAGAGCTCCTGAGCAAAGAATGCATTATCCAACCTGAGACAGTTGTGAGAGTGTAATACTTATGTAGGGACAACGGGCATAAACTAGCATTGTTTCAGACATTCTAGGACATGTAATTATCCTACTGTGAAACAACCAAATGCAATATCACTCAATTCTACCAGTATTGATAGAGCCTTTTCTGTGCTGACTCTGGGATAAAAAGGGGGAAAGGTGTCAATTTGGGATGCCCTGATATTTATTCCAGCTTTAGCAACTCTATTCTCTCTCTCCCTCTCTCTACCTCTCTTTTCTTCTCTCTTTCCCCTCCTTCCCTTCCTCCCTCCCACTCTCACTTCCTCCCTCCGCTCCTTTTGCTGGCAGAGGTGTACACGGTCCTTTATGTTCCTCAGCATGAGAATAAAAAAGCTCTGTGTTGCCCATCTCAGAGATTTAAACTTGCAGCCTGCTCTTTCATTCTGGAATATGAGACTCTGACTCAGGCTAAGGAATGTAAAGTATGAGTAAGTAGATGGTGAGTTTGAGGCAGAGTCCCTCCCTGGCCCTTAAGAACATACCCCAGCCCTAGCTGGTTTGGCTAAGTGGACAGAGCGCTGGCCTGCGGACTGAAGGGTCCCGGGTTCAATTCCGGTCAAGGGCACATGCCTGAGTTGTGGGCTCGGTCCCCAGTAGGGGGCCTGCAGGAGGCAGCCGATCAATGATTCTCTCATCATTGATGTTTCTCTCTCTCTCTCCCTCTCCCTTTCTCTCTGAAATCAATAAAAATATATATATTTTAAAAAAGAACATACCCCACTTTCTCCAATACAGTATCACTTATTAAAGAGACTGTCTTTCCCCCATTGAGTATTCTTGGTGCCCTTGTCACAGATTAGTTGACTGCACATGCATGGGTTTGTTTCTGACCTCTCTATTGGTCTGTGTGTCTGTTTTTATGCCAGTACCATAGTCTTAATTACTATAGCCTCGTGATATAGTTTGAAATCCGGAAGTGTGATGGCCCCATCTTTGTTTTTCTTTCTCAAGATCACTGTGACTATTTGGGGTCTTTTGTGGTTCTAATAGAATTTGAGAATTTCTTTTCTATCTCTGTAAAAAAATGCCATTGGAATATTGATAGAGATTGCATTGAATCTGTAGATGACTTTGGGTAGTATGGACAATACTAATTCTTCCAATCCATGAACACAGGCTAGATCTGTGTTCTGAATCTCCAAGTTACCATCTGTAAAGCAGGGATCTTATACTCCCTTTAGAGTATCATGGTTATGAATAGATCATGCAGGACACTTTTATAGGGAACACTTTTAAAATAACATGCATGCCTGAGCTGGTTTGGCTCAGTGGATAGAGCGTTGGCCTGTGGACTGAAGCTTCCTGAGTTCGATTCCGGTCAAGGACATATGCCTGGGTTGCGGGCTTGATCCCCAATAGGTGGCATGCAGGAGGCAGCTGATCAATGATTCTCTCTCATCATTGATGTTCCTATCTCTCTCTCCCTTCCTCTCTGAAATCAATAAAATATTTTTTAAAATAAAATAAAATAGCATACATGAAGTACTTATATGATAAATTTTATTTAGAAGAACAAGTAGACCAGACTTTTAGGATAGAAAAGAAAATTAGTGATGGTTAAACCAGAATGCCCAAGAAGAAGACAAAACTGAGAGCCAGATCTAAGTTCTCTGCCACTTACTTTAACTCCCGCAGCCTCAGTTTCCCCATTTGTAAAATGAGGGTTAGACAGAGGATTAAGATCCTATTAGCATCTTAAAATTTCTTTGTTTCAGCTCATGTTTAAATGTCCAGCAAATTCCATCATGAATTAGGCAAGGGGCGGCAGGACTAACCTGATTTCTGTGTCTCAACTATACCAAGTTTGTTCCCACCCCAGAGCCTTTGCTTCTGCTCTTTCCCCTGCTTGGCCCACTCTGGCCCCAGATCTCCCTGGGGAAGATTGTTTCTCTGGATCAATGACAAGTGTCATCTCTCAGATCTATTTCTCAGCACTCAATCTCAATAGCCCCCTCACTTCATATTTCACACTATTTACATTCTTAGTTGTGGGGGCTGTCCTGAACATTGTAGGATATTTAGCAGCATCCCCAGCCTCTGCCCACTAGATGCCAGTTGTGACAATCAGAAATGTCTACAGACATATCTACATAATCTGCCTGGCCAGTGTAAGCAACTGAAGTTCATGACCCATGCTCTAGAAGTGCACATCTAAATGGAAGATCCTAAACCCAATCTATTTGAAAAGAGAATTCCAGTAAGTAAAAATGAAATTAAAATACTCTCCATTTTCTGCTGAGTTTATGCAGATGCTAATCAGATGAAAATACCTCTATCAACTCCATATTACTTCAATAGCAATTCTTGTGGGATTAAATACAGAACTTATTGGTTGTTTATTAAATAACAGAAACTTTCTCTCTTCTTTGACAATTCATTTGTACTGCTCTAAGGAACAATTTCTCCTTCTAGACTGCAAACTCTTTAAAGCCTATAACCATGCCCTATATACCTCCACATTTCCAACTTGCCTAACAGGGGGTGGAGACACCCAGAAGATATTCAATATGCTTTTGTTGGATGAATGAATATGTGATTTGAAATTTGGGAGAGAAGGAGGTGCTGCAGTTTGTAGAAAGATAAACAATACATGTTTAAAAGAAAATTTAGAAAACACAGAAACAAATAAAAAACAGATGTTATCTATACTCCAATTCTTGTCACTGAAATATACTTCCATATATCTTTTTTCGTTAAGATACATTTAGACAATATATTTTGCCACAAAATTGCCATAATATTTAAATGCAAGTTTTCATCTTGCTTTATTTTACTACTTACTACGTAATATGAGCTTTTTCTAAGTCATTAAACATTTTTCCAAAACACCATTTTGAATGGCTACATATTTCAATGTTGCCTGGGTAATGATTTACTCATGGACATCACATTGGTTTTGATATGGGCCATTATAAAATAGTAGTTTGATGAACATCTTTATGCAAAGATAGGATACATAATTTGACACATTCTTAAAAGTCAAATGATTGTGCCCAAAGATATGAATGTTTTAAAAACGTTTTTTATTTTTTAAATATATGTTTTATTGATTTTTTACAGAGAGGAAGGGAGAGGGATAGAGAGTTAGAAACATCGATCAGCTGCCTCCTGCACACTCCCCACTGGGTATGTGCCCGCAACCAAGGTACATGCCCTTGACCAGAATTGAACCTGGGACCCTTGAGTCTGCAGACCAATGCTCTATCCACTGAGCCAAACCGGTTAGGGCTATTTTATTGATTTTTTACAGAGAGGAAGGGAGAGGGATAGAGAGTTAGAAACATCGATCAGCTGCCTCCTGCACACTCCCCACTGGGTATGTGCCCGCAACCAAGGTACATGCCCTTGACCAGAATTGAACCTGGGACCCTTGAGTCTGCAGACCAATGCTCTATCCACTGAGCCAAACCGGTTAGGGCTATTTTATTGATTTTTTACAGAGAGGAAGGGAGAGGGATAGAGAGAAACATCGATGAGAGAGAAACACCGATCAGCTGCCTCCTGCACACTCCCTACTGGGTATGTGCCCACAACCAAGGTACATGCCCCCTGACCGGAATCGAACCTGGGACCCCTCAGTCTGCAGGCCAACACTCCATCCACTGAGCCAAACCAGTTAGGGCTGTTTTAAAAACTTTTGACACGTGTCCGCAATTCCCTTCCATTTTTCTGCAGTAAAAACAGTAATTTATTAGATGGTACTTTATTCACAATAGTGATACAGAAGAGGACCAACTTATGAGCAGTAGCAGCAGTAGTAATAATTATAATAATAATAATGGCAGCTGTAGAACTTACAGTTTAGAAAGTGCTTATCTCCTCCTTATCTCCTTTTGTACTTAAGAATTCTCTTCTTTTATGCTTAAGCAGATTTATTTCCACATTACAGATAAAAAAAACCTAAAGCTTGAGAAGATTAAATGATTTGTTCATGAATGTAACAAAAAGGGCCTTTGAATATTAGAACTATAACCTCAAAGGAGAGAGTGGCATATTTTGTGAACAAATCAGTGAAAAAAACTTTTGGAGCTAGTGATGCAAATTTAAATTCTAGGGACATTTCACAAAGGGTGTCCCTTAAGCTCTTACAGCCTAGAAATACTTTCTTAAAATATCTTGAGAAGTTTGTACCTTTGTGGGCCCCCAATTGTGTATGATTGGAGATAATATTCTAGGCTAGAAGTGGTTTTTATCAGAAAGGAAAGGATGTATAGAACTTGTTGTAGATGCATATAGAACTTGTTTTAGATGTGCAGAGAATGTCAGAGCTAGAAGGGTCTTTAGAGATTATCTCCTCTAATTTCTTCATGCAAACTAAGTCCTAGAAAAGAGAAGTAGCTCATTCAAGGTCACACGGAGATTCAATGTCAGGGTTGAGGCCAGACCTGAGATATACAGGGTAGACCTGGACAGAGTTCAGAGGAGGAACCAGATTGAAATAAAGCAAAGCAATTTTTTAAAAAGTTTCGGACCAAAGGAAGTCTTAATGCATTTAGCATAATATGAGTGTTTCTATTGTGTTACATCCAAATGCAATTTCAATTGACACAAAATGCAAAGAAACATCTGTGTACATCACTCAAATACGCTTTCCTGTTTTCTTCGTTTATTATGCCTTTTTTTTTTTTAGCTAAGTAATTTATTTAATAGGGTCATATGAGTCATACAAATAAGAAAGTAGAGTAATGCAATGCTTCTCTGTAAAGTGTAAGTAAATCAGACCAGTTGTTTCTGAACCTGGTTGATTCTCAAAATCACATGGAGGGATTTCTGAGTATACAATTCCCAGCCCTACTTCCAGAGATTCTGATTCAGTAGACCTGACGAACTTGACTATTTCCTCCCAAAGTTGCTTTAAAAAAGTATGCAAACATTTTCATGTTTAACCAAATCCTTGAAAATAAGATAATGAATTCTCAAGTAGTCTTAAGACACAACACAATGATTTCTTTTTGGAAATGTCAAAATCAGTTGACTGTTCCTCCTTAAAAATTAATTTGGGGAGGTAAACTTTTTAATGCCTGTTCAAAATGACTCTATACTTAGAAGTGTCTGAAAAAATTAAGTTAGGGAGGCAGTAATAGTCAATAAATGGATTTTCTGTTGTGTAAATGTTTATACAGATGTTGTAAGCGAGACTTTTCAAGAAAACCCATAGGTTGCTGACAGCAGACAACTTTGCATATGTGTGTTAACAGGAGAATGTGCTGTGTTTCAAATGAATGGGGAACTGGGTCTAAATGACTTTCAGATTAGCTGGAACAGATGGAAGGGTCACAGTTGAACAACTTGACACACCAGCATAAAGGCAATGTCCAAGTGGAGTTCATTGCCTCTGACAGATACTGTCAATCAACCCGGGCACTCTCTCAGTTAACCAACACACTGGACCTTTAAAGATTTAAAAAAGAATTTTTAAAAAGTATTTTGAAGCAAGAACTGGACTTTATCTGTATTTTTATTGTTGTTTTTTCAGGATTAAATTCCATTCCAGACTGACTAAGTTTTTAGAAACTAAACAACAGGTTATAGGCATTTGGGGAACAAATATGATATAAACTTGGCATAACAGGCTTTCACTAATATATCATTTTGTAAAACTTTATTCCACATTATGGTTTTTTGAGGGTTCTATCATCATACTAAACAAAAAAGACAGAATGCCAGAATGAAGGAAATGCAAGTGTGTGTTTTTTATGCCATTAAACTTGAATTTTGATCCACTGTTACCAGAATGACACATACAAACAAGTATTAAAATGTACTATATTTAGGTTATTCTTTTTATAGATCTAATTTTGTAACTTGACATGGGTTAAGCTTTTGCATGTGGCCCAAATGGTAAAAGAAAAACACACACAATTAACCAGATTATCTTCTGTTGTGAAAATAAGATGAGGCATGGGAGGTAGCTTTGTCCCCTTCAGGCCACTAGGGGAGCTTTGAAGGGTCTGAAGACCGTTCCAGACCATCAGCCTCAAGTGGGCATTCTATAGAAAGCTACCATTTTCTTTCCTGCCTCAGCACAGCTGATTAATTCAAATTAACACACTGGTTCCTATGTGCTTCTATGCATGTGCCTAGAAAGTTGGAGAAGTTCAGAAAGGACATTGCTATTTGTACTTCTCCATTAGGGAAGCACTCTGATCTTGCTCATTGGCTTGATCATGGGCCCTAGTGGTTAATCTGAGAGTGCCCATGGGTAGTGGAGAGGAGATGCCAATTATTAGAAGCACTGGGAATGTTGCACAGTGTATGTCATAACTAAGTGGTTAACCTTATAGCCTAATCTCCTTCCTGGAGGCTAGATGCATATGAAATAGTGGCTTGAAAAACAATGCATCATCGGAGCATCTTGCTGATGGTATTTCTGTGCTTATGGTGGTGTTTTATATCCTAAAGGCATTGTATAGGATCATGGACGATAGCCCAAAGTTTCAAAGGGTGGAAAGCAATTTCCTTCACTCTGTGCTTAGACACGACATACATAGCATCACCATTTCCTCCCCCAAACAATGCCCCACCTTAGGAAACCTGTCTCACTCACAGTCTAGAAGAGGGAGCACAAAGAACTGCACAACTACAGCACAACTACAGCCTAGTCACAGATGATTAAACCAGTGTGGACACCTGGCCAAAGTTTAGCCAATTAGAGTCTCTTTCCCAGGAGTTTGAAATTTAGGCAGAGACTGAGTCAATTGGCAATGTGGGTAGTTGCAGCTGTGGGTAGGTAGGTAGCCAACATAGCTACCCAAAGCCTCGTGCAAGTGGAATTTTGGGAGAATAGAAATTTAAAATTTGGCAGGAGAAACTAATCTATAATGAGGAAGAGTAGATTAGACATGAACAAAGGAGCCCAAGTGAGAGATACACATGGCTCCAGGGGAAAAGAGGTTAATTTTTCTGTTCTCATGAGACCCTGCTGTACATTCTGCAATTGGGTTATGGGAAAGTTCCCTTCATCCTCACAGTAAACTCACTTTTTACTTAAATGGATTACTAGAGTCTCTGTTCTTTACAAGCACATATTTTGACTAGGACACCATGGTATTTCTTTTTTTTTTTAATTTTTATTGATTTCAGAGAGGAAGGGAAAGGAAGGGAGAGGGAGGGAGAGGGAGGGAGAGAGAGAGAAACATCAATGATGAGAGAGAATCATTGATCAGCTGCCTCCTGCACATCCCACACTGGGGATCAAGCCAGCACCCCGTGCATATGACCTGACCTCCTGGTTCATAGGTCAATGCTCAACCACTGAGCCACACACTGAGCCCTGCATAGCCTGGGTTCAAAGACTTGGAGAAAGGGCTGATGTGCAAATTAATACACAAGACAAGAAATATAAATTTGGAAATTATGGGGGAAGCCAGTTGTGAACTTGGTACAAGGGACCAAGTTCCACTGAGTCTCCATTCCCATCTGCTTTTTATTTACTAGAATACACAATTGCCTTTTAAGAATGCAAACAGGCATATCAAAGGTGATGTTTAGTAAACAGTAAAGAGATCACCAGGTTTGGGGGGTTGCTTTCGGCTATTGAATCAGCAGCAGGTAATAAAATGCAGATATTCAGCCTTCTGAATATCAAAAGCCCCATTCAGCCTTCTGACTGGACTTATCGCATTTAATTACTGTTGATCTTGGCTTCCAGCAACAGGCTGGGCAAATTTCCATTTATTTCTTTAATTTAAAACATTTATTTAGCACCTACTATGTAGACGGCATTGTGCCAGCCTTTGGGAATACAATACTAGTAATGAATGAAAAGGGCAGGGGATACCCTCCTGAGGAATTTTAGATTATGTCTGTCTTTTTGCTTTCTCCTCACCACCTCTACCATCAACTGATGAGTGGATACATAAATGTGGTATCCTACCTAATAATAGACAAATATGCAAATTGACCGTACCTTTGCTATGCCCACGATTGGCCAGGAGGCGCGGGGGGCCGGGACTCGAGGTGGCTGGGGTGGCTGATTGGGCCGGCAGGACGCTGAGCTCGCGTTGCCAGCAGCGGTGTGAGCTCAGCGTCTGTGCCATGGCTGTGCTGCGGCACAGAAGGGGCCTCTGGGGCAGCGAGTCCATGTCCTGCCTCGGACCATTAAAAGCGGGGGAGCTGGGTGCCTGTCCGCTCTGGCACCAGGCCTTTCAGAAGCCTCCCCTGCGCCGGAGGCTTCTGAAAGGCCTGGTGCACCAGCGGAAGGCACCCAGCTCCCCCGCGATCGAAAGCGAAAGCGTGGGAGCTGGGTGCCTGTCCGCTCCGGCACCAGGATGGCAGGTTAGACCTAGGGGACCCTACATGTGCATGATTTAATCATGCACTGGGCCTCTAGTATTCATATAATGGAGTATTATTTAGCCATGAAAAAATGAAGTACTAATACATGGCTACAACATGGATGAACCTTGAAAACGTTATGCTCAGTGAAAGAAGCTAGACACGAAAGGCAAATCCACAGAGACAGATAGTAGATTAGTGATTGCCAGAGGCTTGGAGCATTGAGAAATGAGAAGTGACTGCTAATAGCATGAGGTCCCTTTTTGGAGTGATGAAAATGTTCAGGGATTAGACAGTAGTGATGACTGCACAACATTTTGAATATACTGAGAACTACTGAATTGTATATTTTAGGAGTGAGTGTGAATTTTATGGCATGTAAATTATGTCTCAATAAAAATTATGCAAAAAAAAAAAAAAGAGTAAAGGAAAGAGAAACCAAACAGGAGAGCAAAGGAAGGTGTGCTGGCCACTAAGCTCTCCAGTTCCCAGCCCATCCTTCTACACCTGCTTTGTGACGCTGGGGTGGAGATTCTGCAACCCACATTGCTCTTTGGATAGCCCGTTGGGAGGAATTAGAGGGGGCCTGGGAAGCCGGAGGAGGAAGAAGGGATATACTTCCTGTGTTTATTAGTTCTGTGCTGTCTTAGAGTCCAATTTGCCATTTGAGTCTTTGAATACTTTAATTCCTTAAGTTAAATGTTATTTGTTCACATAACTATTGTAGTTTCTCCTTTCCTGGTAGAATATTAAGTGATGCAGACAGAAATAATGCAGATAAAAACAGAAATTGACAAATTAGAGAGGAGACAGACTTACAGTGAAGCCATAGTTCTGTGATAAAATCAATGAAAGAGACAAACTTCTGGAAAATCATGTTTAGAATGAGAAAGAAAGAGAAGGGGGATATGTATGTGTCTAAGGACAGGAAAAGATGCCTGCTCTATTTTATGAAATAAAAGAATAATAGACTCAAAGTTGAACATCACCCATTATTTAGGTATTCGCCTAACTACTTTACACGTATAATCTCATTTAACCTACTTGTCTTTTTAAAAAATATGTTTTTATTGATTTTAGCGAGGGAGGAAGGGAGAGGGAGAGCTAGAAACATTGATGAAAGAGAAACACCTCCTACGGAGGAGCAAGCCAACAACCTGGCATGTGCCCTGACCGGGAATAGATGACCTCTTGGTTCATGGGTCAACATTCAACCACTGAGCAACACTAGCCAGGCTCTACTTGCCTTTCAAGTAGGTATCATTACTCCCCTCCTACAGGTAGGCAAAAGGAGACTTGGAGAAGTTGAATTACTTACCCAAATTCACGCAGGGAGTAAGAGTCAAAGTTGAGATTCTGGCCAGGGTCTGTCTTACTTCAAAGTCTAGACTTTTTCTGACATGGTTAGTTGTGAAGAACGTCCTGGTGACTTGAACCCATGGTTTTCTTGCCCTCCTTTGAATAGTGTTTGATGTCTGTTCTGAATGACTGATTTGACATTTAATAGATAATTACTTATAATATTGACTGTCTTTTGGAGTGTGAACCTTTGCTCCTCAACTAAACTCTAAACCAGTGATCCTCAGTGGGATGGCACTGCCCCTAGGAGACATTTTTGGAATTTACATTTGTGGGGACTGTCATCACATTGATTGGAGAAGACCACTGTCATTTCCTGTTTACATATGTGGGGAGTGGTCATCACATTGATTGGAGAGGAACATTGTTGTTTACAGTGCAGGGGCAATGCACAACGTAGTGCCAGACAATGTGTAATTATCCTATCACCCACAAGATTTTGTCATGTTCCACTAGACCAGTGATGGGCAACCTTTTGAGCTTGGTGTGTCAAACTTTGCCAAAAAACTGAACATAACTCGGGTAGTGTGTCACTTTGAGGAAAAAACATTATTTCGCGATATTTATAGTTTAAATAACATAAATGTATAATTGTTATATATAATTGTATTTAATAAACCAAAAACTAAATATTTAACTTACCTGCTTAGTGACTTCTTTGTTCATCCGTCAGTCGGTTTCTTTCGTTGGTCTTGATATTATTTAGCTTGTGTGGGGTGCTGTGAACTAAGATAAGTGAAGGGGAGGGGGAATTCTTTAACTAACCTGCCTATTAGTGACTTTTTTGTTGCTGAATTTCATTGGCTAAATCTTCAATTGAAGGTTGGTATTTTGTACACTTCAGGCCCAAGCAAGTGCTGCTAACTTCATCTATCAATCTGTTTCTTTTGTTGGTTTTGATATTATTTAACGCTGAGAATAAGGCCTCACAAAAGTATGTAGAGGGAAAAATTGTGAGTAAAGCCATTGCTATATTTTTCAGGGTGCTAAAAGTGTCTGGTAGTTGGTTCCAGGCACTCCAAATTTCCTGTTCGTAGTGGCACTCCTCTTGATTCTCCAAGCGGCACCTTTTCAGATTCTCAAGCTTTGACCTCAAGTCGACAAACACCTGAGCCCAGATACTGTCTTGAAATTCTGCAAGTTGCATCTCCAAATCATCAATTTGCATCCATTGGAAATCATTTAATTCCAAACTACTGTAGACTACTACATCAGGATACTTAATTATTTTCATGGTCTGTTCTAGACTTGTAAATTGACTAAATCTATCACTAAACTGGTCAAGTAATGAGTCTAAAGCATGCTGGTACTTCATATGGAAGAGTTCCATTTCATTTTGTACAGCTGCACTGGCCTTCTCAAAATACTTTGTTACTCAAGGAAAATACTTATAAGTTTTCTCACTTGAAAATTTTAACTTTACTTTCAAAAGCTTTTATGTATCCAAACATAATGTCAATACTTTTGCCAAAACCTTGTACCTTTAAATTCAGTTCATTAATATGAACAGAGAGATCTGTAAAAAACATCAGGGTGTTGACCCACTTATTATCATTAAGCTGAGGAAAGTTTCCCAGATCCTTATCGCCAAGAAATACCTTAATTTCTTCAAAGCACTCCACAAAGCGCTCAAGAACTTTGCCTCGGCTCAGCCATCTTACATTATTGTACATCAGCAATCCACTGTAGGTGGAATCAACCTCCAGTAAAAGTGCCGAAAATTCTCGCTTGTGAAGGGGGCGAGCAGCTATTAAATTAACTATTTTTGTAATAACTGACATTAAGTCGTTTAAGTCGGTGAATCCTGCCTTGGCACATAAAGCCTCCTGATGGATAATACAATGAAAAGGCACAATCGGATATCCAATAGCTTCTGTAAACAATTTGACAAATCCGACTTTTTCCCCCACCATATTTGGTGCCCCATCTGTCGTCACTGACACAACTTTAGAGATATCAATGCTTAGGTCACGAAATGTTTGTATAATAACCTTACATATTTCGCTTCCTGATTTACTTGTTGACACTGATACTAACTTTATCAACTCTTCTCTCATTGTGAGACCATCAGAATATCAACCAATAATGGCCAACTGAGCATGTGATGTGACATCAGTAGTTTCATCAAGAGAGATCGAAAAATATTTACACTTCCTTATGTCTCTCTTTAATTGATGTTGTACATTTGTGTTCAGTCTCATTATTCGGTCTTTTATGATATTTCTACTGAGTGGTAACTCAGATATTCTCTTAATAATTGCATCTTTATTCTGCATATCGTGAAATAGAACTGGTGCACATCTTAGGAGAGTTTCTTTAATAAATTCTCCCTCACTGAGCACTTTTCCATGCTGAGCTATAGAGTGAGCAATGCTCAAACTTGCAGATGTTAAATTTGTAGAGCCTTTCATAAATTTAAGGATGGAATTAGATAGGCTCTTATAAAGGTGTAGCTGCCTGGAAATGTATTCCTTCCTTTCATCCTCACTTTTTTCCAAGAGCTGGGAATGATTAGTTTCAAAATGTCTATTTATATTCCATGTTCTGCTTACTACCATTTCAGTACATAGAACGCAAAATGATCTGCCATTTTTTTCTATAAAGCCATACATCTCGGTCCATGTCTCTTGAAAGGGTCGGCCACTGCTACTACCACTTCCTTTACTTAACCTTAGTTTTTTTATTTTTTGGGTTCTCCATCAGGGGGGCAGTGACAGAAGATAGAATTATAGATAGCTTGTTAGGCCTGCAGGCAATTAGGGGTTAACTAGCCTAACTAACCACAAAATGGTGCATATAACTGTCTTTTAGGAAAGGGCAGGGTTAATAAGCAGAAATAGGGGTGAATAAGGATGCACAACAGTAATAGTGGTGAAATGGAGTCTGCACTATGGAGCAAGATGGTGTTCCTTATGTGAATTAAAATGGCTGCCGCTATTTCTAATGGTGGGGAAACGGCACCCATAGCATGCCACAAACCCTCGCCTCTCCCAGCCTCCCCCTCACTTATCTCAGTAATGATGGATTAGAAATCCATGACACCCCAGAACAGTAGATAATGGTTGCTGTGGTTAACTGTTATTTGGTTACTGGTAATGGCAGGGCCCCCAGAGATGCGTCCCCCGCTGCGTTCCGCTGCTCCCTGCTCTGCCGGCGGAAGTGAGGGCAAAGATCCCGGCTTAACCGGAAGTCCTAGAACTAGACGCTCTGTGCTGGACTTCTGTTGTTTTGGCCTACAGACCTCTGGCACAGAGTGTCTAATAGGGGAGGATGACTAATAGTTAGACTCTAACTCCAAGACTCTAGTCGCAAATGTTTCGTCCTCAGGAGCAGCAAATGTTTCATCCTCGGCATGTGGCCGCCTCAGCGGCCGCATGTCATCAGAAATGGCTATGCGTGTCAGTGCTGACACGCGTGTCATAGGTTCGCCATCACTGCACTAGACATTCAAGGTTAGAAACTTGTTTATAATTATCCAAGGCACACACCTAATTATGTTTTACATAAAGACACCAAATAATCTTTTACATTTTTTACCGGAAATACAACAACCATTGTTAAAAAAATGAAAACCCTTTGGCCAAGAGTTTGTCACCATTTCAGAAAATTCCATCCACTGATGGCAACAATGAGTGTAGCATTTGAGTCTAACAAAATACAGCTGTGCCAGTCTGCTTTTATACCTATTGCATGTACACCAATTCTATATGTGAATGAGCATTTCTGATCCACTTAGACTACTGGTCTAAGTCTCCTCAAGGATTTACATATTGAAACGCATGCTGTTTTATTATAAATTATTTTCCCTTTATTTCTCCTTCATATCACTGATAGAGCATACATTGCTTTTTTGAAATTATATATGCAAGTAGACTATCTCATGTATGATAATATCTATAGATAATTTCAATTCAGTAAAGTGAATGTTAACACTGGTTTGTGGGGAGGAGCAGACCGAGAAGCAGGACTCTGAGCCCTGGGGGGACAGGGACCAAGTCTCACCCTGATTTGGCTTCCCAGACTTCCTGGTGGAGTTCTATGTAATTTGGAAGTAGATGAGCATTTGTAGAATCTAACCAAGAGCAGAAAAGTGGCTCCAAACAAGCCCGTTAGCTGCTGAAACTGTGTGTGAGGAAGGTCCCTGTCTATCAGAGTTCACTCCTGTTTGAACATTGGATGGACATGTGCTAAGTCTCTGGTTCCTGAACTTGCCCCTTGATCTCACACTTTAGAGTTTTGACTGTTTCTCCACCGAAAGCTTGTTTCCTCCCCAGACAATCTCCTCAAGGACAAATCCAACTTCATTTTTTAAGACACAATTCAAGATAATTCCTGATCCTCTCCTCTTTCCTCCCTACTCTTTAAAATTGAACTAATCTCCCTTTCTTCTGACCTTCATGTTATTTTACATGCACCTCTTTTGTGCCATAGTGGTTTTTAAAAAATTATGTCTTAGAGTTCTTTTTCTATAGTCTCATTGTCCTACCTTGACAGCGAGTCCTTGGCCATGGGGATTTTTTCCTGACTCATTTCTAACAGTGTACCAGTTAATAATGCAGATTTTTTTCAATAGATGGAGTTACACATATATGTGATTTGATATGTATGCTATTTTGTTGTATTGACAGCAAGCTTCAAAACTTCATATGTCAAATTTTCTGAAGGTGTTAACATCATAGATATTTTTACGCTTAAAAATGTCAAATTTTGTGCCAAAAAAAAAGAGCATTTGAGGGAAGTTTTAATTCATTACTTTATTTTGAAGAAAAGTGCTGCTGAAAGTTATCGTATACTTCGGGAAGTTTATGGTGAACATGCTCCATCTCAAGATACTTGTGAACGCTGGTTTAAATGCTTTAAAAGTGATGATTTCTATGTGAAAGACAAAGAACGTCCAGGTCAACCAAAAAAGTTTGAAGACCAACAATTACAAACATTACTGGATGTAGACACGTGCCAAACTCAAAAACAACTTGCAGAAAGATTCAACATTGCTCAGCAAACAATTTCTGATTGTTTACAAGCAATGGGAAAGATTTTAAAGGGAGGAAAATGGATGCCACATCAGCTGAACAAAAGACAAATGGAAAACAGAAAAGTCATCAGTAAAATGTTGCTTCAACGGCACAAAAGAAAGTCTTTTCTGCATCCAATTGTGACTGGCGATGAAAAGTGGACTTATTTTGAGAATCCCAAATGCACGAAATCATGGGTTGATCCATCAATTCCAAGGCCAAATTGCTTTGGAAAGAAGACAATGCTCTGCGTTTGGTGGGATCAGGAAGGTGTGGTGTATTAAGAGCTTCTAAAACCAGGTGAAACCATTAATATTGATTGCTACCGACAACAAATAATCAATTTGAACCACGCTTTGATCGTGAAACGACCAGAATGGGCCAGAAGACACGACAATGTAATTTTGCTTCTTGCTCCTTCAGATTGCCACTTGTTCCAATCGATGGCACATGCACTTTCTGAGCAGCACTTCAAAACGTACGAAGAAGTGGAAAATTGGGTCTCTGAATGCTTTGCCTCAAAACAAGAAAGGTTCTATTGGGACGGTATCCACAAATTACCTGAAAGATGGGGAAATGTGTAGCTAGCGATGGACATTACTTTGAATAAAGCACATTTGATGTTTCTCTTGAAATTATCGTGTTTTCTTTGATTACAAAATCTGCATTATTAACTGGCACAGCTGGTATAGCCCCACACGTTGAACGGGTCTAGGCACAGAGTAGATGTTCAATAAATGGTTGCTGAATGAGTAAGTGATTACTGAAAAGCAGTCCTGCTTTCTGAAACTGGAAGGAAAGATGTTTCAGAGTAATGGATTCTTTCTGGTGGTGGGTTAGAAGTGGGGCAGGATTTCTTTGAACAGTTTTTCCTAGTACTTTGCCTCATTAGGGAGCTTTGTGCTAATCTTAAAATGGGGGGAGACAACTAGAATTGAGCACAAATGCATTTATTCTTGTTAAGAGAAAGAATATGCTCAGTGGGGCAGCCGCCTCTCTAACCTCCAATCCTGCCGATTTTTGAAGATCCACACTTAGTCAGCATGCTCATCAAATCCCATGTGATTTCATTGAGGAAGTGTTGCTGGTGCTTGATATTTCAAAGCTATTCTATCGATGATGTTTCAGTGGAAATCCTGGAGGGACAGGGAAGGAAGAGAAAGCTGCCCTACTCTGAGACCCATTTTCCTCTTTCTGGCTAAAAGGATCTCTCAATCTTTCTGGAAGAGGGGGACAAAATGTTCACTTTGTTTATTTCTCAGAGTGAAATAAATGGTGAGCAAAGAGTACTGAATAAAAAGAACAATAATTAAAAGTTTCATATGGTTTCCTTCCCAAGCATTCTCATGCCCATTGCTTCAATGACCTTAAAACAGTCCTTTGATGTCACATTCATTCCCATTCCATTATTTGAATGAGGAAATATAACCAAATGTGTCTACTTGGGACATCTTCAAGAGCTGGGTTATAAGTATTAAGGAGGAAGAAGTGTCTCCTTTACTGAGAAGCCACTTTAGAAAGATCTGAATGGAAGGTGGGCAAATGTCCGTCAGAAGCAAAGGACTGGCCTAAAAGGGCTATTTGGAATCTAGTGAATGAGAGGAATAACGTAAGAAAAATAGAGTCATAAAAAAAAAAAATAGAGTCATCAGATAGGAATCAATTCTACATTTTATTGAGCTCCGTTTCCTCCTGAGCATCATGCTAAATACTTGACATACATGATGTGTTTTAATCTTTGAAAGAAAAGAGCCTGGTGAGATAGGTTGTTATTAGCCCTATGTTATAGTTGAGAAAATGTGGCTCAGAAAAGGCAAGTGACTTGCCCAAGGCCCCACCATCAGTAAGCAACAGAGTTTGGGTTCCAGTGTAGCTTGGCACAGCTCTAAAGCCATGCTCTTCTAGGACATTCTGAAGACGAACATGCCCCAGAGTCTCTTATGTCCTAAAGGGACATCCTTCTTTTTCAAAACCAAAAGAGTCAGGGCTTGGGCAACAGATAGAGACTTTTTTCTTTCATAGAAAAAAAAAAAAAGTCTCCTGCAACCCAGATAAATAAACCCAGGAGAAGGGCAGGATGAAGGCCAGAGCCACCGGGGGCTGGCCTTCACCTGCAGGAGAAAGCCCAGAGATTCTCCTGCGGACCGATGGCCCCGTTTTTCTTTCTCTCTCTTGCATTGGAAAGAAGCTTGGCTGTCAGGCTTTGATTCAGAACAGGAGTGCATTCAGAAGCATCCTCTGGTGAGGCTGGGAAGCTGCTCACATCCCCGGAAAATTCAGTGGGAGAAAAAGTTTATGGAAGCGAGTAGGAGTTTATTCAACAGTGTCTGAGGCCTTTCAGAACCATGAGTGAGGGTCTATAAAGGGGCAGTCAAGCATAGGCTGGGAATTATCTCTGTTGGGTGCCTACCTGTGACAGGCGCTCAAGAGCTGCTAAGAGGCTCATTCAGTGCCCAAGGGACAATGGCCAGTGGGGACAAACAATTCGGAGGAGTCTATCATTCTGGTGGTGTTATCTTTAGCACTGAATAAAACCGGAGTTCCCCCTTTCTGCCTCGTAGTCAGCACTATTTTTAGGAGCCAGTGGTACTTTTCAACTCTCTTTCACTATTTTTCAACAGGTTCACAAGGGCACGAAGTGCAGTATATAAAAAGAGGATAATGACTTGACTTGAGCGCAGGAAAAGGCCCAATGAGCAGAGCAGCCAAGCTTGCCGGCACTAGAATAGATGAAAGTTTGGAGAAGAGTCAAGAAGAAATGGCATTGTCTGCCTCGAGAAACTCCCCAGTTTACATGCAGTACTTCTGAGACACTGAAGTAGACTTTCTGAAGTTCAAAGTTTAGAGAAGAAAGAGGCAACTTTGAACAGTTATGAGTGAGAAGTTGGAATAATGCGAGGCGGCCTCCTCGGCTGGACTGTCCGCAGTGTCGGGTGCCTGCCTTTACCCCCGGGCGCTGGTGCATGGGCTTTCCTGGCGGGGCTGGCTTCACAGTGTGTGACCTGGGCGGTCACACAGGACCCTGTGCTTAGAAGGGCCCTGCACTTGTTTTAATGCTCTGCGGTAGCCATCTTGAAATTCTTAAGAATTATTCTTAATTTTTTTTTTTTTAACAAAGGATCCCTCATTTTCATTTTGCACAGGGCCCAGCAAATTATGCAGCTGGTCCTGGGTTAGAGAGACAAAGAGCTGTCACATTACGCAGTCCCAGGCACCAGGACTTTGCTGTGCCACAAATCTATGGGGAGTTAAAAACATAATTTATGTTATATAAACCCCTAACTTATATAGCCAGTCCTGGTCCCTTTTGTTTGTTTATTTGTGTGTTGTTGTTGTTTCTTCTTGCTTGTGTTTTTATTTCAAACATTGTTTCTGCTATAGGGAGAGAATTTGTGTTGAATTTTTTTATTTTAAATGCATGCTATTTTATTGATTTTTAGAGGAAGTGGAAGGGAGGAGGAGAGAAAGAGAGAGAGAAACATCCATGTGAGAGAGACACATCTATTGGTTGCCTCCCGAACACACCCTGACCAGGGCCAGGGATCGAGCCTGCAACTGAGTCACATGCCCTTGCCCAGAATCGAACCCATGACCCTTCAGTCTGTGGGCCGACACTCTATCCAATGAGCCAAACCGACTAGGGCTACCGCTACTTTAACATTTCCACAAGAAGGTAGTACAGTCTTTGTCCCAAACCTGTGTCTGTGTTCTCTGATTAATCCTGTACTCCATATCCACACGGGATTCCTCATTCAAGATTCTTTATGGGATTCCATGGCCAGAGGCTCAGGAGGAAATGAGGTTCTTGTTGATGTCTACGGGGACCTAGATTCATTTGGGGAGACTTTGTCTTGGTCTGCTGGGTTTGGAGAGGGACAAAAGAAAAGTTGGCCTTCTCATCTCTCAGAGAACAAAGACTGTACGGAATGCCTGTTGTTTTATAAGCCCAATCCCAGCCCCAAAGTTGGTGATGGCTTGAAGTAAAATGATATTCGTGGAAGTAGAAGAGAAAGACTGTAAAAGCTAACACTTTTGGAATTGTCCTGCTCAAAATAAAAATGATGTATTAAGGACATTTTTCCTCACTGACTTTGGATCTTAAGGTTGAGGAGAGATATCACGCCAAACTAGGCTATATAAACTTCTCACCCTTTAAATTTTTCTAATTTTAAAGGTGAGAAATTACTATTAACAGTAATAATCATGACAGCAAACCATAGGAAACACACTGGGATAATGATCACAGATGTGGCTTCCAATCTTGATTCTTGCATTTCCCTAACCTCTGATCCTTGAGTATTCATCTCAGAAAGATGGAGGAAATATGCCCTATACCCCAAGGTTTTTGGAAGCCTCACTTGGCTAATGTGTGTCTTAAACCTCTTGAGAGTGGATAACCTCCTCAGAAATGGTTAAAGGCAGTTAGTTCTCAGCATGCCAGACTCTATTATTTGGACACAGAGTCCTTCCCACTTCTGACCCCTCCTGCTGGCTCTTCCTCCTTCAGCTTCTCATTCTCACCACGCTTAGGGCGGGTATCTGAGCCCCACATCTGGAATTTCCAGGACACCCGTGGGAATTAACCTCTGTCAAGGGAGGGTTCTGGAGGCCCCACTCCCAACCCCAACACCTTGCCATCTTGGCGGGGTGACCGTCCCTGTGGTCACCACTGCCTCACCACCAGAGTGCTACCTCACAGATGGAGGACCTGGTCTGTGGGAAAGAAGAGACCATGACTCATCGGAACATATGGTTTCTTAATTCAAGTTAAAATGTCTGAACCCTGTTGCATCTGGTGCCATTTTAGTTTGTTAAAAATGCCACACAAGGCTGTGACTAAAGGGGAAGAAATGGAGAAAAATACAGTTATTACACACTCAAGAGCCGGGTTTTGCGGCTCATTACCCAGTGGCCTCCGTGACTAATTAGGTTTTGTCACTGTTGCTGGGTCATTATGCCTTAATTTTTTTGCATAGTTATTCAGCCGTCACTTGAGGAAAAATGAAGTAGAGAAATACCCTTCTCTGTCTCTCCTCCTCTGAATCACTCAGGCTAAAAAACTCCCCGGCCAGAGAGTCCCCCGAAACTGATGAAATGATCATTTCGCCACAAAGGGACAAAGGAGTGTTAGTGGATTAAAGAGGCGCTTCTTTATCTGATGGCAAAGACCTCATTGAGGAGCGGAGGGCACGATTCAGTGGGGAAGATCATTAACTTTGAAGTCAGTCATCCAAAGATAATGTTTGTCCCTTTGCTTCCTTTGTTGCCCAACTGGCCTTAGCAACCTCTGTTTTTTAGCTCATCCTTGAAAAACGGGGGGAAAATGCATAATAAAATAAAGGCCTTGGGTCTTCTCCAGGCCGGAGGCCTAGGTTAATTTTTGCTGGCTGCTGAGGAAATTGAAGACACCGTGGTATTAGCACAGTGGGGCTTGTGTTGGGTCTGGGATAGTAAAAGGACCCATGGTGAGAGGGGAGACATTGGTGTCAATCATGGGATGGGACACCACAATGGCTGGTAATTGGCGTGGGTCCACCTTCTACGTCTGTCCCGCTGAGCTTGCAGCCCCCAGCCCACTCTTGAGCCCCATCACTAACAAGTAAACAATTTATCAGGGTTAGGTCTCCTGCGGGTTGCCCCATCACACGCTCCATTCAGCCCCGGTACCCCCCCAACCCCCGTGCCAGCCCCACCACACACACAAAAATTTACGTACACCGTGCAATTTGGGGCAGACGCACCATGTAACAACAAATTTACAACAGGCCTACCATGAAAATGGCTGTGTCAATATAGCTGCAAACTGGGGTAGCAGAGCAGCTGTGTCGGGCCAGAACTGGTGGCCCCCAGAGGATGTCAAGGGGAGAGGGTCACAGGCATTGGATCATATCAGAGTTAATTATGACCCCCGTGATTTTGACACAATAACTCACACAGATGTTCGCTAGATTCAATCAATGTCTTACAAATAGCCTAGCCATTTTAACGTCAGTCTCTGGATTTGTTTATTCTGAGCTTCGTTTTTTGAATGGATCGTGGTTCTTCAGGAGCCAGAGACCAGGGCTTGTGGCCTGTGAGGAGGATTTTCATGGAGGTGGCTGTTGTATACAAAATAGGGCACTAGATTGTTCAGAAATCCCAGCTCTGTCTCTTTCACCAGCAGTATGACCTTGCTCAAGTTATCAGTTCCTCAGATTTGATGGGCAAGTTTTGTAGATTGAATGGGATTTTTTGGAGCTATATTTCCAGTATAAAGAAGGAAGCAACATTTATTGAGCATGTCCTACATGCCATGCTTTATCTCATTTAATTCCCAATAACCTTAGGAACATGTATCTGCCTTTTACAGATCAGGTTAAGTGAAGCTTCAAAAAAAAAAGGGGGGGGGAGGGGATATAATAATACTAAAAATGCAATTTAGAACCAAGTCTGTCTGCCTAAGATTGATTCTGTTTCTAGGCTGTTTTATTAGGGACCAGAAACACCTAGGGAATTTTAAATATACAATCTCATATCTCAAAGATAATATGTGTATTATCTCAGATTGATAAGATACAATTCTGCCTCCTGGAAAATATTCCTTTGGAAGGTTGGGATGGGGAAGAAAATTCCTTTAAGAGGCCAGAGCTTGTCAATACAAGACTTTTTTGCTTGTTTATCAATTTCAAACGTTCTGTCATTGACTTTCACTGTAAAATTTTTATCCAATCCAAGATTCCCTCAATTATTAGAGACATCATTATTTTATGTGGCACCAAGAAAGAAAATTCCTGCCACTTATAACTTTAGGGTGCTATTAATTATAGGACTTATCCCCATTTGAGAGAGATTAAAATGTAGAAAATTGTGCATTTTAGAATCAAATATATGTACTTCGATCTCAGCATCATAGGGCCGATGAATTTTTCCAAATTATTCTTAGAAAAAGCAATCACTCCATTTGCTGTTCCTCATCTCTTTTTCAGATGCCAGGGTTCTGGGCTGGGGCACAGTAGCCACTGCATAAATAGAAAAGAATAAATGAGTGAATGAAGTGTCTGGTATTTTAAACTACTCCCAAAGGAATGTAGAAACCACACTTTGGGGAGGAATATTTTCGGTCCCATCCAAGTCCTCCAGGTCCTGTTTTATACTCTCACCCAAAGATGAAGGAGTTTGGGCCAGAGTCCCCAACCCCCCACCCCACCCCCCACCGGCCTTCAGCCTTTCCACTTGGAAGTGTGGCTGATGCTGGCTCCCTGGGTGTGGCTTGCTGGGCTCAGGGTGGAGGAAGGGAGAGGGACAGTCTCCCCAGCCAGAACTCTCAGCACCATTGTCTTCCCTTGCAGCTGAGACAAAGGAGCAATTTTATGCTAATCAGTGTACACGAAATGAGCATTTTTTACAAATTTTACTTCTTTCACTTGGAAACCTGATAAATGAGGGGAGCCTGTGCAGCCTCACTCCTCAGAAGAGGCTCACAGCTGGTGGGGCCTTGGTCAGGAATGCCTGCAGGCTGGGGCAACTTGGCAGAATGCACCTGGCCTTGCAATCTCGTTAGTCCAACCTTCAACTTGGGGTCCTATACATTTGGGGGAGTATTACAGTGGCTGTCTTCATGGAAAGGAAACTAATATACCCGCCCTCCCCCCCCCTCCCCCCTGTTTGAGGAGAGGATGGTCTATATTGGGAGCTGATAGGTATTATCTCTAGTATCAAGAGGAAAGAAGAGGAGAAAAGAACCTTCATTAACCAGATCGACACAAGCCAATGATACATTAATGATAAGGCAAGTTCTGGATACGGCATGTTCTTTGAAAAAAACAAAACACTTACACAAGCTGTGGTGAGCTCTCTTTGCCCTTCACAAAGTGTCCTCAGTCAACCTCCTAGATCTCCTTCAAGCTTCCCAGGCTGTGAGCTCACCTGATTCCAAGCCTTTGCCCTTGCCCATGTAGCTTCTATCACTGGTTACCTGTTTGTTCATCTACCTTATCTTCTTCCTTTCCATCTGTCACAATCTTCTGCATTCTCTTCATGTTCTGATTCAAATGCCCCCTCCTCCTCCTCCATGCAGCCTGTCTTGACTTCTTATGTCAGGAGGAACGTGGTCTTTCCCTCCTGTTAAAAGATAAACTGAGGCATATTAAATACTTTAAGAGTTTATTTGAGCAGAAATCCATTTGAACCTGAAGTGGTTAGGAGTACTCTGCCGACGGGAACTAGAGGAAAGGCCTTTGTAAAGGAGAGTCAGATGACCAGCGAGGCAATTATTTGATTGGCTTATAGCTTAAAGCTGAGATGGCTATTTCTGATTGGTTGTCCTTGGGTTTTGATTTTATAACCTTGAGGCATGTATAGGCTTAGATTTGCTTTGCTGATATAGACTGCCATGGCCTTAGAACCACTGCAGTCTATTGGCCTCCTTGTTTAATTAATTTAACATTCACCCCAGTGGCACTATCTTAGAGTTCTTGTGCCTGATGGCTTAAGGGTGAGATACAGCCAGTCTTATAAGAAAGGCAGGATCAGTACTTAATTCTTTTTCTTTATTTACCAGCTTTTATACTAATGAGTTGTTTCCCTAGGATCTTCCAAAGATTGCAAGTGAAGTTTTGTTTTAGAATATTTTATCACTTTGAATTATGGATTTAATCATACTTAATGTGTTCAACCCATTGCCTAATTTAAAAGGATGCAGAAAAATGTAAGAATGTATTTGAAAGGCAAGGCAAGGGATGTTTGCAAATTAGATCAGCAGTAATAATATCAAGGAAGATTGGTCCCAGGTAACACACTGTGACATATCCTGTCATTTACTCATTCATTCTTTCGGCAAACACATATTGAACCCCATTTCTCTGCCAGACCTTTTGCTTAGTACTGGGAATGTACTGCTGAAGAAAAGGCTATCTTCTCTCACACGAAGAGTGACCAGATAATTTCTTATGCATACTAGGACATTTTTAGAGTGAATGCTATTAAGAATTACACTGTGTCAATAGGCATAAATTGAGACTGTCTTGGGCAAACGGATGAAGATTGTACTATCCTAGCGGACTTCACCCACGGGGCTGTGTTTCAAGAGCAGGACCCAAACCCTGAGTTTGGTATGACGGTTGAAGAGGATACTCATCCAGGCATCCAAGTTATCAAGTCCCAGGGAAGAAGGCAGAAGCCAAGTTATCAAACTTCGACAGCCCAATCAGGACTAGATAAGCAGGAATGGAGATGATGCTCTAACCCTAAACTTTAGACTAAGGTGCCCTGGATTCCTTTGATTGAGAAGTTGAAGGTCAGAATGTATTCTATTGCCCTGGCCAGTGTGGCTCAGTTGGTTGAGTGTCGTCCTATGCATGAAAAGGTTGCCGGTTCAATTCCCAGTCAGGGCACGTGCCTGGTTGCAGGGCTCAGTCCCCAGTAGGTGGTGCACAGTAGAAAACGAATTGATTTTTCTCTCTGACAACAATGTTTCTCTCTATATATCCCTCTACCTTCCTTTTTCTCTAAAATGAATAAAAACATATTTAAATAAAAAAGAATTTATCCTATAGACTGGGACAAAGTGATGGCCAACATAGGTACTAAATGATAACAGTGGTGAGTCCAGGAGGGTCTGATGGATTATGTACCTGTCTTCTACCCCTCCTTGAAGGCAAACTTCTCAGGGTCTTTGGATCTCTTCCCCTTTGCCTCTGTGGTATCATTCCTAAAGAGTTCAAAATACAGAAGCAGTGGATTCTTATACCTTGTTCATGGGAAGTGTCCGTAAACTATTGTAGCCATCTTTATGTCTTGAATGCCTCTCATTCCACCCATGAGAGCCCATTTTCTAGCTGCATTTATACTATTTAACAGGATACTAGTTTCACTAATAATATCCCCCTTTGACACCATGTATGCAAATTAGCAGTAGTGTGAGCTTTTGATCAAGAGTGCCTTGCCCCTCACTGGAGTGCATCATTTCTGAGATAGCATTAAGATGATGGCTCCTAGATAGTGTATTCCTGACAACCTGTGAACTGACCACCCCTGGAGTTACAGTTGAGTTACCCGGCCCATCCGTACTATCACACAATTATACTAAAGCATTTTAAAGCACTGCAGACATTGTAACCCCATACTGCTGACCACTAACCTGAGCTGTCAGGAAAAGTTCCAGAATCATGGAAGCAGAGAGGCAGGAGTCTTTACCTAGTAGGTTTATATGCTAGCCTCTGATTTCACTTCTCAGATCCTGTTTCCTCAGCTAAAATGGGAATAATGATACCAGGCAATGCTAACAAGTTCAAGTGAAATGGAAATTGTCATCCTCTGTTTATGTCTGTCTATTGACCTGTGCTCAGGTTCTTGGAATCACCTATTCAGGTTAATTTAATCACTGGGGCTCTCTAAACCCTGAAAGTGAGAGAATAGGTTTAATCTTCAATTCATACTCTCTATGATACCTGAATGTGGTGAAAATGAAATTAAGCAGAATTTTTGCTTCACCAATACAGGACTTAATATCCATATACTGTATTTCAAAACACCCTGAAATGTTCCTGACTTTTTTTCTCATTTCATCTGAATGTTGAACAGGCCTAGTTTGGAAATTAAGCCCTACTAATTAACATTTGCCTAATCCTCCCTGTGGATCCCGGGTTGTATTCTCAAAAAAAAAAAAAAAAGGTGAAAAACAGCTAATTATTAAGGCTTTGATATGAGATTGCAGACATCGGAGAGTTTCTCCCTATTTCACAGTCTTTGGTGATTCAGAACAAAGCACTTGGGAGATTAACCTAATGTTTGACCCTTTGTGGTGCAAAAGGGAAGATGTTGACTCTTTTTCCAAGGATGGAAATCTCTTTCCTTTTTTGCAGGAATGTACACAACTAAGACTGCCTCTTCTTGCATTAACTTTATCGATTTTACTTTGGACAGTAAAATTTTGCAATTTTTAAAAAAAATGATGAGTTCCTTTTGACATCAGTATTTCCTTTTTAGGCAGTTTGCAGTCTGCTCTATGAATCTATTTTCCCATCTGACAAAATCATTCCCCACTTAAATGACCCATGGAAGTTGAAATAACAATTTAAGTGTTTGAAGTGAACCAGCTTTGAAAAGGGAACTTGAAAGTACTCAAGCCATTACCTGTGAATGAAGTTTTCATTTATAAATTTTTATTTTTATGTATTTATTCAATAAACATGTATTGAATGCCTTCTATCTGCCAGGTGGAAAAGTACATAAAACTGATCATTGCCCTTCATGAGTGACCAGTATGCTCGATATAAACTTTTCTCTTGCATTTCCCTATGAGGAAAGTTCTTTCGCAACAATTCAAAAAGTAAAACACTTCAATTATTTCAATGCTTCAATTTTTTTGAAACAAGTACAGTATAAATCTATACACATTTTTCAGTTTAATTCACCGGTGTTTATTGAGTGCCTATCAGCTCTCTCATGACTGCAATTGCATTGTTCCACTATTTTCTTCTTTCACAAGGGCAGTGGACATCAGATGTTGAATGGGCTGTATAATTCATGCTACAATACCTGGATGTCCTGTCTGTACAATACTAATTGTGTATATCTGGGGGGCATTGTGCATATTTGATTTCATATTAGCTATATATCTGGATTACTAATCCAGTTTTTCATTTTTGATCCACACAAAAACAATGCTACAACAACAAAATAAAGGAAGAGAGATTTTGTGACTTAAAAATTGAAAATGAGCTCTGGAAGCCATTCTGCCCTAAGAATGACAAATATGACACTGATGATAATTCATTCATTTTCTGCTTTTGAGTGTTGCTAAGTTGCCTGCTTGGGGCCTCTGTTCCCCATGTAACTGATCTCTAAAATCTTTCTATAGTGAACTAATAAAGTTCTATTCCTGTTCAGTCATCAAGTACAAATGGAGAACTACTCTGTCATGGAATTGTCATTTGTAAAAGAAATATCTGTGGCCATTGATGCTTACTACAGAATCTGATGCAGAATTCGTTACTTTCTTCTCCTGGTGGTAATGACTGTATGAAAGAGCACAAGGTTTGGAGTTAGCGTTTCCTCATCATCTAACATGCAGAACCTAGGAAAATGATTTTTTCACAGGTTCTCAGTACCTCCTCCCCCCATCTAAAAAGGATAATCATATGTGGAACTCAGAGTTTTGTTTTAATAGACTAGTGATCACTTTTTTAAAAAAAAATTTTTTATTGATTTCAGAGAGGAAGAGAAAGGGAGAGAGAAACATCAATGATGAGAGAGAATCACTGATTGGCTGCCTCCTGCACACCCTCTACTGGGGATCGAGCCTAAAACCCCAGGCATGTGCCCTTCACTGGAATCAAACCTGGGACCCTTCAGTCTGCAGGCCGAAGCTCTAGCCACTGAGTGAAACCGAGTAGGGCTAGAGAGTTTTTTTAAGGATCAAGTGAGATGATGTACTATTTTATTGCAATGCATAGGAGTAACCCAATTATTAATTGTACCCATCACCTTATTTCTAATTAATGACCATTCATTAAGTTCTCCAGTGCTAGTTGCCATACTGTATCGCCTCAGGTACTTACAGCAAATGGATGTGGTTATCACAGAATTAAAGCTTGTTCTTGTCTTTATGCTGCCTCTTACTGCCTCTCTGCAAATGCCTAGACTGCCTGGATTCCATAAGCTTTCTTGAAGTTCTTTCCATGACTAAGAATTGTAGTCCTTTTTGCAATCACATCCAAGGAACATCTGCTCAGAAAAGCCAGTCAATATTGTGGAAAAGTTCAAAGAATGAAGACCATTAGTAGTGTCAGCTTTACAACCAGGAGGTAATGGCATTAAAGGGAATGGTTATAGTACCCAACAATAGTGACCTCATTAACCAGTGATTTATCATGATGAAAAGACCTGTTTAACCTTTGGTCTCCATAACCTTTCTCCTTTTAACAAAAAGGTCTATTATTTCAAGTTGTCAGGAGATAATTTGTGAGTTGTTAAAGGACAGCTTCAATGCCTCTTAAGACAATTATATAGAAACTGTACTCCCTGCAAGGTGCTTACACAACCATTTTTTTGTTTTCCTCTGTCATTTTTCTGAGAATTATTTAAAAAAAAGCACAAGAGTTTGATGACACTTGCCACAAGGATTTATTGCAATTGTACCTTCTTATGACCCTGCTGTAGATGTCTGGCTACAAATTGGACTTTCTTTGAAACTAGTGTAAGGGAGACTTGAGTCAAAAGGGCTTATTGGCATTTAAGATGACATCTCAAGCTCCTCTGTCATTCCATGTAACATTTGTGGAGGGACTGTTGGGAGATCAACCAAGTTAGGCTCTGTGGGGGAATACAGCTGGGCTCTGCCCTCTAGAAGATAATAGATTTCTGTGGAGATGGACTCTCAGCTTGTGATTTTTAGAGCTCTTATAATGGTTCATGAAATGATTGTGTCCCTGTAGGTCTCCTCCTGCTGGTTGGGTCTGGCAATGGCCGAGGGGCTGCTTCTCTCATGCTAAGGAAACTGTTCAGAACTTCAGAGAGATAGGGAGAAAGAGACAGGAAAAGGTACCTTTGGCACCCACACAGTGTTTGGAATTGTGCAGTTGCTTGAAATTATTAAACCTGTTGGGTGAATTTTGTCCCTGTGATCCAAACTGAGAAAGGAGAAAAACTAGGACATCTGTGCCATTCTAGATCTGGGCCTCCTCAGAGTAAAAACTGTCAGTTGTGACAAATTGTGCCCAATTGTACGAAGGCTTTTGTGAGGTTGACAAATGTCCATCAGGGTCTCAAATGATCACCAAACTTCGTTCACTTGTGCATTCTCTCTAATTTACACCCTGGGTCCTTGAGGTGACGGGTCCCGCCATGTGGTTGCCTGGCCCACAGTAAATAATGCCAACTGGAAAACTTTCAACTGAAGATGTTTAGAGAAAGTCCAATTTCCAGAATGTGACAACAGGCATTTCAGTGGCTCTCTCGCATTGTTTTATTTCTGATGCAGGGGTGTATTGGAAATGTGATCATTCTTGATGACATTCATCTTCAGGGGTACACCTGAACCCCAGATTTTGGTTATTGATTAAAGCTTGTGATACTGGCTTTAAGAAAACATGTTGCTTATTATTTGGTCTGTGCCAATATTTTGTCTTGTATATCGTTCTGAATTTTTGTTCTTAAATAAGAATTTCAGGTTTTTATACTAGTACTTTCTTGGACAATACTATTGCCTGCTACTTGGCTTTGGTTGCTTATTAAATTTTTTATTTTTGTTATTAAAAAAATCTCTTTTTTGGAAACCAAAGAAGTCATTTCTGATTTCATTATGAGAGAAAGAATAAATAGCATCCAATCTGATTATATCACTACATGGGTTTCAAAAGAAATAAATCTTAGCTCTTGAAAGACCTCAAGATCTAAGTAATTAAATAAAATAGGAGAGAAAAGAGAGGAAAGACCTAATAGACTCTATCCTTAAACTGCCATTATTAATTTAATCAGTTTACTTTTGAGTGCTCTATACCTGCTCATTTCCAGAGAAGTTCTGAGGCAGTTTAAATAAAATTGTAAGACATTCAAAAATGAGAGGTTAAAAAAAAATCACATAGAGAAAGCAATTGTGAACCAGAGACAAAGTGATTTAGCTTAAACCAAAAAGAAATAGGATAAACTGCATAACTCCCATTTTATAATAAATAGATGTGTGCAGGTTTATCAGGAGAGTCATATTTTTTCCTGGAACAAAAAGATTCTGTAAAGGAGTTTTTTTATAGATGGTTGAGTTTTAAACTTAGTCTCAAAGTGAAAATCACTTAGATCATTATCTCTTAAGGGCCTGGCCTTCACATTTGAGCAGAGAAAAATGAAATGAGGAATGTTATATAAACCTTGCATCCCACTATTTTAAAATATCAACACACCGGAGGAATTGAATGCTATGTCTATTATCTCATCTGGAAAACCTATAAGTAAGGATGCAAATAAATGCAGAAAATTTTTAAACAAAAGAGCTAAGACCAAAGGGTGAAAACAGAGATATATCAAAATCAAGGTTATTGCAGTATCTAATTTTGACTATTGTTTAGGTATAATTTTTTTTTTTTAAACATTAACTTGCTTTCTGGAGGGGGAAGCAGATGTATTTTTTTTAAGTATATTTTTATTGATTTCAGAGAGGAAAGGAGAGGGAGAGATAGAAACATCAATGATGAGAGAATCATTGATTGGCTGCCTCCTGCACGCCCCCCACTGGGGACCGAGCCCACAACCTGGGCATGTGCCCTTGACTGGAATCGAACCTGGGACCTTTCAGTCTGCAGGCCGACACTCTATCCACTGAGCTAAACCAGCTAGGGCAAGTATAAAATCTTTTTAACGTTACTGGCACCACTTTGTTACCAAGGAAGGAAACACAGTTGAACCTTTCCTGATAATTCTGGATCTTACTATCTTTGGGATGATCATTTTGAAGAGCAATTCTTATTATAAGACAAGCTATAAATCCTTTGATGGCACAGACTCTGTGTTGTTTATTTTCCCTATTATAGAGCTGAGGAGGGGCTATATAGAGAGTAAATATCTGTAATCATTGATGAGTTGAAGGGGAAAAGGACTAGGGTAAGGAGCTTCTCTGTGCATTGACCCTGGCAATCCACCAACCTGAGCATTGTTAGTTGGTTTTAAATGAACTCCTGACAGAATCTTAGAATTTTAAAACTGAAGGATCTTCATGTTGAGGTTTGATGTAGCCAATCATATCCTTTCTACACCAATTTCAGAAAGAGTTGAGAATTAGTCACAGATTGTCAGTAGAGCTCTTCTGGAAAATGATCCTTTTCACTCTATGATTATTTGAATATGTACCCTTCACATTTAAATAGCTAAAGCATTTGAAATTTATTTGGATATATAATAAGGAATAAAGATATATGTAACTTTTTCCCCCAAATGATGAACCAGTTGTCCCAGCTTCATTTATTGAATAATGGACCTTAGACCTTTTCCTTACTATTTTGAAAAGTCACCTTTATCACGTATTACATTTATTCTATGCTTAAGTATGTTTTTGACCTTTTAATTCAGAAAACTTTCCTGTCTTTTCTGAAAATGAAAGTACACCATGACATACTATTTTAATTATGGTAGTTTTATAATATGTTCTGATATCTAATATCTAGCATAACTAACACTGTGCCCTTCGCACTGATTAAATATCATATTTTTCCAAAATGTTCTAGACTGTTCTCAGAGCTTAACATTCTGGATGTACTTTTAAAATATCTAATTGGAATTTTTATTTATTTTTATTTTTTCTTTGGAATTTTTATTGAAATATCATTTACTTCTGAAAAGAATTTATAATAACCAGCCTTATCATTGAAGGACATGCTAGGTCTCACCATTTATTCAATTTTTGTTTTAGTTCCTCAGTAAAGTTTTATGATTTTTTTCAATATTAACAACACACTCTTTTTTTTTCTTTTTATATTTTTATTGATTTCAGAGAGGAAGGGAGAGGGAGAGAGATAGTAACATCAATGATGAGAAAGAACCACTGACTGGCTGCCTCTTGCATACCCCCAACTGGGGATCGAGCCCACAACCTGGACATGTGTCCCTGACCAGAATCAGACCTGGGACCCTTTAGTCCACAGTCCGATGCTCTATCCACTGAGCCAAACCAGGTAGGGCTTATGATTATTTTATTTAGTTTCCGCAAGCTTTGGTTTATCCAAGGTATTATATTGTTGGTTTTGTCATTTTGGCACTGTCTTTCCATTATATTTTCTAACTGGTTGCTAATTTTCTATAGCATTCCAATCATAGATTATTATTTTTAACAGAAAATATTCTAATTAGCTCCAATAGTATTTTTATTGTAAAAACACATAACATAAAATTTACTAGCTTAAACCATTTTAAGTGTACAGTGCAGCAGTGTTAACTATATGCACATTGCTGTGCACCAGATCTCTAGAACTTTTTCATCTTGCAAAACTGAAACTCCGTGTCCATGGAACAACTTCCCATTCCCTCCTCCCCCCAGACCCTGGTAAGCACATTCTACTTTCTCTTCCTGTGAGTTTGACTACTTCAGATACCTCCTATAAGCATAAGGCAGTACTTACCTCTTTGTAATTGGCTTATTTAATTTAGTATAATGTTCTCAAGGTTCATCCTTGTGGTAGCATATGATAGGATTTCTTTGCATTTGTTTTTTTTGGTTTATCCAACTGGACAATTATATAATCTGTACTAATTATAACTTTATCTCTACTTTTAAGACTTTATATTTTATTTCTTCTGGTGTTTCAGATAATTTAAAATAATTCTTTATAATGTTCTATTTTAGTTGCATAATAGTTCATTATTACCTTTTGTTTATTGAAGTTTTTTCAAAATTAGGAATCGATGTAAATAGACTGATTATCTGATATTGAAACATTTTTGAAATTTTGGAATAAATCCTATTTGGCTCTGGTGCATTATTCTTTTCAAATATTGCTCAAGTAGGTTTGCTAATATTTTATATATTTCCATCTATAATCACAATACTGCAATTTTCTTTAACTGCTATCTTTATGAAGTTGACCTATCAGTTTTGGGCTATTTTCATGTAACATTGGGAAACTCTTCATGTTTTTTTCTGTTCTCTGTAACAGTATAAATGCATAAGCATACTTATTCCTTAAAAAGTGGACTTAACTCACTTATACATTGGTTTTGTTTCAAAGCTTTTATAGGAGACATCAGTCATCATACTTTTTAAAAAATAAAACAGGTTGGTTGGGATACAACTTACATAGAGTAAAATTCATTATTTTTATTTATTTTTTAAATGTGTGTTTTTTTTAATTGCTTTTAGAGAGAGGAGAAGGGGGAGATAGAAACATCCATGAGAGACATGGATTGGCTGCCTCCTGCATGCCCCCTATTGGGAATAGAGCCCAAAACTTGGGCATGTGCCCTGACCGGGAATTGAACCAGTGACCTGATTCATGGGTTGACACTCAACCACTGAGCCACACCAGCCAGGCAAATTCACCCTTTTTAGATGTACAGTTCAGTGAGTTTTACTGTATATGCAGTCATGTAACCAACAACCAACCAAAATATTCCAATTATCCCCAAAATCTTACTTCATGCTAGCCCCTGGCAACCCTGACCCTGTTCCTATAGTTTTGACTTTTTGAAATTTTTACATAATGTTAACTATAGTTTTTTTAATAGATGGTTATAGACGGCCTTTCTAAAGTTGAGGTTGTGCCCTTCTATTCCTCACTTGCCGAAAATGTCATCATGAATAGATACTGGACCTTGTCAATTTATTTTTGTATCTATTGATATGACCATAGGGCGTTTTGTTTGTAGTTCATTTGCCTGATTGGTTAGATTGATTAACTTTTAAATGTTGAATCAACCTTGAATTTTGGGGATAAATTCTGTTTTCTCATGATGTATAATTTTCATATATTGATGGATTCTGGTAAAATTTTATTAAGAATTTTTATGTCATGAGGGATATTAGCTTGTTGTTTTCTTTTCCTATAATGTCTTCCTCTAGGTTCACTATCAGGGTAATGCTGGCCTCATAAAATGACTTGGAAAATGTTTTTTTCTCTTTTATGTACGAGTTTGTATAAAATTGGCATATTTCTCTCTTAACTATTTGGTAGAAATCACCAGTGAACCCATCTAGACCTAAAGTATTATTTGTGGAAAAGTTCTTGATAATAAATGTAATTACTTCAATACAGGACAATTCAGATCATCTATTTCTTCTTGAGTAGTTTATGTCTTTCAAGGAATTTATCCATTTCATTCAAGCTATCAAAAATGTTGGCACAAGATGTTTATAATATTATCTTATTATCCTTTTAATTTCTATAAGGTATATATTAATGCTTTCTCTTTCATTCTTAATTTTGGTAATTTGTGTCTTCCTTCTTTTTTTCTTGGTCAGCAGGGCTGAAAGAGTTCTGTTTTAAGAAAGAGGAATTTTAATATACCATATCATTCACAGTGAGTATGTCAAAGTTACTTAACTTTGGAGCCTGGATCTGTCTGACTCAAAACTCTGTGCTCTTTTCACTTTGTCTCATTGCTTTTCACATGTGATTACAAGCCCCAAAACTTAAACTTGGCTTTTGAGTCCCAAAGGCATCATTTTCTTGCTATTTTCTTAACTGCATAATACCTGCCCCCAGAGTACTGACCCTAGGACACAGGGCTCTAACGAACTGCTCTTATTTTCATTCTACAAGAAGAATGAAGGCTTTCATGGAGTATACAGTCCATTTGAAGCTGAAGCTAGTGTTAAAAGAGCAGTTGCTCTTCTTACTAAATCGTCCCAAGAGCAAGAAGTCAGCCTGCTCTCTCTCTCTCCTGCCCGTCAGTCTCCCACTCCAATCCACAGTCCCTTCTCACCAAAGCAAGGAAGCCTGCATCTATCTGCATAGTCATTAAAATGCACCCAGTCTGGAACTGGCTTTCTCCTCCCCCCCGCCCCCCAATTCTACTTCCTGACAAAGGATTTGCCACAAAAGACCTTCTTCCCGGTTTGTAAAACAGTTGTGTAAAACTCGGACTGTAAAGTCACAGTTGACTGCTTTAATGTGGAACAGCTGGGAGGGTGTAGACACACTGGCAGGTTGAGACAGGGACTGGGAATGGTCCCCCATTCTGCGCGGGGTCGACTTAGTCACACCACCTGCTGCCCCTATTATTTCAAGAGCAAACCAGTCATGACAGCCTCAACAGACGGACACACGGCACCAGACGGTGCAAGGGAAGTTAAGAAAAGATAAATTAAGTGATCAATAAAGATAAGGGACCCGCTCAGCATTAAACGGTGCTGACAGTCCAGACAAAACATGAAGCAAACGGGCATTTGATAATGTGGGGTGTGCGGAGCTTAGCGTCAACCTTCATAGAATTGACATTTTGGAGACCATTGGGACATTGGCAGTAGATTTTCCTGGCTGGGGTGACTTGAGTTAGAGGTGGTTGCCTTTATCTTTGCGTTGTCCATGTAGAAGGATCCAGGGCCCAATTTAGAAGTGTGGTAAGCCTCATACATGGAGGAGGTCACTGCTGGCATTGACCCAAGCCAAACTAGACAGTGCCTGTGAGTGAAATTTGAGGTTAAGGTCCACAAAGTTGCCTCTTAATTTTGAGTTATTTGTTGAACAGTCATTCATTTATCCATTCTATCTCATCTTTAATGAGCATCTATTATGGAGTAGGCATAGTGCTAGGCTCTAATGGGGCTGGGGGTATGGTAATTGTAGTAGTGATGATGGTAGAAAATTGCAGTCATTTCCCTGGAGGATCTTGTAGATTAATGAAAGAGAAAGGCCATTCCACTCTGAATGTCCCCACCCACAAAACCAGTTTAGAAATAATATCTTAAGTACTACAGTGGAGGGATGTACAACATGTTAGAGTGACTGAGTCTGCCTAAAGGAATCATGAGCACGTTTACAGAGGAGGCTATGAGGGTCAAGTTCAAGGAAAGGTATTTCTGGCAGAAGAAACAGCGCAAATATATGGCAAATTTAGGCTTCCTTTTCAGATCTGGATCTGGAGAGTTCTCAAAGCCATAGGCTATTCAAAGTTGAGTGATTAGAACAGGATATTCTTATTAATGTAAATAGGAGGATATAGTAGAGGAGAATGAAAATTCAAATTAAGTTTTTGAGATAAGATCTAATGCTTCCAAGAAATTTTGGGTATTTCCATAAGGCTGCTTAGGCTTTATCTCCAGATATCCCTGGGGTCTGTGCTTATTCTTCTCTGCCATCAGTAGAAAAGTTTAGACTTGGGTATCAGGTGTTCAGTTTTGTGTCACTGGAAAATGAGGTATGTGGGAGGAGGGGTTGGGATTCCACAGAAGAGAGCAAGAATAAGGGTAGTCAGAAGGGGTGTGGCCTTAGCAAGAAAGATCTTGATGCTTCCCATTTAGATAGAGTTTTACACATATTTTTACAGAATTATTTCATTTGATCTTCCTTATTACCCCAATTATGATTTTGAAATGGGGATAATGTGAGCACCTCTGTGGAATTTCTTGTTTGATATTTGAATTTAAGAAAGACTCTCTCACTATAATAAGAGGAGTGGACTTGATGGAAAGATGAGAGAGACTAAAATTATTGAGTGCCTATAATGTGCCAATAACTTCAACATTCATTATCTTATGTAGGGTTGACTGCAGGTGACAGAAAACTCAAAATAAGATTAGTTTAAACAAGGATAATTATTTTAAATCTTTCATGAGATGTTCAGAGGTAGACATTACTGGGCTGGAATGGGAACCCTACTACCTCAGGAATTAGGTTCCCTTAGCTCTCTGTTAAGTCATCCCCAGGGGCCAAGAAATTTGTTGAGTTCCAGCCATCATGCCTTTGTTCCAAGAAATAGGAACGATTAAAGGAGGGCTATATAACACTTCTAATTATATCTCACTGGCCAAAATTTAGTCATGTGACCACAACTAGCTGCAAAGGAAGCTGGGAAATGTAGTCTTCTACCTAGGCAGCAGTATGATAAAAAGGAAGAGAATGGATACTGGGGTCAACAACTAGAAATTTTGCCACGGAATTATTATCTAAGTAAGAAGACAGTTCAGAGAAAGTAAATTATAGGTCTCAAGTCATAAAATTTTAAAATTATAGAGCCTCAATTCAATTCTAGTTCTTCCTGAATCTGAAGCTACTTCCATTACAGGGCTCCAAGTGGGCATGGTCTGTGGGTGCATGGAATGATGATGGGAGGTGGTGAATAAGGAATGACAAATTTAAAGCTGAAAAAATGGCAGTACATTGAATAGCATAATAAAGATAAGAATCGATAAAATAAAGAATCTTATATCATATTTTCAGTAATAAAAATAACTACATTTCTTCAACCTTGACCACAAGCAAGACTTTATTGCATATTAGCTCATTAAAACTCCCCAATTTGGGAAGTAGTTATCATTTTTATTTACAGGTGGAGAAACTAAGACTCAGAAGGGTTAAATAATATGTGCAAGTATTACTCTCTGTGCTCTTTTTATGTCACACTATCTCTCAATGCATCATTAGCATAATAAAGTGAATAAAACAGTAAATTTTGATTTATAGGTTTTTATTTCTGTATAGTTTTTCTGAAATATTACTATTATTAATTCAGAGCTGAAAGAAACCGTAGTCCTCACTATTCAGTTTCCTCTTCACTAATAGTGGGGACACTGAATCACAGGAATATAACCACAGCAACAACATCAATGACAGTAATTACAGTTATGTGCATTGAGTGCTGTAGAATAGGTGAGTCTTCCAATGCCCGGTGTCTCAATGCTGGGTCTACCTACACTCACTTTCTTCCATGACCCCTGTCAAGGGAAGAAGAGCTGCTAATCTGAATTATGAAAATTTAAAACATTGAATGGGACATGGTTACCAATAGACAGGGTCACTGTGTTACTAAACCCCTACTATTTCCTCCTACCTCTGTGTGAAGAGCAGATCCAGACAGGGTCCAGCACATCAAGATGGGCCCAATTAACCACCTTCTTCTTCTCACTGCCCCCTCCTCCTTCTGCATCTTCTTCCTCTCTTTCTTCTTTTTTACTTTTTCTCTTTCTAAACCTGGCCAACTTTTTCTTCCTCTTTTCTTTGACCTTCTTCCTCCATGAATCCATCAGAGGGTAGACAATTCTGAGATTTAGTTTGGGAGGAGATTGCAAAGGCTCTGCCTCGTCCTCAAACTAAAACCATGTATAGCTTTCCCAGAACTCAGGACAAGGGTGTGCAAGCAGCTGATGCCAAAATTCGACTTTGATTTCCATTACGCTTCTCTTCCTCATGTGTGTAGCCCCCTCCAACAAAGGAATGATTGCAGGGCAGGATTTGGGCATATCTGGGTTCCTTGTTTGGGTACTATGAATTCATCTTTTACCAGTTAGAAGAGGTTACCGTGTACCAGGCACTGTGCTCAGCATTTTATGTGCAGGACATCACACAGTCCACACAACACTTCTCTAAAAGTGTGTTTATTATTGATGAGAAAACCAAGATTCATAGAGTGGAGGACTTGCCTGGCCTGTGGCAGTGCCACCAGGATCAAAAGCCAAGTCTGTCTGGCTCCAGGCCCTGCTCTTTCTGATGGCTTATATTGGTCCTCTCCAATATGCAAAGGAGCCACATGTGCTAATCTAGCCTTGACTGAGATCTGTGGTAATTCTCAACTAAGTGGAGAGTCCCAGTTTTCTAAAGCTGTTCTAGTTTTGGCCATCCTGGACTTCGATTTAATGTTGTGCATCTGTGAGCTGATTACAAACCAAGCCGGCTGTGGAACTGTTTCCTGCTATGAACTGGGCTCTATAAATCTAGTCCTGAGGAGGACATGGTGCATTAGTGTTGCCATATCTGCTTAATAGGCATACCACATCCACAACTGATTTCAGTAAACAACTGAAAGCCTTATGACAGAGTGTGGAATGTATCAGGAACAGCCATCTTGTGCTTCTTTTGATTGTTCTGCCTTCACATAGTCAAGTGTTTCTTAACAATTTCTGGAGATATTTTTCCTCCTCACATGACATTTGCTGATTTAAATAAGTGAGACATTGGGCATCATGGAGGAGCTCACAGCAAAGTGGCTGAAGACACCAGACCTAATCCATACTAGCTTTGGATCTCTCTGATGTTTAATTTCTCTGCACATCAGTATCTTCAGCTGCTTCCTAGGGATAACAAAATTGTTGAATTCTAGTAAGTTAATAATGTGCATGAGTGTGTTGTAAAAGAACCAAACAGATGTCGTTTTTTTGAGTAATGTTTTCCACACTAATGTATGAGCATTTTGAAAATAAGAGACCATATCTTATTCACCTTAGTTTACCTGTAACCAGGGAGAATAACACCTATGCTATTGGATTCTTGTAAGAATTAAATACTCCATGTGAAGCACCTAGTGTGGAGCCTACATAACCAGGTGGTAAATAAGTATCAAATATTTCCCACCCAACTCCTTTATTTTATGTCCCCAGGTCATAGCACATTAATAAATATTGAGGTAAACAGTACGCCATATCAGTTAACAACAACAACAGAATAATAACAATAATAATGGTCACTAATACTTATAGTATTGTGAAGACTTTATACCAGCAGTATTCTAAGAGAAAAATTTATAATCACTTAATCCTCATAACTACCTTTAGAAGAGGGTCCTGTTATTATCTTTGTTTAACAGGTTGGGAAGTAGGCAGGAAGAGGTAAGTTAACTTTCTGAAGGCATCACAGCTAACACCTGGTAAAACCAAAGTTTGAACATGGACTGACTCCAGAGTTGAAAGCATAGATGAGAGGCCATGTGTTCAATTGCAAATGGCCAAACGTTCTCTATAGCTCCTCCCATCAAGAGGCAGAATCTGTTTCCCCATCCTTTGAGCCTTGGCTGGCCTTGTGACTACTTTTGGTCACTAGAATGATGGGAAGCCACTCCGTGTTCAGAGCCTAGATCTCAGTAGGCCTTGCAGCTTCTTCCCCCCCTCTCTTGAAAGACTGCCTCCATATGCATGAGCCTGCGTTAGCCTCCTTAAGGATGATGTAGAGGCAAGGCCAGCTCTCCTAGCCATCTCAACTGAGGCCAGACCTGGGTGAGGCCATCCCAGACCATCTAGCTCCAGCCACATCAGCCCAATCCAGCAACATCTCCAACCAAACCACATAGGCTCGTGAGAAATAATAAAATAGTTGTTTTTTTAAACCACAATAGTTTGGAGTGGTTTGTTATAGAGCAAGAGGTCAGACCAGGGTGGCTCATCTGCTTAGAGGCTGAGTGTCCTTGGGTAAGCTGTTCAACCTCCCTGAGCCTCAGTTTCCTTATATAAATGAGAATAACTATTCCCACTTAGCATACTAAGCTATATGACACCTTCTATATAGTAAGTAGGTGCTCAAAAATGTTAAATTCCTTCCCCTGAAGAATATATTATGTAAAGATTATGTAAAGTTTGAGAGGGATGCAAAATGGCCAAAAGATCAGCTTGTAGATCAGGATTACAAAATTTCAGAATGTGATGGGTCATAAATGTTTGGAACAAGTTAGAGAGTTACATAGAATTTTTGCTAAGAGAGGACTTAGAACAAGCATGTCAAACTCAAAGGCTAACACAGGCCAAATAAACAAGGCTTAAGTTTATGTGGGCCGCAAAAAACAAAAGCTTCAATTTTCATAGAAACATAGGTTTATTTCGATAGAGACATGCTGAATACAAAGGGCTGAAATAAATGAGTAATCATTAACATAAAATAATGGAACATTTTAAATAAAAATTAATATTTTTCTTTAACTTACCAGATACCAAATAACTGCACAAATTAATAAGCATAACGCAAATAAACCACTTTTTCTTGTTCTCCGAAAGTGAAATATTTCCTGTTGCGCACACCAAACAAATCAGTCCAAGACTAATGATGTGGCAATCGGCTGCTAAAATATTCGCTGCTAGTATTAGTGGAGAGAAATGGTGCACCTGCGTGTAAGGCGCGTAAGGGAAATGAATGCAACATGATGATAGTAGTCAGTCATTAGCGAGCATTGTAGTTCGTTATTAATAACTATGTATAACAGGATATTGCAAAAATTAAGTTACGAAATTTTCATTAAAACGTTTCTTACGTACCGTTATATTGGCTGGGCCGCAAAAATATTCATTGCGGGCCGCAGTTTGACTTGCTTGACTTAGAGTGTTGGTTGCATCGTTGGATTTGAGGATCTTTAAGGATCATTCTACTCTTCAGATTCAATGAATCTCTGGCTTCAAGATTTTTTGAGCCAGGATAAAACTTTCCCCTATTTTCTCTTCCTCACTATCTTTCTAACCAGATTTCCTTTAATCCTGACTGTCAATGCTGGGTTGTGGTTAAAATCTGGTGTATTTTGTTGGGTTCCCTCTTTCTAACTCTAAATTAAACACAGCAGAGAGGAGGGGCTCCAAAATGTTAGCTGAATTAGCATCAAGCACAGGGGATCCAGTCGCTTTTACTGACATTGTTACCAGGAGTGGGAAAAATGATTAAAATAATAAAGGCAGAGGGGGATAGAGATGGAAAAGTTTTGTTTTACTAGCATAAACATACTCATAGGATGTTTATTGTAGTGTTTCATTTATTTATTTGGTTTTCTGGCTTGCTGTATTTTGTTCATTTTGTTTTAAAAAATTTGATTTTACTGTGGGAAACCTTTAGTAATGACTGGCATTGTGTTTCTCTGCTATTGCCTATCAGGGTCTCATTTGAATCCCTTAATCTCGCTAAAAGATTCCACTAAAGTCTCTGCAAATGACCTAACTCAGACATTCAGACTTGCATTTGATTGCATTTAATTTGTTCCTTCAGTAAAGACATTAAAAACATAAACGCAATGCAATATTTCAGCAACTGGTACGACGACTGGCACAGTAAGTTTCACATTAGAATTTGGGGATGGGGTTGTGGTTGTGGCTTTTTTTTTTTTTAATCCTCACCTGAGGATATATTTTTATTGATTTGTAGAGAGAGAAGGAGGGAGTCAGAGAGAGAGAGAGAGAGAGAGAGAGAGAGAAACACCAATGTGAGAGATAAATATCCATCAGTTCCCTCCCCTATGTGCCCTGACCAGGAATCGAACCCATGACCTTTTGGTGTATGGGACGATGCTCCAACCAACTGAGCCACCCGGATAGAACGGTGCTGTGGCTTTTAATGTAAAAAAGTTTAAAATATAAGATAAACTTTCACAAAATTCAAGTTGAAACATTCTCCTCTACTTCTCCAATATGTTTAAGAAAGAAAATGAAAATTCCCAAATTCCCATTTCCCCCCTATATTCTCCAGCTTCAAGCTCCTGGCCTGGTGGCCAGCCCACATTTCCCTTCTTCACTCTTTGCTGGTGCAAGTCCTCCTCTCTGGGCTTTGCAAACCCCGGCTCCGCTGATGAATAAACATGGTTCTGTCTGCGGCGCCCCATACACTTTGGAGACAATGTTCCGCTTCAAAGTTTTCAGAATTGCCTGGTCCGGTTTTGTTAACGACATTAGTGGGACCTCATTGTCGGGGTGAGGGGCGAGACAATGGAGCATCTCTTACATCATCAGGCACAAGGAGCTCTGTCTCCAGCTGAACAAACAGCACAGGAAATGGATTTTTTCTTCGTGTTATTTTTCCTCTATTAAAATTATGCAAACCGGGCCAGTACAACAATTGCTTTGTGAAGCCTCTGAAATGTCTAACCGTTCACTTCCCAAATAAGGAGCCTGCGAGGCCTTTGATGCTGAGGATTGTTAATCCCAAACGTGGAGAACTAATAAAATAATAAGAAGAAAAGAGCCAGAAGTGTTGATAAATTTCAATTATCTCTTGTTCTCTAGCCCGGGATTGGACTAGGCGGGATGGGGCTGCCTTCAAGTAGTACTTGAGCCGGGCCTGCATTTCTTCTCTCCAGGCCCCTAGTCACCACTGTCCCTCCTTTGTGACAGAATCGCCTTAGCGGGGCTGGGGTTTGGAGGTGCTCAGGGCCCGAGGAGACAAAGCAGGCCCGCCTCACAAAGGCGAGGGAGCCAAAGGAAGCAAAATTGAATCTCTAGCACCCCGCTCCTGAGTAAACAGACACACTAATGGGTCTGCCATTTCTCCTCCCATCCAATTACTGGGCTCCAGTAGAGAGAATATGGCAACATCGGCTCACACAAATTCTAAGACTCTTAATCCCTTCCATACATATAAACCTCACATCCACCCACATGACTTCATTACCAAAACCACCCAGGCAGGCGGTGTGAAGGAATGGGCCCAGCAGCTGCAGAAACCTGCCTGCCTCGAGTTTTAATCAGCTAATGAGGGAGATGCAAATGAAAAGCTTACGGGATTATGGCTTGTCCGACAGCAGTTCACCCCTAGTGACGGAGGACTAATACAGGTGTTAGTAAACGCGTTATTAGGCCCGGCCTGATTCAGGCCCTATTCACGCCGCCACTGCACTCTTAGCCCCACCGTTTGTCCTCATCCTGGGGGCCCAGCGGGAGCCACCCTCAGGCCTGTGGTGGGTCTGGCGTGAAGTCCTCCCTAAAGATATGAAGTTAATAAATCCGGCCATTGGGCGTTTAGGCATACACAGGACCACGAGAGGGGGTTTCTTTCTCCCCCCGCAGGGAGAGGGCCTGAGAAAATGCAGGGAGGCAGGGAGAGGGAATTGCAGTCAGTGTTAGTCTCCACCTACTCCTGCCTCTCCACACTCCGTCAGGCCAACACACTCTGGGAGTCGCACCTAGCTAGCCCATCGTGTGTGTGTGTGTGTGTGTGTGTGTGTGTGTGTGTGTGTGTGTGTGTGTTTCCCCCCACCTTTTACAGATGGCCCCAAGCCCATCATTTTTTGTTTGTTTTTATGTGGCCCGAGGCAATGACGTGGTTTCCCACCGACAGAGAACGAACCCTGTGCAGCCTGTCTGTGGAAACTGGCTTCCCCTGGGGGATTTCCACCGAGAGGTCACTACCAGACAAGATCGAATGCCCGGCATTGTCAGCTCAAAGCCTGAGAGAGGTCCACACTCTTTTTCTGCAATCCTGAAATCCCCCAAGCTCAGAAAACCAAAGGGTTTTGTTTTGTGTTCCCTAACTTATCTGGCAGAGAAACCTGGCATGAACTGATGTGAGACTTTATATAACCTTTACATCTCATGGAGATGCTGTTGTAGACACTGCCGTGGGTTTTATGTAAATGTGGGCTATATGTTCCATATTATCATTCTCAGATTTTTTTTTAAAATCTGAATCAGGAAACATATCTGGCCCAAGGGTTTCAGAAAAGGAATTAAGGAACTGAATAATCACTTAGCCCAGAGGCAATCAAGCATTAGTGGACTTATTTCTTTACTATTATTTATTTAACAAATTTTCATTGAATAGGTAAACGTGGCAGGCACAGTGGGAGATGCCGATTCACACAGAAGCAGGGACACAGACCGTGGTGTGTTGGTAGATGTTTAACTAGCAGCTGGGGGAGCCGCGAGGGGGGGGGGGCGGGGGGGATAGAGGAGAGAAAGAGGGGGGGGAGGGGGGAGGAGGAGGGGGAGAAGACCCTGATTTTAATGCCTGCTGATTTCCATGGAGTAAACACTCCTGCCAAGGCTGATATCAAACAGCCAATGTAACATCAGCTGCCATGCAACCTTCAAAGTTAACAATTAGCTCTTGCAAGCCAATACTAGCCACCCCAGCGCACCACTGCACAGGCCTTGTCCTCATGTGACTTACAGTCAGGCACGGTGGTTCTCAAAGTGGGTCTGTAAGGTCAAAACTATTTCCCCTTTATACTAAAATGCTACTTGCCTTTTTCCCTCTATGCTGACATTTGCACTGATGGTGCAAAAGCAACGCTGGTGATCTGGAGGCTTAGCACAAATCAAGGTGTGGCACCCTAGCACAATCTCTGTGTTCAGCGCCTCCGCACACTTGCAGGAAATAAAAAAATTCAGGCTCTCTTACAAATATCCTTGATGAAACAGTAAAAATTATTAATTTTTATTAACTCTTGACCCTGAATACATGTCTTCTTAATATTCTGTGTGATACCCTGGGAAGTACATAGAAAGCACTTCTTCCTACCAAAGCATGATGGTTACCTCAAGGTAAGGCTCAAGTCACAGTCCCTGAGCTGAACTAGCTGCTTTTTCATGAAATGCCCTTTTTACTTGACAGAGCAACCGATAGACAAACTGTGCTGAATCACAAGAAGAATTCAATATGATTGGGGTTTCAGGCTTGTTGTTGCTTTTGTGGCATTTTATTTTATCTCCTGCAGAAGGTGTGTGACTCACATTTTTGTTTTCTGTACGCCATTATTATTTAAATGCATTAGTCATCTTGCTATCCAAAAGAATTCTATTGGCAGTCCCTTCTGTAGATTAAATAATTGCCACCATTACTCCCCACATCCCCCAATTACCTTTTATCTGGATTCATACACTTAATTTTCTAAATTTTGTAATTTATAGCATTTGAAGTTAGTTTCAAGTGCAGTAGCTTGGTTTTTAAAATGCTAGTGGCATTTTAAAATGTCCTGCCTATCCTTGCAAAATTAAGGCAAACACATTTAATTGGTGCCAGTTTCATATGAATTTGCTAATGTGAGTCCTTTGCATCCATCAATGCCAACATCTTCGGAATTCAGAAAAGTGATGTGAATATTCTGGTGCTAGGTTAAATTGGCCAGGGGCCTTTTCAGAGTATGTTATACAAATGTCTAAGAAAATGTTTTTCTCTTCCTTCAAAAATGCCATTTTCCAGATGTATGATCTCATTGCTATAGAAGTCCATCTTTGGATACCAACATAGCCAAAGCCAATGCTTAAGTATTTTGCAGGATAACTGAAGAAATTTTTCTGGCCTTGGAATATGTGGGATTAGGGGCAGAGGCAGGTGTACAATTGTATTCCTTTCATCAAACTCTAAATTTGTCTCCTTTTACCTGCCCTTGCCTCAAGCCTAGATTTCATTGGAGAATTATTGCACTAAAAAGTAGAAAGAAAGAAAGAAAGAAAGAAAGAAAGAAAGAAAGAAAGAAAGAAAGAAAGAAAGAAAGAAGAAAGAAAGAAAGAAAGAAAGAAAGAAAGAAAGAGTGGGAGGGAGGGAAGGAGGAAGAGAGGGAGGGAGGGAGGGAGGGAGGGAGGAAGAAAAGGAGGAAGGAAGGAAGGAAGGAAGGAAGGAAGGAAGGAAGGAAGGAAGGAAGGAAGGAAGGAAAAGAAAAAAAAGAAAAAGGAAGGAAGGAAGGAAGGAAGGAAGGAAGGAAGGAAGGAAGGAAGGAAGGAAGGAAGGAAAGAAAAAATATATGTTGGACATATTTAAATGCTAGAGTACCAGGCAACTTCTTAGTGGTTCTGCTTAGTCTCACTGGGAGAGTCATTTCAAGGAAAAGTTATTGAACAGGAAGTCATACCAATATGATGTTGGTTCTCAGAATACAAAATGAGCTTTAGTGTGTTTTATCTATAATTGTCTCCTTAAAATAGGGAGACATTTTTTTACCTTTTTGGTTTCTATAAAGAAGAGGGGACCCAACTAAATTTCTTGAATTCTTCCACACAAAAGTCCTTTTTTGTTCCCTAAATACTTTTGCTGTTGGAAATAAAAACCCAGCAGACTAAGTCCTTCAGCAAATGTTCTAAACACCTAATTTGGGCCAACACCTTGTCTTGGGATTGGCCTGTTAACCCTTCACCTTTTACCCAGCCTGCCATGGGGGAATGATCCTCTTAGAATCCTCCGCAGGCAAGGCCACAATGTGGGATGCTTAAGTCTATTTAACGTGGGGATTTGGGGAGGCAGCTTTGCCACTCTGCATTGTTCATCATCACCATTTGTTTTCTGTAGTTCCTCCCAATTAGTTTCCAGGGCTTTGAAAATGCGTGTGATTTTAATGCTTGTCAACTGTTCCTCTGTTCTGAATGGGAGAAACAAGAACAGGCTCATGACACTTGATGTCATCATGCTTACATATTCAGACGTATGCCATTAAGAAATAGGCTCCCACATATTAACTTATGTGAATAATAATAACTGACATTGCTAACACCCTTTAGAATTTATAAGCTATTTTCTATATCTAATTTCCTTAGCTCTTTCCAATTAACCTATGAAGTTGGTGGCAATTATAAATGTCAGTTTTACAGAGGAACAAACTGAAGTTGAGGGAATTAAAGGAGATTTCCAAAGTTGCTCAGTTAGGCAAAACTGGTTTATTGCCTGTTTTTACTTGTGTGTGTGGGTTTTTTTTTCCCATCTGAATAATAAGCTTTTAAAATTTAAATAATTTGTTTTTTCACTTGGTTAATTCACTTTTATTTAATAAACAATAAAGAACTAAGGAAAGCGAGACTCACCATAAGTCTACTGTTCTCGCAGTATAGGATTGGCAAGAATATAGAAAGATAAAAGAAAAATAAGGCATCTGAGCCAAATAGGAAATCTTTAAAAAGATCTGGTGCATTTGAGAACTTAAAATATAAGATGGGGCATACTATATCAGTAAAAATAAATGGTTCATTTTATATATAGTATTGGCTGTCCTCCTGCAAGAAAAAGTCCCTTTAACTCACATCCTATGTAAAAAATATTTTTTAAAGATGTGCTAAATATTTCAATGTTTTAAAATAAAATTGGAAATTTAGAAAATGTAGAAAAATATATTGTAGAAACCAGTTATGTAGGAGACCTTCCTAATCACAGGATACCCCGAAGCCATGAAGGAAAAGCCTTGTTTTTTTAACATGGAAACATACACCATGACAAAATTAAAAAGCATAAGAGGATACCCAAAATCCTAAAACACAAGAAAAAAATGGCTTAATCTCAAGAGTCAGGAAGATGCCAAATATAGTAACGACTACGTACCACTTTGACCCATCAAATTGGCAAAACATAAAATGAGCAATACTGTTGTGAATTGGAGAGGATGCTAGAAAGCCAGCATTCCCATAAACTAATAAGATGTGGGAATTTGTCAATTACTAGAAAGTTTTGACAAGTCATCTGGTAATATATATTGAAATATATTTTGTTTTAATGTATTATACTTCCATTTGGCCTAGCAATAGTACTTTAAAAAATATATTCAATAGAAATTATAACATCAAAAATAAGGTTCTAAGTCCAAGGGTACTTATTATAGCAATGCTTATGAAAACAAAAATAAAACAAAACTGAAATGATTCATTAATAGTGGTATATAATAAGTGGTAAAATGAGTAAGATATGTACACATATAATACCTTAATAAAAAAAATTGAAGAAAAAAAATAAGTGGTAAAATGTATTAGTGTATTTACACTATAGAATATTTTTCAGCATCTAAACAAAGTTATATCTTTGTCTCTTAATTCAGATAGACCATGACATATTTGTTAAAAAATAGAGAAATTAATCTGATATGATACATTTTTACTTTCTTAAACTTTACGTGTGTGTGTGTGTGTGTGTGTGTGTGTGTGTGCTGTGAACTTTTCTAGGCCATTTTAGTCTTGACCACTCTTAGGGTCATGTTGGTAAATAATATTAAACTCTTAAAAGTTTTAGGTAGCCATTTCCCGGCAATCTCACTACTGGGCTGTAATAAAAATAAGTCTCTGTTTTGCTGCATATATGAACATGTATTAGCAATAAGCACAAACAGGTCATATCACCAGTTCTGGAAGCACAATTAAGTCCAGCTCCGTCTTTTTTGTTGTTGTTGTTGTTGTTGTTGTTGCTTTACTCATCACTATCTCGCATGACAGGTTCCCTTGAGCCAGATGTGACAGTACAGTAGGGGCAGGGTTCTATTTCCCTTATGATCTATATCAGGGCATTGGAAATCCCTCAAAACAAATAGGACCAGAACCCTTTATGATAAAGTCTCAGATACCATCCCTAAGGGAGTAGGCTATAAACCGAACTAGAGTCTTAAACTCTATCCATGCAGGGCAGTGGAGTATCTCTAAAAGAGTTTAGATAAGCCATGTAAATTGGATACCACCAATTTCATCAGTGAGAGCCCATTTCTAACATATATCATGCTAACAAGCTACTAACTTCACTTGTGAAAAGCCCACTTCTGACATTTACTGTACAAATCAACAAAGTGTCCTTGTGTCAATCAAAGATGAGGATTGCTGAAGCAGTTATAGTAGCCACATCTGGATTAGGACAACTGACTATGCTTGGTTTGTAATTTAAACCAACTAATGCATACATAATAGCATACTGTCTGGATTCAAGCATATTAAAACAAATTAGCTACATCATAACAATATGATAGGAAAACTGTATACAAAAAAAATAATTCATATTGTTCGGATAGAAATGGAATGAGAATGGAGATAAAGAGAATATTAACTTATTTTTATAGACCTTTATATTATATAATATGACAGAACTCACTCATTTTTGTACTTTAAAAATCTTAGAATGGGTAAAGATGTGGTAAAATGAAATATTACTCAGCCATAAAAAAGAATGAAATCTTGCCATTCAAGACAACATGGAGGAACCTAGAGGGTGTTATACTAAGTTAAATAAAGTCAGACAGAGAAAGACAGATACCATATAATTTCACTTACATATGGAATCTAAAAAACAAAATAAATAAACAAACAAAACAGAAACAAACTCATAGATACAGAGAACAAATTAATAGTTGCCCAAGGTGAGGGGGTTGGGAGGATAGATGAAAGGAGGAAGGGATTAAGAATTACAAATTGTGGGCTAGAAGGAGTCAATTGGGGGTAAGGGGGACATATGTAATACTTTCAACAATAAAGATTTTTTTTAAGTACAAATCGATAGAGATAAAAACAGTCATGGGGATATAAAGTACAGCATCAGGAATATAGTCAATAATATGGTAATAACTATGTACAGTGTCAGGTAGGTACTAAACTTATTCAGGTCATCTCTCCGTAAGTTATAGAAATGTCTAATCACTATGTCGCACACCTGAAACTAATATAATATTGTATGTCAATTATAATTGAAAAAGAAAAAGAGCCCTAACTGGTTTGGCTCAGTGGATAGAGCGTCAGCCTGCAGACTGAAAGGTCACAGGTTAGATTCAGGTCAAGAGCAGGTACCTTGGTTGTGGGCACACCTCCACGAGGAGGTGTGCAGGAGGCAGCTGATCGATGTTTCTCTCTCATCGATGTTTCCAACTCTCTATCCCTCTCCCTTCTTCTCTGTAAAAAAATCAATAAAATATATATTTTAAAAAATAAAGAAAAGAAAAAGAAAAAAAATTTAAATCTTGAAAACATTTTAAAGAGGCAGTATCTTTACAAAAGTCAATGCAAGATTGCCTTTGCACATGGTCTTCTTTCTACGTGGAACATCTCCCATGTGGAAAGGTTATGTAAAATTCCTTTTACATAGCCAGTGATCGCCTCCCCTCCCCCAGTTCTCAGTTTAGACCCTTCCTCTGGGGAGCCTTTTCTAACCTCCCCTGGCACTTGTGAGCTTGTTCTCTGTGCTCCTGTAGCATCCAGAGCACTCACAGCAATTCTCATCGGTTACACATTTTATGAGAGCAGGAACTTGGCCTTCTTCAGTGCTGTATCTCCCAACACCATGCCTAAAAATGACAAGTATGTGCTGAATTCATGAAAGAATGAATGAATGAGTGAGTGAAAGTTGAGATACACCATTCAGTTTCGTTATGGGACTTTTGTCTTCACGATGCTTATGAAATAGGCCCAATGAGATTTCAAACTTTTGTATTCAATCTGTTTCTTATTCTTTCATGAGAGAATATATGGGTCAATGGCATAATTTCCAATGCCAACATTTGCAAACCATACGGAGGGAGTAAAAATATCCTATTAAATTGCCAGGCATCATGAAGATTATAATATTCCAAACTTACAATTTGAGTTCACTGCCACTCATTAATGTGGAATTTCGGAAGAAACATTTCCTATTCACTCTGAGTTTCATTTCCATCGTGGAACTGAGATGGAATAAAAATGGCTACTTCAAAGGCCTATGATAGGGATCAAATGAAATAAAATATCTGAAAATACTGTTCACTCTGAAGTGAGAGACTCATATTTTTTAAAATATGTTTTTCATTGATTTCAGAGAGAGAAAGGGTGAGGGAGAGATAGAAACATCAATGATGAGAGAGAATCATCAATTGGCTGCCTCTTGCATGCCCCCACTGGGGATTAAGTCCACAATCCAGGCCACACCAATTGGACCAGAGGTATATATTTTTGGTTACGATGAAGCCTCACATCTCCTTTTGGAGCATTAAGGTTTACTCACTGTTAGGGCCTACGTGCACTCGTATTTAATTTTTTAAGCACCTTGGAAGGGAATAATCACAGAATCATAAACTATTAGAGTCTAAAGGGATCACACAATCCTAGTCCACCCTCCCATTTTGTAGCTAGGAAAACTGATGTCCAGAGAAAATTTGATGGCTTTACTCAGGCCAAAGGGCAGGTTGGTTTCAAGTGTGATCATGATATCCAAAGGATTATTTTAGCATCTTTTTACCAACTATTTTGTGTGTGTGTGTGTGTGTGTGTGTGTGTGCGCGCGCGCTGCGCGCGCGCGCGCGCGCACGCCACAAAAAGAAACCCATTTCAGACAGAATTTGCCTGGCTTTGACAGAAAGAAATACTCTTAATCCGAATCACAGCACAAAGACTTCTTTGAGGAATTGACTCATGTGTTGAGCAGTGAATTCAATTATTGCAATGGCAAATGCAAATTCCCTGAAAAAATGTGTCATCTGTTGGCCAATCCACAAATGAATCTAACTGCATAGTCTTCACGAGCTTGTGCAAGTCTTGTGCAACCCAGTGAAATAAATATTAACAACAACATAAAAACTCCAAGTCCGACACAATAAAAAGACTGTGAACCACAAGCCCTGCCTTCCCATTGATTCTGTGTTTGGGGCAGTTGTTTTGGGAAGAGAGTTTGGCTTTTGTTTTTCGTATGGCGACAGCAATGATCCCTTACGTTTCTGAAGGCCTTCAGAATTTTCAAAGTGAGATCATGCACATTCTTGCTTTGATCCTCGCAGCAGCCCTGTGATGGAAGCATGCAATTTTCTAAGAAAATCCACTCATGTTTTTCAACTGATCTTGTCTTTTGTTTCAGGCATATTGCAGCTCAAGGAGCTACAAGTTTTAAGTGTGAAGAGTCAGAATAATTCAGAAAGACCAAGATAGTGATTGAGTTTTTCTAAAGGAGGTGTGCATGTATGTATGAGAATGATAAGAAAAAAAAAAAACAAGAAGAAAATATGTGAGTGGGGTGGTAGAGAATAAGAATCCATTAGCCAATGGGAATAGGATATGCACAGCAACTAGATTTACCATCTTAAATTTATATATATATATATATATATATATTTCTCTTAAGATAAGACTAAAGACTGTGTAGCCTCAATTTTTGGGAAGTTTTAAGTTTGTCATGCAGTGGTTATTGAGGTTGGATGAATTTTTCAGTAATCAACATTACCAGCTATGTGTTAGCAATATTCAGGACAATGCAGTATGGTGGGTAGGGGGACTGGACCCAGAGTCAGACTACCTGAGTCTCAACCTCATGTCCAAATTTACAAGTTGTGTATAGTGTTGGATGAGTCACTAAATCTCTCTGCCCCATTTCTTCTTCTGAAAAATGGGAATGATAATAGGACCTATCTGGCAAAGGATTATTGTGGAAATTGAAGGAGTTAGCATATATAAAGTGCTTAGAACAGTATCTGATACAAAGTAAGTGCTATCTGTGTTTGCTCTCATCTTCGTCATTATCATTGTTCCTAAATTTATATCCTCAACTCTTTTTTTACTAGGTATTAGAATGCTAGATCTTATGATGTACAGAGCTTCATAGTTTTGGATCAATATTTTCTGAACCTTTCCACAGAATAAATTGGTGTAAAAGAACTTTGCAACTGGTTTTGGTATTTCTTACTCAGGAATTAACAGTCCGTGCACAAAATTTCTCTTCTTCTCCTTGCAAGCAATGTGGTCTTGGGCAAGTTATTTAGTCTTTCTGGAACTTGGAATAATAATGCTATCCACCTCACTGGTTTATTTTGAGGCTTAAATGAGCTAATATATTCTGAGTGCTTACCAACAGAGTTGTGATGTGGAATTACTATTAGTCAGCATAGGAGGAGAGGGAGGAAGAGAAGTATACTTGTACTCAGAAACTTAACTTCTATTTAAAAAAAAAAAAAGAATCAAAAGGATTGCTAAAATGTAACTATTTGTGCTGAGTCTTATACTAAACTCTGTATGTGCATCCTCACAAATATATCATTATAATAATATTAGAAGCCCGGTGCACGAAATTCGTGCACAGCGGGGGGTTGTCCCTCAGCCCAGCCTGTACCCTCTCCAATCTGGGACTCCTGGAGGGATGTCCAACTGCCCGTTTAGGCCCGATCCTGGTGGGATTGGGCCTAAACGGGCAGTCGGACATCCCTCTCACAATCCAGGACTGCTGGCTTCCAACTCCTTGCCTGCCTGCCTTCCTGATTGCCCCTAACTGCTTCTGCCTGCCAGCCTGATCACCCCCTAACCACTCCGCTGCCAGCCTGGTTGATGCTTAACTGCTCCCCTGCCAGCCTGTTTGCCCCCAACTTCCCTCCTCTGCCAGCCTGGTCACCCCTAACTGCCCTCTCCTGCAGGGTTGATCACCTCCAACTGCCCTCCCTTGCAAGCCTGGTCCCTCTCAACTGCCCTCCCTGGCAAGCCTGGTCCCTCTCAACTGCCCTCCCTTGCAGGCCGGGTGCCTCCCAAGTGCCCTCTCCTGCTGGCCATCTTGTAGTGGCCATCTTGTGTCCACATGGGGGCAGGATCTTTGACCACATGGGGGAAGCTATATTGTGTGTTGCAGTGAGGATCAATCTGTATATTACTCTTTTATTAGATAGGATTATATCTATCTATCTATATATAAAAACCTAAGTGACCATTACGACCAGTTGACTGAACAACCGGTCAACTGGTCACTATGACACGCACTCACCAGGGGGCAGATGCTTAATGCAGGAGCTGCCCCCTGGTGGTCAGTGCACTCCCACAGCCAACCTCCTGTGGTCCCTCCCCCCCCCCCAACTGGCTGGCCCCCATTGGCACCATCGGAACTGGGAAAGAGGGTCCCAATTGCCGGCCAGGCCGAGGGACCTCGCCTGTGCACAAATTCATGCACCGGGCCTCTAGTATATAATAATTATAATTATAATTATAATTATAATTATAATTATAATTATAATTATATAATTATAATTATAATTATAATTATAATTATAATTATAATTATAATTATAATTATATAATGCCTAGTATATTTTTCTCATCTTTTATTCTATGACACAGTTTTGAGAACATTCCCCCCCCCCCCCCCCCCCACTGTCTTTCTATAGCCAATCACTGTCAGCAGGTTGGGACTTATAACACCCAAGGCTCCACAATGGCCCTCTAGAGAGGAAGAACCTTATGAATTAGTACTGCCAGGATATGCCTTCCATAGTCAACAATGTGTTTACTTAGTCTTCTTCCCTCCCTGGCTCAGTGGAAAAATACACACATGGGGAATGAAAATAAAGAGGAATATCTCATTTTAGATGGTAATATATCTTGGACTGAATTCTTGAGCAGTTTTTGAGTTATAATGTCTGGTCCCTTGAGACAGCTAAAACTGACTGACACAGATAAAGAGCTAGCCTGGAAAACAATTTGATTGTTTGAAGACATTGATCATCCTCTAAAGCACATGTCTTTTATCGGTATTGTATATTTAATTTTGTAAGTAGATGTTGCAAAAAAAATTTATCTGGGCTTTATGCTTTATTTTCACAAGCAAAGCAATAGCGATATTCAGACATTTTTTGCAACAAAAAATGTGTCCCATGTGACTGCCTCTAGTCAATGTGGCTGTTGAGCACTTGAAATGTGGCTAGTGCAACTAAAGTACTGAATTTTACATTTTATTAATTTTAAATTTAAATAACCAGGTAGCACTATTCTCTGTGGCATCATGGCTATTTCTTTTAAGGTCTAACCACTGAGAGCTCCTGACAGTAGTGAAATGGCCTGGAAAACCCCAAAGCTTAGCAATAGCAAATAGCAATCTAGAGCCCAGATCCTTGTTTACTCTACTAAAAGGAACCAGCACTCTTTTGAGAAATGATTGATTCAAGGGCTGGAGCAAGGAAAATAGAAGATAAGCCTGGAACATTTTTTTAAAAATAAATCTTAATTGATTTCAGAGAGGAAGGTAGAGGGAAAGAGAGATAGAAACATCAATGATGAGCGAGAATCATTGATTGGCTGCCTCCTGCACGTCCCCTACTGGGGATCAAGCCTGAATCCTAGGCATGTGCCCTTGACCAGAATCAAACCTGGGACCCTTCAGTCCACAGGCTGATGGTCTATCCACAGAGCCAAACCAGCTAGGGCAAGTCTGGAACATTTTTGTTGAAACAAAAAGTAAGGATATGTTCAAAGCAAATTGGAAACATGTTAATAAGATTAGGAATATATCTCAAGAAACTAGAAACACCAATCAGAAAGGATATATGTTCATAGCAGTACAATTTACCATAGCTAAGATTTGGAAACAACCTAAGTGCCCATCAGCAGATAAGTGGATTAAAAAAACTGTGGTACATCTACACAATGGAATACTATGCTGCTATAAAAAGGAAGGAATTCTTACCATTTGCACCAGCATGGATGGACCTAGAGAGCATTATGCTAAGCGAAATAAGCAAGTGAGAGAAAGATAAATATCACATGATCTCACTCATTTGTGGAATATAATGAACAACATAAACTGATGAACAAAACAGATCCAGAGACAGAGAAGCATTGATCAGACCGTCAAACCTCAGAGGGAAGTTAGGGGAGGGTGGGGGAAAGGGGGAGAGATCAACCAAAGGACTTGTATGCATGCATATAAGCCTAACCAATGGACACAGACACCAGGGGGGTGAGGGCATGAGTGGGGGCTGGGGGGGGGGGCAATGGGGGGATAAGGACACATATGTAATACCTTAATAAAAAAAATTTTAAAAAACTCGGAAGAATTCTGGTTTTGGTCAAGTTAAATAAGTGTTCTATACCCTGTCACGCCCTCTGGCTACAAGTGAAAACCCAGGAGAGAATGTGTAAAGTGACCATCAGGGGACTCCGGGAGGCGGACAGGAGCAGGAGGACTGGGTAGGAAGCCCAGGACTTGAGTGCCACCCCAGCAGTGAATCTCCTGGATTGCTTCTCTTTTTCCTTCCTACATATGCTGTGTCAGGTTCTAGGGCAGCCTGAAACCTGGAACTACAGCTGGGTACAGTCAGAAAAGGCTTTGAGAAAAACTCATGCTTTCTAGCCAGAGGACTTGAAGCGGGGAATCCTATGAGACAGGGGTCTTTTAACTTCCCCTGACCGGCTCCAGCAAGGAAACAGCAGACCTCCCCCCACACCCCCCACACCCCGCCCCCCCGCATCACTGGCGGCGGCAGCGGTGGAAGTGGCCCTGTAGGGTGAAGCTCTTGGGATTCTCCCCACCAGATGCCCGGTGAGCTTCAGCAATGAAGGGGCCTCCTGCCTCCAACACTGGCAGGGTGGAGGTGGCCACTCCAGGGCCGAGCCCTTGAGTTTCTGACATCCACCAGGTGAGCATCAGCAACAAAGGCGCATTACTGAGATACTCCTCCTGCCGTGGCCAAAGTGGAGAAAGCTGAAACCTTTATCCACCCTATGGATAGTACAAATGAAGAAAGGAGACAGAATACAGAGTAGAAAACAATATTGGGGTCTGGGTGTAACCCAGGAACAGGGTAGCCTGACCCTCTCTGGTCCTCCCAGACATTTACGTTTGTGTAACCCCTATCTGCCTCTGTTGTGAACAGCCATCCACTGGGATGCAGCCTGGAGGCAAGAGAACATCAACTCTTTCCCACCTCAGGCTATTACTTTGCATAGCAGAGGCCAAGGTGCCACCTAATGATCAGAGTGGGAAATAGAGTGGCAAGACTCTTGCAAAGAGACGGACACCACAAAGGTGGTGTCTGCATGCAAGGATCACAGACAGGATTTCTGACTTTGGGCCTTAGTCCATTGTCACAGGCAGAATACTAACAGACTAACAGCCAGAGACGTCCCGAGCTTGCAAAAGAATGTCTTGAAATTGATCAGCTGCTTTTGTAATCCGTGGTTGCCAGAACTCAAGCCAGTAGGAGAGAACTGCTAAAGCAGTATAGCCTTCAGAATAGGAATGCCCCTCGAATGTACCTCTCTGCAAGCTGAAAAGCCTTTACCAATACAAACAGAACTTTGGTTCTCTCTTTTGCTGGCTGTGCTGTCTCAAGATGCCATGTGTAGATAGATATCCGTCTCATATATTCCCAGCCCCAAGAGTCATCCCTCCAAGTTTATCCTGGCCCCAAGAGTAAAACTGAAAGCAGAAAACAAAACAAAAAAGATCGAATTACCTTGGAACCCAGCTGACATTGTAATGTTCCAAGCCTGGACTGGCAACTTTCAGTCTCAGAAATAGCGTAGCTTTGATAAACTTCATCACTACTGATTGCGATTTCTTTGTTATGTGTTAAAATAAGAGTTCAAACTAGATGAGTATCCAAGATTTTTCCAGATTCGCCTGGGAATGGGACTCAGCATTTCATTCACTAAAGTGTACCCTCTTTGAGGACCTTGGCATATGAATGGGCCCCTCTAATGCCCTGGCACAATGCCATGCTTAGTGACTATTCCATTGGTTACTAATCTGGGGCAAAGCCAGCCCAGCTAAACCTTGTTCCATCTAAGTTCATTTTGCCTTCCTGTTCTTGCCTTGGGCTGTTGTCATCTTTTGATAAATTAACAAGCTCATTTCACATCTAGTACTAAAACAACCCTTCCTGTTCTTCCTATTCCAAATGAGGACCATTTCATTCCTATCACTCCAAGATCCCTTGCCCCCCAAAAGCCCAGATACCAATTAGCCTTCATTGGAGATTAATAAACAATACAATAATGACAGATAAAAAGACTAATTCTTTGGCCGAGAGAATCACTCTAATTAATTTAATCCCGGCTGAAAGATCAGCTGTGCTCAGGCCTGCTCACCAGCAGGGCCCATTTATCCCAGTCTGTCCCTTCCTTGAAAGCCGGGGTGTGCCTGGGAGCCGGCACTTAAGCCACAATGAGAAACAGATTGTACTGTCAGGCTTCATTAGAGGTCATCATTAGTATTCCAATTTCAAGACCATCGCTCTAGCTTAACCTTTTACCAATTCTTCCCTGGCACATTGTGAAGTTTGGTTCAGCTGTGAAACGTAAAAATTCTCCCCGGGCTCCCAGTGTCAGGATGGGTATCATTTGATGCCTGTCGCTCTGCAGCTTAAAAGGCAAACCCCCTGGGAACTGATGGTCCCAGGACTCTATTTGAAAATCAAGTCCCATGCAGCTGCCTGGGACCCGGACATTTCAAGGAATGGAACTTTCTAGGAGTCAGCCATAGCAAGCAGAAATAGGATGGCCTTGCCCTGGCTGGTTTTTCTTAGTGGTTAGAGTGCAGGCCTGTGGACCAAAGTGTCTCAGGTTCGATTCCCAGTCAAGGGCACTTATACCTCAGTTACGGGTTCGATCCTGTCGGGGCTCAAGGGAGGCAACCAGTCGATGTGTCTCTCTCACATCAATGTTTCTTTTTTTAAAATATTTTTTTCTTTATTGATTAAGGGATTACATATGTGTCCTTACCCCCCCCCCAATGCCTCCCCACCCCACCCCTCACTTGTGCCCTCACACCACTGTTGTCTGTGTCCATTGGTTATGCTTATATACATGCATACAAGTCCTTTGGTTGATCTCTCCCCCTTCCCCCGACCCTCCACTGCCTTCCCTCTGAGGTTTGATGGTCTGATCCATGCTTCTCTGACTCTAGATCTGTTTTTGTGCATCAATTTATGTTCATTATATTCCACAAATGTGTGAGATCATGTGATATTTATTTTTCTCTGACTTATTTCACTTAGCATAATGCTCTCCAGGTCCATCCATGCTGTTGCAAATGGTAGAAGTTCCTTCCTTTTTAGCATAGTATTCCATTGTGTATATGTACTACAGTTTTCTAAACCACTCATCTGCTGATGGGCACTTAGGCTGTTTTCAAATCTTAGCTATTGTTAGTAGTGCTGCTATGAATATAGGGGTGCATATATCCTTTCTGATTGGTGTTTCTAGTTTCTTGGGATATATTCCTAGAAGTCGGATCACTGGGTCAAATGAGAGTTCCATTTTTAGTTTTTTGAGGAAACTCCAAACTGTTTTCCATAGGGGCTGCACCGGTCTGCATTTCCCACCAGCAGTGCCACATCAGTGTTTCTTTCTCTCTCCCCTCTTCTCTTCCTTCCACTCTCTCTCTAAAGATCGATGGAAAAAAATATCCTTAAGTGAGGATTAAATAAAATAAATTTAAAAAGCAAGAAAGCAATAGGATGGCTTCATCATCTTTCCTAGGAGTCTATTCCAACTGCTTTCTTGCAAAGAGCTGGAAAAGATTGTTTTAGTGGAACCAGAGCTGGTGACAAATAGGAATCACTAACACAGTGGGAAATTGTTCTGGCCCAAAGGCTTGATAGAGGGGCAGGAAACCACCTGCCATGGTGGCCTTTAAAGCCATCAACCCTCAGCGCACAATCTCAGCTGGCTCTGGGGGGACAGTTTCAGCCTGCTCACATCACACAGGATATGAAATTGTGTTTTCTACAAACTGCTCATTTTAACTAATTTCCCTTTGCTGAAGCAATTTTAATTTTTAGGTGATTATGTGCACAGGGATAAAGGTTTTCACCCTTTTCCTATTAAGTAGAGTAACAGCCTAGTCCAGTGGTCGGCAAACTCATTAGTCAACAGAGCCAAATATCAACAGTACAACGATTGAAATTTCTTTTGAGAGACAAATTTTTTAAACTTAAACTTCTTCTAACGTCACTTCTTCAAAATAGACTCACCCAGGCAGTGGTATTTTGTGGAAGAGCCACACTCAAGGGGCCAAAGAGCCGCATGTGGCTCGCGAGCCGCAGTTTGCCGACCACTGGCCTAGTCTCTGCCTGGTTTTGGAATTAGGTCATCTCTGCCAGGTGCTGCTCCATCACCTTTCTTTTCTCACTTGTTCCTCTCCATTTATTTGGTTGTTATCCTTCTGACTTTCAAAATGCTCCTCTCACACCTTATTGGATGCAGGACAATGCTGGTTTGTTTTTTTGTTTGTTTTATGTCTGTTTTTTAACTAGTGTCTCTTCTATACTGGATTCTAATCTCTAAATGAATGTGCCCCTGGAATCAATCTCAATCCTTTTCTTCTTTCTTCTTTCCCTCCTTCCCTCCATCTTTCCCTCCCTTCCTCCCTTTCTTCTTCCCACCTTCCTTCTTTCTCTCTATCTCTTTCTCCTCTCCCATTGCCCCCCCTTCTGCCTCTATGTTCTTTTTTCTTTCACTCTGTCATTGTTTATTAGTAAATGGTATTGGTAAACAATGTTTAGGAGAAATAAAGTTAAAATAGGGAAATAAGTGGGATATTCTGTGTGCCAACCACACTTGTCAACAAACACCTTTTGTGCAGAGTGGTACATAACTGATGACTGGGTCTCACTGGGGACATTTAGCAAAATCAGGGGGAAAGCTAATTTTTAAACAGCTATGCTTGTAAATGAACCAAATTAAGCCTAAATCTACTTTGCTGCAGTTGTTTCTGTTTGAGTATTTTCTGAAGCTACATGTCATGAATGGTCCTACGTTAAGCATGAGGAGTAAGGCTCAACCCCGCATTCACAGATCTATCTGGGGAAGTCCACTCTGTCCTTCAAGCTCAGCGTATGTCAGTGTTTCCTTGTGGCTTTCTCTGACTTCCCACTTCCTGGTGAGAAGTAGTAGCAGCCTTATCTGGGCCCTGTAGCTCTACAAGGGCATCTTGGATGCTAGCAGTTTTAACACATCATTCTACCTGCTTATTTATGTGTCTGTGACTACCCTGCAAACAAGGATGTGTTGTTGTTTTTATTTTTCAATTCTCATATCCCTAGTACAGGCCTGGCACAGAAAGAACATTCAGTAAAAATGGTCTAAAAAAAAAATTGTAATCACCACATGGCCCTTGGCCCTAAGTCCACCAGACTGGTAACTTCCACAAGGACACAGAATGTGTTTGTCTTGTTCGCTGCTATATTCTCAGCACCTACCATAATGCTTGGAGATAGAGGAAAGGGTCAAATGATCAAAAATAGTGTGGAGCCCAGTCGGTATGGCTCAGTTGGTTGAGCATCGGACCACGCACCAAGAGATCACAAGTTTGATTCCCATTCAGGGCACAGGCCTGGGTTGCAAGCTCGATCCCCAGTGAAGGATGTGTTGGTGGACATTTGGACTGTTTCCATATCTTGGCCATCCTATCTAATAATAGCGTAACATGTAAATTACCATCACTCTGCTACGCCCACGATTGGGCGGCGGGAGGCTGGGGGGCGGGACTCGGGGTGGCCTATCCGGCCATTGAGAGGCACGGATCCGCTGCCACTGAGGGGGGCTACCCTGCTGTTGAGAACCGCTGAGGGGGCCTGCCGCGGACACCCAGCTGCGCCTCTCAATGGCAGGGTAGCCAGGTGTCCGCGGCAGCCCCCCTCAGCGGCCGTTGAGAGGCGCAGGGGGCGGGAGTACCGCCCCCTGCGCCTCTCAACAGCAGGGTAGCCCCCCTCAGCGGCCGCGGACCATCAAAAGTGGCGGAGCTGGGTGCCTGTCTGCTCCGGCACCAGGCCTTTCAGAAGCCTTCCCCGAGCCTGAGGCTTCTGAAAGGCCTGATGCACCAGCGGACAGGCACCCAGCCCCACTGCGAAAAGCGAAAGCGTGTAGGGGACCCTACACATGCATGATTCAATCATGCACTGGGCCTCTAGTTGTAAATAATGCTGCATTGTACAAGGGAGTACAGATATTTCTTCGAGATCATAATTTCAATTTTTTTTAATAAACCCAGAAGTGGAATTGCTAGATCATAGAGTAGTTCTATTTTTAATTTTTTTGAGAAACCTCCATATTGTTTTCCATAGAAGCTGCAACATTTTACATTCCTACCAATTTCTACACATCCTTGCTAAAACTTATTATTTCTTGTGTTTTTTTTATAATAGTCATCCTAACTGGTGTGAGTTGATATAGCATTGTGGAGTTGATTGCATTTTCTTATGATTAGAGATGTTGAGCACCTTTTCATGTACCTGGTGGCCATTCATATGTCTTCTTTGGAGAAATGTCTGTCTATTCAAGCTCTTTGCCTATTTACTGATTGACTGATTGATTGATTGCTATTGAATTATAGTTTCACTTCTTATTTCCTTCCTGGACACGTCCCTTTTGTGTGTAGTCTTGGCAGGAGGAGGTAACTAGCTCTTATCACAGAAGCCCAAAGTACCATATTTCACTCTTCATCCCATGTACAACAGAACAGACATGTGACTTCCATTGGATCAGACAACATCTCCCAGGGGCTTTAAATCTTGAGTAAATAGTGCAAGCATTCAGGAGAGTTGGAAGTCATCTGCATTGCAGAGCAGACTTTGGACTAGACACTGCTGTGGGTTGGTTCCTGATGCTTAACCCTCCAGGTCTCCCATGCTTCCTTGACTGTCTCCTGACCTAGTCCTGCAGCCGCCTGTCAATTCTGTGAGTACCATATATCTATCTTATGAACTTATTTTCTTTTTCTAACAAAGCCAGAGCCAGTTACGTTGCTGCAATAAAAATCCTGATGATATTGTCTTCAAGTTCACTTTCCATCTGCTTCTCCCTCTGTAGATCCCCCTGTGAAGACTATGGTGTATGTGTCAAATGTCTGAAGGGAAGGACACAGGCAAAAGAGACCTGAGCTAAACATCATAGAGTCTCAGACTTCAATTTCTCTCTGGTGCCTTGGGAATAAGAATAAATAGACTTGTACTGTACTAATCATTACAGGCTGTGATTGGAAAATCTGGAACAGACTATTCTGATGAGGGTGGTCTCAGAGCCATCCTCTGGAAAATGCTGGAAGCCAGTCTGAAGATAAAACCATTACACACAAAAAAGAAAATATTAGAGAAATTCAGAGAGAAACAAAGTAGAGCCCTAGTCAAGACGTGCCTGAAGCTATGAATTTAAGAAAGAGAATACATTCCTTGTATTATTTAAACCAGGGGTGGGGAATATCCGGCTCTTCTCTTCTTATAGGGCTGGGCCATATAAGGCCCACAAAATCATTTGGTCTGGCCCTGCCAAGGCATTAGGAGTAAGTTAATTAAATATTTGATCAAATATAGCAGGCTAATTTATAGGTTGATAATTTTGTATAGCCCTTGAATGATGTTATAAATATCCAAATGGCCGTTGGCAGAAAAACGGTTCACCACCCCTGATTTAAACCAAAATTAAAATTGATGTTCTGTTATTTAAAACAAAAAGCATTCTAACTGATATAAAAATACTTTCATCTCATATATCATATGATTGAATAATCACAACCACCCATGAACAAGGTTTTAGTTTTATTACTATTGTGTGGATTCTGACACCAACTAAAAAAGCTGGACTCCTTGCTTAAATCAAGCATATTTTAGAGCCAGATTTTTAGAAGTAGGTCTAGTAGAACCCTTTATTAGGGAAAATAGGAATTTTGCCCCTATTCTTACTGGATTCATATTCCACTAGCTTCCTGAAGTCTTTCCTGAAAATTGGGCCCACAGTGATATCCATTGTGTGGCTACCAATGGTAAACAGATTCGGTGCTACAGACATATAATTTAATTGTTCCTAAATAGTTTAATGTTTCAGTATTTCTATGTTTTTCTCCACTCTACTGTGGAGCTCATCAAAGACAAAGGCCACATCTTAAATCCCTCATAGTCCTAATGCTCACTCAATAATTGCTAATTGACTGACTGAATTAAAATAAATGAACAAGTAACCCTAAAGGTAGAATAAACTATAGTTTTATTCATAGGTATAACTGAGTTCTAGTAGTTTCTGATACATAGTTTATCCTCAATAAATTTTTGCCAAACAAATGAATGCATATCAATTGAACCTTTCTATTACAATGAGACCTCATACCAATGACATTGGAGAATGGGCTTTTTAGGGAAACACTGTTAAAACAAACAACAGTTTAATGTAGGATCTTAACTCGTCTTCAAAGAATAATGCTTTGGCCCAGTCAGCATGACTCAGTAGTTGAGTGTTGACCTATGAACCAGGAGGGTACAGTTGGATTCCTGGTCAGGGCTTGATCCTCAGTGGGGTGGGGGCGTGCAGGAGGCAGCCAATCAATGATTCTCTATCATCATTGATGTTTCTATCTCTATCTCCCTCTCCCTTCCTCTCTGAAATCAATAAAAAATAATAATGCTTTGAAATTGACAGCAATTCAAAGATTTCTGCTGGACACTCTTAACATTAGTACTAGTAGCACTAACCATGAGATGTTTATAACCCAACTTTCATGTAATTCAAGATCCATATTTTTGCCTTGTTGTATAGTACAGAGTAAGAACTGCAATACACTCAGTGAAAGTTAAAGCATACTCACACCACAGGTTAGAGCCCATATGGCAGAAAGATTAAAAATTTAAGGAATCCAACCACAAAGTGAGATTCTAAATTTTGTAATATGTGCCTATCATGTCTTAACATTAATAGTTACAAAAGCTTGTATGTTGCCTAGCTCATGAAAGTTTAAAAATCTGCCCTTAATTTGGCATGTCAACCTGACATGATAGAATAGGAAGCAATTGTTTGAGACTAGAACACCTGATTGTATTTCTGGCTCCAACTCTTACCTGGTATGGATCTTAGGAAGGTCATGAACCTATCTGAGACTTCTTTCTTCTTCTGTAAAATGGAGATGACACTTAACACCCACTCCACTGAATTATTGTGTGTGTCCAATTATGTAATATATGATGCAAAAGTACTTTACGTTGTAAATATATCATTTAGAATGAATTGTGTGGCCAGAGAAGAAAATCAATTTCAAAGTAGCTTAAGTACTATAGAGAGAAGGTCTTGGCTTTCCTAACTGTAAACTCCTGAGATGGATTAGGCTTCACCTCTTTTTGCTACACACCTCTACTCTGCTCTTCCAATTGGGTGCATTTATCATCAGGTTGGCTTCATTCTTAGTATTAAAATGTTCGTCAGCAAGATGCTGGGCTAGTTCCCATCCTAGGAAGAAAGATGATTCTAATATACTCCAAACAAAAGTTCTAAGTTTTATTGTGATTGGACCACTTATGAGTAACAACAAAGGTCAGGATTATCCAGACGCGTAGAGCGATTAGGGCTGACCCCAAGACCAAAGCATGAGGTCAATACCACCCAAAGTACATGGATGCTAGAATGAGCGATATTTTCCAACAGACAACTAGAAATCGGGGGAGGGGTGAATACTGCATGGGCACAAATCTCCATTTCATTGTGTAAAAGGCATAGCTTTATATGTTCATGGATATTATTGTTATAGCCCAGTTTGGTATACATCTGTGTACTTTACAGTTTTGCTTTAAGATATATAAGTGGTTTAATTCCTGATATTTCCTTCCTTCCTTTTTGTTGCCACCTCTGAATTGACGGAGATTACTCACATGTTGAGAGTCATATTACACATTTGGTTTGTAATAGGTGGAAGAGAAAACTGTGCAGCACTATATAACACGGCAAATACTTTTCTTGCTACTTTGCTGGTCACCATGGTCCTTTGACCTTGGGGATGCTGACTACTAGCATGTTAGGATCATGTGATCCTCTGGATAGTCAAGTTTCTTGAAAATCAGATTTATTCATAAAGGATATGCCTTATAGGTTCCAAGAAAAAAATTCCTCAGCCCAGCCCTTATTATATAATCTAGCCTCAGGCTTTCCTGAAACCAGTGGCTCACTGGCTCTTAGTATAATAGCACTAGTCATTTTAGTAACAGCTTAATTTGTACAATGATTCACAGTTCACAAAGTGCTTGGGAAAAAGTCTAAGAGCAATGGATAGATGTTGAAATTTTGTAGATTTTAGGCATAGGGATCAGATCCTTGAGTGAGTAGTAGTATGTCTAGTGTACTAAAAACAATCATAACCAAAAGTCCTAGTAGCATAATCACTTAAGAACTAAACCCTAAATCTTTATTTCTTTCTAAACTTCTTAAATATAATAAGGCTTAAGATAAAAGTCTGCAGCTTTATAATTATTGCATATTTTCACATGCCTTAGCTCATTAAATTCTCACAACCTCCTCAGAGATAGGTAAGAATTATTTAGCTTTACAGATAAGGAAACTGAGCCCCAGAAAAAATTAAGGACTTGCTGATGGCCAAATAGTTCAGGTCTTTGGATCTCAAGTTCAAAGCTGTTTTTACAGCAGCATGGTGTATATATATGGACATTTATGGGAACCACTATTAAAAAAAATATCAGATTCATTTTGAACTCTAGGAAAGGACTTAAACATCTGTGTGTTAGTAAGCACTTAGAATCAATTAGTCAGATAGGAGTAGAATCTTCGTCTTTGGGGAGTTTTTCCAGCTCAGAAGAGTCTCTAACTTAATCTGAACAAAGGCTGCAGAAAGAGTTAAATGACTTAAAGGCTCATCCAACTCTTAAATTCTGGAATCCATATTTTAAGGGCATATCATCATCCCAAGAGCTTTGGTTACCTTGTCAAGAATGACTTACCCATCTTAAAGCATCTGTTTCTGACAATTGGCATGTTTTACTCACAATTTACTCCACTTTTGAACCATGACCACAGAAGGAACTAATGTTCTTTGGCAGTCCATCTTATCCCAGGGAAAGAGAGTAATACCAACCGAATGAATTCATGTTGGCCCTGTCTAAAATGTGTGATCTCCATGCAATTCCAAAAGAAAGAGCCACCCAATTTTAAACTGAGGAATTTGGTTTGCAGATGAAGTTATGCATGTGGCCACTAACCATAGTTATCCAGTTGATAACCATTCTTCTCTTTGAATTAAAGTAGGGTTGACTTTATTATTATTATTATTATTATTATTATTATTATCATCATCATTATTATCATTATTATTAGAGTAGGTTGGATTTAAATCACTAGTTTTCCTATCAAGAACCCATTTTTTGTTTTTGTTGCAACTCAGATCATTGCAGCGTGCATTTCAATACAAAAACATAATACATTTAAAATAGTAATTTTGTAGCACATTAGAAAACTGAATGGTGATTTTGTAATAAGCAGAGTGAATTAAGTCTGACGTTTTTAAAGTTACTGGGGAAGATGGTGAATCATCTTCAATGTAACATGGGTATATGGGGGTTATTTTTGTTGTATCAGCATAACAAAACTATTGCCAAAATTACGTTATCTTCAAATAAATACTTGCATTTTGAATGTGTGTTTTTTTAAAAAGCATATGTAATTCATATGTAATTATTTTAACACAAGCACGTGTTTATTTTAATGTTAAATTACTATTTTTTATTTTATTTCATTTATTTATATTTAGCTGGATTTGTGCCAAAAAGGATATGAGGCAAAATGCTATTTTTAATTAAAAAGTAAGATTTAAAAAATGTACAAACATAGTATATTTTAGATCAACAAAAGAAACTTAAACTACTATCAGGCAATTTCATTCTCTTCTTTTTGATTGTTTATATACAGTTTGGGAATAAACTTAAATCATTCTGCTTTTCAATTCCTAAATGGATTCTTGATTCAGACTGAATTTGTCCAGGCCATTAGTGGTGGTTAGAACTCTTTCTGAACCCACAGAATACTTACTGCTATTAAATGTTAGATTCTCTTGTGGGGTTTTTTGTTTGTTTGTTTGTTTGTTTGTTTTTAGACAAAGAGGTGGAGAGAGAGAGGGAAAGAGAAACATCAATGTGAGAGCAAAACATCAATCAGCTGCCTTCTGCATGCCCCCTACTAGGGATGGAACCCAAAACCTGGGCATGTATCCTGACAGTGATTCAAACCAGCAACCTTTCAGTGCACAGGATGATGCCCAACCAACTGAACCACACCAACCAAGGCCTCACACAATAATCTTCAGTGGATCAGGGAGCTTCACTGACTCCTTCGAGTCTTTAGTGCTCTTTTCATTAAACTCTCACCAGGGCCTGGCTGGTGGGGCTCAGTGGTTGAGCATAGACTTATGGACCAAGAGGTCATGGTTCCATTCCCGGTCAGGGCACATGCCTGGGTTGTGGGCTCGATCCCCAGTGTGGGCCGTGCAGGAGGCAGCTGATTAATGCTTCTTTCTCATCATTGATGTATCTCTCTCTCTCTTTCCCTCTCCCTTTCTCCCTGAAAGCGACCGCCAACTGGCCAACCGGCCAGTAGCTATGACTCACACTGACCACCAGGGGGCAGATGCTCAACGCAGGAGCTGCCACATTGCGGTGACTTGGCAGCTGTGGTTCTCAGGAGACACACCTGGAACCAGAGAGGAGGGAGCCCGATTCCAGGGTGCATCACCCGAGAACTGTCCTCTCACAATCCAGGACCCCTTGGGGGATGTTGGAGAGCTGGTTTCAGCCCGATCCCCGCAGGCCAGGCTGAGGGACCCCACCGTTGCATGAATCGGTGTATGGGTTCTCTAGTAAATATATATTAAACTTTCACCAGGCAACATTTATTTGCTGAGTGATTTAACTGTAGAATCTTATTATGATTGACATCATGGCAGGATGACTATTGGATACCCAGATAAATTCTTTTTATCAGTTAAGATGAAATGAATTGTCTTGCCATTGGGAAAAATAAGGACTACCACTATCGTTACTAGTTACTATTGTTATTCAATTAGGTACTTGTATTTCACACAAAAATGGGATTTGACAAGAAAAAATCTTGACCTGCCAGGCTCTACTCATAAATCTTTCTTTAACATCATCTTCACACATAATAAGGCAATTTCATTAGTGTGGTTCTATAAGAACTCTAATTTCTGTATTTGAATGAGTTATATTATCATATCTCCACAGTCATGAAATGGTTTTTTTTCAGCATGAGAATCAATGTGGCAAAGCTAAACTAATTATACTTTTCACCCATGATGAGGATGAAAATGAATTGTTTGCTGTTGTAATCAAATTGTGTATTACTTGTCTTGTTCAGGAATGATAAGTAATGTGAAAATAAAATTTGGTGATAATAATTGTTATCAGTTATGTTGCAGCTATGATATCCCAGGCGCTTCCTATACACTGTCTCATTTAATCATTGGTCCCAAGAACCCCGTGTCCCAAGACCTTCATTTTACAGAATGTTTGTACCCTTTGACCAACCTTTCCCATTCCTCCCACCTCCCAGTCCCTGACAAACACCATTCTACTGTTTCTATGAGTTCAAATTTATTTTTTATTTTAAAAAATATATCTTTTTTTTTTATTGCTGATAGTATTACAGAAGTTCCCCTTAACGTCCTGTTTAGGTGCCAGTCTGTAAGATTTCACAGTTGGTGCTGAGATATTTAGCACTGCAGTGCCCTCTTGTGCTTTGACCGAGTTTACAGCATCAAGACTACAAATCCTTTCACTGCCTTCCTCCCACCCAAACTTCCCTTTTCCACTTCAACAGTTGAGTTTGCCTGCTAGTTTTAAATGTAAATGGAGGTTTTAGAAGGCTCTTAGCAGATAATGGCGTCTTTGTCCATGCTGGAATCCTCAATGCTTCCTCCCCTGCACTCAAGATTTTCTTCCCTTCATTGCTTTCTCTCAACAGTAAATTGCATAAAAGTGGTAAAAAGACCCCAAGAGCCCAGATGTTTGAAAGGGAAGCTGCAATATTTATCGAGCTGAGAAGTTGACTGTGTTCTGGCAATTTATTTTTATTATTGCTTAATTATGAATTCCCAGTTATAAATAAGGAATCAATGTTAATCAGATCTCCTGAGAGCAAACACATTTTGACAAATGGCCAAACAGTTGAAAAACCCAACTCAAAGCCATCCCTAAAATTCACTTAAACAGGAAAAAGAAAAAAAACTCTGAGTTTTTTAAAATGACAAAAATGCTAGAAGATGTAAAAAGACTCTCCCCAGAGTAAACAAAAATAACCATTTCTGTAAAACCAATAACTGAGAAAATTAAGTTTTCTCCATTAAAATATTATTTTGACCAAATTGTCCTATGAACAAACTTAATGTCAACCAAATTGCTTTCTTCCAAATTGTTTCCACTCACACAAGCCAATCAATGTAAGAAATGCAGTCATCAAAATGAGATGATTAAATTGCTTTTACTGAAATGATATGAATTCAATTTATATCTTCCCTTATATACATGTTTGGTTTTCCAGTCTTTCCATAACCGTATTATTTGATCCTCACACAAAAAAAGGGAGATTATTTCTAGTTTACACCCCAGGAAATGGAGCTTTCTTGAGGCTGAGAGGTTTGTCCAAGGCTGAATGGCTGGCAAGTTGCAAAACCAGTATGAGACCCCAGATCTTATAGCTCTAGGTCAATTCCATCACAACAATAAAACCCTGTTTTGCCCTTAGGGATGGAGCCTAGAACAGAGGTGGCTGTGGAATCTGAGGGAAACAAGCTCATTTTAAGGGTAGAGTGACTATATCTATCAGTCAACGTGTGTGTGTGTGTGTGTGTGTGTGTGTGTGTGTGTGTGTGTGTGTGTTTAGCTTCTACAGTGTGACTATATGGAAGAAGCAAACCAAAAGGATTTTTGACCAGTGTTATCAAGTATGTAATGTTCTCAAGTATTCTGCTCCCAAAGTTGTCCAATGTGGTCAAGAAAAGCACTGGGAGGAGGGGGGGGGGATGGGGAGGAAGGAAAATGGGAGATAGCTGTAATACTATCAACAATAAAAAAATACATTTTTAAAAATCTCCCCCCACAAAAAAGAAAACCCACATTCGTTTTGCTTTTTTAAATATGTTTTTATTTATTTCAGTGAGGGAGGGAGGGAGGGAGGGAGGGAGGGAGGGAGGGAAGGAGGGAGGGAGGGAGGGAGGGAGGGAGGGAGGGAGGGAGAGAGAGAGAGAGAGAGAGAGAGAGAGAGAGAGAGAGAGAGAGAAACATCAATGATGAGAGAGAATCATTGATCCGCTGCCTCCTGACTGGGAATGGAAACATGACCTCCTGGTTCTTAAGTCAACACCCAACCACTGAACCATGCCAGCTGGGCTGTAACTTTTAATTTCATCAAACTGATGAACAATTAACACAGAGATAATCATTTAACCCTGCTGCTGCCATTTTATCCTCAAACCACATCCCTCCTTTTAAATGATTGCTATCTAAGAATTAATATCTCATAATCACTACCTTTCTATCCTAATTCCTTATTTTTGCCGTAACTCCCCCTATCTCCCATTGCTTACTCTCAGCCAGCAAAAATATTAGAGATTCTTAGGTCATAAAACTAAGAGTTTCCAACCCCACATTTTCCTTGATTTCCTTGAAGCAGGTTGTTTCCTTCTCTGACTCATTAAACATCTGAGTCCTTTATGTCTTATTTCGAAGTTTTCACCTCTACTTTCTTCATTCATGAATAAATGCAAGGAATCCAGTTTTCTATGGCTACTTGTATATGGATGTCTTTTCTTATTTTAACACAATACATCTATATTTAAACTCATGATCATAAAATGAAGTCCTTACACTAGGTTTCCTGTGTCAATCAATTATATAACTAAATCTGTTATATAACTAAACACCAGGATCAAATTCTTAATAATTTTTAATCACTCTCTCTTCTTTCCCTCCTGTGTCAGTTAAGAATTCTAAATAAAATTTTTTATTGCCTTTACTTCTTTCCCCAAAAGGTACTATAGTTGTCTACCAATTTACAATTCACACAATGGAAATATCCTTCACTTTATGATGACAGGAATAAGCATAGTGGTAACACTTTTTTGCTTGTTTCAGTTTGTTTTGTTTTTAAGATGTTTATTTATTTATGCACACTAAGGACATTCTTTCAAACAAAATTAGAGAGCTATTTCTCTGAGTGTGGGGAAGGAATCAGGGCAAGGAATTCCTCATGGTTAGGCTAATGCCCTCATATGTTAGAGGAGTTGAGATAATTCCTGTCCTAGCCCCTGTGATGGGGAACCTTAGCAAGTGCGGAACCCTGTACCAGAGTCCACCTATCAAAGGGAACTGGGGCTAGGGGTCAATTCCTGGAGAGTCAGGTAGCAGCATGGTCCAAGGCCAAAGACAGGATCAAGTCCTAAGTACTAAGAACCTATTCTTCTCTGCTTCCTGGGATCCATTCTTATGGTAAAGTAAGAAGTTTTGACAATGATAAGATGGCCTGTGGAAAGAAACTCTCAATCCTGGAAAGGAGAAGAAAGGTCCTAGCTAGTGTCCCTCATGTCTATCCCTCTGTTCTGTGACGGCCAGTGAATCCTGGAGTCTGTAATACTGACAAAGCTGGGGGTCAGAGAAGTCCCAGAGAGTCTGGACCAGTATTAATTCTTCTATTTATTAGTTGTGTGATCTTAGATGAGTTACATAATGGTTTTTACTCTTAGTTTTCTCATCTGTAAAATGGGAATAATATTAGTACCTACCTCATCTCTACCTCATAAAGCTATTGTGATGATTAAAAGACAACAGTTAAAATATGGAAAGCACTTAGCACAGTAACTGACACAAATTAGGGCATTAAGAAGTATAGCTGCTGTATCAGTCAGGATTCTTTCAGTTGCAAGTCATTGAAACAAAAGTCAATCTACTGGCCTGAATAATTCTATCAAATAAAGGCTCACTTTCTCTCCCTCTTTCATTTCAGCTGGATTTCCAAGGATGGGTAGTATCTGAATAATAATTAATAGACACTGAGCTTTTAAATATGACTTGGTTTCAAGCACTTTGCATGGATTCTCATTTAATCTTCACAGCACCCAATGAGGTAGGTATTGTAATCATCCGATTTTACAAATGAGGAAACTAGGGCCCAGAGAGGTTAATAGCTAGAAAGTGGCAGAACTGAGAATTGAACCCAAATCCTTTGTGGTTAACTATTACACAGACTTCCTCTGAAGATATTAATAGGTGAATAGATGAAGAGGATAAGGAGAGTCGCAAATAATAAAGTATTATGAAAAGTTTTACTTCTGATGTTATTAATGAGTTCAACGCAAAATTGTGGGCTCATTTCTCTTTGCACCCATAGCATCTAACTAGTAGGCACACCGAAAGCAACTAATCAATGTTTGACAAAGGAATGGACTCATCACTACCAATCTCCTTTACCCTCTGCCTTCTCCAACATTGCTTACTTATTTTATCTTTTTCATTTGTGAGCTACCCACCTCGCCCGAAAGTATTAGCCAGTAAACTTATGCACATAGTCGTTTCATTTTTTAAAAAAATTAAGAGAACTAAATAGTAAGGGTCTTCATAGAAAAAGATCAGAGAGAATTTTCTGACACTCGTCGTTTCCAGGGAAAACAAAAAAGGCCACCTTCTCTGGCGCCCTCTTGTGCTTTGTGGTGGAAAGTAATTAAGAGTGCTGATGCTTCCAGGAAACCGAATCTGGATTTATTTTCTAGATACACACACAGATCGCACTCGCACGCATACACACACACACACACACAAGCACACACACCCTTACAAATTAAACTTTTGTTTTCCCTCTCTGCATGTTATTCTAGTCAGTACTTGTGTCAGGAATTGTAAAAAGTTCTGTCACCTGGGTTTTCCCCAGTCCCACTAGGCTGTAATGAACCTTATCAGTTTGAATTTCCTTCCACTTCTGTTCCTAGAGACTCACACAACTTATAAAATGCACTTATGTGTTTTGGGGAAGTATGTGTCATGTGTGTTATCTGGCAAAACTGCTCCCATCTCCCTCACTCCCTCCCCCTGCCCTCTCTCTATCTCTCTCTCTCTCTCCCCAAGACTCTGAATTCTCTGAGAAATTAAAGCAGCAGGTTCTCTTGGGAAGAAGAAAACATAAGCATTCACTTTTCCTTTATTTAAAAGGGCCCTTGTTCTTCAATGTCTTGCAGAGCTTTCTGCTTGTTCACGGGAAATGGCCCGTTAGCTTCCCAGGTCTCCCCGTGCACTATAGGGCTCTTTCACCTGGCCACTGGGCAGGAACAGAGGCTCCGGAAGTGAAAGCAAGTGTCAGATCCCACGTTGGCTTGAATCAGGTGTCCCGCCCCAGCCACTGGACAAGCAGGCTCAGGCATTTCAGATTCTTAGTTAGACGTAAGCTGGAACCTGCACTATGTTTCCATGAAACTGAGTAATTAGTGATAATATTAAAATTATTAACAGTAGTGGCTGATTTTCATTTCCCACTCCATAGGTACTAAAGGCATTGCTGAGTGCTTCACATGCAGCACTCTGCTTAATATTCACAAGTTTCCTAAGAAGTCAGTAATGTTATAACCCTTACTTTACAGGTAGGGAAACTGAGGTTTAAAGAGGTGACATACTTTGAGAGACACTACAGCTTTGAGGGAATCTGTTCGGTGTAGTTGTTTGAGCCAGAAGACTGTAGCTCCAGTGCTGACTCTACCACTTTCTAACTGGGTGACTTTTGGTGAGCTGCTTAACTTCTCTGCGCCTCAGTTTCCTTATCAGTAATAACAATAATTCCTACTTCATAAGGATGTTGCAGGCATTAAACAACTGAATGCTTACAAAGTGATTAATGGTACGAAGGGTTATATAAGTGCATCTACAAAAGGGAGAAGAGAAGCTCAGGATACTTCAGGTCACTAGATGGTTTCCCTGAGGTGAAGACAATATTTATTCTCCTTACGAATATTATCAGGAAATAGATCCTAATAACATGTCCTGCATTGGTGAGTTTCTCCTTTGTGCAGCAGAATCACCCAAAGAGCTTTAAAAACCACTGATCCTGATTCAGTAGGACTAGGGCAAGGCCCAGTCATCTTTATTTTTCTAAAGCTTCAAGAGATGCCTATGGGGAGCCAGAATTGCAAGTCACTGCCATAGTATTTACATGACTACAAAGTTATTTTCCATAACAAGATAATATTTATTTCATGCTTACTACATACTAGATCTAAGTGCTTTCATTTGGATCATCTCATTTAACCCTCCAACAAAAACTCCATGATTTAGGTAATAATTATCAGTCATACTTTACAGACGGGAAAACCAAGGAACAGAAAGTCTAAGGAACTTGCCCAAAGTCACTTACTTAGCTAGCTGGTAAAGGAGAGAGGATTTTAAACCAGGTGGACTGGTGCTATGGCCTGTATACTTAACTACCAACCTAAACTGCCTTCACATGTGGCATTTAATTTGAACTGTGCCATAAATCTGTGCAGTATGCTGGTGTTGCCATTATCCCCAATGTACAGATGAGGAGACTAAAATTAAAAACTTGACCAAGTGTATAGTAGTCAATGTAGCAGCTGGGGCTTATCATTTGAAGTTCTATGCTCTTCCCATATTGTTGCAGAGAACTTCAACTAACCAAGTATGATAGTTATTTTATACCGTCTTTCATATGCATTACCTCTTCCTCTCTCCTGCTTTGCCCCATGCCTTCATCCTATAGGTTACTCTGACAAGAGCTTCAACCAAAAGCCTTCTTCTATTTTTACCTGCTCTCTGCATACTACTTCTAGCTCCAGCTCCACCCACTAAATGTAGCTCATCAAGCAACCCTTTTGTTTAGAATTTGGTTAACATTTGTACTATTTTTCCTCTCTAGTAGGTTGAATGGTGTCCCCCCAAATTCAACCCCAAGAACTTGTGAATGTAACCTTGTGTGGGAAAAGGATTTTTATAGATGTAATTAAGCTAAGGATCTTCAGATTAGAACATGCTGAATTATATGGGCAGACCCTAAATCCAATGACAAGTATCCTTATAAGAGAAAGGAGAAAAGACACAGACACACAGAAGAGAAGACCATTTGAAGACAGAGGCAGAGATTGGAGTCTTGCAGCCACAAGGGAACGCCTGGAGCCTCCAGAAGCTGGAAGGAGCGAGAAATAATTCTCTCCTAAGCCTCCAGAGGGAGCATGACCCTTCCGACACCTTGATTTCAGACGTCTGGCCTCCAGACCTGTGAGAGGAGTTTCCGTTGTTGTAAGCTGCCCAGTTTGTGGTAATTTGATATGGCAGCCCTAGGACACTAATACACCATTTCCACACCTCTTCTCGACTTTCAGGGCTCATGCCATGTGTGGCTTCCCTGCTCACCCGGCCCTCTGTCTTGAATAAACCCTCTGCCCTACCTGGTGCTCCTTCACTGTCTTCTGTATGGGACCCTCGGGTCCTTTATGTGCCTTCCCTCACGTTGGAAAGGAGACATGGTACCTTAGCAGACTTCCCCTCAGCAGGGAACTGTCTTTTGAGGTGGCATGATATGGGAAAGATGAGCTCTGAAGGACAAGGGGGTGCTGTGGGCAGGGCACTTTGCCCACAAGTTACTTGCCATGTTTTCTCCTTCCTTCCTTCCTTTTTTTTTTTTTTTTTAAACACCCTTTGCCATGTTGTCTCCATTAAAGAACATGGCTGATTTTGCAAAAAAAAAGATTGGTTCCTGGCCTTTTTGCAAAAAAAACCAACAAAACATGGCTGAGACTTAACAAGTCATGCCTCATCCTTGAGCATCATTTGTAAAGTAAGGATGTTTAACAAGGTGACCCCTTACTCTCCTTCTAGGTCTCATATATAAGGTACAGACTATAGAGAAATTCTTTCATGCAAAGGAATTTTTTTGAGCACCTATTAAGTGCTAAACACTGTCCCATGAGCTGGGGTTACAGCAATGAGATAGATGTGGTGTCTTACCTCCCAGGGCAGGGCTTTTCCAGGTTGATGATTACTGTGCTCTGGATCACCATGAGGCCCAAAGGGGAGGGGTGAGGAGTGTTTGAATGCATAGGAATAGTGACACCTGAGAAAGGCAAGGAATAGCTTTGTTTTATTCCTCTTTGGAGTGGTTGGGTGGGAAGGTTTATATTTTAACATGGTGAATTTGAGATGAAAATGCCCAATGCCCAACTGAAATTACAGGTTTTAGAAAGGGACCAGAGAAAGTCAAGTCTATTGGCTGAGACCTTGGATATAGGTAAGGTCAGCCCAGGGAGTGAAGAAGAACGCAGGGGAGAGGGTCCTGGAGGTGTCAGGGCCTCGTCCCTTGCGCCCCCCCCCCCCCCCCCCCCCCCCCCCCCCCCCCGTGCAGCGCACATGCTCTCCCGCCCACTTGACCAGCATCCAGGCCGCAGTGAGAACTTTGCATTTTCCCCCAAGTCCCGCCCTTGGAGGCGGGGCGAGGGAGCCACGCAGCGGAGTCACCAGGAAGAAGCAGCCGGGTAGGCGTGGGCGTGGCCGCCGCCGACCCCCACAAGGCGGATCTGGGAGGGGCGCCCACAGTCTGGGCGAGGGGACACGGAACCCCTGGGAAGGAGGGATGCCCGGATGCAACTGCCAGCAGCGCTGAGCGCGGGGGCAGTGGCTGCGGTTGCGGCGCTGGTGGCCGCTCTGCTCCTGCTACGATGCCAGGACGCGGGGCCAGGGGCCGGCTCCAGGTAACCCCTCTGCTATGGGGACAGAGCTGGGCCCGCAACCCTTTTGCGGAGGAAGGAGAGATCTGAACCTGGGGTAACAAGAGGGGGAGAGAGGCCTCATGGTGCCAGCAGTTGGTGGGCCCTTCCGAGGTGTGGGTTGGGCACCCGGCCCTGCAGGTGACTCAGCACTTTCCCTGGAGCCCCGACTGCGGAGAATAATAATATCTTCCTCCAGAACGAACACACATTCCTTGTTCCCCAGGGTAGGCCAGACCATCTCTTAAAACACCCTAAGATCCGCACCTGTTGATGTTATTTCTGTAGCATGGCTGGGACAGAGGCGCTGCCCAAGCTTCGGGAAGACTTCCGGATGCAGAATAAATCCGTCTTTATTTTGGGCGCCAGCGGGGAAACAGGCAAAGTGCTCTTAAAGGAATTGCTGGAGCAGCGCCTGTTTTCCAGAGTCACACTCATTGGCCGGAGGGAGCTGAGCTTTGATGAGGAAGCTTATACAAATGTGGTGGGTATTTGAGACTCAAAATGCGCCCGCAGTGATTCAGCTGGGCGGACAGAATTTCGTGTTTAAATGGTTGAACATTGCCTGCCAGGGGTGGGCGCTGCAAGAGGTGATCAAAATGTGTCCAAGGTCGGTCTGTGAGAGCCCAGTTGCTGGAAGCTGGAGGCCTGGATTGTAGGTTCAGGCGGGCCTTCCCTCATTGTGTGGCCTTGGGCAAAGTCCTCTCAGTCGAGGCAGGGCCTCGATTGCAATGGGAGCTGGGGAAACAGAACAGCATTGCTTTCAGCATCATTCAATCTGAGTTCTAGAGACAGTCCACTTTGCTTGTTTTGTCTCCCTGTTCACTCCACACTAACCTTGTCCATGAATCAGGAAATGCTTTGCACAGCAGAAACCGTCTCTGGCATTGAAAGTAGGGTTCACATATAAGAATTTGCCCAGCCTGACTTCCCAGGGCTGCAGTGTTGTCTGTAAGTGAAATATTCCTTCCCCTGACTATCACTTACACTTTCATGGCTAACCAAACAATACACCAGACTTCAGTGTGGTGCAAACACCCTAAATATTTGAAGTCTGAGCTTCGTGGAGAGTTCTGAGTTATTTGTGAAGCTCAGTAAACTATAATATAATCCTGAGACCCCCTAATTATAGAACTTGGTCCCACAGGTTTCACAGGTGGAACATTCCAGATAACAAATGGTCTCACAAATAAACGTTCTTGACTCCTGCAAGTCCAAGTTCAGGTCATGTTGCATATGCCTTTGGTCCATCAGGACTTTCCTGTTTAAAATGGACATCTTTGCAGGCAGTAACATGTAGCCTTCCTAGTCTGGCTTCATGGGGTGTGTCCGATACTTCTGGTAATTAGAAACTGAAATCGAGTTCTGTGCTTTGATAGTCTAGTTTTGGTGGCACATCTTTTGGTCAGGAACTTAATGCAAACATTTTCCTTTAGCATTGTGTACAGTGCCAGGAAAGGTCTTTTGAAAGAGGTGATGGTAGGGAAGGAAAGTAGCATTGTATTTGAGTCCCAAGATGATGGATGGGACCTTCTCAAACTTTCTTTTTTAAGTTTCACAACAAACTTAGGTAAGATGGTGGTACTTAAGTTTTAGTGAACATGAGAATTTCTAAGGGTGCTAGTTTAAAAAGTGCAGTTTCTGTCTCAGAAGTATTGGTGTGAGACCTAAGAATATGCCCTTTTATCCAGCACCCACTGGCTGGTTTTAGTGCGGGTGGTTCATGGATTGGGCTGAAGGAAAGATTGTAATTTACATTTTATTCCTGAAAAACAGGCATATGATAAAAATAAATTGGCCAAAATTACATGTTTAGGAAGTAGCAGGCCCAAGACTCCAATGTAGGTATTTGAGGTTCCAAACACCATCCTTAACCCACATTATACCTCATTGCATTGGTATCCCTCCTGGTAATATGCAGACAGGTGCTTTATTTTTCCAGAGAGAAAATTATAATTGAACCTGACTTTAGAGATCTGGATCACCCCTAGTCCAATTATGTGTACCAGGGCTGTATTAATGCATTGTTGATTTGAAATTCAGATTAATTGGGTTTTGGTGAGAGAAAATGAGCTTGCAAAATTTGATGTTAAGTGGTCAGACTCTTCACTAATGCTCTGTAATTTATTCTTTAAATGTAGAGGGCTATTTTAAAGAATAACATCAAGTTCTATTCAGCTGTGTCTTTGTTATCTAGAATCAAAAAGTGGTGGACTTTGAAAAGCTGGACGACTATGCTTCTGCCTTCCAAGGTCATGATGTTGGATTCTGTTGCCTGGGTACCACCAGAAAAAAAGCCGGGGCGGTAAGGAAGAAATATATCCTTATCCCTTTTCATTGGCCAGTACTGTCAAAGATTCCTTTCTTACTTACTCTTTTTCTTTACATTTGCAGTCCTTAATTGTAAATAAGCTCTTATCATTGAAAAATTCACATGCTGCCCTAGCCTTTGCTGTACTTTGAATAGCAGTGATAAGTTCATCTTTCCTTCAGAGTAATCCTTGAGTTCAGGCCTGTGTGCATATTTATATCGTCTGGCAAATATTGCTGTCACTACATCCCCTGGCTAAACCAGCTATATCAGAATAAAGTAACTAGCTCATGCTATTAGCAGTAAGCTTTTTAAAAAATTTTCTTTATAAATATTTTAAACTTAAAGCATTCTCTCTCACTTGAGTGATTTTCTTCAACCTATTTTTGTGCCAAGCTTTAAACTTCTGGGATAGAACATCAGAACAGAGGCACGATTCAGCTAGCCTCCAGTGATGACTCAGCCGCCAGCAATGATTCAACCCCAGTGGTGATTCAGCCTTAACTGACGCAGAACTGTTCCAGCACATTTTATTTTATTTTTAATGGTGCTCTAAATTGCATTGCCCTTATCTAGAAGTCATAGTTTACTACATAGTTAGAAGTCATAGCTTACTGCGTAGATCTTGGGCAAGTGTTAGTACATCTTACTTAACTTATACTTTGTCCCTCTAGCAGAATTTACTTGCTGGAGCTAAACATGTCCATTAAGTATGCATGACCACAGTGCCGCCATGGGGGCTTATTGTGGGTTTATAAACAGGTCCATGCATCAGAATCATTAGAACACACGTTTAAGAACTATTGGTAGCAGCATAATTTATCACAGCTAAGATTTGGAAACAGCTTAAGTGCCCATCAGCAGATGAGTGGATTAAAAAAACTGGTACATCTACACAATGGAATACTATGCTGTGGTAAAAAAGAAGGAATTCTTACCATTTGCAACAGCGTGGATGGACCTAGAGAGCATTATGCTAAGCGAAATAAGCCAGTGAGAGAAAGATAAATATCACATGATCTCACTCATTTGTGGAATATAATGAACAACATAAACTGATGAGCAAAAACAGATCCAGAGACAGAGAAGCATCGATCAGACCGTCAAACGGCAGAGGGAAGGTAGCGGTGAGTGGGGGTTAGAGGGAGAGATCAACCAAAGGACTTATATAAATGCATATAAGCCTAACCAATGGACACAGACACCAGGGGGCGAGGGCATGGGTTGGGGGTTGGGGGGAACAGTGAGGGGATAAGGACACATATGTAATGTCTTAATCAATAAAGAAAAAATAAAAATATAAAAAAGAACTATTGGTGTATATCAACCAAGGAGTTAGGCGCAGTTGTATTTCTCTGGGCCTCCTGGTGATCTAAAGAATAATTCCATGTATGCAGTAGGGATCTGTTTCCAAATCTTCTGCAGTTCTACCATGTCCACTTTGGAAGACAGCTGGGTTCTGAGCTCTGTGCTGAGAAGTGTCCCAGGATTTGGCACATTCTCTCTCCTAGAAAGGGTCATGTTCCTGCTCGGTGGCTAGTGCAGTCTTCATTGTCCCAGGGACAGTCACAAGCGGTGTGTCCTCTAAAAGCATTCAAAAAGTTTTGTTCTGTCTGAAGTGCCAACCTGATTTTGGTGGTGACTCAGCAAAAATAACAAAAAACAACAACACTGCATTAGGCATAGAGCAGTTGATTTTCATGACATAAGGCAAATCTCATAGGGAAAGAAGAAATTGCTTTATTGCATCCAAATTGTGTAATGCAATTTTAATCAGAGGCATTGGGTGTCTTTCCTATTTAGAACGTTTTTTAGATGGATTTGGTTCCCCACTTCTCAGGGTGCTCAATATCTTTTCTTTTCCAAAATCAGTTTGAAAAGAAAAGACAAACATAATGAATAAGTAAGCAGGAGAAAGACTAGTAAGGCAAAGATAGTCTCAGAAATGAGTTAGGGCTAAATGGTTTAAGGCGATGGTGACCAAAAGTAAGCTGACAATTTCTAATCCAAGGGCTTGTAAACTACACACTATGCGCCAAATACAGCCCTTGTTTTTGTACAGCCCCTGATCTGAGAATGTTTTTATACTTTTAAATGATTTAAAAAATCAAAAGAGGAATAATATGTCCTGACACTTGAAAATATAAGAAATTCAAATTTCAGTATCCATAAAGTTTTATTGGAACATAGCTATTCTCTTTACTTTATTATCTATGGCTGATTTTGCACCATGACGTCAGAGCCATGTAATTGCAACAGAAGCCTGCACATCTCAAAATATTTACCATCCCATCCTTTACAGGAAAAGGTTGCCCACCCCTATTGTAATTTCTACTGTTTTATTTGATGTCTAGGGAGGGGATATGTGAAGTGACAAGGTCCTAGGTGGTTTGAGGGACCCAGATCATAGGCTCTGGATACTAGGTAGCTGTGGGACCTCAGGTGTGTTCTTAGCTCCTATGGACCACTGCCTCCTTGTCTGTACTTGAGAGGCAGGCTACCACTAAAGCCCGTTTGGCCTGCAGAATTCTTTGACTTTTATAACACAGAGAAAAGAAATTCCCAACTGGGAAAATTCTGTGAGAGTATAGAGATTTACTCATGAATCCTCAGTACCTGTTTGACTTTCTTTTTCTACCCAGAGCTCTTCTTCTAACCAAGATCTTGATTCCACCACTGCACATCAAATACAGAGGTGCCCTCCAGGATACAAACAACTGGGGTGTCAGATGATAGCATTTGTTGTTCATTAGCATCTCTGTATCGTAGTCTGATTTATAGGGTTGGAGTAAAGGGGAAAGAATCCGAAGCAAAAATATGGCAAAGTGGGACCCTTTACAGAATGATAGATCTGCCCTTCTTGGAAAAGGATCCCCCTGACCTTGAGTCATTTTGGCATACTTGCTGGTTTCAGCTGGTCACTGCTGAAATACTCTGTTAGGGTGAGTTGTTCTTAAGCCAGTGTTCCCAGTTTTCAGCCGTTGGTAAAGAAGATTAGAAAAAATACGTAGTAGCTTTGGATTTTAATAAGATTTGAATAAAGAATAATTGGAGAGTTTGTCTCCCTAGATGTTTGTGGAACCTATGAAGATACCTCTGCCGAGTCATTTTACATTGTGTTTATTCTTTCAAGTAGGTACTCGGAGAGAAAATGTATAGTGGGAACGTATTTAATCAATTCCTTTTTCTAGAAGGAACTCTGATTTCTAGTTTAGAGTGGCCTACACCGACTTTGGAATCATAAAGACACATTAGCATAATGGACTTCATGCTCTCAGAAGAGACGTCTTTTCTCCTGCCCTATAGTTAGGGAAACTAAATACAGTTTTTCTGGAAATTGTGTTTCTGAGATATGGAGTAGCTTGTTTTAGTTTGTTTTTCTTTCCTTTTTTTTTCTTCTTCTTCTTCTTCTTCTTTTTTTTTTTTTTAGCACCATTAGAGAATAAGAAAAGGTGTTAATCCCTAACCGGTTTGGCTCAGTGGATAGAGCGTCGGCCTGCGGACTGAAAGGTCCCAGGTTCGATTCTGGTCAAGGGGATGTACCTTGGTTGCAGGCACATCCCCAGTAGGGAGTGTGCAGGAGGCAGCTGATGGATGTTTCTCTCTCATCAATGTTTCTAACTCTCTATCCTTCTCCCTTCCTCTCTGTATAAAAATCAATAAAATATTTTTTTTAAAAAAAAAAGAAAAAAGAAAAGGTGCTAATAAGATTTTAAAGATGGCTGCTTTCTATCTATCAATGGAATCTTCCTCATTCCAAAGAAATTGATGTGTGTCGATGTCTCTGAGTCAGTCGGCAGGATCCACGTTTACGTTTGGTTTCTAAGTCCTTGAAAGCCATTGACCCCATGGCTTTTGAATTTCATTCACCAGCTAAAAAGGCACGCATCAGGGTGGGGGAAGTGAAATTCAAAATTTGTGGGCCTGGAAAAATGCGTATTTATAATCAGCTTGAGGGCTCAGGGGATTTGTGAAATCGGTTTGGATTAACAGCCATTGATTGCTAATAAAACAATATTTAGCTTTGTCCGGAGAACAGCGATGGAGAAAGGTATGGGCACCTTGTCAAGCGGGCCCATTGAGCAGGGCTGATGGGTTAAGCGTGGGGGTCTCCGAAGCAGCGTGGGTGCTCCTCCTTCAAGGAGCGGTTGTCAGTTGTTAGCGAGGCGGGTGAAAGGAAGGACGCCAGCGTCTGATGGCTGGGGTGGTATTGATGTGCCTTCGCTGACTAATCAGATTGCAAAAGTCCCATGGTATTTATGTCACTTTAATTTTCATCAAACAATTGGAGCCGACAGCACTCTATTAAGGAGAGGTTGATCCAGAACTAAAGCCAAATAAATTAGGGTCTCAATTTAATCAAATTATCCCTTTACTGGCTGTGGATTAAGTGAGAGAGACAGCGTCGGTGTAGAGACTGGTGATTGGCTGAATCTTTCTCTTCTTTTTAAAGAAGCTGATGAAAGAAAAGCATTTTAACAGAGACAACTATAATGCACCTTCCAAGAAATAGTGCTAAAACCACAGCCACCACAAAAAGAAATTTATTTCACTAGTCAACTATGTCATTTTACTATGAATAACGAACCTGTTATTAAAATCAGAGTTCTGGTGAATTACAGTGAGGGGAAGAAATAGACCTGGAAGAGAAAGTGAGTGTTTTAGAATTTTTCTATGTAGTTTTGGATTGTTTTTCTTGGCACGCTATCAGCACATGTAAAATCTAATTTCGGAGGAGAATCACATCCCTCTCTCAGGATGTGATGAGAATTAAAATTGGTTTGCTTCACACTGATTTAAGAAAGCAATAACCTAAGTTCAAATCAGTATGTAGGACAGGTCGTCAAGTCAGGGTAGAATGTCCAAGTATAGATACAAAAAGAGATTCATTAGTTAAGACTTAAGTTTATATTCCCTAAAGTAAGGCAGAAAAATGAGGCTGTTATGCTGCGAACAATGAGATAGTAGGATAAGAGAGGCTTTTGGGGTAATAGTAATGCTCTATTTCTTTTTTTTTTTTTAATATATATATATATTATTGATTTTTAGAGAGAGGAAAGAAGAGGGAGAGAGAGATAGAAACATTGATGAGAGAGAAATATCCCATCAACATTAATTGGCTGCCTTCTGCACGCCCCTTGCTGGGGATCGAGCCCACAACCCAAGAATGTGCCCTGACTAGGAATCGAAGTAGAGAGAGACCTCTTGGTGCATGGCATATGCTCAACTGCTGAGCCACACCAGCCAGGCTCTATTTCTTGATTTTAGGAGCTGGTTGCAGAGTAATGTTCAGTTTATGAAAATTCATCAAGCTCTATACTTACAATATGTTTACTTTTCTTTTATGGTTTACTTCAGTACAAAGTTAAAAATGTATGCTTGGGGCTATTGTTTTCAAATTGAATTCTGTATTAGTTTCCTTCCCCTTTTTTTCAGTTTTTTTTTTTTATTTCAAGAAAAACGATTTTAAATATAATAATGTTACATGCAGTAAACCTTAATATTTCAAGAAAAATGATTTTAAATATGATAATGTTACATGCAATAAACACCAATTATTCAAGGAAAATGATCTTACAGATAATAATATTACATGCAATAAACATTACTATTTCAAGAATAAAAGGATTTTAAGTATAATATCACCAAAACTGTACTAACGTAGTATGATATCCACAAAAGTTGTAGGAAATATTAAAAAACTGCAAATAACAGGATTGCTTCTATTATATTCTAGAATACTTTTTTTTCTCCCTCTGGCTCTATTTTTTGTTCATCAGTTTATGTTGTTCATTATATTCCACAAATGAGTGAGATCATATGATAATTATCTTTCTCCAACTGGCTTATTTCGCTTAGCATGATGCTCTCCAGGTCCATCCATGCTGTTGCAAATGGTGAGTTCTTTCTTTTTTTACAGCAGTGTAGTATTCCATTGTGTAGATCAAGCGTCCTCAAACTACGGCCCGCGGGCCACATGCGGGTGTTTTTGCCGTTTTGTTTTTTTACTTCAAAATAAGATATGTGCAGTGTGCATAGGAATTTGTTCATAGTTTTTTTTAAACTATAGTCTGGCCCTCCAACAGTCTGAGGGACAATGAACTGGCCCCCTGTTTAAAAAGTTTGAGGACCCCTGGTGTTGATGTACCACAATTTTCTAATCCACTCATCTGCTGATGGGCACTTAGGCTTTCATACTGAAAGCATGAATTAGTCATTTTTGTTAGCTAGAGATAGTATGGGATAAGAAGGCACATGGGTATAGTAGAGAGCACTGCTCAGGGAGTCCACAGTGTGCACTCCGCTCTCAGCTGTCTCACTTATTAGCCTGCTGTTCACCAGACCGCTGGGCCTTGTTTTCACAGCTCTATAAGGGTGTGTGTGGGGGCGCAGATGTGATGTTTCTTCAGGTGGTGTTTCTAACATCTCCATATGAAATAAAACATTAAGGGTTAGCCCTAGCTGGTTTGGCTCAGTGGATAGAGCATCAGACTGCGAACTGAAGGGTCCGGGGTTTGATTCCGGTCAAGGGCACATGCCCAGGTTGTGAGCTCGATCCCCAGTAGGGGGCGTGCAGAAGGCAGCCAATCAATGATTCCCTCTCATCATTGATGTTTCTATCTCTCTCTCCCTTTCCCTTCCTCTCCAAAATCAATAAAAATATATTTTAAAAAATCGCTGGGGCAGCAGTCAACCTTCAGGTTTACAATCCTTATGACACAACACCTCATTTACATCATTGTGGGTACCAACTGAGTTCTGCGTCAGGAGACTTTAGACTTCTCATCAGCTGTCTGAGTTTGAGGATGCCAGATTTGGGTTACTACATGGAATTTCCTTGTCTGGGGACAGGCATGTGTCCTTGTGAGGCCCTGGAAATGAGTCTTATGTTCTATTGTTTGCACCATTCTCTCCCCTCCTCCTTTTATTGCCTCTTAGTTCTTTCCTTATCTAATTGGGTTTGCCTTTTCTTCACTCTCAAGTATTTCCGGAGAACCTACCATGTGCTAGGCATGTACTGATGCTGAGATGTGAATTAAGAAGAAAGACTCAACCATTACCCTCATTGGACGGAGTCTAGACTGGGATTTCCAAACATTCTTGATTATGCACATGTTAGTAAAAAAAAAAAGAAAGAAAAAAAATTGGAAGATGCACTGTTTACTAATATGTAAAACATACACAAAGTTGGAAACTAAATAGACTGTTCTCATAGTGCCTGGGCAGTGTTCTCAGCCCTGCTTTGAGACCCTACCATGTTAGAGTTGACACAGAATAGAGAAAACAGATAGGACTGTAAAGGTGTAAAATTATTAAAAGACAAAGAACTGTGTGACTAAAAGCAGTCTTGCAACTTGATATTATTGTTACTTTTGCTCCTTGCTGATTTGTTTGGTGTCTGTGTTTCGATACCATTTTGTTTGTTTTTTAATTTTTATTTAATTTTTGGAAACGAGAAAAACAACGACAGTTCACCCACGGGCTTTGGTTTTTCATTGTGATCTGGCCTTGCTGCTAAAGCTGGTAGTCTATCCTGAGGATCACACTGGGAGCCTTCCCCAAGGCCTAAGACCAACATTCGTGCATTGCTTGGATGCATTTTATTTCGATCCTATCACCCCTCTCCCCCCATCAGACCGCCTCGCCTGCCACCCAGGCTGAGTAGTAATCTTTTAAGATGAACTCAAAGCTTTTTGGAAATAACTTACTTCTGTTCCTTCTCAGGAGGGATTTGTTCGTGTTGATCGAGATTATGTCCTGAAATCTGCAGAGCTGGCAAAAGCTGGAGGGTGCAAACATTTCAACCTGCTGTCCTCTAAAGGAGCTGACAAGTCGAGCAATTTTTTATATCTGCAAGTTAAGGTTTGTGCATGTTTCTCTCATATATACTTTGGAGAACCCTGGATAATTGGCAGTACTAAATAATATAGAATGCTAAATATTACAAAAATGCCCTAATTGCATTAGATTACACATTTTTATAGCTACAGGGACTGTTGTTTGCAGGGATATATTTAGTAAACAAAGTGATTGGAAAGGTAATTACCCCCTGATGAGGACCCAGTAATCATGAAATGAGATAGGGCAGCTCTGATCTTGAATTATCAGCATGGAATCTTAACATTAGAAGAGACTTTGAGGTAGTGATTCTTAAACTTTTCCAAAGTAGATGATATTTTATTGTATATGGTTTTTGTCCTCAAGGAATTTATAATATGCTTGTTTTGGAGGATCCTTAAGTTTGGTAATTTGCTAGAAGGTCTCACAGGGCTCAGAATATAGTCATACTCTCGGCTATGACTTATTACAATGAAAGGCTATAAAGCAAAGTCAGTAAAGGGAAGGAATGCATGGAGTGAAGTCTGGAGGAAATTAGGTACAAGCTTCCAAGAGTTCTCTCCCAGTGGAGTTGCATGTGCTTAATTTCTCCAGCAGTGAGTATTGTCTACCAGAAAGATTCACCTGAGCTCAGGAGTCCAGGGTTTTCATGGGGGTCAGACCGGTAGGCACCCTCAGCGTAGAAACAATTACAGACTTCCAAAAGGAAAGCAAGTGTTCTTCACAAAACACATTGTTTGTTCAAGTAGTGCAGGCACAGTAAACTACCCATATCAATTAGGTAATGATGGGAACATTCCTGAAATCCAAGTTCTCAAGCCAAAGGCCAACCTTGCAAGCAAGCTTTTCTGAGCACCCTGCCAACAGAGACAAAGCACATCTTTGTAAAAAGCTAACTGAGAAACGTGTCCACATAAAAACTTCTATCTGAATGTCCATAGAAGCGTTATTCCTAAGAGCCAGAGTGGAAGCAACCCAAATACCCATCATCTGATGACTGGCTGGATAAAATGTGGTATATACATACAAAATATATTACATGGGAATGATACATGCTACAACATGGGTGAAACCTGAAAACATTATGCTAAATGAGGGAGGGCAGTCACAAAAGGGCACAACATGTATGATTTCATTTATATGAATTGTCCAGAATAGGCAAATCTATAGAGACAGGAGGATTAGTGGTTGGCTAAGCTCAGAGGGAAGGGTGAGACTGAGTGCTATTTGGTACTGGGTTTCTTTTTGGGGTAATAAAATATTCTACGATTGCAGGTGAAGGGGGCAAAACTCTCTGATTATACTAGAAAACATTAGTTAGTTAGTTAGTCCTCATCTGAGGATATTTTTTCCATTGATTTTTAGAGAGAGTGGAAGGGAGGGGGAGAGACAGAGAGTGAGCATTGATGTGAGAGAGACCCATTGATTGGTTGCCCCCAGCATGCACCCCGACCAGGGCTGGGGATCAAGCCTGCAACCAAAGTACATGCCCTTGTCCAGAATTGAACCCAGGACCCTTCAGTCCACAGGCCGACTCTATATGGACCTAGCCAAACCATCTATGGAATAGAAATCATATATATATATTTTAAAAGCTACCTAAGATTGCCCTGGTTGGTGTGGCTCAGGTAGTTGAGCATCATCCTACGCACTGAAAGGTTGCCAGTTCGATTCCCAGTCAGGGCACATGCGTAGGTTTTGGGTCAATCCCTGGTCAGGGTGCATGTGGGAGGCAACCAATTGGTGTTTCTCACATCAATGTTTCTCTCGCTCTCCCTTCCTCTCTCTCTAAAATAAATAAAACCATATTTTTTTTATTAGAAAATATTTACGCATAAGACCACCAAAGATGAAACATTTTTAAAAAAGGCTACCTAAGATTATAGGATGTGACAGGCTAAGTGCCAAATGAATGGTATGAACAGGCCAAGAAGGGGAGGAGAGCATGCTGCTTAATTCATCAGTCCTTTACAAGTACCTGTTACTGAGCTCCTCTGGCATTTTTATTCATGGAGATGCCTGGCATGAAAATTCATGGATTGTTTAACAAATTTTATTTAAAGCATTATCTAGATGTAATCTATTTCTAACCCCACCTTTCTTGGTGGGGTTTGTTAGAAAATGAATAATATAGAGGGTCTGTGGAACTGCTGACCCACTGGAATTACCTGGAAACCGAAAAAGGTTAATGTCTGCAAGCCTATACCATTAATTCTGGACTAATTGGAGGTTATTCTTTATGGTTGAACTCCTAACATGTCAGTATTCTCTCTGGATCTGTTAGCATCAGTCAAATGAGAAGCTAGGTGACTATGCAGACGTTCACTCATTCAGTGTATTTTCTTTTTTAACTCTACTGTGTGTCAAGATTAAATGATCTCTTCCTTAACTTCCCAGACTCTCTGGAAAGTTAAGGATAGATCTGGATAAGGGTATTTACAAGTATAGTGGACCCTTGAACAAGGTGGGGCTTAGGGGTGCTGACCTCACATGCAGCAAAAAATCCACGTATAACTACAGTTGGCCCCTCACATATGTGGATTTCCTTGAAGCCTTGGAGTGACCCTTGAAAAAATGTGAGTTTGAACTGTGTGAGTCTATTGAGAAAAACCACACACGCAGTTTAAACCCATGTTGTTTAAGGGTCATTTCTACTGAGACCCACAGAAGCAGATTATCTTAAAAACCCAGTTATTCTCTTTTAAGCATTATAGTAAGTTGGTTTTGATTAAATACTAAAAATGTGGTGTGTGTTTTTTGTGTGTGGTGCGTTTTTTTTGTTTGTTTGTTTGTTTTTGTTTTTAAACAGGGAGAAGTGGAAGATAGGGTGGAAGAATTAAAATTTGATCGTTACTCCATATTTAGGCCTGGGTGAGTATTCACGCTACCTAAGAACACACCACTGTTGGTTATTCCCTAGAAGGGAGTTTTCATTTGAAGAGGCTGACAACTAAGTTATCTAGGACATGAAGTTGTCTGGAGGTGGATTATTCTCTGAAAAGCCCACCTTTTGGCTTTGAAAGAAGAGCGGGGGGGACAGATGGTGGTGCCAGGTTCAGAATAGTGAATTTCCTGGGTGGCTTTTGCTGCCTTCTTTTTTAAAATCCTTTCCATGCACCAAATTAGACCTTTTACCCACTGTGTTAGTCTGTTTAGGCTGCCATAACAGAGTAACTCCATAGACTGGGTGGCTTAAACAATAGAATTCATTTTCTTGCAATTCCAAAGACTAGAAATCCAAGATTGAGTAGCCATCAGGGTTAGTGTCTGGTGAGGCCTCTCTTCCTGGCTTGTAGATAGCCTCCTGTGTGTCCTCACATGATCTTTCCTCTATGTGGGCATGGGGAGAGAGAGAGAGAGAGAGAGAGAGAGAGAGAGAGAGAGAGAGAGAGAGAGAGATATCTTTGATATTTCTTCCCCTTCTGTAAGGACACCAGTCCTATCAGATTAGGGTCCCACCTTTATGACCTAAAGTAACCTTAATTACCTTCCTAAAGGCCCTGTCTTCATATGCAGTCACACTGGGGGTTGGGGCTTCAACATGAATTTAGGGGAGACACAGCTTAGTCCATCACACTCTCTGGTCTGAATGCAGTTTACCATCTTTTCCTCTGCTTTTTTTTGTTTTCTCTTTAGAGTTCTGTTATGTGATAGGCAAGAATCTCGCCCAAGTGAGTGGTTGGTTAGGAAATTCTTTGGCTCCTTACCAGAATCTTGGGCCAGTGGGCATTCTGTACCAGTGGTGACTGTGGTTAGAGCGATGCTGAACAACGCAGTGAGACCAAGTGACAAGAAGAAGGAACTGCTGGACAACAAGGCCATCCACGACCTGGGGAAAGCCGATGGCTCTCTGAAGCCATGATCACACCTGAGAAGTGCTTTTTTGGTCAAACTCAGCACCCATCACCTAATCGCTAATTTAAAGGTCTAAAAAAAAGCATGCTTTAACTGGGGTTTCACTATTTTCAGCCATCCGGGTCCAATTAAAAAATAACTGTGCTCTGCCACAGCAGTTTGGAGCCTGGTTGTTGACCTTGACCCTTGAACAACATGAATTTGAACTGAGCAGTTCTAATTTTTTTCAATAAATACTATAAATGTATTTTCTATTCCTTATGTTTAATTAACATTTGCTTTTCTCTAGCTTTTTTTTTTTTTTTGGTGGGGAAATCAAGTTCTAGCTCATTTTATTGTAAGAATACAGTATATAATACATACAACATACAAAATATGTGTTATTTTACTATTTATGTTGTTGGGGAGACTTCTGGTCAACAGTACGCTATTAGTACAGTTGGCCCTTTACATCTGCAGATTCCCAACCTCAGATCGAAAATATTGTTTTCAATCCACAGTTGCTTGAATCTGTGGGTATCAAACCTGTGGCTATGAAGGGCAGAGTGTAGTTAGGTTTGGGGGGGGGGGGTCAAAAGTTATATGTGGATTTTCAACTGCACCGGGGTAGCATCCCTCACCCACATGTGGTTCAAAGGTCAACTGTACAGCACCCAGGGAGCTTTTCAAACATGGAGCTTCATAGGCCCTGTCTCTGCCTCAGACCTTCTGAAGCCAATATTGTGGGGGTATGGGCACAGGAATCTGTGGTTTTGTGTAAGTTTCCCCTGGTGAATCTGATGCCACTGGTGCGGAGGCCAGCTCTGAAGTGCTTGTCTGCAGAGTGATGGCAGCAGTGCAGACCTTACGTGGCATACAGATGAGTTCTGTTCTAAAATTGTTGACATTCGGGTCTTCAAGATACTCAGTGCTGACTGCATATAATTGTGCAAGTGAACATTGTGCCTTACTACTTCTTTAGAATATATAATAAAATGTATTATACAACTGAGCTTTTATAATTCCTAATTAAATAGAGGAATAAAAATAAATGGACAAGTCCTGGGTGCCTCTTAGATTGTTAGGAAATGCCCTAGTAGCAGTGGTAATATGCAGTATTTTGGCCAATGGGATGATATAATAGCAGCTAATATTTATCAAGTGCTTGCTAAGTGTCAGCCTTTACACATGCTATCTGTCCTTGAACCCTCCAAACAATCCTTGTAATGGTTATAGGTGGTGCTTGCTGTTAGTGAACACAGGTTCACTGCCCACAGCACACGGAGCCAAACTATGGCACAGGCTTTTCTTTGAGAAAAGGAAGGAGCTTTATTTGCAAGTCAGTGGCAAGAAGACAGGAGGCAAGGCTCAAATCTGTCTCATCCCGGGCTCTGGGTAGGTTTTTTTTTTTTCTTAAAAATATATTTTATTAATTTTTTACAGAGAGGAAGGGAGAGGGAGAGAGAGCCAGAAACATCGATCAGCTGCCTCCTGCACGCCCCCCACTGGGGATGTGCCCGCAACCAAGGTACATGCCCCCTTGACCAGAATCGAACCTGGGACCCTTCAGTCCGAAGGCCGATGCTCTATCCACTGAGCCAAACTGGTTAGGGCTCTGGGTGGGGTTTTAAGAAGTAGCAGTTAAGAGTTCACAAGTGTTGCTGGTGAGTGGTGTTTCACCAGTATTACACGTAAGTGGTGTATTCAAGGTCTAAACGTTGGTTCCAGGCCTTGTTAGAAACAGGATAGGACCAGGCTCTGTGGTTACACTGTCATCCTCATATCCTAGATGGAGGAAACTGAAACTCACTGTCATTAAGTGCCTTGCCCAAGGGGCCAAAGCTAAAGACCTGAAGCTAGGAAATGGCAGAGCCAGCATTCTAACCCAAGTCAGCCTGATCCCATGACGTGTATTTTTAACCACTCTGCAAGAGCATCCACTATTTGTATAATTCCAGAAAGCTGCAGTGAATTTTTGCTGGATCAGTACGTGCTGTGTGTGAATTAAATAAAAACATTTGGGTTTCTCCCTATAACGATTAACCACAAAATGTTCACATAGCAGTGAAAGTACTTCTCAAAGTGCTGCAACTTAAAAACTACGGAAAAGGAAGGGAAAAGGCAGAAGGGTCAAAGTGAAGAGGAGCACACAGTGATAATTTCCATCATGGAACAAAGGATGGTGGTGAAACTTGGCTTAACGTTTGTGCCAGGGGAAGCAAAGTGATTTGAGTGGTTCAGTCAATTTTTACAGGGTCTACAGTATGCCAAGTACATTTCAAGTTTCTGTGGGCACTGGAGGATAAAGGCCAGTGGGTCCCCCCCTCCCCCCCTCTTCCCTCCTCCACCCCCTCCCCCACCCCTGCTTGGGGCCAGTGGGCTTTAGGAAGGAGATGGGCCATCTTCCTCCTGCCAGGTGGGGTTCCTCTGGGGCCAGACTCTGAAGAGCCTGTGTCTTCGGGTGATAACAAGCATGGACTCCAAGAAGCAAGGCCGAAAGTAATGGCAGTTAAATCCGGTGACCAGTTTTAAGTTATTCTCTGTATGTTATTTCCTTGCCCACAAACCTTCTGTTGGGCCTTGTTCAACACTCTATTCTGGTCTTAATAGTGAGTGGGATGATAGGGGAGAATCTGGGCTCATCTTTTGAGCAGAGAAAAGAGCTACTCCCTCCCAAGCCCAGCTTTATGGTGAGGCATAAACTTTAAGGGACAAGATTCTGGCCCAATCACCCCTCCAAACTCGTTGTTCCTTTTTTGTTTTCACTGTTAACATTGAATGATCGGGTGTCACTAAGGGGTTTAGCAGGCTTGGAGAAGATGGGCCTTGCTGGAGAGCTTACATCAGAAAGATGAAGGAAAAAGTTGGGTGGGCCTTGGTAATGAAAGGCCTTGAATTCATGCATTCATTCAGTTTATTAAATACCTCCGACGTGCCATGGGGCACATAGGCCGTTCGGATATATCAGTGAACAGTAAAGTCTATCCCAACGGAGCCAGCAACTATTCTGACAATGCCCTACGATGTAAGGGGCTTCAGACTTAATAGTTGATGAATTCTGTCCTCTTGGAGTTTACAGTGAAGGGACAGAAGTATATGCAGAAGGGTTTCATCATAATACAAGGCATCTGTTTCATTCAACATAGTTATTGATTACCTATTATGAATTAGGCCATGTACTATGTGTCAGAGAAATGAAATAGAGACATGGCCTTACCCTCATGGGGCAAACAGTGTTGTCGGTAACAAAGAAGAAAAAAAGAGAGAAAAACAAGCAAATGGTAGGTGCTAAGAAACTTAACAGGAGGCTGCTGGGATGACAGTGGATCTTACTTTAGAAATAGTGACGTGAGGAACTTTCTGCTGAGACAAAAAGTACCTACCTATTTGTAGAGTATTCTTAGCAGAGGCCTTGAGGTGGGAAAAGGATGAGTCCAAAGGAAAGGCTGGAGGATGGGGCCCAAGATGAATGGTTGAGTTGTGATGGAACATTAGGCAGGATTATGTAGAGCCTGGTAGGCCATGGTAGTCAATTTCATTTTAGAAACATGTGCCGTAAGCATGCTAGCCTCTGGGATTAAGAGTTTGGGACATTACCTTCCGAAATTACTGTTGCCCACTCCCACCTAATAAAGCAGTCTATGGTTTGAATAGATATGGGGAAGGGAAGAAAGACATGAGGCATGGAAAGGTTTGTGTTCCTCCCACACGGCAGCCAGAATGATACTTTCTAAACCAGCGATTTTCAACTGGTGTGCCACAAGATTTTTAAAAACATGCAATACCTGACTAGTCAGGGGCACTGACCTCTTTTCCCTCAGACTGTCACATAAAAAATGACAACTACCAACACAATAGCCATCTGGTGTGAATGAATAAAAATTATACCTATTTTGTTCTGGTCGGGTGGCTCCGTTGGTGGACTATTGTCTCATACACCAAAAGGTTGTGGGTTTGATTTCCAGTCAGGACACATACCAAGATTTCAGGTTCAATTTCCAGTCGGGGTGTGTACAGGAGGCAACCCATTGATGTTTGTTTCACATCAATGTTTCTCTAAAAAAAAAATCAATGAAAATATATCTTTGGGTGAGGATTAAAGAAAGAAAAAAAATCATACCTATTTTTTGTCAGATAGGCAAAAAAAAAATATTATTTTTGGTGGGCTGCAGAATTTTAGTGATTAGTTTATGTGCCAGGAGATGAAAAAGGTTGAAAATCCCTGTACTAAACACATCTGACCGCCCTGGCACAGGTAGCTCAAGTGATTAGAGTGTTGTCTGATACAACCAGGGTTGCAGGTTCGATCTCTGGTCGGGGCACATACAATAATCAAACAATGAGTGCATAAATAAGTGGAAAAAGTTGATGTTTCTCCCTCTAAAATCAATCAATAAATAAGTAAATACATCTGACAGTATTACTCCTTTGCTTAACCAAACACGTCAACTGCTTACCGTTATTGAGGATAAAGTTAACAATTATGTCTAAACACTTTACATGTATTAACTCGTTTTTATCCTTACAATAACCCTGTGGTTAGTGCATTATCTCCGTTTTGTAGTTGAGGAAATGGAGGTAGGGAGATGTCAAGTAACTTGCTGAAAATCATAGAGTTAGGCAGTGTCTACAAAAGAAATATCCAAACCTGTAGAGAATTTTAATAAGTTTATTTGAGCCAAACTGATGACATACGCTGGGAAGCAAGATCTCAAGTGCTCCGGAGAATAAGTCTTGCAGTTTCTCTTATGCATTTAACATTAAGGAGGGAATGTAAGGAAGATTACATAAAGGTGGGAAAAAGCAAGGCCAGGATTGGGTTAGTTAACGAGGTTCTGTGCTTTCTTGAGGGCGGTTATGGTTCATTTCAAACGTGTATTAACCCAGATGCACAGAAACAATGGACAGGGCTTGCTTAAGGTCAAGATGAACCTTTTATCAAAAGTTATATGCCTGGGGTTGATTACCCAACCTGACTTGCCCAGTTAGGGATTTATGGTCAGATCACTCCGTGAAGTTATTTTCCATGGAAAAGGGATAGAAGAAGGAATCAAACCAAGTACTAGTAGGTTGGCTACGGAGTCCATGTTCTCACTTTACCACTGAACATTAAAGACTGAGATCCTTAAAGCAGCCTGCAAGGCTTTGGTCTGTAGTACCCCCAGGCTGGCTCCCGCAGTTCCCTCTCCCCCTGCTTTACCGCAGGGGGGTAGGGGCGGGGGGAGGGAAGCCCAGGAACCAGAGGAGTCCGGCTCCTGCCTGCGTTCTGCCTCCTCCGCCACCAGAGGGCGCCGCGGGCCGCTCTCCCCTCCATGAACCCAGAACGGGGGAAGCTCGGAGGGCGGGGTGCCGACTGCAAAACCACAGCGGCGTCTCCCCACCTGGGCACAGGGCTGCGGGCGAGCACCTCCCGCTAAAGCCTGTGGCAGCGGGAGGAAGAAACGAAAGTCGTGTCCAAGGCTGAGACGCTCAGACCTCTTTCCAACGCGCTGACTCCGGGCGCACTGCGTCAACACTGCGGCGGGAGAGGCGGATCTCGGGCCTCAGCCCCGCCCACCCCGGGCTTTCGCCACGCCCTCCTGTCCACGTGACCAGCGCCGCCATCTCGGGGCCGGAAGCGCTCCCGAGCCCCCCCCGCGCGCGCGCTCTCGCGTGTCTAGACGCCCGCGAAGTGCCCCCAACTCCTTCCCTGCCGCGCGCGTGCGCGCGCTCGTTCCCGGGCCCCGGTCCGAGAGTCCCGCGACGGCCGCGCGCGCCGCTCAGCCAGGTCCCCGCCCCCAGCACGCCGGGCTCCCCGGGCACCTCAGCCATGTGCTCGTTAGCGTCGGGCGCTACTGGTGGGTAACTCCCGGCCCCTCAGCACCCGCGCCGCCGAGGGGCTGGTGAAAGACCCTTTCCTCCCACTGCAGCCTCCGGGGCGCGGAGCCCGGGCGGTGGGGCCTTGCTGGGGGGGTTGAGGGGGGATGGGGGAGGTGCCGGGGAGCGGGGCGCGGGCGGCGCTCCCCTGCAGTGGAGCCCTCTCCCCACCCTCCTTCTCGTGCGCCGGGCCGGCCCTGGCGTCCGAAGCGGACCTGACTTTTTGCGTGTGCTAGGAGGCCGGGGCGCTGTGGAGGATGAGGAGGACCTGCCAGACCTGTCCGACAGCGGGGACGAGGCCGCCTGGGAGGACGAGGACGATGCTGAGCTCCCCCACGACAAGCAGCAGACCCCCTGCCTGTTCTGTGACAGGTTCGTCCTCCTCGGCGCCGGGGCTCCTGCCCTCCCGGGGGTGCCCTGCGCTCCAATTCTCCAGCCTGTGGTTTGGAGTGAGGGCTTGTGGAGAAGGAAGACCCCCAAGTGGTATTAGAGGGGGGAGCCATGAACTGGAAGCCAGGTTGTCTTCGGCGGGCCTCAGTTTCCCCGTGTGTAACAGGATAGGGTTTTGAACTGGATCTGTGGCTCCCAATTCTGGTTGTGTACCTTTGTGTCACCTCAAACACTTAGAAAAACACACAGATGCTGAACTCCGCACCACAGTCCTTCTAAGGATGGCGATCCAGGAATCTTCTCTTATTTTTATAAAGGTCCCAATCTCAGAGTCACTAAACTAATCTCTCAGGAGGACCCTTCCAGCTTTACCAATTCTGTAATTCTCAGACAAGCAGAGAGCTTCACAGGTGCAATGCTTGATTTGAACCATTTAAAGAACAACCCTTCTTAGGTTGGGCTCCTCCCCTATTGAAGGGGAAGGAATTGATGCCTTTTCACTTAGGTTAAAAAAAAGACTCGGATATCAGTCACGTGCTCAAGGTCACACAGCTGTGGTGTGTCATATCCAAACCCATGTTCTTTCCACGTACAATTCTGCCTCTTCATCTCCACAAGCATTGACTTTGGCTGCTGTCCTGGCACGTGGGCATGAAAGAGGCCTGTGTGGCATCGGCCAGGGTCACTTGATAAACATTTTTCAGTTTTCCTTAAATCTGGGCATGGTGCTGGTTGGTGGTATGTTAGCCCCTATGGATTCATCATTGTTTGCACCTGTTGCCTCATATGGGTAGCTATAGATGCGTGAAATTTGTGGAGCAGCAGGATGGACTTCTTTGTGACAGGCTGCATAAATGCTGCAAAAATGACCGGTCTTGGTAAACATTTGTTGAAAGCTAACTGCTGCATGGCACTGTGCGAGGCATAGAAAAGAGATACGCAGCTTCTGTGCTGCGTATGCCTACTTTGCGTCCTTCAGTTTTGCAGGTCACATAATCGAGACTTGGTCCTCACAGTGTCTGTAATGCAAGTACTTTGGGAACACTACAAGATCACCTTTGAAGTACAGCACTTAGGGAATATGCCAGCTGTAAAATTACATTTTATGCGTTATTTCTGAAAGTACTTTGAGCTTTGCCAGTTCAAAGCCTCCAAAAACAAAATTGACACTTAAGAGGAAAAAGAGTCTTACGTAGGGAATTTTCATATCTTGAAAGAAACAGAATCTATCAAAGGGAGTTCTCTTTCTTAAAAGACTTTTGGTAAATTCAGTGCTTTTAATCGGCAAATAAATTACCTTTGACATTTAATGGGTAGTTGGTTTGTTTTAGGTGTAAAATGGAACTGAGAAGCACTGATTCCCTCTGGTTCCTGACTCTACAGAGAATGTTTGTTTTCTCTTAATTGGGAGTAAAACTAGAAACCAGCAGGTTGGGAGGTAAAGGGATTGTATGTTTAACATAAAATCAATATTTAGACTTTTTGGGGACTTTTTCATGAAGCTATTTATTGCTTGATTTTTCAGGTTATTTACATCTGCTGAAGAAACATTTTCGCACTGTAAGTCTGAGCATCAATTTAATATTGATACCATGGTCCATAAACATGGTGAGTATTTTTTAGAATAAAGAACATTTTAGTTGTGAAATTTAAGTTCAAACTATATTTTTCCAGACCTTTCCTTTTCTAAACAATAGTGAAATATATAGCAACAACCTATCTTTTTGTGATAGTGGCCTTTGAGGAAAGATTAAATATAAGTCATTCTTCTAGATAGGATTTCACTGTAAGCTTATATTGACTTAACAACTCAAAAGGAAGTCAATATAATGATTGCATTTTTATCATATAAATATTAGAATTAAGGAGAGCAAGCATAAAGTTGGACTTGGGAAAGGAGGTGGAACATTATGAAAAAAGACAACTTACCAAGTCAAAGCATAACGTGAAATTCAAGGCATACAAGGTCGAGTTTTATAAGGAGTTTGGTAAAAGATTATAGAAAAAGGATTGATGAAATTAAGGTGGTAAGTAAAATATTTAGATGATGATCCTTTTGAGACTTGCATTTAACCATACCTATTTTACTAATAAAGCCTTCCACTTCTTTAAATGGATGTAGAAGACCTGCACTCTTCCACTAAAATTAAGTACAGAATTGTTTTTTTGGCCCCTGTATTTACTAACAACTGCAAAGGACATTAGATAAACGTGATATAATATGTTTATAAATTGTAAATTTAAGTGCAGCTACTTTTGAAAGGCATGGATAACTTAGTCTCTTGGATTTTTTTTTTCATGTTTTTAACAAGCATTTTTAAAGTATGACTTGGAATCATACTGTAAATATAACTTCGTACTAGAGGCCCAGTGCTCAAATTCATGCACTGGTGGGTTCCCTCAGGTGGCCTGCAGGAATAGGGCCCCAGCTCACGCCCCCAAGCTCACAACCCCAGCTTGCGCCCCCAGCCTCACAGCCCCGCCTGGCACCCTGCCTTAGCCTGGCACCACCCCCTCACCTGCTCCACTGTCCCACCTGTGGGGCCATCTATTGGGGCTGGGCCCCCCACCTGGCTCCCTCAGCACCTGGGAGCCAGGCGGCGGCCCCATCCCCCACCACCGCTGCTGGTCGCCATCTGCGGGGTGATCAGTGGGGTAATTGGGCCCCTGCTCGAACCCGCCTTGGCCTGGCACCGCCCACTCACTTGCTCCACCATCCCACCGCGGTCCTGCTCTCATTGGGGCCCATCGGGGCCAGCAGCGCCTCCACTGCTGCCCACTGCCAACGCTGCATGGCCGACACCTGCCATGTTCTGCGCCACCCCCTGGTGGTCAGCGCCTGTCATAGCGAGCGGTCGAACTCCTGGTCGGACAATTTGCATATTAGGGTTTTATTACATAGGATTTTTTTCTCACCACATAGGGATTTTTCTATGCTATTATGAACATAAAAAATTTTTGTATGCTATTATGTTCCTCATACAACATTTCTCAGGAGAGATCTGTTGGATTGCTAGTGACTGGAACTCAAACCTGAGACGCTTCAGTGCTCAGGTCGATGCTCTAACCACTTAACCACTGGCCAAGGCTGTTTTCCCCTGTTTTAAATGCTCTTTCATTTCTGGAAAGATATGGGAACCAGATAACAAGCCTCATTGTTTTCCAATATGCATCATTTAACTTAATGTTAAAGCTAATACACTTTGTATACTCCATATTCTGGCTAAATTATAATTTGGTAGGCACTGTAAAAACTGGGGATGTAGAAACTAAGTTCTAATATCAACTGCCCTATACTTGGAAAAGTCTGTGACCTGTTTCCTGATTTGTAATGCTCTTAGAAATGAAAAGAATTCTAAAAATTAATTTTCCATATTTTAAAATGCAAGAAAAACATTAAAAAATTGTCATTTATGCTAGCTGTTTCTCAATTACAATATTCAGAAGTATCAAAATTACTATTTCTAGTTCTTAACAAGAAATTAAAAATATAAGTTGTAGTTTAGAGGACAGAAATATTTTATTGTCTAACCAGAGAAGCCACTATAGAACAGGTCAGTTAAACAAAACTCATGTTAAAATAGGTAAATTATCTTTTTTTCCCCCTTTAGGACTTGAATTCTATGGATACATTAAACTAATAAATTTTATTAGGCTTAAGGTAAGTTGGTGACTTAATTTAAAATTTTGTTTTGAAACTAAAGAAATACCACTACCAGTGGTGACTAAAAGAATACGAAGAACTGCTTTACAAGAAACTGTTAAATTTGTCAGACATCATATTGGAATCATGGACATTAGGAAATGCCACAATATACAGGACCAAGTAAATCAGGGGTTGGGGAACCTTTTTCTGCCAGGGGCCATTTGGATATTTATAACATCATTCATGGGCCAAAATTATCAACTTAAAAATTAGCCTGCTATATTTGGTCAAACATTTAATTAACTCACCCCTAATACCTTGGCAGGGCCAGACCAAATGATTTCACGGATCTTATAGGCCCGAGGGTGAGATGTTCCCCACCCCTGAAGTAAATGGATGCACACCATGCTTAATAAGTGTCATTTTTAACTGCATCTAAGAGATGAACCAATGTTATATATAAAAAAGTAATTCAGATTCAGATAAAGGAGAAGTACTAAAAGTGTTTCTGTAAAATCCAAAATAATTCCTAGTGTGATTTCAAGTACTCTCTTTGTTCTGTTTTTCAAATACTTTGTTCTTCTTTCTGTTCTATTTAAATGAGTATTTATAATGCCACTTCCTCCAGATCCAAACAATATAAAATTGTGCAGTGATACCATTGATTAAGCAGTCATCCAATCAAGTTAAGGAAATGACAATTGAACATAGACTCCTTAAATAGAGATTTTGTATAATGTCAACATGATTTCCTTTTTTAATTTTCCTAGTTTTTGCTAAGGGAATTTTATGATTATACTAGGGGCCAGTGCACGAATTCATGCACCTTGAAAGGAACTGTGGGCTGCGAGGCTACAATTTGGCACAGGGGCGGGTCTCGACCCATCCTTTGTGCCCCCGTCTGGCCCTTCCTGCTGCGGCCCCCAATCCCTTCTCTGCCGGCAGCCCCACTCCCGCCGCTGCTCCCATGTGCTGACGGTGCTAGCCCCGCTTGCACCCGCTGACAGTGCCGAGCGATCAGGACCGACACCAGGTGCCAGCAGTGGGTGCAAGTGGGCTTCGCCAGCAGCGGGTGCGAGAGGCAGCTGTTGGTCCCGATCGCCCCTCAGGAGCAGGGGGAGGTGGAGAAGCCCTGAGGGGCGATCAGGGCTGGCAGCCACTTTTTTCACCAGCTGACGGCGCCGAGCGATTGGGACCAGCACCGGGCGCCAGCAGCAGATGCGAGCGCCGGGCAGGACCGTGGCACATGGGAGCAAAGAATTTTCAGTAACCACCAGAGGCTTGCCCACCAGCGCTATGTCCTGGCGCTCCTGCTCACCTGCTCCACCATCCTGCCGTGGCCAACACCTGCCATGTCCTGCCTGCTGCCAATGCCCGCTAAGTTCCGCATGCAGCCCCTGGTGGTCAACGCATGTCATAGCGATCGGTTGTTCGGTTGTTCTGCCATTTGGTCTATTTGCATATTAGGGTTTTATATGTATAGATGCATTGAAAAAACATGCAATTAATTTTACATCCAGAATCCTACAGTTGAGTATATGAATTCCATATGTAATCCAGTGCCTTGGGAAAAAGAAGAGTATTTGAAGCCAGTATTAGAAGATGACCTTTTACTTCAGTTTGGTAAGATGAATATATCCTTTCTGGAATATGTTTCAAATATTATACTTACTTAAAGAAAAAGTAAACTCCATTTTAGTCACTCTGATTTCATTAGTTTTCCCTACTCTTCCCTTTCTGTTCCAAGATCCCATGTAGGATAAACAGTATATTTAGTTGCCATGTCTCCTCAAGCCCCTCTTGGCTATGACAGTTCTCAGGCTTTCCTTATTTTTGATGACCTTGACAGTTTTGAGGGTTACTAGTGTACAAAAATTTAAAGTGGAACATGATTTGCATAGTTCAAAGTATCGTCCCAAGAAATTTTATTTTATTTTTTTTATTTTTATTTTTTTAAAATATATTTTATTGATTTTTTACAGAGAGGAAGGGAGAGAGATAGAGTCAGAAACATCGATGTGAGAGAAACATCGATCAGCTGCTTCCTGCACAGATGTGCCCGCAACCAAGGTACATGCCCTTGACCGGAATCGAACCTGGGACCCTTCAGTCCGCAGGCCGACGTTCTATCCACTGAGCCAAACAGGTCTCGGCAGAAATTTTATTTTTGTTAATCCTTATCTGAGGATATTTTTTCCATGGATTTTTTTTTCTGTTTTTTAGAGAGGGTGGAAGGGAGGAAATGGAGTGGGGGGGGGAGGGGAGAGAGAGAGAAAGAGAGAAAGAAAAAGAAACATTGATGTGATAGAGACACATCAGTTGGTTGCCTCACACATGCCTGGGATTGAACTTGCAACCCAGGTACATGCCCATGACCAGGAATCAAACCCAAAACCTTTTAGTGCACAGGCCAGTGTTCTAACCACTGAACATACCAGCCAGGGCCCAAGCAATTTATTAATTACAAAGGAGATGTTAACTTTTCAGTGGAGGAATCCAGCAGACCACAACCAAGTGATTGAGGCAGGCATGAGTTTGAATCATAGTTCCTTCATTAAACAGCTGTATAACTTTGGGCTAGTCACTTAATTTTTCTAAAATTTATTTTCCCCATGCATTAATCCAGGGATAATTATTTACAGTTTAGCTTTCTTTTGAGGATTAACTGAGATGTAATGCATGTACATGAAAGATAGCTGGTAATCAATAAATATTAGGGTTTTTTCCTTCCACTTTTTTGTTTCTTCCAGTATTTGGTTCCGTATAATTAATGCTTATTTATGTGTTCAATTTAGCCAACTAATGAAAAACATAGACTTACAGCATGCTCTTTAAATTCAAATTGAAGCAGTTTGGATTTATACATTGACTTAAAGTACTTTTACTAATTTTTTTTCAATTGGTTGCATAATAGGCATTTAGTATATATGCATTTATTCCTAACATATTTATATATTTACTAGTGGCCCAGTGCACGAAATTCATGCACGGAGGGGGGTTCCTTCAGCCCAGCCTGCACCCTCTCTAATTGGGGACCCCTTTGGGGGATGTCCGACTGCCGGTTTAGGCCCACAGGGATTGGGCCTAAGCTGGCAATTGGAAATCCCTCTCGCCAAATGGGACCGCTGGCTCCTAACTGCTCACCTGCCTGCCTGCCTGATCGCCCCTAACTGCCTCTGCTGGCCTGCCTGATTGCCTCCAACTGCCCTCCCCTGCTGGCCTGATCTCGCCCCCAACTGCCCCCACCACCCCCTGGCCTGATTGACCCTAACTGCCTCTGCCTGCCTGATCATCCCTAACTGCCCTCCCCTGCCGACCTGATCTTGCTCCCAACTGCCCTCCCCTGCAGGCCTAATTTCGCCCCCAACTGCCCTCCCCTGCCGGCCAATTTGGTTCTGATTGGTCAGTTTCTATGCCAGTCAGCGTCAAAAGCTCCGCCTCCTAGGCAGCCATTGGCTCCTCACAGTTCACCCAGATTTGGTTCTTATTGGTCGGTTTCTATGCCAGTCAGCTTCTCCGGGCCTATCTCTGGGCCTGATCAGAGAGGCAGGGCTGATCAGCAGCCCCTGCAGAGGCCTGGAGAGAAACAGAGGCGTGGCTGCTGGTGAAGCCCGGAGACAAAAAGAGAGGCAGTGGCTGATCATCAGCTGCCACAGAGGCTGCGGATCAGACCCTGCCTCTCTTCAGGCCTCTCTCCGGGCCTGATCTGCAGCCCCCTCGGCAGTCGGTGTTGGGTGGCCGCACCCACACCAGCGGCAGTCAGAACTGCAGAACTGACTTCTGGTGTTCTGTCGAGCCTTCAGTCGTTTTAGACGTGACGGACCCTGGCTCTTTATATATATAGATTATAAGATGGCCTGATAATGTCCATTTATTTTTTTAGATGTAGAAGATCTTTATGAACCAGTGTCAGTCCCATTCTCATTCCCCAATGGACTCAGTGAAAATACCTCTGTTGTTGAAAAATTGAAACATATGGAAGCCAGGGCACTGTCTGCTGAAGCTGCCTTAGCTAAAGCGCGTGAGGATCTTCAAAGAATGAGGTAATTTATCAGTCTATAAAAAATTAATTGTTTAGACCCACCCAAAATAATACAACTAATAATAAGATAGGATTTGGTAAGACATTTTATATACTGGAAAATACAATGTAGATATTTAATTTTAATATATTAAAACGATACAACAATATTTTTATACATTGTGACATTGTTGATTAACATAAAGTTCTCATATACTTTATCATTTTATACTAATGATAATTGTCTTCTTAAGTGTTTTTGTTCTTTGATGCTGCCTTCCTTTGAATTACCCTATTTCTAATAGATTTCTCTATTTTACTTTTCCTCTCCTAGGCTTTTTTGTTGTTGTTAATCCTTGCCCAAGGATATTTTTTCCATTGATTTTTAGAGAGAGTGAAAGGGAAGGAGGGAGGGGGAGAGAGAAAGAGAGAGAAACATCGATGTGAGGGAGACATATCGATTGGTTGCCTTCCGCTCATGTCCCAACCTGGGAGCTGGGGTTCGAACCTGCAACCCTTTGGTGTGAGGGCCAATGTTCTAGCAACACCGGCCGGGGCTGCTCTCCCAGGCTTTTAAAGTGGTAGGATTAATATTTTTATATTTGGGAGGAATATGGGGTTAAAATGTTTGTTTTTAAAGAATCAAAATATAATTATGGTATAGTATTTAATCAGAAAAACCAGACACATATGATGGTTTTCTCCAGTGAGTAAGTTAGCATTCTACTGGCTTAGTACTTCTCAGAATTCAATGTGCATGTAAATCACCTGGGGATCTTGTTAAACTGTAGATTCTGATTTACGAGGTGTCTAGTAGGGCCTGAGATTCTGCCTTGTTATCAAGTATACGTCTAGCTTTACCTCCTGGATTTGTAATTTGGTTGTTGCCCGAGTACCCACTTGATGGTTTGCCAGAATGTTGTGTAGGAAGGATAGTATAGCTGATTGCAGTTTCCCTTGCCTGTTTCTGAGATTTTATGCTGGGTAACCTAGTAACCACCAATAACTCTACTGTCTGCATCTTTGCACTTCTTCCACATGCATACCTTACAAATTCTTAATATGTGATCAGAGAGGGAACTAAGTTTTAGAGCTGCAGTGGATGGTGTTGGTGTATGAAAATCTCAATTTGGGTCCACTTTCTGCCCATATAACCCTTTGATGAGATAATAGGTTTTAAAGAATATTAATAGTGTTGAAATATAGTATTACATTGATTCAGCTACTAAAATAAGCTTTTGGAATATTAAGAATAATAAAGTTGAATAAAGGTAATGTGCTTATTTTATTCAGTTGAAAGATATAAACAGCTATAATCTGCAGTTGGCAGTGCTTTGTGGTTTGCAGAAAGAATGCTTACAACTGGGTTTGAATATGCCATTGCTTGAGATCCAGCAGGGGGAGCTTTCAATTGCTTATGATAGAATTATTTAGAAGGCTCATCACACTCTACTCACTCCTGCCCCCCGTTCCTCTTCCTCAACCTCTAGCCTTCCCTTTTTCATGGTCCAATAAACCTGTCTCAAGGGTGTATTTCAAATTGATTACAGACAATTTGCTCAGGATTTTGTGATGAACGCAGATGTCAGAACCTGGTCGGCATCTACTACTGCCATTGCAGACCTTCAGGAGGATGAGGATGGTGTTTATTTCAGCTCATACGGGCATTATGGGATACATGAAGAAATGCTAAAGGTTAGAAAGAGCACAAATGCACCAAATCCATAATTAAGGAAAATTTTAATAAGACAAGTCCTTAATACATATGCTATAGAAAACTGGTTTCTGTTTTTTTTGTGTGTGTTTTTTTAATAGCTGCTTTTTAAATCTCTTTGGTGCTTGATAGCTCGTCTTGGGTTGAAAAGATTGCAGAAGCATCAAAGTCATTTAAGTTCTGTTTAAGATCATTATTAATCTTAGTTATGGAATTACTTTTGCTTTAAATAGAACATTGGTAAAAAACAACTGCTTTAGTCTTCTCAAGAACAACTATTAAATATGAATAAATAAATTATACTTTTGCCTTTAAATGTACAAAGGAAATGATTAATTTTAGTGTTTTAAATAGCTATACTGATTTCAGTTTGGGCAAATAATTCCTTGGTACAAAGTTTAATTATAAGTCATTTTCAATTGTTATGGCATAACTCTTTTACATTTGAAATCATTGATATATGGAGAAATTTTCTAAATTGCTTAAATCAGGTATTTAAGTTTAGCTGGTTTTAATTTTTATAATAGTAATGTCCACATAAAATACAAGAAGATTTCTAGTTATACCTGGTAGTTATAGATTTCTAGTTATGTATTTCATCATGTATTATATTATACACTAGAGGCCCGGTGCACGAAATTCGTGCACGGGGTGGGGGAGAGGTGTCCCTCAGCCCAGCCTGCACCCTCTCCAATCTGGGATCCCTCGCCCCCCCCCCCCCCAACTGCCCTTCCCTGCAGGCCCAGTCGCCCCCAACTTCCCTCCTCTGCCGGCCTGGTCACCCCTAACTGCCCTCCCCTGCAGGCTTGATCGCCCCCACTGCCTTCCCTTTCAGGCCTGGTCCCTCCCAACTGCCCTCCCCTGCTGGCCATCTTGTAGCAGCCATCTTGTGTCCACATGGGGGCAGCCATCTTTGACCACATGGGGGCAGCCATCTTTTGTGTTGGAATGATGGTCAATCTGCATATTACTCTTTTATTAGATAGGATTGTAAACTAGTAAGATGTAATTTTTCAATTTAGTAAAACTGAAAATAGCTAACTAGAGTAAAACAGATGTTGAAATATAAAACTTATTGAAAATTTTGATGTTTATCTCTGAATTTTAGAATCCATGACCTTTTCTTGAAATGAACAAACAATTCCTTTCTAAATGATTCCTCAAAAGATTGTTTTGTTATGGAAGCCTCAAGACTATGTCCCCCTAAAACACATATGTTTGAAATAACCAGGGGATTTAACTTTTTGCACTCAGATGTCAAGTGTGACTCGACATGGTTAGCATCGGTAGCAGCTCATATGTCAAATTGTATTGAATGTATCAATAATTTGAAATATAAAAAAATCCAAATAAATAAGTTTGTATGAAAAGAAACTCCAGTTTTTTATTCTACTGCCTCGCTGTGTAAAATCTGGGGTATTTAAAAAATTAAATCCCGAGTAGAATAAAGGAATCGAGAAAAAAGCAAGCGAGTGCAAAGGGTTAATAATGTATATATTTTGTTCCTTCAGTTTTGTAGATTCAAAGAATAAAGGCTTGCTGATTAATAGTAATTGTAATTCTTAAGGTTTTTTTAAAGCAGTGCCATGTCATTTTTTTTTAGTAATGACATGTCATATCATGGTTGTGCTTCTTGTTGTCACTTGGGTAATGGCATAGCATTACAAATAGTGGTTATCTTATTAGAACTACTACATTACTTTCAGTCCAGAGTGAAATTGTATAAAAGAAATTCACTTCATTTTTTTTTGTGATGGTTGTTAAAATTAATTTTATTGTGTCTAGAATATTTTTCTTGAAGTAGTTAATCTAAGCCCATGTTTGTCCTTTTATATCACCCCATCAATCTGAATGCCATAAACCTTTAATGCCTTTGGCATAGAAATTGTGTTGCATTTTTCAGACAGATAAGGTTGAGACTCCCAGTAGATAGTACATATGAGTGTTTTTAGCACAGTATTCAGGAAATTCCAGTTTGAGCACTTATTTCCAATACTCTGTCCGGGATACTTGTAGTTATATATCAATAACTAAAAGATCTTTTTAAAAAAAAATTTTTATTGACTTTTAGAGAGAGAGGAAAGAAAACAGAGAAGCATTGATTAATTGGTACACATCATTTATGCCTTCATTGGTTGATTCCTTTTTTTAAATTTAAATTCTTTATTGTTTAAAGTATTACATATGTCTCCTTTTTCCCCCATTGACCTCTCTCCCTGGCCGCTCCCACCCCCAGCACATGCCATCACCCCATACTGTCTGTGTCCTTTGGTTATACTTTTATGCATGCATAAAAGTCTTTTGGTTGATCTCTTACCCCCGCCTCCCTCAACCCTTCCCTGCCTTCCCTGTGAGGTTTGACCTCAATGCTTCTATGTCATTGGTTGATTCTTGTATATGCCCTGACTGGGGATCAAACCTGCAACCTTTTTGGTGTATGTGACAATGCTCCAACCAACTGAGCCACCCAGAAGGGTCTATAAAATTTTTTTTTAATAGTCATAGAAATAATTTCATGACTCTTACTAGTCTTAAACCACAATCTTGATTTGTAGTATTGGAGCTCTAATTTTATTCTTTTTTGTGTGTGTTTCTTGGTTTTAATATGTTGGTGCAAAAGATGATTTTTTAAATTTCTGTTTAGTACATTATTTTGCAATTAAGTGTTACTCTTTTGATGGAATGTATTTTTAGAAATGGTTATGAGGGCTAGTCTTATATGCTTGCATTTTCGTATTCAGTGGATTTTTCTTTAAAACTTCAGTTACTAAATTCAAACTGCTCTGACTGAGGCACTATGTTAGGTATACTTTGGATTTCATGGCACCAGGGTGAGCATATGAACAGTAACAGATGGATATATAGAAAGAGCCTGGATGAAGGATTATAGTTAAGCAGAGCAGCAGTGCATGAACTTAGGACAGGAGTTGGGATGCTAATGATTAAGTTGGAGCAGTGGTGAAGCAATGTGATTGGTGAAGGTTTTCCAAGTGACTGGGTTCTTGACTGATGTTCCCCATTTATAGGTTTTATTGTGTCAGCAAAAATTACTGCTTATGGTATAAGAAGAGTATAAAAATGGCACAAATATATGAAATGCTATGTTTTTTTAAGTTTTAAAATTAGTTAATATGTGTAACCGTATTTAAACATTAGATTTATTTTTAATAATTCTTAAAATCTTTCAGGAAAAGATTTAATAAACCTGATTTAAAATGTTGTTTATAAAGCCATTAGTAATAACCATAAAACAGTGTGGAATTATTATGGAATTCCCCCTTTTTAGATCCAATATTTAAGTAAAACAACTTTTCTTTTAATTTAAGGCTTCTTTTAAATGTTTTTTGTGTTGTTTTTAAATCACAATATTGGCATAAAATTTTCTTAGGGGGGATGGATGCCTTTTATAAATTTTATATTGTAGTATTTTGTGTAACTATTTTTTGTTTTAATGTACCTAGTGTAAAACCCAAAACTAGAATTTCTAGTTTGAGATACATTTTTTCGTTCTCATTTTACTCACTTGGCAACAGGGCCCTTTGCTGCTTAATTTGCTGTTCGTATGTATCTCAAGTGAGGTAATTTAAAAGGAAATCAGCTCTGTTCATGAACCAACATAAATGTTAGCATTCAGTGCCTGCCTTGTCACAGGTCATGTGAGATTCCAGAGTGCAGAAGTCTCAGAATGTGAGCTGTAGGGCTCAAATGATTTACTTTTAAGCATCATTTTCTACTACAGACATTTGTAGAAGCAAGACAGGATTATAAATCAGATAGGTGCTGACAAATGACTTTCTTAGAAAAACCATACTCAGTTTAAGCTTCATTTTTCATATGTAACTTTACAGTTACCTATTTTGTGTTTTTTTTCCTCCAATATTTTAACATAACTCTAATCCAGGGAGCTAGGTTCTAGATTCCAAACCTATTTAAAGGAGCAAAATATCATGTTTATCTTCTATTAAATTTAACTATCAGTTGAAGTCTTATAATAATGCATGTCAAGATGAAAATGTGTACATTTTTAAGAACTTAGATTTTATTTGACTTTCAGTGATATTCTTAAACTTTTGTGTATGTTTTGTTGCTATTTCTGTTCTTATTGTTTTCTTTTAGGAAAATAAAATTAATCTTGGTTTTCCAGGCAGAAAGTAGCTATGGAAACTAACAATGTGTAATAAAATACCAAATAACTTTCTAAAAATGTTTTTATTTGTTTAGGCTATTCTATAAACACAAGTTTTTCTTTCTCCACCATAGGACAAAATACGAACAGAAAGTTACCGAGATTTTATATACCAAAATCCACATATCTTCAAAGACAAAGTGAGTGTCATAGGCTACAGAATTGTACATTTCATGCAGATCTTGGCAAGTAGAAATCCTCTCTTGAGTTATTGTGATAGCTATTGATTTAGTGAACTCCGGCTTTATTTCATGGAAGACTTTTATGATGTTGCTCTGTGGTTCAGAATACTGATAACAGAAATGCTGTTTGGTACTGTTATCATTCAGTATATTCTTTAACTGAAATCATTAATTACAGTGACATAGCTTAGTTAAACTTTGGTTACCCAGATGATATTACTTAAACCATATTTTTTATTTTCTGTGCTTCTTGTGAATTTCAAATATCTGATAAACCCCATATCAAAGCCCACTTTGCATTAATATTCCAGTTTGTTATTTAGTTAAAAATTAATAATTTTAAGAAGTTACTGGTATGTATGGATAAATAATGTAAGGTAGAGTTTATATTATGTGCTTTCTTTTAAGACCTCATTTATTTGCCCCTTAATGAGACACTTTAAATTTTTCAATTAATCTTCATACTGCCTCAGGTTATTTCAAAGATGATCTTTCACACTCTGTGTGTTTATGTTTGAAATTTGTATAATTTGTTTTTCCTCGTGAATTTTAAAAAATATATTTTTATTGATTTCAGAGAGAAAGAGAGAGGGAGAGAGAGATAGAAACATCAGTGATTAGAGAATCATTGATCATTGATCGGCTGCCTCCCGCATGCCCCCCATTGGGGATTGAGCCTGCAACCCGGGCATGTGTCCTGACCAGGAATCAAACTGTGACCTCCTGGTTCATAGGTTGATGCTCAACCACTGAGCCATGTCCACTGGGGAAGACAGAATTTTTTAATAGTTTTTCTATTTACATGCAAGTGCTGGAAAAATTTTATTTAATATATATGTCTAAAAAAAACACTTCGGCCCAGCCATTGTGGCTCAGTGATTGAGTGTTGACCTATGAATGGTTGAATTCTCAGTCAGGGCATATGCCCGGGTGGGGTGCCAGCTCCATCCCCAGTAGCGGGCGTGCAGGAGGTAACCAATCAATGATTCTCTCTCATTGATGTTTCTCTCTATCCCTCTCCCTTCCTCTCTGAAATCAATTTAAAAAAATTTTTAAAAGTTAGAATTAAAACAACACTTTGTTTTTAGTGAAGCAGTTACTGGTATGTTACCATTAGAAATTTTGCTTTATATTTATAATGAGATTATGCTCAGATTTTAATTTTATTTTTTCTTATTATCTGAACATAGAAATTAAGCATGTACTGGTCTGGGAATCACTAGTCTTGCCTGGCTTCTCAGGAACTAGCTATTTAATAATTTTAAAGAAGTGAATGTTTTTGAGCCTCATCTGTAAAATGGTTTTTAAAGCCCTTTTGGTTCTAAAATTCTATTATTTTTGTTATAACAAAAGCACCATCATTGTCTTTCTTTGACTTATCTTAATACTTTTTGCTATGTATATATAACATAAGAACTTAAGTGAAGGTAAGTTAGGATCACAAGATTAATCATTGAAAAATTACATAACTATGAATATTTCTATGTATATGGAGCACATCTTACTGGGTTCATAGACCTTATACACAGTCACTTTCTGCTTCTTGTTTTTCATTTGTGATAGTATTATGGAAATGTTGTATATATTATATATATTTTCAGACAAAATACATGACCGGGGAAAGCATAAAATGTTTATTACTATTTTGTCTTCTGTTTGCTGCTCTTACTGAAGATATTAAATCTGCCAAAGTCAGAAAAGAGCTTATTAATAAGTTGGGAGTATATTTCTTTAGTTCTTTGCTTAAGACGCTTTTATTTAACTTATCGATGTGCAGTTAGTTTTGCTTGGCATTTATGGTTTCTCAAAAATATACTGTAATGTAAAATATTACATATATCAATTTCTAACTCCTTAAAGCACATTCAAGGGATGATTTTATGTAATAACAAATATTAAATCTAGGGCTCATATTTTTCAATCATTTGGGATACTTTCCTATTATACTATGGGTACAGATTTAGAAAATATACTACCATATATTTAAATAGCATTTGATAATTTATAGGTTACTTTCAAACATGTTGCCTCATTGTTCCTATACAATATTCTATTTACCTCCATTTCACACATGAGGAATCTTAACGCCAATAGGGTAATTGACTTTTCCTAAAATAGGCCATTAAAAATAAACAAACGTGAAGGGTTTTAGTCCTAGTCTAGTGCCCTTACCCTATACCACTACACTTTAGTACCATTATGTTGAAATAGAATGAGTAATTAGGGTCGCATTCATTAGTTATATTTTAAGTCACACTATTTTTTATATAGGTCATACAGTTTCTGTTCACAAAATTACTTATATATAATTCTTTTAAAATGTATGAAATAGGGCTCTCCTAAGTTTTATTACCATTGTTTTTGCTTGCTTTATCTCCATTAGGTAGACAAACTTTATTTTCACAACACTAGCTTCTATATCATATTACATAGTGCAAGAAGAGATTTATTTTTCAAAAAGATGTTATACTTAAAAATGTGTTCCTTCCTCCATTCCTTTCCTTCTCTGTCCATCCTTCCCTTCCTGCCACTTTCCCTTCATTCCTTTCTTAATACTGTTTCAATTCACAGCTCCTGTGGAGGCCATATGGTTTCTCAGATTTAATTTAACTTTGGGTGGCATTTAATTGTGTTATCATCCATTTGTAATTAATTTCCATTTGTGGTCCATTGAAGAAATTCACAGTGAGGTGCCTCCTTTATGCTTTTGATTATGATCTATAGTTAAAATTCACTTTTTTCTTTGAAAAAGTGAATCAAATTCTTTCATGATTTTATGTGTTAGTTTATTCTGTTATCATTTGTACCTCTTTGATTCTATCAAGTTTTAGTTTATTTCCTCACTTATCTAATTCCCAGCTAGATATAATAAGCTAGAGGCCTGGTGCATGGATTTGTGCACCGGTGGGGTCCCTCGGCCTGGCCTGTGCCCTCTCATAATCCAGGACCCCTCGGGGGATGTCAGATAGCCGGTTTCAGCCTGATCCCCGCAGGCCCGATCCAGACAGGAGGGGGCCCGATCCTGTGCATTGAGCATCTGCCCCCTGGTGGTCAGTGTGCATCATAGCCACTGGTCGTTCGGTTGCTTAGGCGTTTATACTGTATATATTGATAGATAATTAAGATAAAATTAAAAATATAATTTAAAATACTGTAGGCTTTAGAAACAGATTGACCTGTTTGAATGCTAGCTTTACAAATTACCATGATCCTGGACCTGTTTCTTCCCCTCTCTGACGTTCACTTTCCTCATTTGCAAAATGAGGATTAAATAAATTATATATATGCATATATTATATATGTTTGTGTGTGTGTGATAGTCTTGCAAAAGAATACAAACTCTAATTGGAGTGTATAATACATATCCTTTTGTACTTAGCTTTCATCACTCAGTTTTTTTTAGAGATAATTCTTTTTTTTAAATCCTCACCAGAGGATATGTTTTTATTGATTTTTAGAGAGATAGGAAGGGAAAGAGAGAGAGCCTCTTTTGTAAGTTTACTAATCCCATTCATAAGGGCTCCGTCCTTATGACCTAATCACCTCCTAAAGGCCCCAGCTTCTGACACCATCACCTTGGGGTTTAGGATTTCAATACATAAATTTTGGTAGTGGGAGGGATGGCATACACAAGCATTCAAACTATAGCAACCATATATCAAATCAGTGGGGGAAACAGGCTTTTTAATAACATGTTGGGACAATTGGTTAGCCTTCTGAACAGAAGTAATTTTGGAACCATACCTCAGTGTATACCATGATAAGAAAACAAACTGTATTAACGAAACTATAAATGTACTAGAAGGAAATGTATAAGGATGAAATAGGAGAGAACATAGGGAAGATCATTCTAATTATGATCAAAATCCATAAGTCATAAAAGAAAAGAGTAATGAGTTTGACTGTTAGTAAAGAATTTCTTCATAGCAAAAAATCACTGTAAGCAGAATAAAAAACAAATATATGCTGAGCAAAAACATTGCAAGTCATATTGTAGAAGTATAATCTCCTTGATTTACAAAGAACTCTTATTTGATAAGACTTGGTAAGAAATATTTGATTAGAAAATTGATAAGAAAAAGACTAGTAACAATGGAGAAAGGATACAAGTAGATAGTTCACATAATAAAGAACTATAGATGGCTCTACAATACAGTATATAGAATGATGCTAAACTCCACGATAATGGAAATGCATATTAAAACTGAACTGGTATATTATTATTTTACATTTGCCAGATTGGCAGAATACAAAAGTTTATCTGTTCCATGGGCTAGTCTCGCCTATGAGGAAATTGGTACTTAGACATTGCTGGTTGCAGTCTTCACGAGTAGAATTGCCCTGTGAGGGGCAATTTGGTTATGGTAAACAGGGTTATAAATATGTATATACTCTCTGACACATTTTCACAGTGTTTTCACGTCTAAAAATATATCCTATTGATTTACTCATGTGTGAATGGGGTTAGATATGAGGTTACTTACAGCATTGTCATAGTAAACTTTCAGAAGGTCGACTGTCTGCCCCCTGGTGGTCAGTACACATCATAACGAGCAGTTGAGTGGCCTTAGCATATCATTAGCATATTATGCTTTGGGCTTTTATTATATAGTAGGTCCTCGGGTTATGTCGGAGATCCATTCGTACAGCGCGATGTAACGCAATTTTTGCCATAAGTCGGAACCCACCTATATAAGCACCTAGGCCACTCACATGGAGCACATACACAGCAGTAATGAAGTGAAACAGTAAAAAAAATTTAAAAGAAAGATAACAATTCCTGACCTTTACTTGCACATATGTACATACGTCGAAATGATGGAACTTTATTTTTTATAAATAAATGGGAGATGGCAATGTAACCACGAAATGACATACGTCGAGTCCGACATAACCCGAGGACTGCCTGTATAGGATTCATGTGACCATTTTTAACTCTTTTGAATCAGGCTATCATGCTTAAGTTAATTCCTGCCATTCAAACTTGAGATAGTTTATTTCTGTTAAAATTTAGAATTACTAAACCCAAATTAGTGCATGCATATAATAAGGAAATTAAAAGCAAGATACTTTTCTATTAAGTCTGTGGAAGTTGCTTATTTCATATAAAACATCTCTTAAATTTACATTGTTGTGTCCGATTGCAACAGACTATGGCCAGATACACTGTTATGAATTTAAAACAACCCATTTTAATGATATCCTTAGAAATTACCATATTTGATAAAGTTTTAAAATTTAATGATCAATTCGTAGTCAGAAATAGCATACTATATAAATAGAGTTTAAAATATTAGATCTTTTCGATAACATCTGTTTGTCTTTTAATTTTTATCACACTAGGTAGTTTTGGATGTTGGTTGTGGAACTGGAATTCTCTCTATGTTTGCTGCTAAAGCCGGGGCAAAGAAGGTTCTTGGAGTTGATCAATCTGAAATCCTTTACCAGGCAATGGATATCATAAGGTAGATGCATTTTAAGGCTTGGTTTAAGATTATTTTTAAGTTTGATGATTAACAGGTTTTCTTGTCTTTAGTAGCTAATGCAGACTCAAGACATTTATCTTTTAGTAAAAATTTATTCCAGAATAATAAGATTTACACATGTGTGATCTATGAGTAATCTTTTCACAGTTCTCATTGATGAAAGTTATTTTTATATAACTTTGTCTTTCCAGTTATAGCTATATGTATGCTAATCTATAATAATAAAAGCGAAATATGCTAATTAGACCAGACATCCTTCCAGATGTCCTTCCGGACGACCTTCTGGATGAAGCCAGTGGCCGGAAGGAAGCCCAGGTCTTGGGTGCCTGCCGGTGGCCGGAGGGAAGCCGGTGCTGGCAGCTGGGGGAAGGAAGGCCTACCCTTGCATGATTTTTGTTCATCAGGCCTCTAGTCCTATATAATAAAGAGGTAATATGCAAATTGACTGTCACTCCAACACACAAGATGGCCGCCACAAGATGGCCAGCAGGGGAGGGCAGTTGGGGGGACCAGGTCGGCAGGAGAGGGCAGTTGGGGACAACCAGACCAGCAGGGGAGGGCAGTTTGGAGTGACCAGGCCTGCAGGGAAGGGCAGTTGTGGGGGGGACCAGCCCTGCAGGGGAGGGCAGTTGGGGGGGACCAGGCCTGCAGGGGAGGGCAGTTGGGGGGGACCAGGCCTGCAGGGGAGGGCAGTTAGGGGTGACCAGGTTGGCAAGGGAGGGCAGTTGGGGGCAATCAGGTGGGCAGGGGAGGGCAGTTAGGGGTGACCAGGCTGGCAAGGGAGGGAAGTTAGGGGTGACTGGGTCAGCAGGGGAGGGCAGTTGGGGGCGACCAGGCCTTCAGGGGAGGACAGTTAGGGGTGACCAGGCCAGCAGGGGAGGGCAGTTGGGGGTGACCAGGTCTGCAGGGGAGGACAGTTAGGGGCGACCAGGCCGGCAGTGGAGGGCAGTTTAGGGGCAATGGGGCCGGCAAGGGAGCAGTTAGGTGTCGATCAGGCTGGCTGGGGGAGTGGTTAGGGGGTGATCAGGCTGGCAAGCAGAAGCAGTTAGGGGCTATCAGGCAGGCAGGCAGGTAAGCAATTGGGAGCCAGCAGTCCTGGATTGTGAGAGGGATGTCCGACTGCCCGTTTAGGCCCAATCCCAATGGGCCTAAACGGGCAGTTGGACTTCCCTCAAGGGGTCCCAGATTGGAGAGGGTGCCAGCTGGGCTGAGGGACACACACACCCGTGCACGAATTTCATGCACCAGGCCTCTAGTTATAACATAAAATTAGAAGTAATTGACATACATGATATTATTGTTAGAGGACTCTCTACAGACCTAAATATTCATATCAGTTATATTTCCTTTAGTAAATAGTAGTTAGACTAAACCCTAAGGGTATCCTTTTCTTTTTGATGATATTAGATTCCTTCACATTAAAATAAGTAAATTTAAAAATGGCTACAAACAAGGTAGAGTGGATTTAATTTTTCCTCTAAAACTTAATTTTATTCTCTAAAAGTATTTCCTCTCTTTGAGGAGGTAAGTTAGGTGATTGATTTTACGATTGGCTTATGTCCTAATAAAAAGACCTTTATTTGAACTACAGCTTATTGAACTAGATTTCTTTAGCTGTGTACCGTATTTTCCGGCGTATAAGATGACTTTTTAACCCAGGAAAATCTTCTATACGCCCAGTCGTCTTATATGCCGGAAAATACGGTACTTAACAAAAGCACCTTACATTTGTATCTTACAAGTAATTTTCAGGATAAATAATTAATAGGGGCCACTCAGCTACTCTTTTTCCCCCCAACTTTATTGAGAATTGTCACACAACACTGTGTAGGTTTGAGGTGTACAGTGTGTTGCTTTGATACATTTATTTATTGCAAAATGATTACACCATAGCATTATCTAATACCCCCATTGTGTCACATACCTACCATTTCTTTTTTGTGGTGATAACATTTAAGATCTACTCCCTTAGGAAGCTTAAGTACCGGCTGCTGTAATCACCATGCTGCACTGTACCTTAGACCCCCCCACAACAGCAATTCTTAAATGATCTTCACTGATATTTATGTTCTATTTTTAAAATTGAATAATATTTATCTTTTCTGGTTAGTATAACATTTAAATATGATTATGTAAAATGTTTAAATTTTTGGATATTATGTCATAATATAAAAGTATAGATTTGTGGTTAAGAACACATGGTTTGAATCAGCCTTGGATTCAAGTTCTCCCTCTACCATTTGAATTTTGATTATATGTAACCTTTTTGAAATCTTAGTTATTTCACTGTCAAAATGAAAATAATAATGCCTACCTCATCTGGTTAGGAGTAAGGTAAATAAGTTATGAGTAAAATATACATACAAGTTTTTGGCATACTCCCTGGCGTGTAGTAGGTATTCAAAAGTTAGCTATTATTACTGTTAATTAACAAGTGCCAAATTAATTTTAATGAAAAAAACTATTGATCTTGCTTAGATTACTCATAGATATAAGTTTGTGGTTATGATTTTCATATTGGAGAATATGCATATACATATATATGGATGTATATGTGTATCCTATCTAATAAGGAGGGAATATGCTAATTGACTGTCATGCCCTCAAAGATGGTGGCACCCACAGCCACAAGATGGTGGCACCCAGTCCCCTTAGCCCCGCCACGTGCCTGCCTCCGTAGTCCCCCAGCCACCCAGGGCAGCCCGAGGTGCAGGCAAGCTTGGATGGCAGCTGCCCAGCCACCCAGGGCCGCCCGAGGCTCAGATAACCGGGGCCGGCCGAGGCTTGTGCTACCAGCAGTGGCAGCAGCAGAGATGTGATGGGGCGTCGCCTTCCCTTGATCGCTGTGTTGCCTCCCGCCCCTGAGGGCTGGACTGTGAGAGGGGGCAGGCTGGGCTGAGGGACTCCACCTGCTCCAGTGCATGAATTTTCATACACCGGGCCTCTAGTATATACACTGAGTGGCCAGATTATTATGATCTCTGAATGCATAATAATATGGCCACTCAATGTGTATATATATATATTAGAGGCCTGGTGCATGAATTCGTGCATGGGTGGGGTCCGGCCAGCCTGGCCAGGGGGAGGGGACATGGGCAGTTGGCCGGCCTGCCTGCTGGTCGAACTCCTGGTTGAGGGAACAATTTGCGTATTAGCCTTTTATTATATAGGATATACACTGAGTGGCCAGATTATTATGCATTCAGAGATCATAATAATATGGCCATTCAGTGTATATATATATATATATATATGCAGTTCCATAATTTAGTAAAAAAAATTTTCTAGTTCTTATACTACCATTTAGTATGACATCATCATTTTTGGGGGGCCATAAAGAGCATCCTCACTTGCTTGGGCATTGCTATCCAAACAATATGAGTACCATGTCCCAAAGAAAAGATTGTTTTAGAGGATTATCAAAAATGTATTGTTGATAATAAGATTATAGTAAGAATTTCTATTAGACGTTCTCATCTTATGAAAGACCATGTCTATGTATTAATTTGTCATTTTTTTATTTCTATAAAGCAAAACTAGATGTGCTCTCATTTTAATTTCTTTATGGAAGAAAAGAATAGTGATAATACTCATTTTATTTCGTATTGTTTTGTTTCACTTTGATTCACTTTCCTTATTTGTAGTGGAGCCAGGGTTACATGCCAGGCAGTCTGATCCCACAGTCCATCTTCACAGTCAGTTGGTTGCTTTCAATAGTTTGATTTTACTTAGAAGCTATAGACTTTGAAAATCACGCCTTTTTGTTTGGATAAGTCAACATTGTACCGTTTCTTCAGAAATGTTGTCCTTTGTTTTTTACGTTGTGAAAAGCTAGCTGTTTCCATTGTGTTCATAAGCATCTCTTTGTCTTCCATTCACAAACTTGAAATTTACACTGTAAAGTGAATTAACCTTTGTTATTCTGTTTGCAAATCTAGTATATTTATCTTGGCACCAGTGCCTCAAATAATACTTTCTATTTGGTTGGTTATGTTTCTAAAATGATTATTTATTACAGCTATCCTGCCAAAATATAACTCTTTTCTGTATTGTATTTCACAGTCTCTATTCTCTTACACTATAAAACTTGAAACTTTAGCCAGTTTTATTCTGTACTCATTCTCCTCCCTTGAAATCTGCTCTCAACATCTCTTACAGTTGTCTATTATTGCATACTAGAGACCCGGTGCACGAAATTCAAGCCCGGGGGGGTGGGGTCCTTCAGCCCGACCTGCACCCTCTTGCAATCGGGACCCCTTGCGGGATGTCTGAATGCCGGTTTAGACCCAATCCTGGGATCAGATCTAAACCGGCAGTCGGACATCCCTCTCACAATCTGGGACCGCTGGCTCCTAACTGTTGGCCTGCCTGCCTGCCTGATAGCCCCTAACCACTCTGCCTGCCTGATTGCCCCTAACCGCTCACCTGCCTGCCTGATCACCCCTAACCACTCGCCTGCCTGCCTGATCGCCCCTAACCGCCTCTGCCTCGGCCCCCACCTGCCGCTGCAGCCCCCTCTGCCTTGGCCCCTGCCACAGCTTTGTCCGGAAGGACATCTGGAATGATGTCCGGAAGGTCGTTCAGCTGTCCAGTCTAATTAGCACATTACGCTTTTATTGTTATAGATTGTGGCTTTCTAGAACTACCATCAGTCAGTGAAAACAGCTCTTCCAATTAGCAGGCTATGAGTTGTCTTTAGCTCTTCTGAAACTTCTTTCTCTGTCAGAAATCTGTCACAGCAGAATTTCCATAAAACTCCATAAGGTTACATCTGTAAAAACACTTTACATGCTAACAGGTAGATACTTTTTAAATGCATATTTCATTATTCTTTTAAATATATTCCACTTACAATCCTTGAATTGTGTTCAACATAATTTTGATCTCTTTTCTCTATTTAGAAAAGAGATCTAACATCTCTAAAGAAATGAGTTTAGAATGAAGTTTTTTTTAATAAAGTGATATATATATATACTAGAGGCCCAGTGCATGATTTAATCATGCACCTGGTGCACCAGCGGGCTGGCTGTCCGCCGGTGCACCAGGCCTTCCGAAAGCCTCCGGCGCGGCGGAGGCTTTCGAAAGTCCTTGTGCCGGAGCAGACAGCCGGCCAGCTCCCCCGCTTTGGCTTTTGATCGTGGGGGAGCTGGCCGGCTGTCCGCCGGTGCGCCAGGCCTTCCGAAAGCCTCCGGCGCAGCCATGACACAGACGCTGAGCTCGCAGCGCCACTGGCGCTGCGAGCTCAGCGTCCTGCTGGCCCAATCAGCTACCCCGGCCACCCTGAGTCCCGCCCCCTGTGCCTCCTGCTGGCCCAATCGTGAGCGTAGCGGAGTGATGGTAATTTACATATTACCATTTTATTATGTAAGGTGTGTGTGTGTGTGTGTGTGTGTGTGTGTGTGTGTGTGTATACATATCTCAGGGCTTATATGTATAGTATATATTAATTATAAATAAGAAGAGAAAAAGGTAAGACTTATAATTCTGAGGTTGCAGACATGTATAAAGAAGAGTATAGATGTTCAAAGATGTTATATTAGCAGGACCAAATAGAGCTCAATGTGATACATAGAAGGAATGAGAAATTGTTTTTTATTCTTGCTGTCATATTTGGAACACTGCAGTACATGATCATTTTAGAAACATAAACCTACCTAAGGATAGCAAAGCCATTCAGTTGCCAGACAATTGTACATTTTCACGCTCAGGAAGCAGAGGTAGCTTCTGGTAATATTTTTATTATTTTGGTTGTTTTTCATCAGCTCTGTCATGGAATTGCTCATTATTCAGACTTTTGAATGTTATTGCAGAGGAGTTTTCGTAAGAAGGTTGATCCATCATATAGCTGCAATGCAATATTTTCAATCTCAGTATGACATTAAAGATGAAATCTTTCATATTGCCTGTGTCTAGGATACTGTTAGAAATGAAACATTAAGAAAAGCTAAGAGAATATTTTGATCTGTTGTTATGTTTATGTGTCCTTCTTTTGTTTCTAAGATAGGAGTTTTATCTTCTTAATCTTTTTATCCCTAACACCTAGCAAATTGATACATGCTAGATGGTGAATAAAGGCTTTTTAGAAGAATAAAGTAACAACATAATGATTTAAAAAGTAGTGATATTATGTGTGTGTGTGTGTGTGTGTGTGTGTGTGTGTGTGCGTGTGTATGATGGGGAACAAGAGAACAAAATACATCAGGATAAAATTCTTAAAGTAAGGGATGTTCCTTTATATTTTGTTTCTAAATTTATTTTTTTAAATATTTTTTTATTAATTTCAGGGAGGAAGGGAGAGGGAGATAGAGATAGAAACATCAATGATGAGAGAGAATCATTGATTGGCTGTCTCCTGCACACTCCCCACTGGGAATTGAGCCCGCAACCTGGACATGTGCCCTTGACCGGAATCGGACCTGGGACCCTTGAGTCGGCAGGTCGACACTCTATCCACTGAGCCAAACAAGCTAGGGCTTTGTTTCTAAATTTAATAGAAATTACAGAAAAGTGAGTTTAAACTGAACAGAATTTTGAACCACTGATGAGGCTAAAATGACAAAAAATATTTTACTGCTCAGAAGACACAGAATTCTAATGAAGGTTGTCAAGACACCTTATAAGGAAACTAAAATCATATCTTCTCCCACCCTCCCAACTCCTTAATTTCCTGTCCACTCAGTGGTCCTGTTTGGGGAGGTCCCATGATTACCTAACTAGTTCAGTGGCTCCCTAGAAGAACTCACGTGACTTAATAGAAAGTTGTATTCACAGCTAAGATTTATTACAGCAAAGAATATAGTCCAGTGGCAGCAAGAAAAGGAGAGCCATTACTAAAGAGGTCATGTACAGGCTCCCAAGTAATCCCTCTTTCTCTGTAAGAGTACAGACGTACTTTTCTCTGTACCCGTGAACTTCAGAGGTCCTTGTAAGATGTCTCTACCCAAGGAAGTTGGCTTGAGTTTTAGAGTTCATAGTTTTCAAAGGGCTGGTCACATAGGCAGCACATACTTGCTTTGTGACCAGCCATAGTGTAAACCCATGTCAGATACCAGGTGCACATCAGTAATCTTCATGTTTACTTTAAATATGCTGTCATCCTGGGTTATCTTGGTTCATGGCTTCAGGTATATGGAATAGCATCATTACCCAATAACTATGCGAATGCCTTAATTCACATTCTTACATTTCCCACCTGAATTAATGCATCTGCATGTAACTGACTCAGTTATTTGTTCTTTGTCTTTGCTTCCCACAGTTCTCTGTCATTCATTCTCTCTAATGCAGCCAATTTGACTTCCCTACCCAATTCTCCTCCCTTTTAAATTAAAGAAAGGGGAGATGTTTTTATGTTAAGAAGACATAAGAGAGAATAGAGAAGAACTGACAATTACCTATGATCTTGTTATGAGATAGGAAAGTGTTGATTTTTCTAACAAATTTCCACTCAAAAATTAGTAATTTCTTTGCCTATTGGATTAGTTAAGAGATTTACTTAAGGTACCTTTTTATATTGCAATGTCATATTTCTATAGGTTAAAGCTATGATAGTATTTGAGCAGGTGCTTCCAGAGATAGAATTCATTTAGAATGTTTTTATGCTAAAAGTAAGGTTTAGTGAGAAGCTACTTGAGAACAGTACGTAAAATCTATAGTTTTTTTTTCATGAATGAGATATTAGATGGTGATTAAGGTAAATAGTCTCATGAAAGAGGTTATCTATGTAAATGATATCTGTGTTAAGCTGTTTTAATACAGAATTACTGGGAATTATGGTCTTTGTCATTTATTTTCTGTGTATTCCCTGAAATCTTAATCTTTCCTGCTATATTTATATTTGAACAAGTAATTACTGATGCAAATAGGATTATGACTTGTAGGAGACAATAAACAACCTGAGCAGATGGCCTCTTACAGAGCACATCTTGTTTCTGCATAAGCATTCTAAAGATAATTTTAGGCAATGGGAAAATTTTTCTCTTTTAAGAAGCTTGCTTTTGTTTGCTTTGAAGTGTTTGTAACTGTTAAAGCCTTAGTAAATATTTCAGTCAATAGTAAGCAATTGTAGCAATTTCTTCAGAAAGAATTATATTAAATATTTCCTTGAAAAAACTCAAATATGATATAGGCATCCTTTTTCAAACTTTTGTGTGAAATATAACACACATTAAGTGTATGAAACATAAAAATATGTTATAATATGAATAACTAACAAGAACTATAATGAATGTATTTTATTTTAGAATTCCACCCACCTCCATTTCAGTATACATAAATCTGACAAGGATTTTATCCAGAACATGTAAAGAACTCTTTAAAACTCAATTATAATGTTACAACTAAACCAAGTTTTAAAATGGGCAAAAATTTGCACAAAAGACAGTACAGGAAAATGACCATTTGGCATATTAAAATATGCTTGGTTATTAGGAAAATGCAATGGTGAAATCTCACCATGCAGTTACATTTAAAATATTATTAATGCTAAATATTGACAAGGATTTGAATGACCATGAATGCACATATATTGTTGGTGGGAATGTAAAATTATACATACACTTTGTAAAACAAATGGGCAGTTTCTTTAAAATATTAGATATACATTGCCATTCGACAGAGCAATTCTACTTGCACACAAATATTTATAGCAGCTTTATTCTTTATAGCTCAAAGCTGGAGACAGTCTAGAATTCCATTCACTGTGGTGTGGATAAATAAAATTGTATTTTATCATGCAGTGACATACAACTCACCAATAAGAAAGAATGAACTACTTACATACACAAAAATATGTATGAATCTAAAAGGTATGCCTGTTGAAAGAAACCAGACACAAAAGGATACATTCATTATGATTCCATTTATATGAAACTCCTCAAAATACAAATCTAAGATATAGTGGAAGGGAAGAAAATCGGTGGTTGCCTGTAGATGGGAAGATTTTCTGGGAAGGAGCACCTATGAATCTTTTCGAGGAGATAGAAATGTTCTATATATTGATGATGATGGTGGCCACCCAAGTATCTCAATTTTAAAATTCAACAAAATTTACCCTTACAATGAATGTATTTTATTTTATGTTAAAAATACCTTGATGAAGTTGAGGGGGAAATTTTCTTTTTGTTAGCAGAAAAAAAAATCCTTTATAATTCACATGTACGTCCTCTGATGATTGAGAATTTATTTAACTAGATTTAAACTTAGCTTGCTTTTAGCATTTTGAAATGATCTCTTTAACTCCTTACTTATTTCATATTACAAAAGAGAGGGTGAAAAGTATGTGCTAATATTATAATCAAACATATAAAAATATCTAATGAATGTCATTGGACAAAATTAATTTTTGATTGGAGCACAATTTAAAGTTTTATACAGCATACATCATTTTGTTATTATGTTAATATCATTACCATTATGTAGTGCTTGAAGATATATATAGCTTTCATAAATATTTGAACCTCATAGTAAGTTGTGACATGGAGAGAGCAGGTATCATTATTTTCTTTTACACATGAGCACATAGGCTCTGTGAGATTATTATAATTCACTGAAGATCACTTAGCTGACAAGTGCTAGAGAATCTGGGATTCAAAGTAAGGGCTTCTGGCTTCTAATTCTCTCTTCAATATGACACACTTCCCTTTAAAACATACTTTTGTTGGCTAGTCTGTCTGTCTCCATCCCTCCCTTAAAAAAAAGACCTAGTAACTTCATTGACATCTACTCTTGATAAAATTAGAATTTCTTTTCAGGATGAATTTTTTTTTAAATCCTCACCCAAGGATATCTTTTTATTGATTTTTTAGAGATAAAGAGAGAGACATCAAGACATCAATCAGTTGCCTCCCATACAACCAGAAAGCTAGGTATGTGCCTTGACCATGTGCCCTGACCGTAAATCAAACCCACAACCTCTTGGTGGAGGGGACAATGCTCCAACCAACAGAGGCACCCCGCCAGGGCTCAGGATGAAGTTTTAAATATTTGTTCAGTGTATTGTAATATTAACTAACAATAATCCTGGGCATTCATGAAGTGACCAAAAATTAATTATATGCCCAGGAAATAAACTTTGAATATACTTTCAGTTCCACAAAATAATTTGAAAAGTTGTCAAGAAATTATGTAATTTAACTAGTTTTCAGAATCTGTTTAACATACTAATTTAATTCATTATGATAATTTTCAGACTAAATAAACTTGAAGATACTATCATACTAATTAAAGGAAAGATTGAAGAAGTTCATCTTCCTGTAGAAAAAGTGGATGTTATTATATCTGAGTGGATGGTAAGTATCGGTAGAAAAAGTACTTTTTAAAAAATATATATATTTTATTGATTTTTTACAGAGAGAAAGAGAGAGGGATAGAGAGTTAGAAACATCGATGAGAGAGAAACATCGATCAGCTGCCTCCTGCACACCCCCTACTGGGGATGTGCCCGCAACCAAGGTACATGCCCTTGACTGGAATCGAACCTGGGACCCTTGAGTCCACAGGCTGATGCTCTATCCACTGAGCCAAACCGGTTTCAGCTAGAAAAAGTACTTTTATTGGTTTAAAAAAAACCGGTAAGGTAGCAGTTTTCTGCATTTAATTTTATTTGATAAATGGCAGAATGGTGGCATTATTTTTAAAGCGGCTGTAATTTTTCTGTGGTACTTGATTCTGAAATAGCTCTTATTTACTGGCCATTTATAATCTTTTTTTAAAAAGCATAAATCAACTTTATTTTTTTTACTTTTAAAGTCATAATAATTACTGTATTATTTTTCTACTTTCTAAATTTTAGAGACCTAAATATGTTTGCCTAAAAGCCTCCACAGACTAATAAGGACTTACTAGTACTATTTTATCAAAATTAACATGATGTTGCTGATCTGTTAGGCCATACTATCAGTGTCTTTTATTACATAAAGTAGAATTTATTGGCATTATTAAAATAATAAAATTAAGGTACACTATAGAACTTTATAATTTACTTTTGAAATAAGTCAAAGCAGAATATTTATTTTTAAATCTGTAAAGTAAAATTGATATTATTTGACAACTGATTTGACTTATTGATATGCCAATTTGATGAAGATAAGATATATAGTATTTCTACATGGACAAAATTTTAGCCATTTAGACAGTTTTAAGTTTTTGTAAACTGTATTTGAGCCCTAGCCAGTTTGGCTTAGTGGATAGAGCGTCGGCCTGTGGACTGAAGGGTCCCAGGTTCAATTTCAGCCAAGGACCCATGCCCGGGTTGCTTGCTCAATCCCCAGTGGGGGGCGTGCAGGAGGCAGCCGATCAATGATTCTCTCTCATCATTGTTGTTTCTATCTCTCTCTCCCTCCCCCCTCCTCTCTGAAATCAATAAAAGAAATATATTTAGAAAAAACAAAACAAAAAAACTGTATTTGATACATATATTTTCATTAAATGAATTTATCAAAAAATTAAAAATAATTATTTTATTTTATAATTATAAATTTTGAATAAACAGAATTCTAGCCAAATAGCTGGGATTTCAGGGAGATTTTGAAATGTTCAGATTTAATGTAGTGTTAAGTTCCAATCTGGAGCCAGTGACAGTCATCATTGCTACTCTTTTGTACATGAAATAGTGTGTTGATTTTTTAATGCCTCTTAACCTTTTTTATAGTTTCTAATGTTTTGACTTTCTGGGCTGCACTCTGGATAATTTTTTTCATTTCAGTCCACCAATTTACTAATTCTTTCTGAAGTTATTTCTTTTTTTCTTTTTTAAAAATATTTTATTGATTTCAGAGAGGAAGGGAGAGTGAGGGAGAGAGAGAGAGAGAGAGAGGGAGAGAGGAAGAGAGAGAGAGAGATGAGAATCATTGATCAGCTGCCTCCTGCACGCCCCGCACTGAGGATTGAGCCCGCAACCTGGGCATGTGCCCTTGACCAGAATCGAACCCGGGACCCTTTAGTCCGCAGGCTGACGCTCTATCCACTGACCGAAACCGGCTAGAGCTCTAAAGTTATTTCTAATGATTTGTTAAACTCATCCATTGAATTTTTTATTTCAATTTTGTTTTAGGAGTTTTTTGTTGTTGTTCTTTTAAAATTTTGCTCGATTATTATCTTTAAGCTTCTTTCCATTTAATGAATCATAACATACTTATTTTACATTTTGTGTTTTTAATTGCAGTATTTGACATTTTTGCAGGGCTGCTTTTGCTATTGTTTCTGTTGCCCCTCACTCATGGTGCTTTGTTCTTGTGTATTTTGAGTGTTTAGTGCTATTTAATGGCTATATATTTTCCCAGGAAATTACCTGTGGAAAATTCTTTTATGCCTGGGTTTTACCTTAAATGATTTGCACTTTTTTCCCCCATATTGCCATGTATCTGGGATAATGACACAGTAAATGCAAAGCCATTGCATTTAATTTTAATATTATAAAAACAGTTGACTAAGGAACATTTTAATGTAAAAAAATATAGAATGAATGTTTCACTGAATTTCATGCACCCATCATCTAACTTATCAGCATTTGCCCTTTTTTGTTTTATCTGTCTCCATGCTATTACCCTTTTCTTGCTATCTCTAACTGATAAGGACTTTTAAAAATATATATGTATATATTCGTTATGCCATTGTGAAGTCTAACAAAATTATCAGTGTAGCCACAATTCCATGTTACATGAAAAATTCCTTAATATCTAGTCTGTGTTCACATTTCCCTGATTGTTTCATGAATTTTGTTTTCACACTTCATTTTTTTGAATTAGGATCTGAGTTGGGTCCACATATTGCATTTGATTATTTGTTTTATAAATTTTTATTTCAATTAAGCTTTTATTTGAGATAATTATAGATTATCACATGCAATTATAAGAAATAATACAGAGATCCCTTATACTCTTTACTCGTTTCTGTCAATGAGAATATCTTGAAAAACTATTACACAGTAGAGCAACCAGGATCTTGATATTGATACCATTGAGATACAGAACAGATTACTGGCAACCAGTAATCTGTTCTGTTCTCAATTTCTATAATTTTGTCACTTCAAGAATGTGGTGCAAATGGAATCATGCAGTATGTAACCTTTTGGGATTGGCTTTTTAAAATTAATATAATTCCTTGGAGATTAATCCAAATTATGGTACCTATCAATAGTATGTTCCTTATTTCTGAGTAGTATTACATGATATGGATGCATCATGGCTTAACCATTTGACTTTTGAAGGATATCCAGTTTGGGGTTTTGTCTCCTGTTTTCCTATGTTCATTCACTAGGTTTAGCAAATGCTTTCAAGGTGAAAGCCAGCTTACTGATGCATCTAACAAGATGTTCTTTTTATTTCTTCTATCATATTTGTTGTACTTAGAGCATCATTAGCTCCTAAAATGCATTGTGGCTGGAAATGGAATGAGATCTTGTTCTTTAAATTCTGAATCAGACTGTTAATATTGTTCATCTTCTCTTTAGCCTCAAAAGTGTATAATTTATAAGCATTATAGAATCACTCTGTTATATATGGGTATCTTAACATAATTTTCTTTAATAAAAGTGCTATCTAACAATATAATTGTATTTTTAAGAGAATATCTGGTTATAATTAACTAGAGGCCCGATGCACAAAATTCGTGCATGGGGGGATGGTGGTGTGTATGTCCCTAAGCCCAGCCAGCACCCTCTTCAATCTGGGATCCCTCTCACAATCCAGGACTGCTGGCTCCCAACTGCTTGCCTGCCTGCCTTCCTGATTGCCCCTAACCACTTCTGCCTGCCAGCGTGATCACCCCCTAACCACTCCCTTGCCAGCCTGGTTGCCTCTAACTGCCCTCCCCTGCAGGCCTGGTCCCTCCCAACTGCCCTCTCCTGCTGGCCTGATCACCCACAACTGCTCTCCCCTGCAGGCCTGGTCCCTCCCAACTGCCCTCCCCTGCTGGCCATATTGAGGCGGCCATCTTGTGTCCACATGGGGGTGGCCATCTTTGACCATATGGGGGTGGCCATCTTGTGTGTTGGAGTGATGGTCAATTTGCATATTACTCTCTTATTAGATAGGATGATTTTTATCAACCACTGTGGGGATTGGGAATCCTACCTAATAATAGACAAATATGCAAATTGACCGTACCTTCGTTATGCCCGCGATTGGCCAGGAGGCGCGGGGGGGGCAGGACTCGGGGTGGCCGGGACTCGGGGTGGCCGGGGTAGCCGATTGGGCCAGCGTCTGCGCCATGGCTGTGCTGCGGCACAGAAGGGGCCTCTGGGGCAGCGAGCTCACGTCCCACCGCGGACCATCCAAAGCGTGGGAGCTGGGTGCCTGTCCGCTCAGGCACCAGGCCTTTCAGAAGCCTCCGCCGCGCTGGAGGCTTCTGAAAGGCCTGGTGCACCAGCGATCAAAAGCAAAAGCGTGGGAGCTGGGTGCCTGTCCGCTCAGGCACCAGGCCTTTCAGAAGCCTCCGCCGCGCTGGAGGCTTCTGAAAGGCCTGGTGCACCAGCGATCAAAAGCAAAAGCGTGGGAGCTGGGTGCCTGTCCGCTCAGGCACCAGGCCTTTCAGAAGCCTCCACCCCGCCGGAGGCTTCTGAAAGGCCTGGTGCACCAGCGGACAGGCACCCAGCTCTCCCCCTAAACGTGCATGATTCAATCATGCACTGGGCCTCTAGTTCCATATAATAAACGCCTAATATGTTAAGTGTTCAACCATTCATTCCACTGTTCGACCAGTCACTATGATGCTCACTGACCACCAGGGGGCAGACGCTCTGACCGTTAGGTTAGCTTGCTGCTGGTGTCCGGCTGATTGGCCCTGGAGCCCTCCCATGGCCCCTCCCCAGCTGGCCCCAGTCGCCCCGATCCCCCCATCAGGACTGGACGGGCCAGACAAGCCCTGGATGAATCTGTGCACCAGGCTAGTTGTTTTAGAAAACTACATTCATCCTCTACCCTTGTCCTTGGAAACTGAGTCTGTGAGTCTGGAGTAAGATCCACATGTACATTTGGAAAGATCTCCAGGTGATTTACTTTTTCTTTTCTTTTTTTTTTGTAAACTTGCTGATTGGACAGTTAGCTGCAGTTTGGGGAAAAGGGCTAATTTGACTTGTCAGTCTTTTGTTGATTAAGTGAGAATGCCATCTAGTGGAGGAAAGACTTAAACTAATAAATGTGTTTCAAACCATTAGAAAAGTATGCAGAGGAAATCAGCTCTTGTTCTGAGTTATGTTCTCCACAAGTCCATGCCATTGAAAAATGAGAACTATGTTGTAAGGGATGAGAAGAGGATAAGGAAGTAGTCATGCAGGACAATAGCAAGTGCACATAATAGGTTCCTAATAAGTGGTAGTTATTACCATTATTCTCATTCTTGCATTGAAGCTAGTGATTAGTGAAATAATAATGAAGTAGGAGCTGCTCTGACAAATATTTGTGATATATATATAAAATTTATTTTTGTTTTTGGACTATGTAATAATACATAGAAGTTACAAATTTTGCCCCTTCCTATCACTCAGGACCTACCTTGAATCTGCCAATAAAGTCTGTTACCAGTTTTTAGTGTATCCTACCTGAAATATATATTTTTTAATTTAGTAAATCTTTATTGTTTAGATTATTACAATTGTTCCTCTTTTTCCCCTCATAGCTCCCCTCCACCTGGTTCCCACCCCACCCTCTGCCCTTACCTCCCCCCCCCCACTGTCCTCATCCATAGGTGTACGATTTTTGTCCAGTCTCTTCCCACACCCCCCACACCCCTTTCCACCCGAGAATTGTCAGTCCACTCCCTTTCTATGCCCCTGATTCTATTATATTCACCAGTTTATTCTGTTCATCAGATTTTTTATTCACTTGATTTTTAGATTCACTTGTTGATAGACATGTATTTGTTGTTCATAATTTTTATGTTTACCTTTTTCTTCTTCTTCCTCTTCTTAAAGAATACCTTTCAGCATTTCATATAATACTGGTTTGGTGTTGATGAACTCCTTTAGCTTTTTCTTATCTGTGAAGCTCTTTATCTGACCTTCAATTCTGAATGATAGCTTTGCTGGGTAGAGTAATCTTGGTTGTAGGTTCTTGCTATTCATCACTTTGAATATTTCTTGCCACTCCCGTCTGGCCTGCATAGTTTCTGTTGAGAAATCAGCTGACAATCGTATGGGTGCTCCCTTGTAGGTAATTAAGTGTTTTTCTCTTGCTGCTTTTAATATTCTCTCTTTGTCTTTTGCCCTTGGCATTTTATTTATGATGTGTCTTGGTGTGGTCCTCTTTGGATTCCTTTTGTTTGGGGTTCTGTGTGCTTCCCGGACTTGTAAGTCTATTTCTTTCACCAGGTGGGGGAAGTTTTTGGTCATTATTTCTTCAAATAGGTTTTCAGTATCTTGCTCTCTCTCTTCTTCTGGCACCCCCATAATTCGGATGTTGGTACGCTTGAGGTTGTCCCAGAGGCTCCTTACACTATCTTCAAATTTTTGGATTCTTTTTTCTTTTTGCTTTTCTGGTTGAGTGTTTTTTGCTTCTTTGGATTTCAAATGTTTGACTTGATTCTTGCAATCCTCTAGTCTGCTGTTAGGTCTCTGTATAATGTTTTTTATTTCAGTCAGTGTATGTTTAATTTCTAGTTGGTCCTTTTTCATATCCTCGAGAGTCTCGCTAAATTTATCGGCCTTTTCTAGGAAATTCTTGAAAACCCTTATAACTGTGGTTTTGAACTCTATATCCAGTCATTTGCTTTTCTCCATTTCTTTCATTTGTGATCTGTTTCTTTGTCTCCGCATTTTCGCTGCTTCCCTGAGTTGGTAGAGTAGCTTTGTGTGATAAGTGTCCTATAGGGCCCAGTGGCTTAGCCTCCCCAGTTACCTGAGGTGGACACTCTTGCTGCACCCCTTTGTGGACTGTGTGCACAGCCTTGTTGTAGTTAAGTCTTGATTGTTGTTGGTATCACTGGGAGGAATTGACCTCCAGGCCAATTGGCCATGAGGATCGGCTGTGTCTACACTGGGAGAACTTCTGTGCTGGAGACAGTCTTATAAGAAAAGACTTGTAAAATTGCAATTGCAAAAGCCTCTGTGCTCAGCTTGGATGGGGTGGAGTCTCAGGGTGGAGCAGACAGCCTTGGCTTCCCATCAGCCCTGCCCTATGATGCCCCTGGGTCTCAGTGTCCCTCGGTAATCGCTGCAATCACCTCTGAGAGAAAGCCGCCCTCGAGTTTCGCCTGCTGCCAGACAGTCCAATTTCTCCCCTAATGAGTCCAGGTTCCCAGAAACTCGCCCGGAACTGGAGTTCTGGGCAGTCGGGAGCTTCCGTCTCCCTCCCGCTTTAGAAAGCCAGCCGCACACTCAGCCGCCCGTGCACTCAGCAGTCAGTCCCCTCTGCGCGCACGCACCTCTAGACCTCTGCCTTCCTCAGCTCCCCTGAGTCTCAGTGTGCTTTCTCTTTTCCTGACAGTCCAGATTCCCCCCGAATGAGTCTGGTTTCCCAGAGTCTGGCCCGGGACTGGAGTTCATTGCAGTCGGGAGCTTCTGTCTCCCTCCCGCTTTAGAAAGCCAGCTGCACACTCAGCCGCCCGTGCACTCAGCAGTCAGTCCCCTCTGCGCGTACGCACCTCTAGACCTCTGCCTTCCTCAGCTCCCCTGAGTCTCAGTGTGCTTTCTCTTTTCCTGACAGTCCAGATTCCCCCCGAATGAGTCTGGTTTCCCAGAGTCTGGCCCGGGACTGGAGTTCATTGCAGTCGGGAGCTTCTGTCTCCCTCCCGCTTTAGAAAGCCAGCTGCACACTCAGCCGCCCGTCCTCTCCGCACGCACGTCTCCGTACCTCAGCCTTTTGCAGCTCCTCTGAGTCTCAATGTGCTTTCCTCTTTCCTTCTAGTTGTAGAATTTCCACTCAGCCAGCTTTCCTGTGGTTCTGGATGGTATCCATTTTGTCTTTTAGTTGTAGTTTTGATATTGTTGTGTGAGGCAGCAGTTTAAGTGTTTACCTATGCTGCCATCTTGGTTTCTCCCCTCCTACCTGAAATATTTTAACCCCTTTTAAATATGTATGTGTCATCCCACCCTTTGGCACACTCATTCTTTTAACAAATATTGTGTGGCTGCTATTTGCTGGGCATTGCCCTAGGCAGGATAAAGCAGTGAACAAAATAGGTTACAAACCCCACCCTTATATTTAGTGCAGGTAAGCATATTCTACCTATTTTTCTATACCTGGTTTTTTCCACCACTCTTAAACCTTCAGGTTTTCCTTTATGACTGCTACAGCAACAGCCCACAATTGTTTTTATTAAATGCAAATTATTACCCTAGTGATTTCTGCTTTAATCCACAAATTATTTGGAAGCGTGTTATTTAATTTCAAGTGTTTGGAAATTTTTTAGATATCTTTCTGTTATTTATTTCTAGTTTGATTTGGTTGATATCATAGCCCATACTATATATGTTATCATTCCATTAAATGTGTTCAGATTTGTTTTATGGCTCAGCATATGATGTCTCATTGAATGTTCCACATTCATTTAGAATGAACATGTATTCTGCAATCCTTGGGTGAAATGTTATGTAATTGTCCGTTGGATCATTTAATCTTTTAAATATTAAGTTTGCTTATTAAGTACTAAAAGAAGAATAATGTGGTTTCTACCTATAGGAATTGTTTGCTTCAATTTTGAATAGTCAGTTTTTGCATCAGATTTTTTAAAAATATATTTTTATTGATTTCAGAGAGGAAGCGAGAAGGAGAGAGAGATAGAAACATCAGTGATGATAGAGAATCATTGATTGGCTGCCTCCTGCATGCCCCCTACTGAGGATCGAGCCTGCAACCTGGGCATGTGCCTTGACCAGGAATCAAACCATGACCAGGTCCTGGTTCATAGGTTGAAGCTTAACCATTGAGCCACACCGGCCAGGCACATCAGATATTTTTATGTGTTTTTTAGGATTGTTATCTATTCTTGATTAAGCTTGGCCTCTTTCTTATTCTGAAGTATTGTATTTTTTCCGAGATAATATTTTTGGCCCTTTAGTCTACTTTATCATTTTTCTAATTAATTGTGTCCTAGAATAGTGTACTATTCTAAGCATTTATAAACAGATATGAATGTGTTCTGTTTACATTATTGCATAATATATAACTAGGCATATAACTCTTCCTTTTAATAACCTTTTTATGCATAATTACTTTTAAAATTCTCTAACTTCATTACCATATTTGTGATGAAGTGCTTAGCATCAATACATTTTAAAATGAAAGCATCAAATTATAGACTGGGGAAATCACTAAAAAACTTTGCAATTCAGGTGTTCAATATCTAAGGCTATTATAAATATACCAGTGAAATAAATAGAAGTTACTTTACATCCTTATAAAATCTTCTGAGATCAGACAAGATCAGACATATCCTATAAAATTTTAAGTTGTGTACATTTTTAGCTAATAACACTGTAGATGGGAGAAAATGCTTATCTAATTACTTTTTTGGATATCTCTGGAGCAGTGGTTATCCATGGAGGGAGGCTGTTCAATTTTGCCCTCCTGTGGTTATTTGGGCAGTAGGAAATGTCTGGAAACATTTTAGGTTACAATGGGGGAAGGAAAGGGTAGCAACAGGAGGAGAGTACTGCTGGCCTCTAGCAGGTAAAACCAGGGATGCTGCTAAACATCTTACAATGTACAGAACAGTCCCCACAATAACGTATTATGTGGCCCCAAATGTCAATAGTGCCAGGATTGAGAAACCCTGCTGTAAGATCTCATTTCTATACATTGTTAATAATTCAGCCTCCAATTTATATGATACTATAAAGGCCACCTAACCTAATCTTAGGCATCAAAGAACACTTTCCTTGAAAGGTGAAATCATGATAGTATTTTTTGTCACATGGTTATGCAATTGAATTGATGTTCTGCATTCATTTTTTATAACACCTGTTAGATTCTTATGGCTACCTGAACATTTAAACCTAATAAGTTACCTTCAGTATGCTGTTCCTGTTTTGTCCTTTCAGTTGGGTTATGCATTTACCAAGAGCTTATTGCACTGTTTACCTGCTTATTTATGTAAAATCAGCTAATAATAACATAAATATTGAACAGGATTGTAAAAAAACCCTATCCTATGTAATAAAGAGGTAATATGCAAATTGACCATCACTCCAACACAAAATATAGCTGCCCCCATGTGGTCAAAGATGGCCACCCCCATGTGAACACAAGATGGCCGGCAAGGGAGGGCAATTGGAAGGGACCAGGCCTGAAAGAGAGGGCAGTTGCGGGTGATCAGGCCTTCAGGGGAGGGCAGTTAGGGGTGACCGTGCCAGCAGAGGAGGGCAGTTGGGGGCAACCAGGCCTACAAGGGAGGACAGTTGGGGGGGACCCAGGCCTGGAGGGGAGGGCAGTTGAGGGGGACCAGCCCTGCAGGGGGGAGGGCAGTTGCGGGGGACCAGGCCTGCAGTGGAGGGCAGTTGGGGGGGAACCAGGCCAGCAGGGGAGGGCAATTAGGGGCAATCGGGCCAGCAGGGGAGGGCAGTTAGGGGCGACCAGGCTGGCAAGGGAGGGCAGTTAGGGGCGACCAGGCTGGCAAGGGAGGGCAGTTAGGGGCGACCAGGCTGGCAAGGGAGGGAAGTTAGGGGTGACTGGGCCAGCAGGGGAGGGCATTTGGAGGCAACCAGGCCTGCAGGGGAGGACAGTTAGGGGTGACCAGGCCAGCAGGGGAGGGCAGTTGGGAGTGACCAGGCCAGCAGGTGAGGGCAGTTAAGGGCGACCAGGTTGGCAAGGGAGGGCAGTTAGGGGTGACTGGGCCAGCAGGGGAGGGCAGTTGGGGGCAACCACGCCTGCAGGGGAGGACAGTTATGGGCGACTAGGCCGGCAGGGGAGGGCAGTTAGGGGTGACCAGGACGGCAGGGGAGAGCAGTTAGGGGCAAACGGGCTGGCAGGGGAGCAGTTAGGCGTCGATCAGGCTGGCAGTGGAGTGGTTAGGGGACGATCAGGCTGGCAGGCAGAAGTGGTTAGGGGCAATCAGGCAGGCAGGCAGGCAGGCGAGCAGTTGGGAGCCAGCAGTCCTGGATTGTGAGAGGGATGTCCCAGATTGGAGAGGGTGCAGGCTGGGCTGAGGGACCACCCCCCCCACCCCCCCACCCCCCCCCATGCACGAATTTCGTGCACCGGGCTTCTAGTGTTGAATAAAATAATCAGTAAAACAAATAGTGAAAAAGTAGGTGTGGGAGGGTGAGAGTTATAAAATTCAGGGACTCTTCACTTGACAAATGGCCTCAGATTCTTTTTCTGTTATTTTATTTTTTTACTTTTTATTTAATTTATTGGGTTGACATTGGTTAATAAGTCTTTTTTTATTTTAAAATAACCCAAACTGGAAATTATTTACAATTCATTTTGAGTGAGGTTTATTATGCAAGGAAGATGGTGAGGATTCCAATCAGTAGATCCATCCTCAAAGGGTATTGTTAAACAAATTTGCATTTATATGTTTTTACTTAAAGTATATTGTTTTCCACTAACAAATGACTAGTAGTCCTAATTAAGTTGGATAAAATTCTATCTATGGTAAATCTTACAGAATTTATAGTAGCATTGGAAAAAATGTTACCAAATATTGATTATACTTCAGAATTAGGAATTAGATTTTGTAGGCTTGTTTATTTATTGGAAGTATTAGGAATTACCAAATATTGATTATACTAAGAATTAGGAATTAGATTTTGTAGGCTTGTTTATTTATTGGAAGTAATCTTTTATTTTTATCTTTAAATCAAGATTATTGACTACTAGAGGCCCAGTGAATGATTGAATCATGCACGTGTAGGGTCCCCTACACGCTTCCGCTTTTCGTGGTGGAGCCTGGTGCCGGAGCAGACAGGCACCCAGCTCCCCCACTTTTGATGGTCCGCGGCCGCTGAGCGGGGCTACCTTGCTGTTGAGAGGCGCAGGGGGCGGGAGTCCCGCCCCCTGCGCCTCTCAATGGCCGCTGAGGGGGGCTGCCGCCGACACCTGGCTACCCTGCCATTGAGAGGCGCAGCTTGGTGTCCGCGGCAGGCCCCCTCAGTGGCCGCGGATCTGGCCGTTGACAGGCACAGGGGGCGGGAGTCCCGCCCCCTGCGCCTCTCAACAGCAGGGTAGCCCCCCTCAGTGGCAGTGGATCCGTGCCTCTCAATGGCCGGATAGGCCACCCCGAGTCCCGCCTCCCAGCCTCCCGCCGCCCAGTCGTGGGCCTAGCGGAGTGATGGTAATTTACATGTTACTCTATTATTAGATAGGATTTGTTACTAAACTTTCTACAGATTCACTCTTCATTGTACTTGTGCTTCTCCCTTGACTCACTCTTTTAAATAGTTAACTCTACCTAGTGGTATATCAGCAATTCAGCTATTTGAACGGGAAATAATAAAGACAACCAAAGAAACTTATTTAGAAGATATCACCAGTTTCGTTTATTATGAGAAGATATGAACTGGGAAATAAGGCTCTCATTTTAATGAATAATGTTAATATTCTAGTTCCAGATTTAATCAATGTATTCCTTTCTTAGTAATTAATTTTTTAAGTGTAAATGCAAACTTTAATTTTGAAAAGTAAATGTCAGTTTGGAAAGAAGAGTGCCCATGAGCATTATGGAAGAAAATACCGAGTATAATTCTCTTCCAGATGGCACCCCTACAGGTGAAGCAGCAGCCTGTGAAATTATAGTCTTGAGCAGGGCATTTGGAGCAAAGCCTTCTGGTATCAGTAATGAATGACTTGGTCAGAACCAAGGACAATTCCCAGGAAAGTAAAGGCTATACTGTCACGGAGGGAGCCTATAGTAAAATGAAGTTTAGCAAAGTGGAAAGTTGAGAGAAAGGACAATAACCATTAGCAATACATACATGACTCTTCTCATCTGCTAATATTTTTAACTAGGCATATTAATTTATCTCCCAAATGTCATATATTGATTCTACATATATTCTGGTACTTCAATTGATTTTTCTAAACTGATAATTTTTACAATAAAATGGTGGTAATAGTTGCCAACTAAACTATCAATTTGAAATACTATGAATCATATACCTACTGTAAATTCAATTCTTGTTTAATATGCTCTATGGGAAATTTTTTATTTCAGAACATTTGAGTACTTAATTGTAACTGTAGTAAATCTTGTTTTCAATCCAGCAAATCAATTTAAGAAGCAACATAAAATAATGATTCAGAACTTGGTCTGTGTTTTTACACCACAGTTCACATCCTGGCTCATTCAGCTGTTTCCATGATTATGAGCTGTTTTTTAAGTCCTCTTATTTTAAGTTGTAATTTAACATTTTTAAGCCTTACTTTCTTATCAGTTAAATGGAAATAACAATAATGTGCTGTAGGGAAGAATTAAATAAGATGATCCATATAAAGACATTTAACACAATGAACTTAAACAGTCATCACTATTATTTGAAATTTTTAATTTTAGAAAGCAAAACAATAATACTTTCTAGAGGAAAGTATTGTGTTTTTTGTTTGTTTTTAAAATATATTTTTATTGATTTCAGAGTGGAAGGGAGAGGGAGAGAGAAATAGAAACATCAATGATGAGAGAGAATCATTAATCAGCTGCCTCTTGCACACTCCACACTGGGGATCGAGCCCGAAACCCAGGCATGTGCCCTAACCAGAAATTGAACAGTGACCTCCTGGTTCATAGGTCAACACTCAACCACTGAGCCATGCCGGCCAGGCAGTATTTTTTAATTATGCACCAGTGAAGAGCAAAAATGATAAAAAATAAAAAGGGAAAAGACTTGCTGTGTCCTTCTGCTTCTATATAGCTTAGTCTAGTTCAGTGATGGCGAACCTATGACACACATGTCAGCACTGACACGCGTAGCCATTTCTGATGACACGCGGCCGCTGAGGCGGCCGCATGCCGAGGATGAAACATTTGCGAAATAATGTTTTTTCCTCAAAGTGACACACTACCCGAGTTATGCTCAGTTTTTTGGTGAAGTTTGACACACCAAGCTCAAAAGGTTGCCCATCACTGGTCTAGTTCTACCTTCTAGTAGCTGACTCCCATGTAATGACTTCCACCCAATTAAAGAGCTCTGCCATATGGTCTGTGTGTTAACTCTGTGCCAGGCACCGTGCTGAATGCTTTCTCTACATATATCAGGAAGAGCATTTGATGATTTACTTTCATAAATTCTCTGACCCTATTATGTTGGCTGATTCTAAAAAATGAGAAGCAAAGACATGGCATTTTTGATAGGGTATTTTTACTGCCAGGGATGATGATTTTCTTTCTTTTGTTTGTTTGCAGTCTGTCTCACTATTGAGTTTAGCAGCATTAAGAATTGAATCTTAAGGCCACTGTTTTGTAAGAGATGCTAAAAATTGTCCAGTATTGTTTTTCCATCAACATGACATAAAATAAGTTACTTAACCTCTCTAGTACTGATTTCTCTCATATGAAAATTAGGTTGTTTTAAATAATTAGAAATTTAGAAACTATCTCTAATATTGTCTTATCAGGATTCTAATCTTAGCTAAGGTAATCATGAAGGGGTAAATAGGAAAATGCCTATTGGTTTTTATTACATTAAATGAAAGCAAGTAGATGGGAAAGTCTTAAGTTATAAATACCAGTTCAGAGTATTAAGTAAAATTGATTTTTTGGCCCGGGGGAGGGGAGTGGTGGGGAATCTCTGTGATTATCTTTTTAAGAAGAATCTTGGAATTGGCACTAATGTTTCCAATTTGATCAAATTGTTTTGATAGGGTTTTTTAAATTTTATTAATTTTAAATAATTTTTAGCAGATGTATATGTAGATATATATATATATTATTACATACATATTGTGGTGTGTATATACATACACATAGTCTTGGCTGATGTGAAAAAAGAAGTGACACAAGAAAATGTGATCTGATTAATTCCTGGGGAAAAAGGAATTTTACTGCTTACTCATGGATTATAAGACTCTTCACTAAATAAATGTTATTACATCAATCTGGACAGTCTGGTAAACCTTTATTCTCTAATATTAAACATAATTTCAAAATTTTGATTAGCCTTTATAAATATGTTTTTTACATAACTCTTAATTTTTTTTCATCTGGGCTAATAAAATTTATTGTTCTAAACCTTTTACATGTATGAACATATTTAATCCTCACAACAACTGTATGAAACACAATGTCATTGTCACTGTCACTTTACAGATGAAGAAACTGAGGCATAATGATGTTAACTTACCCAAGGTCACATAGAAAAGGGGGCTTATCTGGGATTAAATCCAGGAATCCATCCTCTCAACCACTATACTATTGGTATTGACCATAATACCAATTTAAAATATGGTGTAATTTAATCTCTGATGAATGGCTAATAATATCTTTATCTTAAATGCAATAAAGGAACGTGTTGCTAGAAGGAGGTACTTTCATCTATTGATTAAAGACGTTTTTTGGTTTGTAGTACATGAAAGTAAGATGGTGTTTGAGCATATGGAAGCAAAGTACTTAGATTTAGCTAACTGCTTTGAAAGAGTAATACTAGAAACAGTTTTGACACAGTGCCAAATCAGTAACAGTTTTTAATACCCCCTTCCAAAAATCACTGGAATGTAATGAATACTTCATTTGTACCAAAATGTGAATTTTTTTTTATTTTTTTATTTTAACATTCAGCACTCTTACAAATAGGGACCATTTTTTCTTCACCCCATTAACATGTTTTATCAGCAGATCTTTTTCTCATAGGGCAAATGAATGCCTCCTCTTTTGTTGTTGTTGTTATAAATCCTTACCCCAGGATATTTTTTTTTCCCATTGATTTCTAGAAAGAGTGGAAGGGAGGGAAGATGTGCAGAGAGGGAGAAAGAGAGAGGAAGAGAAACATTGACAGGAGAGAGATATATGGATTGGTTGCCGCCCCAGGTACCCCAGTAGGGGAACCTGTAACTAAGGTATGTGTTCCTGACTGGAATCGAACCCACAACCCTTTGATCTGCAGGCAGACTCTAACCACTGGAGCAGCTGGCCAGGGTGATGCCTCCTCTTTTAATAATTCCTTAGCAAAAATTATAATTCATCTTAGTCAGTTGATGAATGCTTATTTATTAGCATTTGTGTGCATAGATCTGCATGTCATGTCAGATTGATAAAGATTTATTTGAATTCCAAAAATCTCATGCTTTGAATACTCAGATGATGTTAAAGGAGTACTAACTTGAAAGAGTTAGACATATTACTGAAGAAATCTAGAGAAAGACTTTCCACCAAATCTTTAATTTTCCTAATGTAAACACATTGGTAAAAGCTTTGTTGCAAAATCTTTCTTTTGTAGGCAATTATTTTCTTATCAATGAATTTTAGTGTGTTGGGGGTAAATGCCAGAGTAGAGTTGCTAGCGGCAATTTAATTAGCTTCCTTCATAAGTGATTCAAGCATGAGAGCTGTGTTTTTTGTAATTTAAATTTGCTGTTAATCTCTTGGGAAGATTTTCCATCCGGATTTGCATTTTCTTGTTCTAGAGAAACCATTAAAAAAACTTTTTATTGTGGTTAAAGGCAGTTGTATTTATCCTGTCAAACAGTTATTTGTACACAAAGCAAATGAGTGAGAACAGTTTTGATTTAGAATGCTAACATCAGGGTAAAATTCATATTGGTTCACCCTGACCAATAGGTATAGTATGTGCTAAGCTCTGCACCGAGCACTTAATTTTCCTTGCTTATCAGGGCTGTTGGCGGATGGGCCCCTAGAAGGAGAAAGACTAACTGAAACTGGCATTAACCTCTCACTTATGATTACTTTGTCATTTATTTAATAAATTGTAGCATACAGTTAGAATGCACTGTGTTTGTGACACCAGTAGGGACAAGTTATCTTTTGTGCTATGATTTTTCTTTCTTGGCAGAGGATTCATTATTGTTCTCTAAAATCGAGTGCATTGGGGCTATGTTTCATGAACTGTGTTTCAAACAACACTAGCTGTGCGAGGTGTTGATAGATGTTAAGTAGGAATAAAAAGGAGGTGTCTAGTCAAAGAGTGGTTAAAATATGTTCCTCAGTGTTCTTTACCTTAACACTTCTTAGAACTCTTATTGTGATAATGTGCACTCTGAATCTCTAAGAGGAGGATGTAGCATCTGGTGTTTCTCAAATCTCTTGGATTAAAGCCAACTCCCCCCACCCCTGTTTTTCTTTTAACCAAAGGGAGAGTCACTGGGGCAGGAAACTGTTTGGGAAATGATGTTCTAGACCAGGTTAGATCAATCATCTGGGGTATATCATCTGGGGCCAAACAGTTCTTTGTTAATGGGGGCTTTTCTGTGCATTGTAGGATGCTCATCAGAGAGCATCCTTGGCTCTCTCTACTAGATGCCAGTAGCATCCCTCCACCCGATCCGTGACAATCAAAATGTGTCCAGACATCACCCAGAGAGCAAAATCTTGAGGACCACTCTAGATTAATTTTGCAATATTCCGGAGAGTTACAGATTTTGTTAACAATTTCCATCTAAAAAAAAACACACACACACAAAAAAAACAATTTCCATCTGAAATATTTCTTTGAATGAGAAAGAAACAATTGTCTAGAAAGTGGAAGCACAGATAAAAAAGGTTCAGTAGATTCTACCATAATAAATTTTCTGGATTCACTTCATACCCTGGCCTGGTTTTCTAACAATTATTATGTAGAAAACTTACTGCAAAAAATAATTTCAAACTTTGCAGAATATTTTATGGCATAGACAAAGTATATACAGTATATTTTTATTAAAAGAGTAGGCAGATATTTAAATTGATCTTTCTGTGAGGATATTACACATTTCCAAACTCCATTTTATTTTTCTGTTTTTTGCAGGGTTATTTTCTTCTTTTCGAATCTATGTTAGATTCTGTTCTTTATGCAAAGAACAAATACTTGACAAAAGGAGGATCGGGTAAGTATAAAATTCTAGTTTTAATAACCTATTTTAGTCTGGCAGAACCAAATGAACCTTTGGATTTCAAATAAACTATGCATGACTGAGAAAGTTCCCAATAGATATGAAAGATGTTTCCATTAAATGAAGCTATAAGACATTTGTTCAGTATACTGTTGATAGTAGAATATTACATAAGATATGCAGGACTCAAAGTTAATGATATTCTCAAGAACACTTTTTTGTAAAAACATTAAGGACCAGATTTTGAAGCTTTTTGATATTCAGGTCAAAATGTCACAAAGTTTTTTATTTTTAATCTTTATGACATTTAGTTTTCTTTTTCCCAAAAGAGTATTGCATGCTAGATTGGACATTATTCACTTTAATGGCAAATTTTCCATGACTTCACTAAATATATAAACCTGGTTTCTGTGTAATTTAATGAGAACATTTAAATAGTGACTGGCTTCTACTAAGTTGTTAAAACACAACATACCCAATCAGTATTTTTAAATGGACCCAGTAAATTTGGAAGGCTTTCTTTTTATGAACTTTTAATCATGTTAACTCTGCTTACTCAGAGTGAGATTAGGTTTTATAGGCCTGCTGGGAAGAGTTGTATACAAACAAAATGTTCTCCTTCAGGGCAGGGACTATGTTTTACTCATCTTTGACTCTTCAGTGAGCTCCACAGCTCCTGCAACATAGTAGAACATCATACATGTTTACTGAATTGAATCATTAAAACTGAATTGAATAGCATTGGTCTTCCTTCATTCACCTCTCCCTGCACCTTCCCTTTCTCAAAATTCGGGATCAACAAATGGTATCCATGGTCAGAGTACAATTGATAAGAGTGTTATATAAAAATAGATGAAAAGGAGATATTTGGAGGTAGTGACATAAAGCACTGGACCATATTATGCCTCTTGCTGATCTGTGGTCTATGAAATTACTTTGGTAGTAATGGTATAATAGAAATCAATAAGGCCAAAACATAAAACACAGAGAAAATTCTCCAGTATAGTAGAGTCCTTTTTATAATAGCATTTAAATGAATTGCCGTTCTTTTTTCAAAATGCTCTCATTTTATAACTATATTTTCTGCAACCATTTTAAGATATGTCCCTGATCTCTGACATGAACCTGGCTAGAATTTTTAGATATATTTTGCCCTGTAACTTATTAGCTATATCATTCTATAAATGCAGTGGCTTTTTTAAAAAACGAGAACTACACTTAATAACTGTTGATTATCTATACAAGCTGCCAAATAATATACTCTACCTTTACTTATGTTATTACATGTAAACCTCACAACAGCTCTTTGAGGTTTTAGAAACAAATGTGACCTGGATGACACATATTAAGTTGTCAGGCCTTGATTTTTTTTTTTTTTTAATCTCAGATTTGCTGGATCTTTCTTTTCACTATTCATCATTTCCCTACTAAAATGTATTTTATTGAATCTGATTTTTGCCTTGAGTTGTTCTAGGGAAGATTCAAAAAACTGGTTCCATACCTCCCTCGGTGATATTCATTGATCTTACTGAAGGAGTGACAGCAACTTAATACATTTAAATTGAATTGTTGATGAAATTCATTAAGAACTTAGAGCATGTGAATAATGAGGTTGTAGTTGAAGTAGTGGCAGAGGTTTTTCCCAGCATCAGAGGGATAAAATGGAGGCTCATAAGTCTAGCTCTTGCCATATTTTTATATGACTAATATTAGCACTAAGATAATCTGGAGGTATACTGAAAAGAGGTCAGCATTACCTGCGTAAGCAGTGCTATTGATTGTTATTTGTTAACACAATCAAGAGGAAAGAAGGAGAAGTCAGAAGTGAGTAACATGAAGTGGTTTAGCCTATTTTGTGCATTTGAATATGCCTTGATGAATATCACCAATCAACTAGATGCGCATTCTGCTATTGCAAAATAGAGTTTTCTGTTATGTTTTGCTAACGGAAAGATTTACTTAGCATTTAGCAGTGCAAAGATTTTAGAAAGATGATTGAATTATGAGAGAGGGGGAATATTGAAGACCCATGTATGCATGAAGGGACCACGGCTTACTTTTATATTAGAGTTCACTTTATTCTCATATCTATAATGGCATAGAGTAAATAAAACCTTTATAAAAACACAGTCAGCCAATAACTTGAGTATTCATTCTCCTTGTTATCACCAAGAAATTCCACAGTACTTTAGAGGTACTCATTTATTACTATTACTACTAATAGAAATAATTTTGTATAGTTAATGAAATTGGGCTTACTAAAGACTGCTTATACTAATTTAGTTAAGATTTACTAATGCTAATTATGTGTTAGGAATTGTAGTGTTTTACATTCAACCAACAAAATGATGAAGAAACTATGAAAATATTTGGTCGTAATCAGTGCATATTTTTATAGCTAGAATTAAGACAAAAGCATAGGAATGACAAAATAGAATACAAATGTTTTATATCCTAACAATGTCAAATACTACATCTCAGAAAAATTAGAAAGGGAATGCTGAGGGCAAGTGGAAGGAAGTGCGTATACTTCAGTAGCTTTATCTTTAGCAGCAAGAATTTATGGAGTATCACTTAAAGCTGACAAACAGTAATTCCATTGAGAAATAAATAAATGAATAATCTGAAAGTTAGATTAAGAATGGAACATTGCCGAAACCGGTTTGGCTCAGTGGATAGAGCGTCGGCCTGTGGACTGAAAGGTCCCAGGTTCGATTCCAGTCAAGGGCATGTACCTTGGCTGTGGGCACATCCCCATTAGGGGGTGTGCAGGAGGCAGCTTATCGATGATTCTCTCTCATCGATGTTTTTAACTCTCTATCCCTCTCCCTTCCTCTCTGTAAAAAATCAATAAAATATTTAAAAAAAAAAAAGAATGGAACATTTACCTAGTTTCAAAAAACTTCCCCACAAACTATCTTTTAATTACAAAAGGGAAAAGAGTAATCAGTGTAGAAGACTCCTAGCAGACTCCACTTTGATCATATAATCAGGGTTAACATCCTCGTGAATGGGACACATTGAAATTGTGAGCTGATAGGAGCACATAGAAATAATTCATTTTTTTTAGATCAACCAAAGGACTTGTATGCATGCATATAAACATAACCAATGGACACAAAACTTTGGGGGGTGAGGGCATATATGGGAGTGGGTGGGTGGGGCAATGGTAAGATATGTACACATATAATACCTTAAAAATTTAAAAAAAAAATAATTCATTTTTTTGATTCATAAAACTGGTAGTAGTTTTTTGAGATCACAATTACTTCATAGAAAATTTAGGGGCCCATTAAAGGAGACATCTTCCACATTACTAGAAAAGAAAGTCATTTTCACTGCCTTTTATTACAAGCAAAATGAAAGGTTTCCTCCACACACACACATAGTCAGAACTAAACTCAAAGTTTTAATGGAGTCCTTCAGAATATATACCTTTTTTGAGTTATAACCATCGAGATTATAAAGTTGAGGACTATGTCCAATACAACACAAAATTACTAAGATAGCCATTTCCTAACTCACTGTTTCCTAATATTGACATATCAACACAATTTCTATGGACCTTTTGTTAAAAATGTATGTTCAGGCCCCACATCAGAGCCTTTTGAACCCAAAACTAGTGAAACAGCCCTATTTTAAGAATTTATTTACAACTAGAGGCCCGTTGCATGAAATTCGTGCACGGAGAGGGGGGTGTCCCTTAGCCCAGCCTGTACCCTCTCCAATCTGGCTTTGCTGGCTCCCAACTGCTTGCCTGCCTGCCTTCCTGATTGCCCCTAACCGCTTCTGCCTGCCAGCCTGATCACCCTCTAACCACTCCGCTGCCAGCCTGATTGATGCCTAACTGCTCCCCTGCCAGCCTGTTTGCCCCCAACTTCCCTCCTGTGCCGGCTTGGTCACCCCTAACTGCCCTCCCCTGCAGGGTTGATCACCTCCAACTTCCCTCCCTTGCATGCCTGGGTCTCTCTCAACTGCCCTCCCTTGCAGGCCTGGTGCCTCCCAACTGCCCTCCCCTGCTGGCCATCTTGTGGTGGCCATCTTGTGTCCACATGCGGGCAGGATCTTTGACCACATGGGGGCATCCATATTGTGTGTTGGAGTGATGGTCAATCTGCATATTACTCTTTTATTAGATAGGATAGAGGCCTGGTGCATGGGTGGGGGCCAGCTGGTTTGCCCTGAAGGGTGTCCCGGATCAGGATGGGGGTTCCCTTGGGGCGTGGGGCGGCCTGAGCAAGTAGAATAAGCCCCTGAGCAAGGGGCCTGTGGTGGTTTGCAGGCCAGCCACGCCCCCTGGCGACCCAAGAGGAGGCCCTGGTATCTGGAATTTATTTACCTTCTACAATTGAAACTTTAGCCTGGAGTGGAGCCAAGCCTGCTCGCTCTGTGGCCGGCAGCCATTTCTGTTGGGGTTAATTCACCTTCTATAATTGAAACTTTGTAGCCTTAAGCGGAGGCCTGGGCCTGGCCAGGATGTACGGAAAGCTTTGCTTTCTCCGTTGCCGGGGGCAACCCTGGCCTGCTCTCTTCAGCTCCGTGGCTGCCACCATTTCTGTTAAGATTTGTTTACCTTCTATAATTGAAACTTTGTAGCTTGAGTGGAGGCTTAGGCCTAGCAAGGGCAGGCGGAAAGCTTGGCTTCCTTTGTTGCCTGGGAAACCTTGCTCTCTGGCTGTAGCCATCTTGGTTGGGTTTATTTGCATACTCGCCCTGATTGGCTGGTGGACGTGGCTTAGGTGTAGCAAAGGTGCGGTCAATTTGCATATTACCCTTTTATTAGGTAGGATGTATGTTTCCCTCTGCATAATAGGGTTCTTGTTGAAAGAAATAGAACTCTGCCCTGGCTATTCAACAGAAAGGAATTTATTAAAACAATAGGGTAGATTAAAAGTTTGTGTGAGAACGAGAAAACCAGGCTGTAAGTTTATACAGTTAGGAACGATGCTTAAAATTATCTCATAGGACTGATTTAGAAGTGATACCACTTCTGATGCTGAGGACTAGCTGACACATTGCAATGCTGATCTTGCCAACAGTAGGCCTTGCTGCCTGGCCTCTGAAAGGTAGACAGAGCTTTAGGTGCATGTCATTAGTGGGGCCTAGCTTCTCTAAGCATGCCTCGCCTGCAAGGGAGCAAGGGAACGCAAGTTTCTGTCATTTTTCAGCTTCTGTAGAGGGAAGCAGGCCCTGTCTCATAACAGGAAATTTCGCAAATAATTCAGAAGGGGGCAGCAAAATAGAGTGAAGATATATACCATTCTCTGATAGATCTGTGCCTCTCAAAGGTTTTACACAAAGGTTTTACATTGTACTAGTAATTTGATTGGAAGCCTGATCTACACTAATGAGAAATGGCTTCTGTTATAAATTCCAGATTTGCAAATATGCTTTCCTTGGTGCTGGAAAACTGAGCAGTACAGTTCATGTACTCCTCTCTAATTTCTGCTTAATTGCTTTCCTTTTAGTGTTTCTTTTTGTCCATCTCATTTTGTTTTTTAACTCAGACTGAGTAAAGCTGAACATTTCCATTTTCTTCATTTTGCCCTGAAATTTTATTAATCTCCAATTCTTCTCAACCCTTTCCTTCTCTTCCTCTTCCAATAAGTGTCCATTTACCTTAGGGAAATGGGGTTCCTCCTTCTCTGTTTTCCTTTTGAAAAACATAAATGTGGCATAATGGAAAGCACATATATTTTGCAGATAGATCATAAATTGAATCCCTGTTTTGTCAATTGACTAGTTATATAATTAGCTGATTAAGGCCAGTAATTTGAGCAGGTTAGTTTATCTTTGTGAACTTCAGTTTCCTTATCTGTAAAAAAAATCTGTAATCCACCTTTATAGAATCAGTCAAAAGTCTAAATGGCTTGACATGACATAGTTACTCAATAAATGTTAATTTCCCTCCTGAGTTACAGCTGGTAAACAAGAGATTAGTGATAGTTTTTTTACCTTATAAGAGTGGGAAATGAATATAAACAATCATGGTATTAACACCTGCCTTTTACATAGCACTTGACTTTTGCTAACTTATGTCAGTGTGCCATCAGCTTGTGGCAGTGGTTCATAGTGCTTTGAGGTTTCCTTTAGTGTTTCCAGAACTCACTGTCTGTTTCCTCATCGTCAGATCTGCTTTGTTCAGATGTATTATTTTGGTTTCTTCCAGTGATATTGAGTAGTATTAACTTCTCCTTTTTTTAGTACATAATTTTTCAGTACATGTTGCAACTCTACGTTTTAGCCTAGCTAAGTTTTCGTGGCTTAGTCGCTATTATAAAATAATGATGGGAAAATGTTTTTAATTTCCAAATAATTCTTAAGTTTTTTTAAGATACCCTTATTAAGTAAACTGGAAATCAAAAATTTTTTTAAATATATTTTATTGATTTTTTACAGAGAGGAAGGGAGAGGGATAGAGAGTTAGAAACATTGATCAGCTGCCTCCTGCATACCTCCCACTGGGGATATGCTTGCAACCAAGGTACATGCCCTTGACTGGAATCGAACCTGGGACCCTTCAGTCCGCAGACTGACGCTCTATCCACTGAGCCAAACCGGCTTCGGCTGGAAATCAAATTTTAAGCTTATTCTACTCCCAAAATATTTAATGATTTAGTGACTTAGAACTACATTTTTTCTTCTGCCTATCAAAAATTTTATCTTTGACTATTATTTCAATCAAATATTTCTTTACTAGAGGCCCGGTGCATGGATTCGTGTACCAGTGGGGTCCCTCAGCCTGGCCTGCACCCTCTCGCAATCCGGGACCCCTCAGGGGATGTTGGAAAGCTGGTTTTGGTCCAATCCCTATAGGCCAGGCTGAGGAATCCCCACCAGTGCACAAATTCGTACACTGGGCCAGTTTTGGCCCAATCCCTGCAGGCCAGGCCGAGGGACCCCACTGGTGCACAAATCCATGCACCGGGCCTCTAGTATGCATATAAGATCTTTGGTTAATCTCTTTCCACCTTTTCCCTTCCCCCTTTCCCTTTGAGACTCATCAGTCTGTTCCATGTTTCCATGCCTGTGCATTGAGCATCTGTCCCCTGGTGGTCAGTGTGCATCAGAGCTACCAGACATTTGGCTGGTCAGACAGTTGGCTGGTCAGGCGGTCACTTAGGCTTTTATATATATAGATATTGTAAAGATGACAGTTTATTTTTACTTTTATCTCCTTTAGTTCTAAACTTTTTACTCTTGTTCTAACAAGTAATGATGCTAGTGTTTACTGGAATTGTTTCTTTATGCAGCTCAGTCTTATCCTTTAGTGTCCAAAAGTTTGTGAGGCATTTCTAAGGAATAAAGGCTTTCCCACCTTTATCTATTCACAATGTGAGCTGTTCTAGTGACAAATGAATTCTGGGCAATGAATCGAGAAGGACACAGATGTCAAAGCTGTGAATTTATAAATGGTCTGTTAAGAGGGTGCTTTTGTCCAATCAGTGCTTTGTTAATTTCACCTATAAGGAGAGATAATTATTCAATTATGATTCTATCTGACAAAAATCAAATGACAAATGTGTCAGAATGTGAAGGTAAAGAGTTAGTCAGGATTCTGGCAGGTGGCCCAACATTTTAGCTAGCTGTGAGGAAGTGGATATAGAACCAAACACACCTATAACACTGATTACAAGTCCTTGATGAATACTCATGGAACTTACTAACTGAAAGATAATTTCATTTCTAAATTCTAACAGATATAAAAACTATGATATTTCTGTACTTTTGTGAAATGTGATTAGCTTGAAATATGATTAGCTCAACACTAGAAAAAGTAAAATCATATTCCTCTAGATTATTTCTTTATTATCAACATATTTTTAAAACTTTTAAAATTACTTTTAGTGAGATACCATTTTTTCCTTATGAAAAACTTACCCTTAATTCTTAGTAGTATTAATTATTAGTACACTAGAGGCCCGGTGCACAAAATTCGTGCACAGGTATGGTCCCTAGGCCTGGCTGGCGATCAGGGCCAATCTGTGGGGGCAACTGGCAGGACAATCGGGGCCCCCACTGGCACCCGCCTTGGCCGGTCTGGCACCGCTCACTCGCCATCCCTGCCCCCATCGCCGCTGACAGTCACCTCCCTCTGCAGGGTGACAGGCAGGGCCTGAGGGCTGGGGGCAGCTCCTGCATTGAGTTTCTGGCCCCTGGTGGTCAGTGTGCATCATAGCAATCAGTCGTTCCACCAGTTGTTCCGCCATTCAGTCGATTTGCATATTGGGCCTTTATTATATAGGATCATATTGCTTAATAGATACAAAGCCAGAAGTTAGCATACTTTTTCTACCAAAGGGCAGGTAGTAAATATTTTCAGCTTTACTAGTATAGGCCACAGTTTCGTCCCAACTACTCAGCTTTACCACAGTAACAGCCATAGAACATGGCAGTGTTTCAATTAAACATATTTATAAAAACAGGCAGTGGGCTGAATTTGACCCATGGCCTGTCATTTGCCATCTCATGATAAAGAGATTGATGATATTTTTTAAATTTCACTAAGATTTAAAATACTATTCTAAAGTAGAAGGACTCTATGAACCATGTTAAGTAAATTGAATGTTTGTGCACTCCAGAAGATACTCGATTCCCATAGACTGCAGTGTGAGTGGCACTCTCTGAAGAAGTACAATATGGTGGCCCTGATCCCTCCCACATCCATTTCTTATATCAGAGGTATCTATACCTGGCCTGCTGCCTGCTTTTGTAGATAATGTTTTATTGGAACATAGCCATGCTCATTTATATATGTACTGGATGCACGAAAATTTGTGCACTGGGGGAGGGGGATTCCTCAGCCCAGCCTGCACCCTTTCACAGTCTGGGAGTCCTCAGGGGATGTCTCTCTCTGCGGGAGGCCACTGGGCAAGCCCCCAATTGCCTCTCCACCACCGCTGGTCACTGCTGCCCCACCCCCCACTCCCATCAGTGTTCCCTCCCTCTGCCTGCTGGCACACACCTTGGCTGGTCTGGCGCCACCTGCTTGCCAGCCCTGCCCTCCGCCAACTGGTCATTCTGCTGTTCGGTCGATTTGCACATTACACTTTTATTATATAGGATTATTATATAGATTTGTCTGTAGCTGCTTTAGCAGCATAATGTGGGAAAGCTTCTACTATTGTCATACTGAGTCCCAGGAAGGATGCATAAAGAAGTTTCCAAATATCTAAAGTTGCTTCGGAATACTGTTTCTTCAGTGTTTCTCATCTTAAAGATCTGGTGTAAGAAACTAAGCATACTTTCATGTAGCTGATATTCTTATTCAGTTAGCATTTTCAATAACAAATCAGTTACTTTGAAGAATTTGTATCAATACAAAATTTAAGCACAGGCAAGAGGCTTACTGAGTCTGTGGAGGAGAGTAGAAGTATCTGAATTTGCATGGAAGTAGACTCTAGCCCAGCTCTCGTATCTGCCTGACAGGCCTCTGTAGGGAGGACTGGAGAAACTTCTTAACAATGGCATAGCACCAAGTATTTATTCTTGGAGTCTCACATGTCAGGTGTGGAAGAAGCAATTGCTTTGATGCCAGCAGATCTTATCACAGGCTTTATTTGGAAGATAATTTAGTGCTGTTGTCATTGAATAATAAATTTCCTAAGGCTGTGGATAGAAACAAAGTTTGGGGGAAAGAGAAAGTTATTTCTCTACTGCTTAAGTCTGAAGCTAAGTGATAGCCATAAAATTACTTCTTTTTTGCATTTCTTTGGTACATATGTACTTGCTTTCAATTTGTTGTTATAAGAAAATGTGATTTATATTTTAATTCATGGTAATGTGGTGATAATTCATTTTGATACATTTGAAGGACAAAGTTCATTTTTTATTTATTAGTAAAAAGAAATCAGTATTATTTAAAATTTTTTGTTATGAAGATTTATGCTTGTTATTAGAGGAGAGTTTCTTCCTGAATCACTCTCTTCCCTTAATGCTCTTAACACTTGGTTTTCCTCTTACTCCTGTGGCCCCAGGTTCTCAGCCATTTCTTCTCAACATCACTTTCTTCTACACATTTCTTAAATTCTGGTACTCATCATGTATTCTCCTTGGGAACTTTAGAGCTCCCATAACTTAATGTCCATTTATATGCTCATGGTCCCAAATTTATATCTTGAGCCCAGATAATCTCTTTTGAATTTCAGACCTACTATATTCCGCTGCTTAGTGGATATTTTTACCCGTTTGTCTCATAAGCATTTAGCGCTCATATTTTTCTTGAATCTGCCCTTATTTATTCCATATTATAATGATTAATACCACATTCTGCCCAGTTATAAAGCTAAAAACTGTCATCCTTAACTCTTTCCTCTTCCTCACCGCCATAGCCAGCCAGTCTTACAATCCTATGAATTCAACCTCCTAAATATTCCTTGAATATATCCCCTCAGTGATATGAAGTGGTCTTCTACACAACTGTAATATTCCATCACATTAATGTTTAAGATATTAACTTTTAAAATGATTTGTCCCTCTCTGCATGTTTCAAAGCTATATGTAAAGATCTAGTACCTTTTTAACGTCAGCATACTGTAAATTTAATATTAATAAATACGTCCATTTCAGGATTACCTAATTATGCCATTCTCTTTTAATTATTTTAATAGAAACCCATTGGTGAAATCCTTATTTTAATCTTACCATCACAATGATGGAAATCTTTTTTTTTTTTTAAGGGAGCTACATGATGGAACTTGGTTATTTTTCATGAGCTATACCTTCATAAATCCCCCACTGCTAGTAATCAATTGTTAGTGAGCCATACTGATGGATTTGATACTTATATTTAGCCTTTTAAAATTCTGTTTTGTAATAAAGGGAGATAATGCTAAATTGTTGGATATTTTATTTCTTGCAGTCTACCCTGATATTTGCACTATAAGCCTTTTGGCAGTAAGTGATGTGAATAAACATGCTGATAAAATTGCTTTCTGGGATGATGTCTATGGCTTCAACATGTCCTGCATGAAGAAGGCAGTTATTCCAGAAGCTGTTGTGGAAGTTTTAGATCCAAAGACTCTTATTTCAGATGCTTGTAGTATTAAGGTAGGTGTTTTACCAATTTTGTTTTCTCTAATAGTATTGCCACATTTCTTAGTTTTCACTTCTGAGTTCAGTATTTGAAATTAATGTTGATTTTATATGTGAGATTTCAAACAGTAATCTTCCTATTTTAATCAGTCTAAAACAACTTAAAGTCATAATATTTACCAGTTGACTGTATCATCCCTTTGAAATCACTTCTCTTGATATATTGAAGTTTCTTATACTCCAGGGGCTGAGTGATTTATTTTTGACTTAGTGAAGGTGAAAAGTCCTGTCCTGCTATATAGTCATTTCTGCTTCATCACCACCTCCTGGCTTTATTCTAGCTTCCCTTTAATAGCCAGATAATTCATTCGTATCAGATATTCCACACAATTTAGCTTGTCCTTCTATCCCTTGCAGAGTAAGTACAGTGAATTTGTCCATTGAACTAAACTATGTTCAGAATGTTCAGTTAATTTCTTTAGTATTTTAATACCTTATTTTTTCACCTTGTAAATATCCAGTTTTATGAATTTTGCTATGTCAAACTTACGTGGTTTGAATAATAACATATTGCTTTTCTTAAAACTCCTTAATTTGTTTGTTTCAATTAAATAAATATAGATTGTTTTGTGTTTGGTTCAAACATTGTTTCCTCTTTTTGCTCACACTGTTACTTTCATAACATCAATAATTGTTTTCTACACAAAGAAGATATTCAGTAAATGTTTATCAATTCTCTTAGATGGATAAAGTATTTAAAATTAGCATAGAATAATAAACATGTAAAGTTTTTCAATAAGAGCAAGCTTATTAAAATTGCATTTAGCTTTTAAGAAAAAAATACAGCCTGCTTCATGATTATAGGACTGTTTAGTGCTCTGGTACTGATAGTAAGGGATTTATTTGGATTCTTTGGCTCAGGGTAGGAGTGTACAGTTATAGCCAACTCAGCCCTAGGCTGAGCAGAAGGAAGAGGATTATGTGGGGGAGGGAAGGGCTAATTTCTCTCCCTAGTGATCTCTTTGCTTAAGTGCCCCAAAATGCTATGAATAAATAGTGGAAATACAAAATTTAGGACTGAAAGATGAAGGTGTTTAAAAAGTATACCCTTTCTCTTTTTTTAAACATTAATTATTTATTTGTTTGTTTGTTTGTTTAGGTAAATACAGTTTATTCTGTACTCCCAATCCCCCTATAAATAAAAGGCAGCCACTTTGCAACTTTTAAATTTTCTAAAACTATCTAAAATAGAGTAATGGTTCAGGCATATAATCATATGAATTGTGTCCACTGTGTTATAATCTACTCATGTAAAGTCAATTGTTAACAATCCTACAACATACTCTGGTCACACTACTATAACTGATTCCATCTACTCTCCATAATAAAATGGAAAAGGACTTGAACCAGGGCGGATTGGGAAAATAAGAATATTTGACTTTTTTTTAGTTGAATCTTCATAGTTGGTTTGCTAATATCTAAACAACTTATCTTCAACTGCCATTACAAAATGAATTCTAAATCACTCTGTTCTTTTCATTAGTACCAGAGGCCCGGTGCACGAATTCGTGCACCAGTGGAGTCCCTCAGCCTGGCCTGCGGGATTTGGCTAAAACTGGCTCTCTGACATCCCCGAGGATTGTGAGAGGGTGCAGGCCAGGCTGAGGGACCCCACTGGTGAAGATCTGGGCTGGGGAGGGACGCGAGAGGTTGGCCAGCCAGGGAGGGACCGTAGGAGGGCTCCAGGGTGTGTCCAGTCCGTCTCGCTCAGTCCCAATCGGCCGGACCCTAGCAGCAAGCTAACCTACCAGTTGGATCATCTACCCCCTGATGGTCAGTGCATGTCATAGAGATGGTTGACTGGTCTACTGTCTGCCCCCTGATGGTCAGTGCTCATCATAGCGAGCGGTTGAGCGACCTTAGCATATCATTAGCATATTACACTTTGATTCGTTAAACAGCCGACTGGACAACCGAACACTTAGCATATTAGGCTTTCATTATATAGGATATGTTTTCAAGTTGGCATTTCCTATAAGAAATGACTGTTATCACACAGTTTCTAGAAAATGTATTGCACTAGTGGTATACATAATTTTAATTGGAAGATATTTTTTATTTGAAAGTACTTTATTATGTCTTAGAAAAATCTTGACCACATTAGAGCCATGATTTGAGCCACTGCACTATTCTTACAAAAAGTCCAAGTAAATAATACTAATGTGATTAAAAAAAAAAGAACAAAGTCATAGTGCTAGTAACCCTTAAATTTGGAAACAATCCCAAAAGTGGGGTGTAAATGATTAAAGTTTGCAAAACATTAGTTTACTGTAATCCTTTTTGCACAAAAGGAAGTATTTATCTGTGTTTTTGTTTTGTTTTGTTCTTATTTTTACTAAATTATTCTCTCCACTCTTTTAATGGGTAGCATATAGATTGCCATAAAACATCTGTCTCAGATTTGGAGTTTTCTTCAGATTTTACCCTGAAAATTACGAAGACATCCTTATGCACGGTAAGTTATTTCATTTGACTTTTGCAAATATCACCAGCAGTGCAGTTGATTGTCAAACTAATGAATTAATTGACACTCTTGTGATAAATGAAAAATATTATTGCCTTTGACAGTCTGTCTTTGCCTTGATTAAGCTATTAACAGATCTGTTTTAATAGGCCAGTAGACTTCAAAAAAGTTAGTTTAGTTCAGAAGAGAAAGTATTAGGAAACAACATTTACATAATGATTTTTCTTTATAGATTATTCATTATTACCTAGTAGAGGCCTGGTGCACAAAATTCATGCACCGGGGGGTGGGGGGAGGTTCCTTCAGCCTGGCTTGCGCCCTCTCGCAATCTGGGACCCCTCAGGTAGGGTCCCTAGGCCTGGATGGTGATCAGGCCCTATCAGGGCTTTTCTTCCCCCAGCTTCCGGCAGCTCCCCCTGTCCCTGCTGCTGCCACTGCTTGCCATCTGTGGGGCACTGCCCCTCCCCCCGCCACTAGTCGCCTCCCTTTTCAGGCATGGGGTGCGATCGCTTGGCTGGCCTGGACCTCCCTCTGCAGAGCGATTGCTGGCCGGTCCCGCAGACCCACCACAGTGTCGCTGGCCAGTGGCCTGGGCCTCCTTCTGTGGGGTGATTGATTGCAGGGCCCCCAGATCAATTGCCCTGCAGAGGGAGGCCCCGCCCACCTGGCCGGCGCTCTGCAATCGATGACCGTGCAGAGGGTGGCCTGGGCCTCCCTCTTTGAGGTGATAGATTGTGGAGCCCTCGCATCAATCACCCCGCAGAGGATGGCCTGGGCTTCCCTCTGCGGGGTGATTGTGGGGCAATGGCAGGCCCCCCGACCAATCGCATTGCACCCTCCTTGGCTGGCCTGGTGCCAGTGCGTGTCATAGTGTGGTCATCTAGAAGGTTGTCCGAATGGTCATCCTGCTGTTCGGTCGTTTGGTCGATTTGCATATTATGCTTTTATTATTATAGATCATATAATTAATTGAAAGCACTCTATCTTCATAGATCAAAGTTCATGTCCTGGTCCTCCTAATAACTCTTAACACTAAATTGAGATGGAAGTACGATATTGTTAGGTACAATATTTTATTTTTATGTGTGAAAAATAAACTGATGATTTCTCTTTATTTAAAAAAGCAACCTGGTATAATAAGAAAAGTATAGGCTTAAGAAAAAGTAGATCTTACCCAGCCAGCATGACTCAGTGGTTGAGCGTCAATTATATCATTTTATAAATACTAAATATATCTTCAGTAGCTAAAATTTTTATTGAAAACTGCATTGTTAGAAACTGTGTAAAACAAATTATGGTTGTGTTAACTTTGACTCTTCAACCAATTCTTTTAAATATTTTGTTCATATAGGCATACAAAAGAGTTATGGCTTGCTTTAAAATAATTTCAGTTCATTTTGATCCAATAATTTTATATCTAAATAAGTTTGACAGTGTGCTTTGATATTTTGAGAAGTTCTTTATGTTGAAATTTGTTTTACATTTTTTAAAAGTTAAATATCTAGATCCCAGATTTATCATTTTGGGTCACCTATTGTAGTTATTTATTTAATTGATGAAAAGCAAAATTTCATCCTTCCCTTTAATTTTTCCCAGATTTTCTACTGCTTACAGTAATTGAAATATGATCAATTGAAATTACAGAATAAAGGTTTTGACTCCTAAACTTACTCTGATTTGATGTTAGTAATCTTTATGAGTTATAAAAGACCTCTTGATTAATAACAACTGACCATTCCTGTAAGGGAATTCTTACATAGAAATTAGTTGTCATATCACCAGTATTATTAAATAATGTTATTTCTTATCTACTTTCAGTACCTTCACAAATGTAAAACTATAGTGAAGACTTTTAAGCACTGTGTTTGTTTTTAGTTATGCATCTTTTTGAAATTTATATAGGCAGATGAGTTTATTGAGTTTCATTGATATGATCTTTATTTTCTGGGTATTGGTCAGGGTTCTTAGTTTCAGACAACAGAGTCCAAATCGGCTTATTTAAGCAGAAAGGGATTTATTTACTAAAGAGAATGAGATAATTTCCAGACATATTGGGAGAGCTAAAGGAAAGGATTATATTTTAAATTTCTAGAACAACTAGAACTATGCCATAGCACTGGCCTGCTACCAAGCTACCAACTCTAATGCTCCTGACCCACTCAGTAAGTGGTAGCCACCACTGACAACCCCAGATGAATAAAACTCTACTACCATCCTGTTCTTCCCCTACCAACTCAGGCTGGCTAGTTCCTCCTTACACACATCTTCATTTAGCACATCTGCTTGGCTGAACCTAGGTTGTATTGTACCCTGGCTATCAATATGTCTTGGAAAGTAGTTTTAGCTATAATAGTGTTGTGTTTTAATAGTAGAGTACAAGAAGCTTTAGGTTAAAAAATTGCATTTCTCTTTCAGTGATCTTAGTTTTATTCTGAAAGAGTAAAATAGAAACAAAACCAAAAAATGAAGTGTGTTTAATGCAAAGATTATAAAAAATGTTATATTGAAGAATAACGTATCAAATAGGTACTTGCTGCATTTGTCCCTATACAAACAGAGTTCCATAAGAAAAGGAATCAGAAACAAAGTTATCTTGTAGCTGTAAACAACCTTTTATATTTACACTAGAGGCCCGATGCATGAAATTTGTGCAAGAGCCTTGACCTCGGCCCCCGCCCACCACCGCTGCTTCTGGTGGCCTCTGCTGCCGGGGTCCCTGCCGTGGCCCCCGCCCACTGTGGCTTTGTCCAGAAGGAAGGATGTCTGGTCTAATTAGCATATTACGCTTTTATTATTACAGATTTTTATTTCTAACTTGCCTGAATGGTTTTAGGATATGACTCTGGAAATGAGTCAAGCTTAGAGTTTGAAAGGAGGTAGCTGGAAGTGGGAGTAGATTTGTATATGTCTGATTACTGCTGAATAACTCACATTGAGAGAAATGTATAGTTTCAAACCATATTTACTGGATGCATGCCAGGCACTGACGATGTAAATTTTAGTAATTAACAGTTAGTGTTAACTCTTCTGAGATTATTCTGTGAAATATTTAGTCAATATAAATTGTCTTCCCATGGTGATAATATATCAGAGTCATTGATTCTTGCATATCAGGCAATGTGCTAATCACTTTAAAAGCATTATTTCATTTAGTCCTCATAATAACTATGAAGTGGGTACTAATATTATTCCCCATTTTATGGGTGAAGAAAAAAATAAATCACTGTAAAGTTTTACTTGTGAGATATCCTTACTCTTTTTTGACCAAAAAGACCTTCTTGGTGGAATGTACAAACTTTTAAAAGAGCATAAAGTAATGTTATGAATGAGATTTTCTAGGTGTGAAAAAAACGAGGTTGCAAGTTACATTTAAAACAGACTTGAAAAATTTTACTGTTAGCCAATAGTCTAGTAGTTGTTGGAAGGGAAAGGGAAAAGGGACTGTGTTCTTCCTCAGTGACAGAACTGACAGATTTATATGATAAAATAAGTCACATATCCTCTTTGTAGCAGAGAAAAGTAGACCTTGAATTTTTTTTTTCTTTACACTTTCAGAGTAAGCTTGTAGTTATTTGGTTAAGCATCTACATTTTCTTAGAAATTTCTTTTTCTTCCCAGCATGCTTACTTTAATGTGAGCCTGACATGAATAAGAGTTTGTTGCCTAATGCTTTTAGTACATTTTCATTATTTGTGAGTCCCAACTATCCACCCATATCCACTCCAGCTATTTTGTTCTTTGAGGTGGTGCCAGCTCCTTACACTCTTCCTCTACGACTGTCTGCAGCTAATTATTATGCAAGCCTACTCTTTAAGCCTACTTTTGAATGATAGATTATTCCCCCAGTTACTTGGGAATAATTCATAACAAAAGTATTAAAAAGGATGAGTGCCTAATTGGAACATTGTTTCTCCTATTAGTTAGAAGAATTAGTAAAAATACTAAAAATAAAAACAATGCCTGGTAAAAGTTGGAGGAAGTTACTTTGGGGAGGAATAGGTGTGGTTTTTTAGATGGAGTGAAGAAAGAAGTATCCAGTTTTGTATTGCTAAATATAAACCTTCAAATATATGAAATGGTTTTTTTGTTGTGCTTGAAACTTGAATGCATAGCTTAAAAATAAGAGGGACAATGTCTCTGAGTTGCTAAGGCCATTTTAAGTATATACATAACCATTTATTTCTTAATGGGATTCTAAATTTGTGGCTTAATTAAAATATTAGAGAAAATTGGATTTTTCAAATTAACAAGATGCTAAGAACACCCCCATTGCATTTAATTTCAATAGCATGTGTGCTATAGACTGATAGTGTTTTTAGGCGACTTTCTCAAGCTTATTAGAATCTTTAATGATGTCCCTCACCAGCACAGACACAGAAACACACACATACACCACCAAAGAAATTTGGTAGCATTCTTAATTTAATGTTGTACTTTAACAAACTTTATGTTAACATGTGATATTTATATGTACATATCTTGAGTTTGGTTGTCTATAATGGTTAAAGGCTAATCTTCCAATGAATATTAGTAACACATGCATAGTAATTTCTGAACATTTTTTATTGTATTACTAGAGGCCCGGTGCATGAAAATTCATGCACTGGAGGGGGGGGTCCTTCAGCCCAGCCTGCCCCCTCCCACAGTCCAGGAGCCCTCGGGGGTGAGAGGCGACCCGGCGATCAGGGGAAGGCGATGCCCCATCACACCTCTGCTGCTGCCACTGCTGGTAGCACGAGCCTCGGCCGGCCCTGGTTACCTGAGCCTCGGCCGGCCCTGGACAGCTGGGCAGCCACCATCTGAGGCTTGCCTGTGTCTCAGGCTGGCCCTGAGCGGCTGGGGGGCTGAGGGGACTGGGTGCCGCCATCTTTGAGGGTGTGACAGTCGATTAGCATATTCCTTCTTTATTAGATAGGATACTAGAGGCCCGGTGCATGAAATTTGTGCACTGGGCGGGGAGGAGTCCCCCTCAGCCCAGCCTGCACCCACTCCAATCTGGGACCCCTCGGGGGATGTCCAACTGCCACAGGGATCGGGCCTAAACCGGCAGTCGGACATCCCTCTCACAATCCAGGACTGCTGGCTCCTAACCACTCGCCTGCCTGCCAGCCCGATCGCCCCAAACTGCCTCCCCTGCCGGCCCAGTCGCCCCCAACTGCCTCCCCTGCCAGCCCAGTCGCTCCCAACTGCCCTCCCCTGCCCACCTGGTTGCCCCCAACTGCCCTCCCCTGCCAGTCTGGTCACCCCCAACTGCCTTCCCCTGCTGGCCATCTTGTGGCAGCCATCTTATGATGTGGGGCAGCCATCTTGTGGCGGTCAATTTGTAAGAACATGGGGCAGCCATCTTATGACATGAGGGCGCGAGGGCCACCTAGGCTTTTATTAGTATAGATCATTGACGGTTTCACTTTTGCTTTTATGGTGATGTGTGAAGGCTTAGTTAGCAACTGACTTTTGTCATATCAGCCTGCCTAACCTCACAGTAAAGCCCATTATTTTAATGGAAAGTTTATAGGTTTTCAAAAGCAAATGATTTAAGGCTATACAGTTTGGAACTAACATGTTTTATCTTGTGAATTCTAGTTTATTTTTAATATCATCTATGTAATTGTGTAATGTTCTCTTTATGTTCCATCAGCGTTTATATTAGCATCTATTTAAGCTTCTTAAAGATAGAGACAAGCATCCTTTTTTATAATCCTAGGTATATATTAAATAGCTTTTCATACTGCCTTTTCTAGAACAAATGAGTTGTTCACCTTAAAAATGAAAATATTTAAGATAGTTTTATCAGGTTATATGCTCATGTACATCTATATTATAAAAACTCAGTGGCCCTAAAGCTGTAACGACCAAAGACCGGTCACCAGGAGGCTGTGTGCACAGCGAGGCACATGCAGGTGGGCAGGGACTTGATGCTGCGTCCTCCGATGCCGGTGGGACTTGACACTGTGTCCCGTGGCACCGGCGGCACTTGATGCTGCATCCTGCAGTGGTGGGACTTGATGCTGGGTCCTGCAGCGCCAGCGGGACTTGACTCTGGGTTCCATGGCGCACTAGGTCTGGGTCTCGCCAGATTTCACGCGCTGGGCCCCTAGTAAATAATAACTTTGACATGTAAAGAGTTTTATTTGTTATCTCTTAAAGCAATCATTTTTATATCTTAACTTCATCATTATATTTTATTTTATTCTACCTTTAACATACATTGGAATAATGACTGACACAGCAGTGTTCAGTTTGTATAAACTTTCATTAATATGTTTTTAAACCTTACTTAAAAAAGAATGTTATTTTTTCTAGGCATTTTTCTTTTACTACAGTTGTTAAAGATGAACCAATGAATTAAACCAACAAAACAGGAGACTTAAAAACAATTTTTTCTAGAACTGTTTTAAATTTATTTTATTTTATTTTTTAAAAATATATTTTATTGATTTTTTACAGAGAGGAAGGGAGAGGGATAGAGAGTTAGAAACATCGATGAAAGAGAAACATCAATCAGCTGCCTCCTGCACACCCCCTACTGGGGATGTGCCTGCAACCAAGGTACATGCCCTTGACCGGAATCAAACCTGGGACCTTTCAGTCCACAGGCCGACGCTCTATCCACTGAGCCAAACCGGTGTCGGCTATTTTTAAATTATAGTTAGCATAGAGTATATTAGTTTCAGATGTACAACATAGTGATTAGTCATTTACATATCTTATGAATAGTAGACGTTTTTTATATTTGTGCTTAAAAACCTCTTATAGTAAACTCTTTTATTTTAGATTCTACTCAAAAATATTAGTACAGTGGCATTTGACTTATTTAATTTTTTATTGCAACTTTTAAATTTTGTATATTAATATAAAATTTATATTAATGGCTATTTCAGTTTGTTAAATATTAAATGCTGAGTATGTGCCTGGTCTGAAATCTGTGGATGAACGCACACACACAAAAGAAACATAAAACCTATTCTTGTCTTAGAAAGGCATTTAATTGAGAGGAAGGAGGTAGGTGCTAAGAACATTTCAGTATGAATATAACAATATGAAGAGAGATATATACCGGTTGGTCTGGGACTGGGAGCACAGAAAAGAGGTATTTTCTGGAGGAAAAATTAGTTTATCATTAAATTTTATAGCCAATATTCCATGAGGAAGAAAAAAAAAAATTACTCTTCTTTACCCCTTCAAAAAAAAAAGATTTTATTTCAAACAAAGAAGCCTAATTTCCAAATATTAAAAAAATATGTAAGGAAAGGTCATTTGATAAGTGCATTTTTGTGTAATTTCAATTCATCTGTTTTTTAATTCAGTTGTTTTTCCTTTTTTAAAAAAACTAGAGGCCCGGTGCATGAAAATTCATGCACTGGAGAGGGGTTCCCCTCAGCCTGGCCTGTGCCGTCTCACAGTCCAGGAGCCCTCAGGGGCGGGAGGCGACCCAGCGATCAGGAGAAGGCGACGCCCATCACACCTCTGTTGCTGCCACTGCCAGCAGTGCAAGCCTCGGTCGGCCCTGGTTACCTGAGCCTCGGGCGGCCCTGGGCAGCTGGGCAGCCGCCATCCGAGGCTTGTCTGCACCTCAGGCCGGCCCTGGGCGGCTGGGGGGCTGAGGGGACTGGGGGACTCCAGAGGCAGGCACACGGAGCGGCTGAGGGGACTGGGCGCTGCCATCTTGTGGCTGTGGGTGCCACCATCTTTGAGGGCATGGCAGTCAATTAGCATATTCCCTCCTTATTGGCTGTGGGCACCGCCATCTTTGAGGGCGGGCAGTCAATTAGCATATTCTCTCCTTATTGGTTGTGGGTGCTGCCATCTTTGAGGGTGGGGCAGTCAATTAGCATATTCCCTCCTTATTGTCTGTGGGCACTGCCATCTTTGCGACGGCATGAGTGTTCATTAGTATATTCCCTCTTTATTAGATAGGATGTTTTGATTGATTTTACAAAGAGGAAGGGAGAGGGAGAGAGAGAGAGACAGAAACATCAATGATGAGAGAGAATCATCTACTGATTGCCTCCTGCACAACCCTAGTGGAGATCAAGTGCAACTGGGTCACGTGCCTTGACTGGGAATTGAACCGTGACCTCCTGGTTCATAGGTTGATGCTCAACAACTGAGCCACACCAGCCAGGCTCACTGTTGTTTTCTTAATCTGTATTCTTTCTGCTGTTGATAGCCTATTTACTAATTCCCTGAGCTATCTGTAACTCTACTTCTTTTACTTATATTTTATGCTAGACATTGTATAAAAGACTAGAATAAAGGCTAATACAGACTATAGTAGCTAATATTTTCCCCTAGAAGAGCCTGAACTCACCTGCCGGGTAGCTAGGATGAGGGGCTGATTCTTTTATCTAAACTGGAGTTGAGTTTGGTCAGAGCTTTGTACCACTGTTAGTTTCCAGTGTCTTGAGCTCAAGATTAGGCCTCTTTCTCTTGCCAATTTTCTGGGAAGACCATCAGAATAAAGCTGGTTTTAGGGAAGAAGACAAAGTCAAGATTTTATGAGGTTTGGGAGATCTGATTTTTGGTGGGTCTTTCGGTGTGGAGCAAGGGGTTAGAGTGAGAGGAAAGTTGCTGGTCTGGATTTGGCATGGTTCTTTATCTAGTTGAGAATTAGTGGACATTGTGAGGGTTGGCTTTCTGAGTGAATTTAGAAGAATAAGTGGTCTAGCTGAGTCATCTGTTCTTGAGGAAATGTATTTACTCACAGGTTTAGTTGAAAAGTATCGTGTTTATATAAATAGGTTTTCTTGAGTGACTGAAACAAAGAATCTCTTCTTGGGCAAGAGTTTCTGGAATAGCAGAGAGTTGAATAGTAATGTGATGTTAATGGTGATGGTGAACTGTGTAGTTGCAGATGATTTTGGCTTTGGGATCTAAGCACTGAAGGAAAACCTCTCTCTTCCTGCTTTTGGAGCATAACCACCAGCTTCATCCACATTCTCGGTTTGCAGAGAGGACTAGCTCTATCTTTCAGGCTTCTCTAAATTCCTGTGCATCATATTAGCCCAGACCTGGCCATAAAAAGTGGCTGGGTTCTCCTTGTTCAAGCAATGTTCCTGTGCTTATGGTTATTTGTTTGTTTGTTTGTTCGTTCGTTCATTTTTTCCTTCCTTCTTTTTCTTCCCTTCCCTTCCCTTCCCCTTCTCCTTCCCCTTCCCCTTCCCTTCCCCTTCCCTTCCCTCCTCCTTCCCTCCTCCTTCCCTCCTCCTTCCCTCCTCCCTCCCTCCCTCCCTCCCTCCCTCCCTCCCTCCCTCCTTCCTTCCTTCCTTCCTTCCTTCCTTCCTTCCTTCCTTCCTTCCTTCCTTCCCATGGACTCAACATTAGATAAATTCCCTCAGTTATGAAAGCCACTATTTCTGTCTGCTCAACTAGAAAGGGCTCATCCCTCACTGAAAATTGTTAATTTAAATTTATTTTCTTCCAAGGCTATTCGATGGTTTTCATGGAAAATATGAGTGTTTTCTTTCTGTTACATCTTCACTAGAAACAGGAGTCTTTTTTAAAATTAGGAAAAGTAAGTAAAAATAAACAAAAGTTATTAGTGAACCAGTAATAAATTGTATGTTACCTCCCAATTCTTATTTTATTTTTTTCCTCTTTTTTTTTTTAATCATATACTTGATAATACTCAAAAGATAAATTTATCTTTGGATGGAGTAAAAATAAGTCTTTGAGTTACTGTTTTCTAAGGCTAATGTAGATGTTATTAAAAGAAACTTTTAAATGTTTACAATTCAAATTTTTAGTGATTCCTTACTTATAGTACTCTTTGTTTTCATTTTACTTTTTAATTAAGCTTTAAAATTTTCTAATGGCTTAAGAAAAAATCAAAATGAGCCTATTTCTTTGCAGTAGTTTTCTTTAAGTCTTCTTTCAAGGCTTTTAGAAAATCTCTGTCAATAGAAACCTACTAATTCCAAACTCATTCTTGAGTATTAAATCAGTTGTTAGTACTTTGGGGTGTACATTGACCTAATTTTGACCTTGCAAAGCTAATCAGCTAAAGAAACTAATTATTAAATCACATCTGTGCTGCTTAGAAATAGTAAGACTTGTCTTGAACTTGCATCATAGATTTTAGTGGGACATCTGGTATATATTTCAGTAGGCTCCATTAAGTAAATTTTATGTCTTGAAGGGGAAGAGCATTTTTAATGATGTGATTCTACCTCTATAACCAGTTTTAGGTTTCTCCTTGTATGAATGACCATATGATCTAGAGCATGGTTCTGAACTTTTTTCTTTCAGGCTATTTAGGCTAGGATGGTGGTGGAATACTTAAATCTCTTCTTTTATTCCCAGGAACTTTTTTTGAGTGATATTATGTGCTAAGAGCTGCAAGGCATTGGGAATATAGTAACAAGCCAAGCAGACAGTCCTATTCACAAGACATTAATGGGGAGACCTATTAAAATTTACCTTCTGAGTATTAGATAAACCAAAGAGTTATTAAGAATTTGATTCCATGTGATAGAAGCATTGTAGTTATGTAAGAAAATGTCCATACTTTTTAGAGATATAAACTGAAGTATACAGTGGAGAAATGACATGATGTCAGGCATTGCTTCAAAATAGCTCAGCAAATATGGGCATGGGCAGGGGGCAGAGGAAGAATAGATGAAGTAAGTGCCAAATACTGTTGAATATAGGTACTGAGAGTTTCGATACTTGTGTCTATGTTTGAAATTTTTAATAGTTGGATTTTTTTTTAACAATCATACTAGTGAAAGTATTCTAAGAAATGCATAAGAATGATGAGGCAAAGATATTCCGTTGAGATAAGTTATTTCTATACAACTCAGCTACCTGCTGTAGCTACCAAAGCTGAACACATGTTTACCCTATGGCTTAACCATCTCACTTAAGTCTTTAAACAGTAGAAATGTGTTCATATGTTCACTAAAACACATGAATAAGGATGTTCATTGCAGCATTCTTCATTGTAGTTCCAGACTGGAAACAAGCAAAATATTCATCATTAGTAGGATGGATGGATAAATAATAGTATATTTATAGAGTAGTGTACATTAATGAAAATGATGAACTTCACTATATGCTACAACGTAAATGAAGTTCATGAACAGAATATTCATTAAAAAGGCAAAAATGCATACTGAAGAGTTTCTATATTTAAATTTTCAAAGTAAGCTAAATTAATACATGGTGATAAATAGAATAATGGTTAACATTTGGTGGTAGGACTTAATTATTGGAGGGGGATAATGAAGGTTCTGGGGTATTAAGAGTGGTCTGTATCTTGATCTGGGTAGTAGTTGAGTGTTCATTTTGTAAAAGTTCACTGAACTGTATCTTAGCAATTTGCTCACTTTTATACTTGTATACTTCAATAAAATATTATTTGAAATATTCAATGATTGCCACATTGGCCAAAAGAAATACCTGTGTATTTTTGAATATTGGTGATATTTAACAAATCAGTGCCCTGCCAGCATGACCCAGTGGTTGAGCGGTGACCTATGAACCAGGAGGTCACTGTTCGATTCCCCATCAGGGCACATGCCCAGGTCATGGGCTTGATCCCCAGTGTGGGGTGAGCAGGAGGCAGCCAATCAATGATTCTCTTTCATCATTGATGTTTCTATCTCTCCTTTTCCCTTCCTCTCTGAAATCAGTAAAAATATATATGTAAACAATAAAGTGGCAGTAAATACATATCTATAAACAATTGAATATAAAAAAAATAAACGAACAAGCATAATGGAAACAACATTTTGAAGGTTGCCGGATGGGAAGGGGGTTAAGGGATAGATGAAAAAGGTAAAGGGATTAAGAAGTACAAATTGGCCTTTCCTTCGGTGACAGCTTCCTCTAGACATCTTGCTAAGGATCTCCTTCATCCCTCTTTAGAAGAGAAAGGAAACACAAGAAAAAGCTCCTGGTACAGAGCCTCAGTTCCTACTTTATGGGTGTGCAGTGCCCAGGATGCTATAAAATCACCACCTTTAGCCATGCACAAACGGTAGTTTTATGTGTTGGTAGCTCCACTGTCCTCTCTCAGCCTACAGGAAGAAAAGCAAGGCTTATAGGATGCTCCTTCAGAAGGAAGCAGCACTAAAAGCACCCTGACAAACGGGGAACCATCCTAATAATCACACTTTGGATTTAAAATATAGAAGAATTGGTTGTTATAGAATAGTCATGGGGATATAAAGTACAACATGGGGAATATAGTCAATAATCTGTATATATAAAAGGCTAATATACTAAGTTTCCGACCATCCAACGGGTTGCTATGATGCTCACTGACCACCAGGGGCCAGCCACTCAACACAGGAGCTGCTGTGATGCACACTGGACATTTACAGAGAAACGGCACCATGGACCTGGCAGCCAGAAAGCAAAACTTGGCTTCCCCCAAGAGGGACATAGGCCCCACCACAACCCTGGAGTAACAACCCACCAAATTGTAGCCAATGCTGCCAAGACCCCCGTGGTGCAAAATGTTGCCCACAGCCCAGCCCAGCCTGGAAACGGTGGCTGTGGGCGCTGGGTAATGACATCATGTAGCAACACCTGGCTTCCTCTTCCTAGCGACGACTAGACTCCTTGCAGTTTCTTCAGCCCAGGAACACGACTTGCTTTATAGCCAGGTGCAAACATTTCACACTTTAACCAAATGTCTGTGAAGTGTTTTCCTGTGTCTCATCTCATTTGATCCTGAAGTAGGTAGATAAGAGACTCAGTGGAATCCTATTTTCTTTTCATTAGCTGAAAAACAGATTTAGAAAGTTTAGAAACTTGACCTGAGTGAAAAGAAGTAAGAAATGGTGGACCTTGAAAATGACTTCAGGTTTTCTCACTGCACAGAATATAGTCAAACACTGCTGCAATTAAATATTTTACCTTTGTTCTCCCTGCGTGATCTACAATAATCTGTTTCATGTTGTGTTTCTGACAATTACCTGAAAGAGAAGTTGGGGTGCCTCACTGGGCTGGAAAAAGTTTAGCTAAGTCAGAAAGCAGGTCTAATTAAGCAAGTTTATTCTATATATATAAAAGGCTGAGTTGACTCACGCATGCACGATACACAGAAAGGTCTTGCTGGCACCAATCGCACACGTGTGTTATGATCTGTCATTGTCGATTGTGAATTTGATTGACACTTCTATTATAGAGAAAGGGCGAATAGCAACACAAAAATATTTCTTCTAATTAATTTCCTTTTAGTGTGCACGAATTTGTGCACCGGGCCTCTAGTATTTAATAACTATGTAAGGTGTCAGATGGGTACAAGATTTATCAGCAGATCACTTAGTAAGTTATGTAATGTCTAAGCACTGGGGTGCATACCTGAAACTAATATAATAATGTATGTCAACTCTAATTGAAAAGTACAAATGATTTTTTTTAATTAAAATAAAGAGCAAATCCAATGGAATAGTATCATGTATTAATTATAACTTAAACTAAATTATCTATTTACACTTAAAAAAAAGAGTCCGTGAAAGAAATAATGGTTTAAATAGTGCAGATGATCATACCCTCCATTTTATTTAGTGAACATGTGCCCATTTAGGGGCACATGAGGTGGATATCAACTATTTTTATGTACTGTTCAATCTATAAATAGTCACTTTTCTAAAATTTATCAAACCACCTTCTAGCCTCATTCCAGGGGTGTTTTTTAGGTCAGAATGCAGCATCTTTGCTTGTTCATATATCACTGCCTCCAAAATGCTGTCACTGGCTAATTGCTTTTTCTTTATCCAAATTAACAACAGTTTCCCTATATCTTCAGTGGCCTGTGATCATTGTTTCCTTTACACCCTTAGCAACATTAACACTCTTGATGGCCTTTTTATGTTTTAAAATTGTGCTAATTGTGCTTAATCTTCTTTTGAAAGCCAAGCTTACAGCCCCTTTGAATCTGCGTTTTAAAAAATTCATTAACATTGATTTTGAGTTATATTAAAAAAGGACTTGAATATCAAATTGTTCTAAAATATAATGAGTGGAATGTTGAAATTCTTAAGCTACATTATAATCATACTTTAATTGTAAATAGGTATAGGGTTATACTTGAATGAAATCAGCAATGTCAAGAGTCAAAATATTTAGGAGAGAAATAATCACACTCAAACAGGACTGAAATACTTATCTCAAGCATAGCAATAAGCATAAAAATGGTTTGTTTATCAAATAATCAATAAGAGTAGACTCTTGATTAGAGATGACAGGGCAGTTCTCCCTAGACTTATCTCAGAGACTGTCAATTAGAATTATTAGGTTGTGATAATAAATGAGTTTGACCAGGTATTTTCCTCTTTGATTCAGGCACTTTCCCTAGTATAATGACCTATAAGGAAATAATCTTCCCAGTTCAGATTTTCTTTGACTTAATGCTCTGGTACAAATCATCGTAAATATTGCCATCCAGATTTTCGAAAAATCCTAAAGTACCTATGTTTTCAGATGTCTGATATATGTAGATCTGTGTATTCACAGGAAGGACTAGTCCTTGTGGGAAAGTGAGTCAAGAATTGGAAAAATAAAGTACCTTTAAGAAATTTTAGACCTATTGTCTGTTTTGCTACAGACCATATTGCTAGGTCTGTTTCTAAACTACTCAATTTAGCAATATCCCTTGAGAAGTATATGGCACTTAATGTGTATTGTTCCCTAGAGGAATTATGAAAGAAAGAAAAGATGCAAATTTTCTCTTGGGATAAAATAGAAAATTAATTGAAGAAGAAAGAGTCCATAATTTAAGGTATAATTAATATTGGGAGAAAATCCTAATATGTAATTTTCATATTTGTTGATTATGCTTTCTTAGTTTTAATGCCATTTATCACTAGCAGAGTTTATGCTTTTTTGCAGTAGCTTGTATGTCTTTCGTTTGTAGTTTCATCTGGTTGGTTTATATACAGTGATGTAAGCTAAAATAATCATTTTTATGCATTATCTTCTTACTCTTTCTTTACTTGCTTTAGACCTAGCAGTTGGCTTTTGAATTCCATTTTAAGATTCTGAAAGAAATACTTCCACAAAAAATGAATTGTATTTTTGTTATAGTGATTCTGCTGCATGGATTACAAGCACTCTGTCTCCATGCTTGGATAAACTCCATCAAAAGCACATTATCCTCCTACTTCTGTGGACAGCTGCCTAATTGTATCTGCTGTAACCACACGCTGTTGGAACATGATTCCAATGAAGAACAGAAATGATAAATTACTCCCTGCAGGTGATAGTGATAATGATAATTTTTAATTTCCTTCTTTCTCATAAGGTCTAGTCTGATCTTATTTCATACACACACACACACACACACACACACACACACACACACACAATACGGTCTCTTTAAAGAAATACTCATCACACCAAAAGACATGAGAAAGTAATTCATTTTTATTTCAAATCATTGTTCTTCAAATGAGCATTGTTCTTCAAATGAGCTGCATCTACCTTTATAAGTGTTGGATAAACAAGCAAATTGTGGCTTAAAACAGATTTTTTAATGATTCAATTTACAAATGCTGTGAATTTTTTTTTTCTTTTTGTGCAATGCACAAAGAGATGAACAGATCATTCTGAAACTATTCTGATGGTTAGGAATATTTATGATGCAAAATAAAGTTACATGTCTTATTTTTCTATTTATTCAAAGTAATTATGGAGGATTTTCAACAAATTACAAGTATGATCAAACTGTTCCAGAAATTTACTGTATGCATGTGTTTTCCTTTCATTCTGTTTGTTTTTTTTTCCCCATCATCATCAGTATTGTTCTTAATTACCACTCATTTTCCTTTCTCTCAATCTAAGGGCTGTTGTATAATTCAGTGAAACTTTATTTATTTAATTGTAACCTTGCCTTTGCAGATTAACTCAGCTCTTACAGATATTTGATTTTAATGTTTATTTTTTCCCTCAGCTGTTCCTTTTGCCCCTGACAAGATATATATGTGGAACAAAGAGGAATTTATTCTGTGGTCAGGTCTTCTAACATATCTGATCTTTTTTAAGCACATGTCAAGCTGTGCTGCAGTTATTTATTACCATTGTCTATTAGTCTTCATTTTCAATTTCCTATGCTTGTTTTTTTTTTCTTATAGTTGAATGACGTCCACAGAGAAAGGATAAATTTATTGAAATTAACATTTAAAAGATCTAGAGATACCCTGTGATGACATGATGATAATAAGGTAGTGAAACTATAAGTGCAAAAAGGTGGCATATTCATATTCTGAAGCAAAATAGTTTTGTTCCCAAATCAACTGACATATTTGGTCATAATGGCTTTGCAGAAATAAAAGCACTAGTCATAGGTCAATTGGTTTATATAATTATGTTTCAAGGTTAAGGTTTATTTTTCTCCTTTCTAACTTGTATTTTAATTATTAAGGATCACTTATACAGCAAAAAGAAAAAAAGATTTTTAAATACTGTTTTCTTTGAGTGGCATTCTAGGTCTTGCTTGTGTTTGAGGGTAATTACCAATTTTTTAAACCAGAAATTCCCTTTGGGTTTTCAGAGTAAGAGTCTTCCACTTTCTCAGTTATGTGAATGCTAATCAACAAGTAGATTATCTGCACATATCTATCTGTCTATCTATCTATCTATCTATTCATTTATTTATGTTTAATTGATTCCAGAGAGGGAGGAAAGGGGGGGGGGAGAGAGAGAGAGAGAGAGAGAGAGAGAAAGAGAAAGAGAGAAAGAGAAAGAGAAAGAGAAAGAGAAAGAGAAAGAGAAAGAGAAAGAGAAAGAGAAAGAGATAGAGAAAGAGAAACATCAGTGTGAAAAAGACACATTGATTGGTTGCCTCCCTTATGCGCCCGACCGGGATGGAATGCGTACCCTAAGTATGTGTCCTGACCTGGAATCAAACCTATAACCTTCCGGTGCATGGGGCAAGGCTTCAACTAACTGAGCCACACTGGCCAGGGCTGCACATAATTTTTAATCTCTGGTGAATTTCTTCCTAATGTTCCTCATGTTTCTGCTTAATGTGTGCTGGAGAACTGATCTTAACATTACCCTCAACCAAACATCATTAGGAAGGTAACTCTGCATGAGAAGCTGAAGATATTATGATGCATTTCCAAGGAAACTATAAAATAGTATATTGTGACTTTTTCCAAATCAATAAATATTTATAGGATTACTTTTGATGGCCAAATGACATTTCATTATATGGAGATTTTATGATTTATTAATTGGTCACGTATTGTTGAAAATTTGAGCTAAAATGGACATCCTATGGCTAAATCTTTGCAGGCATACTTAATAATTTCCATAGAATACTTTTTAGAATTCCTGGGTCATTGAGTATATACATTATGTAAACATTTTAATTGAATATATAACATGCACTTAGAAAACAGAAAACACGCACAAATCATAAGTGTAGTCAGATAAATTTGCCCAAAGTAAATATTCACCATGTATTCAACTCAGCTTAAGAATATTAACAGCAAACCAGGAGCCCACCAGGTAACCCCTTTCAGTTTCTATCCCTATATAAGGGTAACTAATATACTGACTTACAATACCATAAGTTTTGCTGTTTTTGAATATTCTGTATATATTAATGGAATTATATCATTTGTATTATTTCATGTATGACTTCTTTCTAATACAAATGTTTTGTCTTTTTGTTTTTATTAATCAAATGTTTTATCTTTTAATATGTATTGCTAAGTTCCCTTTAGAAAGGTTATTTCAGTTTATTTTCCCACAATGAGTGCCATGTTTCCCACTAAACTGTGAATATTATCATTTTAAAAAAATGTTTTGATTATTTTAATTTACTCATTTTTCTCTAAGTAGGTCAAACATCTTTTTTCACATGCTTATTAATCAGTTGATTTTTCTTTTAGAAATGTCCTTTGTCTTAATTTCTTTTGACATATTGTTTTCTTACTAATTTAGAAGTTTTATGTACAAAGAACACGTAACTCTTTGTTTTATATATATTACAAATATTCTCAGATTTGTTGCCTTTCAATTTTGATATTAAAGTTTTAAATTTCCCTTATCTTAAGTCTGCCCGTGTGTAGCATTTAAAAAACCTTCAGTTCCAGATTTTATAAACACTTACATATGTTGGTGGGATTTCACTTTTCCTCCCTCCTACCCTTCCACCTACTGCACTGATCTTTATGATTATATGATAAATTGATAACCCCACCAGATGATGTAATTTTGCCTTAAACAGTTGTAAGTATTCTGAAGGGAAAAGGTGATCCTTTATAAAACCTAATTATTTATTGCTCCTATTTTTCTTGTATTATATTTGATGTTTCAGGTTTTCCTTCTAGTATTGTAGCCTATCAGCCCGAAGAACTTCCTTTAAAATTTCTTCTAAAAATTCCATTGGCAATGAATTATTTTTGTTTCCTTTACTTGAAAATGTCTTTATTTTACCTTTATTCCTGAAAGATATTTTTGCTGGATATAGAAATGTAAAAGGGTTTTTTTTTCTGCTTCAATAGCTTTATCTTTTCCATCATGACCACCAATTACATGTATGTTAGCTTTATAGTTTCCTGCAACTCTGTGCATTCTATTTCAATCTTTTCCCCTTGGTTTTTAAAATTAAATAATTTCTATTAATCTATCCTAAAATTCACTGATTTTTTTATTATTATTATCTCCATTCTGCAATTCAACCCAGGGGAGTTCTTTTGTTTCCATTATTTTTCAGTTCTCAATATTCCATATGTTTCTTTTTTTATTAGAGGTCCGGTGCACAAAATTCGTGCATGGATAGGGTCCATAGGCCTGGCCGGCGATAAGAGCCAGTCAGAGTCTTCTGGCTGCTGGCCAGGGCCTTCCTTCCCCCAGCTGCCGGCTGCCTGCTGGCCAGAGCCTTCCTTCATTCCATGCTGCCCCCTGGTGGTCAGCGCACATCATAGCAAGGGGTCGAACTCTTGAGGGGACGATTTGCATATTAGCCTTTTTTATAGGATAGTTTCTATTTTTTTATGAGAATTTCTATCTTCTGATTCATTTCACTGTGTTTTCTATTAGATGTACATGCTTTGTCGTGTGAATTCTCGTAATGTTATAATTGTCCGGATAATGCTCATGTTTGGTGTTAGCAGGCAGTCAGACCATTTCAAGTCAAAACGCAAGTTTTGTCAATAGTGTCTGTGCAGAGAGTGGTTCAAATCTTAATCATTCTCTAAGCATATGTTATATTGTTTTGGGTCTCTCCTGCACATATGCACTTAAGGAATTAGTCTGAGATTTGTACAGGTTTTTCCAAATCTTAGTTCAGTTCTCTAAGTCTTTGCCACGTGATTTTTTTTTTCCACACACGTTTATTCAGGGTTTAATCCTAGGACTTGTGCCAGTGATTGAAGTTTTAGTTCAATTTTTCAGCCTCTGTTAATGTTGGTTTGGATCTCACCTGAGCTGTGTAGCTCAGGGGTTAGGCTGAGACTTGTGCAGCTTTATACATAGAATTAGGGGGTCCTCTGCTCTCTTTCTTCTCCATATTTGATCTGCACTCTCCATTTTTTTCAGAGTTGAAATTATTAGTTCCATTCTAAGTGTAGTTATTCAATCATTTTGTCAAGTACACTATATAATGAGGCTAGTTAATTTAAGAAACTGAAGACTAAAAAAATTAATTTAAAATTTATTAAGAACCTGCTGTATAACAGATTTGTGCTGGGTAAAGGGCATAAAAATATAAATTACTCATAGGCTTTGCTTATAAATAAGTTACAGTCTGATAGGGCAAACTAACTAAAATATAGATGATAAGTACTATAATAAAATTGTATATCATAGCACATTCAGTCAGCAAATATGAATTGTGTACTGCTCTGGCCATGAAGGATATAGTGGTGAACAAGATAGACATATAGGAATAAATTTAAGAAAACAGTTAAATTAGTCATTGGAGAGGTATCAGAAAATCAGCTGAAAAAAAAGGTTGTATTATTTTAGAAATGTTCTCGTTAGCTACATGGTTTTCTGTAATAACCTATAGCTGAACACTACGTTGCTTTGTAATCCTATTTGACAGAACTATAAATAGCGTTTCGATTTTTCTCTTGGTATCTAAAGTATAATGAACCTGAAGGTTAAATATTGAATTTGGTTTGGATTCAATCCATATTAACCTACAGATCAATAAAACTTCACGTTCTCAACAAAAGCAGCAGTGTCCTGTTTTTAACACTTTAGGAGCTTTACTTAATGCCAGTTTTAAAAATAGATTAAGTCAAGCTAGTCCCAGTAGTGAAAGAAAAAGGAATGGTATTTAAAGTTTAAACAAAATAAATGAAAATTCTATATTCATCTGAATATGTTAATTTCTTTTAGAGACCTTTTTGTACTATCATAGTAACCCTTAGAGTTACTTTGGAGTTTCTCTTTTGGCTCTTTGCTTAAACATAAGTTTTATTTGAGTACTATTACTGATTTTTATTTTATTTTCAGAAGAAGAAAAGTAACTTTTAAATATTCCATAATCTCATTGCAAAAATATTCATAGTGGTTTGCTTTAAAATTGGATGCATAATAATATCAGAAGAAATTTAATGAGCTGTCTTTGTATAAAAGAGTATGTTTTAATTCTTTATTGCTGTGTAACACATTACCCCAAAACTTAATGCTTTGAAGTCCCAATCATTTAGATTTATTGGTTTATGATTCTGCAGTCTGGACTGGATTATCTACTAGTTTTTCTGCTGGTCTCTCCTGGGTCTCCTGAGCTGCTGCAGTTGTCTGGAGGCCTGACTAGAACCGCAGGGTCCAGGATGCCTTATCTCGCATGGCAGCATCTCAGCGGGAGAGTCTGGACCCACAAAGAGCTGCTGAGCCTCTCTTTCCTTATAGTCCCTCACCTTTCAGTAGTCTACCATGATCATTTCTCTAATAAAGCATATTGATTATTTGATTAGCCTTGTTACCCTTATTATTGTGTTGTTTCTGTGGGGAAGAGCCAAATTATATTACTTTATTTTTACTTATAACATCTTTTCCAGAAAAAATGGTGACCTGCCATAAGTTTAAGAGGCATCTGGTCTTTGAAATGGTTTTTTTATTTGCCATGTTTTAAAAGACTGAATAGTAAATTATGTCATGTAATTTGTTTGTTTGTTTGTTTATTTATTTATTTATTTATTTTTAAAAACAGGCAATTGCTGGTTACTTTGATATATATTTTGAGAAGAATTGCCACAACAGGGTAAGTATTATGAGTTGTCTCATAAGAATTAATTATGTGAAATACATTGCATTTTATTTTTGTGCCCCAAGGTGTTTGATCATAAGCATTTTGCTATTGTAAGCAATTGGAGCTTGTATTTGATGTAGTAGATTAATGTACCATGATATTAAATATCTTGTACTTCATCAGATACTTTTGAACTCTACCATTGCAGGTCGTGTTCTCTACGGGCCCCCAGAGTACCGAAACACACTGGAAACAAACAATATTTCTATTGGAAAAGCCATTTTCAGTTAAAGCAGGTGAGAGAGAAAAAGGGGGTAAAGTGTCTTCTTTATTCTGAAGAATACAATATTCATTCATTCTACAACCACTTTTTATGTGCCCACTCTATTTGAAGGAGTATAATAGTATAATAGATGCTAAAATAAGATGTTCTTAGAGTTTACCATCTAAATAAATTTTAGATGGCATATCATTTCATTAAAAAAATAATTTTTAAATTTTTTTATTTTATTGGGGTGACGGGTTAAGAAAGGTATACAGGTTTCAAGTGTACAATTCTATAACACATTATCTGTACGTTGCATTGTGTGTTCACCACCCAGAGTCAAGTCTCCTTCTGTCACCATTTATCCCCCCTTTACTCTCTTCTACCTCCTCCCACCCTCCTTTCCTTCTGACAATCACCACACTACTGTCTATGTATTCTTTTTCTTAATCCCTTCATCTCTTTTACCCAACCCACCTCCGATCTGACAGCTGTCAGACTGCTCTCTATATCTATGAGTCTTTTTCTGTTTTTTTTTTGTTTATTTTGTTTATTAAATTCCACATATAAGTGAAATCAATGGTATTTATCTTTCTCTGACTTACTTATTTCATTAGCATAATATTCTCCATGTCCATCCATGCTGTTGCTAAGGATAAGATTTCTTTTAAAGAAGTAATTTAAAAGAAAACTTATATTTACATCTAATTTCTGCCAGTTAAAATGTATGTTACATAGTATGTACTTCTTATTTTGAGTACCACAGAAGAATTCAGAAAACTTTTCTTTAACGATAACTAGTATTTACTAAGTTGCAAATATAACCAAAAGAAAATATAATATTTTCATTTCCCACCGGACTAAAGAGTAATATTACCAATAAAGGTAAAGTATAAATAAAAGAGTTATACTTCAGTAGTTAGCATATTCAAAATATATTTGTCTGGAATTCACTCAATTGTCTCCATCTCCTCAAATCCTACAGTGTTCAAGGACTGCTCACTTCTACCTTCCTTTGTTTTATATCTCATTGGTTGTTCGCTTATATGAGCACCCATAGTTCTTCCATATTACACATTTAGCTCCAAAAGTTAGAATTTGGTTATAAAACCTTTTTTTAAAATTTTAAGCTGCTTATTACATAAGTCTTCTTGTTTCATTTTTATGAAAGCTTCCTGACTGTAGGAAAGCTGAAAGTACAACAAACTTCAATGAAAAGTTATTCAAAATCACTAGTAACTCAGGAAAAAGATAATTAAAACGAGAAGACACTGTTTCTTATCACTATAATGGGGGGCGGGGGGAATACATACAATTTAACAGTGCCACGTGCTGGCAATAATGTAGGCAAATGTAACTTTTATACTCTGCTGCTGGTAGTCTTAATTGGTACAACAACTTTAGAGAACAGTTTGATACCATCAAGTTAAGAGTACATGTAACATCCCTACAACGACAGTTTTTTCTAGGCGTGTGTTTTGACAATCTCTCCCACAATCTTTCACAACAGTGGTGTGTAGAGGTGAAAAATTAGAAGCAACCTTAATGTCCATCAGTAGGAGATAAATTTGGTAGTTGCATACAATAAAACCTTCTCTAATAAAATGGTAATATGCAAATTAACCATCACTCCGCTACATAAGCCACGCCCACCAGCCAAGCCACGCCCGCCAGCCAATCAGGGCGAGTATGCAAATTAACCCAAACCAAGATGGCTACAGCCACAGAGAGCAAGGTTTCCCAGGTAACAGAGCAAGCCAAGCTTTCCATAGCCGTTGCAGGCCTAAGCCTCCACTCACTGCAAAGTTTCAATTATAGAAGGTAAACGAATTCAAACAAATGGCGGCAGAATGGAGCTTGAGAGAGCAGGCCAGGGTTGCCGGCGGCAACAGGGGAAGCAAAGCTTTCCGCACACCCTGGCCGGGCCCACCCGCTTAAGGCTACAAAGTTTCAATTGTAGAAGGTGAATTAACTGCCACAGAAATGGCTTCCGCCCCGGAGGGAACAGCAGGCTTGGCTCCACTCCAGGCTACAAAGTTTCAATTGTAGAAGGAAAATAAATCCCAGATACCAGGGCCTCTGCTTGGGTTGCCAGGGGGCGTGGCCGGCCTGCAAACCACCACAGGCCCCCCGCTCAGGCCTCCCCATGCCCCAAGGGAACCCCACTCTGATCCGGGACACCCTTCAGGGCAAACCAGCTGGCCCCCACCCGTGCACCAGGCCTCTATCTTATCTAATAAAAGAGTAATATACAGCTTGATCATCACTGCAACACACAATATAGCTGCCCCCATGTGGTCAAAGATCCTGCCCCCATGTGGACACAAGATGGCCACTACAAGATGGCCAGCAGGGGAGGGCAGTTGGGAGGCACCCGGCCTGCAAGGGAGGGCAGTTGAGAGGGACCAGGCTTGCAAGGGAGGGCAGTTGGAGGTGATCAACCCTGCAGGAGAGGGCAGTTAGGGGTGACCAGGCCAGCAGAGGAGGGCAGTTGGAGGTGATCAACCCTGCAGGAGAGGGCAGTTAGGGGTGACCAGGCTGGCAGAGGAGGGAAGTTGGGGGCAAACAGGCTGGCAGGGGAGCAGTTAAGCATCAACCAGGCTGGCAGCGGAGTGGTTAGGGGGTGATCAGGCTGGCAGGCAGAAGCGGTTAGGGGCAATCAGGAAGGCAGGCAGGCAAGCAGTTGGGAGCCAGCAGTCCTGGATTGTGAGAGGGATGTCCAACTGCCCGTTTAGGCCCGATCCCACCAGGATCGGGCCTAAACGGGCAGTTGGACATCCCTCCAGGAGTCCCAGATTGGAGAGGGTACAGGCTGGGTTGAGGGACAACCCCCCACCGTGCACGAATTTCGTGCACCGGGCTTCTAGTATAGTAGATAAAATAAATTATATATGTGTGTCTATCAAAAGCAACATTGCAGAAAAATAGTGGCAGAATGATTCCTACAATATACCATTTATATGAATTCTAAAAACATACATACACCACATAGTAGAGGTAAGAAGCAACACTTAAGAATGATAACTGCTGAATTCAGTGTAGTGGTTACCTTTGGGGAAGGACAGAAATAAGATCAGGGAAGGGTATGAAGGGGGTTCAGTTTCAGATATCTGAACTATTTATTTTTAATATTGAAGGAATTGTGGGAGAATGTTAGTATTGAACAAAGCTGAGTAGTGGGTCCCAGGTAGTCATTATATTATTCTCTATACATTTAAAATATTTCGCCAAAACCGGTTTGACTCAGTGGATGGAGCGTCGGCCTGCGGACTGAAGGGTCCCGGGTTCGATTCCGGTCAAGGGCATGTACCTTGGTTGCGGGCACATCCCCAGTGGGGGGTGTGCAGGAGGCGGCTGGTCGATGATTCTCTCTCATTGATGTTTCTGGCTCTCTGTCCCTCTCTCTTCCTCTCTGTGAAAATCAATAAAATATATTTTAAAATAAATAAATAAAATATTTCATAAAATTCTACAGTTTTGATTTCACTGTTGATGCATAAGTTGAATTTAGTAGATGCAGGTAAACACTATTAGGTAAGTGAGTGGCTGTGACTATGTTCCAATTAAATTTTATTTACAAAAACAGGTAGCCAGCATCAAAATCTTTCCATAAAACAAATCTCCAGGCACAAATTGCTTCATTGCAAATTCTCTCAATCACTTAAAAAAGAAATAACACCAAAATCTATACAGTCTCTTTCAGAAAAGAGAGCTAAAATTATGAGATCAGTATTATGTTGAAAACAAAAATGGGACAAAGATAGTACAAGAAAATTAAACTGCAGACCAATCTCCCTTATGAATATTGATGCATAAATCCCTCAACAAAATACTAGCAAGTTGAATCCAGCAATATTGTAAAAAGAACAATGCTATGACCATATGAGGGGTTTATTCCAGAAATGCAAGGCTTACTCAATATTTTTAAGTCATTTAATGTGCTCCACAAGCTACCAATCTAAAGAAGAAAAAACACATGATCATACCAATGACTATAGAAAAATCATTTGATAAAATTCAATGTCCATTCCTGATAAATACTCAAGCAAACTAGAAATAAAGGAACTTCCTCCACCTGATAAAGGCATCCACACAAAGTCAGCTGTAGCAAACGATACAAATGATGTATTGTAGAATTGTGTACCTGAAACCTGTATAATATTTTTAACCAATGTCACCCCAATAAATACATTTTTTAAAAGATAAACATTCTAAGCAATAAATATATTTTGTAATGTAAAAAGAAAAAAGTAAGCAAAAACAATGTGAATAGGAAATTTCCCAGACTAAGATTCTACATTTGGCCAAAAGCAAGATGGAACTGTACAATAATGAGCCTAGTTTGATTTTGTTTTGTTTGTTTGTTATTTTCTTTACAATGTAGTTTAAAAAAAAAATAGTACCAAAAGAAGTGCTCTAAACATTTGAGCACTTCCAGCATTGTGGGAATGAGAACGCTTACTTTAATGTTAAAGTCAGGTCGTATGTTTTTCTTTTTCCTTTAAAAATACTGTACAATTTTATTTTACAAACTTATATGGCAGTGTTTACTTAAAAAACCCAGATCATTTTTGTGTTATTTGCCTTTGGAAATATGATTAAAATCATGCTACTTCTCTTTCTCTGTATATACCTAGTAAGTTTTTAAATGAAGAATCCATTTATTTTTTCTTTTATTTTTTTAACTCTGAGCTTTAATAGTGACAATAATGAATTTTTTTTGTTCCTTCTGGGGAAATGAAATGTCATTGCTCTGAATGAAAATAACTTTTAAAAACCACTGAATTTAAACCACATGAAATGAGATTAATTTTGTTCTTGATTGAACTGCAGCACTGCTTTGTGGTATTCTAATAGCCGTCTGCCGATGATTAAACAAGGTGGTACAGCTCAGCTCCATAGAGAATGTCCTTCGCAGCTCTCACCACGGTATACACGCTCAACAACATCAGTCATTTTATATCTATTTGACACTGATTAATTACTCCGATCTATTCTGGTGCTACAGACACTGTCCTAAACAATTGAAGGGAGTTCAGCAGTGTGAATTATGTATTTATTACTGTGACCCTTCCTGCTATTTAATTAACTTAAATAGATGGTATTTGCACCCTCATTTTGAAATTAAGTTTATTGTAAAACTAGCTATTTTACTTGTATTTCACTTTAAGACATGAAAATTATACTGAAATTATAAGGCAATGTTTTGCCTTTTAAATTATTCAGATGTTTTGCTTAATAGTGATGCTTAAAATTTTGTGTGTGAAAATTTAACAAAAATATCCATTAATAGTTTATCTTGACTTGGGCTCTATGTCTAAATTGAGGATTGCACAGAGCTCTTGTAGACATATCCTCTAAACCTGAAATGAACTTGAAAACCTGCTTTATAAGCACCTTGGAACATTCCTCTTTTGATCCTTACACTAAGGATTGAATAGAACATTTACAAACAAGCCAACTTAGATATTTTTAACACTTTGGAGGCAACTTAAATCAAAGAGGAGCAATCATTAGGATATACATACCAAATGGAAATATTTGTAAAAATACCTCATATACATCAACAAGAAAGTCCCTAAGATAAATGTACAAAGGATTTGTTTTTAATTTTTATTGATTTCAGAGAGGAAGGAAGAGGGATAGAAACATCAATGATGAGAGAGAATCATTGATCAGCTGCCTCCTGCACATGCATCATCAGGGTTCTAGCCCACACCTGGGCATGGGCCCTGACTAGGAATTGAACCCTGACCTCCTGGTTCATAGGTCGACACTCAACCACTGAGCCACCACAGCCAGATCACAAAGGATTTTTTAAGATAGTGGTTAGACATTCTAAATAATACCCATCACCATGGATAATCACTGACATGCAAATCAAAGCAATCAGACTCTGATGATTGTTTATCTCAAAACAGGTGTTTTTAATTGTTTTATGTTCTTTCTTTCTTTATTCATTTATTTAGTAATAGACACAAGTATTTTATTGAAGTGGGAGACAGACAACAGGTAGTATTTTCTTTTGGCATCTCCCTCTGAGGGAGGCTGGCAAAGCTGATGGGGCCACCACGTGGACTTGAGGAAGATGGTTTGGTTACTAATAACACTCAATGTTGATGACAATAGCAGAGTAAAATGAATACATTTGTGCCTTTTATTAAAGTGTCCCACTTTTGGTAATACATCATATGAGTCTATTCAAAATTCACACTTATTTTTTATTCTTTGATATTCTTAGAAGTGAAAGTAACATTGTTTTCATTCGCATGCCTTTCTTTAAAGTATCTTTATGGAACTTTTGTTCATATTGTCAAATCTTCAACCTTTTCCTTTTGGTTCTGACTTTGGTTTCATATTTTAAAATACAGCATTACTATGTTTACATGGTTTTATTGAATCCTTTTTCTCAGTGGTTTCAAATGCCCAACTTGCCATGTACTGAATCTCCTTAACAGATATTAAAATTTTTCTACATTATATATATGTGTGTGTGTGTGTGTGTGTGTGTGTGTGTGTGTGTGTGTGTGTGTTTAGTTCTAAAGCACCATATTTTAAAAACATTTTTATTCTATAATTTACATGCAGTAAAAATTCACATTTATATTGTATAGTTCGATGAGTTTTGACAAATATATACACCACCCTTATCTATAATAATAAAAGGGTAATATGCTAATTAGGGCAGACGTCTTTCGGACATCCTTCTAGACAAAGCCGCAGCGGCTGCCTGAGGCTCAGGCAAACCACTGCCAGGGCCGGCCCGAGGCTCAGGCAGGCTGCAGATGGTGGCTGCCGCTGCAAGGGCCAAGGCTCAGGCAACGAGGGCCGGGCCGAGGCTCAGGCAAGCCACAGTGGCTATGTGGGCCGAGGCTCAGGCAGCCGCGGTAGCCAGCAGTGGCAGCAGCAGAGGCATGATGGGGGCATTGCCTTCCCATGATCAGCTGGTTGCCTCCCGCAGAGGGAGGCCAGACTGTGGCTTAGGCCCACTCCCCTCTAAGCCGTCAGTAGGACATCCCCTGAGGGCTCCCGGATTGTGAGAGAGGGCAGGCTGGGCTGAGGGACACCCCCCTCCAGTGCACAAATTTTCGTGCACTGGATCTCTAGTCCTATATAATAAAAGGGTAATATGTAACCGAGACCGGTTTGGCTCGGTGGATAGAGCGTCGGCCTGCGGACTCAAGGGTCCCGGGTTCGATTCCAGTCAAGGGCATGTGCCTTGGTTGCGGGCACATCCCCAGTGGGGGGTGTGCAGGAGGCAGCTGATCGATGTTTCTAACTCTCTATCCCTTTCTCTTCCTCTCTGTAAAAAATCAATAAAATATATTTTTTTAAAAAAAAGGGTAATATGTAAATTGACTGAATGGTGGAACGACTGGTCACTATGACACGTACTTACCACCAGGGGGCAGATGCTCAACACAGGGGGAGCACTGCTCAGCCAGAAGCTAGGCTCTCCTCTCTGGGCCTGCCCTCAGCTGTGGCGGCTTGGGCAGGCCCCCCGGCTCTGTCTCTACTCTGGGCCTCACCTGCATGCGCAGCCTCCTCCTGACCAGTCGTGACTGTTATGGCGTCCCGGCTGATTTGCTTATTACCTCTTTATATACTGTATAGATTAGTATTCTTTCAGAATTTTATATCAGTGGAATTACACAGGATGTACTCCTGCTTCTTTTGCTCAGCATGCTTTCATCTGTGTATCAGTTCTTGGTTCCTTTTTATTGACAAGTGGTATTCCTTTGTATGGATGTACTCCAATTTACTTATGCACTCAGCTGCTGCTAGACTTTTGGATTGTTTTCCGTTAGGGATCATTATTAATAAAGTTGCTATGAACGTTCATCTAAAAGTCTTTGTGCAGACATGTTTTCATTTCTCTTGGGAAAATACCTGGGAGGAGAATTATCAGGTCTTATGGTAAGTGAATGTTTAACTTTATAAGAAACTGGAAAATTTTTTCAAAATGACTGTACTATTTAACATTATCTACCACCACTGTATGTTCAGTTGCTCAAATTCTTGCCAACACTCACAAAAAAAAAAAAAGTCAGTTCATTTAATTTAAACCATGCTATTGTATATGTAGTGACATTATGCTTTTAATGTTCATTTACCTGATGACTAATAATGTTGAGCCTTTTTTCACATGTTCATTGGCCATTCATATATCTTTTTCGTGATGTTTCAGTTAAAATATTTAGCTCAATTTTTAAGTGGGTTGTTTGTCATCTTATTGAGTTGTAAGAATCTTTATATCTATGGATACAAGTCCTTTGTCAAATATATGTGTTGCTAATATATTCATTCCAATTCCCATATTTTCTTTTCATGGTCTTAATGTTTTTCTTGAAGTTTTATACTTTTGTGTGTTAAGAAATCTTTGCTACCCTAATATCACAAAGATTTTCTTGTATGTTTTTGTCTAAAAGTTTTTATAATTTGGCCTTTTAAATTTATGTCTATAGTATATTTTATGTTAATTTTAATATTAGTTGTTTCTTTTCCCAAATGTGTATTAGGTTGTTCCACCATCATTTCTTGAAAAGACTGTCTTTTTCTATTTAATTACCTTGGCTAATTGACCATATGTGTACTAGTATAGATGGGTCTGTTTCTGGGCTCTATTTTGTCCCATTGATCTAGATGTATGTTCTTTTTCAAAATTGGTTTTGTTATTCTAGAATCCTTAAATTGCTATATACATTTTAAAATCAATTTGTTAATTTCTATCCCCCCAAAAAACCCTGTTAGGATTGTGATTGGGATTGTGTTGAATGTATGGATTACTTTGGGAAGAATTGCCATAAGCAAAATGTGTCTTTCAATTTAGTTTAGATAATCTTTAGTACTGTTTCATAGTTTTATGTTTCTAAATCTTGCACATATGTTGTGACATTTATCTCAAGTATTGTATGTTTTTATGATACTATTGTAAATGCTATGGTGGTTTTTTATTTCAGTTTCTAATCCCTTATTGCTAATGTATAGAAATAAAACTAAATTTTTTATATTGACCTTATATCTTAAGACATTGCTAAACCATCTTACAGTTCTAGTAGCTTTTTTTTTTTTCATATTGCTTTAAGATATTCTATATATAAGAAATGTGGTCTACAAATACAGATAGTTTTATGTCTTTTTTCCCCTCTAATTTATATCCCTTTTTTTCTTCTCGTGCACCTTAGTGCCCTTACTAGGGCATCCAATAGAATACTAATTAAAAGTGGTCAGAATAGACTTTTTAGTCAGAGAATATATTATGTACTAGAGGCCCGATGCACGAAGATTCATGCAAGTATGGGCCTTCATTCCCCTGGCTGCTGGCACCGCCTTCGCTCCAGATGGAGCCACCTTCCCGCCTTCCCACACTGCCCAGAGGCCCGAAGCGGCTGGGGTGGTGTGGAATGCCTGCGCCGTCGCCATGGTGACGACCAAGCATCCTGTCTTGTCTTGCCCCGCCCACCACCACTCGGCACCTGTGTATGCAAATTAACCCACCATCTTTGTTGAGTTAATTTGCATACTCCTGATTGGCTGGTGGGCGTCGCGAAGGTACGGTCAGTTTGCATCTTACTCTTTTATTAGTGTAGATGCTTTCTGTACATTGTTTAAGATTTGTTTTATGACCCAGCTATGATCTGTCTTGGTTCTATAGAGATCAATCGAGTCATCTTCAAGTCTTCCATATTCTCTCTGATTTTGTCTAATTATTGCAGTTATCAACAAAGGAGAGGAGAAATTTCCAACAATAATTATAGATTTGTCTGTTTTTGATGGTCTGTCAGGTTTGTGTCATGCATTTTGAAGCCCTGTGCATACAAAAATTTATGATGTGTCGTTTATGAATTGAACAAGTTATTCTATTGAAATGTCTCTCTTTATCTCTGGTTATATTTTTTCCTGAAGTCAACTTTGTCTGAAATTATTATAGCCATTCCAACCTCTTTATAATTAATGTTTATATAGACTTTCTTCTTTTACTTTTAACCTATATCTTTATAAAGTATATTGGACATGTTTACATTTAATATTATTACCTATGTTATTGAATTTAACTCTATCATTTGTCATTTGTTTTTTATTTATCTCCTCTGTCTTTTACCCCTCTTTTCTTCTTTATTTTTTTATTATTAAATATTCTTTACTATTTTATTTTATCTCTACCTGTGACTAATTAGCTGTACCTCTTGGGTTTGTTTTTATAATGGTTGCTCTAAAGTTTCCAGCCTGCATCTTTAGGTTATTACAGACAACCATCAAATGATATTATACCACTTAATCTGTAGTTAAGACTTACAGCAATATGCTTCCATTTACCCTCTTTCATCTTTTGTGCTATTGTTATAAAACATTTCCCTAAATGTTTTAACCCCACATATGTTGTTACAATTCTTGATTTAAACAGACAATTACCTTTTAAATAAATTTTTAAAAGGAAGAAAAAAATCTATTTATCACTTACCTAACATTTCGGGCATTGTTTATTTATTTCTTTGTGTAGATCCAAGCTTCTTTTTGGTACCATTTTTCTCTTGTCTGAAGAACTTCTTTTAACATTTCCTGTAGTGCAGGTCTACTAGGAAAAAGATTTGTCTTTTACTTCTTTGAAAAAAGGCCTTATTTTACCTTCATTTTAAAAAGATTTTGCTGGATATCGAATTCTTAGTTAATAGGTTTTCTTCTTTCATCAAAAGATATGTCTAGTGATGGAAAACTGTCAGCTTTACCTTTTCTGTAGGATATATAGAATGTATCAATAATGATATCTTTATACTCTGAAGTAAATATAACTATTAGATGGTTTTGGTATGTTTTACTGTGCTGTTTCACTACCATATTGAAAAACATCCAGATTCATTATCCCTTAATGTTAGGGCACTTGCAGTTTAAAAAAAAAAAAAAAGTAAAATATTGATTCAGTCTTTGGGTAGTTTTATATAGATTTCTTAGTCACTTTATATGGACTCTTCCTGTGTTCATCCAGATGGTGAAGCTATACCTGCTGCTATTGGGGTTGATCTTACTCTTATTAAAGCAAGGAATGGTGATTAGTTGCAACTTAGTAATCTCTTTTGTTATTTTTAAATAGCTCTTGGTAAATAAATGAAAAAAAACGTAAATGAGAAGTATTTGTACTCAGAAAAGCACATATATATATATATATATATATATATATATATATATATAATATATAATTCCGTTTTGGAATAAAATAAAATTTAGAGCATACTGTATAAGATTTTAGGGAATCAGTTTTTACCTTTAAAACAAATATGTAATTTTTTTGGTATTTACTGTTTTCACCTGTGTAAGTTCTGTTTTCCATTTACAATGTTAGTACCTTCAAGGCTAACAGCTTTGTCATGTGACTCTATAAAATATAAATTTATGTTTTCTCAACTATAGTTTTCTGTACCTGAGAATGTCATTTTCTGAAGGCTCTCTATAACATGTGTTTTCTCCCTTAAATGCCATTCCATGTGCACTCCTTAAGTTAACCATGATTTTAGCCCTCAGGTCATTCTTTTATTCTTGTGAAACATGCCTTTACTGCCTTTCAGCCATCCCCAATTTTCACTCTCAGCACACTTTGGACATAAACCTGTTGTGTAATTGTTGGTGTAGCTATTTCTCTTTACCTGGACTTCATGTGAACTCTTTGAGGGCAGGAATCATATCTTGTATCTTTCTGTGTGCTCAGGACTCACCATAGGAATTCGTATTCAGGAGTTCAATAAAACTACTCCCCAACCCCACATGACCACGAAGTTTTTCTCTTTCTCAAGGATTTGACAATTTAAAAGTTTTTGAAAATTAGTGGAACATCTCACAACAACAAAAAACCAGAAGTGCTAGTGTACATTATTACTTTTCCGTTAGGACTGTTTTCCTTGAATTCTTAAACATATTTTTTGCCTTTCTTCTATAGGTGAATCCTTGAAAGGAAAGATCATGGTCCAGAAGAATAAGAAAGATCCACGTTCTCTCATTGTGACCCTCACATTGAATAATTCAACTCAGACTTATGGTCTCCAGTGAAAAAGCCACAAAAGCACAACTAACTTGCCGGTTTTATTGTGGGGGTGGGAGCATTGTGGGTGAAGGGGGAGGGGCTTTATGTGAGCACATGGATGATAGATCCTTTCCTAATGAGTCTCCTCAGTAGAATTGTGCCAGGAATCCAATGAAATACAGCCAAGGAAGGGAATCCACTCTCAGTGGTCCACCTACATAGCCACATTCTTGGAAGTCTGGTTGGTGAGATTTAACCAAATGTGACCCCTACATTAAGTTTAGCTTGATTGAAAATCATTTAAATTGGCCTAAATATGGAACAGACATGGTCTTTGTTATTGTTTAAAAGTTTCCTATTACAAATTTTAAACAGTACTTAGTTGTTATCTAGGTAATGTTTTATTAAACTAGTAACTACACACAAGGTATTGCACATTTTATTGCAGATTTTCTCTCTGAGGAGGAGTAGTTTTTAATTGTATTTGTTAGACTATCAGTATATAATAGATTCAAGACCAAGTGTAAGGGACTAAAATATGGAAAAGCGCATCACACGAATCATATTTGAAGACAGCTTAGTTGATTACTTTGTAGTTCTGTAGTTTTCATTTTGTAGCTTCTTTCTGCAAATATTCTTTAGCCATTTAATTTTCTAGCATTGCCCAGGAAATCTAATTTCAATATGTTTATTATAGGTTTCACAAAAGTTCTTAAAGTTTGGGATAAATGTGTACTTATTTACTAATATAATACCTTCTTCATACTAGATTTTTGTGCAAAGTTAAATGTGTAACTGTTGATATATCACTCTTTACAATTGTGTTATTTATCGTTGACTCAGTTTGAAACGCAGAATAGAAAACATTTAATAAAATGTATACAACAGCCATTAGCATTATAAAATGACATTTCAAAATATTAAGGCCTTTTATAAAATCAGAAGTATAAAAATTTTATTAAAGTGTACTTGGCATACAGTATTACATTCGTTTCAGAAGGTGTGCAATAGAGTGATGCAATATTTATTATAAACATTATAAAATGATCCCCACAATAAGTCTAGTAGCCATCTGTCACCATAAAATGTTAATGGTGTAATTGACTATATTCCCTGTGTTGTATGCTACATTCCTGTGGCTTATAACTGGAAGTTTATACCTCATCCCCCTTCATCATTTTCACCCATTCTTCCTGCCTCCCACCCCTCTGGCAACCATCAGTTCTCTGTATCTATGAGTCTGGTTTTGTTTTGTTTTGTTTTGTTTTAGATTCCATATATAAGTGAAATCACATGGTGTTTATCTTTAGCTGACTTATTTCATTTACCATAATACCCTCTAGGTCCATCCATGTTGTCAAAAACGGTAAGATTTCATTTTTTTGTATTTCTGAGTAATATTTCATTGTATGTATATACCACATCTTTTTTTTTCTCCACATCTTCTTTATCCATTCATTTATTGATGAATACCTAGGTTGCTTCCATAATTGGCTATGCTATATAATAAAACCCTAATATGCAAATCGACCAAACAGTGGAACGATTGGTTGTTATGATGTGCACTGACCACCAGGGGGCAGACACTCAACGCAGGAGCTGCCCCCTGGTGGTCAATGTGCTCCCACAGGGGGAGCACCGCTCAGCCAGAAGCTGGGCTCACAGCTGGCGAGCACAGTGGCAGTGGCGGGAGCCTCTCCCACCTCCGCTGCAGGCGGGTGGTAAGGAGCAAGGGATCCCGGACTGCAAGAGGGATATCTGCCTGCCTGCTGACAGGCGGACATTCCCCAAGGGGTCCCGGACTGCGAGAGGGTGCAGGCCAGGCTGAAAGACACTCCCCACCCCCCCAGTGCACAAATGTTGTGCACCAGGCCTCTAGTTGTAAATAATACTGCAATGAACATAGGGGCGCATACATCTTTTCAAATTAGTGTTTTACTTTTCTTCATATAAATACTCAGAAGTGGAATTTCTGGGTTCTATGTTAGTTCTGTTTTTAATATTTTGAGGGATCTCCATACTGTTTTCTATACAACAGCTCAGGAGGATTCCTTTTTCTCCACATCCTCACCAACACTTGTTATTTGTTGACTTTTTAATAGCCATTCTGACAGATGTGAGGTGATATCTCATTGTATTTTTTATTTGCATTTCTCTGATGATTAGTGATGTTGAGCATCTGTTCATATGTCAGCCATTTCTAAATTGGATTGTTTGAGGTTTTTTGATGTTGATAAGTCTTAAAGGAATTGTTTTTAAGAAAATAGGGATTTTTAAAGAGGTGGGTCACATGCTTCTTCTCAATTCAATCACTGGTATTTTGTTTTGTTTGTTTGTTTGTTTCCAAACAAACAGAGGCAAGGCCACAGTGGTGAGAAGTATGAGCTCTGGAGCCAGTGTGTAGGTTGAAGCCTTGGCTCCAGGTCTTACTTGTTATGTGATCTTAGTCACATTCCTAACCTCTCTCTCCCGCCATACATGTGCCAATTCATGAGTTAATGCATTTTAACTACTTAGATCAGTAGTTGACACATTGGAAACAGTCCATGGAGGTGATAGTGTCATCATCATCATAGTCAAGAACCCCTCCAAAGAATATATGACATTTACATTAGTTCAGTTGGAAAATTGTCAACCTCATTAAAAACTACCCTAATACATGAGTGGGTGGGAAGATTACAACAGAAATTAATATTTAATATAGCAAAAATTGTATTGAAAAGAAATTGTCTTTTGGTCTTATTAGAGAACTAGACTTATAACTGTTCAAACGATGATGTTTCAGACCACAGTCTCTAAAGTTATTCTTCATGAGCGTGATTTTTCTTTTCACTGGGTTAAATCAGCCAGCTTGTTTTCACCGTGAATTTGTATTCAGACCATTACTGGAAATGTATGGTGCAGATAGTACAGCTCAAAGTACTTGCAATTTTGTTTGGAATGGCTTTATGAACAAAGTTGAGTGGGTGGGGTGATAAAACAAAAATAAGGAAGCCTGTAAGAAGTTTAATAGATTGTTAAAGTAACCAAAAACTATCTACTTTTTTCTTTTGTTTTTTTTTCTTTTATGTACATAACCATTGTTTTCTGCTACTTAAAAAGTTTTATCAAAAATGATTACTCTTCAAAACTCTTGTTTAATTGTCATGGGATTTTTACCCAGTGGCTCTTGATTGTTTTCTCCTAATTATAACTAGCCCAACCATAGTTTGTGTACCTAAACATTTTATGAAAATTTCAGAGTCCAAATATTAGCTCTTCATTTGGAATTTCTGCCATTGAACTGCTGAGAAAAATAAGTTCTTTATCACCCTTGACAGAGGTAACATAATGTCCTTTCATGCTGTGACAGATGGGCATTTATAGATAGCAAATTACTCTGTCCCAAGAATTCTCTTTTATTTCCATTAAGAAAATACATTTTTTTCCTATTTTCCTTTGTGGACATTGACGTTATAATGTTGTAATATGTGGAGTTCATTCAAGTATAGCAGTCATCTCTATTGAGTAGAGCAGTATTTTCTGAACAGAGCATTTTGGAAGGAGTGTTCCAAGAAAACAGAACTCTTCAGGTGTGCAGCATTGCACAGGTGGTCCAAAGTAGCCCCGACTGCCAGGAACACATATAAGTTATGGAGCTGTCATTTATTGCTTAAGGAATTTATGTTTGATGCGTAGGGCAAGTAATTCTGATCCAATCGGTGACAGACATTGTCCTGCAAAAGAAAAGAGTAAGCTTGTTCAAATAAAACAATGATAGAATTTTTCGCTAATAAGATTCAAGTTTTCAAATTAAAATTTCGGAAAACATGTATCCACCACTGTGAGCTTGCTGATTCTTAAAAAGACTGAGATTGGTCATACAAGGAAGGAAAAAATATTTTTTCTACCCTTTTAAGTTCTCTCAATATTAAGTTCTCTTAATATAAGTTTTACATGACAAGGGGGCCTTCAGAAGAAAATAAACACCTGAAGAAACAGTTGAACCTGACTTTTTATGCCAGGTTTGCTGAAGAGTGTCAAGTCATGGTAAGATGTGACAGGACAAAGGTGAGGTCAGTATAGTAAATAGGGGCAAACTTAGCAAGGCCTGATCATTCAGATTCCTCTCTGTCCCTTCATTTGCAGAGATACCCCTTTCCTGCTGGTGTAGGGAGGGCACCTCTCACACAAGGGTTTTATGAGCGGCTTCAGGGGAAGGTCAGAAAGTCCTTCCTGAAGGTGAAAGAAATCATAAAGACAGATCAAATATATGTTCTCATGGTGGCTGTTGAACACTGGGTTCACCTGTTTACAGGGAAGCAATAGGTCATAAGAGGTAACAAAACAGAAAAAGGAAGTTCATCTTTCATTCTTCACACTCCTTGAGCTTGAAATATCCAGTATGCCAAGTTGCTGTATTTTGGGGTAGCGTGCTCTAAACCTGGTCAGCAGTAATAACAGTAGTGATTTTTTTATCCTGCATGATAAAATGAATCAACATTTTGAAGATCTGCATCACTCAAGGAACTAATATCCTCCCTCCACCCCCCCCAAATACGTAATGTTAACAAATATCCATTCAAAGTGCAAGATAAATTATTGGATTCTAATGGAACAATAAATATTTATTGATAAAGGTTTAGGTATCACATTGTCACTGGCCTTTAAGAAACTACCTGTCAAGCTTGGACTTAGTATTCAAGATTATATGAGGCTATATTTTCCTTATGTATCTCAACCAAAACAATATATACAGACTGAATGCAGAAGCAGTTATAAGAATACAGCTGTGTCCTTTCTACTAGACCAGGTAATAAAGTGATTTGTAAAAATGCTAAACACTACTCTTACTAAATATTATTTTTGAAAAAATTTTTTTCATTAAAAGTTATTTCTCAATGAGATTTCTCTGTCCAATTTAAAGTTGTAAAACCCACACTCTCCCTCCCCCTTCATCCCCATACCTCTTGTTCTCCTAGCACTTATTGCTATTTATTGTACTATCTGTATTTTACCAGTTTGTCTTTTTTATTTATTTTTCCTTCCACTAGAATGTGAGCCCCAGAAGGATAGGGATTTTTGTTCATTTTATTAATTGCTGTATTGTGCACTGGCATGTAGTAGGAGTTTAGTCAATATCTGTTGAAAGATATTGGCCAATAATCTAGACTGGTGGTTCGCTGTAATTAACCAATGATACTATGGCAGTTTCTCCTCTTTAATTACTTTGTTATCTATAAACTACTTTATTTTGCCTTTCTGAATTAGGACACCTCTAATGTATTAGTACATGTTTAAATTTTCTTTTTTCCAGCCACTGTGATGGTTTAAAATTCACAGTCTAAGACCATCAAATGTTTTTGACCCTATATAAAAACCCTAGGTTTACTTATGGGTGGATCATTTAGTCAACATATACACATTTAAATCATTTTTAATTTACTTGCACTTGATCCTTTTCACAAAGTAGATAATTTGGTATATTTTAGAATTGGCAAAGGGTAATAATTGATAGGTGTGAAAATTTCTTGCACAGATATACTATTTTAAAAATCAAATCCTATCTAATAATAGACAAATATGCAAATTGACCATACCTCCAACACACCCACAAGCCACACCCACCATCCAATCAGAGCAAGTATGCAAATTAACCCAAACCAAGATGGCTACAGCCACAGAGAGCAAGGTTTCCTAGGTAACAGAGGAAGCCAAGCTTTCCGCCTGCCCTTGCCAGGCCTAAGCCTCCACTCAAGCTACAAAGTTTCAATTATAGAAGGTAAACAAATTCAAACAAATGGCGGCAGAATGGACCTTGAGAGAGCAGGCCAGGGTTGCCGCCAGCTACAGGGGAAGCAAAGCTTTCCGCACACCCGCTTAAGGCAGCAAAGTTTCAATTATAACCCCAACACAAATGCCGGCCTCGGAGGGAGCCCCAGGCTTGGCTCTGTTCCAGGCTACAAAGTTTCAATTGTAGAAGGAAAATAAATTCCAGGTACCAGGGCCTCCACTTGGGTTGCCAGGGGGCGTGGCCGGCCTGCAAACCACCACAGGCCCCTCGCTCAGGCCGCCCCACACCCCAAGGGAACCCCCACCTGATCCGGGACACCCTTCAGGGCAAACCAGCTGGCCCCCACCCCTGTGCCAGGCCTCTATCCTATCTAATAAAAGAGTAATATGCAGATTGATCATCACTGCAACACACAATATAGCTGCCCCCATGTGGTCAAAGATCCTGCCCCCATGTGGACACAAGATGGCCAGAAGGAGAGGGCAGTTGGGAGGCACCCGGCCTGCAAGGCAGGTCAGTTGAGAGGGACCAGGCTTGCAAGGGAGGGCAGTTGGAGGTGATCAACCCTGCAGGAGAGGGCAGTTAGGGGTGACCATGCCGGCAGAGGAGGGAAGTTGGGGGCAAACAGGCTGGCAGCAGAGTGGTTAGGGGGTGATCAGGCTGGTAGGCAGAAGCGGTTAGGGGCAATCAGGAAGGCAGGCAGGCAGGCAAGCATTTGGGAGCCAGCAGTCCTGGATTGTGAGAGGGATGTCCGACTGCCCGTTTAGGCCCGATCCAGTGGGATCGGGCCTAAACGGGCAGTCGGACATCCCTCAAGGGGTCCCATATTGGAGAGGGTACAGGCTGGGCTGAGGGACAACCCCCCTTCGTGCATGAATTTCGTGTACCGGGCCTCTAGTTATTTATAAAACTTCTTAATATTTTCTTTATGAATTAAACAGGAAACAAGGACAAAATTAGGAGTGACGCCAAAAATTTCAACATATAACTTCATAAACTAATAATGTCAATAATTAGGAATATTTTAGCTGAGAAATCTTGATCAGATAACTTTTAAAATTTTTTATATAGATAATAGTTTTATAACATTAGTAGTATTTTTACCCTCATCTCCATCCTTAACATTTTTGAAAGAACAAAATCTTTGTGTGGCTTGAGTGCCCTTGGACTGATTTCTGAAAGCAAACAGCACATTTTCCCCTCTTTGAAACTGGAGCTGAGATCACAGGAACATGAATGGAGTCCCGGGTCTCTGTTTCATTAGTGTGTGTGTCTCCAATGACCCTCCTGCTGGGAACCCTAATAGGATTTCTTCCCCTTACACCTTCCTCTGTCCCTATCCTCATGCTGTTTTATGGTATTTGGTTTAATGAGACAACTCCTGTGATCCAGAAAAGAAAAAGAGCCTATCTTTTCCTTAAATAGACAAAAGGATAGCTGAGGGAATTCAAAATTGTGTTCTGTTTCCTGCCATTTTATTGTGACCGACATTTGATGACAATCCTGAATATGCTGACCCAGGAAGATCACAGTAGCCACTTAGTCTCAAAATCTCAGGCATGGTTGGGCAGATTGCCTCTCACAGAAATCCATTTAGCATTAATAATGTAGAGACAGAAGACATTAGCTGAGAGGGGAAATGGGTTGGTGCAGAAAAGCAGAGAAGAAAGTAGAAACCCTAAAATTTTTCCTATGAAGTGAGAACTTGAAACAATCTAGTGTCGATGGAATAATTGATAAAAGTACATGTAAAATGTTTTCAATAACCAATTATGGAAATAAGAGTAATAGGTACTGGGAAGTTTAGGGTGGTAAAAGTAAGCAAGATTCTATCAGAGGAAGATAGTGTCTAAAATGGATGCACCAAAAAGTAGATATATAAACATTTAGGGATGTAAAACTGACGGTGAGAAAATTTAAAACAAATTGTTTAACAAATTAAAGAGGTTGGTTCTGGGTAGGAATTAGGTTACAGAGGACTGGATAGAGGGACTCATATTATTTATGATCTCTTGTATTCTTTGTATTATGCCAGGTTTGCTGAAGAGTGTCAAGTCGTGGTAAGATGTGACAGAACAAAGGTGCCCCACCTCTACCCAGCCCCAACTCCATATTGTGGAGCTATTGTGTTGGATAGAGATGGGCCTATTTACATATAGTTATATGGTAATAAAACATTTTAAATTGAACCAAAACTAGTGCCCATCTGACCCCTCAGTTGCCTTGGGGTTGGGTAGAGGTGGAGCATTGTCTGGGAGGTGGAGTTGGGGCTGGATAGAGGTGGAGCATGGTCTGAGATAAGGAGTTGGGGCTGGATAGAAGTGGAACATGGTCTGGGATGTGGAGTTGGGGCTGGATAGAGGTGGAGCATGGTCTGGGATGTGGAGTTGGGGCTGGATAGAGGTGGAGCATGGTCTGAGATAAGGAGTTGGGGCTGGATAGAGGTGGAGCATGGTCTGGAATGTCTGGCTCAGGGGTTTGATGCAGTATATCAGCTTTTGCCATTGGCCTTGTTCAGGTATGGATGATGAGCAAGAGGGTTAGCACAGCCTGCAGTGGTCCAGGTGTCTTGGCCTTTCGTCAAGATTTGTATGCAAGACAGCTTGTGATAGTAAAGAGCATTACAAAGTGTGATGTCATAATAGTTCTTTCCACATCCTTTGCATGGCCTAGAAAAATGGTCCTCTCCTTGTCGAGTTACTTACAGAGCAGTGATTTTCAACCGGTGTGCCTCAAGAATTTTAAAACATGCAATACCTGAGTATTTAGGGCACTGACCTCTTCCCTTAAATTGTCAAATAAAAAAAAATGACAACAGCCAACACAATAGCCATCCTGGGTGAATGAATCAAAAGTGTACCTTTTTTGTGTGTGTCAAATTGGCAAAAAATTATTGCGGTGTGCTACAGAATTTCAATAATTAGTTTATGTGTGCCATGAGATGAAAAGGGTTGAAAATTGCTGCTATAGAGGATACAGACACCAAATAACTGGTGGGGGCAGAGGGGCCTTTCCCTGCCTCAGCTATGTAATAAGTCACATTTTGGAAAGAGAAATCTTGATTTTGTGTTTGCTGCTTATGCTGCAGCTGGAAGAGAATACAACTCTTCAGAGTTTGTTAGTCCAGAAGTCTACATATTATTTTCTACTGGTGGTTTTAATCACTTGTTCCCAAATGCAGGTCTGCATTTCTAGGGGAGCTTTATTTAAAGTGCAGGTCCCTGGGCACCTTCCAAGGAGAAACTCATGCTATAGGTCTTGAGTGGCATTCAGGAGTCTAGTAATTCTGATATGCAGACAGATAGGGACCCCTGCTTTAATCCAGTCTAGTTTAGGTAACCCTCGAAGCAATCTTAAGAAATAGAAGACCAAAGTTTAAAAACATTGAGTCATTTTTCCAGAAATTGCACTTACAGTGACATCAATATTTTAAGCATATGTATCTGCAGTAGGGTGCTGCTAAATGTTTAACACCTAGTTATCCAAAAACAGAACTCCTCCCCTCCAAGGAGCTTTGACTCAGAGCCTTTGCCAATTTCAGTAGTGTAAATACTCACCATGGCTGATTTCAAGCTACAACAATGATGTCACTGAACATAGAATTAGGAAGAGATACTCAAGAGCACACATATATTTCCACCATGTAGACACTGACATAGACACTTAGAGACATAAATAACCTTAAAAGCATAAAGTATATTAAAGTGTAGTAAAATAATTAAGAAGTGGGAAGTTTTGAGTATTCATTACCTTGGTTATATAATTTATTTAATTGTAAGCTTATATAATTTAATCCTATATAATAAAAGCCTAATATGCAAATCAACCGAACAGTGGAACGACCAGTCGCTATGATGCACACTGACCGCCAGGGGGCAGGCGCTCAATGCAGGAGCTGCCCCCAGCCTGCAGGCCCCAGGCCAGCCAAGGCGGGTGCCAGCGAGGACCCCCCAAACCGCCCCACTGGCTGCCCCACAGATAGGCCCTGATCACCGGCCAGGCCTAGGGACCCTACTTGTGCACAAATTTCGTGCACTGGGCCTCTAGTTTTTAATAATGACTGAGTTTAACAACTGGGTTTCATAATCCCTGAAAATTTAGCAATTGGCTCAATGAGCTGATGCAAGCCCTGATTCAAAAGCTCTCTATACTAGTGTTTAATAGCATGTGGTCTGTGGAATATACGTTGTTTAAAATATTTTCTGAAACAAAATTGTAAAGGCTCAGATATGTTTGGGAAATGCTGCATGGTTAATTTCTTCTTTAAAACCCACCATTTAGATTGGCATGTTATAGGTCCTGAGAAGGGCTGAGGTAGAGACCTTATTAACCTCAAACCTAACTTTCCTTTCTCATGTAATATCAGTAAGCATCCTACAGGAGCAAAGAGATTAAAGCACTGACTCGAGCCATATTATCTGAGTTTGAATTCTGGCTCCACCATTTACTAATTGTGGGTCTTTGGGCAAATATAACCTTCCTGTCTCAACTTCCTCAGCTATAAGATAGGAATAATAATAATAATGCCTATTTCATATGATTGTTGCAAGACTCAAATGAGTTAACATATAGGTGAAGTATTTAGAGCAATGCCAGGCACCTGAAATTCCTATATGCCTGTAAGCTGTTATTATCGTTGTTATCCTCATACCACTTGCCCTCCAGCCCAATCATGCCAGGGTCCTTGACTCTCAGGTTCCCTGTCAAGTGATATGGAAGAAGGCAAAGGGATGGGAAGGAAGGGTCTCTTGACATTCTTTCCTGAGTTCAAAGCATTTCTAGCCACACTAGGAGGATTTAGGATTTGCCATCCTGACCAGAATCTGCCAACTGGGACTGGGATTTTAGATGTGCATACATTTAAATAAGAATACCCTTAACTAGAAACCATTTAGATGCCCATGCCAGTGGTTAGGTATTTTCTCTTGTCATCAAAAAAATAGCAGTGGTTTTGCAGTAGGCTTTTTCCTTCTGAGTCAGCATCCTCAAGAGAAGGAATTGTCACCGTTCACAAAGACTTGCTCCAGGTTCTGACCTTCTAGCTGTCATATCCATAGCTTTTTCCCAGTCTAGTGAAGGGCACAAATCCCTTTAATGCTTTGCCTTCTTGCCAACTTAGCTAATTGCATTCTGCCTTAGGAAAGGGGATGGTGGTGAGTTAACAGCACACAGAATTCCACAAGGGTTGGGTTAAGAGAAGCTAGCTGTGACTTCATCTTAGTTTTGTGAAAATCTGATTTTATTTTTAAAAGAGTAAAGGGCATGAAGAGATCATTCAAAAATAAAAAAGGCCAACAGACATAAAAATATTTCTAACCTCACTAATAATAAAAACATAGTTAAGATATGTTTCTTCTATCAGAGCAAAGATTTTATTTTTAATTGACAAAATTTAAAGTAGTGGCAAAAGTATGAGGAAACCAGCACTCTCTTACACTGTTAGTAGGATTATATGATTTTTTTAGCATACTATTAGACAATATATATCAACTAGAGGCCCATTGCATGAAGAGATGCAATAAGCCTTCCTTCCCTTGGCTTCCAGCACCGGTTTTCCTCTGGCACCCGGGACCCAGGCCTTCGCTCTGGCCAGAGTCTGCCTTCTTCATCTTCGCTGCAGACTCCGGAGTCTGCAGTCTTGTCTTCACTGTGGCACTCCGCTCTTGTAGATCCCTTAGCCCCCCGCCCCGCCCCCCCGCCCCTCATAGCAGGCGTCCTGTCCCGCCCAGCCACTCTGCACCTGGAGCAGTTGGGCGGCCGCCATCTTTGGCCTTCTAATTTGCATACTCACTCTGATTGGCTGTGGGCGTAGCAGAGGTACGGTCAATTTACATGTTTGTCTATTATTAGGTAAGATATTTGAAATGCATTGCCCTTTGGCACAGCAATTTGACTTTAGAAATTTATCACAAGAATATAAATTTGGGCAAGTAAACAACAGTGTATGTTTAAAGAGGTTCAAAATGTCTCATAATTTTAAAAAATGGAAACAAACTAATTATATGTGTGATAGATTGAATTGGTCTCAATTCTTCACCCCAATATGAACTCACATGTCTTGATCATAAGCAATCTGTTTCTGCATCGCCTGACTTTGTACTTGGCCATGTGGTAAGCTCTGAGCAATGGTCTGTGGGCAGAAGTAACATTAAGCCTAATCTTTAAGAGGCCTCATGTGTTTCTGCTTTCTCTCTTGTGTTTCTGTAAACTTCACAGCATGTCCCAGTTGGTTCTTTAGCTCTAGAAAGGGGATGAGACACACACAGAGGAGAGCCACCCTTGCCAGCCTATAGACAGAGCAGCTATGAAGTAAAGCAGTACTGCTCAGCTGAGGCCAGCCCACATCAGCCAATCTCTGGCCAATCTGCAGATGCGATGTATATGCCCATCTATAGCTCTAGAAGGAATTTATATGGGATCTGTATCATTTACATAGAGTATATATTATATGTAATATTTATAAAAACTATTTTAAGCCACTGAGCTTGGGGTTGATTTGTTATGGAGCAGTATTAACTAATACACTCCATCAAGAAAACATATGTGATGCCATACTATGCAACTGTTATAAATAATGATCTGATCTATATTCACTGACATGGAAATATGTCTATTCAATATTGTTAAGTGAAAGAAATTAGATTTCAGAACACTACTTACACACAGATATAAGAAAGTGGTTATTTCTGGGGGGTGGGGTCAGGAAATTTCCTTTCTTTGCTCTGTAGTTTTGTGTATTGTTTGATTTCGTCTTTCAAAGAGCATCCATCTTTTCTTTTTTAAAATATATTTTATTGATCTTTGTTACAGAGAGGAAGGGAGAGGGATAGAGAGTTAGAAACATTGATGAGAGAGCAACATTGATCAGCTGCCTCCTGCACACCCCCTACTGGGGATGTGCCTGCAACCAAGGTCCATGCCCTTGACCGGAATCAAACCTGGGACCCTTCAGTCCGCAGGCTGACGCTCTAGCCACTGAGCCAAACAAGTTAGGGCCATCCATCTTTTTTATAATTGGAAGTATGACAATGATTATGATATGTACTGAGAGAACAGAAAGACACATCTTTGTAGGATAAAGAGAAAGGCAGGCCCTACTGGTTTGGCTCAGTGGATAGAGCATTGGCCTGCAGACTGAAGGGTCCGAGGTTCGATTCCGGTCAAGGGCATGTACCTTGGTTATGGGCACATCCCCAGTAGGGGGTGTGCAAGAGGCAGCTGATCAATGTTTCTAACTCTCCCTCTCCCTTCCTCTCTGTAAAAAAATCAATAAAATATATTTTATTAATTTTTAAAAAATGTAGTGCTGTGGCTTTCAAACATTTTTTTTTAAGAGAAAGGCAGTTAGAGAGGAAAAGAGGAGCCTAGTTTACATGCAGCCTTGACAGGAGGATAGAGTTCAGGTTTGATATATAAAGAACTAGAAGCAGAAATAATAATAGTTAACATTGATTATAGCGTACTCTGAGTATGCTACTAAGTGAACTATCTGGTTTAGTTCCCTTAGCAACTCTATGAGGTCATAATTTTACCTTTCCTTATTTTACAGAGAAAGAAACTGAGGTTCAGAGAGGGTAAATAATTGGCTGTGGATCACACAGCTTGGATTTGAACCCAGGTCTGTCTCCAGAGCCCATCTTCTTTTCAGTTCAGGCTTATTCTCACTGCATGGTTTTCAGCAGAAGGAGGGACGTGGATGAGTGACAAGGAAGCACCAGGTATGGAACCCCAATACGGGAGCTCTTACAGATAAAGGATAGATGGAGGATGTTATCACAGAGGAGAGGTCACAGAAGCTGAGGTCATATTCTATATCTGCACCTAGGAGCTGAGTAATCATGTACCAGTTACTTAGGCTCCTCTAGCCCTGGATTTATAATATAAAATAAGTAATATTTTCCTCATAGTCATGGGAATCATTTCAGTGCCTGTCACACAAGCTGCCATTAAATTGTTTGCTACTATTTTAATATGGGTAAAAGCACCTTGAAAACAGTGAAATGTCAATCAGACACTATAGTTGCAACCTATAATTTTAATGAACACCATATTTAAATAAAATTGATGGGGTGGGCTGAGGTTGGAGTTGACTGAGACTGCTGGCCTTGGCCAAGAGGCCCCTGATGAGAGCTTGGCTAAGGGCTGGCAGGGGGAATGCCCATCGGGCAGGGAAGACATTCCAGTGGAAGGATCCACAGGACTAGGCAAATGGCTGGTACCTGGAGATGAATGAATGTGACAGATTTAAAAAGTGACCAAGGTTTCAAATCTGGAAAAATAGTGATAATTTTGGTGACAAAAGCTTCATTATTATTAAATTGTGGGACATGTGTTGAAAAGCCATGGAGAAACTCTCTAGGAAAGATTTGTTTTTCATTCATTTACCACTATTTACTGAGTGTGCCTGGCACTGTAATATATATACTCAAGCAGATGATGGTGGGTGGTGGTGGTGGTGGTGGGGAACAATTCATAATCAGATAATCACAAAATAAGTGTAAAATGCACCTGCAATGCAGAAGGAAGAGGCACGTGGGGTCATGTAAGCACAGAATCAGAAAATGTTTCCCGAGAAAATGATTCAGCTGACATCTGAAGGATGAATAGAAACTTAGAGTTTAATTCAGGTTGTTACTTTGTAGATTCCTAGACCAGCTCTCCCAGAGGCAGCTTACTAGTATATTTATCCATGTCAATCAAAGGTTCTCCAACTTGAGTGTGCACCTGAGTCATCTAGAGGGCTTGCATTGGCTGCTGGGACTTACCTGCAGTTTCTGATGGCAGGTGTGGGCTGGGGCCCAACAATGTGCATTCTAACAAATCCTAGGTGATGCTGCCACTGCTTACCTGGGAGTCACACTTTGAGAACCACTGCTCTAAATTAACTCCATGATACCTCTTGCCAACTAGCTGAACTTAACATGAGCAACTTCTAACAAATGTTTTCCAGGTTGCTCACCACAAAAAAAATCAATTTCCAAATTTTTGAAATGTTTTTACACCAGGTTGAATGTTAACATTACATGTTCAACCTTTCTCTTTATTGAAAAAAATAAATAAATAAATACCACTGTAATCATAGAATCGCCCTGCAGTTAGCTCTGGCTGAATAAATGTCAAAGCACTGTAAACAACTCTAATGGGATCTTTGAAAGGGGAAGATGAGTGCCTGGCCTCTGAGACTGTTGCGGGGGACACAGGATCATTTCAGGGCAGAACCAGGCAAGGCACGTGCTGGGGAATGGGTGAGAGCAGGGACTGGTTCAGAATGAACCTATAATTTATGGCATAGGAATTCTGTTCCTTAGAAGTTGGGAAAAGGGGAAGCTGCCAGCAATCAACCACTAATATTTTTTTAATACTGTAAAAATCCAATCTTTAAGATTACACAGTAAATGCATGAATAAATTGTCCTTTTAAAAAATATACGTTTATTGACTTCAGAGAGGAAGGGAGAGGGAGAGAGAGATAGAAACATCAATGATGAGAGAGAATCATTGATCTGCTGCCTCCTACATGACACCTACTGGGGATTGAGCCCAAAACCTGGGTATGTGCCCTGACCAGGAATCAAACCATGACCTCCTGGTTCATGGGTTGATGCTCAACCACTGAGCAACACCAGCCGGGCTAAATTGTCCTTCTAAAGATACCTAAACAGTATAGATAAGGCCTCCCCAACACTAATTCTCTTCCTTTCCCAGAACTAATTCATGTTGTCAATTTGGCATTTGTTTCCAGACACTCTTTTATGCACTTTCTATGGGAACAATTGATTATTGTTTCCTCTGATGGTATCATATTCTGTATTGTTCCACAACTTACTTTTTTTTTCACTCATTGGTATATCCTATGGACTTTTTTTATGTTAGTACATAACTCCACCACACTCTTCTTAATTTTTTGCATATTATTACATAACAGAACTAATGAAGTTCATGTAGACAGGCATTTAAGCCGCTTCCTCTCCTCCCATTTTGATGTTTTGTTTCCCAGTGATGACAAGCAGTGCTGAAGGAAACATTCTCATATGTGCCTTCCCCGAGGCAGGTATGGGTGCTTCTCTAAGGGACATACTGAGGAAGAGAACTGCTGAGTCCCAGTATTTGAATGTTTTACATTTAAACAGATATTGTCATATTGCCCTCCTACTACCACCAACAGAGTCACTGCTTCCTTATATGTGTGCCAATCATTGGCAATACTGAATATTTATGTGTTACAATCCAGTGGATGAAAAACAGCATTTCATTCGTGTTTTAGTTTTCATTTCCCTTGTTACTAGTAAATTTGAGCATGTTCTCATATTCCCGTGCTGCATTGAATTTTCTTAGTTGTGAATTGCCTAGTCATGACCTGCTCATCTTTCTTCTGGGTTAACTTTTTCATATTGATTTGAGGAATTCCTTATGTAGACTAAGCAGGTGTCTTTTGTCTCTGTGTGTTTTACAAATACTTTTCCCCAGGTGTTTTTATTTTAATGTTATTTATGGTATCTTTTGGAATAGAGAAATTTTTAATTGGGAATATTCCAATATATCAATCTTTTTTTTTAAGGGTTTTGCTTTCTGAATCTTGTCTATGAGGGCCTTTATCTCTGTCTTCAATTATTATGGATCCACTAATGTGAATTGTCTTTCATATCAATAAGTTGCAGACATAGAAGCTATCTTACAGATGCTGTAATCTGATCATTTCACTTTACAGAGGAGGAAACTGAGGCGCAGCAGGGAATCTGATGTGTAACACTAACACAACTTCCCCACCCTGCAGCTGAGTGGCAGAGTCAGGCCATGAGCCAGGTTTTCAGATTCCAAGGAAGATGATTCAAAATCTTTCCCTGATGTAGCCAGCATGACTTTAACAAACTAATACAGGGAGGTGTCTGATTAAGAGAAAGGTCAATTACTGTTGGCACTGGGGGCCAGAAAGTCAAAAGGCTTGGGGACATGCCTGCCTCTCCCCATCGCCAGGCTGTCTGTCACTCCCTTGTGTGGAGGCAGTGTAGCTCCACTATGTACACCTTGAGGAAGTGTTGTGTTGCCTCAGTTTCCTTACTGGAACAGTGGAGATAAATAACACATACTGCAAAGGGGTACTGTGAGGTTAAGTGAAATGATTTATCTGTAAGGACTTAGTACATAATTTAGATCCAAAAAAGATTAGCTATTATTTACTAACTAGAGGCCCAGTGCACGAAACTTGTGCACTGGGTGTGTCTGTGTGGAGGGGGTCCCCTCAGCCCAGCCTACGCCCTCTCGCAGTCCAGGATCCCTCTCACAGTCCGGGACCCCTCGCTCCTTGCAGCCTGCCTACTCACTGCTCCTTAGCGCTGCTGTGGAGGCAGGGGAGGCTACCGCCACTGTGCTCGCCAGCTGTGAGCCCAGCTTCTGGCTGAGTGGCACTCTCCCTGTGGGAGCACACTGACCACCAGGGGACAGCTCCTGCATTGAGCGTCTGCTCCCTGGTGGTCAGTGCGCATCATAGCGACCAGTCAGTCCGCCTGTCCTTCCACCATTTGGTCAATTTGCATATTAGGGTTTTATTATATAGGGTGGCAATAACAACATAATTCCGTTGTTCTTAGTGCTGATACTCCCATTAGTCTGGCTAAATCTTGAAAACAGACTGTGTTGCTTTGAAATTCCCAATTTATAGTTTGGCGCTTCTAGGCACTCAGAATGTTTTTCAGGTGAATGAATGAGGTAACAGATGGCTCAGGTGCAGACCAGCTCAGCAAGGCGGGGTAACACGGAGGCCCCTAAATGCATACTTATTGGTTATTTGTCCCTTCTCAAAGCTATACGCTCAGGACAACAAAGACTCCTTGTTGCAGCTGTATCCTCACACCTAGAAGAGAGCTCAACAGTCAGCATCAAAGACCCCTATTCATTTACCCCAAGGGTTTCTTCAACAGGTATTACTGAACACCTCCCAGGGAGATGATGTAAACAAAGTACTCCCAGACCCAGGCTTCAAAAACTCCCTGATGGTGGGAGGTATTTTAAATTAAAATCCCACACAAACAAAAGCCCATTTGGCTACAAACCAACCTATGCTGTGCAGAGAAGCACCGAGTGGTCCTTCAGAGCCTATCAGGGGCATGTCCAGCAAGTACATGACAGAGAAAATGACAAAGAAGCAAAGAGCCAGGTGATTTGGAGGCTTCAGCCAAGTGAAGGGGGCTAGGGAAGAGGGCAGACATGGAAGAGGCAGTAGCCTATGGAAAGTCCCTGAGGAGGGGATGTCCAGCACATGAGTGGAAATGAAGTCTGTGAGAGTGATAGGACAAGTGATTGAGAGGAGGGGCACAGGGTGAAGTACAGAGGAGGCAGGGCTAGGTCACGCAGGATCTCTATCTTTCAAACCAAGACTTAGAGTCTCAAGGTGAGCATGGAGATTGAGTCCCATCACAAACACTTCATAGCCCCTCCAAGATCTTCCTTCTTGCCAACTAAAAGGTACTTTCCATCTACTTGGTTCCCAAATAATCTTGAGACTTAGAAGAAAGGTCCTCCACGCCAGCACTTTTTAAAGAAAGAAACTGCATTTATTATTATTTTAAAATATATTTTTATTGATTTCAGAGAGGAAAGGAGAGGGAGAGAGAGAGAGAAACATCAATGATGAGAGTGAATCATTTATTGGCTGACTCCTGCACGCCCCTACTGGGGATTGAGCCTGCAACCTGGGGAATCGAACCCAGGACCCTTCGAGTCCACAGGCTGACACTCTATCCACTGAGCCAAACCTGCTAGGGTGAAACTACATTTATTGAGCTCCTGTTATAGGCCAAGGAGTACCCTCAGCCTTTTACCCATCTTACCTCATTTACTGCCCAACAACCTGTGAGATAAGTAGTATTACTTTCTTTTGAATAAGAAAATAGAGACTCAGAGAGCATAAGTAACTTACCCAAAGTTACACAGCTATCCAATAGTAGAGCCAGGTCTCTGAGTGCAAAGTCCTGATCATTTACTCCATATTGTTCAGACCATGGGGCCCCAGTGGTCTGTTTCACTTGGCCTTGTTAGTGTCTCAGGAAGCCACTTTCCTGTGCAGTGAGATACAGTTTCAGACAGCAGGGAGCTGAAAATTACAGAAAGCTCTCTTCAACCCAGTGTAGAGTTCATTAAGCTCCAAGGGGCACTTAATATCTTCAGCATTTTAAAGCAGCTCTAGGCTCCATGAGTAAAGGGAAGAGCTTATACCCACCCCCTAAAAGGTGAATGAAAGTCTTTGCTAACTAAATACTGCAGAGAAGCAGCTTCCCCATTTGGCTGCAATTACCTTGGTCCCCAGTTACATCATTGCTAGTGAAATGATTAACAAAATAATGGTAATGATGCTGATGGTAAATTAAATGGAAATAAAAGGAGCTCAGTGTACTGTTCAATTTCCCACTTGGGGACCACTCCTAAGTTGTGTTCTTCAGCTTCCCACTGGGACTTTCCACATGTAAATAAATACGCCTGATTGGAAAGGCAAACTTAGACCTCTGTCAGTGGCTAACACTGAAATCCAAGGTTGGGATTGCTTCTCTTCCATCCAGGGAGAGTTCCCAAGGCTGATGTCAGTGAAGATGGATTTCCCCCCTCGAAATGTTCCAATGCATTATGTAAATAGAGACAAACACCTTATAGGACTGACCTCTGCCACAGAATTTGACATCCTCCTGCCCTAGCCAAACCAAGTGGAAAATTGGATTTAAGAAAAAGAATCAGGACTTCATTGCAACCCAGATGCTTTGTGGTGGCTGGGTTCTCCCCACTGCAAATCAACCCAGCCCCACCAAGAGAAATTACCAACAGATGTGACAAGGAATGAGCATGACAGTTGGGATCTAGTCATGTCATCAGCAGGTTCCTATCTTGTCAGAGGCCCTTTATTAGGGTGTTAGTCATAATCATTAGTTTTTTTCTAATAGGGAAACCTTACAAGAAGAGTGACAGCCTGGGTTTAAAATTCAGCTCTGCCTCTTATTGTTAAATGTGTTATTTTGGACACATTACTTTAAAAGCTTTCCAAGCATCATTTTCCTTATCTTTAAAATAAGTGTAATAATAATGCCTGTTTATTATTATTCTATTTTTACAAAATCTTCACAAATAATATATATTAGTAGTTGTCTAAGGCTGGAGAGGAAGTGTTGGGGGGAATGGGAAATGACTGCTTATAGGTACAGTTTTTTTTTGTGGGGGGTACTGAAAATGATTTAAAATTAGATTATAGTGATGATTGGTCAACTCTGTAAATATATGAAAAATGTTTGAATTGTACACTTAAAACGTTAAATCATCTGGACAAGATGATATATTTGGATCTTGCCCAATTTATGGAATAGAAGCACATCCTGAAATGGAGCTTGGTCCTACAGAAAAATGCCCATGTTCATGTTAGTGCACAACAGAGGGAGAGGAGCTGGGTAACCTAGGCTGTAGGCAGTGACAAAATCCCACTACCCTACTATAAAAATTAGCTAATTCACAAGTCAGCTACCATATGTGAAAATTGGTGGTCAAGCACTTAACTACCAATGTTTGATGAGATACTATCATATGCCTGGTCCTGTTCTAAGCACTTTCCATGGATCTCAGATGAGAAACTGAGGATTGGAGGATTACAAAGACAGGAAGTTGAGGGGTCAGATGCAAATGCAGACACAGCTGGACTCCGAGGCCTGTGTCCTTACCTCTTTCTATCCTGCCTAACTTTCTCCATACTTTATTGCTTTCTCTATAATCTATCTTTGTGCAAGGAAAGTGCTTAATCACCAGTGAGCATATAACTGAGTTAAAAATAACCCGTGTATCGTTTCTTGCTCTAGTTCTTAAAAGCAGGGAGTATGATCATGTCTTTTTTTAAGCCCTGAGTTCAGTTTCCTTGATGCCCAGACAGGTTCTGCGATTTGCTTGCAAGATACACACTCCTGGCTCCTGAGGGCTAGATGTGCACCTCTTATCTAAACCAGGATAAACTAATCTTTTTCCTTTTTCCTTTGTAAATATCTGTAATCCAGCCACTACCCAAATTTGCTACAGAAGCCCTAAAGAAGCCAGATTTCAAAGTGCCTGCTATTTGTTTTTCTCTCACCTCCAGTCATAATGCGTTGTTTGCTACACAGTAATTTTTCCACAGCCAGTGATTCCTCCGTCATAAACACGAGAAAATGACTCTGGCAATGTGGTGAGCAGTTGGGAGATGACAAATTGTGCAGGCCCGGCCTTTCCAGCAGACTGCCCTGACGTCAGAGCCTGCACTGCATGGATGCTCACCTCTCCACAGCCCTCCCCTTCCTACAACACTGGAGGCCCAGCCCGATGCTACTATCAGGCCAGCCCTATGCTACTATCAGGCGGCGGCTCGGGCCGAAGCCCAAGCCCCACAGAGGCTGCACAGAAAGGCCCCACTGTCTGCTCTGGCGTGCTTACAACTGGGAAACCTTAGGCCAGCTTTGGAGCTTACCATGGACTTAAGATGTAAGGAAGGGTGTTGCCTAGCACTGGACAAGTATTGCCACGCTTCATTTGGGCACCTGGGCCTCCACCATGTGGGCAGCCCAACAGGCAAGGCCAGGCCTCGGTCCTGCCCAGGTCCCAGCCTGCTTCCTGTTCCCTGGTGAGGCCACAGTGCTGTTGTGTTCTAGGAGCGCTTCCCAGTCTCCGTGGCTCAAGGGACCCCCATGGGGCACCACAGGCTCCTTTGGAATGATGCTTTCTTTACAGATAACAAGCATTTGCATGAATATATTGCCAAGGTCTGGTTTGTGTGTTTTAAAAAAAAATAATCAAAATCTAAAAACCAGAGTTATATGATGACCTCACCTGAGGTGACAAAACAACACTGACTCCTGCCCCTTCCACATGCCCCCTTCCAGTGAGGACCCCCCTGGGGTGATGAGCCCATCTTTGGGATTCCCTGTCCACACCCAACTTACAGGTGATCCAGAGGAGGTCCCAGGGCCATGTGTGGGTCTCCTTCCTGCATGGCCCGATCTCCCAGGTTAAATTTGCTGCTCTGGTGGTATGGGAGCCCAGGAGGGATAAGAGCCTGGCCGGGTGCAGAGCCAGAACAAGGGGTGAATCAACTACCTCCAGTCCCTGCAAGGAGGGGGCAAAAAAGCACAGAATGGGATGGAGGTCACTGTGTTTCCCAGGACTCCATGGACGTCAAGTACCGCAGACATGCTTTGATAAGCCACTTGAAGTGGATGGAGGTGGTGAGATTTCCCCAACACTTCTGCCTGAGTAACAACAGGTAAGTGCTGCCTTCTGACCCTGGAAAAGTTGACCACATTAATTAGGGGGTGGGGGCAGGACAGGGAAGTGTGGGCCAGAGCTGCTTGAGCAGGAAGGAAGGAAACTGAGTTCTGTCCTCTGTGCTCTCGGTCTCAGCTTTCCACCCCCACACACAGACACCTCCCCCACCACCACCACCACCACCCTCAGGGCTCAGTCTCTTCTCTAAATTAGTAAAGAACATCTGATTGGAGAGACATTTAATGTCAGGCTCCTAGGTTGATCCCCCAGAGCAGATTGGCTGTGTTGTAGCTTGTCAACTCCTCCCTCTCACCCCAGGCCTCTCTCTCTCTCTGTCTCTCTGCATTTGTACAATGTGGAGCTGGACTGCTTGGGTCTCTCAGGAGACCTGTGAGTCTGATTCATTCTGAAACCCAGGGCGAATGATAGAACCTGAAGGTCTTTCTGTACTTTTTCATGATGGTTCTCTTGGGTTTCCTTATCCTGCTTGGTCTCTGATTCTGGCCTGAAAAGAACTGGGCCACAGTCTGATGATCAAAGCAACTGGTGCAAGACAATTGCTTTCATTTGCTGTTTGCTTCGAATCAGGATGACTAGTTGACTTTGTAATTAAGCCTCTTTGAGCACAGGATTAAAAACTCACAGGTATCAGGGCCCTTAAAATCACCAGTCCTTCCCAATCTGTCTCAAGACTCCCTTTCTATAAAAAATATAATACCCTCTTTACTATCCTGAAATGAAACTCATAAATAATATAAGCTATCTTTGATTTTTTTTTTCTCTCTTTTATTTTTATTTTATTTTTTTTTCAATTTTTTTATTAAGGTATTATATTTGTACATATCTTACCATTGCCCTCCCCACACCCCCCTCCCATATATGCCCCCACCCCCCAGAGCTTTGCATCCATTGGTTATGCTTATATGCATGCATACAAGTCCTTTGATTGATCTCTTATCTCCCCCACCTCTCCCTAACCTTCCCCTTGTAATTTGACAGTCTGTTTGATGCTTTACTGTCTCTGTATCTATCTTTTTGTTCAAGATTATAATGTTCTTTATTATCCATAAATGAGTGAGATCATGTGGTATTTTTCTTTCATTGACTGACTTATTTCACTTAACATAATGTTCTCCAATTCCTCCCAGGTTGCTGCAAATGATGAGAATTCCTTCTTTTTTATGGCAGCATAGTATTCCATTGTGTAGATGTACCACAGTTTTCTGATCCAGTCATCTGCTGACGGGCACCTAGGCTGTTTCCAAATCTTAGCTATGGTGAATTGTGCTGCTATGAACATAGGGGTGCATATATCCTTTCTAATTGGTGTTTCTAGTTTCTTCGGATATATTCCCAGGAGTGGGATTACTGGGTCAAATGGGAGTTCCATTTTCAGTTTTTTGAGGAAACTCCATACTGTTCTCCACAGTGGCTGCACCAGTCTGCAATCCCACCAGCAGTGCACGAGGGTTCCTTTTTCTCCGCATCCTCGCCAACACTTGTCGTTTGTTGATTTGTTGATGATAGCCATTCTGACAGGTGTGAGATGGTACCGCATTGTTGTTTTGATTTGCATCTCTCGGATAATTAGTGACGTTGAGCATGTTTTCATGTGTCTCTTGGCCTTCCTTCTGTCTTCTTTTGAAAAGATTCTATTTAGGTCTGTTGCCCATTTTTTTATTGGATCATTTATCTTCCTTTTATTAAGTTGTATAAGCTGCCTGTAGATGTTGGAGATTAAACCTTTATCAGTGATGCCATTTGCAAATATGTTCTCCCATGCAGTGGGCCTTCTTGTTGTTTTGTTGATGGTTTCTTTTGCTGTGAAAAAGCTTTTTATTTTGATGTAGTCCCATTTGTTAATTTTCTCTTTAGCTGCCATTGCCCTAGGGGCAGTGTCAGTGAAGAATTTCTTTTGGCATATGTCTGACATTTTGCTGCCTGTGGATTGCTCTAGTATTTTTATGGTTTCCCGTCTTATGTTTAAGTCCTGTATCCATTTTGAGTTTATTTTTGTGTATGGCGTAAGTTGGTGATCAAGCTTCATTTTTTTGCATGTATCTGTCCAATTTTCCCAACACCATTTATTGAAGAGACTGTCTTTATTCCATTGTATGTTCATGCCTCCTTTGTCAAATATTAATTGAGCATAGTGGTTTGGGTCAATATCTGGATTCTCTATTCTGTTCCATTGATCTATATGTCTGTTCTTGTGCCAGTACCAGGCTGTTTTGAGAACAGTGGCTTTGTAATACAGCTTGAAATCTGGTATTGAGATCCCTCCTACTTTATTCTTCTTTCTCAGGATTGCTGTGGCTATTCGGGGTCTTTTTTTATTCCAGATGAATTTTTGGAGAGTTCTTTCAAGGTCTGTGAAATATGCCGTTGGTATTTTAATGGGGAGTGCATTGAATCTATAGATTGCTTTGGGTAGTATGGACATTTTAATGATGTTGATTCTACCAATCCATGAACATGGTATGTTCTTCCATCTGTTTACGTCTTCCTCTATCTCTTTTTTCAGTGTCCTGTAGTTTTCCGTGTATAGGTCTTTTACCTCCTTAGTTAAGTTTATTCCTAGGTATCTTAATTTTTTTGGTGCGATGGTAAATGGGATTGCCTTTTTAGTCTCTCTGTCTGTAAGTTCACTATTGGTGTATAGAAAGGCCATAGATTTCTTGGCGTTAATTTTGTATCCTGCTACATTGCCGAATTCATTTATTAAGTCTATTAGTTTTTTGACGGAGTCTTTCGGATTTTTTATGTACAATATCATGTCGTCTGCAAATAAAGACAGCTTTACTTGTTCTTTTCCAATTTGGATGCCTTTTATTTCTTCTTCTTGTCTAATTGCAATGGCTAATACTTCCAGTACTATGTCAAACAGGAGTGGTGAGAGTGGGCATCCCTGTCTTGTTCCTGTTCTTAGGGGAAATGTTTTTAGTTTTTGTCCATTGAGTATGATGTTTGCTGTGGGTTTATCATATATAGCTTTTATTATGTTGAGGCCCTTAAAATCACCAGTCCTTCCCAATCTGTCTCAAGACTCCCTTTCTATAAAAAATATAATACCCTCTTTACTATCCTGAAATGAAACTCATAAATAATATAAGCTATCTTTGATTTTTAAAAAATTGTTATAATATCCATATTATATCTATTATGTTAAAAGTAATTTATTAGAAATAATATATACTGCAATATGTAAATGTCTGGGTACAACCCCACTAGAGATATCATGAAGAAGTCAGAAGCCTACACCTATGCACAGAACCATGCATATGATTCGACGTATACAACTGCGACCGCTTCAAATGCATGTGGGTGCAAGAGTATTGTACTTCTAACTCATATACCATGAGCAGTGTTGATTTACCAAAATGAGTTCCAAAAGAATATAAGCAACTCTTTTTTAAATAATAATAATGTAAACCCAGCAAATGTCACTCCTAAGTACGTGCCCAGGAGAAATGGAAAGATATGTCCACACAGAGACTTGAACAGGAATGCTCATAGTAGCATTAGTCATAGCAGCCAAACATGGAAACAATCAAAATGTCTACCAACTGGTGATGGATTAAAAAAAAAAAAAAAAAGTGGAATACTGCAATGGAATACCATTCAGCAATAAAAGGAAACTAATGATCCGTGGCATGATGTTGATGATTCTCAAAGAAGATTATGCTAAGTAAAAGAAGGGAAACACAAAAGACCATATATTGTATGATTCTATTTATGTGAAATTTCTAGAAAAGACAAATCTGTAGAGACAGCTGATCAGTGATTGCCTGGGGCTGGGGGTGGGAATGGGAATTGATGGTAAACAGGCACAGGGGAACTGTGAAGAGTGATGGGAATGCTGTGAAACTGCACAGTGGTGATGGTTGCTCAACTTAGCAAATTACTAAATTCAATGAAGTGATTAAACATTATTGGTAATGCTTTAAAAATGAGTGAATTTTAGAGTACGTCAATCACAACTCAATAAAACTATTTTAAAAAGATGTACTTTACCCTTGATTTGCCTTTTTATTATGTACCCAGGTGGTTTATAGATTCACTGACCAGTTACTCCAAACTCATGGTTTAGTACTCAGAAGGAGTATGTGAAGAGGGGGCCCTTGGGAAATCCAGAATGTATGGTTTGGTTTTATTTGGAATCCAGTGACATTGTTCATCGAAGCTTCCGGTATTCACATGCTGGCTAGCAGGTACCAAAAAAGACCATTGTCATGCAAGGGCCACTTCTTCATTCTTCTAAACAATGTTCTCAAACCAGACACCGTTTCTTTCCTCCCAAGTTCTATTCTATGTCCTGAGTAGCCCATAGAATAATGAGCACTGAATGATGAGCTCTGATCTGAGCTTAAAATACTACCAATTATAATCAGAGCCATCTTTCTTTTTGTTCTTCATATGCTGGGCCAGAAACACGCCCACTTCCTATCAGGTTAAAGTGATCACAAAGTCTCTTTGAATAGTTCTCTTTCCTGGAGAATAGGAAGGGAAAGAAGCAACCCAGACCAGATGGATCTAAATTGAACACACTTTTCTTGGCACTTAATTTTCCTTTCACAGAGTGCAAAAGACATTGGCAGTCTCCTGGGAATACTTCCCAAGCAATGCCTGGAGTTGTAACCATTCGACAGCCGTTAACCATATTGAGCCTCACAGGGCTTAGCTCCCCACCCACCACCAAGGAACACAATCAGAAACTACCATTTACCCTGGGAAAATGTCCTGTAAGTAGAACCAACCAATCTTCCCCAATAAAAGAAGAACTTAAACATTGCTGACAACCATGCTCAGCAGAGCCTCAATCTAAAGATGCAGAGGTGAAGAAAGAGAAATATCCAAGATAGCTCCTGGAAGCAAATTTTTCCATCAGCATTCATGGGTCAAAGGCGCATCAATGGGAGGTGGCATTCTCAGACATTGTTTCTTCTTCACGTCTCATATCCAGTCAGTTGTCAGGTCAGATCTACTCAGTGATGGGTCTTGCATCCCTCCCAATTTTTGCATCTCTACTGCCTATTTCCTAGTTCAACAAAGTGTATTGGAACCTTTGAGACTTTGTGCACAAATTCTAACTACAAATGCTTCTTACTGATTGTATGACCTCCAGCAAGTTGCTTAACCTCATTAAGTCTTGGTGCTTACCTGTTAAAGGGGGAAACCAGTGCCTAATGCAGTGTTATTGTAAAGACTAAATGAGAGCGCACTACAAATGCTTGGGGCTGCTACCTACAAGATACTAAAAAAATATCTCTTGGGCTGATGAAAGAGAAGTGGATAGAGACTTCCAGTTAAATGTGATAGAAGTGACATGTGTGTTGGTTATCGCTTGCATAACAAACCTCCCCAAAACTTAGTTGCTCTAAAAAAAAGTCATTTTATTTGCTCACAGTTGTGTGTGTCAGTGATTTGGGCTGGGCTCAGGTGGTGGATCTTCCACTGGGATTAACCGACCTCACCCATTTGTAGTCAGTGGGTAGCTGGAGTGACTGAGGGCTGGGCTCTGCTGGGATGGTGTGGCTTCTCCATGTGGTCACTCACCATCCAGAAGGGTTGCCTTTACTTCTTCACTGGGTCGTCTCAGGATTCCTAGCAGCCAGAGAACAAAACCCAGGGCGTGAGCCTCTGCTTGCTTCACATTGGCAAGTCATAGAAAGTGGCCAAGCCCAAATTCCATGTGGGAAAGGTTACACAAGATTCCTTGTGGAACATTAGTGCCACCATCTACCACAACCTCTGAAGCACATTTACCATATTTCCCAATTAGTATGATCATGTCTCTGTTGCTTTTTGTTTATAGAGGTGCTATCCAGGTCAATGGTAAATCAAAAGAGATAAAAGCGGCGTGTGCCAGTTAGTACTTTATTGTCTCATAGCTGCAAATTCACACTTCGATACTCTGCTTTGTGATGCTGAGGCCAAGATTCTGAAAATCCCTTTCACCTTGGCCAGCTGGCTCCCTGGGAAGCGCTGCTGAAGGGGAGGGTTTTACTAGAGGGACACTGACGACTGGAGGAAGAGACCTGCTCCCTCCTATTTGCTTCCAGTCTACTTGCAGTTCCTGATAGCATCACTCTGGCAGGTCTTCACCCTGGCCGAAACAGTGCTTTCCTTGAGCAACAGTTGAATCCAGTTTGCAATTTTCCCAGCACTTGCAGAATCAACTTTCCTGTGCTCCCTCAGATACCAGCACCACCTAAGCCACCCCTTCAATCCACACGCACACAGTTAAAATAGCTGTCTTGGTTTCCAAAGTCTGACAATTATACAGGGGATCCAATACCGGGTAAAAAACAACCACAAAAACTCCAAGGATGATAGCGAAAAGAGATCCCAGGTGGATAGGTTGCTTGAATTAATAGCCACAGTTGGTGACCTTCCTGTAGCCATGTTCTTTGCAGAGTGACTTTTCAGATTCTTCCACCAAGACTTGGATTCTGTTTCTGTTCCCCTTGATTCTGGGCTGGCCTTGTGATTTGTTTGGCTAATAAAATGTGATGGCAGTCACGGTCAGCCAGTTCCAGTCCCAGCCTCAAGAGGCCTTGACTCTTTTCCTTTCTCTCTCTTGGATCCTTATCTCCCCCGTGACATCTGGGCTAACCTGCTGGAGGATGAGATCATGAGGCACGCCATCCAATGGCCAGCTTCCCACCTGAGCAGGCAGAACTGCAGTGAATTGCAGGTATCTGAGGGAATCAAGCTGAGACTTGGGGGACCATCCAGCAGAGCTCAGCCCAAAATGCTAACCTTCAGAATTGTGAGCTAACTAAATGATTGTTTGTAACCATTAAATTTTAGGGTGATTTATTATGCAGAAATAGCTAACTGATACACAGGCATAGAGAACAACCAGTCCACATTGGAACAAGAGGATTGAAAGCTCACAGATGGATGTATTCAAGAAAAAAAAAGTGATGTTGTTAGATAAGCTAATGTGTTGGAATATGTTGAAAGAATATTTACAGCCCTAGCTGGTTTGGCTCAGTGGATAAAGCATCGGCCTGTGGACTGAAGGGTCCTGGGTTTGATTCCAGTCAAGGGCATGTGCCCAGGTTGCAGACTCCATCCCAAGTGTGGGGCATGCAGTGCAGGAGGCAGTCAATCAATGATTCTCTCTCATCATTGATGTTTCTATCTCTCTCTCCCCTCTCCCTTCCTGTCTGAAATCAATAAAAATATATTTTAAAAAAATAATACTTACATTCTTAGTGGAGAATTAATTATTTACTTTTAGATTAACAGAAAAAATAGGCAATTTATTATTTAAAAAAAAGTTGTACAAGGGAGAAAATGCAATCATGTTCTACATGTCTCATCTATGAGTGATATTCCCACAGCCATAATAAAATGCTTAATATTATTTTAAGCTAAAATTATGATATAATGATGTTAAGAGGCCAGAAGGAGGGAACTGGTGTTTACATGTGTGATGGAAATTGAGGTGAAACAGGGTAGAAACTTGAATCCTCTCTTCCATAATTAGAAGTCAAGAAATAGCAGAATAATCATATTAGTTGAAAGCCAGAGATAAATATTAGAAGAAACTGCTAAAAGCTTACGTAGATGTCTCTGTGGAACAGCAACCTTAGAGGGTGGGTTGGAACAAAGGATTGCAGCTTCTTATTGCAAGCCTTATGGAACTGTTTGATGTAACTTATATGTATAACAAATAAAATTCAAATTTACAAAAATGAAATGGACTTTATGAATTTCTTCTGTAGTAATTGCCAACTCACTGTAGTAAACTTGAATCCCCAAAATTGGCTTCAGCAGTCCTGACTTGGTGCTGTTTTGACTAGTGGAAATGCAGACGATAGTCATCAGGCATTCAATCCCAAATTCAATCATTATATTTTATTCTACCTCCAAAATATTGTGGCCCAGCTCTCTCCATCACCATGCCTCTGCAAGAGCTCAGGACACCATGTCTCACCTAGACCACTGCATTTTCCACCTATTTTCCCTGCCTCTGATATTTCTTGTTCCCTAAAATATTCTTCACAGAGCTGCCAGAATGATCTTTGTAACAGCAGTGGCCCTGTATAAACTCAGGACCTCATACACGGCCCTTCATGCTTTGGGCTCTCCATCATTTTCCAGCTTCATCTCTTGCCATCGGTCAAGCTCGTCTCTACTTATACTTCCCACTCCTCATTTTTGTCATGCTCTGGTTTTCTGCCAAGTCTTTGAACATGTGATTTCCTCTACCTGGAATACTATTTTCTGTTTTGGCAGACCCTGTTGGCTACCTACTCAACATTCACTCTTTTCATTTTTCCTACAGAATCCTGGAAATCCTTGGTCTCAGGGAAAAGTGAGTCCAAGACCTGGTCTAGAGGTGGACATATTACCCAATTTCAACTAATTATTTGTACGAGGAAGTCACAATGAAATATCTGGAAGGATTTTCCCTACCTGATAATAGGAAGGTATGCAAGCAAAAACTCTCAACCCCAACCTCCCCTAGCTTGCTTTCCCAGAAATTGATTGTGAGGCCTGGACCTGCTATAGACCAGTGGGAAAAAGGAAAGAGATACTGACTGGAACCCAGGTTTCCTGGAATCTCTGCACCAATGCTAGAAACTCCTACCACCAGACATTTTCTTATGTAGACAAATAACACCCTTTTGCTGTGCAACAGTTGACAGGGCATTACTTGAAGCTGAAAGTATTTATGCTGGATATAGCTACCTTTCCCAAGTGAAATCCTGCTCATCCTTCAGGACTCAGCAGAGTCACCACCTGTAATACCTGTACCAGGTTAAAGAACTCTCATCCCAGACCCTAAGTTTCTATAATTTCTGTAATTATAGCATAATGATTAAAAGTACCAGCTCTGAAGCCAGACTGCCTAAATTCAGAGCCCAGCTCTACTACTTACTAGTTAGTAACTTTTGGCAAGTTATTGATCCTCTCTATGACTTAGTTTCCTCATCTATTAAGTGGGGATAAGAATCTTATTAACCTTATCTAATTGTCACAGGGATTAAATGAGTTAATGCATGTATTTTGTAATTGGTTCCTGATAATCCATTCAATTAATGTTTGCTGTTATTAAAATAAGCTTCATCATATTCTATCACAATCTTTTCTAATAATAGAGAAACATGTAAATTGACTGTACCTCCATGCCCACAGCCAATCAGAATGAGTATGCAAATTAACCCAATAAAGATGTCGGTTAATTTGCATACATACCTGGGTCCCCGGAACCTCCTCAGCACCCAGGTCACTCCCAGCTGGCCATCCCGCAGAGGCTGTAGGCTTGGGAAGGGGCTGAGCCTGGAATCGGAGGGAAGGGGAAAAAATCAATGGAAACATCCTCAGGTGAGGATAAAAAGAAAAATAAAGAAAGAAATGTCATATCTTATGAAAGGCACATCTTGAAAATGCCTAAAGAAAGTTGTCATTTTTTCATGGTGAAGGGACTGGAGTCTGTGTTGATGAAAATACCTTGGTGGCTGCGGTGACTGGCAGTGGCTGCATTAGCGGGGTGATGGGGCTGGCACCTTCCCCTGATTAGCCTGGTCGCCTCCCACAAAGGGAGGCCAGACTGCTCCAACAGGGAGCGGGCCTAAGCCATCAGTAGGACATCCCCTGAGGGCTCCCAGTCTGTGAGAGGGGGCAGGCTGGGCTGAGGGACCCCTCCCCAGTGCACAAATTTCATGCACCGGGCCCCTAGTAGCCTAATAGTCCTCTTCCCAGAGAGATTGCAAAGATAAAGAAGGCAGAGGCTGCATCTGTCTGGTTTATTGCTATATTCTTATGGATACTAGAGATATTGCCCTATAAATGTTTATTGAATGAATAGCATATATCATACAGTATATGAAAAGTAAACCAAGTCAAACAGTAACCCAATTGGAAAGGCTTTTTCTTCACATTAAGCCAGTGAAGGGAGTTAAAAATAAGCAACTTAGTGCATTCTAGAAGGCTACTGCAGGAAGAATTCCCAATGTTGGGGCAAAGGACAAAATACCCTTGTGCTCGCAAAGCCCCTGGCTAGCGAGCTTCACTCAATCAAGGAAAAAATCACTAGATCAGCCAAAAGATATTCAAAGGTCAGTTGTTGGACCACTTGTCCATAAGCCTTTTTCCTCAGCCTCTTAAGATGGAGTCTGTAATCAAAGATAGAATGTGAGAAATAACTATTAAAGCCAACCAGTTTCAGATAACCATTCCCCTAGTATCTTTCTCTATGTTGATTCACCATGCTTTTTCTTGCCACTCACACTGTCAGCAAGTCAACTTCCTCTCTGTGGACCTTCAGCTCATCCTTCACTTGAGCTGGAAGCTCATGACAATGTTATTCTTTGTAGAGCGTGTGTGTGTGTGTGTGTGTGTGTGTGTGTGTGTGTGTGTGTGTGTGTAAAAGTGAGAAGGAAAGTCTAACACAAGAGTGATTGCACACAAGTATCTTCTGGTGAGTGTGCAGTTTTATTCATGTGTGCTGACAGGTAAAATGGGAAAATACTCCCTGGTCTTCAGAAAACTTCTAGCATTGATCCTCATGGTAAATTACTTTTTTATCTCTTTCCTTTCCCTTTACCTTAAACAATTATGGCATTGTTCTTTGCAGAGCTCAGTAATTGGAAAACTGGTTTACAAATATTGGCCACTTTTCTTCTCTAAAGATTTTTTTAAATAACTTGTAGAGCTGAGGGAAAGAGAAGAGAAAGGGGGAAAGGTATGCATTTTAGTGAGATCCAGAAGGATGAAATTTTTATTTAATATTCCCACTTACTACTTTGCAGGAAGAATTTGAAGAAGGGAACTGGAATTTGATTCTTTGGATAACACAGGTCTGGAGCCATATGCAGAATTTACCTTTAAAAATATTTGTAGACTCTGTATCAATCAGACTTTAAGCCACAGTAGTGGGAGGATGTCAGTTCCAGAGATCACTCCATAACAGAGAAATAGCAGCAATAAAAACATCAGTGACAGCTCACTTCTAGGTATCAAAATCTGTTTTAGTTTCCTGTGGCTGCTGGAGTTATTGGAAGAATTAAATTATTTAATACACAAAAAGCCCTTAAAACAGTGCTTTAAAACAATTTTTTTTGTTTGTTTTCATGTTATCATTATTATGGGCTTTGAAATATTTTTAGGAAATAATATTTTGTGGTGGTCCTTCAATAGGGGTCCATGGATGTTCTGGGGAATTTGTATGTAAAATTTGTTGAATATGTGTAGTTGTGTATTAGTTTGCTAGGGCTGCTATAATGAAGTACCAGAGACTGGGTGGCTTAAACAACAGAAATTTGTTGTCTCACAGTTCTAGAGGGTAAAGTTTGACATCAGAGCATTGGCAGGATTGGTCTAGTCTGAGGGTAGTAGAGAAAAATGTCTCATTGGTTTTCCAGTCAATAAGGGTGACAGGGAATCCCCTTAAGTTAGTTGCATGGGGACTGCCTCAGTTTGACAAAAGGCCCTTGCACCCACCTGGGGTGGGCTCAGATTGATGTATAGAAATCCAGTAAGTTAGTTAGAGCAGTCTAAGCTGCTGTAACAAAGAAACCCCAAATGACAGCAGCTTAAACTAGATAAGAATTTATTTGTCATTTATACCATAGTTAAGAGATAAGAGGTGCTATGCTGGTAGGCAGCTCTGCCATTCCTAACATGTGGTTCTTCCTTGTCAGGTCTCGCCCTTCCAGCCAACAAGAAGGACAACCACTTGCTCAGCAGGAAAGGAGAGCATTTGCTCAAGCTTCTTAAGGCATTTGCTCATTCATATCCCATTGGCCAGAATGGAGTGACCAAGGGCTCACCAAGCTGTAAACAAGGTTTGTGATTGTCATCTTTAAATGGATTGCCAGTGCTTAGCTAGACACTCACCTATTATGGAAGAAGAAGAGAACAAATAGTGGGGAAGACAGCTAGTACAGTGGTCGGCAAACTCATTAGTCAACAGAGCCAAGTATCAACAATACAATGATTGAAATTTCTTTTGAGAGTCAAATTTTTTAAACTTAAACTTCTTCTAATGCCACTTCTTCAAAATAGACTCTCCCAGGCCGTGGTATTTTGTGGAAGAGCCACACTCAAGGGGCCAAAGAGCCACATGTGGCTCGCGAGCCGCAGTTTGCCGACCACGGAGCTCGTACATCAAACTCATGGGATCTTTTTTTCCATTCTGGGCCTATCAATGGAAAACTCATGGGCTCCATTCCTTAGGGAAGTGACCTTCCTTTTTTTTTTTTTTTAATAATTCATTTCTGGTTTATTATTTCTGTTTCAAAGCACCTCTAGTTTAATATCAAGAGAGTGATACAAGGCCCAAATACAATGAAGGAATACATGCCCTCACTAATACCAATGACAATGCTCTTTCAACACGTGCCTGTTGAATGCAATGGGGATTTAATAAATTTAACTACTAAAAAAAACCCACAATGAGTCTCCTATCCCTATACAACCTAGTTGCGAATTGAATATTTATAATGCTTCCAACAGTTAAACCTGAAGTTCAATACCACACTCACATGTTGGTAGCCCTCAGTAGGTTATCTACAGTATTAGCAACCATTCAGAACAAATCATTCATTAAAACGACATTGATTTGCCCTATCTGGTTTGGCTCAGTGAATAGAGCATCGGCCTGCAGACTGAGGGGTCCCAGGTTCAATTCTGGTCAAGGGCACATGCCCAGATTGCAGACTCGTTCCCCGGTGGGGGGCATGTAGGAGGCAGCTGATCAATGATTATCTCTCATCATTGATGTTTCTATCTCTCTCTCCCTCTCCCGTCCTCTCTGAAATCAATAAATACATTAAAAAAAAAACACCTACATTGATTTAAGGCTCATGCAAGTAATACAGAGCCCCAAACTAAATGGTTAAACATATGAACTACTTGTACTGTTATCTATTGTTGTATTATTTCAGAACTATTAAGTTGTTTCTTAGCAAATAAACCCTTTACAGGCAAAATTCACCTCATTTGAGGTTAACCCAGAAGTTCAACAACGATCAGGAAGTCCACAGTATTATTGGCAAAACAGATAAACAGTGTCTCCAAGTCACTATGTTCAAGGTTAAGAGCGATGCATATTCCATTTTTACATTTTAATGGAATGTTTAACTCATGTTTAATTCATGGTTTTAAATATCTAGGTTTTCATTCCTCCAAACTGTTTGAAGACATGGTGTGCCACAGACTCAAAAATTCTATTTCTCCCTCTATTTTCTTCAAACAGAAACCTTTCTTAAGTGTCCACATGCTCTAGAAGGGGAATCTTTCAGAGGTGGCCAGTTCTTCGGGATAGTCTGATGCCGTCAGACCTCTGAAGCAAAGGAAGGGGGAAGAAAGAAAAGCTGAAAAAAGGTTTATCTGGTAAGTTTTACATTAACCATTACAAGCTAGGTAGTATAAGAATATGGCTTTTTGGCCCAGCCAGCATGGCTCAGTGGTTGAGCACCGACCTATGAACCAGGAGGTCACAGTTCGATTCCTAGTCAAGGCACATGCTCGGGTTGCAGGCTCCATTTCTAGTGGGGGATGTGCAGGTGGCAGCCGATCAATGATTCTCTTCCATCTAGATCAAGCATGTCAAACTTGCAGCCAGCAGCTGCATGCGGCCCACAACGAACATTTTCGCAGCCCAGACAATATAACAGTATGTAAGAAACATTTTAATAAAAATTTCGTAACTTAATTTTTACAATATCCTGTTATACATAATCTATATATATAAAAGCCTAAGTGACCGTCATGACCCAACGACCGGAACAACCAGAATGACCGGTCGCTATAACACACATTGACCACCAGGCTGCCTCCTGGTGGTCAGAGCACTCCCACAGCAGGAGCGCCGTTCAGCTGATGGACCCGTTCGGTGGCCCACCAGCCCAGCAGCAGCCACTCACTTCCTGCAGGTCCAATCTCTGGAGAACAGGCCAGGCACCTGCGCCGCCTGCAGGATCCAGACAGCTCCGCTGGCCTCCTGGAAGTCAGCCTCAGGCACTGCAGCAGCCGCTTCCCCTTCCTAGATGCTCTGCAAGGAAGAAATGATATAAAAGCGGCCACCAGGTGGCTCCTGACAACCAGCATGAACGCCAGCAAGATGGATCCGGATCCCGGGCCCACAAGGGCATCTCACGGCCCACCCAGAGGGCCGACTGTGTCCCGGCCTTCCTCCCACCCCACTCGGGACCCCACCCGTGCATGAATTCATGCACCAGGCCTCTAGTTATTAGTAACAAACTACAACACTTGCTAATGACTGATTACTATAATCGTGTTGCATTCATTTCCCTTACGCGCCTTACACGCAGGTACATCATTTCTCTCCACTAATACTAGCAACGAATATTTTAACAGCTGATTGCCAGGTCATTAGTCTTGGACTGACTTGTTTGGTGTGCGCAACAGGAAATATTTCGCTTTCAGAGAACAAGAAAAATAGGTTTATTTGCATTATGCTTATTAATTTGTGCAGTTATTCAGTGTCTGGTAAGTTAATGTTTAAGAAAAAATATTAATTTTTATTAAAATGTTCTATTATTTTATGTTAATGATTACTCATTTATTTCAGCCCTTTGTATTCAGCATGTCTCTATCGAAATAAACCTACGTTTCTATGAAAATTGAAGTTTTTGTTTTTTTGCAGCCCACATAAACGTAAACCTTGTCTATTTGGCCCATGTTAGCCTTTGAGTTTGACATACGTGATCTAGATCCATAGGGGGGAAAACTGAAAACTGGAACTTAATTCAATTAGAGCAAATTTATTCATTCTTATTCATGATTCTCGGGAAATAGTGATTGAAAATATTTGAAAAATAAGAGAGAAAGTTGACCTTCCTCAGGGATCTTTGCAGTGTCTTGGTTTTTCTCTCTGACCTCTCCAAAATCCAGAAATGTCCTGTTCTCTTCTGGCGAGGCAGATCTCTACACCACAATAGCCTGTGGTATAGCACTGTCTCCCTTTCTTCACTAACTAGTCTTCTCATTTCTGGATACTGAAAGTGTCTTCTAGATATAAGGAGGAAAGCAATATATTAAACTTAACACCAGGGTGCTAATGTGTAATTAGTAGTTATTTGAGGAGTATGTTGTTTGTTTGTTTGTTTTTTAAAAACTTGGTTATGATACTAAATGAATTTTGAATTGGTGGAATTTCAAAGGGGGGTGGGGTGGGAGAATTCTGACATGTTTTCCACATGGTACCTCAGAGGGACCCGAGGCGGCCTGAACTCTGATTGCCCACAGTGGAGTTCACTCATTAACAGTCTCTTTATTGATTCTTCTCCTGTCCCTGTCTGGGAACCCAGAACGCTGAGTGGCATGACTTCTACAACATGAGAATCTGAAAGCATGCGACAAATGGACAGACAGCGCCCAAGACTCAGAGACAGCATCTTGATGCTGTGGGCAGCCTGGGCTTCAGCCCACCTTGAGGTTAGCTCCATTTGACCTTGACCTAGCCATTACTTCATACCTTGAGTTTTAGCTAATTTTGAGTTGGGTTTCTGTCCATTGCAATTGAAAGAGTCCTGGTGGGATAATGTTTATTTTCTTCTTTTTGCTTATGTTTTTCTATAATGAAAAAATATACACACCACATTTTAATGCCACATATGGCAGAATAATGTTCTAAAGGAAATGTCTTTAATAGTGTCACCTTGAATAGCCGATGCGGGGGCACAGTGTACCTTTTTCTCTTAATATCAGTGAAACCAGGCCTTCATGAAACAATGGGATCATTGAACCATGAGTCGTCACAGACAATCACACTCTCCAAATGCTCCCACAGTGGTGAATGACAGAGGGTCTTGCCTTTGTCAGCTCCACCAATCACCCAGACTCGTAGAATGGTTTGAATGTAGCTTCTCATTTGGCCCCAAAGCTGTGCCCAAGTTAATGAGTTGGAAAAACATGTCATCATCCATATAATCTGCAGAAACCAGAGAGCACCCTGAATCAGGTGTTGCCACTGCAGAGGAATCGTTCACAAATCCTGCACACATTTTGACAGTGTTTGCATTATTTCTCACAACTGTTTAATTAAATCCTGTGTAAACAGACGGGCTTATTTGTTTGGTCCTAATAGTTGGAAAATTTGGATATTGTGCATGGTGACATTTACAAATATTTGTATTTACCAAGTAATATTCTTTTAATTAAAAAAAATTCCTTTATGCTAAAGAGAAAGCATATTTAGCCTTTATGGAAACATATTTATTCTCGTGGCTTTTTATAGCCAGAGGCAGTCACAGATTGCTGGGCATCGTTGGAAGGAGGGATGGAAACAAAGCACAGAGCGCTGGCAGCCTCGGCTCAGAGTTTGGGTGCATCTTCACATACAGCTCCATGTCTGCATTTCAGGCAGACATGAAAAGAAAACAGGTCCAGATAAAATGGACCCAATTCTCAAATATGTGCAATTCTTTTAAATACTAATTCCATATTTAGGAACCTATGCTAAGAATCCAAATTAAAGATGTGATCAAAGATAAATGTAGATAGGTGTAGACCTGTACTATTTGTAAGAAATACTTGAAACAATCCAAATGTAAAATAATTGTTTATTGGTTAAATTGTGGAGTATTCCTGCTATGAAAATCTGTGCAGCAATTAAACATAATGCAGGTTTCAGGACAATGGGGCAGATCTGTACCAACAATATAAGTGAAAAATGCAGATTACAAATGACTATGAGCAGCATGATACCCGTTTTGTAAAAACAAAAAGCTACATCTCTGTGCACATGAACGTCTAGAAGGCCTTACACCAAAATGTTAATAGGATATGTTTTGGAGTGGTGGGATAAGTAAGTGCCTCAAAACACTGCTAATAAGTGGCAGAACTTGCATTCAAACTCTTGACTTATGTCTAATTTAAAAGCCCTATTTCCACTATCTCATGTTACCTAAACCCAGGAAGATATTTACACTGAAAACAGAAAAACTCTGAAATAGAATTCAGACCCTAATAGATTATGTTAAAATATTTCTACGCTCTAATGGTTACATCTCAGGAGACAGCTATCATCATGATTAGTTAACTCTGGGTTGTCTATCAAAGATAGTGGAGTGGGCTAGCCATTGTTTGATATGGTCTCATCCTGTATTGAATGCTGCAGAGACTAGAACCAACAGTACCAAATTTGGTGTCAATGTCTATAGCCCCAATTTACAAGGGTATCACCCTGTGACAAAATCATAAGATCCTGAAATTTATCTGTGCTGCCTGGCAGTTTTTAATGGTATAAAGGGTCTTGAATTTTCAAGGTCCCACTTCCTGGATCATTGTCCTCGTCATTGTGTTTTTCTGAACCTTGTTCAGATCCGACTCAATAGCATTGGTTAACTCCATCAACTGCTTATATAGTGAAGCTTCCCAACATCTGTTCTGCTCTACTTGTGGGAATTTCTGCTAGGTTTGCATGACGTTGAACTCAGTATCAGAAAGCCAGGGGGAAAAGGGCATTCAAGAAAAAGAAAAAAAGGAGATAATCTTCTTTATGAACACTGTAGACATAAAATATCAATTTTCTTATACCCCATGTATTAGATATCTCTTGTTACCAATAAGGAATATATTTGAGACCTAATTTCTCTTTCAGAGTTGGTATCTCCCATTGGGGTTTGGGAAATTTGAGCAGATGGATAAACACAGAAGACTTAAACATAGAAAGAAATTACTAAGTAGTTATGCCTAACATTTGCAACTAGTAAAGCAGAGCTACCCAAAGAATGATAAGGAAAGAAAGCAGAGGAAAGAGGTGAATGTGTTGTGTATCAGAAAAGCATCAATGTTCTCATTATGGAAAAATTAGAAATCAGAAATTTTCAGTTTAGTATAATTTTAGTTCATTTTATAGTTTAATGCATATAACAAGAATGGGGGTGGGGGAGCAGAGCATGGTGATATTTTCAAGGCTTTGTCCTGTAAAGGTCTTGATCAGACCCTGGTTGCAGCCCAGCAGAGCTTGTAACACCGGGGCTTTAGAAAGGAAGGTTAGACAAATATTGGGACCTTGAATCCTTAATTAACTGACTTTTTTTTTTTTTCCCTGAGCTCTACTCTTCAGAGAAAGACTTCCTAATTAAACTACTCTGTTTGGTGAATGTCCTCATTAATTAAAGTAGTAGGTTCTAGTGATAAGTTTTTTCTTTTTATTTGTTTTACATAAATTTATAAATATGATCATTACAGTCATTTTTTTAAAGTGCAGTCTTTCCCTCGCTTTTTCTTTTTTTGTTTAGATCTTCCCCTCCTTCACCTTTCCTCTCCACCCACACCAGTGCCCATACTGCTCACCAATAATCCCAGGTGCTACCTAATGTGTGTGCTTCCACTCTTTATTGGATCTCTTTTTCACACACACAATATACACACACACCCTGGAATCATATTATACACACTTTAATGCATCTGGCTTGTCTTATTCAATATTTCATTAAAATCTGTCCAAGCCAACTTTATGGCTCTAAATCAGGGGTGGGAACCTTTTTTTCTGCCAAGGGCCATTTGGATATTTATAACATCATTCACGGGTCATACAAAATTATCAACTTAAAAATTAGCCTGCTCTATTTGGTCAAACATTTAATTAACTCACCCCTAATGCCTTGGCAGGGCCAGACCACCCCTGCTCTAAATTATTCTTTTAGCAGCTGCAGATCATCCCATGCTTTAGATATACTACTGACCTAATATGGACTTAATATATACCTAGGCTTTCATTTATCAACTATGCCATAATAAACATTCTTGCACAGTGCCACTGGGATAGATTCCTAAAAGTGGGACTGCTGGATCAAATGATAGCATAGTTCTTTTCTCTCTTTCTTTTTTAAGGAAGAAATGCTGCTAGACTGTTTCTAACTTACAAGTGACCTTGCAGACTCCGTTTCCCTCTCTGGACCTCTGTTTTCTCACTCCTAAAGCAGATGACCTTGACTGTCCTTTGCAGCTTATTCTAAACGTCTCTGCTTCTGCGCCTGCACCCACTGTCCTGTGTTTTGCTGCAGTGAAGTGAGGATCATCACTACTGCTGATTCAGGGACACGCATCCTGCCTGTCTCAGTCTCGGGATTTTGGATTTTCTGCACGCAGACTAGGTACTAAGCTGAATCACTGATTTCCAAGTATGAACTCTTCTGAAATGCTATGGTGAGGGAAGCTTGCCTCGATTAGCTTGTCTCCCTGAAACCAGGGTTCAGATGAGAAATGGAAAACGCAGCTGATTGCAAAGCTCCAAGCTTCTGTCGTTTATGTTTAGGTTTACCTTGATCTAAACAAAAGGTGCCTGAGAACACACTCGTAGCAGCCTCTGTGTTTGAGCACTTTTTCAGAATGCTCCCTATTTTCTTTTAATGAACATGCATACTTGATTATTGCCTGACCAAACCACTGAATGAGGAGGAGAAATGTTGCACAATGAGTATCTACTTGTTAAGGCTTTCTATTCTGTGCATGTCTCCCCATATTAAACCTTCTGGACCAAGGAGAAAGAACTGTTTTATTTGCTAAATCTGAGGAGCTTTGAACAGATGATTCTCCAAGACTGAATAATAACGTTTGCTTATGGAAAGCATATTAGGCAGGCAGCCAGCCTAAGTCTAGGCACTTTACATACATACATATCTCATTTAATCCTTGAACAACCTTTGAGGTAACATGAGATAGTGGAAATAGGGTTAATCTTCTTCTTATCCTCATTTTATACATCAAGAATGTCCCTTGTGGTCGCAGAGCTAGGGGGTGGTGTGCTGCAGAACCCACGTGCTCAGTAGGAAACGACACTGCAGTGGAACTAACTGGGCAGTGGTGGGAAGTGGGACAAAAATACTGCATGGCTTCTTGGCAATGCCACCCTCACCCCACACAGCGGCCTCGCATCCATTAGCTGTAGAGGTTTTCGGTGTTTATGGCTCCCACATCAAAACCATCTGAGCACCCGCCCAGGTGCTCACATTAAATCCGCTGGGTGGGATGGAATGGAATCAACAGAGGCCTGGGCTCAAATGCTGACTCTGGGGCTGACCTTAGGCAGGTTTCCTCGCTTTTCTGTCAACCTGGCCCTGCAGCTCTTTCTCCACTGCTGCAAGCGCCCACTCACACCAGAGCAGGAGTTGGTCAAGTACCTTTTCCTCTCCTTCCTCTCCCCTTCCCTAGTGCGGAGGAGGGCAGCACCTTGAATGCCAAAGTCCGCCCTTCAGGCCCTCTCCTGCTCCCCCGCCTCTTACGGCTCTCCTCTCCTGTCTTGGGACAGACACTGGCGTCAGGGCTGCCACTGATGGCCTGTTTTTCAAGAGACTACCTCTTCCCCCTCCATACTGCGGGGTGGACACGGGTTTTCAAAAATAGCTATTTATTTGCTTATCTACAAAGGGGTGGGGGAATGATCGAGGGCAAAATCAATTACTATTTTTCATCTTTGACAAAGTAATTAAGGCCATAGTGACTGCTAATTCCGCCCGAATGGCTGCGCCGTGATGGATGCGGATTTACGGCCTCCTCGGCGGCGGCGGCAGTGGTGCACCGGCCGGGCGGATTATCACTCCTAACAGGCGGCCGTGGGGGGCGGGGGTGGGGGCGGGGGCGGGGGCCCGCATCGGAGGACTTGAGCCTTTTATTATAATTCTTTTCTTTAACGCTGAGGCTCCGTCCTTGGCACTCACCGAGCACGGACTCACAGCCCTGTGCATGAGCTGTCCCTGGCCTCCCCCCGCAGCACGCCCACTCCAGCCCTCCAACCCTACCCTGCGGCCGGCTGGTGCCCGTCCCTCCGCCCCCGCTTGGGATTCAGAACGACCTTCCTAGGGCTGCTGGCTCTAGACCCTCCCACCACTCTCCATGTGGCCCCTCCTTTCTAGAACCTTGCGGCTGGACGCGGGGGAGGGAGGGAGCCAAAGCTGAGCTTCTGCCAAAGCCCTCCCCTGCCCCAGGCGGCTGCGTTCCTCCTGCGTCAACCACGTCTGGCCGGCCAGATGCACCGCGGACCTCACGCAGGAACCCAAGTGCGCACTTGGCTGGGGAGGGCCCGCAGGCTAAACGTCAGGCCTGGGGACTGAGGGGGGAGTGGCGTCACTTGGACCCAGAGTCACTGCTGGGGGCGTTCTCCCTGTTCCGGGGGCGCTGGCCTGGGACATCTGTGCGCCCAGAACGTGGACGTGCTGGGTGGAAGCTCAACGATTACGCGGCATTTTGCGGGAGTGGCTCAGATGCAAATTGAAGGGAACTGGCCAGAACTTTTCATAGTCGTGACTGGTGGAAGTTGGTCCAGGGCCCGCGGAGCTTTGGAGGGGGTGCGCCTCGTGACGCAGAAGCCAGGGCTGCTGGGCCGCCCCTTCAAGTTCTCGCATCCCGGTTTGGCTCCAAGAAAACTGGGATCTGTTTTGAATGAAGCCCCTCTCCCCAGGTTTCCCCGTGGCTCCCAGAGTCCAGGGTGGTTCCCAGCGCCCACCGAGTGAGTCCAAGCTCGCGCCCCAGGGCTTCTTGGCTCCGCTTGCTGTCCTGACCGTCCTCAGCCCAAACCCGCCAGACCTACCCGGTCTCTTTCACTTGCCTGGTTTCCTCCGGAGCGGAGCGGGCCTCCAGGGAGAATTGGGTGCTTCTCTCCCCGCCCGGCCCAGCCCTGTGAAAGGGGTTGGGAGATTTTCTAGGGTCAGAGGAGATTTCATGAGTTTCCGTTTCCCCAGCTTTAAAACTGGGAGTTTCTCAAAGGTTGCTGTCAATGCTAAAAGAGCTAATTCATGGAAAGCTCTTGCACAGTGGTTCAATGTTGAGAACTTAGTAAATGTTAACTCAAAACTACAATAAACGCGGCCTGGAACCCGCCAGGCAGCTCTCAAGGAGGGTCTCTTCAGGGAACCTGTCCTCCTTCAATATCAGTGCGGACCTTGGATCCCCAGCCTTCTTCCATCAGAGGGCCCAGCGGGCGAGCCTGGGAGCAGGGCGTGGGAACGCCAGCGCGCCGCTGGAAGGTGGCGGGAGGGGCCTCCATGGCGCCCCAGGCACCCACCACAATCTGCCGCAGCAGCTTTCGCCCGCCCCGAGGCATTGCCCTCCCGCTGCGTGGGGGCGGTCCAGCCGGTGCAACCGCGCCGACCCCCCCCCCTCCCCCGAGGCGGCGGGTCGGGATGCTGGCCTGGCCACGGGGAAGGGACTGAGTGCTTTCTGTAGCTCCCCATCCTGGAGGCCAGGGGTTACCCGAACCAGGCCCCCAGGAAGGAGGGAGGGGAAGCGGTTTGCCTACGAATCCCCTTCCAGTCTCCAAACTACACCTTTGTAAAGGTATTTTTGCACCCAAAGGAAAGTCCCGCTTTTTATCGCCACGGCCACCCCCGCCCCCGCCGGAGTAGGGCAGCACACCTTCCCATGGCTTCGGGGATGGCCAGCCCAGCCAGCTGGCTGTGGGGGATCCTGGTTCTGAGGGTGGCTAAGACCTCACGCTTCCAAACCAGGCCTAGCTGCGGTGAGTTTTTATTGAGAGCGCTAAGAAGAAAACATGAGTCTCCTTTGACTTTGAAAGTGACCTAAGAACCAGGTCGGTGTTGGAGATGCTTCCCTTTTTATTTCTTTAAAATAGTTTTCAGAGGAGCTTAACAAGTACATTGAGGGCAATCGTAATTTTACCCAGGGATTTCTGTTGTGTCAATAGAGATAAAATAGGAATGCAAATGGTAGACCTCAATTTTTAAGCGAAAGTCCAGGATCCCTCTAACACTGGTCGTCTGGAAGGGCTGTGAGACTCGAAGTCCCCATACACGCAGGTGGGCACAACACCCTTACCCAAGCAGCACCCCTGTGCGGCAGCCATCGCAGAGCTGTGGTGCTACGAGCAGACCCTCCATCGTTTGGGGGGTAATATTGTGGAATCCGCTGCTTGCAGATTTGGAGAGGCAGCTACGGATGTAGTAGCAGAGAAAGATGGAAACGTGACGGTGATTTAACTCCTTCCCCCGCGCCCACCTCTGCAGCCCAATCCGCTCTGCGCCTCGCCTTGGGTGCAGTGGGACGTGTCCTTCCCATGTTTTCCTTAATTAGGGAGAGGCAAACTTCTGTCATCTCCTCCCGCTGGCTTCGGTTTAGTAATCAGACCCACATGAGTCACGCTGAACACGCAGCCCCCCTCCCTCCCGAGTGACAGCAACGGGCCAGCGTACTCACGGCTGTTGTCCCTTTAAAACTCGAATCCATGGGGGTAATGATTTATCAAACTTGTATTATCAAGAAAATGTCAAACGAAGGGCACCTTGCTTTGCACTGACGCAAACCTCGCCTTTCCTAAGGAGATATAGAAAGCGCCTCTCTTGCTGGAGTCAAAGCCAGTCTTGTCAGTAGCTGGTTTCACTCTCTCTACCTATTCAATCTGCTGCCGGTGTCAGATATGGTGAGTGTTTGCTTTTTTGTTGTTCTTTTAAGAGAGGGGGCTGCGGGGTTAGGAGGAGAAGATTCGTTTTGGATGCTTCTTTTTTGAAATGTTCTGTACATTTTGGAAGAAGGAGGGAGGACGGTTGTCACAGCCGTAGTATTTGCACTTGTGGTCCAAGAGGTTTCTGAAGGTATGGAGCTGAGCGGTTGGCTGGGTCACCTACCCTGCGGCTTCTCAGCACTGTCCTCGGTGCTGAAATCAGATGCCGGTGGGAGGCTAGTCGCTCTGGGTCCTAGAGGCTGAGATAAGCATGCTTGCTGGAGTCAAGGTACTTTAGATTGGTGCAAATTAAGGAGTTCTGCTATGTGCACTTGTGCAAGAAGACTCGATGAGAGGTGTGTGGATGAGCTGACGATAATACGATTATTCTCACAGTATAATAGTAATTCCTGGTACTAATGTTTAGGAAACCTCGAAAGATAACGAGAAGGAAGAAAGCAGATGGAAAAACCACCGCTGGTAGTTCTTTTAATTTGAACCTCAGTTGGGGGAAAGCAAATGAAAATCAATCATGAGTTTTGGTCCCCACGCAGGTGTAGGGCCATGAAGGATATCAGACTTCTGTGAATAGGTATTCTGGGTTGGAGGTGGGCACTTTGCATGTTCTTTTACATGTCTGGGAATCTGGGAATCTGGGAATCTGGGAGTAAATGTAGATTGTGTAAGATAACAAACCTGGTTACCGTCTAGTGTTTTAAGTGTGGTTTGTCATTGTTGTTGGGTTGTTGTTGCTATCCCTGCCTTTGCTACCTGGCGGGCAGGGGTGGATTTTGGATCACTGGGATTCGCACAAACGATTTGGCCTGAAATCCTCGCAGGTGCCAGGGCATCAGCTTTGTGGCCGCAGCTTGTCTATCGCTTATGGGAAGAAAAAAAAAGAGGCAATGTGCATTGTTGAATGACAAAGGAAATGGGGCGGAAAATTAAAGAATCTTTCTACAATGGCGATGGGGACATGGGCACCCTACAGCCGTGATGTGAAATCCAAAGAGGGCGGGGAGCTCGTGACTGTAGGGCTATTTCCACCCTCCCCTTTACACTCCAAAAAACCAGTTCTGCCTCTTTTCCTAGTTCCACTCCGTCAGGGAGGAGAATGTTAGCTTCCTTATGTCATCTGGTTATTGACCCGACAGGCAAATTGAAAAATACTGACTGCAGTTTTTCTTGGAAAAGGAAAGAAAAATCCGGATTTCAATTTGTTCCTTAGATCTTGTGTTTGGATCTGAGCCGTGAACATCTCTATATGTAGACACAGGTTCATTTCAAAGCTGCCTTGATTTTTTTTTTCTTTTTGCACGAATTTCACGTTGTATTTGCAGGATTGCGGTGCTCCCAAGGAAATGAACAAACCACCAGCCAACAGCCTTGAGGCGGCGGCGGTGCTGGGCCACCACGAGGGTTCCTGCGCGCCCAGGACCAGCCCGGAGCAGGACCTTCCCGCAGCCTCAGCCACGCCGCTCAGTGTGCCCCGGTCGGCTTCCACCGGCGCCCAAACTTTCCAGTCCCTCGATGCACGAGCCTGTGAGGCTGAACGCCAGGGGCTGGGGGCTTGCAAACTCAGTAGCCCGAGGCCAAGGCCGCCAGCCCCCTCCGCGGCTCTGCGGGATTTGAGCGAGACTCATGGCGCGCAGGCTGCCCCTCCTGGGGGCGCAGGGCCGGGCAACGCGATGCATTGTAAGATTCCGGCCCTTCGGGGCCTGGAGGAGGATGCGGACGTGAGTGTGGGCAAGGGCACCCTGGAGCGGAACAATACCCCAGCCGTGGGCTGGGTGAACATGAGCCAGAGCACCGTGGTGCTGGGCACGGATGGAATCACGTCTGTGCTGCCTGGCAGCGTGGCGACCACTGCCGCCCAGGTAAGCAGGTTGCTCTCGGCCCCGCGCAGCCTCCTGCTCCCCAGGCGCGCGAGGGGAGCGGGCAGTGGCGGGTGCACGTGTGCTGATGCGGAGACTGGTTGGCAGTGTCAGGTAAAGGGTGCTGACGGCAGCTTTGGGGCTTCGGAAGCTCGCACTGCGCTGGGGTCTCCAGTTCAGGGCAGGGGGGCTGTAGGGACCCTGCCCGAGGGATAGACCTCAGGACCTGCCGCTCCCTGTCCCTTCCCAGCCTCAGTGGGAGCAGAAACCGGGCGCAGCCTGATTCAGCAGTTGAGGCAGATATATTCCTACCCCCTTACGAAGACAACCCCCACTTGCCAATAACTGGGTCTTTAATTATTTTTTTAATTAAAAAAGAAGAAACACCCAGAGGAAATACTCGTTTAAGTTTTGTAGCCTTTTCACTGTGAGTTACCCTTTATCACGTGAGAACTCATTTGATGAGAGTTGGGTTTACGGGAGCCTGCTCCCGAAACTTAAGTTTCAAGGCTTTCCCAAAAATAAGTAAAATAAAATAAATCTGGTACCTAATGTTGTCATCATAATTTTGTATGCCCCCCCCCCCCACACTCAATTGTATAAGCTTCAGGCTCCACAAACCTGGAACCAGCTCTGCATTTGATCCTTTATGCTCAACCAGAGGCATGAAAAACCCACAGAGCAAACCCCAATCCTGGGTGAAAGATAAGCAACTATTACCGGTGGTTCCCTTCTCCCACATAGGCTTCGTCGTCTTCCAGTTTTCCCCAGTCTCTCTCCTTCCTCTGCTCTCTTCTTTGCTCTGTCCCATTCCACCTACTTCAGCTCGTCCCTTCCTGCCTTTCTACTATCTCCTCTCCTCCCTGGGCTCAAGGGCTAGGCATGTATGCAGTGGTGGGTACCTAAACCAGAACAGCCATTGGGATGAGATTTTGGATTTATATAGCCCTTCTGTTTATAGTCACTCTAGTGTTGGTTCTCGTTCTCTCTCTCTCTCTCTCTCTCTCTCTCTCTCTCTCTCTCTCACACACACACACACACACACACACACACACTTATCCACAGACCCATGCAGCAGGAGCTCAGCTGTTAGAGTAACTAGAAATGAACAGACACATTGGCTCTTCCACCCTGTCCTTGTTTTTTTTTTTTTTTTGGGGGGGGCACTTCTGGAGTATTCATCTGTGTGTATTAACTGCTTCTGACAGCATGTGCCCACCAGTGTAACCCCAGATGGAGGCAGAATTTTGTTTCTCGTGTCTTCTTAACCTCCGCACTGCGGCAAAATCCGCTGGAACTCCCACCCTTCTAGCTCTGGAAGAATGGGAGGTGGAGGTGGGGGTGGGGCTAGTACGTGTGGGGAGGAATGTAGGGGGATGTTAAAGATGTTCAGTATAGATCAAGCCCTGCATTTGCCTATTTTTAGCTCTGCCCATCTTTTTGTTGTTGCCTTCCTGACACCTACCTCAGCCTGCCTTTCTCCCCACGACTTCCTCTCCTCCTGACAGCTGCTTTTTCATCCTCCTTGGTCTGTGGACCAGGGTGGGACATCCTGGGTTGCTAGGATAGAGGTGGATGGTGACTGAGGAGATGAAAGCCATGCAGTGGCTGGGTCCTAGAAGCTTTATGGGGTGTCTGGTGTCCTGAACATTTTCAGAGTTTTAGTTGAGGTGACTTTTTCTGCTTAGTAGTTTAGACATTCCAGAATCAGGTAGGGCCCCCCCAAAAAGCATCTTAGTGTGAGTTTGCAGAGGTAAGCCCCAAAGCTGGAGCTGGAAGGTGCTCAGGGGATAGCTGTTCTAAGCCCCTCATTTTACAGATGGGGACACAGAGGCTCAGAGAGAGCAAGTGGCTTGGGGGACTAAATAGCTGGTTAATGGTGATATTTAGACCAGAAGTCAAGGTGTTAAGTGTCCTATCTCTTACCATATCCACTTCTCTATTATCCCTCCCCCCCTTTTTAACCCACACATCTCCCTCCTGCCCATCTCCCTTACCCCCATGCCGAAAGTATCCCCCCCCCCTAAATTAGCCAACCAGGTAGATTCTGCCTGCAGCCTTTGGCAGAGAAAGGGGGGCAGGGGCTCTGGCTGGCTTCAGGCATTGCAGTTCTCTCTCTGGCCTTAGCACAAGCTCCAGAGGGAGAAAGAGCTGGGGAAGGGGTGTGTTGAGAGGTTTGGGTGGGGAGGGGTGGGTTGGTTAGGGACCTGCTTGCTGGAGACTCTGGGCATGATATCGGGGCCTGCTTGCCTAATGAACTCTTGGTCAGGGGTTGGGGATGGAGGGATCTGCTTGCGGTCAATCAACTCGTTTAAGGTTTGGGGAAAGCTGCTTGCTGGTGTGTCCTGACTGCAGGATTTGGGCAAGAGGGGCTCAGGGGTTGTTTAAGATGGATCTCAGATCAGGGTTGGGAGCCTGCTTGCCAAAAGACTCTCAGTGTAGAGTTGAGGGGTGAGGTTCCTGCTTGTAGATGCATTCCCTCTTCGGAATTGGGGTCCTGCTTGCTGATGCATCCTCGGTTGAAAAGTGGGGGCCTGCTTGCTGGGAAAGACCCTCAGCAGGGGGGCGGGGGGGGGCTGGAAGGGGACCTGCTTGCTGACCAACCCGGGGCTGTTATCCGACAATGTGCTTTTCCGCCCCCAGGAGGACGAGCAAGGGGATGAGAATAAGGCCCGAGGGAACTGGTCCAGCAAACTGGACTTCATCCTGTCCATGGTGGGGTATGCAGTGGGGCTGGGCAATGTCTGGAGGTTTCCCTACCTGGCCTTCCAGAACGGGGGAGGTATGGCTTTTCCGGTCTTTCCGCCTGTGGCGCTGTGGGGTGGGCATTGGGGGTTGGGGGAGGGACCCAGAGCCCTAGGATGGCCCCGAGGGGAGGCTCAGAACAACCTCCTCACACTCCAGCCCCATCCCCTGAGGCAACAGGGCTAAGCCAGTCACTGTTTCAACCCTAGATCCAAGAGGCTTTTACCTGGAGAGAGTTTGGGGAAGAGGTGGGCCCGCATGATCCCCCACTGGTTCTGTGGGGAGGGGGTCTGGGTCCTGAGCCAAGTGGGCATTGCTGCAGGGAAGTTCAGACTCTGTGTGGTGCTGGACACCAAATTCAGGAAGCTTTAGGAGTATAGCTTGGAAATCCCAGCCTACACGGGAGACCTTGGGAATGGGCACTTGGGTGGTGCTGAACGCTGGCTGCTGGTGAAGCAGGTGTGAGCAGAGAGGGGCTAGGAGCTGTGCTCCGAAAACCCTCTCAGAAGTATCCCCACACATACGTCCCCTTGGACACCAGCGGCACAGTTTGACAAGCAAAATCATTTAGTCAGAGTGGGTTTCGTTTCATTTGCCCTAACTGGGTGGAGGAAATGCTTTTGAAAGACAAGCATTGCTGAAATGGTGAGGATACCAGTGAGCAAGCACCAGCTGCCAGGCCTCTAGGATCTGCTGTACCTCTCTGTGCCCTTGAGGGCTGGCCCTCCCGAGGTTGAGGTGCCCAGGGCCAGTGGCTGCCCCCCTGCTGGTTGTTATAATAGGAATTTGCACCTGGAACTCCCTCCCACAGCTGTTAAATTTGCCTCTCATCCCAGGTTAGGCAGCTTAAGTTTTGTTCTGTTCTGTTTGTTTGTTTGTGTTTTGTTTTGTTTTTGTCTCTTGGATGGGCTCCAGGTGGAATTTGGTGCAAAGGGACAATGGACACATACTGCACCACAGGACAATTGAAAGGGAAAAATATGTTAATGCCCCTCCTCCCAATTCCAAATTAGGACAAGTTGACGAGTACTTATGAGGATCACAGAGCATTTGCAATCAGGGTGCCCTGGGAACCGGAAATAAAAAAAATATGTGTGGCCACCCAAATAAGGGCACCGCAGCTGGGTTTCCGGGTTTCCAGGTTTCCGCAGGAACCGAGTGAAAGAAAGGTGCTCTAATAAAGCTTTCAGTGACAGGAAGGGCAGTGGGTACACAGGATTGCATAGGGACAGAGTTCCAGCCAAGCCGGTTTGTTCAGTGAAAGTTCCCTGGCTTTGCTAGCCTGGGATCTGCAAACTGCGGGGCGGCGCACACGCCCAGGTTCTGGAGCTGCAGAGCTGCGCACCCAGCCAGGCGCCAAAGGAGAGCCCCACTTTTCCGCACTGCGGCTCTAGGACTCTGAAGCTCTCAGCGTAGGGTGGAGAGCTCACTGCCTCCTTCCCAGGAGCAGAAGAGGATTGCACAAACCACATCATAACCCCTAATTTTACTCTTCAGCAGCCCAGTGCTGCTGCCTGCCACTGGTCCTTCCCGGCCTGGAGAGTCTCTCGGGGTCTCTCTCTGTGACAGGAAAGGTCTTTCCTCCAGACAGGAAGTTGGGAGGACGGTGAACAGAAAGAGTGCCCTAGGAAAGATCAGCTTCATTCCGTTGGGCACCGTGTTCTGGGCTCTGTCACCACTAGTCCTGGAATTGGCCTGACCCATGCCACAGTGCTTCCTGGCCCAAACCTTTTCAGAGATCATGGATATTCCCCAAGCCTTAAAAAAAAACACCCCATAGAATCTTCCAAGGGAAAGAAAGCCATAGTCTAGATGAGATACCCACATAAATATTGTCAAGTGCTCAGGGCCTGGGGGGAGAGACAAAGAATTCTTGGAGGAGGAAGCATTTGAGTTGACCTTGAAGAATGGAAGGGACTTCTTATGTGGAGAGGGAAGTTGAGAAGTGTATGATGGCTGCGGCGGTGGGAGAGGAATGGGTGCCTGGCCCCAATGGTGTCAGAGCAGGCCCCCTTGGCTGGTAGAAGGTGTGCAGGTAACTAGGTAACTCGGGTTGTAAGCCAAGGAGGGCTCCCAAAGTCTCGCTTCCCAGATGTTAAGTCCTTGGAGGGTGGGGGTGCTGTAGAGATGGTGAGATTTCACCAAATCCAACTCCAGCAATGAGTCAAAGGCATGGACTTGTGGAACACAGGAAGGACTTAATTTGGGGACACTGACGTACTACAATTAAAAAAAAAAAAAAAAGACTAAAATCCAGCCAGCACACAATCCTAGCAACTCATCCAGTGGGGAACTGAAAAAAGGAGTGTGTTTGCAGGGAAAACCTTGTATTTTTATAAGGGTGAAATGTCTTAAATGGCCCTGGGTGCCTGTGGTTGAGCTGGACCATCAGAAGCTCTCTGGAAAAGGAGGGGGAAAGTGGGCCCAAGCCTGGCCTTGGCCTCCCAGGGCTCTCACTCCCCGTTCTCTCTTCCCAAGGTGCTTTCCTCATCCCCTACCTGATGATGCTGGCTCTGGCTGGGTTGCCCATCTTCTTCTTAGAAGTGTCGCTGGGTCAGTTTGCCAGCCAGGGCCCAGTGTCTGTGTGGAAGGCCATCCCAGCCCTGCAAGGTGAGTCCCCCTGCCTCTCAGCCTCCTCCACCTCACGTTGCTCTCTCCGGCCACAGGGAGGGAGACCTGCTTTGGTGATCAGTAGAACTTATTCCTTCCTTCTCTATTTGACCAATACCACCTCTGGGTCCCACTAAAGAATGACCCATGATCACTTCTGGCATGTTCCATTCCTGGCAGAATGCCTTGCTGCCCTTTGTAAACACAAAGGTCACCACTATTAGTGTATCCCTCTGTACAAGAGAACCAAGACCTGTCCCCACCCGGGCCCCACTGAAAGAATTCCGTAGGATTTGGGATGAAAAGAATCCCTGGAAATTTTGCTTTCACAGGTTGTGGCATTGCAATGCTGATCATCTCCGTCCTAATAGCCATATACTACAACGTGATTATTTGCTACACACTTTTCTACCTGTTTGCCTCCTTTGTGGCTGTGCTGCCCTGGGGCTCCTGCAACAACCCTTGGAACACGCCAGAATGCAAAGATAAAACCAGACTTTTATTAGGTAAGTTTGGATATACCTACATTAGGTGAAGTACTCGTTCATTCATTCATTCATTCATTCATTCATTCAATGAAGATTAATTAAGCACATATTATGTTTGCCTGCCTTAGGCTAGGTGCTGGGGGCACAGAGATTTAAAAAAACAACACCAAATATACTTAATCCTAATATTTAAGGAGCTCATGGCCCAGAAAGGGGTCATAAAATTTTTGTGTGCTCAGGAATAGCTGGAGTGTTTGTTTAAAAAAAAATGCAGATTTGCAGGCCTACCAGAGTCTGATTTATTAGATTTGGGGTGGGGAGGGTTGGGAAATTTTCATTTTAGCAAGGTCCCCAGGTGACTGGTATGCATAGTACAATTTGAAAAGCAATGAGGTCCTAAAGTCTAGGGAAGTGATTGATACAAGTGATTCTGGATCTACACTTTACAAAATACAGCTCATATGGAAACGGACACTTCAACGAAAGCCCTTGACAGAAATGTGCACAATGTAATAGTAGAAGAGAGGAATTCTGCCTGGGAGACAAGGGAGTGTTTCTAGGGGTTTCAAACCACGGGCACATGAGGACTTGGGAGCAGCGTCAGCCTGTTGGGTCAAGGGCGTGTAGTAAGTGTGAGGAGACACAGGCTGGTTCGTGGGCAAGCCTTCCTGGTCCATAAAACATCCCAGCCCCAAGGACACATGTATGTATCCGTGTCACATGTCACATAACTTCTCTCCTCTGAGTCTGAGTTTTCTTCATTTGCAAAACAGAAACAGTAACAACGTCTTTCATCCTGCTCACCTCCTGGGATTGCTGTAAGGAGAAAAGAAATGAAAGGATATGATGATGGCAGCTGAAAAGTATAAAGCTCTACAAAAGGAAGGTGCTAATTCTATCAGTCACCTTCGAAGGCTCTGGTCCTTTTAACAGGCCCCATAGACAAGTGGTGACTTCTCCCCGGGAGATCTGTCATTTCCCTTAAGCTGGACTGTGCTGAGGGCAGAATCCTGTGATCTCTATAGACTGGCTCTTATTGCTGGCCCCCAAATCAGCTCGTTTGCCCTTGCAGAACTCGGACATTATTTAATCCTTGGGGTGTGTTTAAGAGAGAAAGGTGCATCCTTCCCTCCCCGCCCCCGCCCCAGAGAGAGGCACATACAATCGTTCACACCAGAGTATTTTCACACACATGATCACATACATACTTACCTGACCAATCTCCCCCAGCAGAGGCTTTGAGTAAGACTGGAGAAGAGTTAAAACTAGGGACACGTGCCCATGAAATTTAAACCCTGTGCACCTGGACGTGCTCAGAAATGGAGATGGGGATTTGTGGGGGTTCCCAGGTGTGGGGCTCACAGGTGGTATGAGCAGGAGTAAGTGTCTCTTAGACTCTCTGGGTCTCAGTGTCCTCATCTATGTAATCTCCATGTTGACATATTCTTAGGTTTGAGCAGTGGTTTTCTACCCGAGATGCTGCTGCACATTGGCTGCGTACCTACTGTGTACCAGGCACTACTCCAGGTGTTTGGGATATAGCTATAAATAAAAGTCACCCGGGGAACTTACAAATTGAACGTCACTAGTGTCCATGCCAGACCAGTGGATTCAGATGATCTGGGGATGGAGCCTAGGAGTCTGTATTGTTAAGGTTCCCCAGGTACACCCAAGAGTAGGAGCACTAGGGTGCAGTTTGCCCACATCCTGGTGGTCACCTCTGCAAAGCTGCTGTCTGAGAGAACCCCACTGGGCAGCTGTTCCTAGATTCACAACCAAAACCCAGCTGCCAGATGGCTCCCTGAAGATGGTGGCCATGGCAGGCAAAGGGCATCTCCCAGGATGTGGGGCCTGAAATGGAGAAATATCTCAACGTCATGCCAGAGCCCAGCTTGCTCCCTCCAGATTGTGCCAGGGAGGGGAATCCCTCTTCAGGGGAGTGCCCGCTGGAGGAGGGCTGCTGCCTGGATTCAGTGTCTGCTTCCCTGGGGACTTCCCTCAGGGGCCATAGTGAGCGGTGCCTGCAGCTGTCCCCCGGGAGGGATAGTAGTTCAGCAACACCATTCTCCTCTGCTAACAATATCCACCAATATTTGTGCAGCGCCTTAACACTTAATAATAATACCCAGCATCACTTACTACATGGCAAGCACCATGTTAAACCCTTTTACTCGTATTACCAATGTTAACACGAACAATAAACCAACATATGGCTTCCAATGTTATTTTCACTTTACAGGTGATAAAAACTGGAGCTCATGGTCATAGAGATAGCTCTGTGATAGATCTGGGATTTGAACCAAGTACCTGCCTCCCAAGACCCTGGTCCTAACTACCATGCTAAATGCTTCCTAATCCACAAAGTAGCTTCATAAATGATGGCTCTGCTATTCGTAATAGGTGCCCGAGGGTTCCAAGGGGCAGGTGACAGGATCACTGTTTTGCAGGTGAGAAAGTGGACTTGAAGGCTCAGAGAGTGCGAGTGTCATGCTGTGAGTCACAAGGTCCAGCCAGCACTGGGGTTTGGGTCTCGTGACCCCTGATTCTCTGCTCAGCCAGGGTTCCTGAAGAGTCCCAGTAGGTTCTACTCCCTCAGTCCTGCAGGGTGACATCAGCCCTACCTATTTGTAGCCGAGGTTCTATGGGGTCAAAAGGAAGCTTGTCTGAGTCAGAGACACAGTTAAGAACTATACATGATTGTTCATTGCAGCCACATTTCCAGTCTTGGAAAAACATCAGAAACACTTACACATGTGTTAAAAATCCAGCAATTACTGGATAATTCCATGGTTCCAATAAATTATAGTGCATCCATACGATGAAGTTTTCTATAGTCATTAAAGATGAATATTCATAAAATATGGAGAAATCCTCACCATATTGTGTTAAATGTAAAAACAGGATACAGACTGATAGTGTACTTTTATTATTCTTAAGAAAATAGGCATGGATAGAAAACATATAGGAAGATGATACACAATCTGTTCACTGGCACATTTGGGGACATTCTTTTCTTCATTATCTGTCATGGACATGTATTTATTTTATTAGAGGCCCGGTGCACGAATTTGTGCACCAGTAGGGTCCCTCGGCCTGGCCTGCAGGATCGGGCTGAAACCAGCTCTCAGACATCCCCTGAGGGGTCCCAGATTGCGAGAGGGCACAGGCCAGGCCGAGGGACCCCACTGGTGCATGATCTGGACAGGGAGGGATGCAGGAAGTTGGCCACCTGGGGAGGGACCACAGGAAGGCTCCAGGGCATGTCTGGCCCATCTCGCTCAGTCCCTATTGGCCAGACCCCAGCAGCAAGCTAACCTACTGGTCGGAGTGTCTGCCCCCTGGTGGTCAGTGCACATCATAGTGAGTGGTTGAGTGGCCTTAGCATATTATGCTTTGATTGGTTGAACAGACAACCGGACACTTAGCATATTAGGTTTTTATATAGGATAGTCCTGTATGTGTATGCATGTGTTTTTTTGTGTTTTTTTTTTTTTTTTAAAGCAAGCTGAGCACATAGACTAGGCCTGGCACATGGATGGGGGTATCCCTGGGTTTGTGGAGTTTCCAGTCTGGCTCACAATACCCAGGAAATTTTAAAGGCAGAGTTAAAACACTGCACAGCTAGGCTCCTAGTGGACTGGTACAAGCCAGAAAAACTATGGAAGCTCTCAGCAGAGAGACAATGAACATTTCCCAATGATTATTCCCTGGGAGCATATGGACAGGCTGGGCAGATCTTATCTCATTCTTAAACTTTTTCACTTGTTTGTTAAAAAGCAAGCGTGTGTGTGTGTGTGTGTGTGTGTGTACCCCCATCTGTTATTCTCTGTTATCTACACATGTGCGTGTTCCCTTACGGGGGCCAGGCAGAAGTAGTATTGGTCCTTTGGGGTCTGGGGTGACTTAGAAAGATGATGATGGTCTGACTTGCAGAGACACAGGCGGCTTCAGAGCCCCACTGCTCTGATGGACACGTCGGGAGTCCAGACAAAGGGTATCTCAGGCTCTCTCCCAAAGGGCCACTCTGAGAGAGAAAACAGAACAACTCCTTCCAGGATGCAGTGTTCCACAAATAACCTCCCAAGCTCACCCTCTCCTTCAAACCCTATAACCACCCTACCCTGTGATAGCAGCAGCCAGTCCCAGGAGAGAGGGGATGAATTGCTGCTGTTGTGACCTTCAACCATGGCAGGGAGGTATTTACCTCAGGTCCCTCTCAGCATTGCTAGGGACATACTGCCCAGGAGCCCTGCCTCACCATCCAGATGCTGGGACCTGGTATCATGCCAGCCCAGAGACCCGACCTCCCCCTGTCCATGGGTAGAAGCCATTTGCCACCATCTCTAAGGTGTATTTTGTAAGAAAGACTGTCTTCCTTAGGGGGACTCCACCATCCAGGTACCTGTAATGGAACACGGATAATCCATGCCCTGCCAAGTGAGACCAGCGACTGTTCTGTGAAATTAGGAGCTGAGCTGGGCCATTTAAAACGGAAACCACATAAATACCATTTCTATTTCTGGAATGGCCTAATTTTCATTAGAACTTTAATTAAATGACTCCTTTTCTCCCTAGCCTTTCATGTGCTTTCATTTATTAATAATTGCCGGAGTAAAGAGAATCCCTTTCAAACAGCTTCCAATTTAGAATGATCATTATCGCAGCTCTTTGTTCAGGGTTGCTGGGCCGCAGAGGTCTCTGATGACTGGAGCCCGACCTGGCAGCGCGGAAGCACGCTTCTTCCATCTGGCGGTGGGACGGGGTATTGCAGGAGGCTGCCGGGAGCCCTGCTGCAGTGCCGCAGGAGCGCGTGACCTGGTACTGCAGGCAGCAGCGATGAACGCGACACGCCTCCGGCGAAGCGGGGAAGCTGCCCGCCTGCTTGTGCTTCTCAATGGCGCTTTGGGAAACAAGCAGTTTGGCATTTGCCCGCATGTTAGGGATCTCTTCAGTCTTAGGGGGTGGATGCACTTTTGGGCAGGAGGCCAACAGATAAATACTGTGTTTAGGGAGAGAAAAGGGATGTGGATGGTGCTTTAAGTGTCTGCATTCAGGTCACTGCTGGGGGAAACAGATGCTTCCATTAGTTCGGAGTCCTCCCGGAACTCTCTGTTATTTGATTAGACTAAAGAACAAAATAGTGAATAAGAAGGCATTTTGAGGACGCTAAGAGCAGTGGTTCTCAGCCCCAGGAGCTTTTGCAGGAGACATTTGGCACTAACACATTCACCCCCAGGGAACCCCTGGGTTAGGTCCTGCTGCAGGCTCACAAGCACACGCATGTTTGCTGCCTCCACTAGCCCGTGTGGGTGTGTAGGAAACAATGTCATATGTACGTACTATATGTCATTCATCCTGCCAGGCTGTGGGTTCAAGGTGAATGCATAAGTAAGCCTTCTGTGGCAGTAGCTCTTCAGGAGGTTTGCTTATGTCTAATTCATCTCTGCAAGCCATTTACTTTCTATGGAGTTCTGAGGACCTGGGTTGAGTCCCGATTCTCTTCCTCATTAGCTGTATGATTTCAGGAGTTACTTAACCTCTTTGAGCCTTTCCCTCAATTTAAAAACAGTGGTACGAGTACTCACCGCATAGGCTGTTGTGAGCGTTAAGTGAGATAATGCCTGCAAAGCACCAAGAGCTCAGCGCAGTGTGTACCGCACAGGGAGTGTCTATAAACGAGAGCCACTGTTATCTGTACGGATCAGGGCTCTGGGGTCCGTGACACATAAAAGGTAATTCTGCGGTTCATCTCCATCTAGGCTGGTTCAGCTAACACTTTCCCGAAGTTACTCTTCAATATCTGGCACATCCTTTTGGTTTTTGGTGTTCAATTGCTACGACATATGGGTATATTTTCTGCATAGACGCGACCGTGCTTCCACCCTGTCCTCTCCTACAGATTCCTGCGTCATCACTGACCATCCCAAAATCCAGATCAAGAACTCGACTTTCTGCATGACTGCCTATCCCAACCTGACCATGATTAACTTCACCAGCCAGGCCAATAAGACGTTTGTCAGCGGCAGCGAAGAGTACTTCAAGTAAGAGGGCTTTGTGTTACTTTCTAAGAGACACCCGGTGAGTCCATGAATGCTCGACTTGCAGAAGGAGGTGTGGGGGCCCGAGGGGTGGGCTGCCTCCCTCTGCACCCTCCCTTCCTATTCGAGTGATCACTGAGCAAGAGACTGTCCCCGGTGTGGCTTCTGAGAGCAGATTGTTGTGCCTCTGGGCCTGGAGGTGAGAGTTGGCAGAGTGCTGGAGGGGACAGAATCGCTGCTGCTATAATTCACGATGTTGTGACACACACTTTGCAAAACCTGCGCGCATTGTGATCTAAGCAGACCTTCCGTTGACTAGTTGTTTTTTTTTTCTTCTGCATTTGAGAAGGAAAGAGAGGCAAACGTCAGAAACCAAGTCATGGTCAAGGATGTAAAGAACGAAATCATTTTTAAGGAATGCTTTCACCCAGTTTTGTACTTTCTACATCAGTGTTGAGAGACGCTGAGGATTGACATCCAGGGACCCTGGAAAATCCTCGGCCCCCACAGGACGATTTAGTCAAGTTGATGGAGTTATTTCGTAAGGGAGGTCAGTGTAGGCAGCGTCCCAGCAGAGGGTACCTGAAGCATGTTCTCTAGTTAGGCCTCAAGTTGGGGGTTGTCCACTCGTGTGCTCAGGGCCTTGGCAGGGGCGTTTGCCTGCTCGCCAGGCTAATGAGCGAAGTACAGTGAGCAGGGTGATAGAGAAGGGCGGGGACTGGGGCCAACTGGACAGGATGTCAGCCAAGAGCAAGGGCGGCTGCTGGTGCTCGGCTTCACATTCCTGTCTGTGGGAGTGTGGGCAGTGCAGCTAAGCTTCCATGTTACAGGTGAAGTCGGAGGTAAAATCCAAATTGCTATGTGTCTCCCACTTTAAATGTTAGCGAATTGAATAAAATAAAATAAAATGCAGTATCAGTGGGGCCCTGAGTTGTGATAAAAAGTGGTCACTAATATCTCTACTAGTTGCCTGGTTGCCGTCAATTTCTGCATCAGATTTCTCTTCTATGCAGACTCAGAGGGGACATGCTTGTCCCTGCAGACAGAAGGGCGAGTGAGGCTGAAATAATCCCTTTGAAGATGATATAGGAGCAGTGAGGGTGTGTGTGGACTGACCCATAAGCACTGAGAAACGGAGTCTGACTGGTGGTTAGAGGAGGTCTGACCACATAATCCACGGGGTTAAGTATGTTGTTAAATATTTGTGAATCAGCTTTCTGTGGTTTTCACTAGTCCTCTGGGACCAGTCTTCGTTTCCAAGAGGAAATGTTATTAGAAGCTTCATCCACGAGCCCTTTTTAAAGGGTGGAGTATTTGAGGTGGCCGAGGTGCAGTGGAATTAAGTGCTTTACCCTTGAGCATGGGGAGGTCCTTTCATTGCTCAGGGAAGGTCTGGGAGCCCAGTTCACTTCCACCCTTGGTCACTTCCCCTAAGCTCTTGAGCCCAGGTTGCCTCAGATGTTGAGACTGAAACAGGCTCTGTCATTCCACAGCGTGGCCACCCCTGTTCAGAAAAGTGTAGCCAGGCCTTGCAAAACAGCCTATCAGGTGGTCACTCACTAGCTGGCCGGGGGCAGGAAGGAAGGGGGGGCGGTGTTGCTGCCTTCAGAAAGCTCTGGGCTGTCATGTCTGCAGTCCTTGTAGAATCTAGGTTCTGGCCGGGCCTTTGCTCAGGTCACAGGAAACCACCAACCACCCACCACAGCCCCTCATCCAGGAGGCGTGACAGGATTGCTTCGGAGTTGCAGGAGTGGTTCGACTCTTACTAGAACTCACAGTCCTATAGCTGCCTCCCCTCCCCAGGAGGGAAGCTGCTTGCCCACCCTTGGCCAGGCTCCCAGCTATGCCAGGGACGTGGGGTCTCCAGGCAGGTGGTGACTTCAGCACACACAGACCCTGTACTGACTTTTACATTTAAAACGAGGCAAACACTGTTGGGATGCATTCTCATAAAAGAGTAGAACAACAGAGAAAACACACCAAAGCCATCCTGGACAGTTGAGTTTCTGTTTGTGATGTGGCCCTCTGTAAAGACATCACCCTTGGTAAGGCCATGGGGGGGGGGGGCTGTGCTGGGACCCCCGAATGCCATGGGATTTGTTGTCCTTTTCCTGGGGCATCTCATGGTGACGGTGGCGCTGACATAGTCTTGTACGGAGCCTTCCCCAGGGCCATATGTGGCCTCCCCAGCACATAATGAAGAGCAGGGTTGATCCTGTTGGTCTCTGCAGACAGCCCGGGTCAGAGAATCCCTTACAACCTGATCTGGTCAGGTCCCTGATGGGAGGTGCGGTAGCCGAGTTGGCTTGAGGCTGCTGGCTCTGCTGGGAGATTAGATCCGGAAGACTCTCACTCCTCCCTCCTTTCTCTTGCCTACTCACAGGTACTTTGTGCTGAAGATTTCTGCGGGGATCGAATATCCTGGAGAGATCAGATGGCCACTAGCCTTCTGCCTGTTCCTGGCTTGGGTCATTGTGTATGCGTCTCTGGCAAAAGGAATCAAGTCTTCAGGAAAAGTAAGAAATTGGGTTTACCTCTGAGAAAGCTCTGGGACACCCAGGGGTGATTGTGTCACGAGCAGGTTAAAGAGCACTGGAAGGAGAGTCCCGAGACGTGGGTGCTGTTCAGAATCTGGCCCCGGGTAGCTGTGGGCCTCAGGAGTGACTTGACTCCTGTCTGTAAAATGGGATAATGACACCTGTCGTTCAGGGCTGCTTTAAGGCTTAAATGAGACAGATGTGCACAGAGCTCCTGGAGGCACTATGGTTAGGTTCCTTCCTTTCTGTCAGGGCTGCCACTCTGTTCAGCACGTGGCCCTCCCTGACATAGATGAGTGCACGTGGCCCTCCCTGACATAGATGAGTGCTGCTGGCCTCAGTCACCCTCCTGAGCTAGATGAGTGCTGCTGGCCTTTTGCCTCTTGGTCTGGCTGACAGGCTGTGACTGCTGCTACCAAGATGCTGGAAAAAGATCAAAATTGTGAAGGGATCTCTTCTTCTCAACCTGACCACCACACTCTCAGCCTTTCATGCCCGTCTTCCAACCTCCAACCCATGTGCCCCATGTGCCCCGTGTGCCCCGTGTGCCCCCAGCACCAACACTGACAGTCCCACTGTGGGATCTGGGTTGAGCAAATACTTGGCGACTTGCTGAGCGGTTGCTCGGCTGGCCCTTTGGAGGTGATGGGATTCCCACCCCAAGCTCAGGGCGTGAAGGCAAGGAGTCCGGACCCTCAGGACACGCTCGGTACGGCCAGAGGGTCACACTATTCTTTGTGATGGTTTAGGACGGCATTATAGCCACTGCCTCCCTCCATTTAGAATGTAGCCCTTGGTGGTAGATCATATGGGCTTTTTGAGCAGGTTTTTCTTTTAGATCTGCTTCATTGAGAAAGATTGCCAACTAGGAATTGATGATCAGTTTTTTCAAAATGAGGAATACCACCAGAAATGATGACACTGCCCTGGAGTGTGTAGTCGTTAATCATGGAGCGTGGTTTGGAAGCCTGGGTGAATGGCGGCTGAGGCCTCTTATTATCCCGGGCTCCTTTGTGACTCAAATTCCATGAACACGCCATTGCTAAGCAGCGATGTCCTCCTTCTCCTGCAGGGAGATAAACTCAGTTCCTCTTGCTCAGCGCCCTGGAGATAAGGCTGGCTCAGTGCTTCCTATGAGATCTCACTCTTCCTTTTATTTTTTAAAAATATGTCTATATTGATTTTAGAGATAGCGGAAGGGTGAGGGAGCGGGAGGGAGGGAGAGAGAGAGAGAGAAAGAGAGAGAGAGAGAGAGAGAGAGAGAGAGAGAGAGAGAGAGAGAGAAACGTGGATGAGAGAGAAACATTGATTGGCTGCGTCCTGCATGCCCTACCCCTACTGGGGATCGAGAGCCTGCAGCCTGGGCGTGTGCCCTGTCTGTTAATCTATCCAGTGACCTTTTGGTGCATGGGACACAGCTCAACCTCCTGGGCCACACCACCACTGAGCCAGGGCTCACACTCCCTTCTGAGCAGCTGGAATTCCAGAGGCAGGGGTGACCAGCGGGCAGCCTGAAGGTCAAATGCAGCCCGAGCTCCTTTGTGACTGAAATTCCACGAACACTGCCATCTCTAAGCAGCATGTCCTCCTTCTCCTCAGGGGCTAACAGCGCTAACCTAATTAGCTAGCCCAGGCTGGTGGGGCCTCACCTGACCACCTGTTCAGGGCTCCAGAGGGTGAGGAGGCTGCGGCCAGGAGTCAGGTGTTGGGCCAGCACGCTCAGACCAACCAGTCGTTGCCACGCCTGCCAAGTGTAATTCATTACTGTTCACGTTTAATTCCTCTGACAGTACTTTCTGAAACAGGTGCATTCTGAAGCTGTCCTGGCACAGGGGACCAATGGGCTCACCTGACTCACACTGAGGCGTGCCCAAGATTTATAAGCCAAACTTCGGGCCCTTTTAGTTCAGCAAGGTCACAATCCACAGAGTGATCCACAGAGTGATCGCATCCTCCCACACACCATGGGCCCAGACCTGGGTGAGGCAAGCAAGTGCTTAGGGTGTGAAATTTAAGGCGGCCCTCACTCTCAGGTTCCTGCAGGTGCCAGTTGGACCCCGAGAGTGGGTGCCTCCTTAAATTTTGGACTCTCAACGCCTCACTGGCCTTGCCTCTTCCTAACCCTGGCCCTGCCTCTTATGTTTCTGATCATGTGGTCCATGGAGGGGCATCAATGGGAAGGAAGAACATAGGAGTTAGAAAGCTTCAAGTTTGTATCTTGGCTCCAGCTGGGAGACCTTGAGTGAGATATTTAACCCCTTGTGAGACAGAACCTGAGCCTCAGTTTCCTCTTGAGCAAAATGGGAATACTAATAGCCGGTCCACAGAGGGGGTCATGTTCTTACCATCTCCGGTAGTGAAATGGGAAGAGTTGTCTTTGCCCGTTAGACAGGTACCAGCTTTGGGGTTTTCTTCCTGCCCCCTGCTGTCTGGGTCATGTCTTCTCCTTTGCCTCCTCCATCCTCACTCCCCATCAGCCCCACGTGGTCAGGAGGTGACCCCTGCTGTCTTGGTGGGATGGGAAGGTTAGACTGGTCAGGGCCCTGCCCTACCCTGTAGCATATCTCCTTTCCCAGCCCCATCTGACAGCTGGGGGGGGGGGCAGTCTTCCCCTGAAATGTCAGATGCCTTTGGTTTCATAACAACTTCTGTGTAGAAGGGCTTCCTTAAGAGGAAGGAGAGAAGCAGGTTTGGCAAGAATAGGAGGGAGAACCTGCTTCCCCCAAGCCCCTAGCAACCCCTGAGCTTCTGGGCAGGAGGGAGGGGCGACTTCTGTGGAGGGTGGAGGGAGGGGGGAGGGAAGAGGCCCCTGTTAGGAGAGGTAGCTGTGCAGAGAAAGGAGACCATCCCACCCCCGGTCTAGCCAGAACAAAAGAGGTTGGCCTTGATGAGTAACTGGGTTTGGAGGAAGAAATAACTCGTTTTCCTTAACCTGCATCCTGCCCCATTTCTGCTAATGGCAACACCACCCTTTCAGTTGCCGAGGTCAAAAATTTTGGGGTCATCCTTGCCTCCCCCCTTCCCGCCCCTTATTCCACATTAAATGGGTCAAAAAATCCTCTTGGCTCGCCCTGCAAAGCATTTCTCCTAGCTCCTGCAAAACACCCTGGCTGGAAGCATAGTCCTCCCCTGCCTGGATTGCAGCCATGGCCTCCAACAGCGGCCCCTGCTTCTGCCCCGGTGCCCGCAGTGTATTCGCCACCTAGCCACCGGGTGTGGTTCAAGTGTTAGAGCAGGTCACTCCTCTGCCCAAATTCCTGCTACAGCTCCCATTCCCCACCGAGTAAAGGCTCTACAGGATCTGTCCCTCCCGCCCCCTCCTCTGCCCTCTGCCTGCTGCTCCTGCCGTGCTCTGCCCCAGATACTCTGGCCTCCTGGCTGTTGCTGGGTCAGGTCAGTCCCTTCTTAGGGCCTCTCTAGCTGTTCCAGGCTCCAGTGTTCTCCCAGATACCAGTGGTTCACTTTCACATCTTTCAAATCTGGGCTTTTCAATGAGGCCTCCCCTGCATGTCCCACCCCCTTTGCTTTGCTCTACTTTTTCCTTTTCCACACATCACCTTCTAATATGCCACGAATGATGTTATGATTACGACTGGTTGCCAGTCTCCCATTCTGCAATGTAAGCTATTTGAGGGTAGGGGTCTTTGTTGTGTTTACCCCACATGCTTAATGAAATGATCCCAAGAGTTATGTCTTAATCTCACCCCCCAACCTGCAAGCTCCCAAATCTGTCCTCAGCCCTGAGATCCCATGTCTGCCAGTCCCTGCCACCCTGGAGCCTCCTCACCAGGCCCTAGAGCCTGTGCAGCCAGTGCATGGTGGGGTCTCTGTCTCCCTCCCAGGGCAGGTGCCCAGGATGGAAGGTGCAGGTGGGACTGGAGTGGCTCTGAGCCAACAGCGCTCACTCAGCAGCTGTACTTGCCCACCCCATGGATCAGAGGGTTTGATGGGCCAGGATGGGAGCTTCCTGGTGTCTTTTAATGCACGTTTGGGTTGCCACTGGCCTGTGAGCTGAAGGTGGTCAGTGTTATCAAGACTGGTGAGACCCAGACAAGACCAAGTGGCACTTCTATTTCCAGGGCCCCCAGGCCTGTGCCACTTTGAATGGATTGTCCCATTGTACTCTTCCAGCAGCCCCAGTGAGGAATATGCTGCTGTTATCACCACTTTGCAGGTGTGGAAACTGAGACTCAGAGAGGTTAAGTCACTTCTCCAGGCAGCCCAGCTCATAAGTGAAGGAGCTGGGATTTGAACTTAGGCCCATGGGACTGTAGAACCTGTCTCACCACCTGCTCTTCTCTTATCTACCAAGTCCTGATCCCAGGCCCTTCCTCCATCCCCAGGTTTGATTGACAGATAAGGAAGGAAAGCACTTCTCACGCATCCCCATCCCTATCCAACCACAGCCCCCAAGTTCTGCTCCTATTACTTCTCAAATACTTCTTGAATCCGGGAACATCTTTCAGCTGCTAGTCAAAGCCTCCTGTAAGGTGGAGTGATCACATGGTCCATGGAGGGGCATTAATGGGAAGGAAGAACATAGGAGTTCTTCATCACTCTTAGCCTCAACCTTTTATTTTGTCCCAACAGTGATTGGAGCTTTGCCCTCAAACATCTGCTTGCCCACTCACTTCCTTCACCTTCCCCCCTCTCCTCGCCTCACTGGCCTCTCAGATCCAGCTCCTGCATCAACTCCATGAACCTGTTAGTAAACTCCCAGGTTGAGCACAGTGCCCTCCCCAGACGTCACTGTGTCCTGGGTGTATGGTTTAGCCCATTATTCGGACGCTGTCTCTGAGTCTTCCAGGTCATGAGTCCCTGGATCCTCATGCATCTAATGCCTGACATAGTGCCCAGCTCGTGTAGGCCCTCGGTAAATGCTCGTTGAACTTAGTTGTATTTAATGACCATCTATTATAAATCAGACACTATGCTGAGGTTCATTTGATCCTCACAATTAATTATTTTTAAGAAAGATGCCTTTGTCCCTATTACAGAGGCAGAAACAGATTCAGGAGGCTCAATAGCTTGTCCAGGCTCTCGTGGCTCCTCAGAAGAGCATCGCCAGGGATGCTATTCCATTTGAACTAAAAGTGTCTGATCATCAGATCAGGGTCTTTCACCCGACAGGGTGTCTATGAACAAGGATGGGAAGCTTAAGCTAAAAGGATTAATCTCTAATGGTGGAATCGGGGCCTCAAGCAGAGGGTAGGGTAGGAGTTAGGGAGGCAGCTGTCCACTCAGCTGCTGGGTGAGGTGAGATCTCCCATAGCCATCCTCACTGGGGGCTGACTCACCCATAGCCTTGGGTGTCCTCCCACAGACTTTATTTTGGGTTCCCTCTGGGTCACCTTTGGTCCCAGTGCCTTCCCCGGGTCCCCAGCCCTAGCAGAGTTTGGGGAAACTACCCGATACCCTCCCCATCGGGCACCCGTGTCCAGGGGCAGGTCCCACCCTGCCTCTGCTGATGCTCCTCAGGCACCCGCTGCAGGCCCGCCCCACCCAGTCCTCTGTTGCATGGCTTTTCCAGGTGGTTTACTTCACGGCCACGTTCCCGTACGTCGTGCTCGTGATCCTGCTCATCCGAGGGGTCACCCTGCCCGGAGCTGGTGATGGGATCTGGTACTTCATCACACCTAAGTGGGAGAAGCTCACGGATGCCACGGTGGGCTTACGGTTTTGTTTATGACGCACCTGGGAGCTGGGGGGATGGCACATGGGGAGGGGACTCACGCCAGGACACTCTTTGACAGAAGGGGTCAGACCTCATCCCACAGGGCATCTCACTGTCCCCTTGACAAGGTCCTGCTAATCTGGGAATGGTACACACTCAGGAAATCTTTAATGAGAAGTGGGCAACTGGGAGTTTTCAGATTCCGGGAATGGTTGTCCTACATTTGGGGTAGCAGCAGAGGCCAGAATGAAGAATGAAATCCCCTTAATAGCTTTGGGCCACCTCACACCACTTATCTGTTACTAATTATAGTGCGTTGGAGATGGAGTTTTGCTGGTTGGAAAATAATAGCACTTAGGCAATTCTATTTTAAAGGGCCCAGACGCATTTGAATACTTCCAGCACATGCCACAGGCTAGCACACGCTTGCACTTTCTCTTTGCGTATTCTGCACAGGCACCTCTTACTCTAAAATTCCCAGAACAAACCTCCACATGAGGGGTGTCTGTGTAATAAGAAGTGGGTTTTCTCACCTTAAAGGAATATGTGCTTTTCCAGAATATGTTAAGAACACATAGCTAGGATTGAGTTTGCATATAACAGGAACCCCCAGGTAAAAGTTGACTTCATTTGCGTGCACTGAGGCAGCCCAGTGGTAGACAGTCAAGCACTGGCTGGGTAGCTCCAGGTGTCACCAGGGGCCCAGGCTCCCGTCTTTCTGCCTCACCATCTTAGGGAATAGCTTCCATGTGGCTGCCAGAGCTCCCGCCATCACAGCCGCATTCCAGGTAGCACAAAAGGGCGAGGAAAGGGGTAGAGATAGGACCCTCACTCTTTAAAAGTACGGAAACCCCAGAAGTCCCACATCACACTTGATTTTCACACCCTTGGCCGGACACTAAATGCTATGATTATCCTCTTCTAGCTGCATATCCCCTTGATGCGAGGAGGTGGTTCTTTAGCTGGACAAATGGCTGCCTTAAATAAAACCACAGCTTTGAACTTTCTCTTTGCATATTTTAAGCACAATTTTAAAACTGGATTCAATTTACAAAAAATGATGGCAGGTCCATCATACGAATCATATAAATCTCCAGCTCACACTCTTGAGTGGCCTTCTGGAGTTTTATGGGGACAATTAAGAGAAATCACCAAGAGAACAAAGAGGCGATGTCAGCCAAGTTCAAGAAGCTCGTGGCTTATAAAACCCCCTCTGCCGTGGCAGAGGCAGCTTTGCTACAAAAGAGGCCATAGAATTTCAGATTTTTAATGGCAGTTGTAATCTGTAGAAATGTTAATTTTAAAAGGCTTATATTTTGGATCCACAAATATATCTTGCTGTTGCACATTGTTTTTTTTGTTTTTGTTTTTTTTTTGAGAGTGATTGCAGCTAAAGAAGGGGCTCTCCCTTCTGTATAGTTTTCCATGGTAGGAAATGGAAGACGAAATGTGTACGTAGTTTATTGAATTCCTCTCCTTTGGTTAGAATGGAGCTGAAATCTGCCAGGTAATTCACTGCTTTTTTGGCATCTGGCACAAATGAGATTTCTCATTGCATCAATGCCAAAGTCATCTAGTCCCCGACCGCCTTCACCTGGGGCAGGGGTGAGGCCAGGGGCCTGGCAGACTCCCCTGCCTGGGTCAGCCTCTCTCAGTGACCTTCTCCCCTTTTGCCTGCTAGGTGTGGAAAGATGCTGCCACTCAGATTTTCTTCTCTTTATCTGCTGCCTGGGGAGGCCTGATCACGCTCTCTTCTTACAACAAATTCCACAACAACTGCTACAGGTACGTGGTAGCCTTTCAAGTCCCGATGGCAGCTGGCGAGGGGTATTAAGGTCTGGGACAGAAATGGACTGAGGCCACACCCTCACCCTGCACCTGAGTAGAGCCAGAGAGTTGCCCTGGCTCAGGTGAACCCTGCTCAGGCCTGGCTGCTGGCTTCCAGTGGCCTGCACCCCGACTGCACAGCTGACCCTGGCCCGTGGGATGGAGAGTCCCTCTGTGGGTTGTGTGCAGGGAGCCGTGTCCTGGGATGGTTGTTCTGTCAGCAGCCCAGTCCCTGGGTCCAGTCGTATGGGAGTCACTGGTGAAGTCTGGTCATTCAGTCACTCTATAGATGTTTTTCTAGAGACCTTATAAGAAAAGAGCACCTTGGTGATGGGTGTGTTAATTAACTCGATGGTAGGGATCCTGTCACGATGTCTACATATATCCAATCATCACATTGTACACTTTTAATATCATACAATTTTATCTGTCACCTATACTTCAGTAAAGCTGAAAAAAAAATGCAAACGTTGAGTCCCCCTCCCGGATCTATTCAACAGAATGTTTGGAGGTGGGCAGGCCCAGGAACCTAAAGATCCAGGCAAGATCCTCAGGGGAGTCAAGGACGGTGACGTTTGGATAGTGTGATGTTAGGGACGCTGTGGAACCCAAAGACCCCGATAGAGCCTGACCAGTTCCTGCAGGAGATGATATTTATTGAAAGTTAGACATGTTATGACAAGCAATAGGAAAATAAGGCCCATTCTCTTGGGGAGCTGATAGAAAAAGGAAAAAAGGAAGGAAGAAAGGAGGAGGAAAGAAGAACAGAGGGGAGAAAAGGAGTGAGGGAGGGAGAGGAAAAAGAAGAAAGGGAGGGAGTTGGGGAAGAAGGGAGGAAAGATGGGAGGAAGGAAGGATGGAGAGAAGGATGTACCTTAGAGTCAGACTTGTATTTGAGTTTCCTTCACCACTTACTAAAACTCCAAGATGTGGGCAAGGTATGCCATTTCTCTGAGCCTTTGCTGTCTCATCTATAAAATTCAATTATAGTTTGTTGAGCGATAGGGATGATATATGCAAAGTTTTCAGAGCAATGTTGTGCACATAGTAGGTGCTCACTAAATGGCAGTTGTCATTATTATTATTATCTATAATAATAAAAGCATAATATGCTAATTGGACCGGACAGCTGAATAACCTTCTGGACGTCCTTCTGGATGAAGCTGCGGCGGCGGGGGCTGAGGCAGAGGCAAAGGAGGTCAGGGGCAATCAGGCAGGCAGGCCAGTATTTAGGGATGATGAGGCAGGCAGGCAGAGTGGTTAGGAGCAATCAGGCAGGCAGGCAGGTGAGCAGTTAGGAGCCAGTGTTCCCGGATTGCGAGAGGGATGTCCTGGAATGCAAGAGGGTGCAGGCCAGGCTGAAGGACCCCCCCACCCCCGTGCACAAATTTCATGCACTGGGCCTCTAGTTTTTAGTAAAGTATGGGATATTTTGTGAACCCAGAAGAAACAGCTATAGTTAAGCTGTGGCCTAGGATGGCTGGGACGGCCTCACAGGAGTGAGATCTAGACTGGGCCAGATTTCAACAGGTGCAGGCAGGAGGAAATGTTTGCAGGTGGCAAGGACAGCTAGAGGTGTGGATGAGTGGGAATGAGTGACAGGGACATGGGGCGGGGGCAGTGGGATTGGAGCTGATGCTGTGTGCACAGGGGGCTGGAGAGAGCCTTTGGAATTAGTCTGCTGTGGCTGCCATAGCAAATGCCGATAGTGGGTGACCACGACAACAGAATTTTCTCATAGTTCTGGAGGCTGGCAGTCTAAGATCAAGATGTTGACAAGGCTGAGACCTCTCCCTTGGTTTGTAGATGTCTGTGTTCTCCCTGTGTCTTCACATGGTCCTCCCCCTGTGCGTGTATCTGTGTCCTAATCTCCTCCTCTTGTAAGGGCACCAGTCTCACTGGACCAGGGCCCACCCTAATGACTTCTTTTTAACTTAATTGCTAGTTTAAAGACCCTGTCTCCAAAAACAGTCACATTCTAAGGAACTGGGGGTTTGGAATTCAACATATGAAATTTAGGGGCACGTAGTTCAGCCCATAACTGTGGTGTCAGACTATGGTGTACGGACTTCTTTGGCCACTGCTGCTCACTAGCTTGAAACCGAGAATCAGTTTGAACATCGTCCAAGGGGGAAGCATTGCTCTGTGCTTTGTTAGAAGTGAGGCAGTGTGGTGTGGCAGAAGGAACACGGGCAGTGAGGCAGGAAGTCTGGATTCAAATCCTGACCTACCCTTAATTAGCCATTACCTTCCCCTGGGCTTCACTTTCCTCATCAGTAAACTAAGGGGCCGGTCAAGGAGGGTTGTTTACTGAGCAGTTGCCTGTGCCGGCCTCTGTGCTGTGCAGGAATCATCTCCTTCTGTCCTCACAACAGTTGTGAGGGAGGCAGGGCCATTGCCTCCATTTAAAACCAGAGTGGGAAGAAGTGACTTGCCCTGAGGCTCCATCTAGCTGTGACCTCTCTTGAGTCTAGGATGGCTGGACAGGGCAGGCTGGGAAACTGCAGTTCGTTGCCAGCAGAGGGCGCTGGTCTCTCTCCCCTCTGCTCCCCCTTGCCCTTTTCAGCCTGGGTGCCCCAATCCAAGTTGTCATCATACTTTGGTGGCATTTCATGGTTCCACTGCCTTCTCTCATCCATGGTTCCTGTCCCCAAAAGGTCCCACCCCCTCAATTTCTGCTCTGATGGACAGACTTGCCTCTGTCAGTTCACAGCATGTGGAGCCAGAGGCGCCAGGAGAGGGCAGTTAGGGGAGATCTGTTTGCGCCTTTGGTGCTTATAAATTCAGCCCAAGGGAGTCTGTGGTCAGGACTGGTTGTCCCTGTCCTTGTGAATAAAGAAAACAAGGCCAGCCTGCAGCAAATGCATGTATGGAAATAGCATGTACACACAGACACGTGTGCACATGTTGTGTCCTTCCCCTTGTCTCTTCCTGCCCACCAGGCACACCTAACCACCAACTCTCATCTCTTCTCCAGGGACACTCTAATTGTCACCTGCACCAACAGTGCCACGAGCATCTTTGCCGGCTTCGTCATCTTCTCAGTTATTGGCTTCATGGCCAATGAGCGCAAGGTCAACATTGAGAACGTGGCGGACCAAGGTACAGTGTCGCTGTCAGCCCGCTGTTGCAGGGCAGGTGCCAAGCTCACCTCACGAGACCCTGAGTTATGCTCTGCTAGGAAGTTGGCCTTTGGAACAGGACGGGGGGTGGGGTGGGCACCTGGGTTCCCCTTTGTGGAGGGACAGAGATGTATCCCCAGTAGAAGCTCACATAGGGTCAGGGCTGGCTGGGCCTTAGCCAGAGGGGTCGCTATAAAAGCCCCTGCCTTGCTCCCCTCTCCTCTGCTCCATTTTTCCTTTTCCCTCTGACCTCAGCTCCAGCCTAAGTACGGTTGCCCCTGTTGCATCTGATGGGTGTGGGTCGAGGAGTCATGAGGCAAACCAGCGGAGCTGAGGTGCACACAGGTGGCTGCAGGATGTGTCCCTTGCAGAGGACACTAGGACCTGAGTGCTAACGCCTCACAAGAGCATTGCCTTCAGAGCAGCCTTTTCCTGACGAAGCACTTTCCAGATTGTTGGGTCACATGTGCTGTCAGGGCTTTCTGCTTAGTCAGCAAGACAGACCTGCAGTTTTCCCCAGTGGGAGGAAAGGTTGGATGGTGGCGGTGGGAGGGACGTAGAATAAATGTTGACTCTCCACCCAAGTCATCCTATGTTCATGGCTAACATTGGTGTGGCACTTCTGAGTTTGCAGAGAGCTTACATTTTCATCTTGTTTAATCCATATTCCTAGCACAGCATTTTGCAGAGAGAGAGTGTGTTTAATTTTTTTTTTTTTAACTCTTGATTTCCATCCAGCCTTGTTCTCCACAAACAATTTGGGTGTTTGGAGATTAAGGTTTTTGGGATTAAGGGACTTCGTTGTGGCTATTGCTTATCATTATGACCATTCTCTAATCAGACGTTTAGGGGATGCCTCAGTGTGGGGCCATGCCAGGGGCTATAGGGACATGACTGTGGCCCTACATAACCCAGAGTGGCTTCGCCGTGCACTTACCTTTCTTCAAGGAGCTCACTGCAGTTCTCAGCGAATGGCTCAGGTGCCAGCACCAGAGGACTGGAAATGTCACCTTCTTGGTGGGCTGCCCATCTCTCCTGGCTCCCCAAGGGTAATTAATTAGTGCCTCCGAGGTGCTGATGGTGCACTGCGGGCCTCACAGAGTTAAAGAGGCGGCCTGCTCCAGCGGGTAATGATCTCTCCCTGGAGAGCAGGTGTTCGGTTCTGCAGCAGTGCCCTGGGTTAGAGCTGAGCCAGGCCTCTCCCCTGGAAAATCTGCAGCTCCCTGGAGAGCAGGGAGGGCAAGAGAGAGGCAGAGAGGGCTCTGTCTTCAGGGGTGTCTGTGCCACCCCAGCTGTCCTCATTCCCTCTCAGCAGAGGACCCTCCCTACCCCACTTTCTGGCAGACCTGATGTATTTTGTTATTTTTGTGACATTATCGTGCTCATTGTGACCAGTGGCCAAGCCACATTAGTTTACACATCTGAGCTCTCTTCTGCCCCAGGAAAGGAATTTGGGGGTACGTGTCGCTAAAACCCAAATGGAATTCTGCTTTTCCTTTACATCAGGCAATTGCCCAGGTTTCCCTCTGAAACGTCCCTTTTCCAGGTTGTTTTCATGTCCTCTGATTTTAACAAAAAGAGCCCTTGTAACCTGTTCTGACATGTGTTGATCCTTGGCACAGGGACAGTGGGCCTCATTCCCCCCGGGGAGGGGCAGTGGCCCCTAGGACTTCTCTCCGAGCCGTGGGCAGCTGGCCCTGCTCGTCTGAATTGCTTGCTTCTGTGTGATTTGCAGGCTTGTCTGGTTTCTCTGGTACAGGAGAGGTTCTGCGGACACAGGTCAGAGATCTGGGGTCGGGCCCATACTAAAGCCGGCCACTCCCTCCTAGCTGGGCAGGATCGGCATATAGACATGCAGTACGTTTTTGCCGACCCGATGCTAGTAACTATGTTTTGGTTTTCAGTCAAAACCAGGTTCTTTTTAGTGACCTAACAACACTCTGTTTTGCCTTCTGAGGGAGGCATTTTTGTCATGGACATTTCCCCAGATCTCAGCCGCACGGGAGTTTTGGGGCCTGGAGGTGGGATTGGCGACGAGACCGAGCTGGGCTCTCCTTTCGCAGTGAGCACAGGGATGGGATGCGTCCTTCTCAGGCGTCTACTCCACCAGAGCAGCATCCTGGGGACCCAGTCTTTTAGCATCATCTCCGTGGCTGCCTGTGGAGTGGCGACTCCTGGTGCGAAGTCAGCCTCGGGCCCGACCAAAATGCTCCTCCCACAGCAGGAAGCCCGGGCCAGACCAGAGCAGATGGACACAAAGGCGCGTCGTGTATTTAGACTTTCCGAGTTTAGTGGGAACTGCCAGGTAACCAGACCCCCAGGAAGCACTGCCTCACCCCTAGCACTTCAGAGACTTTGGCTCATCAAAACGAACACCCTCAAACAGGCCTGCCATCCACCATCTATCACCTGGGCGCCGGCCCTTACGCCTTCTGAGAACTCACCCATCTGTGACAGGTTTCCCAGCAGAGTGGCCATTCCCCATGTGACCAGGGCCCCTGGCTGTGTCTTAAGTGACTCTAGGATAAAGGATGACATCGCTGTAGGTCTCTGGGGGCCTGCCCAGGTTGCTGGCACGCAGAGCCCCCTTGACCCCCTCTCAGAGGAAGACCAATAATGGCCGATGCTTGCTGAGTTCTCCGTGTCCATCCTTCTGAGCCCTTTACTTGTATCCCCGCGTTTAATTCTCACAGACACTTGGTGAGGGTAGGTACTGTTACCTCCATGCCATGGATAAGGTTTGTCCAGAGAGAACAAGTCTCACCAAGTCCCACTTTCCAATCCATGGGGCCGTGGAGCCTGAACCGCACCACTGGGCGGCACTGGCTCCCCTGGGACTGGAGAGACGCCCGGCGCCTCTATGAGCCACATGGGCCTCATCTGGGGAAACTCCACTGGTGCTCAGACAATCCATCTTTCGAGAAAAAAAATCTGAACTTTACAAAGTAATATAAACAATGTATTTTTAAAACCCACTCCGCTGCCCTCTTGGAAGAACAGAGTTCGCTGAAAATGATGCTTCCCTTGTACCTTAGGGAGGCAGCTGAGACGGAAGCAGGCCGCACAGGAAACCATTTTCACCCTGAAAGAGCAGTGAACCCCCAGGGGCTGGATCCTGCCACAGCCCTCAGCCCGTCCTCCGCCGGGGCCGTGCCAAGACCTCTTGCCCGCTTTATGGGCCCGGCTGTCGCCGAGCGCGGCTGCTTCCTCGGTGTGCGGCATTCGAGACCCATTTGGAGCTAAAGTTTAATTCGGCCTTTTCTTTTATGGTTCTCACAGGGGGCCTTCCGAGGCCGGCTCTGCTGTATGTCCAATAAATGCACAAAGCGGGGGTATCTGAGGCCTTTGGGGCTTTATGCTTTAAATGCCCCAAGGCCCTCGGCATCATGCGGAACAAACAACCCGATAAATTCCAGTTTAAAAGTGCTGTTAGGCTCGAGTTGTAAAAACTCCAGGTGCTGTGATTTCTGGTTCTTAGACGTCTGTTACCCCGGCATTGTCTCTGCCCATTATCATTGAGTTTTCTTTTTTTTTAAAGTTTCTTTATTGATTACGGTGTTACATATGTGTCCTTATTCCCCCATTACCGCCCCCCCCCCAACCCCCCCTCCTCATGCCCTCACCCCCTGTTGTCTGTGTCCATTGGTTAGGCTTAAATTCACAGCTGCTGATCCTGGGTTACAGTAATCCTCCCAGCCAGGCTGTGAGGCAGATAGGAACCCTGGCAGGGCTTTATGACGGCAGAGAAAACGGCAGCTCAGAGTCCTCCACCGAGAGCATGTGGTATTCTTGGGAAAACCTGAATCAGAAATGTTGATTTCCAAGTCCATTGTTCACTCATAATGGAAGCTAACGTTCTGCAAGTGAGGCATTGGTCTCTGTGCTTTGCCTGCATTTTCTCATCGGTTCCCCGGAACCACCCTGTGAGGTACTGTTGTTATTCCCATTGCACAGATGGGCAAAACTGAGGCTCATAAAAATGAAATTACTTGTCTAGGGTTGCACAGCTGGTAAGTCATGGAGTATGTATTTGGACCCAGATCTGCTTGACCATTAGAACCCAAACTTTCTTAACCCTTACACTGTGCTTCACTACTCCCTTTCCCCCGTGGACTGACATACCCCCATCATTCCCAAGTCTTTGTAGGGCAAGATCCGAACTGTGTTAGGTGGATTTATGTAAATGGCTTCTCCTGAAATGAAGCCATTCTGGGCATGTTCTAGCCTTTAGAATAGGATTCTCAACCTTAGCCCTATTGGCATTTGGGCTGGATAATTCTTTCTTGTGGGGACTTACCCATGAAGTGAAGGATGCTTAACAGCATCCCTGGCCTCAACCCACTAATGCCGGTAATCATCCTCCACCATCCCCATTGTGAAATTAAAAAATGTCTCCAGCTGTTGCCAAATGTCCCCTGGGGGCAAAATCACCTCTTGTTGAGAACCACTGTTCTAGAGGATAATTATTATATTCTTCCCCAACTCATCCATACAAAGGAGGGTTTTTCATGTTATTTTCATGGGACACAGCCTGGTCTTGGGGTCTGAGTTTCTGTCTTGGCATTATTTTGGGGCCTCTCCTCTCATTTCCCCAGGATATGGATCTAATTCCCCTGCTCCTTCTCCTCAAGGAGCTTAAGATCTAATTGGGGAAATGGGTAAAAATGAGTAAAGAAAACCAACCAACCAACCAAACAAAAAACAGTGGAAGCAGCAAATAAGTAACAATTCAGGATTTCCATGGAGAGAAGGCCCGGTGGGCTTCCAGGAAGAGGGGGCCTGTCTACAATAATTTGTCTTGTTCTTTCCAGGGCCAGGCATTGCATTTGTGGTTTACCCGGAAGCCTTAACCAGGCTGCCCCTCTCTCCGTTTTGGGCCATCATCTTCTTCCTGATGCTCCTCACTCTTGGACTTGACACCATGGTGAGCCCTCTCCCCTTCCATCCCTGCCCCAGGGTCCTTCTGAAGATCGCCCTTCTCCTGGGTCCTGCATCCTGCCTGCAGCGGGGGATGGGCTTAGCGGTACCTGCATTTTTCTCTCAAGCTATGTAGAGATGGTGAATTACCTGTCCAGGACTCAGGATAACCTTGCATTTGTGGGGGACTCGTGAGATGGTGCCAGAGAGTGGCCCTCTCTTCCTCTATTCCTCGCTCCACTTTCTGTGCATGACATAGCCAGTGTATTTACCACTTTGGTGTCATTTTGCCAAAGCAAATTCTGTGGGGCAGGATAAGGGAGAATAATATCAAGTCGCTTTTAGCGGAATTGCTCTGGGGCTGAGGCTACTACCCATCATGCTGACAGGCGCTCAGAGGTTAGGAGCTGGGTGCAAAGAGGGTTTTTCCTCAAGAAGAAGATCAAATGCAGGTAAACTGGAGGAGGATTTACATCTCATGAATACAAAGTGCAGCTTCAGCTACTCTGACGGGTGAGTGTGAGTGCAGGCTCTGCGGGGCTGGAGGTAATTTCTAAAGCTCACATCCTGCTTGCATTCCCTCGTGGCCTTGTGGACTGGACCCAACAAGGCCTTTTAGGCCCATCGAGGGAAGGCCGTCCTAAAAGCCAAACCTGATACAGGTACCATGTTCCCTGTGGGAAGCACAGAGGGCTTTTTGGAGCCTTCGGGATGGTGTGGTCTATCTCAGACGCCCTTTTTCTGGCACCATTCCAGTTTGCCACCATCGAGACCATAGTGACCTCCATCTCGGACGAGTTCCCCAAGTACCTGCGCACCCACAAGCCGGTCTTTACTCTGGGCTGCTGCATTTGTTTCTTCATCATGGGATTTCCGATGATCACTCAGGTAACGGGGGTGGGGGGGAGTAGGGGGGGTGGGGGGGTGGGGACCCAATGGCTGTCTGTCCTTTCACCCTTAGCGCTCAGATCTCATAACAATAGCCAAGTCACTGGCATTTCTGTGCATATGGCCCCAGGCTACTGGGGATTCTGACCACAGAGGGAAATATGTCACCTTGGCTACTCATGGCACTTCTTACATCTTCATAATTGAGATGTAGCCTTCTTGAGCCAACGAGGCAGGTGTGTCCTACTTTAAGAAAACCCAAATTTACTGACCAGAGAAATGTCCATTTGCTTACTCCTCACACACAAGTGTCTACCTACAGTCACTTGAGGTCATTCTAGCCTGAGGGTCTCCGTACACGGAGTGTTAGCTCACTCAGTGTACGTATTGCTTTTGCTCTCTGTGTGACCCTGAGCGAGTCACCACTTTGGGCCTCAGTTTCTTCATCTGTAAAATGATGGCTTGGAAAGAGATGATCTTTCAGCCTCATCGATTGTAGAGAGACTTACAGAGTGAGGCCAAGATGCAGGGAGATGCAGGAGAAATGCCTGAAGACGCCTCAAGGTTATATGAAGGTCAACCAAATGCAGATGTATGGGTAGAAATGTTCATCTATTGCTTAAAGCAAAAACAAAACAATCTGGCTGCTCTCACATGCACATCTTCAGATGCTGATCTTGGCCTTCTTAGAGTAAGATATTAGGCCCTTTTCTGTGCTTTTTCTGTGGATGGGCTTCAAGTCTCTGGGGGGTGGCTTTGCCAACATGGCAAGGCCTCCAGCTTGCATGCTGCATCAGCTTTAGGGAGGGGAGATCCTCTGACTCCTGTTTACACCTGACTGTCCTCTCCTGTTAGAAATGGGACAGAGCCTTGAGCCAGGCCCATTGATCTCAATTGTTTCTCTTCCCTGCTAGGGTGGGATTTACATGTTTCAGCTGGTGGACACATACGCTGCCTCCTATGCCCTCGTCATCATTGCCATTTTTGAGCTCGTGGGGATCTCCTATGTGTACGGTAAGGGAACCATCTTGCCTGCTGCTGTGGTAGAACTTAGTGTAGATACGCAGGTTTCCATATTTAATAAGACAGCGAAAGGGCTTACTTGCTGCTACCTAAGAGATGCAGGGGAGCAGCCCTTTTTTCCAAGCTTGTCTCAGGACCTCTGTGGGGCAGAGTTAACAGAGAAACAGCTTTAACTTCTACGCCTTTGGTTCTCACCCCTCCCGTATGCCCAGAGGGTCTAGTGCAGTGGTTCCCAACCTCATTTTGGTCACGCCCCACCTAAGCATCTCTAAAAACCTGATGGTCCCCCACCCATGGCATATAATTCTTATTTAAAAAGTGAACTCCTATTCACGTGGAGGAAGCCTAAAAGGCCCGTAACTTGCTCTAAGCAAGCTTCCAAAGAACATGGCATCCATGAAAGAATAAAATAAAAGAATGAAAGGACAGTTGAAGTACTGAGGAAGAAATTGTTAAAATAACAATAATAATATGAAGTGATGTGAAAAAATAGCAAATAAAGTTTCAAAACATAGAGAACTGAAATGCATAAATATGTTACAATATATATTTATATACTGTATCTGAGGCCCCTAGAACCATAAGAATGATAAGAAATGCAAAAATTCACTATTAATAACTCATTCTCAAACTGCCCCCCTTAAAAATCAAATTGCCCCCCTGTGAGGCATGTGCCCCACATTGGGAACCACTGGTCTAGCGTAAGGAGGCCATTCACTGAAGGTGTTGATAGCACACAAACTACCATCCACAGATGGGCAGGACCGCTGCTCAAAGCATACACTTCTTGCTTGTGGACACGAGGAAGAAACCTGGAACCTCCCCTCACCACGGACTGACCTTCCCGGAAGGGCCCTAAGAGTTTCTGGGGCCCAGTCCCCTCAGCAAAGCAGCGGAGGCTCAGACAGGGAAACGCTGTCCCTAAGGCTTCACAGGGACTTAGAGGCAGAACAGTGTTCAACTCTGGTCCCTAACTGCTGGTCAGGGGCTTCCCTCTGCAGCATTGTAGTTGACCTTGAAGTAGAGCAGGCAGCTCACTGCGACCTGAGAACTGTTAGAGTGAGTGGGAAAGGCCTCCCGTGAGCCCCCACACTGTTCTCAGCACAGGCCACGGGCTTGGCAGCATTCTGGGTCTGAGCTTGGCATGGACCTGAGGGCCACTACCAGTCTCAGGATCCATTACGTTGTCTGTGGTGGCTCCGTTGGACTTTTTACCATAACATAATGAACTGTTCTGTTCCTGAAGGAATACCACCTCTCTGCTTCCTACCCCAGCAAGAGATTGTCTTCTCATATTGCTTCATTCTCCCCCTTTTTGTAGCAGAGAGCAGGTGCTGAGGACGCAGGACCAGAAGGAGGAGTCTGGGCTGGGAGCTGGGGGCTCTAGTCAGGGGGAGACAGCTGGTGCAGGTGGTGCACAGGGAGGTGGTGGCAATGGGTGAGAGATGGCGAGTGAAGGCTGGAAAGGAGCCCCCAGAGTCTGAATTCCCCAGAAATCCAAGGGGGCTGGGCGAGCCCGGGAGCAGGAGGAGCATGTGGTCGAGGTCTTGGGGAAGAAGCCTGAGCATTGCAGGGGGCACGGCAGAGGTGCCACTTTCCACATAAATGACCCAGAGGATGAAGGACTGAGAAGAATTAAGCCGAGGCTGCTGGTCCACTTGTCAGAACAGCTGACTGTGAGGCAGCTTCACAGTCATTCAGGTCCCTTCAGCTCAGCGAGCCCACAGGTCTGAGAAACCTATGTTTCTGATGAGCTCAGGAAGCAATGCAAGAAATTACTCGGTTTGAAAACATTTCTCAATGGCCTTTTCTTTCAAGGAGTGGTGTAGAAACCTTCCTAAACCAAGAGTGTGTGGGGACGGGGGTTATGTGTGGCCACGAGATCGGTGTCCCCTCTGCATGTTGCTTTAGTTAATCAGTGATCAAGAAGCCACAGTCCCTTGAGTTCCAGCAATGTGGGCAATGGCCACTGGGAAGTACATGGGTCTTTGCCTAACATTATCATCTCACACAGAGCAAAGATAAACTGACTTGTGGAAGGTGTCCTTGGGAAGGTGGGGGACAAAAAGCAACCACCAATGTACAGGGGCTCTTACCTTGAATCCCAAGGCTTTCATAATACACTGCTTATTGGCCATGATCTTAGTTGGTTTGGCCAGAGTTGTTGCTAAGCACATAAGGCTACGCAGGTGACAATGCCAGGGTGTGGCAGTGCCGAGACACCTGGGCGGGACCTGAGCTTTGACATGTCACCGCGGGATGACATTTCTGCACATCACTGTGGAAAGGATTTAATATCTTCTTAAATGTCCGTTTTTTCGTAATCTTCCGGGGACTGAGTCATTTGTCTGATAGTTTCCCACATAATAGGGGTCATGTTGACACCAGGCAGGGGCTGTCCCTGGCCAAGGGCACCGGAGGGGGGGGCGGGGGGGGCTCTAGCGCTGCCCCTCCCCCTTCCTGCCGCCACACCTCATGCTCGGCCTCCACTTGTCTGTTCACAGGCTTGCAGAGATTCTGCGAAGACATAGAGATGATGATCGGATTTCAGCCAAACATTTTCTGGAAAGTCTGCTGGGCATTTGTGACTCCAACCATCTTAACTGTAAGGACTGCATGCTGTGTTGTGCGGATGGGACCTTGTATGTGGTGCTTTGTGCTTAAACAAGGACGGTGCCGACATAAGAGCCTGGGAAGCTGGTAGGATGGGTATTGATTGTCTTGCCTTTCAGATGTGGAAAAGAGGGGGAGCAACTTGCTTAAAGGTGCTTAGGCAGTTGGGCGCAGAGCTGGACTCATGCACAGTTTGGGGCGTCCTCATGGAGTGTGTCCCATGGTAGCAGTCTGCCTCGTGCACTGGTAACAGTCACAGTCCTCACTGCTAACTAAGGCCCAGGCTCTGTTCAAGGTGCTTTGTGTGTTTCCCCTCAGCGCTCCCACAGCAGCTCTGTGGGGTTGGCATTATAATCCTCTCCATTTCACAGGCGAGGAAGCTGATGCCCAGAGGTGTTGTGACTTGCCTGGCATTGCACACCCAATAATCAGCAACAGCCTGGGTGCGAATCCAGGCAGTCTGGCTGCAAAACGCTTACTCCTAACCACTACTCAGTACAGACACTCAGTTGTTCCTTTTTATTGCTTTGAGAACTGTTTTGTCTTCCTCAAGTGTGGTGATGACATTTTGAGATCATCTGACATTCATCTTAAAGATCAGAGCTCTTCATGTATCAGCAAATCTGCATAGGGACTTACATGCGTGTCCCATCACCTCTTACACTGTGCCATAGGCTGCAGGCTTTGCCTCGATCTACTCTCCAAGCACAGTAACTGATTGAGACCTTGCATTTCCCCCTTCTCCTCCCTAGCCTGAGGCAGGTGGGTGTCTTCTCAGCAAGATAGCAGGAAGCCAGCTGTAGTTCCACCTGTACCCAGCAGGTGGCAGTAGAAACCAGATTAAGACCCTTTTACTCCACAGTACCAACCTCTCTCAAGGAAAACAAGCCAGGATGGAAGTAAAATAGTAAAGAAAATATGTTTTCCATTTTAAAAAATAATGTCACAGAGTTTTAATCAAAATACCTCAACTTCCTTTTAAAAACACAGAAGTTTACAATGAAAAACTATTCAGTATTTATCTCCCTCTGCAAGGACGGAGACAGGTAGCATTCTGGGGCCCCATCTGTGCTCACATTTTAGAAGCTGTTATCTGCCTGAAAAGTCCCACTAGACTTAGGGCATGAGAGTTGAAAAGAAGTAAGATAGAATTTCCAGTCTCTGAATTCAGGACCGAAATATGTATGAAGAACTCGGACTTACCTAATTGGTGGGAGGAAAAAGCAACACTCTCCTGCCTCCGGCATTTTCCTCTTTGTTGCACTTCCTCCCCCCTCCACCCCCCCAGTGACTACTGTACATGACTTATTCTTGGGCAAAATCAAGTTAGAATCTACTCTAGATTCTCCTTACCTCTCCCTCCAATCCCAGAAGAGATTAAGTGTCAAAGAATTTGATTATATTCTGCAGAAACCTCACATCATAACAGTCAGCATGCTATTTGTGGAGGTCAGTGAGAGGCAGGCACTGCACGAACACCATCTCTGAAGCTCCTGACCACCCCGCTTGGGGGTGATTCTTTCTCCTGTGGCACCTGCGTGCACTGAGGCATGGGGAGGCGAAGGTGCTTGTCCAAGGCCCCAGTGCTTGCAGGTGGCAGAGCTAAGCATTGAATTCAGGGCTGTCTAAGCCACACTGAAAAATTCTAAACACCCAAGTGCTTTTCAAACTTTTAATCCCAGTTTGGGATTTAAAAAGTCTTCTTTTGTGTGAGCAGACTGTTAGGGAAAAGGAATTCTAGGAACTTGCTGTGTTTTTTGAGAAAGTCCCTCAACTATGCTGTGCTTTACTTGATTTCCATTCTAAGACTCCCGTCAGAGACCTGTGGAGAGGTCCCAGAAAATATCCCGAACCAGAGTCCCCTTCTGGGGAAGCGACAGACAAGCAGAAGTGGTCAATGCCATCATCATCACCAACCACGAGCCCTCTGCTGGCCGTTTCGGGCTGATACCAGCAAAAGCCCAGGGCAGGCCCGACTCGGTGGCTACATTACCATCTCTTAGGGCCAGGCTCACCTGAGGGCAGTGTTTTATCAAAGCTGACTCGACCCAGGGGAGTGTATTGCTAATAAGTTTGGTATGATATTTGTCCAACTGGAAATGGGTGTCGAAGGACCAAGCCTAACACTTCTTATATTTTGCCCTTCTATAAAATGGATACTTGTGGTGTGCTGGGACAAGCTAAGATTATGGGTTTAAATTACTTCAAAACTCCTGAAATAAAATGGATCATTTTTATACGTGCCTTCCTGGATTTATAGGGCTATAAATACTTTCCATGCAATCATTGTGTACATAGTCAGATCACGTCACTGAATTATGTGCACACATAAGCGGATGTATTGCTGTTTATATAGTAAATGAAATGGAGCAACTTACCATAAATACATTAGGCCGCACTTCCAATAGACGGGTTAATAAAGCTTATAACTCTAGGGGCAAATGTTTAAAAGGGGGCCTAAAGTACGGCATCTCTTTCCATAAAGCAGTTTTTTTCAACAGTTGTCTTCAGGCTCATGTTGCTTCAAATAGATATATTGAGTTATTATTGCATTGAAATACTCACTCGCCCTAGCAGCCTGGGCTTTGCAGCAATAATATAGATGCCTCACATTTGTACAGCGATTCACGTTTTCCCCAAAACACTTCCATATGTTTTCTTTCCTAACATAATACGCTCCTATCATTTTGGGGCAGTTATTTTACTGCTTAAGATAGAAGAAAAGTGGGGAGGAGGGAAGAACTTAGTCATTATCATAATGTACGTGACTCCAGGCTGATGCAGGACGAATCCAGGGAATAACACACTTTTCTCAGGGCAGTGTCCCCAGAGGCATGGCCAGAGCAGCTGGGGCCCCTGTCCTGTCTTTTTCGTGCTTCCTTTTTCAGCACGTGTCTCCCCTTGTTCCTTTTCAGTGGCACTAACCCGTCTTCAGAGGGTTCCCCCTGCCATTGCCAGCTGAAGCGTGCAGTGATAGGAGATAGTGGGCAGAAAAGACATCATGACCGCTCTTAAAATAAGGGGGAACTCTAGAGTGCATACCAGGCTATCATTCCCAGAAAACTCCCGTGTTGCATGCAGGGTGTGAAATATGTCCATTTTATAGCAGCTCCCTCAGTTCATTAGTGGGAGAGCTGAGATTAGCCTCTCGGTCTCCTGGCTCTCGGCCCACCCACCATTCAGTGACGAGGCCCCTTCGCCTTGAGTCAGTCGAAAGGGAGGCTGTGCATCCATTCTCTGTCCCACAGCTCATTATCGGACCAGGCTTCTGGCTCAGGCACCGCGTGTGGGACCACTCAGGGCATCAGCCAGCTTTATAGCCAGCTCCCGGATGCAGGCATTCCCCGGTCAATACGAAGAAGTAGTAATTCAATTCATGTTTTAAAAATTAAAATACAGCCCTACCAGTGTGGCTCCGTTGGTTGGGGCATCATCCCGTACACCAAAGGGTGGCAGGTTTGATTCCCGGTCAGGACACATACCCAGATTGCAGGTTTAATTGTGTATTCGATCCCTGCTCAGGGCACCTGTGGAGTTAACCAATCAATGTTTCTCTATCACATTGATGTCTCTCTCTCTCTCTCTCTCTCTCTCTCTCTCTCTCTCTCTCTCTCGTAAATATAAAATTGTTAAAAAATAAAATATATAAACTTAACAGGTTTATTTCTTGTATCAGAAGCTGATGACCCATCATAGGAAGTACAGACAACCCCTTAAAAACACCCCCAGCCCCTCCCACCTCCACCCACCAGTCACCTTGCTGTGTGTCCTCGGAACCTGTCTTCTCAGCCTGTCTGTGCCCACACCTGCAGGTGCAATGCTCCATTCCTACGAGAGGCCAACCCAGGGTCAGCAGCTAGGCGTGTCCTCGTCATCTCATTGAGACTCAGTTCCTCCATTTGGAAAATGGATTACTGACACTCCCTTTCAGGGTTGTTATGAGTATAAAATGACATCATAGATATGTAAACATCCAGCTCAGAGCAGGGGTTCGACATGTGGCTGTGGGATGAACGGGGATACCTCACCACCCTGATGCCTGTGTTTCTCTTTTCCTCCTAGTTTATCCTCTGCTTCAGCTTTTACCAGTGGGAGCCCATGACCTACGGCTCTTACCGCTACCCTAACTGGTCCATGGTGCTCGGTTGGCTAATGCTAGCCTGTTCCGTTATCTGGATCCCAATTATGTTTGTGATAAAAATGCATCTGGCTCCTGGCCGATTTATTGAGGTGAGTTGGTCCGCTGCTCTCCCCTGGCATCCCCTCTCAAGGGAGAAGCCCTGAGAGCCCTGTGCATTAAAAACGAGAGATTCGGCAAACCGATTCTAGAGGGAGACTTGGTGATTAAGTGATTACAGTTGCCAGCATTTCTATTAAACCCATTTTTATTATGTATTATTCCTCTAATGGAGACGCTGAGCCAATCCGCAGGCTGAGCTGTTATTATGCTATCGCTCAGCGCTCAGTGCGGTGACAGCTCAGGGGAATGAGTGATGGAAGTGCCTCCTCCCCTCTCACCCATGGTATAAAGCCCAGTGCTTGGTTTTTAACCACACATCAGATTCCCCCCTTCTCAGTGTTCCCCTCTGTTCAAGGCTCCTTCCTCCAAGCATCTGTTACCATTAAATTAAAAATCATTGCCCTTCCGTTGTGCCTGGGTTAGGGATGGCTGGGGTCCAGGCTGGTTAAAGTGTCACCATCCCATAGAATGTAACAAGAGGTCCAGAGCATGGCTGGTAGAGATGAGACCCGTCTTTCTTTGTCAGTTAAGCCCATGCTGGACCTATTTCTTAATTACAATGCAAAACAAAAATAAAAATCCCCACACGCTCACTCCAGAGTGGATGGGAAGGGGGCTGACTGGTACTTGTTGGGCCACCAGTAAAGTGTGGCCAGGCTCCTGTTATTGATGACAAGTCACGTGCTCAGACGTGCTGGGAATAGGGCAGCTCTGACTCCGTCTTGGAGATCCAGAGGCCTGGCATTTTGGACCAGACCTGTGCTCCTCAGGGTTTGGCCCGGGGACCAGCTCGTGGGAGATGCAGATGATCAGACTCCAGCGTGGCTCCGCTGAACCAGAGTCTTGGGGAAGTGGGACCCTGGAGTCTACAATTTAACAAGCTCCCCAGGTGATTCTAATGCGCACTCACCTGTGAGGGGCATTGGGAGGACCAAGAGGCAGAAACACCTGCAGACAGAGGGAAGTGCTGAGCAGCTGTCGGGCTTTGCTCTGGGCCAGCCAGGCTGAGAAAAGAGGGAGGTCTCCGGGATGTCCGTGGAGGCTCCGGAGGGGAGAAGCCAGAAGGGAATAAAGCCTGTGAGTACATGTGTAGCCAGGTGTCCACGTGCCTCGAGAGAGCCTTGGTTGTCACTGGACTAAAGGAGGAGGTAGAGTGGGCGAAGGGAGAGGTCAGAGTCTTCTTACTCAGGCAGATCCCCGGTTTTCGTCCTCAGGAAATGCTCTTCGTTGTCCCCTGAGGTTATTACTGAGACCTCCTTGACCCCCAGGGAGCTTGCTGGTGTCCCTGATGAACCTCCCCACCAACTGACCCAGAAATCTCTCCCCCCCTGAACAAAACATGGTTGAGTGCTACTATTTTGTGTCAGACTGAAATTCTCTGAGCTGATGAGTTGGCTATATAAATTTACTATGGTTGATTTGGGACGCAGAGGTTGCAAACGGATAATTAAGGAGAGATTAAACTAACAGCTGTAAGAGGCAGCTTCACTTTAATAGTTAATAAACATATAATTGTTCCCTCTTATGTAGTGAGAAATATGTTTTCTTTCCTCTTTCTAAAATATGGTTTAGTGAGATTATGTTTTCGGTGAGAAGTTCGGTTGAAGGACTAGAGACACCCTATTATTTGCAGCTTGCCTGCAAGTGCCCAACCCTGCTGAACCAAGTCAGAAGCATATATTTTTTGTCAACAGATAATTAAAATCTTTGCGCACTCTTGGCAATGTATCTTTGGGGTCGGGATATTTTTTTTTCTGGCCATTTATATACTTTTGGGAAATATGCTAAACAAAATCCAATTATTTTGATGTAGCAACCCACTGTTGGAACTAAAGAGCAAAGTAATAGAGCACATGTGTCCTCTGCAAATTGCATTTGGCAGTGTCGAGAGAAGTATGCGGGCTCTGTTCATTTGGAGAGAAAAAATGTGTAATTAAAATCTGGGTCCTTTTTCCTCTATTAATCTTGTGCAAGGCAAATCCTGAGCAATTGTAATATTGCTTGCAGGGTGATGTAAATAATTCCAAGTGAACCAAACTACTTCTCCTCTTTAATGAGTCCATGGCTTGTTTAATTCATTTCCACCTGCTTCTCCTGGTGGGGGTCCTCTTGGATCAAGGGGGCACCTGGAAAATGTGGTTGCACAGTTTGGGGGTGCGGGTTGGTACCTTGGGGAAGAAGTGCAGTACTTCCGTGACCCTGTGTGTCTTTGGCTTCTTTGCAGAGGCTAAAGTTGGTGTGTTCGCCGCAGCCGGACTGGGGCCCATTCTTAGCTAAGCACCGTGGGGAGCGTTACAAGAACATGATCGACCCCTTGGGAACCTCCTCCCTGGGACTCAAAATGCCAGTGAAGGACTTGGAACTGGGCACCCAGTGCTAGTCTGATGGCATGAGATGGCCCAGACTTGATCCTGCGTTCCCTCTCTGCCTCCCCCTACTGCTTTCCCCAGCTTCCTTCCCATTTTGCTGCTTTCTCCCCACTTCTTGGTTCGTATCTGTGCATGAGAGTGGTTCCGTAGGACCTAGTGTCGCATGCTGTAGTGAAGAGCTAGACGGACCTCCTCAAGCGCTGTTCACCTGTGTCCACGGTGTCCGTTGGCAGTAGGGTTGGTCCGAAGAGCACGTGCTTTACCCCACAGGAGCGGACCAGCTAGGTGAGCGCTTTCTGGTGATGTCACAAGGAGGAATGTGCGATTTGGCCAACAGAAAAATATATGCTGTGTGTTATCCGTGGTGCCCGTAAGGCGTCTACCGAATGGCAGAATCACAGGACCGTTAACTCGGACTCATGGGTGTTGTAGGGCTGAGCTGAGCAGTATAGAGCTTCATTCAGACACAGAAAGACCAGAGCACGGTACACTGGGAGGATCAGCTGTGGTCAGGACATGCTTTAGAGCAAGACAAGGCCAGCGGGTTTGGGCACCATCGAGGTGGTTAAGTTCTTATTTTGATTCACAATTGGGGATGTTTCCTTCTTGTGGAACAACTGTCTCGAGTGTGCGAGGATGCAGACACTTCACTCTGCACACGAACCTCAACAAAGAGCTGGCTCCCTTCCCGCTGATGTCTTTAAAAAACAAAACAAAACCCAATTTGTGAGTTCTTTGGTCATTTCCTCACCCCTCCACAAGAAGCCATTCTATAATTTGTGCCTAATTTTGTACGTTCATAGTAGAGCTCCATTCCAGTTTCTACATGACATTTAGCACCATGGTTCAATGTCATGGTCCAGTGTTTCTTCTTTTGTACATGTCCTTCTATAAGCTGCAGATACCTTGCCTCTCAGCCTCTGGGACAATGAGACTTACCCTGGTCCGTCTATAAATTCTCTATATGAAAACAAACTCTTAAAAGACAGATAACTTCTCAATTTTTACTCTCAACTTTTTCACTCACAGTCAATTCCAATTGTAGTTACAGAGAAACCAAGGAGATGAAGAGTTTAATAGAAAACAACCATGATATTCACTGTGCTTTTAGGTCACAGTATTTACAAAAAATCCTGATAAATACAGTTTAGATAAGTAGTGAGTGAGCCAATTAAGTATAGCATTTAAGACTACATTTAGATAATTCAATCTTAAGAGTTCCCAATTCACAGTACTCATAACCACACTCTGATGGGAGTGAATCGCGTGTCTGCAGAGGTTGGTAAAGCCGTAACTTCATTAAGTTCTTGTATCCTGAACATGTGTAGATGACACTTTTCAAATGTGATATGTGGTCACATAGAGTGTGTACCCCTAGTGGTGTTTTTTTTGTCTTTAAAAATATCTTGGGAATCCCTGTAGAGAAGGTGAGTTTAGAATAGTGTAGCCTGGGTTTCTGTTTTCTGATGGTAAGAATATCAAAACCTCAAATTGCTCCCTTTTGGGGAGACCATTTCAATCATTTTCTTATTTGTCTTCATATTACAGGGTCTCAGGCAAAGTTTTCAGTTCAAATCTTGTATATTGACGTGACATTTTCATCCTTTCAACAGTAACGGGACCCAACACCAGACCTTAATGTAACATTGGTTAAAAAAGGACTTCATTTGTTAAAAGAAAAAGTCTCAACTCATTTTACTGAGCTGTCCCCTTTTCTAGGGCAAATATCATTGCCATGTGCCAAACGCCGATGTGAACTTCCAGTTTTCCAGAGCATCCTGAGGGAAGGTTTAGAAGAGGAAACAAGGATGGGTTTTGAACTGGAGGTTTCCATCTCTTTGGTCTGCAGTGCATGTTTGTTCTCCTCGCTCCCTGATCTCTCTTTCTGTCTAGCTCCCAAAGCTAGAACTTACTAGACTCTCTCTCACAGAGACTGAACACTGATCTTCCCCTGGACTTAGCGTTAGGAAGCTGAGCTGTGGTCCCACCTGCCCCAGTGTTTCCCGTAGTGGCCTGTCTGCCATGAACACTGCTTTCCACAGAAAGCCATACTGAGGAGCAGCCCCCATTATGGGAGTAGATCTTGCAGAGTGGTATCCAACATTCGCCTCTGCCATTGACGCCTGGTGGAGTGGGAGAGGGAGGAATAACTTAGGCTTGGAAATTATCTGCAGCCTTTCCAACTTGGAGTTTGAAGAAAAGAGCTGAAATGAGTTAGCATTCTCTCATGAGATCTGTATGTTTGTGTCAGGATGGATGGTGTTTAGATTTTCTCTTTCGCTTCTTGGCTAAAGCTTGAGTCTTGTGCTGGGTACCAACCCCATTTCAACTAATTATTGCTGTTGTGATGAAAAGAATCTGGATGCTGCCATATTTGTTTTGTGCAAACGGAAGGTGAACATCGTGGTGAGAGTGGCTCCTCCTCCCCAGACAGCAGCACGGAGCAGCCGCATTGGTATTAATTGCCATTTGTCCAGTTAGGACCCAGTAGCTGGTCCCTGAGCAGCTGGATTTTTTTTTCCCTTTTCCCTCCAACTTCCAGGTTTTACATACACTTTCCTTAAAGGCGAAAGGTTCTGGAAACGGTTACCTTGGAGATGTGGTTTTGCTCATTTCTGTAGTTACGTTCCACTTCGAGGCTCTCTTTGCCAGATGTGTCCAGTGTCTGAGCTACCCCCAGTCATGGCACACCTACCCTCCCGCAGACTTGGCTGGAACGCTGAGGGCTGGGAGATGCATGTGACCAGAGGGGTGTTCCCATGCTGTGTTAAAAAGCACAGTCAACTGGAAGAAAAAAAAATTGAATAATGAGAAAATGAACAGCGTTGTCGTAAACTGCCACTCGAGAGTTTCCCTGAAAACCGAGGAGAAAGCCAAGTTGCCGAAAAAAGACTTTATTGGTTCGCTGTGCAGAGTGTGGGGTATTTTCCACCTGTGAGATTATTTCCTAACACCAACCAATGCCAGAAATCCATTCTGAGTTTTAAAAAAAAAGCCATATGTTAAAAACAGTAACCCTGTAATATCCTTAAAGGAGAAAAACATGTATATTTCTTAACTATTGGTGTTGTGGCTACTTCTGCAAATACTTGTCTAGCATATTAGTAACCTAGTCTTTAGGGCTATGTGTTTGTCGTGTAACAATGTGTCCAAGCTGGCCTTTGTTCCTTTTTCCTTTCTGTTTATTTATTGCATGAAATCTGTGGTCAATGCAAATCAATGACCTCAATGTCTTTGAAATTTCCCATGTGTTTTTAATATGTAAGAAATGTAATCAACGTGTATTCCAGTGAGCAGCACTTTAAAAAGACATTTAACACAGTGAGCGTTAAATGGATACCAGACTTGGGTTGTCTCTCTGCTGATTTTGCATTGGGGTTGAGTTTTCCTCTAAGATCTGTTCTGTTATCTACATGTGCCTCAGTGCTTCCTGACAACCTCCACCCGTCAGCATGGTTGTCCCATGCCTGAAATTGCGAACTTTCCTTCCTATTTGTCCCCTTGGCCATCGGCCATTGTCCTCTTCCCAGAGACTTGGGCACTAACTATTGCTTAACGTTAGCACAATGGCAATATCATACCCCTGCTGTCGCACCCAGGTTTGGGTTTGGGACACACTTCTTCATGGCAGATGACTCGCATGAGGGCATGCTGTGTGGCAGGTTGTCTTACAAGGAAAGAAGTTCAGGGTCAATGAATGAGCAAAACTTCCAGGCTGGGAGCAAAGCTTTGGGTGATTTAATCCTGGTACTAATTTCTCCCCAAAGTGGCCCTAGGATTAGTGAGGGCGAAGCTTCCTAGCTTTCCCAGATTTTGCTTCAGTTGCACAGGAAGACCGAGTAGTTTTGAATTATGGTCTCTGCTCCGTCATTGCTGAGCAACCTGCAGCCAAAGAGAAAGTGTGTTCAGATGGACTGAAAAGCAAGCAGTGGTCTGATTTACCTGCCGGATTAAATACATCTTCAGGTAACCATTTGCCTTATAGGTGTATTTTATTGTTAGGATGATACTTACTAATTGACTAGGAACTGTTTTGTCTCTCATTTTTTGGGGTCTTTCTTTGCACTTTATTATGGACCTATCATGGAATAGGTTTATTCTTAAATTGCATACTTGGCTAATGTCCTAAATGTAGTACTGTTGCCTATGAATAAAGATATGTTCGCTAATCAGGTCCTTCTATTTTTTCATTAACTGTACATGAAGAAAATATATTATGTTACAAATGATGCACCATATATATATATCTTATAGAGTACATATTAGATACTGTGTATTATTCATTTAAGAAGTCATTATTCTTGAGGCCCTACCTCAAAGTTTGTATTTATGTACACAAATGCAATTTATTGTATTCTATATTTGCTTATTATATACTGATATAAATTAGAATTTATCCTAATAATGTATGAGTTCACAAAACCCTAAATAAATGTCCGTGTTTAAAACATGATGATCACAGTATCGTGTCTATTACAAACCCACATCCTTTCTTAACCAATGGCCTTCAGGTACCTGCAGGATTGATCTCTTTTATTGGGAGGAACCTGGAACAGAAATGGAAAACTGCTCTCCTGGGTAAATGAGATTGGCACTATTGAAGAAACAAATATTAATTAAATTGTTATATTCTTAACCACTAGAATATGCTATTGCTTGCTGAATTATTCATTACCCCTTCTAGGGAAGGTTAGAGAGGGAGGGAGAGAATCAGAGTGAACCTGAACAGAGGGACTGGGCAGTGTGTTAATGGGTGTGTGTTAATGATCATATTGTCCGTCTTCAATTGCACTTTACTTCAGCAAACATGTGCAGTTCCTGCACTGAGTTGGACCCTAGGCAAAACTGAATAAAAAAGAAAACAGCCACAGATCTCAAGGGACTCAGAGACTAGTAATAAGACCATATATATATATATATATATATATATATATATATATATATATATTGTTGTTAATCCTCACCTGAGGATATTTTTTTCCACTGATTTTTATAGAGTGGAAGGGAGAAAGAGAGGAGGAGGAAGAGAGAGAGAAACATCAATGTGAGAGAGACACATTTATTTGTTGCCTCCCGCAAGTGCCCCGAACTGGGCCGGGGATTGAATCCAAAACCCTCCAGTACATGGGCCGATGCTCTAACCACTAGAAATAGGGCCAGGGCAAGACCACTCATATTAAACAAACATACAAATCAGTCAATGCCATCTCTCCTCTTTTAAGTGGGTGGAGACCCTGGTTTCCTGCCCAGAAATGAGCCCTGAGCCCCAGTGTCTTGTGTAGAGACTGGCTGCTGGGCATTCCTATTTCATCTGTCAACCACGAAGCTTGACTCTGCTGTCCTCAAATGAACATGGCACACTCCCCTCCACCCCACCCCCATCTTCTGCCTCCCAGTTGGCAGGATGAGCTGGGCTGCCTTTAGTGGGAAAAGAAATGCCCTCCCCTCTGATGTTGTAAACCATGTGCCGAGAGCACCCGTGCCCATTCCGTGGCAATGGGACTTCCACACATGCCAAGGCTTGTCCATACACCGCGCTTCAACGGGCAGACCGAGCAGCAAATACCAAACAGTGCAACCTTACGCTGAAAGATGCACAAGAGCGCCCTGTGGGACCAGAGTTCAGAGCCGGCTCATCATCCTTGATTTCTGTCCTGAGGTCCCTTTGCTCAGTTGTATTTTCTTTTAATGTTTTATTCGGGAACCTCAAGCATCCATATAAGCGGAGAGAGAGTCATAAACTCCCACGTCCAGTTTCAACAATTAATCAGCTTTTGTCCAAGTTTATTTCATGTGTCCCTCTCCCCATGCTGAACTGAGACTTTGTTTCTTTGGAGTGTATTCCAGTAGATCCCAGCTATCACGGAATTTCACTTAAAAACATGCTCTGTTATGTGTGTGTTTCTCTTCATATCTCTTACCTGTTGATTTTTAAAAATTATTTTTTTAATTTTTCAATTACAGTTGACATTCAATATTGTATTAGTTTCAGGTGTATAGCAAAAATGGTTAGACATCTGTATACATACAAAGCGATCCCCTGATAAGTCTAGTACCCATCTGACACCACACAGAGTGATCACAATATCACTGACTGTCTTCCCTATGCTGTACTGCACATCACACACGTTGTATGTTTTATACCCCTTTCAGATAGCCCTTCCCTAAGTGAGGACAATGACAAAATGTGGGAAGTTTTGGGCTCACGTATCACTAGCTGGACCAACCTCCTCTGGGCAGGTAAAGAGGGGTACAGGGGCCTGTCATGTGGTGTTTGCTCTGACAACTCCCCCGGCTTATGCTGTCCAGTCTTTCATCTGGTTTTCACTTGGGCAATGCTTTTCTTACTGAGTTCCTCTTGCTGCCTTTGATTCTTCTCTGCTTTTGTTTATGCTTCCTTCTGCCTCCTTCCCAGATGTCCCTCCTGGAACCAGAGATTCAGAACCTCACAGTTGCACAGAAGTCCAACGTCATTCATTCCAGCATGTCTGATACACAAGTTCTTCTACAACAGCTTGTTTTGTGGGAGCTGGGTTTACAAAGAGGTGCACGTGAGATGAGTAATCACAGTCTAAAAGCGGCACCCTGAGGGATCCTGACAACAGAGAACTCCTCCAGTGCCTTTAACGTAGCTCAGCTTTACAAAAATTGGGTTTACTCCTCTGGTTTTCACATTCTCCTCGGTAAAACAGAGCCGGCATGTGGTTTGGGCCACTCCTTTCTTGCCTTTTGGTGCAATCTGTGATTTTATGAGCATTTTGATACTGCAAGTCATTTAACCCTTTGCACTCGCTTGCTTTTTTCTCGATTCCTTTATTCTACTCGGGATTTAATTTTTTAAATACCCCAGATTTTACCAAGCGCGGCAGTAGAATAAAAAACTGGAGTTTCTTTTCATACAAACTTATTTATTTGGATTTTTTATATTTCAAATTATTGATACATTCAAAGAGTATAAAAAGAGCTGCTACTGATGCTAACCGTGTCGAGTCACATTCGATATCCGAGTGCAAAAGGTTAACCCACTGCTATTCCACTTTCCAGGAAACTTCTTCAGATATTTGTAGTATGAAAAGAAAATAATGACTAGGATATAGTGTAGATTCACATTTTCACCATTTACTGATCCATTCACTCATTTATTTATTCTTATGCTCTACTCAGTGTCTCAATTATTTATGTTTCTAGTACCTAACAGTTTGTGACACAGTAGATACTCAATAAATGCACTTTTATTTTTTTTAATTTTTTTAATATATATATTTTATTGATTTTTTACAGAGAGGAAGAGAGAGGGATAGAGAGCTAGAAACATCGATGAGAGAGAAACATCGATAAGCTGCCTCCTGCACACCCCCTACTGGGGATGTGCCCTCAACCAAGGTACATGCCCTTGACCGGAATCGAACCTGGGACCCTTGAGTCCGCAGGCCGACACTCTATCCACTGAGCCAAACCGGTTTCAGCAATAAATGCACTTTTAAATTGAATGAGCAAATATTGAGTATTGGCTCTGTACTGAATGTTACAGAGCTGAATGTTATCATGTATAAGAAAAACATGGGTAAGACCAGGTCTCTCCCTCCAGGTTCTCAGAGTGAGGGGGATTTTCAGACAGAGGTACAAACATCACCACAGTACACGGTGGAAAGTACCGAGGGCCACAGGAGGACTTAGGACAGGAACATACAGAGGGGTTGCAGAGGGAGAAAGTCTTCTGCAGAGGATTAGGCAGGACTTTGTGACATAGGGACACGGAGGACTTTGACTACGAGGTGAGCTTTACAGGTGAATGAGAGCAAGTAAGTGTTGGCATGGGGGTGAGACAGGCTGTCTCAAGAAAGAGGGATGGACAGAATTGGAGAGTAGAGTATATGCTTGTGGGAGTGAGAAAGAAGGCTGAAAAAGTAGTTTAGAACCTGATGGTCAAATGCCTTCAGTGCCAACAGAAAGAGTTCAGACGCTGCCTGACAGGGAACCAAGTGGAGAAGGTTTCCTGGTGGAGGCAGCGAGGGTGCCAGACACAAGGCGCTAGGTTCTCATTTCAGCTTTGTTTCTTAGGAACACAGTCTCGGTTTTCTCCTTTATAGAGCTGCAGCTATGATGCCCCTCTCACACAGTTGCCAGGATTGCACAGAAATTTGTATGCAGATAAATGTTGGGTATTTTCCATTAGAGCCAGACCTGTCCGTTTGGAATATTGACCAGGTCGCAGTGTCAAGGACGGATCATAGTGGGGAGGCACTTGAAGTAAGAACACTGGTTGGATTGTGCAAGGAACCAGCCTTTTCAAAAGGTTAGAAGTGCCCGGCCAGTGTGGCTCAGTGGTTGAGCATTGACCTATGAACCAGGAGGTCACAGTTCGATTCCAGGTTAGGGAATATGCCTGGGTTATGGGCTCGATCCCCAATAGGGGATGTACAGGAGACAGCTGATCAATGATTCTCTCTCATCATTTATGTTTCTATCTCCCTCTCCCTTCCTCTCTGAAATAAATAAAAATATATATTTAAAAGTTAAGCAGTCCGCATGGAGGTGGCACCAGCTAATAGGAAAGGACATGCAGTGAGGTTGGAGCACTCACTGGAGTTTCTTGTCCTGCAGGGGCTGCCATGTTTGTGGATCTCTGCAAAGTCTCAGAGTCCAGAGGACGTGCTGGGGCAGGTGGGGCTCCGGGGACTCAGCTTGGGTGTCTGTATCCCATTACTTGGTTCCTCTGCCTTGTCCTTCAGAAAGCGGAGGCTGAGGGGTTCTGTGGTTATTGCTGAGGGATACTCAATTTGCATGATTTGCCTTCTGACTGCCTGCCATTTGCACCCCATGCTGGTATTGGGGAGACTCGCACAGGGAGAGCTTTGGGCCCTACCTTTAAGGTTGCATGAATTTGCTCTTTCTTGGTTGAGGGCTTTGAGACAGACCATATTTAAAAAAAAAAATCACTCTGTCCACCTGCTCAGAAGTGGAGGGCACTGCTAAGCGCAGGCCCACGCATTCTCAATGCACATTCTGTCTCCTTTCTTGCCTTCTTGCGATTACTTCATAAATCTACACAGCCGGTGACTTGAGGTGAGGGGAAGAATTACGATGGACTTGCCCTGGCCAGTACTGGCATTTTGCAAAGAGGGAGAGTTGTAGAGACTGGATTTCTCCTTCTCAGGAACACCTCTGACGGTAGTGAGGCTTATCACCTAACCACGAGACATTTCCCAGTTCCCTTGCTGCCAGGCATGGTCGGTGAACTGCACGTCTTCACCCCACCCCAAGTCCCAGCCAGCTCTGTGCTCATTGTGGGTGATTGCACGTCTTGCCCCTGGACTTTCACAGCCTGTGAGAAGAGTGTCCATGTGCCAGTTTTGAGTCTAGATCTTAGGAGACCTGGCTTAGTTTCACTTGCTCAGTTGTGCCTCTTTGTGCCATGAGAAGAATTTGTCCTCGCTGGGCCCGTTCCAAGGAAGAAGAAAGACAAGTCAGAGAGAGTGCTCAACTGACACACAGACCTGCTGTGAGAAGTGGCGTCGGCTCAGCCACCCTGGCCTGAAGCACAGCCCGGCTGAGCTGAATCCAGTTTGAGGGTCTACAGCAATGGACAACATGTGCACACATAACACTTAACAAAACCTGGCACGTGCACACCTTGGTTCTTGTCATCAGAAACTGGAAACGCATCCGAGATTATGGATGCTATGGATTAGGGAGGTTTCACCCAAAGAATTATGAGATGTTTGTAGATTTTTCTATGTGCCTTCCTACATATTTATACCTAGCTTTGTTCCAGAAAGTGTTTGAAGCTGCAAGAGAGAAGGACATTCGTTAACTCAGCAAAAGTATGGGCCCCTTTGATTTGGATGTCATTGAAGTTGATTAGAGTTGAGAATCCATTTTCCACGTAGAGTTCATCCATCCATTCATATAAAAACAGAGGTATACACATGGATATACTCATTCACCCCTCCTTATGATTGATTGCACATAGATTCCAGGAGATGAACCCCCGCTCCCAGGTCAGGTGTGCACAGTTCCAAGACCATTGGGGCTGCTCTGCCAGTAAATTTGCTCTTTTACTAGTTTCCTAGAGCTGCCATAACAAAGCGCTACAAACCGGAAGGCTTAAAACAACAGGAATTGAGTCTCTCAGTTCTGGAGATTAGAAGTCTGAGATGAAGGTGCTGGCAGGGCCCAGGCCTTCCTTGGCCTGCCACTGTAGCACTTCACGTCTGCCCTGGGCGTCACAGGTGTTCCCCCTGCAGGTCTCTGTCCTCACATGGCATTTTCCTCTTCTCATAAGGACACCAGCCCTACTGAAATCAGGGCCACTAATGACCCCATCTTAGCCTGCCTACATCTGTAAAGACCCAATTTCCAAGTTAAGTCAGGACCGGGAGTGAAAACTTCAACATGTATTTTTTTGGGGACACAATCTGATCCATAATAGCACTCACTATCCTCTCATCCCTCTCCCCCCAGTTTTACAAGGAAACTAGTTGTGTGCCCACGGTGTGAAGGCAGTTGAGAGGCTGCGTGGACGAAAGGGAGTGGCTTAGGAAAGGGGACTGGGGTCATTGAGTGAGATGGGGAGTTTCTCAGCCTTGGAACAGTCTCTTGCTTATGAAGCTGGTTTGGGTCCAAAAAAGGAGGCTTTTTTTTTTTCTTTTCCTCTGTGGAATTTGCTGCCCCACATAGAGTCAGCAATGCAACAGCTGGGGGCCAGTGGGACAAGGCAGTCTGCCTGTTGGTGAAGGCCAACAAGAAGGTCTCCATGCTGCCTCCTGGGAGAGCATGGCATGCATCGATTCATTCAGCAAACGTCAGTGAGCACCTAAAATGTGCCAGCTACTGTTCTTGGCGGAGAGAAGCAGTGGTGAGTGAGAAAGACAAACATCCTACTCTTGTGGGGCTTACCTTATATTGGGGGAGACAGAGTAAGTGTCAATGAGTAAATCATTATTCCTGATACTCATGAGCACTATACAAACTATAGCAGGGTAAGGGGGCAGAGTGACAGGGTGAAGTGAGATGCTTCTTTAGGCAGGGTCTCCTAGAGGCGCTGACACTTTAGCAGAGATCTGAGCCATGTAAGAAGTGGCCCACACAAAGATTATCGAAAGAATGTTCCAGGGAGAGGAGACAGTGAGTGTAAAGACAGTGAGGATGGTATGAACTTGGAATGTTTGAGGACGAGTGAGAAATCTGATCTGGGGTGAGCAGCGGGGAGAGCGAAAGGTGGGAAGGTGGGCAAAGGCCTTGTATGATGTTTGGATTTTTTAAAAATATGATGGAAAAGTGCAGAAGGAATTTTGAGCAAGGGAATGTGGTCTGATAGATGTTTTAAAATGGAGACTATGGCTGCCGGCGTGTGTGTGTGTGTGTGTGTGTGTGTGTGTGTGTGTGTGTGTGTGTCTAAATTGTCAAGGGCAAGAGTAGAGGCAGAGAGAACAATGGGAATCTAGGGCAGTAGCCCAGGAAGAGACACTGATGGGTTGGAGGAAGGCAGGAGTAGTGAGGGCTGGTGAGAAGTGGTTGATTTGGTTTTTTTCTTGAAGGTTTTCTGAAGGGCTTGATGGCTTAGACATGGGGTATCAGCAAAGCAAGTCTAGGATGGCCCTAGGTTATTTGGTTACAGCACCTCCTGGCACCCTTAGGAGAGAGTTTGGGAGGAGGGAAAAATCAAGAGTCCTTCTTTAGTTATATTAGATATTTTTTCATGATCATTGAGGAAGTTTTTGAGAAAGCTTTATTGAGATACAATTCACATATCATACAGTTCACCCGTTTAAAGTGTATGAGTCAATGGCTTTTAGTATGTTGTGACTATCCATGAGTTTTGCATCCATCGCCATAATCAATTTTAGCACATTTTCATTACCCCCAAAATAAACCTGCACTCGTTAGCCCTCACCTGCTAATCCTTCATCCCCCCAGCCCCAGGCAAGCACGTTCTGTCTTGATAGATATGCCTATTCTGGACATTTCATGTAAATGGAATAATATGGTGCTACGTGGTCCTTTGTGATCGGCTTTGGTCACTTACCATAATGTTTTCAAGGTTCCTCTATGTTGTAGCATGTATCAGAGCTTCATTTTTCTTTATTGCTGAAAAATATTCTATTGTATAATATACCACATTTTATTTATGCATTCAGCAGTTGATGGATATTTGGGCTGTTTTTCCTTTTTGGCTATTATGAACAATGCTGCTGTGAACATTGTGTACAACTTAGTGCAGGTTGGGCTGAGGGACCCCCGTGCACGAATTTCGTGCACTGGGCCTCTAGTTAAGTTATAATTGTTTTTAATAAGTACAAGTTTCAATTAGGTATATGACTTGCACACTTTTTTTTGGTTCTGTGTATTTTCTTTTCACTTCCTGTGGTGTTCTTTGAAGTGCAGATGTCTTTAATTTTGATGATGTGGCCATATTACACTTAAGATGCCCCCTCCCCCCCAAAAAAAGAAAAGTTGGGTATGTAAGCCTGGGGTTCAAATGAGAGGCTGGGCTGGAGACACACATTTGAGAATCACCCATACAGACAGTAGCTGAAGCCATTAGGCTGGTTGACAACACATAGGAGTGAGTGTGGACAAGGGGAGGGCTGAGCCCCAAGGCTCTCCAACATTTAGCAGATAGGACAAAGAGACAAAGGGATGATGGAAGGAGCTCCAGGCTCCTGGGAAAACTGTGGAGGGAGACCATTCAGAAGGGCAGGGCAGACATGGGATAAGGCATTGGGTAAACCAAGCCTCATTGCTGCTTCCACCGAGTATAGGTCTCATTACAACATCCCAACAAAGACCACAAACCGTCACGTAGTCCCTTCGTTGCCACTACAGAGGTTTGCCGGGCCAATTCTATGAAGGTGACCTTAGCCTAACAGGTTGACACATTCAAAGCCCCCACTCGAGAAATGCACTTATAGGAGGAAGATTGAAGTGTTCAGTTATCTGGGAAGATTTATGACCTTGTCGAGATTAGCCCTTGTTACTGTTAATGGGTGTGATGCAGCAAAGCTTTGATGGGACATATGTCTTGCTTTATTTTTTAATGGAACACGCTAAAAGCCCCATCCCACAGGACCAACTAATTATACAGAGACTTTAAGATACAGCTCTAACCCAGACCACATTTTCCCGTTGTTGGGGTCACTGGACGTCTAGGGATCTTGGGATGTCTGAGATCAATAAAAAGGCCTGTGAAACAACAGTTCAAAGTGACTAAAAGCTGCTCCTGCTGAGGTTTATTTAAAAACTGCAGAGGAGCCAGCCAGGTGTGGCTCAGTGGTTGAGCATCATGCCATGAACCAGGAGGTTTGATTCCAATCAGGGCACATGCCAGGGTTGCTGGCTCAATCCCCATGAGGGGGCGTGCAGGAGGTAGCTGATGGATGGTACTCTCTCATCATTGATGTTTCTATCTCTCTCTCCCTCTCCCTTCCTCTCTGAAATCAATAAAAATATATTTAAAAAAAAAAACTGCAGAGAGAGGGGCATGCCTCTCACAGCAGAAACTGGTTTATGGTGTCCCATTCACAAGGCCTAACTAGACTTGAGGAATTCTGTTTTCCTCAAGATGTGTGATTTTACTGTTAGCCGTAAATGGTAAATGTAATGGGCTCCAGGAAAGTGCCTGGGAAAAGAATCAAGGCAGACACATCCCTCCTGGGCTTCAGCTGAATCCCAGGAGACTTGGAGAATCCTTTCAGGCTGACATCAGTTTCTCTCTTACTCTCTCAGCTCAGCTTCTGGAGTGGGCAGCCCGCTTCTTGGTCGGCTCCCTTCCTTCGACCTCCGCTGCCTGAGCTAGAATCCACCTGCTTGTTCTCATTCTCTTTCATCGCCCAGGGGCCACACTGTGAAGGGCCAAGTGGGACAGTGGCTTGCACACAGAAATATCCAGAAAAATAGGGCAGAGACCAGAGCACGCAGGTAAAGCCTTCTCTCCTAATAAGCAGTGCCAGCCAGTGCCAGCCGTTCGATGGCTTCCAGTGGGGACTCCTGCGGTTAGGACTATGGGGGGTGAGAGGGGCTGCAAGAGGTGACAAGGGTAGAAGGTCTTTATCAGGGAAGTGGATTCTGGAACTTTGGATTGGCTCCCAGGACTGGAGGGAGCGCTGTTCCAGGAAGTTTCCCTCTCCTCCTTTGGGGCCCCTGTTGAGTGTATCAAAGGGGTGGTGTGGGCTCTTAGGAAGAGTGTGAGCACACTGGGGGGCGTTACATCCTGCGGGGCTCCTTCGGTATAAACCAGAGGTTCCGTCATCTGATTTCATGACTTTGCATCTAGTTATAAATAGCTTTCCTGGGTGGAAGTGAGACAACCCGGGAGATCTGTACTGAGAAGGCCGGGGTCTGGAGGGGGGGTGTCACAGAGAGGGAGGAGGATTTCTCTCCCTGCACGCGCGTATAACACAAAGCCCAGCTTTTCTCTTAAGAGAATGGGGGTTGGGATGGGGGTGGGTGGGGGCGGGTCCGGGAGAAACCCTGGGAGAGGCCGAAATGGGGACTATGAACGCAGAAGAGGGCTTTTGACAAAACCACCCAGAAAGGCATCCAAGGGAAATAAAATGATTAGGAATTTCCCCTAAGTGGCAGCATTTGCCCTGCAGAACCGGAAGGTTTGCACAGAGGTTCCCCAGACCCCCACCGCAGCTCGCTCCGGCTCGGGAACCCTTTTTTCTGCACCCGCTGCCTCAGCACCCTCTCCTTGCTGTCCCCCGACCCCCCCACCCCCCGCGCGCCTCCCTCACGTGCGCCGGGTCTGAAGGCCCCTGGAGAGAACAGACAGGAGGTGCACGTGGGGAGCCAGGACTCAGCCATCCTTCCCCGCAGGTCCCTCCCCGCCCCTCCCCACCCAGTTGCCGGAGCGAATCCCGACTAATTGTTTCCCGGGAGGCGCTGGGCGCGCTGCGTGGCACCTTCTCCGTCAGGGCTCTCCCCGGAGAAAAGCCCACTCGCGAGGGCTCCGCGGTTCTTCTCGGCCGGGATGATCTGTGGCAACTTCGGGAGCCCCCACCGCAGCGCCGAGACGGAGGCGGCGACAGCGGCGAGGCCAGCTCGCCTGGGCTGGAGCCTGTGAAACAGAGGAGGCCAGCCGCCTCCCGCCTCCCTTTGGGCCGCAGGTCCGGGGACTCGGGCGCCCGGGCTCCCGCTAGTAGCGGCGGCTGCGCCTGCAGCTTAGCGGGCGCAGGAGAAAAGCCCGATCCCCGCGCGGAGCGCAACCTGCCGGAGTGGCCGAGCCGGCGCGCCGCCCCAGCACCGAGGCGGGCGCCGCCGCAGCCGCAGCAGGGGCCCGGTCGGAGCCCCGCACCGTTGCCGCCCGCCGTGGGGGGGCGGGCTGGGGGCGGGGCGGCCGGGGCCGCCTTCCAGGGCGCGATCCCCGAGCGCAACACCCGGCGCAACCGAGCCACCTCCCCCGCCGCCCGCTAGCAAGTTTGGCCGCTCCGAGCCCTGCGCGCCTCGACATCCAGGCGCATTTCTCCTGGCTTCCGCACGCCCCGTTTCGGGGACCCTCGGGAGCGATGCCGATGGATGTGGTTTTAGTTGTGTGGTTCTGTGTGTGCACCGCCAGGACAGGTAAGAACGGCTGGGCGGTCGCAGGGATACAGGCAAAGGGGGAGCCCCTCCGCTGTGCCCAGCGCCCACACTAGCGCCGGGAGACCCGGAGCCGACCCCCGCGCGGGTCCGGGTCCGGGCGGTGCAGCGTAGATAGGTCCCTCAGACCTCTTTGTCCCGCGCCAGGTGGGAGGGTGGGAAGTGGGACCCCCAGGCTGGAAGATGCCTCTGAGGAGCACCCCCTTTCGAGGGGGACGCCGCCTCGAGGACGCCGGAGTGAGGGGCGCGGCCGCAGGAGCGCACCCTTCTGCTGCTAGGAACCGGCTTCCGGGTGGAAACCCACCGCAGGGCCGGCCCGCGAGCCCACACCCCAGAACTTGAAAGGTGCGCTGGAAGCCGCTGTCTGCGCCCGCCGGCCGAGAAGGGGGCAGCCCTGGGCGTCGCACCCGCAGAGGGAGCGCTTCCGGCCGGCGGGCGCTGCTGGGGCCCCGGAGGGCGCGGCGCAGGGTGCGGGCTGCGTGTGAACCCGGGGTTCCGCGCTCTCCTCCGGCCCCCGTCTGGCCCTCCCCAGGGGAACTCCAGGAGCATTTTACCCCGCCTTCCCCATTCCCCGGTGCCCAAGTGCCGGACGTACAATTATGGGGGATTTGGAGCGGTGGAGACAATCGGGGAGATGTTCTCAAGCTCCACACCAGTTTTCCCTTCGCTGTAATTGCGGTTGGTGGTTGTGGAGGGGAGGGGCGGGGGCAAGGCTAATTGGCGTGATTTTCTGAAGTCCTTACTTCGTCCTGCCTCCAGGCACGTAGTTGTGAGGACTCTAAGGGCACCTCCATCCTCAGCTCCCACTCGGCCCCCCTGGGGTTTGGAGACCGGCTGTCAGCCGCCTTCTCCCAGAGGCTAGTCGGTGTGGACAGTAGGGATGGGGTAGGATGGAGTAGGAAACTGGCTAAATCAGGACTGTCGGGTGAGTGTGTGTGTGTGTGTGTGTGTGTGTGTGTGTGTGTGTGGAGTTTTTATTCCTACCCCAGCCAACCTAGGTACGCGCTGCCGATTTTGAGCCCCAGAACTGGTGTGTAGTCATCCCCTGTCCGTTTATCTTTTCCTCTTTTATCGCTTCTTATTTCCCTTCCCTGAAGGCATAGCCTCCTTTCCAGGCTAGACTGCAAGTTTATCCGGAAGGGCTGGGGAGAGGGCCTGGTCTTGGTTGGCTCAAAAGTTCCCTCCTCCTGCCCCCAGGCGCCCCCCTCTGGCAGTTAGCTCGCCCGCCGAGGACCCTGGAGTCGGGCGTCTCGGAGATTGCCGCCGGCTCTTTTTGCCAGGACCGACCTGGGCAGCAGGTTTCCTTTTGCTTAACGGAAGAGTCCTGTGTGGACTTATGCACGGACAAAAACAATGTCCATCCCTTTCCTGTCTGCACCCGCGATTCCCAGGCTTCGGAGACGCCAAGGCTCTATCTAGCCCAGAATAGTTGCTTGTTGAGTTCAGGCCCTACCAGGCTGCGTTAGTTTTTTTTTTTTTTTTTAAAAATCCGAAACAAACTGGGAGAAATGCGCCCCCCGGAAGATCAGGACCGGAGAGGCTAGTGCAGAGTGTGGGCTTCCAGCCCGGTGCGCGGAGAATCCGGTGCTGCTGGGCATCTTCCAGAGGAGCCCGTGGGCGGAACCGGGTGGGGGAGGGGCGCCCACGGGTCATTTCACACCCACAGGTGCACATCACCACCGAACCTGCCTAACTCTGTTCTCACTACTCCTTCGAAAAGTCTGCAAAAAGTGCCTCCAGAGGGAAGTGGACTGTGCCTCCAGGGTTAGATCTTTAAGAACAAGGTCTTTCCCTCTTCCCCACACCAACTCCTTCACAGCTTGTAAACATTCTGTTGTGGGGAAGATTATCTATTCATTCCATAAACAGTTGAGTGTCTTGCTGACCGCCAGGATTGCTTATGAAAAAAGGAAACGACTTGGTCCTTGACTTTCAGGAACTTACAATTTAGCTGAGAATCTTAGATAGAAACTGGAAAGCTTTAAAAAAATAAGTAAATTTATTGGGGTAACATTGGTTAATAACATTATGTAGGTATCAATTCTACAATACATGCTCTGTATATTGCGTTGTGTACTCACCACCCAAAGTCTAGTCTTCTTCTCCATCACTATATGTTTGACCCCCTTTACCCTTTCATCCCCCCAAAGCATTTTATTCTTAGTCTACAGTTTGATGGAGGAGGCTGGGAAGGTGGTGGGAGTGTACGTTTGTCTTGAGGAAATACAGAGGAGGAATAGTAGGAATGGATTCTGGGGAGGGGTGGTTGGTGGTCAGGGAAGGCTTTAATCAGGAGGCGACAAATGAGAGTGGTCTTGAAGGCTTTGCAGGGACAGGTGGACAAAGGGGGAAAGCATTCCAGGCAGAGGGCACAGCTTGTGCGAAGGGGAGCATGGCAGGGTCTGCCCCGGTGGTGGTGGCAGTTGCTGAGGGAGCCTGGCTTCCAGTGCCCCTTGGCACTAATCGAACACCGGAGGCCGCGTCTTTCTTCTGCAAAAATCATCAGAAGAATCAGAGAAGCGGTGTGTGTGTGTGTGTGTGTGTGGGGGGGGGAGGTGGTGGGAGAGGGAATTATATCTCAATTCTTTCACTAGAACTTATTGTCGCTTGAAGGGGTTTGCTTGGCAGCTTTCTGGGGGCAGCCTCTTTGATTTTGCCCTGACCATCAGTTCTGCATCACACATCCATCCTCCTAGGTAGCAGAGGCTGGCTTGTGATTACTTTATCAGGATCCAAACAGGCGCCTGGGAAGTTTATTTGTCAAGTGGGACCATTGTTGTCTGGGCTGTTAACAGTCCAAGATGAAATAAACACGTGGGCCATTTAGGGAGCTGCTCCGATATCCTTGCCTTTTAATGGAAATGAGTAGATGATATCAGGCACATTTTAATTAACAGCAGCGCTGCAGTGCAGCAGCAGTTACACAGGAGAAGATGTGATGATAGGTGTCACCGGAAGCTGCTGAAACTGCCCATTGTTCAGAGAACTTGTTTTACAGAGTAAAGTGGAGTCAAGATAGGAGGTGCTGTTCTCCAGTCTTCTGTGGGTGAAAAATAATTCTGGGACTTCCAGGTACATTATTAAGAATGAAACATTCAAAGGCTAAAATAATAGCAGTAATACCACATCATGTCCACGATGTTTTCTCCAATGGCTTGGAAGTGTGAATGGCATCAGCTCAGTGATTGCTCCCCCTCGGCTTTCCAGCGTGATTTAGTTGCCAGGCAGGGGGAGGAGGTGGACCCAGGGGCGGGGCCGCGGCTGGCAAGGAGAGATTCCTTTCTGAAACACCTATGCTGCTGATTAACTATGAGCTGAATGAATGGAGCTGTGGACAGAGCCCTCAGCCTCTAGAGATCATGTGAAATATTGGCTGATTGGAACAGGCCTACAGCATATTCTGCAAGGATATTGCCTTTGGGGGTATTAACGACTTCTGTAGGAGTCCGGGGACCCACATTCTATCAGGTGGTTGTGAAATCCTGCTGTAAAGTGAGGTCTCGGAGCATCTCTGCAGCATCATATCCCTCTGCGTGGACCAGGGGAGAGCAGCTGCCATCATGGACAGTGAGCCAGATTAGATTTGAAGTGAGCCAGACCCAGGAGGCTTTGCTTGGGAGCTTAGGCCCGTGACCCAGGAAGTGGACTGAGTAGGTTCTGGCCCTGAGTACTCCCCGGGCAGGGCTGGGGATCGGCCAATAGCAGCAGCAGGTGTCCTGGGAGATTAGGGAGATCAGGGTGGAGGTTCCGAATCTCAGAGCCAGGCCCCAAGTGCCTCTGAGACATTGACACTCTGCCTTCCAGGTTTTAAAACATATTTCTTCCACAGAAGGTTTTTTTTATCCTGCTTAATGCCAATTCTCAGCTCCAGCCATTTGTAGAGCACTTACAGCCAAAGTGGAAAACTTTAATAGAGTTTCCTTGGAAAGGGCAGCAGCTCCATGCTCGGACAAGAAGCAGAAACATTAAAGTAGAATTATTTTTCATGGAACCAACACTCAGACTTCGTAAGGTCCAGGAGAGGCTGTGTAAATGCTATCTCATTAATACATTTTCTGACTCCTCAGGCAGTGTGCAAAGTGCTGCCTTTTACATATGCTGCTATTGGCACGAGGCGTTTTCATCCTGAGGGGGACCAATTAAAGGGAGAGAAGAGAACCGTATCTGGAAGCTTTACTGATTTCTCTTGTTCTGTTTTTGAGGGGGTGTTTTCATGACAAGAGCAATGGAATTATCTTAAAGCCCGGGAAGCCCCTTCACTTAAAGGTTGTAGGGGGAGGAGTGAATATAGGTTTACTAGTAACGTATAGATTTTACAAAGCGAAGCCAGAGTGAGAGCCTTTCTAGGTCACTAGGCAAGTGGAGGAGTTGGGAGGAAGGGGGCCACCCGCACCTTTTGGACGTGTCCATGGAGTAGGGGACCAGGGAGCTGGAATGGCCTGGGGAGCTGGGTTTATGAAAGACAGATGCAGCACACCCCAGATGTGCTGGGAGTGTTCACGTAGTTATGGAAACCTCATGAGGCTGGGAGGCAGGTGTGGTCATCCCATTTTATGGATGAGGGAACTGAGGCTCCCAGAGGTGAAGGGATTTATCCAAGGGCACAGAGTTAGTAGGGGGGTGAGATAGGTTGAAACTGCTCCTAGTTTAGTGTTGTCTCCACAACACGTTCTGGGTTGAGGGCGCTGTGTTCTCATTTGGGGACAGGGATCCAGGGGCACCCACTGGGGTCTTCTGTCAGTTTCACAGAATCTGTTTGGGTGCCTCTTAGGCTTGTCCAGCTGCAGGGCCCCTAGTCTCAGAGATTCTGGCATCGTAAGGATGGGCCTTTAGTCCCTGCATGCCATCTGTCACCACAATAATGTGCCTAATAAGCTACCAAAAATTCAGTGGCCTAAAACATTTATTAGTACACGTGTCTGTAGGTTGGTTGCTGTTGGCTGATCTGGGCCAGGTTTGGCTGGCCGTGGGTCCAGACGCAGGAAGGGTATCTGCTCCCCCTGTCTCAGTCTCTCTGGACCAGTGGGCCAGCAGGGCCATGTTTTCTCATCTTTGTGCAGAGGTACAAGAGAACATTCATGCCTCTGCTTGTGTGACATCGCTAGCTTCCCAATGACCCCAGCAAGTCACATGGCCAGGCTCAAAGTCAAAGAGTGGGGACTTCACTCCCGCCCTAGTGGAGGGAACTGCAAAGCCACACAGCCAAGGCTGTGAATATGGGAGGGGTAGAGATTTGAAGCCAATAATTTAGTCAACCACAGCCCTTTTAGAAAGTTTCCTTGGCTTGAATGCCATCCTGTCCTCTCGTGGTTTCCCCAGATACGCATATTTCTCTGAGGTCATTGCACCCAAAGCGGTAATCATGCATCAACTTACCAGTTAATTAATTGGGTCCTAAATTCAGGGCCTGCCATGTCAGGCCCTGGGCAAGGCGCTGGGGCTACAGGGATGCGTCCTTCTTCTCATGTCCTGCTAAGGGTCCATTCCAAATTCCTGTCCAGAGGAAGACCAGCATGGAAGTCCTCTGAGATCACTCTTGATTTAATTTCTGCCATATAGGTGTGGAACACGATAGATCAAACTGAAATATTAGCTCCTCTCCGGCCTTTTCAAGGAGCTCACAGAACTGCTGCTAGCTGAGCTCACTCGGAGAAAAGCATCGCCACTCTCCACAGGAGGCCCCTGCTGCTCTTAGTTTAGTGTTGTCTCCACAACCCTTTCTGGGTGGAGGGTAGACACCCATTTAGCTCAGTGGCTCTTTGCACACAGTAGGTAGTCAGTCAGTCTTTGGGAACTGAGTCTGTGTGAGGGATGAGCAGGTTCAGGCAGGCAGGATGGAAACTTAATGAGACCATAATGTAAGTCCGCATATCCCACTCCTCTGCCCCTTAAACACACACCTGAAAGCCCTCCAGTGACACCCCATTGCAGGGCTCACAAGGCTGGTCCTATTTTGGCCTCATTTTCTACCACTCTTCCCTCCGCCAGCCCACTCTGCTCCAGCCACACTAGGCTTTTTTCTGTTCCTTGAACATGCCGACTTTGTTCCTGGTTTGCACTTGCTGTTCTCTAAACCTGGACAGCTTTCCCCCAGGTTTCCCATCACTGGTTCCTTCTCATCATTTAGTTTCAGCTCAGAAGAACCTTCCCTGACCATCCTTTCTAAAGCCCCATGCAAATTGCTTTCTCTTGCATTACTCTGTTTTGTTTTCTGCTAGCATTCACAGAATATCTTGTTTGTTTCTTTCTTGCCCGCTCCTCACCCCCTGCCCCAGGAATGCACGCTCAGTGAGGGCATCGCCAGGGCCTAGCAATGTAGTGTTACACAGTAAGCCCCAGTAATACCTGTTGGAAAAGTATTGAATGAATGAATGAATGAATGTGAAATGAATGGATGGATGAAGAGGGGGGTCTCTGGGTAAACCGGTCTCATATCTGCTGCATTGCCAAGGGGAAACCTTTAATCTTCAGGGCAGAGGACAAAGGGAAGCCTGACACAGACTGAGCAGGCAGTTATAGGCCCTGTGTCTTTAACTTAGCGCTTGGTCTGCTTTGGCTGTGACAGGCTTTAGCTTCAGAGACCCTTCACTGACCCACCTTCCGTTGACCGAAGTCCTGATTGCTGCTCATAGGAAGAGCAAAGAGCGTAGATTTCCTTCCCAGATCTGTGGGGCAGGGGCTGAGGGAGGGAGGACAGATGAGGCTGTAATAGCTCATGATGTCCCCATGAACATCCACTCAGTCTCTCTGGGACACATTGGGCTCAGGCTCTCCAAATCTTGCCTCAGCGACTGCATTACCATTAAGACAAAAGTTGACAGCTGCTGCTGATTAAAACATTCCCAACTGTGAAAGCAGAATCGCACTATTGAGATGCTAAGCGTAGACAGACACAGCTTTTATGAATGGCTTAAACACAGTCCCTTAGAATGAGCTGTGGCCTTATTAATGCATATAATTGGGAGGAGTCACATGGCAGCCACGGGTATATCATTCTGCAAAACTGTCCTCTCCGGGGTGGTGGTGATGGTAGGAGTGGCTCTGAGACAGCCTTAGAGGTTGGCCATTTCTTAGCCGGGGCAATAGGGGACTCAGGGCCATGTTTCTGTGCATTAAAGTTCTCCAACAGCAGTCAGTGTCTAACTTTCCAGTCAGGAGTCCCCTGGATGGAATTGTACATTTGTTGTTCCAGGGATCCACTTTTTTGGCCAGTTCCTCTGCCCCGCTTCTCCACCAGGGACAGGCTCTCTCTCCATTGCCCTCCTCTTTACATAGGTGTTTGAGCCAGATGAGTAGGGCTTGCTCTGCTGAGGTCTTCATTGGTGACAGGGGGTCAGATTTCGCTGCTATATCTATCTCTGATGCCACGATTCTTAGGGTTGCAATTCTGTATCCACAGACCCTAGATCTACAAAAGCTCAGAAACCCAAAGTTTCACCCTAGCCGGTTTTGCTCAGTGGATAAAGTGTCGACCTGCAGACTGAAGGGTCTCAGGTTCTAATCGGTCAAGGGCACATGCCTGGGTTACGGGCTCGATCCCCAGTGTGGGGGTGTGCAGGAGGCAGCCAATCAATGATTCTCTTTCGTCATTGATGTTTCTATCTCTCTCTCCCTCTCCCTTCCTCTCTGAAATAAATAAAAATATATATATTTTAAAAAAGAAACCCTAAGTTTCTCCATAACTCACATGACAGCAAAACCTACCCTGAGCTGTGCTCATTTGGTGGCGAAACTTGACCTCAATGGAGATGAGGCTATTTATAGTCTTTATTTAGCCAATTAGAGGGAAATGTCCTACGTTTTTGCTCCAGAAATACTGTATTTGATTATGGGGTACTGATTCAGGTTTTGCTGAAGATGTTACATAACACGTAGTATTATATTACCTTTCTAATGTATGATACATTGTGAATCTGAACTATATTAGGCCCCTAGGGTTTAGCATAAGGGATTATCAGCCTTTAACAAATGGGGGTTTGGGTGGGAAAAGGGACCAAGAAACTATAATGTCAGGGGGATAATGGAGCAGAGTTGCCTTCTTTTCTGCCCAGTAAGAGAGCATCCCAAGCATCACCACTGGCTTCCTCGTATTCCTGGCCACTCCTGGCTTCTCTAATTTCTGCTCCACATTACTGCCAGCCGTCTGCATTTTAAGCCAAGACAGCTCTTCGTTTCTTTTTCAGTGCTGGGCTTTGGGATGGATCCCGACCTTCAGCTGGATATTATCACCGAACTTGACCTTGTGAACACTACCCTCGGCGTCACGCAGGTGTCCGGACTGCACAATGCCAGCAAAGCATTTTTATTTCAAGGTAAAGGCGCTGCTTCCTTGGCACCGGGCACAGCGTGGGGAAGAGGGCAGCCTGGGGGGGTGCTCACCTGGCGTGTATTTGTTGGAAGATCATCTCTGCTGTGTCTCTTGTGTTACTGTCATAAGGAATGCTCAGAAATGCTGAGGGTGTTCAGATATCCCGGGGGTGTTCTGACGGTGTGAGGGGGCACGACAGGACATGAAATAGTTGGTTTGCAGTGAAAAATTTCTCTGGGGATTTAAAAAAATGTTTCTATTGATTTCAGAGAGCGGAAGGGAGAGAGAGAGGGAGATAGAATCATCAATGATGAGAGAGAATCATCGATCAGTTGCCTCTTGCATGCCCTTCACTGGGGATCGAGCCCACAACCCAGGCATGTGCCCTTGACCTGGTTCATGGGGTGACGCTTAGCCACTGAGCCACAGCAGCTGGGCTCTCTGGGGATTTTGGTGGGGATGTAAAGTGGAATGAATTTGCAAAGTCCTTGAAAGCCATTGCCAGCCATATTTTTTCTTTATTATCTGCATATTTACCTAAAACTACACCTATTCCTGCATCTCTCATCTAATGGACAGATCATGAGCACAGAAGGTGTTTTATGGCTCTGTTCTTTTGGGGGGTGCTGTGTAGTTGGTTATGCCCACTGCATTTGACCTCAGTTCATTAAATCATCCAACAAGCATTCAAAGGCAGTATCATGTGCTTCTTAAATGCATGGGCTCCAGAGCTTGACTGCCTGGGATCAGATTCCTACCCTGCCACTTACAGGTTTTGAGACTTTGGGCAATTACTTAGCCTGACTCTGCTTGTGTCCTCATCTGAAATACTCGTACTACCTCGTGAGGCTGTTGCAAGGAGCGAATCAAGTGAAGTGGTTAAAACAGTGCTGGTACTTGGGAACCCCTCAGTAAGTACTAGCTATTATTACGGAACTCCTACTGCGAACCAGGCAACATGCTAATAGTAGGGTTACCAGCAAGAGTCATAAGCGAGGTACAGCCCCTGCTCTAAAATAGAGTGAGGAAAACAGTCATTACACAGGGATTCTTGAATTCCAGTTGTTATACTTAACAATGAAGGGGATGTAGAGGCTGTCAAATAAGAGTAGCAGGCAGACTTGGTTTAACTGGCGTGGGGAGAGGTATCCTCAAAAAGTGCTATATCCGTTGAGACTCAAAGAAAATGAATAGAAAAGTTGGTGTAGGAAGGTGTGGGGCTCAGAGCATTGGGGGAGAGGAAATAGTACGTATCAAGGTCTCAAGGCAGAAAGCCGAGTAGCATGGCTGAGGGTGGTGAGTGGCTGGAGAGGTAGGCAGGGGCTGAGTTGCACTGGGCCCTGTGGGCAGAACTGGTATTTAGCTGATAGCCATGGCTGTGGGGGACTGATGATTGATAGGCACAGTGTCCATTCTGATAGACGGGCGGGGATGTTCTTGTTACTGACTGTTGTAAATATTACTCCAGCCTGGAGGCCAGGTTAGTGGTTTTGTACTTTACTTTCAGAGCAGGGGGTGGGGGTGGGGAAGGGGGGCTTTGTGGAGGCTGGAGCAGGGAGGGACCCGATCAGAGGTGGTGGTGGGGCAGTCTGGATAGTCCTCTGTGATAGTCCTCTGCCAGGGTGTTTTTATGTTTTCTCAGCCTTTTGTGAAGATAACAAAAGGATTGTTTTAGAGTGACTGAACCGTCATGGTGGGGTGAGATTTACATATTTACTTCGCAGATAGCCTAAGCATTCAGTTATTACGTGATGACCCATAAGAAGATGACAGGTATATTCATTTCCACTTAGTCTTACTGAGGAATCGAAGGAGGTACGCTGGGTGTGGGTAAGAGAATACAGACGGAGTCCTTTCCTCTTCACTGTGCATCTGCGCAGGTATTGCTGCGTGGCCTTGACATTCTTTGCCAGGGCAGTTGCTGACACTTGGTCCACAGGGTTGCTGTGGGAGCCGGGCCTGTCTGTGAGCATCATGAGGTCAGAGGTTGGGCCTCTCTAGTTCCCCCTTTATCTCCAGGGCCTGTATTCGGCATGGCACGTAGATATTTTGAGTTGAATTAAAATTCCTTCGTTCCATAATGCAGTTAACTATGAAATGAAGAAGAAATGTCTTCTGTCCAGTGTGCTCTATAAGAGGATCTTTTGCCTGCTTTCCCCACTATTTACTCATTTATCTATCCCACAAGTGTGGGCGTCCTGGGCTAGAACGCTGCTCTCTCATTGCTGTGTTCTCCACTTTGGAAACTGCCTCTGGGATACCTACCCGGCTCCAGCCACAGGGAGGGGTTCTCGGCTGCTTTGGTGGGAAGAGTAACTTCATTATGGGAATTTGACTGAGGTCCTTGTAAGGACCGTCGTGATTACATTGTGCCTTCTTGGTTAAGCCAGGATAATCTCTCCAGCTCAAGGTAATTGAATCACATAGGCCGAAGTCCCTTTTGGCCATGTAAGGAAACATAGTGTGAGGATATGGACATCTTTGGGGAGTCATTATTTTGCTTATCACAAAGTCTGCCCTCTGGTCCCCCAGAATTCATGCCTGGTGCATCCTAATGTCTCCAAAAGTCTCAACTCATTATAACAGCCAGGCGAGCCCACCTTCAGCACTTTGCTTGTAAGTCCCTCTGCCAGATGTCCAAATTCATCATTTATAATTGCTTCCCTTATGAAAACAGGACACAATTTGGCTAAGTTTTTTGCCACTATGTAACCAGGATCCCGTGTCTTCGAGTTTCCAATTCCAGTAACATGTTCCTCATTTCCTTTTTAGCCCTCGCAGGCAGTTGCCGGAAACAAATCAGTTTCACCAAAAGAGAGATGTTGACAGGAAGCCAGGAAGGCTGGTCAACAACCTTAATTGCTCTAACCACTCACCCTTTAGTTGTTTACATTGTTAGCTGAAGCAGCCTCCACCTTTGTTTTTCCCATGTATATTTCTGTTTATCTTGACTAAGATGTTTTCCCCAAAGCCTCAATAAAAGGGATGGCAGAGCCAGAGCAGTGGTCAGTTCTCCCACTAGAGGTGGACTACCACCTGGCCCCCCATTTCGCCAAATTGAATTTCTTCAAGGGATTCCTACAGGCAGTATTATTTTTATAAGTGTTATTTTTAATGTTCATATTTCTAATAGCCTGTAGACAATGATTTAGATGTTCTCTAAGAAAATTGAGGGGTTCTTTTTTTAAACCATGCTCTTTACATCATTCTGAGTCCCCACTTATCACCCAGATTTCTACTAACAGTATGTTCAAGTTAGTTAGGCTTTTTCTACTGTGGTCTTAAAAAATGTTTCAGTCTCGTATTACTCCACAAAGCCACTTCCAGATACCAAAATCTGTATTAGTTTCCTATTGTTGCTATAACAAATGACCATGAATTAGTGGCTTAAAAAATATACTTATTAGCTTACAGTTCTGGGGTCAGAAGTCTAAAATGGGCTTTAGGAGGTAAAATTGAGGTGTTGGCCGAGCTGTGTCCCTTCGGGAGCCTCCACAGGATAATCAGTTTATTGCCTTTCCCAGTGTCCTGAGGCTGCCACACTCCTGGGCTCCTGCCTACGGCTGTCTAACCGCTGCTTCTGTAGTCTCTGGAACTGACTCTTCTGCCTCCTTTTCTTTCCTTATAAGGACCCTTGCAATTACACTGGGCCCACACAGATAATCCAGGGTAATCTCATCTCAAGATCTACAACTTAATTACATTACAAAGTCCCCCCCCCCTCCCCAAATAAGGTTACACATTTTTAGCTCCTTGGGATGAAGATGTGGACATTTTTTTTTTGGGGTGCATAATTGTGTTTACCATAGGATGGTTACCCACTATTGGGCAGAAATATTAACACTATAATGTTTCCAGGGTATTCCAAATAAGTCCTACTTTGCAGCATAGCACAGTCCAATAGAAATACAATGTGATCTGTACCTGTAATTTTAATTTTTCTAGTAGCCGTGTTAAATAAGTAAAAATAAATAGGTGAAATTAAATTAAATTATCTGGGTGGGCCTATATAATTAATTTTATTTAACCCAGTATATAAAACATATTATTATTTCCAAATATGGCCACAAAAATTATTGATAGATATTTTACAATTTTTACAAAGTCTTTAATATCTAGTTTATATTTTATATTTACAATGTATGTTAATTTGGAAGCATTGTTTTCACCTGAAATAATTACACTGTGTTAGATTTAATAAAATTTAAACTTGAAAAAGTTGATTTGCCAAGTTATTGCATACATAATTAATTATCAGATTTTAAAGATTAAATAGATTTATTGAGGTATAATTGATTTATAATACATTGTTCATATTTAAAGTATACAAATTAATAATTAAAAAATATATATTTTTTAATTTCAGAGAGGAAGGGAGAGGGAGAGAGAGCAAAAAACATCAGTGATGAGAGAGACTCATTGATTGGCTACCTCCTGCATGCACCCTACTGGGGATTGAGCCCACAACCCAGGCATGTACCTGACTGGGAATCCAACTGTGAACTCCTGATTCATAGGTCAATGCTCAATCACTGAGCCACACCAGGTGGGCTATATATAACTTTCTGTTTTGTTATTTTAGTGGTTGCTTTAGGGCTTATAGTTTATATCTTTAAATTAACACTGTCTACCTTCAAGTGATAGTATACAATTTTATCTATAAGAACATTTTAATAGTTTACTTGTCTTTTCCTGACCATTGTTCTATTATTGCTATACACTTTATTTTTACTTATGTTACAAACCCCATACTACATACATTGTTGTTACATATTTGCTCATGTAGTTACCATTTTCTGTGTTCTTTCGTCCATTATGTCGATTCACATTTTCATTTGGTATCATTTTCATTGGGCCTGAAGGACTTACTTTAACATTTCTTAGAGTGCAAGTCTGCTGGTGACAAATTCTTTCAGATTTTGTATGTCTAAGAAAGTCTATTTTGTTTTCATTTTTGAAATATATTTTTTCTGGGTATAGAATACTGGGTTGTCAATTTCCTCCCAAATTCTTTGAAGAGGTTGATTCAGTGTCTTCTCACTTGTGTTGTTTCTGAAGAGAAATTTGTTGTCACCCTATCTTTGTTCCTCTGTAGGTAATGCAACTTCCCCTCTGCTTTTAAGATGTTCTCTTTATCACTGATTTAAACAATTTGATTATAACATATTTTGGTGTGGGTTTTCATCATATTCCTTGCGTGAGTGATCTATTGAGCTTCATCAAATTTAGAAAACAAATTGGCCATTATATCTTCAATTTTTTTGCGCCCCCCCCCTTCTTCTTTAGGAACTCCAATTACATATATCTTAGGCCGCTTGAAGTTGTTCCACAGCTCAATGATACTTGGTTCATTTAAAAAATTCTCCTTCTTTCTCTCTGTGTATTGGTGCTGGATATTTTTGTATTATTGACTTTTGCTCTAGGACACAGTTAAGTTACTGGAAAACAATTTGATATTTTTGGATTATACTTTTAATATTTCTTAGATGACCAAGAGCAATGCTGTGCCAATAGCTAGAGTAGAGCCAATTATTTTCCATCCTTCAATACTCTCCCCAATCCCTATAAATCATGAGATTTTCTAGTTTAACTGGTGGGAATAGGTACTGTTCTCAGTCCTGAATATATGCTGGGCACTGTAATCTTTTAGATGGTGGTTCTTTGTTCTTGAGAAATTTTCTCACACGCATGTACTTATCAGTACTCCACTGAATACTGATTGTCGGAAAGCTCCCTATTTTTCTTCTCTGTGCTGTGGTCTCCTCTTATGAATACTGTCCTGTGAAATCTTGGTGCCTTGGTCTCCCCAGATTCTCAGCTTCCTTACTTCAATTCAGGGAGATTGCTGGGCTCTATCTCAGTTCCTTCTCCCTATTCCACAGTCTGGGAACTCTATCAGAGCAGTAAGCTTGGGTAATTGTAAGGCTCGTCTCTTTTGTTTTCCATCTCTCAGAGATCACTGCCCTTCATTGACTCATACCCAGTGTCTTGAAAACTGCTGTCTCATTGAATATGCATTTTACATTTAAATTCAAATTAATTCAAATTCAAATTTATTTCTTCAGCCACACTAGTCATATTTCAAGTGCTCAATTGACATATGTGGCTAGGGGTTACCATATTGGACAGCACAGGTCCAGAGAGGCTCACAGATTTTATTGTTTTACAACTGCTCAGTTAACATGGGCAGGCTACACAGTCCTATCTTGCAATGTTAATATATCATAACAACTAGCAAGCTACCTAAGCTCTTTACCACCATTAACTCATTGATAATGGGGTGTTAATACTACCTACTGTATATGGTTATAGTGAGGGTGAAATAAATTAATACATATGAAGTGCTACAACAGTACTAATCCCAACCCTAACTCATTAAATATGAGTCCATACATTTTTAATTTTTAGGGTATAACTTTGGCCTTCTTCTCCTATGTGTATCAACTGCCTTGGGTGTTAGTGATGTCAGATTTTAACCTCCAGAGATGGATTGGAATAGTGGGGAATGCAGAGAACTGGAGAGTGGGCAGAAGATTAGGGCTCAGTCCTTTATATGTATTACTTTATTTCATCCTCACTACAGCCATATAAGGTAAGTACTATTATTGCTGCCTTTTATCAATGGGTAAATGAAAATACTTGGAGGGAGTATTTAGGGTTGCTAGTGGACATGTCTCTTAATGTCTTCAAGCATGAGTTTTCTCATCTGGAAATGGGAAGGATACACAGACTGATTGCAATAACTAAATGACAGTGAATGAGAAAGCACTTTGAAAAGTGTAAATTGTAAAAACAAATTTATTATTCTTTCCTTCATTACTGTTTGTTTATTCTCATATTTCACCATCTTAGTCCAGCTCTGAGCTGACATATATTAAGAGAGTGAAACCCTTTGTTTCAATAGTAGCCTGTTAATAATATTGATAAATTTAAGTAGAAAGCTCACTTAACTGGAAATACTCCTCTCACCCAAACTCCTAAGTTTGATAGGATTTACTTTGGGGCTAGTCAGCTTTCTGAGGTTGTCTTCGTTATTGCTGTCCTTATATAGTGCACAAAATTAAATCAGGTTTTTATTTTCTTCTTGCCTGAAAGAAATTATGTTGTTTTAGGGGTTGGGGACAGGGGTAGGGAGAATGAATGGCTATGTTTAAGATTGGTATCCATCTCCTGTAAGCTAAAAAACATCCTAAATACAAGTATTAGAGTTTTTTAAATCATATGTAACTGTATTGTTTACCACCCCAAGTCAAGTCTCCATCCATCACCATTTATCCCCACTACACCCTCCTCCACCTACTCCCACTCTCCTCCCCCTTCACAATCACCATACTGTTGTTCATGTCCATGATATATATTTTTTCTCCATTCCTTCTCCCGACCCAGCATTAGAGTTTTAAAAATCATTTTGGAATACCTCTGCTTTGCCTTGACTGGGACCCAGAAGATCTGAGGGTTTGGAACAGTACTTCTTGACTGACAGTGTCTTACTGTCATGTAGTTGGGAGGATGTGTCTGTCCATTGGTGTTTCATTTCTAAAAGCGAACTAGGATATGCATGAGTGCAAATTCTTTGTGTTGATTATTTCCCCCCAGAAAGTGCTACCTTTCAGGAGTTCTGTTTTAGGAGTTTCTAAAGAGAAAAAAATTGATAGTATCTTTCAAGTAACTTGTTTTATGTGACAAGATAGAACAAAGGCTAATGTGGGATACTTCCAGGAGAATATTGAGATTTTTAGCACCTGTTAGCATGCTAGGCTTTTATGCTAAATGTTGTGTAAGACACAAGTGAATAAGGTGAAGATCTTGACCTCAGTGAGGTTCAGGTCTAGAAGGGCAGACACTGCATGCCCTCAGACACTCTAATGTGGAGGAGAATAGAATTGGCTTGCAGTGGGGTATGGGTAAAGTCCCGAGTATGTAATTTCTCTCCCTGGATAACCCAGGGAAGGCTCCTTGAGAGAGGAGGCACCTGAATGAGGCCTTGAAAGATGAATGGGAATTAAATATGTGGTTTCTGTTGCATAGGAGCACTGCCCATGTGTAGTCATTTTTACAAAACGATGTTTGAAGCTTGAGCTATCGCTCTTAGTGCTTGGAAATTTGAGTAAGATGGAGCTACCCAAAGGGTTCGTTTAATGCTGATCTTCCAGATTTCCTGCCACCCACCGTTGCTCAAGTCTGAATTGTTTTTCCTGTTGATTGGATGCGCTTCGTTGCTAATTACCTCTGGGAGCATTTATGAGTCAACCTCACTTTGAGTGGAGTGATTTAGTGCAACTTTGCATTTAATCAATTAGTGGGGTGATTCAATTCACATACCAGCATCTCCCAAATATAGGTATTTTTGCTCTTGCCAAAGTAAAACTCGAGCAGGCTGCTGGAGTGAAGTGGGCTTTCAAGTCCCTCTCTCGGGCAAATTAACACCTGCGCTGGCATGTTTTGGAAAATCATTAAGTGGTTATGTGACTAAGTGTATATCATAGAGCAAATAAACTCTGTATTTATTTCCCAAACCTGAACACTTCTAACATCTGCACTGAGTCTATTTTCTCAGTCATTCTCCTTCTCCATCAAATAGCACAGTAAGGAAAGCAGAGATGGGGAGAGACAGCAGAGAAAATAAAAAGATAAGCATTCTTCAGAAACTGTTAGGTATATGAGCCAATTCCATACTAACAAATTGGTCACGGGCAAATCATTTTACTACTTAGACTTTGTTTCCTCTTCAAACATTATTACCCCTTATATTGGGTAGTAATGTAATGTCTGTGATACAAGACATTTTTAAGTATTAATTTTGAAAATAAAAATTTACTAGAGGCCCGGTGAACGGATTTGTGCACCGGTGGGGTCCCTCAGTCTGGCCTGCACCCTCTTGCAATTTGGGACCCCTCGGGGGATGTTGGAGGCCTGATGCACGGATTCGGCCTGAACCCTGCAGGCCAGGGCCTCTAGTATCCATATAAGATCTTTGGTTAATCTCTTCCCTCTCTCCTTCCTCCCCGCTTCCCTCTGAGATTCATCAGTCTGTTCCATGTTTCCATGCCTGTGCATTGAGCATCTGCCCCCTGGTGGTCAGTGTGTGTCATAGCTACCAGTCAAAGGGTCGAAAAGTCGAAAAGTCGAAAGGTCGCTTAGGCTTATATATATACTAGAGGCCCAGTGTATGAAATTTGTGCAGGGGGGGGGAGGGGTAGAGGGTCCCTCGGCCTGGCCTGTGCCCTCTCGCAATCCGGGACCCCTCGGGAGATGTCAGATAGCCAGTTTTGGCCCAATCCCCGCAGGCCCGATCCAGACAGGAGGGAGCCTGGTCCTGTGCATTGAGCTTCTGTCCCATGGTGGTCAGTGTGTCATAGCGACCGGTCAACTGGTCATTCGGTTGTTTGGTCGTTCAGTTGCTTAGGCTTTTATATATATAGAATGTAAGCGATAAAAATGAAATTTAAATGTTAATCATTATTATTATTATTAAAAGTATTATTCAGAAAGCATACAGTGGGCATCTACTCTGTGCTAAGCACTCTTTCAAGCACAAGGAATATAGCAATGAGCAAATCAGGCAAAGTCTGGCTCTTAAGGTGAAACAGACAATAAGCAAATAAATAAGTGTAAAGTTCAGATAACTCAAAAAAACTTACATATATAACTTTAGGAAACTTTCTGTGTTTTTTTTTTTTTTTTTTTTTCTGAAGGAGTATATATATACTTGCAATTACTGCTGTACTTAATTCCTAATGAGAATGGATAACTTGTCTAAACTGGATTGGTTTTTAAAAGGAGGATTATCTCAACTTTTAAAATTTACTTGACTTTTAATTCTTCCACTAACACGCCGATGTATGCACTATTTTCCTATCCATTGTACCGATGAGGACATTGGAGTCCCAGAGAGTTTCACTCACTCACACTGTCTGTGGAGGCAAACTTTGGGTTTAAACTCAGGAGTCTATACCTGCAGACTCTGCCTTTGCCCCACTCCACCTCCCGGTTGTTTTCCTAACTCAGGAGAGTGGGAATGAATAAATACGGGCAATGTGATAAAGATGTAGCTTCTCTAAGAGTAACCGAAGGACAGCTGGCCAAATATCTCTTGGCAGGTATTTTAAATCAACCAGGACAGATGGCGTCTTGTCAGCTGGTGAATTCTGTTTAATAGAATTTTATGATTTTTTCCCTTGGAGGGGCCTGCTGAATACCTGTGGATGAATACCTGGTAATCTGTTCGGCTGCCTAGAGGGAGCATGCCAGAAAATCAGAATTAATACATAGGGCTACACTTTAATATGTATCCATTGGAGATGTAGTCTCTGTGGCCAGCTGACCGGGGTTTTCTTGAGAGAGCATTGTGGGAGAGTTGGATTGGCATGGACTGCGATGCTCTTTGATAAATGCTGTGATTCTTAATTGGGATTTATTTTAACACGTTGGGAATAAATTCTTCTCTGTGAGGACACATCTCCAAAATTATAATGCAAATAAGTGGAATAATATGATTTGATATGCAAATATTTTATTTAAATACAACTTCTCATGAATGCAGCCAATGCATGAAGTGGAGCCAAGATGTCCTGATAAGCTAGGCTGGCTCAGTTCTCATGCCTACAGTCTGTTAACAAATAAGGCAGCACGGGGTTGCAGAGCAGGCATGGGGCCATGGGCCTGGGGACTCAGGTTCTAGCTCGGTCTTCACGGTTGACTTTGGAGTATATTACCTAACTTCTCTGGGCCTCAGGTCTTTAAAGTCAGAATTTTTCAGCTTGACAAGGAATTATTTTGCAAAACAAAAGGCAAATACAGACAAGCACAGAGGATTACAGAAGGAACAATGCTGTGGCTGCTCCCCAGAATCAACAAATGTTAACATTTCATCCTATTTGCTTAGAACCTTAAAAAAATTACAGAATAGCTTGAAATCCCTATGTTCCTCTCCCAGATCCTTTCCTCTTCCAATCTCCCTAAAGGCCATCACTAACATAGTTGATGAATATTAAGTTCATGTGAATGTGTGTGTGTGTGTGTGCACTTATATATTACCACATGTATATGTTTATATGTGTGCATATAGAAGAGGTAGAAGAGAGAGGGCATAGGTATAGTGACTAAGTGGGCAGTCTTTGGGGCCATACTGCCTAGATTCAAATCCCAGCTCGGATTCTTACTGGCTGTGTAACCTTGGGCAGTTTCTTTAACCTCTCATTTTTTCCATGTGTGACATAGACATTATAAATCATCCGTCTCGTAGGATTGTCCTCTGGATTAAGAGAGTTGATTCATATATAATGTGTTTCCAGTGTATTATTGGAAATACGGTGAACATTCAGTGCATATTAGCTGTTGCTTTGCATGGTTTAAAAAAATATATAAATGTCATCCATACCGTATGGATCTTTGTGAAACTTAGCATTTCACTCACCATTATTCCTCTGAGGACATATACATCTAGTTTATTAGTTTGAACTGCTGCATAACAGTTCAAACATAACACTGTATTCATCCATTTGCCTATTGATGGAAACCTGGCTTGGTTCAGATTTCTGACATTATTTTCTCTGTTCAAATGCCTGATCATTTGTCCAGCCCCATCACATAATTAATTCTTATTAAACTTATGTGGACCAAGATCCCACAGAGGTTTGTTTGTATGTTGTTTTTACTTATTACTGCTAAGCTCTGACTTCTCCCCTTTTTAAAAAAAATCTTATGCAGTTGTTGTTTTTGTTCCCACATTTATGTCCTTATGTTCATTACCATTAAACTTCATTACTATCTATAAAGGGAGAGGGTTGGCTTACATCACCACGGCCACTTGCAGCTGTTAAAAATGATGTTGGTTATTTCAGAATAGCACTGTCCAGTAGAACTTCTGTGATTATGGGGATGTTCTATAGCGAGCCTGCAGCACTGTAGCCACCAGCCACAGGTCAGGTGACTTGAGCACCTGAATTATGGCTTGTATAACGGAGAGACTGAATTTTAAATTTTATTTAATTTTAAGTATTTTAAATTTAAGTAGCTGCATGTACCTAATGGACACTCTATTGCACAGTGCAGTTCTAGAGAAAACATATCATAGTTTTAAAAGACGAAGTTGTATGTATAGAATATAGGAAGAAGCAAACAAGGGGTTAGAATGGCCTGTTCAGGGCCAGGATTCATGTACTCAGTGTTTTTTGTTTATTTAATTTTTTCTTTTCCTTACTTAATAGATTTTTTCTTTTACATTTGTTTTTCTCATGGAGAATCACCTATGTTCTAGGCACAATACTAGGTGCTAGAGATACAGCTGTGAAGAAGGCAGGCATGGTCCTGCTCTCAAGGGATTTCCTACCTGGGGTCATGGTCCCAGCCCTGCTTTCATATTAGAATCACTTAGGAAACTTTAAAAATTCTGATGCTGAGGACCAACCTTTAAGAGATTAGGATTCATTGTATCTAATGTGGGGCCCACATTGGACTTTGATAGTCTTGTAAGAACTCCACTGGTGACTCTCATTGGCAGTCAGGGTTAAGAATCTGGTCCAGGGGAAGGTAAGTGCCCTTCCTGAGAAGTAGCTGGGGAGAGGCCTGGTTAAAGTTCCACTTTGGTGGGGAGGTTTCCTGCCTGTTCTAAAGGCCTCCACTTCATGTGAGGACTTTAGATGTGATGTAACCCCTGCCCCCCAGCGCCAAGTAGGAACGACTGCCTGAAGTATGGTGGTCCAGAAAATCAGTTACATAGTCTTATTTGTTGTGTAATAGTGTCAAACCTGCAAGCGTATCAAGATAAGTTATGAACTTTATTTCCTGGAAAATGTATTATGAGTCTTCAAATTGGATTTCTCTGCCTGGCCCTTTAAAAAAAAAGAGTTTTGAGAGGGAGGGAAAAAAGGAGGGAAGAAAGAGAGAGTGAGAGAGATACATCGATCAGTTGCCTCCTGTATGCACTCCGACTGGAGATTGAACCAGCAACCTAGGTATGTGCCCTGAACAGAAATCAAACCCAAACCTGTGACCTTCCGGTTCATGGAACAACCCTCCAACCAACCGAGCCACACTGGCCAGGGCTGCCCAGTCCTTTTTTCATCTGTAGTCTTGGTCAGTTATACAGAGTCTAGAACTTGAGACTGGAACTCAGCCCCAGTGGGAGGAGAAGAAAGAGGAGCCAAATGTTTCTGAGGTTGAGAGAATATTGACTTGAACCCTTCCAGGAGGAGGAAATTTATGGCTGTGTCAGTATGACTGGATTTCATTGTGCCTAATAACAGCAAGAGCTGGTGTCTCTCAGCATGTTCATCAAGGGATGTCTGGGGCCTGTGAACAGGCTAACGAGCATCCTTGTGCAGGTTGTGGCTGGGTGTGACAGAGGGAAAGAGAGCATGCAAAGCCCACTCTGGCTTCAAAAGCTTCTGCATGTCACTTTTGTTCAAAGCAACCTCCATGACCAAGCAAGGAAGTGGCCTTCCCCCGGGAACAGCAGCAAATATTTGTGAATGTTAATACAGTTCATTATTGTCTTCCCTTCTCATCACAAATATTTGGTTCAATCTCCTTTCAGCTTACAAAACACACTCACACCCCTGCCTCTGTCTCGGGAGACCATATAAAAATCCGATCCAGTCACTGCCGTGGACTGAATGGCCAAGGATCGTGGGCTGGGTCTTTACATATGAATGCTCCTTTGTCCCCTCTTGTTTCAGATGCCCATGAACTAAAAAGGCAAGTCACCTGCTTCTCATTTACCCAATATACAATGTTATAACAGGGCTAGAATAACTTAAATCTTTTTGGAAAAGGGAAGAATGGGAGATACACAATTGCAATGATTTGGGGATTTAATGGGAGAGCTGTTACAAGAGCCCTTAGGGAGTGCGCATGTTCGTTTTCTCCCTGGATGTAGATTTCCAGTCTGTTGTTTCCCATGGCTCTTGGTTTCACCTTCTCTCCCATGATCTCTTTGGCCGCTGAAAAGCCTCGTGAATCAACTTCTTCCCTACAGAAGGTGGGGGACCCTGGTGTTGTTTTGTTTCCAGAAAAGTCATAGTCTCTTTTATCTAAGAGTAGAGGCCCGGTGCATGAAACTCATGCACTCAGGGCGTTGGGGGTTCCCTCAGCCTGGCCTGTGCTCTCTTGCAGTCCGGGAGCCCTTGGGGGATGTCCAACTGATGGCTTAGGCCTGCTCCCCACAGTTGGACATCCTTAGGCCCACTCCTGGCAGTTGGACATCCTTAGCACTTCCATGGAGGCAAGAGAGGCGCCTGCCACTGCTGCTGCGCTCCCCAGCCGTGAGCCCGGCTTCTGGCTGAGTGGCGTGTCCCCTGTGGGAGCGCACTGACCACCAGGGGGCAGCTCCTGCATTGAGCATTCCCCTGTTTGGTCGATTTGCATATTAGCCTTTTATTATATAGGAAGGACAGTGTGGCTCCATGCCTATAAAGCAAGGATAATACTGAGTCATTTTCTCATTGATTTAATTCTGGCCAGTGTAATGTACCAAGAGCCACCCTCACAATTAATGTTGATCACCTGGAACCTATCAGGTTCTCATGGATGAGCCAGAGCCTGAGCCATTTTTTTTCCAGCTGAGAGGATGCACTGGCATGACCTTAATTTGTGCAGATGTTTTAACAAGGGGTAGAGCATCCGAACCCTTGATTTGATCCTTGCCTCAAGGCTGAGTTTTGATTGGCCTGCTGAAAGTATTCCTCAGTTTTATCTTTTTTATTGTTTGGAGATGGAAAACTTGTCTTTCAATGCTACAAGTTCTGGAATTTCTGGACTCTGTTCCCTTTTATTTTAAGCTACAAGATGGCCAATTCTCTGTCTCCCCCCTCCCCCCAACCCTTGTATTAGTTTGCTAGAGTTGCTATAACAAAGTAACACAGACTGAGTGACTAAAGCGACAGAAATGTATTGCCTCACAGTTCTGGAGGCTAGATGTGTAAAATCAAGCTATTGGCAGTTATTTCCTTCTGAGGTCTGCAAAAGAAGGACCTGTTCCACGCCCCTTGCCTTGCCTTGTGGATGGCTGTTTTCTCTCTGTTTTCTTACATTATTTTCTCTCTATATGCATTTCTATGTCTAAATTTCCCCTTTTTACAAGGACAACAATTGTATTGGATTAAGGCTCACCCTAAAGACCTCATATTAACTTGTTGGCTTTGTAAAGATCTTTAACTTCAAATATGTCCACTTTAACATGTGAATTTTGGGGAAATGCAATTCATTGCAGAACACATGAAGACACATATAACCTGCTGTTTTTCAAGCTCATTAGGTACATTTTTCTCTTCCAGTTTATTTTAGATGATAGCTTTGCCAAATATTCCATCACTGTATAATGTGAATAAACATCTTTCCAGCATCTATTAACAGTTTCCTTCTGTCCCCTGCCATAAGCTGATGCCAAATATTTTTAGTTTATTGTTGTATTATTATGGTAGCATCCCAATTTTTGTAGCATCTTATGCATTGACAAGAAGGCTAGGTGTTATGACAATAAACAACCATCAAATCCTAGTGATTTCCAGTATCAAGGGTTTATTTCTTGCTCATGCCACTTGTCCATCAGAGACTAGCTACCTCACTCATCCACATTTTTGTCTCTTTAGACTCAGTGCCAAGTCTATCAGTGGGCTGACCAGTGCTGTGACAAAGGGGAAAAGAAAGGTGGAGCAGCCACTAGCTCTTTAAGCTATGGGTGAGAAGTGAGATGTGTCACTTCTGCTCAAGTTTACTTGGCCAAAGCAAGTCATATAGCCAAGCTTTAAGTCAAAGGAGATGGAGAGTACAATTCTCCATTAGCTGAGGTGTGGGGACGGGCAGGAAAAATTTGTGAGTATGATTACAGCTAGCACAATAGACTGAATATTTCTAGGAAAGTTCAGAGAGATGGTGGACAGAAGTTGACACCTTGGGACTAGGCAGATGGGAAGACTAGACAGGGGTGAAGAGAAGGACTTTGGCCTTGGTACTGAGATCTAACTGGAGTTAGCGCCAGAATCTCTTTTACCAGAGATTTAACAGGTTAACATGTAAGAATCCTTGGCGGGGGCATATTAAGCTTTGTATTCCAGAACTTCAGGTTGCAGCTCTCCCACTTAGTAGCTGTGTGACTTTTGTTCAGTTCCTTGACCTCTCTCAGTCTGTTTCTCATCTGTCAAAGAGGATAGCAGTATCACCCACCTTACAGGAATGTTTTGGGTATTTCATCTCCCCACGTGGTAACTGTATAACCTTGGACAAGGTACTTATACATGCCCTAGGTTCCTCATCTGTGAACTAGAGATACTAGTATGTTTTCTGTAAGATTGTTAAAAAGGATGTAAGGATGTAAAACACTTAACACCATTGCCTGGCTTGTAGAAAATGCTCAATAAATGAGAATTGTTTTAATTGTAGTTGCAGTTAGCCTAGGTGATACACAGTCTCGGACATACAGTGAGCATGCAGTAAATACAAGAGAATCACTTTACTGGAGAGTACAAGTCTAAGAAGCCAGAGTCAGGAAAATGGGGGCTGAAGCAGAGAAAGGGGGAGAAAAAATATGAGAGAGGGAGTTCATTGCTAATCGGGGCACACCTTTCCTGACAAGGGTTGTCCAGTCTCTCAGGATGTGTTCCTGGAGGTCACCTATAGTCACTGCATCTCCAAACAGTCCGTGCAGTCAGAGGAGGAGAGAAGAATGTATCTGTTGACTCTCACTGCCCCTGGGTCCAGATTCCCTTCATGAAGCATGTGTTCCCAGACTTCTGCATTGCCTGGACGGATGCCACGTGAGTCCTGTGACAGCTCCTGTCTCAGGGGCATCAGGGAGGCCCCAGAACAGGAGGTGATGGTGTGGCATGAAAGGAAGCAAGGCACTCTTAGAACGTGCACATGAGCAACAAGAGTAACTGGGAAGCAGCCTGCAAGGCAGACTGTGAGTGGTTGGTGGCGGCGGCTGCCGCCGGCTGCATTGCCATGGGAATAGTGCAAGTGGCCACCTAGGGCCCTCTCTGGCCTGAAATCCAAAGTGTGTGCCTCTGGGGTGTCTTTATAAACATAATCACCCTTTTAGTCTCATTTTCTCCTTTAAAGGTGAGGAAACTGATGCCCAGTGGGGAAAAAAAAAGATTTATTTAGTTGCAGAATGGAAACTAGAATCCATGTCTTCTGAAGAGTTAGTTCTGCAGTATCTTGATATGCAGATCTCCAGCTCAGTTTCAGCTCATTTTCATCAATACACATACACACACACACACACACACACACACACACACACACACCATCATCTCTGTGCTTGTCATTTACTGAAGGCTTCCCTTATATCTGGTGCTGTGTTGTGCTGGGCACTTCTCACAGGAGAATGAGGCACTGGGAGAGAAGAACTTCGAGTTGCCTTTTCTCCTGACTTTATGCTTCGTCTGCTGTGGAGGTTGGGAAGGCTAACTGTCTGCGGAGCTGAGCCAACAGGGAGGAAATGGGATGCACACAGGACGTGTGATAGCTGGAATGACTGAGGTTGTCCAGGCCAAGGGAAGAGGAAAGCAGCTGTTCCATCTCTGGCTTGAGCTGCAGTGTATTGGCAGCAGCTCTGAAATGCAGGGAGAAAAGGGATTTCCAAGGAGGACCCCTGGCTTCTCTGAATCCCATGGGACCTTAGACGTAGTTTCCTCATGGAACCAAACCATCCAAGGGCCTGGTGGCTCAGAAACTGCGAGGCACTGTGCAGGAACTGAATTACAGGCAGGTCCATGTTATGCCTCCTATCTTCTAGCAGGTGAAAGTGTTGTTGGAAGATAAGCAAACATGTAAAAGATTATTAATAATATTATCTCATGAATAGTAATAGCTAACTGTTATCGTGCTTGGCTAGGAGGGACCTGTTATACCTCCACCATCTCAACTTGGAGTTCATGAACAAGCTTTGTTGAGTCTGTGGACCTCCTGAAATTCATGCAAATCATGTGCATATGCATTTCTCTGGCGAAAGGGTCTATTGATCGATTATATTCTCAAAAATGTGCATAGTCCCTCACACACGTAAGCACTCTACTTATTGCATTTCATCCTCGCAGCAGCCATAGTTCTCAGATTAGAAAACAGACCCAGAGACGTTAAGTGGCAGAATCAGTATTTGAACCCAGACCTCTTTGACCATCAACTGAGTTCTTGGCCCACTTTGCCATGGTGTGTTCCCACAGCATTGGGAAGGGGAAACCGAGGCAAGCAGTGGTGGGCACATTCCCCCAGCTCTCATTTGTGTCCAGCAGAGCTGTGTGGAAGCTGCTTGGAGTAGAAAGTCAGTGCTGCAGGGCGAAGCCTGAGCCGTGGGCTCCTCGGCCTGGAGAGCAGCAGTCTGAGGGCGGCCTGCCTGTGGGTCCGTGAATGTGCATGACGAGGGTGACGGTGGGCAGGTGTCCCTGTGTCCACAGAGACAAGAGCCCGTGCGTGGCAGCATGAGGAGTGCGGTGCACACCTAAGGAGGACCGTCCTGCGTTCAGAATGGGGAACTGAAGAGGAGGTGTTCAATCTCCTGAGCAGTCAGCGTGGGATCTGCTGTGAGTGGTTTTGTCTGAAATCAGGGGAAGGATACAGAGACCTTACAAGGCTTCCTTTGGTCACAGATTTTCTCTGTGGTTCTAAATACACTATAGTCTCCTGATGTCCGAAGGCCAGTGGTGAGTTAATTGTTGTGTCCAGGCCTGGCTTGTCTGGTGTCCTCGGCTGCAGGCCCAGCAGGGGCACTCGACACCCACGCCACTTAGCTTTGCTGTTCCCCCGAGGAGGTCTGCACCTCCATGAGAGCACCTGGGGCTCAGATGCTCTGTGAGTCCTTTCCCACTGTGATGAGCTGCCAGGCTTGCACGGCTCACAGCACCTGGGAGATGAGCTGCTGAGATTCTGTTGTGCAGATTGAACCACATGGGGACATCATTCGATTGGGTTTACTGGGCTGATGGTCGGAGGCTGAATGAAAGAGGAGGAGAGAGCTAGAGCCCCTGTAACCGGTGGCCAGAGTGAGCTTCAAATTCTGGAGAGCGGCAGTTAGATGAGGCTAGAAGGAGGAGGGTTGCAGTAATATCTGATAATTCTCAAAAGGAATATGACTTAGGACCGTGAACAAATTCTTTAACTTCTTTGTTAAAGATCTCAATTTTCCCAGCTGTAAAACAGGGAAGCACTAGTATCCAATTCATAGGACTGTTGTAAAGATTAAAAAATAGAAGTCCTATAGAGAGATTAGTGAGTGAATGGCATGCAAGGTTCAGTAAGTGTCAATCATAACTAACATTGTTATTAATATTTTTTCCATGTTCTACTTTAAAACAGTCCATGATAAATAGTCCAAGTGTAAAAACTCAAAGTGGAAAGAAATCAAGTATGTACTGAAGCTACTGTTATCTAGGTACCACGCAATGCTCTGAATTGGAACCATCAGGAATTATAGTTTATATTCATATGTGAATTTGTTCAAAGTAGATCTTCCATGCTAGGTATAAGCTCCGTGAATTTAGGTTCTTTGTGGTGTTCAACCACTATATCCTAGCAATTGGGACAGTATTTGTTAAATAAATGAAGTAATGAAAAGCACTCAGTTGAGTAGCATATAGAGAGGTATTTATACAAAGTATAAGCAGTGTGAGAAAAGATAATATAGAGGATTGTAAGGATTGCAAATATTTCTGGTGGGGGTTGGAGGTGTGTGTGTGTGTGTGTGTGTGTGTGTGTGTATACATGACATGCATGTATGCATGCATGTGTGTATGTTTCTGGGAAAGCAGCCCAGAAGAGGATGCTCTGAGGAGCCTGGGTGGGTGGGGGGTCTTTCATCAGGTTGAGAAGCAGGCAGGGGACATTCTATGTTGAGCGCTGGTGCCCAGGAGTGCTCAGTGCCCACAGACCGAGTGAATGAAAGGGAAAGGCTCTGAGCTGCTGTCAGGGCGCTGGGTTTGCAGGCCTGCGGAGAGCAGGTGATGGGCCATCGCTGCTGGTTTAAGCAGGAGCGCTTGAGCTTACAGACACAGGCTCTGGGAGAGACTAGAATGAGCTGCTGTGGGATCAAAATTGGGGTACTTTGCTGCTTGGATTCTTCTAAGAAAATTTGCGGTTTTTCAAAGAGGCAGTTCCTCCCCGCACCCCCCACCCCCACCCCCGCCCAGGTTTTCTCCAGGAAAATTGAGTAAGAGCCTGGGCTCTGGCCTTGGACCTGGATTCCAGTCCCAGCGTGGCTGTGACCAACTTCATGACCTTGGCCATGTCCCACTTATTTCTTGGGGTATTATGAATTGCCAGTGAGGTAACATCTGGGGGAGAACTTTGTAAACTAGCAAGAGCGATGGAGATGCGAGGGATGGGCTTATTTATTTATCCCTCGGAGGTGGCACTTTAACCCCAGGAAGCAGAGCCAGACTTTGCTTCAATTCATGTATCTCTTGAAAGTGTGGTTTTTTTATTGAAGCAGCAACTCATTCAGGTGTCAGAACTGGGGGCAGAGGTTCAAGAATGCCTCCTTTATCACCTTAGAGCTGCGCTGCTCAATACAGTAGCCATAAGCCACTGCAGGTGTTTAAATTTAAATGAATGAAAATTAAATAAAATGAAAACTTCAGCTTCTCAGTTGCAGTAGCCACATCTCAAGTGCTCAGGAGTCACGCCGTGTTGGCTACTGTATTGGAAGGCACAGCAGTCATTGTGGAGAGCCCTGTGGGGGGCGCTGCCTGGGAAGGGCAGGGAGGGAGGCCAGGGCTCGCAGAGAGCGCTGGGAGAGTGCCTGTGGCTTGGCAGCACTGTCCAGGGCTGGCTGACACGGCCCAGGGAGGCCTGCAGGGGAGAACGCCCTTGGGTGAGAGTGGATGCCTGCGTCGTCCATGCCATCCTGACCCCCAGGCTGTATTTGGGGATGGGCGGGACACACACCAGGTTGTGCGGTTGCTTCTTGGGGGCCAAATGCTCACCAGAAATGAATGCTTCTCTCGGCCTCCTGCTGTGCTTTGTGTACAGCTCTTTAACTTCCCTGCAGACAATAACCAGCCACTTGTCTGGCTGTATTTACATTTTCTATTGCGGTACAGAGGCTGGGAGCTGCCGCAGGGTAAAAGCCCCTTTCCATTTCTGTCACTCCCCTGCCAGTGCCTCCTCAGAAACCTTGGAAAGTGAAAGTGACAGGGGGCCCCTCGCTCAGCTGATGTGCGGTGGGATCTGGATGGGATTCAGCTGGGTAATTGCCAGTCACGCTAATGGACCTCTCCCTCCAACTCCCTCTGCCCCAGCCTCCGCCCAGCCATTCCCTGGGCACAGAGAGAAAAAGTGACTTCCCCTCATGGTCTGCTTGATAGACAACGAGGGACGGAATGAGAAAGGAAGTTGTGGGACGGCCCAGAAAACTCAAGTGGCCTAGGTTGGACTCGCCCAGAGCTAGACAACAGGACAAAGAAACAGTAGCTCTGATGCACCCCATTCTGAAGCACCAGCCTTAATCTAGGGGGCAGATTTAGAGAGAGAGCAGTTCATTCACGCAGAAAATACTGAGCAGTTCCCCTTCACCACGCTGGTGGCAGGCAATCGCAGGCAGTTGCAGGCAGTCACCCCGGTCTGCGTGGCATTTCTATTGCTGCGAGGGAAGAGCCAACTCTTCCTGAGTCCCAACTACACCTCAGACACTGTCCCAGTCCTCTCCACCGCATAGCCACCCCACTAGATGCACGCTGGTATTACTCACCCCGCTGTTCAGAAGTTAGGTCACTTGTTCAGGGTCACTTACGTGGACGTGCGGAGCTGATCCTGGCAGCCCGGCTTCCCAGTCCACACTGGCCACCTCACCCTGAGCCTTGCTGCCGCTCTGCAGCCTGGGAGAGCCGACGCTCTATCTACTGAGCCCAACCAGCCAGGGCCACCTCTCGGTTCTTGATCAGCTCATCTATTACCTCGCAGACAATTATGCTTTGATTTCATTGGGGCCGTTAGCCGTCTCACAGGATCTTTGGGCAAGATGTTTGAATGTGAGCTTGTTGTTAATATATGGGTGAGGTTATAGTTGGCTGAACAAACATATCCCGAAAGTGTTGATTCATGAATTGATGTTGACTGGAAAGGTGGTGACCCGGGGCCGTGCTGTCTGATTTTGTATCTGGACCTTCCTGGGCTGCCACTGTTCAGCAGCCACTTGGCTGAAGGCGGCATAGCGGTACTTCCCAATCCTTTAAGTCCATGGCTCCTGGGATTTTGGTTTTCACAATCTGGTAAATTTGTAGAAAAATATGAGGATATGATACAGGATCTTCGACTTTTATTTTTGCCAAGGGTAAAGAGGTGAATATATTAACTACCATCTATTCATGTCACCAATATTTTACTAAGATATTTTCATATCAAAAAAGGAGGAAGGACATATCTCATAAGAAACAGCCCTTCCCAAGAAAGAATAATTGACTGCCTTAAACTGACGTTAAAAGAAAATAATATAATAGATGTAGTCCCAAAAATTGCAACATGAAAGTTTAATTTTCAAAATGACAATGAATGTAATTTCTGCAGGTTTCTCTATAGATTTGTCATTCTGTAGATTTATATTTGACAGTGCATCATAGCATGGAGCTTTAATGTCAGCCTTGGACTTGATTGGTTTTTTAGATGTTGTGGAAAGTTCAGATTCACATACTGGTAGCTGTGCTGACAAACATAGAAGAACAATACTCTTTTTGTTGTTAATCCCCACCCGAGGATATTTCCCATTGATTTTTATAGAGAGTGGAAGAGAGAGGGAAAGACAGAGAGAAATATCGATGTGAGAGAAACACATCGATTGGTTGCCTCCTGCATGAGCCCCGACCAGGTCCCGGGCCGGGGAGGAGCCTGCTACCGAGGTCCGAGCTCTTGACCGTAATTGAACCAGGGACCTTTCGGTCTGCAGGTCTATTCACTGGGCCAAACCGGCTAGGGCAAGAATAATACTCTTTTTTTTTTTCCCAATTTTTTATTAAGGTATTATATGTGTACATATCTTACCATTGGCCCCCCTCCACCCCACTCCCATATATGCCCTCACCCCCCAGAGTTTTGCGTCCATTGGTTATGCTTATATGCATGCATACAAGTCCTTTGATTGATCTCTTATCTCCCCCACCTCTCCCTAACCTTCCCCCTGTAATTTGACAGTTTGTTTGATGCTTTACTGTCTCTGTATCTATCTTTTTGTTCAATTTTATAATGTTCTTTATTATCCATAAATGAGTGAGATCATGTGGTATTTTTCTTTCATTGACTGACTTATTTCACTTAACATAATGTTCTCCAATTCCTCCCAGGTTGCTGCAAATGATGAGAATTCCTTCTTTTTTATGGCAGCATAGTATTCCATTGTGTAGATGTACCACAGTTTTCTGATCCAGTCATCTGCTGACGGGCACCTAGGCTGTTTCCAAATCTTAGCTATGGTGAATTGTGCTGCTATGAACATAGGGGTGCATATATCCTTTCTGATTGGTGTTTCTAGTTTCTTCGAATATATTCCCAGGAGTGGGATTACTGGGTCAAATGGGAGTTCCATTTTCAGTTTTTTGAGGAAACTCCATACTGTTCTCCACAGTGGCTGCACCAATCTGCATTCCCACCAGCAGTGCACGAGGGTTCCTTTTTCTCCGCATCCTCGCCAACACTTGTCGTTTGTTGATTTGTTGATGATAGCCATTCTGACAGGTGTGAGATGGTACCGCATTGTTGTTTTGATTTGCATCTCTCGGATAATTAGTGACGTTGAGCATGTTTTCATGTGTCTCTTGGCCTTCCTTCTGTCTTCTTTTGAAAAGATTCTATTTAGGTCTGTTGCCCATTTTTTTATTGGATCATTTATCTTCCTTTTATTAAGTTGCATAAGCTGCCTGTAGATGTTGGAGATTAAACCTTTATCAGTGATGCCATTTGCAAATATGTTCTCCCATGTAGTGGGCCTTCTTGTTGTTTTGTTGATGGTTTCTTTTGCTGTGAAAAAGCTTTTTGTTTTTATGTAGTCCCATTTGTTAATTTTCTCTTTAGCTTCCATTGCCCTAGGAGCAGTGTCAGTGAAGAATTTCTTTTGGCATATGTCTGAGATTTTGCTGCCTGTGGATTGCTCTAGTATTTTTATGGTTTCCCGTCTTATGTTTAAGTCCTGTATCCATTTTGAGTTTATTTTTGTGTATGGCGTAAGTTGGTGATCAAGCTTCATTTTTTTGCATGTATCTGTCCAATTTTCCCAACACCATTTATTGAAGAGACTGTCTTTATTCCATTGTATGTTCATGCCTCCTTTGTCAAATATTAATTGAGCATAGTGGTTTGGGTCAATATCTGGATTCTCTATTCTGTTCCATTGATCTATATGTCTGTTCTTGTGCCAGTACCAGGCTGTTTTGAGAACAGTGGCTTTGTAATACAGCTTGAAATCTGGTATTGAGATCCCTCCTACTTTATTCTTCTTTCTCAGGATTGCTGTGGCTATTCGGGGTCTTTTTTTATTCCAGATGAATTTTTGGAGAGTTCTTTCAAGGTCTGTGAAATATGCCGTTGGTATTTTAATGGGGAGTGCATTGAATCTATAGATTGCTTTGGGTAGTATGGACATTTTAATGATGTTGATTCTACCAATCCATGAACATGGTATGTTCTTCCATCTGTTTACGTCTTCCTCTATCTCTTTTTTCAGTGTCCTGTAGTTTTCCGTGTATAGGTCTTTTACCTCCTTAGTTAAGTTTATTCCTAGGTATCTTAATTTTTTTGGTGCGATGGTAAATGGGATTGCCTTTTTAGTCTCTCTGTCTGTAAGTTCACTATTGGTGTATAGAAAGGCCATAGATTTCTTGGCGTTAATTTTGTATCCTGCTACATTGCCGAATTCATTTATTAAGTCTATTAGTTTTTTGACGGAGTCTTTCGGATTTTTTATGTACAATATCATGTCGTCTGCAAATAAAGACAGCTTTACTTGTTCTTTTCCAATTTGGATGCCTTTTATTTCTTCTTCTTGTCTAATTGCAATGGCTAATACTTCCAGTACTATGTCAAACAGGAGTGGTGAGAGTGGGCATCCCTGTCTTGTTCCTGAAGAACAATACTCTTAATGCTATTTCACTTGATTAGAATATTTCACAGTATACAAAGAGAGGCTGGGAAGCAAATCCCCCACGCCTAAGCCACATACACGCACGTGTCTGGCCTGACACACACACAGCCATTCTGCCTTCTTTTCCTCAGGGTGCAGGGAACAAGCTGTGGTAGCTGGTGGTGAGGTGTGCAGGAAGGATGCTGATGGGTGAAGGAGGGATGTTTTAGGTGTGGGGGGGATGCTCTCACCTAGGGGGCTCCTCCTACCTGGGGTGCCCAGGCACAGGCCCTAATCGTCTTGAATGAGGGAGGCAGGAGAGGAGCTGAGAGGAATGAGAGGGGAAACCCCGAACCCTCCTTCTCCTACTCCCAGCCATTTCAGATCCTGTTTGAAGTCCCCTATTTAGGAACTGCTGTTGGAGAAACAGCTCCTTCCCTGGGTTCTCAGTGTCTCCATGGGCTGGAAGCAGGAACTGGGATTTCACAGGGATTAATAGAAGGTTCTTCCCAGTGGTTTGGAGCTCAGCTCCACAAGAACAAGCCTATGATGAGGGCAGTCCATGTGGTAAAGGCTGGGACTTTTAACGGACTTGAGTTCGGACTGAGCATGAAGAACCTCTGCCATCTAGATCGTGTGCTAGGGCAGGGTCATTTTGCATGGATAATATTTTTTTTTGGGGGGGGTGGGGGGTTCTTGTGTTTTGTGTATTAGCAGCATCCCTCTCCTAACCCACCTGTTACCAGTAGCACCCTACAGGACAAAACAAAAAAGATCTCCAGACATTGCCCAATATCCCCAGGGGAGCGGGCAAAATGCCCTTAGTTAAGAACCACTATCCTGCATATGCCATGTGGGGAGCTGTGTTCGGTTCTGGGCTCTCCATTGTGCGAGGGACAGTCACACTCTGGGTTACCACGTCTGGAGGAGTGGGATGGACCAGGGGGAGGTGCACAGCAGCCTTGTCATTAGAACGCTGGAGAATATTTAGACTGGAGTGTTTAGACGGGAAGAGAAAGGAACCGGGTGATGATGTGTGTTGGAGAAGGACAGCCCAGCTCTAAATCCTTCCCTCCTCTCTTCTTTTTCTTCCTCCAATATTTATTTTTCTTTGTAACTTTTCCCTATCATCCCCCCCTTTTTCTTTTCTCTGGCTTCACTTACCTTCCCATCAACTTTATATAGCTACTAGAGGCCCAATGCATGAAATTTGTACAAGAGTAGGCCTTCCTTCCCCCGGTTGCCAGCACCAGCTTCCCTCTGGCACCCGGGACCCGGGCTTCTCTCACAGCCTTGGCTTCCTCTGGAAGGTCATCCGGACTAATTAGCATATTATGCTTTTATTATTATAGGTTTTTATTGTGATGAAATATATGTAACAAAACTTGCCATTCTCACCATTTTAAGTATATAATTTGGCAGCACTGGTGCAACCACCACTGTTGCTGTTCCAAAAATTTTCATCACTCCAGACAGCATCCACTGAGTTTATTCTTCTGCCCCATCACTGGGCACAGAGCCTTGCTGTAGTCCCTGACCTTGGGTGAATCCCATCCCCCATGCTCAGCAGGGATGGTGAGACTTGGCTGCTGACTTCGGATACCTATTATTGGTCTCAGCTGGGCTCTGTTTCCTCTCAGTTCATGCATATCCTAAATGCCTTCATACCCTATATTCCCAGCAGGTGTTCCAAACCATTCCAGTGTTCTTATTTGGCCCCACCCCATTATCCTCCTCTTATACCATTTATAATCTTGCCTTTCTATCACTACAAATTGAGTTTACCTAATATGAATTTATTAAGCTCTTTCCCCTCCAGAATTTCACCCTATCACTATCACTTCTCCTTTCAGCTTTGTCTGGAGGGTCATTTTTTTTTTTTTAAATTTCTAAAGCTCATTGTCCCACCTGAGACTATGGTCATGTCTCTTGCCTCCAGCACCTGGTGTGAGAGCCATGCCCTCACTTTCTTGACATTTTGGTAAGCTCCTTCTGCTTCTTCTTAACAGGCTGTGTTCGTTCGGGCTGCCATAACAAGAACCGCAGCTTACACAACAAAAATTTATTTCTCACCACCAGTCTGAAGGCAGGGAAGTCCAAGATCAGGGTGCCACCATGGTCAGGTTCTGTGCTCGATGGGCCACAGAGATGCTAGTGGATAGGTATCCAGCAGGTGCCTGCAACGGTTGGTTGAAGTCAGAGCTGCACCCCTGCTGTGGCCGGGGACCCAGCCCCTTGCAGGAGCAGAGTGTTTCTACATTTAAGTAGGAGGACAACTGTTATTCCAATTACTTCACACTTTGCCTCATGGCCCCTAGTTATCCTTGCTTCACCCAGAATCCACAAAATCTCTCAAGAAAATACCCATCTCCTGTGTAATCTTATCCCTCGAGAGGAGATGTAGAAGCTTAAACCCTGCCCAAGGGCCTGGGGAGGAGGGAGCAGACATCATCAGCAGACATCTCCATCTTCAGGCTGCCGTCCCAATAACAACAAAAACCCTTCTGTTTTCCTCTCCAGTTGCCAAACAGAAGTGCTATACATACACTGAGTGGCCAGATTATTATGATCTCTGAACCATAATAATATGGTCACTCAGTGTATATCCTATATAATGAAAGGCTAATATGCAAATTGTCCCTCTACCAGGAGTTCGACCAGCAGGCAGGCCAGCCAACCGCCCATGTCCCCTCCCCCTGGCCAGGCTGGCCGGACCCCACCCATGCACGAATTCATGCACCGGGCCTCTAATATATATATATATATATATATATATATATATATATATATATATATATATACACTGAGTGGCCAGATTATTATGCATTCAGAGATCATAATAATCTGGCCACTCAGTGTATATAGTGTGGGGTGGGGTGGGGAGTGGACCTGTGGGGTCTGGGCCTCTGCTCAGCCGACCACCAGGCCCTCTTACACCAACCAGAGAGGAGGTATAATACTCCTCTCTGTTGAGAAACGTCAACATTTTCTGTACCATCTGTGAAAACGAAAGGTTTAGGCTGCAGTGCATGTAGCCTAATGTTCTCAAGTGCGTGTGACCCATCCTTTTGGTTCACTTGACTAACCTGTAGCGTGTGACAGGTTTAATTCTCTGCTTAGGTGGGTGTAGGGTGCCACCTATCAGCCGGTTCAGAGTTGTGACTGGAGAGCCCCAGAAACATTTGGGTGCACACTGATGTTGGCACAAATGCAGATCAGCCTTATGTCCCAGGCTATGAGTGCCCAGACTTTATCTGGGAAAAAGTGGATTTGAAGTGTGTTGTACTGTCTCTGCCCTCAAAGGTCTGGGTGGGAGGAGGCAAATGGAGTGTAGAGGAAATGCCCAGCTAATTGAGGAGAGCTGGGGTGACCCATTTGGGCTCAGAGTGACTGAAGTCTGCTCCCAGATCTACCAGGCAAGACCCTGAGAGTTCCCAATTGAGATCCTTTGACTTAAAGACAATATTTCTCAGGATTTCAAGCACTGTTGATAGTGGTAGACATGTGACTGAATTGGGGATATTTTTATCCTCCTTCTTTGTTTGTTTTTACACTAAGCCCAGAGTTTGGTGTCTAACCCCATTCAACAGTGTGTGTTAAAGACTTAAATGCCAGGTGCCAAATTCCATGCTTCATCTGGCCTCCGAAATATCAGGTCTGAAGGAAGGAAGGCTCAGCTCAGCCCCTTCAAATGGGCAGCTCCTCAGGGTGCCAAATGCTGCTATTGTGTATTGTCCTGTGGGAATAAAAATTAGCTGTGTTTCATGAGTGTTCAAGCTGCTGCCTTCTTTATCGGCCAAAGATTCAGACTCAGCTTATTGCTGCAAGTGCAAACATATCTGGCTTCCGAGTGTGAGTGTGGGGCGTGGAGTGGTAGTGGAGGAAGAATTGTATTTTCCCTCTGCACCTAACCACCTATGAATTGCCTGATGTCATGACGTGTCAGTCGTTGGTGAGGTGTAGTTTAATGCAACATGAGATTAGATAAAACAATATGACCAAATTGACCCCGTCAGAACCTACAGCCTCAATGTGGTAGCCACCTGGGCTTCACATTGGTTCTAGTTGCTAGACGGGGGTCACAATTCAACTCTCCTTGGTACCTTGGAGTATCTGGGTGAAGTTAGAAAACAACCCAGACTTGTAATTTCCCAAAATAGTTATCACTGTGCATCTGCACAGTAAACACAAGAAATCAACATATGCTTAAGCGTTTGCATTCTGATTTTCTTGCTGATACCAGGGTTCATTTTCTTGAGGAGTGCTAGAAATGTGTTTCATAGTCTCAGCCTAATCATCGATTGATCTGTCAGGCTCCTCGGACAAACCCACAACTTTGGACGTTTTGGCAAACAGCTCATCCAGGAGGTCGAACTCTCAGTCCTCTGCGTTCTAGGCAAGGGATGGCTTTAAGATGTCTTTTTGCTTTTAAATAGTTCGAAACCACCTGGGGGAGAGGGGTGAGAAATCGTATTTGGAAGAAAACTCAGAGAGCCAGCTGCATGTGTGATAGAACAAGTTGCTTATAGATTCGCTTGAAAAAAATGAAACCTTGAAACTTGAGGACTGCGGTTCCTGGGCCACGTGATAAATGGTGATAGTTTGTGGAGCCGCATGTTCCTTCCCTCTCTTTTCACATTTATTTCTTTGTGAGGCAGACCAGAGTCTGAACTTTGAAGGGGCTTGACAGCCTTTGCTGGGGAGAGGAAACTTCTCCAAAGAGCACCTTGTGAGCGCTTTCAATATCTTGCCAGGCGGGTGCAGTCAGGGGAGTGATTTTTTAAGATGTCAGGTTCTATACTTTATGCACTAGTTTGTGGTTCTGATTGTGTCTCTTTGAGTCAATTGTTTGACATGTGGTTTCAAGCCAGTTGCCTAGTGAGCAGAGCGCCCTTTGGTTGTTTTGATTTGTTCCCTAATTGTTTGGAAATGTCCTCGTTAAAAGACCAAGTAAACACGGTTTCAGGTGTTGTGCCTAAGGCAGGAATGATGGGAAGTTGGGAGGGGAACCGGGAAGATGGGAAAACCCTTGTGGTCCTCTGAGATCAAAGCCTATCCCAGAAACAAAGGCTGTCAGAATACAAAAGCTCTTTGTACACCAAGCACGTCTCTGGTTACAGATGAACCCTCTCCAATAGCTGCTATCAAATTTGTCATATTTTATTCATGAGTTGTGGTGTGCCTGGGTGAAATAAGAAAAGCAAAGCTCCAAATCATCATCATGGCATAAGAAAAGATAAAATAGTTATTATTGTGACATTTTTGAAGAATTCTTAAATCTCTCCAATAATTCCTTTGAAAAAGTTGCCGGGAACGACAGGGTGTGTGGCGTGTATTTATGCCGGTTGGGGCTCCCGGGCTCAGTTCCACGCGGACCCACACCGACAGGCTCTGCATATGGTGAATACGAGCATAATTAAGGAGAGGCCCCAGCAGTAGTTACACAGAAATAGAAACGCTGACAGGCATCTTGGCATCTATCATGCTCACATTACTACTATGTGGTTGATCAAAAGAGTGCATTCTCCTGTTTTTATCCTTTTTTTTTTTATGAGATGTGGGGTCTGGATTGGTGTGGGGAGATTGGGGGGAATCCTGGCAGGAAAAGCCCACTTAAAAGTATGCCTACGCCCTGTCGATGCGGGACAGCAGCAAAGAGTTTAGGAAAGAAGCTGTGGGTTCACATCATGAATTTGAAAAGTAAGCTGCAGCACTTTTTTTAAAAAAAAGATACATCAACCTCACGGAACAATACAACCAAACAGACCAACTATTGTTCTGTAGGCTTCCTCTGCTGACACGGGGCTAGACTATTCCTCATTGATGAACTAATTTATCCTGAGACACCTATCAACCCACGACTTCTTATGCTCATGGCCAACCCTCTCTGCTCCAAATTGTTTATGGTTTTAGTGTAAGATATTTATTCACTTGGGATTTATTTTCATCACGCTGGGTTCTACCCATCTGTGGACACTGCTGGATTATGAGCTACTTGAGAAAGCTGGTGAGAGAAAGCCTTCCCCCTGTAGTCTCTGCATGTGCCCCATTTTCATGGAGGAAAGTGACAGTGACAGATCTTTTCAAAGCTGCTCATTAGTTGATTGAATGTATTTGTCATGTAGGTTCTGTGATAACAGACATCAACTCTATCTTTGTTGCTATTGAATGGAAGAGAAAGTGGGTTTCAGAGGGATTACAGGACCTGTGGCTCAGATACTCAGTGTCAGGACTGATAGTGGAGGCCAGATCTTCTGACCCCAAATTCCACGTTGACACAGGGCAATGTTACCCAAACTTTTTCAGATCATGCCACACACACACACAAACACACACACACGGCTATATGTATATGTTATACTGGAGAAAAAGGGCTGTTTTTGCCAAAAATGCTCTGACTGGTCACTTGAAAGGATGAGGGGATCCAAACCTCAGACCTGTTGTTACCAGGGCCCAGCAGCATCTGCTAAGTGCCTGGGTGAACCAGGAAGGAGATCAGAGGGAAGGGAATAGAGGGGGGTTGTGTGGGGCCTGTGTATAGAGGGTGTGTGATATTAGCACAAGCTAGAGATGTGCTGGGGAGCAGCCACAATCCAGATGCAGAGAGGGTCAGCCCGGTAACAACTGAGTGGTATATACTAGCAAGAGAATGCCAGCACTTGGTGACGTCATGCATTGTGCCCATCTCCTCAATGCCAGCGTTCACTGCATGCTGCCTGTGGGAATGTGTTGCCAGGTCATCAAATTTTTTTACTGGACTTTTATGTGAAATCTCCCAATTTTTATACTGTATTCCATTGACTCCAAGGTACACACACCTATTCATGTTTTCATAATTATGTAATAAACTAGTGTCCTGGTGCACGGATTCATGCACATTGAAAGGAAATTAATTAGAAGAAATCTTTTAATATCGCTATTTGTGTCTTGCCAATGAAAAGAAAATAGGATTCTACTGAGTCTCCTATCTACTTACTCCAGGACTTCTGTGATGATCAAATGAGATGAGGCATGGGAAAATGCTTCACAAACATTTGGTTAAACTATAAAATGTTTGCACCTGGCTATAAAGCAAGTTGGGTTCCTGGGCTGAAGAAACTCCAAGGACACTAGTCGCTAGGGAGAGGAAGCCAGGCGTTGCTATGTGACATCATTACCTGTCATCCACAGCCACCGTTTTCGGGCTGGGCTGAGCTGTGGGCCGCATTTTGCACCACGGGGTCTTGGCAGCATTGGCTGTGATTTGGTGGGGTGTCACTCTGGGGTGGTGGTGGGGCCTGTGTCCCACTTGGGGGAAGCCGAGTGTTGGTTCCTTTACATCAGTGGTTCTCAACCTTTCTAATGCCGCGACCCTTTAATACAGTTCCTCATGTTGTGGTGACCCCCAACCATAAAATTATTTTTGTTGCTACTTCATAACTGTAATTTTGCTACTGTTATGAATCGTAATGTAAATATCTGTGTTTTCCGATGGTCTTAGGCGACCCTGCTAGCGGTTCTCAAACTGGTCGCCTAAGACCATCGGAAAACACAGGTATTTACATTACGATTCATAACAGTAGCAAAATTACAGTTATGAAGTAGCAACGAAAATAATTTTATGGTTGGGGGTCACCACAACATGAGGAACTGTATTAAAGGGTCGTGGCATTAGGAAGGTTGAGAACCACTGCTTTACATGATAAAAGTGATTCTGTAGATGTAATTAAGTTAAGGATCTTCAGGTGAGGAGATGACATGGATTATCCAGGTGGGCCCAATGTAATCGGAAGCGTCCTCATGAAATGGAAACAGAAAGGTCATATAGAGAGGAGGTGAAAGCAGAGGATGGTTGGTTATGAGATGTTGGCTGCTGACATTGAAGATGTAGGAGGGGGATACAACCAAGGATAGCTGGACAAGGCAAGGAAGGGAATGACTTTCCTCTAGGACCTCCAGAGGGAGTGCGGCCCTGTACAACCTTGGTTTTGGTCCAGTGAAACCCATTTTAGGCTTCTGACCTCCAAAACGGTAAGTTAATAATACATTTATGTCGTTTTAAGCCACTGAGTTTGCAGTAATTAGTTGTAACAGCATCAGGAAACTAATACAGGCAGCTATTTGAGGATTTAAAGTAAGGGATGAGGTGATTGATACGTGTCTTGATTTTGAAAAAGGTCTCCTTGATTCTCCGATTGATACAGGGGATAGAGAGTCTGAAAGTGGGGAGAAGAGGGAAGAGAAGAAGGGAAGAGAGGAGGAAAGACACAAGTGGAAGCAAGTTGACATACGGTGTTTGCTGCTGTATTATAGTCAAGAGGATTGAGGGTCATGGTGGTGATGGAGGTGGCGCTCAGGCTTGCTGATAAATGGAAGTGCTCGGAGGCACCCTGAGAATTAGGGAGCAGGCAGAGGAGGACATGAAAGAGTTTTAAGATGATCCCAGAGCTACAAGGAAAACTGGAAGAAAGTGCCAAAAAGACAGAGTGCTTCAAAAAGGAGAGAGAAGAACTCTGTTTTCGAGGTTGCCAGAGGTCTGTTAGGTGAGGATAGAGAGCTGGCCATTGGGCTTGGCACGATGCAGGCTGTAAGATGGGTCAGCATGAGTGGTACTAACTACTGCCTGGATGTCTCTCTCCAGACCGAGTCAGTCTCATTCACCACAGTACGGAGCCTGCCACAGAGAATGTGCTCTGCAAATAAGTTGGAATGGATGAATGATTGGATTTTGAAGTAGGGAGGGAAAACCACCCTTAGTTGTGTCTCCAGAAGCTTCGTGGAGTTAGAGGTGTTGGGTTGGGCCTTGAGAGACGGACAGGGTTTGGATAGAAGTGGAGATGGTGGCTGGAGCTTCAGGTGGGAGGAGTTGAGATGAGATTACATGCCCATGGAGCTCCTCACCTGTGCCCAGCACTCAGCAAGCTCACCCTGGGGCCCGAGAGGGCTTTGCTGGAGAATGAACTAACAACCATTCTTGGAGGGGGTAGATCAGGGAGCCCAAAAGAGTATCTGCTGGCTAAGTCATACCCACATAGACTCCCTGAGAACTTACCAGACACCCTTTGACATGAATTATCATGAAGACACTGTTTGATACACTATTTAATTTACCAAACACTGACTCAGTGTTGTTAACCCTAGGACAGTGGTCGGCAAACTCATTAGTCAACAGAAGTGGCAAACCGCGGCTCGTGAGCTGCATGTGGCTCTCGAGCCGCAGTTTGCCGACCACTGCCCTAGGACATGCAAGAGCCAAGTTACTTGCAGGAATGATCAAAGACCAATTTCTCCCCAAATTGACATTTTCATTTCTTTAAAAAAGCTTCAGTAAATGGGGATTGTAATTTTTGCCCTTGATCATAGATTTTGTTTGGGAGGGCTGTAGGAAAAATTGGTGGAGAGGGAGCCAGTAGCCAGGAAGCCATTGGCAGTTGAGTTCAGGAGCAAGCCGTACTTCCAATGAGTCTTTTTAAGGGTGACATTAATGCTTAACTTAATTGGAATAAAATCTCTAAAGAAGAGGTCAGTTTTCAAGTGTGCAAGAAATCACACCCGTAGCTCCCTCCCTGGACAGATACACCCTGGAGCTTCGGCTCACTGGAGTCTCAGGTGTCCAGAGAGCTTTACTGCCCTTCCCCTGCTCAGGGTTGAAAGGCCAGTAATTGCAGTTTCCCCAGCAGCTGAGAGCACAGACACCCTGTGGCCAGCACAGATAGATAGCTAGGGAGACCTCCCTGGCAGTGACTCTGGAACTAATTAGCTAACAAGGCGTGTAATTAGATCAATGCACGTGAGGTAAGAGCTGATGATGTGCTTTTTAGGACAGCGGATATAAAGGAGCTGCAAAGAAAGCGTTGCATTGAGGAGTTCCACATTAGTAATCCTGTTGGAAATATTCAGAATACCAGTAGTGACAGAGAAAAGAACCTCCTCCAGCAGCCGTGGCCAGCGTGGGCCCTAACCCATGGTCAGTATCAGGCTAGGGATGGAGTGGTGGTGAGCAGTGACGGTACCTTGTTCACCACTTGGTTACTGCTGGTTTACCTGGGACTGAGGCTGCTTTGTGATGACTCTCTGTTGTGGAAAGTTGTAGAAAATATTTTCCCCCCTTCCCATAGCATAGGGAGAGAGATTCCCACATTACTTTCTTGGCATATACGCTGAGTGGCCAGATTATTATGATCTCTGAACGCATAATAATCTGGCCACTCAGTGTACTTCTCTTGAGTACCTCATTTATTTGATATCAAAGATACTATAAATCATGCACCTGATCAGTTTTCCCCTTTGCACTGGCTGATAGAAAGCTCAGGGTAAATAGGTGGTTGATCTCCAGCAAAAGTCTAGAATACTTTTGGTACCCATTTGAGATACAAATACACTGAGTGCCCAGATTATTATGCGTTCAGAGATCATAATAACCTGGCAAATCAGTGTATAGTGACCAGGCCTGCCCTAACCTAATAGGCCTTTTATTTCTGCAAGCATACCCTCTAGCTGCCCTCTTGTCCTCCTTCAGCTCATTTGGAGAGAAGAGACTTGCCCATTTGAAGCGTGCCAAGCCCTCTCCTTCTCCCTGGGTGCAGATTTTGCAATGCAGAGCCCCCAAACCCTCAATGTAATCGCAGGCATCCTCACCTCTGACCCCTGGGACCCCAATAAAGCAGATTTTACCTCCCACCCTACCCTCATTCCCTACTTCTCATTCATTCCTTCACCTCTGTCTGAGATGTAATACTGCCCTCTTGGTCCCCAAGTGCCAAATTTGTGCAGTTTCTAGGGTAAGATATCGCTGAGGCCACCAAAGTAATTTCTCATCGAGGCTCCGACAGTTTGCTAATTAATATGATTTTGGTCACTGCAGCCTGTGTTGAAGTTGAACCAATTTCCCAGAGGTGGAAAGTCAGACATTAATCCACTAAACCAACTAAATTACTTGCATGTGAGAGAGAAGACAATTTCATCAGGAGTATTTTCCTGTGGTTTGACATCTTAGCTTTGCAGGTTGTGGACTTTTAAGAGCATTTTTCTACTCTGATGACAGGGGAGCCCGGATTCCCGATAGAGCAGTTATGTAATTAAGATGCCTTAAGTTAAACACACGCTTGAGCTGTTTGCATGTCACCATGAGGGGATGCCAGCTCTGTTTTGAAGCTGAGAAAAGAAGTAGCCAGCGCTGGTTTCCCCAGAAAAGTCGCCTTCTGCTTCTCCATCTTTGCCCGAGAACCCGGGAGCTTACCTTTGAAACGTTAGCTGTTCACCCCAGTAATTGCTCCACCCTCTAATTTAATGAAAACCTATTAAACGGAAACAATAATTAAAATGCGACATCATCTCTGTAGGAGGCTTGCATATTAAAATTACTGTGCATTTCAATGCGGGCAGATTTTTATTCTTGAAACACAGAATTGGAAGCAACTTGTAAAAATGATTTATAATGAATAATCATGAATTAGCTTGGCGGTTAAAATGATACCCTACTGTTTACTATTGAATCTGAGTAGACGTGGCAAGGTCAAGGCCAATACCACATTTAAAATGTCTCTTTCATGCCTGAGAATTGGGACTGTGCCCCGAAGGGAAGTAATTATAATTAGGTCAGCCCACCGCTCCGGTTTTTAAGCAGGCTAGAGAACAAACTTTAATATATGGAAGAGTTTTGGGTCCTTGGGGTCCTGGAGGAGGGGTGCCCCTTAGGGAGGGGACACCTGGCTTTGGAGTGGAAATGGAGTGGACAAGTTTAAGGATTATTTCCTGTCTGGGGACTAGAGAAGCCACGCAGAAATAGTAAAAAGAGCTGCAAAACTGGAGTCAGAAGCTCTGTCTCTGCTACTTATTGGAGGTGGGATCTTGGGCAAGTCACTTATCTTCTATAAGCCAGCGATTCCTTCTCTTTCAAGTGAGGCTATCAGTGCCTGTCCAATGGGCTCCTATGACTATGAAATGCCCTCGTGTGTGAGAACACGTTGGCAAATGTTAAAGCTCACACTTTAGGGTGTCGATTTCTGAGCCTGCTTTGCAAAGCTTCTCAGAAATGTCCTAAAGCGAGGTTGGGGGAGGGGAGATACTCATTGAGCACAAGCTGTGTGCGAGTCATGGTGCACATATGCTTTCATTCCTCCTTACTGAACGCTACAGGATGGGTGGTTTTACTACCGTGTTGCCGGTGGGTGAGGCAACTCATGCGTGAAGGAAGGAAGCTGAGTTATCCAAGATCTCCCAGTTTCTCTGGGGGAGCTGTGTTCAGACACTGGTTGAGCTGAGCTAGATGGACGGGGCTGAGAGACAGAGGTTCATCTACTCTCTTAGCATCTTTCAAATACACAGCACGGTACTGTGCACGCTAGGCACCATGTTGTACATTACACCCCCATGACTTATCTCCTAACTGGAAATTTGTACCATTTGCAATGCAGTCTTAATATGCAACCTTTTCACCACTCTTTCCTTTTCTGTTCTCCTGCCCTGTGGTTCAGGTAGAGCTGGCATCCCTGCTTTACCTCTCTCTCAGAGGCGTCCAGCTGAGATGGGGGTGGAGGGATGAGGGTTAGGGGGAGACTAGATCACTGGAATGTGGGGAGGCAGCCTAAAGAGAAGGAGTGGTTACAGTTTGCTGATTTCTTAGTGACAGGGGGAGGTGGGGCTTTTCCTATCTGGCATTTTAAATGTTTATGAGCAGAGCTCAGCTGCCTCACCAGGCCTGCCTAATTAGTAAAATTATGGGGGTGCTGCAATCTCTTTTGATTGAATAACATAGTAATTACAAAAATGATTACTATCGTGTGTCATAGGGTTCCTTAGGTTTAGTCCCCTGATGGAGGAGTTGGGGACTCTCAGCTGGCTTGTTTATTCCTTAGGCAGCTCATTATTTTAATGCACTGTTTCTCAACAAGTTGGGGTTATAGTTGAGTGTCATTGGTAAACCTCTTTTGCTGTGTTCTGGTCCGGACTTTGGAGTCAAGCCATATTAATTATTAATGTAATGGACCTTTGGTAAAGCTCTACCATGTGCCTGGCAGTGTGCAGTGCAGGGGTCCTCAAACTTTTTAAACAGGGGGCCAGTTCACTGTCCCTCAGACCGTTAAACACCCCATGTGGCCCGCAAGCCGTAATTTGAGGACGCCTGGTGCAGTGTATGGGGTAGTACATACTGGGAAACCATTCCTGGTGGAATATCCAGTCTGGTGGGCATGGTAGCCATTAATAACACGATTACATGCATGAAACCTTGATGATGATGGAAATACAGTGAAACAATTCAGGGAACCCGAGCTGGCCTGGGGCAGTCAGAAAAAGCCCAAAGGAGCGACAATTAAGCTTGCACCCAAAGAAGAGGAAAAGAAGAGAGAGGTCACTGCCGATAGGAATGCACCAAGGTGGGGAGGAGCACGACCCTGGAAAGAAGGAAAAGGCTTGTGTGGCTGGAGTGTGGAGTGTGAGGGGGTTGGGGAAGCAGAAAGAGAAGATGATAAAAAAAGTAAGCAGGGATGCCAGGTGAATGCCATGGAGAGTCAATTTTGTCTTCATTTACTTACCTTAAGCCTGGGTAAGCCATAAAACTTCTCTGTGCCTCAGTTTCTTCACCTGTAAAATGGGGAGATGTTGATATTTAGCTCACAGAAGTGTTATACAAATAGACTGTTCATAAATATTTTCTGAGTGAATATAATGTGTCAGGTCCTGGGCATATGATGGTGATTTGTCCCTTTTTTCACACCCCAGCACCAAGTTCACACATGTGGGTGACCAGCAGATGTAGCACAGTGAAGTGGTGTGTGGAACCAGCCTGCCACATTGGGATCTCAGCACCATGGCTTCCTAGCCCAGTGTCTTTCAGAAAATTACTTCAGTTCTGTAAGCCTTAGTCTTTCTTGTCCGTAAAACAGGAAAGGTAATAAAGTATTGTAAGGGAAATGATATGTGCAAAACAGTTAGCTTGCACTTGGCACCATAATAAGCCATACACGTTTGCTTTTTATCATTCTGGCTTCTAGAGCTAATAGTGGTTTAATGGGATGCTATTGTGAACTTGTTAGTGGAGACAGAAATTCCTACATGTTAAGTGGGAGTCTCCTGGCATCCCCACCAGTTTCTAATTGTGATTTCTGCTGCTTTGAAAGCTGCTTGGATCAATAACATCTGACGTTCTCAAAGAAAGGCTGCAGAACCTAACAGTGGGACACATGTCCCCCTCCCTCCTGACAACAGGACTCGCCCGTGGATACTTGGCAGGTTCTGAAGTGGCAAATTTCCACTGTATTCAGAAATGAAAGCCAACAACCATTTCAAATGAACAAGTGTTGCTTTACCGTTTGTGGCCAGTCTTACCACCAGCTTACATGGGACTCAGGCTAGGAGCCTGTGCTATGTCCTATATCAGGATTCTGCCTTGGGCTGAGGTCCTTGGTGTAAAAGTGCTATAATTGCTAAGATGTTGCCTGGATTCCCCATCAGTCAGAGCTGAGGTGGGCGGCCCTGGTGTGTTTGTTTTGTCATGTTTCTGGTTGCTGCTGCGTTTGCTTGTTCAATTCACCAATTGTTGGAGAGTTCCTTTCAAGATTAAGTTGAGAAGCCCAGCAGGTGTGGCTCAGTGGTTGAACCGTGACCTATGAACCAGGAGGTCATGGTTCAATTCCTGGTCAGGGCATATGACCAGGTTATGGGCACCATCCCCAGTAGGGGGGGTGCAGGAGGCAGCAGATCAATGATTCTCATCATTGATGTTTCTATCTCTCTCTCCTTCTCCCTTTCTCTCAGATATCACCAAAAATATATTTAAAAAAAAGAATAGGTTGAGTAGATGCTTTCCTGCTGGACTTTTAGTGAGCGATATGCTTGCAGAGAAAGAAAAATGCAACAAGGATAATGGGAAGCACGTGGGTGTTCACATCTGCAGAGTGATCCCTCAATGAAGGCCCTCTTCTCCCCCTCTCTCCTGCTTGGTAAATGCTCATTCATCTTTTAAAAAAATATATTTTATTGATTTTTTTACAGAGAGGAAGGGGGGGATAGAGAGTTAGAAACATTGATGAGAGAGAATATCGATCAACTGCTTCCTGCACACTCCCTACTGGGTATGTACCCACAACCAAGGTATATGCCCTTGACCGGAATCGAACCTGGGACCCTTGAGTCCACAGGCCAACGCTCTATCCACTGAGCCAAACCAGTTAGGGCTCATTCATCTTTTTTGACTTAGGCTCAAAGATACATCCTCCACAGATGTCATTCCCAGTCTCCACGGGCTCCCTCCTTCCTTTGTGCATTGCCCCCACTCTACCTGTTGTCACCAGGTAACGTCTTACTTAGGAAGCCATCCTCGAAGGCAGAAATTGCATTTTTACTTTCATTTCCCTGGTGCCCAGCACAGTGCCTGGCACAAAGGAAACACAAGTATATGCTTGTCCACAATGAAAATAATACCCATTGCACCCTAGGAATCAGGGGAAAGAGAAATGAAGTTGCCTGTATCTTAGAGAAGAGTGCGAGTACCTTTGTTTAATTTCCTCTCTACTGCGCATCTCCTCCCTTCTTCACTCAACACTGTTTTACTGATGCTTAATCACTACATTAGCATTTTTAGTGTTTGTTTAAAAATGACTAGGTAGAGCTGCCTCATCCCAGGAAAGAAAAAGCACTTAACCCGTGCTGCGGAGTTAGCACTTCTCAACTCAATCATGCAACACCTCTGGGTATCTGAAACTACATTCCTTTTCCCCCTCTTTTAAAAATGTAAAGTGTTCACCCAAAGAGGTGGTTGTGTGGGAAATTACTGCGATGCAGTGATAGACTTCAAGTGCACTCCCAGAGGTCACAAAACAAAAAGCTTCACGGACAGACCAAATTCAAATGTTTGAATCATTTCGCTTATGAAAGCAATTAAAAATATCCAAGAGGAAGTAAGGGAAAGCGATAGAATAGGCTGACACACTTAGAAAAGGGTTTCAAGTGGGGGTGGGGGTGGGGGGAGGATAGGAAACCCCACTGGATTCCTGGCTTATCCACTGGTCATATGTTCAAATTTCCTCTCTGCCCTATCAGCTTTGTTGCTGATGCTGTGGTTACATGGATTGGAGCTGAGTTTATAAAAACAGGGGTACAGTACAGATAGAAATGTATTGCCGAAATTTTAAAAAAAATCTCTTCTCACCCACCTAAGACCAAGATACATCCCAGAAAAGCCTTTTGGATGACTAGTTCCTAAGCTGCAACTAACTGGGTCAGCTTGCAGTATCTGTTTGGGGGGGAGGGGATAAAGAAAAAAAGGGGTTCAGTGGATGCGAGGTGCCTGAAGCCAACATGCTTTATCTGTTGGAGAGAAGCAGGGACAAACACATCTGCCTACAGCTGTAGTTCACCTGTTAATTTGGTGATCAGCGGTGGGTTTTATTTAGCATTTCTCAGAGTACACGTGGGGCCACAGTGGGAATGGAATGAGTGTCAAAGATGGCTGTTGGATTTAGGGATGACATAGCTGTCATTCTGAAGGTTTCATGATTTGTACATAATGACTTGGTCCTCCCACCCTTTCTATTTATAAGTCATACTCTTACTCAATCCTTTTTAAATGTGTGTTCAACACACTTATGTTCCATTTATTCCATCTATGTTTAACACGTTTCACAGGTTGCTAACTTGCTATCTATATTTAACATGTCCTATGAGCTTTATCCATCCCATTTGTTTTTCTTTAGTGGAATTGAATATTCTGAAATACAGCAAACATACATTATAGTGGTTGAATATGGAAGTATAATATTCACTGTATGTTCTCAATTGGTTTTCATCGGTTGCTCTTTTAACTCCAGGATAAAAGCAGGCTACTGCAAAGTAGGTGACATGTCACTATATTCAGTAATTGACAACTTTACATTTATGGTGATCTGGAAAATCAGTGGAGGAGAAAAATGATAAAACCTGGGTGTTTAAATAGCCTCAATACCCTATTTTGCTATGATGGGTTAAACAAAATGGTGAGACTAGGAAAGAGCACAGAGATTGTGTAGTTCAGTCATCAGTTTTCAGATGTGGAGGGTGAGGCTCAGAGGGGTAAAGAATCTTATGCTAGGGCCACAGTGAGGTGTCTGCTAAACTCAGAGCAGTCATCAGTCCCTTGAAACCTGGTCCAGTTTGCTTGCCTCTATACTGTAAGAAGTGGGAATACTTCTGTGTGTTCTTTTAGTGGCTGAATTATGGTAAACATTTACTCAAAAGAGCTTTTCTGAGAATGAGAATGTACATAAAGTCTCAATGTATCAAAATAGATTTCTTTACATTTCACTCTGGTGAGTGCTAATGGGGTCTTTACTTCAACGTGCCAGTCACTCTCACAGAGAAGTGGGAAAAGCTGGCAGAAGAAATGTTCCCTTTCCCAGGAGGGCTGGGTGAGCAGGTGTGGTGGGATGGATGACACCCGTAGGTGGGGTGTCCTACAAAGAGGAGAGGCTGAATTGGCGCTGACCCTCATTTTCTTTAATTCCATGGCTGCTGGCACTTGAGAAGTACCCATTGATTCCCTAGTTTTCCAAATAACATCCCTATATTCTGACTAATATGTGTGCTTCCTTGAAGTAACACTGTAAATGGCAAAAATAAGTGGAAATACATTAATTCAATAAGTTTTTTATTGGCTGCCTATTTTCTGCCAGGCACTAAAAACTATAGATAGAACAGTGAATAAATAAATATGCCCGCCCTCACGGAGCTTATAGTCTCATGGCAAAAGAGGGGAAATAAGGTAAGGAATATGAAATAAGATCATGATATAAGGGAATAATAAACGGATCACAATATATATGTTACGATAGGTGAGATGGAGAGAATAACCAGAGTGGTGTGTTGGACATTTACGGAGAGCCTGTTTAGAGGGACGGACCAGGAGGTTGCATTTGCAGCCAGAGCTGAAGACGGAGGGTCCAGGCTTGTGAACAGTGGGAGAAGAGCACTGTGGGTAGAGAGAGAGGACAAAGACGCTGAGGCAGGAGTGGGCTTGGGGAGCTCCTCTTGCAACCGAGAAGAGTGTGATGCTGTGGGGAGAGGTAGGCCAGAGTCAATTTCTAGGTTTGCAGGCCATGCTAAAGAGCCTGGATTTTACCCTGGGAGCAGTGGGAAGCCATTAGAAGGTTTCAAGCAGGAAACAGAAATGATTCTGGCCTATGCTTTTAAAGAGCTCTTTGGCTGCTGTGTGGAGAGTGGAGAAGAGAAGGTATTCTGGAAGCATACCTTTTCCTTCCTTATCTCAGCCCTTGACCAAAGCTGACAGCAGGCCACCTACTAGTACAGTAGTGAAGGCCTTCTTTTGGGCAGAAAAGCAGATGTCCAAGTAGGGTTATGCCGGTAGAGTGATCTCCCTGGGTTGGGAGGTCCAACCTTCAAGTCATTCCTAGCCTGACTTTTGCAGATGGTAGACCTTGCTCTTCTTTTCTGTGCTGCAAATTTAAACCAGCTCCTCATGGAATTATGGAAGGTTAAGTTCAGGAGGCCTTGACAAATGACCTAGTCCAGTGGTCGGCAAACTGCGGCATGTGGCCCGCGAGCTGCGGTTTGCCGCTCTGTTGACTGATGAGTTTGCCCACCACTGACCGAGTCCATGCCCTCATTTTGCAGATGAAGGGACTGAGGCCAAACTAAGGTCAAGAATTCAAGGATTTCTTTTTGTCAGAAGCCACTCTTTAGCTGAGGTGCTTTAAGTTCCACACACAGGTCTGGGATGTTGATGGGCAGCGCAGCGGTGCAGCCTTTGTGTTCTGTATTTCAAAGGCTCCTCCCGCAGCCCCCGAGAAATAACCGGGTAGTTACACAGTCAGAGGACGTGGTCTGGGAACGAGGAGTCCCACTAAACCCCTTTGCTGTTCATTTGTCATTCTTTGAAGAGTTTTCTCCCTCAGCTCCCTTGGTGCTACTTTCTGATGCCAGGCAGCATAGTGTAAAATGAGGAGATAATGCCCGGTTTATCATGACAAGGGGGAGTCTGAGCATGAAATGATGAATGCCTCTCATACACGGATGTTGCAGAGAGAGAGATTCCTGTCTGGCCTCCCGCACCTCCAGGCCTGGACTTGAATAAATATTTCATGAGGAAAGTCACCCACTGCATATGTGCAGAGAAATTCCAGGCACGTGTATGGATCACAAGCATGCCTTGTATTTATTCTTTAGGCAAAGCGGAGTTGTCTGTTATTATTAGCGCTAGTAAATCTTGGTGGGGTACAAAGCAAGGACGGGCTTCCCTAGGTGCGTTGTGGAGAGAAGGCCACAGAGCCCATGGGAAAAGTGGACTTGGAGTCTGCGGAGTGGCGTTTGGATCCGGCTAGATTCAGGATTCTCTGAAGTTAGGGCCCCATTTATTTGCCTGCCTCTCACTGTATTTACAGCAACCTAATCTGTTTGCAGCAGGCCAACTTGCTCAGTGTCCTGTTAAAATTCCCATCAGAACACCACTGGCCAATTGTGAACGTGTCAAAGTGACAAGTGGGCACGGTGGCCGGGATGGCATTTCTGGGTTTTGCTTTGGCTGAGCGAGCTGTATGGAGTGGTGGCTGGCGTCTGAAAACGAAAAGTATTGACAAGAGGGGGAAGTGAAAAATGCAACCTGGATCCTAGACGTGGCATTTTTAACTGTGCATCTTCTCTCCTCTTCCTTCTCATGCTCCCTCTCCTCTTTTTTTCCCCTTCTCCTCCCTCCCACCCCAACTCCCGTTTCTCCCACTCTTCTTTCTGGACTCCTAGACACACACAGAGAGATCCATGCAGCCCCTCACGTGAGTGAGAAATTAATTCAGCTGTTCCGAAACAAGAGTGACTTCACCTTTGTGGCCACTGTGCAGCAAAAGCCGTCGACGTCAGGAGTGATCCTGTCCATTCGGGAACTGGAACACAGGTAAGAAAGCTCAGTCTTGGAAACCTGCGTAGGAGGAATGCAGTGCACAGAACGCCTGGGGATTTAGAGGTGGTAGCTCCGAGAGAACATGCAGCTGGCTGAGGCCTTGTTTCTGTTGAACACATCAGTACATTTACTTTGCATTAAGCATTTACTGTGGGCCAAACAGCTTTCTTGTTTGCGCGTCAAGGACCGCTCACGAGTATCTTTCTGAGCTACCTCTAGCTCCTGGTGGACCTTGCTCATATGAAACCACTTTCTACCCATCATATGTAGGTCATCAAGCAAGCTAATGAATAATATTTAACAGTAACCTTTAATAAGTATTTATTGTGCAGAACTGTGCTTGTCACTGTGAATATTAAGGTGAATAATAGGGAATTTTTATTCTAAGGATCACGTAAGTTAATGGGGAAGATGGACAAATAAATGTCACAGAGTATTATAGATGCAATGCTAATACGCTGTGTTTAGGAAATAAAGGCAATAGTGGTTAATCTCAGGATGGGTTGTGGTAAACCACGAAAGGCTTCAGGAAGGGTGACGGTTATGTAAGGACAAAAGTGAGTAGATATTTGACAGGCTGAATGGGAAGGAGTAAGGGATCAGAAGAACAGCATCCCAGAAAGAGGTTGCCATGATTTTGAGATGGAACAGGTAGGTTAGTAAAAATAGTAGTAACTAACATTATTTTGAGCACTGATTAATGCCAACCATTGTTCTAAACATTTACACTAAAATGTTAAACATGTAAAATATTTTAAATCATCAATATATAAGATACTGTAGGTTTTTTTCTGGGGGGGGGATTGTGAGTTAGTTCAAGGATTTTTGAAATTTTTAATGCTTGGACTGGTTTAAATATATAGGCAATACCTCTTTTATAAATGTTTCTGATAGAATTAGCATGACTATATTATGGGCTGATAATTTGATTTTGGAGAGGCTGGGAAATCTATTATTGGAAATGTTCATTTTCTATTTCATGTTATTCTATTTAATTTTAAACTTTGGATAAACTTAAATTTTAAGTTTATCATACTTCATTAGGTTTGTATTTTTTGGAGCAAAGAGTTGGACATTATATTTTATGTAATAACACTTCATACTTGTGGTGATATCTTTTAAAATCTGTAATGTAAAACATATGTATTTCCTTCTTTTCTTGGCTGGGCTCATCATGGGATTGTGTAATCTATTGGTGTTTTTTAAGTGAAACAGTTCTTAGTTTTATTGATCAAGGCTACTGATTTTCATTTTAAGTTCATTGATTTCTGCTTCTTATTTCCTTTTCAATCATCTTAGTGGTGATTTTACTAGCTTCTTGAGTGTTCATTTATTTTCATTATTTTCTGTTTACTGAGTGCTTTATATTTTCTTGTATTACTTTGAATTCAGCACATTAATATCGCTATATAATGTTTTCATTTTCTGTACTTTCCTATAGTTTTAAATTTCAATTTGACATTCTCTTTGATCCAAGTTAGGGGAGTGTTTAAAAATATCAAAGTTATTAAAATAAATATTTATTGTATGACCTGGTTTTATTTACAGACATCAAAATGTGCTTTAAGACTCCTAGACTTTTGAGTTTGCTGAAAATTTTTTTCTGAACTTGGGTTTTTGCTGAAATGGTGACCATATACCATGCTCAATATTTTAATTTTGGGGGCACATTTTAAAAGAATGGGTAGCTTTTGTGTATATAGATACATACAAATACAACTTTGTATGCACTACTGTTCAGTTATCTGGCTCCTATGTGTTTTTAGTTCTTCTTGAATGATGACATTCTGAGAGAGGTTGATGAATAACTTTCATTGTGATGAGAATTTTGTCATTCTCCTTGGGTAGGTTTGAGAGCCAGTAGGACTAGATATGTCATGCATTACTTGTATCCCATTTCATTGACCAGTCCTGGGAAATGGGGTCTAGCGGTGGGTGAAGGATGAGAGAACATGGATAGTGGAATAACTAGGCAGTTTCTGTCTTGATTGTTTGGGATGTTTCCTCTCTGGTTAGGGCTGCCCAGAAATTCATGGCTAGTGTCATGGCATATGTTGTCTCAGGCACAGAGGTTGCCCTGGATGTATTACCTGTAGAGGTTGCACAGGACAGGGAAAAGGGCAGAGGTGTTGGTATCTGGAAACTGAAATAAATAATACCTAGAGATTTTTGTAAGTATTAGAAATATTTGTAAAACACCTAGCACAGAATGGGAACTCAATGAAAAAGCCTTTTAAGTTTAAATTGATATTAAAAAAGTCTTGGTGGCAGTGGCCGTGATGTGGTTCTGGCCATGTTGGTGGCAGTGTTGGTGGTGATGTTGAAATTTGAAGCTGAAGGAAAACAGGATGCTGAGAAGTGGCCAGGTAAACAGTTCCGTGGTTAGAGGGACATGAATATCTCCCAGGCTTTGTGGTTGTATTCAGTTTCCAGTCCAAGTTCCCCTCTGCTGATGAACTTGCGGAGGGGCACTCGGGATCTGAATGCTCGCCCTGGCCATCGTGTGCACCACAGGAAGTCATCATCCGACCGCCTTCCTGACACCTGCCATCCAGGAAAACAGCATTGACTGTTTTGGCAATCACTGTTTCCAACTTCTGCTAGGCTTCTGGCTATTCTCAGGCGAGGCCAGTATTGGATTAATGGCAGGAGAGTTCATTCAGTGGCTGAGTTCCCCTCCAGGCAGAGGCAGGCATCTTTCTCACCTGGTGGGGATGCAGCAGCCAGAGGTGGGTGGTTTGAGAGGCTGTGATTCCTTAAACCAGACTGAACTTTTTGGCACTGCTATACCTGCACACTTCCTAGTAACCGAGCCAGTCGAGTTCCCATGGATATCTTAAGTGGAGAGATAAAGTGAAATGGAAAACTTAAGTACAAAGATGATTGAAAACGTACCTAGGGGTAGCAGTTAAAATAGACTTTTTTATGTAATGGAATGGGCACTCTTATTTTAATCTATATTCCTAATTTGATGGATTTTTTAAAATAGTACCAATAGAGCACATTGGAAGAGCAACAAAGATGAATCTGTCTTGCTGAACTTTCTAAATGTCATTGCAGATTTAATGTTTATTTTTTTTGTAATTCAAGTGTGTTAATATAGGGCATTGTTAAAATGCAAAGCTTAATTAATGTAGATTAAATGTAATGGAACGTAATGCCAGTATACGCAACTCTAAAAGATATGATGGTAAATATTCTGTTAATCAATTTTATCCCTAAATGATAGATAAAATGAAATCTAAGCATAATTAATAGGAAGTTGCACAGATCTGTGAGAAGATGAAGAGGACATTTTGGCATCTCTTTTATTTAAACAAAATTTTTGTATTTCAAAAGATACTCTTCGGTTTTCTGAGTTCTTGTGGTAGGAAGAATTTTCCTCTTAGATGCCAGATAGACCTGGGTTTAATTTGTGGCTTTATTAGTCACCAGAGTGTAAGCTTTTGCACCTGCTCTTAAGTTACCTCAGTGTAACCGTCAGGAGATGTGAAGGTATTGGTTTACAGCATCTTGGAGTAATTGGGGAGTCAACAAGAGCACGGAGGTGAATGGGTCCTCACACCTATGTATTAGGCGCTCAACACATGCCATGTCCCTTCTCCTCATGGCTTCTTTCAGTATTTTTTAAATTTCTCCCCAGTTCTTCAGAAGTGAAAAGTGGTTCTTCTCACCACTTGGCATGGTAATTAGGTTTTTCACATCAAGAGTTTGTTATAGTTAATAAACAAAAAGGGCTGTCCATAATGGAATGCATTCGGTAAACAGCAGGCTTACCTTTCTAATTATGAATTAAAGCTTATATGTAAATAATTTGGTACTATCAGATAATTGATTGAAGAATATCAGAATGTAGGGTAGGAGGTGAGGGGGAAATTCCAGAAGAGGGTCATAAGGTTTGATGAAGCCAGCCCAAGAAAAAACTTTTCCCTTGGGTGATTAGCAGTAAGGAGATTTGACTTTAGGTGGTAAACACAATGCAATCAATATACAGATGATGTATCAGAGAATTGTACACTTGAAACCTGTATAATTTTATTAACCAATGCCATCCCAATACATTTATTTAAAAAAGGTAGTACATTTCTAGAAATTATATCTTTTACATATATTTAGAAGTTTAATTCCTTTTTCAAGGAGATATAGTATATAAGGCTTATATTATTTAGAAAGTAGGTATTTCCTGTTGTTAAATTGCTTACATTTGAGAAGGGAGCAAAGTTGAAATTGGAATCTTACCCTAATACAGATCTATTCATGCTGCTTTCAAAGTATACAAATGGTCCCCACATTCTACACATAAATGGAGAGGATTTCCTTTTAGAACTATGCTTTCATTAATCTGTAAGCTCCCTTATCAACATTCAGGAAGTAGTCATGTGTGGTGATAGATGCTGGGCTACCATTGTAAAGCATAGAGTGCTGGAGACACAACACATGGATGGTTAGTGCCCTGATAGGAGGACTTCCAGGAGCACAGAGCAGGGTACCTGGCCTTACCCAAAGGAATGAAAAAGTCTTTCCACTGAGAGTTATGCTTATTATGCAAAAAAGAACAAGTAGAAATCAGCCAGGAGAAGATGAATGGAAGAGGGTTCTGGATGCAACATGAGTGAAGGGGTGTGAGATGAGAGAGATCATGGTGCATTAAAAGAACTGAAGACAAATTCAGCGTTATTGGAGGGTGGGGAGAACCTAGGAAGGGAATAAGGGGCAAGGTTTGGCAAGAGGCCAGATCATGAATGGCTGTATAGTCAGTGCACAGCCATGAAAGAGATGTAAGCAAAGGTGTGGCATGATTAGATTTGTGTTTTAGAAAGATGGCACTGGCTGCTTAGTGGAGAATGGCATGGAGAGGGCAAAATTGGAGACAGAAGGCCAGTTAGGTTGCAGCCACTGCCTAGAATCTAGACTCTAGCTAAGAGGATGAGTCCTGGACTAGGTCAGATAATGGTGGTGCAAATGGAGAGGAGTTGATTAAGAGATCATCAGGAGATAGAGTGAACTGATTGTAGTTCTGTGTAGCATCTTGGAGGGTGGAGAAGGAGGAGTCAAAGGTGATGCCCAGGGTTCTGGCTCAGGCTATGGGGAGTGCTATGCCCTGAGAAGAAGGGTTGGGTGGTTCATGTCACAAAGTGTAGTTCTTTGAATTTACTTTGAGATTTTACTTGAATAAATTAACCAAAATAGAGAAGAGCTGAAAAGGGTAACAAAGGACAGGAGATAACTCGCTGGTAAATGGGATTACTTACTTCTGGGTCGAGGCTGCTGCTTGAAGAAGGAAACAGCTAGAAGCTGAAAATGTGCACCCTCCAGAGATGCATCCAAATGGGTTTGGAATCTGGGTTTCCATCCTCATCTCTATGGCTAGTGGAGTGTAGAGACAGCTTCAAGGCTGAGGGTAAAGGCTCCAGTGTGCATAAGAAAGCAATTTTCAGACAGATGAAAATGAATGGAAGGATCTCATGTCAAGAAAATGAGGTTTTTCAGGAACACACTAATTAAGTAAATTTTAAATCTTTGTCAGAAGAAGCGAAGCTGTTCAGATGACTTTTGACCTTAATTGAAGACAAGAAGTATCACAGCAATAGTGGGTAATGTCTTGAACAAATTGTTCCTGCTTGTAATATGCATGTAAAATTTTGGATTGCTTAATGTTTGAGAAGTGGAAAAACAGCAAATGTAGCCATTAACCTTTATTTTTTAGTAAAAAGTCACAATTTCATTAATATTTATGCACCAAATCATTTAAGTTCAGTGGAATTCTTCTAGAGAATTAAAAAGGAAACTGTTGTCTTTGACCTTCTTTGGAATTAGTAGTTGTGAAACACCAGCATATCAGGAGAATATTTGGTTCTGTGGAGAGAAAGGTGGATGGACAAGCATTGTCACTGGTGAAAGATAGATTTAACCCCTCATTTGTTGAGTTCTAGGTGGAAGGCACCCAGACTGTCAGTCCATAGATGCGGGCGGTGAGGTGACTGGGATGCTGGGCTGGGAGTCAGGAGTTATGAGCTTGATTCTTGGCTCTGTCACTGAATACCCAGGGGACCCTGGGCATACCCCTCCCTGTACCTCAGTTTACTTACCTGTCAAATTGGAATTCATTTGTCATTAGACACTAACCATTGTCAGACACGAATCTGTTGGTAGGCGCATTGGTGGATTCTGCCATAGTGAAGAGGACATGCAAGGGGCCTGTCCTCAGGGAGCTAGCATTCCAGTGGGGAGAATAAGAGGATAAATACGGACACACGGAAACCAAATGATAAATGTCATGCAGGAAAATAAAACAGGGACGAGTGGGGAAAATAGGCCAGAGAGGATGGGACACTGGAACTGAATCCAAGGAAGAGCCAGCCATGAGAAAATCAGAAAGCTGAATGTCCCAGGTAGAGGAGATGCTAAATTTGATGGTCCTGAGGCAGGATCCTGCCTGGTGTGCTCAGGGATAGATTAAAGGCTGGTGTAGATGGAGCTTTGCAAGTTGTGGGTGAAGATAGGAGAGGAGTGAGGTGCTAACAGTAATAGCTGCCTTGACAGTTTTACAGTGTGGGAGAGTGCTTCAGAAATGACAAGTGTGATACTTACATAGGCTGTATCATTTCAGGTTCAAAATCACTTATTGAGCACCAGCTATATGCCAAGAAAGTTTACCCATCCGTCAGAATTGTTCCTTGGAAATCAAAATAATTTCTTAATTTATTTCAGAATTGATTGCTGCATAGAATGTGATTCTACAATAATTACATCAATTTTTAGAGCAAATGAACAAATAAGATCAGTAATTTATTTTTTAATTCTTCAGATTATTGTTCCTACTTTTCATTGATGGAGTTGGTTGCCAATGATCATAGCCTGATAGGAATGATTTCACAGTTCACCATCGGAAGCATTATCAGTTTATCCGGAGACAGCTAGAACAAGGTTCTTTTAGCCAGTAATAGCCTTTCTTGAGAGATGGAAGGCCTCGTCCCCCAGAAGTCAGGCATGACATGGAGCTGGAGGAGGATGTGGTTTGTGGGAGTGAGACGCTGTGAAAAGGGGTTTATGGCTGGAGTGCAGCCTGTAGGGCAGGGGACTTGCAAAGACATGGGGCATTGACACTGGTAGGCTCCTGTCTATGAGAGGTAGCCTTGTAGGGTTTGTGGGTGAGCATGGACTTTGTTATAAGATAAAGGTTGAAATTGCAGGCCTGTCATTGGCTTGCAGAAGTGCTTTATTTGGCTGGCTCACATTGAAATGGCTGCCAGAGTTTTTTTTGATTAAAAATTTTAATAATCATGAATTAGTTCCAACATTTAAAAATTGGGTGAGCTGTCCTTAAAATTCAGTTGTGCAGCTTCTTTTGTACATGGGTACATGCATTTTACTTTTCTCCTAATGTTTTATTAATAACTAGAAGCCCGGTGCACGAAATTCGTGCACGGCGGGGGGTTGTCCCTCAGCCCAGCCTGTACCCTCTCCAATCTGGGACTCCTGGAGGGATGTCCGACTGCCCGTTTAGACCCAGTCCTGGTGGGATCGGGCCTAAACGGGCAGTCAGACATCCCTCTCACAATCCAGGACTGCTGGCTCCCAACTGCTTGCCTGCCTGCCTTCCTGATTGCCCCTAACCGCTTCTGCCTGCCAGCCTGATCACCCCCTAACCACTCTGCTGCCAGCCTGGTTGATGCTTAACTGCTCCCCTGCCAGCCTGTTTGCCCCCAACTTCCCTCCTCTGCCAGCCTGGTCACCCCTAACTGCCCTCTCCTGCAGGGTTGATCACCTCCAACTGCCCTCCCTTGCAGGCTTGGTCCCTCTCAACTGCCCTCCCTTGCAGGCCGGGTGCCTCCCAACTGCCCTCCCCTGCTGGCCATCTTGTGGCCATCTTGTATACACATGGGGGCAGGATCTTTAACCACATGGGGGCAGCGATATTGTGTGTTGCAGTGATGATCAATCTGTATAGTACTCTTTTATTAGATAGGATAGAGGCCTGGTGCACGGGTGGGGGCCAGCTGGTTTGCCCTGAAGGGTGTCACAGATAAGGGTGGGGGTTCCCTTGGGGTGTGGGGCGGCCTGAGCGAGGGGCCTGTGGTGGTTTGCAGGCCGGCCACGCCCCCTGGCAACCCAAGCGGAGGCCCTGGTATCTGGAATTTATTTTCCTTCTACAATTGAAACTTTGTAGCCTGGAGCGGAGCCAAGCCTGGGGCTCCGGCAGCCATTTCTGTGGCAGTTAATTCACCTTCTACAATTGAAACTTTGTAGCCTTAAGAGGGTGAGCCCGGCCAGGGTGTGCAGAAAGCTTTGCTTCCCCTGTTGCTGCCGGCAACCCTGGCCTGCTCTCTCAAGCTCCATTCTGCTGCCATTTGTTTGAATTTGTTTACCTTCTATAATTGAAACTTTGTAGCTTGAGTGGAGGCGTAGGCCTGCAACGGCTATGGAAAGCTTGGCTTACTCTGTTACCTGGGAAACCTTGCTCTCTGTGGCTGTAGCCATCTTGGATTGGGGTTAATTTGCATACTCGCCCTGATTGGCTGGTGGGCGTGGCTTGGCTGGTGGGCATGGCCTATGTAGCAGAGTGATGGTTAATTTGCATATTACCATTTTATTAGAGAGGATAATAATAATGATAAAAAAACCCAGCCAGCAATCAACACATGGCCTCACAGTGATAGGGAGACAATCGGGATAGATAGAGACTGTGGAAATCTGAAGAATGCATGTCCTTGAGAAGAAGGAATAAACTATCTCTTTCTGGATATTCAGTGTCTTGAGTTTATCTGGATTTCCCAATAAAAGGTGGGAAAGCATGGTGACTGCTTCCAGCATTCAGAACATGACTGTACTTTGTAAAAGAGCAGATGAGTTTGGTACTTTTTGATTTCAGCACTGTTCACAGAAGAATCTTGGGCTGGAAACTGGAGCTGTTGGTCTGATTACCCTTACTTATATGATGACAGATGTCAGACTGAATTTGCACTTCTCACACATAGTGAAAGGGAGGCAGAATTGATTGCTGCATAGAATGTGCCAGATGCTTGACCTCATTATCTCATTTTGTCCCCATCACAACCAACATAAGATAAGTGTTATTTTTCCATCTTTGAGATCAGGAACTTGCTGGTCAGAGAGGTTGAGTGATTCATCCAAGGTTATATAGATAGAAAATGGCAGAACCAGAATACAAAGCCCAAGTCTGAAGAATTTGAAATACGACCCAGAAGGGTACTTAAGGATTTTGACCCAAATCCTAATTTATTTTTTGTTAATCCTCACTCAAGGAAATTTTTTTTCTATTGATTTTTTTTAATAGTAAAGGGAAGGAGAGAGACACAGGGAGAGAAACATCGATGTGAGAGAGACACATCGATTGGTTGCCTCCCACACATGTCCCAACCAGGGGACAGGGATTGAGCCTGCAACCCAGGTACGTGCCCTTGAACCCACAATTCTTTAGTCTGCAGGCCGATTCTCTAACCACTGAGAAAAACTGGCTAGGGCCCCAATCCTTATTTTTACAAATCGTTCTTCACCACTGGTAAGCTTCATGTGAGGAATTGCAGTCTTGCTGAGTTGGACATGTAGAGATTGATGTAATCCCAGCCTGCCTCAGGGCACATATCACTGACTGGCAGGGGATTCCCCCAGCAGGTTCCAAGGTCACCAAGCCTACAAGATAGTCTTGCAGAACAAGCGTTATGTGATGAAATAAACTTGAGGGAGATGACACACTCTCTTGGAGAATCACAATTAATATTAGCATATTAGAGGCTCTGTAAAATCATGTAATAAGGTACCAGGCACTGTGTTAAGCACTACAAAAGCATTGTTGCATGGAGTCCTTACAAATGATGAAGTAGGTTCTATTGTTAGTCCCACTTCATGGATGAGAAAACAAGCATAGAGGGTTGGTTGCTTTGTCAAGGGTCACCCAGCTTGTGAAATGATGGAGCTTGGAGTCAAACCCAGCCAGTCAAATCTGGCTCCTCAGCACATTTTCTTAACCAATCTATCGCTTCCTTATACTTGCTTTCCATAGCATTTCCCAAACTTATTTTTATCATGCAGTGCTTTGGGGAGTGTTATTTAATATCACTTGGTTGAACTATCATTCTAACAAACACTGGGAAATGCATATACAACATTGATTCAAGGCCACCCTGGGCTGTTGGTCTAGATTCAGAAGTAGTTTGGAGAGTCTTAGAACCTTGAACATGGTGGAATGGGTGAGGGTGTCAGGGAACTGGCAGTAAGAGGTCACGTGAGGTGTGATGGGGTTGCGCCAAGTTAAGGTGTCTCCTCAGTAACTGGTGCTTACACTTTGCCTTCCTGTAGTGGGCAGTGCCTGCTGTCCAAATGCTGCAATGGTGCCCATTGCCCAGCCAGGTTTTGGTGATGCACTGAGGGCAATGCCTGGTGCTCTCTCCATCTGGCAAAGTTCAGAGGCAGGCAGATGGGGCCGAACAGCCTCAATAGTCAGATGAGACTTTTTGGATGGCTGAGATGTTTCAGATGAAGGTAAGATAAATCATTCCCGAGCTGTCTAGTCAATGAAAAATGCAACTCATGGGCTTTCCTGATGTCAAATTCCCTTAAGCCAGAGTGGATCCCAGAAATGAGTGGATTGGCTGGTAAAATCCTGACACTTTACATTTGAGGAAAGCCAGGAGAATTTATACGATTCGTTTCCCACTTCTTTTTGCAAAGGCTCTGAAATATGGTAAGTATAGCAACTGCTGGGGTTCAAAATAAGTTCCTTTCTCATCTTTTGGAGTACCTGGGGGACTCGAAGACTTATTTACTGTGGCTCTATGGTGCCTCAGGGATGCAGAGATAATCCACCTGCTCCCTTGAGCTCTCTCCAGGAAAACTGTTTAGGAAGATGTGTGGTGGGTATTATTGGAGGGCGAGATGAGGCTCTCAATTCAGACTATAGTAGCCTTGGAACTTGAACCCTAGGACAGTAGTCAATGCCTTTTTGATGGCCCAGGAAGTCTGGCTACAGAAATTTTGAGCGTCCTTTTTCAGTCTCAACTCGGTGCTCTGTAGTTTTTGGAAGACTAGAATCATTGCTTATTTCTGTGCTTGGAGAACAGTTTCCGAATAAAGCCTGATGCAAGGTAGCGGCAGAACTCGGGAGGCAGAGCCTTGCCCAAGAGAGATCCATGGAAGACAGCCAGTGCTGTGTGTTGTGTGCAACCACAGCTGGTCCAGCACCTTCCACCTGCTATGCTCTCTACTTTACATCTCTGAAGAATTACTAAGCACCTTTTGTAAACCAAGTGCTGTGTTAGTTGGTGGGGAGGTTGAGATCCATCAACAGTTACAACACACCAGGTAAGACTTACTGGTGTAGGAGGGGCGAGTCATTTCATGTTGTGCCTTTGCTCAGCACCCTTAGTATGCTTCCCCGTGGGTTCAATATAAAATTCCAGTGCTCTTTGTGATTGGGCCCCTGCCTGCCTGTCAGCGCTCACCTCCTGCCCTTCCTACCCTGCTACTGGGCTTAGCCACAGTGGCCTCCCTGCTGTTCCACATACTTGTCCAGCTGTTTTGCCTCTGCCCCAAGGCTTTTGCACTCCTTTTCCTTCTCCTGCAGGATTCACTCCTCGCTTCCTTCAGATCCTTTTACGTGTTTACACCTTATTAGAGAAGCCCTCTCTGACATGCTCTAGCCCCATCACCCTGCTTTATGTTTGATAAAGTTTATCATCATCTTACACCCATATGTTCCATTGTTTCCCCTCTCTTCTATTAGATAAGCAACACATGTGCAAAAACTTCGCTGCTATATCCCCAGCAAAATAAACAGTGCCTGGCACCATTCAGTGCTTATTAAATGAATAAAAGGGGAAATTAAACTTGTTGAAACACAGAGAAGGAAGCCACTAACTCTTCCAGGGACAGTCAAGGAAGGCTTCATAGAGAAGGTGGCATTTAACCTGGAACTTGAAGCATTAGTGAGAGTTTGCCTGGTGTAGGATATGTGGGTTGGGGAGGTAGGTGGTGAGAGGGAGGGACCGAGGTATTTCTGGGCATGACAACAAAAGCAAAGGCATGCCGCATTAATCTCCCCTTCTTCTACTCTCCTCCCTTCTCTGGCTGCCTCCAGCATACAGATTACTAGCTAGCATTATTTCTGGGAGAGTTTACCACTGAGTGTCTTGTTCTCAGGCTCCCACACTATAGTAAGATGTGTCAAGTGCCTGATTGAGCTTAAGCATGATTATGATGAGGTTGGGGAAGGGGTGGGTGTATTCATTCTAATGCAGGGAGCATTATCAGCTTATAACCAGCTTTTTATATGAAGTAGACAGGGGTTTCACATACTGGCAGAGGGATTGTAAAACATCTTGAATTGATTGTAGGATAATAATGTCCATCTCCAAAAGGACTTGTTATGATTGTAAAATGGCCAACTGTTTTCATACGTTTAAAACTCAGGATGAAGTTCGATCTCCACTTGGGGCTTTTTCTCACTTTGATACTTGGAATTTTAATTGAGCCTCTGTAGCCAGATCTTTAAAATGAGATAATGTTCAAATGCTGTAATTAAATTTTTAAAAAGGACAGCAATAACTGAGATCCAACAGGCTCAGCCTGGATTCTGGAGTGATTCAGGTATCACTAATCTGAATATCAGGGCTGCTCTCTTGTTCCTTTACGTGCACTGGGGAACACTTACTTAGCAAAGGAGGATGAGCCATCAGAAGGTTATTAAATAACCTCAAATAGATGAGCTGAGGGCCTCTCTCTAGATCTCCTGGGTAGGCAGTAATAAGAGGTCCAGATTTTTTTCTATTTTCCTCTCCTTTAAAAAGCATTTTATTGAGCCCTGGCCAGTGTGGCTGGGTTGGTTTGAGTATTGTCCCATATACTAAAAGGTTGCAAGTTTGATTCCTGGTCAGGGCATGTATGAAAGGCAACGAATTGATGTTCTCTCTCACATCGATGCTTTTTTTTTCCTTCTCTCTTTCTCTCTCTCTCAAAAAAAGCACTTTATTGAAATATGATTGACATACAAAAAGCTGTACATATTTAGCATATGCAACTTGAGTTTGAAGATTAGTGTGCATCTGTGAACCCAGCACCACAATTTGTGCTATAAACATATCCATCACCTCCAAAGTTTCCTTCCACCTCATTATCATTATTATTTATTTTGTGTGTGTGTGTGGTAAGAATACTTACTAAGATCTATCCTCTTAGCAAAGTTTTAAGTATACAATAGAACATGGTTAACTCTGTGCTGGACAGTTCTTTTCTTCAAAGAGACCTATTCCATGGGTATCCAAGTGCTTAATGGGGTCACTGTGCTTAGTCAGGTCCTTGGCAGGTTTGGGTGGCCCCAAGTCAGAACCAAGAGAGCCAGGCCAAGATGGGAGTGAAAGGGAGCAGGTCATGAGTTGGCAGTGAGGCTACACTGGGGGTCAGGGAGCACACACAAGTTGGATTATTAGGCACAGTAGTGAGTTGGAAGCCAAGCAGAAAGACTCCCAGGGGCATGCAGAAGTTGGAGAGGTCAAGCTCAAGAGAATGGCTCAGTAAATGGGTTAAAATAGAACTCAGAGAGCACTTGGGTAATGGACATCAATCCTTCATAGAAAGAAATCAAATAGTATAGCAGATGTAAGCCATTAGCAACAAGGTAATTTAATCTTCTATCCTCAGGCCATAACAGAGAGTAACATGGCATAAATGCCTAATATATGTTGACTAAATTAATGAGATGGACTTTTTTTTTTCCTGAGAAAGGAAGTCTTTTTCTAGGTCAAGAGTCACCAGTAAGGTAGGTCTGCACAGGGTGTGCGAATGTAGAGAGTGAAACACCTCAGAGAGGTGTTAATGGAGTCATCTGTTTAAAAGGAGAATTGTGAAGCTGGATTTTCCAGCAGACTTTGACACGGAACCAGTGTCAGGTTAGTAACCACCCTCACAGTCCTTCCTGTGGACGCTGGAATGGAGTGTTGAAGGATGGGTACGAGTTGGTAGGTATCCAGAGGTGAAAAAAGAGCAGTTACAAATGCCGGGTGGGCAGGTTAAGGTTGGAGATGAAAGCTTGGAAGGTTGGTGGTGTCATTAGGAGTCTTGTATGCTTGGCTTTTCTTGAAGATCCTGGACTTGAATGACTGAATGATGAGCTTTTCATGTAGGCAGTGGGGGTAGAGAGGCTTAAAGCAGGTTCAGTTTGCAGTGTGAAGAATGGTCCCTTGAGGTGCATCTAAGGTGCTTGACCTGGAAAGCTAGAGAGAACAGCTTTGCCCCAGGGATACAAGCCATAATAGAGCTGTGAAGGAACAGACTGCACCAAAGGGAGAAAAACAAAGCCTGAGGGGAAGCCACAGCAGGGAATGCTGGAAGGGTCTCAAGGAAGCAGTGAGGTCTTTTCTGCACATACACCCACATCCCCATGAACTGCAGGCCACAGAAGACCTGGTTGAATATTTTAATTAGGTGGGGAGCTTTCAGAATACAGGCTTTAGGAGTTGTTATAAATATCTCGAATCTGAATTCATGGGAATTTGCTGTGGGAATCTAAGTTTTAAATAAATTTCTAGGCGATTCTAATGCAAATGATCTGTGGACAAAGGTGTGGGAATCGCTGTAAGGAATTTCCAACTATGCCTTATGCTCTCTCTCAAAAGGCCAGAGAGAGGAAAGAGCTGTCCAACCAGGGCTGGAAGGTAAGCTGAGGCTCATGAAAATCCCTCAGAAATCTCCCAGTGCCTGCTGTGAGGAATCTATACTGATTAGATACAAATTTGGCTGCAGAGACAAGGACCGACATAACAGTGGTTTAGACAAGATGAAAGTTTAACTCTCTCGTGCAGCAGTTTGAATGTAGGGATGTAGGTGGCCCAGAGTTTATCTGACAACCTCACAGGGGAAGGGAACTAGGCTGTTCTGTCTGATGGCCCTGCAATCTCAAGGGTTTGCCTTCTGCCCCATGGATCATGGTGGCTCACTAAGCATGCTCCTCTTCTCCTAATGTGACTTCCACTCACATCCTAATGGCCGGAACTTGGTCACATGGCCACACCTCACTGCAAGGAAGTGGGGAATATGGCCTTTATTCTGAGTGGCCATGAGTCCCACTGGGATTCCATGGCTGCACCTTGGGGAATAGCTGACTTTCTCTGTCTGCAAGTAGTCTTTCAGATCTTTGCTGAGAGTCCTGGACTCCTTTCTGGGCCTGTGAGTGTGAATTCCTGGAGAATTAATTTTTATTTCACAATTATGGGTGATGAGTTGGATGAGGGGGAGTAACAACCCTCCAGGAAAATTATCCAAAGACTGGCTGTGGAAGCTGGCTTCCCTGGAATTTTTCACCATAAAACTCCTCCAAGCAAGAAGGAGCTCTGGCAGGAGCCCACCTGAGTATTTGACTGATACAGTTTACATTTTCTTGTCTCTGTGAACATGACCTTTGCATAAAAGAGAGGGAGAGAGTGTGGGTCTTGAGTTAGGTTATTTGTGGCTGAGTGGAGGCAGAGGCAACTAGATTTGCTGAGGGTATGGTTTTTGTGTGTTAACTGCATTCTATACGGCATGGTACCTTATAACCATTCAGAATATCTGAATTTCAAACCTGGATCTGTTGTCTACTGGCAGTTAGTTTAACTATCTCTTTTTTCCTGAGGGATTTATGCTAGAATTGCAAAGAAACAGCCTTGGTTTTTGGGGTGAGAGCACAGAGAGAAAGAATCATGTCTTGGGTTGTTTTAGTTTCAGTGTCCTGGGAATTCCATCTGTAGGATGGGAATTCTAATGGCACCAGTTAAGGTTAATGCATAATTTCTAATTTTATGGAGCACCTTATATTGTCTTATGATCCGAAGAGCCTATTTTCATTCATATGATTATTTTTTTTAATTTTTAAATTTTTTACAAAATCGTTAGTGTTGAAAGTATTACATATGGCCCCTTTTTACCCCATCCACCCTCTCCAGACCACCCGCCTCCCCTCGCTCTGACCAGCTATCTGTGTCCATGGGTTATGCATATATGCATGCAAGGTCTTTGGTTGATTACTTCCCACCCACTCTTCTCCATCTTCCCTCCAAGATTCTGCACTCTGTTCCATGCTTCCATGTCTCTGGATCCACTCCATTCATGTCCATCAGTTTATTTTGTTAATTAGATTCCACATATGAGTGAGATCATGTGATACTTGTTTTTCTCTGACTGACTTATTTCACTTAACATCATTCATATGATGATTTAAATTAAAAGAGAAATCTATAAAACTAAAGACAATGTCAGTGCTTATTATGTTATCAAATTAAGTGGCAGGAAGCTCTCTGCATGACTCAGAGGGATTCCTGGGGCTTATCTTAGGGGACTGTTTTCTCATGGACAGTTTTAGCTAGGGATGTACTGTATTCATTTGTTACTCACATAATAGACCAATGCAGGTATTTTTGGATTCTCATCTCTCCTGGGCAGATCTTTTAATGGAAGTTAGAGACCCAAGCTTCAGTCACTTTGTCATTCTACTCTCAACATGTGGTACTCAAGGTTGCTCTGAGGGTTATCTTCATTCCGGCAACCAGGAAGAGAAGGACTGCATGTGGTTGGCTTAGGGACAATTGGAAGCAGCATAATGGAAGTCCTCTCTTGATGTCATTGATATGTTATGTGACTAAGTGAATGACCTGTAATGAAACTAATTTTACCGTAGGCTAATTGATATAAACAAGAGTTAAGTTCCTATGGCATCTCATCAGAGTTATAATGAGATGACATTGAACAAGGACCTGCTGCATATCAGTTAGTTTCTTCTGTTTACTTTCTTCAGAATTCAAGTGCATGGCAATACCTAACAGCAAGAGGCCAGGAAATTAGTCTAGCTGTGTGCCAACAAGAGAAGTATGTGGTTTTGGTGATAAGCTAGCAGTCTTTTTCATGCTGAGTGCATATGTAGCATCTTTCTTACTTTTGAAAACACCTTCTTCTCTGTAAGGAGAGTGGTGTGGTTGTGAAGGATAAACTTTGCTTAAGTGAATGCCATCTGTTGTGATGGGCTCAGTACATTATGAACATGTAAGGCCTTCATGCCATGCAGTGCCAACAGTCTCTGTGTGTCTTTGCTGGTGCCAGCAACTTTATGTCCTGTACAGCATCTTAGGCACAGTGCCATGGAGCATAAAGGTCATGGTTAATGTGATATAAACCTGGATGCAAATCTGGGATCCATCACTTAGATCTTAGTTATCTTGATCAGATCACTTTATATCTTCCAACATTAGCTTCTTCATCTATAAATGAGGTATAATGTCTTCCCTATAGGCTTATTCTGAGGATTTGAGATGCTGTCTGGCACATGGTAGGCACTTAATAATTGGTTGTTGTTTATTATTATTACTATTATATAACCACTGTGCTTTCTTTTCTAAGCCCACAGGGCATGGGTTAAATTGTTTTTAATGTCTTGCTTTATCTTGTGTGTTCTATTCTTATAATACTACCTATTAAAATCATTCAGGTTTGAAATCTGGTCTCTGCATTTAACTTGCAAATACTAGAGACCCAGAAAGAACTAGTAATGGTAGTAGTAATAGTAATCCTACATAATAAAATGGTAATATGTAAATTACCATCACTCCGCTACGCCCACGATTGGGCCAGCAGGAGGCGCAGGGGGCGGGACTCAGGGTGGCCGGGGTAGCTGATTGGGCCAGCAGGACGCTGAGCTCGCGGCGCGTGGCACCGCGAGCTCAGCGTCTGTGCCATGGCTGCGCCGGAGGCTTTCAGAAGGCCTGGGGCACCGGCGGACAGCCGGCCAGGTCCCCCGCGATCAAAGGCCAAAGCGGGGGACCTGGCCGGCTGTCTGCTCCGGCGCAAGGCCTTTCGAAAGCCTCCGCAGCGCCGGAGGCTTTCGGAAGGCCTGGGGCACCGGCGGACAGCCAGCCTGCTGGTGCACCAGGTGCATGATTAAATCATGCACTGGGCCTCTAGTAATAATAATAATAATAAAAGCTAGTCATTATCTTTGTGACTAATGAGCCATCTGCCTATCTCTTTCCCAAGGTTTAGAATAGAGGCCTGCACCTATTCATGCCATGCTTGGGATGGCTGGAACTATTTTGGGGTTCCTCTTCTTTAGTAATTGGTTACGACTCTCTGCATGCCCTCAGACCTTCCCTACTTTCAGATGCCTACCCAATCTCAGGTAGGAGAACCCATACTTTCTTCCTCTTGCTGTGTTTTTCCCTTTCTCACCATTCCCCCTTGAGAAAGTTTCTACCAGACAGTTTTAGTAGCTCATTTTCTAGCTGTTGTTCTTAAGGTTTTGCTTTTCTGCAACTATGTGGCAGGCAGAAAGTGGACTTGACAGTTAGAATCAGGGTGACTTTATGGCTTCCCTTGGTTTATTGTAAGAATGGTCCAATGCCTGAGGGAGATGAGGAGAAGTCAAGAATCAAGGTCTTGTTAAGAGAGAGTGTCTAGAGAATCCAGCTTTTCCTTTTCCCCAAGTACAAACAATGTTACTTTTCCATTGAGATGTCAACCACAGGTATGGCCTCATTGGCTCTGCCTCTTGGGTGAGCAAACTGTAATTTATTTGATAACTTTTTCTTTTGAACTAATTTTAGACTTAGAGGGAAGTTGCAAAAGTGGTACAGAGAGTTCTTCACCTAGCTTACTGTAACGTTAACATCTTACATAACCATGGAAACATTATAAAAACCAGGAAATTAACATTGCTGCCAGTCTACCAACCAACCAAATTACACACTTTATTTGAATTTGACCAGTTTCTCCACTGACACACCACACACACACACACACACACACACACACACACACAAACACACATTCTCTGTTGTAAGATTTTGCCCAGGATCACACATTGCATTTGGGGTTACTATTTCTCCTTAATCTCCAAAATGTGACAATTCCTCTGACTCTCCTTATCTTTCATGACTGTCACTTTTGAAGAATACTGACCAGTTTTATTATAGAATATATCTCAATTTGAATTTCTGACATTTTCTTATGATTGTGATACATTTTGGGGGACAAGGATACAATAGAAGTGATATTATATCTTCTCTATGGCCAAGGAGTTCCTAGTGTTGATATATCTTTTTTTTAAATAAATCTTTATTGTTCAGATTATTACAGGTATTCCTCTTTTTTCCCCCCATAGCTCCCCTACACCTGATTCCCCACCCCATCGCATGCCCTTAACCCCCACTACTGTCTTCATCCATAGGTGTAAGACTTTTGTCCAATCTCTTCTCACACCCCTCAGACCCTCTTCCCCCTGAGAATTGTCAGTCCACTCCCTTTGTATGTCCCTGATTCCATTATATTCACCAGTCCATTCTGTTCTGCAGACTTTTTATTCACTTGATTTTTAGATTCACTTGTTGGTAGGTATGTATTTGATGTCTTTTTGTTGTTCATAATTTTTATCTTTACCTTTTTCTTCTTCTTCCTCTTCTTAAAGAATACCCTTCAGCATTTCATGTAATCCTGGTTTGGTGGTGATGAACTCCTTTAGCTTTTTCTTGTCTGTGAAGCTCTTTGTCTGACCTTCAATTCTGAATGATAGCTTTGCTGGGTAGAGCAATCTTGGTTGTAGGTTCTTGCTGGTCATCACTTTGAATATTTCTTGCCACTCCCTTCTGGCCTGCATAGTTTCTGTTGAGAAATCAGCTGACATTCGTATGGGTACTCCCTTGTAGGTAACTAACTGTTTTTCTCTTGCTGCTTTCAAGATTCTCTCTTTGTCTTTTGCCCTTGGCATTTTAATTATGATGTGTCTTGGTGTGGTCCTCTTTGGATTCCTCTTGTTTGGGGTTCTGTGCGCTTCCTGAACTTGTAAGTCTATTTCTTTCACCAGGTGGGGAAAGTTTTCTGTCATTATTTCTTCTAATACGTTTTCAATATTTTGCTCTCTTTCTTCTTCTGGCACCCCAAAAATTCGGATGTTGGATGCTTAAAGTTGTCCCAGAGGCTCCTTACATTATCTTCATATTTTTGGATCCTTTTTTGTTTTTGTTTTTCTGGTTGGGTGTTTTTTGTTTCCTCATATTTCAGATCTTTGGTTTGATTCTTGGGGTACATTGATCTACAGTTGAGTTTCTGTATATTCTTTATTTCAGACAGTGTATGCTTAATTTCTGACTGGTCCTTTTCCATTTTTTTGGCATTCTCATTAAGGTCCTTGAAGGTCTCATCAAGTTTCTCAGCAGTTTTTAGAAGATTCTTGAGTAACCTTATAAATGTGGTCCTGAGCTCCATGTCGTTCCATAGTTTGCTTTCCTCCATTTCTTTCATTCATAACATGTTTCTTTGTCTCCGCATTTTGGCTGCTTCCCTGTGTTGACAGAGCGGCTTTGTGTGGTAGGTGACCCACAGGGGCCATTAGCTTAGCCTCCCTAATCACCCGAGGTGGACGGTCTTGGTACACCCCTTTGTGGGCTGAGTGCAAAGTCTTGGTGTAGTTAAGCCTTGATTGCTGTTGGTACCCTGGAAGGAATTGTCCTCCAGGCCAATTGGCTGTGGGGACCTGCTGTGTTTATAATGGAAGAACTGCTGCACTGGAGACACGCTTATGGTGCAGGACTTGTTTCAGTGGGGCTTTGGTGCTCACTGAGTCTGCCTCTTGAATGTGTCACTTATGGATGTGAGGAGTTGAAATCTGTGTCTCACACTGACCACTAGGTACACTGGCTTCTGGATCTCCAATGGGGTGCAGGTCAGCTACTGTCTGAGGTCACCCTGCAGGAGCTACAGCGAGAACTACAGTCCTCTCCTCCCTGCTTGGGATTTGTAGATTATGGAGCTGTCTGAACTGGTTTGCAAGTTAGCAGCGATAGTGAAGGCCATTCATATGCAAAAGCCGCTGCTTGGAGCTTGGGTGAGTTTGTAGGTTGTGCGGGGCGGGGTCTCAGGGCGTCACTAGGCTAGGGTGTGGCAAACAGCAATGGCTGGCAGCCAGCCATTTCACGCCTCTGACTCCATCCCTGCGTCTCGCGCCCCAGCGCAGCAAACAATTATTCCTCCGCACAGCTCTGCAAGCAAGCCACCCTCACTTTCTGACCTGATGGCAGACAGTCCAGCTTCTCCCCATAGGAGTTTGGGTCTTGCGCGTCTCCCCTTCGGGTTGAAGAAAGCAATGCCCGCCGCCAGCCAGGATCCGCTGCTAGCTCGTATCACGTGCGCACGCCCCTGTACCTCAGCTTTTCAGTGTTTGTGCACTGAATGCTCCCCTCTCTTTCTGTCTGGTTGTAGAACTTCCACTCAGCCAGCCCTCCTGTGGCTCTGGGTGATAGACGTTTTGTCTTTTAGTTGTAGTTTTGAAATAGTTGTGCACGGCTGCAGTTTAGGTGTGTTTACCTACGCCGCCATCTTGGGTTCTCAATATATCTTGTTACTGTCACGTTAACCTTAATTCGTTGGTTAAAGGGAGCCTGGCCGTTTTCTTCCTTGTAAAATTCTGTTTTTCTTTTTGTAATTAAAGGAAGCAGTAATTTATAGAGGTCTTTCCCAAGCCTGAAATGGGAGACTGCCTTTGAGTCTTAGAATGAGAACGTGTGCTCCTGTTGGCCTGTTTGTGGAAGAAGGACTAGGATGGGGAGTAACATGTAGACTTATCCTAACCCCATTGTTCTCCCCAACCTCTTTCTTCACCTCACTTATCTAACTTCCTTGTGGTTTAAGTAGGCCAGCAGAGTTTCTTTTTATATTTCATTGCAAGGTCTGCTAAAGGACATGCTTAGCATGAAAAGTAGTTTTTCTAGGCCTCTGGGTGTTATGGGAAAGGAGGAACTCTTCTTAAGAATGCATTTCCAAGGTAGGCAGGGATATAATCTATGTGACTGTGAAAATCCCGGTATGGAAAGCAATTACTTCACCATCTTTTAGGAGATTTGATTTTGAAGTTTCTTGGCATTTTGAAAGAAATTACCTAGCAAATGCTCTGGTTGCAGAGAAAAGTTTTAGGCACAGTTTCCGACTCTAAGAACATATGAGTCAATCTCTGGTCTCCTTTTTGGCCTTCTTCAAAAGCAGAGAAGACGACCTCTGAAATGCCTCCTGCTACCCAGTGCATTTCACCTCCAGTCCAACCTGCACATCTCAACAGCTGTACTCCACTTGAAGATCTAGATCAGGCGTCCTCAAACTATGGCACGTGGGCCACATGCGGGTGTTTTTGCCGTTTTGTTTTTTTTTACTTCAAAATAAGATATATGCAGTGTGCATAGGAATTTGTTCATAGTTTTTTTTAAACTATAGTCCGGCCCTCCAACGGTCTGAGGGACAGTGAACTGGCCCCCTGTTGAAAAAGTTTGAGGACCCCTGATCTAGATACTGATGGTGTGGCCTGCAGACCAGCAGAGCAGCATCACCCAGGCTTATTGGAGGTGCAGTATCCCCTAGCCCAGACACACTTAATCGGAACCTGCATGTTAACAAGGGGACTCACATGACCCTTAAAGTTTGTGGAGCACTTTAAAAAAATCCTCACTTCAGGATATGTTTTTATTGATTTTAGAGAGGATGAGAGAGAGAGAGAGAGAGAGAGAGAGAGAGAGAGAGAGAGAGAGAGAGAGGAGAGAGAGAGAGAGAGAGAGAGAGAGAGAGAGAGAGAGAGAGAGAGAGAGAGAGAGAGAGAAGATCACACATTGCATTTGGTTACTATGCAATGTGTGTGAGAGAGGTAAGAAACATTGACTGGTTGCCTCCCATACACTCCCTGACTGGGGATCAGACCTGCAACCTAGGTATATGTCCTGATCAGGATTCAAACCCTCAAACTCTTGGTGTATGAGGACAGTACTCTTGGTGTATGAGGTCAATACTCTTGGTGTATAAGGACAATACTCCAAACAACTGAGCCACCTGGCTAGGCCTTAAAATACTCTGTGTTCACAGAGGCTCCACCTCTCAGATGCCTGCGTGGTCTGAGCTGGTCAGGGATTAGGATGAAAGCAACTTGAGGATGGTGATGGCAGGAAGCATCCTCAGCCCGTAGGGAGCATGATGGAGATGGTGAACATAACAGGAGCTTGGGCAGTGCAGTAAAAATGGATGAATTTTAAAGTCTACTAGTGTTTGTGGAAGGTGAGGAAACTCTGGCTACACCAGCTTCCTAAAGTTTTATCAAATGCAAGAGGCAGTCCTGAAGCCCCTCATCTGCCTTGTGAACTGTCAGAGATTAGGCTTAGATGCTCCATGTTTGCCCCAAATGAATTACTCTAAAACCAGTTTATCAACAGACAGTTTATTTAAAGATAATTTCCCCTAATATAGTCTATATATATAAATGCCTAAGCGACTGTTATGACCAAATGACTGGAACAACTGGTTGACCAGTCGCTATGATGTGCATGACCACCAGGGGGGCAGACGTTCAATGCAGGAGCTGCCCCCTGGTGGTCAGTGTACTCCCACAGCAGGAGTGCCGCTCAACTGACCTACCCATCCTGGCAGCCCACCAGCCTGGTGGCAGTCACTCACTCCCTCAGTAGTCCTGCAGGTCCAATCTCCAGAGAACGGGCCAGTCACTGACGGCCGAGGAACCAGCGCCATTGGCACGATCCCGACAGCATCTCTGACCTCCTGGAAGTCGGCCTCGGCACCGTGGTTACTTCCCCTCCCTAGATGCTCCGCAAGGAAGAAAGGATATAAAAGCAGCTGCCAGGTGGCTCCCGACAACCAGTGTGAACGTCAGCAGGACCTATCTGGATCCTGGGCCAGTGGCAAGGGTATCCCACTGCCCACCTGGAGAGCCAATCACATCCTGGCCGCCCCCCCGCCCCCTCTCAGGGCCTCTAGTACTTACATAAAATTCATGTTTGTAAAATTTGTAACAGTTCAAATGTGATAGGAAGGCAAAGTGGTTTTAATCAAATTTGGCTTTAGATAAAGCTGCTTTAGCAAATTTTCACTTACATACATTAGCCCTAGGTAAATTGATCTTAGACAAATACACCTGATGTGGGTGTCCACTTTTGAGGAGGGGACAGGGAATTCAGAATAGGTGGTGGCAATAACCTCACCATGGAAATGTTTGGTCATTTCTACTAGCGTGGGAAATTGGAAGGCTTCATAATGGCAGGTGGGCTAGGTGGGCTACACTTGTCTTTGTAATGACCCACTGAGAGTTAACATGTAGCCCATCCCCGTTGGGTGTCTTGCTATGAACAAATGTTACCTCTTAGACCCATCTAGGCCCACTTCTAGGCTCTTCCCTAAGTGCAATTCTTCTCAGCAACCCTACACACTAATGAGAGATACTTTATAATGCTCATATGTACTTGTTGCTTATCACCACGTTGCCTTATTTCAGGGTGACTTAAGCTGGTCTGCCTTCATCATAGAACCATGTAACTTTCCTTTACAGTACTTCTCTATTTCCAACTTTACATTTAGTAGAGTGATTATATTGTTAATGCTTGTCTCTCTACTGATAGCAAGTAGAGAGACAAGCATGAGCCATGTCTGTTTTTGCTTATGATTGCAACTTCAGAGCTTAGCATAGGCCCTACCATATAATAGAGATTTAACATTTATTTTTTTGGAGTAAATGAAGGAATAAGTTAATGAACCTCTGGTTTTTACTAACAGTAATAAATTATATATGTCACCCATCACAGCTTATTGCGACACATCAAACTATTATGACATTGAAGTTGAGAATTGTTGTAGAAAATGAAGTTCCTTGTCAAAGAAACATTTGAATAATGATAAGAACAATAGTTGGAATTTATTGAGTTCTTACAGCAATCCAGTTATGGTATGTACTTTCCATACACTATACCTCACTATATATTTCAGTGAGAGCTCAAGTCTTCCTAACAGAGGCAGCCAGGGATCACTAGACCATGTTTCCTAGGGCACTCACGCTCAGCCTCCAGTACTGAGGAACCATCAGCACTATGGACAGATGAGGCTTCTATCTGGGGTCTGTTTTGTGCCACTTATTTCCAGCTCAGAGTGGCTGGCCCCTCTCAGTGCAACTTTGCTAAAAGCCTTCCCAGTGACTCTTCAGTTTGGGGGTTAGTTTCAGTTATGTATAGGTAAGTCTGTGTTGATTCTCATGGTCTTTCATATGATTGAGTCTGGCTCAGGCATCTCTGTCCTAGCTTTGTCTTTAGTCAAATCATTTGACCTCTGTGACTTGGTTTCTTTACTTGTTAAATGAAGATAATGCTAGTTCCCGTTCATAGGATTGTTTCAGGAATTCACTGAAATATTGTACATGAAGCACTTATCAGGCTGGCATATAGTGAGAACTTGATAAATGTTGGTAATTTTTATGAATAGTATATTATTTAAATGGTGTCTTTACTAAATTACCTCCTTGATAAGGAACTTTTTTCTACAAGAGTGATTCTCAACTTCAATATCAAAGCAGTTTGATATGTCACAATCAGCTGAAGATGTTCCATTTATAATTTATTACTGTTAATAAAAACCAGAGATTTAATAATGTAGTCATTTATTCCATAAATAATAATTGAGTTTCTACTATCTTCTAGGCCCTGAGATGCAGTGATGAGCAAAACCATGCATGGTCTGTATATTCATAGAGCTTGTAATCAGGGAGAGACAGATATTCTGTATAAGTAGGAGCAGAGATAGGTACTTGGAAGGAAAGGAACATCATCCCATTAAAAACTCCTGGGTGGTGGAGGGGCATTCATATCAGTGAAGTCTTCCTAGGAAGTGACACCAAAGGTGAGTGAAGGATAAGTAGAAGTTAACTAGGTAAAGAATGGGAGTAAGAGTGTTCTAGACAGTAGGGGTGGAATGTGCAAGTACATTATGGTGGGAGGGAGTGTGGTATGTTTGGAGATTTGAGTGAAGGTTGATGTGCAAAGAGCAAAGTGGAGAGTGCACAAACTGGAGCTGCAAATATGGGTGGGGCCAGAGAATGTGGTTCAAGTAGATCAGTTTAGAGGCTATGCAATTGCTAGTAAAAGAGGATGGCGGTTTAGATAAGGGTGGTAGCAGTGAGGAGGTAAGGAGTAAATGGATACAGATAATCTAGGAGCAGAAGCAGTGGGACTTGCTGATGGGTTGCACATCTGTCATGGGGGAGAAAAGTGACAAAGGCAATATTTAGGTTTCTAGCTTTAATTTTGATAAGGATATAATAGATGAGGACCAGGTTTTGGATGAAAGATCAGGAGTTATGTCTTGAGCTTACTGAGTGTGAAGGATCCATGTGGAGATGTTGAGTAGACAGTTGGCTATACAAGTATACAGCTTAGAAGACAGATCTAGACTGGAGATATATCTAACAGAGTGGAGTCAGGGTACATTAGAGCACTGATTTGATGTGCTTGCTGAGAGGAGGGAGAAAGGACCAGAGTTAGAGGTAACATATCAAAAATTTTGACACCTTTGGGAGTATTTCATGCCTGTGAACATGCCTGTCTCTTTGTTATAGCAGAAAGCGGTTTGAGAAATACTAGGCTACAAGATAAAGGCCATATGTCAGAGATTGGTTCTGTATTAGCCCCCTTTGGCTATTTCCCAACTCCTCAGCTCTCTGCTCTGTACAAATGCCATTTCACGCATCTGCTTTTTCTGTTTCCTGAGAGCACCAGACACATTTCTTCTTCCATGTCCTTACTTCCATTTCCCCCTCTTTGAAGTATTTTGAAGTATATCAAAGATCTTGTACTACTTAGTGCTTGATACTTACTTATCTCAACGTTTAGTACCACCCCTTGTATGTGATTTTCAATCTTGCTTTCACAGTATGTAAGCCTGGCTTAGCCTTGAGAAATGGGCCTTTTAGTAGTTGTAATCCGGATTTGTGCTATAAAGAAGCAAGTGATTTTAAGTTTGAGTGAGAGAATATGTATTAAATAATATTGAAAACTGTAAGGATAAAGAGGAAGCTGTGTGTAGAAGGATCTCTTGTTATAGTAAGTGAAAAGATTAAGGTGTAGAACAGTGAGGCTACTATGCAGCCATCTGTGTTATAAAGGTGGTGGGGGGAAGAATATATTCATATTTGCTTTTATAGCATAAGAAGCTCTGAAGAAAGAATAGTCTATCAAATTATGCTGAAACAATTAGACATCTTTATGCAAAAATTGAACTTTGACAAAGACCTTATACCTTTCACAAAAATTAACTCAAAATGAATCATAAACCTGAATGTAAAATGCAAAACTATAAAACTTCTGGAAGAAAACATAGGAGAAAATCTACATGACCTTGGGTTCAATGATGAGTTTTATATACAACACCAGGAGTATAATTTATGAAAGGAAAAGTTGATAAGTTGGATTTTACTAAAACTAAAACCTGCTCTTCAAAAAACATTAAGAAAATGAAAAAACAAGTCACAGATTGGGAGAAATTTTTGTAAAACACACATCTGGTAAGGGATTTATATCCAAAAACTCTTAAAACTCAATAGTAAGTAAGCAAACAACCCATTTAAAAAATGGGCAAAAGATTTGAAGAGACAGTTCACTAAAGAAGATATTTAACTGACAAACTTATAAAAAGATGCTCATTATTTAACATTAAGGCAAAGCAAATTAAATATGAGCTACCATTACACACTTAGATTAAATGATTAGAATGGCTAAAACAAACGAAATAAAACTGACAATACCAATTGCTGGTGAGGATGTACGGCAAATCTCAATTATTGTTGTTGGGAATGTAATGTAGTCCAGCCACTTTGGAAGACAGTTTGACAATTTTTTTCAAAGCTAAACGTAGTCTTACTATACAATTCAGTAATCACACTACTAGAAATTTACCCAATTTATTTGAAAATGTATTTTTGTACAAACCTGCATACAAATATCATGAAGCTATTTTTATACACAATCACCCCAAAACAGGAAGCATGCAAAATATTCTTCAACAGGTCAATGGGTAAACAGTGGTACATCTATACAATGGCATACTATTCAGTGATTAAAAAGGAGACATTAATGAATCCTAAATGCATGTAGGGGTTTTCTTCCAAAGAGGACAGTATGGAAAGGAAAGAGGGGGAGGGGTACCTTTACAGTAGAAAACCTGACAGATGCTACCTCAGCCAGGTAGGTTAACACAAAGATTAATGTCAACACTGATGATTCATGTTGATAACCTGTATCCTTGATTTAATGTGATGAGAATTACACTTTACCTCTGTAGCCTTTCTTTCAAAAACCCACAACCCGAGTCTAAGCATGAGAAAAAGACAAATCTCAGTTGGGGGAAATTCTACAAAATTCCTCATCTGTACTTCTCAAAATCCTCAGGGTCATAAAAAAATGTCAAGTCTGACCTGTCACAGCTACAAGGAGTCTAAGATTTTATAACTGAATCTAATGTAGTATCCTGGGTGGAATTGTGGGTAAAATATGATACTAGGTAAAAATACAGATAATCTGACTAAAGTATTGACTTTAGTTAATACTAATGTATCAGTATTGGTTCATTAAATGTGATAATTGTACCATATGAATGTGAGATGTTAATAATAGGGGAAACTGGCATATATGAGAACTCTCTGTACTACTTTGCAATTTTTTTGGTAATCTAAAACTATTTTTAAAAATTTATTAACAAAACTTTGCAAGGATTACCTACCAAACTAATAACAGTGGTTACCTGTAAGGGACATTGGGTTCTGGGAAGATGGAATATAGGATGGGAGAAAAAAAATTCACTGAGCATCTTAAAGATACATTAATTTAGTTTTGGATCATGAATAAAAATATTTTTTGATAACGTGAAGAAAATGAAAAACTTTATATTTCTTGTTTGAGAACAATAATATTCTTTTTAAGTCTGTAGTAAAACTTACGAAGAAATGTAGAAAGTGTGATAAGTGTGTTGCCATAACTACAACTGTAGCTACTATTATTATTTTGGTTCCTATGTCTTAAATCTTGATATTTAGAAACATCTTAATTTTGAGTTCCTGGAGATCTGAGGCTCTACCTGTCATAAGGTAAAATGCAGTTTTGTGATGCTAAGCTCCATCCCCTCTACTTGTTTGCTTAATAAATATTTATATTCAACTGTATTTGCAGGCTTTCACAGTAAAAAACAAATGATCCATTCTCTCCTTTGTTCTAGTAAACTAGCTTATTGTTGGTTGCTTTTATTTTAAATTTCTTCCCCTAATTAAAAATTGTTTTCTATATTAACTTTGCAAAGTCCCAGGCTTTTTCTCTGGGCTCTCAACACTTGGGAAAGTTAGACGCCAGCCTTTACTTCGGTAAGAACAGCATGGCTGCTCTCATGCTTTTTAAGGCTGCAATGGAACTGTTTTGAATAGGTGTAAAAAAACTTATTTTTACATTTCACTTAACAGTGATTGTTTTATTTTCAACAACAGAGGCAGTTTGTAATTGCTGTCACCATTGATCTCTAGCTAGATGTTTGCTAAGAGGATTGAGTACAGAACGGATACGGAAGTTCACAACTGGAAAGAAAATCACCTGGGAAAGTCTAAACAAGGGAAAGGGGAAGACAGAGAAACACCTCTCTGTGAGCAAAGACAGCATCACAACTCTGAGAGGCTGTTCTTTTCCAGGGATGCAGAAAGAAGAAGGAAGGGTAATCATAATCACCAGTGTTATAATCACAAATAATCACCAATGTTATGTCATTTCTTTCCTCAAAAGAAACCTCTGAAGCCCTAACTGGTTTGGCTCAGTGGATAGAACATCAGACTGAAGGATCCTGGGTTCGATTCCTGACAAGGGCATGTGCCTTGGTTGTGGGCACATTCCCAGTAGGGGGTGTGAAGGAGGCAGCTGATGGATGTTTCTCTCTTATCGATGTTTCTAACTCTCTATCCCTCTCCCTTCCTCTCTGTAAAAATCAATAAAATATATTAAAAAAAAGGAAACCTCTGAAGTAGATATGATTTTCTACTAGGTGGAGAATGAAGGCATAGGGAAATGATGTGTTTTATTTCCATTCACACAGGGATTCAGTGGCTGAGGCAGGACTTGAAGCCTCTTCTACATCAGGCACAATTTTTCTAGATTATTCTTTCTGCTACAACATATAGCTCTGAATGAAGGAAAAAGATTTGGGGAATAAAGGGAAGTCTGTCCAGGTAAATTAGGACATCTCTTTAAATTAGTCAGATAACTCTGTAGACTGGAAGACAACTTAGCACTAGAAACCAAAGATAATCTGATGTATAGAAGGACTGTTGAAGTGGTCACTTCCATGAAGTTTGAGGCCAAAATGTTGGGACTTGACACAAGAAAAATGGTGGATTAATTAGAAAGATACCAGTGTATTCCTTTGATATTTATTTCTTTTAATAGCTACAGAAATCCATGCATTTTAAAATATATGATTTATTGATGTTGTTTAAGTTGCATTATTTGGGCAGAATTCCATTTTTGATGTTAGAAGAAAAGGCATAGTTATAAGTCTGTGAAGCTATAAGCAGAAAATTGGCACTTTGTGATTTGATCATTGGCCAATGACCCCAAGCATTTGGTAGGGATATTTCTAAACTATAGTTTCAATTTTTCAAGGTTAAAAACATGTATATATGAATTTATAGTGTTCCAATTTCTAGTGTCATGTAACAAGCCATCCCCAAACTTATTATGCTCACAGATTCTATGCATCAGGAATTTGGACAGAGTCCAGAAGGACGGCTTGTCTATATTCCACAGTGTGTGGTTTCAGCTGGGAAAACCATCTGGAGGTGTATTTACTCATAAGTCTGGCATATACTGGTGGTTGCCTGGGATACCATTTGGCTGTCAACCAGGGTACCTATATACAGCCTCCCCAGTCTGGTTTGGGCTTCCTTACAGCATGGTGGCCTCAGGGTAGTCACACTTCTTACAGTGACTCGGGCTACAGGCTCAAGTGTTCTGGCAAACAAGATAGAAAATGCATCATGCTTTATGGCCCAGCCTTGGTAGTCACCCAGCATGACGTTCTTAAAGCACTGACAAGACCACCTAAATTCAAGTCGTGGGGCATAGATTCCACCTTTCAGTTGGAATAATGTCAAGATCACGTTGTAGAAGAGTATGTGAGGTGGGAGATGATGTTGTGGGTATTTAAAAAAAAAACCCAAACATTTGCCAAACAGCATGTTTAGTCCACACAATGGAGATTATCTGTGTTACACAGGACAGGAGATGACTGTATTCATGCCTCCTGGAATTTCTTTCTATTTATAGTCTAGCAATAGCTTCGTGTCCATGGTTACTTCTCAGTTGTTGCCTTTCCTCAGTTTCATGTTCCTGTTATCTCTCTTTAATGAGTTAAGGTAGTCTATCTAATAACCTCTAAATTGAAGAACCACTAAATCTCTGTGGATTATTATCGTTAACAATTTATTTTAGTTTAGTTCTAGTTCAGTGTTAGTTAGGAATGGTGTCTCTGCTTCATACAGTTAATTAAGGACCCAGATTGATTTATTTTTAATGACACCACCACTCACTAAGGGTTCAGAATCCTCTATTCGACCCTTTGCAACTGACTGGGTAAGGCACAGCCTCTTAACTCCCTTGCCTGGGCCACACACAGCACCTCTGCTCATGTTTTGTTGGTAATCACTAGTTGTGAGGTCCCTCTGAGAGTCAAGGGGCCTGGAAACTATGGTGTCATGTGTGCCCTGGGAGAAGGGCGGGGCATGAGTGTTAGCTCCGCCAGCTCCATCTTCCATCTCCTGTCCTCTCATCACCAGGCTGCTAATGAGCCTGGAACCTGAGCACTGTCAGAAGAGTCCAAGGTAGCATGAAACGAACTGACCAACCAATTATTAGGTTTCTTATGGAGTTTATCAGTTCGCAAAGTAGTGTAGGAATTTAGACCTGACCTGGGCCTTGAAGATTATTGAGTTATATTCTTTCCGACTATTTTTGTAAGGGGGTCTCTTTTATTCAAATGAGGTCTTATGGGAAACTCCAGCTTATAGAACCAATGAGAGTGAAGCTTCTCCCTGCCCTGTCCTTTTTCCTGCCTTAGACTCTAAGGCCCTTCCCAGGAATCCCAGGGCATTGTAGATCAGATCTACTCACTTTATTGGGCAGGAGAAACTGAGGCACAGAGAGGCATGGGCATATTTCATGGATGTCTGTAACAGGTTTAAGGTTGAAACTGAGTCTCTGCATCCTGGGGCCAGTGCTCTTTGCACTACTATGTGTTTACTTAAATAAATAAATGTGCCATCACTTTTTCCCACATAGACCACGAGGCCCTTGACCTGAAGTAGGGCACAGTATGTCCTACTGTTTTCGGTGCCTTCTCTTCATTATCCCAGCAGTGGGCAATCCCATTGATTCCAGATAGGGTCTGCCTAGCACTTGAGCAACGGCTTAGGTTTAACAAAATTTAAGTATGTCACTACAAGTAGCATTTTGTGTGAAAACACTTGCTGGTCAAATGATGGGAAGGCCACGGTAGTGTTAGAATGCATGCATAGTTGTGTGTAGCCCAGAGAAAGCGTCTTTATGCCTGGATGACGTATTTAAGGCATGGGACCAGCATGGGGAAGCATCTGAAAAGAGGAGTAAGGCAGAATCCTTATGTTCAGGATAGCCTCTTAGTCCAGGTGGGAGACAGAAATATAAAGGAAGATGCTGTGGAGATCGGTCTGAAGAAGAGAACTTAGCAATGGATATCATTGCTGTTTTCAAATATTTGCAGGATGAACAGGCTTTTCTGGGAGCCCAGGCAGTTCATTGGAATATCACACAATGGCTGAGGTCCAAGGCTAAGGGGAGACATGCTGCTCACACAATCTGGCTGGTGATTTCATCACTTATCCAGCTATCCCCCTCCACCAACCCATCGAAGACCCTAAAGAACTTGAGGCCTGAAGAGAGGACTGGGCAGGTCAGAGAACTCAGTAGGCACTTGCTTACAGTCTCTTCCAGGCCCTTCCTCTCCCTGGTAGCACCACAGGGCTGGTACTCACTTGCTCATAGTATCAGGCTTCTGCTCCCCAATCGTGACCAGCTGCCAGGAAGTCAAGCAGCACCTGGTGTACTCACTGCAGTGCTTCTTAAACGCTAGTGCACATGGATCATCTGGGGGTCTTATTAAAATGCAGATTCTGATTCAAGTTGGTCTGGGTGGGGGCCCCAGAACCTGAATTTCACAGGTGATGATGATGCTTGGCGATGGACCATACCTTGAATAACAAGGCTCTGCTACAAACCCTGAGTCTTCCCTTCAGGCTACAGCCCAGAGCCATCAGGCCAGATGACCATCTCCTCCAAGTTGCTCTTAAGACTCTGCCTCGCATCTCGGTTAGCCGAGGGTTACTGCTCAGAAATATTGTCTCATTCCCCTCCAGGCATCCATGAAACAATTTTATCCAGATAAAACTCATCTACCTAGTGGCCTTTGTCATTCATAGGGACACTTCAGCAGTCAGCTACATATTTTTAAAAAATATAAAACACATCATCCTGATTTTCATCCAAGTTGTTTGACATACAGCACTCTGAATTTGTGTGATGCTGTCAGAAACTTACACAAAGACACAGGTATCCATTTGCCTAACAATAAGGGAAGATTTCTGATGACTTGTTATTCCCCCAAGGTGACCATTTTACTCAATGCTTTCTAAAGTGATCTTTAAAAGATCTGTTTGTGCAGATGACATGATACTGTATATAAAGAACCCTAAAGATTCCACCAGAAAACTACTAGAACTGATCATTGAATTCAGTAAAATAGCAAAATACAAAAGAAATATCCAGAAATCAGTTGCATTTTTATACACCAATAATGAACTATCAGAAAGGGAAACTAAGAAAACAGAACCATTGACAATCACATCAAAAAAATAAGGTGGGTCGAGGAGGTAGAAGAGGGTAAAGAGGATAAATGGTGGTGGAAGGAGACTTGACTTTGGGTGGTGAACACAGTGCAATATACAGATGATGCATTACAGAATTACACACCTGAAACCTATATAATTTTATTTAACCAATGTCACCCCAATAAATTCAATAAAAATGTAAAAAAAGAGATCTGTTTATAATACATTGAGCACTTGCTCAATGAGGCCATAACCCCAGGGATAATGATTAAATCTGGTGAGATGGATCTGCCTCTTTTTTTTTTTTTTTAAATCCACCAGGTGACCTCTCTGAGCATTTCTCATTGTTATTTATTTCTATTTTATTGTTATTGTTATTTATTGATGCCATTTCAAGGTCATGTTCATTCCCTCAGCAATAGCTTATTTGTCAAAGTAAAATAACTGAGAGATTTCTCACACTATGTTACTTTTGTTAAGGTCTCAAATTTAAAATCATGCTGATTTTCTGTACAAGGAGCTGTGTTGTCTTGTGCAAGGTATTTGATATCTCTGACCATATGTGAACTCCTCTGTAATATAGGGATAATAATATCTTCCTTGAAGAAATGAAATGAGATGATGTTTATGAAAGCACTTGGCCCACTGCTGATGCTTGGCAGTCACTCATGAAATACCTCCCGTTCCTCTTTCTTAGGCCAGTTTCTAGCATTTTGTGGAAGAGACAAATATTTTATTTCCCTTTCGATTAGTCTCAAAGCATCTTGAGAACAGGATCTATATTTTTAAATTCTTTTTTAGTCCTTCACTGTGTATTTAGTAATGTCTTGAATAAATTAATGAATGACCAGGTAATCTATAAGGTGTTCTTGATGTTTGAAGTTCTCTGATTGTTTGATTCTTCTAATATCCTAGCTGCTTGGAGGATTCTCCTAAAATGAATATATTCTTAGTTAAGGGACTTGTTTTTTTATAGTCTTATAAAATATGTATTATTTTTCTTATTACTAACTAGAGGCCCGGTGCACGAAATTCGTGCACGGAGGGGGGTTGTCCCTCAGCCCAGCCTGTACTCTCTCCAATATGGGACCTCTCAAAAGATGTCCGACTGCCCGTTTAGGCCCGATCCCCTTAGGATCGGGCCTAAACGGGCAGTCAGACATCCCTCTCACAATCCAGGACTGCTGGCTCCCAACTGCTTGCCTGCCTGCCTTCCTGATTGCCCCTATCCGCTTCTGCCTGCCAGCCTGATCACCCCCTAACCACTCTGCTACCAGCCTGTTTGCCCCCAACTTCCCTCCTCTGCCGGCCTGGTCACCCCTAACTGCCCTCTCCTGCAGGGTTGATCATCTCCAACTTCCCTCCCTTGCGGCCTGGTCCTTCTCAACTGCCCTCCCTTGCAGGCTGGGTGCCTCCCAACTGCCCTCTCCTGCTGGCCATCTTGTGGTGGCCATCTTGTGTCCACATGGGGCAGGATCTTTGACCACATGGGGGCAGCTATATTGTGTGTTGCAGTGATGATCAATCTGCATATTACTCTTTTATTAGATAGGATAGAGGCCTGGTACAGGGGTGGGGGCCAGCTGGTTTGCCCTGAATGGTGTCCCAGATCAGGTGGGGGTTCCCTTGGGGCGTGGGGCAGCCTGAGCGAGGGTCCTGTGGTGGTTTGCAGGCCGGCCACGCCCCCTGGCAACCCAAGCGGAGGCCCTGGTATCTGGAATTTATTTTCCTTCTACAATTGAAACTTTGTAGCCTGGAGCGGAGCCAAGCCTGCAGCTCCCTCCGGGGCAGCAGCCATTTCTGTGGCAGTTAATTCACCTTCTACAATTGAAACTTTGTAGCCTTAAGCGGGTGAACCCAGCCAGGGTGTGCGGAAAGCTTTGCTTCCCCTGTTGCCGCCGGCAACCCTGGCCTGCTCTCTCAAGCTCCATTCTGCCGCCATTTTTTTGAATTTGTTTACCTTCTATAATTGAAACTTTGTAGCTTGAATGGAGGCTTAGGCCTGGCAAGGGCAGGCGGAAAGCTTGGCTTCCTCTGTTACCTAGGAAACCTTGCTCTCTGTGGCTGTAGCCATCTTGGTTTGGGTTAATTTGCATGCTCGCTCTGATTGGATGGTGGGCGTGGCTTGTGGGCGTGGCTTGTGGGTGTGTCGGAGGTATGGTTAATTTGCATATTTGTCTATTATTAGGTAGGATAAGTATGTATGTGGGCCCAGGAACCCGCTGCAATCGTATACCTGACCTTGGGCCTGATTCTTTGCCTCCTGCAAATGCGATGGGTCAGAGGCTGGTCTTGACTCTGCTTCCCCTTGCCCTGCTCTCTTGGGAATATCTCTGTGAAAGATGCTCAAGAAATATGCCTTTTTCTCTGATGTGAGATTTGGGAGTCGTGAATAATAGAGGCTGAGTTTCATGATATATTCATTTTGGTTCTCATAGAAGATGCATTTCATGTTTTAGATTAAATACGATCTGGCTAATGGGGTCAGGACAAACTCAGTGGATGAAAGGAGAAGCAGTAGGTCCTTCCAAGTCTGGGGATTGATCCAGGTTACCTGTCTAGACGAGGAGTTCTTGAGTTTATAGGAATGAGTTGCTGCGAGATAGTGCCAGTTGAGACCATCCTTTCTACTTTTTCTCCTGCCTCTGAAATGGGCAGAAAACTGGTAGAAAGTAAATAGGCCATCAACTTGAGACCTGAGTTTAAATCCTGCCTTGGGTATGCTGTTGAATTCCAGAATCTCCATTTTTAATAGTTAAAAAATAATATCAGCCTTGTAGGTGTTTGTGGGTGATAAATTAGATAAAGGCCCAATGCCATGCCTGACAGTGAGCTTAAGCCCAGTGATGATGACACATTTCAGGAGAGCACAGGAGACAGATGGGTCTGCCACCCGTGAAAGTGTCGGCCCTGCTGTGTGTCTGAGGAGTGTCCCTAAGTCCAGGCTGTGTTTTATGACTGAAGCGCAGACCACAGTGGTGGTGCTAAGAGTTTTTCATGGATCTGGAAAGATAATCACAATCTGGGCAAAGAAACAAGTGAATTGCATGTTTTATTCCATGATGAGATGATTTGAAATTCTGGTCCATATGTGAGTAGCTTCAGCATTTCCTCCTCTACATACCTAGGAATAGTGGTCACTTACAGCTTTTTGTACAGGGAGAAGTAAAAGATAAAAAAGTCTTACTAATCTCTTCCCTGTCTTCACTCTGACAGTTTATTTGAATCCCTGATATCCAACATGACTTCTATTTTTCTCTAATTCTTGAAAAAGTAAAAATGGCAGTAATAAAAATAACATAAATCAATTCCACGTGAATGGTCTCTTTTAGACAATAGAAAGAGGGATCAAACTGTTTTTATGTATTTAAGAGATACTGCCCAGTGCTTTGCTAATTAGTTTGTGGCCAGTTACATTACGGCATTATGGTGGATCAATTAATGCCCATTTCAGAGGCTCAAGGTGTGTCACTAAAAGGGCCCTCAGACAATAGGTGAATTGGGTTCCATGTGGTCTGATTGATTTTGGGTTGTAGCTCATTGTGTTGTGTTTCACTAATTCTGAGTAAAGTGGTTGTAAGCTAGTAAGTAACAAGAACTGATTATGCCTGTGATGTCTGGAAGAAAAATAAAACCAGTTTTTGTTGTTCTGCATACAGCTATTTTGAACTGGAGAGCAGTGGTCTGAGGGATGAGATCCGGTATCATTACATACATAATGGGAAGCCCAGGACGGAGGCCCTTCCGTACCGGATGGCAGACGGACAGTGGCACAAGCTCGCGCTGTCAGTTAGTGCCTCTCACCTCCTCCTCCACGTCGACTGCAACAGGTACGTCTTTGCCTTTGACCTTTCATCTTTCATGATCTGTCCTGGAAATCGAGCCATGGGAAAGGGGAGAAATCAAGTCCCTCTTAGCTTTGCTGGGAAACAAAAACCAAGGGACCCTCATTGTAATTTAACCTACCGAGGAGGCCATTTAGACATGCTGAAATGACCAACTGTAAAACGCTAAGAAAACAGTTCATTAGGATGAAACCGTATCCTGTGATTAGGAACAAACGTACAAAAGGTTGATTACAGATTGGGGAACAGTAAGTGCACCTCGGTGTACTCCAGGCACTGTCGGAAATTCCATGGAGCTGTGATCACAGTTAACTATGATGTATTGTTGTTCAGTTCATTCCCCTTGGACGCGAATAAGCCAGCCTCCCTCAGAATGAATCCGAGAAGCCTGTGCTACTGAGGCGGCTAATTCTATTTCACTTCATCAGGCACAGTTTTGCTTAAATATCTTTTACAAATGGAGGCTTTTTAAGAGGCTGGTCTTTGAATCTTTGATACCATCCATTCTCTGCAGAGGAATGAGCCTTCCAGCTCATTTGAGGATGACAGGACTATTTGTGAGGTCTGAGGGTTTCACAGGAGGTGGTGGGTTGGGGTGTGAAGGAGATACTGTACCCCATATCCATCATTGGTCAGGTTTACTGCCAGCTGAAGAAAGGAGACTATTGGTCTCCATTGGAGCATTTGCAGCTGGGCAGCTGGGTAATGGTGGTCAAGGGGAATGTTTTCATCTTCCCAGAACCCACTGAAAATCCTTGTGGATAGTGATCTGAGTCCTATTATAGAGAAATGTTTGCATTGCAAGCACTGCCCATGAATTGTTAGTTCTCATTAATGGTACCATCAAAGTGAAAATGACTGTTCGGCTACAGGACTTGCTCCCTTGGGCCCAGAATAAAGAACAGGCATGTTGGGGACAGCCTCCCTTCTGGAACCCAACAGAAGGAGGGATAATCCAAGGTCAATCAGCCCCACACTACACTTCTTTTTAAAAAATAAATATATTTTTATTGATTTCAGAGAGGAAGGGAGAGGGAGACAGAGAGAGAGAGAGAGAGAGAGAGAGAGAGAGAGAGAGAGAGAGACATCAATGATGAGAGAATCATCAATTGGCTGCCTCCTGCACACCCCACACTGAGGATCGAGCCTGCAACCCAGACATGTGCCCTGTCTGGGAATCGAACCATGACTTCCTGGTTCATAGGTTGACACTCAACCACTGAGCCATACCAGCTGGGCAGACTACATTTCTGATGAGGAGATATTTAATGTATTCCCACGCTAGGTCTGTAGTCTCTTTCAGAAAAGACCTACAAGGGCAAAGAACAGAAACTAGTGTTAGCCTTAAGGGAAGTTCCACCATGTGAAATGAGTCTTGGTTCGTTTTGATGTCATCTACTGAAGGTACTTTCTGGATTTCTGAAGAATTATGCAGATATAATATGTGTGCACCGACAAAGTTTCCATAGAAACCACTGGCTTTTTACCCTGCAGTCTTGGGCGTGGCAGCTTGAATAAAGCTAGCCTCATGCTGCCATCTTCATTTCTACCTTCAAGAGCTCATCATCTCCTTCAATTCTCTAGAACCAAAGACTGTCTGGTAGCTCTCTTGCTCCCCCACCCACCACCCATATGCTGCCCAAATGGGAGAGCGGAGGAAGGGCCTTCATGTCCTCCTATGTCCTCGGCCAGAAAGAGGCCTCAAAGCCCTAGCTTAGTAATTCCCAACTGAGAACTCCTGGAGACACTGCTGTTTTCTTGCTATGCAATTTTTTGCTTTCTCCTTCCAAAATTCTATTCTCTTCCCCCAATATTCTTCTGTCTAGAGAAGAATAAAGAGGAGAGAGGCACCCTGGCTGGTTTGGCTCAGTGAATAGAGCGTTGGCCTGCGGACTGAAGGGTCCCAGGTTCGATTCTGGTCAAGGGCATGTACCTTGGTTGCGGGCACATCCCCGGTAGGGGGTGTGCAGGAGGCAGCTGATCGATGTTTCTCTCTCATCGATGTTTCTAACTCTCTATCCCTCTCCCTTCCTCTCTGTAAAAAATCAATAATACACACACACACACACACACACACACACACACACACACACATATATATATATACACAGAGAGAGAAAGAGAGAGAGAGGGAGGAGAGGCTATGTCTCTGTTAAGCTAAGGTCTCATGACTTCAGCAATTCTTTGGTCCCCACCAGATGTCCTCTTCTTCCATCTTCAGCCACATGTTAGCTGTGTGAATTTGGGCATGTTAATTTCTTTGCATCTCATTTTTTTAAAAAAAATTGGAAACTGGAAATAATAATACTAACATATTCTCATAGATGGGAATGTTAAATGATCCATGTAAAGTGCTTAGGATGGTGCTTGGCCTTTGGTGTTCAATACATGGTGGTTGTTGGTATTACGATTATTTATTCTGCACATCTCTCGTGCCTCTTTGTCTCCAAACTTTCATCCATGGTATGCCCTTCTTGGCTACCGTGACCTCTGTACCTGGAAAGTTGGGGAGAGTATGGGAGAGCTGGAATCCACAATATATTCTAGGGTCAGCCCTATTGATAAAGAATGGATTGAGGGGATTATAAATATTCTTTCCCTTCTCTTGAAAATTTTCATACTTTATGGCCATAACATGTTGTCCTTTGTGTAAGATCTTGGAGGAGAAAAATAAAGTTGTTGCCAGTTGATGATTCATGGGCCCAAACACAAATGAGTTTTTCAGAAAGGTCAGGGGAAAGAAAGGCCCGAAATGACTGGGCCATAGGAGAGGTAAATTTTGATTTTGGTGTAGGAAGTCTAGAAACATAGTTCCCAAACCAGATTGCATGTAAAAATTATTGGGGAACCTCTAAGAAAATACATGGGAAACCAGGCCCCATGTGACCCACTGGATCAGACCCTGAGGGCTGGAAACTGAGAAGGTATATTTTTAGCAAGCTCTCCATGTAGTGTTTAATGCAGGCAGTGAGACTTGGTGCATGGACTGGCATTTCAAAACATGGGGTTAGCTAGAGGGGAGAAGCCAGAGGAGAGGCTAGGGTGCAACAAATAAAGGGGGGTACCTCAGAAACTAAGTACTCAAAGCAGACCCTAGTAAGGAGGAGGGGAAGATTAAGGAGAAGGTAGTGCCTAGTGCACAAAACAAGCTTATGTTCTTCACAAATTTCTTCCTGGTCAGCACTGGCTGAGTTAGAGTGGCGGTAGCTCTGGGTTCCTTGTTGAGATACTGGTTTCCTCCTCCTTATCCTGGCCACCCTCCCAGGAGAATGAATTTCACTACAGCTGAATTTTTGCTCTAAGCTGTGCATTTCATCCCATCAGAAGATTATTACTTTTTGATTCCTTTTACTTTAGAGTTATGCTATCTTATTTTTCTCTACCTGTCACCCACTAGAGTTCTATCTGTTAGAATGGTGATGTGATGGAGAAGATTTATTGCGTGTTGACTGTGTTAGGCACAGTGCTAATTAAGCATTTTACATAATTCATTCACCCCACATTCAATGCTGTTATTTTTCTCATTTTAAAATGATGAAACTGAGGTTGCATTTTGTGTCTGCAATTCCGCTGCTCATCAGTGGCAGTGCTAGGATTCGGACCCAAATCTGATGCATGAGTGTCTGCTCTAGGCACTCTGATCATCAGCCCAAGAGTGGGGACCATTGGCCCTGGACTTGGAACTGAGGAAAGGCAAGAGCCTAGTGCAGTGTGAGCAGTTTGCTCCTTTCTAGTATTTTCCTCCTACATGTTTTATGTTGTTGATCATTGGAGTTGTTCAGTAAGATGTGGAATCTTATGTACAGAACCCATTGCATTGTTATGGGCCCGGGAAGGACCCTACATTTATTGGGTACTTACAACAGGCTAATTAATGTCCTCGGCATGATATTTCTTAGGATAGCCATGTGGGGACACTTTTATTAGTCCCAGATTTGAAATTAGAAAGGCTCAGAGAAGATAAGCAACTCGGCCTCAATCATATAATGTAATAAGCATAGAGCCAAAACTTTGAACTGGGATCCAACGTTAGCCTCCCCACCCCTCCATGCCCCTGTGTAACTCATGTACTTCCCAGGACATAGTCACAGCCACACCAGGGAGCCTTCCCAGGGGAGAGCTGCTGCAGAAGGTGTGGGGACCATAAGAACATGTGAAAATAGGCGGAGATGATTTCCCAGGCGCCTCCATTGCTCCGGGCCACTGCACATGTGGCAGGATTTTCCACCTTTTTAAGGGTAGAATTGAGAAACAGAGCCTTTTCTGACCTGATTATACAAATTGTCAAAGGAAAGCGACTGCTATTTTTGTCAGCAGTTCAACACTTTCTGCCTGCTCCCGGGACTGACACCTTTCTCTCGGCTTCAGCTGTTTAGCTGGGCCTAACTAAAAGCTCCCAAAGTGTGGGTAGCAGCTTACCTCAAGCTAGAAACATGAAAGGAATCATTCAGTCAGATGGCCAGACTGCTTATCTTCACTGCTGTGGGTTTTCCTCCTGCTGCCTTTATATTAATAGTTTCCAACAAAGCCTAGAGAGGCCTGGCCTCACCTTCCTCAGATTCTCCCTCTCCATTCCCAGCTCACCCTGCAGCCTGTCCCCATCACTCAAAGCCCAGAATCCACTGATGCGCGATTAGTGCCCGGGTGTTCTTTCTCCTTCACCACAAAAGGAATTTTCGTTCCTTGTCTTTATTTGGTGACTTTTAATGATCCCTCAACCCATCACATTAATGTATTGGACACACTATCTCTGCCAGGCTGTGGAGGGTTCAGAGTCCTTGCCATCGGGAAGTTCATGGCTTATTCATTCAGTCATTTTTAAATGCTGAAACCTCCAGGCCCCCAACAGTGACCGGCCCTGGTCCCCGGATTCAGAGAAAGCGTGGACTCGGACTGAGCCTTGTGAGCAGGCTGAATTGACAGCGCCCATTAGCAGCTGAGCAGTGGAGAGAACTGCAAATAGTCACTCCCAGCATCTGGTCTTGAAGTGACAGTGGAGCTGAGGTTCTCAACAGCTAACGGCTGGACTCAAAGGTGTTGGTAATCAAATGGTACATTCACCTAGCGTTCAGCAGCACGTTTTGTCATATGCAGTGTCCTCACTCTAAGCCAACCTCCTCTTCCCTCGTGTTGGGAAAAATTCTCTCCCACAGTCACATTGCAACAGAGCTCCGAACTCTGGCCTCATTAGTTCAGACTGTGCAAGTGTGTGCAGTGCGCGCGCACACACACACACACACACACACACACACACACACACACACTCACTCCTGCATCTTGATAGTCACTCTGACAAGGGGTTAACTCAGTGATTATAGTTTAGACAATAAACATACGTAGATTTTATGTGTAACACATGCCGTTTTTTCACTGAGGAGCACATTCAATTTTTGCATGCAGAATCAGAAAAATAAACTTACTGCAAGTCACTGAATAAGTCAGTAATTCAAGGTGTCTGTCTAACATTTCAGAGTAACTCCAGGATGTGAGCATCTGCTTATAGCTCTAGGTTTTCATTATGAACTATGAGGATATGACATCTTCCTTTCGAGGGAGCTCCTGAAGTATTTACAAACATCATCTTGTTAGACCTCCCATTCCCTAAGGTAGTTAAGCGACATGTATAATGTACTGCATTGATTTCATACCAACATTTTCATTTACAATCAGGAGAGGGAAATTAAGACATGACTATCAAAGGTTACAACTTCCAAGAGAGCCAGGCCAAGACTCTCAATCTCCTGGTTCCCCCACTGATGTATTATTTGCATCACGAACAGGAACACATGCCCAAGACTCATCATCAAATGAACTACAATTAAATTGAGAAGCCAGTGTATGCCTCCTGTCCAGGTAACCCAGCAGCTCCAGATCATCTGTCCAGAAAGATATGACAAGCGAGTTAGGAAGACAGGACATCCCCGTGTGTAAATTTAAGTAACAGTGTAAGAGATGTCACAAGGGAATACATGATGGATTACTGGATTCTTGGTAGAGACAATCAGGTCTGGGAGATCACAGAAGGGAGAGCTCCTGGGGATGTGGAAGAGCCTCTTAATTTCTTAACACGCCAAGTGAGAGCGTATGACAATTTCTGCAGCTTCACAGTTTTGCCACTGTGTGATTTGATGGTGTGCCACTCACATAAGAATTGGACTTGGAATGAGGTTCATCTTGTAAGTATTACAAAGCCAATCATAGGGTCAGTGGGAGAAAAGTATATATGGGAGAGTGGTATCAAGTTGGCAGCGAGGGAGAGCCTGCAGGGAGAGACAGACCCAGGCCCATACCGATACAATACAGCGCAAAATGTGTCTGAAGGCATGTAGATGAAATCACTAGGGGTTGGAAATGCCGTCTTATCTTCCTCTCTACCCTAATATATCTTGGGCCCTGTGTATGCAATAAAGTGCTTTCTTGTTAAGCTACCTATGGCCGCAAGTAGCAACAAACCCCTGTGTAAAGGGATGATTCTATTGTGTGTTTTTTTTAGTCTTTTCCATTTGCAACTTTAAAAGCCTGGAGTACAGGTTGCCAGAAGAAATTTTACTGAGTGGGAAAATTCATTTGTTATAATTTCCTGGGTTGCCTAAATAAAATATGCACTATTTGCTTTTCTACTTAGAAATTTTGGCTTTTACTAGTAGCACAAAGGTATTCTGGACTGAAAACTTGAGCTGAAAAGAAATTAAGTTTGTATGTACCTGGGAAAGTTACTTATTTAGCTCTCTAGGTATATAATAAGGGGCTAGGACTAGGTGATTTCCAACTTTGACCTGGACATCTCTGAGATACTTAAGTAATGGGCATGCACTTCTCCCCACACACACACCTTCAGGACTATGGAGAGCAACTCAACATGCCATCTTTACGGGGCCACTTTTGTAGTAGACCACCAGGGGGGTTGAATCATCTGAATTGAAGTGTGGATAGAGAGTGCAACATGCTATTGGTGAGCAAAGACTACTTACCCTAGATGGCCATCTCTTTTATTCTCACGTGCACCCTCCTTGCTGGAGTAAATGCCACATATGCATTTTTGGAGGCTAAGGGATGTTGGTGTCTTGTTCTCTCCACCTTGTGCTTTTTATTTCTTCCAGTGTTCATTGCCCCAGACATGTGACAGTGGACAGCCTTTGGGGAGGGGTGGGGTGTGGGCATGCAGGCTGCCCTGGCCATGGGGACCTTGGTAGTTTGGTGACTTACAAGATAGAGCAGTGTACTGTAGCCAGCAGATGATGGATAGTTGTGCTGTTGAAAGACATAACACGTTCTCTGAAGGGGAAAAGTACTTTGCTACCAAACTGTAGAGATTTAAATAATTGGAAAGAATGAATCTAAATATCAAGGTGGCCAATGTAATACATTCAAAGTTATAGATCCTTTGGCCAAGTAGGGAGTGGTTAATTGTTCAAACATTACTGTGTTGGATGTTTCATTCTACTGACTTCCCCCCACCACTTCTGCCCATGCTGTGTACCCTGTGGCTTATTAATTTCAACCTCCTTAGGTGGGTTCCAAGTTTAACTTTACCCTGTCTTGTAATGACATCAGTAGAAGACCTTTTCTCATTTTGCCTTTTCAAGAACCTTTATTTTTTCCACTTGTTCCCTGATGGGTTTAAATATACCTTTGGTTAACCATGGTCTCAATGGCAGACAGAGGTAGGAGGTGAAAGGATTAATTGAAGTGGATGACGAATGAGTGCCCTGCATCTCACCCTAGCAACCTGTACTCTCAGGCTTTCAAAGTTGCAAATGGAAAGGACTAGAAAGAAATACAATAGAATCAAACTTTACATGGGGGTTTGCTGGCTACCTGAGGTGATGAGTAGATTAACAAGAAGGCACTTTATTGCATACACGGGGCCCAACCTATATTAGGAGAGGGAGGAAGATAAGACGGCATTTCCAGCTCCTAGTGATTTCATCTACATGCCTTCAGACACATTTTTGGATTGTATTGTATCGGTATGGACCTGGGTCTGTACAGGACAAATGGAAGGGAAATACTAGACTGTAAGAGAAATAAATGTTTTCTTGTAGGAAAAGATATCAATGCTTGCATCTTTATTGTTGTAATTTTACTCTATCCTTTTGTGATGGATATGCATGGTTATTTTTTTAAAGGAAAGCAAAGAGAAAATAAAACATCAAACCAGAACAATACATATTATGAAACCTATTTTTTAAAAAAATGTACATTTACATATTATTTGTCTCTGTTCCTTTATGCCTCACTCATTAGAAAAGAGCATTGGGGGATAAAAAATGCATGAGCCATGAGGACTTTTTAATTGAAAAAAAAATTCCAAATATACATTAGTTTTCTACTTAGAACAAGGGTACTGATGTTGCCGTTGAAAAGAATTGATTTTGCACACTACCGTAAAGAAATTCATCTATCTCTATGGAAACTTTAATTAAATTAATGTTATAAATAATCACAGCCAGAGCAGTTGGAAGCAAGGAAACACATTTATAGCTGTCCTTGTCTGGCTGTTTTTCTTTTAGGGGGTCTCATATGGGTGGGGTGTGAGGCTTGGAAGAAAAAGATTTCTCTTTTCCCCTGCTCTGACCTTAAATCCAATTGACTTTTGTCCCTCAGTTCATCCTTCCGAACTTGTGAGTGCCTCTCCCGGCAGTAGTTCCAAAGCCACTAAACCAGTGGGTTAATGTGCCTGGGCCCTCACCTGAGGGTTTTCCTGGGCAATTAGAGTGGAAATAATTTCCCTTCTCCTCCCAGGGCCTGCGTGATGCCCTCTCTAACTCTTCCCCAGGAATGTCATGCTACATCTGTACTCATTAATGTCCATTAGTCTGAGGGCATCGCTTTCCTGACAGCGAATTTCACACACAGGAACTCACAGGCTTGTGTGTGTCGGGGGGCATCAGCTGGCTTCTTTGGGACACTCAGAGTGCCCTTATGACCCAGAATGGGATTTTATTTCCACTGGAGGTAAACAGCCTCAGGCTGTGCTACGTCCTGGTATGTCCTCAGCAGGACACCTAATCCACTCGGTTGCACTTTTGCTAACACCTGCTCTCCAGCTCTGATGCTGTCACTGAAGCATAAGCAAGGAAGGAGTTGGGGAATGCGTGATACACATTTCTTGAATTCTTTGCATTTTGTCCTCAGAGGCCCAGCACCCTGCAAGGGAAACTCAGACTTATTGCTCAGCTGTTAACTGAGTTGAGGTTAGTGTTTTCTGTGCCATTAGGGATGATGTTTATGTTTACTTGATCTTTCCTACAGCCCTTGAAGGTGGGCTATTGTATCATTAGGGAGAAGTGACTTGTCCAGAGGTTCACAGTAAGTCAGGGGCAGCTAGAGACCAGAGGTCCTTCCTTAGTCTTCTTTCAGGCAGTTTATTCTCTACCAGGCCCTCCACCTTCTTTTCTCCTTCTCTTCCTCCTCCTCCTTCCTCTTGTCAACACCTCTATGTGACAAGGTAACACTTTTAACTTCTCATGGAAAACAGTCTAAGGCAGCGATTTTCAACCTTTTTCATCTCATGGCACACATAAACTAAATACTAAAATTCTGCGGCACACCAAACAATATTTTTTGCCGATCTGACCAAAAATAGGTATAATTTTGACTCATTCCCACCGGATGGCTATTGTTGTGTTGCCTGTTGTCATTTTTTTTATTTGATAATTTAAGGGGAAAGAGATTGGTGCCCCTGACTAAATAGTTAGCTATTGTATGTTTTAAAAATTCCTGCAGCACACCAGTTGAAAATCACTGCTGTAAGGTATCCCATTTATAAACTGAAACAAAAGCCAAGTTTGATGTATTATTTTCTGAGACAGGGATGCTGCTCACCTCACACAGCTACTTTCCTGTTGGATCAAAATCTACCTCGTTATACATTCCAACCACTGTTGGTCTTTAGTCTCTAGAAGGCTTATGTGGTGTTATTTTTAGATTTAAAGACTCTCCTTTTCCCCTAGAATCTAGAGTGTTGATCGACAGGTTCACAACCTCAATACCACAGAGATAATGTTGGGTCAGGCCTTCGAACGGCCCGTCCTCCTCCTATGATTTGTATGCCTTGCATGTGCCTCTGTGCTGATGTGTAATGGCCAAGGACCTAATCTTAAATCATGACTGACTGCAAATGAGCCATTCGGCTATTTCTTCAAATGTGAAATAGCTGCATTAGGCGGGTCTCCAGTGTTACACAGGTGGTTTTACACAGCTCCAATATAAGTTTCGATATTCACCATTTCAAGGTGGTAAACTGTGTTCTTTAAGGTGACTTCTCAATCACAAGGTCACATTAAAAACTACTGGTGGTGATACAAATGGTTGGGTGGTGGGGGACCCCATTTAGGTGGGCATTTGTTGTTAATGCTTCTTTTATTGATATCTAATTAGATATATCCTAGAGCCTGCAGGAAGACACAGGAAATAGGTGAGCACATTGAATTCTGAGGAATTCTCATGATGGCAATTTTTCCTGGGCATTAGGGTGATCTACAAGGACTTCCCACTGCAAATCTGATCACCATATTCCTTTCCAACTCCAATATTCACATAAGCTCATTTAATGGCCTCCTTTAGTTTTAGGCTAAAGGTCACAATGCTTAATATAGCGTACGAAAATTTTGCAGTCTGGTGTGTGTTTCTTTATTGCATTAGATTTCTCATTCATTTGACCTCAAGTTCTCTGAGTTTTAAAAGTGTACCATGTCCGTTTAAGCCACAGGATCTCTGTACATGCTAGTTCTAGCATGTCAAGTTTGCTTTAACTTATCCTTAATTTTCATGACAAAAGAAAGAAGTCTCCTGTCTGTTTCACATTTTCATCATAGAATAGTGTTCATTTTATTCAGAGTAATTTTTTTTAAAATATATTTTTATTGATTTCAGACAGAAAGGGAGAGGGAGAGATAGAAACATCAATAACGAGAGAGAATCATTGATCGACTGCCTCCTGCACGCCCCACACTGGGGATCAAGCCTGCAACCCAGGCATGCGCCCTGACTGGGAATCGGACTGTGACCTCCCGATTCATAGGGCGACACTCAACCACTGAGCCATGTGAGCCAGGCTGTTCAGAGTAGTTTTTGATTGTATTATTGATGTCTTCCTTTCCCATGGGCTGTAAGCACCCCGATAGCTCACTGTTGTATCCATGGTATATTTTATAGCCCTGTCACATAACAGGTAGTGAATACACATTTGCGATTCCTGGATGAATGTATACATGGAAGAGCTCTGACCTAGGGCTCTGTATTTGTGGCTTTTGGCTTGTGACACTAGCCTTCTAGATGATTCCATTAGTTCAGTCTCCTTGTTCTTTGCCTCGATCTCCTCATCTGTACAGAATGGGCATCACCTCTACCCAGTCTACTTGTACAGGGTTATTGTGAAGATCAAATGAGAACCTGCATGGGAATGTGTGTTGTAAATTTTAATGTGCTTTTTAAATAGCAAGCTAAAGGAATGGTGAAGTAATCCTAGAGTTTCTGCTTTGAACTTTTGGGGATTATCCTTTTTTTGAGGAAGGCAGTTAATCTATAAAAGGCTTTTGGTGATTTCCCAGTCTGATTCACAGCACAAGGTGAACTGTGCCTTGCTCTCAAGTTGAATTTACATGTTGGAGGGAGCTCTGGCAGGCATGAAGAAGTGGAGGCAATTTACAGGGAGGGTAGGAGCATATGCCCATCCTGGGAGGAGGAGGGGCATGTGCCCCCTCTGCTGGAGAGCAAGCACTTTTGGGCACATGTATTTGTGTGTTGCCTGTATGGTGGACATATCACCATCATGAAATTCTGTGGGTGTGCTTCTTAAAACTGCATTTGGGGCCCACAGTAGGGGTCTCCCCTGAAACTCATTAAATTAAACCTTTGGGCAGGGTTTCATGAGTGTCCTGTGCTGTTTTGATACAGCCTTATTGTGACACTCAGTGGATGTGTTTTTTTCTTTAATTTGTTTTTAAATTATGAAAGGTGCTTGCCTGTTTCAGAAAATTAAAAAAAACACACCACATATACAGAAAGTTATAAGAAGAGAAATTCTAAGGAACAATGTGAAGGTTGGAGTGAAAATTTTTGCAGTATAGGTATGTTTTAGCTTTATGTAATGGAATATCTAAAACTTCTTATAATGCATTCCCCATGTAAATTACAAAACATGTAATAAGTCTACTGAATAACATAAAAATATGAAAGGTGCAAGCTATTTAAAACCATACAATACCCATCACCCTGCCCTTATTCCATTCCACGGAAGTGATCATTAACAATTTTATTTCCCTTCTCTAGATTTTTTCTTTGCATATGCAAACACATTTTTTTCAATAATGAGACATCCCTATATGCACTGTTCTTCAATATGCTTTTTCATTTCACAGAATAAAGCCCGATAGACCATTAATGAGCAGCAGGAATGTATTCAGGAGGAATAGGGGCTGCTCTGTTTCCTGTAGGAAGTCTGGGCAGCTCTGTGCCTGGCGGTGTGTGGAGCAGCATTCACCTGCAGGCCTCTAGCCTCCTGCTTTGGGCTGTAATCGATGCCTCTGGCCGGTCGCACACAGCAGTGACTATAGAAACCAGGCAGGGAGCCAAGTGTCCCTGCCTCTGGGTCAGCGTGTCCTGTCTCAGCCGTGTAGCGAGGTGCAACCATGGCAATCAGCCTGTGCTGAGATGGGAGTTACAAGATTGAAGCGGGTATGTGATGAGGGTCAGTTGCTCTGAGCACAGGCATCATGCTACATTTTGTTTTGTGTGGCTGAAGGGGAGCCGATGCTGTCCTGGGTCAGGCAAGGAGTCAATGTGCTTAGTGGCTGAGCGCACAAGCTTTTGGAGTTGGACAGCCCTGGGCTTCAACTCTGGCTCTGCCACTAGCTTCGTGACCCTTGGCAAATTACTTAACTCTCCTAAGCCTCAGTCGTCAGATATAGCTAATAATAATGCCTCCCTCATGAGACTGGAATGAAAAGTGACAATGTTCATGGATTTGATAGGGCTCTCCTGGTTGCAAATAACAGAGGCTTAAACTCTAAGGGCATATAGTGTTCCTGTAAGCAGGAAGTATAGTGGAGACAGTGCCTGAAATGAGTTGATGCTCGGACTGTCATCTGGGTCTGTTTATCCTTTATATCCTTCTACCTGTCATCCCTGACATGCTTTTCCCTAGCAGAGGGGAAAGGGGGTCACCACGATCTTCATAGACCAATCATCCTTCCTACCATGGAGCTGGCACATTGCTCCATCCACAGAATTGAGGCACTTTGAGCAAAGAAGAGGAGGAAGTGGCCCTTAGGTAGGCTGTGAACAGTGGCACCAGCATATGAATAGTTGAGCCCCATGCCTGGAGTTCAATCTATACATCCATGCTGCTGCTGCTGAATTTGACCATGATGATTCTTCTGTGAAGCAGAGTGAGCAGGAGGACAAATCCAAGGAGATGATGCCAGTATCTGGTTGATCAGTGGTCATTTGTATACATGGCTCTTCAAGGCCATGATCAAATGGAGGACAGAATGTGAGCGGGTTAGAGAGGCCATCCTGCTCCCGCCTCCGCCATCCGTCAGCCCTGTTGGCAGGGGCAGCTCTTGTTAGGCTGTCACTTTGGGAAACCTGGTCCCTGCTCATCTGCCTGTAGCTATGGCCCTCTGGCTGGTCCTGTAAACACAGACCTCCTTCCCACAATGTGCTATGGAGGCCCATCTCAGCCAGTGCCTGATTGCAGCTTTGCCCATGCCTGCCTTCCCACATCCTCTGCCTCCTCCTCCTCTCTTCTTGGTCCACTGATTCCTGTTTTTTGATGCCTGCTTCTCCATCTGATCGGTTTGCGGGATTCCTTCTCGGAGCTTCACAGCTCCCCTGCCAGCCCCACTCCACAGCATCTCCCTGGCAGGACAGCCCTTTCTGTCCTCAGGGGAGATCCAGACCTTGCCTTCGCTAATTACCTGATGTTGACTCCTTGCCTTATCTCGATTTTTTTATTTTTCCTGCTATATGTAAACTGCAAGTTGGATCCCCAGCTTTGCAGGGATGCTACTTACCTCCTCTGGAGTTAGAGCCACGCCGCAATGCAGTCGACATCTGCAGATGGGTGTGGGGCACAGCTACAGTGTTTGGACAGGTTCAAGCCTTGGATTGATGAGAGGGCACAGTCCTCTCGTGGCCACGTGCAAGTCCCAGCCTGGAGGGCAGAGCCCTTCCAGCACAATTATAGCCAGCAGCTATAGTTGTAAGCTTGAACCTAGGGTCTGAACATTGGCCCCACGTGCCTAAGTGATATAGGCTGCAAGTAAACAAAGCTTGATCAGGTGCATGTAATTGAGTGGGACTGAAACCCACGAGAATGTTGTAAACATCTTGCCTCGCCCTTACTTTGCCTCGTGGCATCTGGCTATAAAATAAAGACACGGCTTGTAGTCCGTGGCGCTGCTGGGTCTACATCATGGAAACAGCGTCCCACCGAGTCCCAGCTTTCATTCTCTTGTGTATCTTTTCTCAATCCTTCACCGCCCCCACTCAGGGTCACTGAACGTGGTGGAGCTGGCGCGGCACATAAGGCACCCTAGGGCTGAGTATGCCATGGCTGTGCTGGCGCCCCACAGATGGGTTTAAGTCTTGGGGGTGATTCCGAAATCCGCAGTCCAGATTTTTGCAGAGAAGAAAATGAATGCAACCTTTACCATATCCGCGAAGCTGTTTAACATACACATTATGTGACTGAGCCTTGCCTTAGAGCTCATGCTTGTTAAGTGCCACATGAAAAAGGTGACCCGATATTTGCAAGATGAGCAATCGCTTTAGAAGGGAGTGTACTTAGGTACTGGCTCCAGGCTTCCCTCCAGGGGGAGACAGTGGGTGGTGGAGAAGCGTTGAAGCCTGGGCACGGTGTCTTCTCTCCCTTCTCTTCTCCACTCTGCTCTGCATCCTAGCAGGCTGACCTGTGTCCCAGCAGGCTGACCTGCATGGGCTGCACTGGGGACTTCTTTGCCATCTAAAGTCCTTTGGATGTCATCAGCAGGGAAAATAGGCAGGAGGGAGGAGAGAGTCTCTATTCCCTGGCTCCTTCTCTGTGGGGTTACTTTGGGTTGGCTGTGCCACAGGACTGTAAGCCATAGGCCCTATCAGGTGGCCGTTTTTGGGTTCCCTGCCTTTTCAAGCATAGGAAGGAATAGATTCCCCAGTTCTTTATTAAAAAGTACAAACTCTGTAGTAGTGGACAATTCCTTGTTGTTGATCTACTCCCTGCCCATACTTCTGTAAATAATTCCTTTAATATCTTATAGCAATTATCTTATCCATGGAGGTTATGTTCCATGACCCCAAATGGAAGCCTGACACTTGAATAGTAGCAATATATATATACTGTTTTTTTCTATACATATATATCTAAAGTTTAATTTATAAATTAGACACAGTAAAAGATTAACAACTATAATAAAACAATTATGAGAATATACTGTAATAAAAGTTATATGAATGTATATATTTTCTCTCTCACTCAAAACATTTCATGGTGACAATTTCTTCCTTGCAGTAACTGGCTTGGTGTCCCTCATCCTTGCTGAGGTCTTCATGTAGCTGCAGTGCTCTCTGGCTCAACACACTGCTGTCCATTAGAACACATTTTCTGTGCATGGCTTCCACCTACAGATTTAATGATTTTTCTGTATTAACTAGGCACTTACCACATACCGTGATCATAACTTTTATAGTTTGAGTTGCAACAGCAAACCTAGCACAAATTTCTTTTTCCTTCTTTACAGTTTTATGGACAGAGATTGGTTCTTACTGTAGACCTTGGTAACCTCAACATACATTCCCTCCCCCACTTTCCTTATTAAACTGAGAAGGAAGCACTTATAAACTTCTCTTGGGCATATCTGAATTGCCAGCATCACTACTTTTGCACTCTGGAGCCATTATTAAATGAAATAAGTGTGACTTGAACACAAGCACTGCCATACCTTGGTGGGCAGTGTATTGAGAGCGTGGATATGCTGGACAAAGAGATAATTCACTTCCCAAGTGCGACGGAGCAGGACAGCATGAGATTTCATCACATGATCAGAATAGTGAACAATTTAAAACTTATGATTTATTTCTGGAATTTTCCACTTTCAGACCACATTTAACTGTGGGTAACTGAAATCATGGAAAGCGAAACCGTGTCCTAGGGGAGAGTAGAGTACTGTATTCTCTTTTCAAATTGCCAAATCTCAGTATACAGGTTTTCTCCGCTATCTGAAAGTAGAGAGTTCTTATGAAAACTTTCCTAAGCCAAAATGGCGTAAAGCGAAGACTAGCTCCTGCTTTCTGAAAGTTTGCATTACCCCACTTCATCTTTATGAAAGTCCTACATTAGTACCTGTTTTCGCTAATCAAGAGAAATCCAAAGAGGAATTTCACTATTACAAAAAAGTCATTATTGTACTAATGCAGGTCTTTCATAAAAATGAAGTTGTGTAACACAAACTTTCAGAAAGCAGGGCATACCTGGAATGGCTATTTGCCACTGGGACCCTGAGCGCTAGAGGTTCTAAGTCAGAAACCCTGAATCAATCCTGGGTTGATTTCCCAGTTGTGTACACTCAGGTGAGTTCCTTAACTTCTTAGAGTCCTGCATTTCTTGTCAATAAAACCGGGGTGGCAGCAATCCTTGCTTCTGTCCACCATCATCAGGAAGAAAGAAAGTGTGCTAACAATGTCATGTGAATGGTGCTGTGAAGTGGGAATTGGGATAGTGGAGGCTTTGAGGATGGAGACTGCAGGTCTCCAGAGAAGGCCCTGCATCCTCACCCTCTTACCCAGCACAGTTAAGGAGAAGCATATTCAACAGGAGACAGGAGGACGGCACCCACAGATTGTCCTTCGAAGCCCAGCCGGCAGGACCTGCTCTGCCATTCACCTCAGCCCACAGGTCCACCACACGCTGAATACAGATGAGATTCCTCCAATTAGCGGCCCTATTTAGAGATGACAGCCTCGGCTAAGATAGACTCTCCAATAAGGCCTTTGCTAAGTATAATTATGTGGTTAGAAAAGAGGAAATTGTCAAAATGGTGCTGAGAGAGGTAGATAAAAAGGCTGATCCCTTAGCTTTTGGTTTTTGCTCTTCAGAGAGTGCGGTATTGGCAAGCATAAATCTTGTTATTTGTGTTCTTGATAATCTGACACTGTTTGCTGAAAAGAAACAGCGATGGTATTTATGCTGGAAATTGCTTTGGAAGGCCTGTGTCTGAGCTTCCAGAGGGATGTCGCACTGACACTAGCGGATCACTTTTTATCATGCCAGTGATCTTGTGCTCTTTGATGGTCACTGAAGGACTTTTACTGTGGGAAATTATCTTGATCATTTACCGTTTACAATTTTACTGTGTGTCTCATGCTCCCTGATATGTACCCCTCACTTCCAGTAACGAATGTCAGCAACTTGAACTTGTCTTATTTTAATGCGCTGTCCCCAGCACCTGGCCAGATGCCTGACCCAGGGAGGGTACTTGTTTGGGCATTTGTTAAATTAATGAATGAATGAACAAATGAGGGAAGGAATACTATAAGTGGCTGTGGTAGTCATGAAAGAAAATTCTGGGCCTTTAAGGAGATGACATTGAAGAGCTGGGCATAAACCCACAATTCCAAGACATGGAATTGTCCTTCGAAGCTGAGCTGGCTGGCAGGTCCTTCTATAAGGACCACATGGAAGCAAAGACACAAGCCAACTGTTAAAGTGGGAGAATCTACTTCCAGTGGGGATGAGGAAGGTGGAATGAACCGTGGTTTGTGAGTAAGGCTTTAGATTAGAACCAGCCTGTTGTGTTCATACCCAGCTCCTCCATTTACCAGATGTTTCCCTGTGCCTAAATTAATTGGAAACAGCTTTCTCATTTATTAAAAAAAAAAAGACAATAATGGCTTGGCCAGCATGGGTCCGTGGTTGAGCATCGATCTATGAACCAGGAAGTCATGGTTCGATTCCCGGTCAAGGTGTGCAGGAGGCAGCCAATCCATGATTCTCCTCATGGATGTTTCTATCTCTCTCTCTCACTCTCTCTTCCTCTCTGAAATCAATAAAATTATATAAAAAAAGACAATAATGGACCCTACATTATGGGTTTAGTTGAAGTATTACATGGGTCTGTACATAGATTTATATTTGCCGCATAGTAAGCACTCAATAAATATTACTTAATAATTACTATCATTACTACCAGTAATAATAGGAGGAGGAAAACATTAAGAAATAAAAGTCAGTGAATTCCAGCCAGTAGATGAGAAGACTTGGGTTCTAGCTCTCGTTCTGCTACTTTGTGGCCTTCAGCCACAACTTCCCTTCTCTGGACATGCAAAATGAGGAGTTTGAACTTGATGGTCTTTGGGTGCCCTCAAATTATTGTTATGTGCTTAGGCCTGGGCTTGAAGGATGCACAGTATTTGTGTATTAGAGAGTATAGCCTGCATGTGGGAGGATAGCTTTCCTTCTGATTTTCATTTATTTTTTGCTCATACTATAAGGTTATTTCAATAAGAGAAAAGAACCTCATGTCTCTTGCACCCCCATTACCTCAACACACACACAACCTTTGAGCATAGAGGAGGTTCTCAAATACCCATTGGTTGCTGGGCTAACTAATTTGGTTGGGTGTTAGGGTTAGCAAGAGTCCCAAGGGGTTTAGAAGAGAGAGAGAAAGGAAAAGGATCATTCCATTCTTTAATTTCTAAATTATTAATGAGACATTTATCTCATCCTCACCCATATATACTTTATTAAAAAGGGGGAAATAGAGAGTGGATATAAGAAAGAAAAAGTAGGGAAGGAATATTTATCAGTATCTATTATGTATTGTGAGTTTACACAAAGATCTCATTTAACTTTCAGAACAACCCTGTGAGATGTGGGAGTGGGTGTTCTTTTTTTTTTTAAATAAATCTTTATTATTCAGATTATTACAGATGTTCCTCTTTTTACCCCCATAACTCCTGTCCACCTGATTCCCCACCCCCACCCCATTCCCTTACCCCCTGCCACTGTCCTCATCCATAGGTGTAAGATTTTTGTCCAATCTCTTCCCACACCCCTCACGCCCCCTTACCCCTGAGAATTGTCAGTCCACTACCTTTCTGTGCCCCTGATTCTATTATATTCACCAGTTTATTCTGTTCATCAGATTTTAATTCACTTGATTTTTAGATTCACTTGTTGATAGATATGTATTTGTTGTCACTTTGTTGTTCATAATTTTTATCTTTACCTTTTTCTTCTTCTTCCTCTTCTTAAAGAATACCCTTCAGCATTTCATACAATCCTGGTTTGGTGGTGATGAACTCCTTTAGCTTTTTCTTGTCTGTGAAGCTCTTTATCTGGCCTTCAATTTTAAATGATAGCTTTGCTGGGTAGAGTAATCTTGGTTGTAGGTCCTTGCTATTCATCACTTTTAATATTTCTTGCCACTTCCTTCTGGCCTGCATAGTTTCTGTTGAGAAATCAGCTGACAGTCATATGGGTACTCCCTTGTAGGTAACTGTTTTTCTCTTGCTGCTTTCAAGATTCTCTCTTTATCTTTTGCCCTTGGCATTTTAATTATGATGTGTCTTGGTGTGGTCTTCTTTGGATTCCTTTTGTTTGGGGTTCTCTGCACTTCCTGGACTTGTAAGTCTATTTCTTTCAACAGTTAGGGAAAGTTTTCTGTCATTATTTCTTCTAATAGGCTTTCAATATTTTGCTCTCTCTCTCCTTCTGGCACCCCCATAATTCGGATGTTGGTATGCTTGAAGTTGTCCCAGAGGCTCCTTTATATTTTTGGATTCTTTTTTCTTTTTATTTTTCTGGTTGGGTGTGTTTTGCTTCCTCATATTTCAAATCTTTGGTTTGATTCTGGGGGGCCTCTAGTCTACTGTTGGATTTCTGTATATTATTTTTTATTTCAGACAGTGTATGCTTAATTTCTGACTGGTCCTTTTCCATTTTTTTTTGGCATTCTCATTAAGATCCTTGAAGGTCTCACTAAGTTCCTCGGAGGTCTCACTAAGTTTCTCGGCGGTTTCTAGAAGATTCTTGAGTTACCTTATAACTGTGGTTTTGAACTCTATATCCAGTAGTTTGCTTTCCTCCATTTCTTTCATTCATGACATGTTTCTTTGTCTCCGCATTTTGGCTGCTTCCCTGTGTTGATGGAGTGGTTTGTGTGGTAGGTGACCTATAGGGCCCAGTGGCTCAGCTTCCCCAATCACCTGAGGTGTACACTCTTGGTGCACCCCTTTGTGGGTTGGGTGTACAGTATTGTTGTAGTTAAGCCTTGATTGCTGTTGGTACACTGGGAGGAATTGACCTCTAGGCCAATTGGCTGTGAGGGTCAGCTGTGTCTATAATGGAAGAACTGCTGTGCTGCAGACACCCTTATAGGGCAGGACTTGCTTCAGTGGGGCTTTGGTGCTCACTGAGTCTGACTTTTGAGTGTTTCCCTTATGTATGTGAGGAGTTGAAATCTGGTGTCCTCTCACACTGACCACTAGGTACACTGGCTCCTGGATCTCCAAGGATGTGCAAGTCAGCTACTGTCTAAGGCCACCCAGCAGGAGCTACAGCGAGATATGCAGATTTTTCCTCTTTGTTTGGGGTTTGGAAGTTTTGGAGCTCTCTGCCCCAGCTGCAATTTGTTAGGTTAAGCTGCGAAAGGGCAGGCCATTCATATGCAAAAGCTTCTGCGCACAGTTTGGGTGGGTTTGTAAATTGGGTGGGGCGGGGTCTCAGGGACTCACCAGGGCATAGCAAACAGCAATGGCTGCCAGTCAGCCTGCATCCCACGCCCCAGCGCAGTAAACAATGATTCCTGCGAGCACCTCTGTGAGAAAGCCACTTTCACTTTCTGACCAGATGCCACACAGTCCAGTTTCTCCCCGTAGGAGTCTGGGTCCCCAGAGTCTTTCCAGAAACTGGAGTTCAGAGCAGTCGGGAGCTTGTATCTCCCTTTCAATTGAAAAAAATAGCGCACCCAGTTGCCAGCCCGATTCACGCGCCTTAGTACCTCTGCTTTTCCATGCCTCTGCACATCCTACCCAGTCTCAATGAGCTTTTTTATTTCCTTCTAGTTGTAGAACTTCTACTCAGCCAGCTTTCCCGTGGTTCTGGGTGATAGTAGTTTTGTCTTTTAGTTGTAGTTTTGGTGTGGTTGTGAGAGGCAGCACGTACAGGAGTATACCTTATGCCGCCATCTTGGTTTCTCTTGGGAGTGGGTGTTCTTAAGAGATCTTTATTTCCACTTTGATCACAAGGCGGTACAATTGGGGAGGGTTAACCAATCTGAGTCCCAGAAGAAAGAGGCAGGTTAGAGGTGGACTTGAAACCCAGACCTGGATCACTCCAAAGCCATCATACTCTCCTCCTCTGGGAGGTGATCATTCTACACTTTTTCTCTTCACACACTCAGCACTTAGTCCTGTGAGTTGATAAACTCAGTGGATGAACTTGCTTCCTGCCTCACCTAGGGAATAGAAGCAATCAGAAGATAACCCATCAGCACCTCCACTGGCTGGCCTGCTCCTGGACCATGGACTCCGCATCTCCTGTTACAGTGCATTCTCCACATGCTCCTGTCCGGGGTCATCCCCTCCCTTGTGCAGGACACACTTCAACCATTTTCCCTGTCCTACATCTCCAGGATTTTCCATCAACAGGATGATCTTAAGTAGCAGCAATACATTCTCTGAACCCACCATACATTAATAAAAGCCTTCCCTCAATCCCATATTCCTCTAAAGCTGATACCCCCCCACCTCTCCAGTAAAAATCACAAGAGGAGCTAGTAAACACTGTCTTCATTTCCTCTTCTTCCATTTCCTCTTGAATACCCCTTAGTCAGGTTTGGGTCCCTATCATCAGACCAAAGACACTTGTACTCTGCTTTTTCTCACACTCTCAATATAATTTATCAGCACACTTTCTGTTAAAGCCTGTGCCAACCACTGTCTCTCTTCTGTGGTGTTGCTGTAGTCTGTTACAGGTGTCCCTGATTTCACCTTTGCTATGTCCCTATTCCCTGTCTGTTCTCAACTGGTCAGCCAGAATGAATTAGATAATGACAGTCCTCTACTCAAAACTCTCCAAAGCTCTTCTCATCTCACTTAAAAGATTGAGCCATAGCATGGCCTGAAAGTCCAAGGTAATGGAGCTTCTTGCCACTTCTCCAGCCTCATCCCTTATACCTCCCTTCCCTACTGCCTTTGCTCCAGACACACCTGAGTCCTTGACATTATTTCAGCATTCCACATGCATTCTGTATTGGGGCCATTGTGCTTGCTGTTTGCTCTACCTGGGATACTTTTCCTCTATCTGTTTTCTTGACTTTGTCACTTCCTTCAATTATTCAAATGCTGCCTCATCAGAAACCCTCTCACCATATTGCATCTACCCCCTTTACCGTGTTGTTTTCCTCTTTGCATTCATCACTTCCTGTATTTGTTTGCTTATTATGTGTTTGTACCTCCCCCTCTTTTTACATTCCCCCACGATATCAGGGATTTTTCTCATATCTGTATCTTCAGAATTTAGTACAGTGCCCACCTTGGACAGTCAGTAAATATCTGTTGAAGGAAAGAGTGAATTGACTATATAATGTTGCTGCTTTTGTATCTTATGTCACTGGTTGCTGAGCATTTTAAGTTATATATGCAATTGGTACAAACCTAAGTCTAAAAAAAAAAAAAAGAAAAAAAAGCAGATAGCATTGATTTTTTTTTTTTTCGGACAGTCAGACTTGCAAGGCAAGAGGATATGTGTGAGGATGTTTTGCAATAAATATATAACAGAACTATCTGCTGGCCTGATTGGAAGTGCTACTGGGTCTCTTCCTTGTTTGGGACCCAATCAGTGATGGGGAGTCAGTCAGATGAAGCAGGTGGGAGGAGGTGGAGGGCATGGCTGAGGAAGAGTACTTATAAGTCCAGCCCCATGATTTACAAATAGTTTACTTTTAATATCACATAAAACCTAGGAGGCATCTGTCACTTCATTTTGCAGAGAGATTGAATAACTGTGCCAAATTCTCCAGGCTCAGAAGAGTTAGAGCTGGACATTGTGGCCCTGGAATCTCCTTGGTGGAGAGGAAAAGGTGAGGCATAGGAAAGTAGCTCTAGGGGTCTCTTCAGATGTTAGTGTGTGTGTGTGTGTGTGTGTGTGTGTGTGTGTGTGTGTGTGTGTGTGTGTTAACACATGGTCATCTGTCCAGAATATTCAGATTTCAGTATTTAGTACATTTTTCAAAACATGTCAAACCTTTTTTTCTTTTGAGCCAGCATAATGCTATAGGGGATATAGAATTAAATATATATTAATATATATCATATTCTCTGAGAAGCTTATAGTGTTACTTGGAACATAAAACAACACACAGACTGGTAGATTATAGTACACATTAGTATCTGATGCAATGTTGAACTGTATGTCAACTGTATTTTAAGTGCTGTTATAATTCAGAAGACAGAGACATCTGTACCATCCATCAGTTATGTATTTATTGTGTTTTATGTATTAGGTTCCATATGAGTTTCTGAGGATATTGAGATGATGTTGGTGATAAGATAAGAATATTAAATATTTAAAATATGATGAGCATGAGCACTGTTCTCAGTGCTTTAAATATGGTCTCTCAATTCTCACAAGAACAATATAAAGTAGGTACTATTATCTACATTTTCAGATGAGGAAGCTAGAAAGCAGTGGTGCAGTAACGTATATGCTTAAGATTATATTGCTGGCAAGTGGCAGAGTCATGTTATAAACCCAGTTTAAGCTGGTTAAGAGTAAAGTTCTAACCACCTGTACTGAAGAAAAGGTCTAAGTTCTTAAGGATCCCAGGGTGTAGTTGGGAGACAGGCAGGTAAGTAAGTGATTCCTGTACCTGAGTGCTAGGTGCCACTGTGGTGTGGAAAAGGATGCTGTAAGACTGCAAGGTGATGCTGCTATTAATCTAGCTTATGGATCATGGGGGGATATAGGAAACCTTACTTCGTGTCTTGATTTTTCTAGGAAAATGGTGATTGCCTAAATCCGAACCTCCACAATCTCTCCAAAAATGTTCACAGAGTTAAACATAAATTGCCACGTGGCTCAGCAGTTCCACTTGCAAGTATATACCCAAAGGAATTAAAAGCAGAGACTTGAACAGAAATTTGCATGCCAATGTTTATTGCAGTATTTTTCACAATAGCCAAAAGTTAGAAATTCAATGTCCATCACAGATGAATGGTTAAGTAAAATGTGGTATATTATTCAGCTATATGCAGTTTTGATATATGTTTCAGCATGAATGAGCCTTGAAAATATTAAGTAAAATGAGCCAGACACAGAGGACAACTGTATGGTTCTATTTACATGAAATGTCTTAAATAGTCCAATTTATAGAGGCAGAAAGATTAGAGGTTAACAGGGGCTGAGCAGTGAAAAAATGAAGTTACTGCTTAATGGTTACAGAGTTTCTGTTTTGGGTGTTAAAAAAACTTTCGAACTAGATGGTGGTGATTGCACAACATTGTGAATATAATTGTCACTGAATTGTATACGTAAAATCATTAAAACAATATCATATATATTTAACCACAACATAACAAAGTTAGTTATGTAATATACCAAAAACCATTGACGTATATACTTTAAATGGATAAATTGTGTTGTATGTGAATAATATCTCAAACTACTAAAAATTACAATGCAAGAAAAAAGAAAATTCAAATCTATAAATTGAGTGGGCCAATCATGAATCTGAGAAAACTGACCTGTAAAGTCAATTCTAAGATATATCTATAATAAAAAAGCATGATACGCTAATTAGACTGAACAGCTGAACGACCTTCTGGATGTCATTCCAGACGTCCTTCCCAATGAAGCCGCCATGGCAGGGCTGAGGCAGAGGTGGTTAGGGGCGATCAGGCAGGCAGGCAGGCAGAGGGATTACAGGTGACAGGCAAGCAGGCAAGTGGTTAGGGGCAATCAGCAGGCAGGGAGTGGTTAGGAGTGATCAGGCAGGCAGGCGAGTGGTTAGGAGCCAGTGGTACCGGATTGCAAGAGGGATGTCCGACTGCCAGGATATCTCTGCAGAATCGGCCCTAAACTGGCAGTTGGACATCCCCTGAGGGGTCCAGGATTATGAGAGGGTGCAGGCCAGGCTGAGGGACTCCCCCCCCCCCCACACACACAAATTTTATGCACTGGGCCTCTAGTCCTAGTGTAAAACTATTAAATTTTAAATAAAAGAAAAATATCCTCAGGACTTCAAGGCAAAAAGTCCTAATCATTTACAAAGCAAAGAAATTCAGGTTGGCATCAGACATTTATTCAGCAACATAGAAACCAAGAAAAAATGTAGCATTTTCAATAAAATTGGATGAAAAATATTATGAGTGAGGCTTTCCAGTTTAGTTGCGTCGTGGTGTGTTACATAGCCAGGTAAGTGCTAGTGTTACAGAGAACCAGAATAAATCAAGCAATGCTCGGAGAGTTTGGAGTTGCATTTATTATGCGTGGATCCAGAGGAAAATGTCTCTCAAATTCTGGGTCCCAACATGGAGGAATTTTCCCTATTTATATGTTTTTACCTTCTTTGTCTCCCAAATATGGGGTGTTTCCAGCCCCTTTGGCAAGTTCTTAAAGAGCCCCTATGTGCTGGGGCCTTGAGACCTCAACCAAAGGCCTGGCCTGGTGCCAGCACTGATAATTTTGTCTGGGGAAGGTTTAATGGCCTCTCTGAAGTGGTAGTAGTCTCATTTTCCTTATTATTTAAGCAAGCAAGCATTTACAAAAGCCAAATAGCAGGGTTAAAATTTCAAACAGCAGTTTTTATATAAGTTGGATGCTTCACTAGGAAGGTGCCTCGAGCCAAGGGACTAGGATGCACAGCAGCTAGAGAGTTCATGGAACTTCCAGACGTGCAAATAGTTCAGTGTGACTGGAGTCTCTTTGAAGTGCAGAGACTACTAAGGCCGTAGATTCCATAAAGTTACTCATTTATTTATTCATTCCCTTAATTGATAGTTCTTGAGTATGATTGTTAACTGCCAGCAGTGCAGTCAGTTCTGTGTCACTGAGAGTTGTTTATGAGATCTGGATGAAAAGGTGAGGAGGAGGTTAAGGAAACGAGGGGAATGTGCATGCAGATCTCCATTGATGCATGGAAATGTAGCATGGCCTTGACTTGAATAATGCTTCTATTATTCCACACATCTTCCCAGTTGAGAGTTTGCATTTCAACCTTTTCCATCAACCTAGGTGTGCAATTAATCCATTGAAGAGGCAGGGAGAGCCAACCCAGTCCATCCACTGGGTAATCATGCAATCAGAGAGAGATGGCTGCTTCTAGGAACTGATCAGATGGACACAAGTGCAAAAATAAGTGGAATGAAATCCATTATTCTGGAGCATATATTCTGTGTCTGGCCCCTGCCTGAGGTACTGGGGATGCCATGGCAAATAAGAGCTGGTTTCTGCTTTCAAGTTGCCCATAAATCACTGATTACATCACAGGATGTAGGTGAGAAGATCAGAAATTTTATCTTTCATGTGCACTGGTGAGTGGGGTCCCACGCCTTATGGCAGTTCATTTGAGGGCTGAATTGTTTGACTTTGTCTATCTTCCTGCACATATTCTAGTTAGTTAAGACATGTAGGTTGTAAGTCACTGAAATCAAATTGAATAACTTAATAAAAATGCAGAAAATTGCAAAAAGGTCACCAGCTTATCTCATGGTGTGAACCTAAGGAAAGGGATGTAGTTGGGTCACTGGGGGAAACCCAACAACCTTTCAGGTGGCTCAATATCACTTTACTTAGGACAGTTTCACATCAGTATTGAGCAACAGTTTTCAAAGCAAGTACTGTACAGTATCTCATTGAGCCTAAAAAATACGTAAGTAGGGCAGACATAGTTTTCTTCTTTTTAATTTTTAAATATGTTTTTATTGATTTTAGAGTGAGGAAGGGAGAGAGAGAGAGAGAAACAGAAACATTGATCAGCTGCTTCCTGCACACCCCCTCCTGGGGATTGAGCCTGCAACCTGGGCATGTGCCCCAACCTGGAATCGAACCAGGAAACTCTTGCTTCATGGGCCAATGCTCAACCACTGAACCACACTGGCCGGGCCAGACATTATTTTCTTTATGTGAAAGGTGTGACAATCATCCCAAGTTTAGGGGTTAAATCCAGAATTTGGAACAGAGGCCTTCTGACTCTTAGATCTATTAGTTTTCTTCAAAACCTTCTTCTCTTACTAGCATACAGAATTTTTCCCTTCTTGTAATTCTCTCACCTTCTTAATTTTTCTTTTATTATTCATTTTGATTTTGGAATTAAAGGAGTCACCCCTGTGTCCTTAATAATAGGCTTGAGACATCTCTGAAAACTCTTTAATTTATACCCTGTAATCAGAACATGAAGGGGCCACAACAAAAGGGGATAATTAAAGACACGAGTAGGCGATCTCAGTCATCTCAGTGATTTTCTTATTATAATCCATGAAATACCTGATCAGAAACGGGCCATTATAGTTTAAATGCTCAGGCGGAGTTTGAAAAGAATTTGAAGCCATCAGACACTTTCTGAGCTTGGCATTGTAGCCTCACTGTTTTCGAAACTCCAATTTTCCCTCCACAGCGAACAATAACTTTTTGATTAAACAGCTGGCAGTTACTATTGAATGCCTCACATTTAATAACAAAAGTCTTCCCTCAGAACAGGAAAATTTTATCTAAATTGCTTTGCTCTTCTTTGGTGATTGTGAACTTCTAAAGTCTGACAGGACTGATAGCATGGAAAAAAAAAAATTTTCTCTCAAGGAGGTGATGATTACTTTTTAAAAGAAAGAGCCCCAAACTAAATGAATAATTCATTGTACTTGCTGCAAAGCAGAAGTCAGGGCACCCAAGTTGTCCTCTCTGTAAACATTATTAAAAAACAATCAAGTTTGTATTGACACATTTATATTGGGAAGACTATAGACAGAGCTGAGAGAGAGGGATAAAGAAATAAACAAGAAAGCACCACTTAGTAGTCCAGGCCCTTCTTCACTAGTGTCAGTAGGAGCAGCTTCCACTACCCAGTGAGTGCCATGTGCCCAGCACCATGCTAAGTCCTTTCTGTAGCAATTAACTAGTACCCCAGCCCCAATCCCTTCCCGCCCCCTTGCTGGCATTTCCCCCTGGCTGAAAACCAACTGGAACCTAAAGAAGAGGGCACTTGCCAGTCTTCTTTGGCACAAAGCAAGACAAAGAGGGACAAAGAGACTGTCTGGAAGGGGCAAATGCAGATATCCAGTTCAGCTCATTTATATTTCTTCACAGCACTTGCCACTATTTGAAATTATAAAACTGTTTTCTTGTTTGTTGTTGTTCGTCTACACTACAATGCAGGATCCAGGAGGCCAAGGATATAATATTATTCTTTGTCAAAATAAATATACAATTGGCTGTCTGTTATTACTCATCTATCTGTCCACCCACCCATCCAACCAACTATCCAAACAGCCTTCCTCCCCTTCTTCTCTTCCTCTCTTCCTTCCTCTAGACAACTATTAATGGAGCATAGTTAGACCTCCTGTACTTCTTTATCTGAACCACAAAAATCTGCAATGCTAAAGGAGTTTTCTTTGTATTTGCATTCTTGTGTTTTTTTTTTTATTGATTTTTTTACAGAGAGGAAGAGAGAGGGACATCGATCAGCTGCCTCCTGCACACCCCTTATTGGGGATGTGCCCGCAACCAACGTACGTGCCCTTGACCGGAATCGAACCTGGGACCTTTCAGTCCGCAGGCCGATGCTCTATCCACTGAGCCAAACCGGCCTCGGCTCTTGTTTGTTTTTTATTCAAACAGAAAAACTCTAGAAATGGCCCCACAGAGGAGAATGTGCCTCTCACTCACCTTGGTGATTCCCTAAGCGGAGTCCCAGCTGGCCCCTTCATAGGCTGGCCTGGCTAGTGTGGAGTGGGTGGGGCAGGAGCTCCTGGTCTAGCCTGACTTTGCTGCTCAAGGGTAGACAATGTCACATAGGGACTCCATCAGAGAGATTTCTTTTTATTTGTTAATTTATCTTTACTGTTCAAAGTATTACATATGTCCCTCTTTTTCCCCCTTTGACATCCTCCACAGAGAGACTCTTTTCTATAATGGGGCCAGGCTGGCACCTGTAGGTCTGATTTTATGAGGGGCCTAGGAATCTGTATGTTTGAAAAGCTCACTAGGATGTCATACAGCCAGGTTTGGGAACTGCAAAGGGACCTTCTTGTCGCTTTCCAAGGTCCTGAAAAACATAAAACAGTTAAAAGGATACGGATCCTTCCCTGAATCTTGGGAATGCCAGTGTTTTGTGCAGGGTTGCTCTGTGGTTGCATCAGGATTAGGTAGAGAGGGAAAAATATTCCCCTTGTACCTCACCATACCTGCTAAACCCTGACATATTTCACATGGGCTGTTAGGAAATGGTCAATCATCAGGTCTTTGGGGAGACATCCATTTGCTCTGGGAAGCTATAAAATGTGTGAGGATGTCGCATACTCTCCATGCATGACAGATGGCTTTTGGATGTTTAACATTAATATAACAAGTAGCAGATGGAGGTTGGCTCAGAAGACCTTCAATGTCCTTTCCAACCCTGAGAACCCTGGTTATCAGTGTGTGCTTTCTATGAGCTGCAGTCTTTTTCACTTACCATAACGTGTAAGTCTTCATCTAAATGAAGAATAAAATGGCTTACAATAAATTACCACCTACTCACGAGTCTCAGCAAATACTTTGGAGGCAGCCAGCTGCTGTCAGTTAGCACAGTTCTGTCTGAAGTTCTAGGAAAAATGGGATCAGTGACTATGGCTTCAGCGTGCCATCAATGGCAATACCTAGAGGTGATTTTGGAGGTGGTGACCCTCCTCTCTTTCCTATCAGATTGCTGCCCTTAAGCTCCTATTTTACAGAAATTATAAAGCTGACACTAGGTATTGTTTTCTACTCAATTGAGCCAAACAGCTTAGAGGAGGCTTCTCTATTATTTTTTTTTTCTGAAAATACTTCAAATTCAAGTATCTTTTTGATTGTTCTGTGAAGTCAAGAGTATTGATCTTACCTAATAACATTAATAATGTTGCACTCAAAGCATTGTAGAAATTACAACGTAATTTTATTTAGGTGATATGTTTTATATATTTAGATGTTCATCAAAAACCTATACACTAGGTATTATTATGAAAAGTTGGTGAATGAATAAAGTGAGGGCCCAGAGAGGTTCAGTAACTTGCCCCAGGTCATAAAGTGTAATTAGTACAAGTAAGACACACACAGAGGCTTTCTGAACCTTGTTCAGCGACCTTTCTGTATCTCACTCTGTTTATGTAACCCACTGGTTGAATATTGGACTTTTAAAGAGCTGACTCAATAGATTATTATAAGGCAATATGGCAGGGCAGAAATGTACATCTGGATTTGAATTTAGGTTTCGCCATTTACTGAATGGTCTCAGGTAAGTCACTTGGCCTTTGTGTACATCTGTCAATGGAATATAGCTAGGCCTGCCTTTTAGGGTTATTTCAAGGATTATGAAGCATGGAAAGTTTTGGCGTGTAGTAAGTACTCACTCAAGGCAGCTCCTATGACTTTTCAGGCAATCAGTCTCTCTCTGCATCTCTGAGTAGGAGGTTTACCGTCCTTGCCAAGTGATCCTCTGTCATCTGCCAGGATGCCCTTCAGAGATGGGGTGCTCCCTGCCTCCCCAGGTGGTTCCTTCCCTCTGAGTTTTATGACGGCTAGAAAATTCTTATCTTGAGCCAAAAGTGCCTCCTTGTAGTTTATACTTTGTTGGTACACATTTTCCCTTTTTAGCTATGTAGGACGAATCTCTTCTCTCTTCCACATGACAGTCCTTCAAATATTTGAAGACTTTATCATGCCATTTTTAATCTTTATATCTCCAGACTAAATATTTTCTGCTTCTTCAGCCATTCATCATTTGATTTGGCTTGCGAAGCCCTCGTAGTCTTGCTTGGTTCTTTGTAACGTGTGTCTGTTTATCATCTGAGATGTTCCTACAACTATATATGATTATCTCTGGGCAGATTGGCTCAGTAGAATGAGATAATTCCCTTCTCATGATGCAGTTTAAGATCACAACATCCTTTATTGACAGCTTTATCTTACCTCCATGTTGATCAAAACAGCTAAGTATTTTTTTTTCAATATGCATTTCTGTTCAGCCTTAGATCACACATTCTGTCTTTGAGAAGCATAGTCGCTAAGCATGGGACCTTTCATTTTTACATGGTAATTAATTAATTTCACTTGGCCCTAACTCCTGCCTATTAGAGTCTCTTTTAATCCTGATGTTATCATCCTTAATCTGTTATAATTGAACCTATAACACTAACTTTGTATTTTCCTGAAGATTCAATAAGCACATTTGCCAAACCATAGGTAAAATGCTAAATAGGGCAGTCTTGTATGAGTTGGTGCTTTGACCCTGACCAATCAGCATCAGCTTGGGATGATATCTGAATCATGAACTTTAGGCAGTGTGTAAGAGATGGTAAGAGGTAGTGGAAGATAGATATTAGGGGCATGAACTATGGCATGCAGCTCCATATGAGAGAAAAAGGAGTTAGTTAAAATTGTTAGGCAAGAAAAAGCATGAGTCCTGGCTGGTTAGCTCAGTTGGTTAGAGCGTCTTCCCAATACGCCAAGGTTGGGTGATAAATTCCTGGTTATGGCACATATAAGAATTAAGCAATGAATGCATAAATAAGTAGAACAAGAAATTATTATTCCTTCCTCCCTCCCTAAAATCAATAAACAAATGTAAAATGAAAGAAAAAGCCTGAGTTTGATAAGTGTATTCTAAGTGGATGAAGCAGCTCACATTAGGACTTGATCTTCTCTGGGAAGATCTCTTCTCTCTTTGGGGGGTGTTCACCCGCTGCCCTGCCAGCAGTATTTGCTAATCCCACTTGAACACTTCGGCCTTTTCATTTACCACAATAAGGGCATCTTGTTCCAGATTTCAACTTCACCTCTTTTTTGTTTACATTTGTGTTGGCTCTGTAGCCAGCTGCTAAGGAACAGGTTGGAAACCTTCAGAGTCCTGCTATCTATCATTCTCCTTCTGCATGGGTTTAGGCTGGAATTTAATTCTTACATATTGGATGCATACTGTATTCATCCCTATAATCCTTCTCCCCATTACGGTCTGTTTTCTCCTATACCTCACCTGAGGTACATTTTTAAATCTTGTCATTTGTTAAGTGTTATCTGGTTTTGTTAAACAGATTGGTGGGCGGGGACTGCAAAGCTCCCCTTTGGTGGACTTCCTTTCATGTCTCTTCTGGTACTAGGCCTGTGTGATGTGTATTCCATGTTTGCACATAATTAACAACAGCCAGGCAATCAACATGGAAATTCAACAAGTAGCTCATCAGTGTGCACAGTTGCCAAGCGTTCCTGTTCCTGTTGTTTGTAGTGAGTAAAGTAAGCTTTAAGGAACCATTTTTATAGATTGCCATGGAATGAATACTCAACGCACGTCAGGGCTCAGAATAATGCTCATGACATCACAGAAGTCTTTTGTTTTTCTAGTGGAGATCAAGAACTTGGTTATTATCACATCGATGAGGCCCAGAAGGGGAAGGTTACATTATGCCCCTTTTATCATAAGGCTCTTGTGCAAAGTCACCCACCAACCTGTTAGTGAGGGGGAAGTAGAATGGGAATTGCCTTGTGTTCTGTATGGGGAACTTTCTCCAAGGAGTGCCTTGATATCACACATGCCAGCTAAAAGGCAGTGAGGATGTGGCTGTAGCTAGCAAAGGAAGGTCATCGCAACTTTTCTCTTCTGGGAGAGAAGGAACGCTTTTCTTCAATTCCAACCAGAGCCCAAGATAAAACCTCTTCATTTAGCATCTCATTTGGGCATCACATTGTCTTATTGAATAGCGGCTAACACATGTCGATTCACATGGTTTTCATTGGAAATTCATTCTTCTGTATAATTGGGAAAGGTACCTCAGAGTCCCTTTAGAGGCCTTTCGTCATCCAGGTAAATAAAAATCCAATATTCCTTTACACGGAGTGTTGTCGAATCACTGCATCTGCTTTGTGTTGAGCTCTGAGGGTTTTATCTTTTCACAGAAAATCGAGTTCTTCGTAGAATATTGACTGGTTTTTAAGCAGATGGAACACTTACTAGGGAGGGCATTCTTAACCAAAGTCGAGAATAAAGGGAGGTTGTACCTTGTGAAGAAAATTCCTCATGTGAGCCCTTGATCAGTGACTGACTTTTACAAGGGACATGTCAGCTACTCTTGTTCATTCCTCTCAAGCAGTTTTTATAGTTGACTGAATGTTTAATTTTGCATGGTGTTGTATTAGAAATGAACTACTTACCCTTTAAAATGACACTGGATACTAATGGCGTGCAAGATTCCCACAATTCTCCCAACACAGCTTAATAGGCAGCACCTTTGAGTGCAAGGCCTGGAAACATGATGAAGTGGAAATTAGGTGTCTTTAGCCAAGAGAAAGGGTAGATTTTAGATAGTTATGGAGCAAATACATTGTATTAGAAAACCTATGGGAATGGGAAAAATTTAGGTTGGTTATAATGCAGTCGACTTAAGCAATACATGGTAGGCTTGTCAAAAGGACTGTGCTTAATCTAGTTAATTTTCAAGTTGCTGACTGTTTCTCTTGGCTTTCCTGTTAGTGAGTCGTCTGCCTGACCAATTCATACTGCCATCCCTCTCTCTTTTCTGGGTGAAAACCAGTGAGAAGGGTTCACCGTGCTCTTCCTTTCAGGCTTCGTATGTAAATCTCAAGAGCTGGGAATGGTGGAGGAAGATGGCTGAAAAGGGTTATCACATTTCACTTATTTTCATTGGCTGCATTTCCCGCATGATTATCTGCACAAAGTGTTAAGTCTGACCTGATTTCATTGGCTGCATTTCCCTCATGATTATCTGCACAAAGTGTTAAGTCTGACCTGCATAAAGTGTTAAGTCTGACCTAACCCCTCATGATTATCTGCATAAAGTGTTAAATCTGACCTGCATAGTGTTAAGTCTGACCTAATCCCTCATGATTATCTGCATAAAGTGTTAAGTTTTGCGAATTGTTCATCATAAAGTCTTTCCCATAGTACTGCAGGGCTTGTAGAACTATCTGACTGTAGCCCTTTCATTGTAAAGATAGTGTCAGGGAGCATTCATTCCTTCATTCCTTCAATAGATATATGGAGTAGGCACCTATTCTGACCAGGCACTCTTCCAAATGCTAGCGATACAAACATGAAAAAGACAGGCAAGGTCCCTGCTTTCAAGATGATTGCAGCCAGGTAGGAGCAGATAGTCAGGAAAGAGCTAAGATAATTTTGGAGAGTCGTTTGCATTGATAAGGGTAAAACAAGAAAGTGATGAGTGTCAGGAGCTACTTTAGAGGGTGGGAGACACCTGAGCAGTTGCAGGGATGCTGTGTGAAGGTGTAATTTCTCCCCTCAGCAGATGATCGGTGGTTGTAGCAGTCAGTGAACGCAAGCACAGCGTGAGGGTGAACATGCTGGGCCCAGGGTTGCCAGGAAAGACCAATGCCTCCTTCCTTGGCAGGGAGGTCTGGGGAAGCAGGCCCGGCCAGGACCAGAGTCTTAGGCTCCAGTGGGTAGTTTGAGGGTCCAGGGTCATATGCCTGAAACTCTGGAGAGTATAGTCAGATGGGCCCTACAGGTGGGGAGGGGCTCAGAGATCTGTAAAGAGCAAACATGTAGGGCAGTTGGGATGTATAAAAATTACTGTATAAAACATGTATGAAGGGCAGTGTGAAATGAGAACTTAGAGTGAGGGCCTCTGCTCACTGCTGACATTTCCATTTCTCCAGGAGCTTGTGGATTGGCTAAATCCAGTTATGGTCCCAAATGGGCCAGGAAAGTGCCCAGTACTGGACTGAGAGAAGGTGTTAGGGACATTGTCCTATGGTATTTTACTCATATAAAAGCAGTGTATTTTTTGTTGTTGTAGGTTTGGTGATTGTGTGCTTAAACACACAGTCTAATAAATTATAAATTATTTCTTCTACTTCTCCTTTTTTTTCTCCTGAGCCCTTTTGCTTTTTTTTCCATGAGCCCCCTTTCCCTGAGCCCTTATGTGTTTATGATGAACTTTCAACAAAAGTCAAACTTTTGTAAATGTCAAAGGATTATATATTTTGGAAGGATTTAAAAGATATTAAATAGTACATTTGCTTAGAATTTTGAATAATTCACACAGAAAAGGTTGTGATTTATGGCTAGAATTTTAGGATGTCATAGAAAATATATTGTCCCAAAATTTTGTTTTCAATCCAAAGTTTAGTATCTAAAGAGGTTGTCTGTTTGCTCTATAGTGAATCAGGTTAAACAGTAACAGAAAATTAGTGCTGTTAATTCCTTATTTTTCCTGTTGCCTATTCACTTGTTCTAGCTTTTAAATTTGTGTAAGGTGAAAAGAAACTTAGGACTTTAAAATGTTTAAAGTGATGGAGGCTTATGATAAAATGCACACTACATTCTTGGATTTTTTTAAAATTTAAATTCTTTATTGTTTAAAGTATTACAAGAGTCTCCTTTTCCCCCTATTGACCTCTTTCCAGCTGCTCCCTATATTCTTGGATTTTTAACGTGAAAGTCTCACACTCTTACATCCTCTTCATGTGACAGATGTCATTCCTTTGAACAGTATCCCAAAGCACAGGCAGGCATCTAAGATACTGATAATCACGTCTCCTTGGATTTATTTGGCGTGAGATGCAGCCACAGGGCTGGAGTGGGTCATATGACCTGTGTAGCTTGCATTCGCAGGCATCTGTGAGTTTCAGAGAATGGCAGCATCACTATGTCCCAAGGGCTTTATGCCTTTCCATTTAAGCCTCACCACCATCCATCCAGTCAGCAGTAATGTCCCCACTTTTTATATGAGGAAGCTGAGGTACAGAGAAAATAAATAACTTAATATTATGTAACTAGTAGAACACAGAACTGGAACATGCACCCAAATCTGTTTTATCACAGTTCATGTTATCTCTGCTACATCACACTATCTCTGAGACCTCTTGGCTTTGTGGGCATGGAAATACAATGGGTCACCTTTCTGTTTTTCAGTGGGGTATATTTGTTAGGGTGAATACCATTAGCCACAACTATGGAAAGGATCTCTTACCTCAGGGGGTTAACATAGCATTTCATTTCTTGTGTATATAGCATCCATTCAAATGTGTCTAGCTGCCAGGTGATCTTTCAGTCATCGTTTGGGGGTCCAGGGTCCTCAGCTGTGTCTCCGTCCACCTCTTTGCCCCCAGTCATTTGAAAGGGAGAGGAGAACGTGAAAGATGCTCAGAGGAATTTGGGGGAGGGGGCAGGTCTAGAAGTGGTGCACACCCCTTCCACTCACATTTCGTGGCCAGACTTAGCTGTGAGGGAGTCTGGAAATATAGCACAGGTGTGAGCCTGGAGAGAAGAGAAAGTGGATTCTGGGAGAGCTAACCAGTGCTGGCCATGTCCTCTGGCATGTTGGTGCAGGGGTACGGGCACAGATGTGATAATCCTATTTCTTAGCTTACGATATGTTATCAGCATTACTCTGTGTGGTTATCCTTTCTTGTTTCATCCATTCATTTACTCCCCCCTTCACCATTCCAATTTTCTTAAGAAAACAGTAGCATATTCTTTATGTGAGTCTTTGTCTGTATCCTTGGCTAATAGATATAGAATCGTTTTGCGTGTGTGTATTTATAGTTCACACACTTCATAGACCCTTTTGCTTTTAACTCTATTTTTAAAAGTTTTTTATTTTAAAACAATTTTAATTTTACAGAAATATTTTAAGAATGGTACAAAAACAATCATAGACCCTTTGCCCAGCTTTTGCTTTCTCTCTCTTTCAAAATAATAATGTGTGTTTTATATATGTGTGTACTTACATATATACACATTATTACTTTGAGAGTAAGTTGCAAACATTATGACCCTCTATCTCAAATACTTTAGAGTGTATTTCCTAAGAACAAGACATTTACTTAAACGTACACAACCCAGTTCTCAAAATCAAGACATTGAGCCTCAATACAATACTGTTATGTAACCTACAGTTCCCATTCAAATTTCACCAATTTTCCCATTAATGTTCTTTATGGGACTTTTTTTCCCTGCCCAAGATTCAATCTAGGATCCTGTCTTATATATCATTTTTATGTCCCTAGGGTCTGTTTTAATCTGCAACTGTTTCTCAGCCTGTCTTTATTTTTCATGACACTGACATTTTCAAGAGCACAGGCAGTTATTTCGTGAAATGTCCCTCAAATTGGGTTTTCTGATACTTCCTCATGATTAGATTTCCTCGGTGTGGGGATATATATATATATGCTATGTTTTTAAGCTCTCTGCATTCTGCCATATCCGTATCCAGTTTGTTGGCTCTGCTTGCTGCATGGACTTCTCTAGTGAAGACTGCCTCTTGGAATGAATTTGGGACTGCTAGGAAGGTAGTAGCCAGCAGCTTTATTCTGTGGGGGATCAGGCAGGGCTCCTAATGGGAACTGTGACACTGGAAATTGACTTGCCTCTTTAACACAGGTGCGTGGGTCACTGCCCTGCCTTAGCTGACAGTGGGTGGGCGCAGATGTTTGCTTCTAAGTCACATATGGTTACTCTGGCTGTGGAAGACACGGCAGGTCAGGAAGTTAAGTTTTTTTTCTTTTTTTCCAATTTTTTTTTATTAAGGTATTATATGTGTACATATCTTGCCATTGCCCCCCCCACCCCACTCCCATATATGCCCTCACCCCCCAGAGTTTTGCGTCCATTGGTTATGCTTATATGCATGCATACAAGTCCATTGATTGATCTCTTATCTCCCCCATCTCTCCCTAACCTTCCCCCTGTAATTTGACAGTCTGTTTGATGCTTTACTGTCTCTGTATCTATCTTTTTGTTCAATTTTATAATGTTCTTTATTATCCATAAATGAGTGAGATCATGTGGTATTTTTCTTTCATTGACTGACTTATTTCACTTAACATAATGTTCTCCAATTCCATCCAGGTTGCTGCAAATGATGAGAATTCCTTCTTTTTTATGGCAGCATAGTATTCCATTGTGTAGATGTACCACAGTTTTCTGATCCAGTCATCTGCTGATGGGCACCTAGGCTGTTTCCAAATCTTAGCTATGGTGAATTGTGCTGCTATGAACATAGGGGTGCATATATCCTTTCTGATTGGTGTTTCTAGTTTCTTCGGATATATTCCCAGGAGTGGGATTACTGGGTCAAATGGGAGTTCCATTTTCAGTTTTTTGAGGAAACTCCATACTGTTCTCCACAGTGGCTGCACCAATCTGCATTCCCACCAGCAGTGCACGAGGGTTCCTTTTTCTCCGCATCCTCGCCAACACTTGTTGTTTGTTGATTTGTTGATGATAGCCATTCTGACAGGTGTAAGATGGTACCGCATTGTTGTTTTGATTTGCATCTCTCGGATAATTAGTGACGTTGAGCATGTTTTCATGTGTCTCTTGGCCTTCCTTCTGTCTTCTTTTGAAAAGATTCTATTTAGGTCTGTTGCCCATTTTTTTATTGGATCATTTATCTTCCTTTTATTAAGTTGCATAAGCTGCCTGTAGATGTTGGAGATTAAACCTTTATCAGTGATGCCATTTGCAAATATGTTCTCCCATGTAGTGGGCCTTCTTGTTGTTTTGTTGATGGTTTCTTTTGCTGTGAAAAAGCTTTTTATTTTTATGTAGTCCCATTTGTTAATTTTCTCTTTAGCTTCCACTGCCCTAGGAGCAGTGTCAGTGAAGAATTTCTTTTGGCATATGTCTGACATTTTGCTGCCTGTGGATTGCTCTAGTATTTTTATGGTTTCCCGTCTTATGTTTAAGTCCTGTATCCATTTTGAGTTTATTTTTGTGTATGGCGTAAGTTGGTGATCAAGCTTCATTTTTTTGCATGTATCTGTCCAATTTTCCCAACACCATTTATTGAAGAGACTGTCTTTATTCCATTGTATGTTCATGCCTCCTTTGTCAAATATTAATTGAGCATAGTGGTTTGGGTCGATATCTGGATTCTCTATTCTGTTCCATTGATCTATATGTCTGTTCTTGTGCCAGTACCAGGCTGTTTTGAGAACAGTGGCTTTGTAATACAGCTTGAAATCTGGTATTGAGATCCCTCCTACTTTATTCTTCTTTCTCAGGATTGCTGTGGCTATTCGGGGTCTTTTTTTATTCCAGATGAATTTTTGGAGAGTTCTTTCAAGGTCTGTGAAATATGCCGTTGGTATTTTAATGGGGAGTGCATTGAATCTATAGATTGCTTTGGGAAGTATGGACATTTTAATGATGTTGATTCTACCAATCCATGAACATGGTATGTTCTTCCATCTGTTTACGTCTTCCTCTATCTCTTTTTTCAGTGTCCTGTAGTTTTCTGTGTATAGGTCTTTTACCTCCTTAGTTAAGTTTATTCCTAGGTATCTTAATTTTTTTGGCGCGATGGTAAATGGGATTGCCTTTTTAGTCTCTCTGTCTGTAAGTTCACTATTGGTGTATAGAAAGGCCATAGATTTCTTGGCGTTAATTTTGTATCCTGCTACTTTGCCGAATTCATTTATTAAGTCTATTAGTTTTTTGACGGAGTCTTTCAGATTTTTTATGTACAATATCATGTCGTCTGCAAATAAAGACAGCTTTACTTGTTCTTTTCCAATTTGGATGCCTTTTATTTCTTCTTCTTGTCTAATTGCAATGGCTAATACTTCCAGTACTATGTCAAACAGGAGTGGTGAGAGTGGGCATCCCTGTCTTGTTCCTGTTCTTAGGGGAAATGTTTTTAGTTTTTGTCCATTGAGTATGATGTTTGCTGTGGGTTTATCATATATAGCTTTTATTATGTTGAGGTATGAGCCATCTATTCCCACCTTGTTGAGAGTTTTTATCAAGAAAGGGTGTTGGATTTTGTCAAATGCTTTTTCTGCATCAATTGATATGACTATGTGATTTTTATCTTTCAATTTGTTTATGTGATGTATCACGTTTATTGATTTGCGGATATTGTACCATCCTTGCATTCCTGGGATAAATCCTACTTGGTCATGGTGTATGATCTTTCTGATGTACTGCTGGAGCCGATTTGCTAGAATTTTGTTGAGGATTTTGGCATCTATGTTCATGAGGGATATTGGTCTGTAATTCTCTTTCATTGTGTTGTCTTTATCTGGTTTTGGTATTAGGGTGATGCTGGCTTCATAGAAGGAGCTTGGAAGTGTTCCTTCCACTTGAATTTTTTGGAATAGTCTGAGGAGGATTGGTTTTAGTTCTTCCTTGAATGTTTGGTAAAACTCTCCTGTGAAGCCATCAGGCCCCGGGCTTTTGTTTGCCGGAAGCTTTTTGATGACTGCTTCAATTTCGTCCATAGTTATTGGCCTATTGAGCTGTTTAGATTCTTCTTGATTGATTTTTGGAAGGTTATATTTTTCTAGGAATATGTCCATTTCCTCCAGGTTGTCCAGTTTGTTGGAATAGAGTTGTTCGTAGTATTTTGTAACAATCCTTTGTATCTCAGCAGGGTCTGTTGTTATTTCACCTCTTTCATTTCTGATTTTGTTTATTTGGGTCCTCTCTCTTTGCTTCTTGGTGAGCCTGGCTAGAGGTCCATCAATCTTGTTTATCCTTTCAAAGAACCAGCTCTTGGTTTTGTTGATCTTATGTATTGTTTCTTTGGTCTCTATGTCATTTATCTCCGCTCTGATCTTTGTTATTTCCTTCCTTCTGGTTACACTGGGCTTTTCTTGCTGCGCTTTTTCTAGCTCTTTGAGTTGTAGGGTTAAGTAATTTGTTACCATTGTTTCTTGTTTTTTTGCAATAGGCTTGTAGAGCTATGAACTTCCCTCTCAAGACTGCTTTCGCTGTGTCCCATAGATTTTGGATTGTTGTGTTTTCATTGTCATTTGTTGCCATGATGTTTTTTATTTCTTCCTTGATCTCTCTGGTGACCCAGTCCTTGTTTAATAGCATGCTGTTTAGTCTCCATGTGTTTGATTTCTTTGGATTGTATTTATTGTAGTTGATTTCCAGTTTTATGCCACTGTGATCTGAGAAGATGCTTGATATAATTTCTATCTTCTTGAATTTGAAGAGATTTTGCCTGTGACCCAGCATATGGTCTATCTTTGAAAATGACCCATGTGCACTTGAGAAGAATGTATATTCTGTGGCTTTGGGGTGAAATGTTCTGAAGATGTCAATTAATTCCATCTGGTCTAGTGAGTCATTTAAGATTGCTGTTTCTTTGCTGATTTTTTGTTTAGAGGATTTGTCCAGTGGTGATAGTGGGGTATTAAAGTCTCCTACTATGATTGTATTGCTATTAATCTCTCCCTTGATATCCTCCAGGAGTTTTTTTATGTATTTGGGTGCTCCTATATTGGGAGCGTATATGTTTACCAGAATTATTTCTTCTTGTTGGATTTCTCCCTTTAGTATTATGAAGTGGCCTTCCTTATCTCTTGTTATGGCATTTACTTTGAGGTCTATTTTGTCAGATATAAGTATTGCTACCCCTGGTTTTTTTTCATTTCCGTTTGCCTGAAAGATATTTTTCCATCCCTTCACTTTCAATCTGTGTGAGTCTCTTGTTCTGAGGTGGGTCTCTTGTAGACAGCATATACATGGGTCGTGTTTTTTTATCCATTCAGCTACTCGATGTCTTTTGATTGGAGCATTTAGTCCGTTTACATTTAAAGTTATTACTGAAAGGTATTTGTTTGCAGTCATATCTATTTTTGTGTCTGTATTCCTTCTTACCTGTTTATTTCTTCTTTTTACAGTATTCCCTTTAGCAATTCTTGCATTGCTGGTTTGGTGGTGATAAACTCCCTGAGGCTTTTTTTGTCTGCAAAGCTCCTGATTTCCCCTTCAATTTTGATTGATAGTCTTGCTGGATATAGTATTCTTGGATTCAGTCCTTTGCTTTGCAACACTTTGTATACCTCCTTCCATTCACTTCTAGCTTGTTGTGTTTCTGATGAGTAATCATTTGACAATCTGATGGGTGTTCCTTTGTAGGTAACTCTCTGTCTCTCTCTTGCCGCCTTTAGGATTCTCTCTTTATCATTTATATTTGCCATTGAAATTATGACATGTCTTGGTGTGGGTCTTTTGGGGTTGATCCTGCTTGGGACTCTCTTTACTTGCGTAACTTTTATCTTTCCCATATCCGGGAAGTTTTCTGTCATTATTTCTTCAAATAGATTTTCTAAACCCTGCTGCTCTTCTTGTCCTTCTGGCAGCCCTATTATACGCATGTTACTTCGTTTCATGTTGTCCCGAAGCTCCCTTAGGCTTTCCTCCTGCTTTTTAATTTTTTTCTCCAATTGCTGTTCAGCTTGAGCTTGTTTCTGTACCTGATCTTCTAACTCACTAATTCGGTCCTCTGCTTCTTGTAGTCTACTGTTGAAACTTTCCATGGTGTTTTTGATTGTAGCTATATCACTCTTCATTTCTTCCTGATTCTTGCATAAGTTGTTGATTTTCTCATCCATCCGTTGTATAAATTCCACGACCATTACTCTGAACTCCTTTTCGGTCATGTTGCAAGCTTCAGTTTCACTAATTTCCTTTCTTGGCGACTCCACATTTTCTTTCCTCTGTGAGATATTTCGTTTCCCCATTCTGGCTATTACCAGAAAGCTCAAGTTTCCGTTTGTGTGGACCTGGGCCGTGTGCTGTGGGGACTTCGCTCCACCCGAGTTTCACTGGAGTGCTCTGACACTAGGACGTGTGGCTGCCTTTGGTTGGTGGGAACCAGACTTGCCCAGGGTCAGTGTCCCCAGTGTTCTGTGTGGTCTCGTGTGCACACTTGGAATCAGGGGCCCTGTCTGCACCACACTGTTGGTATGCGCCGAAAATGAGATCCTTAGGATGTGCCAGGAGTCAGAGTTTCCCTGTGTCTGCACCAAGACTCGAGTGTCAAATCTCTGTTGCCTTGTGAGGTTTCTCGTTGAGAATCAGGGTCCCTGTGTGTGCATGCACCAACAATTGGGGTCGCTGGCTCTTAGTGTGAATGCGCTGTGAGTCAGGGATCCCCGGCAGCTGTGTCCGGCGTGCCAAATTCCCTGAAGTGGAGCTGCGTCCTGTGTGTGCTCTCTCTACTGAGCCAAACCGGCTAGAGCGCACATTCTTAAAATCCTGAAGGTGAGCTGATTCTGTGGTGCACTCTCCCAAAGTCCCGGAAGGGGGGCGGAGTCCGTCCTGCGTGCCAACTTCCCTGAAGGGAAGCCCTTCTGTGCACGCCCTAAGATTCCCAGAAGGGGGAGCTGTGACCCGCAAGCCAAATTCCCCGAAGGGGAGCCCTCTGTGCGCACTGACAGATTTCCCCGACCGGGAGCTGCTTCTGTCCCGTGCCGCGCCAAATTCCCTGGTGGGGAGCGCGTCCCTGCGCAAAGCTCAGCAGCTTAGGCGAGGGGCGGGTCTATCAGTTACTGTGCTCTAGGCGTGCCTGTGAGCGTTCAGCAGCTTGGGCGAGGGGCGGGTCTATCAGTTACTGCGCTCTTGGTGCGCCTGTGAGCGTTCAGCGGCTTGGGGGAGGGGCGGGTCTATCAGTTACTATGGAGCTCTCCGCATGCCTCTGAGCACTCAGCAGCTTGGGGGAGGGGCGGGTCTATCAGTTACTATGGCGCTCGCGCGCCTGCTGGGAGTGGGGTAGGCTCTTTGACTCACGGAATTCTGCTGAGAAGTCTGGATTCTTGTTTGTTGGTCTGAAGCTGTGATAGCAGTTCTCTGTCCCCAGTGGCTGCAGGGTCCTGGTTTGTGTCAGAAGCCAGGATCCGCGTCTCAGGCAGCTCTGTTTCCCAAGATGGCGTGGTCTCCGCGTCCGCACCAGCCGCTGAGAAGTGTCCGCTTTGTGCGCGGGGCTGCGCCGTCTAGGACTGCCCAGTTAGGGAGCCCCTTGGAAGACGTGCAGAATCTAACTGACCCTAGCTCACACACACACACACACCACACACGTCTACACTCTCCTCTATGGGTTCCTCACTCGCACTCTCTCCCTACCTTCCAGCCGGTCGCCATCCCATTCATAGACTCTCGGAAGTTAAGTTTTGATCGATCTCCTTTCATTCGCGCACTTACTACACATTGAGGAAGGGCCTGCTCTGCTCATTGGAACTCTCCATCTCATGTATTGTAAAACCAAAAAGTGTCGGCACTGAAGACTCCTCTCACCCTGACAAATGCAAATGTTTTCAAATAGTTTGACAACATTTTCAATTGATTAGTAAGAAAGCCTTATCAAAAATTCTGCCTCTTCCCCTAAGCACAGTGACTTCATTTTTCTTTGGCTGCCTCTGAAATTCACCAACATTGAACATAATTTTTGCATCATTATCTCCATAGTGCATAAATAATTTTGCATCCTACTTTCCTCCAGTGAAAATTTATTTTGCGTGCTTTCCCATATTTCACAGCCTGCATATTTATCACTCTTAATGACTGTAGTAAATTCTATCAAGCTCATCTACTCTAACTTATGCATTTCTCTCCTGTTGTAAATTTGTCTTCTTCCTAATTTTAGGAAAAACTTTTCTTAAGGGAGTGTATAGCACATTCTTTTGTTAAAGCAGTTTTGATAAACTATTTAATTTAACTCGGCTCCTTCTAACAGACAAAATACTGGCTGAATTCTTGTGGAGAGAGCCCATCCTGTCTTTTTAAAGGAAACTTATTTTTGTTTACTTATGTTTTGAGCCTCCATTTATAACAAAAATTAGTAAAGAAGGACCTGATATATGTAGAGCCTTGTCAGGTGAATACCTTGCATGGATAGTTAGGAAACAGCACGCTTCTGTTGGGAATAGCAGAGTCATGGATGCTGCTGCTAAGATACAAGGCTGTGGCGTGACAGCTCCCAGCTGTAAGAGTCTTGCACTCATGCACCCGCCTTGACACAACTGGACAATCTTTCAGTTCTTCCACTTTCCCTCTGAGAGTTGCTGAAGGAGCCCGTCCCCCTCTGGCCATGGGCAGCCAGCCAGGGCCATCTCAGCAAGGAAGACTGGGCAGTTGGTAGACCTCTGGACCTACCTGGCGATGGCTCCTCCTGTAGCTGTTCCTAAGCAAGAACTGGAGAATGCCAGGAATGGACAGGGCCATCAGGGTGCACTGAATTTCACAGATGGTCACTCTGTCTTTCCCCACCCAGAATCTTCTGACCATATAAGGACAAGTTCAGTTCTCAGGCAAGCTTGTCCTGAGGTGCTGGGAGGTCCATGCCAGGGGTGGGTGGAGGCCTGTGATCCGTTGGTGGAGGCAGGGATGATATCTGAAGGAAGCACAATTCTAAATATTTGTGACTGACTAACTGGGGTGTGGTAGGGCAGGACAGCAGAGGTAATTCTGTTGTTTAATAGGTACCTTCAACGATCCTGGGACTGTCATCTCCCCTGTATTAGTCATATGTCTTCATTTATCATATCATATATGAAGATTTTGTTCATGCGCAGAATTTTATCTTATTTTTTTGTTTTGCTCCACGAGGGCAGGACTTTGTATATGTGTTTTACTGCTGTATCTTTTGTTGCTTCATGTGGAGCTCAGACCATAAAAGTGCTCAATAGTTTTTTGGATGATGATTTCAAGAGCTTGATTTGGTACACTAAGCCTATTGTGATCTGAGCAGCTGCTACTCACATGTGTAAAGGGGTATAGCCGGTTACTGTAGAAATGAGTAGCAGCTAAATAAACCAAGCCAGGGAGAAGTAGTATAAAGGGAAGTGCATGGGCTTTGGAAGCAGGCAGCTGGAGATTCTCATTCCAACTCTACTACTCTGACTGGCCCTTTTATGTTCCCTGAACCTCAGCTTTCCCACCTGTAACATGGATAAAAGTACTTTACTCACAGAGTTTGTGGAATGTCCATTGCTCACAGGAGACACTCATGTTACCCTCTTCCCCCTTCCCTGACAAAGGATGAAGATAGAAAGCCATGAGGGGCCCAGGTAATGTGTCCAGATGTTGGAAGAAATCATTGAGAGGACTGGACTGCTGGGTGACCCACAGGCTGGGCCTGGGCAATTGGAGGCTCCTCCCCTGTCCCTTATCCTTAGAGTGTACATTCCATCTACTGTTCCCATTCTAGGAGCCACTCAAGGATGTAGTCCTAGAGAGTAGTGTGTTATTGAGACCATCTTGACAGTATACATGCCTGAAACCAATTAAGGCCCCTAAGTAAAAAAGATTTTGGCAGGTGGGTATGGAGATCACCTCTGTGGCCACCCAAGACAAGCCTCCTATGTAAGTTCTCTTGCTTAAGGAAACTCCCACTTATCAATTGGGAGTGGTCTTCCTCTTTCTTCAGTCTCTCCTTGCCCTCTGTGTATGGGGGCCCATTTTTTAATTTCACCCAGGGAACTCCTGAGGTTGTGAAACAACACCAAGTGTTGTCAAGAAACATGGGTCTACATTCAGGTTACCTACCAGTCATTTCAAACATGCCACACATTGGCTCCATATCTCCATAGCAGAAGCTATTGCCATGAGTCCTTCAAACAGCATGTATTAGTAACCGTGTTCTTTGCCCCTACAGGATTTATGAACGTGTGATAGACCCTCCTGAGACCAACCTTCCCCCAGGAAGCAACTTATGGCTTGGTCAGCGCAACCAAAAACATGGCTTATTCAAAGTAAGGACTACTTGCTACTTCTGACACGTGCTTTTTTATGTGCTTGACGTGAATGAAATAATTTAATCTTCATGATTTTATGAAGTAGGTGCTTTGAAACTCTCTGCGAGGCAGAGGGTTAAAGGACTTGCCTAAGGTCACACAGTTCACTGTGGTGCCAGGTATGAATGATGCAGAATGTAAATGATCCTCACAATGTTTCTCAACCTAATTCTTAAGGTCATCTTTAAGTTCATTTTCATTCTCAGATTATATATTAAATCATTTTGGGGGTGATGTTTAGGTATACAGTAGGAAACATATCAATGTCTGGGAATGTTGATTTTCTTGTCTATAAAGAGGACAGTACAATGACTGCATTATTCTACTTTATAAAAACATAAGGATACCGATTTGAAATGAATTGAAGAAGTTAAAAACATCATGAAATTTTAAGATAGTCTTGTTCTTCAGTAGAATGGCAGAATTTTGCTTCTGGCAATATGGTAAAGTAGATATTTTAACAATCCTTGTACTTCATAATGCCTCTAAATGCTGGATAAAACAGAACAAAATCTTTTAAGATTTATCATCGCACTTATAAAAGGGGAGACTCAAAGGGGCCAAATATATGGAGGGAAATGAAAACCAGAGGAATGTCTGCCAATACCAGGAATTTAGAGACTTAAGTTTATTCCCCATTTATTTTTCAACTTTATTGAGATATAATTAACCTATAACACTGTCTAAGTTTCAGGTGTACAATTGGTTCATATGTTACATTATATATTGCAAAATGATTACCACCATAGTGTTAGCTAATATCACCATCTTGTAAGTGCTATTTCTTCTTTACGGTGAGAATATTTAAGATTTAGTCTCTTAGCAACTTTCAAGTATATAACACAATATTATTAACTATAATCACTATGCTATCTGTACATTAGATCCCCAGAACGAATTCGTATTATAACTGGAAGTGTGTACCCTTTGATCAACCTCTTCCTATTCCCCACTCCCCTAACCCCTGGCAATCACTGTCTACTCTCTGTCTATGAGTTCAGCTTTTTAGATTCTACATATAAATGGTATTATATAGTATTTGTCTCTCTGGCTTATTTGACTTCACATAATGCCCTCAAAGTCCATTCATGTTTTCCTTTCTGGTGGCTGAATATTATCTATCTATCTATCTATCTATCTATCTATCCGTTCGTCCATCCCACTTCTTTATCTAGTCATCTGTTGACAGACATTTAGGTGGTTTCTATGTCTTTGCTATTGTGAATAATGCTGTAATGAACAGAGATCTCTTTCAGGTAGTGATTTCATTTCCTTTGGCTATATACTCAGTGTAATATGAATCTACCCAGAAGTGGGATTGCTGGATCATATGGTAGTTTAATTTTTAATTTTTTGAGAAAATTCAGTACCACTTTCCATAGTGGCTGTACCAATTTATATCCCCACCAATAGTGCAGAATGGCTTCCTTTTCTCCACACCCTTGTGAAAACTTATCTATTGTCTTTTTTTTTTTTTTAAATAAATCTTATTGTTCAGATTATTACAATTGTTCCTCTTCCCCCCCCCCCCCCCCCCATAGCTCCCCTCCGCCCGGATCCCACCCCACCCTCTGCCCTTACCCGCCCCCCCACTGTCCTCATCCATAGGGGTATGACTTTTGTCCAGTCTCTTCCCACAACCTCCACACCCCCTTTCCCCCAAGAATTGTCAGTCCACTCCCTTTCTATGCCCCTGATTCTATTATATTCACCAGTTTATTCTGTTCATCAGATTTTTTATTCACTTGATTTTTAGATTTACTTGTTGATAGATATGTATTTGTTGTTCCTAATTTTTATCTTTACCTTTATCTTCTTCTTCCTCTTCTTAAAGAATACCTTTCAGCATTTCATATAATACTGGTTTGGCGGTGATGAACTCCTTTAGCTTTTTCTTGTCTGTGAAGCTCTTTATCTGCCCTTCAATTTTGAATGATAGCTTTGCTGGGTAGAGTAATCTTGGTTGTAGGTTCTTGCTATTCATCACTTTGAATATTTCTTGCCACTCCCTTCTGACCTGCATAGTCTTTGTCGAGAAATCAGCTGACATTCGTATGGGTACTCCCTTGTAGGTAACTAACTGTTTTTCTCTTGCTGCTTTTAATATTCTCTCTTTGTCTTTTACTCTTGGCATTTTAATTATGATGTGTCTCGGTGTGATCCTCTTTGAATTCCTTTTGTTTGGGGTTCTCTGCACTTCCTGGACTTGTAAGTCTATTTCTTTCACCAGGTAGGGGAAGTTTTCTGTCATTATTTCTTCAAATAGGTTTTCAATATCTTGCTCTCTCTCTTCTTCTGGCACCCCCATAATTTGGATGTTGGTATGCTTGAAGTTGTCCCAGAGGCTTCTTACACTATCTTCATATTTTTGGATTCTTTTTTCTTTTCCAGTTGGGTGTTTTTTGCTTCTTTGTATTTCAAATCTTTGACATGATTCTTGCGATCCTCTAGTCTGCTGTTGGATCTCTGTATATTACTCTTTATTTCAGTCAGTGTATGCTTAATTTCTAGTTGGTCCTTTTTCATATCCTCGAGGGACTCACTAAATTTATTGGTGGTTTCTAGAAAATTCTTGAAAAACCTTATAACCGTGGTTTTGAACTCTATATCCCGTCATTTGCTTTCCTCCATTTCTTTCATTTGTGACCTGTTTCTTTGTCTCTGCATTTTGGCTGCTTCCCTGTGTTGATAGAGTGGCTTTGTGTGCTAGGCGTCCTATAGGGCCCAGTGGCTCAGCCTCCCTAATTACCTGAGGTGGACACTCTTGGCGCACCCCTTTATGGGCTGTGTGCACAGTCTTGTTGTAGTTAAGCCTTGATTGTTGTTGGTATCACTGGGAGGAATTGACCTCCAGGTCAATTGGCTGTGAGGATCAGTTGTGTCTTCTGTGCTGGAGACACCCTTATGGGGCAGGACTTGCTTCAGTGGGGCTTTGGTGCTCACTGAGTCTGCCCCTGAGTGTGTCCCTTATGGATCTGAGGATTTGTAATCTGGATGGTCCCACTCTGAACAATGGGTACACTGGCTCTTGGATCTCCAAGGAGGTGCAAATATAGCTCTGCCCGAGGCCACCCAGCAGGAGCTATGGAGAGATCTGCAGATTCCTCTCCTTTGTTTGGGGTTTGGAGGTGCCCAGATGATGCCCAGCTGTGAAGCAATGCAAGGTGCTGTGGAGCCTTGGAAGTTCTGGGGCTCTCTGACCCAGCTGCAGTTTGTTAGGTAATTTTAGATTGCAAAGGGCCAGGCCATTCATATGCAAAAGCCTCTGTGCACAGCTGGGGTGGGATTGCAAATTGGGTGGGGTGGGGTCTCATAGAATCAACAGGGCAGAGAAAACAGCTATGGCTGACCTTCAGCCCTGCCCTAAGAGGCCCCCGGGTCTCAGTGTCCCTTGGTAATCTCTGCAAGCACCTCTGAGAGAAAGCTGCCCTTGTGTTCCGGCCCGATGCCAGACAGTCCAGTTTCCCCCCATATGAGTCTGGGTCCCCAGAGTCTCACCTGGAACTGGAGTTCAGAGCAGTCAGGAGCTTGTCTTTCCCTCCTGATTAAAAAAGATAACCACATCCTCAGTTGCCAGCCCTTTCCACGCGCGTGCGCCTCTGTACCTCTGCAATTTACTTCTGCACCTCCTCTGAGTCTCAGTGTGCTTTTTCTCTTTCCTTCAATTGTAGAATTTCCACTCAGCCAGCCTTCCTGTGGTTCTGGATGATGTCTGTTTTGTCTTTTAGTTGTAGGTTTGAAGTGGTTGTGCGAGGCAGCAAGTTCAGGTGTTTACCTATGCCGCCATCTTGGTTTCTCCCTATTGTCTTTTTTTTAAAAAAATCTATTGTCTAAAGTTTTACATATATCTCCTTTTTCCCAAATTGACCCCCCTCCAGCCATTCCCACCCTGGGCAAGCCCCCACCACCCCAGTGTCTGTGTCCATTGGTTATGCTAATATGCATGAATACAAGTCCTTTGGTTGCTCTCTAAACCCCATCTCCTACCATTTGTCTCTGGATTGTCTTTTTGATGTAATCATTTTAGTTGGTATGAGGTGATATCTCATGTGGTTTCATTTGCATATACCTGATGATTTACCTCTTGATTCTATTTCTTTGGTTTGTGTGTCTTTTTATGTCGGTATCATACTGTTTTTATTAGTATAGCTTAGTAGTATAGTTTGAAATCAGGAAGTATGATGCTTCCAGCTTTGTTCTTTTTTCTCAGGATTACTTTGTCACTTTGGGGTCTTTTGTGGTTCCATACAAATTCTAGGATTGTTGTTTTTTATTTCTTTGAAAAATGGCTTTGAATTTTGATTAGGATTGGATTGAATCTATAGTTTTCTTTGGTTAGTATGGACATTTTAACAATATTAATTCTTCTGATCCATGAACATGGGATATCTTTCCATTTGTTTGATAAAACACTTGAGAAGTCACAAAGTGTTGTAGTATTCAGGATACAAATCTTTTACCTTCTTGGTTAAATTTATTCCTGAGAATTTTATTGTTTTTGATGGTATTGCAAATGGGATCATTTTCTATATTTCTTTGTCACATATGTTATTGAAAGTGTATAGAAACAAAATTGATTTTTTATCTGGTTTTGTGTTCTGCAATTTCACTGAATTAATAGATTAGTTCTAAAGTTTTTAAATAGAATCTTTAGGATTTTCCATATATAAGATTATATTCTCTGCAAACAAGAAAATTTTACTTCTTCCTTTCAAATTTGAATGCCTTTCATTTCTTTTTCTTGCCTAGGACTTCTAGTACTATGTTGAATAGGCATATCAGAGTGGGCACCCTGTATTTTTACTGATCTTCTAGGAAAAGCTTTCAGCATCTCACCACTGAGTCTGATGTTAGTTGTGGGCTTATCATATATGGCCTTTATTATGTTGAAGTATCTGCCTCTTGCCCAATATGATGAGAATTTTTATCACTAAAGGATGTTGGGTTTTGTCAGGTGCTATTTATGCATCTATTGAGATGATCATGTGATTTTTGTTTTTCATTCTATTGTGGTATATAACATTTATTCGTTTGCATATCTTGAACCATTCTTAAATATTACAGATAAATCTCCCTTAATCATGGTGTATGATTTTTAATGCACTCCTGATTTAACTTTGCTAATATTTTGTTAAAAATGTTGGCATCTATAGTTATCAGGGTTATTGCCCTGTACTTTTCTTTTCTTGTAGTGTTCTTTTCTGGTTTTGGTATCAGGGGTCCTTAACCAATAGCCATTTTATTTAGCTCACAATTCTTTGCATTGATTGGATGATTTTCCTGGTCTGGCTGCCTATACTGATATCTACTGGGCTCTTTCATGTGTCAGTAGTCAATTTACAGGTCACCAGGTGGCAGGGTGACCTAAGCCTCTTTACAGCTCTGGTAGTAGTCTGGCTGTTGACTGGCTTCCGATCTCTTCCAGATGGTCTGTCATCCTCTAGTGGCCTAGCTCAGGCTTATCCACATGGCAGTCTTGAGGTTTCAAGTACAAGAAGAGAGGATACACTAGTGCTCTTCGATGCTCTGTTTGCTTGGTCACATTTGCTAATAATTTACTACCCAAAGCAAGTCCTATGGCCAAATATAGTCAAGGGCTAAAGATATAGACTCCATCTCTTGAAGAACTATTTTGCAATTTTGTTTTGCAAAGATACGGATGCAAGGAGGAGGAGAAGTGTTGACCATTTTAATAATCTTTTACACCAATCAAGATAAGTTGAAAGACAGCCATGCCTAGACATCTTAGTGAAATAGCAGAATCCCAAAGATACAGAGAATATCTTAAAAGTAGCCAGTGAGAAAAAGCAAAATTTCCACAAAAGAATAACAAAGATTGAATAGCTGTCTTTTAAAGACTAAAAGCAGAAACCCAAATATAATAATAAGAGTTTTCAAAGTTTTGAAATAAAATAACTCCCAAATGTATATGCATATATCCAGCTTAATTATTATTTGAGAATGAGTGTGAAATAAAGACCTTATAAACAAATAAAACTTTCAGTTTATGACCAATAGATCTTCATTAAAGAAGAAAGACATATAGTGCAAGGAGAACTGGTGAATACATTGTTGAGAGCATACACAAACCTGAATAATCATTGTTTGATTAAATATTAATAATAATGTCTAATTAAAAATAGGTGTATTTTCAAAATAAATATTAGATAATAATAATAGGGGATGATCTGATGTAAAGTGTTACAAGGCCTTGTTTTGGTCAGAAAAATTAGTACAGAAATTAATTAATTTTAGACTTTAAGTTTGCATATTAAAAATATAAATTAATGCTGAAAAAACAGATAGTGTTTAACTTTCAAATTTAATTATGAGAGAAGGAGAGGATTTCTTAAAAAGTTCTGCCAACCAAAATTAAGGCAAGAGGAGAGAAAATGCTGTCTTTTAATATAGCAGATGTAATATTTATTATTAGATTTAATAATAAAAGCATAATATGCAAATCGACTGAAGGGCTGAACAGTGGAATGACCATCCGGATGGACAATCACACTATGACACCCACTGGCACCAGGCCAGCCAAGGTGGGTGCGATGCAATTGGTTGTGGGCCCAGCCATTGCCCCATGATTGCCCTGCAGAGGGAGGCCCAGGCCACCGGCCAGTGAGGCAATCAATCGGGGAAGGGGGGGTTCCATGATCACCCCAAAGAGGGAGTCCCAGGCCACCGACCAGCGGGCTGCAGCGGGTAGGCAGGGCCTCCCTCTGCAGGGTGTGATCGATCAATCATGGGGCTCCCGGACTGTGAGAGGGTGCAGGGCTAAGGGACCCATTCCCTGAGTGCACAAATTTCATGAACCGAGCCCCTAGTTGTTTATATTGAAACAATTAAAAAATAAGGATTCATAAATGTTGAGAGTGAAGTGAAACAAAGGAGGAAGAAAATAGACCAAACCAAAAATGAGAAAACTGAAGAATCTCAGGCAATATCAAACTTAAAAGCTGAGGAGTTGATCACATAATGATAAATAATTCTGTAGGTACATAAACCTAAAGCATAAGCTGAAAGTAGACATTGCAGTATTTCAGAAGACTGGGGAAGGATGGTCTTGCTTGTTTATTATTGGTCACTCTTTCTTATAAGCTTTACTTTGATTATAAATGTGTCTATTTTATTCAGCACACGCTTAGAATAGTACCAGGAACATAGTTGGCAGTCAATATACTCTTAAAATGAATGAATGTAACAGCTATGAATTTGTCTTCTTATTTGTAAAGTGGCAGAGATAGCTCTCAGAATGGTAATGCAGATGACATAATAAGTTTGCAATACACATCTTCTCCCTTTTTTCTTACGTGTTTACTGCTCCCTGTGTGCTTAACACTATATTATAGAAACGACAGGTGCTTTTTCAGCCTTTTTGGGGACTTCTGTTTCAGTAGGAGTTTGTGATAAAGAGAGGGAGAACAGTTAGTGCTATTATTTATTCCAACTTGATGAATTCATGATTCTCTGAAGAGGTAAGGAACCTTGTGCTTAAGAGCCCACATACCTGATAAAGACAGAAAGCACAAAGGGTGTTCATAGACTTGACAATCATTTTGCTGTAGAGGTGGGTTGTAAGGGTGTGGAAGAGAATGCCAACAATCATTGAATGAATGCTTTCCATGTTCTAGACCTTGTCTGGTCCTACATATATTGTCTCAGTTAATTATTATCCCAATTATATAAATCAGTCTGCATGACTCAGAGAGATTAAGCTATTTGCCAGTCTAAGTGATGGAAATGGGATTTAAGTTTAGGCCTTTTTTTATTTCAGTTTTTGCTCATTCATCCAAACCTTCATTTAATAATTTCATTCAATAAATGTTTTTTTTTAGGATCTTGCTTACTATGTGCTAGTCCCTGTGTTAGATGGTGGTGACATTTCATTTAACTACAGCATGTCCATAGTGGAGACAGACCCTGTTGTCTTTTTTAAGGGCTTTGGCTCAAAGGAATAGGTGATCCCAGTGAAAAGCATCAGAGGGGATGGACTTTCCACACAGTCTGTCCCCCTAGGGAGCAATGTGAATCGCTTTGCTCCCCAATAGGAGTAGCCTAATCTAATGGCTCTTTTAGAAGGGAACCTTTCAAAATTCCTCTTCCCCTTAGAGTCCTGTATGTTCGGCAGTGCTCTGGCCATCCTTTGGAGAGGTGAGATGGCTAGGCTTGGGAAAATATGTCAGTGACTCATTACAGAAATTATCTCGATCAATTTAATGCCCCTGTAAAAGAGGCAGCCCTGCTCCGGTGAGTCAGCACATCTTCAGGCTTTTAATATTTATCTTGTAGAAGCTGCCTCCTGGGTCCAACCACTTCTGTTTTATTGCTCCAGAACAAAAAAAATGCTTATTATGTGTTTTCAGGTTAAAATAGCATTATTCCCTGCTTTAAATATTAACACTTTGCTTCGTAGGCAAAGTCAAAGCAAAAACTCCTCACTTGTCAACCCTAATTCCTGGACCCTGGTGGGTCCTTATGGATCACCCAGTAAAAGTGCTGCTGGTTGGCCTGGCCATTTTGGCTCAGTGGGTAGAGCATCAGCCCGGGGACCAAAAGGTTGCAGGTTCAATTCCCGGTGAAGGGCACATACCTCCGTTGCAGGCTTGATCCCCGACCCCAGTCAGGGCACTTGCGAAAGGCAACCAATCCATGTGTTTCTCTCACATCAATGTTTCTCTCTCTGTGTGTCTCTCCCTCTCCCTTTCACTCTCTAAAAAATCAATGGAAAAATATCCTTGGGCGAGGATTAACAACAAGAACAAAAAGGGCTGCTGATTGAAGAGCACAGGATGGTGCCTGGCACATAAGCCATAAGGCTGCTAGCATTAGGTCATTTTTATCAGAGACACAGAACACAAGCACACAAGCTGGGGATTTTTTTTTTTTTTTCACTTCAAAACAGCTTCCATTTGAGAACATAGCGGGCTCTTAGTGCTGGGCTTATCTGAATCTTGTCGCAGATTTCCATTATCGAGATGGTTGACTACCACTCAGTTTCTCTTTGATCATTCTGAGCTGATGAGGCTGTGAGTTTCAGAGGGTAAAGAAATAAAGAACAAATGTAGGTGAATGGCAATGAGTTCAGGATGCTTCGGTGGGTTTGGTCTTCTGGGAGCTTCTAAAGAGTTAAAATAGCTGAGACCTCAGAGAGAATTCACAAGGCCAAGGCACTCTCTCCGTGTCTGCCTCGATTTCCCTATCTGTTGGGTGAACTTGGGTCTGAAATCTTTCCCTTACCTGGACATCACCATCTCCTTAACAGCTCAGCTGTCACTGGGAAGTAAAAATGGATGACATTATTTTTTTTTAATGCCACAGCTGTTGTTTTTTACCTCAGCTGGTTCCCATAATTCCGCAGATGGTAAACATATGTTTAGAGGCACCTAGAAAAAGCAGCTCTGCCGGATTCCTCCCATCGCTAACTCTCGTTTTTCCTTTCATGCAGAAAGTCCAAGGCGCAGAGCTGGCGAATCTTATACATTTGTAGATTAATATTTCTGTGCATTAAGACTTTGGAAACAGCAGGACAGCTAATGATATGCTAATGAGCTGACAGTGTTTATTGATCGTAATGCAAGTCGACACATGTCTTTCTTGGCTTTTGTGCAAGCTGGAATATTTTATTAACTGTCTTCGGGGCAGAAATACATAATTGGTTGCATTTTGAAAATCCTCATTGTGAGTTTCCTGGAGTCTTACTTTTCGTTAGCCTGTTGCCAAAGCTTGGGCCCTTGCCAGTTTATAAACAGAACATGTCTTCATCCCTGTATTTACATGCCCTGCAGGAACTCTCCCCACCCCTTTTCCTTTGCCTTTCAAAGCAATTTGTTGCAGTGTTTTAGCATACAAAAAAATACAACCGTTTTCTTCAGTGTAAACAGAGATCTGCAGGGAAATAAGAGCCTTAAAAAAGAATTAGCATGTTTGGTGGTAAATCTACTTTTATTTATATCAGAAAACTCTGAGTCTTAGATGGACTTGCTTAATCTTAGTTATTCCATACATAAAAGGGTAATAATAGCATACTTTTCCTAATCTTTTTTAATTGTGTCTTCCTATATTTCTCACTGTGAAATGAGAAATGTTCTTGGAACAATGGAAATAATTGGGCATTAGTTCTCCAAACAAAAAACCCATGTAGAACCTGTCTGGCGCAAATTTATCTTTCAGTGTCTGGTGAGCTGAGCGCGGGAGATAGAGGGTGGCAACAGGTGGATGTAACAAAGGGGGAAAACCCATTTGTCTCCTTCCCATCAGTATTAATAGTAAAAGTTTATTTATTTGGGCTCTGCATCTTAGGGATTTATTTAGCTACTCAGATTGGCTGAGGGTTTAGCATTGCACTAACAATGAGGAGATGGATGGTTTAGCAAATTAATAGAGTAAATAAGATGGCGGGGGGTGGGGGGTGGGGGAGGGATATTAGGCTACTTAAAAGGCCCTCTGTTCCCAGTACTGATGGACTGTTTTAGTGAACTGTTAGCATCTAATGCAAATAATTCATTATGGACAGTGAGTAGTATCTATCAATTAAGACAATTAAGATAGGACCTTATTTTGATAACAGCACCTCATTGTAGCAACCAACATCTGGTTAGCTCCTGTAGTTCTCAAATGATATATTATTACTTACACATGTTGTATCGTGGCCCAGCACTGGTGTTGGAGTTAGGAAACCTGTAGTTTATGGCCTAGGATTAAGGTGACCTTTAGGAAAGCTTCTTAAAGTATTAATGCGCTAGGTTTTATTCATAGGTCATATGACCAAGTGATCTGGCCCTAGATCAGGCCTCACATATGTGGACCTTATGGGGGGTGTAACAAAATTGCCTCAGAAGCTTTTGCAAAATATGTGTGACTGTCCTTCCTCAACCTCTCCTAAAATTCTGGTGTGTATCCCTAGTTTACATATCAGACTAATAGCTCTGAAAATTATATTGTTCAATATTGTATAATTCATAGTTTTCAGGAGTTTGATGCCTCTAAGGTATTTATTGTGCTTCCTGTGTGAAATATATTACAATAGGTCCTGCAGGGGATACTGAGATGAAAATATATGATGTTTGCCTTCATGGTGTTGATAATTTAGTAATTCTGTGGGTTGCCATTCAGTTTCAAATCAGGAAGATTTGCCCTATGGATATATTGGATTTAGATGCTGTTTTCACCACTGTGAATTTTTAATGATTGAACCCTCTTGCTCCCAAAGAAACAAATGATTGACAATAAAGGGGGGTTTTCAAAGTGACCTTTCATCAGAGTTATCGGGGACAGCCTTAAAATTGGAGATTCCAGCCCGGCTGTTGTGGCTCATTGGTTGAGCATCCACCTATAAACCAGGAGATCATGGTTCGATTTTCAATCAGGGCACATGCCCAGATTGTAGGCTGGATCCCCATTGGGGGTCATGCAGGAGGCAGCTGATCAATTATTCTCATCATTGATGTTTCTATCTCTCTCTCTCCACCTTCTTTCCTCTCTGAAATAAATAAAAACATATATTAAAAAAATGGAGATTCTTGAAAACATCACCACAGTCCAGTTTTGGAATACTTCTATCACTCCAAAAATTTTTTCATGACTGCTTACAGTCAATCCCCATTCCCCTCACCATGCCCTCAGTGAACAATGATCTGCTTTCTATCTCAAGAGTTTTATCTTTTCCAGATATTTTCTATAGTAAATGGAATCATACAATATGTAGTCTAATGTGTCTCTTTCCCTTAACATAACAGTTTTAAAATTTTTTCACATATATATCAGAGCCCTTTATTCCCTTTCTAAAATGGATGAATTAATAGTATGTGAAGTAGATGTTAATAAAGTTATGAAACATTTTTTTAAAAAATGAAGACTCCTGGACCTCCTCCTACCTCACTAAAACAGAATCTGGGAGTTGGCCCAGGAATCATAATGTTAAATACTCAAGGTGATTCTTAAGAAACTCAACTTTTGAGATACATTGCTCTGATGAATGATATGAAATAAAGCTTAGATCTGAATAAATGAGATCAAATGAGGTCAACTAATATATACTCAGCCAGAGCTGCATTTAAGTGTAGATATATTTGAAGTTAAATAAGGAGAAATAATAGAAATTCTACCTTTTGATCCCTTATTTCATCTTTTTTTTTTTTTTTGAGAAATTGCAGTGCTTGAAGGCAAATTTTTATCTGTAGAAATCCTCATAGATGATTTTTCTGGGAGAAATAAGGTTGATGGAGCTACTTTGTAGTTTTATACTGAATAAAATGCCCTTCTTGGGGGTTATTTTGTAAGGAAAACTACGTAGTTCGCAAATGTTCCTTTTACTGACAAATGTCCATGCTCTGAATAGACCATATGGCAATTAAACGCAAAACCTTCGGGTTCTTATTCTGGGGGAGGTGCTGGAATATGTGCACAGGTATGTCTTCACGTGCACACACACGTGCACTCAGACTTCTCTGGGTTACATTTGGTGTTTGCGCAATAGATTGCCACCCTTCTTTTAATCCAGCATGGAATTACACCCAGTCAAATAAATTAACATTCCATCTTGATTCGTTTGGCAAGAACATATTTTCATGCAATTTGTGGGCTGACCCTCATGACCTTCCCTTAGAAAAAAAACACCAAGTGCTTTGAGTTTTTGCATTAATGGGCACTGAGAAGCTGCCAGCCCTTATTTCTGTTTTTGTTCAAGTCAACATCATTGACCTTTACCTAATGACCTGTGCAACACACAAGTGCGTGCCAGAGATTCATAGTGGAAAAAGAGAGAGGTGAGGAGGGAGGCAGGTGGAAGAAAGGTGTGAAAGAGGCAATTTGTAATTTATAATGGAACAAAGTCAGTAGTCACTTTTTAAAAAGAAAAATTGCTGTTGTGTACTATATTAGGTTGCTATAGAATAAGTGGGTGGAGTATCTTTTTTCAAATAGGTTTTCCATTTGTTTTTGGAAAGGTAATTAATACCACCATATATGTATTCCAGGTTTCTGAGTGCCTTTCTGTGACTGATAAAAGTAAGAATGATTTAGGATCTTGCAAGAAACAGATAATAGATGTACCTGATTCTTTCCTGGTCATGTGCTTCCACCATTTCCTCATCACCTCAGAAGACCAAACATCCTGGTCTGTCTGGGACTTGCTCAGTTTAGCACTGAAATCCCTAAATCCTAGGAAAACCCACATAGTCAGTTACTCTAAATGCATTCGTATTCAACCTGATTAGACCGATGTTTTCTAATGTGATACTCAGTTTCCTACAATGGAAATCTACAGCCTCTGTGTCCTTGATTCACTTTTTCATTTACTTTGAAAGGTAGCAAATGCACAGAGATTTGTTTCAGTTTGGTCACCTGTTTCATTGACCCAGCCCTTGAGTGCTGGGAGGACCTTTAGCTTTTGCATACAGCCATTTCTTCTTCTGGATGAAGTGTCTAAAGCTCAGAGAAGATGGTTCTTTTTGTCTGAGTTCACCCAGTTGACCAGATACAGATCTAGAACTTGAACGCAGATCCTCTGGCTTCCTATCCCGTGCTTCTCTCAAAGTTCTCAAATGTGCTTGAAAGATACCCTGTCCTCTTAAGGGAGTTAATTTGCTTTGGAAAAACTGAGCAACTTCACACCAGGCAGAAGCTGATGCATTCAGATTACACTCCATTAATTGCTTCCTGGAATTCTCCTGCGGGAGGTTCTGAATGCCCATTGAGGAGCAGAGGCTGGGACTTCCTCCCCATGGTGAGGCTGGCTCTTCTCATAGTCATAAGCACTGCATCATCCATGAAGAGGAAGAGGTCAATACGACATGTATCTCACTCTGAGGAGGAGGTCCTGTGATCCTGTTACTTCTATTAATATTTCCAATTAATATTTTATCTTGAAATAATAAGCAGAAAACAGCATTTACTGATTACCATCTGCTGTTTAGAGGATGAGCACATACGTGTTAAATGTTACTTCCTCTGAAAGACTTGCACACTATCTTAAGCCTGTATTTTATTTATAGATTGAGCTCAATATTCTGAACCAGCTTCCCCATTTATCATCTGTTCTGTAATATCTCTTCCATCAAATCAGTTAAAAAAAAAACAAGCACCCACCTAGAAACAGAATCTTGAAATCCAACGTGCACTCTCCAAAGCTAAGTCATTATTTTCATTGAGAGATGGCAGCCCCAATGACTTTCTTAAATGGGGGCTGTACTTCCTGAATAAGTTACAGAATTAAAAAACCACCTTTTACTCACAGGGAGATGTTGAGCTATTCTTAAGATTTACCAGCTAAAACTCACGTCACTTAATTAGCTGAGAGCAAAGACTGATAGGAAATTTTCCCCATGTCAAATTTATTTTTCCTTGACTAAATGAATCAGTAGGAACATTTTAGTTTAATATGTTTCTAATATTTTTTTGCTCCCATGTTAAAAAAATCTGCAAGTCATGAATATCTAATGATCCAGGATGATTAGGGCATTGAAGAGAATTTTTATGACCTCAGTGACTTCAGTCCCATAGTGAAAGAATATTTATTGATGGATCCTTAGTGCTATGATGTCTTTTGTCTCAAGCAGTGGTTACTAACTGTAGCTTTCTCAAGATGAATGTACTTTTTAACATTCCTAGAAGAGGATAGTTTCAAGTAGTTCAATGTAGACTATGGCCAACTCACCTTTTGAATGAGGCTCTCAGTCTTGTTTGAAAATAATCTGCCCCGAAGAGAACACGTGGCAGGCCCACGTGAACTGCTGGGAACTAATATTAACCCCGACCTTTCTCTTCTGTTGCCCAGGGGATCATCCAAGATGGGAAAATCATCTTTATGCCGAATGGATACATAACGCAATGTCCGAATCTGAATCGCAGTAAGTAGCAGTTTAACGCATTTGTAAATTTGTAACATTTTTGTTGTTGATAATATCAGAGGATCAGGTCAGGAAGGATACCTACACACTATTTACAGTGTTGACTGATGAGGTGGTAAGGTTAGTGAAAGAGAACTTATCTATAATAAATACTTCTTTGTCTTTGAATTTCTAAAAAGTTTATGCATTATTTATAGAATTAAAACTTGAAGGTAAGAAAAATTACATTAGCAGTTTGGGTTCAGTAGTTTGGTACAGAAAGAAATGTTTAATGTAACTATACATATTTTAAAAAGCTGTTCTTTTTTGAATTGCTATTTCTTTAATCTAATTTTGAGAGTTAGTTGCCAACCTAATTGCTATATTTTACATTTTTTTATTTAAAAACTTTTTAAAACTTATAGTTACATTGGATATTTTGTATTAGTTCCAGGTGTACAGCATAGTGGTTAGACAATCATATACTTTATAAGTGATATTTCCAGTACCCAACTGGCACCTTACATAGTTATTACAGTATTTTTGACTATGTTTCTTATGCTGTATTTTATTTAAAAACTATTCTTTAAACTGCTTGACCTGGATTTGAGTTTTCTTTTTCTTCTTCTATGATAATTTATATTTTCCCAGTCACCTTTCAATAAAAGCTAGGATTTAATTTTAACTTAAAAATGTCATAGTGCCTTTCTCTTCAATGAGCAATCCTTTTTCTCCCCTGTTTCTTCCTGTTGGTTTATTAATGAAAGGGAGAAATCTAGACCTGAAATTCTCTGTTATTTTATGCCAGTTTCAAAGTAACACTTAAACAGAAAAGCAAAAAGCTTTCTACATAGCCAAACAACTACTGTTTTAAAAATTTTCTTTTTTTATATTAGCACTGTATCAACATTGATGTTATCTTTTCTTTATCGAGCTTGCCCAACCTGTAGTGATTTCTTAAGCCTGGTGCAAGGAATAATGGATTTACAAGAGCTGTTGGCCAAGATGACTGCAAAAGTAGGTATCTAAATTTCACCTGTGATGTTTCACTTCTCATTGCCATGCTGTCTGGAATGCGGAGTGATGTGCTCGAATGGAAACATTTTTAGCGTTGGCCTCTGCAATACATTTCTTGAAATAGCGCTACCTATAGTGAACATAACTATTTCTGTCTTCGATACTATTAGGCCGAATCAAAATGTTTACTTGAAAAATGCTTGGAAGAAAGAGGCAGTGTGTATCACCGCCGATTCCCTGGGAGTGGAAAAGAGTTTGCCCATTGGCTATTAAACTGCTGCCACTGTGAGATGATCTATGGTCAGAGCCACGGTGGCTCATAAGCTAATGCATTTCGGATGTAAGAATAATTGCCAGCAATCAGAAGGGGCAAAATAGCTATTGTTAGGAAGAGATCACTGTCAGAGCCAGGCACTGTATCCCATTTGTAATATGTGATTCATTTCAGGACTGGCCCTGAGTTAAACAGGGAGGGAGGCCAAGTCGCCTTTCAGCACCTTCAGTTTTACAATTCTGCATCTTTTTCACCCTTCATCATCCACTTAACAAGAATCTTTGGAGGATCTGCTAGTTGCCAGGTGCTGTGTCAGGTACAAAGGAGACACAGGTGAACAAGGCAGGATTTCTACCCCAGAGGTGTTCATATTCAGTGGCAGAGCCAAACATGTAAACAATTTGGGGCTTTCATATATATATTCATAAAGTTTAGATTCGTAATGAAAAGCCCTGAGCTTTGTGGAGAAAGGCACCGAATAAACAGAAAATGTGGCGATGTTGTTATGATACCCATCAGTCGTGGACATGAGTTCCGGCCCAGGGCGAAGAAAGAATTAGATTGGGCCTCAGAGACGGGAGACGCTGTGAAAGGAAGGATTTTAATAACAGTGAAAATGATACATTAATCTATTCCACCCGCGGCTATGACTGCTCCCTGCCATCCGCCGTGGCACCTGGAAAAAAAAAAAAATTGGTGGAGAGATGTTTTGGAGATAGGACTGTTTTTTGGACCCGCAGATTGTGCTGCTGCAGACAGTGCGTTATTTCCAACGAGGTGTGTGGCCACGGCCCCCTTTGTCTGGAAACAGAGAGACAGAGCACTTTTCTAAGAAACTGAGGCGGGGACTGGAGAGCCTGAAGCATTGTTTGCAGTTCACCGCCGAGTGCAGTGGGAACGGGAAATGCAGACAATTATTTGCCTTCCCAGCTTGTGGCATAGGGAGGCTTTTATTTCATATTGTGTGGAGCAGCTTGATCTCAATACCATTAATTATACTTTAGCTCGCTGCCCAACTTTTGGGAGAAGAAACATGTCACCCGGTCTCCAGTGATTGTGGCTGCCCCCTCCCTCGCTCCCAGGATGCCCTTTTCTTTCTCAGCCCTGCTTGTGCCGGGGAATGGCAGTCTTCTCTTAGTCGTACATTATCCGGGAGCCACATGGCGCTCTGTCCTCCAAACAGTATGATGTGAAATGAGCTTTTGTGAGGTAGAGATATTTAATTGTGGGCAGTGGCAAGCAGAAAATAATGTAATCCACCGTTTCACCCCCCTTCCCCCACTCCTTGCACTTTGGAAGATTTATAAGTCTGTTTCTTCCAAACCGTGAGTAGAATTACACTGAGAAAACTTGAGTACTTCCATTTTCACTGCACAATTTGGAACCCATGATAAAGCAAGACGAGGAGTTGGCAAACTTTTCCTGTAAAGGGCCAGCTAGTGCACGGTCGGTTTTGCACGCCAAGAGGCAAAGTTGAGGATATCATGTCTGTATTTGTTTTATTTAAAAATAACCATTTAAAATATAACAGTTGAAAAATGGAAACATTATTCTTAGTTCACAGACCATATAAAAATAAGTCGTGGGCCCAGCTGGCTCAGTGGTTGAATGTTGACCTGTGAACCAGATGCTCACCGTTCGATTCCGGTCAGGGCACATGCCAGGGTGGCGGGCTCGATCCCCAGTGTGGGGCGAGCAAGAGGCAGCCAATCAATGATTCTCTCTCATCATTGATGTTTCTATCTCTCTCCCCCCCTCTCCCTTGCTCTCTGAAATCAATAAAAACATACTTAAAAAAATACGTTGTGGGCCAGATTTGGGCCATGGGCCTTAGTTTGTCAGCCCCACATCTAGAAGAAGCTGGAAGGAAACTCATACTAGGCAATATTTGTTGAGTGTTTTCTATGTGTTATTTACAATGCTTCCCCTTTTTATATTCCCTGTCACTCTAATCCTCACAACCATCCTGCGAGCCAGGCTTGATGTGTTAGCCCCCTTTCCCGATGAGAAGACAGAGTTCCAAGAAAGTCCGGTAACTTTTCCCAGGATAGTGGATGTCAGAGCTGGGATGCACACTCAGATTCTGAGAGTTGAATCATGACTGAGTTTACAGTTGGGGAAGAGAGGGTTAGGAAGAGAGAGAAGAGATGTGAGCAGGAGTGAGTGATGGAGAGAGGGAGGTGGATGCCACAGGCAGGAGGATGAAGGAGTCAGTGAGAAGAGGAATGAGCATTAAAAGACAGGACAAGAGGAATGCGTGCTCAGATGGTACCTGTTGGGAGTGAAGAGTGGGCACAGAGCTTCCAGCAGCTTTTAAAGGGGGAAGGTCAGGGCAAAAACAAGGCCCCTTCACTCATTCTTTTTTGGCCGCTGTCACTTGTTTTCCTTGGAAATCTGTGGAATTTTTCCTAGTCTGAACCTGAGTCCTGCCTCCACCTCACGGGGCCACCTTATAGCATGTCATTTCCTTAAGGGTTTTCAGATCACAGACACTGCTCAGAATCAAACTGCAAACACAGGGTAGGCCAGGTGAATTCTCAAGGAATATACTTCCCTCTAGTCAGTGTGCCAAAATCTGAACAGCAAGACCTTCTTTCTGTGCCTTGTGCAAGCCTGGTTTCCTTTTGTTCAGTTTTGAACTGAGGTTGCAGCCCTTAGGGCCGGGTCTTCATGGAGGAGTTTCCTTTTGAACGCCCCCTATTGAGCAGACCCTGGGCAGCCATCAAGGTGGGAGCTCAAGGGTTCATTGGACTTTTTGCAGCTGCAATTTTCCCATATATAAATTAGTAAAAATTATTCTTGGTTTTATACAGATTCCATGAGACAGGCAAGAGAGATTTGGAAGTCTAGTTTGCTGCATGGCACACTGTGAGCATTCAGTAAGCAATGACTGTTGTTAAATAGGCAACGTGGTCCCTAAGAAAACATACACCTTCCCCAGTGGCTTATATCACACAGCCTCGCAGAGGCAGTGAATTGATATCAGAGCTCTGGTCTAGAGCCAGGTGCCAGGAGGTCATGGGAAGAAGCAGAAAGTCTCCCACATGGGTCTGAGTAGAAGCCATGGAAGCCTAGCAAAGAGCAAGTTCAGTGCGCAAGCTGGACAGGGGATGGTAGCCAGAGTCACACCAAACCAAACAGATGCAGACACCAGATGAGCTCAGGGGTCGGGTCTGCCTAGGAGGGCCTGCTGCTCTTCCTTTTCACCTTTCAGCTGGGAAGGCTGGAGAATGACTCTGCCTTTGCTTGATACAGGACGGGTCATGGGAGCAGCTTGCATGCACCTTCAGGGGACAGGTCAGGGCACACCGGAGCCCTCTTGAGAAGTCCTGGCATTCTGGCAAAACCATCTATTTTCCAAGGCAGAGAAGGTGCAGGGAAGCTGTCCCCTAAGGGACCACTGATCCCCTGGCTTCCTCTGGAGGTTCCCAGGTAGTCTGGACATTGTGGGAAGCACCACCACCCGGGCCAGGTGCACTGGGCTAGGGTCAAGCTCTGCCCTGCTCTCCAAGCTCAGGAAGAAAAGATGCTGGAGACGGGGGATTTCTTGATTACTTCTGTTTAAATCTTCGACAAAGCTATTTATGCAAATCAAGCAGCATTTGGAGTGGCATTTCAGTTTGTAACATATTTAATTTGGAGACTTTCATTGTTTTGAGGGGCTCAGTAATGATTTTTCAATTAAGCTTAAAGGTTTAACACAATAGAAGAATTCGTTTTCCCCTTTCCATCTAGCAAATGCCAAATAAGTAGTATTTCAAAGAAGAAAAAAACAAAAAACAAAGAGCCATCCACCACATGACTAATGGACTTAGATCCATTCAGTGGCCTCTTACTGCAGAAAAGGCGGCTGCTGTCTGTCTTTGAATGTGAAGCGTTAAGAATAAGTGATTTGGTCCTATGGTTATTTATATGAATGCACAAGCAAAGGTAAAACAGAATTGAGATGTAGATTTGATACCGTATCTTATTTTGGATCTGCAGGCATTCTTGGAGAAAGTAGCAGGTAGTGTAGAAATAGCTTTGAAAATGAATTTGTGTAAATTCAGCATGCTAATATCGGTGACAGAAAATGTAAGTCATTTTTTGATTCAGAGTTGTTTGTCTCCTTTTCTGTTGCAACATGATGTAGCAGGGAGAAAAAGGAGGGCAAGATTACACATTAAATGCCTTTGAAAAATTAGCTTTTTGCTTTTATATCTCTTTTGTATTTGTATCTGTCTGATACACTTCTATGTTACAGAGTTTAGAGCTTTACAATGTTATCAGAAAAGGCTAGATATATTAAAAATAAAAACGAAGTTCAGAAGGTAAATAAGAGTTAGTCCTGAGAATAGCTTTCATTATATTAAAACAGAGGTTTTCCTTGGAATTGAGTTTTAAGGTTGAGCATAGCTAGTTGGACTTTACTGGAAATTGCCAATGTGACCCTCAGGCAAACTCCTGGATTTCCTGGAAACTGGGACAGATGAAGAATTTCCTTTTGGGTCATTTAATCTTTAAGAAGTTTCCTCCTTAGGGTGATACAGACACTAGAGTTGTTCCAGCTTTTCTGAGTGAGGCAGGCACACTTCTTCTCACAGGTACCTCATTCTGAGCCAGTTTTAGGAGGAATGCAGATCTAGTTCAACTCTTTCTTGTTCAATCCCAGGTCACATCAATCACTACCTTTTGTAGGAACTACTAGAGCCATGGAATAAAGTAAAGATAATGTGTGATGTTGTCACTTCCTTTTTATTATCTCTTACCTATACATGGTTTTGGTCACTTGAGCTCACCAGTCTTGGAAGTGTATTTTCCCTTCGTTTCCAAAAGAATTCTCAAAGAACTTAATTATCATAACTTCTAGAAACTCTATGATTAGGCTGGAGATTCACATGTACCCTGAATTTTTGGAATGTAACCTGCATGTTAGAAGAGTCAGAGGAAGCTAATTTTTAGGCATAGTCAACTCTACTTTCTTCAGGGCTGATTATAGAGTATGTAGTTGGTCTAGGATCCTGTTTGTTCTTTTCCCTTCCCATTGGCGTCACCCATGAAATGCAGACCACAAATAAGTTTTCATGAGAAATTCCAAAAGCTTGGAGAGAGAGGATGAAATAAGTGATAAAAACCAAGGCTGGAATTACATATGGATTCCATTTCCAGAGAGTGGCACTGTTGAGAATAATTGAGAAGGTCATGTATGGAATGGAATGATAGTTGATGTGGAAGGATGGTGGGAGTCATCATTACCTAGGGTCTGCCATTATATCTAAAATACTGGTTAGAAATAGTCTTAGTGGAATCAGGGATTGACTTGGTCTCCTGTAGGGGAAAATACTCAAGACACGGAGGTGTAAGTATGATTGAGAAGGAGAAGAAAGCCTATTGGATGTTGTTATTTTTTTTTAAGGAAGTTATATTTGTTTCTTAATCAAGGCAGTCTCTATGTAAGGAAAGGGCAATACTGGTACTGGATTGAGTTACTCCTTAGTATGGATGTGGCAGTAGCCAGATCATACCACAGTTCAGTTTTTTGACACCATCTTTTTGAAGGCAAAATGGAGTAGGCTGCATGGAAGGTGATCATGAGAGAGGATTGGGACCCTATCACATGGGGCTGACTGTGGTCAGAAGCAGGCACAAGGACAGGATAACCTCAAGTATTTGAAGAGAGATAGACTTGCTCAGGATGGTTAAAAGGCAAAACTGGATGTAATAGGAAAAAGGGAGAGATTTCAGGACTCAATCCAAGAAGGATGTTTAAGTCATCCAGAGCTAACAACAACAAAACATTTTTTCTTAGAAGATAATAAGTGTTCCACCACTGTCCATGTACAAACAAAGACTTGTGAACACATTCAAGCTGTATATCCCCCTTCCAATCAAAGATTCTATGATTCTGTGATTAATGGCAACAGTTGTGTGACTTAGAGAAATGAAAAAAGGATCTATCACCAAATCTTGATCTCACTTGGGGGTTGGCTGCCTCTTCTAACTTTCATCTGAACACCAAAGTGGATTCCTGGGACATTCTGTTTGGGGGATTGGGACATGGAGAGAAACTAGATCCTTCTATGACTTTCTCCTTTTCTGGCCCCTGCTCCCCAGAATTTTTCCTAAGAGAGGAAGCAATGACTTCCCAGAGTGTAAAGCATGACACTCTGGTTAGTATGTGCAGAACACGGAGAGGAAGGTGGGAGACAAATGTGAGTGCATTGGAGTTCCTCATTAGATCTCCTGTAAACAGTGTAATGAGTCCTTGAGAACACATTCATTATAGTGCTGCTGTGTGGGCTTGGAGCTGAGAGCACAGACGTTTCTGAACACCAGGAGGTCCCTGCGATACAGTTTAATGTCTCATTTGGTGCTCATTAGACCATGGGAGTCAATATGTCTTTAATTTAGAATGATTCCACCTCATGTAAAAGAAGAAATATTCAAAACAAAAAACAGATCTGACTAAGAATCAGCTGCTCTGAGCATTGTTTCCCTCCTACTTGAATTTTTTTCCTTGTTGCTATTAGCTTTGTTAGGACCGTGCAATGGAATTACAGAAGTTACACTTTGTCACTCTCATTTGCAGCTAAATTATGCAGAGACGAGACTCAGTCAATTGGAAAACTGTCATTGCGAGAAGACTTGTCAAGTGAGTGGACTGCTGTATAGAGACCAAGACTCCTGGGTGGACGGCGATCACTGCAGGAACTGCACGTGCAAAGTAAGACTCTTTGTAAGGAAATGAAATAAAGACACTTTTAACGGGGCAGTGTCATTGATTATCGCGTGATCTGGTTCTTCAGTATAGAATGCTAACTAAGAGGAATTACCTTTCTACTAGGCCCTGGTTAGTAATCTGTGAGTTACGAAGGGAAACTGGAAAAGTGTCATTTTATATATAAATACTTGGAAATTAAAATCTGCTTTCCCTTGACAACACACTCCAATGTGACCGAATATTATTGTAAGAAGCTCACTGTTTGGAGTTTGGAGGTTAGACTATCAGAAGGAGGAAGAACTCCTTTGAGTTGTCAGAGAACCTACTGGTTAGCTTCCTTTGGAACTCTTCTCTGCTAGAACAGATGTTAAAAGGGGGTTAATTAGTTCCTAAAGTGGTTTTATTGAATTTTACAAGGTATCCATTATCTGTTTCAGAGAATGACAAGACTGCTGGACTTTCAGGGTAGCCATCATTTGTGGACTCCTTTATCTGTTTCAGAGAATTCCGCAAGTCCTCTTCCCAAATTAATATGGAAACCCTGTCCAGTTGAAATTATTTGATACATATCTGCAGACTGCCATTGTCGTCTGAGAAAATACAAAACAGATTGTGAGAGCCTCAACAATGATTGACAGGGTTTGAAAAAGGTGTTATTTATGTTCTTGAAAAATAAGCTTTTTGGTTTCTGCCTAATCTCCTTAGCCCACATGGGCAGGTGGAATGAAGCCAGTGATGTATAGCAGAAAAGGAATTGAGGTGGCACGGGTTTGTTCAGGCAGGAGGAAATATTTTATTGGTGGTCCTGGAGCAGACGGGGTATGCCTCACACGGCTTCTGTTTCCCTGGGGAGGTTTCGGGGGTGAGCTGTGAGCTCTGGACGCAGAGGGGGCTTTCAGAGGACACTTCTGAGATTCCTTTCCTGGTCCTTCCTTCCGCAGAGTGGCACCGTGGAATGCCGAAGGATGTCCTGTCCCCCTCTCAACTGCTCCCCCGACTCCCTCCCCGTGCACATTGCTGGCCAGTGCTGTAAGGTCTGCCGACGTAAGTGCTAACTTTTTTCCTCTATATGTTAGGCCTCAACAGATTAACACTGATGAAATGAAATACCAATAGTTGATATAATATTAAATGTATTGTAAGAAGAGCTGCTGTATTTTAATCACCTGTGATGTGGCAGACACTTTATATAGGCTACTTAAAAAAATTCTCATGTCCACCCTAATTACTTCTTCTCAGTCTACATAGAGGAACTGGTGTTTACAGGGATTAAGTCACTTGTACAGGGTCAAACAACTGGTAACGGGTGGATCTGATCTCTAAAGTCATGACTCCAAAGCTCCATGTGTTTGGTCCCCCTCATCCTGAATCATCAAGCTAAAGGCCAAATTCAGTGTTTTGGCATTCTGAGGTCTTGGCCAGATTTCCTGTTAATTAAAAGGTCTTTGTTAGGAATTCTGGGATGAACTTCAGTTATAATACTAAAACAATTTTCCTCAAAGTTGACTTGTCCAAGTTATATAGTGATTTAAGAATCCTTTTCCTTCCGTTTTGCAAAGCACACTATTTCAAGTGAAATAGCGAAGGAAACAGAGAGACAAGCAATGAGTAAAAGCTGCCATTTAGAATGCTTGTTATGTGCCAGTTACTATTCTAGGTGCTTGAATTCTCTTAGCTTATTGAATCCTCACCTTATTTATTTTTTATTTTTTATTTTTTGGTGGGGATTATTATTATCCCTGTTTTACAGGAATCTTAGGCTTAGGGAAGTTAACTTACCAAGGTCACAAGACTAGTGAGTGGCAAAGGTGAGATGTAAAACTAGTTCTGTCTGATTACAAAGCTTATGGTCTCTCATCAAACCATAAGGTCTTCCTTAGAAAAGGAGAGTTTAGGTTAGAAATGTGGCATCCTATGGATAATTTTCAACATAATTTCTCTGTTGAAAAGCACCAACATCATTATGTTTCAAAAGATAGTGGTCTAGCTTTTTGCCAAGAATAGCATGTCACCTAATATGACAGTGGAAATGGGGAGAGCTAGTCTGATCCAACTGCCCAAACCTTTGTGGAACTCTTTCAAAAGGAACTTTTGAATATTCCTTTTTCTCATGGTTGGCATAGCACACCAATTACTCAGCAGAGCATACTTTGAGTTATCTGAAAAAAGAAACTTTCTTGATTCTGTATCAGGGGCTTTGGAAATCACATCTGGCAAAATGGGTAGCTCAAGTGTCCAGATGTTGAGATTATAATCTGATGCCATAGTGGAAAGACAATTTTTAGTAGGTGCAGATATGTTTTCCAATTTTTGACATTTTATATAACAGTCAGCAGAGGAAGAAGTTGAAAAAATATTGAGGATTTGTATTTTAAAAATATGAGATATTTTAAATTGTTTTTAACTCCCTGGACAGATCTGTGAATGCTGTCTCTTAGAAGTTATTGTTTGGACATAGAATAGATGAGTCTTTTAGCTGTTTTGTGTTTTAACCTTTTGATTTTCTAGTTGTGAGAGCAATGTGTGTATTGTGTAACACTTGAAATCCACAGAGAAGAATAAAGGTAAAGATGGAAAAAAAATCTCCCATAATCCCACTACTTGGAAACAAACACTTGAAATTTTAACAGATTTAGTTTTTAAATTTTATTTTGTGTATGATTGGGATCTTATTGTGCAGATAAATTTTATCCTGGTTTGTTGAGTTACCATTATCATTTAAGTGTAGTCCTGTTTTTTAAAAAACTGTATAAACCATATTTAAAATTTTATTTTATTTTTTTCTATCACCATTTACCCCCATATCCTTTTCCACCTCCACCTACCCCCCTCTCCCTGCTGAGCATCACAATGTTCCATTTTTTGCCTACTGCATAACTTATTTAATCATTCCGCAATTGTTGGTTATCTAGATTGTTTCTTACTTTCCACTCTGATAAATTACTCATTAATAACATGTTTTGCATAGAAAACACCTTTCTGTTTATATTTTCCTAAGGTAGAATTTTCCAGAGTAGAATTACTAGGCCCAAAGATTGACATTTTCAAATGATACATATCATCAAATTGTTCTCTCAAAGTGTGTATGTAGTCATCTTTAGCTATTCTAATTTTTTGGAGAGTTTAAGTTTTAAAAAACATTTTAGTAACTTACCCAGTTTTACCTAAATACTGATCCACAGGCTAACTTAATGCTTTTTGCCTTTATCTGGAATTCATAGCATTTTTCTAGGTAGCACTGATTTTCTCAGTAGCTCCGATTGTTAGTTTGACATGTTTATAGTTTAATAAAATGGTAATTCAGATAATTTATTAAGACCACTGCTTAAAAAAATGAAAAAGAAATGATACAAGGCACCTCTGGTAATTAAAAGGTTGAAGACCTTTGGCCTAGAGGGTTTTCATTTTTTCCTTGTTTTTTAATAGAAATGTGGGTTAGGCAGTTACTCGGTGCTAGTGCCTGGAATGGCGGTAAAAGGGTGTCTCTGCTTCAGAGGCCTCACTTCCAAGTTAGAGGCATGATTCTCAGTGTCCAGGGTTGTAAGTGCAGTCCTGTTAGGTATGTGGATGGGGAACTGTTAGCCTGTCCAAGCATGTCAAATGTGCGGCCTGCATGGTGGTGGGCCTGGCGTGCACCCCAGAGGAAGTGGAGCCAAGCTAAATGTTTCTAACTTCTAGAAGATGACTGGCAGGCTGACCAGTGGGGTGGAGGAGAGGAGAATGAGGATTGAGAAAGCTGAGTTCCAACATCAGTCAGTAGATTTTCTGTAAGTTTTCAGATATCTTCACATCAGAGAGCGGTTGGAGAATAGTTACTTTCGTTGTCCCTTTCCAATAAAATTTCCTTCAGCTGCTCTCTGGGTTTGGGTGGGGGCAGTATTCTAGGGACTCGGGGAAAGGTATTGAGCTGGCGCAGGCAATAGGCGCCGTGCACAAAAGCAAATTGTTTTGTCTGCTGACTTATTAAGTGCTCATGTCCTTGTCATGGCCTCAGGAGCTGCAGCACTTACAAAAGAGGGCGTCTGATTGGAAATAAGAGAGAACTTTGTCTAAGTGTCCATGTCTCGGTTCATTGCCTAAAAAAAGCACTTAGTCCTCTTTGGAACAGAAGCCCTCTTAAAGAGCGAGGAGAGTTTGATAGTGGAGGTATCAGTCTTGATACTAGAATGTTCCTCTATCTGTTTGGGAGGCATCAGGGAAAACTTGAGAGCCTTCCAGATTCCTTAGCTGTGAGCATGCAGTCCAGGAAGTGGTGTGGAAGTTATGTTTGTTGGGTGTCTGCTCTGTTCAAGGCACTGATCATGCCTAGGTGCACATTAGAATCACCTGGTGTCCTGGACTCTGTATTTTTTTGGGAGGCAGATTTGAGGAAGACAGAGAGGAAATGTTCAGCTATACAGAAGAGCATTAACAAAGGAGTAGAGGTAGCAGAGGGAAAGGGAGATAGTTTATCTGATACCAGGGGGTTCTCATGGGTGAGCAGAAATAAAGCTGCGAAGGTGTGTTGGATGATGATCGTATCCACTCCATTTGTTCTGTTGTCCTTCCTGAGGTTTCTCTCCCAAACACTGTCCTTACCTCTGGGTGTAGCAGACCTCCCATGTGGATCTTTCGTTTTGTCAGGCACTTTATGTGTTTAATTCATTTAATTTATTCAACACCCAGAAGCTATAATCCCCATGATTATTTTACAGATAATGAAGTGAAGCACAGAGAGGAGAAGTAACTTCAAGGTCTCAGCCTTTGTGGAGCCAAAATAAAACCCAGGTAGTCTGGCTCCAGGTCTGATGCTCTTAATCCATCTCCTCTACCCTCCGCTGTCCAGGCAGATGCATGTGCCATCTCGTTACAACAGACGACTGTGTATCATGCACTCTATGTAAGATACAGGGGTAGCACAGAGAAGTGGTAGCACAGGGAGAGATGAACTCCATCAGAAACGTGTGTGTGTGTGCATGTATGCATGTGTGCATGTGTGCTAGGAAAAACTTCATAGGGAGATGATAGCCGGGCAGGGTGTTGACAAAGGACTAGGAGTTTGCCATAGGGAATTGCACATGCAAAATGATGGATGTAAGCGTAGCATTGGTTTTGGTACTCACAAGTAAGGTTTTAAAGCAGGGTTGTGGCATAATCAAACAAGTGCTTTTACAAACCCTGCTGCGTCCGGAGAGCTGGATGGGGGTGGGTGTGGGATTCCGGCGTATTCCAGGTGGAGGTGTTTAGGCTGGCAGGTAGGCACTGCCTAGGGAGAAGAGAAGAGAGCCATGTGAGTGGAGCTAAAAGACTGGCGGATGGTAGGAACTCCATAAGCATTTTTTTTTTCAAGAGACAAATGAATCAAGGACAAATTGTCTGTAGGGGAGAAGGTGCCAGATTTTGAACAAGAGCTGTTGGGGGACTGACAGTGTGATTAACAGAAATAAGGCAGGTGGAAGAATTAGTTCAGAGAGCAGTGCATTCTGTTTGGTGTGTTTGAGACGCCTGAGGAGCAACCAGTTTGATGTGGGCGTCTAGCTCAGAGGGTTCTAGGTAGCTTCCCCATAAACATCTTCGCCACAACTATGTTTGCCGCAAGCGTTTTTGCTGTGCAATTGCTGAAAGATAATTTTGCTATAAAAGATAAGAGGATGAAAAATTAAAAAGGGACATTAAAGAGGACACAACGCAACAGGAAAAAAAAATTAAAAAGACTTCATTGCGTAAAATGAACATACATTGACTTTGAAGTCTTTTGTCCATAGTGTTATACTTCTGGGTTTGTTTTTGTTTTGCTTGCTGATTTGTTTCCACTATTGGTATTGCAGTCCCCCCAACACATGGAAATTTCTTTCTTCATTAAGAGAGGTATCATTTTCCAATTAACGAATCAATGATTAATGCTCTCGAAGACTGTTGCAAATTAGTAGCTGCTTTTTTTCTACCTGCCACAGCTTGTTTGGTTTTGATGGGTGGGAGTGGATGACTTGTGGTCACCAAAGGATTTGCAAAAACTGATATATTATCATTTTCTAGTATAAGATGCATCCTGGCTAAGATTTATATGATATAAAAATGAGAGTACTGCTCGGCCAGTGTGTCTCAGTGGTTGAGTGGCCACCTATGAACCAGGAGGTCACAGTTTAATTCCTGGTCAGGGCATGTGCCTGGGTTGCTCGATCCCCAGTAGGGGGTATGCAGGAGGCAGCTGATCAGTGATTCTCTCTCATCATTGATGTTTCTCTCTCTCTCTACCTCTCCCTTCCTCTCTGAAATCAATAAAATATATATTTTTAAAAAATGGGAATACTGTGAGAACTTTGTCAGTGGAGAAATGAAATTGACAACTAGCTTAAATACATTAAGTCAGCTGAAGGTAGTTGATTTATTAATGGAGAAATAAAATTGAATTATCAGAAAGTTATTTTCTCTTCTATGGCAAAATTGCCAGTGACCAGTTAGGTGGTGAAAATGTTTGTGGTGAAAATGCTTGCGGCAAAGGTGTTGACAGCAAAACCACTGGATGTGACTTGTAGAGGTGGTACCTGGAGCCCACTTTGTGAATGAGCCCACTTTGTGAATGAGAGGCAGGAAGGTCAGTGGATGTTCAGCCTTTCTGATCGGCTGCCCTCCTTTACACTGTAACACAGAGGGCTGATTCTGGTATTCTAAGCTGCAGAATGCTAAGGGATGGCGAGTACAAAGACCTAAATAAAGATAGAGCAACCCCTGTGCACATCTGACAGGGCTGCTATGTTGTACCTGTCAATCGTTTATTCAGTGTGCGCTTAAATGGCAGAAGTGTCCAATCATTGCACTGGAGAAATCAGGTTCACATTTGAAGGGCCAGATGTCTGTGGGTGCAAAAATCCCCAGTCCGTTTGTTTCTGACATCTTGGAGAAGTGTGCGTTGGTGCCGAGTTTCAATTTCATGGTTGGGCTGTGAAATATCCTCGTTTGCAGGTCCCCAGTGTGATAGGAGGGGCTGCAGGTATCCATTTACATCTCTGCTCCTACCGACAGCTGCTTGGTTGGAGTCCCAAATGTCGCGGCCAAGGCACCGGAGCCTGACTCACCTTATGCTTGAATTTCCTCAGACATTGAAAGTAAGCCTTTGGGCTGTAGATCAAAAGGCTGGATAATGAGGACTGATGTTAGGCATATGCAGGGCAGTGGCAGGAAAAGAGGGGTACCCTCAGAGAAGTGGGCTGAGTATGAGAAAGTAGGGGACAGTCTTGTGACCTCCAGTGATGATCCCCAAAGCATTCCTAAGGTAATTTCATCAATACTTGATATCGTAATCATAGACACGTCCCCACCAGTGCCAAAGCGAAATGGCCGAGGTGTGTGGAATCATGCTAATTTCATTCCCAGCTCCAAGAGCTCATTGCTGTGGGGGGACATAAAGTTCAGCGGACATTTAATTTTTATAACAGACTGGTGGATCTGAGGCTGCATGTGCCCCATGTGTGTTGTGAGTGTAAACCGTAAGACATTCTTATCTCCAGATTTGGAGTTTGGGGATGAGGGTGTCAGAAGAAGGGAGGATTTGAGCCTGTGTCTTAAGACAGGGTAGCAGTGGGCTCCTACCATTTTAGGGGTGGCCAGGGGCAAAATCAGGAAGATAAGTCTGTTTCTTGACTTCTCAGCCTGGGCCTCGAAGCAGATGGCAGGTTTGACAGCAGGGCATTTAGCAGGACTGTCACTCTGGAGTGAGCTGTCTTGCCAAGTTGGCGGCAGCTGTGCTGGGGAGTGTGGGAGTTCATTAGACAGGAATTCCAGGCTTTGGGAGGTCTGGTCTCCTCATGAAAGTAAATGGGGGAATCCTCATCATCATTAGGACCAGTGAGCCATGACTTGTCCAGAAAACTGAGGCATAAAAGATGATCAGGGATCTATCTATCTATCTATCTATCTACTAGTAAATATCTAGACAGATATCTATCATTTATCTATCATCTACCAACTATCTATCTGTCTATCTATCTAGACAGATATCTATCATTTATCTATCAATCTATCATCTATCTATCTATCTATCTATCTATCTATCTATCTATCTATCTATCTAATGAGGGGAGTAAGGAACCTATCTAGAAAATTATATCAACTCTCTACTTGTTTATTGCCATCATTGCTGTTTTTGTTCAGAAACCCTTGGTGTCTGCTTTTAATGTTACAGAGATATAGATTACAGCATAGGGAATAGAGTCAATAATATCGGGATGAGTATGTGTGGGGCCAGAGGGTACTTAGAGCAGCAGGGAGACTACTTTGTTGTACATCTGAAGCTCATAAAGAAGAATACTGAATGTAAACTGTAATTGAAAATTAAAAATAAATGTAAAAAATTGCATTGAATAGCAGAAAGAACTCTTATCTGAGAATCAGGAAATTTGACTGGCTTTTACTACCAACTAGAGGCTCATCAATTTTAACATTATTTATTGTTACTAACAATAAGCCCAGGGAGGCATTGAGCTTGGGGCTGGTGATAAAAATATGGAATAGACATAGCCCCTACCTTCACGGGGGTTGCAATTGGCAGGGGAATATGTAATTACCTGGGCCACTGAGATAGAACATCATATGCGTCATGTTAGTCTAGGTCCAGAGTACCACAGAAGCACACAGTGAAGGCATTGTACCAGTGTTAAAAACCACGAACAACTTCTTGGGGGCAGCCAGACCTCAGTTGAAACTGATGGGATTTGCATATACTGTTCTCTCCTCCAGGAAGAGACTCAGCCTCATCCACCTTCACTTGCTTAAAAGTGGGTCAGCAGGTTGAGTCGAGGACTGAGTCCTAGTGGGATGTAAGTTGAGTGTTGGGAGCTCCATTTACGCTTCTATTTTCACTTTTCTACAAGCCCTATCTACTCCACATCCCTGTTAGCCTGTTAAGCTCACCATTCCAAGGGCAGTCTCTCTAGTGCATTGATAAAGCACTTTACGGCTTGCCTTATATTTCTCAGTTGTCTCTGAGCTTCTCAGAAACAGATAGGCTAAGGACTTGTACTTTTCATGGTCACAAGGGAAAATGGCATCATTCTGCATTGTGGCTGAGGTTCTGATGAATGGAGCATCTACGAGTTCCCTCTCACCTAGTCATTTGTCTTATAGCTGGAGTGTCTGAATCAAAGCTACTGCTATTGTTCTCCCTGGAGATGATAACCCCTTCTTTGTTTTAACTTCTAGCCACATCAGTTTACTCTCTAGTTCCTTCTGTAACGGCAACATGGAAATAGTTGTGTCTCCTTGGTGTGAAGGGCTTATGACAAACATAATTATGGCTGTGGTCTGACTGGGGGATTCAACAGTTATCCTCACGTTATTCCCATGTCTCACTCTAGACAAAGGTATTTGTAATGCTTAGAATCAGAGCATCTATGTTCTGTGGAATCTCTCGGAGTTTGATGGCACCTCTGAGGTTATTTTCTTGCAAAGCATGACTGTCTGACCCATTTTTCTGTTTTATTACAGCAAAATGTATCTATGGAGGAAAAGTCCTTGCCGAAGGCCAGCGGATTTTAACCAAGAGCTGTCGGGAATGCCGAGTGAGTTTTAATCGTAGGATCCCTCTCGCTGGTGGGGAACTGCAGGTAGACAGGTAGACATGTTGGACCTTGGTCGGGTTCTGAAGTGGAGCATGTGGCCTGAGTGGGTCACTGAGGGGAAGGACTCTCTGTGGTCCACTGGAGTCCCTACCACTGCCATTGTGTGGTTGGCTTGTGGTTGGTCAGCCGTGGGTCAGGTAGCCTTGGGAAAAGCTATGAAGGAAACAATATGAGAAGGGGAAGAGAGGTAGAAGCTACGATGAGGCAGGGAGGGTAGCAGGTGGCCCTGGGAGCGGGTTTTGAGTTGTTTTGGAATTGGTCTGTGATGCCAGCTAGGGACAGTGTCACCTCTCCTCCCACGTACCTGGTACAGTGTGAGAAAATGCCTTTGTCTCCTGCCTGCCTCCTCCCATGTGTTTCTTGAAATAAGATATGTAGAACCATAGATCTCATTCAATAATCATTCAGCAAACATGCACTGAACCAGTGATACATACCAGGGTTGTACAATAGTGAACAAAACAAAGTCCCTGTCTTATAGCACTGTCAGTCTAGTGGAGGGGACAGGCAGTAAGGAAATAAACAAGTAAATATACACTATAATTCTATAAACAATATAAACCAGGTGAAGGAATAGAGAGCTTTGCCATAGGGATGGGAGGGCCTCTCTGAGGAGGTGCTGTTTGAACAATGTGCTTGATAAAATGTGGGAGCTGGCCTTGCAGTTACTTGGGTGAGGTGTCTCCTCCGGAGTGGAAGCATGAGAGACAGAGGGAAGGAAGGAAAGGAGGGGAGCCAATGTGAGGCAGTGCATCAGAGCAGCCACAGCCCCACAACAAAGCACAGCTGCTTTTGTGGGGCATCTACAGAGATGCTGACCAGAACCACCGTGTCTCAGAATAGGCCACCTTTGCTCCCAGGTGTACCTGCATTATTTCATTTGATGGGAAAAAATAGGGAGAATGAGTCATTAGAGATCTGCAGAATTCTCTCAAGAAGCTTGAATCCAATTCTTTATGGGGGACTTGGATGAAGGGAAGGCTCTTTCCAGTTCCCTGTCTCTCATCGGTCAGAATTGATCCCAGGGGTTAACTCCCTTCAACTTCCCTGTTGTATTTCCCATTCGCTCTTTCTTGGCTGCTATTTGGAATGCCAGAGTTTCCATGGGTGCAGACAGTCTGGTGGAAATGCAGGTGCAGTGGTCTCTGCAGCAGGGGGTGCTGTGGGCAGGGGCTCCTGAGGCTGTGGCAGAGGCAGGGAGGTGTGACTGCAGGGCTCTGTGATCTCTCCATCAGCAGGACCAGGCCTGGGAGTGGGGGAGCTGGAGGGTGATCTCCCACCTGGGGCTGGCATATTACCACATAGGGACATTGTGCCGATTAAATGAGATAAACCATGTGGAGAACTTGGCAGAGTGCTTGGCACAAAGTCAGTCCTCATTAACTGTGATCTGTTCTTGTCATTCCACATGACCACACATGTCCTCCCTGACTTTAAGACACACGTCATGTTCTCTGTAAATTGTTTCCCATCTAAGGGAGGGGAAATGATTTGTATTTTAAAACCCCTACTGTTTCTTCTACCTCTGGGAAAGCTGGGATGACCAAAGGCAATTTTGCCCACTCTGCTGATGACTCCAGTGTCTGCCATATATCTGTCACTTACAACTGGCAACCCCTTTTACTTTTTGAACAGAAACAGTTGGTTGACAATTATGACTTGATCCCTGTTATTATCAGAGGGGATCAAGACAGACACCATTGGAGATTTCTAGAAGATATGGACATGGATTCTAATGCCAGATGATTGGAATAGCACTTACCAGTGTTGTTGGCACATTGTAGATGCCCTATAGTCTTTGGTTCACCTTTTACTGTTTTTTGTTGTTGTTGTTGTTTTCGTTATAGTTTTACAATTTAGAAAGAAGTTGGGGCAGACATTACTTACTATCTTTGCACAAGTGATGTGTGTCTGAATAATTTCATCCTATTTAAAGAGTCATTAATTTATTGTACCAGGTATTTCTACAGTAACTTATGAAATGTTTACTTTGTGTATAAAGAGAAGGGTTATTGATAACAATTAATATTTCTCTATCACTTAGTATTTCCTAGACACTATTTAAAACATTTTCAACATCTTACCTCATATAAACATAATAATAACACTATGAGGTAGGTCCCATTTATATCCCCATTTTACAGATGAGGAAAGTGAGGCACAAGAGATCAAAGTCACAGAGAGTCAGCGAACTGGTTGGGATCTGAACCTGTGTCATCTGGCCCTTAGCCACTCCTCTGCCACTCCTCAGAGTGTTAGACTTACTTGGAAATAATTTCATTTCTGAATTTTAAAACAGTAAGTTCAGAATGATTGAATTATCACTTTTTAATCCGTCTAAGACCAGATTGGTCAGGCAATGGCTCATTGATTACCTTGATAAAGGGGTAGCATTTATAAAAGGCCACAGGAGCGCCTGGGGACACATTTAACAGATGTTGTCAGCAGGAAGAGAGGGTGATGGGTATAGGATCAGAGGGCCTCAGGTCTTTCCTTGGCAGCCTTTCTCAAGATAGAAGCCCTAATGCCCTATGGCACCTGTTGTATGTAATGAATTAACTTCTCTCGTAGGCATTTAAAAGGGTACTATGCAAGTGCTATCCTTAGGAGAATTGAGCAAATACCGTACTTTCTGGCGTATAAGACGACTGGGCGTATAAGATTTTCCTGGGTTAAAAAGTCATTTTATACACCGGAAAATATGGTATATTGGACTATATTGATGGGTTAGATATAATGGATTAGATATATTGGACTACCGTATTTTCCGGCGTATAAAACGACTTTTTAACCCAGGAAAATCTTATATGCCCAGTCGTCATATACGCTGGAAAATACGGTAATTACTCAGATATTTTTCTGAGTGTTCTGTGGTTCAAATGCATATATATCCCCAGTTGACAAGAGGCTGCCTGGAGATCCATCCATTTCCATTTTCCTGGAACCATTTTAAAGCTTCAGCAACACCAATTAAACAAACAAACAAACAAACAAACAAACAAAAACAACTCTTGTTTCAAATATTTTCACCAAGTTTTTCTAGAAGTTAACATATTATTTTTTAAAAATATATTTTTTATTGATTTCAGAGAGGAACGGGGAGAGAGAAAGAGAGATAGAAACATCACTGATGAGAGAGAATCATTGAGCGGCTGTCTCCTGCACGCCCCCCACTGGGGATGAGCCCGCAACCTGGGCATGTGCCCTTGACTGGAATCAAACCCGGGACCCTCCAGTCTGTAGGCCGATGCTCTGTCCACTGAGCCAAACCAGCTAGGGCAATATATTTTTTAAAAATCAAGATGAATAATATCTTCTAGCTGTGTTGCTCAGTTTTGTTTAATTATTGATGCCCTGTAGTATTTCTTTAGGCCAGCAACAAATTGCTTTACTTAAAGATGTGAATTTTATGTTATTAGAACTTCAGGTTGAAGCACAGTGATCAGTAACTTGGAAGTGTTTCTATTTGACCAACGACATGGAGATGGTCACTCTAAATTAGAACTGGAAGAATCATATTTTCCCACCAGTGCAGAGTTCCAAGAGTCAGAATGTAACATACCGTAATCAGGAGGATTAAAAAATGTTAATCATGAGCTACTTCTTGCTAGAGGTAGTTTTGAAAATAAAGTTAAAAAGGTTTGTGCCTAATTGTGTGGCTGGCCTAAATGGATTTGGAGGCACTTATGCAACTGTAATCACAGTTCATATTATTTTCTAATTCAGGCAAAGGGGTTTGTCTCTATTTAAATATTTGGAATGATCTTACTCATCAAATATGTTAAAGGTTGATTACAATTGTTGACTGATTTAATCAGCAAAGCAAGCCCTTTTTATCTTAAAAGAAGCTTTCCTAGTGATTATTTGAAAAAGTCTTCTGTAGTATTTTTAATATTTATTTTTACAAAAGTACATCTGCTAGGCACACTAGCCTAAAGACTGGTGCTAATTCTTGCAGCTACGTGCCACCTGGTGTGGCCTGGATTGAGACAGAATGAAATGTAGCTGAAAAGGTGAACTGAGGGTGAATAGCAGAATCAATTCTCAGTAGGGCCTGTTTTAAGAGATCTAGTTGCCTTTGGGCAGATCAAGTATGAAGAACAAAGGGGAAGAAAGAAAAGACACCCCAAGGAATGCCAGAGGCTGAACTGTCTGGGCTGAGAATGATAAGAAAGGCCAGGAAGCCATGGTGCAAATTATCCAAATGATGAGTATTTGGAAATTAAACTTATATTTGGCATGCAAAGTTAGTTTATGATTATTAAAAGCTAGAGGCCCGGTGCACAAAATTCGTGTGGGGGGGAGGGGTGTGTCTCTCCATCCAGCCTGCACTCTCTCCAATCCAGGACTGCTGGCTCCCAACTGCTCGCCTGCCTGCCTTCCTGATTGCCCCTAACCGCTTCTGCCTGCCAGCCTGATAACCCCCTAACCACTCCCCTGACAGCCTGATTGATGCCTAACTGCTCCCCTGCCAGCCTGATTGCCCCTAACTGCCCTCCCCTGCAGGCCTGGTCACCACTTACTGCCCTCCCTTGCAGGTCTGGTCACCCCTAACTGCCCTCCCCTGCAGGCTTGATTGCCCCCAACTGCCCTCCCTTGCAGGCCTGGTCCCTTCCAACTGCCCTCCCCTGCTGGCCATCTTGTGGTGGCCATCTTGTGTCTACATGGGGGCAGCCATCTTTGACCACATGGGGGCAGCCATCTTGTGTGTTGGAATGATGGTCAATTTGCATATTACTCTTTTATTAGATAGGATGGATGTGCCTGATAAATGAGAGTTACTGCCAAATCAGTGAACTGTGGGGCCACTGAGATGATAGAGTCTCTGGGGATGGAAAACTCAGTGTCTTCCTCATCCCTCTTGGCTCCCAGCTCTATCCTGTTCTCTCATCTATAGTGGCCTTAACTGAGACTCTTTCTCGAGCTTGCTTTTTGGTTGACTTAAATATCCTCTTGAGAATGGAACGGAGTAAAGTATATATTGTCTAACCACTATGCTGTACACCTGAAACTAATATAAAATAATATTGAATGTCAACTGTAATTGAAAAAATAAAATAAAATACAAGTGAGAATATGCTATACTTATAAAAATGTAAAAAGAAAAAACTGAACATTTTTTTAAAGGACTCTCAAACCCTCTTTTATAATAATTAATGGACTAATTCTTAAAATTCAGAGCAAATCTAAATGCAGATGCTCATAATATCAGCCTTTGTTGAAGTGAGGTCATAAAGATTCACCTGCTGAATATTTAAAATTTTATTGTGATTTTATTTATAGCTAGGGAAAATCTAGTGCTCATGTCAACAACCCTCTTCAGTTCTTTCTTAACTGTACACCTTGCCTTTTCCTCTGTTTCTTCTGCTGGGAAAGTATTTTCTTCCTTTTTTTTTTTATCCCATTATTCATGTTCCCTGGAAAGTAGCATCTTCATAATTTCTCCACACCTGGGCAGAATTAATTATTCTCCCATGGCACATTATCAAACCTTAATTAGATCACATTTTAAAGGACTTACTGTACTGTATTATGGTTTCTGGATTAAGATTTTTTTTTCTTCTTTTTTCTTTTTCTCTTCAAACTGTGAGCTGATCAAGGGCAAGGAAGATGTCTTATTTATCTTTGGGTCCACAGTGCTTGTGATGCAGTAGATAACTGAAATGGCTCATAGAAGCTCTGAGCTTATTGTACATTCCTTCCCCCTGTGTGTTCAGTGATATCAGGTTGGTAGTTCAAAATTTGCCACGTCAGGGTATTTGCACCACAGAAATCAGCAAATGCTACAAATGAGGGCTCCCCTACCGCTCCCCTCCTTGCCCAATAGTCGATTGTTACAATTTCTCAGCACACCACCTTCAGTGACCTTCTGTGACAGAGACCAGACTCTCAAAAACCGTTTGTTGAAATTGAGGCTCTTTTGGCATAGAAAGGGACATGTATCTTCCCCTCCTGTAAGCTCATCAATTTAATTTGAGACTTTGTCATGATTGTGGGATTCTTGGGAGTACTGTTAATTATGGTAGCTGGTTATCACTGCGGGCTGTTAAACATAATGAACAGTTTTGTTTCCCTATTATTTGACTTCCAGGGTGGAGTTTTAGTGAAAATTACAGAAGCATGCCCTCCTTTGAACTGCTCAGAGAAGGACCATATTCTCCCAGAGAGCCAGTGCTGTAGTGTTTGTCGAGGTAAGAGGGCTTGGTGGCGGGCCTGGGTTGGGCTGAGGGTACGAGTAGCTTTGGGGACATGAGGGTTGAGTGAATTGTGTGATGATAATAGCACAAGTTCTGAAAGTATGCTCTGCTGCTTAGAAACTTGCATACCCTAATGACCTTTCTCAGTCCTAGTCTCCTTAATTGTAAAGTGAGGATAATGGCAGCCTCTCCTTTTTAGGACTATTGTGAGGATTAAATGGGATAAGGCATAAGCATCTAGCATCGTGCCTAGCATGTGATAAGTCTTCAATACACAGTAGTTCCTATGATAATGATAATGATCCTGCAATAATGACCATCATCATCATCATTATTATCACACCAGAGGCCCGATGCACAAAATTCGTGCAAGAGTAGGCCTTCCTTCCCCCGGCTGCTGGCATTGGCTTCCTCTGGCACCCGGGACGTGGGCTTCCCTCGCAGCCCTGGCTTCATCCGGAAGGATGTCCGGTCTAATTAGCATATTATGCTTTTATTATTATAGATATTTCTCATAAGTGAGATTGGAAGCATTTTTTCAGCCCTTTCCATGGGTCAATTCCCATATCCAACAGAGGATGACTTACAGTAAACCCTAACTCATGGATTTACATATAACATTTATATTTCCTGTAAGGAGAAACAGTTCAGGTAAGTAATACCTAATTGCTGATTAATTCTTAGGGAGAAATTGGTTTGCTTTCTCTTCTTGAAATTACCTTCTTTCCAAAATATACTCTTATATCTCAAACCCCCGCTCAAATATCACTTCCTCTCTGAAACTTCTCGCCCAGGCAGAATTACACGAGGAGGTCTAATTAGGAAGAACTTAAATTTAATTGAAACCTTAAAAAACAAACCCAGTTAAACTGGCAGTTATTGTTTCAAAAGCCTACCCACTATAAATCCTGTACCACGTCCTCAAATAGTCAGTGAGCTAGATCCCTTTTGGCTTACTTTGAAGCTTGTATAGTTAAGAATTAGCAGTATAGCAGGTTAGCTCATTTAACCTCATATTTTACTTAAAAAAAAAATCTTTTCTTCAGTACAAGATTGGCATATATTTCCTATAAAAGGCCACAAAGTAAATATTCTCGTTTTTTTGTGTGGGACTAGAAGGTTTTTTGTTGTTGTTGTTTTTTTGCGTCTACTTATCTCTGCTGTTGTATTGCAAAAGCAGCACAGCCAATAGGTAAATAAATAAAGGAGTGTGGCTATGTTCCAATGCAAATTTATTTACAAAACCAGGTGGCAGCCTGCAATGTGCTGGCCCCTCCGCTAGCACCTTCTGACACACAAACATGTTGTATTTGATCGTGGAGCATTTTTAGTTGAGGCTGCGCTTTCTGTCTGTGGTTGGTCATGAGAGAGCAGCACTGTGGAAACATTCCCGGGATACCTTGGGATGTTGATAGGCATGAATGGCTCTTAGAATCAGGGACATGATAACCATACCCTCAGAGCATCTTCCCTTATTTCTCTGCTTTCAAGATTACTAGCGTATTTGCCACTAGGATGCTTTAGAAAGACCTCACAGTTGAGTGGAATTTTCCAGGGGGTGCATTTATTGGGAACTGATAGGGTTGCTAGGGAGGTCTTGCAGTTTAATGCAAAATCCATCAGCTGCTATTTGTTGAAGTGCCAAGTGGGACTCAGTTTATTTAAATATTTTCTGATTTATGGTTTCATTAGAACAGAATCATTGATTATCCCACAGAAATTCAAGAGGTGCTCTGACCCATTCACAACAGACCAGGTGTTCCTGCTTCTGCTAGCACTTCTGTGAGTGCGCGTGCTTCTTCACCAATGAAGATGCTGAGAGACATGACATCTCATTAAACACCGGACTCATGCAAGGCTCTCGTTGCTGGCAACCTGGTGGCTTTCACTGAACCTGACTCAGCTTGAGGGAACGTGGGAGGCAGACACAGGGCTTCAAAGATGAGATCATAGCCGGGGCTAATCTGTGACATTGAGGATCTTCTTTTTCTTTCCTTCTCAGCCAGGAAGCTACCAACTCTTTTTTTGGCTGCTGATGGTTTTTTGGAGGGGTGCTTATTAGAGAGAGTTACTTATGTACATTTTGACAGTAATTGGAGCATGTCTTCAGAAAACATATGGTGGTGGTGGTGGGGGGTACCTCTTGTAGGGAGTGGGTTGAATTAAAATATTGAGGTATATGGGTCCTCTTGGGTTCCTCCTCCCATCCCAGAATTCAGACACTGGAGTGAAGAAAGCATCATTTTTAACTAAGGCTTTTCAGGAGCACTTCCTGTCATTACCTCCTTTCTCCCTATTGACCCATAGCAGAGAGGAGCCCAGAACATCCAGCCCGCCTGTCCACATGCTGGGGCTTGCTTTGCACGTTGGACAATCAGAAAGCGAAAGGCATATTTATCTGGGCAGCGGGGTATTCTTTTTCTCATGAAAACATAAAATTTATACGATGATTAACAAAAAATCAATCCGGATGAGCTCACAGGCCTACTGTCTCAAACGATGCTCTCCGTGAATTTTACTCCACATCTCTTCATTCCAACTTATTTCCCAGGGTATCTTTACAGAAAACGTAATACTCTCTCACAATACTGTGGGAAATGTTTTCTCCCCTTTGACTTCTGGTAGCCTTTTACCCTTTTCTCCCTGTTCATGTTCTCTGAGGCGAGTCTGGCCAGAGGAGGAGGGGTTGGACAATTACTTTTCTGAGGAGCCTTGGAAAGCCCAGTGTGCCTCAGCCAAGGGAATTATTCAGTGCTTCTCCCCCCTTTTCTCCCCACTCTAAAACAGAATGTAATGAAAAGGTGAGAAACACTCAATTTCTATGTAAAGTAATTTTTGTCCCTCATACGGGGAAGGCTGTACTGCTTGCTTTGTGGATTGAGATTAAGCCCTGACTGGCAGGCAGCAGGGGAGCAGGGGAGGTGGGACTCCGATGGCCTTGAATGCAGGGTTCAGGGATGAGCACGGTGTATGTTTTCTGCTGGCTGGTTCCTGCCACTCTGATATTATTGGTTATGGGAAATGAAATGGCTATAGCCTCTTTCAATACTTGCCTAGGAGGCCCTTCAATTACTATATTTATCATCTCTCTGTCTTACTGTGAATATCAGATCATTAGTTTGAGGGAAATCACCCCAGGAGAGTATTATTCCTCAGAGTCCAAACCTTTGTTACGCCTGCTGAGGAAACTGGAGTTTTCCAAAGCTTATTTTCCTGAGGTCTCTGATGAGCCACCAGACTTGAGGAGGCTTCGGCTGGGAATTGGAGGAAGCACAGCACTTTTTGCTTCCTGATCCCAATTGGCTGATTATAGAATATCCAGAGAGCTCTCCAACTTTTTTTTTTTTAATGACAATTGTTTTAATCACATTTTATAAATTGACTAGAGGCCCAGTGCACTGGGGGCGGGCGGGCGGGGGGGGGGGGAGGGGGGTGGTGCCACCCTCAGCCCGGCCTGCACCCTCTTGCAGTATGGGAGCCCTTGGGGGATGTCCTACTGACAGCTTAGGCCCGTCAGCCATGAGCCCAGCTCAGGGCTTCAGGCTGACCGGTGCTCCCCCTGTGGGAGTGCACTGAACACTAGGCACAGCTCCTGCGTAGAGTGTCTGCTCACTGGTGGTCAGTGTGCATCATAGCGACTGGTCATTCCACCATTCAGTCAATTTGCATATTAGCCTTTTACCATATAGGATTCTTTAAATGTAAGAGACAAGGTAGATGGAGATACGTTCCTATCCTACGTTTCTGTTACTTTTATGTCAGTGACTTTGAATGAAATTATGTTTCGTACCAGCTGATAGGCTCCACATATGCACGCGTGAATAATGGTGGAACCCATTTTGCTGAGATAGGACGTGTTTTCCTCAGGTTATAACTCGTGGCTTGATTTTGCAGCTAACTTTTTTTTTTTATCGAGTCATGCCCATCTTCTTATGTGGTTTCATACTTGACCACCGCAAATTAACTAATCAAGAAGGGAAGACTACAGCTTTCCACTGAGTTTGTCTGTTTTTAGGAAGTAAACCTAAGACCTTAGAGTTAAGAATAATAGGCTGTGACTGACTTAGGATGTTCACCATATCAATAGAACTTACATCCTGACTAGGGACTCAGACACTTCAGGTCAGGCCCAAGGCTGTAACTAATTTCCCAGTCCTTTAGAGAAAAAGCAAAGTAATCAGCTGAACAGGTGGTTAAACCCAGTGGGCTGTTGGTGCAGCCAGGATGCCTCTAGGGAAAGAACTGCAGGACAGTTAGGAGGGCGGACATGCAAAAAGGATCAAGGTGATGGGACACTGGCAGGAAGAGGCCACTGTGCAATTGCTGGGGCCCAGGTCTCAGTCACCAGCCACATCCCCCAGAGCAGCCCTAATCACTGCAGCATTTTTCTTTGTCGCCTCAGGACAGTTTGTGCCTGAGGCAGCATGAAATTTGTTTACCCTCATCATCACCTTGAGGTAATGGCTATATATAGCAGGAGCGCCTGCTTGCTTCAGCGTGAGGCCAGGAGGCAGGGAAGGGAGGAGTAGGCACTGCAGTGACATCTTTGCTCCTGCCTGGGAAGAAGTAATAAAAGCGTGCATGTAGCCCCAGCAAAAAAGACCGCTTGTGAATTGCTGGTGCTCTCAGTTAAAGGGGAAGGAAAAAAAGCCAACAATCTTGACCGTGCATTTTGAGGATCCCTCTGGGAAAACACACATCGTTTGGCCCATCCCCGAACTCTTGAAACACTCCTCAGGGTTTCATTTTCCTCGTAATGGACGCTAATTGTATCTTCAATGTCGCCAATGACTTTGCAGGGTTTTGCTGCGTGTTTAAAACTTTCGGTGTTGGGTAAAAAGTTCTCTCCGACATCTGTTCCCAATGAGTTTATCTGTCATTTTAATTCTTGTTCATTTGCCTTGTCATCTGGCCTGGACTGATATTAGTTGAGATTATTTGTGCTATTTAAGATTTTATGCTCTTCAATTCAATCTTCCCAAAGAGTCTTGGAGTCATATGATTTTTTTTCTTCTAGTCTATCTTATCATTTTAGGTGAATTTGTAATTGAAATTGTTTTAGAGAGAGGATTTCAGGGTGTTTGAGGGGGAACGAGGCTGGAAAAGAGGTACTCCGTGAGAATGTAATTCAGTGCCTAAATAGAGGAACTGGTGGTTTGTAGACGGGTCAGGCCCTCCACATATCAATAGATGGCATCTGATCAAAATCCCTGCAGCCCTGGGTTAAGTGGACACTCAGTGACAGGGCTGTCTATTACACTGTTGAGTTGGGAACACAGGGCATTTGAAGGAGCGCACAGCCTCAGGGAGTCCATGAAGTCTGTGCTACTGAAAGTGCCACAATGGACCAGGGTCCAGGGAGCGTCCTAAAGGAGGCAAATCACCTCAGAGAGGGACCAGCTACGAAGGCCAGGCTGCTGGGATAGGAAAACTCTTACATGTCAACTATTGCAGACAAAACCTAATTGCTTTCTAAGATAGAACCTGTGAGAGTCCAGAGCTCAGTCTCTAACAGGCCCATCGTTATGGCCCAACCCTCCATCCACAGTTAAATGTCCTCATCCCTTGAGGGCCCATGCTTTGATGTTTCATGCTTTATTTATTACTTGGCAGTCTTTTATTCTCTTTGTTTATGATGTAAAAATATATGTGCTTTTTCTAGGTCATAACTTCTGTGCAGAAGGACCTAAATGTGGTGAAAACTCAGAGTGTAAAAACTGGAATACAAAAGCTACCTGTGAGTGCAAGAATGGTTACATCTCTGTCCAGGGAGACCCCGCCTACTGTGAAGGTAAGTGAGCTATTTAATGAAGTCACTTGTGAGAAATGTGTTCCTGGTAGACATGGTTGAAGATGGAAAGCCATTACTTGACTTTGGACCTATATGATCCTGTAAGAAACTCTGTCAATTACCTTGGTGATCTATTCTCCAGTTTTTTTTCTCAGCTGCTTAGAAACATGTGAAAGCAAGACCTTTGAAGGTAGTCATGAAACACAGCAAAGCAATGGGGGCAGTCGGGCCATATCATATCCCATGTTCTGCTATCACTGTATTTAACAATCACCAGAAAAAAACCACAAACACATCATTTTCTGTTATCTTTTTTGAATATATTGTCATCTCCAAGATCAATGAAATGTTATGTGGTGGATCTTTTTTTTGAATGATGCTTTTATACCCATTTTCTTCACTTTCCAAGATCAGTATTTGTTTCCAATTGTGTTTTAATGACTGATTCATGGGTTAATAATGAACAAACTCTACTAAAAATCAAGGCGATAGATAGATGCATAACTTTGGCACATGGACTGATGCCATTATTATGGGTTAGTGGCCTTAAGCATCAGGGACCCCACTTTTCACTCAAAAGAGCAGAACCTCTCTTTCCAAGCTCAGAACTCAGCCCTGCTAATGGGGAGCATTGTTCACCCCTGCTCCTTTAATATGCCAGAGGAGCAGGGATGAGCTCTGACCCTGGCCTATGTAGATAGCACTCTAATGCCTGAGCCCATTCATTCTCAGGTGCTCACTGGCTCCCTCCCTTAACTAATAGGAGAAATGATGGCTAGGTTGTTTCTCTGTCCTGGCTGGACCCAATCATTTCTGTAATCTTCACTAACAACATATTGAGCCTTGGTGATCAGGAGGTGGATGTTTTGAATGGAATGAATGCTGCACAGTCTTGGTCACTCTCTTTCAAACAGCTGGGTTCTCGCGTGGGTCAGGTATTCTCAAGGTAAGGACAACTGGTGCCAATAATGGTAAACCCGTTTCTGTTCTGCTGTTTTATATGGTTGACTTCTGCTTAACTTTTTGGCTTTGACTAAAGACCTTTTCAGCTGTTAGGAAATGTGTCTGATCAGTGCAAGGGCTTAGTATGTGGTAGGCAGTGCCTCTGTTTTTCATCTCTTCTGGAAGACTCTTCATTGCCGCTTTGGTTCTCATTAACAATATTGTTTAACTAATGGATTTTTCCTCCTCTCCTTTTCCCCTTTTGCTTACCTTTATAGATTTGAAGTTGATTAGGGCTATGTGCCACTTGGGAGGATAAAGTTGTCCCTTTGGTCATGAACCTTTTCTCTACCCTTTAATAGCATATTACTTATTGTCAGTTTTGGATGACTATTAATTTTAATACTTCACATTGATATCTTATATCTATGCTATTTTCTATTTTTGTCAGAAAATTAATATAATTTTAAAAATTAAAAAATGTAAACATCCTCATCTCCATTCACCATGGAAAAATCCTGAGAGCTGGCAGGATTCAGGAGAAAATTGCTGATGCAAATACTTTTTGGGACTCTGATTCTCTTCTCGCTGATACATTTCTTTATTCCATAGAACCTACTCCAGGGAGCCATTTGTGATATTAAACCTGCTCTCCTGTGTGAAGTCTTATTTTATTCATTATGTTGAGTGATTTTAAATATTAATTACAGGTTTTTTTTTTTCTGGGGGGGACATACTCCTTTTTAGCTTAGTGTATGTGCCCGACTGTGGGCCAGTGGGCACCACCATTTTGGGTAATGGTGATGTGCTTAGGATTCACTCATTTATCTGTCATCATGGAGACTTCCCACAAGTTCCAGAGGGCTTGTTCATAGAGAGAAGGATAGCACTTAAAAAGAAATGACTAAGCATTACAGCTCACTTATGGTAGAAGAATGGAACCCAGGGAGTCAAATACTGGGCATCTGGATGGGAGGCACTGAGAACCATGTCAAGTGAATATTAGCATTGAGAACAATTGCCCTTCTCTCTGTTCTGCCGTCCTCAGCAAGTTGAACTTTGGGCTTATTTTCCTATAGTCGCATGATGGCAGCTATCGTAGCCCCAAGCACGTTGTTCTTAATACCAGTGTCCAAAACAAGCAAGGAAGGAAGGGCCAGATATGTTTTTTCATGTTTAAGGAAAGTCCTTCCTAGAATGTCCCCCATAATCACCCCCACTAACATTGTTTTTCAGACCTGGGCTACGTCCTCCCCAATCCTAGACCAATGCTTAAAAAAGGTGGGTGAGATGACTGTCACTGGTTTGGGCTGATTGGGTTCACGCCCTGGAGCTGGAGTAGGGTTTTCCCTTTCCAGAGACAAAATGATCTTTGTCCTTTACCTGAACCAATTTGGGTTGTGGCAATAAGAAGAGTGTAGAAATGGCTTTGGGTGGGCAAAAAGCTATGCCGACTCCATTCTTTTATGATAAAATTTAGTTTATGGACATTTCCCCATCTCTGTCCTCAGAATTGCCCTCGGGGATGATCTGATAGACAAGGTGAGAGGTCGCCAAGTACCACCTGGATACCAGGGACTCAGAGGTCTGAGTTCATTGTCTCACCATAGTCTAGAGAGAAGTAGATACTTAAGAATTGCTTCAGGCAAGTTATTTTTTTACTCTGAGCAAATGGAGTGAAAATGACCCATATTGTACAAGCTGTGAGGAACAAGACTGGCTTGGAAATTAAAACAAAATGTTATACTCATTGTCCAGGCCATCTTGAAAAGCCTATTCAGTCTCTTGGCAGAAAACGAAGCACAAAAGGCTTTCAAATTTTTTAACTTCCTGGGGTAGTAGTAGAGAGATGGTGTTAAGGACTCCTGCTCTGCAGAGATTGCTATAGAAACTGCCACAGAGAAGATATTAGAACTCCAAGCCAATCAATAGAGAGTAATAAGACCCTTTGTCAGCTCTGATACAATTCACAGGAGGTCATTTCATGTTGCCTGGTCTGACTCAAGCAGGAAGAGTCCCCATTTGAAAGCTGCTTTTGTTGGATTTTGATGTTTTATGAATCTGGTATGCTGAGGCTTTTTACCTTTCTGAAGACATTTTCAATGGGTTGGTCTTAAATAGTTTCAGATGTATTAGCTTAAATTACAGGTAGTGTCTGAGCAAAGTATAGCAATTGAGGCCTACTTAAGATCTTATTTTTTGAATGTGGAGTCTACATAAATAGAGTGTCATAAACATTTTTCTTCCTGAAGTAAAAAGTTATTTAGAAGAATAAAGAACAATGTGGCATCATATGTATTATGCAATCTGCCAGGCATTAAATGATTAGCATTAAATGATAATCCTATATAATAAAAGGGTAAAAAGACTGAACGGCAGAACAACCAAACAACCAATCAAAGCTTACTATGCTAATGATATGCTAAGGCTGCTCAACCGCTGGCTATGACGTGCACTGACCCCCAGGGGGTAGATGCTCCAACAGTAGGTTAGCTTGCTTCTGGGGTCTGGCTGATGGGGACTGAGCAAGATGTGCTAGACATGGCCTCCCGTGGACCCTCCCTGTGCTCGATCATGCACCAGTGGGGTCCTTCAGCCTGGCCTGTGCCCTCTCGCAATGCGGGACTCCTTGGGGGATGTTGGAGAGCTGGTTTCAGCCCAATCCTGCAGGTTACTCCCCTTGGGAGGGTACCAGACACAGGGCTCATGGTTGGCAAGTACTGCTGCGGCAGCACAAGCCTCTCCTGATGGGGACTGATTGGGCGCCAGCCCACGGCAGGCACAGTGGAGCCGGGATGAGCAGGAGCAGCAGGTAGGAGCTGTAGGCGGTGTTGGACTGCGGATTTTGGCCCAATCCCTGCAGGCCACCCCAGAGGGACCCCACCCATGCACAAATTTGTGCACTGGGGCTTCTAGTACTTTATATTTGCAGAGTGCCCTGAAGTTTTCCAAGCTCCTTTTATAGATAGTGTGCTCTTTGAGCCTCATGATAAACCTGTGGTGAAAGTGGCAACATTGGCCATATTAATGCCATTTTATGAGTGTGGACACTAAGACTACGAGAAATGAAGTAAAGATAATACTCATTTATGCCCTGACTTGTGTAGGCCCTACCTTCCCATCCCACCCTGTTCCAATGTTGTATTGTTCCTCTTGATCCAATGAAATGTGAGTGGACATGAAATGTACTATTTCAGATAGAAGCTCTAAAAGTTATCACAGGGTTCCACCTCATCCTCTTTTCTCTCTAACACAAAACTGGAAATGCTACAGAGCAGGGCTGGGCTTCCAGAATAAAGATGATCTGGAACAGTGTGACAACTGATTGGTGATGGACATGTGGCATGAGTAGAAAAAAATTGTTTAAATCACTGAAATTTTGGAGAGTGCCATTCCTGTTACCTTTGCATAATTTAGTCTGAGCCTATGCATACTTGCCTGAATTAGTTATCCTCGTGGTTTCAGAAAAATACCTTTAGCTCAGTGCTCATGACTGAAAGCAGGTTTTTTTTTTTTTTTTTTTTTTAAATAGAGCACGTATAGAGAGTTACTAGAAAAAGTACAGATTATGCGGATCATTAATAGTCCACGGTGGTCCTGGTATCAGGCAAAAGATTTTTTGCAGACCACAAGTTGTAGATTAGTGCTTTTTTTTTTTTTTATAGCCAATGCCAATTGGATTTCCTGGTTTAGGTGATAATGAGAAATGCATGTCAAAAATGTAGCTCAGTGTATGGTATTATTCACTAAACATTTAGTGGATCACAGCAGTTATCCTCCTCACCATTATCATCAACTTACTTCATTAACGTTTCTGAGGATCTTTCTTGGAATTGAAAGAGTGTGTACTCACTGAGGCCATTCCTTTGAGGAAGTGGGTTTCCCACATCTACATCTTTTGGGAGAATTGGCAGGTAGCAGGAGAAATTGTTCTTAGATGGGAGGCCTAGGTTTCTTCATCCCCGCCAGGAGCATACTCTTGGCAGTGAGGTACCAAACATCCTAATTTATAAGGGGAAGTCGTTTCTTCCTTGAAAACCACACTTGGAGAGCTGTATTCAAGGAAAAACACAAGTAAAGCTGTTTTTAAAGAGCTCTGTTGTGGAACAAAATCACCTGTATTGGTATCAATTTAATAATTTCACGTAACAAAGCTACTGAAATGTCTGAGGCACAGCAACTGATTAACAAGGTGATTTATAACTTCTTTTACAGAATGGAGGTGATGACAAAGGGTCTGACACTGTGAGTGTTAAGAGGCTGGAAAAGTGGCAGAGAGGTCAGAGTTCAAAGAGAAAGCAGATGCAGAATAGCTCAGGGGTATTTATTGGATACAAAGGCTAGCATGAGTGTACTTCATAGAAACAAGACTGTAAATTCTTGATTAAGAGAATGCGTGGGAAAATGGCTAGTGTGCTTAATTATGCTTCTAATTATCCAAAGATTAATCAGGTAACTGTAGTTGTTTTGCATTATTTACAAAATGCATGAACCTCGTGATCCACGTAGCCTGATTTATGCTTACATCTGGGCATCATCTCCTGAAGTCCTGCTTTGGACAGCACAGGGGTCAAAAGCCTCCTTTGCCTATTCATGTTAGTAAAACCTTATCTGTAAGCTCCTGATCCCATTTATTTCCAGGGATTCAGAATTCCTGAGAATACCTCATGATATTTTTTATTAAAAAAAATCCCCACACATTCCCTCTATTTAGTCTGCATGACTATTTGGGAGATCTTCTGATACCCAGGTATCTGTCATTCCCCTCCTCCCACCATCCCCTAGCTTTCCAAGACAGAAATCTCTAGCCTTTGCTTTGCCTACAATAAACCACATACCGTCTCCCACCCAACAGCAAATAGAGATGAGCTTTCTTCTTGAGTCTGGCTTTTCTCTGCCTCCTTTCTATTCCCAACCCTACTTTGCAAAAGCATCTGCCCAGTCCATGGGATGTCGAAATGCTGCCTGCTCACTTTACTCCATGCAAACTGCACTATTGTTACTTGCTATAGATTGACTGTCTTTGCCAAAAGGCAACAGAGAAATTGTAGCTCTCGCTTACTTTTGAAAGAAGGGAATTTTTTTTTTTTAATTGTTTTGGTCATCCAATAGCAAAAAAAACCCCACCAACAATCCAATTAAAAAATGTGCAGAAGATCTGAATATAGATCTTTTCCAAAAAAGACATATAGATAGATGGCCAAAAGGCACATGAAGAGATGTTCAACATCACTAATCATCAATGAAATGCAAATCGAAACCACTATGAGGCATCACCTCTCACCTATTAGAATGGCAATCATTCTAACAGGTGTTAGGATGTTGTCAAGGATATGGAGAAAAGGAAACACTTGTGTCCTATTGGTGAGAATGTAAATTGGAACAGTATGGAAGGGCCTCAAAAAATTAAAACTAGAACTATTATATGACCCAATTCCACTTCTGGGTATTTATCCAAAGAAAATGAATGCACTAGTAGAAAACATATATTCACCCGCATGTTTATTGTAACATAATTACAATAGCCAAGATATGGAAACAACCTATGTGTATATCTAATGGAATACTACTCAGCCATAAAAAAATAATGAAATCTTGCCATTTGCAACAACATGGATGGACCTTGAGGGGATTATACTAAGTAAAATAAGTCAGAGAATGACAAATACTGTATGATCTCGCTTATGTGTAGAATCTAAAAAACAAACAAAACAAAACTAAGCTCATAAGATAAGGAGAACAGATTGGTGGTTGCCAGAGGGAGAGTGGGCAGTGAATAAAATGGGTGAAGGGGATCAAAATATATAAACTTCCAGCTATAAAACAAACAAGTCATGGAGGTAATAATGTACACCAGAGTGAATATATTCACTAATATATATATTAGTGAATATAACTAATATTATATTGCATATTTAGAAATTGCTAAGTAGATCTTAAAGTTCTCATCACAAGACTAAAAAGAAAAATAATTTGTAATTATGTGTGGTGATTGATATTAACTATACTTATTGTGGTGATCATCTCACAACATTTACAAATATTGAATCATGTCATACACCTGAAACTAATATAATGTTATATCTGAACTAGAGGCCTGGTGCACGAATTTGTGCACGGGTGGGTTCCCTTGGCCTGGCTGGCGATAGGGGCCGATTGGGGCCGCAGGAGCGCACTGACCACCAGGTGGCAGCTCCTGCGTTGTCAGCTCCCTGGTGATCAGTGTGCATCATAGCGACGGTTTGACCAGTCGTTTGGTCACTTAGGCTTTTATATATATACTAGAAGCCCGGTGCACGAAATTCGTGCACGGTGGGGGGTTGTCCCTCAGCCCAGCCTGTACCCTCTCCAATCTGGGACTCCTGGAGGGATGTCCAACTGCCCGTTTAGGCCCGATCCCGGTGGGCAGTCGGATCCCTAAATGGGCAGTCGGACATCCCTCTCACAATCCAGGACTGCTGGCTCCCAACTGCTTGACTGCCTGCCTTCCTGATTGACCCTAACTGCTTCTGCCTGCCAGCCTGGTTGATGCTTAACTGCTCCCCTGCCAGACTTCTTGCCCCCAACTTCCCTCCACTGCCAGCCTGGTCACCCCTAACTGCCCTCTCCTGCAGGGTTGATCACCTCCAACTGCCCTCCCTTGCAAGCCTGGTCCCTCTCAACTGCCCTCCCTTGCAGGCCTGGTCCCTCACAACTGCCCTCCCTTACAGGCTGGGTGCCTCCCAACTGCCCTGTCCTGCTGGCCATCTTGTGGTGGCCATCTTGTGTCCACATGGGGGCAGGATCTTTGACCACATGGGGGCAGCTATATTGTGTGTTGCAGTGATGATCAATCTGTATATTACTGTTTTATTAGATAGGATAGAGGCCTGGTGCACGGGTGGGGGCCAGCTGGTTTGCCCTGAAGGGTGTCACAGATAAGGGTGGGGGTTCCCTTGGGGTGTGGGGCAGCCTGAGCGAGGGGCCTGTGGTGGTTTGCAGGCCGGCCATGCCCCCTGGCAACCCAAGCAGAGGCCCTGGTATCTGGAATTTATTTTCCTTCTACAATTGAAACTTTGTAGCCTGGAGCGGAGCCAAGCCTGGGGCTCCGGCAGCCATTTCTGTGGCAGTTAATTCACCTTCTACAATTGAAACTTTGTTGCCTTAAGCGGGTGGGCCCGGCCAGGGTGTGCGGAAAGCTTTGCTTCCCCTGTTGCCGCCGGCAACCCTGGCCTGATCTCTCAAGCTCCATTCTGCCGCCATTTGTTTGAATTTGTTTACCTTCTATAATTGAAACTTTGTAGCTTGAGTGGAGGCTTAGGCCTGCAACGTCTATGGAAAGCTTGGCTTCCTCTGTTACCTGGGAAACCTTGCTCTCTGTGGCTGTAGCCATCTTGGATGGGGGTTAATTTGCATACTCTCCCTGATTGGCTGATGGGCGTGGCTTGGCTGGTGGGCGTGGCTTATGTAGCGGAGTGATGGTTAATTTGCATATTACCATTTTATTAGAGAGGATACTAGTGACCTGGTGCACGAAATTCGTGCACATTAAAAGGGGATCAATTAGAGGAAATAATTTAGTATTACTATTTTCCCTTTCTCTATAATAGAAGTGTCAGAGATGAAAGAAAATTAGTAAAATGTATATGAAAATCTTCCTCCTATCAGAGTCTGGGGCACACCACGGGACCCAGAGTCAAGTCCCCGCCCACCCACATACACCTCAAAATCACGTGAGACCCAGACCCAGCTGGCCCCCCCTCATTGGGCTAGATCCAGACCCGGCCAGTCCCAGCCTTGCCAAGCCCTGCCAGGCAGGGGGCATAGCCTCAGGTCCCCTGGCCTGGCACCAGGATGGGGGGCATGGCCTGAGGTCCCCCAGCCCAGCTCCAGGTGGGGGACATGACCTGAGATGCCCTGTCAAGCCTGGATGGGTAGGGGGCATGACCTGAGGTCCCCTGTCAAGCCCCACCAGGCAGGGGGGCACAGCCTCAGGTCCCCCGGCCCAGCACCGGGAGGGGGGCGTAGCCTCAGGTCCCCCGTCAAGCCCCGCTGGGCGGGGGCGTGGCCTGAGTTCCCCTGACCCAGCACTGGGGGTGTACCTTGAGGTCCTCTGTCAAGCCCCGCTGGGTGGGGGGCACGGCCTGAAGTCCCCTGTCAAGCCCGGCCAGGCAGGGGGGTGGAGCCTCAGGTCCCCTGGCCCGGTGCTGGGGCGGGGGGTGTGGCTTGAGGTCCCCCATCCTGACGCCAGGGTGGGGGGCGTGACCTGAGGTCCCCTGTCAAGCCCTGCCAGGTGGGGGGCGTGGCCTGTGGTCCCCTGTCAAGCCATGCCGGGTGGGGGGTGTGGTCTGAGGTCCCCTGTCAAGCCCCATGGGGGCGGGAGAGGGCATAGCCTCAGGTCCCTGCTGATTGCTTGTTAAGGCTCCTTATGGGAACTTGGCCTCAGCTGTGGGTGCAGCCATCTTTGTGATGGAGTGATGGTCAATTAGCATATTCCCTCTTTATTAGATAGGATAGATTATACCTCAATAAAAAACCAAAAAATTGTTTTGGACAGCTGATTTTAGGGAAATAATTCTCTGGGGCTAAAGATAATAGAAGCTTTAAAATATTTTTTTAAAAATTCATATGGACATTTAAATGAGTGTGCCTGTTTGGCAGGTGGCTTTCCTCAATGCTGCAATGCAGGGACCCAGGCTCCATAATGAGCAATATGTGGCTTCCAAGGTTGCCAGGGAAAGGGCACAGAAGGTGATATATGGGAGGTTTTCCTGGGCCAGCTTGGGCCACATTCCACTAGTCAGAACTTTGTCACTGGCCACACCTAACTGCAAGAGAGGCTAGTAAATTTGTTTGGCTCTGTGCCCAGGAGGAAAAATAATCTGTTTTGATGAACAGTTTTTCAGTCTTGGCACAGTTAATAAATGAAAAAAGTCTCCCCTGTGAGTTTTATGCTTTTTACTTTTTGTTTTCTGTGTCCCACCAAATGGTCCTCTGGCTTCAGTTGATTGTATTAAAACTTGCTTATTTGAGAACTAGCTAGGATTTAACTAATCTTGCTTATTTGGAAACTAGCTAGGGTTTAACTAAGCTATCTTGCTCCCACTCTCTTGTTTGCATTATCTCCAGGTTCCCCTGTGGCTCCCGCTGTAGCATCTCACCTGGATTTGTTCCATCCCCAATGTAACGTCATGTTCCTAAGTGACCCCATCTTTTCTTCCAAACAAAATTTGCAGCCCCTCATGTGCTGCAGTTATGCATTTTATGCTAGAAGGAAAGCAATTCATGGAACAAGCCTACACACTTTGTAAATGATTGATAGCCACATACTGTTCCCAGAGGTAAATGTATTCTTACAAGAGGGTGCTTGTTAATTAAGAAAATCCTCAGGTTTCAGTGTGAAGTAGCATAGCAAAAGAACATGAAAAATGAAAGCAATGTGAATGTGGAGGAGAGAGCTCTTAGGCAGGGCGACTTAGCAGATTGTCCCTGGCTTGAAGTTTTCTGTGGTAGTCAGCTGGCCTCATATGGCCCTCTTTTCTAGCATTTTTCCTACCTCCATTTCTTGACAACTCCCAGGGCAGTGATGTAGTGAAAGAACATTGAACTAAGGATAAGAAGATCTTGATTGATCCTGGCTCTACCACTTACCAGCCAGTGACCTTGGCAAGTCACTCAATTCTTCTGTCTTGATTTTTCTCATGGTCAAAATAGGACTTTTAAATAAGGCTTTAAATAGTACCACTTGGTTGGAAAGGTTAAATAAGATATTGACTGTGAAAGCATTTTGTAAAGGCTGAAGCTGCATAGCCTTGTTCTGTGACATTGTTTATGATGATAATTATATAATTGTGCGTTATATAATTATCTATCATTGTAATAGCAATAAGTATTGTCATCATTTGTAGTGCTTGGACTTGGACTACGGCTTGATCTTGAGCTATTCAGAGTTCAGATACACACACACACATACACACTGGATATATATCTACCTGTGATGGTAAATTTTATGTGTCAACTCCACTTTACTAAGGGATGTGTGTCTGTGAGTGTGCTTCTAGAAGAGAATAACATTTGATTCTGTAGACTGGGCAAAGAGATCCACCCTCACCAATGTGGGTCGGTGTCATTTAAGCTGTTAAAGGCTTCAATAGAACAAAGAAGCAAAGAGAGAGCAAGCTCTTTCATGTCTATCTTTTTTCTGCCCCAGAACATTAGTGTCCCTGGTTCTCAGACCTTTGGACTTGGACTGAGGTATGCCACCTGCTTTCCTGGGTCTCCAGCTTGCAGATAGCAGGACTTCTCAGTCTCTTTAATTTGTGAGCCAACACTTATAATTAATCTCCTGTTATCTGTATCTCTGTATATCCTATTTGTTCTATCTGTCTGGAGAACCCGGACTCACTCTACCAACATATACAGTGGAACCTCATTTCTCAAACATCTCCCATCTCGAACAATTCACTTCTGAACCTGACAACCCTTTCATGCTGATACCTGTATGAACAGTCATGTTTCTCTCAGGTGACAAAACAAAGGAGAGAATGCGCGAACATGAGTCAGTTTACCACTGCTAAAATCTCAGGATATTGAACTGTGATTTGCTTTTGTTGCTGCTTATAATTATTGTTCAATTTTCATTTTTTACTGTACATTTCCAATTTGCATTTACATTTCATGTCCTTTTTATTTTTAATGTGCTTATTTATAGATTAAGCAATATAATAGACATGTACTGTATGTAAGAAAGTTTAAAACAGGGAATCATTTGGGGGTCTGGAACAGATTAATTCAATTTACATAATTTCTAATGGGAAAAAACGATTCAGTTTTGGAACAGTCTTCCAGAGCAAATTAAGTTTGAGAAACGAGGTCCCACTGTATATTGAGCCACTGTTATGTGTTGAGCCCTCTGCTAGTCACTATGGGTTTTATAAGTGCGGCTGCATGTACTAATTTAGGTGAATGGCACCTGCTAGAATTATGCAGTGTAAAGTCTGCAAGGTTGCACATGGTGGCCCTACCAGGGACAAAATGCAGAATCAGACCTAGAGTCTTGTTTCATTCTTTCAGCAAACATTGAGAACCTACTGTGGGTGGGTCCTGTGCTGGGTTCTAAGGATTCAGAGATGATTAAGTCATAGTTCCTACCCTTGAGGAGCTCACAGTATAAAGGAGAAGAGAGCCTTGTAATCAGATAATGAAACACAATAGGATTTGTCCCATTCTAGGATTTGAATAGAGTGTTAGGAGTACACTGGTGGGAGCAGTGCATTTGGCCAATGGGAGTCTGCCCAGGTTTCAGCTGAGTCCTTAAGAATGAGACATTCTTCAGGAGGAGGAGTGATGGAGGGCCATCCTCAGCGGAGGGGTCAGCATCTATAAAAGTACAGAATGAAATGATTCACGTGGCTGGAACAGAAGTTTGGTAGGAGATGAAAATGGAAATACAGCTGATGGTCCAGTGGCAAAGAGCATTGTACGCATTCTAAGGAGTTTCTGTTGTATCCTGTAGTGTGTACCCATGTAGGATGCAGCCATCACAACAGGTAAAAAATTGGATCCAGTGGTATATGGAAAAATATTAGAACTTTTATTCATGTTTATTTCCATCTTGTCCTTTTATTTTTGTGTAAGTTTTATAGTGTACATGGTATGTTCGTATATATACATGTTTTATTAAATAGATGAATATTTCCATATAGGAGGTATATGCCTCAAAATTATCAATATGGATGCATGGTCCAAAACAGAAATCAGTGCTCTGGGCCACAGAGTATCTCGTGGAAGGTCTGAGGTGGGAAGGATTTTATCAGATTAGGATGTTAGGAAGGTCATGGTCATGGCCACATGGAGGCAACATTGGCTGGGGAGACACTGAATGCAGGGAGCCAGATAAGGCAACACTGCCTAAAAAATAGGTGTCTGAATGGGTTCTTAGGCTTGGCCATGGTGAGTACTGAGGAGAGAAATCATCATTGGAATCATTAAGACAAGTTTCTCTGGTGCCTTTCCTCAATTCCTTGCAGACACGTTACATGTCATTTTGGCCATGACTTCCCTCCGAGGGTTGAGAGCTCCCATGTCTGGCATTTCCCCAGGCGAGTCTTCCTTGCTTTGCTCTTTGGTGAATCTGTCAGAGAGTCTGGATGGTACCCAGAGGCCAAGTCCTTGAGCCTGGCCTGAGGTCATGTTCCAGTGATGTACTCTCATCTTAAGGAGTTACAGAGATATCATTTGGCTCACTGTGCCATATGTTAGGACTTTAAAGTGTTTCTTTGAAAGACAGTGTGCATATATTACGTTGTATACAGTAGTTAGCATTTTTATGTAACAAAAAAAGGAAGGGGGAAAAAAATCCCTGCTTACTTTTCAGGGAGTTTTTAGAGCTTTAAATGGAAATGGAAATTTAGTAGATTTAAACTTTTTTGGTTACTTAAAACATAATAACTCCTGATTATTCCCAGGATGCCTAGTATTTAGACACTATTGAGAAGAATTGAACTCAGTACGTTTTCACTGTGCCTTTGCTTTTGTGACTGGTATGGTGCCGGCTGTGGCTTCTGAAGCTTGTCTGGGTATATAAGAATTATACACTCATAATAATGAGGGGAAAACAGTAGAAGAATGGGGGAAAGATTTGACTTAAATTTGGGGCACCTGGGTTAGATGTCCTGGCTCTGCCATTATTCTGTGAACTTCATTAGGATCATCATCCCTCTCCATTTCCCCTTTGTGAAGTCAGTGTGCTAACACTTAGCAATCTCTTTCAAGAATAACTAACTATAAGAACATAAGTGAGCATAAGAGTCTAAGGCAAGATTTTGCATAAAATAGGATTTTAATAAGCAGGCTGGAATATAATGCATGCTCAATTAGACATAACTAAGTCCTATAATACATGGTTCAGGACTGTGTCAGTGAGGAGTAAGGAAGGAGAGGGTTAATTATTGAAATGAGCAAGAAAGACAGCATAAAAGAGGGGTCTTGAGATTGGGCAACAGTGACTGTGGAGGATGACAAATTTTTGATGGGGAGGTCTTGGATACTATGGGTGAATTCAGCTGAGACCATAGGATGAGATGGAGTTAGCAAAAGTAGAGGCAGGGAAGGAGAGTAATGCAAGAGTTGAGCACAACATCTCTGGAAACCTGGAGGTACAAGAGAACCAAGGAGCATGGAGTTTGTATGGAGCCCAGGGTGGGCGATGGAGAGTGGTTGTGTGCAGAGGGAGGCAGAATTTGGGGGTCTGGTCAGCTTTATGAAGTTTGGATTCTACTCTAATGGCAGTGGAAAGTTGTTGACAGGTTTTAAGAGATCTGATTTGTACATTTGGAAAGTCATTCTGCCAGCCGTGGACAGCAGGCAAAGCAAGGCAGGAACCCGATTATTAGTCTGATGTAGCAATCTAGGCAAGATGTGGTGGTGGATGTGGAGGTAGAAAAGGGCAGGAGGTGAAATCAGTGGGATTGGCTGATGGATTTCAGATTGGATAGTCTATAAAAAGTGAACTTAGAATCAATTTTCTGTTATTTTATCTGTATCCCATCTTATGACCTGCTTTGTGCCTTCCTCCTCTGGGCTGTGATAGCATTTTGTTCAAGCCTTTATAAGAGTGCCCATCACACAGGATCTTAATTACTTCCCAACATATTTTGTGGGTTAAGAGCTATTCAAAGGCCAGGGCTGTGTCTGATTCATCTTTGTAAACCAAGACCCAGTCCAGGGCCTGGAACATGGTGGTTACATAGCAAATACTTTCTGGATGAACTGATGAATAAACAAAGGTGTGATTTCATGAGTGAACTCTAGTGCTCTATGGCGTCTGTCCACTTATTGCTTAAGGTGTTATTCTTAACACCTTAAGCAATACAGAAATTTTAAATAAAGGAAAGGAAAAAAAAAGACATTTAGCATCTCATAGAGAGATATTGCTCATTTCTTTTCCAGTTTCAAAGTGGAAAAAGCCCCATTGAAATGTGTGCCAATGATGGCTTACACATCTTTTCAAGAACCTTCCCCTCCTCCTTTGAATATTGAAAATATTCGCAGAAAGCCCAGTGCTGGCTAATAGCTTCTAAGGAGCTGCTGTAAAGATTCGTGGACTTTTTCTTATTCATTTCTGGATACTTGCCACTTTTATTGCTGCTGCCAAATGCTGAATTTTGTCTTTTGATGCTGACACCTGGCTCCTCAGAGTTCTAATAGAAACTTTTCTGAGCCCAGCTAAAGAAACCTGGTGTGTTGGAAAGATTATAGTTCCCCTGTCGATGCTTCTAGCATTGCGCAAATTTTTGTTTTGCTTTTGACAAAGTCATACGTTTATTTGTTTAGGGGTCTGTTTATAAGACTTGAACGTATACCTTGTGAGGGCTGGGATTGCTGCTTGCTTTGCTCACAGTTGTGTCCTTGGCACTCTGTCCAGTGCCACTCACTGTGCTGTGCAGGTCTTCATCCTTGTTATCTTATTTCATCCTAACTCTCTCTACGCGGTCAATGAACAAACCAAACATTGCACATCTAATACCACCGGGCCAGGATATCATCTCAGGTCCTCCTGACACAAAAAGTAATTCACATAGTCCTGTGGAATGATCCAGAAAAAAAAGTAGCTACACTTGATTCCCATTAATACTGTCTTTATTTGCCAGGAGACATCTGGCTGGACACACATTTTCTCCAGTTCTAGTCTAAGGCCAATTTCCTACACAGAAGTAATCTTTTCTCTGAATGTACATTTGTCTTTCTGACACACCAGCTCAGCATTTTATGGTAGGCAGGGTAAACAGAGCGTCCTTTCTCAATTGCAGACAAGTTGTAATAAATAGCAGTTCTCAGGATTCTTGGGATCTTCAGGAGTTAGGTCTCCTTTCCTGGGCTCCTCTTCCACGAGTCCAAAGGAGATGGGCGACTTCTCCCACATTGAGGCTGCAATATCTCCAGTTGGCTGAGGTGTAAATAGTCAACGGAATCTGTTTCATGTGACATTAGAAATGCTTAAATTTTCAAGAAGATAACTGGTTTTAGGATTTTTCTACATACCCACTATCTCAGTGTATTTCCAAAAAACAAAAAAACAAAACAAAAACAGGTTTCTTTCCCAAATCCATTTTGATGAATTACAACTCATTTGTAGTGAATGATGATTCACTAATGCTATTCCTGCAGGTGGTAAAACTCAGGGGCTTCCTTTAAGTGTTTTTGGATATTTCTAAGTGCATTACCATCCTTTTCCTCCAGTCCAAGGTAAGAACTTGGCCTCCCTGAGGACATAATTGAAATCTACCAATTATTGTGATTAGTTCTGATATAACTTTCTATCTATCTATCTATCTATCTATCTATCTATCTATCTATCATCTATCATCTCTCTAGTGTTCAGGTTGGATTTTTCACTTTTGAACATAATTTGTAATACATTTTAGTGTCAGCAATGAGTGTCTGTGACATGTACTAGTTGGCCAAAGCATACTGGCTCTTATTGGCTACTGAGTGATAAGCAGGCCATTCAGTATCTACATCACCACCCAGCTTTTCATTATGCACTGGTCACTGGGTATTGCACCCTTCTTGTTGAAAATCTAGAGGGATTGTCTGGCCACTGTCTCAGGAGATCATGGTTCTATTTCTGGTCATGGCAACATGCCCAGGTTGCCGGCTCAATCCCGTGTGGGGCATGCAGGAGACAGCCAATCTATGATTCTCTCCCATCATTGATGTTTCTATCTACCTCTCCATCTCCCTTCCTCTCTGAAATCAATAAAAATATATTTAAAAAATAAGAAAATCTAGAGGGGTCACTTAAATGTTTCAGTGTATGTGCTGTCGTATTCCTAATGTTTATTCCACTTGTCCTAAGAAGGGAGGGAAAAAATGATTCTTAGTGCAAGTATATTTTTACAACATGTCTATACCAGATATCAAAATTGCATATAATGGGTTTGAAAATTAAATGCATTAGAAAACTGTATTTAACCTAACATCAGTTTAACTTATTTGTACATGGAATCATTCTAATTAACATGTGAAACTTATGATCACTCCATAAGACTATACTTCTGTGGAACATTTTGGAAAATGGTCCTTACTTAATGTGTTTTACTACATAATTCTAGGCTCTAGTAATGTTGACAAATATGGGGATTCCTAGAAATCTCTGGATATTTATGTTGCAAATGTCAGAATTTTCTAGCATGACTGTAGTGAGTTGTAAAAGTTTAAGAAACTTTATTTAATGCAAATACCTACAAAATGTACTGTTTCTCTTTCTTAAATTGCCTGACCTGTGCATTATAAATCCAGGTTATTATTATTATTATTTTTTTGAATCATAGTAAGAGACTGGTTCATTATGGTGTTTTCTCTTATTTGGTAAAGTTTGGGTGTGATGTTAGTGAATAATTAACCACTAAGTGTGCATATGAGTAGAATACATATGATGACAACAAATGTTCACATTGTGCATTGCAGTTTATAAAGCGCATTAAAATATATTGTCTTCTTAATCTCCTGTGAACTTTCATTGGTATGGATTCTCATTATTAGAATATTTTAGAGATGAAGAAACTAAGGTCCGGAGAGTTGCTCAAAGATCAGGGCTAGGAATTGAACCCAGTTAAATGAAATCTTAATCAGGGTCAGGGCTCTTTACATGTTGTCCTCACTTACAACATTCTCGAGGTGTTTATTGAGCGCCTAGGGCACTCTCAGCTTGGAGATTAGGCTCCGAGAGAATGGGGATTTTTGTCGGCTGTTTTCACCGCCCGGTTTCTAACATCAAGGCTCAGCTGGGTCATACCAACTGTTAGATCAATAACTGTTGAGTGCATCAGGGAATGAATGAATTCCAGTTATTTTTGCTGCTAATATTTATTAATACATTTTATAGATTTAGATGTGAAATATCTTACATGATTTTTAAACTTTTTTTTCTTCATATTCTACCCTAATAAAAATACTACTATTCTCATTTTACAGAGGAGGACCTGAGGCTAGGAAAAGTCAAATGGCTGCCCTACGTTCCCCTGGTAGTTAAGTAGTGGAAGTCAGAGCTCTTTGATTCTACAATCCTAGCCCTCATCTCTGCAAGAGGGAATTGAGGCTCCAGTGTTATAATTAAACCTGTTTTTTTTTTTTTTTTTTTTTAAATACCCATTCCAGCAGCTTCTGTACCAAACCACACCGTTTCTCCAGATCTAATTCAGCTCTGTGGTGGGCACATGTGATGATACTGCCCCTATTCAGGGAGAGTGTGCTGAGCATTTTATAGGCATTGTTACATTTAGTTCTCACAGCTATTATTCCCATTAAATGGAGGCTGGAAGGCTGTAAATGACTTGCCCAGGGTTGCACTGTTAAAGAATGGTCTGCCCACAGCTGAGGCTGTAGTATTTGTATCCGTGAAAAAGCAGAACAGAACAAAAATGAAGAGCAGGTATCTAAGAAACGTAATGGCTTTCATGAATTTTGTTTTAATGTTTTGCCTTGTTTTTATTTTCTCTTCTCCTTGTGGGTCCTGGGAACATAATTTGGATACCTTAGATAGGGAACAATTTGGGCAGCACTTAACTCACCATCTTAGGTCACTCAGCTAAGGAATAAGTGCCCCTGTTAGACGCAGGCATGCTTCCTAGATCCCTTTCCCAGTGCCTCCCCTGTGGAGAACTACACCTGGACCTTCCCACCTTCCTCCTTCAAAACCCAGGAGTCGTCCCTAGGCTACTCTGCAAAATCCCTTCTCCTAATCCCTCCAATTCCTTCATTTTCAAGTTATTGGCAACATTATTGATGCTTAGCGTGACAGGACATGCTGTTTATAATGGTCACAGGTAGTTACGCTTCAAAAAGAACACATGGGATTCAGCAAGCCCCCAGCATCTTTACCAGACAAAGGATTTAAATTAAAGGATTAATCAGAAACCTCTTACAATGCACTTAGGTTCTGGCCGACTGAACCAAGTTCTTCTCTTCAAAGGTCAATGAGTTTTTCCATAATTTTTAGCTGTTCTGAGAAAGGAACCATAAATCTTTCTGTTTATTTGCTTTATAAATCTCCCTTCTGCTCATTTAGATGGGGGCTGAGCATAATAAATCCGTGGCTTTCTTTTAGAAAAAGAGAAACAAACCGTGCTCCCATAAAAAGAAAATTGGTTTACCCAAACTGAGAAATTGTGTCACCTCTTCCTGACTAGAAGGGGTGTGTGTGAGTGTGTGTGTGTGTGTGTGTGTGTGTGTGTGTGTGTGTGTACAAATATATATATATATTGTGTTAGAAAAAATCCTACCTGGCCTGCTTGTGTTATCATCTAAGTAAAACACACATATTACCAGGTCTCCCAAAAGAATAAAAGAATCTTTGCTTTGAAATAACTGCTTTAAACCAGATGCCTTAAAGTTGGACCTATAGAAAACACAGTCAAACTCATTCATAATGTACTCACAGAAGGAGGACACATTATTTTGATTAATTGGAATTTTTGATGATCTGAGGAGGAAATCTTGGAACCCTTGTTGCTGAAAAATTATCTTTAAGTTCCTGAATCGAACCAGTGACCTCTTAGTTTCTGGGTTGTTGCTCAACCACTGAGCCACACCAGCCGCGTGAGGATGTCTTAGTCATGGTTTCATCTCTGACATCTGCTATGTTCATGGCACATTGTTTTGAAAGTATTTTTATAAATATCCAATGATTTAAAATAGACATATTTGAACCACTGAGGTTTTAAGTATTTTGAGTAGTTAATCTCTCTTCTTCCCTCCTTTTCCCCCCCTGAGTTTACTAAGCACTTCCGGTTCTTAGGTACTTGGCTCAGTGCTGAGACTACTGAGAAGGGAGGGAGTTAACATTTCCTGAGTCCATCTTGCACATCACACAGAGTATTTGGTGCTTTTACATAGATCTTCTTGTCTAATGGTCATAGTTCACTACTCAGTAGATTTTATAATCTTCATTTTTAAAACCGAGGCTGTAAATCCCAGAAGGCTGATGGCCAGGACTGACATTTCAGCCCATAGATATCTATTAACTTATTCCTGTGACTCCTGAATGTTGCAGAGCCGCAGGGTCTCTTAAGAAGTTCAGTTTCCTGGGATCCTTCCCAGACCCAGAGTCAGAACAAAATATTTAGAGGCCCTAACAACTTAAACATTTGTGATATATCCTTCCCCACAACAATCATATAGTTTCAAAAACAAAATTATAAAATAAGCATAAAGAGGTCCTATAAAGTTTGTAATTTTTTTCCTCAGGATAACTGCTGTAGAATTTTAAAAGTATCACATATCGATTTATCTTCAAAACTCTCTGTTTCCCTCTTCCCTACCCACACTATGCTTTCTTGGTGCTCTCCCCTACAGTCTGACTACTGCATGACTCGGCAATTTTCAGACCATGGGGTTTTGATGCTTAGCGATGGAGCAGTTCACCAAAAATTTTGGCTTCTGCTCCCTCAGGGCTAGGCACAAAATGTTTGCCATAGGACATGTAGTTTTGGCCAATTATAAGCAAAAAAAATATGTGTTGCTTCTAAGCCCGAGTATTTAATTTCTGGACAAGAACCTCCACAACTCCTTCTCTTTGGCAACTAGAGCCAGCAATCCCAGATAAGGGCTGCTCCATGAGTTTTGGTTTCTGAGGATGACTGAGATCCAGAACTGCAGCAGACATGTGATGTGAATGAAGTTAACTTTGTGGTTTCAAGCTATTGAGATATCAGGGCGGTGTGTTATCCCAGCGAAACCTGTGATAGCTCTGCCTGGAAAGTGCCACACTTACGCAAGGCACTTGAAACTGAGTTTTGGAGGCCAAGTAGTATTTTGCCAAGCAGATAGGGAGGAAAAAAGGATGTCAGGCAGAAGGAAAGGCATACGTATTTTGACACCTTTAGTCACCAAATTCTATGTTTTTAGTTTTAGAAGTGATTTTAGGGGAGTGGGGGAAAATTATTAGTGGGGAGCATGGATTATTATCTGTGGGTATCTCAGGGGCCATCAAAGGCATTTGTGGATATGACAGAAAATGGGCTGGAGAGAAAGGCATGGCGTGATGATGAAATACAGTTGAGGAGCTTATTTTACCTAGAATGTGAATTGTATCTGGGGGGAGGGGCAGGAGATGAAGCCAGTTAAGTTCATAACTGTGGCTGTTAACAGTGATTGGAATGCAGCCACTATGGAAAACAGGATGGAGGTGCCTCAAAAATTAAAAACAGAACTACCATATGATCCAGCAATTCTACTTCTGGGAATATATCCTAAGGACATGAAAACATTGACTCAAAATGATATCAGCACCCCCATGATCATTGCAGCATTATTTATAATTGCCTAGATATAGAAAAGACCTAAGTAATCATCAGTAGATGAATGGATGAGGAAAATGTGATTTTATCTATCTACACTAATAAAAGAGAAACATGTAAATTGACTGTACCTCTGCTATGCCCACAAGCCACGCCCACAAGCCAATCAGGAGTGAGTATGCAAATTAACCCAACCAAGATGGCTGCAGCCACAGAGCAAACAGGAGGTTTGGGATTCCCTGGCAATGGAGGAAGCCAAGCTTCCCGCCCGCTCTGGCTGGCCCTGGCCTCCGCTCAAGGCTACAAAGTTTCAATTATAGAAGATAAATAAATCCCAACAAAAATGGCGGTGGCCACAGAGCTGGAGAGAGCAGGAGGCTTGGGTTGCCCCGGCATTGGGGAAGCCAAGCTTCCTGGCAAGCCCTGGCCTCTGCTCAAGGCTACAGAGTTTCAATTATAGAAGATAAATAAATCCCAGATACCAGGGCCTCCGCTTGGGTCGCTGCAGGGTGTGGCCGGTCTGCAAACCACTACAGGCCCCTTGCCCAGGCCCCCCAACACCTTAAGGGAACCTCCACCCTGATCTGGGACACCCTTCAGGGCAAACCAGCTGGCTCCCACCCATGCACCAGGCCTCTATCCTATCTAATAAAGAGTAATATGCAAATTGACTGGCACTCCAACACACAAGATGGCTGCCCCCATGTGGACACAAGATGGCCACCACAAGATGGCCAGCAGGGGAGGGCAGTTGGGAGGGTCCAGGCCTGCAAGGGAGGGCAGTTGTGGGCGATCAGGCCAGCAGGGGAAGGTAGTTGGGAGGGACCAGGCCTGCAAGGGAGGGCAGTTGTGGGCGATCAAGCCAGGAGGGGAGAGCAGTTGGGGGGGACCAGGCCTGCAAGGGAGGGCAGTTGGGGGTGATCAAGCCTGCAGGGGAGGGCAGTTAGGGGTGATCAGGCTGGCAGAGGAGGGAAGTTGGGGGCGACCAGGCCTGCAGGGAAGGGCAGTTGGGGGAGACGAGGCCTGCAGGAGAGAGCAGTTGCGGGGGACCATGCCTGCAGGGTAGGGCAGTTAGGGGTGACCAGGCCTGCAGGGGAGGGCAGTTGGGGGGGACCAGACCAGCAGGGGAGAGCAGTTATAGGCGATGAGGCTGGCAGGGGAGGGCAGTTAGGGGTGACCGGGTTGGCAGGGGAGGGCAGTTGGGGGGGGGGAACAGGCCTTCAGGGGAGGGCAGTTAGGGGCAATTGGGCTGGCAGGGTAACAGTTAGGTATCTATCAGGCTGGCAGGGGAGTGGTTAGGGGGTGATCAGGCTGGCAGGCAGAAGCGGTTAGGGGCAATCAGGAAGGCAGGTAGGTGAGCAGTTGGGAGTCAGCAGTCCTGGATTGTGAGAGGGATGTCCGACTGCCAATTTAGGCCCAATCCCAATAGGATCGGGCAGTCGGACATCCCTCAAGGGGTCCCAGATTGGAGAGAGTGCAGGCTGGGCTGAGGGACACACACCCCCGTGCATGAATTTCGTGTACCGGGCCTCTAGTTTATCTATATCTGTACATAGTGGAATATTGTTTAGCCACAAAATCATCAGACCTTTGACAAACTCTGTTGAGCTTAAAGCATTGGCCTCGGCCCTATTTCTGTTTCTTGCCTCTGGTTTTCCTCATATCAGTAAGCTAAGAGAATGACCTATGTGGTAGATTCAGAGTTTCCAGTCAGAAAATTTCCCCTGAAAAGCCACTCCAATAACTGACATTTCAGTGTCATTTTCAGGTGAGGCTGGATCCAGGGCTCAAACAATTTTACCAGGTTTCTCTCTCTCTCTCTCTCTCTCTCTCTCTCTCTCTCTCTCTCTCTCTCTTTCTCTCACTCTGGCTCTTGTTGGTGTTATTCACAGGCATATCTTTCCCATTTCTACCACCAGCTTCAAACTTGTTTTCCTAACTAAATAATCCCAGTCCTTTTAGCAAGTCATAGAATTGAGTCTTCTTACTTTGGATTGGGTCCAGTACTTGACTCTGAACCTCTAATGGTAGCCAGGAAGGTATGACATACTGATTAGCCAGCCCTGGGGCACAGCTCATGCCTGGAAAGTGACAGCAGGGGTCACCTCCCCTCAATTCATGTGGACTGAGAGTAGAGGGAGCAACAGTTCCTCAAAGGAATCTCAAGGTGGTGTATTAGAGGAAGTGAGGGATAGTTTCAGGATAAGAAAAGACAGTAGCTAAGCTCTACTGTGATGTATTTTCATTTTGCGGACATGGGGACTGTAAAAACTGATGATAATGATTATGTGTAAAAAGCACTGAATTGATATTTAGGAGAACTGGGTTGAAATCTCCCATTTGCTACTGTGTGATCCAATCAATCCCCGGGTTCCTTCATTCCTTGCATGTTGAATGGACAGAATGGTACAGTGTGAGATGCTGCTGGGCAGGCACAGAGATAACAGGAGGTTATCCAGCCCCTTCTTTCTACAGGTGCTGAGGGTTAAATGACTTGACCAAGGTCATATAGTCACTAAGGGCAGACCCAGAAGTGGAGCCTCTGTCTCCCACACTAAAGCCAGATTTTTATAGCAGTCATGAAAGTGCTCTGGAAGATGTTATATGCCAGTGTGATATGCTGCTTCTAAAAAGTTGCTTGTGTATGGAATTTTGTTAATCAAATAATTTCAAAAGGGCAGAGCTCTCTACCTCAATAAACTCAATAAAGGATGTCTGTGGTTAATTATTTAGGATCTCTTTGTTTAGTGAAAAAGTTCCAGCCAATTTACCTTTGTTTTGGTGAACACTTTTCAGATACCACTTTTACTTAGAATAAAGTCAGATCTGCTTATTGTTATTTTAGGATGAAATCTTAATTTTTATTGTTGTGAGCCTAGTGTAGGCGGAGGAGAACAAACTTGGGGATCAGAATGACTTGGGTTTCCATTCTGGTTTGGCTCTGTTAAGCTTTGTGGCTCTGGGCAAGTTAGTGAACCTCTGGGAGTCTGCAGGTCTTCATCCTCTCTGGCTTTATATTACCACCCTCAGCAGCATTTAAACTGTTCAATTCCTACCCCACCTGCACCTTCTTAAAATGCACTGTGGGAATTCTTGCTCCCCCTTGGCTCATGCTCCTTGCCCCAGTCATTAAATGATGGAGCTCCTTCAGGCTTGATCCTAGATGTTGTCTCTGCTCACTCTCATTCCCCACATCCCACCCGCCTCCTCTAGATCAGTGCTTTGTTTACCTCTGATGGATGAGTGATTAACACCCTTAAACTGGAGGCCTCTCATCTAAACGCCATGCCTGCATGTCTGATTGCATATTTGACAGCTCTACTTGGAGGTCTCAAAGGCATCTCAACTGCAATGTGGCCAAACAGATGGATCATCTCCCCCCAGAACACCTGCTCTTCTTCCAGCACATCCTCTCTCTCTGAGTGATGGCACTGGCTGTCCTGTTACACAGGCCACAGATTTATGAGACATCCTTAATGCTTTCCTCTCCTTCACCCCAGTGTCCAATCCATCACTGAGTTCACTTGATTTTATCAACAGAGTATCTTTTCAATCCATCCACTTCCCTCCACATTCTCAGACTCCAGTCAGTCCCAGCTTTTCTTGTCTCTCATCTCAAGGGCAGCAGTAGCCTCTTAGCTTCCTTTATTCTGGCTCTCTCATTTATTTTTCAATGCCTCATCTTATTTTATTTTTATTTTACATTCCATATTATTCAGTATTAGTTTCATAGGAACATCATAGTGGTTAGACAATCATATACTTTCAAGTAGCCACACCTGGCCCCATGCATAGTTATTACAGTATTATTGACTATATTCCCTATGCTGTAATTTACATCTCTGTGACGGCTGCTTTTGCATGCTGCACACAGAGTAATCTTTGCAATATGCAAAACTGATCGTGCCATTCCTCTAGCCTTACTGCATGGATTCCCATTGCTCTGAGGAAAAAGGCGCATCTTTATCACAAGCCACAAGCGCCTTTAGGGTCTTGCCTCTGGCCTCACTTTGCACAGTTCTCCCTCTTTGTTCACACTCTGCATCTCTCACTAACAATCTGCTAGTCCCTTTTCCCACAGAATCCTTTCCCCACTGCCTCCAACTTTCTCTTAGTTATCTTCCATCCTTTCTTCAGGTCTCAGATCGACCTTCTCAGTTGACTTCACCACGGGTCAGATTTTCAATATACGCTCTGCTAGAGCCATATCTCTCTCCTTTGTTGTATCCTCAGAATACTAATTTTATATTTGTTTGCACAATTTCTTGATTATTCCCCTGAACATTGTATCCCTAGTACCTATTAAAGTGTTTGACATATTTGATGAGTAACAAGTATTTGAATCTTTTATTTTTGTGAAAATGCATGATCTCTGAAGCCAGACAGATCTGAATTTGTGTCCTGGTTTTGCTTCTTACTTGTTACCTAACTTGAGTGAATTACTCGAATTCTCTGCATCTCAGTTCCTTCATCTGTAACATGTGCTAGTAGTTCTACCGCATAGGTTGGAATCGAATGAAATAATGTAGTAAACCACCTACTACAGGCCTGACACTTAGCATCATTTCCTTCTTCCTCCTCTCCAGCCCCCTAAGAATAGGATAGGTTATGTTCACATATGGTGGGATGCTCTTCTCCATATTTTCATGATCTTTGTAGCCATCTCCTTTGTTAGCCTGGGCTGTGCATCTGCATGACTCCTCCTGGATGCTGTTCACTTTATTAGTGATAAGTCATCACCATCCCTCATCCTCCCAGTGGTCCATGCAGAATCACAGGCACCTTAATGGCCAACATTTATGATGACGGGCCATTTGCAGCGAGATGGGAATAATTTGCTTAGTTTTGAAGGTACATTAACTCGTTTTGGTTACTAAGATTCGATGATTAAATTTCTTCTCAGAGTCCCCAGATAGCATCTCAACTTTAGACCCTCTTTGATTTCAAGCCTGGTTTCAATAAATAAAGAGAATCCTTGTTGAACTGACCAAGTGAGTGGTTTGCTCCCAGTTATGCTGAGTCCTTCAAGGTTGATTAAGACAGCTCTGTTTGCATGAAAATGTTAGTAAAATAATTTTGTGATTTGATTTACCTGGTCAGCTTATCAGAATGATTAACTAGTAACCTTGAGTACCTGCGAAGGAGAAGAATGGATGTGGCATGAGGAAGAGGAAGAGGTTAAATAAACTTTAACAGAATATCCTGCTTTAGCAGATATCCTGCTTCTTTCCATACAGAGTTTTAGGTGACTTCCTAGAATATGAAAGAACAGTTAGGCAGTAGAAGTAAATTTTAAACTAAAATTCCACAAGGCAACATAATCAGATCTAGACTATAAGAATAAGACAGAAGGAAATTTTGTACTTGAATTTGTCGGCCTCAGTGTTATATGATAGTAAATTTGGGCTGTGTCTATTTTACGAGCAAAAGAGGAACCCAGATCACTTACAAAATTCACACTGCCCATGCATTTTATGGACGATTATGGCATTTCCTTGGAAGAAGGAGCCTTTGATGTTCAGGGCCACGCTCCTGCTGCCACTTTGCTCTGTGAGGCTTTGCTAGGGGACTTCACCTCTTTGACCTCCTTCCTTCCTTGTCGTGAGGAAGTTGGAGTCGGAATGAGAAGTCACAAGTTGGTGTCCTGTGGGCCATATTTGGTCTGCAGACATTTCTCTCTGGCTGACAGGGCACAGGTCGCAGGCCTCTAGTTTGCCACCTTCCCCTTCCAGTCCTCCTGGGGATACACCTGGCTGTCCTCTCTGGAAGCCAGGGAGCCCCTGGAGAGCAGATCAGGTGACACCTAAAGCTAGTGTCAAAGGAATGGGCTTTCCATCAGGACTTTTTAGGGCCTGGGGACCCTTCTTCCACATCCTACCATTTTTCAGTCCTGGGACAGATCTAGTTCTCTCCCATGACAATGTCTGCCACCCTCTTAGATGGGAACGAAGTGGAGATTGTCAGGGGAGATGGCACTATCAGCTGGCCAGTGTCATCATTACCCTTGACTTGGAGATGCTTATCCTGTTGACCTTCTCCTGGCTTCTCCCTCTGAGCCCTTGGTAGCTGTGATCTCCAGTACCTGCTGAAGGACCCTGAAGGGTCAGGTTTTACCAGGTGTTAGTGGCTCACACACTTCAAAAAACTGTATCAGAACCTCCTGGAGCTGGATGGCAGGGTCCCACCCCCAGTTTCTGATTCATTATTTCTGGAGTGGGGCTGGACGATTTGGCATTTTGTAAAAAAATATATTTTTATTGATTTCAGAGAGGAAGGGAGAGGGAGAGAGAGATAGACGCATCAATGATGAGAGAGAATCGTGGATCAGCAGCCTTCTGCACGCCCCCCGTTGGGGATTGAGCCCACAACCTGGGCATGTGCCCTAACCAGGTATTGACCTTTGACCTTTTGGTTCATAGGTTGATGCTCAACCATTGACCCAAGGAGACCTGGCTGATTGGGCATTTTAACAAGTTCCCAGGCAATGCAGCCTCCTTCCCTCATGAACATGCTTGGGAAATCTCAGTTCTAGACATTTGGGTACCTTTTCACCGTTCTTAAGCCCACATCAATGGAACAAGTGACTGGAGACATCACATGCAGTATTTGCTTAGTACAATCTCTGGCATATGGTAGGCAAACATCAGAATGGCTTTTTTTAATAGATAAGAAAGAAACCCCATAGAGCTGAAATATTGTCTAATTCTAATGAAAAAGGTTGAAGCCATTTTAACTTGGGTAGATTTTGCTGTAGACACAACCTGCTTAATTTATTCTCCCTTTGTAAGCCTCTTCAACTAATTTGACCTCAGTTATACTTATTCTTGTCTATAAAAATCTATGCAAAGACAGATGACCCAGGTTGAAATCCCTCCCTTTGCCGGTTAGTAACTGTGGGTATTGGGCGAGTTACATTATTATGCCTCTTTTTTCTTATCTGAGTAACGGGGATAATAATAGCAATTACATCATACCATTGCTCTAAGGATAAAATGAGTTAACACAGGCAAAGGGTTTGGAACAATGCTTAACACATATTTTCACATTATAATGGAAGTCTTGCCTTCCCGGGGACACTGAGTATTTTGTGGACATGACTTCTTGATTTTGAAAACCATGATGTGTTGTTTCCCACATAGTAAAATAGAAAACCAAGGCACAAAATGATTGGGATGTGTCTGTGCTTACAAAGTAACCATCCGCAGCTCAGCCTTCTAGAGTGCTCAGCTGCATTTACAACTCCCGTTAGAGAACCTAAATATGATGCGGTATTTTCACTCTGTTTGGTAGTTGGAATCCCTGTTGTGTAAAGAAATACTGTTTCCTTAATTTGATCAATTCCCCTTGTTTTTCCTGCTGTTTTCTCCCATGGGGATGAACTGGGTGCCTTCTCCTGAGCAGGCGGTATTCATCTCAGGCAGAGTCAAATGACCTAACAGGGTAAATAATAACTGTGAATTTAACCGCCGGAGCCTTACTATCATCTGCTTATAGAGAATAATAGCAGCATCTTAGGCTTGTAATACTTGCATATTTTTCCCAAACCTTTTTCTTATTGGGTTGTCAGAACACTTCAGGGAAGACTATTATTTTCTCAACTTGGTGTCACAGAAAGCTATGGATTCACAAGGACCTGAGTCACTTGACTGCCCCACTAGAGAACTGTTTGGATTCAGGTCAAGTGCTTAATCTGTCCATACCTCAGTTTCTCCATGTGTAAGAGTGCTCCATCATGGTGTTGGTGAAATACATCAGGGGTGAGCTGCTTGCCTACACTCATACAGCCAACGAGAGGTAGAGCAGAGCGCAAATCCAGGTCTGTTTCCCACAGAGCCCTCTTATTTATCGTTTTCTTCAGTTTCTGGAGAGAGAGGTGGTTGTGGTCTCTGGTCCTGACCTCTGTGGGCTGAATGAGGCCTGGACTCTCAGAGAAAGAGCTTCCATTCCAGCAGGTGGGTTGCAGCAGATAAGCTGGGTGGGGCCTCTCCTTGGGTGAGGGCATCTTCCCAACTCTGCTCGAAAATCAAACTGCCCACCACTCATTACAGGGAGGGCGGCCAGTACAAACTAGGCCTGGGCACTGGTCCCTTCTTATTGGTTTGGTTCCCCTGCTTTGCTCTTATCTTTTCTATTCCACAGCCGTATCTTCTTGATCTTGACCTTGACCTTTCTAGGCCTTGAACTCACCCAGACCCAGTATTGCACAGCAGAAGTAGATGCCACTGGTCAGTGGGACAGTCTGAAATCAGCTTGAGTATAAAGCAAGAAGCAGTGTGATTTTTCTTCACTCTCTTCCCTCAGTTGTCTCCTTAACAACATCCTGGGCAGCAGATTCCACAGCCTTCTAGTGATTTCCGCTATAAAGTCCAGTTTGAGACTTCACTCTCCCATCCAATTTAATGCTCTTCTTTTTCCCACTCCTTTTAGCACCGCCCATGCTTTGTTCTGAGGGCATGTCATGGGGGCAGGGAGTAGCCTGGTTTTCAGGTTCTGCCTCCCCTTGGGGATCCAAAGACAGGCCCTTTCATGGATCAGTGTGCACCGTCTGACAGGTCCCATGGGACCTCTGGTTGCATGTCCCTAAGAGTCCAATCATCCCTGCCTTTCATCTCGCTCATTCATTAGTGTCCTCCAAATAGCCTCTTGCTGCTGGGGTTTCCCTATACTGAACTGGTGACTGGTGGATGTGGCCCTGGCAGAAGGTGACCTTTCCCAGTGTTCACCTGACACATAGGGAACGTGCATTCTTGACATGACCACTCCTCTGCTGATTTCTCTTCTCCCGGGCCCTTCCTCTCTAATACTCTTCTCCCACTGTTCAGACACAGAGAAGATCAATATATTCATTGCATAAGTTCCATTCCAGCTGAAGAGCTTCCCAGTTTCTTCTTGCTGGTACCCCCAATCTCTCAGAACCATCCTTCGGTGACCAAGGCCTTCTTCCCAAGCCAATGACTCACGACACACGTTCCTGCCTCCCTGCTCCATAATCTTTTGCTTCTGTAGATGGGAGGGGAGTGGAGTTGCAGTGATTCAGAGAGAGAGGGTGTCTGACACCCACTCCTTTCCATCCTCATCTTTAAGGCTGGTTCTGGCTCTGAGGAGAGGGCCTGGTCAACATCCTAGAGCACTGGCGTCTCTGTGCCTTGACCCCAGTTGTATCCTTGTCCATGCCCTGGGGCTGTCTTCTGGTTCTTTCCATTCCTGGATTTCTCTGCTCACAATAGTCTCAATTCCTGAAAACCAACTTTGGTGTCTGCCCAGCAGGCCTAGCTTTTTAGGATGTGTTTTGACTCCCAGGAGAGGAAACTACCCAGAGAGGGTCAGACTGGCCACCATGGCCTGGTGAGAAAGCCTGGAGCCATGCGCCATCACCAGGGGAGGCAAGTCTTGTCTACTGAGGGAACACAGGCCCCAGCATGTCTTCCCCTGTCTCATGATTTCAGTCTCTGATACAACATTTCTGGCATCTACTGGTTTTATGCTAACACACGGTCTTTGTTCTGCACATCCATGAGCTGTGCTGACTTATAAAGTTGCTGTGTAACTGCTACTGAGATTTCTAAGCTGTCTGTTCAACAAGGGAAAGGCAAATCCATTAACCTTTACTGAGTGCCTTCCAAACTTCAGACACATGTCCTCATTTAATTTTTCCAACAACTTTGGGTGCTGAGTGACCCCATTCCCAATTTAAGGAGATGCACATTGAGGCCCTGAGAAGTGTAAGTCATATATGCCCAATCTGGGGACAGCCTGGGCTAGAATTAAAATCCCAAACGGTCTGATTCCCAAAGCCTTAGTTCTTTGCCCTACATCACCATGAAAAGACAGAAGAGGAGGCAGGCATTCCGGCCAGGCCAACCCTTTGGCACCTACTACCTGTGGGTGGTAGTTTGCCATGAACTGGCCTGGATTTCGGTAAACACCTCTTGGCCCTGGCACTGACCTCCTGGGAGGCCACGAATGGTCTGTTCAGGCCTGAGGAGTGGATGCTCTTGCATGGAACCCGCTCTGGGGAGCATGCTTGCTGGTTCTCACCAGCTCCCCATTCTCCAGGCTTCTTGTTATGCACGTGACTCGCAGCAGCAGAGGAAGCTGATTTGGCAGAAGGAACTTAAACTCATCTCTTGTTCTCCATCCAGGAGTGCTGTGCTTGAGGAGAATCCCGTTCCCAAGGTGACAGGTATTGTGCGGAAAGGGCCTGGCAGCCCCTGTCCTCCCTTTGTTCCTTCAAAGCCTGCGTTGGATGCAAAAAAAAATAAAAAAAAATGCTGAAAATATTTTTATTTAACCCAATAACATTTTTATGAAGACAAAGGTGTTTACATGCAAGGCCATTAATTCAGAGTCACAGGCTGCTGAATGTGTAAGTAAGGAGAGTTCCCCGGGCAGCTCTGTAAACAGGGCTTCGCAGAGGAGGAGGCGGGGCGGGACACTGTTTCCATTTAAATGTCATCTCCGTTTCTGCTCTCACACCTAACAAACAGATGGGGTTTCTGGTTTTTTTGCTTAGTCTGTGATTTTAATTTCTGGCCTATTTTGTTAAATTGGATTCTTTACACATTTCCTTGCTTTCCGGGATGCTGGAGGCTAAGGTGCCAGAGGGTGGAATGGTCCTGTGTACTTTAGGCTGCTGCCAGTGGTGTTTTTTTTTACTTTTTGCCTTTGGAAATGTAGACTGCAGAGATCTTTGGCAATTATTTGGGTCAACCCCCATAGTTTGTAGATCAGGAACATAGATCCAAAGGAGTCAAGGGCCTAGATTCAAGGTGTGGTTTCTGTCACTCACAAGTCCATGGCCCCTTCAGGTGGTGCCGGTCTAGGTTAGGGGAACAGTGGTCGGTAGGATTGTAGCAGAACCTCTGTCTTCTGACCCATGTCTGGGGCTCTTGCCCCTGGATCAGAATGAGTGCTACTCCCCCGGCCTGGAGTGTCCTGTTTGACCACTGCCTAGCTTATCCCTCACTGCCTTGTGACGCTTTCAGCTTTTGGTGAAGCAGGTTTCTGTCTGCCTAGAATGCTCTCCTCTTGCTTGTGTGCCCGGCAAACTCTTCCAAGAGATTCCTGGCTGCATTTAGATGCCACTTCCATGAAGCCTTCCTTGACTTTCCTGGGTAGACTTTGATATTCTCCGTAATTTTATATATTCTACTCATTATAATTCTCCTGTAATAATCATGCTATCTGCCCGGTAGGCGTGGCTCAATGGTTGAGCACTGACCTATGAACCAGGCGGTCACAGTTCGATTCCCGGGCAGGGCACATGCCCAGGTGGCAGGCTCTATCCCCAGTAGGGGGCATGCAGGAGGCAGCCGATCAATGATTCTCGTTATTGATGTTTCTATCTCTCTCTCCCTCTCCCTTCCTCTCTGAAATCAATAAAATTATATATTTTTAAAATAATCATGATGAGTGACACCTGAGTTGTTGGAGGGCAGGCTCTAGCTGAGGGTATCCACTGCTGAATGAACACACAGCATTGCTGGGCTGTGGCAAGAATATTGGTGAGACTTGCAGCAAGCCAGGGAGCTTGCCATCACTCTTTGCTTAGGCTGGCAGTGGTGCCCTGCTTTTGGCTAGTGCCCTTTAGTGTGGCCAGCAAACAGAATTTTAATTAACATATGTAAATGTTTGTTGTTGTTTTGTTTTTTTTTAAAGAAAAATCTGTGTGCACCCATGTGAATAATAAGAAATAGATATTTGGTCTTTGTCCCCCATCCCCTTTCCTGGCACCCTTGACACATAGCTCCTGAAACCTTTGGATGCCTCTGAAGTGATATGTGTGTGTTTGTATGCTAATGAAATGACTGGTGGCTGGGGGCTCCTGGGTGGTCTCGAATGGAGACTGGTTGGCAGGAGAACCAACCACGTGGTTAGCGAGGTAGGCGCGCCCCCCCACCCCCCATCTACAGAAGGGAGAGGGGCAGGAGGTTGAATCTTCCATAAAAACCGCAATTTAAGGATTGCAAGAGCTCCTGAGTGGACAACAAGGAGACATCCATGTGCCAGGAGAGTGACACACCCCAACTCCATGGGTCAGAAGCGCCCGTCTCAGGACCCTTCCTGCCCTCACCCGGTACATCTCTTCATCTGGCTGCTCATTGTATCCTTTAAAATATCCTCTGTAATAAATGGGGAATAGTAAAGCACCTTCCTGAGTTCTGTGAGCTGAATACATTAGCGAATAATAGAAATTATGGATGGGGTCAGGGGAACTCCGGTTTATAGCCAGTCAGAAGTACGGTGGCCCGGGTTTGTGATTGGCACCTGAACAGGGGCTTTCTTGGGGGAATGTGTCCGTCCCTGGTGGGACGTGAGGCTAGCTCCACAGACAGGGCAGCGTGGAATCGAATTGTGGAGCACCCAGCGGGTGTCTAGAGCACTGTCCGTGTGGGAAAACACCCCCACACATTTGGTGTCGGGAGGGTTTTGTGAGTAGAGGAAATGAGGAGTTTTGCTTTAGTTGGTTATTCTTTTAGCCGGGCATCACCATTATCTGCATTCTCAATGAGATCTGATAACAAAATACATGTGATTCGTGTATCCTTTCATCTTTTCAAAGGTCATCATGTAAAGATAAATAAACTGTGATCATTCTGTTATCCCTATCTGGCTTACAAATAATGTCCTATTTAATTAAAGCAACTTTTAAGGAGTCTGATGTCCTTTTGAGTATTTTTTGCAGCATACAGAGGTTTTGGAGCCTCACGTCTCGTAGCTGCTGTTTAGGATTTGGAGACACATGCAACCCATGTCCACCGCACATACCTAATATCAGAAACAATCATGACACAAACTCAGCAGGCCAGTTTTGAAAATAAACTTGGAGCACTATGAAAAAACATGAAGATTCCCTGAGCAGTCAAATGCTGCAGTAAAAGAGACTTGATGGAACCTATGTGGTATCGAACGGTTAGAAATATCTGTACTGCTTCAGTGCGTCTACAGCCCACAATAGCACACCTATTTTTATGATCTGATGTATTGTTCACTGGTTGAAGGAGCAGAAAGCCAGTCAGCTAAACGCTATGCTTTCTAAACATCCACAGTTAAAAGAAAGTACAGCAAATGTATTGCTAATGAACAGAAAGTCTTTCTTTTATGTTCAAAAATGTAAAACCAAGCAGTGGAAATGTAAATTTCACATGTCCTCGAAGTGGTAAAGAAGTACTATTTATGCCTGTGCTTGTAGGAGATAGATGGCCCACATTTTCCAAATATGACATTGTACTTGCAAGTGAATTAGCTTAAATTGTATATTACAAGCGTCAGGCCTTAGAAGAGCTAAACTAGAATTATTCCCTGTCCCCTGAAGTTATCTAGTTATTCTGGTGTAATATCCTGCTGAGGTTTATATGGAAATGAGTTTTAATTTCTAATAAGGTAAACCATATGCTTTGAAGGGTGTTGCAACAAAGTGCCATAATTATTGTTTCTAACAAATGCAACCTTGTGGCAATCAGATCTTATTTTAACAACCCGAGTTACACATGCATTTTAGCCTTTCCCGTATTTCCTCCACGCTGTCCTTGGAAATCTTGGAATAACAATAGGGGAGAAGCCCTGGTGGAAACTTTTTTCTTTCTCCTTTCTCCTCACTTACACATGTTATTTTACTTTTTAGAAGTGCGAGTTCCACAAAGGAGGCAGGTATCCCACAGACTTAATGTTGCCTTTTTTCCACTCCTAATTGCTGCAAAGAAAATTGATCGCATTAGGTACAGTGTGTGCGAATTGTCCCAAGGAATTACCTTGGCTCATCCTTTTCCTGTGATTAACAGTTACTACTTTCAGTAACTGTGAATGCCTAAGCCTCAGAGGGAGCAAAACATTTAAAAAAAAAATCAGCTTCACTTTCCACATCCCAGAAGGAGAGGGCTTCATTTCTTACCTCAGTTCTTCCCTTTGTTATCTCTTCACCCAGCTCTCTTTGCCTTAGTGTGTGTCAGTGAATAAGTCAATTAGCACATATTTCTATGCTGGGCGATGTGCGACATCAAAGGAAGAGTAAGCCATGGTCTCTGTCTTCCTCAAAGCACCTCCTTGGAGCAAATCAGGATCACTGGAATGCTAACGAATTTGAGGGGAGGAGGGCTTCAGAGATATGTTAGGTCACTGAATGGGGTTTCATGAAGAAGGTGAGAATTGACCAATGAACAGGATTTGGGTGGAAGGACAGAAGAAGAGAAACTCATTATGCCTATTCTCCAAAGGCTTACACTTAATATGTTAGTTTTCCTATATTGGGGTTGAAATCAATTCAGTATTAAGAATTTATATTCTTTCTTTGGATCTAATTCCCCTGTCTTGGTCTTGGTAAAAGAAGGGAGTGGGAGTATCCAATTAGTGGTACTGGGTCTCTCTTTGTTGAAAATTATTATTTGGGTGAACTCAGTCTCATTTAGGGAAGCCTAAGTATTAGGCTCCCTTGCAGCTTTCGGAGACTCCATCTTCTCAAGGTGAGACTTGTGTGTCATTCTGGCGTGGGGCTGGGGTGTCTGGTCTGAGCATTATTCTTCCCAGCCACTTTGCTCTGTCTACTGCTGGTTGAGATGTCATTCATCTTGCCCAGTGTTTGGGTGGGGTCTCTGTTCTTGCTGTACCCTGGTCCGGTCTCCACATGAGTGCTCCCAGGGAGCTTTTCCATCTTGACCACTGCTCTGCCTCTGCTGTCCCTGGGGCTGCTGACTCTCTGAGACCTCATTGCCTCTCCCATCTGCTCCCCTGCCTGGGCAGTCAGCCTTGGGATCTTTCTGTAGGACACTCCTGTGAGGCCTCCCTGGTGGTTAATAACCTCATTGCGGGGACCTCTTGGGTCCTTTCCCCCCCGCACTCAGGATCTGAGGAATCACTCATTGTCTCTGCATTCTGTACTGCCCTTTCTGTTCCATTGCAACCTCACCCTGTTTGGAACCACTGTTAGAGGATCTTCCAGACCTCCACAGGGCAAGTGGAAATTCTTTGTTGTTTCATCTTTCTCTGCCTTCTCGGGGATTTTATCTTCTTGAATCAGTCCTCACAAAGCTAAAAATCTGGGGTATTAGGTCTTTAATACCTTCATTCATCATGTATTCTCTCTTAATCTCTCCTACCTCCATGCTGCCCCATTTGAAAAGGCTTCAAATTCCTCTTTGTGCCTAGTAGGAACTCCCCTCCATCATATTCTCCCTTTTCCTGCCCTGTGGGCATACCTTCCATTTTGCTTTGGCAAAAACAAACAAAACAAAATACAAAAAATACCTTATCCTTAATGATGTGAAAAGCTACAAGGAAAGAAAAACCATCACAAAATAATTGGATAATCAAGAGGAAAGATGCTTTAAGAAGCACTTCACAAAATTTATCTACTAATAAATACAATATATGACCCAACAATATTTTTTCTGGTTTACAATTCAATGAAATAATGAAAGGTGGTGACTGCTTTGGATTTTAAGATTTCAAGTCTCCTGATACCAAGTCAGTGGTATGTGTGAGATGTGATAAGACTAGATGTTGGGCATCATCAAAAAGCTAAAGGATGACACCTGGGGGTTCAGGTTTCTCTGTTTTTTACAACCCAGAGGACAAGGATCAGATTCGGAGTCCATCTCCCCAAACTAGCCTGATCAAGAGAACAATGCTAAATGCAACACGTTATTTCTAATGAAACCCTGGAACAGAAAAAGGGCATCAGTTGAAAAAACCAGTGAAGAATAAAGTCCAGAGATTAGTTAATAATAATGTACCAAAGGGTTTCTTAGTTTTAACAAATGCATCATGGAGACATAAGATTTTAACATCAGGAGAATCTAGATTAGAGGATTCAGGAGCTCTCTGTGCTATCTATGCAGCTTTTTTGTGTGAATTTAAAATTGTTCTTCAATAGAAAGTTCATTTAAAATAAGTTATTTGTACCTGCGGACAAAGCCAGAAAGTGAGAAGCAAAATGCAAACTGTTGTATATTGTACATTGTTACAATCTTGTTCCCATATGTTAAAATATTTTCTGTTCTTGAATACTTTTAGAGTATTTTTAAAAATTATAAGAATGTTAATCAATTAAAAAACCCTGTATTTCTTTCTTTGGATATATAAAAATTTCTCATTGTTTTATTTACGTGTGCTATTTTCAATAAATAGCCCTTTAGATATATTTAGATAAAAAGAAATGCCTCTCTTCTAGCACCTTTGATAGTATGATCAAGCCATCTAGCATTTAATTGATTTAGTTAAGATAACATATATATATTTTTTCCAAATTTTCTTTTAGCCACAGCTGATTTTGTTGTTATTATGTTTCCAAAGTTTATTTTGTAAGGATGTATTTTCCACTTTTAGTTTATGATTTTTTTTTCACAATGTTGATGGTTACAATTTTCAATTCTCATTAAAACTGCCCACCACTCTCATTATGTACCCTCAGTCCTATCATTACCAAAATTAATCTTCTTTCCTAGGTGTGTAAGCACCTCACCAAAATGCATTTTTCCAGTTACTGAGCCGAAGCGAAGCAGCAGCTAATTTAGCAGCTTTGGCTTGGTCAATAATGTTGACCTGTAGGAAAACGCCAACTGTCTTTCATCTTCCCGCTGGTCAGCATTATGAACTCCGCAGTCTAATGAAGTGCATGCTTCTGTGTAAGAGGAGATGGCATTAAATTCAATCTGTATAATGCCAAGGATGATGAAAATTGCTCGTCTTCTTACCTCCTTGTAAACGCTACTTAGATGGAACTTTTCTTTCTGTAAACTCAGCTTTTCTTAAAATGAAATCTACATTTTCAGTGGGAACCAGATTAAAAGATGATGCCTACCATCATTTAGTAGCCTACAAATGTAACTAGACAGTTCAAATTAAATAAGATTCCTATTATCCTTTAGGCTAGACTCAGGTTTGCAAAAATACTCATGGCATCCAATGTGGTGGTTTGTAATATATTGCATTATATGCCATGTTCTTACTCTAAGTCACTGATGGACATCAAATGCCAGAGTGAGGGTATCATGCCTGCAAGACAGGAATAAAACCTCAAATGATAGAATACTATACATAAAAAATCTACTGCAAGCTGCTGCTTACTGCTTTGTTTGTATGCATTGCTTCTGTAACCATCTCTGTCTTCTCTTTCCTGAGTTGAGGCTCCATCAGGCTTTAACATGTTCTGCCTTTTCATCCTGATGCCAGTCTGTCCACAGCTTTGCTTTTTTTAAAAAAAATATGTTTTTATTGACTTTAGAGAGAGAGGAAGGGAGAGGGAAAGAGGGATAGAAAAATCAATGATGAGAGAGAATCATTGATTGGCTGCCTCCTGCATGCCCCCTACTGGAGATCGAACCCACAACCCGGGCATGTTCCCTGACCAGGAATGGAACTGGTGACCTCTTGGTTCATGGGTTGAAGCTCAACCACTGAGACATACCAGCCATGCCACAGCTTTGCTTTTGTTCAACATGCTAGGATCCTGGCAGTCTTCTGTCTGGTGTATGACATTTTTAGTGGTGACAACACGTGTCCCAAAATAGTCAACTGGTTCCTGACTTTCCATCCTAAAAATCTATGCCCCATTTTGAATTTCCTTTTGGTTATAGTCAATGTTAATTTCCAAGGCAAATGTGTAAAGCCTTTAAGGGAAGCTGAGGAGCATCATCGCATTCACTTTGAAAAATTAGCCCTCCCTCGCCCCCGCACTGGTGCTAAATTGGTACTGATACCCCCATCCCACAATGATGGTGGCATTGAAAATGGGGGGCTTTTTAAAGCATGACATGCTTACTAATGTATGCTTTCTTCTGAGCCTTGATTTTTAAAAAACTCATTGATAAAAATACTAAAACCCCTACAGAAAGCCTCAACTTCCCTTACTTGAGTTTTTCCCTTACCTTTAAGTGTGTGGGCTTTTTAAAATTTGAGGCTTAAGCTGTTTTAACTGGAAGTGTGTCTCAGCTTCAAATAAGATGGCTTCTGTTGCTGTTTCGTTCATTCTGGTATCAAAGTGTCAGCTTCTAGCCTTCCGCCTGCTCTGTGAAGAACATCAGTGCTCCAGAGTGTTTGCTAATTATATTTGACTAGCGGCCCGGTACACAAAATCTGTGCATGGGTAGGGTCCCTAGGCCTGGCTGGCAATCAGGGCTGATTGGGGCCTTTCTTTCCCTGGCTGCCGGCTGCTGGCCGGGGCCTTCTTTCATTCTGTGCCACCCCCTGGTGGTCAGCGCACATCATAGTGAGCAGTCAAAGTCCCGGTTGGTGGAACTCCCGAGGGGACAATTTGCATATTAGCCTTTTATTATATAGGATTACTTGGAAGGTCATATGGAGGCTTAGAGAGTGTGTGTTTGTTGAGGGGGGGGGGTGGTTGATGTTTAGAGTGTTGATGGACAATGTCCCTTGGATCCCCCAAGGGCAGATGAATGGGGTTGGACATGAGGTGTTGGCAGTGACTGACTAAACCACAGTGAGAGATGTGGCTCTAGCTTTGGGGAACTTTTCTCATCAGCTGACATTCACAGTTGTTTCATGTTGAATAAGAAAGAGCCTCAATCCAGTTTCCTCTGACGTTGAGGAGTGAGAGATTCAAGGTCCTTGTATAATGTTTGAGTGTGACCTACTCAAGAGCATCTGTTTGAATTGTCCTGTCATTCTGATCATGCTTTAGGGGGCCTAGAGTTAGAGCCTCAGAGTGGTTATTGGTTGTTGATCTTTAGCCAGAATCCTCTGAAGGTGTTAGATTCTTAATATTCTCTCTCCTAGCAGTTATGGACATACATACTTTAAAAGAAAAAAAACACAACAACTAAAGAAAACATAGGAAAGACAGAGCTGGCTCTGAGCAACTTTCAAAATCTTATTTTGAATTCTGGAGACTCCTTCGGAGAAAATAATGTAATGCCACCGACTCCTCCCAGTGGAGTCCATTTGATCAGGGTTTACATAAATCAGATAAATTGCTTTTATACAAGCTACAGCAGAAGGTGTGAAGCTTTTGATAGCCATTATTTCTGGACTTAAATGTTCTTTATGTAGTGGGATGTTAAAATATGACTCTTTCTGTCCCATGGAGGGATGCTCACAGGCATGGAACAAGACAGTAGGAGGCAACAACTCCCTCAGTCCAGAGTCAGATGCTGGACCAGGTAAGCAGGACTTACAGAGAACTCTTGACAACCCACTTCACCCCATCAAAAGGTTGGGGAAGGAAGAGAGGAATTGGTGAGTGGAGACAGCATTTCTTTGGACAGAGTTGACAAACTCTTCCCATCATTTGGAATGGGAGAGCCTGGTGAGAAGAGCTTCAAAGATACTCCTGGATAATTCATGTGTTTCCAGGAGGTCGGGGAGGATGGCAGACTGGGGTCTGACTCACACCTTGTAAAGCTGAAGAGGGAGAGCTGGCCAGGGCAGGCCTGGGCAGCCGGGTATCGGGCTCCAATCGCAAGGACCTGCACCCCCTGGAGTCACATTTCAAATATGCCGTGTATGTCAGTTGGGTTCTCTGGGAAGCAGGTGCTGAACTAGAATCTGAAGAGCAAATGATTTATTGGGGAAGAAGGACATTCCTGTGAAGAATGATGTGGGGAGAAGCAGCATTGGACAGGGCAAGCCTGAGACCACATGCGAACCTGATACAGTCTTGGACAGTCAGTGGGAAACTCCCACATGAAGGGTATTTGTTAGGGGGTCCCGTCTTGGGCACAGATGGCCTGGCCTTAACACCTCTGCGTCCTCAGTCATTGGCTGGGGGCAGCCAGGAAGAATGTGGCTCCGCCCAGTGCTGCAGCCAGGGGGATGCTGTCAGCTAACTGTGCCTTCGCAACTCACAGCAGAGCCTTCCTTGAAGAGAGATCCGAAACACATCTCCATGGCTACCAGGAAGGGCAAATGCTTCTTCATACGTTTCCCAGCCATTCCAGCATTTCCGCAGCAAGTATTTCTGAGGGGAATCTAGACACCTATTAGGGCCATGAAAAGCTTTCAACTAGAAGAATATGGAGGCTGATCAAGAATATTCTGTAACAATTGCCCATATTAATGAATGAACAGAAGGGAAGGCTCTGCAGGTGCCTGGGCATTCTGACCATTTTGCCTTTGGTAAACGTTACATATCCCAGCAGTGAATGGGAAATGCTGAGGGTGGGTGTGGGGGGGTGGGGGATATAGGTTGGTAGAAGGTCTTCCTGCTTGCCAGTTTATCCCATTCTGTTTTGTTAGAATGCTTTAATCTTAACAAATAAAGAATAACAGGGTGCTGCAGAAGAAGGAGGATCTATACTTGGTTTGGTACTTTTCTCAGAAAACGTCTTTGTGGACCTGCACCAAACCCGCCTCCCACATCCCGATCCCCCTCTCCTGCGCCCTGTCTCCTGCTTTGTCACAAAGTATGGCATTCAGTGTGGCACAAGGTGCTATTGTCTGGGGACCGCCTGACTGAGATCTGGTGGCTCTCAGTCAGTGGAAAACTTTCCTCCTCTGCTGAGTCACCTTGGTGAGGCACATTGTCCTTTCTCTTCTTTAAACCCTGCGGCCACCCCCCTCCCCCCCCCTCCCCCCGCCTCCCATCAGCTGTCACACTTGCACTGGATTCTCTTCTGTAACCTTTGGCTGTACTAGGAGGCACACCAGACAGGGCTGTTTTTTTTTTCTTCTTTTAACTTTATTGATAGATCCCTGGTTCTTTGGCAGAGTGGGCCACATTTGGACAGCTACCCCTGCAGCATAATGTGCTATGCAAAGAATAAGCCCACAGCAACAACAATGCAGTGGTTACTAAATGCCATTTTTCTGTTATGAATGGTATGCATTGGATGGCCTGGACAGGTGAGGATGGCAGGAACACCAAGGAGCATCTAGCCCAGATCATTTATTTCATGGCTCAGAGACGCAAGCTTGGAGAGGGCAAGTGACTTGCCCAAGGTCATACATCCCGTAAATGTGAGACTTAGGATTCTAGCCCCTTCTCCACACTCTACTTTGTTCTGACTCATGTTGGTACAGAGACCAGTAGCCTTGTGTCAAGGAAACCAGAAGAGATGTTGCCACTGTGTAAGCTGCAGGATGGTTTGGACCCAGGATCCTCAGCTCTAAGGATATATCTGACTCCAGGAAACAAATCTGTGAGGACTAAAGCCAAATTTCCTTTTGCATTCTACATAAATTATAAATTAGGAGCCTCTAAACTTTGTAGGCTCACATTTTAAGGTAGAGAAGCTTTTAAACACAAAATACAGATGAACCTTTCTTCTGGCTATTTGTAGAGTGATGGACGTGAGAAACATGGAAGGATCCCTGCATGTCCTCTTACATTTCTGTGGCCTTGGAATCCCTTCCTCAGCTTCTCTACATAGAAGACATCTTGTTCGTCCATCCCTCCCTCACTAGTGCCCTATGATCTTACCTGCAGACCGATGGTCCTCCCATCTGTGTCCCCACTATGTCTTATGATGCCCAGTGTAGCATTCATGACACTGACATTTTGCTGCCCATATCAGTGTCTTTCTCCTGGCTGTGCTGTGAGTTTGAGTGGCAGGGAAGAGTATGTTTATCTCTACAGCTCTAAAGTCTATCACAGATACTGGGACCTGATAGGTGTTCAATATATATATCCATTGAAACAATAGATACTAAAATCTAATTAATTAGAATGACTTAAGTGTAATAACATATATAGTAAATAGCATCAATACAGCCCTTTTTATTACACAGTGTTTTTGTTTATTGCCTTAATTGATTCTAATATCAAACCCATCAAGAAGGTAGTGTTAGAAGAAGGCAGCAGTATTTAGTGTTATTGGGAGAATTGAGATTGCAGCCCAGGAGTTCTGGCTCCGAGCCACAGTGCTCTAACCTCTCCATGGAGGTTTTAAATACCAGGCTTGGAATGATGCCAGTTTGATACTTTTCACAAGTTCAAGATTAAATGAGAAAAATAAGAGTAATAAGTGAGATGTTTACAATGCTCAATTAAAAATAAAAGATCATTCTTTATGTTTTTGTTTTAAAAATGTCCTTTTTAAAATAAATCGAGAGTGTCAGCATATGGTATATTGAAAAAATCTTTACCGTCATATAATTTGTAAGATGAACATTATTTAAAAATTTTGGAGCATTACCAGTCTGCTAACTGCAAAGCCTGGGAATCACCACTACCTTGGTGGAAAATCTCAACTAGTTAATTTTTCCCCCCACACCTGCCTTTGGAAGAGAATGATGTGAAAACAAACTCATATCAGAAATTTAATCAAGACAAACATCCACCCCAAAACCATATGGGACATGTTCTGGAATCAGAATATCCCAAATCTAATTTTTCATGTTTATTTAGTTACAGCCCTGGAAACTAAGGGCTCATATTCAGAATAATAGCTGTACTCATGTTATTCTTATGAGCTTGTCTTTTATTATTACAGTATTTACTGATGCTTAGGGGTAGTTAAAAACATCTATTTGATGATATTCCACAATAAGATTTAAAATGAGTTTTATTGTTATTTCTCATTTAAACCTCATCTTAAATTAATATCCTATGATTTCCAGAGCATCCTGGACAATTCCCTTTTTCTCTGTGTTTACAAATTAGGTAATGCCACAGATTTCCCCCTTTGCAACCCAGAGGCTAATCCTGGGTTAGCAGTAGGGGAGTGTGGTTTGGTTCTGGGCTTTGGCCATTCCCACTGTGTGGCCATTGAACGGGACTCTCAACTTGCGCTGAGAAGGGAACATGGATGGGTCACCACACTGGTGGCATTTGGATCCCCCTTCATAGCGAAGGGGTGATGCTCGCTGCCTGATCAGTGGCATTTCGCTGCCTCTTGGCCCTTGCCTTTATGAATGAGGAGCCTGTATTTTCAATGTCTTCTTTTCTCGAGGAAGATGGTGTTCATGAGCGTCGGCATTAATGGCACAGTTTTGCATCCCTGAGGTTAAAAGCTTTCCAATGTCCCATTAACTCACTGTGGCATTTCACTTTTAATATTGTCTGTGCACCCCTGCTTGGCTCATCACAGCTCAAATGATCACGGTTTGCAGAGGCAGACATAACGGAGGCGGATGCTTTGGAGATACAAGCTGAAGTGGTGGGTGCCTCCTGGGTGAGCTCATTCTTGGCTAACAGTTTTTAACGTTAGGAGCATGTCACGTGACACTAGTATAACAAAGTGGCAGTCAAGCAGGCTTTGCACTGACCTGACTTTGAAGCCCACCTGTTCGTGTCCAGTGGTCTTGGGCAGCTCACTTAACCTCAAGTCAGTTTCCCTACCTATAAAAATCAATGTAATTATACTAATATCATGGATTTCAGGGGCAGGTTAAATAAGAACACAATATTTGCCTAGTATCTAGGAAAGTACTAGGATGGACTCTGTCCTGGGTGTTATCGTCCTGGTGGTACTCCAAGAACTCCTTTTAATCAAAGGCTGTGTCTGTAGACAGTAGATAATTTTTGTCTGTAGTCTGTAGCCAGCGAGAAGCCTTCTTGCTCTCTCCATGTGGCCTCTCGAGGCGGAGTCTCCACTCTTGTGCAGGATGCAGAATGTGGAGGTCTTGAGCCCTCTCTCCAAATCCCTCCTTGCTCCTTCTCAAGAAGCGGGGCCTTTGATATAACTGGGTCACATTGTACCTCGGTGATTGAGCCACCTCTTCTAGTGGGTAGGGTCACTGCACATGACCTTCCTCTTGCTCGTCTTCCCTCCAGGTGGTGAGTGAGTCAGACCTTGCTCCCTGAACCTCTCTGGTGCTCACTTCTCTCCTTCCCGACCTTTCATCAGTGTTTATAGGTTCTCAGTGACATGGGCTCTTATGCCCTTGGCCACGGAGGGACAAGATTCCAAGACTTCCCTACGTCCCACTCACCTGAGAGCTTCGCCTTGGAGTTTTGGCTACTTGGGTCCATTGCATCTCAGTTGTCGCTGCCATTTCCTTGACTCTCTCTCTCTGACAACTTCATAGGGAGTTGGGGAGGCTGAGCAAGTCAATTCCTTGGTCTTAGAAGGAAATATATATATATCATCTCTAGCAGCCTCTGACACTACGAGTCACTGGGAAGGTAAAACGTAAAATTAAGGGCAGAGTTAACTTCATGGATACCTGCTTGTGGGTGGGGTAGTGAATGATATGTTTACATATAACAAGGCGTGGGGAAGGTGGGCTGATCCTACTTCATTGTTGGATTTAGAGCACAAGTTCACAGACCTCTCCTCTTGAACAAGGCAGCATTCTGTTCCAGACTTAATCCCCCACCTGCCCCATAACCTGGGAAACAAGAGAAAGCAGTCAACTCACCCAGCATCTCCCCCGTATGCTCTTATTGTCTGGTTACATTTTGTTTTTCCAAAGTTGAGGTGGAGGCAGGCGTTTTTGAAATGACTTGAACCTTTAAACTTGTTACAGATGTTAGTTCTTGGTGACATAGTCTCCCCAGAAGACATAATAACATGTGACATATTGATAGGATCGGGGCATTCACAAGCAGTGGGTATATATCAGGCATGGGGTGAGAGACTGCAGAAATGATTGGGATGAAAGTTATTGCTAGCCTGGGGCTGCTCTCTGTGTAACTGCTGCAACTCTTGTTGGGAGCTCTTTGCATGTGTATTTTACACCCTGCCAGCCTTCCGCGCTGCCATTCTCTTCCCTCTCTTGGAGATTTCTCTGTTTTGTTAGAAACGAGGCAGCCAGATGCCATCCTCTTGGTGTCTCAGTGCTGGATTTGTGTGGGAGGGCTGCACCCATATTCACACTCATTTGCAATTGCAGATGCTGTGTAATTATGATTTAACAGCGAGTAATTTTATCACATCCTCCAATTCTCAAATTAAAGAACAATGATAATAGGATTAGACGCCTACTCGAAATCAAGCAATTTTTAAAATTAAGGTGTGGCCTACTATCTCAGGTGATTTCTGTAACACGTTGTATATGGAGCAAAAGCTATAAATATGAGCAGAAGTATTTACAGTTCTTTGTTTGCAAAGGCTCAGATGAAGTTTGTGCCCCACCATGAAACCTCCTATGACTTGGACTAGAGACATGCCAAAGAGTTCAGAGCTGGCAGTGACTTTGTAAATCATTTAAGCCAACTCTCTCATTGTAGGGGAGGGGAAAGAAATGCCCAGAGAAGCAAAATAACTTGCCTGAGCTTCTTCGTGGAAGAGTTGGAACTCACCAGCTCTGGCTAAACTGCTCCCACTCACCTTCTCTCAGCTTATTATAGCTCTGAATCCCCAATTAAGTAGAGATTTGCTCACACATTTTGGAACTTCTTGCTTTGTTTGCTTATTGTTTCATATGTGCAAACTTGTTTAACTGACTTCATGGAAATAGGTTGAGGGCAACAGCTGCATCTTAAAGCTTTTCCATCATGAAGGTAGATTGAAGAGAATCATTTAGTGGAAAGATCCAGTAATTATTAATTGATGAATTGAAATATCCAGATATTTTATCTACATGATCCCAAATAAAAGAATACTAGGAAATTAAAAAAAAAATCTGAAGGTTTTAGAGTTTTTTCCTGGTGGATGGGATCTAGATTGTAAGCATCTCAGGACAAAGTCTCCATTATAGCAATTTTTCAGTTACTTAGTAGGTGCTGATATAAGTGTTTTCTGAACAAATGAATGAATGGGTAAGTGAATGAAACAATCTGAGTTAAGAATTAATAAGGAAAGAAAGAGATGGAACAGAAGGGTGGGGAGAGGAATGAGTTTGTAAGGAAAGGCTAGCTTCTCAGGATACCCATGCTCGTCCTCACGTGGGTCCTGGGCTAGAATGTGACAAGCAGACTAAGAGGTCTCTCTCGGGGGCTTGGGCATGGTACCACTCTGTTGTCTTGTCATGCCATCTCTTCTAACACACCAACCTTGGGCCCTTGAGAGGAAAAGTGGTATTTAACATGGAGGGGAAGATGAAGTTCCTAAAATGTTGTTCTCAAGATCCCATTTGAGGCAATTCAAAATGCCAAGGAACATAGCCTCTAACAGGCTCCCGATAGGTTCATGGGATAGAGTGCAAATGGGGCAGTTTGGTTGGTGGGAGGTGGATATTTATAAAGACTTTGATGACCTTGGACCCATGCTTATTTGATGGGATCTCAACTCATTTCAGTTCAGTTACTATTGTAATTATTGTAACGACTTCTGCCGGATTTCAGCAATGGTCATCTCTGACTCGTAGCTGCTACCAGCAGCATCCTTGGCATACCAGTTCACCCAATCCAGCATTCTCCCTGGCATTGGTCCCCATGGTTGTTTCACATCCACTTCTAAGTAGTCTCACGGCATTGAGCATCACTCAACCATACGCTCATTCATTCAACTACCATTTCCTGGAGGTCTTCTATTTACTAGATGGTGTGCAACCTGCTGAGGATATGAAGATGAAAAGACACCTTTGTCTGTGTTCACAGTGCTTCCTGTGTAGTGAGAAGAGGGAAATAAGACCTTAGGCCTTAATTTGACTTCATAAGATCTCCTTGACAAGCCAGTGGCTCCCAGAGAAGCAGAGAGATGTGTGATAGCTTACGCAGAGATCACACTCAAGGGGGCATTTGCTCTGGTGCAAATCACCACTGCCCAGGGTCTGCAACTTGCTGTCTCAGAAAATCTGATTTTGGCAGTTTGCTGAGAAGAGCTCTGTCCCTTAGGGCAGGTTTATATTTGACATGCTCATAGCACTTGATTATATACGCTATCTCAGAATGTCAATTCAATAATTTACAGTAACTGTCAGGCAGGCCAGACGTTTATCTCAGACAGACCAGGATATTCTCACCTTGAAGGGAAGGGAAGTGATCAGAGGGTTCCTTAATGAGCATGTGCACAGAGGAAGGTATCATTAGTAACAGGTTCCTTAGGCTGCTCAGTCCATCTGGATGGTACACAGGAGGTGGCTGTTCTCAAGCCATCATCAGATCCCTCTCTGAAGGACAGGCCCTGCCACCTCCCCAGTCCCTTGTGCTCTGGGGTTATGGCTGTTTGCTGTTTTGAGGTATAAAGTATTTAGAGGAACAGATTGACTATGTTTTTCAGACTGTGCTCCACAAATATATACATATATATATATATATATATATATATATATATATATATATATATATATATATATATATATACTAGAGGCCCGGTGCATGGGTAGGGCCCCTAGGCCTGGCCTGCGATCAGGGCCGGCCGGGGCCTCCCTTCCCCGGCTGCCAGCCACTGGCTGGGGCCTTCCTTTATTCCACGCTGCCCCTGATTGGTCAGCACACGTCATAGCAAGCAATCAAACTCCAGATTGAACTCCCGAGGGGGCACTTTGCATATTAGCCTTTTATATATACTGAGTGGCCAGATTATTATGATCTCTGAACGCACAATAATCTGGCCACTCAGTGTATGTGTGTGTGTGTGTGTGTGTGTGTATGTATATATATTAGAGGATATATATATATATATATATATATATATATATATATATATACACACACACATATATCAGAGGCCTGGTGCATGAATTTGTGCATGGGTGGGGGCCGGCCAGCCTGGCCAGGGGGAGGGGATATGAGCGGTTGGCCAGCCTGCCTGCTGGTTGAACTCCTGATTGAGGGGACAATTTGCATATTGGCCTTTTATTATATAGGATATACACTGAGTGGCTAGATTATTATGTGTTCAGAGGTCATAATAATCTGGCCACTCAGTGTGTGTGTGTGTATTAGAGGCCCGGTGCACAAAATTTGTGCATGGCAGGGGGAGTTGTCCATCAGCCTAGCCTGCACCCTCTCCAATCTGGGACACCTCCCCTGCAGGCCTGGTCGCCTCCAACTGCCCTCCTCTGCTGACCTTGTCACCCCTAACTGCCCTCCCCTGCAGGCCTGATAGCCCACAACTGCCCTCCCCTGCCGGCCATCTTATGGCAGCCATCCTGTGTCCACATGGGGGCGGCCATCTTGTGTGTTGGAGTGATGGTCAATTTGCATATTACCTCTTTATTATATAGGATTTTTACTAGAGCATCATATTTTTTATTTTTTATTTTTTAAAAATATATATTTTATTGATTTTTTACAGAGAGGAAGGGAGAGGGAGAGAGAGTTAGAAACATTGATGAGAGAGAAACATCAATCAGCTGCCTCCTGCACACCCCCTACTGGGGATGTGCCCGCAACTAAGGTACATGTCCTTGACTGGAATCAAACCTGGGAACCCTGAGTCCACAGGCCGATGCTATCCACTTGAGCCAAACTGGTTAGGGCTAGAGTAGTGGTTCTCAACCTTTCTAATGCCACAACCCTTTAATACAGTTCCTCATGTTGTGGTGACCCCCAACCATAAAATTATTTTCGTTGCTACTTCATAACTGTAATTTTGCTACTGTTAATGAATTGTACTGTAAATATCTGTGTTTTCCAATCGTCTTAGGCTCTACAGCAGCGGTTCTCAACCTGTGGGTTGCCTAAAACCATCGGAAAACACAGATATTTACATTATGATTCATAACAGTAGCAAAATTACATTTATGAAGTAGCAATGAAAATAATTTTATGGTTGGGGGTCACCACAACATGAGTAACTGTATTAAAGGGTCACGGCATTAGAAAGGTTAAGAACCACTGGGCTAGAGCATCATATTTCATACTACTTTTCTTTTGGTCAAAATAAAGCATTTGTATATTTTTTAATGACAAAGTATTACATGATGAAAAACAACAGTCTACTGCTCACCCCTTCCCACTCTTCCCTAAGGAAGTTTCTGTTGCAGTTTCTTTCACTGTTTGCTTCCTTTTTTTTTTTTTTCTTTAAGGATGTGCTTGTATTGCTATCTTTTACACAATTTTATTCATTATCTGTTGTCCTTCTCTTACAGTCAATGAGGATTCAGTTGGCTAATTACTCCCCACCCCACCTTGCCTGCCCTTCCTCTTCCAGCCCTCCCCTTAGAGCCAGGGTTAACAGGAAACATCAGGTGAGCTTTGAAATGTTTGTACTCTGCTGAGTGTGCAGTTGGGATCTCCATGCTCTGACATAAGGGCTGGGACTGTGGACAAGCCATTTCAAATTTAGGAACCTGGGTCCCATCCTCCTCAAAGTCAAAGTGGTGATACTTGCCGTGGACCTGCAGGGCTCTTTTGAATAGTGCAGAGCCATAAAGCATGATGGGAAACATTGTTTATTGGAGACTTTTTAAAGCATGTGAAACAAACAAACCTTTCTCTCCGGTCTCAGATCATTTTTTAATAAACCTCAGCAAACTGTCCTTAGCTTGTTCAGCTTTGCACCCTGTCCCCTTCACCTTCTGCAGAGCCTTCCCACTGTGGTTGCCCCGCCCACTCCTTTGGAGAAAGACTCAAAACAAGGTACAACGCCATTGATTAGGCTTCCTTCTGCTTAGCAAATTATAATCACACAGCAGTTCTCCTTTCTTGAAATTACTCTCAAATCACCTTGATTGGGGTTTACAGTGTCCCGAATTCCTCAATCAAGCATTTACAGACATTCTCTGGTTTTATTTCCCCAGACAGCTGATCTCACCCATTGTAAGTGGATTTTACTAGTTTAATTCTCATGTGGCAACCTTACTTCTCTTCTCTTTGCTTCTTAAGACCTAATCATCCTGCAGAAATCAACTTCAAAATTTCCTTTTTCCTGATGCCTTTGTGGACTTCCCAATTGAGTCCAGATACCTGTGCTCTCCCTTGTCTGGACAGGTCCCCTCTCTCCCTGTTACAAGTTGGGTTCTCTGGAAGCAGATGCTGAAGAGAGGGAGTGTGGGGTGTAAAATGTTTATTAGAGATCAATCCCTGTGAAAGGAAAGGGGAGGAAGCAGCATGGGCAGAGGGAGGAGTTCTAACACCACCAGGACAAAGGCCAGGAACAAATATTATAGGTCAGAGTCATGCCTTGTTAGACCGGCATGACCAGGGCTTTTATTTTTATATTTTTAAAAATATATTTTTATTGATTTCAGAGAGGAAGAGGGAGGGAGGGAGGGAGGGAGGGAGGGAGGGAGAGAGAGAGAGAGAGAGAGAGAGAGAGAGAGAGAGAGAGAGAGAGAGAGAAACATCAATAATGAAAGAGAATCATTGATTGGCTGCTTCCTGTGCACCCCCTACTGGGGACTGAGCCTGCAACCTGGCATGTGCCCTGACCAGAATTGAACCATGATCTCCTGGTTCATAGTTTGATGCTCAACCACTGAGCCACGAGGGCTCTTGTTTACTTGGAGTGCTTCTGACATTATAAGAAATAAGTATTAGTAGTCTGGTCTTTTTTCTAACCTGGCACTAGGCAGGCTTATTTCCTGGGTAAGTTTGGCATTTATGAGGCTGATAAGCCCATCATTCAATGTGTGCATAACTCCTGGCTTAAGCACTTGTATTTCTGTAATTTGCTTGCTGATTGCTCTAATCTCAGGGCATTGTGAACTCCTAGAAGGCATATTTGTGAATTTATCGTTCAGCATAGTGCTATATTAGGGCTTAACAATGTTGATTAAATAAATGAATACAGGTCTGGAAAAGTAATTTGTCTATCTAACTTGGTGAACTGCAAATCTTACAATCAAATTAGATAATAAAACTGATATTTAAGGAGTCATATATACCCCTTACCCCTCGCTGCATTGTAGTTGTTATATTATCAACCTCTAAAGTACTTTTGAAAAAATAGCCTTGATTTTGGCCCTTGATTTCCCTTAGCTAAACTTTCCAATTGCATTTATCAGATACTTTTCCTCTTGGCTTTCACTTACCATTGAACATACTTGTCCACTGACTTGAACTTGGTCCTTTTTTTTTTTATTTCAGATCTCTGCACCTTTTCTTGTTATGTCAACTCTGTTTTTCTTAAGATTACTATCTATTGGCAGATTTTCTTTCTGTTTACCAGTTTTGTTTCTTTTCCATTGTTTTTCTTATTCTGGGAGTATGCTGCTCTTAAGCTTTAACATTAAGGAGTTTGATTAATATATTCATTCTGTTTATTGTTGGATGCCTCTATAAAGAATCAGCAAGTCTCTTGAGACCAAAGTGGGAATAAAGCAGGGTTGTCAGTGAAGGCCTCAGAAGAGGGAAGAAGAGAAGAGATTCATTTTTGCTGTTGAAATCACTGCTGTAGTTGTCATGAGCACATCGTGGGCCCAGGACTTGCTCTGCAAATGAGCACCTGCTCCCTGTGGGGATAGCAGTTGCTACTTGGGAGTGACCTTGGTGATAAATGCCTGTCCAGGCTGTGTTGGTGTTATAGTATCAGGCTTTGAAAGTCAACCTTTTTTCTTCCTCTCACAATTTGCTTTAACCTGTTACCTTAAGGTGACTTTATTTTCTTTGTAGCTTTTTTTGTCCTGTGGCCAAATCAATGTGGTTATGAAAAGGTCAGCAGCTTCTGAAATGCCTTTGGTTTGTAATGAAATGTAAGGCCCATTTTCAAGATTCTTTCTCTCCCTCCCCACCCCGCCCCTTTCTCCTTTCCCTCCCACCAGGAATCGATTTCGGAGCCCCATCTGTGTTTTCCTCTAAATGACTCTTCTTTACAGGTGTTAACATTGCGCTCAAGTGCAATGCGCCATTGCCCCGTTTTAAGTAGGCACGTCCTGTTGGAAACCCAGTATGTTCTCCATTCGCTCACACCTCCTGGTAATTATCCTTGTTCTGCCACAGTTTGCGGGTGACTGTTTTGCTGTATAAATGGCCATTTAGGTCCGCCTTTTATGGAAACAATGTATAGAGCTTTTGTGTCCGAACACTGAGCTGCAGGATCCTGTATAGCATTTGCCTTTTGTGTTTCTAGTATTGGCAGAACATAACTGTGTCCCGCAGACCCTGAGGTGGCAAGAGGCGCTTCTATTGTGGTGCTTATTGGCATCACTGAGCACTAATGGATGGATACCAGTTAATGAATATATATCCGAAGTCTAGCCTTCCCACTTCCATTGTCTGTTAGGACAGACAGGACCATTCAGGGCAAGGTGAACATAATTACATGCGTTCTTTTAAATGACAAATCAGTTTTGGCTTAATTCACCCGCATTCTCCCTTCTAAGAGCTAAAAGTAAACAAATTACCCAGAGAAGTCTTGGGATGAATCAGATAAGTAAACAGACTGCTTACTCTGTCTTAGGCCTTGGGAAGCATTTGGTCAGGTGATCTTTGTAAACACCAGCCAATCATACTCGCCGGTAGTCCCCAGACCCCTAAGAAAGGCACGTAGATGTGCCTTGATATAGTTTCTCCATCTCCATCTTTTCCTTTCTCCATTCTAACCTACAGGCACTCTTTGTTCTAGCCTTAGTGAAGAAATCACAGATCCTGTAACAAACCATGCCTCGCCTGTTGGTGCCTCGCACACTCTGTGCTCTTCCTTTAAGTTACCTTTCCCTCCAATGGTCTCCTGTTGTTTCCGGCGGCAGTCTCCCACTCTGCATCACCAGCAGATACACTGGCTCATCACCCTTCATTGTGAAACCTGCAGTGACTCCCTTCCCTAAATGTAGAATTGACTGTCTCTAACTTCATGCCACACTGTAGTCCATAGATTGTTGTACCTGTCATGGTACCTGTCTGTTTTTGGCCCGAGTGTCTGTCTAGACCTATGCTATCCAATAGAACTCTCCACAGTGAAGGGAACGTGTTCGCAATGGTAGCCAGCAGCCACATGTGACTATTAACCCTTTGCACTCGCTTGCTTTTTTCTTGATTCCTTTATTCTACTCGGGATTTAATTTTTTAAATACCCCAGATTTTACAAAGTGTGGCAGTAGAATAAAAAACTGGAGTTTCTTTTCATACAAACTTATTTATTTGGATTTTTTTATATTTCAAATTATTGATACATTCAAAGAGTATAAAAAGAGCTGCTACCGATGCTAACCGTGTCAAGTCACACTCAACATCCGAGTGCAAAAGGTTAAACGCTTGAAATATGGCTAGTGCAAGTGACAAATTGAAAATTTAATGTAATTTATATAGTGGGTTGCTGCTGCCATAGTGGACAGCGCAGGTCTAGAGGAATGGTTTTCACACTGGAGTATGTATCAATATTTCTTGCAGAACTTATTAAATAAAGCACAGACTTCCAGGGCCCATTCCAAGAGTTTCTGATTCAGTGGGTCTAGGGTAGAACATGAAAATGTGAATTTCTAACAAGTTCCTAGGTGATGCTGATGTTTATGATTGGGGATGGGATCGGGGTCATTCTTTATAAACTAGTGGTCTAGACCAGTGTTGGCAAATTACAGCTTCCAGATCAGCTTTGATCAACTGCCTGTCTTTGAATATGTTTTATTGGAAACAGCCTGTCCATTTGTTCTCTTTGTCTATGGCTGCTTTCACACCACAATGACAGAGTTGAGTAGTTGTAACAGGGATCTACATGCAAAATCAAAAATATTTGCTATCTGACCCTTTATAGGAAGTTTGCTTACCCTTGGTCTCTATGAATGTGACTGTCATCTTTATAGCTTTGGCCCCTGCAACAATGTGTGGCACAGAGATGTCAATGAATGAATGAATGAATGAATGAATGAATGAAGCAAGCATTATATAGGCTCTCAGTTGAGTATAGATATTGGCTTTATTTTTGATAGATCGTGTAGGATTTTTACAAGTTTTGAAACAATCTATTTGAGTCATTGTTACTTAAGCCTTGAGGCATTTAAAATTTATGTCCCTTAACAATTTGATCAAGGTGAAAACTTTGGGTAAAGGTCTATGAAATGGAAAAGCCACATTATTCTGATAGGTGGGATATTGCCCGTTCATGTTAGTACTAGTAGGAGTCTAATTGGAAAGCCATTTCATCCTGGGACTAATAGGGCAACCTTCTCCCACACCTTGGAAGGGCAGCTTCCAGTACCTGACCCCAGCGCCTCTGCTGTGCCCCCCTAGAGCACAATTAGGGGAGCTTTCACATCGGTTTGTCTTGGCACTCCCTGTAGGCTGCTTAAGTCACGGGTGTGGGGAACAATTTCAAGGTCCAACTACCATGAACTAAGATTTTTTTTTCAGTCCCATTAAAGTGAAGAGAGTAGCCTTTGAACATGTTTTCTTCTTTCCTTCTTCACATGAGCAAAAGAACTTGGGCAAAGAATAGATTAGAATAGTCTTCATTTAGCAGCATCTAAAATTGTTATCCAATCTGAAACCTGACGTTATTCTTGATCTTTTCTCTTCCCTAGTTTCTCATAGTGAAATCAGCATAGTGATTTCCCCATGAGCTGGTGCAAGAGAAGATATATATTTTCAGTGACTCTCTGGCTATAGCGAGAAATGTCTAGCCAGCGGGTTTACAGCAGGAATGCTTAGATCTATTATTTAGTAAATGGTACGAGTTTGAAGTGGATGGGATGTGGCAGAGCCCTTACTCCTTTCTCATCTGCACAGGCTGCTTCCCATTCAGCTCCTGTATCCTACTTTGTTTTAAGTATTCCCAATGCTTGGGCATCTCCCCCTCTCCACTCAAGATGATTCAGTCATCAGAAGCCAGTTGGGGCATTTCCACTTTTCTTTCTGCTTTAATTGGTCTTGGGAAAGCTTTACTCCCTTGGGGATGGCAGGGAGCGGTAATGTAGTTTGACATAATGGTCTGAGCTTGATTCCTAGCTCTACCACAAACTAGCTTTGTGACTTCAGACAAATCACTTAACCTTTCTGAGTCTCATATTCATGCTCTCTTAAATAGGAATGATTACAACTGCTCTTCTTATCGCCTAGGGTGTATTAGTCTCATTAAAGGCTTTCTAGTTCTGGGGCAACACGAGAACCAGTATTTCTTTTTCCTCTAAATGAGTGTGCCATTCCACCAGGAACAAACAGTGATTAAGACGCTGCTGAACTTTACCATCACCTCCTATCCTGCCAGTGTCCAGTGGGGGCAGAAAGGGTGACATTATGTGTGGCCCAACTTGGGGGTTGAGAATTAAGGGTTTCCCTCCATTCCAGGTACAGTCTGATTTACTCTGATGTCAGAAAGGAGAACAGGCTCATTGTACACTCTGCAAGGCCTTCTCATCTGGTTAGGGACTACATGTACTTTATTGGTTCTTAACCGGGGGGAGGATTCTGTCTCCTTGGGAACATTTGGCAATGTCCCAAGACTTTTTTGGTTGTTATAACCATAGGAGAGGAGGAGAGGGTGCCACTAGCATCCAGTGGGTTGAGGCGAGGCATGGTGCTGAACATCCTACAGTGCACAGGGTGAGCTGTTCACAGGAAGACATAGCTGGCCCCCAGTGCCAGCAGTGCTGTGGTTGAGAAGCACGGATGCATCCTGTTTAGTTCTGTTTCAGGCTTCAGACTAATCAGACGGGCAGCATCAGGATGCAGAGAACCCAGAGGGAGGGGACAGGCACTCTGAGTGGCCTGACTGAGGTCTATTTCTGATGGATTCCTGGACCCACGTCCTGAATTCTGCTCCAGGTTTTCAGCGGAAGAGCCCAGTACTTGCTTATGACGTGAACTTGCATTAGAGTCTTCTCTGCCCATTGTTTGCCCTGGAGTAGTCTCTTGCATCAGCATAACCTGAGTGTTAAGGATATGGACTTTACAGATAGAATGCCCCCTTGGAATCCTGGCTGTCATTGACTATCCATGTGATCACAGACAACTCTCTGTACCTCCTCTTACTTGACTACGGATGGTGATATTAGTATCCATTTTATATAGTGTAGGCCAATTAATATGTGGGAATAATAATATTGTATGGCAATTAATAAACACATAGAATGGTGCTTGGCACTTAGGCACTCAGCAGATATGTACCTGGCTATACTTCAGAGTCAGTACACAGCGATGTAGCATCCCTATGTGGTTCCCATGCCATTTTAATTCAGCGGGTCCAAATTTTACTTCCTGCTTCACTTTGTGCCAGACACAGCGCTGAACAGTGGGAAATAAGACAAGGCCCTAAATGAATCCATAGGCATGTAAGTATATTTATTACTGTGTAGACCATTTATTGTAATAGAGCTATGTATACTCTACTGTGGGAGCTCCACATTGGGAGTGGTTCATTCTATCCAAGGCCATCTGGGAAGAAAGGTTATTTATTTTTTTCCCTCCAAAGTTTAATTTTTAAAAGATGACATAGCACATGGGGAGAAGGGCTTTCCAGACAGAAAACAGAAACTTTTTCTCATTGTCTGAACCCAAGATGGCTTATCTCACTGAACTTTCTCCAGGTCTCAGCTGCATGATCTCCCTGACCATCTAGCACATTGAATTCATCTCTCTGGGCTGCAGTAGCAGGAAGACATCACTCCTTCTTGCTAAAAAGGTTGTGTCAGAAAAGACACTTTTGTGTGGAGAGTTTCTGAACATGCCCCTTTCATCCTTGTCTTGCTTGGAACAGATACCACTAAAGGAAGCCCCCAAACAGCTACTAAGTGTGGGAGCCCATGCAAGAGCTGAACATTGTACCAGACAGCAGTGGTTTGGAGAGCTGTTTGAACTGGGTCACCCTCATCAAAATCAGGAAAAACCCCTTCCTGTTAGGGATGGGCTGCTCAGTGGTTGGCAAACTCATTAGTCAACAGAGCCAAATATCAACAGTACAATGATTGAAATTTCTTTTGAGAGCCAAATTTTTAAAACTTAAACTTCTTCTAACACCACTTCTTCAAAATAGACTCCCCTAGGCCGTGGTATTTTGTGGAAGAGCCACACTCAAGGGGCCAAAGAGCCGCATGTGGCTCGCGAGCCGGTTTGCCGACCACGGGGCTAGCTGATAATGTAGAGAAAAACTTAGGACTTCAAAAAAAAATTAAAATCTCTTTCCTGGAGTTTCTAGACCTTCAGAAGGGTACCCAAATTACGAAGTGCCTTTCCTACAGAGAAACAGGGATTATGTTTTGCTTGTAACTGTATTTTAATGAGCTGCATTTGCCTTAAGAGTTGGGATAAGTGTATTTACATATTCAATCTAACAGCCAGTCTCTTGAGCCAAGCTGCTCATGCTGAATGCAACATTGAATACTGAACTTGGCTTGACGGGGCTGGGATGAGGGAGGGGTGGGTGTGCATCTGAAAAGAGCTTTGAAAACTTTAATCTCTTTCGTGATTATCTGAGATGTGAAAATGTGAGCGAGTGATCAATTAATTATAGCCCATACAGTTGTGGATGATTGCTCATTCTCTTTCAAAGAAATGTTGTTCCCCAAATAGTGGCTACATTTTAAGCATGGGGCTTAAACATTGAACTTATTTTTACCATCCAAGCCTGTCCTAGGAAAGGCAAGTCAGATGAAGGCTTTGTTGTTGCTAATTATAATTTCGTACCTTTAGAGAAGCACCTGTGTTGATTGCACATCAACCGATGTTCCTTGAATATACGCAGATTGCATTATGTACATGATACCTGGTCTCTTGTTTTCTTGTTTAGGAAGTTGCCTCTGAGATATGAGACGGTACCATTCATAGAGTGGTAATAGGTCTGTTTGCAAGTTTTTTTTATTGTAATTAAAGTATCAAAAGAATGTACCACTTCACTTGAATTCCAAGGGGACTGATTTTATTAGCACCATGTTTTAGCCGACCCAGGATAACACCGTGAGAAGCAAAGTGAACTTTCTGTCCTCAACATCAGACCTTCTCTACCCTTTGTTCTATACTTTTAATGAAAACTGCAATTTCAGGCTTTCTCAGCCTTGGTATGATTGCTCCCCCCCCCCCCCCCGCCCCCTGTGCGTTGTGGTGTGTTTAGCAGCACACCTGATCTCTACCCACTCGATGCCAGTAGCATCCCCTCATCTCACTGTGATAACCAAAAATGTCTCCAGACAGTGCCAGTGTTCCCTGGGAGGTAAAATGCCCCTGGTAGAAAGCCACTGTGCTACTTAATGCTTCATTTGTACAGAAAAGACAGGAACCTATTACGATAAGACAGTCGATTTTATGCTGGGCAATGCACAAGGTTTTTTGACATGGTTATCTATAGGGACCATATGTATGATTTCCCAGGGCAGGTCCTGTTTTATATCTGTGGTCCCACCGAATTTATTAATAGCTTCCCCTTTCACGTTCAAAAGTGTACGGGTTTAAACGATACATTTTATAAACACTCTAATTTTGAGGAAGATATTCACATTTTCATAATTGTGGAAAAAGAAATTAGGCTCAGAAATTCAAAGTGATTTGCCAAAGGTCAGGATACACAGCTACTAAATTGGGTTGCTCAACCTTGAAATCAGGACTATTTAAATCTAAAGTCCTATTGGTTGTTATGATCTTTCTGTCTCACACCTCCATGGTGAGCTATAGTAACTATTAGCATTACAAGAATTTCAAGACCAGCCATGGCAGCAAGATGCCAGAAGAATTCATCCTTCTCAGTATCCAGAGGGAAAAGAGAATTGAGAATTGCACAGTTTTAGAACACAATTCTGAGTTTGAGCATTTACTTTTCTGTGGCCTTGGAAATATGTCTCCTCTATCTCTGCATCTATGCAATAGAGATAACAAGCTGAATGCAAGGCTACCATAGGATTAAATTAGGTATGTATGGATGGTACCTGGTATGTATTAAGCACTCAGTAAAATGTTGATAGCTATCAAGATATAAAGGAAAGCAGGCAGAATACTAGGGCTGTGATAGGCAGGAAGGGTCATGAGCTGAGGGGCGACTTGGGTTACCTGTCAGGGCCCCTTGGCTCCTTTAAGAGGCTTGCATCTGGAAAGAAGACTCAATGAAATGTTGTTACCCAAAACTTAAGCTCTGACTTCCTAGCTTATTTCAGATTTATAGGGCACTTTGGAAAAATAGAACCTTGAAAAGACCCAAATTCATGCACAGTGGGGTTTCCCCTTGAATGGTTCAGTGGGGAGAGTGCTGCACCTGGTGTTAGAAACCCCGCCCTCTAGCCCTGTTCACAGACAAGCAGCTTTGTGATGTTGAGTTGGGCATTCCCCTCCTTTGAGCCTTAGTTTTCTCACTGTAAAAGGAATTGGGACTAAGCCCTTAGTTCTTCCTTTCCATTAAAAATTACTCACAAAATGACTTCAGAATCAGGTTAAAAAGAACAGGAAAACCAACTACAGATTCAACCACGACTGTCATCCCTCCAAATCACTGCTACTAGTTACACTTGGATTTTGAGCTTAAAATTCTGTGAATGTAAGGGATTCCTCCAGTGTAGTGGCAGTATGGATGGCTTTTATTTGTGTGTGTGTGTGTGTGTGTGTGTGTGTGTGTGTGTGTGTGTGTGTGTTTATTTGTATAAATACAAAATATTCTGTTATGCACATGTACCACTTTTCAAATCAGGAAACATTTAATGCTGCTAATTCATTTTGAAAAATCTACAAATCTACCAATTTAATAAGCCAGTAGGGAAAATACTTTCTACCTAGGGGGAAAAAAAAGCAAAAACAACTTCCTGTGTGTCTTAAGACTTAGAATGAAGGTGGTGTGCAGTCCTACTGGGCCTGTCTACCATTACCTGAGAGATAATGTACCATGGGCCATGCTAATAAAAACAATGCATGACACCTGCCCACTCTAATCCCCATCTAGCTGCATGTGCACAGGTGGGTGGAGTGCTGTCTTTTTTCTGGCCCATCACTCGGGGGGATAACTGATGGGTATGGCTTTTTTCTCAGTTGCTTTGATGGGTTTTAGTGCACCTCATTTTATTTTTTCATCTTGTACCTATAATCACTAAGCATTTCTCTAAGGCAATGCAGCATTGCATAGAAGCTGCTTTACCAAAACAGGTGCAAATGTTTTCTAAAATCCTCCATACAGATAAAGACGGCTATTTAGTTAAACGCAATATCAATTCCCATCCATTACAGAGAAGAAAAAAGACCTAGAGGTGTTTTGATGTTCCAGAGTTTGAACAGACACATTCAGCCTCACTCAGAGATTCAGAAACTTTAGGAATGTGTTGGTGCATTTTATCTATCAATCTAATCTAATCTAATCTATTCACTCTTCATTTACTCACAAATATTTGAACTAGGAAATCAACTTAGAAAAATGGGTTGACTTAAAATCAAATGTTGGGGAATGATATTGACTGTCATCTGCATCATTAATTTGACTGACTTCACTGTTATATGTCTTTCTTTACCTAATAGGTTCTTTGAGAACTGTCAGTATTTTGACCTCTTACCCAGATGGTCTCCACAGGATGTGCTGTATCAGTTAAGGGCTCATTTCTGGAGTCAGAGACGCAAATTCCTTTTCTATCACTTAGGGTGTGAGCTAAAATTGTATTGTCCCCCTTCCTCATGGATCATGTGGAAATAACAATAGGATCTATCTTGTAGATTGTTTTGAAGAGTAAACTACATATAAGACTGCCTGGAACAAGTTAGATTTCCATGGCTGTTCACTTTTATTCTTATTACTAGAGGCCTGATGCATGAAAATTGGTGCAAACTAGGCCTTCCATCCCCTGCCTGCCGGCACCGGCTTCCCTCCAGCACCTGGGACCTGGGCTTCTCTCCTCCGGCCACTGGCAGGCATCTGGGACCTGGGCTGCTTCCCTCCTCCAGCCCCCCACAGGCCCCTGGGACCCAGGCTGGCTTCCCTCCGGCCCCGGCTTCGTCAGGAAGGACATCCAGAATGATGTTTGGAAGACGTCTTGTCTAATTAGCTTATTATCCTTTTATTATTATAGATTCCCCCATGAAACGTATTATGTGGGTGACAAATGTGAATCAAAACCAATTTCCCTAAAACAAGATTGATTAGGGCATCTGGATCCTCCCTCTGTTTAGGTTCCAAGGCTTATTCCAGGGGTCCTCAAACTTTTTAAACAGGGGGCCAGTTCACTGTCCCTCAGACCGTTGGAGGGCCGGACTATATTTAAAAAAAACACAAACTATGAACAAATTCCTATGCACACTGCTAAGTCGGCTGCTAAGCAGGACAGGCAGCAGTGGCAAAAACACCCGGCGGGCCGGATAAATGTCCTCAGCGGGCCGCATGTGGCCCGCGGGCCGTAGTTTGAGGACCCCTGGTTTATTCAATAATCCCAAGTGCCAAGGGAGTAAAAGCAATTTAATATATCAAGTTTTAATATAGTTTTTAATAATCTGGACTTTTCCCACCTCATCTTGCCTGTTTATGTAAACTGACATTCAATGGGAAAAACTCGCCTAAAGCTTTTCTTCCCATATCAGTAATGAAGTTTTCTTTGTCCATTTCAGCTCCCAGTGATTTCTATCTGCCACAAACTCAAAGTCTTTGTTCATGTCAGTCTCTCATTCATGAAACAGTAGAGTGCCATGCTTGGCTCACCTGCTGAGGATACTATATAAATCAGACAGGAAAGGTCTTTGGGACTGTGGGCTATAGAGTGTTTTTGAAATTTCCAAATTTTATCTTCTGTGGGATTTGATTTTCTTCTCAGTGCCTGACATGGTGTTTTTTGCATTCACTGTAGGTGCTCAGAAAATAACTTGATGAACAATAATTATAAAACCTGTAGCCATTCTTTATTGAGCTCTTGGTGTACTAAGCTCTGTGCTTTATATATAAAGTCTCATTGAATCCTGACAATCCCATGCTGCGGCTGTTATGCTCCTCATTTTATAGTCAAGGAAGCAGAGACTCCACAAGGTTAAGTAACTTCACAGGGCCCCAGAACTGGTCAGTGGAAGAATCTGGTTTGAATCCAGGCTTATCTTATTCTGAAATCCATCTGCTGAAATGTTGTGCTAGACTCAATGATGGACGGGGACGGGGGTGGGCGGGTGTCATGCATAATTAGATGAATGAATTTCATGTAAGGAACTTTAGGTCACGTATGGTTTTTCTCATTGGCTGCTGCTTCTCGGCCTCCCTTGCTGGCTCTTCCTCACCTCCCTGAGTTCTACCTATTGAAGCACTCTGGGACTTTCTTCATGGACTTCTCTTTGTTTTTACTCCCTTAGTGATCGCATTCAGTCTCATGGTTTTAAACGGCATCTATGTACTAGGGATGCTCATGTGTGTATCTGAGTCTAGACCTGACCCCTTCATCCTAGATTCAGATATTTTACTGCTTATGTTATATCTCTGATGTGCAGAAGGCATATAAAATTTATATTTCCCATGACCCGCCCTCCCCAAACTGCTTCTCCTGCAGTCATTCTAGCTGCTCAGGCTAAAACGTTGGGCAGAAATCATCCTTGATCCCTATTTCTCACATTGTACATTTAATTTATTAGCAAATCCTGTCAACTCAACCTTCAAAATATAGCCACAATCTGTCTGACCACATCTCACCATCACTATTGCCATTATCAGGTTTAAGTCACTATCAACACTCACCTCTATCATTGCACTAGTCTCTTAGCAACTCTCTCTGTTTCTGCTCTTGCATATGTCCCTCCCCTTCCCCATCTCAGCTGACACTGCTGCTGATGTGATCAGGTTAAAGTGAAAATCAGATCATGTCACTCATCTTCTCAGACTTCTTCAGCAGCTTCCTAATTCAGTCCTTGTAAAAGGAAGCGTCAAGGCCCTACCTAGTCTGATATGCCCTTAAGTCCCAGATCTCATCTCCTCCTAATGTTCCCCATACTTAGCCTCTTCCTGCCATATTGGCCTCCTTGCTGCTCTGCAAACACACCGGACACGCTCTCCCTCGGGGCCTTTGCAATGACTTTCTTCTGTGTGGCTCATGTCCTTATCTCATCTTTTCAGTTTTTTTTTTTACTCACAATCAATCACCAAATCAGAAAGGTCTGTTTAAAATTGCCTGTCAGCCTGACTCCCTGTCCACATTCTCCACTTTCATACGTGGGTTGGCAAAAGTAGGTTTACAGTTTTCCTATGGAAAGAGACATGCAGGTTATGATTATTACAGTAGCTTTGCTAACTTAAAAGAATGTCACAATGCACATACGTAATACTGTAAACAATAAAAAAAGAATGTCACAATGCAACTGTAAACCTACTTTTGCCCACCCCTGTTTTCTCCATAGCAATCATCACCATCTAAAACTCTATGCCAGTGGTTCTCAACCTTTCTAATGCCGTGACCCTTTAATACAGTTCCTCATGTTGAGGTGACCCCCAACCATAAAATTATTTTCGTTGCTACTTCATAACTGTAATTTTGCTACTGTTATGAATCGTAATGTAAATATCTGTGTTTTCCGATGGTCTTAGGCGACCCTGCTAGCGGTTTCGATGGTCTTAGCGACCCACAGGTTGAGAACTGCTGCTGTAGAGCCTAAGACCATTCATTAACAGTAGCAAAATTACAGTTATGAAGTAGCAACGAAAATAATTTTATGGTTGGGGGTCACCACAACATGAGGAACTGTATTAAAGGGTCTTAGCATTAGAAAGGTTGAGAACCATTTCTCTATGCAATTTAACAGTAGATGGTAAGCCACATGAAGGCAGGGATTTTTGTCTATTGTGTTTATTATCCCAGACTCTAGAACATTGCCTGGCACATTTAATACATGCACGAAATATTTCTTGAATGAATGCATGCATACATTGTGCATTTGCTTTGTGCCAACACTGTGCTGAGCATTTTGCATTCATTATTAAATTGTAAAATAAGACCTGGGTGGGGGTGTTGGTAGGAACTGGGAGGAAGTGGGGGGTGGGGTGGAAAGGGAAGGAAAATGGAGGATATCTGTAATACTATCAACAATAAAAATATATATATTAAAAAATAAATTGTAAAATATCTTCACCATGATCCTTTGAATGAAATAATCTTATTGTACACACTTTACAGATGAGAAGCTTGAGCTTAGAGATATTAAATTATCTTGCTCAAGGTTACACAGGTAAGGTTAGACATGGGTCTGCTTAACCCCCGCTCCAAATAATTACATTCTGCTGGCTTTTGATATTCAGCCCAGATCCGTGACCCCCACTTTCTTAGAAACACATGCTATTTTTAGTCCTCTTAGGACATTTCCTACTTGTGTCCTGTGAAGGATTAACAAGCATTCTTTGGGGGAAAGGAGGAAAAGCAATGCTAGTGATTATTTTTCTTTCACTGAGCATAAGGGGTTGGGAGGATGGGGGGAAGGTTTAGAAATTAAATTTATTTTAAAAGACATTTGTAGGAAAAATGTTTTAGTTCTTGCGAGGCAGCAACCCACCATATCTGAGCATGCCAGCCAGTCTCACAGGACACCTCTGATTGGAGCTCACAAGGCGGCTCCCCTGGGTACGTGGGGAAAGCCTGGCTTGGCTGTATCATCTGTATTTCTGGTTTTTCTACCTAGTTTTCAAGGTCCTGCAGAGCAAGGACCATTTCTTCTATTTAGCAGCAAGTGATGTGCTAGAGACTGTTAACAAAAGTAAACAAAACTAAACTTGAAACTTGCAGAATAAAGGAATAACTTGACTGTGTGGAATCCATTCCTAAATAGCCACTCTTCACTCCAGGCCTAGAGTTGACACTGATCATGCCTGTTTATTCCTCCACTGAACTGTTCACTCTCCTAGCTGTCCATGGGGTTATGTGACAATAATGCTTTGGTTCGCTCTGAGTTGGGTCATCTCAGTGATAACCACCTCTCAGGTTCTGTGATTCTTCAAATGGGACCAGAGCGCAAAAGTTCAGTTTTAAAGATAATTTTCTTCTTACAGTTCCTAAAAGACCTTTTTTTTGTTTGTTTGTTTTGATTTTTATCAAGAGGCAGTTTCTCTGGAATTTTAGCTCCCTCCCTGGAACGGTTCATTTTTTGGGGGATGAAGATCCGCAGTCACAAGGCAGTTCAGCAGGGATGGGCCTGCTGGGGTGGGCCTGGCAGCGGAGCAGAGGGAATGGGCTGAGTGTGCTTCAGGGCCCTTGAAGGCAGAATTCCTGCTGCAGCTTATCTTTTCCAGCACCCTAGATCCTTCCGCTTATGTGACAAAAAGTCAGGCAGATGCGAGTCTGCAGGAAGAACATGTCTTCAAAATTGGTTCTTAGAAATGTTGCCAGTGGAAATAAGGTACTTTCACGGAGTCGCAAGAAAAGCATTTGGAGGACTGATGCCTGGGAGGATGAGGCGCACTGGTGAGATTTATTGGAGCTGGAGCGAACACAAAGAACTGGCCCCAGGTGCGCAGTGTCTCATTCACGACCAGGTGGCTCAGCTCCGGCCCGCTGTGGAAGCAGTCCAGCCTCATCTTCACCAAGCCCAGAAGAAGGGCCAGGGTCTGGGGATGTTGTTCCGTTAGCCGGCAGCGGTAGGGCGTCGGAAGCTGCTGTAGTTCAGTCCATGTCACAGCTTAGCCAGCTCAGCTTCTGTCCCCATTCAGCTAGTCTCTGTTCCCCAGTGCGCTCTACCTAGGCCCGCACTTGGAGCCCATGCTGCTGCCAGTGCTACCCAGATGGGCCTTGGTTAAACTTTGATTCTATCACCTTGGGCTTGGGGGAGAGGGGCATTCTTTGAAACTTACCAATCTCTTTCCTGATACTTTCTCAATTCAATCTTTTCCCTAGTTTTTCCAGGTTAGACTCCTGCCCTTTATGGTCTCCAAGTTGACTCCTGTTGCACATGCCTCACAGTAGAAGGACTTCCCCCCTGTGCCATCTTGGCTTTTACTCCGCATGCCCCAAAGTTCTGTAACTACTGGTTTCTACTGCACATGAGCTTACCTCTCCCTGCACCACCATGGCTTCTGTTGTGCATGTACTTAGCAAATGATTTCCCCCTGTGCCTCCCTCAGTAATTCCAGCTAATAGCCAGTTGTCCCCCAGGGAGATTGGAAAGCTGATCTTCAGGGGATTAGGTCCCCTTTGGCAGAGGATGTGGCTTTCCCCTGGGGTGTCTGAAGCCAACTTCCAGAGTTAATCAGGCTCAGCCAGTCTAGGTCCCTTCTCTTGTTAACTCCTAGCTGCCTATGCTAACAGAAACTCATTTCTTCCCTGCAGAATCCAGCTGAAAATGGAGCAAAAAACCCAAAATGTAATTATATAAAAAATATGATATACCTATGCTCCAGAAGCCTTTCTACATTTTTGAGGGGATGTTGCAGTGGTTTTCACCCAGCACAGATTTCCTTGTTTGAGGCTGTTGCTCAAGAGGCTGACTTAATGAGTCCAGGGTAGCTAGGATAGGGCATCTGTGTTTTATGAGGACATCAGAATTTTCTTTTAAAGCTCTCCTTGTGATTCTAGTTTGCAGCCAGGGTTGAGAACCGGTGCTTTAAGCCATTTCTGGTCTAGGTGCTAAGTGAATCATTTCCTCCTGTGGACGAGTCATGCTTTGGCTCGAAAAATATGACCCACTTAGCACTAAAAAATGTAAAATAAAAACATTTAGGAAGCACAGGGGCTTTACATGAATGATGCCATGCTGGACTTAATCATATTTCAAAGGTCAGAGATAACTGATGAAATGAGAAGCAGGGATTAACGAAACCTGTTATATTCATTAACTTATTTCCCTGAGAATTGACTGTCTCCTCATCTGATTTTATTCCATTTATCTTCCCCCCTCTATACTTCTCTCACTCTCTTCTCTTTCCTTTGTATCCACACTCTCTCTATTTCTTTTTTCCCTTTCTTTGCTTTCTTCTTTGATTTTTATTCTCCACTGCCCCCTACACTTTTCTTTTTTCTGTATTTGACAAGCATTCAAGATGAGATACATTTTGTCAGCAATGTTTATTGAGGAATTGTTTATGTTTCCAGTGATTTATTTTATTTTTTAATATTTTATTTGAGAGAGAGAGAGAGAGAGAAAGAAAGGAACCTTGATTTGTTGTTCTATCTCTCTGTGCATTCATTGGTTGATTCTTATACATGCCCCTCGAACTCCCAATCTTGGTGTATTGGGATGATGCTCGAACCAATTGAGCTACCCATGGTTTATTTTAAAAGCAAATTCATTGGACAGTTTATATTTCTTTTTATTTAAAAAGCTCTCGCGTTTTAAATTTATATGTTGCTTTGAAAAGTTCACATCCCCCAACTCTGCTCTCTCCCTCTTGTGAAATGTGGAAGTCTAAGGGAAATAGATTTCCTTCCTGAGTTAATGCAGCACAAGTTAAAGGAGAAGCCCTCCAGCTAGCTAACACTGTTCCTTACTTGTCCTCTGTTTTGTGGGGTTGTTAGTGTTAACTTCAGTGTTTCAGAAACCAAGCACAGAATTACACAGATTTTGTACTTGTCTTTGGAAATAAAGGGATTAAGTGGATCACAGAACTGTTTGCTTCCCTGTACACCTCTTGTTTGGATATGGGGGTGGGGGGATGTCCTTGTAGTGCTGTGTTTTACGGACATCCACTGAAGGCAGAGATGGATTTTGTCTTAAATAAATGGCAAAATTCAGCTTCACTTAAACTTCACATCATAATTAGGTCTGTACTGTTTCCTTTTGACTTACATTTTTTTGTCAGTTTGGTGCTTGTAGAACATATTTATTTTGTTTCATGGGTTTATATTTGCTACATTTCCCAGCTTATAACATTTCTTCCTCCTCATCATTCTCCTCCCTCTCCCCATCCTGTCATCACTACCACCAGCCTCCCTGTGACCACCCAAAAGCACTAGGAAAACCCAGCCGCAAGAGTCTGACTTACCAGGGTTTTCTCTGAAAACTTCACTTGACTGACGTTAGCTAGATTCATCTGGTTTTCTGAGCTCCAGACTTATTTGTCCCTGCACTGCTTGCTGCCACCAATCTTGGATTCAGGCTTCTGAGGGGAAGCATGAAAAAAGAAGAGTGCAGGAGAGGGGTTGAATAAAGGGCACCAAAGAACAATTGATTTAAATAAAGGGAAGAATCATCTAGTGGCTTAGCTTCCAGCTTTCAATCCCCTCTCCATTCATCTAATGGAAAAGAAATGGAATAACCATTAACCGCTTTTATTCTGATGGCAGGTACATTATACCTGAAAACAAGATTGAAGATCTTAAAATTTCACCATCCTCAGCAAGACCTCGAGTGACCTGCTGAATAGGTACTTGAGAGCTTGCCAGTATAGAACTAAATGGAGTGATCGGAGGCTCATCATGATACATTAGATGGTCGGTATGCACAAGTTTGGGAAAGTGACAGCCTGTAGTAGTGGAGGCTAGCTTGTGAATCAAACTTTAAGATTACATGAGATATTTATTTAGGGGTCAACAGTAGAGACGTGGTGGAACGGGTGTGTTCGATAAAAAAAATTGTTGCTATCATTGCATGTCTAGGGTTAGGAACTGTGGGTGATTAGGAAGGGTCCTGAAGATATGATGTATCTCTGTGGTTGGATGGTTTGTGCTTTTTGAGACATAGTTTGACCTTTCAGTAGCACAGACAACTGTTACAGATGAAATGTCTTGGCTGAGGTTTGTTTTTTTGGGTCAGCCCTTTTGACATTCAGCGAATGCTCTCATTAAACCAGAAACTTAGGGATTAGGGTCCTTCTGTATTTGGTTTTCAACTGTATAGCTGAGGCCCGTTAACTTATTTAACTTGGACTCAGTGGTAATGAGAACCAGGCTTTGGCCTCATATAAATCAATTTCAGAGACATTTTATCTTCATCTTTGGCTTATTTTCTTTTGATTTTATTTCCTTGCAGCATGCTAACTTTTACCTGTTGCACTCAATAGGGGAGGAAGATTAACATTTAAAGTTGCTGGTGCTTTCACAGAAAAGCAGTTCTAAAACTTACTTGTTAATTTTGTTCTGTTCAGATGACAGCAGCAATATGTGTTCATTTTAGAGAATGAAGATGAAAATCACCAATAATTTCAACTCCCCAACCCCAGATATAATTTCTATTTGTGTTTTGGCATATTTGCCTTCAGGCTCTTAAAATGCATGTATCTATCATTGTCAATTTTTACAGCAACATCTATAGTTGAATAAAATGGATATCATACTTTTGATACCATATTTCCTCTTAATAGTATACCATTAGCATTTTCCTAAGGTATAGTCTTTTATAAAATGACGTATAATGTCCATGTCACATTGCATTATACAGACATACCAATCTGCACTTACCTATTGTTAGATATTGAGGTCATTTTCAACTTTTACTTCTATTTTATTTATTAATTTTAAAACTTTATTTTTGAAAATATTACATATGTTCCCTTCCCCTCCCCCCCACATTGTCCCCTTCTAGCCCACCCCTGCCACCCACCCCAGGCCTTTACCACTCTATTGTCTGTGTCTATGAGTTATGCATATATGCATGCAAGGTCTTTGGTTGATCTCTTGCCACCTAGCTACCCACTTAACTTTTACTTTGAAATACTGCTTCAGTGAACAACCTTATATAAAAATTTCCCCCTCTTTTATTGAATTTATTGTTAATGAATTATACAGACTTCAGGTGCACAGTTCTACAACACATCATCTGTATACTGTATTGAGTGTTCACCACCCCAAGTCAATACTCTGGCTTCTCTTTAGATCGTGTAAGTCTTTCACCTTTTGTATAAATCTCTTTAAATCCCTGACTATTCTCTTTGAGAGAACATCAAAGTTTTGATAGTTAACTCTTTTTGAATCTTAAAATATGTGAAGTATTAAGTTTAAAATTAAATTTAAAATAAAATTCATATTTAAATATTTTTAAATATTAAAAAATATTCTTTGTTAATATTCAGATTTTTCCCCCCAAGGTAAAATGCCATTTCTACAGGGTTTGCAAATTCTCTAATTTATTTTTTAACTTTGTTGACAGATTCAAGGTAGCATTGTGTTCTGGGAAGAAATTGGATTAGGAGAGGTTAGAAGACTTAGATTGAGGACAAATTCTGCTGCTTTTTTTTAAAGTATGTTTTTATTGGTTTCAGAGAGAGGAAAGGAGAGGGAGGGAGGGAGGGAGAGAGAGAGAGAGAGAGAGAGAGAGAGAGAAACATCAATGATAAGAGAGAATCTTTGATCTGCTGCCTCCTGCACACCCCATACTGGGGATTAAGCCTGCAACCCAGGCATGTGACCTGTCCAGGAATCCAACCATGACCTTTTGGTTCATGGATTGACGTTTAGCCACTGAGCCACACTGGCCAGGCAAGTTCTGCTATTTCTTAGTTGTATGACTTTAGGAAGGCAGTTCACTGCCCGGATCATTTTTCCTTTCTTGTTTGCAAAATGGAGAATATGAAACACCTTACTTTCTTTTTCCATGTATTGTGAGGATCAAATGAGGCAGTGGAAGTCATATAGTGCTTTATAAACTTTAAAGCACTTGACTCTTGTGGGCTTTTTGTTACTATTCTTTGTACAGCAAGTAATTCTCAAGTGGGGCATATCATTGTTGGGTTTTAATTTCTTAAGTACTTTAGACAAATGGAAAGATACAAAAAATTCAATACGAAAGTCTGTAAAGGAAACATCTGTTTTAAGAAAGAACATGTTTCTTTATGCACCTGTTACTCATCCTAGTTGAGGCATTGCATTTTCTCCCTCCCTCCCCCAGAGAAATATCCCTGCAGATGTCTGTCTTTATCACTCCCGTCAAGTCTTCTCTGGCTCTGAAGTTATATTCCCCTATTCCTGGTTGTTACTCTTAAAGTTGTAACAACCAGCGTTAGCTTAACAAAATTAATAGTGAACATCTTTTACTTAGACCGTGTAAGTCCAAACACCTCTGTCTTTCATGTTACTCTTCCAGAATTTTAGGTCAGATTTGTTTTGTTACTTCTTATATTGCATAGTCATTGTCAGAGCGATTTATCCTCATGGTTTTTGCTTACCATTCCTCTACCTCTCAGCCTTTTTTTTTTAGTTTACTTTGCTTTTGTCAAAATGTATCTGTGAGAAGTTTCTTCAGTGGTAAATACATTAGCTTTTGTGTGAAAATGACTATTTTACTCTTATTCTTAATTAAGGATGTATCTCATTATTTAATTCTAGGTTGTCATTTGTTTTCTCTCAGTAGTTGAAGGCAATTCTGGGTTCCCTTTATTAGTGTCAAGAAGGCTGTTGCTATCACCATCAGTATTCTATTATGGGTGATGCTTTTTACTCTACTTGTGTAATCTTCTTTCTTTGGTCAGTTGTGTTTTTATTATGATTTCTTTATATTTATCCTGTTTAGTATTAACTTCCTGAATTTGAGCATTGGTTACTGTCCTAAAACATGGAAAATTTCCAGCTATTCTCTCCCTCAAGTCTTTCTATTTTCTCTCTCTTCGAACTTCACTTAGATTTTCTTACTTGGTCATCCATATCTCTTTAACCATATTTCCATGCTTTCCAGGGAAAGTGCCATGATGCATTGTTGGCAATTTTTTAGATGTATATGACAGTTAATGAAGTCTTTCTTTAGTCACTGAATTTTTAAAATTTCAATAATTACACACAAACACACAAGCACACATATTACATAGAATGTTTATATATGCCATATATATGTTTAGAAGTTCTGTTCTTTTTCATATCTACCTGGTCCCATTTGATAGTATCTTTTTCCATTGTTATAGTTTTGTGTTAATCTTCAATTAAAAATGTTTAATATATATATACACACACACACACACACACACACACACACACACACACACATATATATATATATATATATATATATATATATATATATATAATAGTATTTATTGGAAAATTTTATTTAAAGTTATTATTACTTATATTCCACTGTTATTTTTCTGATTATTTTCACTCATTGTTGGCTTGTTTGTTTTGTAATTGTGGATTGAGATTGTGAATTAATTTCCAGCAACAGTTAGCTGTGGGAATCCCTTGAAGCCTGGATTAAGACCAGTACTTTTAAATAGAAGTTTCTGCAACGATGGGAATGTTTTATGTCTCTGCTTCTACTATGGTAGCCACTAGTTACATGTGGCTGAATATTGAGCAATTCAAATGTGCCTAATGTGATGAACTGAATTTTAAATTAAATTAAATTTAAATTCCTATAAATTTAATTTAGTCTCATATGGCTAGTGGCCAACTTATTAGACAGCATAGGGCTACAGAGTATTTGATTTTTTTTCTTCTTCCAGATGCACCTGGGAACTACTAATTTGGGGCCACTTTATGTTAATTTTTTGGCCAGAGGTATCCCATACTACACAGATAAATAGATTTGATCCTGGCACTGTCAGTAGAGGCTGGTGGTTATACAATTTCACTGGGATATCATTATATATACAGGAGAGGCATATTCCTTACCCATCTCCTTTTTGTGGTGAGCAGATAAATTTTTAGTCCACACTTTTTCCAATGCATGAATAATTCTTTAGGAATCCCAGCTTTACTTAAGAGTTTTGTTTTCATTCTTTGGATGGTTTGTCCTTTTCTCTTTTCCTGAACATTGAAACCTGGCAGTCATTTGATCAGCAGTCACTTAGATCTTTGTGGGTTTTTTTTTCTTCCTCTTCTTTTCTGGCCCCTGCAAATATCCCCTATATTCTTGCAAGCTCAGATAGTAATTTGGAGAAAAAATTGTTATATTTTATCAAACATTACTAACATATGAAAAAGGCACTTACCAGGATGTTTATTCTTCTGGCTTATGGCTGAAAATTAGTGTCTCTTTTTTTTTCTGACTAATTTCTTTGTAGAGGACAGATATATTGGAAGCCTTTATTCCTGGGCATGGGGAGAGGTATTAGTTGGTAGTTAAATAACAGAACAGGAATGTAAATAGGTCTTTTTCCTGGTCCATTAAGTTCATGAATAAAAAAGATGAAACATGATACTTTGTATTGTCAAACTGAATACTGTTTACTTGTTTATAGTTAGGGTTTAACATACTTGGTTTATGAGCAAGCTGTAAACATCCTATTCTTCCAGCTGCGTGGAGGCACATGGAATTATTTATATGTGGGCCCTGAGTTCATGAAGGCCAGGTTCCCTTATTGCAGCTGTGCAAGAAGCCTGGGAGAGAATAGGTTCAAACAGCGAGGCAACAGTTTATAAATGCTTTTGTTGTTGTATTCGTCTTGGGTTGTTTTGCAGAGATGATCTTGGTTTGACAAGTCTATTGGTGATAAGTAGGCAATCTATTTCTATCCCTCTCAATTTAAAATTGCATATGTGAGTTAGATGCCGCCACAGGAGAAACAGCTATAGAATACAAAAAAAGAGAAGGCCAGAGTTAATTTGTACTAGAAAGAGAAGTGTAGGACTGCAGTTTGGCTAATAGGACATAAAAGGGCTAGCAATGATGGTTTATTTTCTGAATCTTTTCGCTTAGGCTTTCAGCAGCGTCATTGTAATTGCCAGTATTCACGGAGCACTTACCATATTCCAGGTACTGTTCTAAAAGCTTCTTTTTTTAAACCTTCAACTACTATATAATGGAGGTTCCATTATACTTTCCATTTTCATCTGAGGACTAAAGCACAGAGAGATTGAGAAACTTAGCTGGTAAGCAGTAAGGCTGGGATTTGAACCCAGACTCCAGTGTCTGACTCTTAACCATTGTATGTCATTTGAGAAATACTCTCCAATGTTGCACATACTGATTTCTGTGATGACAGAATCGATGGTATGCATAAACATTTTAGGTATGCTTTCTGCCTCAATAAGGTTGTTTTCCCCGCCTCTCGCATAGCAAGATGTCCAGATACTGGCTCAAGGACGCTTTCAGGGATCCAGGCTCTTTTAGTTTTCTTCCTTCCATTTCTCACGTATTTGTTTTCATCCACAGTCTTGCCTGTGGTATCCAGATAGCTTCGGTTCTTCAGACCTCACATCCTTGTTCAAGGAAGGGAGAAAGGAGAAGTAGTGGCAGCTATGTCTGCCCCTTGCATCAGGGGAGAAAAGTCTTTTCCTAAAGCTCCCACAGACACAGCGTCTTCTGTTTCACTGGATGGTATTGCATCACATGGCCATCCTGGCTGCCAAGGATGTTGGAAAGTTGCATAGCTCACATTTTTCAGACTCTGTAGTAATAGGTAGGCAAGGAAGGAGTTGGGAATGGATATCAAGATAGTTGAATAACAGTGTCTGCTCCAGTGGTGTGCTGGGAACTCAGATTGGAATGTATTTGGTGAGATGAATTTGCTGAGACTCACCTCGATGAGAAAGTCCCATAGTGGGAGCCAGGAAGTCCCACTTGCATCAGCTCTCCCTTTTTCATACTTATATTGGTATAGGCCCTGAGGACTTCCATGTGCAGATCCAGCCCCATTCAATCCCAGAGCCATGCCCGTTTGCACCAGCTTGAGACTGGGATCTGGAATGAATCTGAACACCAGGCTTCTGGAAGGCCTGGCTGGGAGACCCTACCTTCTACCTATTTGCCGAGTGTTCTAGTTATTCCCTAAATGCCAGAGGGTTTCTCTAATCCCTATGGCTGGCGTTCAGCCTTGATTTATTGACTGTACTTCAGACCCTTCTGAGGTTGGGACACCTGGATTAGATTTATGCAGGCCTCTCCCCTGATGCTGTTTAATGAATCATGACAGCGTCACTGCCACCTCCTGCTGCTGCCTGGCTGGCTGTCAGGGCTCCTACTTAGGTATTAAATTGAGATGCCAACAGAGTGGTCGCAGGTTCAACATGATTGGGGAATACTGCGCCTTTTATTTGCCCTCTTCCCAGGCTTGCTCTATCCTGACTTTCACATCTTATTCTTCTTCCCGTCACACGCTTCACTGTCAAGGCTGCCCCCACTGTCAACGTTTAGTACCTTAGTCCACACCTTTCCAGGCCTCAGGCAGGGATGCCCAATTGACTGCTTGGGTCCTAGTCTCTTTCAACAGGAGTCAAGTTTATCATGGCTGGAGAGTGCCCTGATTACCCAGATACCTTTTCATTCTACTTTCTGATATCTCAAATTCCATAACCAGCAAGTTCCTCATGTTAGACAATTTAACAAGGAGTCATTGGGTACCAACCAGGTTCCAGGCCTGGTGGTGGGAATATAGTTACATAATACATTGCCTTCTTCCATGTTATAGCCTAGCAGAGAAGGCCAAAATCAACAGTTATCATAAGGATGATGGTTTTATGAAAGAGGTAATACACAGTGGGCATGCAAGGCGGTCTAGTCTGGCCCAGAGAACTTGGACATGCCTCCCTGAGGGAGAGCCTGGGACCTAAAGATAGGAGAGAAGGGGAAGGTGGTAGGTTCAGGTGGTAGGTTTGGCACAAGGGCAAGTGTGCTATGTTCAGAGAACTGAAAGCAGGGCCAGCTTCATGGGCAAGTAACGTGGATTGTTGCACAGGGTTCTGAGCATAGAAAGGCCTCACCCTTGGTTTAATATTCTGCTGTTGTAATCTTGAAATTCTTAGTAGTAATTTTTGAACAAGTTTTCATTTTGTACTGGGTTTCACAAGTATAAAGTCCATTCTGATTGAGAAGAATTGGATATGCTAAAGGGTGGCTTGATCTCAAGGGTAGATGGAGAAGATGTAGGTCATTTGTGAAAAGAGAAGTTGCTGTTGGAAGGTGACAGTAATGACTTTTACTCAATAATTTATGTTAAATGGATATTAATTGAACAGTGACTACTATACATGGCAGACACTGTGCCAGGAATGGGGAAACTATAGTGAACAAAACCAACAAATCCCTGCTCTCACAAAGCCCACTTTCTAGTTGGGGGAGACACACAGAATATGCCAAGTGGGAGATAAGGTAAGGGCTCTGAAAAAGAAATGCAGGAGGTTGGGAGAGATGATGATGGGGAAATGTTGGGTGTGTGCCATTTTACACAGGTTGATCAGGGAAGGCGAATGCTATGTAGATGGAGCCGGGACAGGGGTAGGAGTGAGCTGAGAGGAGATCATGAGGCTCTTGGTAGGCCTTAGTAAGTAAGGACGTTGGATTTCTTTTTCTTTTTTCATTGAGTTTATTATGGTGACAATCATTCACAAAACCACAAGGTTTCAAGTGTGCAACTCAGCAAAACATCATCTGCACCTCATGATGCACCTGTTGCCCAAAACAAAGTCTCTTTCCATCCCCATTTCCCCTACACTCCTTTGCCCACCTCCACCTACCTCCCAGCCCCCTTTCACTCTAGTTATTGCCACACTGTTGTCTGTGTCTATATGTTTTACCTATATAGGGTTTCCCAAAAAATGTATACACACTTTGAATAATTATCAAGGCGGTGTTTACTGAAATACATTTCATTTTCAAAAATTGAGCTATCAGCTGTTAAAGTGTATATACATTCTTTGGGACACCCTGGATATGTTTTTTGGCTTTACCTTCTTTTACCAGCCCCCCCAAAACAAACAAACAAACAAACAAACAAAATAACAACAACAAAAAACTCTAAGATATGAAGTCATTGAAGAGTTTCCAGCAGAAAAATGATATTTCACTGACACCTTAAAATATAATTCAGAACCTCCCAGGATTGTGTCTGGAGAGTGGCTAATATTCTGCCAGCTTCAGAGACAGGAGGGAAAGCAAGCCTGGCAGAGGTCCCCATTCCATTCCCCACTTGCTCCGTAGCTGCTAATCGGAAGACACTCTGCAACACTGTCAACTAACTAACTAACTAACTAACTAACTAACTAAATACATAAAAGTATAATTCTGACTGTGTGTTGAGAATAGACTGATGGGAGGCAAAGGCAGAAGCAGGAAGATCCATTGTGATGCAATTTTAACTACTTAGCACAGGAGGATGGTGTCTGGTTATTAGGGTTCTAGGTGGTGAGAGGTGGGTTGGCTTCTGGGTCGATACAGCATGAAGCTGATAGGGTTTGTTGGTGAGATTGGAGATAGAGTGAGGAAGAGTGAAAGTGAGGTTGATCCCATATTAACCAGTTAGCTACCATGTGTCCAAAACGGAAAACATCCTCACATGCCACGATATTTTGAATTTAATTAAAAAAATCAATTTTCAATAAATATTATAAAAACAAATATATTACTCACAATTTGGGTGTTCTTGAATATTTTTAGCTGGAAATTCTCACGAAAAAAAATGATTTTAAAGTTGGTCATGGCTGCCACTTAGGGAAAACAATTTTTTTTTTATAGACACACGTGGCATGGGGGGAAGGTCCGCTGCTTGAGTCTACAGATGCTTATGGTGTACAATGGGTTAATCATTTACATGTTAGTGAGAATAAGCATTTCTAATTCCTTAGAGCAGACTTGCTAGAGAATTCAGGGAAATGAAATGGAAACAGAAAGGTTGGAACCATTTCAGAGAAACATTGTACGCTTACAATTTTGCCTTATTAACCTTTATAAGAAAGCTAGTGAAATTATATCTTATTCATACTATCTGCAGGACCGAAACAAAGCAATGCTGTAAAGATCAATACAGATAGAATTGAAAAGGATCCCTGAAAGGTGTATGAAAGAATACGACACACTGGGCTTGCTGAATGGCTCATTCTTTAGACTAACTTTGTCATTTATGCTAATACTTCTCAAATGTTTACCAGACAACAGATGCTGGTTTAGTTACATTGGAATCACCATCAGCACTTGTTAAAATGAGGGATTCCTGGGGACCATTCCTCCCAAATTGTGACGTGCTACTAAGTTTGTGTGGTATATCCTTTATAAAGCATCTTCTGTTGATTCTAATGCATAGATGTTTGGGAGACTACTAGTTTATAATATTTCTTTAAGATGGCACTTTATCAAAGTTTGACCAAGAAAACTCTGGACTAGCAAGAAATCAAATAGTAAATGAGTATAGAAATTATGTATTTAATGAGCAACCCAGCTATTTATAGGCTGTGGGATAAAAATCTATTAGTCTTCATACCTTTTAAAACCTGGGAAAAGAAATGACTTGTCACAAAGGCTAGAGTTTTGTTGTATTTCCTTTTGGCAGTAAACAATATATGTGCTAACAGTGTTGTTTTGGCTATTTGCTGAAGGGAAGAGAAGAAAGAACACCAGGTTTACAAATATGGGTTCTAGGACCAGCTCTGGTGCTAACCAGCTTTGGCAGGGATGGCGGGAACTGGCTTGTACTGGGCACTAAGGAGATTTTCAGGAGTCTTGAGAGCCAGTTGTCTAACACAGTCCATATTTAAAATTAAATTATATCAATTTACAATTAAATTATATAAAGAAAAAAGGTAATAACTACTGAAAACTCATCACTTCTTAATTATTTCTTCCACTTTTACTATTATTATCTACGATCTTGTATCTGTACGTGGAAATGCTCTATAAAGGTACTATGGATAGAATTGTGTCCTAATAAAATTCATATGTTGAAGCCCTAATCCCCAATGTGCCTGAATTTGGGGATAGATAAGGAGGTAATTGAGGATAAATGAAGTCATCAGAGTCCTGATAGAATAGGATTAGTTGTCCTTATAAGAAGAGATATTAGAGACCTGGCGTGAGCTCTCTCTCACACTCCCTCTCCTCCCCTCACCCCTTCTCCCTCTCTCTCGCCCTCTCTCTGGAAGAAAACCCTCAGCACAAACCAAATATGCCAGCATCTTGGTCTTAGCCTACTCAGCTTCCAGAACTACTGTGGGAAAATAAATTTATGTTGTTTAAGCCACTCAATCCTTGGTATTTTGTCATGGCAGCCTGAGCAGACTAAGACAAATGGTGGGCTTTTGTGCGTTTCTCCCCAACTCCACATTTAGTGACATCATGTCAGGAGTTTGAAAGTGGCCACGGTGGAAGTATTGACATCACAGAAATTGGCAAATATTACAAATCAGTGTTTCTTTGAGTTATTGTTTCTTTGACGAGTATTTGAAAAATTATGGTCTATGAAAGAAAACCAGCCCAGGACTATTTTTTGTATATTCAGAGAGTTAGGCATGCTTTTTTATATTTGTTAAAGATTGTAACAGCAAACAGCAACAACAACAAACACACAACAAAGAATATATGGTCACAGGCATAAGTGGTCTGCAAAGTCTAAAATATTTACTATCTTTTTTTTTTTTTAACTGAAAATGTTTCTTGACATCTGGCTCATTCCAAGCAGAGTGATGGAGAAAATGTTAACAATACCAGGAAACTTAAAAGCTTTTCATGTCTGTAGTAGTTACACTGTAAATAGTACCAAAAATGGAAGAAATAGCATTTGAGGATTCAAAACTTGTTTTGCAATTCAGCAAAGAAGTCTCTCAGCACTGGCAATTGAAGGAAGTTTTGAAATATGTGTTGGTTGTTTCGCTTTCATCCTGCTCATTCGTGTAAATAAAAATATCAACCAACATTCATGTTGAAACCTCACTTACTCATCAGTTGCAACCATAGATTATGGATGCTGTAATTCAGCAAAAATCAACAGAAGCATTTTTTTGAGAAGCAAGTGACTATATATAATAAAGACTATTGCATATTTTATTATTTTTAGTGCTACATAGCAGTACTATATAGCAGTAGAACGATAGTAAATATATGCATAGATGTGTGTGTATTAGTTAATGGAATTGCTACAGAATTATTTGCCATATACTTATCGGCTTAAAACAGCACACATTTATTACTTCTCAGTTTCTGTGGCTTGGGAGCACAGCACAGATTAGCTGGGCTCTTTACTCAGGATCTCCCGAGGCTCAGGCAAGGTGTTAGCTGGGCTGTGTTCTTATCTGGAGAATTAACTGGAAAGGATCTGCTTCCAAGCTCCCTCACATTGTTGGCAGAATTCATTTCCCTGCAGTGTTAAGACTGAAGGCTCTGACGTCTTTCTGGATGTCACCTGCAGGCCGCCATTAGCTCCTTCCACGTGGGCCTTATTTCTTAAAGGCCAATTCGTGAGAAATAGAGTCTCCAGTGAGAGTCCACTAGCACGGGGGACTCTTATATAATGTAAACTAATCACAGAAGTCACAGGTTGTGCGTACCCACATTCAAGGGGGAAAGCATATGCAAAGGTATGAGCACCAGGAGATGAACACCAGAGAGCAAGCATGCCTATCACAGTAAGAATCTATCTGCTGGTGTTGGTGAGGCAGTGGCGGAGAAATGATTGTGAAACATTTATTAGTGCACCACTGGATGTGGGTCAAGTCATTGACTGTCTTTGAACCTTACTATCCTCATTCATAAAATTACAGTGTTGGACAGCATGCCTGAACCTACTTCCAGGGAACACTTGGAGATTCATGATATACAATAGCAGCTGAATTAACACACACACACACACACACACACACACACACACACACACACACTTTAAACTTAATTAATTCAATTTTTTCTCAAACCTGCCTGACCAGGGAACTTTTTGAAAATGTGAAACCACTTACCATCCTGTGGAGCTGTAGCACCTTCTTTGGGAAACTCTAGCCCAGGTGATTTCTAAAATCCACTAGCACATAATCCTGTCATATTTTTACTTAACTTTTATCTCCCACCTCAGGACCTTTGCACTGGCTGTTTCTTTTACCTGGAAATTCTTTCTCCAGATCTTTGCTTGATTAGCTTTTTCTTATTAACTCAGAAGTCACCTTCTAATAGAATTCTTTCTTGACCATCCTGGTTTGTTGCCCTGTTTTATTTTAGCCAATGCGTTTATCACTGTCTGAACTAAAATTTTGGAGAAATTGGGAAGAGGTAGAGCACTAGAACTCTAAGTGTGGTATGTGGACTGATGTTGCTCCAAAAATGTTTGTTACTAGTCCATGGCAAGAAAAGGAGCATACTCTGGAATGTTAACCAATAAAGTCATTAAGTATGCTGCTTATTTCGGGTGATCTTTTTGTTTGTTTCTTGCATTGCAGTTGTTTTTTGCTTTGTTTATGAAGGAAATAGCATGCTTGTTTACAGTCTGGTATAAATTCCTTAACTTAGACTGTAACAAACCATACTCAACATAACCATTCCGAGTAACACTGGGTTAGAGGATGAGGAAGAATTGAAGATTAAGGAGGTACAAGGAGTTGGAGTAAGACTAAATGGGAAGTAGATGGCAGGTCAGAGGTGAATGGGAGGTGCTATGTTGAGAGACAGGGAGAGAGCTCTAGATGAGAGAAACCCTGAGGAATTTTTCTTTTTAAAGCTCATGTTTTCTGTGCCTTTAGAGAAATTTCATACAAGATCCATAAAGAAAAAGTTACCAGTGCTTGATGATTTTTGGGTGGGGAAAAATTCATTATTTTGGGGAAGATCTGTGTTAAAACTATCAAACATCATCATTGCCCACTGGGTCAGTTTTCCTTGTGCAGAATAGAAAGGTGCAGTGATATAGCAGGTTTGGCTTTATTGCATCCCCATACAGGGGCTAACAGAGAGGAAATCCTCTGTGCCCAGCTCAGCTCATGCTGGGCTCCATGTGGAAGTTGGGTAGATGCACACTTGGTGAGTCCATGACAGTTAGCTAGGGACTGGGAATATCCTACACATGACCCTGTTGTAGGAGCCCAGAAATGGTCCATATCCTTGGTCCAATCAACAGCAACTCAGACTAAGTTTCCTGTTTCCATGGGTATGGAATCAAGTGGCATACACCTCTAAAATTTTTATTGATTTATTCTAAGAATGTCCTTAGAATTTTTTTGTAAACATCAACTTAATGGCTGAATAATGTCCTGTCATAAGGATAGAATAAACTATATAATTACTGTTTGGACATTTCAGTTACTTTGATTATTTTCTCTATTAAATGTAAACATCTTTTGACTCATCTTTGTCTACATTTTGAAGGAATTAAATAATATCATCTAAGTGGATGTATACAAATGTGGCATCACATGTCTCTAATTTTTGTAGTGTCCCTATGTTCAACCACTGTCACCATTGTGTTCTTGAAGCCATGGATTTGTTGGTAGTGCTGGCTTGGACACTTCTTGATCTGAGCACAGAGAAAGATCTGCTGTTCTCCTAGGGAATTTTATGTCTGCTTGGAAACCAGAATTTCACTATCAGTGATGTTAGCCAGTCTTTGACTTCTTTGGCCCTTATAGCTAATCTTGGATAAAAAATAAGAGTGAGTGGTTCCCCTAATTTTAGTGGACATTCAACTGTACCTATGCTTTCACGGCCAATGCTTAAAGTACTTATCACTCATATTATCTTGGGTAATTAGGGGAAAAAAGCTGTTCTCTGGCCTAATATAATTTTTAAAACCATTACACAACCTCTTTGCAGCATGAATTGGTAATAGGCCTTAAATTCTAAAAGGATGCAATTGTGAGCAGAACGATTAAAGGATGGGAAAAATGGAGTTGTCAGTGTCCTTGCTTTAAAATCAGTGTCCCCCATCAAGGTTGTGCACCTTTTCAACTTTCTTTTGTCTTCTAAATTGCGTATGTACATTATTTATGAAATAGCCAGACCCCTTCTTGTATCTGTTGGGAAACCACAGCATAACATTATATTGAGAGAATTTAGAGGAGGACTCCTTTGACTGTAACCTGGACACAGTCTAGTGGAGAGAACAGTGGCACTTGAGTAAAAGTCTTGTAGGAGCCGAGTCCAAGCTATACCACCGATCATGAGGCAACACATGTCCCTCAATCAGTCACTTTCCTGCTTTAAAATTCATTTTCCACATCAAGATCAGGCTAATAATGTCTTAATTACTTACCTTTCAAAATTGTTATGAGTTATCACAACAGTTATGTGTTATAAAAATATAAAGGGTTAAAACTAATGTAATGCGGGTATTCATGGGTCAACAATCAATGGATATTTAAAATTTTAAGTAAGCAGAAAGCCAGAAAGTCAAGTACAGGGAAGATAAACTTTGTTTCTCAGTCTGCAGGCTGGGTGCTTAGCACATATCATCTTTCATAATGCTTATGACCATTCCAGAGAAATTGTGGTTTCAAAGAGAATGTGTAAATAGCTCCATGAGACAGTATGGCTAAGTTGCTGGCAAAGCTGGGATTTGAGTTTTGATCTCTTTCCAAACATCATGCTTTTTATACTGCATAAGCATTCACAAACTTTTAAAAGGGAAAAGCAAGCAAACAAAACCATAGAGCTTAATTTAAATATGTTTATTCTAGTAGTTCTTAAATATGGGCAAACATTAATTCAGGTATATATTCCTGATAATTACAGCTCTTAAACAACTACTGAGGCAAACCAATTTACTAGTGAAGTGTAAACGAAACCACAGACCAATAAAACATGAATTAATTGCACTGATGTAATAGGACTAGGGATAGCATTGGGCTGAAATTAAATCAGTGCTGGTGGTGTGTACAGCGCGTGGATCCTAAGGCCCAGGCTTTTTGGATATGAGGTGTACATCCCCACTGTGGCCTGATGACTCATTCGTCTTCACTTTCAGTATTTGAACCACTATTACTAGTAAGGCATCATCTTTTTTGTGTGTTTCTTGATACTAAATAATGTTTTATTATTTATTTATTTATTCTTTATTGATTAAAGTATTGCATATGTCTCCTTTTCCCCCCATTGACCTCTCCCTGGCCACTCCCACCCCCCACCACATGCCCTCACCCCCTGTTGTCTGTGTCCTTTGGTTATACTTATATGCATGCATGCAAGGCCTTTGGTTGATCTCTTACCTCCCCTCCCTGCTGCCTTCTCATTGAAGTTTGATGGTCTACTTGATGCTTTTCTATCTCTGGATTTATTTTTGTTCATCAGTTTATGTTGTTCATTATATTCCACAAATGAGTGAGATAATGTGATATTTGTCTTTCTCCAACTGGGTTATTTCACTTAGCATAATGCTCTCCATGTCCATCCATGCTGTTGCAAACTGTAAGAGTTCTTTCTTTTTTACAGCAGCATAGTATTCCATTGTGTAGATGGAATACTATGCTGCTGTACCACTGTTTTTTAATCTACTCATCTGCTGATGGGTATTTAGGCTGTTTCCAAATCTTAGCTATGGTAAATTGTGATGCTATGAACATAGAGGTGCATATATCTTTTCTGACTGGTATTTCTGATTTCTTGAGATATATTCCTAGAAGTGGAATTACTTCATCAAATAGGAGTTTCATTTTTAAATTTTTGAGGAAACTCCATACTGTTCTCCACAGTGGCTGCACCAGTATGCATTCCCTCCAGAAGTGAACGAGGGTTCCTTTTTCTCTACATATCCTCACCAGCACTTGTCGTTTTTGATTTGTTGATGACAACCATTCTGACAGGTGTGAGATGGTATCTCATTGTCATTTTGACTTGCATCTCTCAGATGATTAGTGACTTTGAGCAGGTTTTCATATGTCTCTTGGCCTTCTATCAGGTATATGCCCTCTTTCAAAAAATGTCTATTTAGGTCCTTTGCCCATTTTTGATTGGATTAGCTTCCTTTTCTTAAATTGTATGAGTTCCCTGTAAATTTTGGAGATTAAACCCTTATCAGAGATAACATTGGCAAATATGTTCTCCCATGCAGTGGGCTTTCTTATTGTTTTGTTGATGGTTTCTTTTGCTGTGCAGAAGCTTTTTATTGTGATGCAGCCCCATTTGTTTATTTTCTCCTTAGTCTCCATTGTCCTAGGAGCTGTATCAGTAAAGATATTGCTACGACATATGTCTGATATTTTGTTGTCTATGGATTCCTCTAAGATTTTTATGGTTTTCCATCTTATGTTTAAGTCCTTTATCCATTTTAAGTTTATTTTTGTGTATGGGGTAAGTTGGTGATCTAGTTTCATTTTTTTGCATGTATCTGTCCAATTTTCCCAACACCATTTATTGAAGAGACTGTCTTGACTCCATTGTATGCTCTTGCCTCCTTTGTCAAATAATAATTGAGCATAATGGCTTGGGTTGATTTCTGGGTTCTCTGTTCTGTTCCATTGGTCTATATGTCTGTTCTTGTGCTAGGCAGTTTTGAGAAAGTGGTTTTATATTATAGCTTAATATTGAGATCCCTCCTACTTTGTTCTACTTTCTAAGGATTGCTGTGGAAGTCTTTTGAAAAGCATGTTCTAAATACCATTTGGCCTTCACTTGGGTTAAACACATCCTTTAGCAATCATGTCCACCTCTCTTTGCTAACAGTACTTACAGTATCACCTCATTGCGCAACTTTGTAAATAAGAAACAAAAATGGGCACAGAAGTTGTGTAGTGGAATTCAGTAAGAGTTTATCTGAATAATCCCAAACATACTTACACAAACATGGTAGGATTATTGTCCAAATTTATTGTATTGTATAGGACTTAGACCCCCAAACACGTGTATATATTCCTCATGTCCCATGGACCTATTTTTGGATACTGAGCCATACTGCTCTGCTCTTGAGCTCATAGGGAAGACAGGGTCTCGGAGGCAATGGGACAGGGGCTAGGAAAATAAATATTCACAGGTATTAATGAATTTAGTCATGCTGTGGAGCCAAATCTATGATAGAGTCAGCAGTGGTCTTAGTCCAAATAGTTTAAACCAATGCCAAAAGCTGAGCCCGGACACAGATAAGTCAGAAGTCTGAGCACCAGGGGCTTGAAATGGAACCCGCTCTGGAGACAGCGGCTTCCTCAGTGCAGCTACCATTCTTTCATTTCTTGTTGGTGAGCATGCAGGCCTGGGGGACATGTGGGTGATGATGCTCAAAAACATCTGGTGAGAGGTGAATGGGAGGGCAGGGGACTGTTGCTGACACACATTCCAAGCCATGTGTTCAGCACCATTGGAAACTGAATTTTATAGTATTTGGCTCATCACCATGGCAGTAGCATGGATAACACAGGTCAAGCTTTGTGAGATTTTTTTTTTCATTGAAATACACCCCCCTACTACCATTTTTAGTGAAGCAACAGGCCTTTTGGTAAATTGAGGACCCAGAAATAACAGTGCATGGAAGCAGCTTTTGAAATTCTCATAAGCACACTGAGAGTTGCTTATGGGGCTATGAATAATTCATCAAGGAGGAAATGGGACATGACTATGAAAAGTTTTATCTTTTCCAAAGAGCTAAAGATGGTTGCAAAAAAATTCGATAGCGCTATTTGGGGTAAGAGTAGTGTATAGGCAAAAAGAGTACTCTGTTCATTCACTAACAAAAAATATGTGACTTTGCGTGGTCACCACACAATTAAATATACAGATGATGTATTATAGAATTGTATATGTGAAACCTATCTAATATTATTAAGCAATGTCACCCTAATAAAGTAAAATAAAATATTTATTGTGAACCTGCAATGGCCAAGCATTCCTACTCATTGCAGAGGATACAACAGTAAAGAGATTGACAAGGCCTGGCTCTGAATTTGTGAAAGTTGTATTTTGGTGTGGCAGATGGATATTACATGAGAAAACAAAGAAATAAAATGGGAAAGTGTCTTTTGCTTAGAGAAATAGGGGAAAAGAGGCACAGTACGAAGTTGAGGAGGTCAGCAGAGTACATATTTTGAAGGGGTTGGGAGCTATGTTAAGTAATTTTTAAATTTTTATTAGTGTAAGGATTTACTACTAAAAGATCCTAAGCAGAGGCAGAATATGTGACCTAGATTTTTTATATGATCCAGTGTCTGTTCATAAAAAATGCATCGGAGGAGGCCACAGTGGAACAAGGACTCCAGAGAACTACCCTAGGCAGAGGATGGTGATAGTGTGGGAGCAGTGAAGATGGAGAAAAAGTGAGATACATTTAAATAGGTAATACTCATAGACAGATTGAATATAGTGGAGTAAACTAAAAGGATGTGTCAAGGTGATCACAACATTTCTGGCTTTGGTAATTGTGTGGGTGTGGTTGATGGTTTCACTTTGAAGAGGGGACATTCAAGCATTCTATTTGAGATATCTGTGAAATATTTAAGTGACGACAAGTAGTAGGAGGTTGGACATATGAATCTCAAGTTCAAAGGAGAAGTCCACACCAGAGATATAAATTTGGGAGTTATCAAGATATAAGTGATATTTGAAGTAAAAAAAAATGGTTGTGATGATCAAGAAAGAATGATATGGGCTTAGTCCAAATCCTAGGGACTATTGAAGATTTGAGTTTGTGTGGAGATGGAGGAGCCAGCAAAGGAGACTGATAAATGGTGCCCAGTGATATAGAAGGTGCCTTTGATAAGAAGGCAGAAGCCTAGGAAAAGGTTTTAAAGAAGAGTTATTTCTGTCACATGCTTCCAAGAAACATTAAGGGATCAGAAATGTTTCTATTTGATTTGCCAAAATATCTGTTGTTGGGGATTTTGTCTAAGAGCAGTTTCCTTGGGAGTGGTTGGGGCAGAATTAAAAGTAAGATTGTGGAGAAGCACATGCAGGCAACTCTTTTGAGAAGATTTCAAGGATAACAGAAAAATGGATTGGTGGCAGAGGACAGATCAGGGAACAAGGTGAAGTTTGTTTTATTTGGTTGTATAAACATATGTTCATTTAAAAAAATATTTTATTGATTTTTTACAGAGAGGAAGAGAGAGGGATAGAGAGTTAGAAACATCGATGAGAGAGAAACATCCATCAGCTGCCTCTTGCACACCCCCTACTGGGGATGTGCCCGCAACCAAGGTACATGCCCTTGACCGGAATCGAACCTGGGACCCTTGAGTCCGCAGGCTGACGCTCTATCCACTGAGCCAAACCGGTTTCAGCAAACATATGTTCATTTTTTAAGCTGAGAGGTATCAGAGCATATACAAGCATGGATGGGAAAGATACGATAGAAGAGATATTTGTGATGTCCAAGAAATGGGATCCTAGAGGGTAAGTGGTATGACATCTAGACGGCAAGTAGAAAAACTGCCCATTGGTAGGGGCCATTCATTTTATCGTAACACAAAGTGAAAGATACGTGTCAGATGGAGTGTCAGTTTGATGGCGGAAAGATGAGAGTGTTTCTATATGAGGCAATTTGTTTTATCTGGGGAAGGGGAAGTGGAGTCATCAGATGAGAGCTGCTGGGTAGACATAGTCTGCAAGAGGAGAAGTTTTGACTAGCCTTCTCAGAAGTGAGGAAGAGAGGCTAAAAGTAGGAATGTCCATTTGGTGCTTCCTAAAACTGATTGTGGGAATTTGATTTTTTTGAAACTTTCAATTGATTGTGTGAAGGCAAAGAAAAGTGGAAAATTGATTTCATAAGTTTTAGGGCTCTGACTAAACAAGTATATAGAGGAACAGATGGCCATGGGGGCGAGGGGGTGGTGGTGGTGGAGGTTAAGGGAATAATTGAAAAGAAGACATGGATGAGTAGTATCCCATTATAACTGAGCCATAAGAAAAGATGAAATACTGCCATTTGCAACAACATGAATGAATTTTGAGAATATTATGCTAAGCAAAATAATTCAGACAGGAAAAGTCAAGAACCTTATGATTTCACTCATAGGTGGGATATAGAACCGAAAGGAACAAATGAACAGACAAGAAAAACAAAATCTCATAGACCCAGACAAAAGTGGTTACTGGAGGGAATAGGGGTTTGGGGGTAGTGAAGGGTAAATGTGGTCAAATATAGGGTATCACCCAAAAATGAATATATACATTGAATAATTTTAAAGGCAGTGTTTATTATTAAAATACATTTTATTTTCAAAATTGAGCTATTAAAGTGTGTATATTTTTGTTTGGGACAACCTGTATATGGTGACAGAAGAATATTAGACTTTGGGTGGTGGCACACAATGCAATATACAGATGATGTATCATAGAATTGCACCCTTGAATTCTACATAATTTAATTAATCAAGTCACCCCAATAAATTTAATAAAAAAAGGAAGACACAGAATTTAAGCTACACAGGGCAAGTGAAGAGAGGGGAGAGGCTAATAAACAGTAAAAACGTGGATAGTAAATTAAGGATTGGCAGCCCCCATGAGGTAGAAGGATGTGGCAGAAGTAAGCAATGCAAGTGAGCTGAAAACAGGAGAGAGAGTGGTTTGAATTGAATATAAGAGGCTTGAAATGAGATTGTTGGAGGTAGTATGATTTCTGTTGATGAGGAGGTCCAGGGTATGATTAATGGTGTGAATGGCTAAAGTGGATTGAGGGAAAAGAGTTGAAGGTACAGAGGTCAAGAAACTGAGAGTCCAGGAGGCTCTTTCATTTGTAGTGTTCTGAGCATTTCTCAAACTGTGCTTTATGTTGTACTGGAGATGTATAGGGACTGTTTTATATAGAAGTGTTTTGTTTGTTTGTTTGTTTGTTTAAATACATTTGGTAAATACTATATGCCTTTCTATAACTCCTCTTCCCCAGAAACAGACAGAAGTAGAAGACTCCAGGAAGTTCTGGTAGAAAGATACTTGTTTACTAGTAATTAAATTAATTACCTTTAATTCTATTTTGTAACTTTTTTCCTGACCACATCTTCGTTTCTTACTTTTTGTGAGACTTTCTTAACTATTATCACCATTTTATTTTTTTACTCCTACATGGTCACACTTCAGTAATAATTCCGTGTGGACTTCAATTGAATTGAATTAAACATATAATTAAATTTTAGAATAATTGCCTTTTAAACATTATTTAGTTTTATTCCAAATGCTGTTCCATTTATTCAGGTACTCTTGAGTTTCTAAGTTAAGTTTTATAGTCTTCCCCCCTGCCTGCCCCCCGAAACATATGTCCTGCCTTAATATTTCTTCTTAATGTTATTTCTCATTATCTTTTGTTGTGCTGCTAATATGGTGATTATCTTTTTCTATTATATTTTTTACCATTTTATTGCTGGTGCTTAAGCATGTTATTTATTTTGGTATATTCACTTTGTATCTGTCTTTATCACCAAACTTTTTTTATTAGAGTTAAAGGCATTTTAATTGATTGTCTAAGGCTGTGTTTCTTAAATTTCAGTAAGGTCTGGACCAGTTTTTAAAGGAAAAATACTTTGAACAACTTGTGGTGATTTAAATTATTTTCGAGGATGATTAGAATAATAGTTCTAAAACAGAAACACCTATAACTAAAAATGTACTTTTTATTCTGGTAGCTCTTAATCATAAAACACAAAACTAATAAATTTCAAATTAACAGCATTAATTGTACATTATTATAAACTAGAGGCCCGTTGCACAAAGATTTGTGCAAGAATAGGCCTTCCTTCCCCTGGCTTCGCTCCCGGCCACCCGGGAGCCTGCAATTCCTTGCTTCCGGCTGGAGCACCACTCCTGTAGCTCCCTCCCCCTCCTCCCTCCCCCTCATAGAAGGCGTTCTGCCCCACCCAGCCGCTCTGCACCTGCATATGCAAATCAACATGGAGGTATGGTCAATTTGCATATTTCTCTTTTATTAGTGTAGATTATCTTACTGCATTCAAAAGTGTGCTTGAGATGTGATAACGTCCTGATTGCCTTTTCCTGGGGTTGCTGGGTTCAGCATGCCTCAGACATCAAGTTCATTGTGAAAGCTCATTCTCTCCCCACTTTTCATTGTTCCCATCACCTGATGAAAATGCAAAACTTATATGTTATGTATGACTTTGTTCTTTTCTTATGAGGACTCAAAAATTAAAACAGTAGTACTTGGGGACAAAGCATGTGGCCATTCGCAGTTATAATCATCTATGTCCTGTGGGACAAATCCAGCTTTACCCATTCATCCACTGTAGATTTTTAAAAAGCTTATATTTACATTTCAGATGATCAGAGATATAAAAACATAAATATAAAACAACTATTGAGAACTGGAGTTTCCTGAGAATGTACCCAGGAACCTTTAGGGTTCTATGAACCCAATTGATTTTAGGAAATCTAGGTAAAATAAAACAAAGCACGCATGTATTTTATATTTTATGCAAAATGTTACCAATTATATCTTTTCCTTTTCAGTTGATATTTGTGAGTTTACTGGCCCATGGTAACTAATGTTTAAATGATAGTGAAAATAAAAAGATAGGAGACATCTTGTTTTTGAAATTTGGTTGATTTTAATGGGAATTCCCTTAGTATTTCACAATGATCTGTTGTCAAATTTTATCACATTTATTTCAGGCACTTATTATTCGATCCTATTGGTTATTAATAGATGAATTCATGATCTCATATAGTTTATTAATAGATTTTCTAATATTAAGCCATTCTTGCATTACTAAATGCATATCATTTTAATAGTTGTATATAATTTAACATTTCAGGTTTAAAATTTCTAAATTTCTAAAATAACTACTTTCTAGTAGTTTATAACTCTATAATAAAATTGGTTTTTATCTTGGAACTGTTTTTCTAATTGTTACTGTTGTCATATCAAGGTTTGTTAATAAAATGCATTAGGGAGAGAGTTTAGCCAGATGCTGAGGGCTGATTTAGGTTGCAGCTCAGTTCAAGGTTGCTTTACTTGGTTTGCCTACCAAACCACTTAACATGTAGTCTAAAGGTTATACTACAGCTGAGAATACAGGTGAATGAATATAGTCCCCAGTACCTCTCTAGTTTTCTCTCTTATCATCTAAGGCTTGCTCTATCATACTTAGGTTCTTCTGTGTTCTGTTTTTTACTTTTTCATCAGCCCTAGCACAGGTCTGACTGTGGCTCATCAGGAAACATCTACTCCCCCTCCCTACCCCTTTACATAGCATAGGGGTTATCGGTAACTTTGAAGTCTGAAACATTTTTCTGGTGAAAGTATGTTTGAAAGCTTTTTTGAAAATCACTATTGGATGCCTTTACATTTTTTATGTGCTTTTTGATCTAGATTAGTTTATACTTCTGAATCAATCTGTGCTTATGTGTTTCGCAGAAAGCAGTCTATTTCTTTAAAATGTTTATATTCATTAACAAAAATGTCAAAACATTTCTAAACATTTTTGAATATTTGGAACACAGAATTCTCATTAGAATCACCAACAAAAAACCCCCACACAGGATGCCTACCATCATTTTTTAAAAACATTAGCTGCCATCAGAAAGTTCTGCTGGTAACTAACAGAGAACAACTGAAAATTCCAAAGTAACTTCCAGACATTCAGGTCGTTAGTTAGATTCTCATTTGCATGCCTAACTATGAAGGTTTGTGCCTCATTCAGTCTGCTGACCTCGCCTGCTTCTTCAGTCCTCTCTTGGACAACAGGACTGCACTCTCCTACTCTGCTCTTCTACCTTCAGAGAAAGGAGTTTTTGTTTTGTTTTACACTTACTTGTTGTTTTTAACTTTTTAAATTTATTTTCTGGCTCCTGCGACTTAGGGTTGACCTTTCAATGTTGTGGCCAAACATGTTTCTTGCTTTCTCTGCGCTATACAAACCATGGGGCACAGTCACAGGCGGTTTAGCACTGTTCACCAACTACTTTTAATTCCTTGGGATTCTTCCCATTTTATGAACTTCTAGAATATCATGCTTCTGATGGCTTCTTGTCATTTTCCTTGCCTGCCACCATCCTGTTGGGTGATGGAAACGTCCTCAACCACTGCCCGTTATTATTCCCATCTGCCAAGGCAGTGCTCCTGGGAGTTGTCTTTGATCCAGTTCCCCCCAAAGCATAGAGACTGGTATGCAGGAGTTTTATTGGAGAGTGCTCCCAGGATCAACACTTGTGAAGAAAGGAAGGAAGAGGGATGGAAAAGGAAGAAGAAGTTGAACTGATACACAGTTGCAGGAAAAGCCTCTGCCAATTCCATGGGCGGCTCTGGGGTTGGATGGCTTAGCAGAATTGTCTTACACGGGAATAATAGGATTGTATCAACTGGGCAGGGCAGGGACCAGTCACTGGATGTGACCTTGCACAATGTCATGAAGGAGCCTTGACCTTGGGAAAGGGGGCCCTCAGCTGAAATTCCTAGAGAGAGAGAGACTCAACTACCAACACTCTTAGAGTGAGGCATGTGTTCAGTCCCGGGGAAAGACTGGGCAGTGTAGCGCCTATAGGCATTACAGGAAGTCTCACTGTTACCATTTCCAACACTCCCTTTTGTTGATGAAACTTCTGACCAGCCATTTCTGCCTAAGATGTTTTCAAATTTTATCCCTATGCTACCTCTCACCCACCTCCCCAAATGGCTTTATTTGGCTTTTAGGTGATGCAAGAAACTAGCGACTTGAAGTGTTCATGATTCAAACATAAATCACATTCCCTTAAGATCTGAGTTAGGGAGTGTTTGATTAAAATGTCTAGTGTTGCACATAAATGCATTCTTTGCTAACCAGGGCCGCTGTCATGGGCCATCTTTGGAGTTTCAATTGCTTTAAAGTACTGACTCAATCCTTTTTTGTTAAGTAACAAGCCACCCTGAAACTTACTATATAACAAAAATATGTATAATTTCTTAAGTTTCTTTAGGTCAAGGGATAGATTAGGACAGTGATTTTCAACCTTCTTCATCTCATGGCACACATAAACTAATTACTAAAATTCTGCAGCATACCAAAAAAGTTTTTTTTGCCCATCTGACCAAAAAATAGGTGTAATTTTGATTCATTCACGTCAGGTGGCTATTGTTGTGTTGGCTGTTGTCATTTTTTTTTTAAATTTGACAATCTAAGAGAAAAGAGATGAGCGGTCCTGACTACATAGTCATGTTTTAAAAATTCTTGTAGAACACTGGTTGAAAATTGTTGGCCAGGAACATCCCACCCAGATCACTGGAAATTGGCTTAATGTCAGGTGGGGCAATGGGGTGAATTAGCTGAGTATCTGCCATTCTCCAGTGTCTTGGGCTTGCTCACATGGTGGTGCTTTCAGAGTTCCTAAGAGCAGCAAGAGAAGGCAAGCCCCAACACACAAGCACTTGTTATGTGTCCATTTTTGTGATGGTTGCTATCGTCCTATTAGTTAAAGCCAAGTCACATGGCCAAGATTAGAATTCTAGTCTAGTCGGGGACTACCCAAAGACCTGGGGATATGGAGGAGAATTATTAGGGGATTAGGGGCATTTTTGCTAACAATCTACCACAGGTACCATCCTCAGAGGATAAGACAGACATCTTCCTTCTTTGAGCAAGAATCTGGAGTTGTTGCCGAAACCAGTTTGGCTCAGTGGATGGAGCGTCGGTCTGCAGACTGAAAGGTCCCAGGTTCGATTCCGGTCAAGGGCATGTACGTTGGTTGCGGGCACATCCCCGGTGGGGGGTGTGCAGGAGGCAGCTGGTCGATGTTTCTCTCTCATCGATGTTTCTAGCTCTCTATCCCTCTCCCTTCCTTTCTGTAAAAAATCAATAAAATATATTAAAAAAAAAAAAAAGAACCTGGAGTTGCGATGTCCTGGAGCAAAATTACAAGGCCCTGAGACCCCTCCCTGTTTTTTCCTCGTGCCAACAGGAAACCTGGTGTGCAAGGTGGTTCTGCACATTAGATATGGTTTCTTGTAGAACTCTTACCTACTCAACTTGATCCTCTGATTCTCCAACGCCTAGGAAAATGTGAGCTATCAGTAAATGCGGAATTAATAAATGGATGAAGAGAATGAGTGAATGAAGGACATCACTGATAGATAGCAGTACTTGTTTTTATTTTTTAAATTTTTATTTATTTTTTTAAGTATATATTTTTAATTGATTTCAGAGAGGGAGTGGGGGAGAGAGATAGGAACATCAATGATGAGAGAGAATCATTGATTGGCTGCCTCCTGCACACGCCACACGGGATCAAACCCACAACCTGGGCATGTGCCCTGACAGGGAATTGAATTGTGACCTCCAAGTTCATAGGTCAACGTTCAACCACTGAGCCACACCAGCTGGGCTGCAAGTACTTTTTAAAAATTTTTTTTTAATTTTTTATTTTTTTATAGGACAGCACACAGTCCTTATTCTTGCCCTTTGGGTATGTTCCCACTGGTTTAAAAATGTCAGTATCTTGATTCTGATAATCGATAGAAAGTAGGGAAGGGAGGAGGGAGGTTAGCAGGGAAAAAGGGAGGGGTTTTTGCATAACTTTAGGAGCACTATTCACATGGAATATGGGAATATCCTGGGAATGGTGCCCTCTGAAGGTGTGCTGTGTGGGTGGGCCAGGACCACACTGTAGCTCTATGGTGGGCTCTTCTTCCTATTCCTTAGTTTCTTCATTGTCTTTTCCACACTGAAGTGAACTGTGTTTAAGCTTCTGAGCTGCATCTTCAGGCTATAACTATAAATACCATGCTTCCTAAGTGTTTTCCTGCTAAGGCATCAGATGAGGGAAACCGATTAGGGCTGGATATCTACTCACTGGCATCACTTCAGGCCTCCCCCTGCAGCGTGGTGGTCTCAGAACATACAGATCCATCCCAACAGATATCTCAGCTCTGTGTTGCTGCCTATGAGCTAAGTCTTTTGAAGACCCACACAGCTCCGTAGTTCATGGCAGCTCTTCATTGCAGGCCTGAACCCAATGCATTCAAATTTAAATGGAAAAAAACAAGTATATGTTGATGCACTGTTAGTTTGACAACTGATGCCACAAGCAAACACAGATGTTGATGTCAGTCACTGGTGCTGGCTCTGCTGCATTTTAAATACTTTCAGAGCCAATGAATAAAAATAAGATATCTCCTGTCTTTGTCCGCGGTATTGTTAACTTGGTTTGCCCCACCCCCTCCCAGCACCGGATAATATGTTTGGTTTTATTTAGCATTGCTGTATCAGGGATAGATGGGGAAATGAGAAGATCTGCAAATTTTTCTTTTTATTCTTTTCCAGCTTGCTTCTGTCTCTCTTCTGTATACTAATAATTTTAATTAGATTCTTGGAAGTGACAATCTGAATGGAGATTACTTAAAACTCATAAATTATATAGATGTAAGTTTTGAGACAGTCTGTTTTAAATTGGCTTTTTCTTAGGAAGTTGATTTAATAAGGTGTCACGTGAATGTTAGATAGCACAGACTCTGAAAGGACTACCCAAATTAAAATGTGCAGTGTTATCTGAATCCGACCAGAGGAATTATTTCTGAACCTGTGGTGACACATCAGTATGTACACCTACACCCTGATCAGCTTATGCAGCTTGGCTTAGGGTCAACAAGAGCCTCTTTCAGGTGCAAACAATTTTTTTAAAAGTTTTCTTTAATGATTGTTGTTTCCTGTAGCTGGGATTAGGAAGTACCAGGGTGACCTCAGAGTCTGTCAACTTCTATGGGACTTAGTTTTCTCATCCATTAAGTGTGGGGGTTGGACTCTGGGATGCTAAGGTGCCATGTGACTTTGTCATTCTATGAGCCTCAGGTCTATTCTAGCAGACAAGTGGCTAGGTCTCTGTAGATTTAGGGTTCAGGGAGCTACTCCTAAAGAGCTCCGCCATCCTGGTTCTCCAGGGCTGTCACTGCTGCTGAGGGTCAGGTCCTGTTGATGAAAAGGGGTCCCAGTGACAAGCGTCTCTAGGAGGAGCTTCTTTCACTTTCTGGACTCTGTACCCAATGAGATCCAGTGGTTGCATTTTATTAGAGGCCATTGGAACAGGGGCCATTGGAGTAATTGTCAGGACTTGGAAGCTTTCCCTAATTGTTTGGCAAAATTGCTTTTCTTTGTATTGCTTTGTGTGTTGCATTTTTTTGTGGTTACAGTGGGTTTCCTTTGGGCTGCAGGGTGCCTTGAGTGAATGTATGTCTCTGATAAACCAGATTCTTGGTCAAAATCAATTGCTGTTTATATGAAATCTAAACAGTAGGAATACCAACAGCAATAAAATATTTGATGTGGCTTTTTTGTGTTTGTGATCTATCTATCCTGTAGGTACTTTTTATATCTCTTTCAAGATATTATTTCTATCCCTGATTTTAAAAGTTCATGCATTCCTTGGTATCCACAGGGGATTAGGTTCCAGAACCTCCTGCGATACCAAAATCCACAGATGCTTAAGTCCCTTATATAAAAGGGTGTGCTCATAACCTACACATATCCTCCTGTCATCTCTATATTACTTATAATGCCTAATAATGTGAATGCTTTGTGGATAGTTGTTATAATGTACAGTTTAGGGAATAATGACAAGAAACTAGAGTCTCTACATGTTTAATACAGACTCAGCCTCCAGGCCTAGCTACATAGTACACATTAGCAACTATGCAACATTAAAAAAAAACAACAACTATGCTTTGTGGTTAGTTGAATCCATGGATGTGGAACACAAGGATACAGAGGTCCGACTGGAGTATATTTTCATTTCACAAAACTTGAAATACATAAAAATCTCAAAATACAAAATAAAACCATCCATAATCCTGTTATCTAAGATAAACCACATTTAACATTTTGATATGCACTTCTCAAATTTCTGCCTCCCTGTCTTTGTATCTCCCTTTTTATGTGTTTTTATCTCTTTCTCTCTTTAATGTGAGTACTTTCATTTACTATGTGGTGAAATACTTTTCTATTTAATAATATATTCTTCAACCTTAAATATTCAAGACCATAAGTTTAAATGGCTTCTTGCATTATACCTTCTGTGTATTATAATTCTCTAGGGCTTACTATCCTATCTAATAAAGAGGTAATATGCAAATTGACCATCACTCCAACACACAACATGGCCACCCCCATGTGGACACAAGATGGCCGCCACAAGATTGCCAGCAGGGAAGGGCAGTTAGGGGCAATCAGGCCAGCAGGGGAGGGCAGTTAGGGGTGACCAGGCCTGCAGGGGAGGGCAGTTGGGGGCGGCCAGGCCTGTAGAGGAGGGCAGTTGGGGGGGACCAGGCCTGCAGGGGAGGGCAGTTGGGGGTGAGACCAGGCTGGCAAGGGAGGGCTGTTAGGGGTGACCGAGCCAGCAGGGAGGGCAGTTGGGGGCAACCAGGCCTGCAGGGGAGGACAGTTAGGGGTGACCAGATTGGCAGGGGAGGGCAGTTAGGGGTGAACATGCTGATAGGGGAGGGCAGTTAGGGGAAATCGGGCCGGCAGGGGAGCAGTTAGGTGTCGATCAAGCTGGTAGGGGAGTGGTTAGGGGGTGATCAGGCAGGCAGGCAAGCGAGCGGTTGGGAGCCAGCAGTCCTGGATTGTGAGAGGACAGTCGGACATCCCTTGAGGGGTCCCAGATTGGAGAGGTTACAAGCTGGGCTGAAGGACACACACCCCCGTGCATGAATTTCATGCACCGGGCCTCTAGTTTCTAGAATAATTGTTGTGTTGACTATATACACATTTTTGTAAATATCTCTATTTTTCTTAAACATATAGAATTGTTAAATATAACAGATACTACTGTGTTAAGGTTCTTATGAAATATTGCTAAATAGTCCTCAAATATTGTGTGACTGTTCAAACTTCATAGTGTATATAAGTGCTTTTAGCCCAAGCAGGTCATCTTTATGATATTAGAGTTTTGAGTCTTCCTAATTTGGTGGCTAAATAATCTCTCTCTGTTGTTTTAATTTACATGATTCTTATTACTATGTGTTAAATGTTTTTCATATGTGTATTGTACATGTGCATATCTTCTTTTGTGAATTGCAAATTCATTCCCTTTGCCCATTTTTTAAATGTATTCATCTTTATCTTTTAAATTTTTAGGGCTTAAGAATATGTTCAGTTGTTTTCCAAGTGTGTCATTTACCTTTGAATTTTGTTTAGTGTTCCAGGGTTGACAGAAGATTTTTGATTAACATCAAATCTTTAAAATCTTCATCGTCACTGCTTTTTGTTTTTTTATTTCCCCCCATCACCATTTATCCATCCCCCTACACCCTCTTCCATCCACTCATCTGTCCCCTGCAATCTCCACAGTATTGTCCATGTCCATGGGTTCTTTCTCTCTCTTTTTTTCTTTTTCCTTTTTTTGCTCTATGCCTTTGCTTTTGTGATTAGAAAAGCATTCTTTACTGGTGGACTATTTTAATTTCTACATTGTTTTACAATTTAATTTTAAGCAATTCTTTATTTGTGCTTTAATTCTTATGGTGTGAGGTAGGGGTCTAATGTTATTTTTTTTCTTTAAATAGTTGATCAAACGTACCACAACTGTTTACTTAATAATCCTCATTTATTGCTAATTTAAAATGCCTTTTATCATTTTATATAATGATATACTTATATCATTAAATATAAGAAAAAGCTACTTATATTTAAGTCAGTAGTTCAGTTTTTGTAGTTTTGTACTATGCTTCCAACAACAGGCTATACAAATTTTGAACTGAACATTGTCCTTTATTTTTCTTCTTTAAACATTGCTTGACTCTTCTTCCTTATTGATTTTTCCAAAGGTGTTTCTATTAATTATATCAAATTTCAAAGATGTGTTTTTCACTGGAATTGCATTACATTTATAAGTAAGTAATTTTGAGAGCATTGATATCTTCACAAGAATATAGTATCTCTCTTTTGCAAGTCAACTTTCATATCCCTTAATAAAATTTTTAAGTTTATTTTCTTCTTATAGGCCTTATATATTTCTTTATAAATTTGTTACTGTGTATTTAAGTATATGGTTCTCTATTATAAGTAGAAAGTTCACTTAACTTTTCTAACTGGTCCTATTTAGGAAGGAGATTGACCTATGGCTTTATTTTTATTTTTTTTTTAATATATTTTATTGATTTTTTTACAGAGAGGAAGGGAGAGGGATAGAGAGCTAGAAACATCGATGATAGAGAAACATCGACCAGCTGCCTCCTGCACACCCCCTACCGGGGATGTGCCCGCAACCGATGTACATGCCCTTGACCGGAATCGAACCTGGGACCTTTCAGTCCGCAGACCGACGCTCTATCCACTGAGCCAAACCGGTTTCGGCAGTATGGCTTTATTTTTTAACTGCTTTCATATTAAGTGGAGGACATACTGAGGAGGGATTGTCTAAATGGCCCGGATGGGAACAATGGCTCATGGATGCCTCTTGTAAGAGGGAACAGTTGGACATGGATTCTTTCTTGTTTATCACTGTTCCTTACACAGCTCAGCATCATTCTGAATATCCCATAGAAACTCAGTAAAAACTTTTGTAAAAAGTGCTTGTTGGTTATTCAAATAATCCCTTTTGACGTCTGCCAATAATGAGACTTGGAAAAGAAGGATAGAGGAAAATACTGCTTTACACTCCATACACTTTGGAATATTGTAATATCTAAATCTCAATAGTCCAAACCCCTAACATTGAATGAGCACTATTAACTCCCTGGACTTTGGGCCAAACACTGAGCATGCATGAATGCATTTCATCTTCACAACACAGTTGTGAGTAGGTACTTCATTTTCTCCATTTTGAGGATAGGAAAGCCAAAATGAGAGAAGTCTAGCTACTTGCCCAGGTCACAGAGGCAGTAGAGGTGGAGACAGCCAGTGCAGTTCCATAGCTCTTGCTTCTAAGTGCTGAGCTGAATTACATGGATTCCTGTGTATATCCAAGAAACTCCATTCCAGTGAATCGTATGGCATTATATTGGCCATGGCACTATGACATGACATTGGTAAATAATATGACATTATTTGCTAATTTTCAAAAGTTGAACTTTGAATAGTTGGTATCTAAGGCTAAAAGTGTACCAAAGCAGAAGAATTATCCTCAGAGGAAAGGAGGTTTGGGTCCCCGTTCAAGGTTTCCTCTGACTCCCTATGTGACTTATTAGTCAGCTTCCCTGTCTGCCTCAGAGTCATCATATGAAAGATGAGGTGGGTTATGTAAACTTCAGGGAACTTTTCTGGAACTCTAACAACCTGTGATTATAACACAGCCTTCTGGGTGACCCATCTTTCATATGGGCATTCATTTGAGACCAACTAGATTTTCATGCTGAGCAGAAAGTACATGCTTTTAATAAGTCAGTTGCTTTAGCAAGCTTTTCTCTTCATTAAATTCCATTTTATTTTTATTAAATTTAAAAATAAATGCTCCTCTAAAACCAAATGCACACAAAATGAAAATTTCAGTATTTGCCAATTCATTGAATCATTGACTTTTAGAAGCAGAAAGGATATTAGAAATTGTCTAGCACAGATATGGAAACTGAAATGCAGGGATGGTGAATTACTTCCTGAGGTCACACAAAGACTAGCTGATAAAAATGTTATTTAAAACAATAATTGGCATCTAGCTACAGCCTAAATAATGTCAGTGATTTTCATGGTAAAAATATTTGGATAGCAACGATCTGAAAAATTTAAGAAATGTCTAGGAAAAAGGGCAAGAAAGGGGGGTTTGTGAATTTCAAAGTTTGAAGATTTTAAGAGTGATGTCCAAAAAACTGATTTGTAATACATTTGCCTGAGTATATTTTTAGTATATGAAGACTATGTCAAATCAGTAAAGAAAAAGATAAATGTGAAATTTAAATATAACACAAAACAAAACATTTAAGAAGGCATTTCATAAAAGAGCACAGTTCATTAAAAACTGTTAAACTTCTCTGATAATCAAATTCATGCCAATTAAAATAATTAGATGCCATTTTTCAATTTTGCAAACAAATCAAGATTAAAGTACAGAGCATGAAGGGGGAAAGACCTCACACTTTTTTTGGTGGCAGGGGGCATGGTTGGGCACTACTTTTTCAGCATAGCCATTTGTCAGTGTTCATCAAGTCTTAAAGTATTTCATGTCCTCTGAGCCAGCAATTTTCACTGCTGGAATTTATCTTTAGGATATCATGTCAATATATATACATAAAAGCCTAAGTGGCTGTTCGACCATTCGACCATTTGACCATTAGACTGGTCACTAGGACGTGCACTGACCACCAGGGGGCAGACGCTCAACGCAGAAGCTGCCCCCTGGTGGTCAGTGCACTCCCACAGAGGGAGTGCCACTCAGCTGATCAACGGGCACCAGACGCAGGGCTCACTGCTGGCTGCCGTAGCCTGGAAACCACAGCCAGTACCAAGCAGTAGCAGCGGCAGGTGCAGCGGGGCCGGGATGAGCAGGAGCGGCAGGTAGGAGCGGCAGGCGGCATTGGACTGCTGGTTTTGGCCCTATTTCTGCAGGCCACCCTGAGGGACCCACTGGTGCACAAATCCATGCACTGGGCGTCTAGTATATTATGTTTATCCACTTGTTTAAAGTAGAGGAAGATTAAAATGAACAATGTCCAGTTACAAGAAAATGGTCACATTTAACTTGTGTATAACCATATAGTTAAAAAATGTAGACTTTGAAATAATATTGTAGAAAATATGCAATAAAAGAGAAATGAATAGTTGATATATTATTCTCATGTATAAGAGCAAGCTGCAAATGGGGTGTTCAATAAGGTTTTTCTCTTTTGAAAAATTATAAAAATATTTGGAATTTTACTTTCTTTACTGGCTATACTATATAATAAAAGCCCAGTGACCAAACAGCAGAATGGCCAGAAAGACCAGTCGACCAGTTGCTATGACATGCAGTGACCACCAGGGTGAAAAAACTCAACTCAGGAGCTGTCCCCTGGGGGTCCCACAGTGGGAGCACCACTCGGCTGACCGGGATGAGCAGCACCCCCCAGAGCAGGCCATGCCCCCCACTAGTGCACCAATCCTGTGCACCTGGCCTCTAGTAGAATATAAATGATTTATAAATTTTTACCTATCTATATTTATTTTTCTATAATGATTATATATTATTTTCATAACCCAGAAAAAGTTATATGAATTATTCCCAAAGACATATAAATGGATTAAAGAGACTATAATTATTTTTCCTTATACCTTCTATTATATGCAGAGAGTTTGTTGATTAAAACCTTCTATGTCACTTTGCCATCTTCTAGTTAAAGGAAATTGAGTTTGAGTTCAAATCAAGGGTATAGATAGTCAATCCCAGAGTTTAAGCAATGTGATTGTGAATAAGTCCAAGTCCTCACTCCAAGGAGATTTTAACACCAATGGGCATAGCTCCCATAAGATGAAACTGATGGACTTGTGGGCAGAGAAGCAACTGTATGGGTATGAGTCCATGGATGTTATATGCAGCAAATTTGTACAAGGCTGTCCCTGGTTTAGGCTTAGAAATTTATAAGTTCATTAGAAAAATTTTTTTAAAGGAACTCAAATACATTTTGATTAACTTAATCCAAAATTGTATTATCTTTACATGTTCCTATCTTCTATTGTAATAAAATAGTTTGGGTCTGACAGTCATCTCCTGAAATGAAAACATGATTTAATGAAATGGCATTTTCCAAGCTTTAAGGGAAGCTAGTGTTTGGATTAGCCTGTTTAAATTAAATTGTTGCTTCCTTCTGCTTTTCTCAGTAAGCACACCCCGTGTCATTTCTTGCTTCACTGCATTGTGCATTGAGATTTGCTTTGGAAATGGCATGAGCGGCTTTTCAGCATTTTACCCTGATCTCACGGTGACACTGAGGCCTCTAATTGCTGTCACCCTAGTGGTGATCTTTGTGCTGATCCTGTATTAGGAAAGCAAGGTGATCTCATATGAACAACAAGCAATTCTTAATTACTCTGATGGAAAATTTTATTTCATCAAGAAAAAGAAAAATTGATATTTAACAACTCAGGGAAATTAAGAGCCTCCTACTTTCTGTTATACACTAGGGTCTGAATAATTAACATGATATGTCTGGCATCTCATATCGGGGACAGTCATCATCTCTTCTTTGCTCTGAGACCCACGGAAAGACAGAGCATGAGGATGAATCAATAGGTCTGCTTTCTACTAATGCTTCTTCCATCGCTGCAGAGAGTGACTTGTGAAGATGTCCTGAGATGAACTAAGTGGAGTAGGCTGTTGCTGGCTTAGAAGTTGCACCTGTAGTCTTACATTTAAACAATTAGTTCATTTATGACATCTTCAAGAGTCCACCTGCGTGGGCCCAGCAGTCTAGCAGCAGTGAAGAATGTTTTATGCCAATGAACCAACCACATGGGGTTAGGCATGTTAACTAGGTGAACAGCACCTAGTGATGTCTCTGCCTCTTACTGAGCTGGGAGGTCTACCTTCTCCTGCTGTTGGATGTTGGATCTCCTGGTTCTCAGGCTTTCAGACTCTAGGATTTAATACCAGTGACCCCCAGTTTCTCAGGCTTTCCGCCTTGGACTGGGAGTTACACCATTGGCTCCCCTGGTCCCCAGGCCTTTGGGCTTGAACTGAATTATACCATCAGATTTCCTGTTTCTCCAACTTGTAGATGGCAGATGGTGGGTTTTCCCAGCCTCCATAATGGTGTGAGCCAACACCTACTAGTATAATGAATCTCCTGCTATCTCTGTCTCTATATATACTATTGGTTCTGTTTCACTGGAGAACCCTAATACAACTTCTGTATAATGGAAATGATATTATTTATTTCATCACAATTTTTGAGGATTAAATTAAGTTATATATTACATGTAAAAACCTTGGGGATTGTAAACACTTAAAATATTAGCTATTATTCTTAACTGGTAAGTTATGCCATTTGATTTCCTGTGACTGTGGTTTAGCTACACCATCTTTAGTATGGGGGATGGTCTTTGCATGCACATGTGTTTTTATATAACACTAGAGGCCCAGTGCATGAATTCATGCACCAGTGGGGTCCCTCGGTCTGGCCTGTGGGATCGGGCTGAAACTGGCTCTCATACATCCCCCAAGGGGTCCTGGATTATGAGAGGTTGCAGGCCAGGCTGAGGGACTCCACTGGTGCATGATCGGGGCTGGGGAGGGACATGGGAGGTTGGCCAGCCTGGGAAGGACTGCTGGAGGGCTCCAGGGCATGTTCGATCCATCTCACTCAGTCCCGATCTACTGAACCCCAGCAGCAAGCTAACCTACTGGTCAGAGCATCTGTCCCTTGGTGGTCAGTGGACATCATAGCAAGCGATTGAGTGGCCTTAGCATATCATTAGCATATTACGCTTTGATTGGTTGAATGGCCGACCAGTCGACCAGACACTTAGCATATTAGGCTTTTATTATATAGGATTTCAATCTAGTTCTTGCTATACGTTGACATATGGTAAAACATTATATTATTGATTTCAGAATCCTATTATGTACCAAATAATGAACCAGAGTGTAGGGAAGAGTGAAATATAAAAGAAGAAAAATCTTGAATTATCTACTAGGACTCCCTCCCTTATCTTCATTGAAAGTAGTGGAGTTGTGGACCTCCCTCTTTTTTATCCTTAAAGAGACTTTGACATCACAAAATCTAATAATGGGCTGGACACTGCTGATGGGGATTTTAGTTTTTCCTGTTGCAGGCATACCTTGGGGATATTGCAGGTTTGTTTTCAGACCACAGCAATGAAGTGAGTCATAATTGTCTTTTTGCTGGTGGAGGTATTTACCTTCAATTTGTAAAAAATACATCTGTGAAGCACAGTAAAGCAAAGCACAGGAAAACAAGATATCCCTGTATATGCATGAATCACAGATTTAAACCCTGAGGATATAACAGTTAATAAGACAGAAAAGGTGATCTTTGCTCTCATGGAATTTTGTTCTCTTGGAGGCATATAGTGAACAAACAAATATATGGTGTGTGTGTGTGTGTGTGTGTGTGTGTGTGAATGAAAATTTTGAGTCATGATAAGACCTTAACAAAATCAACCTGAGTAATAGAGAAATGATTGGGCCAGAGTTGGAGTAAGCTCTACTTTAGCAAGGAGATCACAGAAGGCTTCAAGGAGGAATTGATGTTTCAGTTGTGCTTTGAGGGGTGCATAGGAGCTGGCCACATGAAAACAAGGGGAGAGCTCTTACATTGTAGAATTTTAGCAGGAAGTTAGACTTTGGAGTTAAAGATATGGTATCCAAATCCAAATCCACTTGTTACTACCTGGCCATGGACAAGTTATTGAATTTTACTATGCCTAAGTCTACTTATCTGAAAAATAGATATGTTGTAAAGATTAAGTGAAATATGTTTCTTAAATTGCTTGATAGGGTGCCTTGCTCAAGAAACATTAGCTGCCGTTGACATTTGCAGAGGTTTTACAATGAGAGAAAGGGAAAAATCCTCCATATCCTTGATTTACTGTGGGCCATAGAGAAGAAAAGTTTTCTTTTACCCCCTCTCTAGAGAAATAGAGGTCTTGGGGTTTCTGATGCTTCCCAACTACCCCTCTGATTTGACTGGTGGGATTTCCAGACATTCACTGGGCCATGGTTCACTAGTAGAGGCTAGATTTCTTCTCTGTTCTGCAGGGATGGGCTGTGCTCTTTTGAATTGGCCAACACCCCTCCATCCTCAACTCCTGCCCCAGGCTCTTCTTTGAAGGAAGTCAGGCAGGACATGCCCTCAGGCCATCCATTCTTTAACTTTTGTATTTGTAACTGGTTGGTTTATTCTTTTCAAGGCAGTTTCTGATATCTAGAACTAGCTGTCCAATATGGAAGCTATTCACATGGCTATTGATAGCATTGAAAAGTGATTAGTCTACTTTGAATATGTGCTATAAACAGATTTTGATCAATTAGTGTGAAAATATCTCAACAATTTTTATATTACATTTTGTGATAATATTTTGGACAAATTGAGTTAAGTCAAATACATAATTAAAAATTTTACCTTTACTTTTTAAAAAGTGGTTACTAGAAAAATGAAAATTATATAGGTGGCTCAGATTTTAGGTTCATTTTACATTTTCTTTGGATAGTGCTGGTCTAGAAGTATGAGGAGAGTAGGAGATTCCATTTACCCTTAGATCTAAGCCATAGTCTTCAATCTAGTTATGAATGAATCTATTAATTTGATTCCTTTTGGGTAATGCTGCTTCTTTGTTTTCTAGACTAGTTAAAAACCAAAAGCAGAAGAGTGAACTTCAGGCTGCTTCTCTCCATTATGTTTGAGGTACATCTAGTGACATCAAGTGTACTGTAATTCAGTTCTGGCACTGACCATCTGGAATTAGCACAGATTCAAAGGCACAGTTCACAACAGAATGCCCTTACTTCAGACCAACTGGCTACAAACCTGTTTTTTTTTTTGGTGTGTGTGTGTGTGTGTTTAATTGATTTCAGAGAGGAAGGGAGAGAGAAGGAGAGAGAGACTGAAACATCAATGATGAGAGAAAATCATTGATGGCTGCCTCCTGCACACCCCCTACTGGGGATCGAGACCCCAACTCGGGCATGTGCCCTGACCTGGAATCAAACCCTGACTTGGTTCTTAAATTGATGTTCAACCACTGAACCACACTGGCTGGGCCATACCTGGGGGTTTTATGGCCTTCTTTGAGTTTAATAATTCATTAGAACATGTAACAGAACTCAGAAAATTTTATTTTTATCATTGTTATAGTTGTATGATAAAGGATACAAGTCAGGAACAGACAAGAACACATAGGGGGAAGTTTGAGAGAGTCCAAGATCCAAAGTGTCCATGCCCTCTCCTTATGGAGTCAGGGTGTGCCACTCTCCTGCCACCAGGAAGGTCCACTGAACTTGGTGGCCAGAGTTTTTATTGGGGTTTTATGATGTAGGCATGAATGACAGAATCATTGGCTCTGTGAGTGAACTTAAACTCCAGCCCACCTTTCTCTGGAGGTCAGGTTGGCTCCAAGCTCCAACCTCCTAATCACATGGTTGGTCTTGTGACTAGGCCCCATCCTGAAATTGTCTAGGGAACCACCAAGTGTCACCTCATTAACATAAACTCAGTTGTGATCCAGGGGCTCATGAATAACAGAGACACTTCTGTTACTTGGGAAATCCCAAGAGTTTTAGAAACTCTTGTGTTAGGAACCCAGGACAAAGACCAGGCATCTTGTTTGTTATACAACAAACTGAAAGTCCAGTGCTGAAAGAGTAAAGAGACTGATTCAACATCCAACCTGTATTTTTTGAGCTGCCAGGTATTGTTCTAGAAGCTTGAAATATATTGTGAACACTTAACATCCCTGCCCTCTTGAAACTTATATTCTAGCAGGGGTAGAGACAAACAATAACCGAACAAAACACACCCTAATAAATAAATCAATTATAGAAGATATTAGAAGGTGGTGTAATGAGAGAAAGCAAAAATAGGGCAGGGATTTTCCGACAGAAATGGTGGGAGTGGCAATGCTGGGTTGTAATTTGAAACATGGGGTTCAGAGTCAGTCTTGGAAGAGCGTGGCATTGAGTCAAAGACTTGAAGGAAGTGAGGCAGTTGGCTCTGCAAAAATCTTGAGGAAGAACATTCCTGACCTAGAAAGCCAGTGCAAAGGCCTGAAAGCAGAAATGTCCCTGGTCTGGTCAGGACACCGCCAGGAGAAAAACAGAGGTAGCAAGGGGCCAGATCATGGAGGGCCATGTAGACCATTGGGTTTTATTCTGAGTGAACTCTTCCACTGGAGAATTTGAGTAGAGAAGTAACATGAACTGACTTATTTTTAAATGGATTCACTCAGGTTGCGTTGGTAAAAACACTATGGCCAGCAAGGATAGAAGAAGAGACACTTGCTTTGAGGCAATCCTCATTAAGCCAGGAGATGATGGTTGTGCAGAGTAGGGTGGAGCAGCTGGTGACAATGGCCAGACTGGATATGTTTTGAAGGTAGAATTAATAGGATTCCCTCAAACAGTGGACAGTGAGGGACTGAGTTGTTGAGGTGAGACTGGGAACTGGGTGTCTTCTCGGCTATGGGGAGGAGTTTGGATTTTATCCTGAGCCCTGTGTGAAGCCACTCATGAGTATAAGCAAATGAGTTCCCAGTCTAGTATTTTACAGACATAACTCTGGAAAAAGTGTGGGAAAGAGGAAGAGAGTGGAGGATTCTGGTGGTGCGGTGGCCAAAAAACTCCTTTTAAGTATTAAGTGCTCCTACTTGGAGGACCCAAACCAATTCGTGTTGAATAAATTGAAACACCCCCACATGCTCTATTCAGTAGTGCTTTTTACTATATAAATTTTAAAGGAGTTTATTAATTTTACTTTTGAAGTTATTTGGCATAGTTTACACATTTAATTAATGAATTACTTTGATTTCTCAGCACTCATGATGAATAGCCAGGGTAAGTGAGAAAAATGGAAGAATATGATTATATTTTTGCAGATGTACATTTTTATCCTTTAAGAAATTGATATAATAGTACATTTTGTAGACAAATCAACACACAATATTGATTGTGTAGTTTTCTTTTTGTATTTTTTAGCACATGCTTTTTTTTTTCACATCTTAAAGATTTTTATAGACTCCTAAAAAGCTTATAGGCTCATAAGCCTAATAGATTAAATGACCCTTGATGCCAGGATAACTGGAAGCTGTTATCTGAGAGGGACCTTTTAAAATGATCTGGTTCACGCTGGCTTCATGAAAGCAGGATTTTAGGGAAGCCCAAGTATAGACAGTGTCCTAGCTTTTGTTATATAATTTCTACTTTTTAAAAATTTATTTATTTAGCAAAAGTCACCTTGTGTCTCTTGGACACACTGATCTTGGATTTTCTGGGAATTGATGAGTCTGAATTGGTTACAATATAATATGTTCATGTCACTATGGAACTGTTTTGCACCCTGGTTCAGCGAGAATGTGTAGAGAATTATTAGGAGGCTTCAGAAAAATACAAAGCATTGATTTTGTTTTTACCACCTTTTTGTTTTCCTGGTAACCTGGCATTGGATTACATATATTGAATTCAAAGCGATTTCTAGTCCTAGCTATATTAGTACATATATAGGGCCAGATGTTAAATGTGAAGTAAATAATTTTAAAGGGACACTGCTTATTTTAACTTTGAAACCACTTTCAGTTATTATAAAACAGGGCCAGAGGTTTTACAGTGAATCTGGGAAGAAATGTCTTCCCCAGTCAACTGAGTAAGTGCTTATGTGATTAAATGTTCTGCTATTCTGTGTGCCACAGAAGAAAGAAAATATCAGTTAAAAAATCAAACTAGCAATCTCTAAAGATCAAATATTTTCCCATTATTGTCAGCATTCTCTGGCTAGGACCATTTATAAACACTTAGTTCCTTTGCAGGGAAACTCATCCATGTCTGCCTTAGGTATCCTTAATTCATTTAAACTTTTGAATATTTCAATTTATCTGATTTGTAGCCTTTTCCTGAGTGGGATGCCTCATTCCACTTTTAAATGAATACAGTTCATCAAATTTGATTGTTACCTTGTGCTCATTTGCTCTGGAGTCCTTGCTAGTAATGAAACCAAAGGCTTTTCAGGCTGGATATCTGAATGACAAACGATGACACCTTTTTCTTTCTTACCTTGCTTCCAGCCGCCAGCCTCTTCACAAAGACATTCTCTCTCCCAGTTCTTCTGGGACATCACTTTTATAGCTTAACAGTCGGCATTGCAGTTGCGCCCATTGTCTGATCAACTTGCATTTTGCATTGACAGTTGTCCATAACAAGTGTTTTACTTTCTTCACTTATTATATCAGTGGAGTTGGTAACCAGATGATTTTTTGCTTTTGCTTTGGTTTTTAATACACCATAAAAATGGACGACAAGAGATAGTGATGAAATATGGGCTGTAGATTTAGAATTTTCAATCTGTAGCTTTTCCCTCCTCTGGGTACTTTGGACAAGTTAATTTATTTCTCTTTGTCTTCATGAGCGACTGGTCTGTAAGTGACAAGTTGCTATTATTTAGTCATTCAATGTGTATTTATTGAGAACTGTGTGCCAGGCAGTGTTCTAGGCACTGGGCATATAAGACAGTAAAAGACTTCCTGCCATCTTGCATCCTCCCTTATAGTAAGTCTTGAATGAGACAGGGCCTAAGACTGTCTGGTACGTAATAGTTCCTAAATACAACGCTGCTTCCTTCCCTTCACAGTAAGGGATTTGCTTACTGAAGGTATATTTTTAATTCTCTTACTATCTTATTTTATTTTATTTTTTGTTTGTTGGTTTTCTTTCAAGTCTCAAAAGGGCACTTGTGGTGATGTCATAGTTTTTAAACCTGAGAGTCCCTAACAAGTACAAGGAGAGCAAATGATCAAGGGAGATTTCTGGGCAGCACGCTAAGTCAGATGTCCAAGATTCTGTTTGCGAGAGAGCTGAAACCTGCATCTGCAGGCGTGATGTTTTCTGAAAGCCTCGTGTTTTGAAGTGCTCAGTCTCCCTGGCGTGGGCTGGGATGAAACACTCTGTCTCTAATTAGAGTAAGGCTTGCTCTGCTGAGAACTTCCATCTATTGGGGGGAAGGCAGTTCACATTGTTCAGGGGACCATCTTCAGCCATGTCTTTGACCAAGGGAAAAAAGTGACAGAGAAGTTTTGCAGAGAGAGGGTCTGCTTTGAGGCAAAGTATGTTAACCAAGAAGTTGGGGGATGAATGAGAGGCAAATGCAAAGGCTTAGGAAAGCTTTGATTTGGCATATGCTATAAATAAGATATATTTCTAAAACTCCACAATCTATATTCTTTTTCTCCCAGATATGTCACTTTCTTATTGTAAGTAAGTCCTTTTCCTAGTCTGATGTCTGGTGGACTTTGAGTATATTCTGTACCCTTCATCAGCATAAATGCAAGCAGCAAGGGTCCCGCTTTATAGAATGGAGGAATGGTGTGAACAATGGCTGACATTCTGGAATGCTTAGTTACCATGTGGGGTTTTCTTCTGTTTACCTTTTACATTTTTTACCTTATTTAATCCTCACAATAAATAGTTTCCCTGTTTAAGACAGAAATAGAGAGGTTAACTAATTTGCCCAAGGCTATTGAGTCAATAAATAGAACCAGGATTAAAAGCAGCCCAGTCTGAGTCCAGAGGCTACTTTTCCCACCCAATGAGATAAGCAGTGGCTAATTCTGTAAGAATTAGAACACACTGACTGACTTAGAATGGATGTAGAAGTTCTGTATGGGGTTTACTCTCATTTTCTTCTAATTTCTCTTTGCCTTTTACCACACACGTGTGCGTGCACACAGACACACACACATACACCCCCCCCAAACACACACACAGAAATACGTACTTTCAAACACACGTTTTCTAGAGCTTTGATTAGTCATCAGCTGAAGATAAATGGGTACAGCAAGTGGCTGGGGCTGCTGAGAGAACAGTCCGAATCTCAACCTTGAAGAGTAGAAAGAAGGAAAAAAGATGAGGTCAGAACAGAGACAACCTGCTGTTGACCAACAGATTCTGCATCACAGATGTGTGGTTTGGCTGGAGACAAAATGAATGAAACAGTCTTGGAGCTGGGTGAATTGTGCAGGACTGCCTTTAGGAGACCTTATGTTTGCCTGAGGGGAAATCCCTAGGGTCCCCTAAAGAGCTTGATGTTTATTAAATAAGACTTTTGAGTTCCCTTGAGCCCCTTGAACGAAGGCCGTGGCAGAGGGAATAGATTAGTTGTAAACACACATGTCTACAGGTATGTGCACATGCCTTTGGGGTCTTGAGGGACCTCAATCCTGCAGAACAGAGGCAGACACTGCCTTTCATTCAGAATTTTCTTTCTCATGGAAACACTCAGTTTGGCTGACTGTGTGGAGTTGAAAACAGGGAATATCTCTGTCCACTTGGCAAGAATAGAAGGCCTTGGAATGTGGAAACAGATGTGTTTGTTTTTCAAGCCCTTTGAATGGTTTGCTGCATGGAACGTTCTTACACACCGTACCTTTCAGATGTGGCGAGGGCTTCTAGAGGCTGTCAGCACCACTTAAAAATCTCAAGGAGTGGAACCTTGGAGTATCATTGTTGGCACCTCACTCTAATGGTGCTACTCTGGGAGGAGGGGCCAGGAGGGAGACAACTTGGAGAGTAAAATCTGTATATTTAAGTCTGGCAAGTCCTACCTAACCTTTCATGAAGTTGTATAACTGGATGTTATTTAATTAGCCAGTTCTTCTGCACATAGGGTTGCATGGCAGATGTTTATTATGAAAGGTTTTATAATTAGACTTTTTTTTTGCAGTATTACTTGGAAAGTTTTAGACTCTTTCTTCAAATGACTGTGATACTGTAGCTTGGGAATTACTGGTTAAGGGCCAGAGAATATATTGGGAAATATGGACTTTGGAGATAGAAAATCAGGGTTTCATCGCAACTTGGCTATTTCCTGTCTGTGTGACCCTGTTTGGGAAAGTGATTTAATCTTTCTGAGCTTCTTTCAGGTCATTGTACATTTTCAAAAGATAAACTATGTGGGCACAATGCCTAACTCAGAGATGATACTCTCTCTAGAGTCATTTTCTTCCCTTTTCTTGGATACGTAGGTACTAAAAAATAGTTATGGTGTTGTCAGGGACAACATGGTCAATTAAATTGAAGGGACAAAATCATTTTTCTGCTCAAAGTAGCATGTTCATCTCACACCCTAAGTAGCTTACTTACACTTGGTCACTCCCCAGCAGTTTTATTTAAGTAGCCTGATGCCAAGGGTATACTGATAGTTATTCCAACATACAGCATTGTGCTAAATTAAATAAGAAGAAAACTCAAAGGAAACTGGCTCTACACTAATATTTGTGCATATGATTTTTCCTCTGGGGCTTTCTTATTTAATAGAGATGGCAAATTTCAGGGGTTTAAGAAGGCCTTGTAAGCAGAGGAAGGTTTTAGAATTGGTATACTTGGTGTTTGAGGATGTTGGATGAACTTTAGAGTTCTTCCTTCTCTCCAAATGGAGTAGTGAGGTTGGATTCTCAGAGGCTACAGTTAGAGGCAAAAGAATTAGAAAGCCACACAATGGGGCTGATCTAAGAGCAGTGAGTCTATTATTGCTGCTCCAGGGGCTCCATAAGTATTCTGCTACTAAAATGGATTGATATTGATCTTTTCCTAATTTGCGTAAAAGTATACTAATAAACAGAATGTGTTTATGTGGAAGATTTGCTTCCATTTGTTTTCTTAATGTTGGCACCTGCTATTTCTTATCTCATATAGAGCCTGGTATTCCGCACAGTGTGATTTGACTATAATATCTCAGTAGTTTGTGATGAGTTTTAAAGAGCCTACAACATTAAGATTTGCTTCTGGAGGTATTTGAAAATCATTGTCCCATATCTGAGCCTGAAGGTGCCTTAAACAGCATCTCCAAGTAGGAGAGATTCTTAGCACTATCTCACTTGCCCCATGGATAATACCAGGCACACTTTTTCTCTTTGCTCATTCTGACAACTGGAAGCCCTACTTATCCTGCTTGCTTAAAAGATGACAAACATGTCTCCCATCGTAAAGACACTAAGTACTCGAAGAGCTAACCTTATTTTCAGCCCTCCCATCTTATGTAGTCTAGGTTTGCCTCAGATCTTAGAACATCAGTATGGTTAAGAGGTTGAGAGTGTGGCTTGGAATTAGAGTGCCTTGGTTTTATTTATTTATTTAGTTAGTTAGTTTTTAAAATCTTTATTGTTGAAACTATTACATATGTCCCCTATTTCCCCCGTTGACCTCTCCCAGCCTGCCCCCGCCCCCCATCTCCCATCCATCCAAGGCCTTCACCACCTTATTGTCTGTGTCCATAGGTTATGCATATATGCATATAAATTCATAAGTTGTTCTCTTCCTACCTGCCTTTGACCCTCCCCTCTCCCCCCCCCCCCTCCGCCCCCGCCGCCTTCCCTCTGAGGTTTGACAGTCTGTTCGGTGCTTCTATGTCTCTGGATCTACTTTTGTTCATATGTTGTTCATTAGATTTTACATATAAGTGAGATCATGTGATACTTATCTTTCTCTGACTGGCTTATTTTGCTTAGCATGATGCTCTCCAGATCCATCCATGCTGTTGCAAATGGTAAGAGTTCTTTCTTTTTTACAGCTGCGTAGTATTCCATCTAGAGTGCCTTGGTTTTAAATCCTGCCCCATCACTTATTCTCTGTGCAATTTCATTATTTGCAAAATACAAATAATACCTATCTAGTAAGTTTGTTGTGAACATTGAGTAAATACATTAAGAAACGAGGATGTATGCTCTATCTGGGGAAGGGATTGAGTCTGGTTTGAACATTGCTATAACCTCAGTGCCCATAGCAGATACTCAATAAATATTACTTAAGGGAATTAATGAATAATATGCGGTAAGCAATATTTCTGGCATGTATTGATCTTTCAATAAAGGATGTAAGGATAGTAGTAATGATAATAGTTGTATCATTAGCATCAAGTAACTATATATGCCCAAATAACAACTACAAAGAACCTTTTTGTAGCAGAAAGGAGGACCGGATACCTTTAAAATGGCATCTCCCAAAGCAGCCTCCTATCACCCAAAGGCCTTTTCTATCACCAGTGTGGCTTTGGATAGGTCTCTAGCCAACTGTTATTTTATCAGGCAGAAACTTGAGGATGACCTGACTTCTGCTATCTCTTTAGCCTTATGTTTCAGACTGTTGAGGATGGATCTCGAAAGCAGCAGGTAGCAGCAGGTAGCTCATGAACTCAGATGTCTGGATTCAAAGCTTGATTTTAAGAGGGGAGAAGATGGGAAGCTCTTAGCATCCTCAGCTCAATAGGTGCCTGAATGAGGTGATCACTCGGAGAGCATTTCTGCTTTCTTCCTTGTAGAACGGGTATCTTTGAATGAAACTATTTGGCCCTCTTTCAGGACTGGCGCCTTTGATGTCTGGGTAGAGTCTCTCTTATCCCTGATGGCCCAGTTTGTTTCACCACAACTAGCAGGTGTTCATCATGCTGCCCAGTTGGATAGCAGAAGCTGATGAGAAGCAAAGACAATTGGAAGCCACAGTCTTCTCATTATCAGGAGAATGGGATTGCCTTGTCGCCAATATAGACAGACGTGAATGAATTTAAACTGGCAACTAAGGTATCTTTATCAAGGCTTGGTCTATTAACTTGTTTAGCTTCGTATTGGAAGACATTAGAGTCTCTACCATGGCAGATGATGAACTTCTGGATAGCTGATGTGGCTAATAGCCAAATGGCATACAATAATCGAGTCAATAAATGTGGGATTTATTAAACACAAGTGTAATGGCCTGGAATAGAAACTGAATGCTTATAAATTACTCCAGTGTTATTTGAAAGAAAGAACAATATAAGTTGAAATATTGAACTTGATACATCACCGTTCTCTCACTATGATTGTCCTATATAGAATAACATCTGGATTTGATGTAAAATTCTTAGCTCAATTGCATCTTCCCCTTCCCTCTCTCCCCACTACCACCAGCTCCAGAACTCTGACTTGTATCCTGTTTTCTTTGTAAACATCAATATTTTATTGTGTAAGAGCATTCTTGGGCCTGAAAGTCCTTGGCATTTTCTATGAGGAATATAACACAGTGACAATTCTTTATATGGTTGGGAGATATAAAAAATGACAGACTAAAGATAGGTGGTTAAGTTGTAACAAAACCCAGCACATAAAGCTTGGCAAAGATTTATACAGAGAAACAGAAGTACTGTTCACGCCAGAGAAATCAGTAAAGAGGAGCTGGAAGAGGAATGAGGAACGTATGCTTCAGAGCCGTAATGAGACATGGCTGCCTCCGGCAACATCAGGAAGGAATAGCATGCCCTAATTTTGTTGTTTCGGAAGCAAAACATTTCTTTTTCTGTTGATTATTCAGAATATGTGCCATTAGCCATATGTGTACATCTTTAGTCAGCAGTAAGGCTGTAGCCCACATTTCACTAACATGTGTTTTACTTTCTGCTGAAATTCACAATACCCGAAAATATGCCCCTGACAATTTTATCTGGCTTGCTCTTACTTCATTTCCACATCTTCCATTTAGAACATTTTCTTCCATTTATAACATCAAAGCTTTCGGAACTCTCTTTTCCAAGGCATTCTCCCTCTCTTTATCTCTCTACTGTTGACATTGTAGGCTGCTCTTTGCCAGTTTGGTAGAAGATGACTTGGAGCCTCTCAACACCTGGCAGTTATGTTAAATGCATGTCTGGTCTCATCACCTTGGAGGTAGATAATAAACCTTAATCATCTCCAGCACTTGGCAAATCATTTTTGGTAATCATCACAAGAATCTTTGAGTGGATTACTTAGGGATGATCTGGAGACTGAATGTCTTGAGATTTTAAAGAAGGATTCAGAGGGTATAATTTCCAGTATGGCTTGGGTCTGTTTCTTGAATGTAAGAGAGAAAAGTACAGATAGGAACTAATTTTGGTCTATTGCAGCTTGAAAATTTTGGGAATTTGTGGTTGGATACACATGAATGTCAATAAGTGCAACACATCTAATGAGGGAGGTAATGATTTTCAGGTTGAGTACTTGTGTAATTGTTCAGTGTTGAGCCAAAGAAGATGCCAGATCCTCAGATTGCGAGCCTTAGTGGATAAGGTCAGACCTTGATGCATAAAGTCAATGCATGGCATCACAGCCATATGCTATCAAGGGCTAACCAATGGGGTCAGAATGTAATACACCAGCTCACAGACAGAATGATTATTATGAGTAAACACAGTTAGGGAAGGTTTCCTGGAGGAAGTAGCATTTAATCTGAGGTTTGTAAACAGTAACACTATTTCAGTTGTTCTATTGCTTCACATTTTAGTAATATATTTCTATAAAAACTCACCCTCAACTACTAAGGCTTAATGACTGGCTTTCCCAGCCTTGCTCGCATCCTCTAATCTATGATTCTGTAGCTAGGTTCAACCAATTAATCTAGGTGCTATTGAATAGGGAATAAGTAAATCTCTATTACCTGTTATGAAATATAAAAAGAGAGTGGAGGTAATTTTAAAGAGGCTTCTTTTAGGCAAAACAGAAGAAAATCTAAGCTGGGGAAAATGTGGAACTACCTCCTTCCAGTAGCTATTGGATTTAAAGTAGTCAGGGATCTAAATAGCAAACTTTTGGAATCATAGATTAGAGGATGTGAGCAAGGCTGGGAAAGCCAGTCATTAAGCCTTAGTAGTTGAGGGTGAGTTTTTGTGAGGGTTGACATTTCTAGGAGATCAGGACCTTGCTGCTCAAAGTGTGGTCTTGGACAGGTAGGATCAGTGTCATTGGGGAGTTCATTAGAAATCCAGAATCTTAGGGACCTTCCAGACCTCCTGAAGCAGAAGACACGTTAACAAGACTCCCAGGTCGTTTGTTGGCACTTCAACATTTGAGAAGCACTGATGTATGAGGTAGCAGCATTCTCAGTTGGGCAGCCCATTGTAATGCAGTGATACCCAACTGACTAACAATCATCAGAATTAGAGACACATGGATTACATACTTTTTAGAGCAGTAACTCAGATCTGGTGAAATAGAAGTTGGCTGCTGGGATGCTGGGAGGTTGTAGAGATACCCTACAGTGTCTACATTTCAGACATTCTCATAATCCAGGCTTGAATGCTATTGATGGTTATGAGACCACAGCAATAATTCTTAATGCTGACAGTTCATTAGAATCCCTTGTAGTGTTTTTTTTTTTTTTAATCCCAATGCTAGGGCCAGACCTCCAGAGATACTAATTGGTTTGGGTTGAAGTTTATACATGAGTATTCTTTGAGCAGCATTATTAAGATATAATTTACGTTCCTCAAAGTTTATCCATTCATGATTATTTTTTAAAGTTGATTCTAATGTAAAGCCAGGCTTGAGAGCCAGGGAAGAAGACTAGCTGGAGGCTGTTACACTCTCCAGATGGAAGACACAAGAGAATTGGAATTTGGCAGAGTCTGAGTGAAGATGTGTGTGGATATATGAGGCAGTGATGCAGGGAAGAGTTTAGAGAATTCTCTGAGGCTGAAGTAACAGGATTTAATGATTAATTTGGCATGGGGTAGACAAGTGATTCAGGACAAGTCTAGGATTATGTCAATTTTATTTGACTGACTGGGTAAATACACCTGTAGACTCCCTTACTTCTTTCCTATATGGGGTCGCTTTTCAACCCGCAATTAGGGAGACAACATGATGTATGGAGTATTTAGACCTGTATGTTAGCTGCAGTATGACTAAATTCAACAGGAGCAGCAACAGTTATACCATCCCAAAGAAATTCCTAAACACATGAGCTTAGTACCTTTTAAAGCTGCAATTAAAGATAATCTCCTTTTTTATCTATCCATTGTGTGTTGTATAAAACCTTCCAAGTACCTTCTTGTACCTTCCCTCAAGGTGAGTTAAGATGTCTAGTACCTGTGCTGTTCCAGTGTGAAAGCTCATTTACATGTGCCTGTTTTTATTATAATGTCATGAGCAAGAGGAGGGAGCTTAGTCTTTGCCAAGGTCTCAACTCTACAGTATTTTTTGGCTCACTTCACTCTTAAACTCCTAGCAATCTAAATTCCCTGCTGTGTTCTTCTGATCTTACTAATTTCCTATGATGGTTCATTTCCTACAGAGTTCAGAAGAAACATGGTTATTGAGAACTAAGAGGAGAGAAGCCTGGTCCTAGAACAAGTTTGAATCTATTAGAATCCCTGATCATATCTCTCTTGGGTTCTTAGTGATTCTTGAAGAAGTTTCATGAACACAGAAACAACTGAAGTCTTAAACGGTTAACTATAGATGACTAAACAGTTTTCCAGAGTCTAAAGGAAATTTTATTGACTCCTAATGCTTATGGGTTTGGCTTTGGGAACAGGCCTTTATTCTCTGTATGTGGTCAGCACAGCTAACAGGAAGAAGTTTGGAAGCAACCTCAACTCATCCCCACTTTTAGCCTCATGCGTGGATGTATAGACGCCATCAACCAGAAATGGGCTGATCCTACATGACAGGATATCTTATTCCGAGCTGGATCTAGTTGAGTTTTTTCCTCAGCTGCCCCTCATTGGCTCCCAGATACCTTAATGATACGCATAAACAAGGTGTGGGACACTGATTATTTCACACCTGCCACAGTAGGCAGGGGCTCATGCATAAGATGACCTAGAAATGGTATATGTGCTAGGAAGCATGGATATTCATAGGCTGAATTACATTGTAGAAAGACAATAAACCTCTCAGTTTCATGGGACAATTTTTTCCCCAGGATTATAGGGCAGGCAGGAGCTATAAGAGAAGACACTGTCTCAGGCCAGCAGAACTTTATTTGTGAGTTTTAGCAGAAGCTGGACTATGTTTGGTACATGTCAGCCTGCCTTCCAGTTTTAAATACGGAAGGACAAATAAGTACACAAGAGAATAAAAGTGGTGATGGAAAGGGTGCCTTACACCCAGTAATCACTAGTTCTAACTTGTTCTCTGATCATTTAAAGAGGGAAAGAGACTTTGCTTGGGGCAATGGATGCACAGTGCTGTGTGCAGATGATGTTTTATTAAGTTGTACACTTAAAACCTGTATGGTTTTACAAACCAGGGTCACTCCAATAACTTCAATTAAAAAAAGGTGTATATAAAGGAAAGTAAATGAGCTTATTTAAAAATTCACCAGAATAGCATAGACAGTATTATTTTAAAGATGTAGAAGACATGCACATCTTGTAGATGATGCGCCATAGGAAACAAAAAGCAATTTTAGATGACATCTCATTAAGATAGGAAGTAAAGGTATGTCATCACAAGGAGATGTCAGAATGCTATAAAAATCTAAAATGCTATCCAAGATGATAGAAATATTAATCGAGAGGGAAAACTGCTACAAGAATACTGAAAATTTAAGAGCAGAATTAAAATTCCCATACAGTAACAGAAGTGAATGCCATGGTAGAAAACAGTAATGGCAGATATTCCAAACTTGAGAAGTTGACTTAGAAAACCGAGGGAAAGAACAATAAAAAAAATGGGTCAGAATGTAGTAGATAGGTTGTAACCATAATCGTGCTTCTCAAATGAAAAATTGAAAATAGCATAGATTAGTAAATGATGTAGTAAACATTTATAAAGTTAAAGCATATATTCATTCATAGAACAAAAGACTCCAGGTGAAAATAAAATAAATAGTTGTACACTTAAATATATATCAATGATTTTTTTCCCCAAAGACAAGTAATTTAAAAATTCTATAGAATCCTGTAGAGGACAAGATAAAAATGATGATAAAAGTATACACTCAAAGAAACAAAAATCTGTTGGGTCCCAGACTTTTCCTCTGCAAAACAAGTTATCAAAGGATAAAAGAAAAATTCTGTTGGGTTTTGATGGAGAAAATTATGTGATCCAAGAAATACCTCTCTAGTCAAATTGTTCTTTATATATGATGATGCATAATGTCTAAGGACTCAAAATTCATACATTGTAAGAGGCATGCCACATAACCAGGAAGTGATTGAAAATTAGGAGCTTGGGAATGGAGTAATCGTTTTATTTTTTAAAAAAGAAATGAATATCAAAGCTGATTCTGCTTAGGAGAAAACAGATCATTTTAATATAAATCATTTGTTAAGGAAGTACATAGTTACAATATATAACCTGAAGAGCGAAAGGTTCCAGAAAAACGGAACTGAAAGAAAGCTAAATTTCGTATTTCACATGTGACTCTGAAGAATGTCCTTCTTCTCTCCTGCCCCTTCCTTCTTCTCTCCTGCCCCCTTCATTCTTCTCCCCCATTCACTTTTTCTCCTTCCTCCCCTTCCTATACCCCCCCTCTCTCCACACTTACTATGCATACATGTGAGCAGGAGAAGGATATGATTCTGGTTTTGAAAATCTTAGAAGTGAATATTTAGTGGAATTAAAGATAGAGGGTCAGTCTTCGAAATCACCACAGAGGATACAAGCAAATTAATCACAATCATCTTAATAAAATGAATAAATAAACAGACATATAAATGGCAAGGGAGCCTAAAACACAGAAAGTCAAACATAAGATAACAAAAGATTAAGCATATGTTATAAATTAAAAATAAATGGTTAAGGCAAAAATTCTGCACTTGTGTTTTGAAAATCAACAATGTTCAGCTTATAAGAGCTATAACTAAAAATCTACACTAATAAAAGAGAAAGATGCTAATTGACCGTACCTCCGCTATGCCCACAGCCAATCAGGAGTGATGTGCAAATAAACCCAACAAAGATGGCAGGTAAATTTGCATATGCAGGCTGGGGTGGGCAGTGTCTGACGCCCCCCACGGAGTCCAGGTGGCTATCGGGACTGGGCAGGCCTGGCAGGCAGCGCCTGAAGCTGCCTGCAGGTCCAGGCAGCAATCAGGACCAGGCAGGCCTGGTGAGCAGCGCCTGACATTGCCCGTGGGGTCCAGGCGGTGATTGGGGACCCGGGCAGGCAGCATTGGCAGTGCCTGACGTCACCTGCAGGGTCCAGGCAGTGATCGGGACCGGGCAGGCCGGGCGGGCAGTGCCTGAAGCTGCCCGCGGGGTCCAGGCGGAGATCGGGACCGGGCAGGCCTGGTGGGCAGTGCCTGATGTCACCCGTGGGGTCCAGGTGGTGATTAGGGACCCGAGCAGGCAGTACAGGCAGTGCCTGACAATCGGGCACCTGGGTAGGTGGGGGTGGCCAGGGTCTCCGGGATCACTGTCTGCCCCTGGGCAGCCTGAGGACACCAGTGGAGCAGGCCCGGATTGAACATTTTAATGAAAATGGGATGCCTGTGCCCCGCCCTACCGCACCCAGTCCCTGGCAAGGAGAGGGAAGTGGGCAGTTAGGAGGCACCAGGGCTTCGAAGGGGCTGGGAGCAACCTGCAGGCGTGCTACCAGGAAGAGGTGCTGAACCATGAGGATGCAGAAGGCTGGCTGATGGAGGCGTGCAAAGGTGTGGATGAGGTGGCTCTCGCCGGCTCTGAGCTGGAAAAGTGCATTGACAGCCTGATGGATGAAATTGCCTTTCTAAGAAGGTGCACGAAGAGGAGATCACCGAGCTGCAGGCACAGATCCAGTACGCTCAGATCTCCATGGAGATGGACGTGTTCTCCAAGTCTGACCTCTTTGCTATGCTCAAGGACATCCCACGCCCAGTATGAGAAGCTGGCTGCCAAGAACATGAAGAATGCTGAAGAATGGTACAAAAGCCGCTTCACTGTGCTGACCGAGAGCACTGACAAGAACACCTATGCGGTGCGCGCCGCCAAGGACGAGGTGTCCGAGAGCCGCCGCCTGCTCAAGGCCAAGACCCTGGAGATGGAAGCAAGCCAGCGCATGAACGAAATGCTGGGAAAGCAGCTGCAAGAGCTGGAGGATAAGCAGAACGCAGACGTTAGTGCTATGTAGGACACAATCAACAAATTAGAAAATGAGTTGAGAACTACAAAGAGTGAAATGGAATGATATTTAAAAGAATACCAGGACCTCCTCAATGTGAAGATGGCTTTGGACATTGACATTGCAGCTTACAGGAAACTCTTGGAAGGTGAGGAGATCTGGCTCAGTTTCACCAGCGTGGGAAGCATAGCCAGCGGCTACTCCCAGAGTTCCCAGGTCTTTGGTCAATCTGCCAACGGTGGTTTACAGACCAGCTCCTACTTGATGTCCGCTCGCTCCTTCCCTTCTTAATACACCAGCCACATCCAGGAGGAGCAGATCAAGGTGGAAGAGACCATTGAGGCTGCAAAAGCCAACGAAGCTAAGGATGAACCCCTTTTGAAGGAAAAGCTGAAGAGGAGGAGAAGGAGAAGGAAGAGGCTGAGGAAGTAGAAGAAGAGGAAGAGGAAGAAGATGCCAAGGGAGAATTTGAGGACGCAAAGGAGGAAGAAGGAGGTGAAGGTGAAGGAGAAGATGCCCAAGAAACTGAGGACGAGAAGAAAGATGAAGGTGCTGGGGAGGAGCAAGCAACCAAGAAGAAAGTTGAGCCCCCCTTTCCTTAATTATTTTAGGAATAATCCTCCCGAAACCAGGTCAACCCCATCACCAACCAAGCAGCTGAGTTTCCAATACTATATGAATTAAGAAGTCAATATATATATAACATTCTGAGGTGACTCAGGTTGGACATTAAATATTGTGCTATGACTTTTCTCCTTATGCAGAGTATCTGTTTGCTTGCAGAGTGGCTTCCTGGCTTGCTGCCAGCCTGTGCATGGTCCATGCTTATGAGTTCAGGATCTATGAAAATGTGAATAATTCAGATGTTTACAATAAAAACACATGAATACATGAATTCACTAATGTTAATGTTAAACTTCATGGAAAAAATAGTCCTTTGAATCTTTGGTGGTTAGAAACTAAAGACCTCAAATCATGTACAATAAACAGTAAATAAAGTTACACCGAATGACAAAAATAAAATACATTAGGGGCCAGGAAATGTTCAAAGAACTGGGGAACCATTCCCAAATCAGGAAGTGAAGTCATAGGGTGTATATTATTGCTACGAATACAGTATTTCCTACTACTTACAACATATACAACGTAATGTATTAGATGCCTTCCTATCGCATGAAGTACGTATTCTCATAGAGTAATACTTGTAGATATGTTATAGTTATGGCAGTATGTCATATCCTATCTATATTAATAAAAGGGTAATATGCTAATTAGACCATGAGACCTTCCAGATGTCCTTCCGGACAAAGCCATGGTGGCGGGGCCGAGGCAGGGGCGGTTAGGGGTGATCAGGCCAGGAGGGGAGGGCAGTTGGGGGTGATCAGGCTGTTGGGGGGGTGCAGTTGGGGGCAAGAAGGCCAGCATGCAGAGTGGTTAGGGGAGATCAAGCAGGCAGGCAGGTGAGCGGTTAGGAGCCAGCAGTCCCGGATTGCAAGGCGGTTGTCCAACTGCTGGTTTAGGCCCGATCTCACAGGGGTCCCAGATTGGAGAGAATGCAGGCCAGGCTGAGGGACACCCCCCCTCCCGTGCACAAATTTCGTGCACCGGGCCACTAGTAAATAATAAAATTTCAGAATTGGGCCAAGGTACAGCAAACAAATCTGAACAGAAAGAATGCAGGGGATGCAATATTAATATCAATTGAAATAAAATTCAAGGCAAAACACATTAAAAGAAATGAGAATAGTCACTTAATAGTGATGAAAGGTAAAACTCATAATAAATACATCATAGATATGAATCTGTGTTTAGTAATAAAGCATCAAATCAAAACACATAAAGCAAAATCTGTTGGACAAGAAAGGAGTAATTGACAGAAACATAATTACAGTGGCAGCTTTTAATGTGCTACTCTTGGTCTGAGGCTAATAAAACAGAAAAAATGTGCATAAGGTTTAAACAATAAAGGTGAACCCATAGATGTAGCTAAAAAATGTGCAGTCTGTAGAGAATATACCTATTTTTCAAATCTTCATGGAGCCTTTCTAGTGATGATAATAGAAAAACACCAGTAAAGTCCCTAAACCAGAAATTCGCTAGGCTATACTTCTTTACATTTGGCACAGTAAAACTTTCCAAGAATGACAGTAGTTAAGCCCTGACTGTGTGAGCTGACCTTATTTTGATGTAAAGTAATACCTCTACATACTTTTGTTATTCTAGGGAAGGTAGCCCTAGGACTGATTAGAGCAAAAGGTATGCTATGGGGAATAAAGATGAAGAAAACTGAAGGATTCAGTTTTCAATTGTTAAAGAGCTATAACTTCTGGTTAGATAAGGGAAATAATAGTGTTTTTTTTTTAAATAGTAGGTAGGGTGGCACCTTGTGAAAGTGATTTCTGGATGAGGAGGGGAAAAGATGACTGGTGGAGAAAAAGATGACCTTGGTTTTGGATATATTGGCTTCTGATTTATTATTACAATATAAAATATCATAACAGTAAATATTTTTATTATGAGCTTGGTGCTAAATGATTTACAAATATTACCTCAATCGATCCTCATCATCCTATATAATAAAAGTGTAATATGCAAATCAACCAAACGGCCAAACAGCAGAATGACCATCTGGATGACCATCAGGACGACCATCTGGGACCACACTATGACACCCACTGGCACCAGGCCAGCCAAGGTGGGTGCGATGTGATTAGTCGGGGACCCAGTCATCGCCCCATGATCACCTCAAAGAGGGAAGCCAGGCCACCGACCGCCGGGCCATTGGCTGGAGGGAAGCCTGGGTCCTGGGTGCCGGAGGGAAGCCAGTGCCAGCAGCCGGGGGAAGGAAGGCCTACTCTTGCATGAATTTTGTGCATTGGGCCTCTAGTATTTCTATAACTAGAAAGTGGGTAATTGTCTCAATCTTATTTTTTTCTTTTTAAATAAAATGTAATGGTTTTATGTTTCAAAAGAGCAATATGGTACATCATTAAAAACTCAATGTTTCTAAGAAAATATTGAATGAAATGTACATCTCCCTCTTGCCTCTCTTAGACTCAATTCCCTCCTGCCTCTCAGACTCAACAACCCTTCTTACAAATAACCACTTTTCCTGTTTCTTGGGTGTCCTTCCAGTGATGTGGTGTGCATATTTAGGAAAATATGTACGTAAACATTTGTGCATCTATCCCTTTTTATTTATACAAATGGAAGCATGTTACATATAGTAAGTACCTCTTTTCCAATTTACAGAAATACGTTGGATATAGTCCCACATTGTCAATGTGAAGAATCACCTATTATTTTCTATGTCTACATCATATTCCTTGGTGCAGGTCTGACATGCTTTATTTAACTAGACCATGGATAGTGAATATTTCAGCTGTTTCCAGGTTTGCTTTTACAAACAATCTACATATATAAAAGGCTAATATGCAAAGTGTCCCCTCGAGCCCTGACCGGTTTGGCTCAGTGGATAGAGCGTCGGTCTGTGGACTGAAAGGTCCCAGGTTCGATTCCGGTCAAGGGCATGTACCTTGGTTGCGGGCACATCCCCAGCAGGGGGTGTGCAGGAGGCAGCTGATTGATGTTTCTCTCTCATCGATGTTTCTAACTCTCTATCCCTCTCCCTTCCTCTCTGTAAAAAAAGCAATAAAATATATTAAAAAAAAAAAAGTGTCCCCTCGACTGGGAGAATGGGTTTGATCGCTCACTATAATGTGCGCTGACCACTGGGGGCAGTGCGGAATGAAGGGAGGCCCTGGCTGGCAGCCAGCAGCCAGGGAAGGGAGGCCCTGGCTGGCAGCCAGAAGAAAGGCCCCAGTGGCAGCCAGAATGTCCCAATTGGCCCTGATCGCCGGCCAGGCTTAATGACCCTACCCGTGCATGAATTTTGTGCACCGGGTGTCTAATATTTGCATTTATATCTTTGTGCACATGGTACATGCCTATGTTCATTTGTAAGAAAAAACCTTATATGTGGATTATATCAAAGGTATATGCATTTCAAATTTTGGTAGATATTGGTAACTTTCCTTCTAAAGAGTTTATAACAAAACTTTTTCTCATCTTAGGGATCCACACTATCTGACTACACCAACCTCTCCCTGCTCTTGCTGCTGTCTCTGATGTAATTTCCCCTTATATCAGATGAATATAAGGGTAAATTATTCATGGAACTTCTGATTCACTGTCCTTTACATGACAATCCTGGTTATTATTTCCTTGTTTATTGATTTGAGAGAGAGAGAGGAAGGGAGAGAATGAGAGAGTGAGAGAGAGAAGCATCGATGATTTGTTGTTCCACTTATTTATGCATTCATTGGTTGATTCTTGTATGTGCCCTGACTGGGGATTGAACCCAAAACCTTGGCATATCGGGACAATGCTCTAACCAACTGAGCTACTACTTCATCATCTCCTTGGATGAACCTATCCAGCATGTTGACATCTCACTTTCATAAACTTCTTATCTTATTCGACCCTTGCCATCCATATACCCCTTCTCATGGTTTCAACAATATTTTTCTGCTGATGGTTTCCATGGTCATGCCTGAAAATTTATCATCAGAAAGGGCAACACTTCTGAAATGTTAAATCATTCCATTCTTTAGGCAGAAAAATCTCTCTCCGTCTTCCTTGCTCAACGACTCCCATAGCAAAAAAAAAAAAAAAATTATTTCATTGAAATATTTAATCTATTGCTTCCACCTTTCCATGATTCTTAGGTCCTTTTGTGCCTTTCCTTCTTGGACAGGTTGAATTCCATGTCTCATCATTATAATCACACCTGGAAAATAGTCCCCAATACCCTGGTCCTTCTCTTCCACATTGTATTTGTTAACTTAATTGTCCAGTTTCTTCACATGTGCGCAAGTAGCTGAACATTACCAGGGAACGTAATGCAACCAGGCGAGCTGATTGCATTTTATACTCAGGTTCACAAACTTTCACTTAGAAATTCAACATCACTCAGCATTTGTCTAATGTTTTACCGGTAAGCTTACATGCTTTCTCTTACTCCTCAGATTTTCAACCCCCCTCCTTCTGCTGTCATTCCCACCCTTAGTTTGTGACCTTCCTTCATATGTCACTGAGAAAAGTAGAAATAGGGAGAAGAGAACTACCTCAGCATCCAGCCTTGATCCACACACGCCAGCTGCCAAATGCCCCTCTTTCCTGCTGTGACAAGTGCTCCCCCGCCTATCAAAGGCCATCCTCTCTGTGCTCTGCATCCTCCCTTCTCAGCTTTTCAGGGGCCTCCCTCTTTATTCTGCACCATCAATTTTACCCTCTCTCTTTGTATATTTCCTTTAGTATGCTACCATTATCTTTCAACCTACAAAAATGTCTTTGTTCACATCCTCTAACAGTCCCTGCTTCTATCCATATGTCCCTTGGAGGCCTTTTCTAATAATTGTCTACCTAGGTTTTTTCTGATTCTTTTCTCACTCCCGTTCTGCAACCTGTTTCTGTCTCGCTTCCAGCCCGATCACTCTACTCTGATTCACGTGTTGTCAGATCCAGGAGACAGTTCTCTGTTACCACTTTTTAAAAAAAAATATATTGTTATTGATTTCAGGGAGGAAGGGAGAGGGAGAGAGAGATGGAAACATCAATGATGAGAGAGAATCATTGACTGGCTGCCTCCTGCATGCCCCCTACTGGGGATCGAGCCCACAACCCAGGCATGTGCCCTTGACTGGAATTGAACCCGGGACCTTTCAATCCACAGGCCGACGCTCTATCCACTGAGGCAAACCACTTAGGGCTGTTACCACCTTTTGTGATTTCTCCAGCAGCATCTCACGTTGGCTGGTCACCACCCACAGTGTTGGACACTTTCTTCTCTGTTCCTCTGTTATAACACCTATTTCTATTTCCTTCTCCAAACTGTGCTCACTTTTTCTTGGTCATCTTTGCAGGCTCCCCTCCTCTCCAAATTTAAACCTTTCATGTTTTGCAAGAGACCTGGCTTCATCTCCCCCTATGTATTCACGTCAGGTGATCTCAAATTCAATCCTTCAGCCCAAATGTTTTCTGAGCTCTGAGTTTGTATCCAATTGCTCAGTTACAATATGTGTCCTAAAAGGCTCTCCTGAATTTCTACTGTAAACAGGTCTCTGACAGTCCTGCTATATTAATATATTGTACCACTAACCCGGGCAGTTCGAATGCTGGAGCCATGAGAGTTATTCTTGACTTCATTAAAGAAGTCTCCATCTGTAAGTTTTATCCAGTTTACCCAGAAAATACAATCAAGTCCATCTACTTCTCCCCCTGCCATGGTCTCTTTTGTGGGCTAGTGAAGTAGCTTCCTTTCTGCTCTTTACGTTTCCCCTTTCTCCACATCCCATCTCGTCTGTACCTCACAGTCAGAGTGACCTTGGTAAGAAATAGAAATAAAATCATATGCACACCCACTATGTGTGAAGTGATTTCCATGGATTATCGCATTCATTTTTTAAATAATTTTATGAAGTAGGTACTACTTATTGCTCTTCAAGAGGCTAAGTAATTTACTCCGGGTCACAAGGGAAGCAGGTGAAGGAACTGAGATTTAAACCCACAGTGACTGACTGTAGAGCCCATAGTCTGAGTCACCAAGCAATGGTCTTTCATAGAAATGTACCATTTTCCTCCTAACAGTAACTTGAACTCTTACAGCTTAATACTTCATCTGTATCGCCTCTGGGGACCTTGGAAATTACAGCTGAATTCTTTACAATGGGGATCATTTATTTTTCTGGCACTCAATGTCAGAGGGAGTCTTGTTTTAGGCAGCTGACTTAGGACATGCTTATCAGGGCTCCACCCTGAACTAGAGGGCTCTATTCAGATGAGCGGGGTTTTATACACAATATTTCAGGAAACTGTTGATATGGAGTCAGTGTGATAAAAACACTTCACCCCCCCCTCCCGAAACATGCAGATTAATTTAGAAAAGCACCAAGGTGAGTCTGTAGAAATAAAATGGTGACACACTCATTTTCTGCAGCTGCAAAGTACCCACTGGCCTCTTATCAGTTAATCATAGTAATCAAAGATGCAGAGGTGGAGTCCTGTCCTTATATGACAAGTTCCTCAGGAAGGTTTGCATAAAGACCAGCACCTTCAGTTCTTTGTCTCCAAGCCATCCGCCCTATGCTGCCGAATTCATCTTTCTAACATACAGTCCAGACTCAGCAAGTTCATGGTTTAAACCTCTGCAGCTCCCACTGCCTGCTGGAGGAAGGCCTATTCTCCACTTTGGCATTCAAGACCCCCAGTGCCATTTCCCCCCAGACTTACCTCTGCCTTTTTCTGTATATTATGCTCTCAGTAATGAACGGATTGCTTTTTCTTACACAAACTCATATTTTTCTCAAGATTTCTTTCTCCTTTTAGCTTCTTTAAGATGCTTTGTACTCTCCAGTATCTGCATTCAAAAATCTTTATGGCCATGAATGTGTGGCTCAGTGGGTTGGAACATTGTCCTTTACATCAAAAGATTTGGGTTCAATTCCAGATCAGAGCACACGCCTAGGTTGCAGGCTCCATCCCTGGTCAAGGCGTGTATGAGAGGCAACTGATTGATTTTTCTCCCACATCAATGTTTCTCTCTCTCTCCCCCTTCTGCCCTCCCTTCCTGTCTCTAACATAAATAAATATATCCTCGGGGGAGGATTTAAAAAAAATATGTAAGGCGTGAAAGCATATGGCATAGTGTTTGATAGATGTTAGATTATTGCCATTCTTTGCTACTTTTTATTTGATTTCCTTATAACATGACTTTTAGCAGGAGAGGGATTCAGAAAAGCAGATAGCAAGGCATGGATGGAGAGAGTTCAGGGGTCCTTGCTACAGGTGGGTTGATGGGAATGCAGAGAGCAGGATTATTTTGGGCAGCTACACCCTTAGACTTGGAGTATAGATAGACTTTCATCAAACTGACCAAAAAGAGTGGGCATCTGGCCCAGGTGTAGTAGAGAGAAGGGAGCAAGTTATACATGAGAATTGTCAGTACTTTTTTTATAGGGCCATTTAGAAGGTCAAAAGCATCAGAGCTGAGGACTGTGGACATGACAGAAGGAAATGGTTATGAGTGTAGTGGACAAATGGGAGCAGACAGCCAGCAGATTGCCTGGAGAGTGTTACTGTGTGAGGTGGCAGATGGCCTGAGGTCAGAAGCCCAGGCAAGGATCACTCTCCCCAAAGTTGGCTGCTAAATTTCCTTTTATAAGAGACTTCTGAAAGAAGAGGTGGCTTGGAGAATAAAATTCTTGCTTCAGGTCACACTCCTAGCTGTGTTCCTTATGCTACTAGTGCCACCAGGGCATATAGGACTCCTCAGAACTCCTCTTGTTGGCAGTTGCCTTATAAATTGTGATAGGATTCAGGGACTATCTCACACAGGTTGGAAGGCACTTTGATACAGGATCTTCAATTTATCTTGTAGAGCTCTTCCTGACAGCATGGGAATTATCCTATATAACCCTATATAATAAAAGCCTAAAATACAAATTGTCCTCTCGACCGGGAGTTTGACCAGGGGGAAAGGAGGCCCCGGCCGGCAGTGGTGGCAGGCAGCTGGGGGAAGGGAGGTCCTAGCTGGCAGCCAGCAGCTACTAGGGACACTACCTGTGCACAAATTTCGTGCACCAAGCTTCTAGTGCATCTATAAAAAAGTCAACTTTGTAACATTAAACAGTTTTGCTTTCTATTTAGACATATGGCCTATTTTAGCATAAGAAGAGCTTTGCTCTTGTAGTGTTTTCATTTAATTAAATGTGTTTTTATTTTTAAACTATGGAGTAGGGGGAATTGGGAGAACTCTTGAGTGATTATTGCTGCAACCAATAGATGAAATTTGAGCCGAGTCTGAGGCTATAGTTTTCACCCACAGTAGACAGCTATTACCCATGGACTTCTGTCGCTTAGATAAACTTAAACTGAGAGCATGATGGTCCCGATTGCATCTGGGAGATTCTTATTTCATCATTGTCAATCCTAGAAGCTTTCACTCACTTTCATAATAATCCATTAATGCTTTATCAGCTTTTACCCTAAAATAGGTCCTAAATCCTATAAAACTCAGCCTGACTTTCAAATGAAAAGCACCAATTTTAAAGGTAGCTAGAGAAAAATCTTGAATAGGAGAGAAAAAAGGGGAGAGTAACCAGTAGATTACTGAGCCTGAATGGAGTGGTTTTTAACTACAGATAAAGCTTGGCTTTGACATTGGGAGCAGCAGAACGAAAATGTTAGTTTTATTTTGTAGCCAGGAGCAAAATCAGAATTTTCACTAAGCTTCAAGTATGGAGCAAAGAAGAGTGAGAAAATTTTATGTTCATACCCCGGGGTTTAAAAAAATATATATATTTTTTGTTTGAATCACCTTAGGTTATACCTAAGAAATTTAGGGCCTATGGGATCTGGAAAGAAAATAAATAAATAATGAAAGTAAACTCCTAGTTATTAGTGTTATAAATTATAGTAGATTGCCAAATGTCATTGAAAGAGAGAAATATTTGTTCTCTATTTTTCACTATTATACTGAAAGATGTTTTAATGTGTGAGAAATGAATCTTTTAAGAACAATATGACCTCTCTATTTTGCCCTGATATTATTTATGAATGTTCCAAACTTCATGTTCTGTGAAATAGATTAGATGTGAAAGTGCTGTAAATACCAGGGTGAACTGGACCCCAGAGGGAAGGAAGGAATTTTAAAAAATGATGATTCTAGGTACCCTGCTTTCTATAGATTGGGAGTCAGCAAAATATGCTCCTTGTGCCAAACCTGGCTTACTGTTTGTTTTTATAAATAAAGTTTCTTCAGTAGGTGAATGGATAAATAAACTGTGGTACATCCAGACAGTGGAATGTTATTCAGCACTAAAAATAAATGAGCTGTCAAACCATGAAAAGACATAGAAGAACATTAAAAGTATATTACTAAGTGAAAGAAGCCAATCCAAGGTCACATACTGCATGATTGCAACTATAAGGCCTTCTGGAAAAGGCTATAGAGACAGTCAAAAGATCAGTGGTTTCCAGTGGTTGGAGATGGGGCGGTGATGAATAGGAGGAGCCTAGAAGATTTTAGGGCAGTGAAATACTCTATCTCACCATAATGATGGATGCATGCCATTATACATTTGTTCAAACCCATAGAATGTACAACGCCAAGAATGAACCTTAGTATAAACTATGGACTTTGGGTGATTATGATGTGTCAATGTGGGTTCATCCATTGCAACACTGGTACCTTTCTGGTGGGAGATGTTGATAAGGAGGGAGCGGGGAGGGAGGACATGGGAAATATCTGTACTTTCCCGTCAATCTTGCTGTGAATCTACAACTTTATTTAAAAATAGTCATAATAAAAAACAAGCAAAAAAAAAAAAGCGCAAATTGTTTATCGGTCATCTAGGCTGACAACTTGTTTTCTGTGAGTCCCAGAGACTGTATGTGTGTGTGCTTCAAAAATAATTTTTGTAGCTCTAATAAAGTCTCCTGTTCTAGATTTTTATATACCTTGCTGGAGGAGTTTATAAATGACCATCTTCATGCTTCAAGGGATATGACTCAAGAGTATGTGCTTCAAAAGATACATAGCAGTGGTCTAAGCAAAATAATAATCTTGATGAAAGTAAACTGATGTTAACAGAGTGCGTCTGTATGTCTGGATTTATGTTATGTATTTTTTGTCAGTAATTATAACAATTACCCTGCTAGGGTTAGGATTTCATATAAGAAAAGTGAGGCTCAGAGAAGTTATCTGCCTAAAGCAACAAATCTACTGAGTCAGTCTAAATTGAAATCTGAATTTGACCCCGAAGTCCATATATGCCCTTTCTACCACCTCATTGCCTCTTTTTGGGTAAGCTATCGATGTAAGCCAGACAAATTTAACAGATTTGTACTGGTAGCAACAAGTCATTTTTCCTTAACTTGACACTATCTTATGCTGCATGTACAGGTCAAGTAAATACATTTTTTTCCCAGCTGTACAGTGAGAGAATATTAGTTTCCTACCATAGACTGTTATCCATAGCTCACATCTAATTTTTTAAAAGTATATCTTCAAAGTGGTTCTAGAGGTCAGTGTTCACACTTCTTGGGAGATTTGCAACATTTTTTAGGTAGGGAGAGAGACATACTCCCTTCAGAATTCTCATCAGCATTTAATTTTTCAAAGAGGTGCAAAGTCCTTCAAAATGCCACAGCTAAAGGTTGTTGGGGGCACAGGGGATTGGAGATCAATTATATGGGTAGCCTGCTACGATTTATCATTTGAAGATAGCATCTATGTGAATTTAAAGAGAGACTAGTCAATATCACAGCACAGAGATAGGACTCAGCCAGTGTAATAGCATTAGAGATTAAAAAAAAAAGAGAGATGAGAAGCCCTCCCAGATGGATGGGGGATGGGAGGTAGACAAAAATGCTGAGAGGGACAGCTATTTTAACATAACTATTCAGAGTAAGGCAGTGCTAAGTCAAGAATTATTCATTTTCAAGTACAATAATCTTGTGTTCAGTCTGAACTAATAGCAGAATTGGGTCTAATGGATTGCAAAAGTAAAATATGTATTAAATACATATGGAAATTGGTTTAATGACATTAATATGTCTCACTTTTTTTTTCATTTGTAGGTGGGTGAAAGGCATGTATAAAAGTAACCAAAGTACTGATTCCTTGAAATTCATCTAAAGTTTTGAACAATACTAAAGTAAAATTATGAGTCAGATTAGAATGACAATAATTGTGAATGAATCTCTTCCCATGTTTGGACCATGCCATTTTCCTTTTAATGGCTTCTGCTTGTGGGCAGACACCTTACTTAGGATGCATATTGGTATGGCAAACTGCATAAATTCTGTCAGAAACAAAGCCAAGCTCAAGACAAAGTTAACAAAGCTGTTTGTTTATAAACAGCGGCAAAGGAATCCATCTGCCATTACTTTAGTTTCATAGGGTTTCAAGGTATTACAAAGGAGAGCCAGTTTTATCTAGTAAAAAGAGTAAAGGTTGCCCTTAGCTGGTTTTGCTCAGTGGATAGAGCATTAGCCCACAGACTGAAGGGTCCTGTGTTCGATCCAGGTCAAGGGCATGTACCTCGGTTATGTGCAGGAGGTAACCAATCGATGTGTTTCTGTCACATCCGATGTTTCTCTCTCTCTGTCTCTCTCCCTCTCTTCCACTTTCTCTAAAAGTCAATGGAAAAATATTTTCGGGTGAGGATTGACAAAAAGAAAAGAAAAAAAAGAAAAGAGAAAAAAAGGAGAGGCTGAGATGGTCTCTGACTAACATGAATTTTAGTTATGTGGGACTTTTTTGGAAGTGGGGGAGACTTTCTAATTGCTGTTCAGAAAGATTGGCAAGGGACCCAGAGAGCAATTGAGGCATATTTCAAACAAGGAAGAAGTGTTCCGTGTTAGGGAGGAAGGCTTTCTATGGCTGGCCATTTCCTAGAACAAATGTGGGCTGAAGGGGTGCATTTTGGGGCTCAGATTGTCATATTGGTTCTTATTTGGCAGGGGGAGAGGTTGCCACGGCAGGAAGTTTCTCAATGCTCATTTTTCTCTGACTGGTGGAGGAGGGAGGCAGGGCTTCTCACGGAACCGGAGTATTCGTGAGCCCACTATCTTCATCTCTTATTTGAGCTCAGCTTCCATCATGCCACTTTCTGCAGTTTGAGAAGCACAATGATTGAGAAAATAAAGAGAGTCCACAAAGAAGAGGAATGGCCCAAGAATGGGTGTTAAATGGCCCAGAAACATTTGGTCTCAGCTGAGGTTATAAAGGCCAGTTCATCTTCCCAGTGTTCAACGGCATCGTTTGTCATGGTTGATGGCATGGGTGTTAGCCACAAAGCTCTGGTTAACACCCCTCTCTGGGAGGGTCAGCAGAATACGGCCATGGTAAGGATCATAAATAACAGAAAAAAGCCTTGGAACATTCCTTATTTGCTTCAGTGTTTCTCTCTCCAGGTCTGAGAGGGGTATTTTGGAGGATGGTGTGGAGGCATAGTTCTGACAAGCAGCAGTGAAGCTTGGGTCAGGCTGTCTGAGATTTGGTCTCAGCTCTGTCACCTTTTAGTTGTGTGACCTTGAGCTCATGGAGAGGCCTGGTATCTTGAGCATGGCAAATTAGGAGGGGTGAGATCGGTGTCATAAGTGCAGAGAGGTCTGCTGAAACTTTGGCTTTCTTGGCCCTGCCCACTTGCAAAAGAAATGGATTTCTTTTGGACCTTAGCAAACATCTTTAAAATGTAAATATATATATATATATATATATATATATATATATATATATATATATATATGTACCCTATCTAATAAAGAGAGAATATGCTAATTGACCATCACACCCTCACAAAGATGGTGGCACCCACAGCAAATAAAGAGGGAATATGCTAATTGACTGCCACACCCTCAAAGATGGCAGTGCCCACAGCCACAAGATGGCAGCGCCCAGTCCCCTCGGCCCCGCTGGAGCACCTACCTCAGGAGTCCCCCAGTCCCCTTATCCCCCCAGCTGCCCAGGGCTGGCCCAAGGTGCAGGCAAGCCACCGATGGTGGCTGCCCAGCTGCCCAGGGCCGGCCTGAGGTGCAGGCAAGCCTTGGATGGCGGCTGCCCAGTCAACGCCTGAGCCGCAGGCAAGCCTTGGATGTCAGCTGCCCAGCTGATGCCCGAGGTGCAGGCAAGCCTCGGATGGCAGTTATCCAGCCGCCCAGGGCCGCCCAAGGCTTGCACTGCTGGCAGTGGCAGCAGCAGAGATGTGATGGGGGCGTCGCCTTCCCCTGATTGCTGGGTTGCATCCTGCCCCTGAGGGCTCCCGAACTGTGGGAGGGGGCAGGCCAGGCTGAGGCACCCCACCTCCAGTGCATAAATTTTCATGCACTGGGCCTCTAGCTTATATCTATTTATATTGAACCTTGATCTCCTGGTTCATAGGTTGATGCTCAACCACCTAGCCATATTGGCCGGACAGCATGATTGCGTCCTTTGGGGGACCCTGGTCTGTTGGGAGACATGGCAGAGTTTCTCACCCAGATAAAGGTGCAAAGAATACCAATATAATATGTTCTCTCCCAACCAACTGTCCTGTTATTAAGTACAACCTCTTTATGAGAATCTTATTTTGAAAGAGCTGGAGCTTTAAAATAAAATTGGCTCAGATTTCAACCCTGGCTCTACCACCTGCTAATCTCATGATCTTAGGAAACTTAATTAACTTTTCCAAACCTTAATTTCCTTTTCTTTAAAATGGAAAATTAATGCCTTGCAGAATCATGTAGATTAAAGTTAATGAATGTACCTTTTCTTGCACATGATAGGTAGCTAATAAACTATAGTAGTTTTTATATGATGTATACATGACCTCAGCCAATGTTAGGTGGTTCATTGGGGAGTAAATATCTTCTCATTGATAAACACTACCTTCTCTAAAGACCTCTTCCAGAACTGGGAAATATATCACCTTACTCAGTAGATTTTACCTCGCTATTCAAAAAGCTTCGACAAAGATCTCAGAATATTTTCTTAGCATTATAAAATATACCTAGAGGAACTTCCAGCTCATTGAAAGCTGACCTTATATAATTCTGGTTTAAATAACCCAGTTATATGAGAAAGAGGACTTAATGAATAAATGAGGTTATTTCTAAAGCTGATAGTAAATGTGCAGGAGCTTGGATAGGAGTGGATGATAATCTATGCAAGTTGGTTTTCAATTTTAGAGGGCAAAGGCATTTTTAAAAACTTGACGAATTCTCATCAAAGAAACTAGGCAGTAGAAAAAGCAATCATGTAGAACCATTTTATCGACCATGCTCTTAATTCTGAACTTAATTTTTAATATCTAAGATGTTTGTCATATGTCTTTTCTATTGCTGTGTGTGTTGTTTATCCACCCTGCTCTCTGCTAGTCCAGTTATTTATCCTCAATCACTTGCTTTCAAATGTTACCTGGCCCATGTTTGATATTAGGTGCTATGTGTGCTGCTTGTTAGGGACACAGAAATGTAAGACAGCCCCTGTATTTGAAAAAAATCAGGCCAGTAGGGGAGTAGACAAATGTACAAACAACGATGATATACATTAACTTTCCAGAAGTCAATTTTATAAGAGGTTGAAGAGGTTCAGTGCTTCTTAATCAGTATAGGTCCTAAGTCAGGAGTAAGAATAGGGCACCCAGGAAACCCAGGGAAGGATAGACGTTGGGAAGGCAAGGCTTTATTTTATTTTATTTTATTTTATTTTATTTTATTTTATTTTTATTTTTATTTTTATTTTTATTTTGTGGAGTGAAACTGAAAATGGGCTCTGGATGGTGAGAATATATTTGCTAAAAGGACAAATGAATAAAGCATCCCAGATCGAAGAACAACATGAGAAGTGTCACCAAGTATTCCATGGTGACCTGATTAGTCTATTTCTGTTTGTTTAAATATAATATAGCTTTATCATTTTCTTGGTTCAAACTGCTTACTAGGACTTAGCAGTTCAGGATCTTGGCCAGTAGTGACCTGACTGGATTGGCAAGTTAGGAAGACTAGAAATATTCAGGGGGAGTAGGAGGGAAGGAAGTAGTATGTAGGGATTACTAGGAAGATAGATCAGTGGTTAAAAGTGAGCACTCTGAAGCTGACTGCCTGGCTTTGGATCCTGGCTCTAGTAAGTATTAGCTGTACAATACTGAATTACTGAATTCAGTGAGTTACCGAATTCCCCTGTGCCTCAGTTTTTCCCATCTGTAAAATGGTTTGAACAGTGGTACTATCAAATAAGATATTAGTGAGAATAAAACGAGTAAATGTATATAAAGAACTTAGAACATTGTCTGGCATACAGAAGTACTATGTACTACTACTGTCATCTGCCTATTGAGAAAATGAGAAAAATGGATAAATTCCCAAAAAAAGAGAAAATCCAGGGAGGCTATTTCTACAAAATAGTGATTTTATAGAAGAGGAAATAGATGGTGAATATGCCCAAGGTCATATATCTAGCAAAGTGCAGAAGGAGAATCAGCATCCAGTTCTACTCATCTACTATTAATACTCACCATGCACAGAGCTGATGGCTGGAGCATGTGGTGGTGGGCAATAAGTGGAAGCGTTTAGCACCTGGGGGTCCCAAGGAGAGGTCTAGGGTGAGAGAGTACCCAAAGTGAAGGAGGACCTAGAGCAGACCCAATGGGGAAGCCAAGGTGGGAAGGCAGATCTCTTCAAGGGAGTCTGCTGGGATCAGAGTGGAGAAGAGGCATAGAACTTGTTTTCTAGGATGTACAGGAACCAGGGTAAGGCAGGCAGTGGTGTGCTAGTCAGTGTTTAACATTGGTTCAGGCACCAGTGGAGCAGGAGCATGATTTGTGAAGTTTGTTGAATCCCATGGTTTAATGCTCCCATCAAGTGATTAATGTTAAATCACTGACTGTGGATTTGGGGAGATATGTGCAGTCAGCTTTCATGAGCCCATTCAAGCCAGCTGCAGCCCATCACTGAAGGTCCGGTCCCAGATCAAGACTCCAGATGCCAACCTGTAGCAGTTATCCTTACAACACACAGATTCCATCTCTCACCACCGAGCAGACTCCTCTTGCGGGGTTTATCCATGCTGCAGTCACAAGCAGTCTGCCTCTTCCTTGGTCAGAAATAACTCTCTAGCTTTCCTTTTGGTTCCACAACTAAGGCTGTACTTGTCAACTGAACACTTCATTAGGCCAGTGGTCGGCAAACTCATTAGTCAACAGAGCCAAATGTCAACAGTACAATGATTGAAATTTCTTTCGAGAGCCAAATTTTTTAAACTTAAACTTCTTCTAACGCCACTTCTTTAAAATAGACTCACCCAGGCCATGGTATTTTGTGGAAGTGCCACACTCAAGGGGCCAAAGAGCCGCATGTGGCTCATGAGCCGCAGTTTGCTGACCACGGCAGTAGGCCTTGGGTATTGCCTAACATCATCCCCTGGGCTTGATGGAGTCACACTGCTGACCTGCCAGGTCTTCTTATCACCCATGTTCTTGTAGACCCCACTTCCAATCTTGTGTTGTGTGTCCTTTAAGCTGATTCTTCTTTCTGCCCATTCTTTTTCCTCCCACTGCACTGTGTTCTACACAACTCCCGTTGCCTTGTAAACAAGCGCCCCCACATCCACAAACTGTGCAGAATGTCCTTCTGTCTCAGCCTCCTTGAGTTCATCTGGGGATGCAGCTCTCCTGGAGCTCTGAGTGGAGGCTGCATTTTCTTTGAAACTTAATGTACCTTGGAGCCCAAACATAGCACCTGGCTTCTCCAAGGACAGCTTCGTTGCATCTAGAGTAATTTCGTCCTTCCTCATAACAACCTCTTCTCTTTTGAAGTCCCAGCCATCTGCTCATAACACCTGTTAACCCTTCTAGTGGCTGTCAGTGATGAATCTCTGGGCTAGCCCCTGCCCCCTCATTCATTGAGATCTTCCATAGCTAGCTAAGCTGAGCTATCATTCTGGGCAAACTTCCAGCCTTGAAGTTTTATCTTCGGTGCTATAATTACCTTCACTCCCATATCACTTCATTATGCTCCTGATCTTTGACATCACTTAACTGCTCTCCTCCTAAAACCACCAACTCCCATTTCTCCGTAGCACTGATCAGCTGCAAGGTCACGCCCTCTCACCCCACTGATGAACCCACTGCAGCCAGACTCCTACCCTCATTCTCATGCTGTTCTTAATGTGGCCACCAGGGCTCTCCTGTCAGTCCCACTCACCACGTGTTTCCAGAATGATCTTTTAAAAATACATCCGTGATCATGTCATAGTTTAATGCAATTAAATAATTCTATGTTAATAACATAGATCTATAACAATAAATGAAGTAGTCAAAACATGCTGCTCTTGACAGGTGCATACATTTCCTCATTGTTTTCTTTAAGACTGAAATAAACATATTTTAAAATTTGTCCCTCATCTCAAATTGCTACCGTTAAGTGGGTTGTATTTTCATGATCCCCTAAAATCATAAATTTTCATCTCTTGGTAGCATCTTTCAGTTGCAAGCTCATGGACCTCAGAAATGAAGTGCATGCTCCTTAGCATTGCATTCAAGGCCTGCTGTGATCTGGCCTGTGCTCACCTCCTTTATGCTGTCCCGAGTTTTGTCTGGTTCCTAACAACACCTTCCAGTTATGTGAAGTCACAGCCACAGTTGCATCCAATTCCTGTCCTGTGTCTTTTCTTTTTCCAGGGACTCCTTTCCTTCCCATTCTGTGCCTTCTCCCTTTTCAATCTTGTCAACATTCCCTCATCTTTAATTACAGCTCATATCATGCCCTTCGCTAGACAGAATTGCTCATTACCTCCTTGTGACTCTTCCCTGCATATTTCTTCCTTCAACTTCAGTGTCCCTCTTCCTTTGTTTATTCCTGTGGCTTCTCTTATTCACTGTGGAGGTCATGACCACACTGACCTCATGTCTTTGACCCAGTCACCCAGCATAGTTCCTGGCCACCTGAGCACCTGAGAGCAGAGTCAGCATGCAAGATGTGGGAGTCCAAGTTCAGAAGCATCAGGTAATTTTCCCGGAGTGACACAAATTGGCAGGAAAGCTAGGATTTGAATTGAGATCGGTCACATTGTTTTCAGGCTTCATGGCATTCAGATTCTCACGGGCACACCTTTCTTCTCCTCTCAGGAAAGAGAATACCAACTTGCGATTATTCCCCTGCTCCCATTTTTTTTAAACAACAACAAAGCATTATTGAAATATACTTCAATGTTTTAAAGTGCACAAATCAATGATTTTGGGTATACTACACTATTTTACCATTAGTGATAGAATATCTATAACATAAAATTTGCCATTGTAGCCATTAGTAAGTCTACAACTCAGCATCATTAATTACATTCACGATGTTGTGCAGCCATCATCACTGTTATTTCCAGAACTTTCTCATCACCCCACAGAAATCCTGTAACCATTGAGCATTTACTGCCAATTCCTCCCTCCTCCCAGACCCTGGGAATTAGAAAACAGTTTGGTAGTTCCTTAAAAATGTAAACTAGAATTACCAGCTGGCACCACAATCCCAATCTTAGATATATACCTCAGGGAATTGAAAGCAGGGACTTGAATGGGTACTTGGACCTATGCCGTTGTTCCTTATAACATTATTCACAATAGCTAACTGTGGACTGTTCTTTTTCCACTCCATCCCAACCGTGTTCCTGAGCCTTTACTGTACCGTAGCCTCTGTTTAATTCTATTTTACAAACTGAGCTTCCACGTTAGATGTTATTTCAGATAGACGCAGTTCAGTTTTTTCTTGATCTCTCTTTCATTATCACCTGCCTAAGATATCTTTCAGACACTTTTCCCTTATCTCTCCCCCATGAAATTTTAATGCCACATATACACTATATATATGTTCATGGACTGTGGCCCTTTGGAGAATAGCAAACTGTTTATAATATCTGAGATTCATTTACTCCCCTAAGAGCTAGTTGCTGACTTCTGTGGGTGAGGTCACTCTGGGTGAGAGAGCGTGGGGTGGAGAGTAAGGCTTCACATTGGGAGCCAGGTCTGCCTGGCCTGGAGTTCTGGCTCTGCCCCTAATCGCTTTTGTGACCTTGGGCAAGTGGCTTAGTCTCCATGTCTCAGTTTCCTTATTTGTAGACTTGGGATGTTATAAAACAGTACCTGCTTCAAAGGGTTTTTTGAGGATTAAATGGCAATATATGTAGGGCAATACGTGGTCTTTAGTAAGTGCTGTACAAGTGTTAGCTATTACTGTTTTTGAAAGGGTTCCTCTGTTTCAAAATAGTTAAAAAAAAACACACAGTGGGTTGTTTGGAACCAGATTCTGTTACATTTTCCACCTTTTGAATGGTGTTTTCCAGTCCACAATTAGATTGTTGCTGTTTTTTCTTTTCTTTTTTTTTTTTTTTTCAGAAGAAAATGGGTTACTTACTATTCTGTGTTAATTTTTTCCCTATTTTCTCGCCATTCATTCATTTTCATTTTCTCAACAATCACAGTGCATTGGCATCTGGACTTGGTGAATTTGAAGGACCAGCTTAGACACTTTATGGGTTTGGTTTTTATATTAGAGTCCATGGATTCAGTCAGATGTATAAGGATCTGGAATTGGGAATAATGTTGATTTCAATTCAAGATGATTTTTTTTACCTAAGGAATCTCTCCAGGTGGGGAAGCACAGAGAAGGAGCTCATTTCCTGGGTACATTCCATTCCACTGGTCATCATTCATCATACAGGTGTTGGAAGACAGGACCTGGTTTTATTGAATCCAGGTAGTGCTCACTACCTACCTGCTCATTGGTCCACAGGCCCTTGTTTGTTTGTGTATTTTGGAGTTGGGTGTATTTAATTACTGGTTAATTTGATGATATAGTGAATCAGGTCTAAACTTCCAGCAACAAATCATTTATTTTTAAAAGACTAAAGCCTGTACACTTTATTTTGACTGTGTGGAGGAAGTGGTGAGTGAATGATTCGACCAAGTGACTACAGGAAATTGCTATTTAATTAACCAAGGAATGTGGGTATTCTTATTGAGAGTGGGGAAGCTAAGGTGGTCTTATAAAGAGACAGAATAGAGTAGATACCAAATTCATATTCCCTGAGGTAATCTTCAGCTAGTTAACTTCTTGGGGCTCCATAAAATAAAAAGCATATTTATATATACCTACTTGTATGGTACTTAGGAAGATATAATGAATTAAAACATGTGAAGTACTTAAAACATGGCTCATAGTAGTGATCAGCAAATGCTACCTATGATTATGATTAACACGTTAAGCGCTCAGCCTGTTTTGTCTTCCGGATGGAAAGTATAATGTCAGTCACCAATGACTGTATGGGTGCTTAACGTGTTAATACTTGCAACTGATAGAGGACATAGATGGCTTTGCTGGGAGTGTTGCTCTCTCCTATATCATTCACTCTCAGCTGGCTTTCCTTTATCTTAGAAAAGTGAAAGAATAGGTGCTCAATATCTCCCCATTTTCCCCACCCCCAGTCCACCAATCTGTGTGTTTTTTTAAAAATATTTTGCATGTAAGTGGTATCATACGGTATTTGTTTTTCTCTGTCTGGCTTATTCATTTAACATAATGCCCTTGGGTCCATTATGTTATCACAGATGTCAGGATTTCTTTCTTCCTTATGGCTGAATAATATGTTCCACTACACACACACACACACACACACACACACACACACACACACACACATCATCATCATCATCATCATCATCATCATCTTTATCCATTGATCTAATGATGGATTGATGGTCAGAGTACAAACTTTTAGTTATAAGATGAGTAAGTTCTGGGGATCTAATGTGTAGCATGGTGATTATAGATAATAATACTCTATTATATATTTGAGAGCAGATCTTAAATCTTATCACCACAAAAAGAACTAGTAGTTATGTAAAACGATGAAGTTGTTAGCTAAGGATATGATGGTAATAATTTTACAATATATAGGCATATCAAAATTAACACATTATATATTTTAAACTACACAGTATTATATAACAATTATATCTTAAGAAAGCTGGTGGGAGAAGGGAGATTTGCCCAGTTCAATAAAAGTAATAAGCAAAGGACATCAACATGTTATGAAGGTATCTTTCTTGCCTTCCCAAGACTCAAAACAAAAATCTTCTGGGTAAATCCTTCTCCAGTCCCCTTTGTTGGAATTAGCCTCTAATATCTCTAGGAGAACATGGAATGCACTTTCAAGTTTCATGCCATGTGATTGCCTCTCTGCTGGATTAGCATAGCTTCTGCATGCTCTGGCTTTTTGCACTTAGAATAAAAGTCAAGAGGCAAGGACCACTTCCCATTCACCTTTGGAACCTTTTCTGCCTGTGGAATCCAGCAGTTTCTCAATAGCGCTCTTTCTTCTTTTCTGATAGCACGACATTTTCTTTCTTTCTTTCTTTCTTTCTTTCTTTCTTTCTTTCTTTCTTTCTTTCTTTCTTTCTTTCTTTCTTTCTTTCTTTCTTTCTTTCTTTCTTTCTTTCTTTCTTTCTTTCTTTCTTTCTTTCTTTTCTTTCGATTTTTGACACTATTACAGATATCCCCATTCCCCCTGCCTCCCACCCCTTTACCCACATCCACCCAGTCCCCACCCTGTTCTCCTGGTCTTCACCACACTGTTGTCTGTGTTCATGGATTATGCATTTACTAGTATGTTCTTTGGCTAATATCTACACCTTCTTTCACCCAGTTCTCCCCACACATCCCTTCCCTCTGTCATCTGTCAGTCCATTTCATGTATCCATGCCTCTGGCTCTATTTTGTTTGCCCATTTATTTTGTTCATTATATTCCACATATAAGTTAGATCATGTGATACTTGTCTTTCTCTGTCTGGCTTACTTTGCTTAGCATAATAATCTCCAGGTCCATCCATGCTATTGCGAAAGGTAAGAGTTCCTTATTTTTTATGGCTGCATAGTACTCTATTGTGTAAATGTACCTTGATTTTCCTTTTCCAATTGTAGGGAAGACAAGACCATCCTAGCTTCTGAACTTCCATTGTGTTCTTCGATTGGTCTAAGTCACATCTCATGAGAAAACCTTGGTCCTTTTTGGAGGCAATTAGTACCCGTGTTGGTACTAGTGGCTGAAGGGGGGTTCTGACACTGGTAGATTCAAATAGGGTGGGGCACAATCTAAGGCCAAAGCTGCTGTAATCACCTGTCACCCAGCATGCCTCTTTCCTGGTAGACTTTCTGCATCAGTTTATGGAGACTCTCCAAGGGCAGAAATTCCAGGCTGGGAAGAAAGTTATGGAGTGGTGGTTATGATGCTTTTTCAATGTCAGCTAGAAATTCCTATACTGGGATTCTCATTGGCACAAAGAGGTGTGTTACTTTATGACAGTACTGTTTGACTTTGCAATTGAACCTCTCAGGGAGAAAAAAACATCTTAGCATGGATTTCCAAATATCTGACTAGTTATATATTTGGAAAATACTTTAAAAATGTCAGAAAAGCAACAATCTAACTTCTTCCTTATGGTGTTTTTAACCTTGTATAAGAATGCTTCTTTACTATGCATGAGAGGACCAAAAAGGTTATTTGCATTTTTAATCTGCAAATATTTGATCTGGCGGGCAACATGTTTGTTTGATACACATCTTAGAAGATGATGTAAAAATCCATTTCACCAGGCAACAGATAAATTTAAAGGGTTATTATACAGGGTAGAGCAAAAGTAGGTTTCCAGTTGTGAGTATGTGAAACCCAGAATTTATTCTTTTATTCTTGTATTATTAATTATTATATTACTAGAGGCCCGGTGCACAAAATTCGTGCATGGGGGGGCGTGTCCCTCAGCCCAGCCTGCACTCTCTCCAATCTAGGACTCCTAAATGGGCAGCCAGACATCCCTCTCACAATCCAGGACTGCTGGCTCCCAACTGTTCACCTGCCTGCCTTCCTGATTGCCCCTAACTGCTTCTGCCTGCCAGCCTGATCACCCCCTAACCAATCCCCTGCCAGCCTGATTGCCCCTAGCTGCCCTCCCCTGCAGGCCTGGGTCCCCCACAACTTCCCTTCCCCGCAGGCCTGGTTGCTCCCAACTTCCCTCCTCTGCCAGCCTGGTAACCCCTAATTGCCTTCCCCTGCAGGCTTGATCGCCCCCAACTGCCCTCCCTTGCAGGCCTGGTCCCTCCCAACTGCCCTCCCCTGCTGGCCATCTTGTGGCGGCTATCTTGTGTCCACATGGGGGTAGTCATATTTGACCACATGGGGGCAGCCATCTTGTGTGTTGGAGTGACAGTCAATTTGCATATTACTATTTTATTAGATAGGATAGAGGCCTGGTGCATGGGTGGGGGCCAGCTGGTTTGCCCTGAAGGGTATCCCGGATCAGGGTGGGGGTTCCCTTGGGGTGTGAGGCAGCCTGGGTGAGGGGCTTGTGGTGGTTTGCAGGCTGGCCACGCCCCCCGGTGACCCAAGTGGAGGCCCTGGTATCTGGGATTTATTTATCTTCTATAATTGAAACTTTGTTGCCTTGAGCGGAGGCCAGGGCAGGTCAGGGCAGGCAGAAAGCTTGGCTTCCTCCATTGACAGGGGCAACTCAAGCCTCCTGCTCTCTGCAGCTCCATGGCTGCCACCATTTTTGTTAGGATTTATTTATCTTCTATAATTGAAACTTTGTAGACTTGAGCAGAGGCCAGGGCCAGCCAGTGCTTGAAGCTTGGCTTCCTCCATTGCCGGGGAAACCCAAGCCTCCTGCTCGCTCTGTGGCCACAGCCATCTTGGTTGGGTTAATTTGCATACCCTTTCCTGATTGGCTGGTGGGCGTGGCTTGTGGGTGTAGCAGAGAGATGGTTAATTTGCATGTTTCTCTTTTATTAGATAGGATTTTCCATATGAACAACTGGAAACCTACTTTTGCCCCACCTGTATTAGTCAGCTTGGGCTACCATAACAAAATATCATTGACTCCTAGGCTTAAACAACAGACATGTATTAGCTCACAATTCTGGAGTCTGGAAGTCTGAGGTCAGGGTGCCAATATGGTGGGGTTCTGGTGAAAGTTGTCTTCCTGATTTACAGAGGGTTGCCTTCTCCCTGTGTCCTTACATTGTAGAGAGAAAGGAGGAGCAAGCTCTGTGGTTTCTTCTCATAAGAGCAGGAATCACATCATGATTGCACCACTTTCATGACATTATCTCAGTATAATCACCTCCTGAAAGACCCATCTCCAAGTAGCATTACATTGGAAGTTAGGGCTTTGATATATGAATCTGGGGAACTATGTAAATTCAGTCCATACAAGTTATGCAGTTACATGCTTAGATTGTCTCATAATTTTTCTCCTCTTCTATTTTGTTGTCTTCTTTTTGCTTCACCTTACTTTTCATTCTCTTTCTTTCTTGTCCTTTCCATTCTTTAGCCTTCCCTTCCCTTTCTTCATCCATCCACTTTTCCTTCCTCCCTTCCCCTCTCCGTCCCATTCTTTTCCTCTCTCTTTGCCCATTGCAGCTCCTTGTGATGACATGCTTTAAGGCACAGACATCATGCGTTGAGTCTGATACACAGATCTGTTTTGCTTGGTGAAAAATGTAGGAGAGTAAAGGGGGGATAAGTGGTGTTGGATGGAGACTTGACTTTGGTGGTGAACACACAGTACAGTATACAGATGAAAAACCTGTACAAATTTGTTAACCAGCATTGTCATCCCAATAAATTCAATAAAAAAACACACACTCAGCCTCCACAGAAAGTAGTTTCCAGGTTGCCTTGGGCTGGGTGGGATGAGGAATTTGGGGACTAAGGGTAATATATAAAGGGTACAGGTTTGTTTTTGAGGTCATGAAAATGTTCTAAAATTCACTGTTCTAAAATGAGTGAGTTGCATGGTATGTAAATTATCTCAACAAAGAAAAAAACTCAAAATGTTTGACTAAAATGGAGCCAATATTTAAAAAAAAATTAAATCAATGCAACTTCTCTAGAAAGATCAAAGATCTAGCTCACAATTCCTGCGAGGAAATGCTATAGGGTGAAGCGTACAGAGACCTTGGAGCCATGCTGCCTGAGTTCATGTTCTGGCCATCCAGGTACACCTCCTGACTATGTGACCTTAGGCAATGTACTATATTGTCTATGTCTCTCATTCCTCACCTGTAATTAGAGATGATTATATGTAATATGTACGTCATAGAGTTATGAGTACTGAATTAGTTAATGTATGTGAAACACTTAAAACTATGTCTAGCACAGAGTAAATGCTGTTCAGATGATATTTCTCTTCTCTCTCTCTCTCTCTCTCTCTCTCTCTCTCTCTCTCTCTCTCTCTCTTGTCTAAAGTTTTACATATGTCTCCTATTTCCAATTGACCTCCCCTGCCCCTCAGCCATTCCCACACTGGGCAAGTTCCCACCACTCCAGTGTCTATGTCCATTGGTTATGCTAATATGCATGCATACAAGTCCTTTGGTTGCTTTCTAAACTCCCCCTCCCCTACCATTTGTCTCTGGATCTATTCTAGTTCATCAAATTATGTTGATCATTATATCCCACATATGAGCGAGATCATGTGATATTTATCTTTCTCTGACTGGCTTATTTCGCTTAGCATAATGTTCTCCATTCCATCCATGTTGTTGCAAATGTTAAAAGTTCCTTCTTTTTTATTGTGGCATAGTATTCCATTGTATAGATGTACCACAGTTTTTTAATCCACTCATCTGCTGATGGGCACCGAGGCTGTTTCCAAATCTTAGCTATTGTAAATTGTGCTGCTATGAATATAGAGGTGCATATATCCTTTCTGATTGGCGTTTCTGGTTTCTTGGGATATAATCCTAGGAGTGGGATATACTATTAAAGTATATATACAAAAAATTATATATATCTATATCTATATAATCTATATATCTATATCTATATCTATATCTATATCTATATCTATATCTATATCTATATCTATATCATCTATCTTTTCCCCTTCTTTAATCTATCTATATATTCATTTATTATTGGAAAAGGAGAATAGAGAGTAGATAGGACTGAGTTTGTGATTGGAATTAGTTAAGCTATTAGTAGGGAAGAGAACAAGTGAGGAGAGGAAAAACATAAGTAAAAAAACAAAATAAAACAAGAAGAACAAAAAGCAATAAAATCCAAACTAATCAACAATCAAACAAACAACAACAAGACAGATAGAAAGAAAAAGAAAAAAAAAAGGAAGAGAAAGAAAATTTGGATAGTGATGAAAGAGAATAGAGAAGTGTGTGTGGACTTGGAGCAGGGGAGCAGAAATTAGATATATCAGTAAGATCAATTTTTAACAGGGAGTAAATAGAAAGGATAGAGAAAAACTAAAGCAAGAACAGGGTAAGAGAAACAGAACAAAAGGGGAAAGTGAGGAAGAGAGCATTGGCATAAAGGAAAAATTGAGATAGAGTAAAATAATGCCAAAGGAAAAATAAAATGTAGAACACTAATCCCAAAATAAATAAAATAAATAAAAAATAAAATAAAACTTAAAAAGGTAAAATAATAGTAGTAATAATAATTAAAATAAAAATATAATAAAAAGTAAAATCAAGTGAGAAAAAATTTAGTTTCTCAAGTAAAAGATAAAAAATAAAAATGTGAAGTAGTGAAAGTCATTCACTTCCTCTACTGTTCTTCTTGGCAGGTCTGTTTCCTGTCAGGTAGATAGCATATTATTGAAGTTCCCTGCACTCCACCACTCCTCAGTGTCATAAGCTACAATCCTGTTTTCAAGCAGTCGGGAGCTTTTTGTTTCTCAGCCTGCCTTTAGTTGTGTTTACACAAGAGTCAATTTCTGATACAACCCTTGGGTGGCACTGTTTCTGTATTGATATCCGGCGCTAAAAGGCCCCTCCTCTACCCAGTGTTTAGATTGCTTTCCCTGCAGCACTCAATACTAGGTTGAGGGAATAGACTGCCCTAGAGCTGGTTTTCTGCTCATCTCTCCATACTCTGAACCCTAGGTTCTACAAAAACAGCCTTCCCCTGCAGTCTTGGTGAGTGTTTTTTAATTAGAAGATCCTATGTACTAGACTTAGCAATCAAAAGCAAGGATTTAAAAAGAAAAGAAGAAGAAGAAGAAGAAAAAAGGGCCACAGGACGTATGTAGACTCACGTCTTTTTCCCCTGGCACTCCGCAGCCATTATACTGGTAGATCTTCAGGCTGCCTTTCTGGGTCCAGCCCTGCTGTGGGTTAATTTCTATAGTCCCTTTCTGCCAGCATCCCTGTGGACCCCCTTCCACCTTCAAGAGTTACACTGACCCCAGCAGCTGCGGATTTTGTGGGGCACAGTCTTCCTTTGAGACTTTCCTTTCTGCTGTGCGCGTTTCTCCCTCACCTGGATCCCAGATCTCACCTTTCCCTAGGCCAGTGGTTGGCAAACTCATTAGTCAACAGAGCCAAATATCAACAGTACAATGATTGAAATTTCTTTTGAGAGCCAAATTTTTTAAACTTAAACTTCTTCTAACGCCACTTCTTCAAAATAGACTCGCCCAGGCCGTGGTATTTTGTGGAAGAGCCACACTCAAGGGGCCAAAGAGCCACATGTGGCTCGCGAGCCGCAGTTTGCCAACCACAGCCCTAGGCGATATCCCTGATCTATGTTTAATTCGCCAATTCTGGGTGGGTATTAATTGATTCAGCTGTTCCTTCTCTCTGCTCTGTGAGAAGGCACAGGGCTTGTCCGCGTATTCGCACTGCTTTGTCTCCTCCTGGACAGACTTTCTAGACACCCATGGTTGGAGAGGCTGGAGTCTTGGTGTTCCGGGGTTTGCAGCTGAGGCAGCTCATCCCTGAGGGTTGTGGTTGTAGGGTCCTGGGATGTATCTGAGGTCCCTGGTTGAAGGTAAGGCTGGACTTCAGATCACCGCCACTCTCCCCTTCAAGATGGCACAGTCTCTGCTGCAGAACTGGCTGCTCCAGGAGAGATTTCAGCAGCAGTAGAGGCTGCCCAGCCAGGGGAGCCCAGTCCGGCAGTCCCCAACAATTCCTTGGAATATAATTGTCCCTCACTCACAAATACAGACACCCCCTGCACATCCACATACTCTCATTCTTTCACTCACACATTATCTTGCAGCTTGCCATCCCATCGGCAGCCATCTTGGATCCCTCCATATGATATCTCTTATTGCTTCTTCATGGCATTATTAAAGCAGAGCTCTAGTTTTCTGCAATGCAGACTCTTTCTATTTTCTTTTGCCACCGAGGCTTCTTGTCACTTGCCATGTGTCATAGGCCTTGTGCTGTGCCTTTTCCCTTATAAGAGAGAACCATTTCTTTGTTCTTGGAAGAATAGAGAAGGAAAGTGAGGGAGAGGAAGAGGGATATGTTTTAAGAAAAACAGAGACACCTTATTTGTGGAAGGGACATATTTTACATGTATATCTTCTATCTAACTCTGTAGGCATTTGGGTTTTCTCCCCTAGCTTTAGGAAGAAAGTTATAATTGTAGAGAAGCGTAGATCATTGGCTAAAGCATGGATTCCAGAGTTTGAAGCCCTTGATTCTATTACTAGCTCTTTGATTATCTGGGTCCCTTGGGCCTCTATTTCTATCTTTTCTGGGCCTCCATTTTATCACCTTAAAAGGGGCATCATAATACAGATCTTGTTTATTTCACTGGATTTTTGTAAGTTACAAATCAGAGATCATATGGGCCCTGACTTTCAAAAATATGCGGTATGACACAGATAGAAAGTATTGATAGTTCTAACATGACAAACTACTGTTCAGGCCACCATGTTTTTATAACTCACTAGAAGCCCATTGCACGAAGTTTCGTGCAATAGACTTTCACCTGGCTGCCGGCACCAGTTTTCCCCCAGCAGCAGTTTTCCTCTGGCCACCCGCCGATCAGAGCGCCTCCCACCAGCGCGATCGGCTACCCCGAGAGGAACTTCGATCGGGAGGTGCTCCGATCGGGCGGGTGGCCAGAGGAAAACTGCTGCTGGCGGAAAACTGGTGCCGGCAGCCACGCAATCGGCCACCCCGAGTTCTGCCACCAGCGTCTTCCTCCAGCCGCATGGGTCCTTCCGCAGCATCGGCCGTTTAGGCAGGCGGGAGGAGTGGGGGTTGGGGACTCGCGAGTCCCCGCCTCCGCCCCCCCCCCGCCCCCGCTCCTACCGCCAGCCAATCGGCCACCCTGAGTCCCGCCCCCTGCGCCTCCAGCTGGCCCAATCATGGGCGTAGCGGAGTGATGCAATTTGCATATTGCCTTTTTATTATGTAGGATAGTTTCTGCAGTCAGGAGATAAAAGTCTGGCACAATTGTTCTGTAATTTCTCTTATTGATTCACAGAGAACTTGCCCATTGGTTTTGTGTGCATATCTGTTTGCTAGCCATAGCTGCTCCTTATTTTCAGCGTAGATGCCAATTCAGTTGACAAAGGTATCAAGAAACAGTGTGAAGACTCAGATTGTCTTGGTAGTATTTTCCAGGACCTGTATTTGGGAAAGGCACTTGGATCATCTTTGAACTCCTTAAAACAGAGGGAGAAGGGGCAGTTCAAGAGACACTGCTTCAGAGGCAGTCAGGCTTTATGATAAATAGGCAGAGAAACTTAAATGCATCATGAACTTTAGAACCTGGGGCTATTTAGATGCTCTCAACTCCCTCATTTTACCAATAGGAAAACTGATATCTTGATATGAGAAGTGATTGGATTGCTCAGTACTTCAGTTAGCCAATAGAGAAAGCAAGAATAGAACTTGAATCTGGACTGTTAATCCAATGCTCCTGGTCCAATAGTCAGAGTGGAACAAGTTTGTTTGGAGTCACATAGTCCTGGGTTGAAATTCTAGGTCCTGTACATGTAGTTTCTGATGCCAGGCCATGGGATGGTTGGGAGTAAAGAGATGAGATACAGTGCTTGGCACATAGTGGTCTCGATATATATTGGTTTTCTTTCCCTACTTTGTTTCCTTTTTAACTGTGCACAGGGAGTGGGGCATCCCAATCTCCAACTCTGCCTCCCTGGTTCTAGCCTCCATGGGTGCCTTTTTCTAGGTAATTCTTATGAATAAGCCTGAGTAGATCACATCATTTTATTAAGATAATTCTTTGCGTTTGCTTCTCCCTTTGCAACCAGACACTGGTCTCAAATTTAATGATGATGCCAAATTGGGGTCTGTGTGTGCTGTAAATTCTCTTATGCAGATGGAGGCTGGTGATACGTGAAGAATCATTACGCCACATCAAGTTTCATTTTAAAGTCCATAAGTATACCCTTTTAAAACAAAACAAAATTCTTCACCATCTTGGGTAGGGACATAAATCTTGTATTTTTATTACCTCAAAAGACCACCAGAAGATGGGCTCTAATATTTCAAAGGTGACAAGCAATCTATATGAATGAATCACAGTTTGAGTCCCATTATACTTGAGCTGATATATGCTGCAGTGGGGTTTACAGGAGTTTCTCTAACAAAATTTAATGAAAAAAACAAACAAACAAACAAAACAGGCCTTTTTGTCTCTAGTTTCTAATCCAATAGGAGGCACTTGGTAGTCTCAAGCAACCAGAGTAGAGACTGTATCATGCTGTGGGTTCCAGCTGGGAGCAGAATACTGCTACTTGTTTGGGGGAGCTGGGTGACTGGAGCTCAAAGTGTGAAAGCATTAGGATTGATTTAAAAGAGCCGAAGAAGCAGAGGTGCATGGGATAATGTTGGCATTTAACAAAGAGCATTATTCCAGAACAGATGTTATGACCAGCTCATGGACATAGAATTGGGAGATAGCATTGCTTCCATATACTTTGCAACAGCATCAGATTATCTGAAAGTCATAGGATTGAAATATTATTGAGGATCAGAACTGGCACAGTAAAAACAATGCCAACTTTGGGTCAGACTGTGCAGATTCAATCCTAGGCTGTTATGCTTACTGACTACATGTCTTGGGCAAGTGACCTAATAATCCATGAGCTTCGGTTTCCTCATCACGACATGGGGAAACCTACCTCCTACAGTAGTCATGAAGAATAAATGGAGGGATGAGATTGTACATGAATGAGGCATCGTGTCTGATATTGAGAAATGACAGCTCTTAATTGAGTATCCTTCAAGTAGATGTCATGTAAACTGTAGTTCTTCTTAGAAAAGCTTCCTCCACTGATTCAGACCTTTATTTTGAGCCTGAACTTGAGCATGTTCAACTCCCACCTTGAGGTTCAGCCCAGGGCTTAGCCTCTTCTGGCCTCCTGGCTTTTGGGTGATTATCACACTGGCAGAGACCATTGTCAGAGAGAGAGAGATGGCTTTAGGAAGAGTACTCTCAGCATCTGGGCAAAGGTCAGGTGGCTTCTCAGGGCTGTGGTTATAAAGTCCTCATTGTTTTGGGCCAACCCCGTTTCTCTGTTTCTGAGCATCAGCTTATTCTTTCATTAGGGAATTCTGATTTTTGTTGTTGTTGTCTTTGTTTGTAATTATTTGTTATCTTTCAGAATGTTTTGTCTGTGAACCAAAAGCAGTATTTGTCCCAGGCTCATTTTTACAAGCTCAGTTGTTCACTATTTCTCAAGATTGTTTTCTCAGGGTATCCCAGCTCTCTGAAGCCATCAATTCTGTTTTGATTCTCTCTGTAATCAGTTTTGCTTTTGAAGCACTCTTGAGTCCTATTGAAACTGTCTGCAGGGTGTGCCTTTCCCTGAGGATGGAGAGACAATCTTTTGGCAAATGTGTTACCACTCCATCCACCTCTCCTCCTCATATTCTTACCCCCTCCCTCGCCCCTCCCTTTCCCCCTTCCTTTCCCTTTCTCCCTCTCCACTCCTATCCCCCCGCCTCCACCTCCCTTCCCATCCCCATTTCCATCCCTTCCCCATCCCCCAAAACTGCCCAGGAAGTTGTCAGTTTCTTCCTTTTTCCCACCATCTTGTCACCAGGGCCCAGCTGGATGGCTCCCACATTTTCTTTCTCCTCTCTGCCTCATTTATACCAGGAAGTAGTTTTTATATCTGGTGGTTACATCATGGGAGATAAGCAACAATGATAAGGTTGTGACAGTTTAATTTTCTGGTACATTTGTCAACTTTCCTGCTTTATTTTGGTGCTGTCTCTTTCTGGACTGCCACCAGGAAACTACCAGATATGCAAGAGCCAGAATTACCAGTGGTATGAACTGAAGACAAACCTACTCAGAGACATAGAAGAGCAGCAGGGGTGTCTGGTGGGGGTGGAGGGTGGCCTCGGCAACCTGCAGAGAGCAGGAGTTGGATAAACCTATGTGAGAAATTCTCTCTGGGTTTGTCTAACCATCTCCTCGTCTAGTTTTTGAAAATATTTTGATTCAAAGCCTTAGAGTCCTGTGAAACAAGGAAATGGCTTGGCTGTTGGAATGAAAATAAGCTTGTTAGAGCCAAGCAACTCCTTCCAATCTAGATGAGGCAGACACCTCTCAGCAGTTAGCCAGTGGCCTGGGGGAAATGAGCCAGGGTTTCCCTCTGGGAGGAGCTGATGAGGGTCGTGACAGGGAAACATTCATTGTAGTCAGCAGCTTGGTTGGCAGTGGAGGCCCATGGGCTGAAGATTGAATTGCCTCTAAGGCAAGTCCTGACTCATTTTTCATCTTTAAGAATGGCTGGGCATCCCAGCAGAATGAGATGCAGTTCAGTGTGGCTGTTTCTCTGAGTAAAATACCAATGTGAGTTAGCCTTCAGCTTGCCCTGCTCCCATCCATTCTCTTCACCGCCGCCGAGTGATATTTTTAAAAACAGAAATTGGATCGTGTCATTCACTGCCCTGATTAAAGTCCAGACTCCTTCACATGTCTTACCCAGCCCATCAGGATCCAGCTCCAGCTTATCTTTCCAGTTTCTTTTTAAGTAGGCCTGACTCCTTTCCTCTAACTAATTCTTCTCAAACATTCTTCTCTGTAGGGCATGTTATTCCTCTCCTCTTTCACTTCCATTTGAGGTGTCAAATGGAGCATCATTTCCATTGAGAATCCTTCTCTGACCCTAAAAAGAGTAGGTCAAATCCCCCTGGTGAAAAGTCTTAACTTCTCAATAGAACTTAGCAAGTTTTGCTCAGTGCTTTTCCAGGCTGTGAGGTCCATGATGGCATTTTGTTCATCACTCTTCTATGGGGCTTAGTAGAGGGCTAATTAATGTTCATGCTCAGTCATAGAGCCAGGCTTAACTTTGAAAAGGAGGGGCCAGTACTGTTGCATTATGTACCCAGAAGGAGGAAAACTGGTATTTGATGAATAACATTAATGCCAGCAACCCCCTTCAGTACCTGACTTCTCTTGGTGTTCCCCAACCCTCACAGGGATGTATTCTTCCAGGCTTCAATAGTCATGTGAAAGAACTTGTAATCAACAATAACTAAATTTCCTACAAAATCTTAATGCCAAGCATGCTACTCTGTGGTTTCATTTCCCAGTTTTCCAGCCCACACACTCTAGTACCCTCACTGTGATAATTTCTTGCCTCCATCAGGATTCCTGCAGATATTTGGTTCCCCAGGAAGCATCCCATGAAATGGAGGGTGACATACAAGGAAGTTTATCAGGGAGTGCTATAGGGATGCACACCTGTGAGAGAAAGGAGATGGGAAGGGTAGAGGGGTGAGTTAGCTCAATCCATTGAGTACTCTGAACCTGGGGCAGTCCTTTAGAATTATTCATCCTTGAGATAAAGGAGAACCAGTCTTAATTGTAGGTTACCCTCAGGATGGGAGTGTGACTGGGGGTGAGCTATATCTCTTCAACCAAGGACTACTTTTCTGAAAGGCTAACAGCTGAAGATCATTAGGAGACTGTTCTTTAGTTCTGAGAAGATAGTTAGGCAGTACAACACAGAGTCCACTATGTGTTGTAGTCCAGTCCATTTCAACTCTCTTCCTTCTTCATATCTTCACTTCCCCCCTTAATAGCTGAGGTTCCTCGCACCTCATTCTCATCACCTCTTTTCTTACACACTCAATTCCCTTGTATCTCTTTTTACTCTTCATACTTGCCTAAAACCTTATCTCTGGTTATAACTTTCCAATTGCCCTGCACTTGTCCTAACTATCTGAATGAGACTGGTGAAAAACATGTAACCATGCTGAATGCTCTCACTTAACATTTATGACCAAAAATCACAAGTAGCTCCTTAGCCATCCTATTACACACCCTAGTAAATTCTCTTTTCCTTATCCCGATATGAATCTTTAATACCTTCTCCATTTTCCTTAAACATCCAGTACCTCCTCTCCTTCTCCTAATTCTCAGATGTCACTTCCTCTTCTCATTTTATTGAGAAAATTAAAACAAGCAAAGAAGAACCACTTCATTCCCCCCACCAAATATGCCTCTTCCCTTAGTACTTGCCTTCAAACTTGCAAAGATGACTTGCTCCATTTTTTCACTGGAGATCAACTCCTCTTGCCTTGTCCTGGACTTGACTCCTGCAATGATCTTTCTCTCCTATATCACCATTTTTCTTCACTCGTATGGAATAATTCCAAACAGCATACATACAATCATGCTGTGATCTTTTCCATCTTTGAATAAGACTCTCTCTCATCTCCATATTTCCCTACAGCTTCTACTCAACTTTTCTTTATGGGAAAATATCTCAAAAGGTTTGCCTTGTTTTTCTGTCTCTGCTCCTTCATATTCCATTTTCTCTTTAATTGACTCCAGTCAAGCTTTGCTCCATTCCTTTCCCCAAACTACTCTTATTAGGTCAAGATTAGCAGTGAACTGCTTGCCAAAGCCAATGGTTAGTTCTCCCTTTATTTTATTCAACTTCATAGCAGCAAGTGACACAAGTGATCATTATACCTTTCCCGACACTTTTCTTCTTGACTTTCATGATATTCACTCTACTGTGAAGCAAAATGTTTAAGGAATGTCAGGAGCCAACTTGTTAAAGAATTCAAATGCCCTGACTGCCAAAAAGATCTGACTTCCATCTCATGCTCCTCTGCAGTTACTATCCTATCTCAAATATCTGGGGAAGTTCCCTCCACACCCTTGCTTGATGTTATCTTGTACAGTTTTTATATTCCTGTTGTTCATTTGTTTTTATTATGCATTGTCCTGGATCACTAGTGGAAGTACATGGTATTGTACAGATAGAACACTTTGTTCATTGCATGAATTATTTAACTAATTTCTGCTGTTTTGTTCTTATATTATAGTTACAGAAGTCTGTCTGATTCTCCCAGCCCTCAATTGCCCCACAATATTTATAGGCTGACAGATCTTTAGCATTGAAAAGAATACATACTTTTATTCTTAAAATAAATAAATTTTAAAATGGGAGTAATGTTATAGTTCACTCATGGAATTATATGTGGATTAAATTAGATAATGTATATAAAGACATAAAGCAGTAGTTTCCTAACTGACCCATGTGGCAAGCTGATGAGGATTCTGAGACTCACAGTAGTTAAGTGCAAGTCACAGGCTAGTAACTAACAGAACCAGAGCTAGAACTCCATTTTCTATCTTGGGTTCTCATGCTGGGTTTATATCTTTCCCTCTCTCCGGCCATCACACAGAAGCAGTATGAGTAAAATGATCATGAAGTCATTTTTGAACACAACCTCCGAAAAAGACTAAACTCTATATTTACGTTTGTAAGCTATTTTAATTTTTATCGTGGAGTTTTATGAGAAAGAAGGTGATGCTCTGACCTCCATTATAAAGAAAAAAAGTTTTTTTTGTTGTTGTTGAATCAGACCATTGTTCTATCACGTGGGATAGATCTCCAAGTCAAGAGATGAAAGACATTAATTTGCATGAGACAACAGTTGCTATCTGTATTCACAGTGCAACACGGAAGAAAGTGGCTGTACCATCATTTTGTAGCAGATGGATTAAAGCATGTCTTAGTAAGACACACAAGCGGGAGGGGGTATATGCCCCTGATCTTGCTGATAACAGCTATACCATGTGCAGTAGATACCTAATAAATATTAATTAGTATCAACTCACTGGACACAGAACTATTTGATTTTGGACATTAAATCAAGCTATCTTGATGGTGAGAGATAATAGTACATTTAGTCTTTATATTTCTTGGGCTTTTAACTGTTGTGTGGCACCTTGCATCTTTTGTGAAATACTTTTTGCTCAAGATTGGATCTAATGCTCCAGCTGAATTTGCCTTAAATGTTTGTGTTTAATGCATCTTGCTTTTTTCTCTTGGTTTCAATGAGCATTCACATCTTCTAATTTCATTAGAAGATGATTTCACTCTGGTTTAATAATTCGACTAACCAGAATATTGCTTCTTTTTTTTTCTCTTTCAGATATTGATGAGTGTGCAGCTAAGATGCATTACTGTCATGCCAATACCGTGTGTGTCAACCTGCCCGGGTTGTATCGCTGTGACTGTGTCCCGGGATACATTCGCGTGGATGACTTCTCTTGTACTGGTGAGCAGTAGGAAGCTGATTCAACCCTTCTCTGCACCAAATCTGTGTTGTTCCATTTAACATCAAGTGTACTAAGTACTATTTTTTGCCTAAATTGTCTTTCTCTTGCATTATTTACCCTAACATTTTGAGGGGGAAAAAAGTGATAAAGAAATTTTATCTGCAAAATTTAATTCCACTCCCTGCATTTCTGCCTGTGGGTGTGAGCATGTGTGCATGGATGCATAATTTGAAGTTGAAGTCCCAGTTGCCTGTAGTAACACTGAGGGACTTAGAGACATCAGTTCTAAAATGTATCAAACTATTCTCCTTCCATCATAATGAAATGTTTTTGCATCTAAGAAAATGAACTTTGTTTTCCCATTGGGAAAGACTAGGATTAAATTGAAAGGAAAAGTAGGAGTACCTGGTGGGCAGGGTTTGGGCATATGGGATCTAATCAAGACTTTTGATTGATAACTCACAGTTCCCTCCCTCTTTTCCCAGTATCACTGGGCGATCAGTACTAAAATGGGAATCCAGGGACTGTGTTGGTGCCTTTGTGACAGTAATGCTGGCTTTGTGGGGCACTTGGTTTAAATACCAATATACTAGTACTTCCAATCACATACTAGTATATGGAGTCATGAACGGTAAATTGGTTAAGGGTGGTAGAAGAATTTAAGGCTTTCTTCTCTTGGTCAAATGTCTTTAAATGGGCAGCCTGAAACCTATAAGAAAAGGGCCCTGTGAACACAAGATTTTAGTCATGTTGTACCTTTTTCTGATTCTTGCATCTTTCTCTTAATCCTGAAAACATTGGCATATAAAAGCTGGATTCTTCACTGAGAATGGAATGCCACTCCTTTCTTCATATATTTTATTCTGAGTGACCTTTTGGGAAGAATAAAAAGTTGCACAAGTTAGGGAAGCAGCCATGCCACTGGTGTGGTTCAGTTGACCTATGAACCAGGAAGGCATGATTGGATTCCCCGTCAGGGCACATACCCAGGTTGTGGGCTTGATCCCCAGTAGAGGGTGTGCAGGAGGCAGCTGATCAATCATTCTCTTTCAGCATTGATGTTTCTCTCTCTCTCCCTCTCCCTTCTTCTCTGAAATCAGTAAAAAATATATATATATTTTAAAAGTTAGGGAAGCAATGTTTGTATGTCCAAATACCTTTGTCATGGATTGTTGTATATTTATAAGTTACTGTTCTTTAAGAGGCTGGTGAGCTTATATTAATGGAGGTTTCTAATGGCCACAGAAGGCCAAATCTCATTTATCTCTCTTTTACATAATATAACAAAAGTTCCTAGAGTTGAGAGAGAGAGAGAGAGAGAGAGAGAGAGAGAGAGAGAGAGAGACTATATAAGCACAACATGCTGAGATCTAAACATTTTAAGGGGGCAAAAATCTTTTGGACCTGTAAACAAACACAATCTACAAATCTGTGATGTGATAGATGACTATTTTCTGTTTTTAATAGTAAATCAATGTCTTCACTTATTTTAACCTTAAGACTAAAGGAACCTGTGCATATCCTCCCAAGGCAGCGGCACCATATCCTATAACTCAAGAAACCTTAACCCAGGCCCTGCTGTGTGGAAAGCCCTGTGGAAATTACATCAGAATTCCAGCTTTGCCCTTGTTTTCTCTCTGAGGAAGGAAGGCAGGAGCTGCTGCTTGTTGCATGCCTACTAGGACAGGTGCTCTGTCTGGTGGCTGATAGAGCACCAGATGGAAAATGGATTATTTTAGGAACTAGCTCCAGAATTACTTTTGGAGAGGAAACTGTACTGTCTGGAGTAAAAGGCCAGGGTGTGGGGATCCAAGCATACCTGTCCCCCCACCTTCAAAAAGACCAGGCCACTCTGGAGGAAAGTATATACACACGCATATGCATGCATGCACTTTTTTGGTTTTGTTTGTATGTGTATATTTTGTCTGAGAGGGAACAGAACAGTTTGAATACAAGAGAGAAAAGCAAGAGGGTGGAGGAGAAACAGAAGGCTGGGTTCTCTGGAGGATGGAGGGACAGTGAAGACTGCCAAGTGGAAGAAAAACGGCAAGGACTTTTAAGGGTAGGAATGTGTAATGAGGTCTTTGCATTGTTTTGCTATGTAGTATGCAATGCAAGTCTTCCTCATGACCCTCAAACCTCCAGCAATGTCTCCTCAGCCTGAGTACTAGGTAAGACCCTCCCTCAGTAGAATTCAGGTTAATGTGGTGGGCAACAGAAATGGTTTACATGTGTATAGGCTGTTGAGACCTCAGGCAGAGGTAACCGTTATAAAGTAACCATTCCTATTCCCTCCCCTGCCCCCCAATATATACATATACACACATGCATTGCTCTCACCACATCATTCTGCCAGGAACCTCAGAGACCTGGATGAGGGTTTTGGACTTCTTAAGTCATAGACTTGGGAGTAAGATCTTTTTCTTAAAAAACAAAACAAAAAACTTCTTTAGATCCCAGATTCCTTCCTACTCACTGCCCATTTTCTGCTTCTATTCACAGCAAAACTTCTTAATTTGTCTGTGGTTATTGTCCTCCTTGACATTTACTCTGCTCATACCCTCCGCAACCCTCTCTTTTAAGGCTACCTAATCATCACTCCACGGAGACTACATTTGTCAAGGTCATCATCTATCAAGGTCACCAGGAACTCCATTTTTCCAAGTCTTTTGTGGTCTCTCAGCAGCATTTAGAAGAGCTGATCACACCTTCCTCTTTTAAACACATCACTTTCTTGACTTTTGAGACATCATTTCTCCTGAGTTTCCTCCTATCTCACTGGTCACTCCTGCCCAGTATCCTTAGCAATTTCCCCCCCTCTGTTGCCATTTTAAAGGTTAGAATGCCATAAAGCTCTGTCATGGACTCATTCTCTGTTCACCTATATATTATTTTTTAAAATTTATCTTTATTGTTGAAAGCATTACAGATGTTCCTTTTGTTTTGTATTTTTCCCATTGACACCCTCCACCCTACATCTGCCCCTCCCGGGCCTTCACCATACTATTGTCTGTGTCCATGGGCTGTGTACTAGTATATATGCATATAAGTTCCCCAGTTAATATCCCCCCTCCACCTTCCCCCTAAAATTCATCAGTCTGTGCCATGCTTCTATATCTCTGGATATATTTTGGTCATCAGTTTATTTCATTCATTACATTCTGCATATGAATGAGATCATCTGATACTTATCTTTCTCTGACTGGCTTATTTCGCTTAACATCCATACTGTTGCAAATAGTAAGAGTTCCTTCCGTTTATAGTTGTGGAGTATTTCATTGTGTAAATGTACCACAGCTTTTAAAAATTTGTATTTTTATTGATTTCAGAGAGGAAGGAAGAGGGAGGGAGAGACAGAAATAGTGATGAGGGAGAGGATCATCAATTAGCTACCGCCTGCATGCCCCACACCTGGGATCCAGCCCACAACCCAGGCATATGCCCTGGTAGGGAATCTAACCAAGACCCCCTTGTTCATAGGTGGATGTTCAACCACTGAGCCACTCTGGCCAGGCTGTACTACAGCTTTTTTATCCACTCATCTGCTGATGGGCACTTGGGCTGTTTCCAAATCTTAGTTATTGTAAATTGCGCTGCTATGAACATAGGGCTGCATATATTCTTTCTGATTGGTATTTCTGATTTCTTAGGATATATTCCTAGATGTGGGGTCACTGGGTCAAATGGAAGTTTCATATTTAATTTTTTGAGGAACTTCACAGTGGAGACTTGCATTTCCACAGTGGCTGCACCAGTCTGCGTTCCCACCAGCAGTGTATTAGGGTTACCTTTTCTCCATATCTTCACCGGCACTTGTCATTTGTTGATGATAGCCATTCTGACAGGTATGAGGTGATACCTCATTGTCATTTTAATTTGCATCTCTCAGATGATTAGTGACTTTGAGTATTTTTTCATATGTCTCTTGGCCTTCTGTATGTCCACTTTGGAGAAGTGTCTATTTAGGTCCTTTGCTCATTTTTCAATTGGATTGTTTGTCTTCCTATATTCTTTTTAGATGCCTTCATTCTATCCTAGGACTTTCAGCACTTTTGTCAATAACACTTAAATTTCTATCCAGTTTTAATCTTTCTGCTGAGCTTCTGAATCATAGATTCAACTTGACATCTACACATAGCTATTTCATAGGCATTTTATGTTAAACATGTATCAGACAAAACTCTTGATTTTTTTCTTCCACATCTGCAAATCTACTCCTTTTCCACTTTTCTCCATCTCAATGAATAAAAGCACCATCTACCCAGTTTTTGAGCCAAACAGCTAGGCCAGTGGTCGGCAAACTCATTAGTCAACAGAGTCAAATATCAACAGTACAACGATTGAAATTACTTTTGAGAGCCAAATTTTTAAAACTTAAACTATATAGGTAGGTACATTGTTATTAACTTAATTAGGATACTCCTAAGCTGGCCCTTGCTAAAAACTCAAGGGGCCAAAGAGCCGCATGTGGCTCACAAGCCGCAGTTTGCCGACCACTGAGCTAGGCGTTATACTTGATTCCTTTTGTCCTCTTGCTCCTCCACTGTCAGACCACGCACCAGTCTTGTTGACTCTACTCTTCATCCCCTGTCCTAAGTCAGCCCACTTCTGTCCATATCCTGTACCACCAACCTGCTGAGCAGCTGCAGTGGCCACCATCCTGCACTTTCTGCCCCAGTTTTCCTCCACGGTAACTCTCTTCACACAGCAGTTAGAGCAAACTTTTAAAGCAGGAGTTATACAAATCCACTTAAAACTCTCAGGTAGTGTCCCATTGCATAGAAATTAAATTCATTCTGCTTATTTTGATATAAAAACCTATATGGCTTTTCTTCTTTCTGCCTCTCTGACTTTATCTTGTACCATTTCCATCCTTGTCCATTATGGGGTGGCTACCCTGACTTTTGACTTTTCCCCCCATTCAACAAATTTGTTCTGCCCCAGGACCTTTGCATGAGCTTTTGCTCCTTCTTAAAAGATTTTGCCTCTTGATATCTGCTTTTCTTGTCATTCAGATATCAGCCTAAAAATGATCAGCTCAGAGAAGCTTTCTCTGATTAATATAATTAACCACCCATTTTTCTGTCTTATCACCTGATTTTAATTTTCTGGACAGTACTTATTACTATCTGAAATTTTATTATTTATATATGATCTTTCAAAAATTGTCTCTTTCTTTGAGGATGTAATCTCTGGGAGCAGGGGCCTTTTCTCTTTTATTCATTACTCTATCTTGGCTACTCAGAACATAATCTGGCACAGAGCAGTGCTCAATAATATTTATTAAGTGAAGGAATGAATAAAGACACTTGACCTTGGGTTCAATATTTCTTTCTCTAAATTTTGTTTATCAAATACTGTTTATATGTGCTATGCCTATAGGTTATTGTAAAAATAAAATTATATACATGAAAATATTTCCCATAGCAGTTATCAGTCAGAATAGGATGTTCTGCAGAAACAAACACCCCAAATATGAGGGACTTAAAAGAACAAGATTTTATTTCTAGGTCATGCATTATGCCTGTCATTGGTCAATAGGAGGGATACTGATGCTCATCATTATTATTTTGGGCTACTAAATGCTGAAGTTATCAGTATTGTGAACATTGCTGGCCACCAAGGCAGGGAAAAGAGAGCCTGGAGGGTCGTGAGTCAGCCATTCAATGTTCTTACCATGGAATGATATATATTCCTTCTACCTGTATCTCATTGACTAGCAAGTCCCCAGTCCCCAACCAACTACAAGGGGATGAGAAAATGCAGTGCTACCTTTTGCCTAAAAGGGTAGAGAACCAGAAACATTGGGTAAATGGAGCTAAGGAATACAAAGTGACTGACACCGAATATTTTCTCAAAAAGTTTTGTTTCCTTTGACATGAGGAGCTGTTGGTTAAAATAATCTTTTTTTTTTCAACAGAAGTTCACAATGTGATGGGGAAATTCATCTCAAAAATAATTATGATATAAAGCACATTGGACTAAGTTCTATGATGGAAGTACAAGCCAAATGCATTAAGGAAATGTGCTTAGTTGGGGTGGTGAGCACACAATATAGATGATATATGATAGAATGGTATACCTGAAATCTATATCATTTTATTAGCCAATGTCACCCCAATAAATTCATTAAAATGGTAAACAAAGAAAAAGTTGCTTGGTTGCCAGAATGGAGTGTTTGGACTGTGTTTTACAAGCCAAGAGGAGCTGATGGAGTTTCCCAAGGCACATGAGCATGTGGTGCCTGGAGGATGTTAGGACTTTACAGTTGGGAATATAGATGGGAATGAGGAGACCTAGAAGACAAGCATTCTCCCTGCAGTTATTTATTTTCTAGGCCAGATTCAAGGATCTCTCTTAGACACTTTCATGGTAAGCTAGAACTCAGACATTTACCCTGGGGTCCGGAAAATAAGTCTGTTTGGCCAATTGTGCTCTTTATTTTCTACAATAGAGTAAGCCCCTGCCTCTAATCTTTGTCATTTCTTTATCGGCAAAGAAGACTTCTTCTGCTAAGTGATTATTTGCCTGTGTAATAAATGAGGTGTATAATAGACGTCTGCTGCTGTGTCTTTTCAGTGTTTCATTTTCAGAAGACAATTTACTGGGAGAAATTGACAAGCCCGAAGGCACTCTTTGTTCACCCTGAGTTCCTGACACAGCATTTCTTATTATTGACATTTCTTATTTCCAAAGATCATTCTCTTCTCTGTCCCAGACCAATTAGTATCTGCGGTCACCATTTAGTTGGTTTTCCAAGTATGTCAAGATCATTCTTTCCCATTTTTTAAGTATGTCATTTAGCCTGACACTAACTTTTTTTGAAGTCAATAGTCAGGTTGAAAATTCTATTTGTCCCAAAATTATTGAGCCTAGAATTAAAGAAGGTACATCAGCTTTGGTGATACATTGATCTATTGAATAACTAATTCATGAATTCATTCACTTACCTACTCATTCATCATTTTATTCTTGTATCCAATGTACAATTATGAGACTTAGGAAATATGACCACTGAATTTAGTGGGAAATTATCTCAGTAATCAGAGAGTTCAAGGTTCATGACACAATTTCTTCAAATGAGAAAACTCAAATGTTCATTCACCATCAAAACTGTTCTAATGCTTACCAAATCAATCACTTTTCAAAGTCTGACCCCTGTAGTTGTGGGTCCTTGACAGAAAGAATTCCAAAATAGCACTTCCCAATTCTGTGCGCTGACTGAAGCCCTTTCAGAAAAACCCCACCTGAGACAGCGAGTGCCAGGCAAGATGCTGGAGGGGAAAGGCAATGTGTTGAACAGAAAAGCAACTTGAGCTTTTTCCTAGTTAAAAAGAAAACAGCCCAGCCCATGTGGCCTATTATTGGTTGAATGTTGGGCCAGGAGGTCAAGGTTTGACTCCCATCAGGGCACATGCCCGGGTTGTGGGTTTGATCCCCAGTATGGAGCATGCAAGAAGCAGCCGATCAACGATTCTCTCTCATCATTGATGTTTCTCTCTCCCCCATCCTCTCTGAAATCAATAAAAAATATTTTTAAAGTTTTTTTTTTAAAAAAGGGAAAACAATCATATTCCATGGGATAATAAAGTTCTGAGAGATCAACATTGAGGATAATTATCTAGCCCTTAAAAAGTATGCTCTAATGTAATTATTCCCATTGGGGGCTGGGGATTCCCTGTCATAACCATTTATTTTATATGAGGCTCTGTGCTTTTTGGTGGGAAAGTTTTCCTCGGCATTTGAAAGGGTGAATCTAAAACACTTGTTCCCAAACTCTGAGCGAAGTTTTGGCCTTGGGATTTGCATGTGAGTCTAAATCATGTTCTCTCCCATAAGAGATCTTTGAGTTGCTATTGCTCTGTTATGAATTTGGAAACAGAGGAGTGCCCGAAATTGAGTGTGTGTGTGTGGGTCTAATCTCTCCTCTATGCCTTTTGATTTCTGGAATGGTCAACCTACTTGATTTATTGGTCCCCGACTTGCATTTATCTCCATGTAAACTCTCATGTTTAGGCTGTTTGATAAGATGTTATCATTAGGTACTTGGACAGCTTTCAAGGAGGATACTTGTGATTTACGACAAAAGCACACAGCAGTGAGACAGGTACTTGACAGTAATGGGTAAGCATTCATTTTTATGCCAAAAACTGCCCATGAAGGTAAGAAATAAAGCGAACAAGTGAGATAACAAATACCCCGTGTGATTTTTATTACTTTGCTAAAAGGATTTTTATTTTCTTGATATTGGCATGGGTGAAACCTGGAAATAAGTATATGTTTGAAATGCTCTGAGCAAACTTAAACAGTTAGATATAATCGTCTATTAATTTAATGGTTTAAATTAAATACCTGTAATGAAAAGAGGTTAGGCAATAGTATAAAGACTTAGTAGTAAAAATGAGCTGTTAAAATTTTTAGATGAGTTCTCTAGAAAAGGCTTTCCTCCTAAGGTTGATGAAATACAGAACTCGTTCAAATATGAGATACCTGGTGCTTTCTCATTGAGCAGAGCCATTTAAGATGGAGCTAAAACAGTGCAGTCTCTATTTTGATGGAGTACAGTGGTAAATGAACCACTGATACCCTTATCTTTCAAACACATAGCATGTAGACTACGTTTACTTTAGTGGAAAATACAAATGCTTTAGAATGCAAATAATCCTTTTTATTAAGGAGACCAGAAAACATACATTTATATGTTGGTAAGAAAAGTCGAAATAAGACATGTACCTTCGGATGTTTCAAAACCCAACTAGAAGCTCCGATGATCATTTGAGACATTTGTCTTTTGTTTTGATTTCTTTGGCTGGTACATCCTTTTACTTTGTTCCTGATTTTATTTTTTATCCTCACCTGAGGATATGTTTATTGATTTGAGAGAGAGAGAGGGAAGTGGGGGGGGGGGAGAGAAAGAGTAGGAGAGAGAGAGAGAGAGAGAGAGAGAGAGAGAGAGAGAGAGAGAGAGAGAGAAGAGAGTGAGAGAGAAAAAGAGAGATTGGTTGCCTCCCATATACTCCCATCCAGGGATCTAACTCGAAACCTAGGTATGTGCCCTTTTGGTATGTGAAACAGCACTCCAACTAACTCAGCCACCTGGCCGGGGCTTGTTCCTCATTTTAAATAGTTGACTCTGTTACTCTCCTTCCCCTTCAGAGGAGGGAGGTGACAGTTCCAAAAGCAGTATTCTAAAATCCTAAATCTTTAGGCCAGATGTTTTCAACCTTCAACTTAGGTTACGTTCATTGGGACAAAAATGAACAAGCAGCAACAACAAAAGTGGACACCTGAGACCTGCCCCTTGAAATTTGGATTTTCTCTCAGTCTAGGGTTGTGACCTGGCTTCAGTGCTTTTGTTGAAATGTCCAGATGATTCTCATGTGCGCTAAGGTTGAGAACCACTGCTTTTGTAGATCAGAGAGGGTTGGAGAATGGAGAGAAAATCAGAGGACAGTCAGAGGGAAGAAGAATGACCCTCTATATTTAGGCTAGAAAAGAATGCCCTGGTGCCCAGCTGGCATGGCTCAGTGGTTGAGTGTTGAACCAGGAGATCACGGTTTGATTCCTAGTCAGGGCACAAGCCCCACACTGAGTTTCAGGCTCAATCCCCAATGTGAGGCGTGCAGGAGGCAGCCAATCAATGATTCTCTCTCATCATTGATGTTTCTACCTCTCTCTCCTTCTCCCTTTCTCTCTGAAATCAATAAAAATATATTTGAAACAAACAAAGAAGAAAGGATGCCCTGATACTTACTGGTGGTGGGATAGATATACAGGTCAGGTGGGACTGCATGCAGAGACTGGGATGGGTCCAAAAGGAAGGCTCCTGCCTCCAAATCTACCCTGTAGGACTCTGGAGAGAGAAAACTGGTGGAATGCCTATGCAGGTGAGGTCTCATGGGGAGATCCTGAATCTCCTACTGTGACATGACTGCTGTGAAGCCTCCAAGCCTAAAGGTAATTGGGACAATTCCATGCTGACTTGTGTGTTTCTTGGGCCAAGAACCAGAGACTGTTCTCTGTGCCAGTGTCTTGTTATTTGGGATCCTCTGCAGCCATGACACAACCTGATGGAAGCAGGGTGTCCTGCAAATGAGATCCTGTGGATTATCCAAAACCTTAGGATATTTTCTCATTAAGGAGGCTATTTTTAAAAATATATATTTTTATTGATTTCAGAGAGGAAGAGAGAGGGAGAGAGAGAAACATCAATGATGAGAGATCATCATTGATCGGCTGCCTCCTGCACTCACCCCACTGGGGATTGCGCCTACAATCTAGGTATGTGCCCTTGACTGGAATCGAACCCAGGACCCTTCAGTTCGCAAACTGATGTTCTATCCACCAAGCCAAACCGGCTAGGGCGAGATTATTTTTTTAAACCCAAGCAGATGTTTATATTAAAAATATGGCATTGATTGGAGGAGGCAGACATCATCCCTGCCTTTCAGTGTGAGGGGACAATTTTTGTTTCAGCCAGAGTGTGTGATACTAAAAGACTAAGTAACAGCTGCCCAGCCTGAGTGGTTTACAATGAGGGGGGGGGGGCAAGTGAATGAAGACATACCCTGTAATGCTTTGCTTGGCCTTAAGCAAAGCACCCCCCCCCTTTTCTTCTTTTAAACAAGTTGGAGTAGTTCACAGCTTTGGAACTAAGCCCAGGAGGGAGTCCAGAGAGCAGTGCTCCTAGTCCTCTATCTATTTTCAGGATTTAGAGAACCGACAAGTCATAAAATAGCACAAACATACTACGCTTGCCTCTTAAAGCTACTGAAGTTTTGAATTTACTCCACTACTGAACAGGATAGATTCCATCTCTTCTCTCATCTCTTATTTCCTTTTGACTCTACTCTTAGGTGGGTTAATCTAGTTTTTCTCCTGGAATCTTATTTCCTTTACCTTTTACATTAGCTTTATTTATGTGTGTGCATTATTCCTGATGACCAAACCCCACAAGTGTTGAGTTAAATAAGAAATTCAGGGTCAAAAATGCCATAAAACAGAAAACAAGAGGTGTTGGGAAGGCTGGGGAGAAATTGGAACCTTTGTCCACTGTCGTTGGGACTGTAAAATGGTGTACCTGTTGTGCAAAAACAGTTTGGCATTTCCTCAAAAAGTTAAAAATAGATTAAAAGTCACATGATCCAGCAGTTTTACTTCTGGATGTATATCCATAATAATTTAAAGCAGAGCCTTGAAGAGGTGTTTGAATATCCATATTGATAATGGCTATTCTTTTACAATAGCTAAAATATGGAAGAACCAGTGTCCCTTGACAGATCAGTGTGGTATATACATGCAATGGAATATTATTCAGCCTTAAAAAAGAAGGGAATTCTGACACATGCCACAATATGGATGAACCACAGAGAACATTATACGAAGTTATATAAGTCAGTCACAAAAAGACAAATACTATGTGATTCTATTTACATGTGATACCTAGGGTAGTTAAATTCATAGAGACAAAAAGTGGAATGGTAGTTGCCACAGGTATGGGGAGAGGAATTGCTGTTTAATTAATTGCTTCAGTTTTACAAGATGAAAAGAGTTCTGGTGATGGTTTCACAACAATATGAATGTAGGTAATACCACTGAACTTGAAATGGTTAAGATGGTTAAATGTATTTTATTTATTACCACAATAAAAATATTGGGGAAAATATCATGTGGAACATTGCAATCACCATCAGGGAAAGATCTCTTCCTGTTAGTAGGCCAAATCTAGAAATAATTTAAACAGTTTTCCTTGCTTCCTAACATATTGGACATCAACTTATATGATAGCTCTGGTAGTGATTTACCCCTTCATTATTTTATTGATTCACTCATTAAACAAATAACAGATTGATAAATCCAAGCATCAGGTATTAGGTATTATTCTAGATGTCAGCAATACATCAGTGAATAAAACAGACCATCAGTGGAGCTTACTATGTTTTAGTTGAGGGGAGTCAACAATAGAAAGTGTGCTAGAAGGTAGGAACTATGGAGAGCAATAGAGTGAGGGAAGGGAAATGGGTGAAATTTTATCTGAGGGTCTGGAAAGATCTCACTGATAAGGGGCATATAAGTGAAGACAGGAGAGGAGCGAAGGAGCAAGTCCTGCTGGTTCTAAAATGACAGTGTTCTAGGTTATGGGACTAGGAAATGGACAGACTAGCCATCTATTGAATGACTTGGGAATAGATAATGAATTTACTAAATGAATGAACTCTGACCTTTCCTTCTCTACCTTACACGTGTCTCTAGTATATTCTGGTGGAATAAAAGATATGCGTCTCATGGCCATCATATGCCTCAGAGACTTCTTTACACAGTCTGGGTCATGGCTGTCTTGCTAGGAGTTAGAGATGATAGAAGTTAAGCCATGGGATAAATGGAATGTGATTATATTTTCCTTTAAATAGAAAGGAAAGCTTTAATGGCCTCAGCCATTACTGGGGACAATACCCCTTTTCCAAGAAGAACAGAGTTCAGGAAGGGGTACTTGGAACACAGCATGTAGGAAATTCAGCACCCAAGTCCCATTATGGTTAACAAGGCCTCCATGTTTAATTTTACAGGGAAATGTGACAACTGGAGAGTCAGGGCTAAAAAATATCCCTAAGCAACCAGGGACCTGAAAGAGCCTTGCTTTTTTCTTTATTTTTACATCTGTGGTTTTCCATTTTTCCCTGCTGCTGATAAATAATTCAGAAAAGAAAAGAATGCTTCAGCCCTGGCTTTTGAATGCAAAGGAAAAATACATTGTGCCATTGGTCTCCAAACACCCACAGGCTTTTGGCAAGAAGGTCAATATTTTGTATTTGGTGGGCAGCATGTCTTCTGGGCTTTGTAATCATCTGGCTTTGTTCTTTTAGCTAGAAGAAAGGTGAGGCCTGGGTGTATGAGATGCACAGAACTAATGCTGTCACATTGTCATAGTTTCTAAGTGACTTGCTCAGCAAGATATTATAGATAGACTGGTGGACTTGGGTGGGTTGTGCAGGTTGGCTCAGAGAAATGGTTATTTGAGGACCCCTGGTGACATCAGGTGATTGTCTTGGAACCCAAGCAGACATGGGCTATAGTACCACCCTGAGCATCACGGAACCAGTGCATGCTGGCAGGGGAGGAGGGATGTCAGGTTGGAATTTTCCTTCTGCAGCTAGGATGTTCACACTCACTCAACTACAGTACCTATTTATTCACTTCTGAAAGTCATCTCTAATACAAAATAAAGTCTGAAGCTGGCTCCTGTGGATTATTAATTGTTTGGATGGTTGATGTTTAAAACAATGGTTCTATCCATATATTAAGCACATAATTTGGGTCAACATTCACAATAAATGCTCATGATTAATTTGCCAAAGGGAATTTAGTAGAGAGGAAAGCATTTGATATGGGTTACTAGAGAGACTTATTTTAATCCAGACTAACAGACTACATGCCCCTGGGTAAGTCATTTTATTTCTTTGGGCTTCAGTTTCATCATCTGTAACAGGAGAATATTAGATTATATATATACCTACAGAGGGCCCATTAAACTCTTACCTCTTTGAAGCTGAGAATCATCACCTTTCATCTCTTTATCTGCAGTGCCTACCATGATAGGCACCAATTTTTTCTTTTTTTTTTTTTTTTTGCTTAAATTTATGTCTATAATCATGTGGAACATTGCAATTGCCATTTTGTTTGATTTGTAAAACTTTATTTTAAAGGTGCCTTTTAGTTTTATATTTAAAACTTTTTAACAGATGGTTTCAAACAATGTGTGACCATCATACCAACATACTCCTTTGCTAGTGTTTGCTGCACTAAATATTTCATGTAACTTCTGCATATTGACTTGGGCCATATGATGTTTTATTAACCACTATTGACTTGTGACCTGGAGTTAGCATACAAGTGATGGAAGAGCCTTCCTTTGCCATCAGGGGATTTCTGGGAATGAGTGCTAGAGAGACAGGTTCAGGGTGGACAGCTGGTCTCCCCTTTGAAGTTCTTTCATGCCTGGTTTTGTAAATACTTTTGAACACTTGCTGGCAAATGTCACCCCTCTGATAGTCACTCTGCTTTTTGTTTAAACTGGTGCCCAAAGAGCCAAAGCAGCAAGGCAAGGCTTGTGGTGTAGTGATAGTGGGAGCCCATGGTGCCTTTCCTCTGGGAGTGGCCTGGTGGGTTTGGGGGAGGAGGCGAGAAGAAGTGATGGAAGATCATGAACAGAGTAGAAGCTAAATATCAGAAGACCCACATTCAAATCTTAGCTTTGACTGTTGCTGGTTTTATGACTTTGGACAAAATGCTCTACATAAGTGTCCCCTTTCTACTTTGGTGCAGTGGGATGGCAGACTCTGTCTTAAGGTCTCTGAAAATCTATCATTCTAAGTGCTGTGAGCGATCAAGAGGGCCAGAGGAGAGGCAGTGCTTCATGCTGTGATGACCAAAGAAAGCTTATTTGAATTTGTAGCTTTGGAGCTGCCATATGGGATTTTATTATTGGTCCTGTGACGAGAGACTTCTCCAGGTGTGTTAACCACATTGGCCATGAGAACCCTTGAAAGTGAAGAGAAGAAGGCAAATTAGCTGGGCCTATCTTTAGATGCATAGTTATTTCTGCAAATTAACATGGCCCAACTGATACCCTGGAACATGATTCAGTCTGATTGGTGTGCCCTACTCTTACAGAGGAGAGAGGAATAGGCCTGGAGTAAAGAAAGCAATGAAATCTCCTCCCTCCTTATGAGGTGAATTCACTCATAAGTGCATAGAAATACAGAACTAAATTACATGTGAGAGTTAGGTATTTGAGATAGGGTTTGAGTCATCCTGATACAAAGTATAGAGAAAGATGCATCAGGCCAGTGTTCTTGGGGAGAACTCCAGGTAGAGGCCTTGGGTGGGGGAGGAGGAAGAAGCATCATTAAAAGTGTCAATAAAGCCTGGTCAGTGTTGCTCAATGGTTGAGTGTCTATCCATGAACCAGGAGGTCATGCATGGTTTGAATCCTCCTGGTCAGGGCACATGCCCAAGTTGCTGGCTTGATCCCCAATAGGGGTTATGCAGGAGGCAGCAATCAATGGTTCTTATTGATGTTTCTATCTCTCCCTCTCCCTTCCTCTCTGAAATCAACAAAAAATAATTTTAAAAAGTGGCAATAAAATAAAGACATTATAAAATGGATATAAAAGGAGGAAAAAGAGGGTGGTCAGTAGTATTGCTAGATGATCAGAGGGAGGCTCAGGAGGGTGCAAATGTTATATTTGACAATAAAAGAGTCAATAGCCATATTCCAAGAACAGAATCATTGCTGTCTCCAATAAAGGATTTTAAAAGAGATATTTTGATAGAAAGTTGCACAGCTGTCAGAATTTGGAGGATTTTGACACTCAAGCACTTACAAAGAATTGTTTAGAAACCTGAAAGGGATAGCAAGGTCAAGTGAAAGATAAATTTGACCACCTCAAGCTGAATTTTAAGATGAAGAATATTTGAAAGCTCCCTGGGAAAAGTAGATTGAAGACACATAAGAGGAAGGAGTCATTATGGGTGAACAGGGTACGCATGGAGGAACTGGCCTTATGGATGAGGATGGGATTCTTTTATTCTAAGGCTAAAGGGAAGGGTCAGAGGGAAGAGGCAGGGAGAGGGTCTAGTGTGAAAGCCAGGTAGCCAGGTAAACTTGTAGAGACCCATGTTCAGCAATGCACTAACTCCATCTTTTCTATAGAAACTAGTAGCCCTGCACATGAATCCATGTGCCAGTAGCTCTCTGCAGGGCCTGGCTGCTCTTCGCCCACTGCCCAGAGGCTCTCCGCGGCCCAGAGGCCAATCCGCGGCTGGGCACGGAATGCTTGCCTCATCGACCAAGTATTCTGTACCTCGGCCTGGCTGGAGGCCCATCCATGGGTGGGAAATGCAAACACCTTCCCTCCCTGTTCTCAGGAACTCCGATAAGGGGCTTCCTTCCTCTTTCTCGGCCAGCTTTCACCCCTGTGCCTCTGCCACCAGCCCCTCCTGTCACACTATCCTCCACCCCCTCCATCCTCTGGCCGCCCAGACTTGACCTTGCTCGGGAGTCGGGGGGCCACTTGACTCTGCTCAGCTCTCTGGTTCCTTCCCTTCTTACGCAAGCGTTCCTCGCCCCGGCCTGGCCAGAGGCCCGTTCACGGCCGGGCGTGGAATGCTTGCCTCGTTGCCGCAAGCATTCCGCCAGGCCACTCATGCTGCCTGCTCTCAGCAGCTGTGCACCCCCCCCCCCCCCGGACTGGGGGACTCCAGCGGGGCTCAGAGGACTGGGTGCCGCCATCTTGTGGCTATGGGCGCTGCCATCTTTGTGATGGAGTGATGGTTAATTTGCATATTGCCCTTTTATTAGATTGGATGTTAGGTGCCCCCCCCCCCCCCAAGGGACCTTTGAAATATATTCTACACTTATTGCTCTGTCACATTCTCAGCACTTTGTTTTGTGAAGGTATTTTGCTCTCTGAGGGTGGGGAGAACCTGATGGCATTGGTAAGCAACTAAATCTGGGGTTGCAAGCTCTGCACGAATGGCATTTAATTCTTATTCCTTCAGTGCTCTCGGGGAAATCTCATAATTGCTCTCTCAGTCTCCCCATCTGCAAAACTGGTATAAAACCACTCTTCTCCTCCCTGGGGCCTGAGGGGGATTACTAAGTTAATGTTTTATAAATCACCGGAAAGATTCTAAATGCAAAGTGCTATCGTTACCCACCTACTAGATATGATGGCACTCATAATGATATATTTATTACCTCATGTTCATTTCCATGGCAGTAGGCTGTGCATTTGTAAAGAGATGATGATTTCTCTGCTAGGGCAAAAGCAGAGGCAGCCCATCTATCACCCAAGACACATCAGCAGGAAAACGAAAAGCGAATATATGGTTTGTTGTGACCTAAATGTTGTTTTGTGTGTAGAGCCTGTTGTGAAATTTTCTCTTAAAAACAAAAATTTGCCCCCTACCTTGCTGGAAAAATATTTAAAATGAAATGCGACAAGAATGCTTCTTGGGACATGCTGGGTTGGTGCTGTTGAAATATGAAATTTGAAATCCAACTGTGACTAGACATGCTTTATCAGAGTGTTTAGCAACTTTAAAAACCACATTCAAACAACAGTAAAGTCAAGGATGTTTCCAATTGTAATTAGGAAGCTGTGATCAGTTCTGTTTGAAAGGAGGGCCAATGGAGGAGTCTTCCCTCTTTGCAAGGCATCCATGCATGCTCCCCTTTGTGTGGCCTTGAGTCAGGGTTTTTGGATTGCTAGCGATCCCAGCATGCAGCTCATTATATTCAAGGAAATATTGGACTCTATCTTTTAACTTATCTTTATTGTTGAAAGTATTACAGATGTCCCCCTTTATCCCCCATTGACAATTTCCATCTTCTCCACTCCCCCGCCCCCGACCAAGGCCTTCACCACACTACTATTTGTGTCCATGGGTTATGCCTGTAAGTTAATCTCCACTCCCACTCCCTTTTCCTCTGAGTTTCCTCAGTCTGTTCCATGCTTCTATGTCTCTGTATCTATCCTGTTAATCAGTTTATTTTGTTCATTAGATTCTACATATGAGTGAAATCATGTGATACTTGGCTTTCTCTGACTGGCTTATTTCGCTTAGCATAATACTCTCCAGGACTCTATTTCTGTTAAGTCAACTAATGATTGTGCAGTTTGTCATGAGTATCTTCCTTAGAGTAATTTTGTAAGAGTAGTGGCAGTGGGAATATTGAGGGTTTAGTGAGTGCTATCCTTTGGTTAATGCAGAGTGGCTTAGACAGAGCTAGAACAGAACAAGTTCCTCCTACTTGCATTACTCCCTATTCTGACTGTCACAGTTTGAGCATCATGCTAAGACTCCTTGTGATTCCAGGGTGGGTGCCAATAGCAATGCTCTCTTTCATGTCTGGGGAGACAGGATGGTTTTTTAGAAATTCTGTCAGAAGTGCTAGAAAGCTCTTTCCCAGAAGGTCCCAGCTCATATCTCCACTCCCAGAACCAAGCATTGTGACAATTAGCTTAGCTTTAGTCAGTGCTCCAGCTCAAGAGCCTGGGTTGGACTTGGTATCTCCCAAAGCACCAGAGGTTTTTTGTTTGTTTGTTTGTTTGTTTTGTTTTTTTGTATGTGTGTGTGTGAATGGATTTGTGGTGTGGGTGCCCTAATGAAAATCAAGTTATTGATAAAAAGAAAAACAAATGGATAAGAGAGAACTACAAAGCCCTCTCAAACAGGCAAGATCACTTGCTTCACAAGCCCAAGGTCTTCTGAAGTAATTAAGTATGCAATTAGACTCATATGCTTTGTGCTAAAATGGGAACATGGATGTGTGGGTTTAATGAGATCATATTTGTAAAACACTGGAACTGTTGGACACATTGGAGTGTAATAATTGCTGTTAGATCGCTTTCATTGTTATTTATTTAATATACAGAAGACTTGGGAGGGTGTTATGATGCTCATCTCTTTTGCCCATCACCAGCTTTGGACTAGCATTTAGCCACAGTGCTGAAAGTTTGGTTAATTAACCCTAAGGCATTTGCTTCAGATCATAAAGCTCTTGTGTGGTAAAAATTATCCATTTATTTATTTCTTGTTTAGGTCATGAGTCTATAAAAGAGAAAGAAGAATTGTTTAGATTCACATTTATAGCATGTTGCCAGCTCTTTAGTGGAAGCCTTTCCTTCAGAGTTATATAAGTGCTGGAGACTCTTAAGTTACAAGGGAGATTAGTGGTCATAAAACTATCATCATTTTATGAATGAAAAACTGAGGCCCAGAGAAATTAATTTACCCCAAGGTTACACAGGAAGCTCATGACAGAACTGCTTTAAACCCAGGTCATCAGTCTCTGATTGAGTTTTTTCTAGATTATATGTCAGAATTTTCTTTGTTATTGACTTTGGGGAAAATACATGAACAACTATTTTTATAGGCCCCCACAGAGTAGCTCCTATGACCCAAGAGAGCAAGAAACCAAGCACTTTGGAAACGTAACTTTCACAGATGAAAAATGGTTAACGTTATCATTTTGAGAAATTGGGGACTCAATTATATTTCATCTTATGCCCACATATAATGCTTTTGCAGGGAAAAATATTGCTTGATTAAACCAACTGATCTGGAAAATCAAAGTTGAAATCTCAAAGCTCAAAAGAATTTTAAAAAAGAATCTCACTACATAACTTTTAATCCTTGATATTAGTTCATTGTTCCTTCAGGACATCATCTGAAGCTAGTCTCTCCCCCCTCCCCCCCTTGTGCCCTTTGGGAAGGACATACCATTGAGTTGACATTTCTAGTGGTGTTTTGTCCTTCTGCCTCATCCTGTGACCTTGGATGAGGCAGTTAACTTCTCTGAACTCAGGATAATAAAAATTAGTTCCTCCCTACCACATAGAGAGATGGTAAAGATAAATTATGCTTCAGTGAATTTTGAATAAGAAATCTTTGAAGATAAATTGACAGTAGTATTTGAACCTTATAAATCCAAGGAGAAGTGATAAGAGAAATGATTAAGGAAACTACAGTAGCTTAGAGCAGAGGGCAAACTCTAAGCACCTAGCAAAGCAGAAAGCAATGGTGGGCACAGTATTTCATGACTTTCTCTCTCTCTCTCTCTCTCTCTCTCTCTCTCTCTCTCTCTCTCTCTCTCTCTCTTTCTCTCTCTTTCTCTCTCTCTCTCCTTTTTACCTCTTTCCTATCATTCTTGAATAGAGCCATGACTCAAAGGTCAGATACTCTGAAGCCATATTCTAGTCTTGTTTTTCTTTTCCATTTCCATCAGATGCTGCCACCGGTGGAGTGTATCTGCTGGTGAGCAGAAGGTCTCTTGTTAGGATCAACATTTCCATTCCTTTCAAGAAACATGCATTGAGTGGTGATGGAATATACATAACATTATCCTAGGGTGGCAAAGGTTGTTTCACTCAACACCTGGTCCAACCCCTGCAGGCACATGCCTTCTTATTCTGTAAAGGCCTGAAAGTTAGAATCTACATTCCAAATCCGCTTCCTCTCAGGGTCCCAAGAATGATCACTGTGCCTCAGGGTCTGCCAAATAGGTAAATTCTTGGCAGCTTTGATGAGGAGCTGAGTGGTGTGGGGAAAAAGGAAATGATGGAGGCTTCCACATTGGTGGTTTAAATCATAGCAGAGTTTGAGTGTCAGCTTCCTGCTTTTTGTGGATCCTTTCTGACTGACCACTTCCTGATCAGGGCAGACTTGGTGGGGTTCCTGGTGAGGTGGCAGCTTTCTGGATCTGCAGTCTCCTGATTGTGGCAGAGACGGTGTCCTCTGTGGTGTTTCAACTCTGTGATGTGGTTTGGTAGAAGTGTTCCTGGAAGTTCAGCCTGGATTGTGTTTTTTCCACCTTTCCCTCTTGCCTCCTCCTTCTCACCTGCAGTAGTGAAGTAGCGTGGATCCTGCTGACCGTGGCGCCAATGCATCATACTTGGACTGCCTGCCTGCTGAACTGTTTTACTAGTGTAGGAGAGAGAAATAAATGTCAATAATTAAGCCCTTAGTCAAGTCACTCTTTCTTGTTGCTGAGCCTCATCCTAAGGCCCCGTAAAAAAAAGGAGCGCAGTATAGCACCAACAAAATTGTTCCTGGGCACCTGGGAGCTAAGGGTGGCTCCTTCTGGGTCCTGAGTTATGTGTAAGTAAAATGAGGTTTAAATATACAGCAATGAACAAAAATTCTCAGAAGCGCAGCCTGCGTGGGATGCAGGGAGAAGAGGAGGATCTGGGCCAGGGTTTATGGAATGGCTGGCTGCATGTGTTTCCAGCCCACATTCCCTCCTTATGCCTCTAGCAGTGCCTTCTGAGTCTCTGTTCAGCCATTAAGCACAAGAGTCAAAGGTTACTTTGCCCCAATTCACTAGAACTCAAGGACAATTTTGGATAAACTTTGTGTAGCGGAGCAAAATTTTTATTATCTTAATAGCTGGCGAGAGAATTTCTCTTAGAGAGGAATCTTTGCTTAGGAAAATAATTTGATAAACCCAGTGGTTGCAATTGAGTTAATGGAAAAGATGATTAGAATGCTTGGCCATAGAATTGAACAGGAATTTGAAGTTGATAGAGGAGGAAGACGAGGAGGAGGAGGAGGAGAAGGGAGGGGAGATGATGTGAAGTTGGAACATGATGTGGCATTAAACTGTTAGCAAAATAATCTTCAGTGATGGAATGGCCCAAGGACTTATAAGAACAAGGATATCTTATGTTCATTATGTTAAGTTTGCATAGAGGGGATGTAAGGCCCTCCTCTTCCAAAGTAAATGAATATATCTACTCATATAAGAACATATTATGGAGGTGTTTTTCCTTTTATTTTTTATTTCATTCTTTCAGAAACCAAGGGAGGGGCTGAGTTTCACATCTAAATGTATTTCGTGGGAAACAAAAATAGTGTACCTCAAATAGTAAAACTATTCATCAGTTTAATGAAGTCTTTAAAATGATGTGCCTCAGCCCCAGCTTGTTGGACTTTGTTTCTTTGCAAGGAGCTCTCTGCTTGCAGGCAGGTTGTCCATTATGTCTATTACCGGTATAAAGTCTCAAGGAGACTTCAGTATCTGGCAGTGTGTGAAAATCGAGCAGAAGGTGAGATTTGGAAAGATAAAAGAAATGATGTAATGAGCAAGTGAAATAAGTTTCTCTTAAGACCAATGTAAGGACAGAGAGAAAGGAGATGGACCGTGGGGCCACCAAAACCAGAAATGGGGCTAAGAAGGTAAGTAAGCAGTAGACCCAAAAAGCAGGAGAGGGAAAAGTATAATGTCTGGACTGAAAGGAAGAATACAGATCACAACTCAAAATGGTATCTCAAAGCAAGAGAGAGAGAGTGAGGGACAGTGGAGCATGCTGGGAGCGTTCAGGGGAGAATGTGTGGGTTGAGGGGATGGGGAGTCTATAAGGGCATTAGCAGGACACATGCAGAGCAGTCTAGCTGTTTTTGCAGGAAACCTCAGGTGGACCATGTGATGGGTTGAGGGAACGATGCTGTGGAAGATGAAGGAGAAACACCTTGGGACAAGTCCCTGTGAAAAGGAAATTAGGAGCAAACCACTGTTTTTCTTGCATATTTAATCTAGGGAGAGTTGCATTATGATTGAGTCAAATAATTTGCAATGTATGGAATAGGCATGCATGCTCACATCCCTGCATCTGTTTTTGTGTTAGAGATTACAACTGAGAAAATAAGCTCTGACAAAACAACACATGTGAGGCTTTCGGTTTTTAAATTTGTCAAATCTCTATAGCTATCTATCTACAGAGAGAAAGAGAAAGATAAAATTAACATAGGACTGATATAGCTTTATTTTGCCAGCAGGACTCTCCCGTGTCTGATGCTGTCCTATGTCCTTCCTAGCCTCTCACCGGGCCTCATTCCCATGGGAGGTCTCCTGGGAACAAGGGGGAGTGGATATTTGCACCCAGAGGTCTGCTGCTCTCAGTGAGGTTGACTTAGGAGCAGGACAGGAGTGAAGGTAGCCGTCGAGCAGGTGGAAGGCCCTGATGCCCATTTTAAGAGCTAAACTTCATTCAAAGGCTGAGAGAGAGTCCTTGAATAATGGGCCTGAATAGAATGTCACATGTGAGCTGTGGTTTTAGAAGCAGAACATGCTATAATTGGAGAGCAAGGGAGAGAAAGGCTACTGGGCTCTGAAACCAGAGAGGAGGTAGGGCTTCCTATGATGGAGAGGTCCTTCAAATGCCGGTCGCCGTGCTCTTTCCCTCTGGCTCTGGATCAGGCTGGCCTGCTAGGAGTGCTGCTTTATCACATGTGGGCCTGTGCCTTTGGGCAAATCATTTCATTCTGTGTCCTCAGTCACAAAGCTTTAATAATACCTAAAATATAGGGTTTTATGATAATTAAATGAGTTAATACATGCAAAGTACTTGGGAAAATGCCAGGTATATAGAAGTACTATATTGTTATATATCATTATTATTATTACTAGAGGCCCGGTGCATGAAATTCGTGCATGGGGGGGAAGGGTGTCCTTCAGCCCAGCCTGCACACTCTCCAAACTGGGACATCCCTCTCACAATCCAGGACTGCTGGCTCCCAACCGCTTACCTGCCTCTGCCTGATTGCCCCTAACCGCTTCTGCCTGCCAGCCTGATCACGCCTAACTGCTCCCCTGCCTGCCTGATTGCCCCTAACTGCCCTCCTATGCAGGCCTGGTCCCCCCCAACTGCCCTGCCCTGCTGACCTGGTCTTCCCCAACTGCCCTCCTCTGCCGGCCTGGTCACCCCTAACTGCCCTCCCTTGCTGGCCTGGTCTCCCCCAGCTGCCCTCCTCTGCCAGCCTGGTCACCCCTAACTGCCCACAACTGCCCTCCCCTGCAGGCCATCTTGTGGCAGCCATCTTGTGTCCACATGGGGGCAGCCATCTTTGACCACATGGGGGCAGCCATCTTGTGTCTTGGAGTGATGGTCAATTTGCATATTACTCTTTTATTAGATAGGATGACTACTGCTACTACTACTATTATATGTACTAGGCACAGAGGGCAGTGTTTAATATGAGATTTCTAATTTAATTTTCATAACAATTCCAAGAGTAGGTGTTCTTATTATCACTATTTTACAAATGAAGGAACTGAGATTTAAACAAGTTAATTTGTTCAAGTAGTAAGTGGAGGGTTGGTGTTTTAAACCAAGACAAGCCAATTCTAGAGCCCCAATGCTAAACTATGTAAAGTAGTTAGGTGCCTAACACATACTAATGGCTCAGTGAACAATAGTTACTACTGTAATAGTTTGAAATGGAAATGGTGTGGGGTAGAAAGAAAGAGTTAAACCAAGCAATTGAGATAGAAAGATGTGGGATGGTAAAATGAAATACTAATCAGATGTCAGATGCAGAAGAGAAATGTCAAAATTAATGTGTGGATACACAGATTAATGGTGCTGCTATCGCTTAATTATCCAATTACATAAGAAATTCTATTTTGCAGTCAACTAAACTTGGTTTTGGCCAGATGTTTTAGATACACTCAAGTAGACCAGATCCAGTAAGAAGATGGCTATGGGCATCCCTCCTTGACCTTACCATCTCCAGTGTGTTCTGTGGAAGGAATGGCAGGATCTGGATGGTGGGCCAGATATACCAGGAGTTTGATGTTATTTTCCAACATTGAATTTCAAGGCTGAGGGAATTTCCAACCAGGGGAAGGCCTCTGTTTCTTCTCTCTCCTTTTTATGTCCCTCCTCACTCTGTCTCTGGGGGTTAGCCCAGGGCCTAGAATGAAGTAACTTCACAGAAAGTATTGACAAACTGAGTCCCTCAGCCCAATTCTGCTTCTGCCACTCCTGGGCTACACGAGCAAATGCAAGCTATTTCATTGCCTTTCAGTTTCATTCTGCTCGTTTATCAACTGGGGTAAGAATGCTTATCATCAAAGGTCATAAAGATTAAGTGACGTAATATGTATAAAATTCTCTGGTGTGGTGCTGATATATAGAAGGCACTGAATAGATGTCAGTTCCCTTCCCTGCTCTACCAGTCAGGGGCTGACGAAAGAACACACAAGAATTCTTCCCCACATGCTTCAACTAAGGAGATGAATGATGGGGCTGCACAAAGGTATGGGTAGGGTTAAGGGTGTAAAAGGCAAAGTGAGCCCTGGCTGGGTGGCTCAGTCAATTTGAACATTGTCTGGTTCACCAAAGGGATGCGAGTTCGATTCCCGGTCAGGGTACATACCTAGGTTTTGGGTTTGATCCCAAGTCGGGGCACATATGGGATGTTTCTATCTCATATTGACCTTTCTCTCTCTCCATATCTTCCTTTCTCTCTCTAAAAACCAATAAAAACATCCTCGAGTGAGGGTTATGAAAAAAAAATTTTTTTTAAAAAGCAAGGTGAAACACTCAGTGCTAGAAGCCTTTGCCATAGAAGCCTATGAGGTGAGGGTAGGGACTCATGATGCCAGAGGCGAGAGAGAGAGCCAGGATGGCGGAGCTTGGCTGCCCAGTAGGAGCTGTCCTCTTGGAGGCATGAAGATGTAGACAGAGGAAGTGGCAACAAATAAGGGAAGGAACTGGGAAGAATTTCCCATCTCCCTCTACTGTTCTCCAGCTGATGGCCAGCCAGCAGAGAGCATCAGGTGGCCCAGGGCAGGGCAGAGGAGGATGAGAACAGAGGGGGAGTATGGTGGATGGAGGGAAATATTCACTCACTGGTACCCACACCCAGTAGTAAAGAAAGAGGATAAGGAAAAAAAATACAGCTCTCTTTTAATCATCTAGAAAAGCACCATTTCCTGCTTCATGGGACTAAGAGTTCCCACTGCATGAGCTTCTAAAAATGGTACTGAAGGGATTTATGTAGAATATTTTTAGTTAGAGCAACTATAGTTCTGTGGGACTTTAATAGCTGATACTTGAAAAAAATGTTCTCCGTGCTCAAATGAAAGTGGGAAATGCTGAGTTGAACAAAATTAAATAGATTTATTTACTGAAGGATTTCTCAGAGCCTTTGCTAACTCAGGAGCAATTTGAATCTCTCTCTGGGACTGTGTAGCATTCCCCAAATCTGTATCCTTGGAGCATTTAATGGATAAACAATCCTTGGAACATATTGAAGGAAATTGGGGTCTGGGAGTTACAGCATAGGGGCCATCCACTCTCGTCTTCCTTCTGCTTCTCGAATGCAGCTAGGGTCCAGACTTCCTGAGTCAGAGCCCTCAGTGGCCATGTGTGGGTCAGCACTTGTTGGCAAGTGCATTTGTGTATTTATCTGCAATGTGTTTTTTTTTAAAGCAAATATACATACAAAGACAAAATTCCTTAAAAAGATCATTGACCGTGGGAGGGAGGAAAACAGTCAATATGGTTGCTTTGATTTATCCTTTTTCTACCAGATGTGTTCTTGTGCATCTAGATATAGTTCTGGTATACAATTAGTGAGATTTTGTGTGTTTTTTGGTATGCTCTAAAAAATGCATGTGAGGTGTAGGCTTCGGGGCAGATCCCAAGATTGAAAATGTCTCTGTCCCTCAGGAAGGTGGCTGTCTTGCATTAGTTTGGCAGTAGCGGGCATATCCTCATGGAGAGTTGAGCTGTACAAATGGTCTTCAAGCTGAGGCCTGGGCTGACAAAGATGTACTGGACTTGTCCCTGTTGGGCCTCCTCGGGGCAAGCTGGCTCTGTTCACATCCCTGGTACCATTTGACAAGCGTCTAAAGTTGTTATGACACTGAAAAATACAGAAAGGGCTTGACACCATCTCTGTTGCCAGGGAACTCAAAACGCTGTTGTAAAGGGATAGAAACACATAACCCACTCAGAAAAACATCCCACATCGCCCTTGATCAAATGCCAAGACCCCTTATAGAACCAAGGGATGTTCAGTAATTGCTTGTGGTTGTGCATGTAGATAAAGAAAGCTCCTCACAGTTGCATAGCCTCACCTGGGTCTCCCAGAAGGTGGGGGTTTCATAGAGAGAGCGAGAGATTGAGAGAGATTGTGAGTAAAGGACAGTACAGGCAGGAGAAGCTGCAAAAATGGGAAGAGCAGGGTCTTAGCAAGGAAAGCATGTTTCCCTTCAGGTGATGGATGGATGGGAGGAAGGGGGCCAGGCCCTGACTGTTGTACTTCTGAAGCCAGACTGGCTCTGCTCTTGGTGGCTTCCACGTAAAGGGGGGTTTATGAGCCTTACTTCAATCAGCTCCTGGAGTTGCTGATGAGCAGTGTGGGCTCAGCTTCTCCCCAGGGGCTATTAGTGTACTCTTCGCCCACTGAAAGTTAATTAGAGGAAACAGCCCCCTGCACACCTTTCACACTGATTCATCTGTAAGGAGCCGGTAAATTGGATTGGGGACCAGGGTGAGTTTCACTGGAGGTATTTTCTTTCTGCAGAGAAATAGAAGCCTCATGCGTCTCTGAATGTGAACAGAAAGTTTTCCATTTTAAAATTCGTGTGTCTGAGAAAACCCTGTGTTGGCATAACTCATTATATTGCATTAGCTGAGGGGCCACGTTGCAGTCCTGGAACATAATAAATCCTGCGTGTAGAGAAATAATAACTCATTGATAGTGGGCTTATCTGTTTTGGTTTTGCTAGTTCTTCTCCATCCCCTCACTTCCTAGCACCAGTCACAGCACACAGAAAAGAGCAGTGGGGAAAATCATGAGACCTTTGAGGCAGGGCTGCTCTGTGACTTATGTTCTGTGTGACAGTGGTTGAGAGCACCTGCTTTGTCATTCCACTTGACCTGAGTTTGACTCCGCTCTGTTGGTGGCCTGGCCAAGTTTAAGTGGACAGCAAAGTATTAGAGGCATTCCTTCCCACTGTAGTATGTAGTTTAAATCCTAAAGGGACAGTCCTTGCTTTTCACTTACTCATTCTTTTTTTTTTTCATTTGGTCAAATAGTTATTGAGCACCTACTATGTGGCAGGTGCTCTGTGTTAAGCACATAGAGGTGCACAAGATGCACAGAATTCCTGTTCTTATGGAGTTTATGTTTTAGGAGAGGAGAGGAGACACATAAACAGGTTTACTCATTTACTTCATTTATGACAGTTTTGGGTAGGAATAATGACAACCATTAGTTTAAAAAAAATGCCAGCTAGTGATATGTGCTATGAAGAAAACAAAGTGGGCTAAAGCTAGCAAGTGACTAGGGTTGAGGGGAGGGCCACATGAGATTGGTGGTGAGGGAAGGCTTCTCTGAGGAGGTAGCATTTGAGCTGAAGAATTGGAAAGAACCAGCCATGGAGAGACCTGGGAGGAGACTATCTCAGGAAGACAGGAGAGCACTTACAAAGGTCCTGGGGCAGTGGGCTGAGTGGTGGATGCTCAGGTTGGAGAGATGCTTTAGGAGTTCCTTTGAAAAAGGCAAGAAAGTTGATGTCAGGAGAGATGGGTCTGTATACTGTCAGGGGCTGACCTTGGCTTTGCTGTTATCAAGTCATGGCTGCACAGTTGTCAAGCATCACTTAGCAAATGCAGCCAAGGGAGGGGCTTGCTAGGCTGGTGTTGTGGCAGAGGGGCCTCAGGCTCGGACCTGGTGACCGCAGCAGCTTCCTAGTTGGTTTGGTTTTATGGCTGTAGGTGAGTGGAGGCTGTCACTCAGAGTGTCCCCTGGTTGCACGTTTGAATCATCTGGGGTGGGTGCTTTCTAAGATGCTGAGACCAAGGACCCATCCTCCCACCCAGAGATTACAGATGTAATCAGTCTGGAATGAGACCTAGACTTAGGTGTTTTTCCTGAAGCACCCAGGCGGAATACCATGTGGCCCAGCCATGCAGCTTGGTTGTGTATCCCTAATCTACAGGGACCTACTTGCTGTTTTGGCATAGTTGCTTTGTTTGTTTGGACTAAGACATTTCTATTTGCCTTTGATTTGATAACTGTGGTCCTTTACCAAGTTACAAAGTCACCTCAGAGAGTAGAGTGGAGTTACAAAGTCACCTCAGAGAGTAGAGTGGAGGTAGCATCCCAGGGACTTGTGATAGCAACCTGCAGGTGTGTGTATATGGTAGCATGTGTGCATGAACATATGTGCAGATGATATGTGTGTGTAATGTGAGGGCATGCATGTAGTACATGTATAAGGTGTGCGGTGTGTGACAGTGTGTACGTGGAGTAGTGTATATGCATGGCACATTTGTATGCTCTGTGTGGAATGCTTATGGGGGTTATGGTGTAAAGGGTGTGTATGTCATAGGTGTTGATGGTATGAGTGCACAGTGCATGTAATGTGTGTAATGCAGGTGGTGTGTTTGGTATATGTGTGATGTGTTGATGTGTGTGGTATGTGTGCAAGGTATGCATGGTGTGGAGATGTGTGTGGTGTAAGTGGGATGTGGGTTTTTGTGGGTGCATGTGGTGTGTGTCTCATGTGTGTGTGTGACATGTATGTGTGCTGTGAGTGATGTGATGTATGTTTCGGTGTGCATGCTATGTGCATGCTGTATGTAAATTTCAAGTGGATCCAGCAGACTACTTCAGCCATCTATCATGTGTAATGACCTCAGTTATATTTCTTTACCTCTCTCAGTCCTGATTTCCACATCTAAAATTTGGAATTTCAATAATATCTCAGCCTTATATGCTCACTTTAAGGATTAAATGAGATAATGCATATAAAATTTCTTAGCACAGTGGCTAGCACAGGGCAAGCCCTTGAACAAGTTACAGGATGGTGACAAAATCTTGATGAATTTGCTTAACCTGTGAGTCCTACTTTCTGTATCAGTTAAATGGGAATCACTGTTACTAAGTGCTTTGGCAAAAATCAAGCGCATTAGTATCCTCACACATCCACTCCAGGTTAAAGTGGTGCACAAAGGGAGGGAGGTCTCTCAGTGTCCCTTTATTGGAACATCTTCCTCCATCCATTAGGCCTGTCTGATTTCTTTCTTCCAAATAAACAGAAGTCTGTTGCCTCTTCCCAGTCTCCTGGTAACAGTGTTGAAGTCTGTGTGGACACCAATGCATCCTGGAGGTGAAGTGCCTGATTTCATGCGCTTGCAAATAAAGTGTTTAGACCATTCCTGAAGGACTTGGCAGGCCTGTTTCTAATGCCTGCTGTTTCTTGTCACAATTTCATATGTTTTCCAGCAAAGGAGGGCAGGGGGTGGAGGGTGTTGACAGCTTTTCTGTTTACACAAAACAGAAAAGGTAGCATCAGTGTGATTGAGAGAATTTATACTTTTAATCTATTTCCTGATCCCAATTCTCCTCTCACCACCCTTCATCTCTGCCTGCTTTCCCCAGTGTGGCCATTTGACAGGTGGTATGTTTTTGCTTGACATTGATTAAAGTTCCAACTCCATTGCTCAAAACGAGGTGCATACTAACTATTGAACCAGCAAAGATGACTGCAATTTTGGCAGAGAGACATGGTTTCAAAATATATTTTTGAAAAGTTCAGTATGTATGTATGTATGTATGTATTTATTTATTTATTGTCAGAAAGGTTCTGAGCATGTTGGGAGTTGGAGGAAGAAAAGGACAGAACTTGGCCTGTGATAATAATATTGACCTTGATGAGCCATGATAATACTGTGGACTCTCAGCTATTAAGCTATTAGCATTTCCATCTGCTGAAGTCTCAAACCCAACTTTTGTCTGTGCACTTGACTGTTGGGAAGTTGGGCTTCAAATTAGAATTTCCTCAAATGCATTTCTTTTTAATTAAAGAAAAATAGGCAAAGAAGAAATTATAAGGATTTTTTCCCTTTCAAGAATGAGCATGAGAATGAAGTATTTCAGCCACGAGGTACGTTATACCTTTGTGTTCTTTTTTTAAGCTGTCTATTGCCATGAGCTTTCACCTAATTATATCCTGCGCAATTTCAATGCTTTGGTCTCAACGGGTTCCCTGTCTTTCTGTATTTACATAGACATTTCCACAAAAAAGTGTGATCTCAGTTGAGATGTGTTTTCTGTAATCTTCATTTATGTCGCCACATAGCCCCTTAGAGTGACCTTTCTAAACTGTTTTTCTGAAATTCACGAGCTTCCTTCTTCCTGTTGATGCAGATGGCACCTAGATGGTTGGGACTTTTTATGTTCCCCTTAACCTTCTCAGAGAAGATGGATTTTAGTCCAGGCATTTGAGATACAATTGTGTTTTTATCAGGTATTTTATAAATCATAAAATTGCCAGTGTGTTAAATAGATGTTTCTGATATAACCAGATGGACCATTCATTAAGCCCATCTGGGGTCGACAGACAAGCTCGCACAAATGAGAAGCTTGGTTTGGGATTTTATGTATGAGTTAATGTGTGTGTGTGTGTGTGTGTGTGTGTGTGTGTGTGTGCGCGCGCGTGCTTGCATGTGTGAGTGTATGTGAGTTGTGGATTGGTAGAAAGAGAGAGAGTATGCATTAATGTGACTGGGAAAAATCTAAGATATATTTTGGTAGGGGTGTGTAGAAGAGACTTGTCAGAAGAAAATTTATTTCATTAAATCAGGGGTGGAGAACTTTTTTTCTGCCAAGGGCCATTTGGATATTTATAACATTATTCGAGGGCCAAACAAAATTATCAACTTAAAAATTCGCCTGCTATAGTTGGTCAAACATCTAATTAACTTACCTCTAATGCGAGGCATGTGGGGGCCGCCATCTTTGCTGGGTTAATTTGCATAGTGCCCTGATTGGCTGTGGGCATAGCAAAGGTACGGTCAATTAGCATATTACTCTTTTATTAGGTAGGATAATGTAGATGTGATTTTTACTTTACCAGTGAGATAAATTGAGGATCAGAGATTAATGTCAGTTTCCCAAGGTTATAATACCACTAATAAGAGGTGGACCTAGAATTATATGACTCCAACGTCTGTACACTTCCTACTGCTTTTTCTTTAGCTTGTGAGAAAGAGTTCTTACCCCATTGAAATCTTACTTCCAACTCCTGGAGGCAGCCATTGATTTATAAAGTCTTTTTAGCAGGATTGAAAACCATGCTATGGGCAGCGTTAAAGATTCCATGTGTGACAAAACTCATGGTTCTTTCTGTCTTCCCAGTTAGTGGACAAGATGAAAAGAGCTGTGAAAATTGGATTAGATTGCCCTAGTAATAAACCATATGGCTCTATGGCTGGTGCTGAAAGGTTTGCTTGAGCTGAGACCGGTTGTGGGTAATATGTTAGTCTTTACTAAAGACTGTTTAATGAACTTCTACCTCTCCTTCCTTGGGGAGGTGGGAGGTAGATTATTTTCAAGACACCATTTCTAGTTCTGCTATAATTTTTGATGATGAAAACTGAATGCATGCATCTCAGAATATTTTCTCGCCCTTGGGGGTGGGGTCATTGATTATGGTTTGAAAGATGATTGGTCCAGGACTTGATGTGGCAAGGGAAATTAATCTTTGCAGCCATCTCTGAAAAGCAAAACTGAGCTGTGAAATCCAATTCAATGTAATCCATCAAACATTTATTGAGTGATTATTATCTATGAGACATTATGCTGAGTTCTGAGGAACTAGAGATTGGAGAAGCCATAGTTTCTTCCCATAAGGAGCACATGCCCAGTGGGGGAGGCATACATGTAAAAGTATAGATTCTCTTTCAAGGAGATCAGGGCAAAAACATAAAAACATACAACTTTCTTAAGTAGTCAAGAGAAGGAAGAGATTAATGAAGGAAGAGAGAAGGAACTGAAGAATGGCTTCCTGGAGGGAGGATAATATGTAATCTTCTTGGAGGGAGAGCTTTGCAGGATGACATGGAACAAACCAGGCAGGAGTGGGACAGATCATTTGTTGAATTTGGACAGGTTGGGTAAAGGTAATTTTAGAAACTATTATAGAAATGACTAGGGGTTGGGTAAATGGATGTGTCTGGAACTCTTAAAGCACTGGGCATGGAGATATGTGTTTGTGTTTGGGTGTTGTCAAAACAAGAGCCACACTTAAAAATGGGGAAATATATGAACTGAACTTTGGAAGGAACACAGAATAGAACTCAGGAGAGTCAACACTTAAGGAATTTAAGGAGAAGGAAACTGAGAAGTAGTTAATAGGTAGAGAAAACACCAGGAAAGTGTTGTCCTTGGATTAAAATAGACAAGAATTTCAAGGAGGAGGGGACAGGGTACTGAGAGGTCAAGTAATACTGTTGTAAACTTCCCTCGGGTTAGCATTTAGGTGTGAATTGTGACCCTTGCTAGGGTAGAGCAGAGGAATTATTGAAGGGTAAGTGGGTTATTAGCAATTGAAGACAGCAAGTGTAAATTGATTTTTCAGAGAACTTGGGTACAAGGAAATGAGAGAATAGATGGTAGCAAGAGAGAGATATGGGGATAGGGAGGAGATGTTGAGATTGATTAGATTGGGAGAGACTTGGGCATGCCCTTAGATGAAGACAAGTTTCAGTAACAGTCTAGAGGCCAGGTTTGAATAGTCCATAGATGAATGAGTTCACATAGAAAATGCAGTCTTGAGTAGAACAGGGCTGCTTCACCCTGAGAATCAGTAGTGAAGGAGGAATTATGGGTATCTCAAAGAGATGGATGTCTGTATTTGGACAGAAGGCAGGAGGCTGAGGGAGTTTACTGCTACTGGCCACTTATTAATGGAGCCTATTGGTACTGAAAGCATTTGCTGAAAATAAAGGAGGGTAAATATTTGAGGAGAGTGAGAATGTGACTGGAGATATGGGAAAGGGAGCTTCCTAAAAGGAATTATTCAAAAAAGTTAATTACAAGTGTTGAAGATCCTGATGAAATCAGAAAGCTTAAATTTTTAGCAAAGTCAGTCTTCCTTAGGAAATGACCTTTCTCCAGCATGCCCAGTTGCTGTTGCCCAAGTAGAAGAGGCTGAATGTCAGACTGAGACTGGCCAGGGCCATGGAAGTGTGTCATGTGGAGAGACTGGAATTTATGTGAAGGACTATGTAGCTTATCCAGGCTAGATGGCTAGAAAAGGGATGGGACCAAGGGACATAGTTTGAAGAACATCTGTAGCAGAACAATTGAAGGGGTAGACCTGGGAGGAGGGAATTTGTGGTCAGGGGCCAGAGTATTGGAATTTAAGATTCCGCATAAGGATCAGTCCAAGATCCAAACAGTACCCAGGAGATGATTATGAGAAGACACTGACATGGAAATGAGGTGAAGATGATTAGATTAGAAGAGATAAAAAATATTGCCCCACCCGGGTGGCTTGGTTGGTTGGAACATCATTCTGTATATCACAAAGGTCTCGGGTTCCATTACTGATCATGGCACATACCTAGGTTGCAGGTTCAATTTCCCTAGTCCGGGGGGTTACAGGAGGCAACTGATCTATGTTTCTCTCTCACATCGATATTTCACTCTTTTTTTCTCTTTCTCTCACTTTCTCTCTCAAATCAATAAACATATCCTTGGGTGAGGATTAAAAAAAGTATATGTTGAAAAAAGCTTTGAATATACAGTGATTAGTGGGTCCTTTACAGGAACAATGAAATCATTGATGAGTCAGCAAGGATAATGCTGAGAGCTGGGGTAAAATCATTGGGGTAGTTATTAACATATGCTGAATTTAAAAAAGGAAAATTCCCAGCATCTTTGAAATATTTGCCTTTGATATTATGCTTGTCCTTGCTGACTCATCAATATAAATATCTCTACAAGATTTCATTTTCCTCCTCACATAAATAGAACATGTAGTATTAGCTATATTTATTTGTAATGGAAAATTATGCAAACATATTACAATAAGCATTGTGTATGAAAGCAGGTATCTGATATTTGTTGAATGATTAACATGTTTATCATCAGCTTCTGTGCATTTTTGAGAATTGCACATTGACGACTGACAGAGTGCATGCACTTATCTTTATCTGTCTTTGCATAACAGTTCTTGCTGAGGCATGAGAAAGCAAATTGTCTCGGCCTCCAGTGAAAACTGCAATCTTAAATTGATTATATATGTTGGTTGTTGAATTTTGAATTCATGTTTCTGATGTCCTTGTGCTTCAATAACATTTTATCTTCTTCGAGAAGCAATACGATGTAGTAATTTAGAACATCAACTCTGGAGCCTGGTTGCTGGGGTACAAATTCTACCTGAAACCCCTCTCCAGTTGTATGGCTTTGGACAAGTAGTTTGACTTCTCCATGCCTCAGTTTTCTTAACTCTAACATGAGTGTAACAGTAGTTTCACCACATGGTATAGTTGTAAAGATTAAATAAGTTGTAAGAATTAAATTAGTATTTAAAAACAGAGCCTGGGCATTCCATATGAGTGTCACCTATTGTTAATTTTCTAATTATACTTTATGCCAATGCATAATCACTTGAATGGTATATGTGATTCTCACACCTTGACATTTCATATTTTCACCTTGGTTCTTAGTCTCTTCATATGATGTCTCAGGATATCCATAGTAGATGAACACATCTCCATAGTAAATGAACACAAGCTACCATGGCATAGTTTTTATTTTTTCTGTATATAGAAAATATTTTTTTCAGTCTTCATATCATATATAACATTTCATTCAACAAACTTCTTGCATTAATGAAGGGACTGAGTGGGCAAGCAGCTTTTGGTTTAGATGCCTTTATTAAATTCATATTTATTTATTAAATAGTAATACATCCTTGTTATCTAGGTGTGTTTTGCTTCTTCCAGAAAACTTTATTTTTTCATGTATATGATCTCCTTTGCTTTCTGAATTAGGGCATATGGTAGTAACCTATTGAGAGACTAAGAAATGGAGGAATTGAGAGGTTGCTTGACTTGTCCAAGGTCACATTATGGTGTTGTTTATTTGTGTGTTTGCTCAACATACCATGCACAACGTTGCTGGTTTGGCTTTGACCTCATGCCTTGGTCCTAATGCCTTTTTTATTTTTTATCTGCAAAAATATATAGTTTTATTTCTCCCTTTTTAGTACCTAATGCCTTATTCTTGAGACCAAGAGCCTGGCTCTCATAGCTCTGTTGGAGTTGGGACCTGGTTTCTCTGCCAGTGTCTCCATCTCAATAACTTATTGATTTCTCTGTATCCTCATGAGCTGAGCCCCTGCCTTATTCTTACCAGTCACTCTGAATTCCTAGACTTTGATTCCTTTTGCTTGTGACCAGATTCATTGAAGCTGCTTTCTTAGATCTCCATGCATACATCCTTCTCAGTTCTCCATTGGGGTTAATAGACCCAACTATGATTCATTTAAGCAGAAAAGAAATGTATTAAAAGGATGTGAAAATGGGTAGATGGGAGATATGAATCAAGGGAGTAAATGCACATATATGATATTGTTTTAGTAATGGCTGATTATGATGCTGTGGATGGCACTATTGCACTTGAATACTTAGAGCTGAATGTCTGATTTTGCCAAACCTGGATAGTCAGAATCATTCCACTGAAGTCTCAAACCTAAATTTATTCTGCAGTGAATATGTCTAACTGGCTAATTCCTTGGCTTCGCTACCCAAGAGCTAAAGTTCCTGAGAGAGGGCATGTAATTGTCCCTGCTGAAGTCACATGTTTTAACTATCCTGGTGTTGGGGGAGAGGGGGGGTATCTGTCTCTTAGGTATCTATAGTGCTAGGTGGTGCTCTGCCTATAACCATTCTTGACATAATTGTCAACATTAAAGGTGCTTAGCTGCTAAGCATCTTTAAACACAAAAGTTAAGCATAGCCCCAACAATTCATTCTCTCATTGCTTATAATAGTGTCCCTCTTACCTGAACCACATACTATGTCTAGTTTTAGGACTCAGACCCTCTTCATCTGCCCTATTCAACTGTGGTCATCTCTCAAGACTGGATGATGGCCCAAGACCTGACAATCAGAACCCAAATCATTCCTAAAGGTTTTAGCCGTTTCTCATCCTGTTAGCTAATCTGCATGTAATCCAAAGAACAATGAAATTCTGTCTTTTTCCACCATATTAAGTACAAGCAAATTTATCTCTTCAAAGAACACCAAGAATGCATATCTAAGTCTGCCTTTCCCTTTTAAAATTGAGGACAGGTGAAAGCTTTTTGGGAAAGTATCAAAAACTGCAGTATTGTACCATCTGGGAAATACTGAGTATCCTCAGCTGGGGACTATTTTCTATTTCTGGTTGGAGGGCATTTTTCTCAGCTAATGTTTCTTTAGATCCTGTCACAAATGCCTGGGCATTGTTCCGAACGTTAGCTATTTGTAAATATCTTGACATGTTCTCTAGGTTAATTATTCAGAATGGGAAGGAGTTTTTATTTTAAATCACTTTCAGTGTGTGGCATGTTTTAATTTCATAGTGTGCCCTTTTGTTCCTGAATACTAGTTACAAGGGGATAGGATTCTCCCAGCTATGATAGAGTCTAGAATCCATTAGCAATTTATATTTTTCTGTTAGTCTACAACTGGCACTTATATTTGTGTGTATGTAATCATAACATTTGAAATCTCCTTATTCTATTGTTCAAAGGGAAAAAATGGAGCTTTTAGGGAAAGTAATTTCTTTATGAATATTTTAGCAAGTTTTGAGCAATGGATATTTTATTTCAAGGCAAAAGGAACTAGACTAATACCCTGTTTTCATGGAAACAGATGAAACATACATTACTATTTCTGCAATATTTGTTACTGGATTCATGTTCTCTTTTAGCTCAGCTACAGATGGAAAGGTCAACTTTTCCCTGTGTGTATTATTGCACTCACTTTGGGGCAAAATATTATTTTATCATAATATACTGTTTTTCAATAACCTATTTAATTCAAACATGTATAATTTTCATGGATTTGCTTTGGGTTTTTTCCATATATATATTTATTTCAGAGAGGAAGAGAGAGAGAGAAACATCAATGATGAAAGAGAACCATTGATTAGCTGCCTCCTGCTTGCCACACACTGGGGATCAAGTCCACAACCTGGGCATGTGCCCTGACTGGGAATCAAACCAAGACCTCCTGGTTCATAGGTCAATGCCCAACCACTGAACCACACCGGCTGAGCTGGATATACTATTTTAACTGCTTTTAGCCTCTTGCTACCCTTCACACACATATTTATTAGTAGTATTTTAATTTAAAATTATTTAGAAATATTTAAGATACATAAACTAAAAGGTATAAGGAATAATAGTATGAGCAACTTATCTTAGAGACCCTTCCACTCTACTCTGTTCCCCGGCAGTTATCACTGGACTAAAGGGTCTGTTTGCCTGTGTTCATCAAATCCCAATCAAATGCAAACAGAGGTTTGTAGCCAAGAAAGTAAGGGTTTGTTAGTTGAGGAAATGGCACCAAGCCTGGGTCACAGGTAGCCAATTTTCAAAGATCTGCTCCCCGATGGCTTCCAGGGCAAGGGTTCTGTAGGGGAAAGTCATTAATTGTGATAGCTAAAGCAGTTGGAGTTGTGGGCTCTACTATTGGTTGGGGCCAGGGTAGGGAGTGATTGAACATTGTAGGTCAAACATGTCAATCTCAAAGGCTAACATGGGCCAAATAAACGAGGCATGTGGCCCATGGGCTGCGATTTTGACATGCTTATTGTAGGTCCTTATTATCAGCCACGGTGCTGTTCTGTCTGGGTTCATTAGGTTGTGATCCATAGGGTCCTTCTGTTTTCAAGGGCCTGGGACTGAAACACAACTGAAGTGAATATCTTACCTGTAGCTTAACTGAAACTCTGCTTCTGTGGTCAGCAGACCTGAGGCTTTGTTCTTAGGACAGTTTGATGCTGACCAAATCTGATGTCCTAAGGGTTTAATGCTTAAGGATGGGAGTGGATGGACCAAAAGGAGAAATGCTCATGTTAAAGGAATGGAGTGTCTTGGAGAAGGACCTCTTCCCTTCCATCTGGTTTATTACTTATTTCTCCTGGTCCTCCTTCTCCTTTAGAACCGTTGATGTCTTCACTCTTCTCTCCCCCAGGTTCTACAGGACAGCACTTTCCAAACATAGTGAGAGTCATATGTAAAATGTTCTCTTAGTCAAATTTTAAAAAGTAAAAAAAAACACACCAAAAAACCAGGTACAATCAATTTTAATACATTTTACTTAATGTATTGTATTCAAAATATAATTTCAACATGTAAATTAATGTAGAATTATTAATAATATTTTTTTCCACTAAGTTTGAAATCGGGTATGTACTTTATATTTGCAGCATATCTCAATTTGGAATAGTCACATTTGGCTACATATGAATCATGCGGCTTTAAGAAGTAAAATTTCCCTCTCCTAGCTTGCCTCTGAGGAGAGAATCTTTATCTCACACTTAGCTGGGAATTTTTGCTTGCTTTGTTTTGTTCTTCTGCTTTAGTGTGAGCTGAATGAAGAGGAGGTGGGAGTGGGTGGAGCATGGATTTGTTCTGAGTGAGATGGATATCTGTGAGAGAAGGAGGGGGCAGGGAATCTACTGGGGATGATTAGCTGAATGTACTTAAAAATATCACCCTTCCAAATGGATCTTACTGGTTGGCGGGTTTGTCTTAGAGTAGTATAATGTGTTTGTGCATTTATTTTTTTTTTTTGGTAGATATAACCAAGTTTTAAGAAAAGCAGGAAGCAATATCTCCAAGAATCCATCATGCTGAGGATTAGTATTTCAGTGAAATTGGTAGACTGACCTTCAAGATCTTGAGCCTGTTAGACATGGCAGAATCATTGCAGAATCTTATGCAAAGAATGAGCAGAGCCAAAGACTGTTTATATATTTGCCACCTTTTGAGTACTGTGGAAAACAGCCACTAGTTAAGGGATTTGTGCGGTATGTACTTTGTGTGTATAATTGTATGTTTTAAATAATTAATTCAACAGTTTCATTGAGTCACGAAGATGCAGAAAGACATAAATTGTAGCTGCTATGTACCCAAATATTTATAGTCTAGGAAGGGAGACATGTCATAATGCTGAAGTATAATAATGGAAATTGGCGTAATTTGAAGAGATTATATGGAGACGGAAAGGATTAAATCTGTCTAGGGGACAGTGAGACTTTACTTAGTTAATGACACCGGTGCCTAGTACTGAAAAAAGACCAGGTGCTTAAGGTATGGGGAAAGGTAGTCCAAGCACAGGAGTCAGGGGAAAACGTGAGGGAATTTCAGGTAGGCTGGTCTGAGAGGAGTAGGCGGTGTCAGGAAGGAGTGGCTAGCCCAGAAGATGGGGAGACTGGAACCCTCAGATCATACAGGGCCTCATTCATCACACTAGAAGCTTACACTTCATTCTGTTCAATTGAGTTTAAATCACAGTGCTTTAGCTATCTTTTTGAGGATGATGGGAGGGATGGTTGTCTGAAGAAAGATGGTTTTAAAGGACAATGATGGCCAGAAGTAAATAAATGGCATTGGAGATGGATTTGTGAGCTGCTATTTAAAAGATAGACATTTAGAGCTTGGTGACTATTATGGACTGAATTGTGTCCCCTGTCAAATTCATAAGTTGAAGCCCTAACCCTCAACATGACTACACTTGGAGATAGGGCTTTTAAGGAGGTAACTAAGGTTAAATGAAGCCTTAATAAGGGTGGAACACTAATCTGATAGGATTACTGTCCTTATAAGAAATGGAGGAGACACAGAAGTGCATGCTCACAGAGAAAAGGCCATGTGAGGACATAGGGAGAAAGTAGTCATTTATAAGCCAGAGAGAAGATTCTTGAGAAACTAAACCTGCAAGCACTTTGATCTTGGAATTCCAGCCTCCAGAACCATAAGAAAATAAATTTCTGTTATTTAAACCACCCGTATGTGGTATGTTGCTATGGCAGTCCTAGCAGACTAACATCATGGCTTATTTGAAGTAGATGTAAATTATAAATAATTTTTATTATTGGGCTTTTTCATCATTTTCTTGACACTCTACTTCAAGCATGTCAAACTCGCGGCCACCTGGCCACATGCCTCGAGGCATGCAGCCCACTGGCCTCGAGTTTGACATGCTTGCTCTACTTTGTAAGAGGTTGTGAAACAAGGTTGCTTAAATAATTTATAAATGTAAGAAGCTAAAAGGGCTAAAGTTACAAGAGTTTTATTGGATACTAGGACAACTGTGTGAGTCTCAGAATTTAGATGTGATATTTCTGCTCCGCCTCTATGAGCTAATAAGAGAGTTTGTTTGCCCATCTCAGGTACTAGATAACTGAGGGAGTGTTTGTTTCTTCATCAACCTGCTTAGCCAAAGTCACCTGCACTGGGAAAATGCTGCTTTCACCTGTTAGACTGCATATACTAGATACCACACTTTTAATCTCTTATCCAAAATGCTCCACTGGCCCCATTTCTGAAAAAAAAATTAAGGTATTATACAAATGCATTTAGTGATTTTTGGCTTTAGAAAATAGAGTATGGTCAAAGAAAGTACAGTTCTTCAAAGCATTCAGAATTTTCTGTTGTGATGCATTCTTGGATGGAAGGAGAAAAATCCTCAGGTTCGTTCCTCATTTTAAAGAGTTTTACTCTGGATGCAAGTGGAATCATACCTATGTCTTATCACTTGGTGCTTCTCTGGATGATTTTATTTTTCACAAGCATTCCTCTCCAGGAGCTTTTTTATTTTCTTATTTCTGTTCACTTTTCAATTATTTCTCACTGGCTTCTCACATAGCCTTGATTATTTATTTTAAGCAATTTACCATAAAAGTCCTTTTGATTCATAGCATCCCATAGATAAAGCATGTCTAACAATTTGTGTTGTTTGTTGTTACTAATTTTCAAAGGTTGACTTCAGAAAGCATGACGGTATTTTCCAGCTGATGACCTCTTGGTGCCATTATCAGAGGCAGACCCTTCCCCTGTTTTTTCTGTCCTTCATTCCAAACTGCTGAGGTCTATGGTCTGGGATATGTTTATTTCTTAGATTAGTAGTGGGAACGTCCTTGCCATGATGATCTCTTAAAGATGGTGGCAAACTACTATTTTCAAATACTTTTTATATATGTTGATGACCTCAAAATTTATATCTCCAATCTTGATGGAGTAAGTGAAACATACTAGTATTAGTTGGCCAGTGAATGTAAAAAGAATAAATTCTCTTATTATAAAATACAATAATAAGATAGTATTATAATAGATACTGTAATCCTTTAAACTTTCAGAGTAGTTTAAAAAAACACACACAAAATGTTAATAAAATCATATCTGTTTGAAGCTTAAACGTTTCCTATATCTTCCCTTGTTCATGGGATAGCGTTGCAACCCATCACATTGTATATTAATTAGGCTTTTTCTTTTTAATATACTAAGTAGTAGGAAACAACTCAAATTGACTTAAGTAACAAAGGAAATGTATTGAATCAAACACTGAGAAGTCCAGGTGAAGACTGATTTGAGGAGAGGGCTGATCCAGTGAATCAATGATATCATGACCAGTTTTCTTTTCTTTTTTTTTTCTTCATTTCTTGGTTTTAATTATACAGTACTGCTGCAATCTCAGGCACAGCCTCACTTTGTGGTTTGAGAATGTCTGTGAACAGCAACATGTTTTTTAGTTTTAACTCCTAAGAAGAAAGAGAGATTATACTCCTGGAACAATTCAAACAAAAGTGCTGGGATTAATTGTTGGCCTGAATAGACCTGACTTGGGTCTCATGCTTTTCCATAGTAACTGTAGGCAATGGGATGGAGCATTGTGGTTGGTTTAAGCCAGTCAAGGCTTACTCCTGGAGTGGATCCTTCCCAAACACCAAGAATACAAAATTTAGGATATTGTTAGGAAGGAAGGAATGACTCAGTCATAAGGTTGGCAATTGACAGATGCCCTCAAAGATGCTACATGTTCCTTCTTGCCTTTGACCTTCTGGAGTACAAGTCTTCTCCCATACTCAGTATTCCCCAGTTGCATTAGTCTTCTTTTTATTCCTTGGGTAAGTTGAGCTCTTTCTTTCTTCAGGGCATTTCCACTGGCTATCTCCTCTGCCTGGAAGTGTCTTCCGCCAAGAACTTCTCATGGCTTTTTCTTTCTCATCCTTTAGATTTAATTTTAAAATCACCCTCTTAAAATACGCCCCCCTCTTTTTTTTTTTTTGGACTACCTAAAATAGACTAAATTGTACTTTCTGCCACTGCTGACCCCACCATAGTTACTTTACATTATCCTATGTCACTTCCTTTATAGTATTCATCAAAATCTGTAATGGTCTAGCTCATTTGCTTGCTTGCTTAATATTTATTGCCTATTTCCCCTTTATATTTTAACACTTAAGATCATATCAGTCTTATTCCATGCGAGGTGCTTAATATGTAGAAAAATGTCTAAGAACACAATTGGTGTTTAATAAGTATTTATAAGTGATAAATGAATGGGTTCCTAAAGCCATAAAAATCTCTGTGGTAGAAGGAAATTAAAAGGTCATCTCTGACAAATGACCATCCATTCTCTGCCTTAAGAATCCTGGTGACATGAAATTTATGATCTCCCCAGGCACTGCATTTCATCTTTGGCTATCTCTGACCATTCGAACCTTCTTCCCTTTTATATTGGATTAAGTAATAGTGTCTCATCATGACCCAGACATGCTGATGCTAGCTCTATTCCTTGGGGACTAATTTGTTAAGTCATTGAAGATAGCTATCATACCCTCCTTTCTTTCTGTATCTTGTTGTCTTTAAATTTAGATTTTCCCCAATGTTTCCATTCATTTCTCATCTAACAAAATTTTTACTTTCCTCACCATTGTAGTGACTCATCCATTATCATGCTCCAATTTATGTATTTTCAGCTTTGTTCAGTGGTACCCACCATATTATTGTCTATTGAGTTCAACATTTTCCTGCCTTGTTTTAGATACTGTAATCCTCTTAAATTGTCCTAAAATCTCTTAGCTCCTGATTCTGATTGAACCTATAGTCAGTGAAAATTTCTAAGTATTTTTCCTCAAATGCTTCTGTCAGACCTCATGGCCATGAACTTGCAAAATTGTGCATATTTTTAATGATTCATCTTTCTTATTTGATGAAACAGGCAGATAATTGTTTTGTGTGGAGGTCAGGTGGTCATTCAGGAATTTGCATTAGATAAACTCCATGAGTCCTGCCAGAGGACTTTATTGCTGCCTTCTTCCCAGATATTTGTTAGAGCATATGATTCAATTCTCCATTGGTGATGCAGTAGAGCTGCTTTCTGAATTCTGGTGTGAGATAAGACCTTGACACTACTATTATAAAATCCTTATCCTAAACTCAGGATTGCCTGAAGGGATATTCAGTCTATTTATCATTCCAAATGCTCTAAATTATACCTTTTAATCTTGCCAGATCATTGGAGCAAAGTCTATTGGGACCTTGGCGCTTGCTCCCTCCCCTGCGCACCCCTCCCTCTGAGCTGCTTTTGTTTGGTTTTATAACCAATACTGAGGAATGTAATAGGGAACAACCAAGAGAAATGTGTTATTTCTGTTGGAGGGGTGTTGTTAAGGATGTGATTTCGACTACCACACAGAATATTCTCCTTTTTTATTCTGAAGATTTAAGAGAAATTTTTTGTTTCAGTATCAAAATGAAGAAAAGCTGAAGCTCTCTCTAAAGAATGGCTTGTCCTTATTTGTGATTTTGTGTATCTGGTAACTGTCTGTGTTTCTCCCTTTCATTTGACTGTTAGGAGCTTACAGCTACAATTTGGCTCACACATAATAACTATGCAGGACTATATGTTATGCTTTTCTGTTGCTGCTATTATTGTTGATGTGACTCATCTCATACCCATATTTCTTTTAACATTAAATTATAATATCTGGTTTATAATTTTCTATTATTTGATGAGCAATGCTAATTGAAGTTTTTATTCTGTGAGTACTCTTTTTCATCTCCTTTTTTCTATTATCTTTGGAGAACCCCTCCCTTATTCCATTTGTACTTAACGGGCATTCAATCATAATTCCTTTGGTCACCTTGAACACATGGATGGGCATTTGAGTCAAGAGAGGCCAATTAGAATAAGCCCAAATCATCTCATTGGAGATGTTGGAAAAACTTCTTTTCCTTTTGGCTCATAATTGCAAAGATGTGGGCTTTCAACCATTGGTGGCCATGTTTTCTTCCACATGGTTTTCTCCCACATTGCTTGTCTGTGATGCTGTGATAAGAGAATTGGCTGACATGTGAATAGAAACAGAGACAAACAAAGATGAGATAGATAAAGAACAAACACTGTTAATATATCATTTGAAATCCAATAAGGACTGAAAGCAGATCCACCCTTATGTGTGACAGTTCTATGAAACAATACACTGAGTGGACAGATTATTATGATCTCTGAACGCATAATAATCTGGCCACTCAGTATGTGTGTGTGTGTGTATATATATATATTAGAGGCCCAGTGCATGAATCCGTGCATGGGTGGGGGTCGGGCCAGCCTGGCCAGGGGGAGGGGATATACACTAAGTGGCCAGGTTATTATGCGTTCAGAGATCATAATAATCTGGCCACTCAGTGTATATTTCTATTTTTACTCCAAACAAATTAGATTTGGTTTCTCACATTTACCTAATGTATAAAATTGTCTTTTTAATTTGCTGTATATATTTTTGTAAGCTTCATTAAATATAGTGTTGAAAGTTGTGTGTAAAATATGTTCCATTGTTTTTTAAAGATGGAAATGATAAAAAATTATACTTATCTAAGTATCAGTGCATTATGTGGCGCTCATCTCCATCTTCCTGGCCTGTTAAGATCCTTTTGGATGTAAATTCTCTTTTCTAATACCTTTTGTCCTTACTAACATGTTATGTGTCATCTCTATATCTGGTCAATATATGTAGATGTCCATGTAAATCATTGACCAAGATGATAAACATAGCAGATTTGATCACATGCATGCTTTTGAGAGACCATGCTACAGGTTGGTTCAACCCCATAGTCCGGACTTGGATTAGGTCACTTTTCATTAGTGAATACAAACATATCCAACCTTGACCTTATGCTCTTCTCTAGAAGTTTTGCTGATTTTCTGAAACATCATCTTTCCTCATCCTACTAATAGGATGATCTTATTAAAGTGTGGTATGGGGTCCTAACAAAATGATACACTTGTTAGCCCGACTATTTTAGATGTATGTTTATGATCATACAAAAATACATGCATGCTGTGGAATATGGGTGTGATATAAATATACAGAAAGAAGAAAGCAAAATTTATCTGTAGCCCCACCGAGAGATATAAGTTTTAAATTTTTGGCAGTATCTGTGTGTGTGTGTGTGTGTATACCTCTGCAGTCACTTTTTTGGTATGTATATTTACATGTATACAGAGATAATTATTAACTGATTCCAGAGATAATTATTAATTGGTATGTATACTTTTATTGTTTTCCATGCACAAAATTTATACACTTGTTTAAAAAAACAACAACAAACTTTTATAGAACCTTTAATGAATCACTTTTTTTCACTTAACACAATGTGAGTACTCCCACGAATTATTAACATTGTTAAGGTCATATGGATTTTCTCTATTTTTGAATATTTACATGAATTTTTTGCAACTTATGGACAGACAGTTTTCTTATTTTAACCTTTGCTTTACAGGCTAAAGCCACTGAGGTTTTGGCTCCTTTGCATTTCTGAGTCAGGATATATATATATATATATATATATATATATATATATATACACACACATACACACACATACATACACTGAGTGGCCAGATTATTATGATCTCTGAACACATAATAATCTGGCCACTCAGTGTATATCCTATATAATAAAAGGCTAATATGCAAATTGTCCCCTCAACCAGGAATTCGACCAGCAGGCAGGCCGGCCAACCGCCCATATCCCCTCCCCCTGGCCAGGCTGGCCGGAGCCCCCACCCATGCACAAATTCATGCACTGGGCCTCGTGTGTGTGTGTGTGTGTGTGTGTGTGTGTGAGTGTGTGTGTGTGTGTGTGTGTGTATACACACACACTAAGTGGCCAGATTATTATGCATTCAGAGATCATAATAATCTGGCCACTGCAACTGGATTTCCGATGATTCCTCCTTAGCCTCCTCTCCCAATTTTTCTTTAAATTAAATCAATCTCCCTTAATGCTTTGTAATTGCATTTGCACTGATTTTTTTGAGAAAGATATTTTTATTACAATGAAAATAAAGTATTTTTCTTATGACTTTGGCAACTGAAATTATATATACATGTGTTTGAACTTCCTTTGAACCTGGTAAAATGGATTTTATGATTATCTGGTTTTCAAAGGCCCAAACAACTGTGTTTCAAATTTGTTTTCAACCCTCCCTACTGTGAGTGAAAGTCCAACAAGGGCATTTTAAAAGTATATCCCCAAGCTATTTTTTAGACCTACCTATGGAACCCCGTAAGGTCACTAATGTCTAATCTAGCCTTTCTCCTGAGCTCCTTCTAAATCTTAAAATTCTAGATTCTGGGTTATTAGATTTTAATTAGTAGCAGTTCCACAGGAGACTTCCAGATCAGTAGACCAAGGGGTTGCCTAGGCTTATTAGTTCACAAGTTTCTCTTTTTATTTTATTTATTTTTTTAGTTTCTGGTTTCCTGTACCATATGTGGACTGGTGGGGACAAAGCAATATTTCATCCAGCCAGGCCTGGGGTACAATAACAGGCTGATTTTGTGATGCTTCTTTTCAGTCAATCACATGCTCCTTCTCTGTAATCATATGGTTGATCCCAACTCTAAATCCACTCTCTCTCCTCCTTTCCTGGCTTTGAAAGCATAGCGTTGATTTCAGGTATTATCCCCCAGATAGTTTTGTTTGCAGCCTTATCTTGGGTGTGTACAGGTACCTTTCCTAAGGGATTAGTCTCAGGGACTACTTGTTAATTCTTTTTTCTATTCCCTTTATTTAATAACTAGTGTTCTGGTGCATGGATGCGTGCAGTGGGGGGGGGGGGCGGTCCCTCAGCCTGGCCTGCACCCTCTCCCAGTCTGGGACCTCTCGGGGGATGTCCACCTGCTGGCTTAGGTCCACTTCCCAGGGGATCAGGCCTGAGCTGGCAGTCAGACATCCCTCTAGCAGCCCTGGAGCTCTCAGGGGATGTCCAACTGATGCCTTAGGCCTGCCCCTGGCGGGAAGCGGGCCTAAGCCTCAGTCCGACATCTTTAGCGCAGCCACGGAGGCAGGAGAGGCTCGCCACTGTGCTCACAGCTCCCAGCCCTCAGCTTGCCTTGTGGCTAGCGGAGCTCCCCCTGTGGGAGCGTACTGACCACCAGGGGGGCAGCTTCTGCATTGAGCATCTGCCCCCACGTGGTCAGTGCATGTCATAGGGAACAGTGGTTCCACTGTTAGGGTCAATTTGCATAGTACCCTTTTATTATATAGGATGGTATTACTACAAAGACGACACTTTATAGACTGTTTGGTATATGTCACACACTGTGCCAAATGCTTTATGTATGTGTTTAAGGCTGAGGCTACTTATGTACATTTTCAGAAATGTAACTTTTTTAAAAATATATTTTATTGATTTTTACAGGGAGGAAGGGAGAGGGATAGAGAGCTAGAAACGTCGATGAGAGAGAAACATCGACCACCTGCCTCCTGCACACCCCCCACTGGGGATGTGCCCGCAACCAAGGTATATGCCCTTGACCGGAATCGAACCTGGGACCTTCCAGTCCGCAGGCCAACGCTCTATCCACTGAGCCAAACCGGTTTGGGCTGTAACTCTTATTTAATTGTTTTTTAAAGGCAGCTTGCAGCTTAACCTAAATATTTTTAGGTAAAGAAGGTGGGTAAAACTTGGTATTTTTTTTAATATATTTTATTGATTTTTCACAGAGAGGAAGGGAGAGGGACAGAGAGCCAGAAACATCGATGAGAGAGAAACATCGACCAGCTGCCTCCTGCACACCCCCCACCGGGGGATGTGCCCGCAACCAATGTACATGCCCTGGACCAGAATCGAACCTGGGACCCTCCAGTCCGCAGACCTACGCTCTATCCACTGAGCCAAACTGGTTTCGGCTAAACTTGGTATTTTTTAATGTTGGCAGTTCATGAGGCTTATAAAGCTTGACCCTTTGATGTGTGTGTATGTGTGTAGTAATGACCTGGTCGGGAGGTATGTTTTTGGGTTGGGAGCAGATTCAAGGAAGGTTCTTAGAGTAGGCAATGCATGACTTGTATCTTAAATAATAGTAATGATTATGGCTATTTCTGAATGCCAGGTGCTATTCTAAATGCTTTACGTAAGTGTATTTATTTAATGCTCACAATGATGCGAGCTCTGTTGTTATCCCTACTATACAACTGAGAAAACTAATATTTAGAGTACCTAAGAAGCTTGTCCAGAGTCATCTAGCCAAACAAGACTTGAACCCAAGAGACACCATGCTCATTACTGCATAGGATATATTTTTCATTTAGAGTCATTCCTGAGTGTGAAAGAGGGTGCTATTGAATAACTAAGCCAGCACAATAGGCAGAAAAACTGAGTTTTCTAGATAAACTGAAAGGTATGGCCACACTACCAAATAGCCCCTACTTAATAAATTTCACATTCCTCTCAAAATATTTATCGCAGCTTGCAAAATGTTTTCCAGCATTCAAAGTTATTCTTCCCCATCCTCCATAGCGTCTGGTACTACTGAGAGTGATGGGTGGAGTACAAGGTAGATAACTAAAGGGTAGCTACTGACCTTGCTGCCAGTTGAAGTTATCAGATGGTCTAGACCCCTATTTGTCTTCTCACATTATAAGATCGTTGGTTAAATGCATCCTCTATCTCAAATAATAGAAGTGAATAACAGACAATGGGGATGGAAGGAAAGAGAAAAAGTACCACGGTTGTGGCAAAGCATGTGGCAGCATGGGGGAGCTTGGAGGAGGGAAAGAAAAGGAAGCAGTGATAATTCATCTCATCCATTCAGGTAGGGAGACTTCTTAGCCACATGGTTCTTGGTTGATTTTGTGCTTTAGTTCCCATGATGAATAAAGTCCTTTGGCATGCTCAGGTTAGCCATCACCCCACATCATTTGTGATTCCTCAGTATGGGCTACAGAGTAGATGAGAAAGGCAGCAGGCTGTGTGTAATTAATCCCTGTAATCCGACTCCACTTCTTTCCCTCCCTCTCCATGCAAGTGGATGAGTGGGAGCAGGTAATTAGGATCAACTTGAATCCCTTCTTATTGACATTCAAGAAGTAAATCATTCTAAATTTTTGTACCTTAATGATGAGTACTTGCAAATCACTTGCTATTCATCTCTCACACAAATAGGCCAGGCCAGGCTAAGTATGTCTTGGCACTATGTGTGAAAATCCTGCTTCAGGGTACAAATAAAAGATCTTGCAAAAATGGAAGTTTCCTGAGTTGCTGTTTAAAATTGGAAGCAGGGTTATCCTGGCCCTCTCTCATTTCCAAAAGAAATACCCTATTTACTTAGCTATTTCCTATCGATTCTACACTCTGGCATGCATGTGAGCCAGTAGCTCCATTAGCACCTGGTAAATGACATCTTCTCTTTTGTTGAGTTTCTGGGCTTTTCCACATGACTGGGTTTTTATTTTTAACCATTCTTCAATTTCATGTTTGTTCTGTCTCTCTCTTTTTCTCTAACTGAAGAGTCAGTGTTAGAGCTCTCTTTTATTGTGAATGCACATATGTTATATCCTGATATGGAGAGATATGAGAAAGGATTTTTATCAGAGCATACTTAATTACAGTAAATATTTCCAATTATTATTTGAATTCATGATGAATGTTAATCAGGTGGAACATGTCCTTCATTGGTCCAATATATAATTCTGAAGGAATCCACTGAAATAATGTGTGACAGTGCTGGTTCAAAATGTATGCATTTCTCATCTTCAAGGTGGAAACATGGGATGCTAAGCTAGATATTAGAATACCGCATTATTTCACCCCCACTATTAGAATGCCCCATTATTTCTTTTTGCTAATTCTAGGCCTCCATTTGCCTTGAATTGGAACAAATGGTAATGATTAAGGTTTTTTAAGGTTTTTCATCTTTTTCATGGGTTGCTGTGAGGATTAAATAAGCTAAAACAACCTTACATAGTGCCTAGAACATAGTAAGTGCTACTTAAGTAGAGCCGTCTTGTAGGAGTTTTTGTCTCCATGAACTTTCTGTACCATCCAGTCCAGAATTCCAACAGCTTCACTTTATTTTGAGTTCTCCCTTTGCAGTAAAATGTGTTTTTCCCAGGAGGTGAGGTAAGATTGTTTCCAAGGGATTGTGGTGATGGAGGAGATACTTGGCTCAAAAGTCGCTTTGTTTTGCTCACATGGGATGCTGGGAATATGATAACAGTTCCATTTGCAAATCACCGGGGGGGGGGGGGGGAGGGGGGGAGGGGCAGGGACACTTTAAAAATCTGCCTGTGAGCCAAACCTGGTCCACCAAGGTTTTGAGCATATGGTGTTAATGGGTGACAGCTTTCTGCCAGGTTTCATCCTTTTAGGCTTAAGCCAGTTAGTAATTGCTATTGAATTGGAAAAGTCATTATAGCATTTTTAGGCCTTTAAATTTTATTCCACTGAAATTACCTCATTATAATTCCAGAACAATGAAGGCTTTTTTACAAAAGAGAAAGAGAGGTGAGCCTAGCTTCCTCGTGCATTTTGCCTACGTCTGTGTCACATCCAATAGATGTACAGCAAGCTTGGGTCCTCTCTACGCTTAGGTTGCTGTCAATCAAAAGTTTAGCTGGTAGCACATGTGAATGCCTGATGTGAATCCTGACTAAAGCATTATAGACTCTTGTGTTTCTGTCTGTGTTTACAAACTCCAGGAGGATTGGTAGTAGGAATGAGGAATTCCCAGGACTGAGAAGTCTAACAGTAAATCCAGGCATAATGAGCTTCTAGGAGGGAATAAAATACAATTTGCCTGAAGTTATACTATTAAACTAGTGGTGACAGTAGCACCAAGACTCCGTTTTCCTGGACCTAATTATCTAAATGTGTTTTTCTCCCCTAGTGGCTGGGCTATTGACTTCAGATGTAATAAGAGACCCTGGTAGGTGACAGGCTTGGCTGACATTGCCTTTTCCCCAAAGCCAAGAAGCATTGCCTGTAGTCCATGTGCTTTGGCAAAGACTCTAGGCTTCCTGAGAGTTGTATTAATAGGTCACGATGTCAGTGATGCACAGACTTCAGGTGGCATAATCATACCCAGAGAACTGTTTGCGAATGCTGATTCTGGAGTGTCCACCCCAGAAATTTGGAGTTGTAGACTGCAGGTGAGACCCAGGAATCTGTAGTTTAAAGATCCCCTAGTATTTTGGTGTGAGTTCTCCACTTTTAAAATGACTACACCAAGAACTATGTGGCAGTTTTGATGCCAGCAATGTGGGACACACACAGGTGTCTGCTTCTCTTATTGATTCCCTTTAATCAAATTCCTCACCGACTGTAGTAAACCTCATGACCTCCTGGTGCCTCAGCCTTGTCTGAGAACTTCTATGTGTCCCCCAGAATCCCTTTATGCTTTGCTTTTTTAATAAGGAGGTGGAGAGAACTATGAATATTTATTAAGCTTGTAGATCTATACTATGATTTTATATCTGCTTTAATTCATTTAATGTTCACTACAGAATTATGAAGTAGGTACTGCCATCTCTGTTTGAAAGATCTGGAAACAAATTCATAGAGGTCATGGATTTGTCCAAGTTCACTCAAATAATGAATCATAGAATTGGGATTTAGATCGAGATCCTCCATTCTTTGAAGCTCATGCCCTTTCCTTATAAAGACTGTATATTAGAGTATTTACCATCCTCTTTCTCTATCCTGACCCTTATTCACCCAAAACCATGTTAATGGTCTCCAGGGACATTAATGGACTCCAGGTTTAAGGAGTGATAATATGTTATCTAGTGAAGTTGAATTCTTAGACACTAATATAAGTTGCCTAAAATTGGTCAGTAAACTAGTAAGGATCATCTTTTATGGTACTACTTCTCTCATAAGGATTTCCTTTTTCCCCATGATGTTTCTCTATTTTTTGGCCTTATCTTTGGCCACCAGTTAACAAATATTTGATGAGTCTTAACCATTATCAGATCAACAACTGAACTTTTTTAATCCTCACCTGAGGATATTTTTCCATTGATTTTTAGAGAGAGTGGAAGAGAGAGGGAAAGAGAGAGAAACATTGATGTGAGAGAAGCACATCGGTTGGTTGCCTCCTGCATGAGCCCTGACTAGGGCTGGGGCCGGGGAGGAGCCAGCAACCAAAGGACGTGCCCTTGACTGGAATAGAACCCAGGACCCTTTGGTTCCCAGACCGATGTTCTACCCAAATCAGCTAGAGTAAGAAATGAAGTTTTATCCCTAGAAAAGTTGGGCTGGAGCTAGGTCCTGAAAATAGAAAATATTTTCAAAATGTAAATGTTAAAGAGAGGATATTTCAAGCAGGAGACTAGCAGAAATATAGGCATAGAACAAATAATGTGTCTGGTGGGTTTTGAGAGAATGGTTTGATTATATTCTATTTGGCTATTGCCACAATAGTGATACATCACAAAGCATCTCAAAAGTCTCCATACCTTAAAACATCATTTATTCTCAAGGGCCTGTCTGCTGGCTGGGACAGACAGCAGGTGAGCCAAATTATGCTTTTTGTTTTGTTTTGTTTTATGGCTAAGGTCAAGTGCAAGACAAGTCAAATAGACCTGCATACACATTTTAGGCCTCTGGTTGCATATTTATAGAATTAAATTAACCTGTATTGTCTGATTTATATCCTATCATTTGGAAGACTGTGGTGGATTCCAAAGCTGAGTTTATAGTAGATGCTTTTTTGTTGTGCAAATTAGGCAGTGTTGGTTAGAAAACAAATTTTCAGATGACTGCAGAGTGTTCTGATCTGGAATTCCTAATTTGTGCCTGGTTCTGTTTGCCAGGCTGCTGCTCACAGCATCTACATAGAGATTCTCTTTTGGCCTTTGATATGATTTCTGAGCAATCAGAAAATACTTTAAGATCGAGAGTAGACAACTTTCCTTTCCATGGAAGAGAAATGAGATGGCAAATAATGTAAAAATAAATTATCCATTTCTATTTATAGCTAGGAGCTGTTTAGGGTTCAATTTAGAAGGGAGATTTTGTGTTCCTCCTCTGGCGGAGTAGCAGTGACATTGGTCTAGTCCTTTTGCTGAATTTTCTCAGAAGTTCTTTCGCTGTGATTTTCACACTCCCTTCTATTTGTCTCTGGCGTGTTTCCAGTCCCGTCTCCAGGCCAAGTGTAGGCATCACTGTCTTGGTCAGGTCATCTAGAAGGCCTGTTGCAAATCTGCCATTGTAAAAGCATCCAAACCTGTAAAGAATCTTTTAAATATTTTATTTGAACCAATTGTTGGGAAGCAGTACCTCAAATGTGTGGGACAATGGATCAGTGTTTCTCACTCTCCCTCCCCCGCTCCACACACACTTAGACACACAAACACACACATACATTTTCTCTCTCTCCCTTCCTATCTCTCTCTAAAATCAATAAGAAAATAAGCTTTCACTAAAGCAGTTATATGCCCGGGGCATGACTACCCACCACGACCTGCCTAGTTAGGAATTTCTCATCAGATCAACCTGTGAGGTTACTGTCCATGGAACCCCCTTTTCCCATTTCTTTGGTCTAAGTCTTCTCTGTGGTTTTGTCAAAGCCTTCTCTGTGGTTTCCCCTAATAATTGAACACCTTATTTGAAAATATATGTATCTGCTCAAAAAACTGCACTTTGTAGAAAAATCCTGAATCTGGTCTCATTCTTCTTAACTTTTTATACTCTAGTTTTAGTAAAATACATAGATCTTAATGGACTTAAATATTTTTTTTAGATTTACTGCAGTGATATTGGTTAATAAAGCTATGTTGATTTTTAAATGTCCATTTCTATAGTATATCACCTGTAGATTTAATTTCTCTGCCCATATATGCAGTAGGCAGAGTCAGCAGCATGTTGGAAAAGCTTATCTGAAAGTGAGAATGTGCCTCAGGTGCCTGCCTTTCCCCATTAAAGTCCACAAGTCTCTGGTGAGCTGAAAACTGACTCCAAGGTAGCATCGCAGGAGCTGGACCACTTTTAGACCTTTTAAACCTAATTTATTAGTCATCATTGAATTCTGCTCGCTTTCGTTTGACTGATATATGGGAACGAGCAAGACTTTCATATTGTATTTATGGGGAAAAGTGGAAGAAATAGCACAAGGTGAAACCAGGCAAGTGAATTTATTCAGGGAATATTTATTGAAAGGAGGAAAGTGGCTGTGATTCATGGAATGCCTGCTAAGAGCCAGGGCTGTGCGGCTCCCAGGAAGCTGAGGCTGAGGAGTTAGTCACTTGTCATTCTCAGAGGGAGGAAATGGCAGAGCTGGGATTGGAATTCAATTCTGGCTCCAAAGCTCATTCTCTCTCTCCACCACAGTGTCACATTAGCAGTAAGTACATGCTGATTTAAGGAAACAGCTGGGGAATTACACCTCTTCTCTTACTGTCTCCGAATGACATACTCAGAAGTTTCCATTTTTATAAAATTAGAGATGGAAAGTGTCTCTGCTTAGTTTTGTTGACATTTGCTCCTTTGTTTTTTCTCGGTTGTAGCAAGCTAAGTGCCCTCACTTTCTTGACGGGATCACAAAAGAATTGCAGCAACCTCAGCTCTTTATTTAAAGAAGAAAACATGCAACACCTTAAATTACCATCCTCATTTCTTCCCTTCTAGTGCACTGCAGGGGAGAGGCTGGCTTCCAAGTGTATGGTTCACCCTGTGAGAATAGTAGCTACATTTTTAATATGGCTTCTGTGGGTCAGGCATTATTCTAATACCTTTCATATATGGAGCCATTTAATTGTCACAATAACCTTACAGACTAGGCACTACCATTATCCCAAGATAACACATGAGAACACAGAGACACAGAGAGGTGAGTTAACTTCCCAGCTAACTTTATACAACTATGAAATGGTGGAGATTCAGACTGTGGCAGTTAGACTGAAGGAAATAGGCTCCACTAAAATTTGCAATCAGGGTCCACCCAGGAGACTGAAACCATACCAGTTATTTTAAAAGAGACTTAATATAACAAGCTGGAACTATATATTAAAGGACTGAAAAGGCGAAAAGAGAACATGAAGGTATCATCGATGAAGCATGACTTCTCCTTGGCTTTATGGGCATGTTGAAACTAAAAACACCAAACAGAAAGGATATATGCACCCCTATGTCCATAGCAGCACAATTTACAATAGCTAAGATTTGGAAACAGCCTAAGTGCCCATCAGCAGATGAGTGGATTAAAAAACTGTGGTACATCTACACAATGGAATACTACGATGCTGTAAAAAGGAAGGATCTCATACCATTTGCAATAGCATGGATGGAGCTGGAGAGCAAATAATTCAGTCAGAGAAAGATAAATATCACATGATCTCACTCATTTATGGAATATAATGAACAAAATAAACTGATGAACAAAAATAGATCCAGAGACTGAGAAACATTGATCAGATGCTCAAACCTCAGAGGGAAAGTAGGGGAGTGGGGGGGTAAGAGGGAGAGATCAACCAAAGGACTTGTATGCATGCATATAAGCATAACCAATGGACACAGACACCAGAGGGGTGAGGGCATGAGTGGGGGGGTGGCAATGGGGGAGGTAAGGACACATACGTAATACCTTAATCAATAAAAATTTTTTAAAAAAAGAATGCCCCATTCTCTAAGATCCTGTAGGAGGAAGGAAGTTCCTGGAATTACCTTTCCACCACAATACACATACTAGTGGCAAAGGACTCGAAGCTCCCATAAGGAGCCTCAGATACCAGTGGGGAGGGGAAATGGGTGCTGGATGGCAAACACACACACACACACAAAAAAAAACAACCAAAAAAACAACAACCCAATTTTAATGACATTGGGCATATGCATATGCATATATCCCAACATGTTTTTGCAGAATCTGAATCCATCAGCTCTCAGTCTTTATCTTGGTAAACTTAAGGGTCTTGATTGATTTTAGTTTGTTCTCTTAAGACAGCCTTTTCCATCTCCTAGGATGCTTTAATTGCTTATCCCTGGACCTTCTCCAAGTCTAGTTAAGTCTTTATTGAGCTGTGGCAACCAGAGCTGCACAGTGTTCTGCGTGCTAATGTAGTATGATTGGTTTCAAGGAGAGGATAATGTGTTTGGTTTTATGTCCAATATCCTTGGTGAACAGTAATGTTATTTATTGGAGGATAGTAAGATTCATTTTTACATCACTTGGGCGTCCAGGGTTGCACACTTTTTGGCTCTAGGGAGACCTAGTATGTTAGAAACCGAGGAATATGGATACACAATTGTATTAGACACTATTTGAGAGAAGGGGAAACATACACAAAGATCCATATTTGTACACACTGCCTCTGGTCTTTGAGTGCAGAAACCCTTTGGTTTGGGATTTACATCCAGGTAGCTTTGGTTGTCAGTTCTGGTTTTCCAAATGTGTGACCTTAGATAAGTCTATTTCATGTTGCTGAGTTTCAGTTTGGTCATCAGTAAAATAGGAATAATCCCTAGCTTGACAGGATGAAGTGAGGTTTCCTGTGATTATGTTTATTAAAGTTTGATCAGAATCTGTGGCACCTACTAGACATAGAATTTAACAGCCCGTTTTCTCTTCCCCTGGCATCAAAGAGAAAAGGGGATCTGAAGTAATTGAAACCACTGCATCCTCCTGGGGTGAGTTGAGGGGAGACTTTACAGAAGAGGTGAGCTTCCACGTGCTCTTTGAGGGAGGGAAGCGACATGCATTCATGAAAAGGATTGAGAACATGAGCAGAAACGAGTCAACATGTCTGACAACTGGAAATCAATAAAATGAGAGTAGCTGGTTAGAAAAGGATGGGAGAAGGTAGGTAGTAAGATACAAGCTAAGGAGATGAGGTTTGATTCGGGAGGTTTCTGTGCCCAGGAAGCACAATATCAAAGTAACACTTAGGATGATAAATTCCATCCATGAAGACATGGCTTATCTCCAAAAGGAGATTGAATACTCTATTAAGCAATGAATACATTCCTTTCAAACCCCTGCCTATTTATTATTACACTTCATGCAATATCTCTGATAAAGAGTGCTGACTCTCTTACCTGTCCCAGGCTCTGTTCTGACTTATGCTCTTCAGATTGTCAGTGTGAATTGTAACTCTGTGTTGGCTCTAGAGTTGCTTCATTCAGACTCGTGTATTTACAACAGACAACTCCATTCCACCCAATTTTCAGATGAAAAAGCTGAGGATCTTAGAACATGAAGTACCAAAGATTTTCGACTTTTGGAAGCATTGTATACTACAGGAGTGGGGAACCTTTTTTCTGCCAAGGGCCATTTGGATATTTATAGCATCATTCACAGGACACACAAAATTATCAGCTTAAAAAATTAGCCTGCTCTATTTGGTCAAACATTTAATTAACTCACCCCTAATGCCTTGGCAGGGACAGACCAAATGATTTCATGGGCCTTATATGGCCTGTGGGCCAGACGTTCCCCACCCTTAGTATAGTAGAAAAGCCATGGATTTTGGGTAGATTCCTTGCACTTTACTAAATGCATAAACTTGGCTATGCTATCTGGCCTTTGGAAGCCCCGTTTCCTCTCTGTGTAGTTGGGGTGACAATACCTGCCTTGAAGGATGATTATGAGAATGAACTAGGAGAACACCTCGCTGAAGAGTCAGTAGATATTAGTCCCTTTTCCTGTCCTTTGGGACTGATTCATGTTGTGGAAGTTAAGGAAAGTGTGGGGTCATCCCTTAGGAGAGGAACAACAAGGGGAAAGGAAAAGTCACAGTAGGAACTGCAGAGGATATAAATATTTTTTTTGCTTCAGTTCCTTTTCCAGAGTTGGTATCATTTAGGCCTCAGTGGTTCTCAACCTTTCCAATGCTGCGACCCTTTAATACAGTTCCTCATGTTGTGGTGACCCCCAACCATAAAATTATTTTCGTTGCTACTTCATAACTGTAATTTTGCTACTGTTATGAACCGTAATGTAAATATCTGTGTTTTCCGATGGTCTTTAGGTGACCCTGCTAGCGCTACCCACAGGTTGAGAACCGCTGCTGTAGAGCCTGAGACCATCGGAAAACACAGATATTTACATTACGATTCATAACAGTAGCAAAATTACAGTTATGAAGTAGCAACGAAAATAATTTTATGGTTGGGGGTCACCACAACATGAGGAACTGTATTAAAGGGTCGCGGCATTAGAAAGGTTGAGAACCACTGATTTAGGGGAAGGAGGTGCATAGCATGCCTTCCTTAGTCACTGCATCTGGGGCTGGGACAAGGCACTTCTCATGCTTCGGGTAGAAACTCAGGCTGACATTTGAGGGTGAGGCAGATGGCTGTCATCTCCATTAAGAAGAACTGCACCACAGCCCTTTATCCACAGCTCTGCAAATGCATTTGGCTCCCATAGAAGGTTCATGTGTTGGCAGCTTGGGCGAAGTGATCCCTTCCAGCGAGGACATGGTGAGACTTTCAGATGGTCCTGTGGCTTTTTCTTTTCTCACCTTTATGTATTCTCACAGTCTTGAAATTGACAGCCTGTAAGGCTACACAGGCTGTTATCCACAACTGGAGGAACTATTGAACCTAGATTTTTTTTTTCTCGAATTAAATTTTTTTTTAAAATTCACTTAATCAAGAATAACCAGAAATGAAAGCAAAGCAGACTATTCTGTAAGGCAGAGTGGGTAGACAACAGGTGTGCTAATTAGAGAAACTTGATTGCAGACTCTGAATCCATCAGCTCTCAATCTTTATCTTGGTAAACTTAAGGGTCTTGATTGATTTTAGTTTGTTCCAGTTTAGGTTTCCAGTTTCCACCTATCTGCTCTGAGGCCTCTGGCTGTGTGACCTTGGCCATCTGATCCTGGATCTTCCTAGGGTCCATTCAAGCATAATCTTTTTGTGACACCATAAGGATGTGCTTTTAATAATATTTTCACAAATTCTTATAAATATATAGAAACATTTATAGTATAATGTAATGAACAATAATAAAACCAATATTGAATCCTATCAAATTTTAACATGTTGCTATCTTGCCATGTATACCTTGTTTAAGAAAAGTTGGAGTTTGAAAAAAGTCTGTGTACCTCTCTTGGATCTCATTACTCTTCTTCGCTCTTGAATGTGATACTTAATCATTCCCATGCATGTTTTTATAATATTACTGTCTATCCATATACCTATAAACAATCTGTAGTATTGTTTGACATATTCTTAACTTTATAAAAATTATATAATACTGCATATATTCAATTGCCATTTGCTTTTGTCACTCAACATAATGTTTTTGAGATATATCCATGTTCACATATGTTGCCGTAGTTTATTTTAACTGATGTATAGTAATTCATTGTGTGAATTGTTCACAATTTACTTTTTTGTTGACTAGGTTTCACAATGGCAAAAAGTACTGAAATTAAAACATGTATAATTCTACTAGATGTATCATTATCTTGCCTTGAAATTGTCAAATTGCTTCTAAAGATTAGTTCCATTTGCCTATTTACAGGTTTATTTATAAGTTCTACTTGGTAGCTCCAGCAACTATTAAGAATTCTAAGTTTATTGTCTTTATTTAATACATATTTTGACTTTGTACAGGTCTAAATATAAAAATCAGAAGCATATGATAACCTGGTAGAAAGGAATTCTAGATTGTAGGCAAGGCATATGTGCACTTAATTATTATCATGTAAGAACGTCTACTCGGTCCTTTGGGCTTTAGTAATTTACTCGTACCACCTTTTTAAAGTTTAGTGGAAGCAAAGTACCTTACAAATCATTTGGTCTGCTATAATTTTTTTTTTACTTTTTTTCTTAGGGTGCTCTGTATCCCAATTAATACAGATATGTTTTAATTTTTAGTAAGTTTGCCTTAGCTACAAGTGTGGGTCCTCTGGTTATATCATTTACTTGCAGAGAATGTTATATCTATTCCAAGAGAAAGAAAGAAGACTTTCTGGTGTTGTTAGCATTTAATACAGATGTTTGCTTGTCATATGGAATGACTCTTGTGTGGATGGTGGAAAGGTTCTCAGTCTCTTGTTGAACAAGACAACAGGCCATATTTCCAGTTTGTGTCATCAATCAGATTCACAGGACATAATAGTTCTACCCAGTAGCAAGCTTACTCAGCTTCAGGAAAGGACATGGAACAGGGGATACTGCTGCATGCGCAGCCCACACCCCACAGCTCACAGCCCAAAGAGGCCTTGGCCACCCAGACCCAGCCTCTGGTGGCCAGTCATAGAATGCCATTGTTTTGCTTCCAAGGTTAGGGAACTGACCCTGGTCTGGATCACATAGGAAGAGGGAAGCTCCCGGGTCCTTGGGAGTCCCCTAGGACTTGGGGAGAAGTATGCTCAGTTCCCATTCTGAAGTGCAACTGCTGGCATAAATAACGCCATATTCTGACAACTAAATAAGGCATACTTAGGGATAGCCTTGGATCAGTCATCAGTGCATGGCAAACGTAATCCTCATTGATCTCTAGAGATTACATTTCCTCACTTACCATTGCAAAGAGTACAACCAGGGGACAAATATTTCTCAAGCATCTCAGGCTGGAGGAGGAGATTATAGCCCAGTTGTTCACTCTTGTTATGCTGTCTCAGTTTACTAAGCCTTAGCAGTTCATGTAGACAGTGGAAGAGATACAATAGTGGAGATATCACTTTCTTCCTCCCTGGCAAGGAAGTTTTTCCCTTTCATATTGGGCATATTCTAAGGTAGCAGTAAAATAGTGTGGTTTGGGAGTGTGGGTGGGCTTGGAGTCAAGCCAGCCCATGCTCAGGTCCTGGCTGGACAGCTTTCTAGCTGTGGTAGCAGAATAATGGTCCCCATGAAGGTATCCATATCCTAATCCCGGATGGCTATTGCTATATTAGGCAAAAAGTAAAGGAGAATTAAGGATGTAGATGGAATTCAGGTTGCTAGTCAGCTGACTTTTGAGATGGCTACATTATTCTGGATTATCTGGGTGGGCCTCATGTAATCACAAGGGTCCTTATATGTGGAAAAGGGCAGTGAAGAGAGAGAGAGAGCCAGGAAGAGGGTAGCATGAGAAGGACTTGGTTGGACATTGCTTGTTTTGAAGGTGCATGAATCTGACCATGAGGCAAAAACAAGCAGGCAGCCTCTAGAAGTTGGAAAAGGAAGAGAAACAGTCTCCTTTGGAGCCTCCAGAAAGAATACAGCCCTGCCAACACCCCGGATTTAGCCCAGAGAGACCCATTGGGGACTTCTGACTTCCGGCATGGAAAGATGTTTTATATTATTTTAAGACACTATGTTTTTGGTAATTTGTAGCAGTAGCAATAGGAAACCAAAACAATGCCCTTTATCTCTCTGTGCTTTAGTTTCTCATTCGGCAAAATGATGGTTATAGTAGAACTTCCCCCCATGCTGGTTGTAAGATGTAAGTGCTTGTGCAGGGCACGCTGCTTATTCTTGGTAAGATTCAATCTTTGTACCAGAAGTCAGGAGACTTGGGTTATGGTCCCAGGCAAAATGAGGGCAGTAATAAGGTCTTGCCTTTCCTATGGCACTGATATGAGAAGCAAATGAAATTGTGTCTTGACTTTTATTTTTTAACTAAAGTATTATTCAGCTGCAACCTCTTTTTTATAATTTAACTTACACACTTCAATTGGACTTTTTAGATTGTCAAAGATGTATGAAAAAAGGCAAAATATTACCCATGAACCACTATTTGATTACAGGAAAGTGTTGGAGTAATAGGTGGTATTAATTCCAATGATTGGTACTAAATAATGGAATAATGTTTTTCCTCTTAGATGTTCTATATTCATAGCATTTTCTTATTCTATTTATGGGCTAATAATTATGGTTCTTTATTCCAAATCTTAGAGATGTGTATTATTTTTTAAATTGCATCCTTTGTTTCTAATGCCTGAATGTAAGCACAATGATATTGACTTAATATGACTGAGGATGAAATGGAGGAATCACTTATTTGTCTAGAATATAATTATCATACTTCCCCTAACACAAATTTTGAGTATTTTAAAAGGTGTATTACTTTTCACTAAGTGGGATGGCAGTGTTCCAATTGTACTGTTTGCTAGTGATTAAACATTTCACAAATATTTATGATGAATCTTGATTAAATATACAGTTGCAGAGGTAAATTTGAACAGAGAAAATTAAGACTTATTTGTCTTGTTTGCTTTGTAAAGTATTGCTTCATCTAGGTCAGTAGCATATCAGGTGCATGTATGTGTATGTAATGAAAAGTCAACATAAAGCTATTATAATTGATTTTCACTATTTACATCTTCTCAAACATGGCTGTATGCACTGTGCTAGATGCAGTGTTTTCAGGTTCTTAATTTTCAGTCAACTCATGTGCATAGTTAAAGGGCATATTTTGTAGTGGCAGATTTTAAAAACAGATGCTTCCTATAGAGATTTTATGAATAGAGGTTTGTTTAGATTTGCTACTAGGAGCATATCAGAAACTTAAAACTAGATGCCAATGAAGGGGGCATGGTCATACTTCTCTGGATAAATAGTCTAGTCCAGTGCTCGCCAACTGGTGGTCCGCGCACCACTGGTGATCCATGAGGTCCGAAAGGTTGGCGACAGCTGGTAGTCAACAGCAGTTACATCAGGTCTAGCATTTGAGCTATTTCTACTCCCTCATAGGGCAAACTTACCACAAAATGTACTCCCCCAATTTTCAGTCCAAAGAAGAGCAAGTTGGATATCTTGTAGTCTGTTATGACTGAGGTTTTTGCAAGTCTTTCATCCAATGCTTTTAAACCATTTATCTCTAAAGAGTGATAGTCATTTGTAATATTTAAACAATGAAAGCCAATATGACTCTAATGTATGTCCTGACAGTTTATTTCTTGTTATATCTCTCTTCTAACATGATGTATGGGGAGGAAAACCTGGTTACTTGACTACTAATGTGTGACAATCCACAAGTTAAAATTGGATAGGTAAACGGAGTAATTTTTAATGTTGCAAATAGTGATTTTGCTTTCTACAAGAATAGGCTTCCTTTTTTAAAAAGGCTGTGGGAAAGGAACGCTGAAATTTGAAATTCAGTAATATCAAGTCAACCAGAAATAAGGAATGAAAGTATCTCTTGATATACTAGTATTATATAGCAAATGGGTGGGAATTGGGTCATTTTTCAAGAACTAGATAAGGATTGGGTGTGAATGCAGACCCCCTATAGGGAACCATGCAAATAAAAGGCATTTCATTTCAGAAGTCTTGAAAAATCAAATCAATAAATATTTGGAAATGTGCTTGCATTTTAGATCCAGTCAGCATCTTTGGCATAGCCACAAGGCAAGAAAGAAGCATTTAAAAGGAGGGGAAATGTCTTTATAGAGGGAGGAAATCCTTCTGTAAGTGAATCTAAACTAGAAATGTTTCAGGACTGTGTGTCCAGGAGATGCTGGGTAGTGTTAAGTTGCACTTCTTGAAAGTTACCAAACACCAGAACATTTCACAGATAAGAAGTCATTTGATGTTTCTGATTTTTTTTTTTTTTTTGAGTGACAGGGATAAAAGGAAGGTTTTAGAGACCATCAGCTGTTTTCACTTTTGGCACTGCAAAGGGAGAAGTCAATATCAGATTTCTGGAGTCCTAGGATTTGTCCTACTTTTATGAAAAAAAAATATCATGGTGTTTATACTTGAAATTCTTGGCTTTGTAGATTTTATAGGATTAGATGCAAGCTGCACTGGGCCTTCTCCTTGGGGAGCTGCACAGATGTAGATGATTTCCATTCCATCCAATTTCATTCCTGTTGAGCCAAATGATAGTTATAATGTCAGTGTCCTTCACATGGGAACATTCTCCAGCTATGAAGCAAAGGACAGAGACTAAGCCCATATTGAACTTTAATCACTATTAAAGTATCTCTATAGGGTAGATGAATGTCAGCTGCCCAGTGGCATTTCTAGGGGCTCTGCCTCCTGCTACCTTACATGTCCAATGGCCTCCGGACTCCCCTGTATTCACCCATCAATACTCAGGCAGGAGCTCAGTCCCGAGGTTGTGCTTGCCCACAGTAAAACATTTACGGCTTGGCCCCCTCCCTGGAGTGGGGTTGGTTTTTTTTTTTTTTTTCTTCCAGTTTTATCTTTTGGAACAGGTAGAAAAGAGGATTAAACAGAAGGAGCAGATAGTTTAGTGGTTTTCAACCTTCACATCTATTCTGGGAGATTTTATAAATGTTTATGTCTGGATTCCACCATTAAGATTCTGTTTCAGTTGGACATTGGTTCATTTGAAACATGCCTCAGAAGATATATTCCCAAGAATATCTGGGAGCTGGATCCATACTTAGGAATCTCAATGTGTAGTTCCTGCACCAGCAGTATCAGCATTGCTCAGGATCATGTTGGAAATTGAAGTGCTCAGGCCCTACCCAGGACCATCTGCATCAGAAACTTTGAAGGGGTAGGACTCAGCAGTCTGTGTTTCAATAGCTCTTCATATCCTTACGGAGGCCAAAGTTTGAGGACCACTAGTCTAGAGACTAACCTTCTAAATTAGGCAAAAGGCTTGAGGGTGCACTCCACTGAGACCATTATATTATATCCAAAAGGTGGGCAGCACAGATCCCAGTCAAGGAATAAGTCAAATACCACCTTTTGGGAGCGAGCAAAAGACAGAGATCCATATTGTCTGGATGGAGATCCCAGCATTCCAGGGAGTTCTGCTGTTAGGATGTCATCTTTGGTCCCAGCAAGTTGTGATTAGAGTGTGAGCTTTGGAGAGATGCTGCTCTAGGTTCAAATCCTGAACTTGGTGTTTAGTTAGTTTAGGAAAATAACCTCTCTGAATTTTTTCACATAGTTAAAACAGGAATAGTAATTACCACCTTTCAAGGTTGTGAAAAATGGAATATAATTGTGATTGGAAAATATCTAGCAAGACTAAATATTTACCACATGCCCACTGCATAATACAGTCTCAGGAAATTATTGGTATTGTTATTCCCATATAAAAATAATCATTACTCTGTATATGGCTGTCTCATTCTCCTCCTCTATACATGGTAAGTATTATAAATCAACCCCAGCAATCTTTCCAGCAAGCTAGGGACTTGTTTGCTTTCTAATAGAGCACTTGAGGCAATCACAATCAGACAGACCTGGCTTTCGAGATAAAGCTAATTTGTCATCCCTGGTTAAAAATGCAAAAAAAAAAAAAAAAAATACAAAAAAAAAACCACCCTAAAACAAAAAAATACAATAATAAAAATAAGAGAGATCTTTCTTTTCCTTATTTATTTCCTGCCCACATTTAAGGAGCACATGACATATCAGTGTCCAATAGATATACAATGTTCGCCACATGTATAATTTAACATGTTCTGGTAGCCACATTAAGAAAATTAGATATAATGAGTGAAATGAAGTATATCCAACATATTATTATTTTGATATATAATCAATATATAAAAGTATTGCAGTATTTTACACTCTTCTTTATGGAAATAAGTCCTGAAATCCAGTGTGAATTTTACCCTTTGAGGGCATCTCAATCCAGAATAGCCCTATTTTAAGAGCTCAATAGCCACATGTGATTAGAGGCTGCTGTGTTAGACAGTGAGACACGAGGTCTTTAAGTGAAGGGCAGAAACAAGACCTGGTCATAGCTTCAATAAGTTCAGAGTTTATTCAGTGACTCAGTCACAAGCAAATAATAATATTTTCTTGCATGAAGTATTGTCACTTCCCAACTTGGATTTTCATGGAGAACAGAATAATGTGGTCTGGGTGAGAGCAGAATGCCTGACATGATTTCAGACTTCTTTTTGTTTCCTTGCGTGTCTGGCCCAAAATATCAGCCCCACTTGGAGTCTGCAGGCTCTACACTCTCTGACCCTATCGCTCACTTTGAATGTGGGGTTGACACAGACCTGCTAGATGGGAATGTGTCTCTGTTGACCTACCTTGACATTAGTCCATAATAACGTGACAACCCAACTGCTTATTCATCTTGTGATGTGATATGCTGGGCGCTGTGCTAAGCAATTCATGTAGACGGTGATGGGGAGCCCACCAATTGCTTCCCTCTGCACTGAGAATACAATCCTGATGGCTTAAAAGGATCTCCTTGGTTTGACCCATAGCTACATGGAAGACCTAATTTTCTATCATCATCCCATTTCCTCACTCTACTTCTGCCCCCCAGGCCTCCTGACTTTTCTTTGTCCCTCTTCAAGCCTTTTTCTTGGCATTCTCTCTGCCTAGATATTTCATCCAAGTCTATGTTATAATGTTGACAGAGAAGACTGCCCAGACCACTCTGTCTAATTTAGTACCCTCATCACACCTCACCCCCTCATCTGCTTTCTTTTACTCCATATTAGTTATCGCTACCCCAAATTATATCACACATTTCTTTGCACGCATATTTGTTGTTTGTCTCCCCCACTAGAGTGTGATCTCCATAACGGCAGGGAAATTATCTTTGTTCACCATCTTGTTTTCTGAGCTTGGCGTGGTGCAAACCCAGCGGGTGCATGATAAATATTTGAACAACATTGCATACATATTATCTAATTTACTCTTTATCCAGCCTTTCTTACTCCAGGAGAAACAGTGTGAGGGATAACCCATCACAAGTGTAAGTTCACACAGTCATTCAGGGGCAGAATTGAGACTTTAACCTGAGACTGTGTGTCCTGAGCTCATCATGGCACTTTGCCCCCCGCCCCCACCTCTAATTAGGATAGGACTTTGTCTGTGACATTCATCTATGCTCTGGCTTCCTATAAACTCTCCAGAAAACCCTTTGGCTTTGTTACTATGACTTTCTACTTCCTCCCCTATGAGTGCATTATCAGACTGCTTCAACCAGGAAACTGGATGTAAAATTTGGTGACAGGTTTTGACAGTGCCATCAGCATGTGCATTGGAGTTCTCAGGGCAATCATTTAGTTGATGTTGATGAAAATATATTTTGATTGCTGCAAAATTGCCCTCGTTTGGGTTTCTTTTAGGGTCTGTCCATGTTAGATGATAACTGAAGACTTTGCAGAATAAAGACAGCGTGAAACAACTGACAGATAGTGAGTCATCATTAATCCACCTCCCTTTTAAGATGGAAGGCTGTCTCAGAGGAACACACACAGTCTTTGATTGCATTTCAGCATAGTTTTGCAAGACCTCTTAGAGCTCCTGATTCTCACCAGGCCCTGGGCTCAGATCCAAAGATACTGTCTTGGTTATCGATTGCTGTGTAGTGGCCAGCAATTGGTTTAGGACAAACACCACTCTACTATGCTTATCAATTCTGTGGATGAATAATCCAGACAGGGTCCAGGAAGGATGGCTGCTATCTCCTTGATATCTGGGCCTCAGCTGGGAAGACTTCAGGGACTGGGGAGACTCAGACAGCTGCGAAACGGAATAATCTGAAGCTTTTCCCCACATGTCTGGTGCCTGGGTTGAGCTCAGTTGGGACCACTGACTGGAGTATGGACTTGTGCTTGGTCATGTGTCCTCAGCTTTTCATAGCCTGGCAGCTGGGTTCTAAGAAATAACCTCCTGAGATATAGGGCATCTGGAGAATGAGCATTCCAGAAGCTGCCAGATTTCTTCTGACCTTGCCTTGGAATCCATGCAATATACTTTGTCATAATCCCTTGGTTACAAGCACATTTCTAAAGGCAGCCAGGATTCAAAGGGAGGGAGGTAATACGTGCTGAATAATTACCTATTATTGAAGAGTTGCTTTCTTTTTACATGTCCAATCTGGAAGGAGAAAAGGCAACAGAAGGCAGGAGAGAGAAATATCAATTTGTTGTTCCACTTGCTTATGCATTCATTGGTTGATCCTTGTATGTGTCCTGACCGGGCCTATTAGGATAATGCTCTAACCCACTGAGCTACCTGGCCAGGGAAATTTCCCCATCTTTGGACTAAGTTTGTCTCTCTATCCATCTAGTCAATCATTTTCAAAGGTGATCCCCTGCCTCATTTTGCCTGGCTACTCACAGGCAATCTTACCATTTCATGCCACTTCCATCCAGGAAGTCCCCCATGGCCCCTTGCCTCTACTCTGTTCCCCAGTACCTTATGGTATGAAATTATATGTGAGGTTGGTATATTAGCTTTCTAGTATTGCCGTAACAAATTTTCACACACAGGGTGGCTTAAGACAACAAAAGTTTTCCCCCCTCACATTTTGGAGGTCAGAATAAAAAATCAAGGAGTCAGTAGGGCCATGCTTCCTCCAATGGTTCTGGGGGAGAATTCTTTCTTGCCTCTTTCAGCTTCTGGTGGCTCTTGGTTTTCCTTGACTTTTGGCAGCCGAACTCCATCTCTGCTTCATCTTCACCTGGCCTTCTTCCCTTGTGTATCTTTGCATGTCTTCTCTTCTTATAAAGGCAACAGTCATTTGCTACAGGCCCCACCTTTATCCAATATGGTCTCATCTTAACTAATTACATCTGCAAAGACCCTGTTACAAAGAAGGTCACATTCTATGGTTCCAGTGGACATGCCTTTTTTGGGGAACACTATTCAACCCCCCTACAACATGGAGAAAGAGTTCAATAGGAAAGCAGGGTGATAGGACTAGCACATTTTCAGGGTTCTGTGTTTCCTTTGATTCTATTCTATCTGCCTTGGGACCTCAGAAATCAACTGGCCTCCAGAACACTTGGCTAAGGAGTTACAACCACTGGTAAAAGGGGAGGAAAACAACCTTCCTGCCTGTGCCAGTCATTCTCCCAGGTTTCTTTTGTGTATTTGTTTGTGCACCACCACCGTGCTTCAGAAAAGGAAAGAATGACACATTCAATGCCAAGATTCCCTAAAGGAGATGGCAAACTTCTTTGATAAAGAAAACGCAGTATTATTTTTCTTGCTATGTTTTATATTTAGATGGTTTTCTTCTGAGTTCCTCTGGGTGGTCGTGAAACCAAAAGAAACACAGACCAACCTCTTCAGAGTAGAGAGATAAAGGGCCCCAGAAAAAGGGTCACGTTGGGGGATGCTTATGCGACCATTTTATAAAACCACTCAAACAACAATTTCGCTTCTTTCTTTTATTCTTGTTTTGCATATCCCTGTTGGACTAGGTGTTTCAAAAGAAACCCAGAGACAATGGACTGCAGTTCTGCTTTTCATTAATTTTGTAGTTTAGCAATGCATTTCTACGTATCCCTGTGGAACAAAACTCACAGTCACCGAATCCGTGATACTTGGCTGGCACGCTGCCAGACACTTGTCCCAAGCTCTCTCTGTTAATCTTCTCAACAGCTCTGTGCAATGGCTCTTCTTGCTTCCATTTTCAAGTGACAACTCAGGGGCGCAAAGACAGTAGTTGTTCTTGCTTAGATCACAAAGTCAGCAAGTGACAACACTGGGTTTGGACTCAGAGACTAACAAAGTTCCTAGTAAAATCTTCCTGGAATTATTAAGGAAGGGTTCATGGGAAATACAGGCCAACACTACACCATAATAATGATGGTGATGGTGGTGGTGGTGGTGGTGGTGGTGGTGGTGGTGGTGGTGGTGAGGGCCTAGCAACTTTGGAGCACCTACTTACTATATTCCCCAATTGATATAAGGTGCTTTACAAAATTTCTTTCCATAAACGTTCATTATATAAATGCTTCTTGAACATCTCTGTAGTAAAATCTGTACAGGTCTTAGGAAATGGAGACTAAACCAAGTTTTCAACTCATCAGTCATGACACCATTGTCCATGTTTTATACACACAGAAACTGCAGCACAGACAGTTTGTCAAATCTCTCTGGGATTTGTATCCCAGTCTGTCAACTGCTAAAGCTTTGTCTTTTCTGGATATATCTGGAGACCATTTTCTTCTTAAAAAACAAAACTAAACACAAACAATTAAAACATCCCCAAAACATCCATTGTTTAGTAATAAAAGATACATGTTGATTGTAAAAAATTTAAAAGTACAAGGTGAATAGTCCTGTCCGGGTAGCTGAGTTGGTTAGGGTGTTGTCCCAGTGCGCCAAGATTGAGGTTCAATCAGCACATACCAGAATCAACCAATAAATGCACAAATGAGTAAAGCAACAAATCATTGTGCCTTCCTCCCTCCTCCCCTCTCTCCCTCTCTCTCTCTCTAAAAATCAATTAAAATATTAAATAAATAAAAATAGTGCAAAGTGAATAAATAGTATAAGTACCTCCCATTCATCCTCTATCCATCCCCTATTATAAATAATTGTTAATAGTTTAACATACATTTTATAGACTTTCTATGTATGTATCATTTATCACATATAACTGATTAATAAATACTATAAATAACTTGCCATATTTAATGCATAATACTATATATCTGAGAAGAAAAGCTCTTGATTGACTTACTACTTTGTGAGTTGTTTCTTACTGCTGTGGCGAAATGAGAAAAGATGTATATAAAGTATAATAATAAAAATTGAAGACTATATTATGCAAATCACACACACACACACACACACACACACACAAAGGAAGTATGGGAACTAGTTAGTCCCCTTCCACTCCTCATCCCCATCCCCACCTTCTTCTTTGCAACCCTACTACCTTATCATTCTGCCCATAACCCTCCTTAGGGCTTAGACTCAAGGATAGCTTCCCAGGGACCCAAAGCGTCTTGGCCAATTGAAAGAATTAGTCCACATTTTCAATGAGACTGTGCTAACCAGAAGGCACTGGGATTTTGAGTTTGGTGTTTGGATGGTAAAAGTGGTCTAAACTAAAGTAGCTTAGACCTAGGAGAGTGAAGATGGAGATCTGTAGGTTCATTACATAGTGTTTCCCAGAGTGGGGAGAATGGATTTGTGGTACTCCCAAAAATTCAGGGCCCTGACATTAGAGGACCTGCTCTTGGCAAAAATCTCAGCACCTGAGTTTAGCAAGGAACTAGAAGGGCTTAATGCTACAATTTATAGAGTAGGGCAGTAACCAGTGTAAAAGTCAGATAGCTCTTTCACAAGCTTTCCTCTAAGACCCCCAGGAACATAGTGGGTTCCTGCGGAGGGCAAAGTGGGGTGAAAAGGAGCCTGATAATGAATGAGGTTTAGTTGTCCATTCTGGCAAGTAGGGTGTTTAGAATGGTATTTATTTTGATTTAGAAAGTTGTTTATTTGAATTCAAGCACTGTGTTGGATTATAAATAACATATGTTCTTGAGCCTAAGGCAAAGATTTTCAGATTTCACATTTAAGAAACTAGATCATTTTGTAGTTGATGCATACATTTTATACATAATTACTTTTCTCAAAAATATTGCTATTAAATAAATGCTGTTTTTCAATTAAGGAAGTATGGCATAGTTCTTAGATATAACTAACATTTCCAATCCTCATTTGTGTAAGATCATTTAATCTAAGAATGACTTCTGCTGAGTCTTTACATCACTGTCCTAAAACATGACACAGATTAATGTGTTAACTTATTTCAGAATTTTCTCCTTAATAATTTTAATTGCTTTATTGAGGTACTAGAGGCCCAGTGCATGATTGAATCATGCACGTGTAGGGTCCCCTACACGCTTTCGGCTTTTCGCGGTGGAGCTGGGTGTCTGTCCGCTGGTGCACCAGGCCTTTCAGAAGCCTCCACCTGAAAGGCCTGGTGCCGGAGCAGACAGGCACTCAGCTCCCCCACTTTTGATGGTCCGCGGCCGCTGAGGGGGGCTACCCTGCTGTTGAGAGGTGCAGCTGGGTGTCCGCGGCAGGCCCCCTCAGCGGCCGCGGATCTGGCCATTGAGAGGCGCATGGGGCGGGACTCCCGCCCCCTGCGCCTCTCAACAGCAGGGTAGCCCCCCTCAGTGGCAGCGGATCCGTGCCTCTCAATGGCCGAATAGGCCACCCCGAGTCCCGCCCCCCAGCCTCCCACCGCCCAATCGTGGGCGTAGCGGAGTGATGGTAATTTACATGTTACTCTATTATTAGATAGGATAATTCACATAGCATAAAGTTAACCTCCTTTACGTGTATAATTCGGTGGTTTTAAGAATATTTTCAGAGTTGTACAACCATTATAATAATCTAATTTTAGAATATTTTCATCATCCCAAGAAGAAAACTAGTACCCATTATCAGTCGTACCCCATTCTCTCCAGCTTAGTCCTAAATAACCACTCATCTACTTCTATTTCTATAGATTGGCCTATTCTGGAAATTTTATGTAAAAGGGATCATATAGCATATGATCTTTTGTGACTGACTTTATTCACTTAAAAAATGTTTTTGAGGTTAATCCATGATACATGTGGCAGTGCTGCATTTTGTTTTATTACTGAATACTGTTATATGACTATCACATTTTCTTGATGCATTAATCAGTTGTTGAATATTTGGGTGGTTTCCACAATTTGGCTATTGTGAATCATGCTGATATGAACATCAGTGTGCAAGTATTTGTGTGGACATGTGTTTCATATTTCTTGGGTATATACCTAGGAATGGGGTTGCTGGGATATGTGGGAATCCTGTCTTTAATAGTTTGCAGAACTGCCAAAGTATTCCCGAATATTTTACATCCCCACTAGCAATGCACAAGGGATCCAATTTCACCACATTCTTATAAATACTGTCTGTCTTTTTATTTTTATTTATTTTTTTATTTTTTAAAATATATTTTTATTGATTTCAGAGAGGAAGGGAGAGGGAGAGAGCGTGTTAGAAACATCAATGATGAGAGAATCATTGATTGGCTGCCTCCTGCACGCCCCCTACTGGGGATCAAGCCCGCAACCTGGGCATGCGCCCTTGACTGGAATCGAACCCGGGACCCTTCAGTCCACAGGCCACTGAGCCAAACCAGCTGGGGCTGTCTGTCTTTTTAATGATAGCCATTCCAGTGATTGAGCAGTGGTTTTGCTTTGGAGTTCCCTGGTTACTGGAGATGTTGAGCATATTTTCATATGCATATTAGCCATTTGTCTATCTTCTTTGGAGATTTGTCTATTTAAATACTTTTTCTATATTCTAATTGGGTTATCTTTTTATGACTTAGTTTTAAAGGTTCTTTATATATTCTGGATTCAAGGCACTAATAAGATATATGCTTTGTAAATATTTTCTCACAGTCCAGGGACTGTGTCTCTAGCAATTCTTTATGAAATGACAGGCCTGCCTCAAAGAGAGTTCCTGAAACACATCTCTTTCTCTTCCCCTCACAAAGACACTGTGGTAAATAAACATATCAACATATCATTACCTGATTCTATTGCATTTATAAGCTCTTTTCTTCTAAGTTTCCTGTGGCTGCCTGATTCAATTATTTTTAAATAAATATGACCCACACTGTGGTCTAAGTAGGGTTTTGGAAAGAATGCAGGAGAAGGAATGAGGAGATGGGAGTTTGAGTTCCAGACATAAAGCTTATTACCTATGTACTTATAAGAAAAGCCTCTAATGTGCTCCAAATTCCAATTTCTCCATCTGTAAAATGTGACTGATAAGACCAGCTTGGCATATCCCAGTGAGGTTATTGTAATGTTTGTAAAATACAAGAGATTTCCTTGAACGAAGTAAAGCTACACACCAGCCAGACCATACACATGAGGCATTTGCAGCCATAGATAGCTTCATTGATTGTTTCAGTAGCTTGTGTGGGTCCTGATTAGTTTTCTAAGGAAAACGATGTGTTAATTGACAATGGCTATTGATTGCAATTGATTGCAATGTTACAGAGGTGGATTACTTAGAGTCCTTCTGAGCTACCCTGTAAAAGAGAAAAGAGAAAGGAGCAAGGAACTATGTGACAATGGCAGCGCTTCATGAGCGCTCAATAAATATTAGCCAGCATAACAGTAATTATTATCATCATTACCCTTTGTCCTGAGAGGTTTGACACTCCAAACTCGGGTCACACATCAACAATCTTAAGCATACATCTTTCACCTCCCCAATCCATAGTCTTGTTTCTTGGGGACCATAATTGAATCTAAGCAAATAACTTCCTTGGATCTTCAGAGGTGTTCTAATTTAATTGTCTTCAAAAGCATATCTATTCACAGCCTTTCTGCCTGAACTATCAGCCTTAAAGGAAAGAGAAAGTTTTCTTAACCAGTTTTTACTACCATCCAACAATGAAGTCTCCTCACAAGTAATTGCAGTAGTAATAGTAATAGTAGTACTAGTGGTATAGAAGTGGTACTACTAGTGGTAGTAATGGCAATAGCAATAGTGACAGTAACATAGCTTATACTTATGGAGCATTTACTAGTTGTGATGTGCTGTGGTAAGTATTTTACCTGCAGTAGTAATTTAATCTTCACAACCATCCCAGGAGATAAGTTCTATTATTATGCACACTTGTATATATCAGGAAACTAAGATATAGATTGGCTGAGTCAAGTTCAGGTAGCTAGTAAGTGCCCTTTGGGGATAGGTCACATCTTAAGTAGGTATTTGGGGCCAGTATAGAAATAAAACACACAACAGTCTTCATTTTTGGCATCATGGAATCATTCCCTTGTGTCTTGGCTTAGCTTCAACCACACCCAAATTGCTTCCAACTGCCCAGTAATGTGGAGGTCACCCCTGGAGTCTAGAGTCACAAATCCAAGCCACCCTACTTACTAGTTTTGTGATTTTAGGAAGGTTATTTAATGTCTTCTTGTCTCAGTTACTTCATTGTAAAATGAGCAAACATAACTTCATATGATTGTTGGGATAATTCAGAGATGTATGTACAATGTTTCGCTCAATGCTTGGCTTTCTTTGGGCTCAACATCATTAATTACGTAAAGTAGTAATGGCTGTAGAAAATGTTAGGGTATAAAAATATATAATTCCTCTCTTTAAAGTTAATTACTTAATAAGACATTAATGATAAAACTCGTATCACTATATATTGTTCTGTGATTGCCTCCAAAGAGGTATAAATATATTAAATGTAATAGAAGTTTCAAGATGGGTAAAATTCATGTGGTTTGAGGAGCGGGTGAAGAAAGCTTCATGGCAAGAGTGTGGGTGTGGAATGGTATGTGAAGCCAGGCAGGGACACAGGTTTTCCAAGTACACTGGGAGATAATATTTTGAGTCAGGGAAACACCATGACAAAATAGAAATGAACTCAGACATTTTCAGGACAAAATGGGGCCTCCTCATTAGAGAAGAGGGTTTGCTTTAATGATATGAGGATGTAAGACCAGGAACAGAAGATGTGTTAATTAACTCAATGGGTAGAGGATCCTTTCACAATGTATAATATATCAAATCATCACACCGTACACTTTAAATATCTTAGAATTTTATTTGTCAGTTATGCCTCAACAATGCTGGAAAAAAGACCAGGTTGGAAAGGAGGGACCAAGCTTTTGGAATGTTGCATAGAACAATACCTTTCTTCACACTGTTCTTTTCTCTGGAGTGCCCTTCTTGGACAATTCTGGCTAATAAAATCAAGACCATTTTTTAAAGACTAGTTCAAGTACTATGTTTTACAAGAAGCCTCTTCTCCCTGTTCGTAGAAATTTCCTGTAATGAATTCTTAGTCCATCTTTGTTCTTATCTGGCGTGACCACACTTGCAGGTTTGCTTAGGGCATCCTGAGTTATGTGCCTATTGTCCCAGTATACTTATTAGCAGAACCCCCTTTGACTCTGAAATATGTTTTGATGGTATGATAAAATGTAAGGTCACCCACTTATAACTCTTATCTCTCTTCCCTTGTGTTACCTATGGCCGTCTGGTGGCCCCTATTAAAATGTTCACGTGAGCCGAGATCATATCTACTCAATTTGTGTTCCTGGTACAGACACTAGTAATTATTTATTAAGTGAATTTAAATAAGGAGGTGGGAAAGCTCTTGGAGTCAAACTCTGTATTCTTAAACCTTTTTTTTTTTTTTGGTTCCTAAAACCATCTGGTATTGCAGCTGCCCATACCAGGGTGCTTGATAGGTCTGTAAATTTGGTCAGACTTCCACAGGGTCATGCTATTTTGGGAGTGTGCTGGAAATGTCTGTAGCACAGACTAGAAGTGTGCGCTCATAAATCTCCTTCCTTCCCAGGGCTTGCTAACCTGTGCACGTTTCTCACTGACAGTTTGGGTTGGTCTTGAGGCCTAAAGAAGACTTTCCTTTGGAAAAATCCAAGTTGTTAAATCCAGTCAAATGTGCGTGCTTTTAGTTTAATTGCATGACTGAAACAGCTCATGTCTGGGTCTCTGTTATGAAAGTTAGAATGAAAATTAATGAAGATAAATGATATTTCAGTTGTATTCTACATCGATCGAACAGGACACGATAGTTAACAAATTGTATTGAATTTTAATTTTTATTCAATTAGTGTTATTTTATTGGGGTTTTAACCTGGGACTTCTACACTTACTTTAGAATCTTTTATGATTTAATAACCCTACTTGATTTTTCTTCTTAAAATTTCTAGAATGTTATACTAGCAGATGTTAAAGGGATTAAAGGACATAGTCTTTCCTGTATTATTTATTTATTTCCAAAGTAATCATTTAGATGGCTTTAAGCTTCCTTATTATGAGCAGAAAGTATAGTTGTCTGTGAAATCTTTTATTTTTTAAATATATTTTTTATTGATTTTTTACAGAGAGGAAGAGAGAGGGATAGAGAGCTAGAAACATCGATGAGAGAGAAACATCGATCAGCTGCCTCCTGCACACTCCCCACTGGGGATGTGCCCGCAACCAAGGTACATGCCCTTGACCGGAATCGAACCTGGGACCCTTGAGTCCGCAGGCCGACACTTTATCCACTGAGCCAAACCGGTTTCGGCATGAAATCTTGATTTCTTACTTGGAATCTTTTAGTCCATGGTGTACCGTTAGATCTTCCCCCCCATACATACATCTTGTGGTTTAAGGATGTCACCACTATTTGAATATATGGGTGGGGAAAAAGTAGGTTTGCAGTTGTGAGTACGTGAAACACAGTTTATTCTTGTATTATTATTTATTAAATATTATAATTTTTCTATACAAACAACTATAAACTTGCTTTTGCCCCACCCTGTATATAATCATAGTACTACACATTTAAACCAGAGATTAAATTCTGAACCCTATGTAAACGGGTTCTATGGAAAATTAAACTGCTGAAAGCCCTTAGAGAGAGAGTCTTGTGAGTAAATTGCTTTTCTACTCAGAGCACAACATTCCCTGTGACCAGTGCTAATCTGTGGTAAGGACTTGGTCAATGCTTCTTTGCCTGGCTATGTAACTGTCTTCCTTTCCAATCTCATACTCTTTGTTTGAAAGAAGCCATAGAAGCTCTCATGTAGGTTTGTGTCTTTTTCTAACCTTGGAGGAAAGGTTTCCCATCTGTGGCACCACTGACATTTTACACTAATGAGTTCTTTGTTGTGGTAGGTTTTCCTGTGCATTGGAAGATGTTTAGCAGCATCCCTGGCCTCTGTCCACTAGGTTTTATGGCATCCTTTATCCCAAATAATGATAATCGAAAACATTTCCAGACACCGTCAAATGTTTCAAGGGGTAAAGAGGATTCCAAATGGCCCCCTGTTGACCACCACTGCCTTGAAGCCTTTGCAGAAACCTTCACAGAACGTGGAAGAAGCAATGTTCTTAGAGAAGCACACATCAATCCTGTGATTTGCATAAGTCGCTTGACTTCTCTGACACTCACTCCCTTTCCCTGCAAAGTGGGGAGAATAACATCATCTTTTAGAGTCATTGAGATTTCAGCCACATTAGGCAGAGAAACCTGATTGTACACAGTAACGTCCCAGTACATGGACTGTAGTCACTCTCATTCCTATTTGGGGAGTTCCAACTAATTTTTCAACATCAGTGATTCCAATTTAAATAAAGGTGTCTCTCTTCCTCCCCACCCCCCTCTGTGTACAGAGCACGATGAATGTGGCAGTGGGCAGCACAACTGTGATGAGAATGCCATCTGCACCAACACTGTCCGAGGACACAGCTGCACCTGCAAACCCGGCTATGTGGGGAACGGGACCATCTGCAGAGGTAGGCTTGCTGCCCTGGGGGTATGCTGTGAGCTACCACCCTACCTGGGCTCTCGGTACTCATGTGCAGAATGCTTTCAACACTCTGGCATGGCCAGGGTTCCTGCTCCTGGTTGATCAGCTGGCAAGGGCACTGGGCATCAGAGGAGAGGAGACATGCTTTGAGTGTACCTTTCAGGTTGAATGAAAAAGGTGTGCGTGCAGGTCAGGGGCATGGTCCCACAATTGGATGGCTGTTCAGCTTTGCCTCTGGGCCTGAGCTGGTGAAGGATGCTCTGATTGCCTCCATTCCCTGTGAGGCTTTGCTCAGAGAGCAAGTGGGCACTGCTCATGGTCACACTTGAGGCATCTATTTGGGGAAGAAGCCTAAAATTTCAGCTGCTCCCTGTGTTTGTAGCAGCCAGCAGATTCAGAGGTCAGTGCCCTTGCTCCCATTTGCATTTAGCATAAAATACAAGCTCCTCCCTTTGGTTCAGCATCGGGTCCCTGGGTCCTCTCAGCCTCTCGCTTTTCTCTCCCCCTCACTCCTTTCTCATGACCATGTTATTCTTGGAAAATGCCAATCACATTCCTGTCCCAGGACTTTGCTTTTTGTCCCCTCAGCCCCCAGGCTCATTTCTTTCAGTATCACTCATTACAGGAGCTTTCTTTGACCATTCTGTTTAAAATGACACCCCTATTACCTCTTAGTTCTGTGCCCTACTTCATTTTTTCTTTGCTGACACAGCCTGATAGAATATTGCACATCTACATGCTTATGCATTGTCTGTCTCCCCATTGGGATGTCAGCTCCACAAGAATGACCACTTGGTCTTGTCTCCCTGCTCTGTCCCCAGCAACTGGAAGGGTGCCTGGCATATTGTAGGTGCTCCTTAAATAAGTGTTAAGTGACTGAATCAAGCAAAGGGGAAGGAGACACAATCACATTGGAAGAGGCAAAATGTACAGCCCTACCCCCACCCCATACCCCAAACAAACAGAAAATGATCCTTTGAATTAGGTATTATTTTACCCTCATTTTAGAGGTGACAAAACTGAGACACAGAAAGTTTAAGTACCTTGCACAAGGACACACAGCACATTATCCTCTACAGAGATGACATCCTGATGATGAGAGAGAAATAATGACTTACTTCACCATATTCATAATTAGGTGAGGGGATAGTTTGAAAAGATTGATTTCATTTTATTGATGATCTTGGGGTAAATAGCCTCATACATAACAGATTTAAAATTGGTTAATCTTTCTAATGGTAATTTGACAAAACCTATCTATTTATAAATCTGAAGAGCGATGTAGGGATTCTCTTGATTCCATTGGTTTTACCTGTTGAAATGTGTTCTAAAAAAAGCACATGCTCATGACATGCAGACACAGTGATGTTTTTGTGGCATTTGTATTCATCAAAAACCAGAAACTGCTAAAATACTCATCAGTAATGGAATGATTTAGTCTATTTGGTGTATTATGGAATAGGATAGAGTGGTTAGAAATTCTAACTGTATGTATGTGCACACACATGTAAAATACACACATGTGCATATATGTATGCACACACATATACATACATACTGAGAGAACTCCAAGACATATTTTGGAGAAAAAAGAAAAGAAAAGAAAAAAGTAAATAAAATCAAGTTACAGGACAATACATATAGCATTCTCATATATCTAATTCATTATTTTAAAATGTCTGAGCACATATTTATGCAAATGCATAGGCACTAGAAACATGCAAATTGTTCACCGTCTTCCTCAGGTGTGTGTGTGTGTGTGTGTGTGTGTGAAATAGAATTCACTTATTGCTATGTATTCAATATTGTTTGCATCTCTTACAATGGGAATTTATACATGTAATATTTGTGTGTTGTTGTTTTTTTTAGTTCCATGAGGCAAATAAAGAAACCAGTGCTCAGCTTTTAGGAAAAGGCTGAAGCTATTTTCAAAGCAAAACAAAACACATAAACATTAATAGAGTTCCCTGGATTACCAAGCCCATTGCTAGTAGCTGCACACTCAAGCTGTAAATCTGAGGAGGGAGCAACGCAGGGATTTGATTTTAATGCTTTTGTCTCAGGATTATGTTACCTTGTCAAATAATATTAATTGCGTTGGTGCAGTGAGTTTGTGTTTGCTATGTCCTCGCACAGCATTGTGATAAGTGGTCACTTCACCTTTGTGGAATTTGAAAGTCCAACTGTGGGAAAAAATATGTGTTCAAATAATGTTTCTGGTGTCTAGAAATACATCTTTTCTTGAAAGTTATGAATTAGGACAAATAATTTTCTTGAAGTGATTTTCATGGTCCATTGTGTTGACCTCAGTAAGGTGGGAGAATCTTGTGTTTTATAAATGTTGCTTGGGGAGGCAGTGCAGTGTAGTTGAAGAATTAGACAAACAGTTTGGAGAGTTGAGGTTTAGACCTGATTTTATCACTGGTGAGTTGCAAATTCTATATTTTTACATAGTAAAATCGGGTTAGTACCACCTTCTGTATTTATCCAACAATGCTATTGCAAAGCCTTATTAAAGGAGTATGTATGGGAGAGTTTTAAACTATCAAATGCTATAAGAAATGAAGGCAGCATTACTAGTGGTGCAAAGATGATGAAGAAGGAGGAGGCAGCTCATGAGCTGCTTGAAGCGCAGCGTTCTGACTGAAGTACAGTCAGACCACATTTTATTGCACTGCCCTTTATCGCGCATCACAGATGTTGCATTTTTAAAAAACGGAAGGAAAGACCCTCCACCCCCAAAATGATTGAGATGGTTTATTGCAATACTCACTTTATTGCGATGCTCACTTTATTGATACTAGCTTTATTACGGTGGTCTGGAACCTAGCCTGCAATATCTCTGAGATGTACTTGTACCCAAATTTGTCTCTTGGTTTCAGGGCAGGCATTTTATAGGTGACTTTCCCACCTGTAACTGAAACATTTACAGAGGCAGTGGATAAGGATCACCAGACAATTTGAACTAATTCTTTTTTTTTTTTTTTGGCAATGTGTAAGAGCTTTTCTAGACATGATATTGTTCATGGAATTGACTACCTGTTTACACTTCTATCAACAACAAAACACAAGGCAGCAATTTCTCAAAAATACTAATCGGTATGAATTCTCTCCAATGGGCTTTCCTAGTGACTGATGCCCATGTGAGGAGTTTCTGACTTTCTACAAGGATGGAAAATGCCATTTCAGCTTCAACAACAGTCACAAGTATGTACGTGCCAGACACCTTGCTGGGTGTGTTCACATGCATCATCTCATTCAGCTTTTTCCTCCCTGGCTGTTCACCATTTCTCTCTCTCTCTCTCTCTCTCTCTCTCTCTCTCTCTCTCTCTCTCTCTCTCTCTCCTCTCTCTCTCTCTCTCTTCCTCTCTCTCTCTCTTGATATTCTAACTAGAGATTGTAAAGAAAATAAAAAGGGAAGAGAGAGTGCAATGAGAATCTATAATTAAAAATATTTTTGTGGACATTTTTGTAAACAGACTAAAGTACTTTTGAAAATAGGCAGTAGCTGCTGCTAAATACTAGTATTTGGGGTTAAGTAGGGAAAACATGTACAAACTGTTTCAAATTAGATTTACACAACCCGACGTGAAGGTTGGGGCTGTCTGTGGAAGTGTTGATCTGTTTCCCCAGTCCTCAGATTGCCTGGAACCGAAGGTGGGCTCTAACTAGGCAGTCGTCCATAAATCGCTGATAGGCTAAGCCTGTGCTCCTGTCTGTCATTGGGGCTGGATATGATGACCCTTGAAAACTGATAATGACTGGTAAGATTTACATGTAGCTCATAAACATACAGTGAGTGGGAATTCTGTATCAGGAGACTGATTTTAGGCACACAAAGAGCAAAAAACAACTGACCATAGGGCCACTGGAGATCTTGCCATTTAGGGTAGGAAAAGGATTTGAACAAGGGCTTTCAACTCAATAAAACAATATACAACGTGATTATCTCAGGGAAAGATAATATAGAATTACTTCTACTATAGAGCCACGTGAAAGGCATATTTGGTGTCAGTTAGGTCTCCTTTGGTTTCAAGTCGAAGAAATGTACCGGTAGGAGTGGCTGTGTGATTTGCAGAGCCCAGAGTAAAATGAAAGTGGAGTCCTTGTTCAAGGAGTAGGAAAATTCTGCTGTTTAAACATAATAAAATATAATGCTTTTATCATTCTTCTGTGGTCTCTTTCTCAATCTATCGTGGTGTTTTTATTTGATATTTAATGTCTATACCTTGGCCACGAGGATAGTTTTGGGTTGAGCACAGACCATCATAGGAGCTTCAGGCTCGTCCCCCATTGACTCCGGGGCTCCTCTGTGCCCTGACCAATGCGCTCTGGCCTGGCTGGGGCAGGGAAGCCAGTTCTGTAGATTTCCTTCCACCCTTAGTCCACAGCAGATGGACAACGCCAGAGGACTGTAGCCTCCTTACCAGTTCCCTCATCTCCCACAGAATGCACCCAAGTGCTGCCAGCTAGGAGCAGGTATGGCATAGCCATGCTCCACCTGGAAACAGAGCAAGAGTGCATACCCAAACTGACCCTTTGTGTGTCTGTACACAGGACTCTGCTGGGGATAGAGTAAAGCAGTGGTTGCTGGACGGGGAGGGAGAGGCTGTAAGAGATCTGGGGGCCCAGGGGCCGGAAATGGAGAGCTGAGAACCCATCCTATAGAGACAGGGAGACATTGGGAGTTGGGGCTACACATGAGCTCAGGCTCCAAACCCCAATCGTGTGCTCCATTGTCCCATGGGCCCTCTGTTACAAAACACAAATTCAAAGATGAAATGACTGAGAACTTTAAGATGGTGACCACAGAGCATCAATCCCCATATGTCGGACACTGTTTGTGTGCTTGTGAAGTTGGCTGTCTTAGTGAGCTTTCTAGGTGTTATAGGCAAAAAGTGGGGGGCTTCGAAGCTGATGACTACAGGAGCTGGGGTGCTGCTAGTGCTCTCCTCTGCCTCCTTTCTGCTTCTCTGAGGATTGGCATCACAGTTCTTTCTCATTACAGACTGGCTTTATGGTTATTCTTTCATGTGGTTGAAGATCAGACCCTTGTTTTATAGGATCAGAAACTTGGCCTTCTCAGGGTACCTGAGGTGATTAATATCTTATGGACCAATATAGTAATTTATTATGATAGCTTTCCTGGTTTGAGTAGTGCGTACAAATGATACCCTTGTTTTTCCTGCCTGCATTCTGAACAGAGAAACAAATCAAGGAAGTGGAGAGCAAAACATCAATATCAATACTGATAAAGATCATACCCAAGAATGTGAATTATGTACATGATAATAGTATTCATAATATTGAATCCCCAAACTAGGTTCCTGCAGCCAATCACAGGTGTCCAAGGCAACCCAGGGAGCATGTGCACATGGGGCTTCCTCTGCACACTTTAGGGCCACCTGGTCCCTCAGCACGAGTGAGGAAAGAGCAGGGTTACCCATGTGCAGTCCTTCTCTACAGCTCACAGTCAGTCAGGGGAGAGTGAGAGGGCAGGCCAAGAGGTCAAGGGGAAATTGCTGTTTGGGAAATCAGATAAATGGGAACACCTCCTCCCCATCTCTGCTAACAACTTCTGTTTTTGTCTAGATTCATCTTCTTTCTTAAATAAAATATTTGCAGGGACCCCATTTTTAAAATTCAGAATTATTTAAGTGGGAAATCGCAGCCAAGGAGTCAGCTGGGGGTGTTATTGGCTCATCATCTGAGTAGCCATTTGCCTGCTGCCACAGTCTTTTCTGTAGGAAGAGTCATTCCAGAGACTATTGCAAAGCTACGTGATGCCCTTGCCCAACATACTCCAGCATTTACAGAGACAGCAGGTGGTATCACACTCCTCGTGTCCCCTCACCTTCCTGTTTTCTAGAGAAGTAGATTCATTCAACTTCCCTTTAACCAATGTTTTATTTTCAAACCACGTGAGGGGGCTCTTTAATGATTTTACAGTTTATGTCCATGTAGTTTCATTTTTCTTTCCCTTCCAACTCCTGGAAGCCCTCCCAGTTCTCAGCCTGGGTGAGCCTCCCTTCTCTGAGCATCAGACACCTTCCAAACACCACTCCAGTCCCTATAATCCCATGTTGTCCTTGACTGTTTACTTGTCTGTTTCCTGCAGGCCAAGGCTATGTGTCTTTGTGTAGCCAACAGTTAGCAAAAAACTAAAGATGTTATATATGCTCAACAGTTTTCTGATGAGTGAACACATCAAGATTCCTTTCTAATAGAATATGCACAGTTTATCTGGAAGATTTTATATAGAAGGAAAAGTCTGCCTGGGACACAGAAGTACTTAGGCCACTCAAGCCTTACCCCCACTCAGACTGAAGAAAACACAGCTCCCAAATGCACCATAGCTGTGCAAACTGACTTTAATGTGGAGTCTGCATTGCTAATGGATGACTGGCTTTCAAAGAAAATCATAATAAAATCCAGTTCACTGTTGAAGTTCCTGCATCATAGGTGAATGCTTATTCTAAGGCACTTCCGAATCCCTCAGTGCTCTGAAGTCATTCATTATATGCTGGCTGACATTGAGGTGCACCTGCAGACACACTGCTTCCTAGGAGTTTCTGTTTGATGGGATGCTGGGAAAATTGTTCAAGAAAGACACAGATAGTCAGGAACAGAAGGTGAGAGGAGGTTTATATAATATAAACAGAAAGATTATATCACATGCAATGGCTCATGTTAAAGATGGAAATGAAATCCTGAATTAAATAAGTAATATAGGTGTCTCACATGCACAAAGATGCTTCCAGAGACTCACAGGCAACATAGGAGGGAGAAAGGGAGAGTAGAAAGGTAAGTTGTTTTAATAAGACATCACTGATGATAATAAAATTGATAAACTGCTGGGCTGTGAATCAGAGAATATGATATTTGAGGATTTTAAAGCAAATAGCAAGGGGAATAGAGAGCCTTTGGCAAAAATACTTACAGCACTCTAGATGTAGTTTTCAAATGCGGTAATGTAATGAGGACGGTTCCATCTAAAACTCTGCCTTTAGGTTTAGAGACAAAATGTTACAGACAATGGTGGGAGGCAAGGTAGACTGATGTTATAGGATGGCTTGACCCATTTTGAGCAGGCCCTTTGTAAAAACACATTCATAGTGATAAATGGACAAGGGTTGTGTGTGTATTTCTAAGAGTGCACCTCTGGTTGTAGAGCAATTTTATAACATTTAGAGGAAGGATTTGAAGCTCTACTTTACACCAATTCATTTATAAAGTTAGAAAGAAGGTTGATTAAAGGTAGCTCAGGATTAGACTCTGTTAATAGAAAAAAATCTTTGCAACAAATGTGGACTACCCTTTTCACAATTAGAGCCACTTAAAATTTCCCACCTGTAGAAGATGATGTGGAAGGGTGTCCCTCTGGTAGTGTTTAAGATTTTTTTCAGGATCATATTTAAATAATTAGACCAGGTCAGATGACTGTAAGAGATGTGACTTTATACAAGTTTTTACTGTTATTAGATGATTTAACTACACAAAAATAATAAACATAAAGACAGGACTCTGGGTGTGGATGACAAAACACTTTTTAGGTCAGTTCAAACAGTTGTTAGAAAGTGTTCTTAACACAGGGATACAAATGTTAACATATAATGGCAAGAAATGGTTTGTTCACAATATGCAGAACCATAGTGCCATGCTTACTATGTGTAGACCTGAGGAGTGGGCTGCAGAATGATGACACAATTTTCTACTGGAAAAGCCATTTCCTACTGAATAAAACATAAACTCTTTAGCATTCAAGACCCTGCAACAACTTGGCCCCATCTGAATATTTGGAGCCTCTTATCTTACAATGTCATCTGTCCCCAATACCTCACCAGTCACTCTGGAGAGTGAGCTAACTGTTCTCCTAATAGGCCAGCCCAGGTCATCTCAAGTCCCCTTCCCTTTACTGGGGATCATTTAATATACAGGATCACCTTTTTCCGTGCTTCTCTTCTTCTAATTGAAATTCTGTTCATCCCTCTTAGTCCAGCTCAAATCCTACTTTTTCCCTGATCTTCTCAGAATAAATTTTCTCCTCTCAATTCTGATTATAGTATTTAAAGCATTATGCCTCATTAAACTTTGCTGTTTATACATCAGCCTTTTCCACTGACATGAGACCTTGTGCTTCCTGGGTGTTCAGTAAACAGATATTGATGCCAAAAGAGAACTGGCCAGTTGCTCTGACACAGACCAACTCTGCTCTTGTGGCTTGATGTATTAATTGCTACTGCGCCACCATTCAGAAAGTCAAAGAGAACTTAAAATTGTAAAATAAATGCTGGTATCATTTCTATTTTAATGTTTTAGAAAAACATTAATGGGCCTGCTATTTAAGTTCAAAGACATTATCTATTGTGCGTAGAACATATATTTATTTTACTAGAGGCCTGATGCACAAAGATTCGTGCAAGAATGGGCCTTCCTTCCCCTGTCTGCTGGCACCGCCTTCGTTCTGGCTGGAGCCGCCCTTTCTGCCTTCCCATGCTGCCCAGAGGCCCTGAGTAGCTGGGGTGTTGGCATAGGGATGGGAAATTCTGGGGATCTCACTGTGCCTGAGTGCAGGATGTCTGAGAGAAGAGGCGGCTGGTACCATGCTTGAGCCATGGTCTCTAACATATGTGTACCAATTTTCCTCAGACTTGCAAACCAACCCTCCTCTTCGTAAAGGGAAAAGCTATGACTTAGGTACAGAAACGAAGAAACTTAAAACCATCATCCCACTACCATTTTTCTCCGAAGGGCTGGGGCAGATAAGGACTCTCACAGCCCACTCCTCCAGCTCCAGAAATGTTTGCCTATTATAGATGCACTATTACTAGTAATAGTAAAAGTAGATGGGTAGTAATATTACCATGAGTATTTGTGTATTGATTCAGCAGTATTTAAATAACTTCAAACAGTGCAAACTCATTGTCTACAAATACTTACCTGTCACTAAATTTAAACATGGGTGTATTTGTTATACTGCCAAAGGGGGTGGGGGCACTTTATAATGCTGATTTAATTTTAAGAGAAGGAAGGTTATCTGCGCCAAGGGAAGATTATTATGCTTAAATTTTAATGATGCTTTCTTTGAAAAAATGTGACTAAAACAAGAAAGTGAAACCGATTGTCTAGTCTGCGTTATCAAGAGACGTTATGTTTATCAGTTTGTCAAAGATGTGCAGGCAAATACAGGAGCTATATTGCAGCCTTAAAACCAGCAGCAGTGCCACAAGACTGCAAGGCAAGGGAACTTGTGTAGCTTTGGACACAATGTATCAGTTGTGTTATTTTGGCTTAACAAGTCTGACCTTGATATAGTCTCATCCTGGCCACTAATATTCTTCTCCTTAAAGTGCATTTCTACTGGGCACAGAAGAGCCTCTTGGATGCACTTAAAGCACTTTCCATCACTTACCAGAGCCAGTGCTTACCTTTTAACGTTTGCAACCCAGTGGACAGTAATGATGTCCCTCGGGGTTTGAGGAAAACATGTTAAACCAGTCTGTATGTCAGAGGGTGTGGAGTTCTGACACTTAGACATGTGCTGATTCTTCTGAGTGCATTTTGAGGTTGCACTTTGATGAGGTACATAGATGTTTGTTATCCATAATTGTCACATCTGAGATGACTCCTGAGATTAACAGAGCCAAATAAATATATATCAGTCAATTTTATTTTAAAACAGGCTACTGAACATCGACTTTCTGTTGAGCAATCAATTTAAGACTGTATTTCCTTCCTAAGTAACAATTCTCAATGGACCAGGAGACTTTCTTTAGGCAACATTATTGAAACATGTCATAGGCAATCTCTAGGCTACCTGTCGGATTATGGTCTGTTTGGGGAGCAATAATTCACAAAATAATTCAAAGTACTTAACAACTGGTACTATTCTAGAATGGTGCCACCTATACTTGACATGTCCATAGTAGTAGCTCAGAATCTGTGCAAAGCACATTCACCTTACGTAGAACAAAAAACAAAGAAGCTATAGTACCTAGTTGGGTGCCATATTTCAAGGCAAGGTTGGCTTCAATAGATCTGGTCCCTCTTAATGTCTATTGTTCTGTGAGAGCTAAGCAGTCAGGAGTCTAGGTCAAGCACTGTTGCAGCCTTTGCCTGGCCCAAAAACCTCTTTTTTTCTTAAATATGTGTTTTTTAATTGATTTCAGAGAGAGAGAGTGATAGAGGGAGGGAGGGAGGGAGAGAGAGAAAGAGAGAGAGAGAGAGAGAGAATGATGAGAGAGAATCATTGATCAGCTGCCTCCTGTACACCCTCTACTAGGGATTGAGCCCATAACTTGGGCATGTGCCCTGACCAGGAATCAAATCTGATCTGAACCATGACCTCCTGATTCATGGGTCAATGCTCATCACTGAGCCACACTGGCTGGGTTGACCTAGATACTTCTTAATAGAGGCTTCTCTTGACTCTAAGGATACAAAGGATAAATTGAAAAACATTTACAAATAATGTTCAAATGTCCACATAATTTGGGGTAGTGCTAACTGCAACCCTTCCTTAATAGGATATTGGTGGAATGCTTAACTAGTACTGACCAGTAGAATGTGTTGTGGTTTGCACTTTCCTTTCTGCCTCATCCTATCCCCTACACGATTGGTTTCTTCATTTCAGCCTCATGAATGCTCCTCTGTTGTATAAAGTCAGAGATGCACCCTAGCTCAGTGATGGGCAACCTTTTGAGCTTGGTGTGTCAAACTTCGCCAAAAAACTGAGCATAACTCGGGTAGTGTGTCACTTTGAGGAAAAAACATTATTTCGCAAATGTTTCACCCTCAGGAGCAGCAAATGTTTCATCCTCGGCATGCGGCTGCCTCAGCGGCCGCATGTCATCAGAAATGGCTACGTGTGTCAGTGCTGACACGCGTGTCATAGGTTCACCATCACTGCCCTAGCTGATTTGGCTCAGTGGATAAAGCCTGCAGACTGAAGGGTCCCAGGTTCAATTCCAGTCAAGGGCACATGCCCAGGTTGCAGGCTCAATCCCCAGGAGGGAGCATGCAGGAGGCAGCCGCTCAATGATTCTCTCTCATCATTGATATTTCTCTCTCTCTCTTCCTCTCCCTTCCTCTCTGAAATCAATAAAAAAATAAATTTGTTAAAAAAATGTCAGAGATGCTCATGACAGTGCCTCAGCTCTGTTGACAGTTGCTCAAAGCTTAGTCCATAAAATACAGATGTCTTCCAACATGACCACAAATTGAATTCCATGTTTGTTTCAATTGCTCTTGCCTAATCTGATTTCTTTTTAGATGCTATTTGCCAGGACATCTGGGTTACACCTTGTCCTTTGAAAATGAACCAGTCATGTGACCTATTCTTGTCAGCCATTGCCTCATTTGTTAATAGACATAATGCCATTTTCAAATTTCTTTTCACCCTCAGCTCCTAAATGGGAAAACCGTAGGGCAAAATGGCTAACATGTAGAAGCTTCTTGTGTAAGGTAAGGAAACACCAATAGCTGCTATAATAGACAAGCTCCAAACCTCCAGTGTGTCCAAAGCAGGCGTCCTCAAACTAAGGCCCGCGGGCCACATGCGGGTGTTTTTGCCATTTTGTTTTTTTACTTCAAAATAAGATATGTGCAGTGTGCATAGGAATTTGTTCATAGTTTTTTTTTAAAACTATAGTCTGGACCTCCAACAGTCTGAGGGACAGTGAACTGGCCCCCTGTTTAAAAAGTTTGAGGATCCCTGGTCCAAAGCAACAGATTCTTATGTTTGACCCATCACTGTTCACTAAGAGTCGGTGATGAGTGCAAGCTGTGCTCCACACAGAATTCAGGAACCCACTCACCTACTTACCTTTCATCTTGTGGCTGTGACCTCTGGATTCACAGAGGTCTTGGTTTTCAGATTCCTCACCACTCTGATTTGCAGATGGGGCAGGAAAGTTAGGTCATACCTGGGAGGCTTTTATTGGCCAGACCTGAAAGTGGTACATATGCTTTGGCTCCCATCGCCTTGGGTAGACCTCAGTTCATAAGACACCTGACAATAGAGCAGAGTGTCTGTGTGCTTGGGAAGGAGGGGAAGACCCAGCTGTGTGTGGTCTCTATCAGTCTCTGCAATATTGCTGTTGTGAATAAAATGCTAAATGAGTAAAAGTGGCTGAACTCTTATTGTGGAAAATAAACCTGTTTGCAGTTCTGAAGTGGATTCTAGCTGATACCCTGTGAAGATCACTTGTGCGAGTATCCAGGGCTTAAAATTTTCTCCAGTTGAGTGAACTCATTTCTTTCAGCCATGTCATCACCACTTCTGTCTGGCTTCAATCAAATTAAAGACAGTTAACTTCTTATCTAAACTTCTAATCCTGCCAGGTTTTAGAAGATTTGAGAAACTGCTTCATGGGTCTCTTGAAAGTAGTTCAAACAAGTTGGAATCATTACATCTTCCTTGAGTAGAACTGCTAGTGACACAGAACTCTCCATCTGCCCCCTGGGCCTCTCAGAATTCTATTAAATAATGGAATCCTGCTGGTTAATAAGACAATTCTCTTCCTGGGGTTAGTGGTAATGATCATTCCTTCTCTAGTTGGTGAATTTTCTATTTTTAAACTTACAACAGAGAAATAAGTCATGTATTGGGTCCCTTGCACAGTGTTCTTGTATCATCTTACTCATTTGGAGATAATACTCTTTTTAAATGTGGCGTATTCTGAAAGATATTGGGCAGGGATAAGGCAGACATTCAAATATTTATTTAAATCTAGTTTAACTATACTTTTAATTTTATTTAGGAATAATATACTAGTTTAAGATACCTTTTTGTATGTGGAATATAATTTCATAGTATGGATATTTTGTTTGTATAAATTGTTTTATAGGTGAAGGAGGGATTGTAGATGTTCCTCTAAAACACAGCCTGTGTTTGGAGATGTGACTAGATTGGAAAATGGTTTGGATTCAGCCTTCTGGGCTGTTTAAAACTAGGAAACCATCTTTGGCATCTAGGTGGAAAACAATTTTTTTTTGCAGCCTTTTGCAGAGATAAGGATATTGGGCCTTCATATAGTCACTCACTGTATCTCTTTGAAGACTATATTAAGTAGAGGAAAAGCAAGGTGCAGTAAATTTCTTGGAAGAGGACTTGCTTTATGTTTAACAAAATAAAATGCACATGCACATGCACAAGTGTAAGCTCTGAAATTAGAAGATATAATATAAAACACACATATTATTTTAACTTTTCTAAAAGCTGCCTTAAGGATGAGAAGAAATATACTTGACACATCTCAATTCAGACATTTCAAGTGCTCAGCAGCCACCTGTGGCTAGTGTCTGGCTACCTCAGCAGTGCTAAAACATTCAGGGCAGGTTTCAGTTAATAAGAAATTAATATGGTGCACACTTTCATCTGTGTCCTTAAGCACACAGAAGAGATCCCTGGGGAGAAAGTATGGCTCCCCTAAGGTTAGAAATGGTACTTGCTGTGATTTTCTTTGCTATATTGAGCAACCCAGATCCAACTTTCCGTTGAATGCGAAACAGTTGTGTTTATTAAGCAGATGCCTGGATTCCGTATGCCAGGGGTTGAGAATGTCTAATTCCTTCCACAGTATAACATTTCCTGTGTCAGGATGGAATTTAACCATGAAGTCAGATATTGAATAGCAATGAGGAGCATTCATCAAAACTCCAATTATACTCAGATGAAAGAGTAGACAGAAAAAAGAAAACAAGTCTAGAGCATTTACTTTGGTTGCATTTCAAGATCAATTTCGTATTAAAAACACTTCATAAGAGAGCAGACATAATGCTTTTCATAATAACCTGTTCAGGGCAATGATGCTTATCAACTTTAAATAGTGACATGCTCTAGAGTCTCTTTTCACAGCCATTAGCCAGAAGAGAGCCATGCATTCTCGAAGGGAAACATGGCCTTTTGTGGATAATTATCTGACACGCTTAAACACTTAGTGCGATCATACTCAAATGCTGGAATTTACAGTGAACAAAACCTCATTATTTTAGACCCAGATAACTTAGAATTTGTGATAATTTTATTGGAACTGAAATAGCAGGAGGAGCCCTCAGACATTGTAAATACAAGGGCTGTTGAGTCTTGAAATGAAATCTCATCTCTGACACATAACTGTGTGATCTAGAGCAAATTCTTAGCTGCACTGAGTTGATTTGCTTGCCTAAAGAACATGGAGGAAATGACTCAAACTCTGGAGTAGACATCACCGCCACCCGTCTTTTGCAGTTTGGCTGCTTTTCCATCCATTCAGCAGACATCCAGAGTGATCCTCCATGGCCTGCCTGCAGCGGGGTGACAGAAGTGTGAGTGGCGTGGCTTCAGGAGCTTGACTGCTTGCTTGGGAGCCTGGCTCTTCTTCTTAGCTAATTGTGCCATCTTGGGCTAGTCACTCAACCAATCGATACCTCACTTTTACAAGTGGGAAAAATAATTGTATCTGCCTCCACAGGCTGTTTGGGGAGTTAAGGGGTGGGGGTAAGTGCAAAAGGTGCTTCCTGGCATAGAGTGGGTGTTATTGAGTATCTGTTTACTCTGCGACTCCATGCTGAAGACCCTCCCATGCATCCCCATGACTTTTAGGATGGAATTCACACTTCTTTGCCTGGGACACTGGCCTTTCTGGATCCAGCTCCCACGTACCTCGGGAACCTTATTTTCTGCCACTTCCTCCTCAACAAAACTTCAGTCAAGCTACTTACAGTGTTCCTTGCTATGGAATAGCTCGATGGTAAAGTGAATGGATTCTTGAAGTCAGTCTTCTGGGCTCAAAACTGGTCTCTACCTCTTAGCAGTTTCATGACCTTGGTAGATTCTTAAACTTTCAGACTTGAGGGCTAAATAATGTGCTTAATACCTATTATGTTTTTAGTTGCTGTGTCTTCTCTTTGAGTGAAATATAGTCCTCTATTTTTTTTTTTTTTTTGCTATTCTTCAAAATGCAGTTTTAAAACATTTACATCTTTCATGCAATCTGCCTTCATCCCACTCTGTGTTCCTCCATATTAGTCTTTTTCTTGGCATTTTTCACTGTGATGTAATTGCTAATTTGCTTCCTCTACCTTTCTCACTGGCTAGGGAAGGTAGAGAGCATGTCCTAGTCAACATTCAGGTTATTTAATAAATGTTTATTGAGGAAAATAAGTAATAAAACTGTCATGAGGATTAAGTAAAATAACTTACCTCTACTCTGTGGCACATAGTAGAAACCCAGAAAATGCTAATTTTACTTCCTTTAAACTTCACTTTTAGGTATCTACATCATGTAGAAAAGGGTTTTACATTTTCCTGGGAAGCACAAGTAACTTACTAGTACACTTGGTCTCTGTTTGAATGTGACTTTGGTCACCAGAGTCGTGATTGAAATGGGCATACCAGATTGAAGTTATTTCACCCCTATGATGGTAAGAACAGCTAGCACTTAAAGAAACAGTACATTTTCAATGACTAAGACTACTTCATAATAAAGCTTTGCCTTAATAAAAGCAAAAATTTAAAACATTCTTACTGGACTGGTATGTTTCAAAGCTATTTGTATATACTACTATACATACTACAACTATAGTAATAGAGTGGTAACTATGATTTACACAGCAATTTACCTGTTATCAAGGTAATTTAGACTCAGTTATTTCCCAGATAACCCTTGAGAGAGATATTATCTTCAACCCTGCTTTATAGATGATGAAACTGAGTTTAAAGAGGGGAAGTAACTTGTTCAAGGCCACACACCAAAGACATACTAGGGTTCAGAGTCAATTGTAGATTCTTTGAATTGAAAATATACTCTTCTTACAATGTACTGATCATAAAGGCAACCAGATACTGTACTATCCAACTGACACTATTGAGAGTAAAAGAGGGAGCTATTAATGATGTCATTGGTACATATAGCCGTACCTTATTAGACACTCTGTGGTAGTACATGTAGTCATCTTATAATTCACTCTATACTTCTTGGTCACTCATGAATATGTCAGATGTTTAAAACCAGGGATGTGCTTGTCAAAGCAAAACCTCAGTCTTAGTTTGGGAGAGAGGTCTGGGAAGTCCTGAACAGGTTATTGTTAAGCTGACAAATGAGGGTGAGTAGACATTTGTGAGATAAACAAGATCAGAGGTTTGCATAGAGGGGTAGTCTGGGTGAAAAAGATAAAAAGATAGAAGCATAGAAGTGTATGGAACTGCTCCCTCTCTACCAACTACCAAAATTGCTGAAGAATTGTTGACCACTGATCCATGTCAAGAATTTCTTTTCATAGTATTAGGCACTGAAAATAATAAATGTGTCTCAGTGAAGTCAGCATATGTTAAATCTAAGACTAATTGCAAGGCTAAATGAAACACTCATAATGTACCTGAAGAAAATGCAACGATGGAAGAAAGGCTATTCCTTGCTACCTACAAAATTGCATTATGGAAATTGCATCATCAGAATGAATTAATAGATGTCTTAAAAAAAACAACACTCCCAGCAAACAAATGCATACATTTTCTATCTTGAATAAGGTTAATATTAATGTTCCATTTTCTCTGTGTAAAGAAAAAGGACTTGGCACAAGGGAAGCGGGTGGATGGATGAAAAGGGAGCTTTAAAATTGGACAGCAGGAGAGGAGGCACATGCCCAAGGGAGCTGAAGTCTGTTGAACTCCCTGGATATTCATCTTTGCCCACCAGCCATTTTCAATAATCTCAGACTAGGCTTGTCTCTGTTGCTAACTCAATGGCCATAAAGGAGGCAGACACGCTGGTGGTCACTGATGAAAAGACCTGCAAACTGAACTTCGCTGTCTAGCTGGTGAGCTTCCTCTTTGCCATTAAGTGGCATTTGGTCATCTCTTCTTTTCACAGTACATTTCACAGCCATTTCTGAAAGAGTCCAGCTGTGCTGAGATGGCCACTGGGGTGGGGTGGAGGGGTCGGAGGGGAGATGCAGCGTGACTGCTTGTAGCTCAGGGACATCTGAGAGCAGCTGAGCAAGCCCTGCAACCTTGAAACACTCCCTGAATTACTTTCCAGAAGCACATTCCTTCCCTTTTCTCTGACATGGAAAGGAGCAGAGGGAATGGCAGTGATCTGAAATGACAGCCAGACTGGACAGGGATGAACTGATTTGCAGAGGAAATTACGAACCAAGAGACTAAGAGCCTGATGGACTATCTGGAGGCCTTTCATATAGCCTAGTGAGAACATCCTCAGCAATGGGTAGATGGATTTGAAGGAATGGTTTGGAGTGCCAGCATTTCCTCCCACCATGGTTAGCAGGGACTTAACATTGATCTAGCCTGTCCACAGAAGCTGAACTGCTCAGTCTGACACCTCAGTTTTCTTATGTTTGTTGGTCATCTATGCTCTTTAGACTTTGTTTCCTAGGAAAGTAATTGCCATGCTCTTTTAGTAGTTGAAGCACAGAGGAGCTCTCCTTAGGAAACCCTCAGGATATATTGTACAGCAAATAGGTTTTTCTACTTGGATCATCTACTACAGAGCTAACAACTACACTCCAAGTTTGGTAGCAAAATAGCTTTATGAACTAGATTTGGAGAGGGAATTGGGATACAATTGACGAGATTACATCCAGGAAAACATCTGGGGCAGGGTGTGGGGGAGGAAAGGACCTCCGTATAGCTGGGAAACTGGAAATGAAGACACTTTGTTAAGGAAGTTGCTTCTCATACAGTTGTATAGTAACCAATCTGTATCTCCTCTTCCTTCCTATTTCATGAAACAATCTAACTATTGTGTTTCCTGATTGCACTTTATATTCTTTCTATTTTTATATTTGTCCACAAAAATGCTAGCAAAATAAAATTTAAAACATATCTCCTTCCTTCATGTATGAAGGCTGTCAGACAGTAGAATTCTCTCTTATTCAGGAAGGCTCAGCCTTTTCTTCTTTCACAGGCCTTTACTGGATTGGATAAGGCCCACCCACATTATGGACAGCAATCTGCTTTACTTGTTTTACTGATTTAAATGTTAATGTAACTCAATGACACCCTCACAGAAACACCAAAATGTTTGACCAAATATCTGAGCACTCCATGTCCAGTCAAGTTGACATGTAAGATTAAACAGCACACTCTCACTCTGTGAATCCATTTTGTCACACCATGGGCTGTGTAGAGAATAAATGAGAGTGTTTGTGAAGCATGGGCAGAGGTAGAGGCTCAGGAAATCGGGACCATAATTATTAATAATGAGCAGCCATTCAGAGAAGCAAGAATTTGACCCAAGCTTAGGAAATAGGTAACTCAGAGGAGTATAGTCACAGAATCAAATGTGAGCCAGCAGTCAGAGGAGTCGGAAAAGAATATCCATGGGATAAGAAAAATTGAAACCTAAAGTAAATCTGGTCTTGGACAAAGAACCTCTTATATTGTATCTTTTGAAAGAGGGGGAAAAATGATTGATTAATGCTCTTAAACATTTGTTATAAACCAAATACTGCACTAGTATTGCACTAGTATTTGGAAATTCAAGATGAATAAGATGTCATACCTGCCCTTGAGGATGTTATAATGTATAATGGGTAAACTTTAGATATCTTTATGATTCTACTAGAGGCCTGGTGCATGAAATCTGTGCATGGGTAGGGTCCCTAGGCCTGGCCGGCGATCAGGGCCGATCTATGGAGTGACCGGCGGGGCAATTGGGGGGCCCCCGCTGGCACCCACCTTGGCTGGCCTGGGGCCTGTGGGCTGTGGGCAGCTCCTGCATTGAGCATCTGCCCCCTGGTGGTCAGTGTGTGTCATAGCGACTGGTTGTTCTGTAGTTCAGTCGATTTGCACATTAGGCTTTTAATATATAGGATTATACTTTAAAGGAGGTATCACTATAAAGCATTGTGGGACTGACTTGCTGTAATTAGAGGCCAGGGAAAGTTCTAAAGAAGTGATCACATTTTAACTGAATTTCAGGAGACAGGTAGAAGTTTGCCAAAAGGATATGAGGGATAGACATTTTGGGCAGAGGAATAAATAGTATGAGCAGAATTATGGAGGTACAATTGCTCATGATCCTTTTGGGGAACAGAATATAGTGTGATAATTCTGGGTCACTAGGTTAGTGAAAAAAAAGATGAAAAGACTTTCAGGAAGGGTCCAATGGCTAGGCTGGGCCAGTATCCAGGGCAAAAGCTGATAGTCACACTGGTATTTTGCAGAGAAAAGAAGATAGAAAATACCAGGGATGAGTTTCTCTGGAGCACCTTAGTTAAAAGACCATTATTTCATTATTTTTCTGTTTCTCAGAAATGATTTCCAGGGTTTTACTTGCCTAGCTCTTGGGAACCCAACCTATATCAATGAAGCATTTCACCCTATATAGCAGATTTGTATTTAAGTTGAATTTAAATTGAGTTGTCCTTACCATATGCTTATAGTGGAATCATATGTGGGCAATAAATTCTGAAATGAAATTTATATACAATTAAAATTTGCCTTTGAATTCTTTAACTCTCCTATAAAGTACGTACAGCTCAGCAGAGTTTCTCAGTTCATTCAGTAACAGATATTTATTGAGTGCCAAGATTTGTTCAAGATATAGTGAGGGTAGCAGGGAATCAGATTAAAGTCCCTGCAGCTGGTCAATTAGATTATACAAATAACCAGATAAATATATAAATGTTTTCATTTAGTGATGTGTACCAAGGAGAAAAATAAGGATGGTAAGAAACTACAGAGTGGGAGGCTGTTCTTTAACATAAACAGCCTTTCTTATAGGGTGATACCTGAGAGTTGAACTGATGAGAATGAAGGTTCCATAGGTATCTGAGAAGACTGTTCCACACAGAGGAAACAGCTAATGTAAAATCCCTGAGGCTGGAGATGCTGGAGTTGCTGCAAGTAGACCTGGCTGGCTGGCAAAAGGGATCAAGAATGATAGGAGCAGCTACATTCAGAGGATCTAGGGCCACATCACCAGGGACTGGCAAGTCTTGGTCAGGTATGTGCTTCAGATTTTATTCTGTGTCTCAAGGGAAGTCTTTAGAGGTTTTCTGAGAAGGGTAGTAACATGATTAGGTTTGTCTTTTTAAAAGGATTATTCTGGCTGCTGTGAGGATTTTACACTGAAAGGAGGCAAAATGGAAGCAGTAATTCATGTGTAGCACTGGAGGACTTGAAAGTGGTTGGATTTGGGTCAAAGTTTGAATTTAGAATCAAAGGATTTGTTGATGGACTGGGTGTGAGTATAAGAGACAATAAGGTGTAAGGGTGATGATTCCAAGGATTTTGGTGTGAGCCCCCCCCCCCAAAAAAAAAGGCCATATATTGAGATGGACAAGAAAGCAAGAAGAATAGCTGTTGAACTTGGTAAGTCCAACTCAACCAGTTTTCATGCAGAGTTAGAAGAGATTCGGGTTTCTTTAATTAAGCACCAGATGAATATTTTGGAGCCACATTGGAAGCAACCAAAAATAAATACTGTCTTTAAACATTAAAACTACGTCAGTAAATACCAGTGCTATTAGAGGCATGAAGGAATAATGCAGATTGATTTAGACAACAACAGATTCCCAGCTTCCATATAGTACTCTCTTATTTTATAGCAAACACTTATTGGAGTAAAGTGGAATGGCATAAAGAGTCACCAACAGGCTACAATATTTCTCCTATTGCTCTCTTCCTCCCTCCCTCCCCTCCCTCCCTCCCCCTTTCCCACTCCCATTCCCTCCCTCCATCTCTCCTTTTTCTCCCATTTCTTCCTTCCCTATTCATTTCCCTTGCTACTCACAGAACATTAAATGTACAAATGTTGCTCCAATGTAAGCTGAACTTTTTTCCTTGATTCACTATACTAACTGCCATGGTTGAGTTAGCTATTACAGATGAGGAACTAGCATTTTTCCAGAAGAGATTAATGAAAGAAAATAAAATGCTCTTTTAAATTTTCAGATGCACAAACTGATGCATTCACTTTATATGTAGACTCGGAACAGACATACAGCCTTCCAAAAATAATTTTATCAAGTAGAACCCAAGTAAGGTAGACCATAGGTATACAGAAAGCACTAACATTCTCACCTGTGACTGAATTTAATTTTGGCAAACCTAGCACATTACGTATTTATCTGGAAATAGTTACTCAGTTTTATCACATAATAATCTTTCTGATGCTCAGACCTTGAGAAATACCATAGATGGTGTTTCCCAGGTTTTTTTCCAGTGGACTTCACTGTTATTGCATTCATTTCATATTGGCTCATTCGGGACATGTTAACAAGGTACTAGTAGACAAGTGATAGGTTTCTGCTCTTCTGTTGGTAATTGGATTTGACAAGCAGTGTTGCAGTCTCCTCAGGAAACGGAGATTACTATCCATGAGGCTGTGTTAGTATCATGAGAATGTCTTCATTAGATGTCCCTTTGTACTACTTGAGGAACCCAGGATCCTGCAGCTGGTACTGTGGATATTCAAACATGGCTCATTAGTAGCTTCGTGAATCCTGATGTAGCTTCTTTTTAACACAGTCTCTGGCAGTTTGGGACAAAAGCCATATAGAACATTCACTTTCAATTGACCACTTAAATATGCACATTCTCATGCTTTGACATTCCATAGCAAACTGTAGCTCAGTAAAGAGAAGTGTTTTAAGTTGCTGGAGAATTGTCTGTCTGTTAGCTGGTAACAGAACACAGTAATGAATATGCATCAGATAGAGTCCTATCTACATGAGGGAAAATGATCTTCCCTCTTGAAGGTTATTAAGGATCCTCTCTTTTTACTTGGCATATTCTAGATTGATGAACTTAGCTCATATTGTCCCTAAAATATTAAAAAATTAGGGAATGCTTGTGAAATATGAAGATAGATTTAGAAATATTTTCGATGACACAATTATGAATGAAAGTTAATTCATTTTCCCCTAGAAGACATATTAATATTTTCATCAATTTCTCAAATGGTTAAGTGGATGAAGTTTAAAAGATTAAGGGCTATAAATATTCTTTAAGTGGATATAATATTAAGGAACCTTCTATACATTATTGAATAAGCATTCAAGTGGATAGAATAAACAACTGTATGCAGTTATCAAATGTTTTCTTAATAAATTGTTACCCTTTGGAATGTTAGTCTGTTGGTTCTTAGAATTTTTTAATTATAGTTTTAGGCCAATATATCTAATTTGGAATTGAAATAAAATGAATTAATACATGTTATCATTTAATTTCTTTTATTATTTTTAGACTGATACAAAATACCCTTAAATATTGCATTTGCAGCAATAATAATGATTATAAACATTCATTGATCTAGGCACTACATCACTCCGCTACATAAGCCACGCCCACCAGACAAGCCACGCCCACCAGCCAATCAGGGAGAGTATGCAAATTAACCCAAACCAAGATGGCTACAGCCACAGAGAGCAAGGTTTCCCAGGTAACAGAGCAAGCCAAGCTTTCCATAGCTGTTGCAGGCCTAAGCCTCCACTCAAGCTACAAAGTTTCAATTATAGAAGGTAAACAAATTCAAACAAATGGCAACAGAATGGAGCTTGAGAGGGCAGGCCAGGGTTGCCGGTGGCAACAGGGGAAGCAAAACTTTAAAGCACACCCTGGCCGGGCTCACCCGCTTAAGGCAACAAAGTTTCAACTGTAGAAGGTGAATTAACTGCCACAGAGATGGCTGCCGCCCCGGAGGGAACAGCAGGCTTGGCTCTGCTCCAGGCTACAAAGTTTCAATTGTAGAAGGAAAATAAATCCCAGATACCAGGGCCTCCGCTTAGGTTGCCAGGGGGCGTGGCCCGCCTGCAAAACACCACAGGCCCCTCGCTCAGGCCACCCCACGCCCCAAGGGAACCCCACCCTGATCTGGGACACCCTTCAGGGCAAACCAGCTGGCCCCCACCCATGCACCAGGCCTCTATCTTATCTAATAAAAGAGTAATATACAGATTGATCATCACTGCAACACACAATATAGCTGCCCCCATGTGGTCAAAGATCCTGCCCCCATGTGGACACAAGATGGCCACTACAAGATGGCCAGCAGGGGAGGGCAGTTGGGAGGCACCGGGCCTGCAAGGGAGGGCAGTTGAGAGGGACCAGGCTTGCAAGGGAGGGCAATTGGTGGTGATCAACCCTGCAGGAGAGGGCAGTTAGGGGTGACCAGGCTGGCAGAGGAGGGAAGTTGGGGGCAAACAGGCTGGCAGGGGAGCAGTTAAGCATCAACCAGGCTGGCAGCGGAGTAGTTAGGGGGTGATCAGGCTGGCAGGCAGAAGCGGTTAGGGGCAATCAGGAAGGCAGGCAGGCAAGCAGTTGGGAGCCAGCAGTCCTGGATTGTGAGAGGGATGTCCGACTGCCCGTTTAGGCCCGATCCACAGGATCGGGCCTAAATGGGCAGTCGGACATCCCTGCAGGAGTCCCAGATTGGAGAGGGTACAGGCTGGGTTGAGGGACAACCCCCCGCCGTGCACGAATTTCGTGCACCGGGCTTCTAGTAATGATTATAAACATTCATTGATCTAGGCACTATTCAAAATGCATGCATTTAATTCTCACAAAACTTTGAGGAAGATATTACCCTTATATTATTACATGAGAGGAAAGTGAGACAGGGAGAGATTTAAGATTATCCCAAGATCAAATGGTTATAAATGAAAGAGCCAGAATCAGAACACAAGCAATCTGCTGGCTTTTAACCCTTAGACTTTGCTGCTCAAAGGAAAATCAATTTTAAACATTAAAAAATTAATTTGTGTTTCTACCAAATTTATATACATGCATGTGGTTTAAAGAAGTAAATCAGACGGCTTTATAAAGATAAATCCCCTGAAAAACTTTCCTAACCCCAGAGGCAACTGCTTTCATGCTTTCAACAGATTCATTTGGTGTTTTTCTCCGTATCTCTAAATAGCATGCTTCTTCGCTACTTCTTCATATTCCCAATTTTGGCATATTTTATTGACTTACCACTGCAAAAGATGGGGATTTGTCCATCTTTCACACACCTCTCCACACATCTTTTTGTTAGATCAATATTCTGTGTTTATGTTATCATGACTGTGTATGCTTGATAAATGAATTATCGAATACATTTGATTTCCTTTCTTACACAGCTCTTTGTTCCCTGTCATTAATAATCATCTAGTTTATCGTCTTATTGCTTACTATGGATTTCCCATAATTTATCCCCAAACTTCTACCAGTTGTATGAATACCCTCAAAGACATTAACCCTTTCATGTTTTTGAATAAATCTCCCCCAAATGTTGGTTGATTTTTAGGCTAACTATAGCCCATGTGGTGGGAAACTCTCCTCAGCACGATTCTGGGAGTTCCCTACACCTCTTCCTGGGGTGTAGCCTCTGTTCCTGTGCATCATGCTTACTCTTTCTTGGTGTACTGCTCTGGCCGGATGGAGCATATTCTTCATGAAATACATGACAAAGTGCACATGGGAGAACATGTTTTGGGAACTTGCTTCTCTGAAATCTATCTTTTATTAAAGGAGTTATTTTTTATTGTTGGCACTATTACAGATGTCCCCCATTTCCCTCCTTCCACAGAAACCTCTCCCCTGCCTTTGCCACATTGCTGTCTGTGTTAATGGGTAATGAATATATACTTATATGTTCTTTGGTTAATCTCTTCCAGTCCCCCCCACCCTCTACTCTGAGATCTGTTAGTCTGTTCCATGCATCCATGCATCTGGTACTATTTTGTTTGTCAGTTTATTTTGTTCATTAGGTTCCACATATAAGTGAGATGATATGGTATTTGTCTTCTCTAACTAGCTTATTTCACTTAGCATAATAATCTCCAGGTACATCCATGCTGTTGCAAAGGGTAAGAGTTCCTTCTCTTGTTTACAGCTATGTAGTTTTCTGTTGTATAAATGTAGCACAGCTTTTTTATATACTCATCTACTGATGGGTCCTTGGGCTGTTTCCAGGTCTTGGCTATTGTAAATAGCGCTGTGCTTAGAAAACAATCTGGTACATAGCAAGCAAACAATGTACAGTAAATATTCTTTTTATCTTCATCTTTGATAATTTGAAAAGACATTGTGTTTTAAGTTGTAAATATATATAGTATATTTTTTAGAATTTTGAAAGCATTGTTCCATTTTCTACTAGGTTCCAATGTGGAATTAGAGAAATCCAATACCTTTCTGACTTTTTATCCTTTGTGGGTTTTTGTATTTGTTTGTTTTTTTTTTGTGTGTGTGTGTGTGCTTCCCCCCCCCCCCCTTTTGTTATTGTTAATCCTGACCCAAGAATATTTTTCCATTGATCTTTAGAAAGAATAGGAGGGAGGGGGAGAGACAGACAGAAAGAGACACATCGATGTGAGAGAAACACATTGATTGGTTGCCTCCTGCATGCACCACAACTGGGACTGGGGATTGAACCAAAACTAAGGTATGTGCCCTTGACCAGGAATTGAACCTGCAACCCTTCTATCCAAGGGTCGATGCTCTAACCACTGAGTCAAACCGGTCAGGGCTGGGCTTTTATATTTTATATTAGAATCTTCCCTCAAATGTTTGAACCTGGCTCTTCACTCATATGAAAGAACTAAACAATAAAAGCACTAGCCAGAAGTTCTATACAAATGTGTATGTGGTGGTTAACAGTGGAATCCATTTTAGGGTGATCTGGACCATTCTCTTGGGAAATTCTTGATTGTCAATATCTTTAAATATTTTAGTTTTAGTTAGTTGGTTTCCTTAGAAAATCCTGTTCTAAACCCTTTCCAAGGGAATCTAAACTCATTTTCCAGCATTCTGTTTGCTATACAAACTTATTTCCCCAGAATTCAATATTGAACTTGCACTCAATTGTGCATGGTGTTCCCTGCTGTACACCATCAATGTCCCATCTTCCTCTAGGCTGGTGGAGGGGCAGTCATGTAACTGGTGTTACTTCTTAAAGAGACCTTCAAACCTTCTTTACCTGCCACTCCCAGAGGTATCTGGTGCTGCTAATTCCTGAGTTTTTTAGTTTCTGTGGTACAAAACAAATGGTCTCTTAACTTTTCTCACCGAGTGTTTGTGATTAAGCATTTTCAGATCTTCAGTCAGTCTTCACTCCATCTACTCTCCAGTTTCCATTTTTGTTGTCTCCTCTGTCATTCTCCTTGTCCTTGTCAGTATACAATCTTAAAAAAAATACAAAGCACTTAAAGGATGTTTAATGGGATTTCAAGAGGGAACACTTGCAAGTACCTGCATGTAACTAGTTATCTTTACTTGGGAATTTGTTTGTTGATATCTTTAACTTTGTATAATTACAGTTTCTCTGTTAGATGCCTGACAGCCTACCATGGTGATTTGGTTTTTGTGTGAGACCCTCCCTTCCCTTCCCAGGGATAGGAGTGGGAGCTGAGGGTAGTACATGGAGACATATTAAAGAACAGAAGAAGAAAAGCTGAATGGTGTTGGAGAGAAGCACAAGCTTAGGGGGAAGAGGCCCAAGTTTGAATCTTCTGCTGACTTAGCAGGAGTTATTAATCTACTATGCATATCACTTTTCTTATTTATTAATCAATTGAGATAAGGTGATACCCAACACAGCCTTGGATATGGTACCCCTTCGAGGCCATTTTCCATCTTGAATGAAGGGAGAGGCTGGTGGGAATCCATTTGAGAGCATACTTTCTAATATTGACTAGGAAGAAACCAGTGGACCAAAATAACTGGCTTCAGATGGCCCTCTCTGATTTCGAGATTCTGTAATTATTATAATAATCTTATTATAAAAATTAGTTTACACTGGTTTAACAAGTATGGAGTGTGCATTATAGGGACTATGATTTTGGGTGAATTGAAATTGGGAACTTTTGGGAAAACCCACAGTGTATGGTTGCCTGAGCTGGTATTAAGAGTTGTGGGATGAGCATATGTGTGTGTGTGTGTGTGTGTGTGTGTGTGTGTGTGTGTGTGTTGAACTAAAAACCAAGATTGGTATAATAGAGAGGACTTATTTGAAACATCCAGTCATTATTAGCCAAAAAAGTTTATATTGACATATCCTCTTAAGAGGAAAGCCTCTAAACTGTAGAAAATGAAGAAAAATATTAATAGTCCTTGGAAGATCACCATCCTGGTAGATAGGGAGAGAGAATTTAGAGTGCCATCATCAAGGCAGAAGTAGTAATGGAAAAGTATTTAATCGAGTTGTTCATGGAGCTGTAAAGTTTAGTTAGAAGGAAAGATAAAAGATAAGATGTCTTCAGTTTACCTGTAATCTTGAGCCTTTACCTGTCTTCTTTTCAAGAAAACTTTAAATGTTTCTCTTCTGCCTTCAGGGTATTGTAATTTTTCTTAGTTTGACATTCAAGGTTGTCTACCCTCTGACCCCAATTTACTTTCCCCATTTGTCTGCCACTGTTTTCCTACATAAAACCCTTCCTTTGAGCTGAATGGGAATGCTTAGTTTACACTACAGGTCTTTCAATTTTGCATCCATCACAGAAATTCCCTTTTTTCCTCTGCACTTACCTGCTGCTAGCCCTTCTTTAAGGTTTGATGGAAGCCCTTTCCTAACCGTCATAGCCCAAGTATGCAGTCAATCCATCCTCTGCACTTTCACGTCTCAGCTCAGTCCCTCAGCATCCAGTTAGCATCCACTGGCAATTCACATTCTATGGAGATACATTTAGTTTAATTCTTCCTAGAATGTAAGCTCCTTGAAGGCAGCAGGTTTTATGTTTATTTCATGGAATTTCTTCTTTCTGATATTCAGAGATCCACTTATGTATTACTTGTCTGTCTATCATCTGTCTATCCTCCCACTGGAATCTAAGTTCCAAAAGATGTCATGAAACTTGCCAAGGTCATAGAAATCATACACGGCAGACAATTGGCTCTGGCACCCATGTTCTCAGTCATTAACCTACACAGCCTCATGGAGTTTGTCAGTGACCTCATCATTGTCACTTCTAGTTTTACTTAACCTCCTAACAAGATATTGACACTGCAGAACACTCATTCCTTGAGTGTTTCACATCTCTCGGCTTCTATGACATTTTCTCTCCATTCCCCTCCTGCCACCCAGATCACTTCTTTTCTAGTTATCCTCCTGTAATAATTCAAATATCAACGATCACCAATTTTGTTATCATTTTTCTGTGCTTTCTCTACAATCATCTTCCCAGCCTAGTAGTTCTTGACCTTAGAGGCATGACATATTACAGTGTTATAGTCAGTCATGACATGTGTCAAAACCACTCACTTATTCATAAACATTAAGTTACAAGCACTTGTGAATGATTTAGTTTTTAAAATAATTACACTCATCTCAAAGTTATCATTATAAGGATGTCACAGTCACTCATTTGCATTTTAATAGTCTGTGCTTGCTTGTGTGGAGAAAGGTGGAATTAGAGTGAGCTGGAAGGGAATTGCCCATAATTCATAGCCTATTTTATATTGACTGAAAATATCCATGAACTATGGCTATTGATGTGTCATTGATAGTTAGAGAAATTTTGAAATATTACAAATTGTAAACTGTGGATTTCAGTTGTGTTTGTTTCTTTGATTTACTCATGGATACATTTTTTTTACTGAGGAGAGAGATGAAGAAAGCATGTGTAGCCATCTGCATTTGCATAGCCTAGAAATGAGAATGAGACCATAGTTATAGTTTTCAAATTAAAGGCAGTGTGATCATTCAAATGACATGTGCAATGAAATTACTTATATTAACACTAGAGGCCCAGTGCATGAATTCATGCATGGGTGGGGTACGGCCAGCCCAGCCCCAATCAGTGTGGATTGGGGCCAGGCCTATCAGGAGGAGGAGCCATGGGCGATTGTTCCCAATTGATATTGGGGGCTGATTGCAGGGGGGCTAGCTGTGGGGAGGAGCTGTGGGTGGTGAGCCTGCCAGCCCCACCCTTGAATAGGATGGGGGGGGCAGATAGGAGGTCATCGGCCAGGAGAGGAGCTGGGGGAGGTTGGCTGGAAAGCCCCACCCATGATTAGTGTTGGGGGGATGATCAGGGGTGGAGCTGGCTGGGGGGAGGGGCTGCAGCCTGATAGGGGTGGTGGGGGCCCATCAAGGATGGGGGTAGCTGGGGGGAGGGGTTGCAGGAGGTTGGCTGGCCAGCCCCGCCCCTATTGGGGTAGGGTGGGTGAAGCCACGGGAGGTTGGCCAGCCAGCCCCACTTTCGATCAGGCCAGTTCGCTGGCCGCAGTGGGTGCCATAGCAACCGGTCAGTCCGGTCGTCATGGCGTTCTGGTCACTGGATTTTTATATATATAGATTATGACAAAATCTAACTATGGTATGCTGTACATTTTAAACATAAAATATGAGTTATTTTTTAAATTAATACATGTTTACTTTGTTTATATTAACTATAGAGGACTGTGATCTTTAAAATATAATTTGAGCCAGGCCAGCATGGCTCAGTGGTTGAGCATAGACCAAGAGGTCACGGCTCGATTCCTTGTCAGGGCACATGCCCAGGTTGCAGGCTCGATCCCCAGTGGGGGGCTTGCAGGATTAATGATTAAATTAGCCATATATATTTTTCACCAAAAGTGATTTTTTGAGATCATTTAATAGATGATTTTGCTCATCATTTGCTAGTAAAATGCTTTTGTAAATACAAGTCTGATTACATCTATCTCTTACTTAAACCTTTTTTTACTATCTCAATATCACACTTCTAATAGACTTGGTTGAACTTTTGCTACTCATATATGGGAAACCATGGCAATCTTGCCATCCTATACCTGGACAATAAGCATCTTATTTCTGTTCTGTTGAAGTTAAGAGCTTTTTCCATGGTCCAGGGATATTTTTAGTCAGTCTGGCTATGAAAATTTTAACCATCAGGGCTTGCTTTGTTCTTTATTCATAGCTTTAAAAGATTTCTCTCTTTTCCAGTGTTAGGAAGAGGAGTGGAGTGTATGCGTATGTAAGGGTGGCCCATTGGTGGAAACAAAATTGTGTAGCTGGGTCCGGCATTCTCTCCTGGTATTTTCGTTTTGCCAGCGTCCTCTCCTGTTATTATCATTTGCTCTGGCACTGGTGGTGGACAGCTGTTATCTATCTTATTTGACATTTTTAGGAAGAGAAAGCAGTACTGCCTCTTTTTTTTTTTTTTTTTTAAACTCTGAGCAGCTGTCTCTAAACACAAGTGCTGATCTTGACCTGACAGGACCTTGTGAGGAGAGAAAGACAGGCCATTGAGATTCAAAGTGTGGTAGGAGGACCTATGGAATCTGTATCACTGGGGAGCTCCTCCCTTCGCCCTTCCCTCAACAGAACTGCTGAATCTGAATCTGCAGTTCAGTGAGTACCTAGGTTTGTTATAGGTGCCTTTGACTTACACCAGAGAGGTGTTATCTGATAGGACAGCTCCCTCAGCCAGTGGGAGAGGGCTGTCCCCAACCTTGATCCTTGTCTGCATTGTGAAAAGCCAATTTATTATAGCAATTAAAGCATGAATCTTCATTGTAAAAGCAAAGCAAGCAAACCTATACATCTGGCTTATGAAGTACAGACAGGCTCTCAGCTAATCTGAAGAGCAAATTGGGTGGGGATCTGAGGTGTTATATACCCTCTGTCTATAGGTCTGAAATTCCGCTGCTGACTATTTTGGTACAGATTAATTCTCAAAGTTCCTTTTTTTTTTTTTTTTACTTTGTTGTGACCTTCCCAGAATTCATGAAAAGCACCTGGCAACTTTATCTTGCCAAGCCTTGAGATTACTGACTTCTCTGCTTAGGGAGTAAATAGCCTTGTTTTCCTTTCCCTTTCTCTTCCCTTCCTGAATTCTCTCATTGTGGGGGCAGGGGGGGGGGGGGGGCGTTAAGCATCTGTACTCATGTCCTTGGCTGGGGAAGATAATGGCTTGTTCCTTACAAGCTGGCTGCAAATTACCCACATTGTTTGGCCTTGTTTTAACTTCCCTGTCTCAGTTTCCCTATTCCTCCTGCCCTGGAATCCTATAACAGGTTGATCAGGTTCCAGAAGCACTGGACGTGGCCTCTAGCAACACTTAGAAATACTTACTTCAGCTATTGCCATTCTCTGTTTATTTGCAATAATATGGTTTTATAAGATCTGTGATAGTCCAGCTTTTTCACCTATAAAATTGGGACTGTAATGCCTGCCTTGGTGGGTTATGATTATGGGTGTAAAATATCCAGCACAGCATCCTAGGGGGAGCAAGTGTCCCATAATGGTAGGCTTTATTAGGACTGTATCTTCATCTTTTGGGGTTTTAACAGTCCTTTGGAAGTCTTTATAAAAAAGTCACCTATCTCCTCTAACAACCGGTAATCTACATCAGGGCCATTGGTACCTGAAAGTTAAGTGAGAATGGGATTGTGGCTGGTTTATATTTAAAAATGTGCTTAATTTTCAATAAAATGCCATAGCTGGGATTCTTTGGGAAGCATAGAAGTGGCCTGCTTTGCAGAGTTGATTGGTTGATTTCTAGAAATATCAGATATTAATGTTGGTAGCTCTAAGACACCCACATCATAGTGAAAAGGGAAATGCAAATAAAAAACAGTGAAATATGACCACAATCCATTCAAATGGCTAAGAATAAAAATTCAACAATATCAAGTATTGGTGAGGATGTGAAAATCTGTAATTCTCTTACATTGCTGGTGGGGATATAAAATAGTACAGCCATTTTGGAAAAGTATTTGGCAGTTTTTTAAAAAAGTTAACAACAATAAAAAGGAACCAACTCCAACAGGCAGAAAGTCAGTAAGGACATAGTTGAGCTCAACACCATTAATCAACTGGATATGTTTGACATCTATAGATTACTTCACTCAACAACAGCAGAATACACAATGTTCCCAAACTCACATGGAACATTCACCCAAACAGATCACACACCTTACCATATTCAAAAGAATTGGAATCTTACAATGTCTGCTCTCAGACCACAGGAAAATTAAATTAGAAATCAATAATAGAAAGATAGCTGGAAAATCCAAAAATAAATGTGGAGAGTAAACAACACATCTCTAGATAACACATGAGTCAAAGAAGAAAACTCAAGAGAAATTTTAAAAATATGTTGAACAAAATGAAAATAAAAATACAACTTAACATAGTTTGTGCAAAGAAGTGAAAACAGTGCTCAGAGGGAAATGTATAGTAATGAATAAATATAATGGAAAGGAAGAAAGCTCTAAAATCAATAACCTAAGCTCCTGCCTTAGGAAACTAGTAAAAAAAGAGTAAATCAAGTCCAATGTTAGCAGAAGAGAATAAATCTTAAGAATTCAAGATGAAATTGAAAAGAGAAAAATAAATGGAGAAAATCAGCAAAACCAAACACTGGTCTTTGATAAGCCTCTACTCAGGTTAACTAAGAAAACATCGATCAGACCATCAAACCTCAGAGGGAAGGTAGGGGAGGGTGGAGGTAAGGGGGAGAGATCAACCAAAGGACTTGTATGCATGCATATAAGCCTAACCAATGGACACAGACAACAGGGGGGTGAGGGCATGAGTGGGGGTAATGGGGGGTAATGGGGGAATATGGACACATATGTAACACCTTAATCAATAAAGAAATTTTAAAAAAAGAAAACAAAAAGAACACAAATTAATCATATCAGAAGCAAAAGAGGGGACATCACTGTAGATCCTATAGACTTTAAAAGGATAATAAAGGAACACTGTGAACAATTTTATACCCACAAATTTGATGACCTAGATGAAATGGATCAATTCCTTGAAAAACACAATTTGCAAAAACTCACACAAGAAGAAACAGATATGGTCCTATACACGCATACCTTGTTTTCTTGGGCTTTGCTTTATTGTGTTTCACAGATGTTGTGATGCTTACAAATTGAAGGCAAGACTCTCTCCACCAGGGTCCTGATTACGACTTACTTTATTGCCATGGTCTGGAACCAAACCCACAGTATCTCTGGGGTACACCTATGTATACATTGAATCAATATTTAATAGCCTTTCAAAACAGAATTCTACCAAACATCTAAGAAAAAATACCAGTTCTCTACAACATATTTCAGGAGATAGAAGCAGAGGGAATATGATGTAACTCTTTCTATGAGACAAACATTTCCCTAGTGACAAAACCAGATGAAGATATTATATAAAAAAGAAAACTACAGGCCAATATTTCTCACAAGCACAGATGCAAAAATCCTTAACAAAATATTGGCAAATTGAATTCAACAGTGTATAAAAATAATTATGCATCACAGTCAAGTGAAATTTATCCCAGCTATGCAGGGCTGGTTCAACATTTCAAAATAAATTGATCCAAAGTAATACTGAATGTAAACTGTAATTGAAAAATAAAAGAAAATCAATTCATGTAATCCATCACTTCAACAGGCTGAAAAAGAAAAAAAAAAGCATGATTATATCAATGAATGCAGAAAGTTCTCAAAAATAGATGGTAACATAAGCCATCTCCTGCTAGGCAACATGGCTGCCTTCAGACCCCTCATGAAACACAAGAATGTAAAAAAGAGGACCCAGAAGTTCATCTGGCATCAGTTAGGTCAAAATTTAGTGAAACTAGCAGAAACCCAGAGGAATTGACAAGAGGGTGAACAGAAGACTCAAGGGCCAGATCTTGATGGCAACATTGTCAATAATATCAGCACAGGGTTGGTTGGGGGAGCAGGCCTCATGCCTGGTGCCAACTATGGTGCTACATATGCAGTGTTTGAAACAGCTGCATGGCAGTCAGGCAAGAATATAGCCAATAAGAATATGGCCATTCCTACTGGCATGCTGCTGGCGGGTTGTGTTATGCTGGATTACCTCAAGCTCTATCCCCGTTCATACTGCAGTCTTGGCCTCTTTGCAGAACAAAGATGTCTATACTCTAGTCATTAGAGGCCAGGATACCCATCAGATGTCATTAATAATATCGTTAACTAATTAGTACTGTCAATTAAATGGTCAGTGCCTTGGAGACTGAGCTATCTCCCAAAGTCCTTTCTACCCACTCCCTACCTCACTCTACCCACTCTGAAACCCCTGCCATCTTGGCTAGTGTGGACTCTAGAATAAATTAGCTTCTGCCTCAACTCAGAAAAGGCAGAGCAGTGAAAAATCTGGTCTTTTTCTATTAAACTAAAAGTCTATAATGCCATCAATGTTGCTTGTTTAAATTTGCCAAACCTATTGTGTTGTATATATATATATTGAGAAATTCTTTATTTTAAGCTACCATTCATACTTCTTTATGATGTGATATGCTAAATAAATCCAAGCTGTTGGGAGAGTCCTAGGGATCTCCCAGAATCTGGCACATGGATTTTTCTCTGTGTGTCATTAAACTAAAGGAAACTAGCCTACAGAGAAGTCTGGCTTCTCTGTAGAGGTTGTTAATGAGTGAATTAGTGCAATAAAATTTGCCTGTAAAATATACATTGCAACCTCAACAATAAATAAGGTGCTATAAAGCTGAACTGTACAGAGTGCATTCACTCCCTCCCAGGTACCCCATATTGTTTATGTTAGGAGGGTATTTTTGCTTGTGCAATTTTCACACATGGACATTCCTGGAAGTGGATTTTTAAATTCCTTCCAGTTGTGCTTGAGAGTCTACAGGTTAAATTGCCTGTTAACAGGTATTGGACCCAGGATTATTTGCTATACAAACGGAACCATAGAATGTAAACTCCATGCTTACTGCTTCACCGTCTTCAATGCTTTATTTTTATTTTTTACTCTGCTTTAAAGTCCTGATGTGGTAAAGAATAGCAACTATAAATTGTCTCATTTTTTTTCTAAATGAACTCTTTCTCGGTAATTTAGTTCATGGCCTTACAAATTGCTCAGTCACTCAGGCAGCATAGCTGACATTTGTGCCTGTTCTTCTATGTAGGAGCTCTGTAACATTGGATAAGTTCCTTAACATCTCTGATCTCCAGTTTGTTCACCTGTAAAATAAAGGCAAATGCTTACCTTTATAGGATTGTTGTAAAAATTAAATAACATTGCTTTAGTTGTCTGTGGCTGCATAAGAAACCACTTTAAAACCTAGTGGCTTAACATAAGTGATGATTGGCCTGGTCCAGCAGCTCAGTTAGTTACAACTTCATCCTGATATGCCAGAGTTGCAGGTTGATCCCTGGTCAGGGCACATATAAGAATCAAACAATGAATGCATAAATAAGTAGAACAACAAATTGATGTTCTCTCTCTCTCTCTCTCTCTCTCTCTCTCTCTCTCTCTCTCTCTTTCTCCCCTCTCCCCCCCCCTCAATCTCAGTTAATTTTAAAAAGGAATTATTTAGTATGAGTCTGTAGGGTGGTACTACTTCTCATCAGTAGTCAAATCCTGACATCAATACAAAGCTGGACAGCTAGATAAAATCACCCTTTAAATATCTCTACTCACCATCATTTTCATAGACTTGCTTCATAGAAGAGTGCTTTTAACAGCTTCCCTCCAGATCTGCTATGCAAAGTCATGTTGGGGGACATCTCTCATTTTTTTTGGATGAACAATGAATTTGTTTCCAAGGCCAGTAGGGAAGACTCCTCTCAAAACTGAGGACTACCATGCATTTATGTCCTCCTCCTTTTCTTCATCCCAGTCCATTTTCTTTCTTTTTTCCTTTTTTTATAAAAATACATTTTTATTGATTTCAGAGAGGAAGGGAGAGGGAGAGAGGGATAGAAGCATCAGTGATGAGAGAGAATCATTGATTGGCTGCCTCCTGCATACCCCCTACTGGGGATAGCCTGGGGACAGCCTGGGCATGTTCCCTTGACCAGAATCAAACCCTGGACCCTTTAGTCTACAGGCCTATGCTCTATCCACTGAGCTAAACCAGCTAGGGCAGTGGTGGGCAAACTCATTAGTCAACAGAGCCAAATATCAACAGTACAACGATTGAAATTTCTTTTGAGAGCCAGATTTTTTAAACTTAAACTTCTTCTAACGCCACTTCTTCAAAATAGACTTGCCCAGGCCATGGTATTTTGTGGAAGAGCCACACTCAAGGGGCCAAAGAGCCGCAGTTTGCCGACCACGGAGCTAGGGCCATCCCAGTTCATTTTCAACATTGACTTCAACTACATCTCTTGAAAGCAGTGTTTAGATGCCTTTTCCCTGTTAAGTTCCCTTCAAAGTTCCCTCAACTGGGGATGTATTCAAGGCTCTCCAAACTTTTAGCTCATACTATATTCTTCCCACTCTGAGAGGGTTTAATTTTCAGATATGCCATATGTTCTAGCCAGTGTAGATACTTTCATTTACCTAAATATGACCTGTCCTTTAACTCCCAGGTGATGAATCTCCTCTCATTAAGAACATTCCCAATTGAGTCTCTGCCATTTCAAATCTGTCCATTAGTCAAGGCCTAGTTCAAATGACACCTCCTTAATGAAAAGGTCTCTGATTATCCCTTTCCAGAAATACTCCATTTATTCTCTCTGAAACCCCAGAAACCTTTTATTGGACTTTTGGACTATTTCACTTCACATTATGTCTTATATTCATTGCTCATCTACTTGACTTGAGCTGTAATCAATCCTATGCTCTTTGAAGGTAGAAAACATATTTTACCCAATGTTCTGGATCATGTAGTATTCAGCATAGTGCCTTGCATATAGTCCGTACTAAGTAAACACATACCAAATTGGATTAAATATGATAATGATTATAGTTTTTATAATTTTTGTGTTTGTTATGTGCCTTGCGTCATTCTATATGCTTTGCATTTATTAGTTCTTACATCATCCCTATTAGGCAATCCTATCTAATAAAAGAGTAATATGCAAATTGACTGTCACTCCAACACACAAGATGGCTGCCCCATGTGGACACAAGATCGCCGACAGGGGAGGGCAGTAGGGAGGGACCAGGCCTGCAAGGGAGGGAAGTTAGGGGTGACCAGACCCGCAGGGGAGGACAGTTGGGGGTGATCAGGCCTGCAGGGGAGGGCAGTTGCGGGGACCAGGCATGCAGGGGAGGGCAGTTGGGGGCAAACAGGCTGGCAGGGGAGGGCAGTTAGGGTGACCAGGCTGGCAGGCGAGGGCAGTAGAGGCAATTGGGCTGGCAGGGGAGCAGTTAAGTGTCGATCAGGCTGGCAGGGGAGTGGTTATAGGGTGATCAGGCTTGCAGGCAGAAGCGGTTAGGGGCAATCAGGCAGGGAGGCAGGCGAACAGTTGGAGCCAACAGTCCTGGATTGTGAGAGGGATGTCCGACTGCCCAGTGGGATCTGGCCTAAACAGGCAGTTGGACATCCCTTGAGGGGTCCCATATTGGAGAGGGTGCAGGCTGGGCTAAGGGACACCCCCTCTGCATGAATTTTGTGCACCGGGCCTCTAGTTATTATTATAATACTCATCTTATGATATAAAAACTGAGGCTCAGAGTGGCTGAGAAATGTGCCTGAGGTCACACAAGTAACTGGAAGTGAATGCTGAGTTCCCGTTCCAGCAGGGCTCCAGCACCCAAGTGTGACCTGACCACAGGGATGTGTGCATTGTGAATTTCTCATACATTTATTGGAAAGTGGACTAAGTTTCAGCCATAGATCAATGTTTTCTCATGAAAATAATTCCATAGACATACGAAACTAAAATTTTTTTAATACACTCACTCATTTCATATATTAATTCTGGAAGGCAAAATACCTTACTTCATTTATCAGCTAGTCCATTGCAAAGTCAGGATGAGGACTATGCTTCTGATCCCAGATACAGTTCTCTTTTTATTATCCCACTAGAGGCCCAGTGCACGATTGAAATCGCGCGAGGAGGTGCCCCACCTACCGCCCTGGGAGGAGGCACCCTGTGGGGGGCCGGGACCCGCACCTGACTCGTGCAGCACCAGCTGCTGTGAGAGTCAGGCCAGATGGTGACGTCTGGGGCCGGGACGCATGCCTGACTCGCAGTGTCTCCCAGCCCCCCTGCCTGTGTCTGCTCCGGGGCCGCAGGGGGCCGGGACCCACGCCTGACTCGCAGTGTCTCCCAGCCCCCCTGCCTGTGTCTGCTCCCGGGCCGCCCAAGCCACCGCATTGGCTGGGGCAGGCCCCCCTGCCTCTGTCTCCGTCTCTGCTCCGGGCCTCACCTGCGCACGCAACCTCCTCCTGTCTCGTCATGACCCATTACGGAGTCCCAGCCTAATTTGCACATTACCTCTTTATAATACAGTTGGCTCTCTCCCTATGTAACCTAAAGGGAAAGTAATTGTTAACATTTTTGAGCATTTACTGTGTGTTAGCTACTGTCCTAAGTGGTATACATATATTAACTTGTTTAATCTTCACAAGAAACAATTATATTGACAGAGATACTGACACACAGAAAAGTTAGCTGACTTGCTCAAGGTCAGTCAGGGAGTGGAGCCAGGAGAAAATCAAGCTGGTGGCACCAGTGTCCCAACTACTGCTACCGTAGCTGCTTCTTCAAAACGTTGGGTGACCTACATAGTCCAGGATGAGACAGGCAGACTACCCAGATAAGTAAGACTATTTGGTACCTGAACCCACGATTAAAGAGAGAGGACATCTGAAAAAACGGTAAATCAAGCAGTGAAATTACTTTTTTTTTGTCGTAATGGCAGACAAAAAGAGACCAAACTTGTGTTGTTAAAGCAAGAGAATACACTAAAATAATGATATGAAGTGGAAACAAAGCAATGCTGACTTTTGAAAATAGGAGGGGGATTTGCAAGAAATTGATCCAGTTCTGGGTCATTACAGAGGTTGCTAAACATTGACAGTATTACTAATGGCTCAGTTGGGAATATGCAAAATATCTGCTGGAGGCTGATTACAGAGCTAGAGGTTTTTGGAAGGGAGGCGCTTGGTCCTTGGAGTTTCCCTGACAACTTGTACAACATAGAAACTCAATATGGTCAAGTGTTCTTCGCACTAAAATGAATTTTCTTACACGGATATGGGAAGCTCCATTTATTGAACTTGTGATTGTGCCAAAACACACGTAAAAGAGAAAGGAGACATATTTCAATGGGGAAAAAGGGGCTTAATTTCACAAAAGCAATTTATAATATTGGAATGTCTTGCCACCAATTTTGCAAATGCTTAGAAACTAACACAGCCTGAGTCAAAACAGTGTCTATGGAGGAAAACTTTAGTTTGGCTCTAATCAGCATTGCTACAGTTTAATGCCAAATTTAGTCCATGCAGAATAGATATAAATGAATGAATGTTGCTACAAGGAGAGATAAAGTATTTATATCTAAATACAAGGTGATACTTTTCCTTTTCTATTCCTCAGAAAAAAAAGGAACTGCCTTAAATTCAAATCTTTATAAATGTTTTTATATTATCAGCTATTCTCTTGGCTTTTTATTTTATCTTTTTGTTTGTTTTGAACAAGAAGAAACTACTCTAGGGATGAAAACAATAACATTAGCAATGCCATTTCTGAATTTTTATAGAAATTATCAGGAGAATAAATTTTAAAAAGAGGCAAAACCCTCAATAAAGAATAATAGTCATTATTCTTGAGACAGTGTTCTCACAATTGCAGGTATTGATTGCCATTATATGTATGCTTTTTAAAAAAGTCTTAAGACAGTTGAGTTTTTTGGTCACAAGCATACCTATTAGACAAATGGGGAAACAAGTAGTCCTAATATGATGCAATTGGATTTTTGCAATTTCACTTAACATTTTCAATGAAAGCATCAAACATGTATTCAAACAGTGCTTTATCTCAACAACTTAGACAGATGGAATAGGTTTGGAAAACTTTTAAAGAAGTTGAAAATGGCTATGGGTTGGGAAAGACCTTGAAGTAAAGATTCATGGGAAGAGATTAAATGAAATTATTTCATGATATCATGGTAAAGAAAAAGTAATATTTCTAAATTAGTTTATTATTTAATATAGTCTGTTAAATAATGTATTTAATAACCTGTGCATAAGTGAATCCATTAATCAAACATTATACACAGATAATTATCTACTTAATATTTTCCTCAAAGTCATTCAGCTTTGCCCAGCATATTTTTCTTTCATTTAGATCTTATCGTTAATAAGCAGGGAATCATCCTTCTTATTTTGGTGATTGCTTCTTATTTAGGCATTTACATTACATCCAAAATGAAACATTCTGTGGGAAAGGAAAGGAGATTTTGAAGTTATTGAGCAGTAATATATAATAGCAAAGGAAGAAATTGAGATACCTGGATATACAAGTAGTATTGTGGAAAGAAATGCAAAGGACATTCAACTGAAATTATATCGAACTATTTAAGGCTGTGTCTAGAGCACACCAAAGTAACTTCATCTAGTTTTGGTCTTTCAGATTGATAAAAGGTGTTATTTCTGTGAAAAGGTATAAAAATTACCTTCACTTTAAGCCATCAAAAAGAGATGTTAGAAGGCCAGATTTATAAATATCTTGTTTTCTCCAGGATAAGAAAAGTCTCTGGGATTGATCCTTTCAAGGTATTCATGTTGTGATGGAATTAGGTTATTTTGAATCAAACTTTATTTTTGTCAGCAGCAGGATCCTTGTTGACACAGTAACTTCATCTCTTTGTTCGCTCACTTGCATTTACACAATGTTGCTTGTCTTCGTTGAGTATTTGCTTTGAGCTGACCCTGGTGCTGTGAAAGCCACAGAGGTAGCAGCTTTAAGAATCGATGTCCTTTCTTTCCAGTATCCCATGGGGTTGAGGGAATCAACAATCTTTGGGCAATATAATGGACTATATAAGTATTGTAACAGAAGTATAAGCAGGTGCTATGAGAGCACACAAGAGGGGAAATTACAAAGCTCCCCAAAGGAAGTTGTCCCTCTATGAATGAGTGAATGGATGAGCGAAAGAACTGGGGAGGTAGGAGGGTGGGGGGAGAAGAAAGAGGAGGAGAGAAAAAGGGTGGGCATTCTGGGTGAGTACAAAGACACTGACAGCTGGGAGAGCTGTCATCACAGGCCACCGTCTGCTCATTACCTGGTATTCAAAGCTTTTACTTTCCCCCTGTCACTTCTTATCTTGCATATAATTATTGTTGAACTCATTTTACCTACAAAAACTTGCCCTGATCCTGATCTTCTATAAGGTGAGAGTTTCAAAAATTAAGATGAACATCTGATTTTTCTATGAAGTAATTTTTGGGGGAATGATGAACTCTCCACATTGATTAATTAACCTGATTAGATACCTATTGGTTGGCGGTGGCTCTAATTCTTGTGATTAAAAGATTTATTCTTTTTTCTTAAGCTACCGCTCAGCCCAATTGCTGCCTCTTCAAAGCCTGTTTGTTCTTTTTCATGTTTCACTCTGGGAGCAAGTGGGTTTCATCATTTTGTTCTTTCCTTCAAACCTCCTGCTTTCTTCATGCCCCCTCAAATGCCTTCTTGCTAGTGAAATAGATTTCTAGAAAGAGATCATTTCTCCTTCCTCTTTGCTGAACGAACTCCCTGTCCTGATACCGTTTTGATCTCCTACTCCTTCTGGAAATGGTCTTGGAGTTCATTTGATATCTTATTTATCACCCTCCTCCACTGTCCCTCTTTATACGCCCCTGATTGCCTGGAGCAGCTCTTCACAGGCCAGCCAGCCTCTGCCTGGGGATCTGTCATAGTCCCTGTGCCATCAATCCCCCCTGGGGCAAAACATTCACCACACTCCACATTTAGCTAAATAAACAAACAAATGGCAAAGACAGCATTTTTAATGAGAATGACTCTATGACTCTTCTACCTGATTCATTCATCTTCTTTTTCCAAGTAGCCTTTCTACCCAAAGGATTTCAAGCTCTCGATCTTTTCCTTTGAAGCTATTTGGTATCTGTGTAGAGCCCTCCAGAAATGGGCAGCTGAAGGTAGGAGCCTTACTTGACTGTGATTATTGTTTTTATCCAGACTGACAGATGCTTTTCACAGTGTCTGGCTGAGTGTCATTGGGAAAGAGCTTAAAATGCACAGGAGGAGGGAAGCACTCTCTCCCAGGATCCCCACTGCGCTGATAACAGTCTATGGGAAGCCATCTATTTAAACAGAAAATAAACATGCCTTGGGATGCCAAGAGCCTATTTTCAGCTTTATTAAGCTATTTTCAGGTTTATTAAGAAATCTGTGTTTAATTTTTCCAATCATTTTCTCTGCTGTTCACTTAGCATTCCTCTGTGTGTGGATCAATTGGAAGACTTGTTGAGAATGCAGACATTGGGTCCTGCTCCTCATATAATTGCACTGTGTTAGGAGAAGAGCAGAGAACCTGGGAGATGTTCAAGGGCCTCGTCCCAAACTTGTACTTAACTTTTCACAAAGAAGTGCATTCCTGGTCAGGTGTTGCCTGTGCCTGGGTCTGGAGAAATTTTTTTTTCTGTTAAATTTTTTTTTTTTCCTTTTAAAAAGTTCCTTGGACCCATATGGATTGGTCACCTGTAATAAATCAGACACTGCTCTAGACCAGGGTTAGCAATTTTTGTGTGGGGAGAGAATAAGGGCAGATGGTACATATTTTACACATCACAGGCTGTATGGCCTCTTTTGCAGCTATTCGGTTCTCTCATCTTAAAATAATGGGAGCCATCCTATATAATAAAAGCCTAATATGCTAAGTGTCTGACCATTCTTTCGACTGTTTGACCAGTCGCTATGATGCACACTGACCACCAGGAGGCAGATGCTACAACTGGTAGGTTAGCTTGCTGCTGGGGTCTGGCTGATCAGGACTGGGTGAGATGTGCTAGACATGTCCTGGAGCCCTCCCGCAGTTCCTCCCCAGCCCCCATAGTGCACCAGTGGGGTCCCTTGGCCTGGCCTGCGCCCTCTCTCAATCTGGGACCCCTCGGGGGATGTTGGGGAGCCGGTTTTGGCCTGATCCACGCAGGCCAGATAGAGGGACCCCACCAGTGTACGAATTAGTGCACTGGGCCTCTAGTAGACAATAAACATAGCTGCATTCTAATAAGACTTTATTTAAGGCCTAGCTGGGTGTAGCTCAGTGGTTGAGCATTGACCCAGGAACCAAGAGGTCACTGGTTCAATTCCTGGCCAGGGCATATGCCCAGGTTGCAGGCTCGATCCCCAGTGGGGGCGTGCAGGAGGCAGCCAGTCAATGATTCTCTCTCTCATCATTGATGTTTCTATCTCTCTCTCCCTCTCCCTTCCTCTCTGAAATCAATAAAAATACATAAAAACATAAAAAACTTTATTTAAGGATATACTATAATTTGAACTTCACATGCCATGTAATACTGTTTTTCTTTTGATTCTTTTCAACCATTAAAAAATGGAAAAGCCATTCTTTGCTTGTGTGCCATACAAAAGCAAGCCTGTGAGCCATAATTTTTGAACCACTACTCTAGGCAAAGGGGCTTAAGTAATGAATAAGACTGCAACCTTGATCTCCTGTGACTTTCATTTTCCAGGAGGGAAAACAGTGAGCATGGAAACATTTAAGTAATGAATGTTATGTCAAGTTCCAAGGGCTAGAAAGAAAGAAGAAAACAAAAATCAAAATAAAACATAGGTATAGTGACTGAGGGCAACTGGCGGTAGAAGGATGGAGGGTGTGGGTTGCTATAGGTGATCGGGGAAGGCTTCTTCAAGGTGGCATCTGAGTTGATCTCTGAATGTTGCCAGCGAGACATGAGATTGTCTGGTCCAGGTAGAAGGATCAGAGAAGGCAAAGCCTAAGTTGGGATAAGCTTGGGTATTTGAAGAAGCAATAGGATTGGTCTGGCTGGAGAGGCCACTGCAGAGGGGAAGAGGAGGGCATGTAATGAGAAAGGAAGGCAGTCCTAGGCCAGGTCAGACTCTGGGATTTATTAATATTTCAGTGCTAGACCATAGATAGGCTTAAAGCTAGAAAGTGATGGGAAATGGTTTAGGCCTTTGGACAGGTCCCTTTGGCTGCTGTGTGGATGAGGGACTGGGATGGGGAAGAAGAGCGGAGGCCAGGAGGGCAATAGGGGACTAGTCCAAAATAGAGGCTTTTCTGTGGACTCTTCTAACACTTTTCTTAACATGTGCCTCTGATTGGGGCTGAGGAGAAAGAGTGATAAAATATTCAGCTCAGGTCGGACTACCAAATGAGATTTTCATCAATAACACTACCAAGAGATGAAGTCCAGATTATATAACCTTAGTAATGCTCACAGGGATAGCTATTTGTGGGGTACTTGCCAGGTGTGATGTTGCTTCATTTAATCCTCACAGCAATTTTGTAATTGCCTTTACCCACTTAATAGATGAAGAAACTAATATGCTAATAGGTTCTTCAATGGGCCTGAAGTCTTAAAACTGGTAGGTGGAAGAGGGAGTCTAGGACCAATGCTTTTCCGGTTCTTAAACAAGGGATCTTCTCATGTATATTTCAGTTACCTGTTACTTCCCATCAGTGTTATAGCTTAAAATAGCAGTGTTTCTTATTTCTCATGATTTGGGGTTTGGCTGGGCTCAGTGAGCAGTTCTGCTCCATGTGTTGTTGACTGGGATTGTAACATGGGGCTGTAAACAGATGGGAGCTAATCAGGGTGTGGGCTATCCAAGATCACCTCACTCCCATGGCTGGCAGCTGGTGCTAGGTGGCTGGGGTGTCTCTGTTCTCCTGCATATGACATCTTAGCCATCGGTAGGCTAGACAGGCTTTCTTACTATATGTTAGATGAGCTCCCAGAGGGAGCATTCCATAAAGATAAGCCCCAGTGTGCAACAGTTTATCACAATCTGCTTGTATTATCCTTGATGATGCCATTACCTCAGAGCAAGTCATATAGACAAGTCCAACATTAAAAGGGAAAGACTCCACATGGGAGGTGGATTCATTAGGATCCACCAGTACCTATGACATTATTATCATAGCTTCTGCCTTTATACAGAAATGTATGGGAAGAATCTCCTCTTTTGTAGTATAGTAAGACTCTTCTCAGTAACTAAGGATAAGCTAAGGTACCAGATATGTATTAACTCAAGTGTTGACAAGACATTTATTGGGTTCCTACCATGCACTGTGAAGAACTGAATAAGATATGGGTTCTTTCCCCAAGGCTCATAGAGTCTAGAAGAAAATATTATGCTACCAGGTAAGTACCTAAAAAAATAGGCATAAGTTGGTGGATAGAATATATACCTTAGATATATTGCAAATTGCTCTTATTGAAGGGCTCAATAAATTTCAGAGACATGTTCTTTTTTTATAAACTATATACTTTTCTCTTGGTTGCTATGATTTTCTACATCATGAAAGGAATTGAAGCATTTATTTTTTTCAGAAAATTAGAGGGCGTTGTGAAAAATCAATTTTTCTCAAAGGTGAACTTGTATCTAGGTTAATTCAATGTTTGAAGAAGTAGAATTTCATCTGCTACTATGACCTCCAACTTTATTTGATCTCTGACTGGTTTTGGTCACTAAGCAGTATTGATTTTTTTTTCATTGAAATCTTCCAGGGTCAGCTTCCAATAAAACAACAACAACAACAACAACAACAACAACAACACACACACACACACACACACACACACACACACACACACACACACACACAAAACACTGGAATGAGAAGTTCCAATCTACTCATATTGTGTATGACAGATTTCTGAAGAATATAAAATTTTACATGTAAATAGATGCTCATTTAATTTGAATGTCTAAGCTAAGACCTGCTGTTCCTTATTATAATAAAGGTGTTTAGTATTCTAATGAGTTCTGAAAACAAAGAAAAAAAGCAACAATACCATTTAACATGTGCTTACAATATTTCAGACACTATCTAAATGCCTTCTGTGCATCATTTCCTTTTACCTTTGTACATGTCTGTGATGTAGGTACTGTAATTATCTTTATTTTCTAGACAAGAAAGTGTTAAGTAAAAGAGTTAACTAACTTGCTCAAGACACAGAGCCAGGGCTTGAACTCTGACCATCGGAAAACACAAATATTTACATTACAATTCATTAACAGTAGCAAAATTACAGTTATGAAGTAGCAACGAAAATAATTTTATGGTTGGGGGTCACCACACCATGAGGAGCTGTATTAAAGGGTCGTGGCATTAGAAAGGTTGAGAACACTGCTCTAGATTCTCAAGCCCATTTCCTTTACCGTTTTGTAACACAGAAATAGCAAGATGAAAAATATTGGTCCTAAGTACTGAACTAAGGAGCTCTGTGATCTTGGACAAATCAACTTCTCTTGCTTGAAAAAGAAAAAGCTAGCTCCTTTCTCTGAAGCACAGACATTTGCAGCCCACATTTCTACTAGTATGCTAACTTAGAGCCTACATTTTCTTCACAGTGTACATGGTATCTTCTGCATGTCTAATCTCCCTTACTCTTGTACTTTTTCTTATTTTTTTTTTTACTTAGTATTTATCACCTAATATTCTATATCATCTACTCAGTTATTCTTTATTTTTCATTTTTTGGTCTCACCTTTTCTAGGACAAGATCCAGTAAATTAGGGATTGTCCTTGGCTTTGCTTAAAGATGAATGTCAAGTGCTTCCCAAGCTTTCCAGCACAGAGGAGGACCCCATTAAATGCATGGTGTCCTTTTCTTTTAAAGGGCTATGAAGGTGGAAGATAGGAGGGGGCATTTCAGGGTAAAGAATATGGGGTGAGAAGGGACGATAAGACAATAGGTGTCTTAGTTTTTTGATGAGTTTAATTTATGTCGGGGAGCAAGGAGGGAAATGAGACTGTAGGTAGGATGCACAGTGGAGCAAGTCTTCAATGTCACACATGAGAGTCCAGGTTTTATTTGTTAGGTGATAGAAAGTCAGTTTGATCACCAATGCTTGTTAGGACACCAAACTTCTAGGGGCCCAAGTGGTTGGTTCCAAGAGACAACCTTTGACACTTAATTGTATTTGGAGGTGACATTTAACTTCTTGCTCAATTGTCTGGTCAATTTTTCCTGGGCAATGACAAGAGCAATCCAGGAAATAAGAAAAGATGTTAGACTTTGCGTTCAGTGAGAAAAATGTGCAGATGCAGATGTGTTATTCCTTATTTATGGTAATTGAATTTTAAATTTAATTTAGCAGTAAAAAACTGCTATTTAAAGGATTGTTACACTGTAAAAGACTTGAGAAGCACATAGATTCTAGGGGTAGTTAGAACATAATTTGATTCCTGATGGGTGACAAGCATAAATGCATCCAAATTAATCATAATTGCCTTTCTAGCAAGTAAAATGAAGCAATGTGTTTATCAAAAGAATGCTTCCAAAAGATATGGAAAGACTATGATAAAGAGCAGGGAAAAAGACCCATGCTACAAAGCCATGTGGTGAACAGGCTACAAAACTGTCTACAGTGCATGATCTAGACAGTGTAGATTTTATGTACATATTACGCTTATTCTAAACATTGCATAAGCATCATTTTAAGAAAATAGCTGCATATTATTCTATTTTGAGCATTTGCAACTATCTATTTTAGCCCTTTTACATACCTTTGGACATTTCAATCTCCAAGTTTTCATAATTATAACCAATATTGCAATGAATATCTTTATGCACCTTTTTTATGTATTAAGGATTATTTTCCAAAGAGACCATACTCACAGAATTAGTTGGTTAAAGGATGTGAATTATTTTTGCATCAATTCTGTCTGCTAAATTTGATGAGTGGAAATTGGCACTTATTAGTGTCTTCCTTCCTTCCTTCCTTCCTTCCTTCCTTCCTTCCTTCCTTCCTTCCTTCCTTTCTTTCTTTCTTTCTTTCTTTCTTTCTTTCTTTCTTTCTTTTACTAATGAGGTTGAGATGATATTTAATTGTTTCCTCTGCTCTGAAATACCTGCTCCGGCACTTGGACCTTTCATCTTTGGGAGCCTATTGTTTTTCATTTGGATATCTCACTGAGAATTCCGTCTATGCAGAGGCCAAAGCTCCCAGTCAAGCCGAATTGTCAATATACTGAAACAATTAATCAATTCACTGGAACAGTTGGTCAATCTCCTGACATGATGGGTCATTTCATCTGTATGAGTGGATCAATTTAGTGAAACATCTGGTGCAATAGAGGTGCATCCAACAACTCATGTTAGACAGGAAAGCTGAAAATCAGATGATAAGCTGCACAAACTAGTTTGTGCCTTGCTCATGAGTTCACATGCACCTCCTTTCTGATTCTTTTCAAGGAATAATAATAAGGATCATGAAAAGTTCAGGAAACAGCTGCTTCTCCACATACACTAGGAGCCTCTACACTAATTGCAGTATGCCCATGTTTTTATCTTCTTTCCAGTTGGACGTTCTGAGAGTAATCTTCCCCTTGAAATTAACAGCCTTGACTCTCTCCTTTCAGTGACCCTTCGCCAGATGAAATTCTCATCGACTTCATTTAATAAATGAGGAAGTTCGTTCGCTCATTTATCATGGGTTGCACTCTGCAGTTGGATTCATGCCAGATCCAGAGATAAGGAGATGTTAGGAAACTATTTGAAATTATGAGTTCAAGGTTACTGCACTGGAGGTTAAAGAGAGAATTTTTTTTTCACCTGACCCTATGGAAGATTTTTTATTAGTAGTGATATCTCCCAACTTTGCCATTATGACCCTAAGATATAATAACATTTAGAGGCAGTAGGAGCCAAGGTCAGCAGGCATAAAAAGGGTCTGAGTTATTTTCATCTCATCCCATGTCTTGAACGGGAACTTATGCTTTCACTATAGGTTTGTTTCACAGAGGATTGAGGGTTAACAGTGTACCTTTTGCCTTAACCGGTGTGGCTCAGTGTATAGAGTGTAGGCCTGTGGACTGAAGAGTGCTGGGTTCGATTCTGGCCAAGGGCACATGTCTGGGTTGCAGGTTTGAACCCCAGCAGGGGGCATGTAGAAGGCAGTCAATCAATGATTATCTCTCATCATTGATGTTTCTATCTCTTTCTCCCTCTGTCTCCCTTCCTGTCTGAAATCAATAAAATAAAACAAAACAGAAACTAAAAAACAGTGTACCTTTTCCCAGGATTTTCTATCCAGCTATGCAATTTGTGTATGTGTTTCTTTGGACATTTGCTCTAAAAATAGACACTCTAAATGCATTATTGCTGTATTCTTGTTCTGGTGGAACGAGCCTTGGTCCTGCATCAGGGGATGCTATTTTGTCCTGGCAGGTGTCATCTGCTGTCAACATCAACAGCCTTTTGGCTAATTAAAATTTAACAGATGTTAGTATCCATGTGGCATGAATTGGATTATACTTGATCTCTTATAGATGAAAATATTCCAGTCATTTAACCCATTTGCTGCTACCCTCAAATACATACATACAGGGGTGGGCAAAAGTAGGTTTATAGTTGTGAGTATGAAAAGCAGTTTATTCTTGCATAATTATTGATTACTTAATTAATGTATAATTTATTTGAAATAGCAGTAAACCTACTTTTGCCCAACTCCTGTATATTAATGTATGCAAATGTATATATGTTTTTCATAAAAGTAAATTAAGATAACAGGAAAAAATGGACAATTCCTTTCTCCCTTTTAGAAAATTTTTAACACCCATTCTCAGACACATTCACACATATTTATAGATACACTCACAAGAAAACACCTCTCCTCAAAAGAGCAATTACTCACAATAAAGTTATAATTGTTTTCAGCTCAGCCAGGAGTAGTTCCTTTCTGGGCTCACTGTTCTGAACATACAGCTGCAGCAATGGGGCAGAGATCTAATCACACCTCCCCCCCCCCCCCCAAACCTGCCCAGGACAGACACACCAGTTCTGCATCCCCACTATGATTAAGTATAGGGACAGCTCCCTAGCTTCAATTCTAAGCTAAAAGCTAAAAGCCTTCTATATTCTGTCAAAGGAAAGGTCCAGCTAAACCTCTGCTTTAAACAAGCAGATTGAACCACAATTCAGCAGTCTGGATGACTCAGATTGTCAGGAACCCAAGATCCAATTTTATTGGTGAGTGATAGAAACAAGGAAACCTGTTCAGAATTAATTTTAAAATATTATTAAGGGGGTATGATTCTCTATTCTTATTTCACCTAAGAAGGATTCAGGGCTATTTGTCATAGATCAGAGCCAAACTAAACAAACATTTCTTGTGACATCAAATGCCAAGCATTGCTAGGCATGTACAGGAAATAGCATGAGCTGTGTAGTACCAGCCAGTTTTGGCTTTGTTACTTACCACTGAGCAACTTAGAGCAAGTTCCTCATATATTCATTATCTTATATCTTCACCCATAGAATAGGGATAAAAGAGTAAACACCTCATGAAGTTGTTTTAAAGCTTCAAGGAGATATTGCTGGTAAAGGAGGGTATAGCCAGTGTATCATGATAGGAAGTTATTAAAACAACAATATTGATGGGTATAGTACCTGTGTTAGAGGAAGCCCATCAGATTCGAAGATCTAGTTTTTGAGTGAAGACACCAAGAAATCTGAGAATGAGGACACATTTAGTCTCCCTAAACTCTCCCTCTGAGAGGGTTGATAGTAGGTCATCAGGGAGACTGAAGACTTGTAAGACTGGCCTCTAAGACCTTGAATTTCCTTGTTAGGATGTGAAAAAATATGTGTGAAGAGCATCTAGATATGGAAATGTGCTGGGAGCAGCATAAACTATAAAGTGTCTTATTCTCTTACCATAAAGTTTATGGTTCCATTTCTAAGATTACTATGTCTTCTAGGAAGAAAACTGTTTTTAAAGGAAACATCAAGATATTATTTTTCTTCCATTCCTCTAACATCCTATTTCTGTTTATTTTATCTCTCCTCTCTCCAACTCACTCCTAGATCTTCAACTTTACTCAGAAGTTGATCTAGCAGTGGGGAATCATTTTCTTATGACATTATCTTGTGATAGCACCATAAACCACTGACATTATTTCTAATTATAGACACAGTGAATGGTTTAATTTCCTTCTTGAACCACTTATGCGCTGTATGTCAAACACGTTCCTTTTTATCATCCCTTAGGGTTGATGTCACATTATAGGAATTTCACCAAGGTTGGTGGTTTGGAAGGGTAGCGGTCACTCAGAGGATGGTGTTACAGCCTATGTGCAGGTTCAAGGGCAGGAAGGACTTGCCTGTTGGAGCTGAAGAGGAGGAAGCTGATGAGGTGACAGGGCTGGATCCTGCAGAGCCCTGAGTGCATGTTAAGAATTTTTTATTAGTGTCTGATGAGCATTCATTGAAAGGTTTAATTTGTGTACAACCTGTCATCCAAGTTGACTGAGCTTTCCTTTCAATCTTCAGTGTGTGGGCAGCAGACACCAGGCAGGTAACCCATGTAGTAGCTTTATGAGCTGAAAATTAATCTGTGTGTTTCAGTAGCAAAATCTGTAGCTTTACTGGTTTCTCACATAGAATTTAATGACTCTGAAGAAGCTTATTGATGCTATCAGGAAACCAATACATTTGCAAAAAGAAATGCATTATCCATGCTATAAAATTAAATGTTGCATTGCAAGGCAATATACTAAACATCTCTTTAGTCAATTTTTGTAAACTAAATGTTATAAAATTATATTGGAGCCAAAGAGGAAGTATAAATCCATGGGAATATATTTCTTCAAGAAGTTTATGTTGTTAGCCCATATTGATTGGCAGGCTTTAATTACCTTTTTACAAAAGTATGTATTTTCTGTGCTTGTGAAAAGATGTACATTATTTTGCCCTTGTTATCCTTTAGTTTTGCATATGTCTAATTGAGGTTTTGAGGGCATATACATTTTAGGAACTACTTTTTTGTGTATATTGGCATAAAATTAAATACATATTTCTTATCATTTAAAGCAAATATTAATAACATGATCTTGTGTACCTGGGATTCTGCTTTAAAAACCTCTAAAATAGATGATGCTTTACATGCCACATTAACTTCCAGTGTAAAAATTAGAGCTATCCCCAAGACATTTTGAACATATCCTGTATAAGCTGTATAATCCCATTTTTCTGCATTAAAAGAAGTTGAATAACCTCTTCTGACACCTAAGGAAATAATAGCTAACATTTACTGAGTAACTACTCTATGCTAGGTATTTTATATATTGTCTCATTTAATCTTCACAAACTAACAGGTAATGACTATAATTACTTGTCTGGTTACTTTAGTTTCCTTTTTTAAAATTGAGATTCTTGAAATCTTCCCTAGTAATGAAGCCTGGCAATCTGGCTACCTGACCCTGAGCACTTAGCTAGCACTGAGCAGGCCCAATGCCATTTCTCCTCTAGGATTCACACACTTATCATTGGACCCGCCCAATGTCCTCTCTCCTTCATGATTCACAGCACTTACCATTGGACCTGCCCAATGCCAGCTCTCCTTTAGGATTCAGAGAAGTGTGTGAGGAGTGGCCCCTTCTTCTAAGAAGCATCAAATTCAATGAGAGATGTAGAAAAACTGAGAGTAGATGTGGCGTGTTGAATCTTCCATCAGGAATATGACCTTCGATCCCCTATAATAAGAATCTTACTTTCACGGCTTTAACTGCTTGACTATTTTCAGGCAACTTCAAAGGCCATTAACATAAGATAATTCTCAATTTTGCTGATGCGCTGATTTGTATCTGTTACATTTCAGGGTCAAGTCATTAGGCACTCTGGAAACAGACAGTTACTCGATTAATTATTCCACAAAGGTTTATGGAGCATCTCTCGGGGTGGCTGAGAGCACACCTTCCAGTGCCCTTCTTCCTAGGTTAGCATCCCCGCTGTCACTTCCTGACTGCAACCTTGAGCAAGTTTCTTGGCTTTGTCAGCCCTAGTTCCCCATCTGTGAGATGTGGGTAGTGATAGAATTGATGTCATGGAGCTGTGGTGAGATAATGTAAGTACAGCACTTTAGCACAATATCTGAGGCACAGTCAGTGCTCAGCAAATGTTAGCTGTTATTATTAAGAGCATCATTTTCCAGGTACTCTACAGGGTGCTGGAACAAAATAATGAGCAAGCCCAGAGGTGGTCCCTGCTCTCAGGAAGCCAGTGTTTGAGGAGCTGAAAGAACAGCATGATTGGAGCACAGGAAGCAAGGAAGTGATGGTAGATGAAACCGGAGAAGAGAGCTTGTAAATGTAACAGTTAGCCTTAATCCTCAAGGCAATGGAATGCCATTAAAGTGGCTTAGAAGGAAAGGTGACATTTTATATATACACTAGAGGCCCAAGGCACAAAATTTGTGCACAGGTATGATCCCTAGGCCTGGCCTGCGATCAGGGCCATCTTCCCTGGCTGCCCCCCCACCCCCGCCCCCGCCATCCACCCCTGGTTCTCCATTAGCCTTCCAGCAATCTGAGCCTGCTAGTCAGGGGAGGGACCGAGAGGTTGGCAGTCCCGCCCGCTCGTAGGCCCCACCCCATGCCATGGGTCACCCTCTGTGTGTGGGGCGACCAGCAGGGCAGGGGCCTTGGTCTGGCCCTGCTGGTGTCTGCCGCCACCCACCCCCTGTTCCCCATTCCCCACTGGGCAATTGGAGCCTGCTGGCAGAGGTAAGGGACCTAGAGGTTGGCCAGCAGGCCCCAATTGGGCGATCGAGGCCTGGGGGCTGGGGGCAGTTCCTGCATTGAGCAGTCGTTCCACTGTTCAGTCAATTTGCATATTACCCTTTTATTATATAGGATTTAGAAAGATTACTGGCTGAGAATGGAAGGTTTAGAGGACAAGTCTAGTGGGTGCAGCCTGAGGGCTCTTAACCAGTGCATGCAACAGCCCCAACAGTAAACACTTTTGCATGCAACGCAGATATTGGCAGGTATATGGATAAGAGAAACATTTCATAGTTTATTAAAATATGAATTGCCCAAAGACACACATCTAGTAAGTGGTGAAGCTGAGAATGGAATATATATTCTTAGCCACGTGATGTTGCTTGTGCAGTGATCTAGGCAAGACAATGGTAGCTTGAGTAGTGTAGAGGCATTAATGATGGAGAGCAGTACACAGCCCCAGGAAGTGTTTATGATGAAGAACGACTGAACTTGATGAAGGGTTGGATATAGCAGACAAGCCAGGCTCTTTCTATGGGACTCAACTGAATGTAATGCTTGTAAAAGGGTCTGTGGCGGTCACTGAAATTTCTCAGATGCCACTGCATTGTGTGATCTCAATTATGTTGAAGGTATCTCTAAATCTTGGAGATTTGCAAAGGTCTTGGGACATTCTCTGTAAATGATTGTCACATTTTGGGAGAATATTTAGAATTTTGTAATTATTTCTCCACAGTCAGCACAGTCAGTCACTCTCAAAGTTGAACATAATAAACAGCATTCTCCCTCATATATTGGGTGGTGGAATTTTCCCCCTTTAAACATATTGCAGAGCTTTGGAACTTTTGGCCAGTCAGCCAATTAAAGGAATTACTTTATTTAGGATATATACTGTGTATGTGTGTGTATATGTATGTGTATGTGTGTATATATATATATATATATATATATATATATATATATATATATATATATTTATTTATTTTGTTTTCCCCCCTGTAAAGAGGTTTCCTAGTAAAAGGCAAAGTTAAGTTACAAATACAATGACTTTTCAACTATTATCTTATACTAGAGGCCCAGTGCATGATTAAATCATGCACGTGTAGGGTCCCCTAGGCCTAACCTGCCATCCAGGCCATATCCATTGCCCCGCAAACCCTAGCATGCTCCGCGAACACTGCTAGCAGCCTGCTCCCCGCTTTTGATGGCAGGGGGTCCGCTGGTGCTGGAGCGGACACACAGCTCCCCGCTTTCGATCGCTGGGGAGCTGGCTGTCTGTCCGCTGGTGCACCAGGCCTTTCAAAAGTCTCTGGCGGTGGAGGCTTTTGAAAGGCCTGGTGCCGGAGCGGACAGACAGCCAGCTACCCCACTTTCGCTCCCCGCTTTTGATGGTCCGCAGCAGGACGTGGGCTCGCTGCCCCAGAGGCCCCTTCTGTGCCGCAGCACAGCCATGGCGCAGATGCTGAGCTCGCGCCGCCACTGGCGATGCGAGCTCAGTGTTCCGCCGGCCCAATCGGCCACCCCAGCCACACCGAGTCCCGCCCCCTGCGCTTCCCACTGGCCCAATCGTGGGCGTAGCGGAGTGATGGTAATTTACATATTACCCTTTTATTATGTAGGATTCTTGCAATATGGATATATTAAGTTTATTTCTTGTTCAAAAGGGCCTAGTGTTTCTTAGTACGTATTTGGGGCATTTCCTGAATATGAGTGTCAAAAAGATGTTGGTTTTTAGTAATATCCTCAGTAAGCCAGCTTTCTCTTCCCTGTGTGCCATTCACAGCTCTAATCCTCCCTGTTCCCACAGCTAAATCCCTGATTTTTAAATCTGCTGGTGCCCAGGGGACTTCTTTTGGAACATTTCTAACATGAAAAAAAAAGTCCACTTAATGACTTTTATTTGACATCATGCTATTCAAACTTCTTTGAAGCACTTGAGGAACATCCATTTTTTTTACACGTTTGAAGAGTTTATTTTTCCCAATTATATAAAGAACATATGTGGCCAGTTAAACCATTATTGAAAACACTGAAGAATAAATAAAAGGAAGGAAAAAAATAATCACTCATAGCAAAATGTTACTATTTAGAGAATACCACAGCTTATGTGTTGATATATTTTCTTCCAATCTTTAATTCTATCTTTAGTATCATAATTTTTGTGGAGATACAATTACAGGGATGACATGACCTGCTTCTGCCCTGTCTTAATGATAAATCTCAAGCTGCTTTTATCTAATCTCACCATGGTCAGGTGTCCCTATCACTACTGTACCCCTAAACTGTCCAGCCAGGGCTTCCTTCTCTAATCCTGAGGACTAAAGAGTGTCCTAGATCTCTGAATGGAGAGTTATTTCCATAATAGATGAGTTACATATGGTCTGGGGAAAGTCTCAGAATACTGGTGTGTGGCATTTACGATAGATCATTTTTAGGAAGAGTGCTGGTCCTCACTGGACAGCAAAGAGAGAAATGCCTGGGTGTCCACGTGTACCACTGAGTCTCTGGTTATGGGACGGCTTCCTCCTGCAGATGGAGGTGGGGGAGGGACAGAGAAAGGGGTGAGCTCTCAGGCTGTAATGAAAACATTTCATAAGCACAAGGCTGGGGACACAAATTATTATCTTGATATAGTGGTTCCTTATTTTTTGTAGTTCTGACTGTGATCATAAGATATCATTATTTGCCTAGATAGTACTTTACTTCTGTTAATATATTTTATCCAGTACAAACGTTTCATTTTCTTAGGGTAGCATATATGATGATAATAATAATAATTTACACTTATACAGTGTTTGTGGAAACTTGCCTAATATCGCACAGTAAGTGGTAAAACTGGAGCTGGAACCAGAATTCATGCTCTAAGCTACTAATGCTATTGCCAAAATTCTTTGTAAGCATAATTATAGTCACTTCATAAAATGGCATTGATTGTATGAATTAAAATTTCCTTAATTATTCTTACTGAAATGAAGAACTGTTATTACAGTTTATTTTTTACCCAATTATAAATAATACAATTGTGATCATCTTGATACATAGAGCTCTGTTATTCATTGCTTTAGATTTGTTTTTCTTTAGGATATACTCATCAAAGTGGGATTATTGACTCAAAGCTTAGCAAGGAGTCTGTGGCTTTTGATATATATGCCAAAATGCCCCCCTCATAGTGGTGTAATTCACACTGCTATCAAAAGATCTGCTTTATTTTGTCTCTCTCTGTAGCACCCATGGGGAGCCTACAAGGTGGAAGAGATGTCCTATTTCCTTTAGGGAATTAGACATTTTCTTGGGGGTATTTGATATTCTATAGGTAATTTTGGCCATGGGAAATAAGAGGCATGGGGGAGGGAATGAATTTTAAGCAAAGGAAACATTAGCAAAAACAGATGTTGAAAAGTAAAGCTACTGTTTTTTGAACCTGGGCTTAGTTTGACTAAATGTTTGTGGGTTGGGTGACTCAAATAAGGGGACATGACCGTGAGCAAGTCACCTTAGCTCTCTGGGTATTCATTTAATAGGCTATAATGATAAGATTAGATTATATGCTTATAAGAGTCTTCAAAATTTTAGTATTAGTTGTTCTATAATCATGCAAGTTAAATAAATTAAAATTCTCTATATCTCAATACAAATTCAATATGTCACTTGAATTCTAAGAATATGTGTTGGTTATAGGGTAGGAGGTAGAGGATCTATATGCTTTCAAGTAAAAGCTATCAGATTTCAGAAGATAATTAATAATCCTGGATGATTCATGGGAATATATGTCAGTTGAGAACAATTTAAAATCCCAAAGTTCTCATTTTCTCTCCAGCTTATGAGGATATTGGTTTCCCTGACCTTGACTGGATTGGGTAGCACAGGGTGTTCTTTCTCTGGTAATGTAGAGAGAGTTTCTTATAAAATTAGAGGGAATTTAAGTCAAGCCAAATCTGACATTGACACATAGAGATATGACAGTATGGAATCCATGTTCTTAGTCCTGTAGCACCATCTGCTCTTTGGGGTCATGGAGGCAATGCTTTAGGATAGCAATTTCCAACTAGTGTGTGGCAAGAATTTTTCAAACATGCAATACCTGACTATGTAGTCAGGGGCCCTGATCTCTTCCCCCTTAAATTGTCAAACAAATAAGTAATAGTAGCCAATACAATAATTGTCTCATGTGAGTGAATTAAAATGATATCTACTTTATTTTTGTCAGATCGGCCAAAAATATATTTTTTGGTGTGCCACAGCATTTTAGTAATTACTTTGTGTGTGCCACAAGGTGAAAAAGATTGAAAATCGCTGCTTTTGAATGGCAGCCACAGTCAGCTCGCCCTAGAAGTTTGTATTTGAAGGCCACAGAAGAGGTCTCTTTTGCCTAGAAAGGGGCTAATCCATCTTTCTGAAGTTACTACTTTTGTAAGTAATTTGCAACAAGGCCATTGTGGCTTTACCACACCATAAATGTCTTATTCATCCTTCAAAGGTCCTCTGAAGTGCTCCTTCTTCTAGGAAGGAACTGATCCCCATGACACTTCTCTTTTTAATATCATCCGCCTCTTCTTTACTTATTTATCTCCCTCACTAACATGTAAATTCCAGAGCAGAATGCATCCCATTCATCTTTGCATTCCCAGCATCCAAAACATAGTAGGTATTCAGTAAGTGTTAAATGAATACAGTAAATGATGGAGTAATTTTCCCAGGAAGAATCCTTCTCTTGGTGTTCCTACTATACTCTGTTTCTGATAGAACTGAAACATAGTAGTTGCAAGTACCTGCCCTAGAGTCTAACTGTGGGGGTTTGAATCCTGGATCTAGCTCTTGAGAGCTATGTAACTGACTATGGAAAATGGCCAGCTTCTGTGTACCTCAGTATATTCATCTGTAAAGTGGGTTACTTTGTAAGGCTGTTCTTTGGATTAAATGGGATAATAACTTGTAAAGAGCTTGTGTTACTTGCTTTTTTCATCATTATTAGTATGCATGTTAATATGATTTGTTAACTGAGAAGCTTCTTTCAAGTAGAGCCTCATTCAGCGTTGACTCTTAATTCTCATCTAATAGTAAGGTCTCAGCAGGATTTATCAAATGTAACTGACATAGAAATTTGGAACGTTCAGCTCTTCAAAGCACTAGTAACTGTTACATTTGTCAACCTCGTGAACTGCTTTAGACTGCAAACCCTGGGAGAGCTGAGGTTACTTTTCAATGTTTACCTCTCTTGTTTGTTTAGCAACTAACACAATGCCTGGCATATACTGGTTGCCTGAATGGCAAACACTGTGCTAAAGACCTACAGATACCTAACCCCCATCCTTGCCACCAACACGCCTTGGAACAGATATTATTTGAACTAGTTTATGAGATTTAGAGTAAGCAGAGAGAATAGAACCCAGGAGAGCTCTGATGGGAGGGAGAGGTCAAAGGGGCTCAGATATACCTCAATCCCGCCCCCCCCAAAAAATAAAAAAAAGATGCTGCCCAGTAAATCACTGCACTTCATTTATCCTGAATCATTGCAGACGCCTCAGGTCCTGCTGGAGCCTCCCTGCTAAGCATCGGCTGGATGGAATTCTCTGCTTCTTCCCCCACTGCTGGCCAACACTCATGTTTCTGCTCAAAACACTGGTTTCAGTTCCCATTCAAAGCGAATATATTTGAAAATGAGCCTCTGTCATTGGCATTATTTATAATAATTGTAATAATTATTTGTATTTACCCTCTGGAAATCAAATACAAAGCTCTGCAGCAGACTGCCCCAGAGAGCATGGGAAAGGGGAAGCCTTCATCCTTCATGAAAACACTTAAAACCTAACATTGTGCGTTTGCATCACCCTGATCCTCTGAGACGCACTCACAGCTTCACTGCGACGTGGTGAAGTATCCCATTAAATACTGAAAATACTTGGTGTGAATACGACACTGTACTGGCAGGGAACGCAGTGTACTCTCTTATTCATTATCTTGTTCTCACAACATCCCTGGAAAGTAGATGGTATGGTTCCCATTTGACAGATGGAGAAGCTGTACCAAAGCAACAGGCTCAAGCTGCACAGTTTATCCCAGCAGAGTCAGGCTTCCGCATCGCTCTCTCAGCCCCTCTGGCTCTTCCCAGCCAAGTGGGAAGCTCCCATTTTGCTTCCCTGTGGTCCCCTTGGCAGCTGGAGAGCAGCATTAACCGCCTTCCCTTACCTCACGTGAAATTCTGATGTTTCTGTCTACTTGCTGCTCTCCAGGACGAGCCCCCTGAAATATGCCTTCCATACGTGCACTTAAATATTTTATGTTAATAGTGATGGAAGTCAGATTTCAAGTAATACTTCCTGCGGTTTATTGGCCCAGTTAATTTAACATTAAGAAAGAAATGAGAATGAATAAAAAGCATTGCACATTTCCATATGCAAATGTGTGCCTGGAGGAAGCTGTTAGATGTGGGGCCATCAATAAATTCCAGAATTGTAGCGGAGTCGCACATGCCTCTGACATTGGTTTCTGCAGGTTGCAGGTTTTGTTTTAGAGCAGGCCTTCCTCCCTTGGATTCTTTTACAGGAGGTGGTGTTTTGTGCAACTCTGAAATTCCCTGGTTCTAAGGGTGTATCCTAGGTGCGACCCAGGGGCAGTGGGATGCTGTCTCCCAGGTGATTTGTAGTCATGTGGCTCGGACAGGTGCTCCTGCGGGGCTTCATTTCCCACCTGTCTCAGCAATCCCGATCAGCCTCAGCAGTGATCCTGCCAGAGAGAGGGAAAGGCCGTGGCCCAGGGAGTAATTTTCCTGCAGAATTCTGATCCACCCTGGGATTCTCAGAGGTGATTCAGGGGTCATTGCTGGGGGCAAGAAGGAGGCCTACCAGCAGCACTCCTGAATAGGTTTGCATTTTATCTCATATTTTATATGTTATCTTTTAAGAAAGGGAGTTCTACTCAGTTAAAAGTAAGAAAAACACTGATGGAAAACAGTATAGAGTTTCCTAAAAAAAATTTAAAAATGGGACTGCCATTTGACCCAATGATCCCATTTCTAGGAATAAAGAATTCTGAAACACCAATGAAAAATAATATATGCACCCCTGTGTTCGTAGCAGCATTATTCGCAATAAGTAAGACCTGGAAAGAGCCCAAGTGCCCATTAGTAGATGAGTGGGTTAAAAAACTGTGGTACATTTATACAATGGAATACTATCAGCTGTAAAAAAAGAAGGGTCTCTTACCCTTTGAGTCAGCATGAAGGAACCTGGAAAGTATTATGCTAAGTGAAATTAACCAGTCAGAAAAAGACAGGTATCACACGATCTCATTCATACGTGGAATCTAATGAACAAAATTAACTGATGAACAAAATAGATCCAGAGATACAGAAGCATGGAACAGACTGTTGAATCTCAGAGGGAAGGCAGAGGCAGGAGAGGGCGGGAAGAGATTAACCCAAGAATTTGTATGCATATATGCATAACCCATGGATACAGACAATAGTTCAGTAAGGCCTGAGTGGGGGCTGGTGCACGGTGGAGGGGGTCAATGGGGAAAATAGGGGGACATCTGTAATACTTTCAAAAATAAATATAAATTTAAAACACCACCACTGATAAAGAGAGCTGGTAATAACAAACACTTGCTGATGTGTGATTAAAAGAAATGAATGTGTGACAAATGAGTCAGACTGAACTCACTTTCTGGGGGACAGTGTGGCAGGAAGATACCATGGAATGATGGATTTTGTGCTCCTAGAGTCTAAGTTAACTCCCATCTTTTTCAGTGGCAGGAAAATCCGTGGACAACTGATTCTTAGAACAACTCCTCTTCAATGTTACACTATGACTTTAATTGTAGTGTACGGTCAAGATCACTAGACTATGAATTACATAAAACTTCATTCATGTCTTGAACCCTGTGTCATCTTGGGAAAGTAATTTCACTTCTTTAGCTACTTCCCTGTCTGCAAAATAACCTGTGTAGATGGTATTCTTGGCTTGTTCTAGCTCAGGTGCTCTGCTTCTGAGTTTATGAGTGCAGTAGGTATATGTCCTGAATGGGATGTCCCCATGCTACAATGGCTTTTAATTTTTTTTTTTTTTACTATTACCAACAATATGATACGAGTATACATTTTACATGGTGACCGAATATACAAGCATATACACATAGACACACATATCAGGGGGAAAAAGTTTCATAAAATACCATCACTTATGTAATATACTCTTCAATAATCTATTGTATTCCATTTATTCCAGTCTATTCATTGTTTCATTTTTGTAGACGTGTTGACCAGGATCTAATAAGTTGACCTCATATTGACTTTATAACCCACTACCTGTGCCTGGTTCTATAGAATCAGATGGGAAGAGAGTTTCCAAGGTCAAGCTGCATCTGCCTCTTGCTTGTTTTGAAAGATTTAAAATAAATATATATATATATATATATATATATATATATATATATATATATATATATATTTCATCCTGAAGAGCAATTTCCTCATTGCCCCTGGGATGATTGTTCCTCCCTCTTTAACTAGGCAGACAATCTCTCCCAATTTCCTGTTTTGCCTCCATGATTCATTAGACCCTCTGCTCTCCTTTAAGTGAATTGAAAGTGTCCCCTTAGGATAGACGCACAAGCCATTGTTGTGTGAAGAAGTGATCAGCTAATTCAGCTTGAAATAAAACTGCTTCCCTCAATCATCAAAGAGCTCTTTAAAATTCTCTAATGCAGGGAGCTTAACTGGAGAGAAAAAAATAGTCACCCATATTTTATCAGTACACAGCAATGCCATAAAGCACTCGCAGTTTGGGATGTGGCTTTATTATTAGCCAGTTGTTCTCCCTTTTGCCTGATGGAGAAATTATTGTGCTACTCAACAGGTTTGTAAACTGAGGCTGAGAGCCCTAAAGACTAGAGGTCTCAGTGACTTCCTTGCATCAGGAGCCAGAATAATGTTTGAGCTCACTGGCTGGTCTCTCCATTGAGTCCTTTCTCCCAGGACTTCTGTTTTGTTGCTAGTGAGACTATTAACAAGGTTAGGGGAGAAGGAAGTGGTCGTTTAACCAAACCTATTGGAACACTTTATTGTGGCTTTCTCCCCCACTTCTCTTCATCCATGGGTTCAGTTTTATTTTTACCCCGATTCTTAGTGGTCTAGAAGACACCTTTAAATTTAGTGAGACCTTTAGCTCTATTGGGTGTTCTGCTCTAGCCAGGGTTATTTACTTCTGAATGTGCCCCTCATTTTACCACCAACATGGCTCTGAGAGGACTGTCCTCTTCATTTAAGTCTCACCTAAACTGTCACCTCAAAAGAGCCTTTTCTGACCATTTTGCTGGACTAGTTTCCTATCTCTCTGCTCTGTTTCTCTTACTGTACAACATTTCTTTTGCCATCTGAAATTTCTTATTTATTTGTATTCATGTTTATTATCTGAAGGGAAGGACTATATCTGTTCCCCACTGTAACCCAGAGCCAGAACATTGCCTAATGCATTTGGGCCTTCGTAAAAATATGTGGTATCATATTAGGTGTTTACTGTCCACCCCCTAACTCCAAACTAAAAATCTAAAAACAAAGTAAAATAAACAAAAAAATAATAATGTTGACTTTCCCCAGTCCTCAAAGAACTTGCTCTTCTCTGTCTCTGGATCTGTTTTTGTTCATCAGTTTATGTTGTTCATTATATTGCACAAATGAGTGAGATCATGTGATATTTATCTTTCTCTGCCTGGCTTATTTCACTTAGCATTATGCTCTCCATCTCCATCCATGTTGTTGCAAATGCTAAGAACTCCTTTTTTACCACAGCGTAGTATTCCATTGTGTAGATGTACCACATTTTTTTAATCTACTCAAATCTCAGGTAAGGTAGGGGATGGTGGGGGTAATGGGGAGAGATCAACCAAAGGACTTATATGCATTCATATAAGCCTAATCAATGGGCACAGACAACAGGGGGGTGAGGGCATGAGTGGGGGTTGGGGGATAATGGGTGAATAAGGACACATATGTAATATCTTAATCAATAAAGAAATTTTTAAAAAAGAACTTGCTCTTGCACTACTTTCTGTCTCAGTTGTTCATTGCTAATGTAAATGTTCCCGTTTTCCGATACCTCTAAGCTCCAAAGGGAAAGCACAGCATTTTATTTAGGAAATTAACATTTATTACCTACCTATGTGGAACCTCACCACAACCCCATGAGGTGTAGTTATTATTACCCCATTGTGTAGACGAGGATCCTAGGTTTAAAAGCTTAAGAGATTTGTTCAATTCATTTAGCTGGTCAATGGCAGAGTTGGTATTCACATAAAACAGCATTTGCTTCTACTTTCTTTTCTCATTCTTATAGTCCTTTGGGCTCTGCATAGAGAATTATTTTAAGTGTTTCAAAAATTAATGAATGAAATTTTAAAGTTGCTTCAATCTTGATTCTCAAGAGTAGTGCTCTTAATTCCTGCAAGGGGTCTTACATTTTAGTTTACTATTATTTTCTGCATATTCTTCAAATAACTGTGGTGCTGGTGATAGAAGCACCTGCTTACCAGAGAAATCCTAGTGGTAACTCCTGTGAAACAGATTAAAGATTTTCAGTCAACATTAATGTTTAGAAAGTGCCTGTGGGTTCCAGATAGTGTGGTGTGAGCCTTATTTAAAAAGATTAGCAAATATAGAATCTGCTCTGAACCAAAGTGCAGTCCAGTGGTTAATTGAATGTTCTGAGAAATCTGGGTGATCTGGCAATTTGTACCTCTTTGCCAAAGTGCTAGAGAAGAAGGGCTATTCAAAATGCAATGGTTGTTCTGTCTAAATTACACAAGTAATAAAAGGGACAACATAAGTAGGCAAGTGAGAAGGAAAAATTAAGGGTAAGACTGAGAAGGAAGAGGAGGAAGACATGGTGTTATGGAGTAAGGTCTTAGAAACATTTAATCTTTACCAAGAATTGCATTTTATTTCTCCTTTTAGTTAAAGAGAATAATGTATTACATTTCCCTTTTCTTTCCTTTCTGCTAAGAATTTCCAAATCATATTTGCTTTTTATATTGTAAACATATCTGCATTCAATTTTTGTAAATTGACACTGACTTTCTCTTTATTAGTCCTTCTGTTGGAGAAACATCTTTGAAAAAACACAAAAAAAGTACAAATACACTATAGTTTTATCATTCAGAGAAAATACTATTGTTAATTCCTTTACAGTCTGACTACTTCATGGTTTTTTTTGTATGGCATGTTTTGTCATATGGAATATATGATTCTGTTTTCTGACTTGTTCCTCTTAGAATTTATTAAGCATTTAGGTTGTTTCCAATGTTACCCAGTTCTAAATCATGCTTCAGAGGATCTTTTTACATTTATCTTTGTCTACATCTCTGATTTATTTCCTCTGAATAGATTCTTGAAAGTAGAATTAGATCAAGGCTTTCCACAAAAGCTAAACAAATTTAGTTTCTCACAAGTATTGCATAAGAATGCTCATTTTGCCACACCTTGCCAGCATTGAATATTATCTCCTAATTTGTTGCCAATTTTGGAGTAAAAAGTTAATATTCCATTGTTTTAAAGTGAACCTTTTGATTACTAAGAAGGTTGGTGTTTTTCCCCCTATTTGTGTATTGTCTTTTGCATGTTTTCTTATGTTAAAATTTTCTACCTATTGTAAAGCATTTTTGAATTGAGGTATTAGTTGCATATCATTAAATATACACATCAAAACTATACTTTTCAACAAACTATGACAAAAGCCTACACTTGTTTATTCCATCCTTATCAAGCTATACTCATTTCCATCAACTCAGAAAGTTCCCTTGTGCCCCTTCTCACCCAGAGGCAGCCACTGTTCTGATTTCTCTCACAATAGTTTTCCTAGAACTTCATAAAAATAGAATCACACAATATGTAACGCTTTTGTAATAAGATTCTTTGGCTCTTGATAACGTTTTTGAGGTTCATCTAGATGGTTGGGTATATCAGAAGTTTATTCCATCTTATTGCCAAATAGCATTTAATTGCACAGACATAACAATATGTGTTTATCTAGTTTCCTATGAATGGACATGTGTGCTGTCCACATTTTTTTTTCTATTAGGAGTAAACCTGGAATGAAGACTTACATTCTTTTTTGGGTTTAAATCTACTATATTTCTATTTGTTTCACCTGTTCTTTGCTCCTCTTTACTTATTTCCTTCCTTTTTATATTAATAGAGTACTTTTTTACTATTACATTTAATCTTTCCTATTTTTTGTAATGGTTGCACTGCTTGCAGTATGCATCCTTAAATTATCACAAACTTCAAATGCTATTATTCTAGTTTATGTTTAAATGAAAATCTTTAAAAGAATGTACTTCAATTTTTTCCCTTCCAACATCTGTTTTTATTGTTATACATTTTACATCTATGCATGTTATAAACCCTCAAATTGCTATTTTTCTTTAAATTGTTCATTACTTTTTAATTTAAAAATGAATTGAAATATCTTCTATATTTGCACACACATTTACCATCCATGGCAATTTTTATTTCTTTTTTAAGAATCAGTTTTCCATCTGGTATTATTTTCCTTCTACATTAAGTACTTCCTTTAATACAGTGCAGAGTCACTGGTTAAGTCTCTCAGCTTTTCTCTATCTGAAAAAATCTTTTTATTTTTATTGAATTTATTGGGGTGACATTGTTTAAATAAAACTATGGAGGTTTCAGGTGTACAATTCTATAATACATCATTTATATATTGTATTACATGTTCACCACCAAAGTCAAGGCTCCTTCAATCACCATTTATCTACGCTTTACATCTCCTACCTCCTGCTACCCCCTTTTCCCTTTGGTGAACACCATATTGTTATCTGCATCTATGAGTTGTTGTTTTTTTTGTTTGTTTGTTTTTGTTGGTTTTTTTTTCTTAATCCCTTCACCCTTTTCACCCAGGTCTCCAACCCTCCTCCCTTCTTACAGCTGTCAGTCTGTTCTCTGTGTCTATGAGTTTTTCTTCTATTTCGTTTGTTTATTTTGTTCATTAAATTCCACATATAAGTGAAATCATACGGAATTTGTCATTCTCTGACTGGCTTATTTCACTTAGTATAATACTCTCCAGGCTAAGTAGTATTCCATTGCATAAATGTACCACTGCTTTTTTTTGTTTTAATCCTTACCTGAGGATGAGAGAGAGAGAGAGAGAGAGAGAGAGAGAGAGAGAGAGAGAGAGAGAGAGAGATGGGGGGAGGGGGGAGAAGTTGTTGGTTGTCCCATACCCACCCTGACTGGGGACTCAAAACCACAGCCTTTAGGTTCATGGGACTATGTTTCAATCTCCTGAGCCATTGACCAGGGATGTACCACTGCTTTTTATCTACGCATTTACTGATGGACACTTGGGTTACAATCTTGTTGTAAATAATGCAATGAACATAGGGGTGCATATATTCTTTTGAATTAGGATTTTGGGATCCTTCAGATATATTTGCAGAAGTGGAATTGCTGCGTGATAAGGCAGTTACATTTTTAATTTTTTGAGGAAAGTCTCTATTGTTTTCACAGTGGCTGTACCAATGCATTGCCACCCGATAGTGCACAAGGGTTTCCTTTTCTCCATATCTTCACCAACACTTGTTGTTTGTTGGTTCATTGATGATAGCCATTCTGGCAGAAGTGAGGTGATATTTCATTGTGATTTTAATTTGCATTTCTGATTATTAGTGATGTCGTGCATCTTTTCATATGTCTATTGGCCATCTGTATGTTCTCTTTGGAGAAGTGTCTATTCAGGTACCTTGTCAATTTTTTATTGGATTGTTTGGTTTTTTGGTGTGTTGAGTTGTATAAGTTCTCTATACATTTTAGATATTAACCCCTTATCAGATGTATCATTGGCAAATATGTTCTCCCATTCGGTGGGTTGTCTTTTCATTTTGTTGATGGTTTCCTTTGCTCTGCAAAAACTTTTTAGTATGATGTAGCCTCATTTGTTTTCTTTTGCTTCCTTTGCATGAGTAGATATTTCAGAAAAAAAATACTGCTACGAGAAATGTTCCAAATTTTACTGCCAATGCTTTCTTCTGGGATTTTTCTCCCAGAAGGTACATTTAAGTCTTTAATCCATTTTCAGTTTATTCTTGTGTATGGTGTAAGAAGGTGGTCTAATATCATATTTTTCACATATCTCTCTAATTTTCCCAACACCATTTATTGAATATGCTCTTTTTTACCCATTTTTGCATCCTTGGTTGAATATTAATTGACCATAAAGGCATGAGTTTATTTCTGGGCTCTCTATTCTGTTCTATTGATCTATGTGTCTGTTTTTATGCCAGTATTATGTTGTTTTGATGACTATGGACTTGTAGTATAGTTTGCTGTCAGGTAACGTGATTCCTCCAACTTTGTTCTTCCTTCTCAAGGTTTGTGTGGCTATTCAGGGTCTTTTATAGTTCCATATAAATTTTCAAAATACTTGTTCTAGTTCTGTGAAACATGCCATTGGTATCTTGATAGGAATTGCATTGAATCTATAGAATGCTTTGGGTAGTATGGACATTTTAATAATGTTAATTCTTTCTGTCCACAAACACGGTATATGCATCAGCTTATTTGGATCTTCTTCAATTTCTTTTTTTCAGTGTCTCATAATTTTCTAAATACAGGTATTTTACATCTTTGGAGCTTTGAAGCTTTATGTTCTTATGGCCTTTTGAGGCTTGTTCTTAAGGTTAGTTTGAGTGATTCTAATATGGCCTTATATACCCTAGGGATCAGTTAGCCCTGTTTCTTAATGTGGCCTTTCTGGCATCTGTACTGAATGCTCTGGGTATTTAATAAGGTCTCTCAACTGTTAGAACTCAAATGTCTTCCAGCCCTGTTAAGGTCCAGTAAGTTCTTCAGGTCGCATCCCCCACGGTTGTGTTAGCCTTGCTTCTTTGAGTACTACTTCAAGGATGCACAGCTTTGCATTTAAAGATTCAAGGGGAACCCTAGGCAGATTTTCCAAACTTTCTCTGTTTGGTTTCCTCCTCTGGGACACTCTGCCCTCACATTCCAGTCACTTCTGCTTCCTGGAACTCTAATCCTTATGTTCTAACCTCAACAAGAATACTGTGCTCTGCCTGGGTTACCTCATAATGTATTGGAAGTTCCTCCAGGCAAAGAGCTAAGACAATCCTAGGGATTACCTCATTTGTTTTCCTTCTGTGAGGTATCATCTCCTGTGCTTCCCACTGTGTGATGTCTGAAAACAGTTGTTTTATATATTTTATACAGCTATAGCAATACTGGTATGTCTAGAAGTAATATTCTTATATTATCTAAACTGTCAGCTCAAGGAATAAAAGTCCTGCCCATTTTTTTAAACTTTTTTTTTCTTATTTATTTGAGTGGGCACTTCAAAAATCGAATATTTTGACCTTTGTCTGTTATATTAGCTGCCATTTAAAAATATAATTTGCCTTTATTTTCAATGGTTTTTGTCACCTTTATATTGGTATTTTCTTGGTAATTTCTACCAACTAGAGCTCAAGCATTTATCTAAGTTTTATGGACTTTTTTGGGGGAGGGGGCTTCATTTTTTCTATGTAATTGTTATTCTACTGATATTACTTTTGGTATATACTATAAGATGGTTTTGTAAGTCTTTTATTATATTTTTCTTAAAATTATTTGTAGACAAAGGTGTTTTATAAATAAATATGTTAAATATATATATCTGCAAAATTGTTAAGTACTGTCAATTGTTTTAGAATTAGTGCACATTAGTCTCCTGTCATGGGTTGAAGGTCATTCTTGGTTACTATGAGATCAACGCAAATCATACTGTATGCTTCTAGTTAAAAGATAAAATATGCTGAAAAGCAATAAAAATGGAAATGAGGATATAAAAACAAGCAGTAAGGGTCAAAGCTGCAGCCAAGGTGGGCAGTTCTTTGAGGCAATGGTTAAAATGACCAGACTTGCAGTCAAATATCTACATTTTAATTTTTGATCTATCAGTTACTACCTTTGTGAACTTTAACTCCACTTTCTAGGTTATGGTTAAGGTGAAATCAGACAGTGTAGGTTAAGGAGTTCCTGACACATCAGCACCATGGCCATTATCATTGTGATTATAGTGATGAAAATCAGAAAGATTAAAAAAAAAATGGTCATGCAGTTTGAGTGATATAAGTGGGCAAGGATGAGGGAGTATGGTTTGGCTTTGATATCTTTAAAAAGCAAGTAGAATAGTGTGAATTATTGTGCTTCTAAGCTTGATTTCATGTATATATTAGAGGCCCGGTGCACGAATTTGTGCACAGGTTGGGGCTGTCCAACCCACCTGATTGGGGACAATGGGGCCAGCCGAGGCCGGGGAGGGGCCGTGGGAGGTTGGCCAGCCGGCCCCGCCCCCATTGGACCAGTTGGCCAGCTGCAGTGTGCGTCATAGGGACTGGTCATTCCCATTGTTCCAGTCATTCTGGTCACTTGGCATATATATATATATATATATACTAGAGGCCCGGTGCATGAAATTCGTGCACGGAGGGGGGTTGTCCCTCAGCCCAGCCTGTACCCTCTCCAATATGGGACCCCATTGGGATCGGGCCTAAACAGGCAGTCGGACATCCCTCTCACAATCCAGGACTGCTGGCTTCCAACTGCTTGCCTGCCTGCCTTCCTGATTGCCCCTAACCGCTTCTGCCTGCCAGCCTGATCACCCCCTAACCACTCTGCTGCCAACCTGTTTGCCCCCAACTTCCCTCCTCTGCCGGCCTGGTCACCCCTAACTGCCCTCTCCTGCACGGTTGATCACCTCCAACTGCCCTCCCTTGCAGGTCTGGTCCTTCTCAACTGCCCTCCCTTGCAGGCCGGGTGCCTTCCAACTGCCCTCTCCTGCTGGCCATCTTGTGGTGGCCATTCTGTGTCCACATGGGGGCAGGATCTTTGACCACATGGGGTCAGCTATATTGTGTGTTGCAGTGATGATCAATCTACATATTGCTCTTTTATTAGATAGAATAGAGGCCTGGTACAGGGGTGGGGGCCAGCTGGTTTGCCCTGAAGGGTGTCCCGGATCAGGTGGGGGTTCCCTTGGGGCGTGGGGCGGCCTGAGCAAGGGGCCTGTGGTGGTTTTCAGGCCGGCCACGCCCCCTGGCAACCCAAGCAGAGGCCCTGGTATCTGGAATTTATTTTCCTTCTACAATTGAAACTTTGTAGCCTGGAGCGGAGCCAAGCCTGGGGCTCCCTTCGAGGCCGGCAGCCATTTGTGTTGGGGTTATAATTGAAACTTTGTTGCCTTAAGCGGGTGGGCCCGGCCAGGGTATGCAGAAAGCTTTGCTTCCCCTGTTGCTGGCGGCAACCCTGGCCTGCTCTCTCAAGCTCCATTCTGCCGCCATTTGTTTGAATTTGTTTACCTTCTATAATTGAAACTTTGTAGCTTGAGTGGAGGCTTAGGCCTGGCTAGGGCAGGCGGAAAGCTTGGCTTCCTCTGTTACCTAGGAAACCTTGCTCTCTGTGGCTGTAGCCATCTTGGTTTGGGTTAATTTGCATGCTCGCTCTGATTGGATGGTGGGCGTGGCTTGTGGTATGTCAGAGGTATGGTCAATTTGCATATTTGTCTATTATTAGGTAGGATATATATATGCCATTATTAAGTGGTTTCCTTGCATCCGTCTCTTTCTGCTTATTGTTAGCATGAGTTACCATACAGGGGTGTGCAAAAGTAGCTTTACAGTTTTATGTAAAAGAAAGTTTATTGTATTATTAGTTGTTGTATTATTTATTTGTGTTACGACTGTAAGCTGATTTCAGTTCCTGATTTTTGTACAGATTCCTTAAGCATTAAAGCATTGAAGGGGATGAAGGGCTGGGATAAACAGAGGCTAGCATGTTTACAGACTTTCCATATCTAGGGGGAATAAGTGCTCTGTCCAGTTTATCTGTTCTTCATGGACAAACGTGCCAACCACATCAGACAAAATTGGCTCTTTTCTCCTTTGCTCAATGGAAGTTTGTAGTGAAAATGCACTGTAATAGGAGTAACAATTACTGCATTGAAATTCCCTTTTCTCCACTGTTAAGTTGTGTGTTTTGGGGAAGGTCCCTTCTCCTCTTTGGCTTCTATTTTGGTGTTTGGTTTAAGGGCCAGAAAAAGTCCTGCATGTGTGTTAGAGTTCATTTACTACCTTTTAAATCAAATCCTTATTGAGTGATTTCTGTGTGTTAGACGCTGCGTCTGGTACTAGGGACACAGAACCTGTCCTTGTCTTTACCCTCAAAGTACTTGTTTAGAAGCATAGACAGAATTCAACAAGTGAGCGTGAGGATGATGAGTGCTGCAAAGGAAAGTGCAAGGTGCTGTGGGTGGTACACAGTGTGGGCCAGGGATCAGCAAATGTTTCTGTAGTGGGACAGAAAGTAAATATTTAGGCTTTGTGGGCCAGTGGGCAAAATGGAGCACCTGCTCTTGCCAAAGAGCCAATAGTCTTTTTCACATTTCACATTTAAAAATAAAAACCACACTTAGGTCACATGGACTTTACAAAAACAGGTGGTAGCTGTGGTCTGCTTACCCTTAATTATGCCAAGTATATAATGCATGATAAAGTCTGCTGGATACTACCTCTACCCAGGTGCTGTGAATGGTTCCTATTCTTTTAAAGGATCTCTGAGAGGGATAGCTCCCTGTCTCTGTTTCCACTTATCTCTTTTATCTCTCTCTCTCTATATATTTTTTATCCTATCCTATAAACTTAAAAAATGTAAATGGCATGTGTGTTTACCAATACCTTTTTTGATATTTTAATTTGGCTGCCCTTGTGTCTTTTCTGAGAGCAGATTTAACCCTTTAATTATTTAATTTTAAAAAATCTTCACCCCAGGACATGCTTTGATATTTCTTTTACAGCAAGAGGAGGGGAGAGAGAGAAAGAAACATTGATGTGAGAGAGAAACATCAACCAGTTGCCTCCCATAAGCACCCTGACCAGGGATGGAACCCACAACCTTTTGGTGTGTGGGATAGTGCTCCAACCAACTGAGCTACCTGACCAGGGCCTTTAATTAATTTTCATACAAAGTTCTGGCACCTTTTGTGGAAGTTACTGCGTTGTGTAGATTCCATGGCAGTAGCTGGTTAATCCATCACTATGATGTGTTGTATCTATTGAGGCAGCAAGAGAGGGCCATTGAGGTTGGGTGCTGAGGGAGCAGACAGGGAAGAGAAAAGAACAATTAAAAGGTCTAGCTGTCCCAGAGCAAAATTAATAAACATGTTAGTTTTGACTCTCCATTGTAACTCAGGTTAAAACAAATCTATTTGTATTTAATAAATCAAATGCATAATATCCTGTATGAACACACTAAGTTATTCGAATGGGCCCCAAAAGGGGATTCAAATTTAATTAGAAAAAAATAGAACATTTATTACCTTTTAAAACTTATAATATTAATGATATTGAAGAATACTGGATTTTTAATGATACTTTTAAGATCCCTAAAACACTTAAAATATTCGGAATTTGATGTATTCTATTATAAGCCTATCCTAAGGTTTACTTCAAATATTCCTATAGATATCTCTAAATATTTTTTTTGCAGTTACACCAAGAAGTGGAAAAGAATAAAAAAATTCAAATGTATTCAAGTTGACTTTATCAAATATTTTCTTTATTCCTCTTTCTTTCTCCCTTGCTCACTCTCTCTCTCTCTCTCTTTCTTTTACTTTTCTCATTTCCCCTAATTGTCTCCGTGTCTTGACTTTATCTGATCATATTTTATTTAAACTGAGAGAAAAAAAAAAACCATGACTGGGGAAAATGCCAAAGATCTAATCAAGGAATTGTCAATAATAACCATGTGACTCAAGCCATAAATCACTTAGGATTAAGCATTGCCCTTCATCTGGGTATGAAATTTCCAATGTCAGTTATTTGTTATCTGCCAATGGAGATTAAAATGTCTCCTTCCCAGGAGATCTTTCAGAAGTGGATGGATCCCCACTGTCAGGGCAGCTGGGAAGCTGCCTGCTAAGACAGTCAAGTAGAGCCAATGACATTGCTGGGTCCTTTTCATCCCTAAAATCTTGCATCCATTTCTACATAACATCCAGTTAGAGAGGGAAGGTTGATTAAGCCATTATGTTTTGTATATAAAGCACAATGCATTTTAACAGATTAGAGGAATAATTGAGACTAATGATCTTTATGTACATATGAGATATATATGTATATATAAAATTCTGTGTATTTTTGCCATCTGGATGTATTTGTTTAACAGAGTGAACAAGGCCTTTTTATTAAATTCCTGCAATTAAAATAATAATAGGTAATATTTGCTGAACATTTGCTCACTTGATTTGTCATAGTCACCTCATGAAGTAAGAAATTCATTCTCTTCTTTTACAGGAGAATTTCTCAGTCATAGAGAAGTTAAGTTGTCAGCCCAAAGCCACATCCTTTGTTAGTGGGAGGGCCAGGATTTGAAACAAAGCTTTTGCCCTTAAGCACTATACCATCCTTTCTTCATCACGTTTTCATAACTTGTAGTCCTGTGTTTCTTTGTGTATATTTTTTAATGTCCATTTCCTCCCATGACTGTGTTCATGAGCACAGGATTGCGTGTTCACTGAGGCATTCCCTCGAATGGTCTTGGCACACAGTGGGAAAGAATAAGTAAACATCCGTTGGAAATGAATGAACAATATTCTACAGGCATGATGTTGTATAGCAATAGCACCAAAGATAATATTTGTATCTTGTTTTGTAGATTATAAAGCTTTTTTAAAAATATACATTTTTATTGATTTCAGAGAGGAAGGGAGAGGGAGAGAGAAACATCAATGATGAGAGAATCATCCATTGATCAGCTGCCTCCTGCATATCCCACACTGGGGATCAAGCCCATAACCCAGGCATGTGCCCTGACTGGAAATTGAACCATGACCTCCTGGTTTATAGGTCGATGCTCAACCACTGAGCCAGACCAGCCGGGCATAACGCATTTTTATTGGTTACACAGGATCTACTCCCTTTGTAGCACCAGAGAGTGGCTGACAGAACTTTGGAGTATTTCATTGACCCAATAATGCTGGCTTTCACCATGAGTACCCGTTTTGCCCCATCTATAGGATAACTGTCAGAATGAGATATCCACAGGGGTTTTCCACGGGAGTCTCATACCACCCCCTCCCAATTCCTTGCTGTTTTGATGGAATTCTTCTTTATTCCCTAATGAGAAACAGAAGCAATTGTTTGTTTCCTTTTGAGGGATATCTAAAACTTTTCTTCTTCCCCCCCACCGCGTAATTTTTAACCTGTCCTAATGATCATAATAGTCCACATATTGCTTATTGATCATTCTCAACATTTTACAGGTATTAGCTTATTTAATTCTCACATGAACCTGATAAAACAGATATTATTGTTATCCCCAATTTTTAGATATAGACACAGGTCCAAAGAAAGTTTAAGCAACATGTTAGGATCAAGCTCCTCGTAAGTAGTGTGCAATCTTTTATGACTCCTGGTCAATATTTATTGTGTTGAGTCTATCCTCTGCTAAATGGTTTACATTGTTTCTTTAAGACATCCCCCCGCCCCCGCCACACACACACAAAATGTTAGCAAAGTCCAAGTTACTATTTTCCACATTTTGAACAGGAGGAAACTAAGACTCAGAGATTAAACCAATATGTCCAAGTTCACATAACTAGTCAGATCAGTTTACATGGCTAATCGGAAGCAAGCCCGAAGGCAGAATTGATAGACTCAAAGCCTCCCACTCTGGAGCACAGTGTGCTTCAGTTCTGACGGACTAGCAGCTCTTACCACAGCTCATCCCAAGTCTGTTTCAGTGTTCGTCATATGCAAAATCAACTGGCATTGCCATACATCAGTTAATGCACATTATTTAATACATTAAAAAAACCCTTCTACATTCTTTAGATAATACCTAAGAGTATTATAAGAACTAAGATTGTGATGTCAAAGCCCCACTTTCTTATAAACTTCTGAGGTTATGACATAAACTTGCCCTTGAGTATTAACTACAACCTTTGTGTGTATGGTGAGTAATAGTAACACTCCATAATTGTGTAGCACTTACAGAAACACATTCATTTAGTGTTTTCTATATGCCAGGCTCTGTGCTGAGCCCTTTGACATATATTATCTGATTGAATCTCTTAGTAACTGTATGGTGCAAGTTTATCACCTTTTGTACACCTGAGCCATTTGAAGTTGGTAGAGGCCCATGACTTGCTCAAGCCGCAGTCAATAAAGAAGGTTAGGTTTCATTCCCAGGACTATTATACTCAGAATTTAGGATCTTCCACCTTGTTTTTTTTTTAATCAAGTTTTGCTTGATTCTATCAAAATTTTTCAAAACAAATAAATAAGAGTTTGATTTACTCAGGTCACATAGTGAGTAACAGGCAGAGGCAGCACCAGAATTCAGACCTTTTCCTGCTAATCTGTTGCTTTTGGCACTACACTTCCTGTGCCTCGTACATATACACATAATATGCACACATAAAATTCTTTGTACTCATGATACTTCTTTTTCGTTTTATTATCTGTTTTTCATTGCTATACTCCAATGGCCCTTTAAAACTTCTAATTACTGAAGTTATTACATTCGAGGATTAGAGCAAGAACAAGTTAAACTCTAAAAATAACAGCAAATAAAAGGTATTCCCTTTGAAGATCTTATTGAGATGCCGAGAGGGTAATACTTAAATAAAGGGATAACTGGGTTTAAATTTGAGACCAATTTTGCATGTGAAAACTCAGCAAGTATTATGCTCAGTTAAACAATATGTGATCATTAGAATAAATGATGTTTTGAGAAGGAACTCTCCTTTAAGTTATTTCAATGCAAAGAATTCTTGATGCAAGCTGATACTAGGCAGGTGGCGAGGCTCTTCTCAGGGAAAAAACAATTTTCAAGGTACTTGGCTTAGGACCACTGAGTACAATATTTCCTAAAAATAGACCTGCATTGGAGAGGCCAGGAAGTGCTTATCAGTCTATATCATTTATATCAGAATAGAGTAAAGGTTATTCTCATTTTGTTTTTTCCCTATGATCAAAATAACAAAAATAAAATCTGTATAACTCCATCACACTTGATGTGTCATTATATTAATTGGGATAGAAAGACTGTGCCATTCTGATAGTAAACCCCAGAATCTCAGTAGCATATGCTATAAAAGTTTTCCTTGCTCATATACAGTCTGATGAGCATTGGGTTGCCCTCCTCCATCTGATGATTATACCATGTGTCCCATTTGGCTTTTAACATCATTATTGCAGCAGAAAGGAGGGATAGACAAGACACAACAAATCATGGCACGTGTTATTTCTGCTCACAGCTAATTGGCTAAACCAAGTAACATGACCCGAGCCAGTTGCAAGGGAGGCTGAGGAATGTAGAAGAGCAAATGGTTATTTGGTCAATGATGCCTCTGACCCATTAACTCTGATTCATTTCCTCAGTCCTGCTACCCTGCTCTTTTCCCTCCCTCTTTTCATTCTTCTCGTCCTCTCTTTCTTCCAGTGCTGCTCCTCCATTGTCGTATTTTGTTTTCCCTTCATTCAGCCACTATCTAACAAAGTTTATATCTAAAGTACAAGGCTAAGAGGGAATGACTTCTAAGTTATGTGCCCTAGATGCTTCTCTTGCGTCTCCCTTGTCCCAGCCCAGCCACTCTGTGCTAGGTGGTTTCTAAGTTGAGGAACATACAAGAATCAAACATGATTTCTAAACTCTGGTTTTTCACAGTCTTTGAGAGAGATTTGATGTGTAGACAATGCAGTCTGAAACAGACAAACACATGTCATATAATTTGTACAGGTAATGTGCTGTGGGACTTGATTCACTCAGCAGCATTTGCTGAATGCTCATCAGAGCACTTTGATTGACCGCATGTTAAGGAAGTGAAATAAATGTAATCCTCCTGTGTGAAAGGACAATCACAATTGAAAAAAAAAAGACAAAATTTATGTGGTTGCCTTATGCACAGTGCTAGCAAACAAATATAGCTACTTCTCTACCTCACTTCTCAATTTCTCTTTCTTGTTTTCACTAAATTGGGCCATCACCCTCCCTTTTTTTCCCCATAAACTTAAGCTAATATAACTTTTACTCCTGTTTTGATTTTAATATGTGTGTGGTTATCCCTGTATTGGGCATTTATTGATATAAAAGATATATATGTCATTTAAAAAAACACACACCAAACTCATGATTTTGAACAAGACCAGTCTAATTTGTATACCCCCAGCAATTAGCTAAGACATAATGCCGCGTGTTGATATATTTATATTGGGATAGAGGTCAGTAAAAGGAGAGTCACACCATAAGCTTCCAGAATTACAAAATAAACTATTGACTACGGGAATCCTGTTTTTCCGCTATAGTTTCCTAGCATCTCTAAACAGCACAAATACAGGTCTAGTGTATTCTGTACAAATTTTTGAATTCTCACCAGTGGGTTTGTGGGAGGCAAAGGGGAGTCTTATTTCAAGTGGGAAACTCAGGCATTTGTAAATAAGGCCCCATGATGGCAATTCAGACGAAGTAATTAGTGTTTATGACTGTGGGAGTCTGGAGTGTATGTGAGGAATAGTATTAATTGGGCGTGAATTGATACTGGAGGGTAAGGAAATATAATTTCTCCAGCTAAGTACACATGGCCAGTGGCTGAATCTATTCCTCTGACCAAGCCATTTATTAAGTCCTTATTTGCACCTCACACTATGCTAAATGCAGAGCCAACCAGCTCTTAGAACCCCCACTCTTGTGTTTAAAGGTAAACCTAGGTATGTTAAGATTTACTAGAGTTTTTTGGGCAAGCATCTATTCGAATGGAGCAGCATTCCCAAAGCAGGAGCTAAGGGAAGTCTTCTTTAGAGCAGACATGGAAATAAAGCAAGGAAATTATTTGATTGGCTATAGCTCCAGTGCTTGCTTTATTTGGGAAAGCCTAGTTGGTTGACTGTTTGTGTTTGGTTGTTCTTAAGTTTCAATTTCTGAATCTTAAGGCATTTATAGTAATTGACTCTGGCTTAAGTTTTCATTTGCCTATGTAGGCAGCAGATGCATTAGAATCACCTCAGTCTAATGGTGTCCTGGTTTAATTACTTTAACACTTGACATGTATAACTTATGCAGGTTTGGAGGAAAAAAAGCAAGCAAACTTCACATGGAGTTAAGAGCTTCAAATAAAAAAACTTGCATATTTAATAATATTCTTTTCTTAAGAATAAACCAATTGGATCTCATTTTCCCTATTTATATTTTCCAACATAGTTAGGGGTCCATGTGTATTTGTTTATGTACAGGATGCCCCCCCCCAAAAAAAATGTATACATACTTTAAAAGTTGATAACTCAATTTTGAAAATGAAATGAATTTTAATGAACACTGCCTTTATAATTATTTAAAGTGTGGGTATACATATTTGGAGCACCCTATATATACTAGTAAATGGTCAAAATGTGGAATTGACTCAAACTCTGATATTTACTTCCAAACTCTACTCTCACTACCCTAAGAGATATGTGTACAGCAGTACCATGGACTCAAACTTCTGTGATGTCAAGGCCAACTCTAAACTGTTGTTCTTATTGGAACCTGAGTACCTGCAGAAAGTTAGGTGAGAGTTGGTGTATAAAAGCATCATTTGAATAAGAGAGCCCTCACTTCTGGTTGGATTCAGTAAGGATAACTTCTCAGGGCAATCCCATAAGGAAAGATACCAAAACTTTGTTGAGCACCTGTCATGTCCCAGCCTCTTTACAAAATCCTAAGGAAGATCCTTTCCTTCATTTTAAAATGTGTATACTAGCACTCATTCATTCATTCACTCACTCATCCCTTCTTTTGTTTATTTTAGGCAGTAGAAAGATTCAAGTAATAGTATGTATGTGAAGAGGTTGGCACTGTGTCTGGCACAGAGCACATTGTTAGTTATCCTTCTCTTCTTTTAGTCAGCTGTTGTTACCTTTCTCATCTTTCCCTTGTTATATTCCGAACCCACCAGAGATGTCTGCTGTGATTTTATGTCCATATATAGATCAGATGCACAAAAGCTTGTGAGATGTTCTTGGTCAGAATTATTTTCAGGCAGTTCATCAATGAGGCCATGTTCCTCTTCATTAGTCTCCTCCTTTTGATATTATTGAATGGGAATTTCCCCACAACCATAGCCCAGACCCCTAATACCTGTCATTGGGACTACTGATTATCCTCACAAGTCTAACAGCTTTCAAGTTTGTTTCTTGCAATTCATCTTCCTCTTTGCTCCAAGAGAGATCTCTCCAAAACAGAAAGTTGACTCTGTATTCTCTTGTTTAATCCCTGTAATTGCCTGGAATTTCCTGCATATAAAGCCCAGACCCTCCAGCATGAGATATAAGATTCCCCATAAGCAGACCCCTGGCTTCCTCTTGAGACCAGTAGAGTTCAGCTGCTCCTATGGAGGATGCATTTCCACATGCATGAGTGACCTTGTTCTACAACTTCGTACTTTTGCTTGTGCCGGTCCTTCTGTTTTGCACCTCCTCTTTTTTCCTTATCTAGCCAACTCTGCTCATTCTTTCAAAATAGCTTATGCTTCACTTCTTCCTGGCAGCCTTAGGAAAGCTTAGAAACCTTTCCTTAATGATTTCTTATCACTCTGTGTGCAATTATTAGGAATTTAGGATTATATATTCAAATCACCTATCCATGAGTACCTGTTGCTCTCACACTAGTCTAGCCCACAGGTCAGTAAACATTATCTGTGAGGAGCCAGGTAGTAAATATGGGATATATGGCCTCTGTCACTTACTCAACTCTGCCATGGTAGAACAAGAGCAGCCAAAGACAATACATAATAAGCTAGACTATGTTCCTATAAAACTTTATTTATAAAAATAGATGGCCGGCCAGATTTGGCCTATGGGTTATAGTTTGTCAACTCTTGATCATGATAATCATGTCTAGCTTGGTGCCTGGGATAGAAGGGTTGCTCAATAAATGTTAATTGAACTGGGCATGTGTTAGCCCCTCTAAAAAATCACATGCCCAGGGTTTATTCTTGTTTTTATTTGAAGTACAATCAGGTGACTGTTAAACATTTTAAATTTTGTATATAGCAGGTGTCCCTCATTTGAGGACCAGAAGTGAGTCAGTACTTGCTAACTTATCAGGTCACACTCTAACAAGGAGATCCCCGCAGTCTGCCTGAGCATTTAAGGCCTCTTGCTAATTTTCTCAGGTATCCCATTGCCCTCAGGTCTTTCAGCTCTCCTTGAAACCAGCCACAGCACTGTCTGTGACCTGTTTATTGAAAGCTGTGTAACTAAGTACAGTAATAGAATTTTCCAATCAATACCCAATTGTAGCAGGAGCCAGTGGAGAGATTTCAGGGCAGCTGTAGCATGCTGAGATAACTTGGTGTCACTAACAAATCAGACAGTAGAGAAAAGTATTAATTGAGTTCCATCAATCACACATGTGGGCATCGGGCCTGAAATTTGTCCTAGAAGCAGTAGTATTGCATGATGTGTATTTGGTTGTGTAAACCCAGACAGCAAACTCATCTGAAATCTGCTGAATGGCACTCAGCTAGTCTAAGTCTCTCATAACAGCTTTCTTTTATTCCCCATTTAAAAATTCAACAGTCTTCTCTATGTGCATAACATAAAGAAAAACAAAACAAAACAAAACAAAAAATAACAACAACAGTGGCACCTGGTAGTAATTCTGAGCTGGTTGATTCCCAGAGAGAATATAGCCTAAAAGAGAATTGGAAGTCAAAAGACCCCAAATCCAAATTTCACGTGTTCCACATACTAACTGTGTGTTTTGAGTGTGAGTAAAGTTGCATCAGATCAGGACTTTTCCATCTTTACAATGGGGGTAACACCTGACTGCCTCATCATGGTGTTTCAGTGAATTTCTAGCAGTTTTTGGCTGTTAAAATGCCATGCATTGATAGTTGTTGTGTTATGAACACCTCAATTATTCTGCTTCTCCAGGGAACGATGTGTCAACCCTAAGTGAATTTTCCTTGTAATTTAATTCGTTAAGTGCCACAAGTTTAATTTTAACATTTTTTATGGAAGCATTTCTCAAAGACTACACAATGCACTGACTGCTTTATTAAGCAAATAATCGATGCAGATTTAACCCATTTGTTGTTCAGCGTTAACATGGGGAGTTCTGTGTCAGTTATCGGTGCTGTAATTGTAGGTACACAGGCTATAGGACTTACCTGTGATTGGGCATTTGCTTCCTAAGTAGCTTGGATTTTGCATTCTGGAAAATTACAATTGGCCACTTTGTTAATTTATGTGATTTGCCTCTTTTCCACAAAGGCAAAGTGCAGACTTGGAGAATTACTAAAATATTGCTATAGTTGAAAGGAACATTCAACACCATTGAGTTCAATATCATCTTTTAAAATTTTATTTTATTTTATTGTTGATAGTATGACAGATGTCCCCCAATTCCCCACCCCCCTTTACCCACCTCCTCCCAACCCTGCCACACACCAAGTCTTCACCACACTATTGTCTGTGTCCATTTGTTATGCATACAAAAGTTCTTTAATTAATCTTTTCCTTCTCCCCCTCTATTTCATCTTTGAAAGAAGTAAAATGAGAGCCCCAAAGTTTAATGACTTGCTCATGATCACACAGAATTTGAGTGCCAAAGCTTACACCCAATCCAGGATCTCTTGATGACAATAACAATAATGGACATTTGCACACAGCTTTGCAGTTTTCAAAGCATTGGAAGGCCTTTTATGGGGATGGTTTGGTGGTCACTTAACCTCTATACGTTTCAGTTTCCTCATCTGCAACATGGAACAAAATAGAAATAATCAACTGTTAAGCTAGTTGTGGAGATTCTATGCCCAATTTGTGCCAAGTGCTTAACACAGTCTTTGGTGAAAATTAAGTGCTCCATGAATGTCAGCCATGCTGCCGCGGCTGACACTATGATATCTTGGAGAGACAAGTGCTGTGAAGAAGCACAAAGCAGGAGAGAGGCAGGGGGAGTGGCACAGTACAGTGGTGCCATTTGGGAAGTTATCAGTTGTAGAAGGTATTTCTGAGGAGGTAGCATTTGAGTGGGGGATCAAAATGAAGGGAAGGTGTGAGTCATGTGAACAACCTGAAAGAGCATATTCTAGGCAAAGGGCACAACAAATGGCAAAGCCCTAAAGTGGGAAAGAATTGTCTTGTTTAAGAAACAGAATCATAAGAAGATATTAATCAGAGGTGCCATTTCCCTGAAGATAGTCACTTTTAACTTTCAACATTATTATAGACACATAAGACATTAAGCACTGAGTCCATTGTTGTGAACAAGAAGTGTCTATTGATTGAATTTCCCTTCTTGAAAGTTTAGAGCTGAGCCAAGCACAGGATTTTGCAGGAAGAGCGCTGGAAGCCAGAGATAGAGTACTGACTAAGTGCTTTACACTGACAGGGGTATGTGGAACCCCTGGAATGAGACGTGTCTGGAAGAAGGGTCCTGGTTTGACCTGAGATAATTGGTTCAGGATAAGGTTAAGCTCTTAAGAGCTGGAAAGAGAGTGGAGGGAAGTCTTATAACCCAAGGAGGAAGAGCCAACAGTGATGTGGCTGAGCAAGGAGTTTCAGAATGATCCTCTATGGCTGGGAATGCAGAAGCAGGTAAAGTATTGCTGTGCAACTTGGGTTGAAATGCTTTCTAGGATATGTATTATTTTCCTGTTTAATATAAGGTCTTTTTTCTTAGATAGAATCATTTAGATCACATTAAGAGGTAGAAACATGATCGAGCTATTTCCCAAAGCCTTGTTTTATTTTTTCAGTACGATGAAGACTTTGAGCATGGGATGAATTGCAAAAATAGGACAGAACATGTTAGATCGAATAATGTTCTTTGTATTTGTCATCCTTTCATTCAGTTGTTGTCCATTTATCTAATGTGTACCAGGCCCTGGGCTGGATACTGGATGAAATACAGAAATGAGCATTCCCGGATCTTGCTCTTTCATAAGCTTGTTTAGCAATCATGATATATAAACCAACAATTTCAAAAATATGTGGCAGGCACACCACCACTCAAGAGCTATGTAAATTTAAGAAGGTAGTTGTCATCTTAAAGCCTCTATTACCTTAAGTTGAAATAAAAATGGCACCTATCTTATAGTATTTTGGAGAGGGATTAAAAGAGATAAACAGTATTAAGAGCTTAATGCACTATCTGCATATAGTAACTGTAAATATAGTGCAGTGGTTTTTTCTAGGGCCTGTGATTACAGCAAAGGTTTGAGATAACAAGGAAGAAGAAATATCTTATTTTCTTGAGGCCTGGGAAAATCCCCATAGAAGGGATGCCATTTGCACTAGGTCTTGAAGGATGAATGGCTAAGTGGAAAATAACATTACAGGTTGGAAAATCATGCAAAATACTATGAAGTGTTCTAGGGGTGATATGTATGTTGAGAAATATTGAGAGAAACTTTACGGAAGTATTTACGGCTCTTTGTGGCATTCCAAGGAAAACTTCTTTAAGTGGTGATGAGATGGAGAGAAGAGGCCTAAAGGACATCTGTATTTGAGCATAGAATTTTGGAGGATGATTCCATATTATACCTCCAACTCTTAGATAAATGTTAAGAGAACAAAGAGGAACAAATTATTTTTTGCTTTGAAAGCAGGAGGTATACATGTGATGGTTTAGATGACTGTGAGATGATATTTACCACTCATCAGTGATGTTATTTTATAGAAGCTGACAATGTTACAATGCCTGAGAATAGTCAAGCTGTTCATTGTCTGTGTGGTTCCAGGAAAATGTAATTCACCAGCACCTGGCTGAGTCTATTTGGCATGTACTGGAAGCATCTACCTCAGTTTTATCAACATGAAAAACTATTCAGAAATGTACCACATTAAGAAAAGAGGTTGCTGAAAACTCTCCAAAAATGGTTTTGGTGTTTAATCGTGTTCCATTTATTTATTTATTTATTTATTTATTTATTTATTTATTTTTATGTCCACAGGCTTTGTCTTACTCTGAAATGCCTTTCTTTGGGGGAAAAGAAAAAACAAACAAACATAGAACTTAGTCTACTGTATTTCTTTAGTAAAATGTTACCCTTTTTATTTAGCAATGAACTAACTGTACTGATTGATTTTGATCATTTAAGTTTTGGAATGTATGTTAGATTGTCTTTGATGATAGTGTTACCTTTTTATGTTTTCTACTTGTGTATTATTATATTACAGTTTAGCTTCATACTTTATTGTAATGAATATCATCCGAGTCCCTAGCTTGGTCAATGTGTTGTCAGTATGGTTCTATTTGATTATAGTAAAGCCCTATGAAAGCAATAAAATGAACATGAATTGATTTGGATTTTCATTATACATTCACAATCTCCTAGATTATAATCATTACCATTTACTATGCAGCTCTTGAAATAAGTAAAGACTTAGTCCTTTCATCAACTGGCTTGACGCAGCCAGCAGATTTTATAAATCTGGTAGATAGGGGTATTTTTGTAGTCATACCCAGGAGGTTGCTACTGTGAGCTCAGGGAACGCCTGGTCTGAGAGACCATATCACCCGCTACCCTCTCTTTTCATGTGTTCTTCCCATCTTCGTGTTGATAAATGTCATCCTTCTTCAACTCCCTGCTTCTAATCTTTGACATGACTCCTGTTGCTGGATGCTGATCTCTACCTCTCTCACGTCCCTTTCTTTTCTGACTACTCTTCTCAAGTTCTCAGCTTTTATATCTAGTGGTCATCAAGCAATTTTACTCCGAATTTCCTAACACAATCAAAACACACTTTGGTTAATAATTCCATTCACTTATTCTGGCTACCTAGATGTTTTCTCCTGTGTTCACTGCTTTGACATGGTTTCTCCACTCCAGTAATTTCCTGGGTGTGGTATCATTGGATGTGGTATCATTCTGGATGTTGAAGGTTCCTGATTCTATTCTTGAAAACAGCAAATAGAAAAAGCAGCACTATGAATGGCTAATGAAAGAAGGAGGAAATAATTTAGAGAGGTAGACTTTATTTACCAACTTAAAACCACTAATGTTGAACAAAGCCTTTGTTGTTATGGTTAAGAACTCTTGTTTTCCTTTGCCCAGTGCATATATAATTTCATTTATACTGCATTTTCTGTTATATTGGAGAAGAAATGGAAGCCAAAGCATCTGTAAAAGTCCAGTGTTTCATGCCAACACCTGAGTGTCTTCTCTCATGATAATAGGGAACTTAAATTACTTGGTGAGAGTCAGCTAAATCTTTTGCTGGTTTAGCAAGTCTTCTTTATTATCTGTAATTAATTTACTCAGTAAGGATTTATTGATTATGTATTGTGCCGGGAAGTGTGTATGGGATGAGATAGGGTGATAAAAAACATGGTCTGTCTGCTTGAGAAGCTCAAACTTATTACGTCAAACAGATCAGTAAGAAGGCAATTAGAAGACTGGATGGTAAGTGCTATGAAGAAGTGTGCCAAAGGAGTTAGACCTAACAAGTGTCAATGCCTATAGAGAATTTGTATCAGCGTTTATTTGAGCCAAAACTGATGACAGTTGCCGGGAAGCAAGATCTTAAATGCTTTGGAGAATACCAGTTTTGCAGTTTTCTCTTGTGCATTTGGAATGAAGGAGGGAATGTAAGGAATATTACATAAAGGTGAGAGAAATTAAGGCAGGGATTGGATTATAGGATAATTACAATGTGTGCTTTTGAAGGTTGTTACACCTTCAAGGGGTATTATTTTTGGCATTGCAAAGGTATGTTAGCCTAGATGCACAAGAACAACGTACAGGGCTGTCTTAAAAACCTTTTCACTAGCCCTAGCTGATTTGGCCTGTGGACTGAAGGGTCCCAGTTTCGATTCCAGCCAAGGGCACATGCCTGGGTTCCGGGCTGAATCCCCAGTAGGGGGTGTGCAGGAGGTAGCCAATCAATGATTCTCTCTCATCATTGATGTTTCTATCTCTCTATCCCTCTCCCTTCCTTTCTAAAATCAATAAAAATATATTAAAAAACAAACAAACAAACAACAAAAAAAACCTTTTACTTAATATTACCTACCAGGAACTTCCAAGTCAGGAATTTAGGATTTATTACAGCACCCCTCTTTCGTCCACAAGATGAATAAAAAAGGGATCCTGTAGAGAGTTGAATAGTGGCCCCCAAAATATCCAAGACCTAACCCCAGTACCTGTGACTGTGACCTTATTTGGAATAGGGTCTTCGAAGATCTAGTTAAGGATCTTGAAGTGATAGCAGCAACCTAGATTTACCATGAGCCCTACACCAAGTGGCAGGTGTCATTAAAAGAAAAATGAGAGGGAGATTTGACATGGAGACACACAGGGAAGGTAATATGAGGATGAAAGTAGAGATTGGACTTAGGAAGCTACAAGCCAAGGAATGCCAAGCATCCCTAGCAGCCACTGCGAGCTAGGAGGGAGGCCTGGAACACATTCTTTCTCAGAGTCTGCAGAGGAACCAACCCTGCCAACAACCTGACTGCGGACTGTGAGAGCATAATTTCACTTGTTTTAAGTCATCAAGCCTGTGGCAATTTGCTGTGGCAGCCCTGAGAAACTGAGACAGGCTTTTAACTTAGACTGGAGGCCTGGGGTTGGGAAGGGTCATCCATTATAAAATGCCTCCCAGTTCAGGAGATATTTCAGCTGAGATTTGGAGGCCAAGTAGAACTTACTCTATTTATCAATTGGAAGAATATTACAGGCAGAGAAAATACATATAAATGTAGCTCATATTATTGTCAGAAGGAAAAAAAAAAATTCGCCTCCTTGGTTCCTAATTCTATAGAAGGCAATTGACACCCTGTTTGCCTAGCATGCCTCCTCTTGACAAAGATTTCACCTCTTCTAGCATGCAGTCTGTTGGGTCTGTAGATACTGGAAGCATCAGTGACTTCTCTCACCTCTCCACTTCTGTATCACTGGTTGGGGTGGACCTCACTTGAATTATTATAAATTTTTTTTTTCCTAACTGGTACTTTCATTACTGTCTGTCCACCCCATGCTGTATTTTCTACCACATAGCAGCCAGAAAGATCCTGTTAAAACCTCAGTGACTTTATGTCACTCTTTAGAACAAAACATTCCAGTGGTTCTTAATTTCTTTCAGAGCAAAAACATACACAAATCCATTAAGTCCCCTTAAGACCACAGAACTGACCTCCCATGAGCTCTCTGTTGCCATTTCTATGACTCAGCTCTTGGCTCACCTGGCCTCCTTGCAATTCCTGGATACAGTAGGTGTAGTCCCATGTTCCCTTTGCCTAGACACTCATCACTCCAGTACCTGCCTGCTCTGCACTCTGTCACCATTTTTGTTTCTGTGCAAATGCCAATTTATGAGGCCTTCCAAGGACTACCCTAAATAAATAGTAACTCCTCTCCAAACACTTCTTATCTCCTAGCTGGTTTCGTTTGCCCCATAGCACTTATTGTTATCTGATTTTTTTGTGTCCTTTTGCTTATTGTTTGTTTTCCTTCCCCAAAAGATAAGCTTCATAAGATCAAGGCCATTGTATGCTCTGATCATTGCTGTATGTTAACTACTTAGCAGAGTGCTTGATGCATTGCAGAATTTCAGTTGATAGTTTTTTGATATGTTAACTGTACAGCAGAGCACTGAGTGCATAGTAGAATTTCAATTGATAGATCAATGGATGAACAATTCTTAGATTTGTCTTAACTGAGAACTTTATAAAAGAAATGAAAATGTTTGATGAGAACAGCTGAACTCATGCTTTATTGTAATACTAAATAAATTTTAAGTGTGGCATTATAGAACACAGATTTCTAAGGCGTGCAGTGGATTCTGATATTGATCTCACATGCCTTTGCACTAAAATAATAAGTGAGCAAGTAAAAAATTGAGGATGACCCTTAATCAGTGTGGCTTTAATAGTAGATTTGGTCCATTCCGGATCCTGTTCAATGGTATTCTGACTCCTCACAGGCTAGTTTTTATTGCAAAGTACTCCCCCTTCCCCCCTTGAGTTTCTTCTTCTTACTCTTAAACAAGGAAAGAACAGAGTCCTAGAGGCCAAATGTTATTCAATGATTTCTATGGGAGGCTTTGCTCTTCTCTTCTGTTTACTCGGAAAATGCTGGCTGGGGCTGTGCGGTGCCCCTTCTTTCCGTCCCTCTCCCCTGGGTACTCTGCACCTGACTTTTCTCGGCTGGAATCAGTGCACTGATCAGATTCAGCGTTCTATGCACACTGTGCATAGGGGGAACATCTTTTAAAGTTCTCTCCTTGAACAGCTCCCCAGCCGGGCAGGAAGGTGGACATCACAAAAATTCCTGCATAGCATTCTCAGGAAGTAGTCAGCCAGGGCATCTTGCTTACTCCCTTCATGGCCAGTATCATGTGAGCTGACCACATGGAGGACTATACCTGCTGGGATAAGGCTGCTGGTGGAAAGTGGCCAGGGACAAATCTGGAGAGGGAGGTAATATATCAGGCTTTGGGCCACTTGTTCTCATATTTATCCTGCCGTTTAACCTTCATAGAAGCTTAGAGAAGAGCTATTCAGGTCTTTATTTCACTAGTGGGCAAACTGAGGCTCAGAAAAGGTGTGACTTTCTGAAGGTCACACAGCTAGTGATTTAATCCAGGTTCCTCTGTGCTCTTTACCTCCACCGTGCTGCCTATAAATTAGAAATACACTTTGAGGGACTTGAGCCTAGATATTTCAAAAATAACATTAGCTCAAGAATGGGGGCAGCACATGTTATAGATGAGCTATAGCTAAACATCCGGGAAGACAGATAACCGGGCAGTGGTGAAGGATCAAGGCCCAGCGGGCGTGTGCAGCATGAAAGCGGCCATTAATCAGACCTGCTCGCTTAAGAGGACCCTGCATTTTGACTTTGAAGGCAGCCAAAGAAAGGTCAAATGTGTGTTTTTTGAATCCTCTAGCAAGCAGAGCTCTTTGGAATTCTTTGCATTCTACAACATGATAATTAATAATTCTAATTCTGAATTCCTTGGTTCAGATCTTTAAGCAGGAAATTAAAAACTAGCACATCTTCCACAAAATACAAATGACAGCCTAACAACCTTGTGAGTTATGGTTTCTTTTACCTTTAGTTCCCCATGTCAGTGTATTTTTCCCCCAATGGGTTCCCCCACTGTGTATGTAAGCATATAACTACTTCAAAAACTACTACTACTACTAATAATAATAATAATAATGTCAATAATACTCAATATCTTTTGACTGCACCTGGATCTAAGTGCTCACCTACAGAAATCTCTATTATAACAACCATATCAAGAAGGTGGTGTTTTTTAACTTCCTGTTCTGTCATCAGAAAAATAAGGTTTCCAGATGTTTCTAGATTAGCTCCACCTTGCGCAGCCAGAAAAAGGAGAACCCAAGCTTTTCACTCAGACTGCCCATGTTCCAGAGTCTGTCACCGGACAGCCTAGCTGTCTGTCTGTGTTAGTATTGAAATGGTGGGGGTGGGGAGAGCAGTATTTGCTGCTAAGGTAATACTTCATTTTCTTTCCTCTGTTCTTTTTCTCTTTTCATCTCTCTTTTCCTTCCATTATTTTACCCTGTCTCCTTTCTTCCCCACCTTTTAAAATTCCCCAACAGTTTTCTCCCATTGGCTGAAGCTGGCCTCACCGCTCAGGCACCTGATGTTATGTCAGAATCCTGGGGCCTGGAATTCTCAGTATCCATTTCCTAATTCACTTTCTCTTGAGCAAGTCATCTAACTTCTCTTCTTTCAGTGTTCCCATTCATCAAAAGATGAAGATATCCTTACAGATTATCTTTTAAGGTTCTTGGGAAGCACTTTTTAAAAAAAGCACAAAATACATTACAAGTCTGAGAAATTGCTCAGGGTTCAAGACAGAGGTGGAAAGTAGAGAAGCCCCCTCTGGAGCTCTGGTCTATCCACATTACCCAGCTAGGATCACTGCAGCTTGCATGCATGTCTCACTCAGGATTTAGCATCAAATTCCATGTGGTTACATAAAAAAAGAAGGATGCTTTGACCTGGGAAAATTTGCTGAAATTTATTTCATAAAAACCACCACTCTTATTCAGGGTTAATATAGCTGTGTAGGCACCAATAGGACAGTGCAGCAGGCAACCTTCTGACCATCTCACCCCAGCTTTCTCCTCAGCTGCTTTTCACAGACAGCACTTTCCAGCTCCCATTTCTTGGTGCTCCTATAATTGCTGAGCACCAAAGTTTGAATTGCTCTCAGAGATTGTGTTGCAAAGATATTATTTGACAGTTGCCTTAGCTTTTACATCATAGGTGTTCTCACCTAACTTCCTGAAGTTAGCTTTTTTGAAGTTTGCTTTTTTTTTGAAAGCTACTTGTCCTACCTAGGAGTTCCATGCTTCTATAACACCACCTCTAGCTCTCTCTTCCTCTTCTTAGGTTTTTGTCTTAATCCCTCATCTTTTTCTTTGCAATTAATTCCAGTACTCCTCCAGCTCTCAAACTCTGGCATCTTCTTAAGGAAGGCAGATGGCAAAGTGTTTCAATATTTGAGGAGACAATGCTGCACTCTGGGAATTATACTGGAGAGAAAGAGGCTGACAGATTGAGGAGAAACTAACTTTTATTGAGCACTTAGTATGTGTGAGCACTGTGCCTGGTACTTCACCTCCACTATCCCATTTAATCCTGGTAATACCTGTATGACATAGATTCTCTTATTGACCTAGTCATACAAATAGGGGATTGGGTGCTGGAGGAGATGAAGTAAATTTTCAAATTCAGTCATGCTGGTAGTCATTTTGCAACATATAAATGCATCAAGTCAACATGTTGTACACCTTAAACATACACAATATTACATGTCAGTTATATCTGAATAAAGCTGGAAATAAATTAATTAGCTAATAAGGACTGGAACTGAGACTGGCCCCTAGGTCTCTGTTACCAGATTCATGTGCTTAACTGCTCACAAAGTTCTGTGTGGAAGAATTGTCTTGGCACCAGGTTATTTGGATAATATGCCAGTCATTTACCACACACACACACCCTTGGTATACAAAGTCAAGGCCAAATATTCCTCACTCCCAAGTTCTTAGCAGCTTCCTATTGAATTGCTATTTCTTTTATATGATTCTTCCATGTATACATTGCAGAGATTTTAAACTCAAAAAAATGGACTCATTCAACATTTCTACACTGACTTCCTAGGAAAAAACCACCACTCTTATTCTGAACGGAATTGAAATTGTGGAAAAATAAGACAGTATTGGTGGTCCTAAATCCTTCCTGGGACTGGTGGGCGCCTGGTGAGAAAGGCCAAGCAGAGTGGCTCTTCTGTGAAATTGCCAAAAGTCTGGGTTTGTAAAACACCAGCTGCAGTCACTGATCCTCCTTCCTCATAGCAGATCCTCCAGAGAGCTGAAGCCATTTCCCCCTACCCAGGAGTCTCCATGCTTCTACACCTTTGCACATGCTGTTCCTGTCCTGTGACTCAAACATCCTTGGCCACAATCTGCCTGGTTATTTTTGTTCTGGTTCAGCTGAGGCCTTGGCTCTTCTGTGGGGCTGTTCTTGACCTTCCAGGAAGAAACAGCCCTTTCCTTTTGTCTACCTCCTACTGACCTTGTGCAGGCAGTATTGCTGGGCTCTGTGAGGTACTTCGTGATCTGCACAGTCTACTCACTCCTCAGGGCCCTTGCACTTGCTGGTTAACTTCTGCCTGGAACACTCTTTTATTTGATACCTGCCTGACTAACTCATTCTCCTTTACTCAGTGAGGCCTTTCATGATCCCCCTGTTTAAAATATATTTTTTATTGAGTTCAGAGAGGAAGAGAGAGGGAGAGAGAGATAGAAACATCAATAATAAGAGAGAATCATTGATTGGCTGCTTCCCGCACACCCCCCACTGGGGATCGAGCCCACAACTCAGGCATTTGTCCTGACCGGAATCAAACCCTGACCTCCTGGTTCATAGGTGATGTTCAACCACTGAGCCATGCTGGCCAGGTCATGATCCCCCTGTTTAATTACAATATTTCCCACTGGCACAGACCCTGTCCTCTGCTCTGCTGTATCTTTTGTCATATAGCTTGTTATCATCTAACTTACACATTGATTTTGTTATTTCATATTTTCCCAGTAGAATATAAACCGATACCTTGAAATATTTTTAGCTGTTTTGCATGAGCCTTGGTTCTCAGAATAATCCTTGATAGAGAAGTTGCTCAATAACCATTTGCTGAATGACTAAGTAAATGACTGCCTATATTTGCTCAGCTTGGGTACTGTTGAAGTTTGGATCTGAATAATTCTTTTCTGGGGGGCTGTCCTATGCATGTAGGATGTTTAGCAGCATCGTTGGTGTCAGTACACTGGTAGCACTCCCATAGCTGCAACAACTAAAAATGACTGAAGACATTGCCAAATGTCCCCATGTGGGGGAATTGTCTTCAGGGAGAGCCACACTATATTAGACTCTCAGATCCTGGAGAACAGGGATCATGTCATATTAGAATATCAACATAGTAGATGATTGACAAATTTTATTTAATCATTTTTAAATCCTCAGAGAGGAAGTGGAGCGAGAGAGAGAAACAATGATTGGTTGCCTCCTGTACATTCCCCAACCTGGTATGTGCCTTGACCGGGAATTGAACTCACAACTTTTGGTGTATGGGATGATGCTCCAGCCAAATAAGCCACCTGACCAGGATGATGCTTGATACATATTTAAAGCTGATTGATCTGACTTGATAACTACATGCCATGTATTTATCTCAGACTTCATGGTACAGTTTTATAGACAAGACTGTCTTATCAAACTTGTTATTTTCTCTATATAATTTGTCAATAAATATGTGTTTAGTATCACCAGCATTCAAGATGATATAGAGGAATGGAGAGTCTGAATAAAAATAACCCTGGTCCTTGAGAATCTCACAGTTAGAGAAGCATGTATACAGGCCAAAAATAATGCAGAAGGACACATTATCTCTCCCTTCAACCTGCATCACCCCCATTGAGTTCATCTGTAACAGAGATTATCTATAGAGGCCTACCTACACAGTAAGTATTTCAACTTTGCAGCTACAGCCATAGAAAATGGCCATTTTCCTATCGGTCTTTCTAGAACTAAGACCGACATCTTAATTTGAATATATCAAGATTAAAGTGACTCTGTGCCCCCATCCTATCACAGAATGTTATGGAGTAGAAGACTATGGCAACTACCAAGAATGTGTGAAACAAATGCACAATTTAAACTGCAGGTTTATGGGTTGGGAAAGCAAGTCATTGGACCATAGCTGCATTCTATAAATAATATAAAATGCAATACAATGCAATGCAATACAATTCAATACAATACAATGGAAGTCAATACAACAGAAAATATCAGAATGCATTACATGCACTAAGAATAAGGTTTGTATTTCTGGATGTCTATGTGTGTGTGTGAGGGTTTCTGATTGAAAACATTTCTTACTATTCAGTATAGTAAAATAGATTAGCAAAGCACTGTCTTCAGCTAACTAGAATAATGAACAGAAGAAAAGAGAAGTTTCTAGACCGATATCCAGCCATTACACTATTGTGCCTTAAGGTAACTAATAAATCCGGGAAGTGAATGGAGATGGGGAGATGGAGAGGGTGGTTCACAGATTCTGAAATGTCCCTGCTTCCTTGCATGGCCCACTGCATTGTCTTCTACATTCAGTCTCCAATGTTGATAGACTCCTGTTCATTTTCTTCCTCTATTCCAGTGCCTTTGCACAGGACAAAACCTTGACCTGAACTGTCCTATTTCCTGTGCTTCTCTACCTAACAAAAAATCCTATCCATTCTTCCAGGCCTAACTCAAATGCCAGCATTGTTGCAAAGCGTTGCCTCAGTCCACTGGGCACAATTAATCATGTTTCCCCCCCATATGCTCTCAGCACTTTATTCATACTGCTACAATGGCATTTATCACATTTCAGTATGCTTGGTTTTGGACATGCCACTCTCTGCTACTCGATTGTGAGCTTCTTAGGGATGCAGACAGTTTCATGCCCAGCTGTAGACTTCTTAGTCCCCAGCACATTGTCTGCATATAGTGGGTGGCCAAGCCCTAAAGGGAGATGTCTTAACCATGTGGTTGCAACTCTGAGTTTGAAACCCAGGAAGCCACGTAGTGACCTGGGATAACTTATTTAACTTCTCGAAGTCAGCTTTCTCTTCTGACAATGAGGACGACACGAATGAATAATTCACAGAGTTACTGTAAGGATGAAATGGAGTTTTCTGTCTATATGGCACTTAAAGGGCCTTTGATAAATGGAATCACCATTACTACTGTTGTTATTGTTGTTATTATTGTTGAAAAGTAGAATGGAAATGGCTAGTAGAGCCATAAATACACACACTTATAATAAGTGGTAGGATTGAACGTGATTTGGTGGGGCCAATGATTAAATATTAAACTATGCACTATATTTTTGCTTAACACCAGAATGAAGATATAAAAAGTGATCATTGCAGACATTTGCATGTTTGGTTTTTGTATACCAGACTAACCATCTGGATGCTTTTCACCCTGACCTTTTCTCTATATATTAAACTGTATTTGGGGGTGGTGGAGAATTTAAGGGGTGATGGGAAAGGGATTAAAAACACATAGTTTTGCTCCTGGAGCTACTCAGTAGACTTAATTGTGTAAAGTTGTAATGGTTTCTCAGCCTCAACACTGTTGACATTTTAAGCCAGGTAATTCTTTGTTATCCAGGGCTGTCCTGTGCATTGTAAGATGTTTAGCAACATCCCTGTCCTCTGCCCACCAAATGCCAGTAAACGCACTGACCCCACACACCTCTTGTGACAATCAAAATATTTGAGGCAACTGTGGTAAATATCATATTCTGAACAAGATGAGGAATAAACCATGAAGAAAACATGGAGGAGATGCTTCTATTATTGACAGAGCTTGATGGGGAAACATAAGCGCCCTCACTGTAGAATAAACCAAGCTAGTTTGCGAAGGAAGGCCAAGAGACACATGAAAACATGCTCAATGTCACTAATTATCCGAGAGATGCAAATCAAAACAACAATGCGGTACCATCTCACACCTGTCAGAATGGCTATCATCAACAAATCAACAAACGACAAGTGTTGGCGAGGATGCGGAGAAAAAGGAACCCTCGTGCACTGCTGGTGGGAATGCAGACTGGTGCAGCCACTGTGGAGAACAGTATGGAGTTTCCTCAAAAAACTGAAAATGGAACTCCCATTTGACCCAGTAATCCCACTCCTGGGAATATATCCGAAGAAACCAATTAGAAAGGATATATGCACCCCTATGTTCATAGCAGCACAATTTACCATAGCTAAGATTTGGAAACAGCCTAGGTGCCCGTCAGCAGATGACTGGATCAGAAAACTGTGGTACATCTACACAATGGAATACTAGGCTGCCATAAAAAAGAAGGAATTCTCATCATTTGCAGCAACCTGGGAGGAATTGGAGAACATTATGTTAAGTGAAATAAGTCAGTCAATGAAAGAAAAATACCACATGATCTCACTCATTTATGGATAATAAAGAACATTATAAACTTGAACAAAAAGATAGATACAGAGACAGTAAAGCATTAAACAGACTGTCAAATTACAAGGGGAAGGTTAGGGAGAGGTGGGGGAGATAAGAGATCAATCAAAGGACTTGTATGCATGCATATAAGCATAACCAATGGATGCAAAACTCTGGGGGGTGGGGGCATATATGGGAGTGGGGTGTGGGGAGGGCAATGGTAAGATATGTACACATATAATACCTTAATAAAAAAATTGAAAAAAAAAAAAGAATGAATACAGAATGAAGACCAATCCCAGGGAGGAAGGGAAACGTGATGCCATCTGAAGTCAAGAAGTGGGGTGGGCATGGAGTTTTGCTAGGCATGATCAAATTGTAAATATTTTCTCCCCACTTTGGATTTTAGGTGCACATAATCAAATTAATTACAATCTTTGGTTCATGACACCCTGTAATTATGCATAGTGAACAGCTTTTATTTACATCCTGATAGTTATTTTAACAATGTAATTCACACCTGATACCTCAGTGTCCAAAATAAACTAGAAATGTTCATCATATGGCACTTCGCAGCCCATCCTCCTGCTTTTCCCATCTGACTCACATCAGCCTGATATAGATTTTTCCAGAGTTATCAATAGAATAATTTCCTCTACCTCCGCAGGGACAGAATGAGCAAAGCTGGCGAAGAGAGGTCAGAAATGATCTGGAGGAAAATGCTTCCTCAAGAAAAGCAGGATTTCTTTCTAACATATGGCTGGAACGTGTATGTTTCCTTATTTTATCAGGATACATGGTGTCCTTCGGAACTAAACACATGCCAGTAAATCTTTGAGAAGATCGTGCGAAGTGTTTAGAACTTGAAGGGCTATTACTTTTTATTAGTATAAAACTATTCTTGTCCAATTGAGCTCATGATGGGGATACTGGGCATCCACACACTTGACATGTGAAACCCACCTTCTCATTTTGTTTCCCTTAACCTCCAAGTGTTATGACTCATGCTGAGAAAATTTGAATATAAAAAAGTAGTCTTTCTGTGAATTAACTCTCCCTTAATTTTGAGTTCTGTGATTTTATTTTCTTACACAATGCAAATCGCCCTTTCAGAAATAGAAATCAAGCCATTTTAGAGTTGACCCCATCCATTATCTCCCTGGGGTGTAAGTTAATAACCAATGGCAGGTTCAGGTTTGTAATCTTATTGTGTATCTACAATCTGTTCAAGCCATACTTGGGAATCTGGAAATTGGTTGACAAAGGAGCAACATACCAGGATGCCTGAGTTTTTCTGAGTCTGCAGAGGGGCCAAGTTCCATTGCAAGCCCCATGACACTGCAAAGGCCATCAAGTTCAGGAAAGGGTGGTAACGTGCCCTCACTGGAGAATAAGCTCCATAGCACAGGGATCTTTGCTGTCTGTCTCACCACTGCTTCTGCAGAATCTAGAACAGAAACTAGTGAACAGTAATATTGTTATTCGGAAAAGCAGAGTCCTGTTGATAAATAACAGCAATCGCATGTAGCTTTGGAGCACATTCCTCTGGCAGTGCCTGTGCCGGGTCATTTCCGTTGGTAATTTAATTTAAGCTGCACAGCCAGGGTGTTATACTTATTATCATTACTGTTTTGCTTTTGAGGAAAGTTAGGTCCAGAGAGGTGAAATAATTTGCTGTGGGTCACAGAGCTATTACCTACAGAGCAAGGATTTAGACCAGGTAGTTTCTACCACCCCATTTCCTCATAAGCTAGAAAGAAATGCAGAGGGGACTTGGCTTGTTGTTTGGGTCATGCCATCTGCCAAGTGATGCTGTGCAAATTACAGGTGCTCAGACTATCAGGATCCTTTTCTTTGAACTGCTAGGTTCCTAAATGATCACGAAGAACCTACCCAGATACACATGATTTTTCCACAAACTTCAGACTAGGATACAATAATATGCTTAGATGTTTTATGAGGTATCCAAAGGAAATGTGCATTGATCTTGATTTCCCCATAGTAGTTTAAGTTTGGAATGACATGTTTCTTTTTTGGTATTTTTAAAAAATTATTCTGTTGTTTTATGTAAGGTGCATATAGGCAATGAATTTCTTCTTTTACTTGAGATCCATTCCATTAAAAATAGTAAGTATATGCCTAGATTAGATGAAATATGACTAGGCTCAGACCGTAGCAGAGGTAGATTACAAGTGCATGAACTTGAACAGCTCCCTGCCTGCCTTCTTTAATGCCACATGTGCAATTTGACACATTATTTTTCATATATATATATATATATATATATATATATATATATATATATGATTTCAGACAAGAAGAGAGAGGGAGAGAGAGATAGAAACATCAATGGTGAGAGAGAATCATCCATCCGCTGCCTCCTGCATGTCCCACACTGGGGATCAAGCCTGCAACTCAGGCATGTTCCCTTGATCAGAATCAAACCTGAGACCCTTCAGACCACAGGCAGATGATCTATCCACTGAGCCAAACTGGCTAGGTTGGCACATTGTTTTTTGTGTGTATTTTTAACTTGTATTCAGTTCCCTTAGCCCTTATGAAACTATTCAAAAAAGGAAGAAGCCTGCCTATATAATTATTAGATTACAGATAAACCTGCACTGTAATATATGAAGAGTAGGTAAGACTTTGAATCTTAGCTCTGCTACTTACTACCTGTGTAGCCTTAGATGCAACTTGATTTTTGAGCCCCAACTTCACCATGTTTACAGTGAAAACAGTAACAGCTCTCTGATAGTTCCATGAGAAGGGCTACAACTACCTTCATTGGAAACTAAAGCAAGCATCAATCACAAGGTCATAGCAACTCGTCTCGGTGAAAATGGACACCTTCATGCTGAGTTTAATTATCTGAATATTAGATGTAAAATTTGTTCTGGGTCCATGATGCACAGTCATAATAGCATTACTATCATTATAATTAGTTTTATTTAAAAAAGCACATCATAACACTATCCACCAAACACAATTTAAAATCACTGACAAATGTTAACTCATTTCATTCTCGTAACACCCCATTTATTAGGTAGGTTCTTTTTAATTTTACTTTATTGTTTAAAGTATTACAAATAATAGTACATATGTCTTATTTCCCCCCATTTATCTTCCCCCGGCCTCTCCCTTTCTCCCCCGCTGCCACATGCCCTCACCGCCCCCCAATGTCTTGCGTCCATTGGTTATGCTTATATGCATGCATACAAGTCCTTTGGTTGATTTCTTACCTCACCTCCCCCTCCAGCCTTCCTGCTGTAGTTTGATAGTCTGTTCGATGCTTCTTTGCCTCGGTATCTATTTTTGTTCATCAGTTTATAATGTTGTTTATATTCCACAAATGAGTGAGAGCATGTATTTTTCTTTCACTGACTGGCTTATTTCACTTAGCATAATGCTCGCCTGTTCCATCCATGCTGTTGCAAATTGTAAGAATTCCTTCTTTTTTATAACAGCGTAGTATTCCATTGTGTAGATGTACCACAGTTTTCTAATCCACTCATCTGCTGATGGGCATTTTGGCTGTTTCCAAATCTTAGCTATGGTGAATTGTGCTGCTATGAACATAGGGGTGTACATTGTGCACATCTTTACATTCATAGGACATCACAGCCATCTCATGCTTTCTTCAAAAATCTCCTATTATCGTTTCTGTTTAAGGGCTGCATAAATCAAGGTCATACATGTATCATGAAACAACACCGAGTCTCCTAACCAGTTCTACAATCTGTGTGTGCACACACGTGTGGATGTATGCTCACACACAAATCTATATCAAGTGCTGCTTTGACTACATTACTGAAGAAAAACCCATGCTGAACTTCCTGCTTCCTCTGTCTTCTTTTGATGCCACTTGAAACCTTCTTTAATGGCTTTCTATCTGTCACTTTTAGCTTCAAATACACTTGACTATTTACTGTTCTCTTATTAACTTTGATATGGAGCTACACTTCTGAAATGTCCATCACCAGAGCCCACAAGATGCAATTTTTGGGACAAGACAGCGTGTGCATATGTGTGTGTACATGTGCGCGCACGCGCACGTGTGTGTGTGTTTGCACGTGCATGCCTAGGTTCACAGTAGTTAAAGGCTGGAAAAAGATACCCATTGTTTGTCTTTGGGCAGGAGCAAAGGAATTCACAACTAATTGCAAAGCTCCAAAATGTTAAATCATATAGTAGATATTAAATGATGAGAAAAATGACAACATTATGAGAATTTCTGTGCATTTGAACTAGCGTTCAACTACCTCAAGTTGTTCTGTGGCTTTTTTGAAGTTAAACCCACCTTATTTATGTGATGATGGCAAAATACAGCCATGACATTTTTCCAGGCTGACATTTTCGAACTGCAATTATAAATAAAATAATTTGCTCACCTAGCTCTTCTGTGAATAAAAGAAACCCTGGGTTAACAAGTTGCAATCGTCTTCCTTAATGAGACATTTTGCAGCGGTAGAACACTAAATTATCGGTTATCCAGCAAGGTCGCATAGTAAGTTGTTCTGGATGGAAGGGCTACAGAGTTGTTGGAGGAAGAGTTTTTCTGTCAGAACAACCTGCAGCATATAAGTTAATCCATTAGGCAAATATGTTTTGAGCATCTACCATGCACTCAGCTACTAAGGCTTTGTATGTACAACAGGAAGCAAAAAGAAGCATGTGGCTTGTCCTTATGGGCTGCACAATCCCAACAAGTTAAGACAGGAAATGATAAGCATTTATACATAAATAAACAATAATACTTAATACTACAAAGGAGAGGTGTATGGAGCTGTACATGGAGCTATGCTATGCTATTCAGGTGTGTAATGAGGGGAGCTTACCCACTGTGGGAAGGCTAGCAGGGTAGCACTGGGATGGAGTTGGATAACTTTGCAATGCTTGTCAAAAGGCTTAACGAACTCCTCTCTAAAACTGTATTTTCACATTGAGCCCTTTTCCCTAAAGGAATAATTTGGGGTATACTAAACATTCTAGCTATACAGGCAAGGCATCAGTTTTAGTACAGAAATATTGGAAACATCTTAAATATTCAAAAATAAGTGGTTAGTTGAATTTCTTATGTTATCAAAATTATGTCTATCTAACTATTTTAAAGATGATGTAAAAATGTTTTTATTGTAATAAAGATGTTTAGAGAAAAAAGTGGTTATAAAATGAGTATTTAAAATGCCTGCCTTTGCTTTTGTTCCAATTCTATCCTTTCTAGTTACTTCGTCTAGCCTATTTGATTTCAAATATGTCAATAATAAGTCACAATAGCAACCGTAATAGCTGCTCATACTAGTTACCATTTAATACATTCCAGCCCAGTGCTAAACACTTTACCTACATATCACAATTGACCTTATGTAAATCAGTGAAGTATTAATACATTTATTTATTTTCACAGCCAAAACTTTTAAATATATCAACATAGCTATGCATTTCCTATGCAACAAAGAATGAATGATTTCAATGCTTACGCCGTTTACCCTGAGTTTTCTTATTCCCATTTTATCTAATAGAAATTCCCTCATTCCTTTGCAACAGCATTCTGCGAAGAGGGCTGCAGATATGGTGGAACGTGCGTGGCACCTAACAAATGTGTCTGTCCTTCCGGATTCACAGGAAGCCACTGCGAGAAAGGTAACCTTAGCCCTTTTTGGGGAGTGGGGTGGGAGAAAGACTTTCAGAGGGAAGGGGAACTCTTTCTCAAGGAGTATAGTATTGTGGGTTGACTTGATGCAGTATGTCTCGCTGGGGGATGTAGCTCCCCAAAATAGATACGTTTGATTACTATATAATTGGCATCCTCCCTCTGAAAATAGAGCTTCATTTGTCCTCCCTGCAATGTTTCTAATAGAGCAAGATTGAGTCTTTCTCTGCTGTGGTTTGGAGTGTGCCTTTTTAGTGCTGATGAGAGATAAAGCCTGAAGAACTGACCTGCCCCAATTACCAGCTATTGGGGGTAGCATCACACAGGACTATTGGAGTTACAACAGTCTGCTGTGCCCACAGAATCTAGATTAGAACCACATGCTCCTTGCATTAAAGCACATTAAATAACTCTGGCAGCAGGTTTATTGGTGTACTTGGGATTTGGTTCTAATATTGGTTTATTAGGAACATTATTATTCCCGGTCCTGATAATAGAAGCCAGTTTAGTATTTGTAAGATTTCATCATGTGCATCATTCTACTTGCAATAAATGTAGTGTTTACACTTGATGCTATTTGGTGAAATCAGCTGTCTTATTAATTGGAGACGTCCTTCCACCTGGGTACAAATTAAATTGACCGTCAATGCCAGTGTGCCACTGTATACATATATATCAGTGCAAGCGAGAGGGCTTGTCATGCAAAATTGAATATTTCTGTGTTTTTGCCCATAAGTTTTATTGGCCTAAAATTACTGTTTTGTGTTTTTTTCCTGAGTCTGGAATATCACACTTGACACTTCTTACAGTGCAGCATAAAAATACGGAAATGTGATGATGTAGTCATTATGTCTGTTATTCGATGAGAGAGAGGATGGCTTTAATGCCAACTATTGAAGCAAAGCTCTGGTTTCCTTTCCTTCACGTCAAAAGGTTTCTGAAATTAGATAATACATTTTTAAATGATCCTAGTTATTATACCCCAACTTGTTCTATGTATTACTTTGCACTGCCTGTATAAGGCAGCCAATCCTTTCAAAAACAGGTCAAAGTGTAACATGTAAATTATTCAACAAGGAAGACAACAAACAATATGTGCCCTGTTGTTTCCATATTTTATTATATCATCAATGAAGCGAATGTCATTTATGAAATAATATTAATTGGTTTGTTCTTTAAAAAGACACATAAAAGAGCCAAGTCCTGCCTCTGAGCAGCATGAGAATTACCACATGGAGCTGGAGAATTCTTGCCAAAAGCAAAGAAACTTAATGGTAACTTAGAACACATGCCTTCATTTCAGTGCATTAGATTTTAATTAGGTTTTCTAAAGTGAAAAAACAAATACATGTAAAGGTTTCTCATGTCCGCTAGCACTGCTGTGTTCCCCTAAAATGAGTGTACAGGAATTAATGGGGACAGAATGGTGACGATGATAGTGTTGATGATAATGGATACTACAAGTAATGATACACCATTTATTATGTATTAATTATGTGTTAGGTCTTTTAAATGAATATTTTAATATATTAAGAATAAACAAAAAAGATAACTACTAGTACTCCTATTTTATAAATAGCTAAATAAAGCTTAGCCAAGCAAAGTAACTTCTGCAATGCTACAGTTAGTGTTAGAACTGAGAATAAAATTCCACAAAGCCTGCATTATAAATCCTTGACTGTGTTTCTCAAAACAATACATAGACTTCCTGTTAGAACCCATATTCCTGGGCCACCAACCTAGACATGGTCAATCAGGATATCTCGGGGAGGGTCCATGAAGCTACACTTTCACCAAGCACCTCTGGTTGCTTGTTTTAAATCGGTTATTGTTATATTAGTGTGATATTTAACCGGAGAATCTACTCTGACGTTCTTATTCTCTTTACATTATAAAGAATTGGGGTAGAACATTGACTTTAAACCTGGGGGTGAATTGGTGGCAGCCTAGGAAAAATTAATTATCATTTCTTATGGCTTGTTGATTTGACTGTATCTTCTTCTTTGCTCAGTAAGACGTTGGTTGAATTAATGCTTACATTCTGTTTTATTACCTGAAACAAGAAAAGTTAGAATTAAAGGAGAAAGTCAAGGTCAGAGGAAAACGTAAAACAGAGATAGGCAGGACATGAGTTCCTATGTAAAAGTTAAAATTGAGATTGCATATTCTTGAATTCTTGCACAGTTGTTTTAAGGAAAAATTAAAATTAAATAACAAGTTCTCTTTGCATGTAATGCTATCTCCCATCAGTAGCAAAACCATCAAATTTAATATTGGCTAATATTAATTTTAATTAAATTTATTGTGGTGACATTGATTAATAGGATCATGTAGGTTTCAAGTGAACATTTCTGTGACACATGATCTGTATATTGCATTGTGTTCCCACCACCCAAAGTCACATAGTCTTCCATCCCCATATATTTGGCCACCTTTACCCTGTACTACCCCACCTCCTTCTCTTTGGTAACTACCATACTGTTGTCTGTGTCTATGAGTTTCAGTTTTATATCTCACATATGAGTGAAATCATATGGTTCTTGGCTTTTTCTGACCAACTTGTTTCACTTAGCATAATATTCTCAAGGTCCATCTATATTATCTGTCGCAAATGGCAGTATTTCATCTTCACCGATATTCTAATTGTATGAATTTTTTGTGGAGAGGATAAAGTACATATATTTCAGTTCATTGTGTGCAAGGAATCTAGAAAAATTATAGGACAAATACTGAAAATGTATCCCATATCTTGTTTGAATTATTTTATCATGTAGATCATTAGCAAATAGCATGAAGTAATGCTATTTGCCATATACTAGTGATGCTAGATGCTTTGAGACTTAGGGTGCAAAGGAAAAATGCAAGTGCATTGTAACTGGCATGATCACACTAAATCTCTGATTCGCTCTTTTTAATTTTAAGACTAACTAAGTGGTCCCTTTTGAGCCATACAAAATCTGCTTATATTTAGTCTTTAAAATATTTCCCTTGGTTCCCTTAGTTACTGGTTTTATTTATTGTTTGCGATATTTAGCCTTTCAGAATACAAGTACCGTTAGTTAAATTACTGAAATCATTTGTTAAAGAAAATGCCTATCTGGAGTTAAAAGTCCCACTTGTGTTTGCCATATAACTCAAAGATGAACAACACCATTTATTTTATGGTGATGAGATTTTAGTAAACTTAAACTTTTCATAACCCCATTCAATATAAGCAAACATATGTTTCTGAATAACATATTATGTTGGGTCTTTTTACCCTTTGTTCTGTCTCTGGTCCCTTAGCTTTGATTTTGTTTCACATTTAATATCAAGATGTATAGAGGGAGATGAATCAGATATCAGTAAGAAAAATAGTTTTGCTACTCTTTAGAAAAGGGCTGCTGGCAAAAGCTCTCTTCTTAGGATATCATGTCACACTGACATCCATAGCCAGCCATCACACAAAATGAAACAGTGCAGTCTTCCTAGAGACTCTCCAAATGTAAAATCAAGTAGCTACACTAAATCCATAAGTATGTTACCTGCCATAAAACAGCAGAACATCATCCTCTGAAATGTGAATCACACTGTTTTCTACTTGGTATTAAGCAAATTTGCAAGCAACAATAAGTAGAAATTAAATGTAAGGTATTAAACTATGTCTAGTTAGGGGTTTCCTAATGTTTAGCAGCATCAATGGACTCTACCCTCTAGATAGCATTAGTACTCCAACCCCCAGCCATGATGATCAAAAATGTCTCCTATCATTGCCAAATGTCTCCTGAGTACAAATTAAATTGTCACCTGGGTACAAATTAAATTCACCTTTTGGCAATGCCAGGTCTAGATGTAGCATTTTAAACATTTAAAAAAAGTGTGTGTGTGTGTGTGTGTGTGTGTGTGTGTGTGTGTACACAGACATATATTAGGTAAATGTATCTCAGTGTATTTGATAACATACACATTATAAGCACTTTTGGTAGACAAGTATTTTTAAAGCATCTCTTGAACATTCTTAGAAGTGCTTGTTACTATATTTAGAGAATTCTTAACCATTCAAGAGCCAGGGACTAGCTGATATCCATATATGCTATATGGGGGACATTTTCTTATGGGACAAGATTGAGGTAGAATCTGGGCCTCTTCTATGTCCTCACCCTCTTGTTGTTGGAGTAAACGTGGATGTTTCAACCCCACCCAAGGACCATGTGACTCTAACCCTTGTGTTCTCCTGAAAGAAGAAAACCCTTTATTATTTCTTGGTTAGAATAATTTTTTCAATGTATGTAGTAAGATGGTAATTTTATTTGCTATAAAGTGCTTTCTTTAATATAAGAGTTTTCAATTAGTCACTTTTAGTAGGAGTTTCAACTGCTATAAATCAAGATAGTTATTTGTGGTGGTATAGATCAGACAAATAATTTTACTGCATTTTTCTATTTGTATATTACATGAGTTATAAATTGTGTCAATACAATTGTATAGACATCAGGTACTTATAAACCAGTGCCTTGTGAATCAGACAGTGAGAGTTGGACAAAATTAGTCAAGCTATAAGCTATACCATAGTGTAGTATTAAAAATAGTTTAAAAACATGTTGATATTATAAAAATAACAGACCTTGACTTTTCCCCTCATTGGTTTCCAAAATGGGTTCATTTATTGTAAATATCATTCAATAAATGCACATAACCATTACACTTCTCACAGTCCCAAGCCTTTGTAAAGTGTATTAAATATCTGATCAAGAATATTCTGGGAAATTAATAATAGCAACAAGTTTAACAGCATTATTCATTCTCAATATGGCTTCCAGTAGTTACTTTTTCTATTTTGATTACCTAAATGTTCTATTTTTTCTACAGTAAATATAAATTGTTTGTAATAAGAAGTGATACTTTTTAAAGCTTAATATTATCCAATCTAATAAAACAGTAATATGCAAATTGACCGCACCTTCGCTATACCTATAAGCCACGCCCACCAGCCACGCCCACCAGCCACGCCCACCAGCCAACCAGGAGCAAATATACACGTTAAACCAGCAAAGATGGCCGGGGAAAGGGCAGCACCCATGCCAGTGAGATCCAAGCCATGATGGTGGACTGGGGCAGGCGGTTAGCTCCGGCTGCCCAGGTCCGCCATCACCTATCGCGGACCCGGGCAGGCGGCTGCAGGGGTTAAGGCCCGCAGCCGGCTGCCCGGGTCGCCATCACCGATCGGGGACAAGGACCCGGGCAGGCGGCTGCAGGGCCTTAACCCCTGCAGCCGCCTGCCTGGGTCCGCCATCACCAATCGGGGACGCGGACCCGGGTTAAGGCCCTGCAGGGGTTAAGGCCCTGCAGCTGCCTGCCCGGGTCCGCCATCACCGGGGACGCGGACCCGGGCAGGCGGCTGCAGGGCCTTAACCCCTGCAGCCTCCTGCCCGGTCTGCCATCACCGATCGCGGACGCGGACCCGGGTTAAGGCCCTGCAGGGGGTTAACCCCTGCAGCCGCCTGCCCGGGTCCGCCATCACCAATCGCGGACGCGGACCCGGGTTAAGGCCCTGCAGGGGTTAAGGCCCTGCAGCCGCCTGCCCGGGTCCGCCATCACCGATGGGGGACGCGGACCCGGGCAGGCGGCTGCAGGGCCTTAACCCCTGCAGCCGCCTGCCCGGGTCCGCCATCACCAATCGCGGACGTGGACCCGGGTTAAGGCCCTGCAGGGGTTAAGGCCCTGCAGCCGCCTGCCCGGGTCCGCCATCACCAGTCGCGGACGCGGACCCGGGTTAAGGCCCTGCAGGGGTTAAGGCCCTGCAGCCGCCTGCCCGGGTCCGCCATCACCGATCGCGGACGCGGACCCGGGCAGGCGGCTGCAGGGCCTTAACCCCTGCAGCCGCCTGCCCGGGTCCGCCATCACCGATCGCGGACCTGGGCAGGCGCCATCACCGATCACGGACCTGGGCAGGCGGCGTGGGTTAAGGCCCGCTGCTGGCTGCCCAGGTCCACGATCATAGATCACGGACCAGGACAGCTGCCTGCCCAGGTCCATCACTGATCTCAGAGCTGGGCGGGCAGTGTGGGTTAACGCCCGCAGCCGGCTGCCCAGGTCCACGATCACCGATCATGGACCAGGGCAGGCGGTGTGGGTTAAGGCCTGCAGCCGGCTGCCCAGGTCCGCCATCACCAATTATGGACCAGGGCAGGCAGTGTGGGTTAAGGCCTGCAGCCGCCTGCCCAGGTCCACGATCAGGGATCACGGACCAGGGAAGGCGGCGTGGGTTAGCGCCCATAGCTGCCTGCCCAGGTCCACCATCACCGATCTCGGACGAGGGCAGGCAGCGTGGGTTAGCGCCCACAGCCGCCTGACCAGGTCCTGGATAAGGGCTTCGAGTCAGCCATCGCCAGTGGCAGCTGACTCAAAGCCCCTATCAGGGATCATGGACCAGGTCAGGCAGCGTGGGTTAAAGCCCACAGCCGGCTGCCCAGGTCCGTGATCATCGATCTCAGAACAGGGCAGGCGGCGTGGGTTAATGCCTGCAGCAGGCTGCCCAGGTCCACGATCATGGATCACGGACCATGGCAGGCGGCATGGGTTAGCACCCGCAGACGCCTGCCCAGGTCCCGGATCACGGATCCAGGTGGCGTGGGTTAGCACCCACAGCCGCCTGACCAAGTCCCCGATAGGGACTTGGAGTCTAGCATAAGGAAAAGAATAGTCAGCAAAAGCAGGAGACAAGGTTTCATAAGTTCTCCCCCAGGTCACCACTGTTCTCTTATACATTTTAATTATCCCAGACTTTGCCTGATGGGATTTGATTTGAATTATGCCTGATAGAGATTACATGACATGAATTGTAGGCTCATTCTTTCTTTTTGTGGTTGCCTGACTGAGAAAGGCCTTGGAATGAGAGAAGGCACTTTTATTTTCCTTTTTCATTCTTTAGAGGCTGAGGAATTACAGTTATATGAAGAACTTAGTGAGAGAATGAAAGTCTCATGCTGTATTATTCTGTAAGTTTTATCATGTGGACTATCAAAAACTTGGTGGGATCCTTTTCAAGAGGTGTTACAAAAATTATGTTGAAATTAACATTCAAGAGTAAAAGGAGAGAAGTGAGTGGTGGGTAAAGGAAAGAACTTTGTCCTAGAAACCAAATAGAAGCCACATAAACCTTCAGATTCTTACTCATTGTGCTTTGGAGGTATCCTATCTAATAAAAGAGTAATATACAGATTGATCATCACTGCAACACACAATATAGCTGTCCCCATGTGGTCAAAGATCCTGCCCCCATGTGGACACAGATGGCCACCACAAGATGGCCAGCAGGAGAGAGCAGTTGGGAGGCACCCAGCCTGCAAGGGAGGGCAGTTGAGAAGGACTAGGCCTGCAAGGGAGGGCAGTTGGAAGTGATCAACCCTGCAGGAGAGGGCAGTTAGGGGTGACCAGGCCGGCAGAGGAGGGAAGTTGGGGGCAAACAGGCTGGCAGCAGAGTGGTTAGGGGCAATCAGGAAGGCAGGCAGGCAAGCAGTTGGGAGCCAGCAGTCCTGGATTGTGAGAGGGATGTTCGACTGCCCGTTTAGGCCCGATCCCATCGGGCCTAAACGGGCAGTCGGACATCCCTTGAGGGGTCCCATATTGGAGAGGGTACAGGCTGGGCTGAGGGACAACCCCCCTCCGTGCACGAATTTCGTGCACCGGGCCTCTAGTGAGGACATAAAAGCCATGTAAAGGACTTTCTTTTTAAAAGTTCTTGAGGATCTATTAACTTTTCTTAAAGGGAAATGACTTTTTACAAGTTAATTTATTCTATTATTTTTTCTGTGCCTTAGGGACTTGCAGATATGTAGACAGGGGGTAATCGTTTGCCCTGTGCATATTATTCACCCATCAGGTGCAAAGAATGGTTAGAAATAAAGACTTCTATGTTCTTCCAAATTTTAAATATTGCCTGATTTTCAGATAACTCTACTGGCATGCATCTATTTGCAGTTTCTCTGCCCATCCTTGTGTCAGGGGGAAAATTAAGAGCCTTTAAGAAGGTAGATAATAGCTCCATTCTGTTAATGGAAAATATTCTTCTGCTTTCTCCCTACCCATCACAGCACTGTGGAGAAAGCATCTGGGATGAGTGCATATGTGCCTCTTCAACATCTTGGCAGTCTGAAGATTTATTTAACTTTTCTCAACAGGATCTTTCTGGTTGTCTGGCACATGTAAATGGCAGCTTCTATTATTAACATTGCTGTTGTTGCTGTTGTGTAATGGATAGATGCCCAAAAAAGAGTAAGCAGTGCTTTTGTGGCATCATTTAAAAAGGGAAATATGAGAATTTGAGGTCTCTCTGAGTTGCTCATCCAGTTGAAACTACCAAAAAGGATTGGTCACAGATGCTCTTTTAAAATTTTATCCAAGTTATATGGATGTGAATTTGTGTGAGGAGCTATGCCCTGCATGGGACCTTTACAGGGATATAGAATGGCAGAGGAGAGGCATTGGGCTGGAGCATGAGAGGAGATCACACTCATGGACACTAAGAACATCTCATCTTTAGAGCAGCTCAGCATTGAGTTCAGCTGTGGAACTTAGAGGACCTTGTTGAGGACCCCCTTCCTCTCCTCAGTTCTACCCACTCAACTTTCACCTTTAAGCTGTGATGGAGAAACTGAGCTAAAGACCGAATACACTTACCCATGCCTCCAAAATGGAGTTGCCACTTAACTCTCAGAGCTACTAGGAACTGTTAAAAAGCCCTGTTCTTTTTTTTCTAATTAATTTTTAAATGTTTCAATTACAGTTGACATACAATATATTAGTTTCAGATGCACAGTATAGTAATTATATTTTTATGTAACGTACGAAGTGATCACCTTAATGGCCTAGTACCCATCTGACACCATACAATCTTATTAACTAAACTCCCTATGTTGTACATTATATCCCTGTGGCTATTTTTGTAAGTGGCAATTTGTACTTTCTAATTCCTTCACCATTTTTGCTACCCCACCCCATCTCCTTTAATCTGGCAACCATCAAACTTATGAGGACTTGTATAAGTGTTTAGTCAGCCAATCACTAGTGGAAATGGATTCCAACCCATGTATGACTGAATCCAAATCTATACACCTTCCAATATCAGTTGCCTCTTGATCATATTACCTCTTGATCATATTTCCATTACTAGTGGAAATGGATTCCAACCCATGTATGACTGAATCCAAATCTATACACCTTCCAATATCAGTTGCCTCTTGATCATATTATCATATGATCAAGAGGCAACTGATATTGAAAGGCAAATTAAATGGCAAATTAAACCTAACAGATTATGGGGGAGGCCAAATAAATGATGTTCTCCTGTGAGTAATGAGCCATACTTTTCTACTTGATTATGTACTTTACTTTTATTTTCCTTTCAATATCTTTATTGTGCCTAAGGCAGGAAGAGAGTGAAAAAACATAGGGTTTAAGAGCACAATCTTTGAAGTCATGTTAGTTTAATTTGAGTTGGGGTTCCACTATTTATTGGAATCTGTGATTTGGAATGAGATATATGCAATGTTTCTAAGCTTCAGTTTGCCACTAAAAATTGATATCAGTATTACCTATATCATAATATTGTTGTGAAATTGAATGAGATAGTCTAATTAGATCACTTGATAGAGTGTGTAGCACACAGTAGGTATCTAGAGATGATATCTATTGTGGAATCTATCCTCAATTTACTGGCTGGTAAAATTGAGACTCAAATAATATGCTGCTTTAGTGAGTATATCATATTGCGGATGGAGGAGAAAAATTCCATTCAGAAGAATGCCATTAAGAAGAATAGTATAGAAATGTTGTATATTTCCAGTAGCTTTGTCAGCATGATTTTCCAGAAAGCAAGGTGAGGAAAGCCAATTTTTTAATAGATTGGCTTTCCCTGTCGAACACAGGATATCTATTAGGGTTTACCTTGTCTAGTTAGTAATGCAGAAAATAATTCCTGAATATTTAGATGATGAGAAGTTCTTTCTTCCCATCAGGCAAGCTCCTACTGTTGAACTGTGAAAATCAGGAGTTTGGTTCATACCCTCATTTTTTAATTTTATACCCTGGGGAATGCAGACATCACTGTAACTTGCAGCACTATGGCTAAACAGAAAGGAAACCCATGTTTCTGTGAAAATATGAATTAGAGCCTGGAAATTACAAACTTCCCTAGTAACTGCTATCCAAGAAATCTTTGTATCCAAGAATATGTACTGCACTGTTAATCATGTGGAAAAAGACTAATTGAAGCCAGTAGACTGAAGGAGAAGGAATATAACTCTTCCGATTTGCATCATTCTCTCCTAATAGGATCCCCTGATTAGAAAAGGTAGTTGCCTGAAAATGTTCACTTGGGTCTAAAATATGATGAATCAAACATCAAGATAAATGTATTCATTTTCCAGTGGTTTATAACATAAGCATCTTCTAGATTGGTGGGCTAATGTGGTTTTAAAGCATTCTCTAATTTAAAGAGAACTTGAATTTACCTATGGGTGACAGCAATTTTACTAGTAGCTTAGTAGATTGAGTCCCAAGGGGAAATTCTGGGAGATGATTTCAGTAAAGAATATTTTGCTAAGAAAAACCTTTCTGTACATACTTGGTGCTTACAAGATAAAGTCCAAATCTCAAGGTGTGATACTAAAGACCTTTGTGATGGGTCTTTGCCTACCTCTCCAGCTTTATCTCTTCCTTTTCTTACACATATATTTCAAATTCCAGCCCGTTCTAAAGTACTTCTGTTCACTGAAATCCACCTTCATTTCTCAAATCTCTCAGCTTTTGTTTGTAATGTTCATAACAGATTTATGTTGATTACAAATATGTGATATTAATTCAAAATAATCCTATCTAATAAAGAGGCAGTATGCTAATTTACCCTCAAGCCATCGCAAAGATGCCAGCACCCACAGCCAAAAAGGAAGGAATATGCTAATTGACTGCCCCACCCTCAAAGATGGCGGCGCCCACAGCCACAAGATGGTGGTGCCTAGTCCCCTCAGCCCTGCTGGGGCGGCAGGCATGCAGCAAGGCTGGGCCTGCCCCCAGGTGGGCCTGGCTGCTCCACGCGCCTGCCTCTGGAGTCCCCCAGTCCCCTCAGTCCCCCAGTCACCCAGGGCTGGCTTGAGGCACAGGCAAGCCTTGAATGGCAGCTGCGCAGCTGACGCCGGAGGCACAGATGGCAGCTGCCCAGCTGCCCAGGGCCACCCAAGGCTCAGGTAACCAGGGCCGGCCGAGGCTTGTGCTGCCAGCAGTGGCAGCAGGAGAGGTGTGATGAGGTGTTGCCTTCTCCTGATTGCCAGGTTGCCTCCCGCTCCTGAGGGCTCCCGGACTGTGAGGTGGGACAGGCTGGGCTGAGGAACCCCCACTCCAGTGCATGCATTTTCATGCACCAGGCCTCTAGTAGAAAATATTGGTCATTAAGTGTCTCTGTTAATCTAGAATGCTCCTGTTCTTCCCCCCCTCAAATCACTTCTCCTATAGTCCCCCTCATTCCAGTTGATGTCAAAATCTGTCCTTTCACATTTTCTGGATAGAGATCTTGATATCTTTGACTTCTCTTTTCTTTTACATCTCACACCCAAATCCTTGCTCTACCTTCTAAATACTGTATATCTAGAATTCACACATCTTCATCTGATTTCCACCACTACTCCTCTTGCCCATGACATTCTCATCTGTAATCCAGATTCATGTTAAAACCTCCTAACTCTGAGAGGAACCAAGATGGCGGCATGGTTAAACAACTAATCTGCTGCCTCGAACAACAATTTCAAAAATACAACTAAAAGACAAAACGTCTACCACCCAGAACCACGGGAAAGCTGGCTGAGTGGAAGATTTACAACTAAGGAGAGAAAGGAGCACAAACGCTGAAAAGCTGAGGTGCGGAGGCGCGCGAATCAGGCTGGCGGCGGGCGACTGGGCGCGCGGTTTTTCTTCAACCCGCAGGGAGACAAGCTCCCGATCACTCTGAAACCCAGTTTCTGGGGACTCGCGGGGGACCCAGACACCTACGGGGAAAAGCTGGACTCTCGGCCATCGGGTCAGAAAGTGAGAGTGACTTTTTTGCAGAGGTGCGCCCAGCAATCATTGTTTTACTGCGCTGGAACACGGGGCGCAGGGACTTGGAAACGGGAAAGGCAGAAACGACTGACGCCAGCCATTGCCGTTGGCCACGCCCCAGCCTAGGGACGCCCTGAGATCCCGCCCCGCCCTGAGGCCCGCCCCGCACATTCTACAAACCTGCCCAGGCTCCACACAGCGGCTTTTGCATATAAATGGCCTGTTCTGTGGCAGCTTAACCAAATAAACTGCAGCTCCAGTCAGACCGCTCCAAAACCGCCCAAGCAAAGGAGGAGAAAACTAGTTCTTGCTGTAGCTCCTGCTGGGGGGCACACAGTACACAAGGGTACACCAAGAGTGTCCACCTCAAGTAACTGAGAGGCTGACCCATTGAACCAATAGGACATCTAGTACACAAAGCTACCCTACCAATTCAGGGAAGCAGCGAAATGAGGAGGCAAGGAAACAGATCACAAACCAAAGAAATGGAGGAGAACAAGCGACTGGACATAGAGTTCAAAACCACGGTTATAAGGTTTTTCAAGAATTTCATGGAAAAGGCCGATAAATTCAATGAGACCCTCGAAGATATGAAAAAGGACCAACTAGAAATTAAACATACACTGACTGAGATAAAAAATATTATACAGAGACCCAACAGCAGACTAGAGGATCGCAAGCATCAACTCAAAGATTTGGAATACAAAGAGGCCAAGGACACTGCTCCAGAGAAGTATGAAGAGAAGAGAATTCAGAAAGTTGAAGATAGTGTAAGAAGCCTCTGGGACAACTTCAAGCGAACCAACATCAGAATTATGGGGGTGCCAGAAGAAGAGAGAGAGCAAGATGCTGAAAACCTATTTGAAGAAATAATGAATGAAAACTTCCCCCACCTGATGAAAGAAATAGACTTACAAGTCCAGGAAGCACACAGAACCCCAAACAAGAGGAATCCAAAGAGGACCACACCAAGACACATCATAATTAAAATGCCAAGGGCAAAAGACAAAGAGAGAATCTTACAAGCAGCAAGAGAAAAACAGTTAGTTACCTACAAGGGAGCTCCCATACGATTATCAGCTAATTTCTCAACAGAAACCATGCAGGCCAGACGGGAGTGGCAAGAAATATTCAAAGTGATGAATAGCAGGAACCTACAACCAAGACTACTCTACCCAGCAAAGCTATCATTCAGAATTGAAGGGCAGATAAAGAGCTTCACAGATAAGAAAAAGCTAAAGGAGTTCATAACCACCAAACCAGTATTATATGAAATGCTGAAAGGTATTCTTTAAAAAGAGGAAAAAGAAGAAGAAAGATAAAAATTATGAACAACAAATACATATCTATCAACAAGTGAATCTAAAAGTCAAGTGAATTAAAAATCTGAGGAACAGAATAAACTGGTGAACTTAATAGAATCAGAGGCATAGAATGGGAATGGATTGATAATTCTCAGGGGGAAATGGGTGTCTGTGTGGGGGGTATGGGAAGAGACTGGACAAAAATCATACACCTATGGATAAGGACAGTGGGGGGGAGGTAAGGGCAGGGGGGGGTGGGAACTGGGTGGTGGGAGATATGGGGGGAAAAAGGAGAAACAATTGTAATCTGAACAATAAAGATTCATTAAAAAAAATAATAAAAAACAACAACAACAAAAAAAAACACCTCCTAACTCATCTCCCTTTCACTGTTGTGCAACTATAGTTTCTTTACAACATAACAGTCAAAGGGACATTGTTTAAAAATAAGTGAGACTCAGTTGCTTCTCTGCTTCAAATTCTCTGTGTTCCATATTGTCACTCAGTAAAAGTTAGTCATTGCAATGGCCTGTAAGTCTCTCCATGCTCTGGCCCCCCTTTCCTATTACTTCTCTGCCCTCAACATTCCTTGTGCTTCCCCTCACTTGTATACCTTCCCTCTGAGAAAGGTATGCAATGGTCTTTGTGATTGTTCTATGACATGCTAGTCATGTTTCCTTTACAGTTGGGTTTGCTTGGAATTTTCATGGTCAGTTCCCTTATGTCATGTAGGTTTTTGCTCAGATGTTATCTCCTCCGAGAGATCTTCACCCTTAACTAAATACATCTTTCCATCCTTGGCACTGTCTCATTGTCTTCAGAGCAATTATTCTCCAACACAATAATGAGTTTTGTATGTATGTGGTCTGACTGCCCTGCCAGAATATAAGCTCCATGAGGGCAAGGTGTTTTTGTGTTATTGCCACTGTATCTCCAGGGCCCAGAGAAGTGGCCCAAAAGTTGAATAAATAAATAATTTAATGACAGTTTCTTTTAGTTTTTGGTTTAGTTTCCAAAGCCATACTATTGTCATCATGATATGTCTTGGGAAGAATGAGCAAATTATTGCTGTCAATCACACACCTTCATCCCTGATATTTTTATATCCTATGTAGTCAGAGTTATCCTTGACTTTTCATTCTCCCTCACTTTCCCATTTAATCAATCACCACAGTCTATTTTCTGAATCCTTCTGCCTAATCTAAACCACTGGCAAATGTGTTTTATTTATTTATTTATTTTTTGCCTGGAATGATGACAGAAGGCAAATCTCTAGACCCCAAGTCCTGTTCTTCCCTTACAAAAAAAATGTTCTTTCTGCATTGTAGCCAGTATAATACCTAAAAAGACAAATGCAATCAAATAATTTTCCCTTACAAACGTTAAATGGTTTCCAGTGCCCTTGGAATAAACTCCACCCTCCTTTCAGTAGTTATTGATGACTGAGCCTCTTCCTCATTCACTTATAATCAATGGTCCTCACACACTGAACTTTGTCAGATTTTCGCAAAGCAGCAATCTCCCTACTTCAGGCATCTGCCTGGGATATTTGCTCCCCCTGGAAGTCTTTGATTTTTCTTCTTCTGCTTTCCTTCTTCCATCTCCCCCCCACACTCCCCCTACCATATCCAGTCCCCATCTCCCTTTTTTTCTCTCATATAGATCTTAAGCTTCAGAAATATTTTTCAGGCTCCTTAACAAGGTTAAGTCCCCGCCCCTGTGTTCCATCATATCAACCTGGTGTGCCCTTTCATAAAATGTATCACATTTAGTTGTTGTGTACCTGTTTTTTATCCCCTTTCTTCCTACCACTCATCCTTGTAGCATAGCCAACATATATGTTTAATTTCTATTCCCCCCAAAATACAAAATATTGACTTTACATAACAGTTATTAACACATAGTATCTCCAAACCAAAATGGTATATGCCCTAACCTTCTTGCTGGTCCTGTTGATCCCCATCCAAGTGTTAATGATAATTTATATAAATGACATTTTTATGGGATTTGCATAACATGTTCCTGAATGACAGACGCTTTAGCATCTATAAAGAAACTTTGATATACATGCACTAACTAGATGGGTCATTTCAGGAGGATAAGCAACTCTTCCTTCCTCTCATAGACAAGCCCTGGCCTGTCATAGCCCATCCCTGACACTGAGAAGCCTACCCAAAAATGGCTCTTCCCTGGTTCTGAAATTGCCAAGCAGTCCCTTTTTGACTGGATCACTTGTTAAGGAAATGTTGAACTGTGAACTGCAATTGTAAGCACTTTTGATTTACTGTCAGCAAATTATTATGGCGCTGTCTCTTACTAAAATGATGGCAAGCTTTAATTTTTCCAGGTGCTTGGTCTCCAGAGATGTGGAAATACCACAGTCACTGTGCATTGCCCATTAACTCCATGTTTTAGCATTTTGAAGATGTTTATATTTTTTCCTACATATGTTCATCAGTGTCTCTTACAGAATCAATACTTTCCCAGTATCTGAAAATTTTAGTAGGAATAATGAAGGAACTCTTTAAATTATTAGCAATGCTAATGCTTAGGCTAGACCTTATTTTGGGCTGGACCTTATTATTTAAACCTCACAACTCAGAAGTCTGGGATCAGTCAGCATCCTCCAACCCCATATTATTGTCTAATTTCATCATAAAATTTTATATCACTCCATTTGGCCATTTTTCATATATATAGTATACCTGAAGGTGTCTGTAGCTGGTGTTCTCTTTCTAGAATTTTCTTCCTCCATATCTTCATGACTCATTTCTTTATTTCCTTTAAGGCTCCACTCAAATGTCACTTTGAAATGAGATGTTTCCTTCCACTCCATTAAAATCGCAATCCCAAATCTTGCCCCAAACGATAGTACCTCAATTCTCTGCCTTTTTGCTTTCATTGCACTATTGCCTTTTAAGACACTGAATCTATTACTTATTTATTGATATCTTATTTATTGTCCCCCTTCCCTGAAGGTTGAGATTTTTGTTCATGTTTGCTGTTATAGCTCCAAACCTCAGCATAGTGCCTAGAACTTAGTATGCACTCAAGAAATATTTATTGAGTGGATGAATGATTGTCCTCATTTATTGAATAAGTCGAGAATAAGAACTGCACAGTAATATGCCCAAGGTTACAGGCCTAAGAAGTGTCAAAGTTGTGATTTGAACAGTTCTTTGTACCTCAAAGCTCAGGCTTAAAACACCGTCCTTTGCTGCCTTTCTCAAAAAGGTGAGACGATTAAAAGGGCTTTGACAACTGTCAGAGCTGATCTCTTGCATGTTATTTTCTCAGTTGACCTCTGAATTCTGAGTGTGCCCTGATTATTCCTCTGTATTTCATTTATATCACACTGATGTCCTGAGAAACTAACTTTCCTTACTATACTTTAGTTAGTATGCTCTTTCTTAAAAGGGAACCTTGTAACAGTAATATTTCATATAGTACAAATTTTGAACACTTGTTTCCAAGCACTATATCATCACTCTTTGAATCTCTTAACAACTCCACAGGGGATATATTATCATCATCCTGCTTTTACAGATGAGGAAACTGAGGCTAAGAGATTAAAGAACCTGTTCATATTTATAACACTAATAAGAGGGACAGCTGGGAATTGAATTATTCTCTGGTGGTTTAAAATTTTATGCTTTAATTTTTTTCTTCATTATTATGTCATGCCACCCCCCAACCTCCCTCCTACAGGAGTATTCATTTCTCTTGGCCCCAAGTCATTAATATAGAGATTTAATCTTGAAAATGCCAGAAGGATGCCATTGTAATACCTTTTTACCCATTGGGCATTCTCACAGGACAGTGGGGAACAATATAACTTCACAAGCTGGATCAGCCACTCACTATGTGGCACTGTCCAAGTTATATAACTTTTCAGTCTGCAGTTACTTCTCAACATTGTTATAAGAACTAGAGAAAGCCCAATTAGTGCATAGCAGGTGATAATAAATTAGTAGATTGTAAAGAGACACAGTATACAGACTGTCATCTATAGCTTTTGTATTTGAGGACAATGTTATTACTTGTAGCTGATATTTACATTATAATCACAGACTCTTTCAAAGGCATTTTCTTTTTAAAGCATCTCAAGAAAGCATTGTGAAGTTAAATTAATTTTCATCTTACAGACAAAGAAACATATTCATGTAGGTTAAAGTGACTTGCCCACGTTTATAGAATCTGTAAGCATTGAGCTGATATTCAAATATTTGAGTCTTTTAGTTCCACCTTTCCAATTTTTGAACTCAAAATGGAATAAAGGCAATGTGAGCCTCTCAGTGGTGATACCATCCCAATAGGGACTAATCTATATATATAAAAGCCTAAGCGACCTTTACAACCTGTCAACTGAACAACCAGTCAACCAGTCACTATGACACACACTGACCACCAGGGGGTAGACGCTCAATGCAAGAGCTGCCCCCTGGTGATCATTGCGCTCCCACAACCAACCTCCTGTGGTCCCTCCCCACAGCCTGCCAGCCCTGATTGGCCCAATTGCTGGCCAGGCCGAGGGACCCCACCTGTGCATGAATTTGTGCACAAGGCCTCTAGTAATTACACATTATCTCAAAATACACCCCCTACAAGTTAGTACATGACAAACCACATCCTCATAGAAGTGAAATTTTAGAAAGAGAGAAACCAGATCTCTGAACAGATGTTTGCAAGTAAGTATTGTATAAACAATTTGGACGTTTCTGGAAAGATCTGAAGTCTGTTTTGTATATACCTGAAGATATTTCCCTGATTTAATGCTCACTCCCCCTCAAAGAAAATCTATTTTAGTGGCAAGTAAATACATTTTCATGAAGTGAACCATCTTGCTTACCTGTTAGTAGTTAGTAGCTCCCAAGTGCTGGGTATTTGAGAGGAACCTTAATTCTGTTTTCCTGTCTATTAACATATCTATCATTAGTATTTTTGAGGTGGCTATTTGCCAGCCACTACTGTAAGTACTTAAATGAATTATAGGAGCGATGCTGTTATTATCCTTATTTTATAGGTGAGGAAACTGAGGCTTGAACAGCTGTTAGGTTTGAGACTGCAATTTGCTTCCACAGCACCATTGGCAGTTTCTGCTGTTTTAATAAGTTCTTAGCTATCTGCCCTGTTGAAGGAATTCCCGAAAAATTATTTCTTGAATTATGTATTTAAATCACCCTCTCTTTCTATCTTCAGTTGTGAAACATTTAGCAGAGTTATTATCGAGTCAGATCTTTGATTTGTAAATATCACATTTTGTCTCCTTTTATCTAAGGGGGTATCTAGGGCCTTAAAATAATACTAATAGTGGATGAAAAGGGGAAAGCAGGAGCGCTGGAAAACAAACAAACAAAAAAAGTAAAGGAGCTTTTATTGAAAGGTTGCAAGTAGGTAGAGAAGCGCACAAGACATGGTTCTACCACGCAATGCATTTTTATAAACTAAAAGCATGTTTGAATAATAGAACACTATCTGTATCCCAGACTCCCTGTCTCCTGTCCTCTTCTAAGACCCCACCAAGACGAACCACTGTCCTGATTTCTAATACTGTGGCTCAGTTTTGCCTGTTTGAGCATCATGCAAATGGAATCAAACTGTAAGACCTCCTTTGTGTCTGTCTTCTTTTGTTCAACATTAGATTTGTGAGCTTTATCCACATTGTTGCTTGTATTTGTCATTTTTAAATTCTCCTTGTGGAATAGTACTTCATTTTTTGAATATGACAAAATGTGTTGTTGGACATTTGAGTTTTTTCCAATTTTGGTTATTTTGCTACAATAAATATTCTTGTATACATCTTTGGGTGACCATATATAAGCATTTCTATTTGTATATGAAAGAATAGATTTGCTGGGTCTGTGTTGGTTCAGTTTTCATAGATACTGTCAAACAGTTTCCCAAAGTCATTGTACCTATTTACATTCCCAGTAGTAATAAGAATTACAGTTGCATCATAATTTTATCAGTACTTATTTACTGTCTGTCTTTTTCATTTTAACCATACTGCTGTTGTGATATTATGTTGTGGTTTTACTTGCACTTTTCTGATGACTAATATAGTTGATCTTATACTATATGCGTATAGTCCAGGGGTCCTCAAACTTTTTAAACAGGGGGCCAGTTCACTGTCCCTCAGACCGTTGGAGGGCTGGACTATAGTTTTAAAAAAACTATGAACAAATTCCTATGCACACTGCACATATCTTATTTTGAAGTAAAAAATCAAAATGGCAAAAACACCCGCATGTGGCCCGCAGGCCGTAGTTTGAGGACGCCTGGTATAGTCCATTTGATTTTAGTGCTTTGTGAAGTGCCTAATCGTCTTCAGCCCTTTTAAGTATTGAGCCTGTTTGTTCTTTCCAATGCATATAGTTTTAAAAGTCAAGTAGTTCTACATGACTAGTTATGAAAAACTATGTTACTTCCCCACATCTCTAATAATAATAATAATAATATTGTTATTATTATTTCTTTATTTTTTCTATTTTAGGTATTATCTATTAATCTCCAGGGAAGATAAATATTTAGTTGTTTTTTACCTCTCACCCACAGCTCCTGTGTACAGGCATAAGCACACATTTACATATATGAACACTTCCCATTTATTTCTTCTATTTTTCTTAGATCAATATTTGTTGTTTACCTTATTATGTCTATGTAAGTGATATTTACAAGTGAGCTATGGAGTTAGCTATCATTACTTCTCTGCTATTACACAAAAGCTTGGTTTCCCTGGCTTTAACAATTTTCTCATTTTGTTATTGTTGCTCAGTTTTTTTATTTCAACCCCAGATGTTCCTCAAATAATATCCCCCAATATTTTGAAGTGCTTTTTATGTTTTATAACTTTAACTTCATAAGGAAAGTTTTTCAAGACCCTTCTGACCTCCTCCATTTTATGCTGGAAGCTCTTTACATCTACAACACAGCTGTTTTCTTTGGATCTTCTTTCAAACATAATACCTTTTTATCCAATTGCTCGTTTCCTGAATACTGCCTATTTCTCCTTTTTTTATTTATTATACCCTACTTTTTATAGAGCAGATTCTTCATTAGCTTCTTGAGAAAGTGTAGAAGAAACATTGTTCAAATGTTGCATGTCTGAAGATGTTTTTACACTCCCTTTATATTTAATTGATAGTTTGGATGGGTACAGAATCATAGGCTAACTAAGATTATTCTTCAGAATGTCATAGGAATAACACGACTGTAATATTTTGTAATGTAAATTTTGAGAAATGCAGTGCCATTTTCTTCTTGATCGTTTGTATGACACCTACTTTAATTTTTCTGGAGCATTAAACCTCTTTTTTAAACTGTAGTGTTATAATATTTGATGATGTAGTACCTTTGTGAGCATCTGTTCTGTTATTAAACCACTGTTCTGGGCACATTTAAGAACCTTTCAATGTAGAATTTCCTGCTTTCATTTCTGGAATTAGAAAAAAGCCTTGGATGATCTACAACCCTGCATGTTTTTATATTTTTTTATGTATTATTTTTCTTATTATTTGGGTGTCAGATCTTTAGACCAGTCTTTTAGTTGTTCGATTACTTCTCCCTCATTTTTCATTTTCCTTTTTTTTTTTTTTTTTTGTTCATTTTCAGGATATTTAGAGACATTTTATCAATGTTTTCATCCTAAGTTTTGTTATTCATTTCTGATATCCCATTTTATTATTGCTTTCTGAATATTCTGTTTTTATTAGTGGCCCGGTGCTCGAAATTCATGCATAGGGTGGGGGGATCCCTCAGCCCCGCCTGCACCCTCTCCAGTCGGACATCCCTCTCACAATTTGGGTCCACTGTCTCCTAACCACTCACCTGCCTCCCTGCCCCTAACTGCCTCTGCCTGCCTGCCTGATTGCCCCTAACCCCTCTGTCTGCCTGATCACCCCTAAACTATCTGCCTTCCTGCCTGATGGCCCCTAACTACCCTCCCCTGCCAGCCTGATTTCACCCAGTCTCTGTCTCACTTTGTTTTTCTCAGCAGTCCTCCAGGCCTCCCTGCCTCCCTGTGTCCCTCTTCCTCTTTCCCAGGTGGGAGGGGGTGGGGCCAGTTGTGGCTGCTCTACCTTCTGCTGGCCCTCCCTTCCATCCAGGCCTCTTCAAGCCCAGTCTGTTTTGTTTCCTCATTCTGAGAGAGGCTCTGAGAGTGAGCTGGGAGAGAGAGAAAGAAAGGGAGAAGAGGCTGTGAGCTGGTGGACAGTGTGTGTGTCTGTGTGTGTGCGGTTGTGAGTGAGTGTGAGTGGCGGCCCCGCCTCCCCCATCCCAGTCTCTGCTGTCACAAGGCCCCACCCATCAGAGCCTGCTGGGTGCGCAGCCTGGGCAAAAGGTCGAGTCTCCAGTCATTGGGGATGTGACAGACCCTGGGTTTTTATATATTAGGATTATTTCCTATTCTTGTAGATAGTATATCTCTTGGTGATGTTTTTCAATATAAAATAGCAAGAATTTTTTAAAGTTTTCTTATTGCTTAATAGAGTTCATTTTATCTAAGTTGATTTTTTTCTGCTACTTTGTTTTTGTCTTTGTTTTTTTGTCAAGTAGATAAAAAAAAAATCTAAGTAGACTTAGCTATCTGCTCACTGTTATGATTTGACCTCAAAAGATTGGTTGAAAACCTAGTTTACCTAAGTGGGATGTTGATGTAAATGATTTTAGGTTCATTCTTTTGAGATATTCAGAGTTCTTGCAGATAAAATTCTTCTAATCTTATGGAAGGAATTATTTAAATTTCTGGAAGAATTAAACTTGTTTGTTAGCATTCTGAGAGAGCCAGTTTGCTGGGGGGTGGGGAGTAATATAAAGCAAGGGTTTTAAAAATTCAGTATGTAAATGTTCACTTAACTTGCTTGTTTTTAGTATAGTAACTAGGCAGTCAACTGTCTTTTGGTTTTTAATGGTAGCTTCTGCTAAGAATAAACCTCCAGTTTTTGCAGGAGCAGGATAAAGGCAGGAGTTTGGCTGGGTTGAGAGAGCAGCTTTGAGGAATCTTAACTGCTTCTTTATCTAATTTCCAATTAGTTCTTTTTCTTTTTCTTTTAGCCTCTCTATTCCCCACAGTTCCAGAGATAGCTGATGCTGCCAATTCCTGAGTTCTGTGATGTAAATCAGGTTGCTCCTTGTCTTTCTTCACTGTGGGCTATGAATCATTTTCTCTCATACATCTCTTTTCAAGTTTCCAAAATTATGTTGCTCTTGTCTCCTCTCCAATGTGCTTTCTCTTTGAGGGTTTATGACTTTATAATTGTCTTTAATATTATTCTATTAGCATATGGTGAAAAAAGTAGAGGCAAATGTGAATATTTAGTCTGGTGTTTTTAACTGGAAGCTATCCCCTCAGTTCAAAAATATCTTCTAACCCATAGATGAAAGGTCACAAGGAACTTTGGGTAACATGAAAATATACATACAATAATAGTTGTATAATGGACTGTGAAATCAGATTGTACAAAATGCATTTCTTTTTAAGAAAGATGATTGTAAGAAGGGATACAATTTTATTTTGTAATTATCCCATGATAATTACTCTTCATAAAAAATATTAGAATATATTTTCTTGGGGGGGGGATAGAAATTTCCCCCTTGGAAATAGATTATCTCTCTAATTTTGAAGCCCAATAGAGCGTTATTTAAGATGTAACTATCTGAATTATTCCTTTACATTTGTAGGACATTATGGGAAATTGGGACTATAAATTGACATTCTCCCAAGAATAGTTAAGTCAGTTTAAAGACAAATCAAGAGCTATTTCACATGACTTTCATTTAAAATATAATTTCAAATGATTTGGAAGTGAGCCTTTCAATGGCTTTGGAAATGATCAAGGGAATATAAATAACAGGAAAAGATAAAGGGAAATGTAGTACATAATTGGGGTTGTAGGACCATCTAGATACCACAGAGATGAGCACTGGCCTCAGACTTATTTAACAACTTCATTAATGATCTGGAAGAAGGAGGGTTCAACAAGTTAATTAAGTCAACAGATGGTCCTTAGTGGAAGTTACAAATACCAGGGAGAACTGAGAAATAATATAGAAAGACCTTGGGGTCAAGAGCTTTGATAGCTCTGAGCACAGAAAAATAAAATTAAACTTAGGGAGGGTAATTACAATTGAATACACTTTGTTCAATGAAAAAAATATAAGTTAAACTGCAAACAATTAATGCTGATTAGAACATAGTAAAGCCAAAAAAATTTTGTATCGGATGAGTAAGTTATTTAAACATGAACAGAGCTTGGTGCCTCTAGAAAACAATTCATTTTAAAATGACGACACACTTTTAAATATAATTGTATGCCTAATATTCACAAAACATTTAGTTACAGACTGGCTTTACAAATACAAGTAAGAGTTACTCTAACTCTCAGATATACTTACATTCTAGTAAGGTAGAATGCATATATAATTGATCAATGCGGTTAAGATAAAGAAGTGATAGAGAGGATGATATGACACGGGAGGGACCACTGAGATGGGCACACTATGAAGTAGTTGAGTTTAACTTTCAAATGTGGACGATTTGTGTTAATGTTATGGAAAGTGGTGGGTAATTTTATATGCTGTCCCTGAAGAACTCATGGTAGGAAGCCCTCAGATCTGGGTGTTGGATAGCTTGTCTGATTTCAGTGACAATGTCAACAGAATAGAATCCTACCAAGATCTGGGGGCCGAAGAGTAGCCTGGGTTAAGTTATAGTGACAACCATATCAGGAATGAAAATCAGCTCTATGCAAAGACACACGTAGAAAAGATGTTAAGCACTTACCAAGTACCTCACCTGTGTCAAGATTGTTCCAAGCACTTTACATAAATTAACTCCTTTAATCTCACACTCACCCGACAGACATAGACATTATTCTCATCGCCAATTTGCAATCAAGAAAACTGAAGCCTGGAAAATGTAAGGAAGTCACCTAAGGTTAAATCCTAATATATAAAAATCCAGGATCTGTAATGACTGACCAAGGCTCGACCGAACACCACTGCAAGTCAGTCCTGCAGTCAGTGCTGGGTTGCTGTGGCGACCCAGCACTGACTGCCCAGGGGGGCTGTGGATTAGGCCTGGAGAGAGGCCCAAAGAGAGAGGCAGGGTCGGATCCAAAGCCTCTGTGGCAGCTGTTGATCAGCTGTTGCCTCTCTCTTTCTCTCAGGGCTTTGCTAGCAGCAGCACCTCTGTTTCTCTCCAGGCCTCTGTGGGGGCTGCTGATCAGCCCTGCCTCTCTGATCAGGCCCAGAGATAGGCCCGGAGATGCTGACTGGCATAGAAATTGTCCAATCAGAACCAAATATGGGTGAACTGTGAGGAGCAAAGGGCTGCCTAGGAGGTGGAGCTTTTGACACTGAGTGGCATAGAAACTGACCAATCAGAACCAAATGGGCCAGCAGGGGAGTGCAGTTGGGGGCAAGATCAGGCCTGCAGGGGAGAGCAGTTGGGGGTGAGATTAGGTCAGCAGGGGAGGGTAGTTAGGGGCAATCAGACAGGCAGGTGAGAGGTTCTGAGCCAGCAGTCCCAGATTGTGAGAGGGATGTCCAACTGCCAGTTTAGGCCCTATACCACAGGGATCAGGCCTAAACCAGCAGTCGGACATCCCCCAATTGGAGAGGGTGCAGGCTGGACTGAGGGAACCCCCCTCCATGCACGAATTTCGTGCACCAAGACACTAGTATGCCAGTAAGTATAGGAAAATTGGAATTCAAACCAAGGGATGCCTGCTTCTAAGATTTATATATGGTTCTCTTTTCAACTGTGTTATACCATCTCTCATAGAATATTAGCATAAGTAATATATGCAGAACTCATGTGTGTATATATTTTGCCTGGTCTTCAGGGTTTTAGGTACTTGTTCTAAGCAGAGAAACATTTTTATTCTGCAACTCTCATTGGCAGAGCTGGTCTTGTATATAAAGTGTATGAGCAGAACTCCCTCTGTAATTTCCGACCCCAAATCATTTTAAAGGAAGAACGATTTGTACCTGGGTTAATTGATTATGTGTCTAGGGAGGGAAGACGCATTAACTAATTAACATGTAGCAGAAATTACATAATCAATACCATTTCCTACTGTTGTCCCCTAGATAGACTCCTAAGAGTCACAATGTTTTAAAATGTAAGTATTAATTAATATTTTAAGAGGTAATGCTTGTTAGAATATTCACATATTCTACAAGCTTAATTAAGGAGATCCATTAAAAGTCTATCTGTCCTTCAGGTACAAGTTTCCCTACTCAGAAGGAAAAATAATAACCAACTTCTTGTGTATAGGCTACTAGGCCACCAATTTTATTTTATTTTCCCCCATTATATTATTATTATTATTATTATTATTATTATTATTTTATTGAGTGAATTTTTATCCTTCTCTTTCTTTGGTAGCCATCAGTTTGTCTTCTCTATATTTATGGGTCTGTTTCTGCTTTGTTTTGTTTATTCATTTATTTTTTGTTTTTAAATTCCATAAATAAGAGATCATACATATAGTGTTTGTCTCTGACTTATTAGCATTATTAGCATTACTAGGTCCATTTATGTTGTTGCAAATGACAATATTTCATTCTTTTTTATTGTTAAATAATATCCCATTGTATATGTGTACCACATTTTTATCCATTCATCTATTGATGGACATCTATGTTGCTTCCATATCTTGGCTATTAATAGTAATGTTGCAATGAATATACGAGTGTATATTTTTTGAATTATTTTTTTAGTGTTTCCATTATCTTCAGATAAGTACCCAGAAGTTAAATGGCTGGAATGTATGGTAGCTCCATTTTAATTTGTGGAGGAGAGTCTCTGTTTTTCATAGTGTCTGTACTCGGATGATGTAGGTTTGTTTAGAGCTGATAAGGATACCTGTGGAATATAAGAGAAATTCAGTAAATTACAGAGAATTAAGATACACTTTATGATTTAATTTGGAAGCAGTTAGAATGAGAAAGATTCCCCATGAAAATTGTACCAAAAACCCCTAAGAAATTGGAGAATGGAAGGATAAACTGTAGGCAGCTTTACTGGAGAGTGAGCAAGATGTGAGGGGAAATCCAGAAGATTATCAGTGGGAAGAGATGTCTAGGGTGACTGACAACTTTAGGCTCTATGTCTGCCCTCTTTGAAACTAATCAAAATTCCTGAGGCTTCTGTATTTGTAATAAAAGTGAGGTGGTCTGAATTCAAAGTTAATCACATTTAGGAAAGTCAGGTGTCCCCTCTGGGAGAGATCGAGCAGTTTATGAAATGATTTTAGTGCACTGGTAACAAGACTATTCTTTCTAACTTTTGAATCTATATTCGGCTAGATAAAGCACATGGAAAGAAAACCCTGTTTTGGTCCCTGGGGCAAGAGACCTAAGATATATTTCTTTCTAACTATTACTTAAATGACTCATTCAACTTCTGGGGCTCACTTCACCCACTAAAATGGCAACAGTGATTGTGGAGAAATTTATTCAGGCAGAGTATAGAATCCCTTCTATTATTCTAGTAATAGTAATTCCTCCTTTACTTAACACTGTATGGGAGATACCACAGGTCATGTTACCATGTAGAGCCTTGAAAAGCATGAAATATTAAGAGCACAATTCTACTTTTTGACATCAGCAGAAATTACATTGGCCTCTCTGAAAGTAACACCTGACTCGAAGTCTCAAAAAATGAAGCAGGCTGAAAAAAATAATAAAAAAGAAACATCAATCCCCAAAAGCAACCAAGTAGGAGAATTTATTGATTTAGGGGAAAAGAAAAACCAAACACTAGCTGAGAGGACTTCTGACCTAGAGAGACCAGGTCAATTGGTGCAGATTTCAAATGTCTTTTTGCCACGGTCTTCAGTTCCAGGACCATGCAGTTGCAAGTTTTGGCAGAAGCAGTGTTCACCTGCACATACCTGATGATGAAACTTCCTTCAGCACATAAATTGATTTTTTTGTCCCAATGTTTGTCATAGAAGCATTAGTAATTAAATGGGTCATAACCTGTGAATTTGCTCATCACCTGTAGTGTTATCTTTTTCCTAAAGAGAGCAATCTATAGAAAACTTAAGCTTGCAAGAAGGAATGTTGGGTGCAAATGTTTACTAAAGCAATTTTCCAATGTCAGCTAAGGAAATGACCACATTTCTAGAATTGCTTAAATCATTCACACATACAAAAATTATAAAATAATCTGTAATTCATCCAGAAAATAAGAATTGGTTTCAGAATGTTATATTCAAGAGCCTAAACATACTTCATCCAAGTGAAATAACGGATTTCTAAAGAAAGGGCTAACAAAAGTTAATGACCTGGCATCTAGGGCCTCATGTGAATTAAAAAATTTCACATGTACTCATTTGGCCCATAAATGGTTGCCAAATACTTGCTATGTACAGAAATGATTTAAAATAAATCCAGATCATGAACTACCAGGGGAGATGAGAGCCACATAATAATTGTTAATGCAGGTTTTTAAAATGATACATTCTATAAGAGAGCCATAAAAAGCTTTGGTAGAATTTTAGATCAGGGATATTACTTTTGTTTGGGGGGAATAAAGAGATAAAAAAAAATGGCCATGTGTGACGGCATTTGGATGGAGCTTTAAAGAGTGATTCAGACATATCCACCTCAAAGTGGAGAAGCGGCCTTCCAGACATAGAGAATGGCATGTACAACATTTTGTGATGTGAAGTTACAGAAACTGCTTGGGAAAGCTGAGCGATCTAGGTTGCAAGGGAGTTTGGGATTATACTTTTGCATTTAGCTCAGATGCAGAAGGATGAGTCAGCCATGTCTCTCAGTTATTGTCATGCTATCATTGTGCACTCTCTGTGGTTTATTTAATCCCTTCTCTCTCTCTCACTGCTCACTACTCTCCTGCCTCATTCCACCTCACAGACAATGATTTAATGTGTTTCTTTACGTATATGTGTTCCTTTTCATGTGAATTTATTTGTTGTGTTTCTTATTTTTTTCTTTGCATTTTTAAGATTTTCAATTTATTTAAATGCCATAATGCTATATATTTTACTATGATTCTTCCCTTTTAAAAACTTAGCATCTTTATTTACATTTTGAGTAAAACTGAAATTTAATCTATGGATGTACCATTTAGAATGGATTAGTAAATATCCCTCTTATTAATCATCAAGAACAGGTTATTTCAAATGCTGTGTGGATAACAAGAGCAAATACAATTATGCTTCAGCTCTGCTTTGAATTAGTTGCAAATCAGAGAGGAGGTTGAGGGGAGAGAGCAAGGATAGTTAGGGCTCTCCTGTTGGGCTCTAATAATTAGCATCTTTATATGAATTTAAAATTAAGATTGATTGCCCTAAAGTCCACTTACTCAGACAGGCAATGCTGCATGGTGCAGTATTCTAAGTGTGTATTCTAAGTGTGCTTCCATCAGGTTTTTCTTATACATTTTCCCTTCGAAATAAACTCAGGCAGCTGCAATTCCCCTTGACCACAGCCGTTGTTATTATTAACAGCCCCTGCGCTGTCCCCTTGTGGACCCGTGTGAGAATCAACCTGGTTCACAGACACTGCACTCTTCTGACTGTTACTGTGCTGTAATGTGTCCTCTGTGAAAGCTCTGATGCTGCTGATGGAAGGTAATGGTGATACTGATAATGGAGGTTGACAGAGACAGTGGTGCTAACTCAAGGAAAGAACATCACTAGCGCCCTTAATCTGAACAAGTTTCTTTCTCCTGGCCTACTGGTATAGAATTTCACAGATGGAATATTTTGTCTGTACACATTCCTGGTAGCCTACTCTGAGATTCCATAGGATTTTAACATAACATCTAGCTCTGTGTGTCTCTTCCCCCCCTCGTTTTCACACTTCTTCAACTTTAATAAAACCCTCATTGGGGTCACAGAATGTTTCCTAGCATCTCAAAATTGGGGATGAGCATCAGATTTTCTCTTGTTCAATCCCTACCCCATTCCCCATGCTGCACCCAGAGCTTGTTTTCTTTTCCAGTAGTTTGTTTGTTGTGGTGGTGGTGGTTTGTCTGTTTTCTGGAAAAGGAGCTCACTCCCACTAAAGCAGCACATTTCATCAAATATTTATAGTCATTTCTATGTTCAGGTAAAAATCTGTCTTCATATAACTCAGCTTTTGTATAATTCAGCTGTTGGTCCTACTTTTCCATCTTGGAACAATTAGGAAATTAACTCCTTCCATGTAACCCCTTCCTAGTAGCAAAGTGGCAAATCTTACATTTATTCTCACTTAACTTCCCGTTTGGATTAGATTTACAGCTCTAGGCTGTCAAGTTCATTTTGGGTCATAATTCTGCCATCCTGTATCTTCACAGTCTGCTTCCCAGTTTCATTTTCTCTCTAACGTTGATAAACGTGCCATGCCCTCTGTCTCTCTCTCTCCATTTTTTGAGTTGAGGGAAACTTTCATTTCTGCTCTGCCCAAATCAACCAGATTATAAAGCAAAATCATCATGTATTATGACTTGTCTGTACCACAAACACAGGAAAAAAAATTAAACTATCAGTTTCATTACTTTGTCACCTTTTAGCATCTATCTTCCTATATGATTGCACTGATTTCAGCTCTTCTCTATCTGGCTGTCCAGTTGTTTCATAGTCAATGATTCCTGTCCACATCCCTGCCAGGGAGAAGCACTAGGCGTAGAAGTCATAGAAAGAGAGAGAATGTAAGAGGAGAGATACGTTTGTGTGTGTGTGTGTGTGTGTGTGTGTGTGTGTGTGTGTGTGTGTGTGTGAGAGAGAGAGAGAGAGAGAGAGAGAGAGAGAGAGAGAGAGAGAGAGACTTTGAAAGGTACTGTGTCAGTCATACAGAAAATAACACATTTCAGACCCCAGTAATGGCCACAGTGACAAATTTCACAATGTGTATATGAATGTTGCAGAGCTATAGACAGGATATGGCAAAGAAAAGCACCTCGTTCCATCTCTATGCCTTCCTTTCTACTTTAAATTATACCACCCTTTCTGTAACATTGGCTGTAACACTGAAAGACTGCTTGCTGTAAAGCAGTCTTAATAGAACACACAAGTGTCTTTTCAGTGCAAATGTAAAAAATATATATATTGGAATGATGATATAAATCTTCAGCCAGAGGTCCTTAGGGGAATGCAGTGTAAGTCACCTGTGAACTGGGAAGCTGTCATCCAGGGTACAGGATAAGAAACAGATAATTAAAAGGAGCAATTGAAAAAAAAAAGGAGCAATTGGAAGACTTTGTTACTTTGATAGATTTAAAAGTGGCATCTTCCCCCCCCCCCCCCCCGCCCAATTCTTAAATGCAAAATGCTTACCTGACAAACTAAGGCCTAAGTGAAGACTATGAAGGGCTGTCATACTTGGGCATCTGGCATCCTACTGAAGTCAGCAATTTAGGTAGGTTATACTATGTCCCCTGTGGTGCCATGACCCAAACAGTGCAGACTGACCTGAAAAGTTATTCTGAGTCCCCGCTGGAGGCAGGTTTCGTTCATAACCTTAGAATTGTCCCAAGGATGTTAAGCTAAACCTGCCAGGGAAATATGCATCACTGCACTTAAGGAAAGGATTCGTAGCAGGCTTGAACTGTCAGAGAGAGCAAGGCAGGCTCCTTAGCTCCTTAGCTCCTTAGCTTAAATACATGAAGCAAGTTTGACCTTACAGCAGGCAATATACTAAAACAGGAGTGTGAGTTTCAAGTCCTACATCCTGGGTGTACATCCAGTCTCCACCTGCCAATAACTTTGTGATATATGCAAACTCATATGATCTCTTCAAACTTAAAGTACAAAAATGGGATAATAACCTCTACTTCACATATTTGCAGTGATAGTAAATGCAACAATGCCTTGAACCACAGCATAGTTTTAGATATAATTTCTATTCCTTTTTTGATTTAAATGTTTTGAACAGGAAAAGTGTTAGATTGCCACTTAAATGTTAGAAAAGATGTTCAAATCTGATACCATCTTTAAATATTTATACATAGAATCTCAAAGAACAGATGCAGGCTCATATAATTCAATCTGCCTTCTCGTCAGTCCTTCCAGTTGTCAAGAATTGGCCATTGTAATGCTTGGTTTCTCATCTGAGTTTCTTGGTGTCAATCATACTAAAATTTTTATACAGATGAGTTTGACAACTACACTCTATAACAGTTCATTTTTTGGTCTCTTCCCATACTTCCTGCAGCCTCCTTTCCTCATCCTCTTCCTACTTGGGGAAGACAGTAACCTTAGAATATCATCTGCCGGAAAATATTTAAGACTTTAGGCAAGATATACATCCACAATATTTGCATTTGACTAGTGGTTACAATTTTCACATGCAATAGCAGTGTTCTGATGGTGTAATCTCATACGTGTCACAAATGTATGTGGTGTCAGCCATGACCCGGGCATCTGGATATTCCTATAATGTAGCCTCTTTGCTCCATTACCGGGTTGCCAACTGTGCTCATCTGGAGAAAAAAAAGGCAGAATTAAGTAGAATAATTGCAACTACAGAGTACCCTAATCCAGTGGCCGGCAAACTCATTAGTCAACAGAGCCAAATATCAATAGTACAATGATTGAAATTTATTTTGAGAGCCAAATTTTTTAAACTTACACTTCTTCTAACGCCACTTCTTCAAAATAGACTTGCCCAGGCCGTGGTATTTTGTAGAAGAGCCACACTCAAGGGGCCAAAGAGCCGCATGTGGCTCGCGAGCCGCAGTTTGCCGACCACTGCCCTAATCTAATGCTTGATGGAAAACTGCATTCTTTTTTAATTATTATATTTTCACTAATTCACCTTTTAATCTAGATGTATGTTCTTGGTACCTTGGTCTCTACCACTCTACTAAAGAGTAAAAATATAGGCTTTAGCCGAAACCGGTTTGGCTCAGTGGATAGAGCATCGGCCTGCGGACTCAAGGGTCCCAGGTTCGATTCCGGTCAAGAGCATGTACCTTGGTTGCTGGTTGCGGGCACATCGCCAGTAGGGGGTGTGCAAGAGGCAGCTGATCGATGTTTCTCTTTCATCGAAGTTTCTAACTCTCTATCCCTCTCTCTTCCTCTCTGTAAAAAATCAATAAAATATATTTAAATATATATATATATATTTAAATATATTTTATTGATTTTTATATATAGACTTTATCTCCCATCATGTGAAGGGTAGTTTAACTACAATTCTATAACATAAGAGAGCATCTGAAAGAAAAGTCTTTCTTCATCTTCCATCAGCAGCACTAGAAGTGTCTGAACTCCTCCCATTCACTTTTAAAGTCACCCTGAAATAGAGCTGAGCATTGCAACTCTTGGTTTGACTTGGGTAATGATGCAGAGGTGAGAGCAGCTAAGAGTTATCTGGACCTATTGATACTGGCTAATGTCTGAAGACTTGAGCAGTGACTCAGTTATCAATATCTGCAGGGAAGCTACTGACAGGATCAAGTAAGAGGTAGTTGACCTCCTGTGGAGGCCACTCTTTGCTGCTGAAATTAGTCTACAAAGATTCAGGTGTACATAAAAAGCAGCATCCTCTATTTTTATTACATTAAATTATAGTCCTTTTTTTGTGCCACCATTTCCTGGAATAGTGGAAATTCAACATGTACCATATTGAAGAGGGCTTCTTCCAAGAGTCTTATGAAGTCTCAGGCGGCACAAAACATGTGAGCATATCGTATAGTGTACCGTGGTCAGTGCTGGGATGCTCACTGACTACATTTTAACATTGGAGGCTTTACAAGTGACACAAATCCAACCTAACTTTCCTTACTCAAAAACGGGAAATGTTTGCCATATTACTGAAAACTCCAAAGAGTCTGGTCTCAGGCAGAGCAAGATAAAGGTGCTCAAACAATGGATGTGAATTATTATGTCTTCATCTGGACTAGTTTCATTATCAGCAGGCTCTTGCCCCATGGTGAAATGTTGGCTGCCTGCCACACAAGGCACCCATGCTCACATGCTGGTTATCCTAGTAGCTCTTCCAACCAATGTGTCCTTCATTGGCTCTCATTGCACTGTTTGGACTAAGTAGTGTTGATTATTCTGCACAAATCACAGGGACCAAGGGAGGGAGAAGTCCCTAAATAAAAGTCAAGAATCTTATAGAAAGAATGGGATTCGATGTTGGTCATGCAAAAACAACCAGTGTCTACCTGGGCACTGAAAATGGGAGTCTTTCCAAAGCTGGGAGCCCAGTTTTTAGAGTTGTCTTTTACTGTTCAACTATCTCTCTAATTCCAGCTCTGTCCTTGTTGTGGGGTGTTGAGAATGAGGGACATAGGCTTCCACTACCTGTGAAAGGCAGCCTCCTCCCTCCTTTTATGGGTGTTGGAGAAAAGAGCTCTCTCCCTCTTGCTCCCACCTCTGTGATCAAAAGCACGGGGCTCCTCCCCCTGGAGACATGTTAGTTCCATGTCATTGTGGTACCTTAGTTTTCACAAAAGACATGTGACCTGCAAGACACTTTATTGTCAGGTCTGAAATATAGCAGGAGCCTGGCTACTCCTGGAAGTAATGAATGGAAAAATACAAGGAAGAGACTACAAATAATATTTCCACACTTTTGCTTTGGACTCATGTTATCTTTTTCTTGATCCACAGTAGGTCACACATTCAGAATGGACTGGCTGATTGACCTAATTCTTGGTGTTTTTCAAGTAGTTTTTCTCATATAGCATTTAGGGGGCAGATACTACAGTTCAAAAGCTTTATCAGGAACTTTGGAGTATATGGCCCATACTAGAGCAATTAAAGTAAGACCAGATTTTCTTATTTAAAATTTCGTGTCCAGTGTCCAGTTCTGCTTCACAGGCCCCTAGAAACTCTTGTCCTAACTATCATTTTACAGGCAAACTTAACAACTAAACTCTAGAACAGTTCATTTTTTGGACCAAACATACTGTGACTTATTCAAAACGGTAGAATGCTTATAACTCCCCTCTCCTGGAGGCTTGCAGTCATGCGAGGCACTGGCATGATAGGGTGATACTTTTTACTACTGAGTCATCACAATAGCCTCATGTAAAATGGAAATAATAATGATGCAGATTAGAAATCTTAGGCACTCAACATGTAGCTGGTATGCCCCAGAGTTGGGATTGATCTCTACCTGGGTCTCCTGAATCTCAGTCAGGGGACTTTCCTCAGTGGCCCGGAGGATCTAGTCTCTGTCAATGTTTTTCGAATTCTGCTTCTTGGAGGAGCTCCAGGGTTTCAGCAGAGTCAGTTTACTACTTACTGGGGATGTGATGGGAGCCAATCAGCCAATACTGAGTCCTCTGCTCCCACTTCAGCCAGAGCTGCTCTGCCTTTTCATGTCTTAAACAGGGCATGTTAAGCGATCTTACATATGGAGTAAGGTTTTGCAGAAAGATCCAGGAAGAGCCCAAGTCTCTTGATCTCTAAGAGCTTCTGATGGCTGTGGTTCTACCCTTTGGGCCTACCAAGCTCCTCTTCAATCACACAAGCCACGTTGCTGCACCAGCCTTGCTTCTTCGTGCCTTCCTCTTGGCTAACCCCATCACTCATTTTAATAGTGACTTGTTTAGTATCCCAAAAATGGCTATAATTGATGGCCCCAACCTAATTGTGTAAAAGGATGTAAGATCTTGTCTTTCATTAGGTTTTTTTATATTTTTGTTTTTAAAAGAAAGAAGATTCTAATTCTAGTGTGTGCTGTACTTATTATTTCAGATCTGTCATCATGTTCTGTTCTAACTGAACATGAAGGTCTATGGCCTGAGGTAATTGAGGTCAGTGGAAATGTGTCCAGTAAAGATAATACGAGAAATTAGATTCTGGACCATGAGAAAATTGGCCAAAACAAACTGTTCTCCCCATGTACTATTTGCTTCTGTAGGATTTTCATTATTACCTCTGCAGAATCAATTATCACCCTCTAAGCATATGACTCACCAATCTTTATTCCTGGGCCTAATCCTTTCCAAACTGCAGAACCACATGCTGCTTTGAAATTGGTTTCTCAATTTTTTGAACCCTTGAACTGGTCAAAAAGGACATAGTATATTTTCTTGTCCTCAAGTAATTCCTTCTGCTAAAAATTTCTATTAATTTCCTTTTCACCATGCCCTTTTCCCCTCCCCCACCACACCTTTTTTCTGCCACAAATGAGGGACCTATAACCAAATTAAATTCTGACACCTAAGAAGATGCTTAGTGGGCCAAGATGGACCCTGAACACATGTTGAGCCAACTGGATTCTGTCTTCCAGGGGTTCCAAAACAGAATGCAGTTACAGAGAGAGGAAGGTTGTACTGGCCACAGGAATTATATGGTCCTATGCTCTTAGGAGCAGGGTTGGTACTAGGAAAACTAAACTTATAGGCAAGCATTAATAAGAGTATTTTAAGCCAGTCTTCAGCAGGACCAGAGAGAACTGGATTAAATAGATCAGGAAGAGTCAATTCTTTAAAATATATTTTATTTATTTCAGAAAGGAAGGGAGAGAGAGAGGGAGATAGAAACATCAATGGTGAGGGAGAATCATTGATTGGCTGCCTTCTGCCCACCCCCTACTGGGGATCGAGCCTGCAACCCAGGCATGTGCCCTAACTGGGAATAGGATGGGGACCTCCTGGTTCATAGATTGATGCTAAACCACGGAGCCACAATGGCCAGGCTGGAAGAGTCCATTTTTGAGATTATCTAGCTCCTGGCAATATCTGTACCACTTTCTGTCACGGTTCATTGAAGGTCCTCTATATGTTTTTAAATAATCATACTTGCCCTTAAATTTAAGTGAAGTTTTATCTCTGGCAACCAAATTATTCCCATTTAAGGAATTTCTTTTCCTGAATTTTTAAATAATAATAATTACCACAAGAAGAAGATTATTGAGTGGTTACTTTTTTTTCCAGTTATGGCACTACTTAGTACTTTATCTTCATTAACTTCTCAGTTTCAAAACACCCTGATGTGAGCAGGATTATACTTTGTACAGATGAGGAAATGAGGCTTAGGGAAACAAACTTCTTGTCCAAGTTCATTTTAAACTGATTTCAGAATTAGGCAATTAGCCATCTCACTAAATTATCTCCTTATTTCTATTAATGCTACTTTTATCACTCAGGCTCAAAAGATGAATCTTTTTTTAATTACTTATTTTGATCACTGACATCAAATAAATTCTCTGAATTCTCTGTTGAATTGAGAGAATTCTGTCTTTAGTTCAGGCGCCCAACACTTCTAGTCCACAGTGTTGCAGTGGCTGGTCTCTCTGTTTTCTATGAAGGCCTCTGTCAATTATTTTCTTTGAATTATTTGCCAGATCATTGTTACAAAGCCCAACTTTAATTACATGGCTCTCCTCCTTAGCATTCTTCAGTGGATCTCATCACCTGCCAAGACTGATAATATACTTTCATACCAGCAGTCAGTGCCTTATCCAGGATCTCCCCAAATTTTCCTTCCTACCTCATGTATCTTCTCTCTCATGCATTCATCTCCCTCGTATAAACGAAGCTACTCATTATTCCTCCAAAGAGTCCTTAAGCATTGCTGTTGGGTACTTTGTTTCTGTTCTATACCCCAAAGACCTCTCCTTATCTTTACCAGTTCAGTTTCTATTTACTTTCTATGGTCCATTTCAAATGGACCCTCTCCTCCATAAAGTATTTTCTGATTCTTCACATTGCATACTTTCTCTCTCTTTCTCAACTCTCTATCTCTCTTCTTGAATCCTTAGAATATGTTTCTTACCTGCTTCTAATGTAGCTTCCTTTCTCCCCTTTCTTTTCTTGTGTTACAGAGTTTTTAATTGCACATAATGGGGTGGCAAGTACTTGGCTTGTATACAATTACTATGCACATGATGGGCACCATGAGTTCACCACAGCTCTCTTTCCTGGAATCCAGGTACTAACTACCTCAGAATCCTTTCTAACCTAACACTCCAGGAAACCACTATCAACATACACTCATCACAATGAGCATACAAAGAAGGAAAGAATGCGAGAAAAATGAATCAAAGTCAAGAAAAGACAACACCATTCTAATGGGCTTTGAATTTTTAATTTTAGGACATGCAATCATTTCATTAAGAACTCCTTTATGTTGAAAGTAATTTAAATAATTACATATTTCGGATGAGTATTTTGTGTTTTGTTTTGGTTAGAAAAAGGCTTGCTTGATGACTATTCTTTCTACATTGCATGGTATCCCCCCATCTTCTCTATGTGGGGCTTGTTTTGTTCTTCTGGTATGTTGGACATGTTGATTGCTTTTTCTCTTCCTTTGTTCCGTCCTGTAGATACAAGAAAACAAACCTGTTTGAGAGAACAAAATGATTAACGTCTGAGGTGCAGCGAGTATGCACTGCTTATGTCATTCATTTCATTTCCATTCCACAGTAAACTGAGAAAACTTTAGTTATTTTGGAAAGTGCATTGCCAACTGGGGAAATACATTCTGAGTAAATTTCAGCTTCCATCGGGTTTTGCTTTAAAACAGAGAGGAAGTGGGGTAGGGAGAGGAAAAGAGAGGAGAGAAAAGAGAGAATTTTTTTCTCCACCTTTTTCTTTTTTTTTAATTCCTTTTCACATTTCCTGTTCTGGGCTCCATTCCAGCAGTATATTCACATGATTCAATAATTTACCACCTAACATAAATCAGATACCAGTCACAGTTAAGTGTGATTTGTTATATGTATGGATTTCTGTTTATGGTATCTTTATTGAGATTTTCAGCAATAAGATATAATATGTAATCTCTACCCATTTAAAAGCCTCATGCTGTTTGATCACCAAAATGATTTGCTTCTTCCTTATCTCAGTGGAGAGAATATTTGATACAAGTGTGCCTACCATGAAGTCCCTGTGGTGCCGTGTGCCTGGCGAGCTCCCCGCCCTGCACGGGAGCATATGGCATGTGTGGATCTGTGGGATTACAGAAGCTATAGCTGGAAGCTGATCAAAGCAATGTAGTTATGGAGGGATTAGCTTAATACAAGCTAATAATTTCTGCCCTCCCTCTATCTCCCCCACTCCAACAGATGGCATATACTATGATATCTTTTGAAGAGAATATAACATGGCCATTTTTTTTTCCTCTTCATATACCTAATGTGGAAGAGATAGCACCAATTTGAAAGTCAGATTACCCAAGTTCAAATACTGGTTTTCTCATGAATTAGTATCATAACCTCGGGGGTAATATAGTATAGTACTTTTTGCTTTTCAATTTGCTCATCTGGAAGTGAAGAAAATAATATCTAATTTACAAGGTTGAGAGAATTAAATGCAGTACTTGGAAAATGCCCAGGCGTACTATCTGTTACATAGTAGGCATTTAGGAAGAATTGTTGCTATCCTACTATATAGGGGAAAGGAAGAAGAAGAGGAAATGAGCACTCAGAGACGCTTTATAGTTTCATTGAGTTTTGTAAACCAGTTTGTGGGCTTTGCTCTGTTGTACAATTCTTAGGAATTCCTTTTTTGCAACCATAACCTTGAAGAATGTTTATTTCCATGCAATGGCTTTAATGTTCACACATGTACATGAATATGTGCCTATCAATAACAATAAATAATGCTGAACCTTAGTTGAGGTAGCAGAGAGTAATACAGTTTAAAAATTGAAATTAATATAAAAATCTATGAACAAAATACCAGGTTTCTAATAAAGAGAGCATGTAACAGAAGTGGAATTCAGGTACAGTAAGTGAGATGGGTTGGAAAATGCTGGTATGAAGGTCAATGAAAGTATGAAGTATATAAACTAGTTCCTTTTAGAGATTTTAAATGTTGGTTGGGAGATTTTGAAGAAGCAGTTTGACAAACTTGACTCAATGACTTTGACTATCAATATAATGTGAGGCTTATCTTATATTGATGATCTTTTTTTATCCCATTGGTTTTCAATAACAGGAATATGCGGCCATCTAGATTTTCTTGTTTGAGGAACCTTAACCAGAAGCCATAGTGGGAGAGGGAAACTTAATGGTAACTAATTTTCTAGTACAATGTTGGCAAGTTTGCATTTTTCACATTCAAGGAAAGTATTAATTTATATTGTCAAAACAGTTTGATTGATGGAAAATAATAGCAGCTTTTTCATCTAGTTACTTATTTTCTGTGAGTTTATAGTTATCAAAAATTATGTTCAGTCTGCCCGGCATGTCTCAGTGGTTGAGCCTTGACCTATGAACCAGTCGGGGGCACATGCCCAGGTTTCTGGCTTGATCCGCAGTGGAGGGTGTGCAGGAGGCAGCCAATCAATGACTCTCTCTCATCATTGAAATTTCTATTTCTCTCTCTCTCTCCCCCTTCCTCTCTGAAATTAATAAAAATATTTTTTTAAATTGTGTTCAAGAGAAATAAATTTTCCTCTTCTAAATCTAGGTATTAGAAACTTGTTAATTTTGTTTGGGTTGTATTCTGTAAATTTGTAGATAAATAGAAACTAATGTTATTGTTAATAAATAATAACAGTTATCACTTCTGAGTGTCTATGCTATACCAAAAAAGGAACCAAATGCATTTCATCTTTATCTGCTTTAATGCTCAAATGAGCTCCACAACATGGGTCATATACAGGTAAAGAAACTGAGGTCCCGAGAAGTTGAGTTCAAGATCACCCAGTCAGTTAGTGACAGGTAGGATTTGAGCCCATATTCCTAATGCTGATGTTCATGTGTAATAAGTAAGGGAAGGGTTGAGTCTTGAGAATCTCTACTTTTTATTTGGAGGCAAATGATTTCACAGAAAATGAAGTATCAGGAAGAAAAATGGTATCAACCTCAGAAATGTTTACCTCCTTTGAAAAGCTTCCAGACATAGAAAAAACAAAAGTAACCTTCTAGAAACACAGTGGATGGAAGATAACCCCTTTCAGTGTGACTCCTGATGAGAGTGTGTGTGACATCGGGGGAGGAAAGCCATGTAGGGCCAGACCAGAGGCCTGAGTGAACAGTGTTTGGGTCTGGTTCTGTGTCTTCCCCCGAGTCTCACCTGCCCTACCTGCATGAGCCTGCCTGTTGCTTCTGTGTCCCTTTGCAACCTTTAGCCAACCAGGAGGTTTCACAGGTGTGGGAAGTAAATCTCTAGTTCTGCAGACATACCGGGCAGTGGTCCTGGCCGCTGATCATGGTACACTCTCCCTCCTCTCCCATGTGTATGGAATGTAGTATTCTGGATAATCTAGTACATTGGCTAAAAAAATGTGGGCAGTAACAACACATATGAGAAACTTCATTAAATCCAATAAGACGCCGATTGCCAATTGAGAGGGCACCTCCGACCCTTTCAGTGGCTCCTTGTCACTGTTTTAAGGATGAGTATCACCATTGGACAGCTATTCAGGATTGCTGAGCCATCTGTCATTCCCAGAGATGGGATGGGAGATACACCCTAACCCACGAAGATACTCGGGTGGCTGGGGTGGGATGGATGTGGTAATGGGCTTTCAGCAGCTACCCAAGGTCGATCAGAGAAGCTTCACTTTTATGGTTCCATGTATTAGGCTCCTATATAAGGTTAGATTTGAAGAAGAAAAAGTCACTGCTTATAAAGAGAAGCTTAAATAAATCTTTAATCAAATTCCATTACCTAGGGACTCAACCTGGGTTACTAACTACACTAAATGGGAACCTGAATCTTCTGACATCTGGCTTCAGGTTTTCTCCCTACTATGGCTTGGATGTGTCTGCATACCTGTCCAAGGCATCTGAACGGCCTTCTCACCCATCCTCCTCAAACCTTAGTTGTTTGTCATCTATGAGCAATCGCAGAGCAATTGCTCTGATGTAGAAAAAAAAAACCCACAACATTTTTTGAGGCTATGGCAAGATAGCAACACTTATTTTCTCTCATAACCTGTCACAATTTGAATCAGTCCCTCTGGAGGCAAAATGTAGGACATATTTCATCAGCTGTCAGGAGGTAGGGGGCCTCAGTGGGGACATGGAAAAGGCATTTTGGTTTATGATCCTCTTATGGAGGCAGTAACAGTATGATCAAGGCTTGTGTTGCTCATGATGGTAGTAAAATCTTTAAAGCCCTTCATTTAATGACAGGCCGGTCTTTCTGAATCCTTGCTACACAAACCTACACAGAATTGGAGATTAGGGAGAAAGAAATTCATGAACTTGAGCAACCGTGGTGCTCATCCACAGAGACTAATTAATGTGTTTAATGAGCTCGAAGCAGGTGAAAGATGCGTGAGAGTTCTGTGCCACTGGCTCTGGTGAAGGGTCTCTGGAAATCAAGCTAATTTGAATATTTTTATGGAGGAGGGGTGAGCGAAAGGGTGGTGGGTCAAGGAAGCAAGAACTGGTGAGAATAGTGTATGCAGGGCATTTGGGTTTTTTTTTAAAAAAAAACCTTTTTGATTCACACATATACACACCACTTTGGGAAGTTGATGGGAGCTTATAAATAATATCCCCAGAAATATTTGTATACATGATTGAAAATGAGAAAAAGATTTTGGTGACTGACAAAAGTCTACCCACTGACATTAGGCATCCATGGATCACAGCCTAAGAATCATGGATACAGCAAAATACAAACCCAGGTGTGATTTGCTTTATATTATGCCTGAGAAACCTTTCTCTTCTCCCATGCTCTTTTTCTTTAATGAGAAAAATCTCCAGACCTTTTCTAAATATACTGTTCCTTTCTTCCCATATATTATTGTTTTTCACTGCATCTTTTAGATTTTAAGGGGAATTTTATAGAGTGGGATTGGGGCTATTTGGAAATGGGACTTTGGTTATCAGCCCTCTTGCTTTGGGTTACTTTGGGTGAATGGACTCCACCGATCATTCTGCAGTAGTTTCTATCTTTGTCAATGCACAGTTCTCCCCTCCCCTCCTGAGTTTTTAATGGACAACTACATTTATTGGGAGCAGTTCCCATCTTCTCCTCTCCCTTGTTCGGCCTCAGAATGAGTCCTTAAAGAATCAAGAAATGCCCCTAAGAAAGGCATCAGCAGGAAATGAAGAAAATCAGAGGGCTGAGGTAATCTCAAAACTACCTCCTGAATCACGCAGTTAACCATGCCAAGTCAGTGCCATTCACTCCTCGGGGCTGTGAGAACTCTCTGAAACTAGACTAAGCGGGAGCTTTGACAGAGGAAGCTGGACTTGCCAGAGAAACTGTTATTCCTGAAAGCGCAATTACAGTATCATTTCCTCCACCTTCCTTTGCCCTTGCTCTCAGCAATTTTATGGAAGGGAAGGCCAGAGCCATTAGAAAAAGATGGGTAAATGCGCCTTTGCTTGCCGGCCGTGTTCAGAGGTGTTCAGTCTGTGGCTGCCTTAAAGCCAATTGCTCTGGAGAGGAACAAATTATTTAGACGGGATGGGGTAGGTGCCACTTCACCAGATTTATAAAGGATTGGAGGTTGATAACACCAGGCCATCTTGGATTGTTTGTTTGTTTGTTTGTTTCTAGCGGATTGACAAGACTCTTCATGTTGAATCTGGGCATGTACAGATTAAAATTGTAACGATGATACTGGGTTTATTGATCTCTGTTTCTTGTGTTTGTTTGGCTCCGTATTCCTTTTCTTCCATTTTTCTCCACATTTTTTCTATATTTTATAACAATGGTCCAGGGCAGTCACTGTGTCACTATGATGTTCCTCCTTTTGATGACAACTGAGCACCCAGGTTGAGTCTTTTAAGCCCTTATTCTGTAAAAGAGGATTGCCTAAACCTTTGCTGCCAGTTGCTTTACTGAAAAAAAGGTTAAGTAAAAAGAGACTGGTTGGAAGGGAGGGGTTTCTATTCTTTGTCACAAACACTTGGAAAGAAAGTAGAAGCCACGGTGACATTTTAGTTGTCACTAATTAGGTTCCATGTACCAGGAACTGGTATTTCCACACTCCTTAAAATTCTGCATGCTCTCCAGATGCAGGAGGGATAGGGAAGGAGGGAGGGCAGCCTTTTGGTAAACCAACTTCTGATGCTGTGTGCCTACAAAGAAATTATGCCTCTTGCAACAATTGAGCTATGCAATGTTTTGGTCTCCTGGAGGCCCTGTTGCTACAACACTCCGGGGAGCCAATATATTCCTTCAGAGAGAAAATAAAACTCCATGCGAGGTGTTTCCAAATGCATGCTGATTCTCTGCTGAAGACCAAGATTATTGTCTGCGTTCCGCCCACCCCTTGACTGTAGTTTTTCTGTGTATTTCAGGCTTGGTAGTCAGTTCAGAAAAAGTCAGAGCTGAAAATGGGTACTCATTGCCCGGTAATATGCTAAAATGAGTATTGCCTTGGATAGGACAGTTCAGTGTTTCTGACTCTGGGGTGAGGCCACCTGCCTACTAATTAGGTGGCTGGTTTCACAAATGGTGGCCACTGTGGGCATTCACTTCCCCTTCAAATGTCACTCCGCCTCTGTGCCTATACTCCCTGCATTAATCGGTCATTTGCAAAGAAAAATTAAGAGAAAAGGGGGGATGAAATTGACTCTTGATTGTAAATATCTCCTTTAAATTTTACATAATTAGGCCAGAATTCTTTGAAGAAAGTTCAGATGAGAGCAAGATAAATGGATTTCCTATCTTCCCAGCTTTAAACTGGAAGATGTTAATTTAATGTGGTGATTTTTATATACGGGATCTCCTACCACTGCTCAACACAAAAACCATACAATGGGGAATTGGCTCTTCAATCATATATCTAAAGTGGCGGGGGCGGGGGGGGGGGGGGCTAGTGACAGGAAATGGCACTAGAGGCAACTTATCTTCACCTGCTGGGACACATTTGGAGTAAATTCTAAGTCCTTCGTTTTCCTTCAGTATTTAGTTGTGTCCCAGCAACAGTTGGGTAAATTGCATTTTAGTTCATTTATATTCTGTCTCATATTTCATATTGGTGATATATTTAATTTATATAATCCCCACAAAAAATATGAGCTTATTCCTTTTTATGGATCAGGAAAATAAGGCAGTAAGAAATTATATAATTTCCAAAGAGTCATAGCTGGTAAGTGGCAGAGTGAAGACACAAATCCAGGCAGCATGGCTCCAAGTCCATATACCTCAATAGGATGACATACTGCCTCTTACTATTGAATGAGTTAATATGTGTAAAGGACTTAGAGCAGAGCCTATAATGTAGGATATATTATCTAAGTATTTGCTATTTCTGCAGGTTCTTCTTATTTTTCTCCCCCCTCCCCCTCCAACTCTTCCCCACCTCCTTCTCTTCTCTTCCTTCTTCCTCTACTTCTTCCTCTTTCTCCTCCTCCTTCTAATGCTCCATCACTATATAATAATTATCACTATATTTATTTTAACAATGTGGTATATCAAATACAATTGTCCATTAAATAAGTTGCTGCATTTAGTACCTTCTTTGTGACATTTACTCAGAAATTACTTAGAGGTTTCCATTCATTATTGAAAGTTTCATATATTTCTCATGTATTTGGTGATTTTTACATTAGCAATGTTCATGATTTTTACAAAACTCAGAATCCTTGTTTATGGAGCTTTCATAACCAAAAGAGGATAGTTTGCTTATCTCCCAAACATGACTGTTCAGATAATAAATTACCTCTGATGTACCTATTAGAGTTGTTCTAAATCAGACTTTTACTACATTGCATTCCTATGTTAAGCCTTTTAAAGTTGAATAAAGGAGTTGATGGGTTAGGAATGCTTGATGAGTTATCTCAGGATTCCATCACTACCAAGGGCAACTGCATCTGACCCTATGTTACCATTTGATTTCTAACCAGAGTCAGACCCAATTCCTAAATGCCCCCTCCACTCCCTCTTTGTCCCACCTCACATCCAATACCCTTGTTATTTTCTCTGAAACAACAAAACAGCATGCCCGTCCTCTCCAAACCCCACCTGTTCAACTACACCTTCTCCTAGGAGTTTTCTTCTTTCTAATCACTGTTCATTTAGTGGTCTGCTATGTCTCTAGCACTATGCTGATTTTTTTTGCATACATTTCCTCAGTTAAGCCTCCCAATTGTTGGATGAGCTAGGCATTGTTATTTTCATACCGACGAGATATACTGATATCTTTCTTTAATCAGTTAGTTGGTCTTTAATGTATTCAACATACATTTATTGAGCATCTACTTACGTTGGGAGGTATGCTAGATATACAAGAGGGAACAAAATACTCAGGGTTTCTGCTCCTGGGGAAGGAGGTGAAGGACATGAAGAGATCATGCAAATGAATATGTTATTAACACTTAGGTAAGTGAAGTAGATGGACACTATAGGGAGCTATGGAAGAATAGCCTTTGAAACCAAGTAGCCAGTCTCAGATCCCAGTGACTAACTGTGTGGCTTTGGCCCTGTTACCTACTAATTGCAGCTAGTGTCACATTATGGTCTCTACAACAATTGAGAAACTAATAGAAATGAATAAATCAGAATACAAAGTGTAGGTGTGAATGGAATTGGGGTGGCAGGGTACCATTCATTCCACTGCACACATGAATTAAACACATATTAAAGCAGTGCAAATCACTGGTGACACACAGATAAAGAAAATCCAGTCCTTGCTCTTACCTCTTAGTCTAATAGGAGAATACAAATATATAAACATCTAGCTTTCCTTTATTACTATACAAAAGAGATGCACTTTGATATGTGTTTTTGTTCTTAAGTCAGACTTAATAATTGAAGTTTACCTGCAGGCTCTCATCCTGAGACCACCTTTCCATGATAATGTGAGCAGTATATCTGTTCACAAAAATCATAAAACGTTTGACACACTTTAGAGGAAATAAAATAAGTTTGATTCTCCTAGCCTATATGGTCCATAAAGGCAGATATTGTGTCTTTATTTATGCATAGTAGGTATTCAGTGGCCTTTAAATAAATGATGTTTACATAAATAAATTCATGAATAAAGATGTAGTAGAATTTATGTCTTCTCTGGTCAGTGCTGTGTAATTCAGTTCAGTCCAATAAATATTGAATTGCAGCATGTACTGAGTTTAATACCGTAGATACAAGGATGAATACGAAACCATCAGCTTCTTTCAAGGGATTTAGTCTGGGACAGGGACACCAATTATAAGTAGGCAACTTTCAGACTATAGTTGGGATCAGAGACACAAGTCTTATAGCCTTATTAATGGAAAGGGAGACTCTTTTCATCAGGATAAGGGCTCTTCTGAGCCAGAAAATTAGTGAGGATCAGGGCTACAAAGTAAAAAACAGTACCTTCTTCCCTGAAGTAGATTATATTATTGTTTAAATTTTTTGTTTTGTCCTTTTTTGGGGGGGCCTTTCCTTCCAGGTTGCTAAACTATTCCTTATTGGGTTCCTCTCATGGCAGAAGTATATTCCCACCCTGATGGCATCAAACTTGGCCATATGACTTGATTTAGCCAATGGAATATAAATGAGAGGAACTTGTGTTTCCTCTGATCAGAAGCTTGAAAACACATCGCATGGTTCAGCTATCTCTTTTTTTCTCTCTCTCTGCCATGAGGATGGCATGTCCAAAATATAGGTTGTTCGTTCTGTCTGGATTCCAGAGTGAAAAGGGTTAGAGCAGAGCTGTGGCCACCTGAACACATGTGCACAGTGAGTGAGAATTAAACCACTGCTGTAGAAACAGGGGCATTATTAGAGTTGTTTATTACTGCAGCATGTCTAGCCTGAGATAACCAATATATTTCCCAAAAGCAGACAGAGAATATCCCCACCCATTCTTCCTCTTAATGATCCCTGCTCACAAGGCCTCTTCCAGGAAGTCTGGATGAGTGAAGAGGATTGAGGTACGGTGGACAGTACGTTCCCCTGGTTACATCACACTGTAATATAATACCTTTGACCAAGGCCCTCTTACTTGGAGAGTTTGTCTTACTACCAAAAAGTATAAAATCCAGGTAAAGGTAAAAGCAATTGAGAGAAAAGGGTCTTTATGAAGAAAAAGGTCCAAATTATTTCTTATAATCCTGCAAAACCAATTTTGAGAGTTCTGAAATTGCCACATAAAATTGGGGGGAAAATCTTACCAGCTAAGTTTTTCTATCAGTTGTCATGGAATCTATCACCTCTTTTTAAATTATATATATAATTTATGAGACAAATATTAACCTGGGTGTTAGTAGAGAGAAACTGCTATGTTGCAGAGGAAGAGCCATTGATGGGTCACAGAAATAGAGTCCCAATAGAGTCATGAATTCAGTTTTTCTCATACATCTTTGCAGCTACCATTGTCATCAAAGGCATGTGCTGAAATTCTCTCAGAAACCTGACACTCTTCTCTGAATATTCTCTGTTGCTGGTCCCAAGGAAGAACAGATTTCCCTGAAGCAGTTAGTCTGATGCACGTATTTATAATGTGACTCCAGAATATAACTTTACCTAAGCACTGGGAGGACTATGCTGAGGTTGTAACTTTGATGAAGAAAAAAACTGAAAGATGTAAGTAAGAGTACACATAGAAAATATACAATTTCAAAAGATGATAAAGACCTTCATTCAGTCAGCCTAGGAGAAATTCTTTCATCACATACAGATCACATCACAATTAAAAAATGTCTCTCATTCCCAATGCTTATATGCTTATATGAACTTCTTTCTCATTGCTTTGACTTTGTACATGCTATTCCTATTGATACCACAAGCCACCTCTGAAGATGATCAAGCATGTGATGAACAGAGGAAGATTGGATGAAAACTTGTCTGAGGAGCAATTAGGTCCCCAGGTCCCCTTCCCTCCCTTCTGCAGACAAAGGCTATATAATTTTCTCCCTTCAGAATATGAAGTTTTCCTCTTAGGAGAAATTGTACCAGAAAAGCATCTTACACAGGAGCACCAAGCACAGCAATGGGCAAGGTGAAATTGTAGAAAGAGAATCAAAGGAAACCTCCAAAATTACAGCATTCCCACTCAGTTTCCTCTCCTATTTACTTCTCAAAATGATGATTAGAGAATTCCTCTCTGAAAACACTGGCCACCCCAAAAGAAAAGACCCTTTGGTATACTAGAATTTGAATGTCTTGCAACAGAGTAGCCAGGAAAGTCTAAAAGATGAAAGGTAGAGACAAAACAATCAAAATGGATAAAGGAAACCCATTGAGAATGAGAAAATAGGAGAAGAAAACACCAAGGGAAAGTCTGTGATATTTGTAGAAAGGGGAAAAGACATTGCCTTTCTGAAACAATGCCATGGTGCTATAAAACAAAACATGCAAGATAAAAAGAGAAGTTTTAGAAATTAGAAAAGTGTGATAATAATACAAAAGTTTATTAGACTAGTTAAAAGGTCAAGTTGAGGCTATCTGAAGAACAGAGAATAAAAGCCAAAAAGAAAAAGATAAGAAGGAAATAAAGGAGAACAAATAAACAAATTTGAGAACATGTTCAGAAGGTTAATTCTGGAAAATAGAAATTTCAGAAAGAAAGCAAAAGAAATTAGAACATCACTTTCAAAGATTTAATGAATAAAAATTTATAGAACTCACAGGCATGAGTTGCCATACATGAATAACTCACTAAATATCTAGGTACAACTGTTTAAAATCACATTATTGTAAAATTTTAAACAACAGAGGAAAGGGAAGGGGTCTAAATGATACCAGAAGAGAAGGGAAATCAGGTCATATATCAAGGATATAGAATCTGAATGGCATGGACTTCCCACCACTGGAATTGGAAACTGGAAGACAATAGAAGAAGGTGTCCAAAATCTTAAGGGAGTTAGAGTCTACCATTCTATAGCCAGCTAAACATCACTAAGTTATGAAGATTGTTGTAGACAGACTAATGTTCCCCAAGGATATCCATGTCCTAATTCTCTGAATCTATAAATATGCTACTTTCCATAGCAAAAGGGATTTTGCACATGTTATTAAATTAAGGATTTTGAGGTGAGGAGAAATTATCCTGGATTATCAGGTTGGGCCTAATGTAATCACAGCTTTCTTATAAGAGGGAGGCAGGAGGCTCAGAGTCAGATAAGGAGATTTGAACACTGAAGGAAGGAAAGGCTTGAGTGATGTCATTGCCAGAAGGGAGCAGTGAACCCAGGAATGCAGGCAGCCTTTAGCTGGAAAAGGTAAGGCAATGGATCCTCCCCTAGAGCTTCCAGAGGGGGCACAGTCCCCTGGTATATTTTAGATTTCTGATCTCTTAGCACCATATGCTGATAAATTTGTGTTGTTTTTAAGTTTGTGGTCATTTGCTACAGAAGCAATTGGAAACTAATACAAAGGTAAAGACACTTTTGATGGAAGTTATTTAGAGTCTACATTCCTGCAGCTACTTAAATAGTACTCTGTTATGAAGATAAAGACAACTATAGGTGTTGATGCCAGTTCCCCAAAATGCTTCCATGCTTGCTTTCTTAGGAAGCTACTGGAGATGTGCTCCTCCAAGTGAGGGTGGGAATCATGGAATATGTGGGAATTTGGCAAACTGAGCATCTATATGCAGGAGAAAAATTTTAAAGGATGGGACACATAACTAACAAGATCAACTTGGGACAACCATAGACACTGTTTCCATATTCATAATGTAAGCACTAAATATTGGAAGACAAAATTTGTGATAACTATGTTGGGACGTGCTAAGTAGCAGAGAGCACAAGGTGACCTCATCTTCCAAACAAGGAAGCCAATTTAAAAAGTTAAAAATTAGAAAAATCAAGAAATGGGAATTAAAAGGAAGCTATCTCTAAATATGGGGATAAATAACAGTAGACATAGCTAAAAGGGAAGGATATGCTTGCCTTTGGAAACTGGAAGTCAGAAATAAGAAAGACTTGATACTTTTAAACCCTGTTTATAGATTATGCAGGCCTAGAAATACACAAAAAGAAATACAGTGAGATGAGATGGGAAAGGAGAAAACTCTTTTTTCACTAGTGGAATCCATTTCTATTTTTTTTTAAATTCTCTATTGTTTGAAGTATTACATAGTATAGTATTACATATGTTTCATTTTTCCCCCATTGACCTCTCTCCAGCCCCAGCACATGCCCTCACCGCCACCCCTCCAGTGTCTGTGTCCATCAGTTATGCTTATATGCATGCATACAAGTCCTTTGGTTGATCTCTTACCAACCCCCCTCCCCTGCCTTCCCTCTGAAGTTTGACGGTCTCTTCGATGCTTCTCTGTCTCTGGATCTATTTTCGTTCATCAGTTTATGTTGTTCATTATATTCCACAAGTGAGTGAGATCATGTGATATTTATCTTTCTCTGATTGACTCATAGTATTTTGCTTAGCATAATGCTCTTCATGTCCATCCGTGCTGTTGCGAATGGTAAGAGTTCTTTCTTTTTTACAGTAGCGCAGTATTCCATTGTGTAGATGTACCACGCATTTCTATTTTTTTAAATAATTCTACTTTTCCTTGAAATTGAGTTTTCCATTGGATGCCACACATCCTAATGTTACGTCCATGGGACTGTTCCCTGCACTGGTCCCTGAGCTCGGCTTCTGTAGTACCAGCGCAGTGGAAATATCTACTTGGGCTGAGTTCTGGGTCCCATTCATCATCTTATCCCAGAATCTAGTAAACGTTTGTGGCTGACAATATAGAGTGGTTGAATAAATGAAATTCTGGTGAAAAAACAAATGAATACGTAATCATTATTATGATTTTATGAGCATCATAAATCACAGGTTAATGTGAGAAAGAAGACACTTTGAAAGATTTTGCATGAAAAGTGGGTATTTGAACCCTTTGTGAGGAAATGTCCCTATATCTATACAGGCACATACATTGTTTCACCTTCAAAACTTTAAAGTGTATTATATAATTATGTACACTTTTAACAATGTCCCTTCGTACTGTATTGAGTGGTTGAGTCCACAGCTGAATCACTATGGCCATCTCAGTCAGTCACTAACCACGATATGCAACACACTACCAGCTATCTGAAAGTGACTTCCCTGTCTTCAGTTGTGATACATTTCTCACAATTGCCAAGTGGCAGTGATATGAAACTGTCTATAATGATTACAGCTATTTTAGTCTATTAGAACAATTACAAAATACTTAAAAAATAATTTATATTTATCCCCTCTCCCAATGATTAGTATTACCAAACCATTGGATGCCAAGACAGAACAAAGGCATCCTGGACTTGGATCTAAAAACCTAGAATCAAATCCCATCTGTATAAATCTCTTATTAACTTCTGTGAGTGTATTTGTCAATTACTGTTGCAATAATTCTATGTACTAATTCCAAAAAAAAAACAACAAAAAACAGTGGCTTACAATAGCAAACATTTTTTTTCTGGCTAACAGAATGGCTAGGGCTCTGTTGGGTTCATCAAAAAATTGGCTGGAATTAACTTCAGGTACTAATTCGGCTTAGATATATTCCACATATCTATTCATTCCCTTTGAACTTTCAGCTATTGAACATGTTCTTACCCATGGTGATGGCTGAATTACAGAATTAAGCCAACTCTGCAAGAGCATTTAAATCCTTTGCCTGTGTTTTACTCTCTAATCTTTCATTGGGCAAAGCATGTGGTCAAGCCAACATCAATGCGGTATATATCAGTCAGGATTTAATTAGATAAATGAGCTATTATAAGTATTATGGCAACAAGGGTTTTAATATAAAAAATTGATCTTATACCCATGTAGAAAGAGCTGGTCAATTAAGGTCTAGTAAAGTGGTAGAGGGAAGTCAGAAGCAGTGGTTGGGGGAGGAAAAAAAAGGGGGTGTGGTGGTTACACTGATGAATTTGACCTGATTTATGCTTTCAAGAAGCTGGGTGCTGAAGCTAGGTAGAAAAGCCTGAGGTACCTACAATCAAAGGTAGAACTGTTGTCTTGAAGATAAAATGATATAGCTTTTCAGTGAACAGATAGGGTATTTCAAGCAATTGGCTTTGGAAAAACTTTCTAGTTTAAATTTACTCAAGAAAGAAGGAAGGGTGTGTTAATAGAGAGCTAGTATTATATTCTGAGCTCCAGGGAAAACATACAGGGTAATTATCTTTTGTCCTCCATTTTCCTAGAGTCCTTAGTAGAGCCAGAGCTAAGGTCTTTTATGGAGAATATCATTAATGCAAATAGTTTCCTGGCAAAGGAGTGAAACAGAAGTGTGTTTTGTATGGCATTCTTAGCCAATTTAAGTACTCTGAACTCATGAATTTATTTTAGGAATTTCTGATCAAGTTATTATTTTTACTCTAGGCAAAGGATTTGGATTCAGTTACTGCTTGATAAACATTTTAGGAATAGTAATTTTTTACTCCCCTCCAACTTTCTTATTTATTTTTGTCTGATAGAATGTTTCAGATAGAAAAGCAAGAATTGTCCTGATTTACTTAAAAGGAAAACCTCTGCAAGGCATTTATTTTCACAAGACGTCAGGCTTGGGAACCGTCTGCTTTCTTAAAGGAACTCTAAAGACCACCCTTCCTAGCTGACCTGCCACTGTTGAGGAGAGACTTGGTGATCTCTGGGGGAAAGTGCTGAGGAAGGAAGGGAGAGAAGAATAATGTGTCTACTTCACAAATGATAAAATATGGCCCAAAGGTTATTAAAGCACATGCACTTGATCTAGGAGTTCTGAGAGGTGTGAAAGGTAGCAGCACCAGTGACTTGCTTGGCTGTGATCATCTGTGAAAAATCTATGGATGACCACATGGGGCCTCTAGACCTGCTAAGCATTGCTACTGGCATTTCGTATGTGGGTAATAATAGCCTCATGGCTACTTCCATTATAAGCCTCTATGTTGCAGTGTCTGATTCATAGCCAACACTAGGTCCCAGACCAATTCATTTTGTTGTTCTGGTCCTATTATTCCTAATGACATTGAATTTTTAAAGCGCTGATGTGAATTCCACTTTTACATTCACAAGTAGTGTTTTTCATTTGCTCATGCAGAAAAGAAATTGCTTTAACAATTTGATTGCTTTGTTCACTGAAATAGTGATTTTAAAACACTTAATATTAAACTGAAAAGTCAAAAATGTTTTAAAACATCTTTAAGATAATTAGATAAAACTCTTGGGCTTAAATATTAAAGTAACACTGACAAGTTGGGAGAAATGAAAGATGATTCATATGTCTTAACTGATTTCCAATCTAGTGCTTGAATATGAGTCTCTTATTTTAGCTATTAAAGTGATAAAGGGGAATTTTTGACTTTATTAGAACTGGCATATGAATGTGGAAGCTAGTGTGTTGTAGGCATGAAAACCACGGCAGGCAAAGAGGCTTTGATCCTGTGTTGACAATATATATCCTGATTTCAGTGCAATGCCCAGCAAAAGTATGACTTGCTATTCCAAGCAAGTTTGATATTCAAAACCCACACATACTGAGCTGTTGCATCTGTGAAATTCAAATGCCAGATAATTTATAAATCCCTTTGTTCTTTTTCTTCTTTATTTATTTATATTTTATTGTTGGCACTATGTCCCCTATTCTCCCCCTTTGCCCACCTGCACCCAGCCCCTGCAACCCCCTTCCCTGGCCTTCACCACTCTGTTGTCTGTGTCCAGGGGCTATGCATATATGTTCTTTGGCTACTCTCTTCACCTTCTTTGAGGAGGAAAATATACTATGATGTAGTCTCCCATGCCAGGCTGGATTGATGACAAAGCTTTGCATATTTACTAGTAAGAAGAGGCATTATCTGTCTGTAAGATAAGTTGACCAGCCTGAGATATGGGTTCACAAGATTTCAGAGAGTCTCTTTGAACCCTAAAACCTCAGAGGGGTTCCTCCTCTTTAGAGGCAGAAAGGATCCTAGGACTTATCTACCTTGATCCTTTGATTTGTTAATCTGAAAAACGATAAGAATAACATCTGTCTCCCTTAAAGAGTGGTAGTGCTGATGAAATAAAATAGCAACATTATATGCAGTGCTTGGAACATCTCAGACACTTGTTACATGCTCTCCTTCCATCCATTTCTACAGGTGTTAGGCTTCCGTTGTGGTATCTGGCAGATAATATAAATACATGAAGCAAGTTCATGTAAGACAAAGATATTATGCTTTTGGTATCACAACTAAACATAACACCTGCCTTGTTATGCTTCCTGTTAAAATAATCTCTGACCAACCTATCCAATTAAGAGCTTGAAATCCAACACTTTTGACCATTCTATCATCTCTTTGGTTATTCTCCTATATTTTGACATTTTGGGGATAGTTTAAGGTTGTATTTGTTTTGACTAAAGATGCTTCTTATATGATTTTAATAAAATATATACATTTTGTAACATTTTATGAGTAATGAGAATGTCTTGAATTCTTGTGAACATCATTTTCTACTTTATGTAAATCAGAAAACTGAGGACTCTTAACCATTTTGTCTAAAAACCTCTACCACCAGCAGGCAACAGTGTGCTATACATTTCTTGAGTGTAAGGACCATCCAGGCTTCATACATCTTTCTGTATGCCTTAGAGAACCTCCTATGCCTATTTACTAAATGATTCTCTCACCTTGAAGTGCCCTGGTTGGTTGGTTTTAACTACTGTGAAAGCAGATGCTCTCATGTGGTCCTTACAGATACCTATGAAAATAGAAAGCACTATGCTCATTTCTAGCAAGAGACACTATCCATTTTGTCAATCTCTTCTTATGTCGCACTGTTTAGCTGCCTTACACCATGATGAATAAAGCAATATTTAGAGCACAAAGTTGGGCATTTTTGGGAAAGGAAAAATGTGATATCATATTTTCCTTCAAGGAGCTTTCATTTTTCCAAAGGGAGACATGACAAAAATAAAGGAGAATAGAGAGCAGGGAAAGAACATTGTTAGTGTCTGGAACATAGTAGGTGGGAAAATGTTTATTGATTCACTGATAAAGTGTCTTGGAAGCTGAGGAATTTGTGTGACAAAAAGGAGTCACCCAGTCAGAGTGGCTCAGTGGTTGAGTGTCAACCTATGAACAAGGAGGTCATGGGTTCAACTCCTGGTCAAGGCACCGGCCCAGGTTGTGGTCTGGATCCCTATTTTGAGGCATGCAGGGGGCAGCCAATCAATGATTCTAGCTTATCATTGATGTTTCTATCTTTCTCTCCCTCTTACTCACCCTTACTCTTTGAAATCAATAAAAATATATTTTAAAAAAGGAAAGAAAAGAAAGAGGCAGTGATAGGTAGCATCCAGAACTGCACAATCAAGGAGGTTGAGAAGGAAAAAAAGGTCCTGGGATTTGGGAAGAACAATGATGTTCGTGCCCTTAAGAGCCTTGGGGTCCCATGACTATTTGCCTTCCTAAGAAGTCTGCAGTTCTCATTAATTTCTTGTAGACCAGAGTTATGTTAAAGGCTTTCCCTCTGACAGTCACATTTACCTGAGTGAATGTTGAAGTCTGTAAAGTTTATGAAAAGCAGGATTCTAGGTGTTATCTATACTTAGTTCACAATTCCACAGAGCCTGCTGTGTTTTTGCAAATATTCCAAACTCCTTTATTGTTAAATCTCTTTCTTCTTATACCTACATCTTGCCTACTAGGATTATTTCCAAATCAACATTGAACAGTCTCTATTCTCCAAAATACAGTTTTCCCAAACCAACCTTGACTCACATTGTTTCTTCTTTCTCAAATGTTCTCCCTATTTTGCCTTTCAGAAAATTGCCTATGTTTGAAATTTCTCTATTTATAATGTTTTTCAAAACAACCCTGAACCACCTTACCATCACTCAGATTTTTTTTTTTTTGGGGGGGTGTACCACTCACTTGTCACTTGGCATACATTGTTATGTTCTGAATTGTCTTTCAATATGTTTTATCCTCCCAGCTGTATTGTATAGTTCTCTGGAGTCAGGGTGCTGCCTAGTACTTTGTATTTTCACAGTATTCTGCACTAATATTATATGCACAATCATTGAAGTCTGTGTGATGTTATAACTTTTATTTTAGATAAATCTGGATTTAAATTATAACTCTCAAGCCACAGTTTCCAGCTATAAAATTGGGATAAACATACCTGCTTTACAGAGCAGCTATGAAAATGCAAATAATGTATAATAAGAGTTTGGTTCTTTAGTTTCTTTATAAATTTAGTTATCTTGCCTTGTCAGTTGTTTGATTGATCAGATCTGGCATCAGTAGGCAGTACATCTTCAAGATGTTTCATTAATGTCTTGGCTAAACAGATAGTCCTGTATTCAATTTATTTTGACTTTTTTTTTATTGGATACACAATGAAAACTTGATTAAAAAGACCCTGAGTTAATGTAATGCATATTTAACCAGTAATTTTACTATGCTATTTTTATCACCCCTTAGATATTTTAATGTTGCACATAAATGATTTAATTTAAATAACTAGCAAAACAAAGAATATGTACAGATTCCTATAACATAAGTTCATCTTAAGGTTCTTTACTCTGACCCTAAGTCATCAGAAAAGACTTATTTGGTTTCACTTACTAAACTAGAGGAGAAAATACACTCGTTTTTAAAATGATTTACAGTTTCACCCTGTCACCCTGTTTACTTGGTTAATGTCTATTTATTCTTCAGGTGTCAGTTAAAATAAATATATGATAAGAAGCTTGTTCTGATTGCCTAGGGTTGTGATTCAGAACCTGGTATTAACCCTGGCCAAATACTTCCTGATTTCTCTGTATCCAACAATGGATAATAATATTCACGATTGCATTGTTCCTGTTCATTTCCATCAGGGATGATCATCCACCACCTCGTGCTATAACCCCTCAGAGGAGCCACTCCATAAGCACTTGTTTGAAGGCTGTAAATGATGGGTCAACAGGAAGGAAGCTGAACAAAATTAATTTTAATAAACATGAAAGTAAATTATTCAGGGTCTTCCATTTGTGTCAAGTATTCCAATTAAATTTGGGGAGGGACAGATAAATATGGTCCCTCAAATATGAAACCTATTGACTTATTTTACCTATATTAATTGAGCCTTTATTATGTGCTTGGAACTCTGATGGGTTCAGTAGAATCATCTCATGTTTTCAGAGATCCATAATACAAATGTGAACTCAACATAGGATTGCAAGAAGCTGGTCTATAACAGCACTGGAGCTGAGGCACAACTTGACATTGACACCTCAACATCAGGTGTATTGAGAGCTTGCCTAAGTGAGAGTCAAGGCCAACAATGTAAACAAAGTGGAAGTAGATGAGGACACTAATAATTGAAGACCCTTGATGATTTAAAAAACATCCAAACCTGTAGAGAATTTTTATGAGTTTATTTGAGCCAAACTGACAACAATTGCTGGGAAGCAAAATCTCAGTGGATTGACAAAATACTCTGGAGAGTTGTAGTTTTGCATTTATTTTATACACTAGAGCCCGGTGCACGAAATTCGTGCACGGGGGTGTGTGTCCTTCAGCCCAGCCTGCACCGTCTCCAATCTGGGACCCCTCGAGGGATGCCCAACTGGGATCGGGCCTAAACGGGCAGTCGGGCATCCCTCTCACAATCCAGGACTGCTAGCTCCCAACCTCTCGCCTGCCTGATTGCCCCTAACTGCTTCTGCCTGCCAGCCTGATCACTCCTTAACAACTACCCTGCCAGCCTGATTGATGCCTAACTGCTCCCCTGCCGGCCCAATTGCCCCTAACTGCCCTCCCCTGCCAGCCTGGTTACCCCCAACTGCCCTCCCCTGCATGCATGGTTGCCCCCAAATGCCCTCCCCTGGAGGCCTGGTAGCCCCCCCAACTGCCCTCCCCTGCAGGCCTGGTCTCCCCCAGCTGCCCTCCCCTGCTGGCCATCTTGTGGTGGCCATCTTATGTCCACATGGGGGTGGCCATTTTTGACCACATGGGGGTGGCCATCTTGTGTGTTGGAGTGATGGTCAATTTGCATATTACCCTTTTATTAGATAGGATTACCATTAAAGAAGGAGACATAAGGGGAGTTACATGAAATTCATTGGTGGTACATTAGGGAGGCAGGAAAAATAAAGAGGGGGAAATCCCTGAGATTGGATAAAGGGTAAAATGGAGAGGCAAATACTTCTTTTACAATAGTGGGTATAGGATAGTTAATTAATATTTGCAGCACATAAAGATGGGTTTGGGGGGATAACAGTGAGGGGGTCCCATGGTTTCCTTCTGAGGTAGGAACTTGTGCCCTGAGGGGTCAGGAAAAGGGAATTACTCTGACATTCCAAGGATATGTTATCATCCATGCAAAAAGACAATAGACAGGTTCAGTTAATGTAAAGACTGACCTTTTCAGGGAAGCTACAGGCCTAGGATGTGACTCACTATTAGCTAGGAATGTCTATGTGGAGACTGTCCTATGCGGTTTCTTTTGTTCTCTGAGTTTGTAAGGCCTGCCATGCAGGCACCTCCTGCATTTGTCAGGGTTAGCATGTGGCCCCTTTTTCATTCAAACAATGAAGGGGAAATTGGCCACTATTAGTTTTACTGATCTCTGTAAGTAGAAGGGTTTGTCTTATTTTTATTTATTTTCATTCTACACTTATTATGCACTGATTATGAACTAGAGAGATGGCTAATGAATGATTTTCAGTGTTCATATTATTGAGTGATTGCAGTTGTTTAGACATCATGGTGAGAAGCAAAACATGATAGTCATGAAACTGAAGGATCATTTGTTCTTTTTTTCCATTCAAAATGGAAATGGAAGGGTTTTCTGGTTCTTATTTCATTTAAAATGGAAGTTGTTTTTTTCCCTGATTTTGAAATATGCTTCAGTTTTATTGTAGAATATGCAGATAATATGAAATCATAAAAGGAAAAAGTAATAATCACTGTTTATTTCTCCAACTGGCAATAACCCACATTAATATTTTATGAATAATTACAGACATTTTCTATCTATATATGAACCTACACACTCCTCCCAACAGCATCCTTCCAATGCCTATAAACTGATACCACAGATCATGCTATGTAAATTTCAAACCTTTCCCCTTCACAGAATATCATGAGTATATTTTTAGAGAATAGACCTATAATGTTGTCACCCTAAGCTGCTTCTTACTGTTGACCAGCAAAGGGAAACTTGGTGGTTCTCTAGCATAATAACCACCATGATCACTTATGTATTTTCTCTTTGCACATTTTTTGCACATCAGTCCTCAGATAAAATTTCTAGAAGTGGAATTTTCCTTGATATGCACAAGTTTAAGGGTCCTATTACACAAATTGTTTTCCATAAGTGATATATTCATTAATACTCCCATCAGCTGGGTAAGAGAATGGCATTTTATTACTCTACCAACATTTTCTATTATCATCATTTTGAGTCTTTATTAATGTTACATTTGAAATTAGATAAAAATAATGTCTCTGATTATGAAATAACCCATCCTATTGATCTTAGAAAATTGGTGCTATCTGTTGATTATCGTTTCTTATATCTTCTTTTCATTTTGCTCACATTTTATTCTACCCAGTAAGTCTGTACAATATTTCAATCTGATAATCTGTCTTAAAATCTTATCTTAAGAATTCCCTATGTCATTATAATTTATTTATAATTATTAAGTGTTGCATAAAATTGATCAAATAATGTACAAAGTTCATCTAAATACAGGGTGGGGAAAATAAGTTTACAGTTGTTTGTATGGAAAAGAATACAATAACTAATAAATAAATAATACAAGAATAAACTGTGTTTTGCATACTTACAACTATAAACCTACTTTTGCCCTATGCTGTGTGTATATATTCTTTTTAACACTTTATTGAGGTCTAATAGAAAAAAATAGCACCTGTTTCAAGTTTACAATTTGAAAAGTTGTATGTAGTTATGTACCCTCAAAACCATTACCACCATCCCTGTGGGGAAAATATTGATCAATCCTAAAGTTTCTTTATCTACCTTCGTAAGTTATTTTTCCACTCTTCTCTGCCTTCCCTGCAACCAAAACTACTTATCTGCTTTTGCTCACTCTATATTATTTTTTTAGGCTTTGCAATCAATGGGCACATACAATGTCCGCTGCTTCTCTGATGATTTTCACTCAGAATAATTATTTGAGGTATCTAGCGGTATATTGTGTGTGTGTGTGTGTGTGTGTGTGTGTGTGTGTGTGTGTGTGTGTGTGGTTGTAGTTTGTATTTCCCTAAATACTAATAATGTTTTGCATACTTCCATGTGGTTATTTTCCATCCAAATGTATCTTACTGTGAATTTCCTGTTCAACTTTTCTACCCATTTTAAAAATTGGGCTATTTTTTCTTTTTCTTTTTCTTTTTTTTTCTTTTTTTTTTAGTCTTGAGAGGTTCTTATATATTTAGATAAAATTCTCTTTCTGATATATACTTTGCAAATATTTTCTCCCAGTGTGTGGATAGTCTTTTCATTCTCTTAACAGTTTCTTTGAAGATAAGTTTTTAATTTTAATGAAGTCCAATTTGTTCCTCTATGGATTGTGTTGCATCTAAAAACGTTTGGCTAACCCATTGCACAAAGATTTTCTCCAGTGTATTCCCCTGGAAATTTTAATGTTTTAGTAGGTTTTATATTTAGGTCTGTTAACATTTTGAGTTAATTTTTTTAAAGAGTAAAAATATGGATCAAAGTTTGTTAGTTTTTCATTTTATTTTTTTGCATATGGACATCCATTATTCAATAATTATTTGTAGAAAAGATTTACCCTTTCTTTGTGGAATTGCCTTTAAGTCTATTTCTGGATTCTGTTCTTCCCATTAAACCATCACCATGTGAACTTATCATTATAGCTTGATAATAAATCCTAGAATAAGATAGAGTTAAACCATCTTTTTCAAAATTGTTTCATCCTTTTTAAAGCTATCAAAACATTTTCATTTTGCTTTGTTGGTGACCTGTTAAACAATAATGAAAATGAATAGTTATGATACATCTGTAGCTTACTTCTGAAAGGTCAGAAAAAAAGTAAAAATTTATTTCCATTCTATTATTGTTTACTTGATTTTTAAAAAATAAAGTATTCATCCAAAAATAAAAAGATTATTTTGACCTGATAATATAATTATATATATATATACTAGAGGCCCAGTGCATGATTGAATCATGCACGTGTAGGGTCCCCTACACGCTTTCGCTTTTCGTGGTGAAGCTGGGTGCCTGTCCGCTGGTGCACCAGGCCTTTCAGAAGCCTCCAGCACGGCGGAGGCTTCTGAAAGGCCTGGTGCCGGAGCAGACAGGCACCCAGCTCCCCCACTTTTGATGGTCCGCAGCCACTGAGGGGGGGCTACCCTGCTGTTGAGAGGTGCAGGGGGCAGGACTCCCACCCCCTGCGCCTCTCAATGGCCGCTGAGGGGGACTGCCGCAGACACCTGGCTACCCTGCCATTGAGAGGCGCAGCTGGGTGTCCGCGGCAGGCCCCCTCAGCGGCCACAGATCTGGCCGTTGAGAGGCACAGGGGGCGGGAGGCTTTCGGAAGGCCTGGGGCGCCTGCGGACAGCCAGCCGGACAGGTCCCCCGCGATCAAAGGCCAAAGCGGGGGACCTGGCCGCCTGTCTGCTCCGGCGCAAGGCCTTTCGAAAGCCTCCGCAGCGCCGGAGGCTTTCGGAAGGCCTGGGGCGCCTGCGGACAGCCAGCCGGACAGGTCCCCCGCGATCAAAGGCCAAAGCGGGGGACCTGGCCGCCTGTCTGCTCCGGCGCAAGGCCTTTCGAAAGCCTCCGCAGCGCCGGAGGCTTTCGGAAGGCCTGGGGCGCCTGCGGACAGCCAGCCGGACAGGTCCCCCGCGATCAAAGGCCAAAGCGGGGGACCTGGCCGCCTGTCTGCTCCGGCGCAAGGCCTTTCGAAAGCCTCCGCAGCGCCGGAGGCTTTCGGAAGGCCTGGGGCACCGGCGGACAGCCAGCCGGACAGGTCCCCCGCGATCAAAGGCCAAAGCGGGGGACCTGGCCGCCTGTCTGCTCCGGCGCAAGGCCTTTCGAAAGCCTCCGCAGCGCCGGAGGCTTTCGGAAGGCCTGGGGCACCGGCGGACAGCCCGCTGGTGCACCAGGTGCATGATTAAATCATGCACTGGGCCTCTAGTATATATATATATATATATATATTGGAGGACCAATGCATGAATTCATGCATGGGTGGGGTCCAGCCAGCCTAGCCAGAGGGAAGGGACATGCGCAGTTGGCCGGCCTGTCTGCTGGTCGAACTCCTGGTCGAGGGGCAATTTGCATATTAGCCTTTTATTATATAGGATATACACTGAGTGGCCAGATAATTATGCGTTCAGAGATCATAATAATCTGGCCACTCAGTATGTGTGTGTGTGTGTGTGTGTATGTATGTATATATATATATATATACATATATATATGTGTGTGTGTGTGTGTGTGTGTGTGTGTGTGTGTATATATATATATATATATATATATATATATATATGTATACATATATATATATATACCGTATTTTCCAGCGTATAAGACGACTTTTTAACCCAGGAAAATCTTCTCAAAAGTCGGGGGTCATCTTATATGCCGGGTGTCATCTTATGGGGCGGGTATATCCCAAACTCTATATTTTAACTGGAAAAGTTGGGGGTCGTCTTATACGCCCAGTCGTCTTATACGCCGGCTGGAAAATACAGTATATATATATATTAGAGGCCCGGTGCATGAAATTCGTGCACTGCGGGGGGGAGGTGTCCCTCAGCCCAGCCTGCACCCTCTCCAATCTGGGACCCCTCAGGGGATGGCCAACTGCCTGTTTAGGCCCGCTACAGGGATCAGGCCTAAACGGGCAGTCAGAGATCCCTCTCACAATTTGGGACTGCTGGCTACTAACCACTCACCTGCCTGCCTGCCTGATTGCCCCTAACAGCTTCTGCCTGCCAGTCTGATTGCCCCCTATCCTCTCCCCTGCCGGCCCAATGGCCCCCACTGCCTTCCCCTGCTGGCCTGGTTGCCCCCAACTGCCCTACCCTGCTGGCCCAATTTCGCCCCCAACTGCCCTCCTCTACCGTCCTGATCTCACCCCCAATTGCCCTCCCCTGCCAGCCCAATAGCCCCCAACTGCCCTCCCCTGCTGGCCTGATCTCGCCCCTAACTGCCCTCCCCTGCAGGCTTGGTCTCCCCCAACTGCCCTCCCCTGCAGGCCTGATCCCCCCAACTGCCCTCCCCTGCCGGCCACCTTGTGACGATGTGGGGGTGGCCATCTTGTGGTGGCCATCTTGTGACAATGTGGGGGTCTCCATCTTGTGATGATGTGAGAGCATTGCATGAGGGTGTGAGGGCCACATAGGCTTTTATTAATATAGATATTTAGAAATAAATGGCAGGGAATGAATAGATGTTTGCCATACACTATGGCAGACATTTCATTTGTATCTTCTGATTTAATTCTTTGTACCCCAGAACACTGATATGTCCTTTTAGTGAATATGAAATTAAGGCTAAGATGTGTTCAGAACACAGAAAAATAGTTAAGTGTGAGAAGCTGGAATTTAGTCTCAGGATTTTATGATTCCCAAGCCCATGCTCTTCCTAGACAATTATCCTAATATATTGACTATTATGAAATCACTGCAAGCCAGTTAATAAAGAGGCTGTTTTTTTTTTTTTTTTTTTTTTTTTTTTAGAGGTGCATTCAGACTCCTACTTTGGTAATTCCTTTTAGGTTGAGTCCACTAAAAGAAATATAAAAGATTCTGGGAAAGTAGGATCAGGAATTCACATTAAGTGACATTTGGTAACTAAAAGAGTATGGTATGTGTTTTAATTCAGCCTGACAGATGCTAAAATGTTTGGAGCTAACAAAGGTGTTAGGGAGACTGATTCTTCTCTTCTAAGAAATACAATTCTTTACGAAGTTCCTTAATTTCTTTAGGGTGCATATGTAGGCATACATGTGCACACACATGTGTCTGTGTATTTGTATGAGATAGGATAACATCATCTGGAAGTGGTATTTAATTTTATCTAGAATTCGTTTTGGACCTGAAGTATTCTGGGGAGAGCTTCCATAGTAACACACATAATTGCCTTTAAATTATTTTGGCATGCAGAAGTTAAGTTTTGCCAGGAAAAAAAAGGGGAAGTGGGAAAAGAAAGAAGCATTTACTGACATTTCTGTTGTTTTGCTAGAGATTTTCACATATACAACCTCATTTGCTACTCACAATATGTCTCAAGTAAGACGTTACTTTATCTGATAGATGAAAAAAAACAAAGCACAGAATATTCATTGTCATTCATTGTCTGATGCCTAATGTCATGAAAACAGTTATTTTATGTATTTTCCTAGAGATTTTTATTGTATCATGTGGGTAAAACTAGTCCCTAATTTATATTTTGGCCAGAAGTGGAAGTCTTCTATTTTTTTTTTTCTTCAATAACCTTGGTAGTTGATGCTTTCAAAGAATTTTTTTAAATTTATCTTTATTATTGAAAGTATTGCAGATGTCCCCTTTTTTCCCATAGACCCCCTTCCCCTTCCCTTTCCCCTTTCCCCCCAGGCCTTCATCACATTGTCTTTTAATCTAAGTTGTTTTATTTATGGTTTACAATTTTCTCTGAGCATCAATTTGACATCTCTAAAATTTGTAGTTATGATTTTTGTTTTTCTTTTAATAATTCTGTCTAGAGGTTTAAGAGCTTTATTGAGCTTTTCAAATAACCATGGGGGGAGTGGGCCTAAGCTGCAGTCAGACATCCTTAGCACTGCAGTGGAGGCAGGAGAGGCTCCTGCCACCGAGGCTGTGCTCACCAACCATCAGCCTGGCTTGTGGCTGAGCAGCGCTCCCTCTGTGGGAGCACACTGACCACCAGAGGGCAGCTCCTGTGTTGAGCATCTGCCCCCTGGTAATCAGTGTGCATCATAGCAACCAGTCATTCCCCATTTGGTCAATTTGCATGTTACCCTCTCATTATATATGATTTTTCTTTTAATTTTGAGAGACTAGTCTTGAAATATCAAACAATAATTGAAGATCATTCTGTTTTAACTTTAAGTCTATTAGTATTTCTTCATGTACTTTGAATCTCTATTAGTATGTGCATACACATTTAGGGTCATTATGTCTTATTGATTAATTGACCTGTTTGAGCATTATATAATACTAGAGGCCTGGTGCACAAATTCATGCATGGGAGGGGTCTCTCAGCCTGGCTGGCGATTGAAGCCAATCAGGAGCCATCTCACCCAGTCCCTATCAGGCTGATGGGGGCCAGCCAGCCAGCTGAGGAAGAACCATGGGAGGGCTCCAGGGCATATCCAGGATGTCTCACCCAATCCCAATCCGCTGGACCCTAGCAGCAAGCTAACCTACCGGTCAGAGCATCTGCCCCCTGGTATTCAGTGCACGTCATAGTGACTGGCCGAGCAATCAACTGATTGGTCGGACACTTAGCATATTAGGCTTTTATATATATAGATCCCTCCTTATTACTTGTTTTGAAGTAGTTGATATTATAGTTACTCTAGATTTATTTTTATTGCTGTGTGTGCATAGTATATCTTTTTATATCAGTGTCTTTATATTTCAATAACTTACTTTGGTAGTGTATAATTGGATCTTGTTTTTTTAATCCAATCTCACAATCTCTGCCTTTAAATTAGAATAGTCAGGGTATTTTCATTTAAAACATTTATTTTATGGTTGGCTTTTCATCTATCATGTTGGTATTTGTATTTTATTTATACCATTTTTCTTTATTTCTTTCCCCCTCTCTTTTCCCAGCTTCTTTAGGATTGTTTTTTATGATTCTATTTTATCTTCACTTTTGGCTTGTTAGCTATAACTCCTTGTTTTATTTCTTTTAGATATTGCTCCAGGGTTTACAATACACATCTTTAAGTTATCACAATCTACCTTCAGATAATATTAAATTATTTAACATGTAGAATAAGCACCTTATCACAGTTTCTTATATTTTATGTAACATTAAATTTTTATCTCTTCCTTTTGATCCCTTGTGCTATTTTAGTCATACATTGTATGTCTACATGTGCTTTAAACTCCAAAATAGATAAAAATTAGGTCTTTAAGGCCAACTTATCTTTTCAAAGCTAAAAATGGAAAAGGTGCCTTTTATATTTACTCACATGTTTACCATTTCTAGAGCTCTTTCATCTTTATGTGGATTTTCTTAAATATTCAGTGTACTGCAGTTGGTTGGTGATTGATTCTCTCAGCTTTTGTTTGTCTAAAAATGCCTTCTTATACTTTCATTATTTAAAGATGTTTTCACTGAATGTAGAATTATAGATTGACAGTTTTTCCTTTCAACCCTTTAAAAAATTACTGTGTTTTTCTGGTTTGAATGTTGTTGTTTGTTTGTTTTTTTGAAGAGAAATACATATATGTGATTATTTTATCATTACTCCCTTTTACATAATGTATTTTTTTAATCTGGTGGCTTTCTAAGATGTTTTTATCCCTTGTTTTCATCCATTTGATTAATATATGCCTCCGTGAGGTTTTCTTTATGTCCTTCTACTTAGAGTTTGTTGAATTTTTGGGGTATGTAATGTTATGGTTCTCATCAACTCTGGAAAAATTATGGCCATGAGCCTAGCCATTGTTTCTTAAAATAAGTTACTTTCTGATACTTTTTCATCCTTTTTTCTTCTCAGGACTCAGTTATTTGTGTGTTAGACTGCTTCATATTCTCCCACAGGTCAATCCGACTTTGTTCATTGTTTTTCTCTCTCTGTGCTTATATTCTATTGTTATGTCTTCAGTTTTATTGATTTATCATCTGCAAAGTTTAATCTGCTGTTTGGCATTATCAGTCTCTGCACTGTGTCCTGGATACTGGCATTATGCTAGGGGAAATTAAAATTATATGGCTTTCCTCTTTTTTCTTAGGGATCACTGCCCTGTACTGCCTATTCTCTATAGTCTAAGAGAGTTATATTGTAAATATATATATATATATATATATATATATATATATATATATATATATATATTAGTTTTCTACTTTTTAAATGCAGGAGTGCATTTCTTGTTAGGGTAGAGTGAAAGTATTCCCTCAGTAGATTTTGATATTTTCTTCAGATTGATCTTATGTTATCTCTTTTGACATTCAACTATATAAACAGATATTTATTGTGAATCTATTAGTATAGGCTTTATAGAAACAAAAAAAATGAAGAAGAATCTGAGTCTGTCCTTAAGGAGCAAGATAACTATGTAAATCAAAAATGCTTTAATAAGGTGGGGTTTGTGGAAGAAGCATAGTTGGAATTTAATCAGAAATATGTAGGAGGTGCAGAGGAAGATATACCCCTGTTTTCCATGAGATGCTGAGACCAAAAAAATGTTTTGAAGAAGGTGATTTTTTAAGATAGTTTATTCAACCTGATATATTGACTTCAGAGTGTCAGGATCATTTCTGTAGACTCTCAATAAATTCCCTAAACTAGGGTTACAAAGATAAACAGAAATGGTGCATCCCTTAAGGGGCAGGCAATTGAGCAGAGGAAAAATGTATAAATAAGCAATTTTAAGGAAGTGTTCTGGTCTGAATAGGAAAATATATGTAACTGTTCAATTTCAAACACGGGAAGAAAAGGCCAATTCTAGCTGAGCAAGCAGTAAGTCTTGATTAAGGATTTTTTCTTGGAGGTAATTTAAAATTGAATATTTCTTTGTTGTGTAGGTTGGTATAATGTGTTGTGTGGGTGGAACAGTATAGGGGAAAATGGAAAAGTCTTAGAGACATGTTTCATATTGTTGTGCTCTGTAATCTAGAAGAAGATTGAAATGCAGAAAATCCAGAATGCAATTGAGATGAGTATTGTTAGAGATACAGCTGCAAGGGTCATTTGTGTGGGGTTGACCATTATTTTGAAAGATGTTATTGACTATTGGTTAAGAACAGTGAGGTAAATCCATTAATTCTAGATGTTCTTCTAAAAGATAGGCATGGATAGTGGTACCCTTCACCAGTATAGTCAATAAAAGAGTAGGGAGATTGAGGAGAGGATTAATTTAATTTCAGACTTTTAGGCTTTAAGTTCCCAAGGATATCTACTTAAATAAAGTCAATGTGCATTTAAACATAATGTACTTATTATGGTTTATGGAAGAAGTTGGGCTAAAGGTGAAGATTTGGGATTTATCAGCAATAGGTTGATGCCAAAGCCATGAGTGTATATTAAGTAAGCTGAGGAAATGTAAATAGAAATAGAGGACAACCTACAAAGTAGTTAGCTATGGAAATGAATGTTTAAGGACAAATGAGAGAGAAACATACAGAAGAAAATTGTTTCTTAGAAGCCAAGGAATTGAGAATTTCCAGAAAAAGGTTAGCAGTGTCATGTGCTTAAATTTAATGTGTAGTAAATGGCAAGAACAATCTGCTAGACTGAGTAATTAGGAGGTTCCTATTTGCTAGTGGAGGGGTGAGGGTACAATTAAGATGACAGTAGGAAGATTACGTGATAGAGACCAAGGCTAAAGACTGATTACTTGCCAGGAAACCTGTCTGTGAAAAGAAGAATAAGATGGCCTGCAAAGAGAGGCACTGGGTAGAAAATTATTATTTTTAGGAGGCACAGCACTTGAATATATTTTTAGTCGTTGTTGTAAGTAGTAGAGAGAGAGAGGTTGGAAATTTAATAGGAAATATTCTTAATGACAGTGTGGGTATGGTGAGACCATCTCTTTCATACACAGCTGGAGGGTATATAAATTGATATAATCTTCCTGAAAAGCAATTTGATAATATGTGTAAAGAGCCTTAAAAATATAGCTTTGGCCCACGTAAGTCCACTTACAAAATTCTACCCACAGGGTAGAATCAGAGATGCAGATGAAGGTTTATGTACATGCATAATAATCATAGCCTAAATTTAGTAATGAAAAATGGAAACAATTTTTATGTCCAACAAAGAAGGCATAGTTATATAAATTATAGTGTATTCTTAGGAATTGCATGACCATTGAAATCCTGTTTTCAAAGGCTTTGAAATTATTGGGGGGAAATGCTCTTGCCATACACTGTTGAGTGAAAAATGAAAAACAAAAATAAAAAAGCTGGATATAGAGAGTAATCCCAAACATTGAAAACCCTATATACTAAAGAGGGAATATGCTAATTGACCGCCACACCCTCACAAGATGGCAGCGCCCGCAGCCAATAAAGAGGGAATATGCTAATTGACCATCACACCCTCACAAGATGACTGCACCCACAGCCACAAGATGGCAATGCCCAGTTCCCTCACCCCGCCTCATCCAGCCTCAGTCCCCCAGTCTCCTCAGCCCCGCCTCATCCAGCCGGAGTCCCCCACTCCCCTCAGCCCCACAGGGGAAGGCAGTTGGAGGTGATAGGGCCAGCAGGGGAGGGCAGTTGGGGACGATCATGCAGGCAGGGGAGCAGTTAGGCATCAATCAGGCTGGCAGGGGAGTGGTTAGGGGGCTAGCAGGCTGGCAGGCAGAATGGTTAGGGGCAATCAGGCAGGCAAACAGGCGAGTGGTTAGGAGCCAGCAGGGATGGGGCCTAAACCAGCAGTCGGACATCCCCCAAGGGGTCCCAGATTGGAGAGGGTGCAGGCTGGGCTGAAGAACACCCCTCCTGTGCATAAATTTTATGCACCGGGCCTCTAGTTGAAATATAAAACTTAAAAGGGAAAATATAAAAATGAGTAGGAAAAACTAGAAAACTGAGCAATGTTTCAGCATAAACTTTAAAGAGATTGGATCACAACAGTTACCTAAGGGTTAGTTTTAGATAGAGACTTCTGCTACTTAAATGGGATAATAGAAGAATATTTGTAGATGTGGGGAAGGAAATTAATTTTTTTTCCATTTGCCAGGAGGCAAATCCTTCTTTTTTCATCACAATCCCCAATAATCAGTAACATACAGAAGACTAATTTTGTGACATATTTTGTATTATATATATATTTTAATATTCACAGTCATTCCATGGAGAAGGTAAGGAGTTACACACACTAGGAAATGGTGAAATTGAAATTCATACCCAGGTCTATGTGTCTCCACAGTCTAGTTCAGAACTTTCTGCTGAAAGAGGAGTTGGGCAACCTTGATAAGGAGAGACTTAAAACTTACAGCCAGGCCTGCATGACTCAGTGTTTGAACATTAAGTTATGAACCAGAAGGTCACAGTTCAATTCCAGGTCAAGACACATGCCTGGGTTGCAGGCTTGATCTCCAGTAGGGGGTGTGTATGAGGCAGCCCGTAAGTGATTATCTCTTAACATTGATGTTTCTATTTCTCTCTCCCTCTACCTTCTCTCTGAAATCAATAAAAATCTATTAAAATTTACATATTCATAACTGTGGGGAAATTGAAGGGCTCTGACTAGAGACAACAAGAAAAGAAAGGGCTGAATGGTACTCAGGGTCTACTTAAGATCATCTGTTTGAAATGCCACCAGATCACAAAAATATATTTATTTTCTCCACATGCAATTACATGCTTTGATGTAGGAGAGGGGAAGAAAGAAGATTGGCTTGCCCTAGATGGTTTGTCTCAGTGGATAGAGTGTTGGCCTGCAAACTGAAGGGTCCCAAGTTCGATTCCAGTCAAGGACACATGCCCTGGTTGTGGGCTAGATTCCCAATAGGGGGCATGCAGGAGGGAGCCGATCAATGACTCTCTCTCATCATTGATGTTTCTGTCTCTCTTTGGCTCCTCACTCTCTGAAATCAATAAAAATATATTTTTTAAAAAGAAGATTGGCCCTAACCGGTTTGGCTCAGTGGATAGAGTGTCGGCCTTCAGACTGAAGGGTCCAAGGTTCAATTCCGGTCAAGGGCATGCACCTTGGTTGCAGGCTCCTCCCCAATCCAGGTCCTGGTCAGGATTTGTGCAGAAGGCAACCAATTGATGTGTTTCTCTCATATTGATGTTTCTCTCTGTCTTTCCCTTTCTCTTCCACTCTCCCTAAAAATCAATGGAAAAATATTCTCTGATGAGGATTAACCAAAAAGAATCCTATATAATAAAAGGCTAATATGCAAATCGACCTAACAAGGGAACAACCAGTCGCTCTGATGCGCACTGACCACCAGGGGGCAGACACTCAATGCAGGAGCTTCCCCCAGCCCACAGGCCCCAGGCCAGCCAAGGTGGGTGCCAGTGGGGGCTTCCCCAATCACCCCACCGGTCACCCCACAGATTGGCCCTGATCACTGGCCTAGGGACCCTACTCGTGCACAAATTTCATGCATTGGGCCTCTAGTAATAATAATAATTCTGCCTTGCTTATTGGAAATGATTAGCAGGCCTGTAAACTTCTCCATTTCCAGAGGAATCATTGGCTTGAAGTAGCTATGGGACAGGTTTTTGGGTGTTTGTTTGTTTGTTTGTTTGTTTGTTTTTTTCAAGAATGAGGTATCATAGAACAGCTTGGATGAAACTACCCTTAAGTAGAGCTCATCTTTTGTTTTGTTTTTCTTTCTTTTCTTTTCTTTTTTTGTTTTTTGAGAATGGAGGGGGAGAGAGAGAGAGAGAGAGAGAGAGAGAGAGAGAGAGAGAGAGAGAGGTTGCCTCCTGAACCCACCCTGACCAAAGCCAGGGATCAAACCTGCAACCCAGGTATGTGCTCTTGACTGGTAATCGAACCTACGACCCCTTAGTCTGCAGGCTGACAATCTAACCACTGAGCAAACTGGCCAGCGCAGTAGAGCTCTTTTAAGTGTGGCTGGGGATGAATTGGCTATTTTATCCAATGACTTAGTCCTCAGTGGTGTAGAGGTAGACATCTGCTTGCTAAAAGCCTGAAGCCTCAAGTTCTGTTACTCGCCTGGTTCCATTGTTCTGCTTTAACAATTTGGGGAGAGCCTCTGAGGTGCTATAACCTCTTTTCTGTAGCTGATATGTCAGTATGGTGCATATAAAAACATGATAATATATAGTAGTTCTGAAGCAGATGGGTGAACTAGATGAATCACGGAGGAGAGGAACACCCACAGCTCCCTCACATTGTCCTGGAGGTAATATAATTTTCTAAAGGAAGAATTATCGACATCTAGTGAATTGTGAAATCAATATCTGTATTATTTACTGAACACATGCTGGGTGTTTTTATCAGAATCATTGGTAAACATCTTCAGTCATAAATTCCCCAACTTCTTGGATGGATTTGTGTTTTAATTAACATGCTTAGCTGGAAACTGGAGGCAGATGGGAAGCATTGTTAATAATTCCATAATTGATATCAGTCACTTCTGAACACAGAAACAGCTCAGAACTCACTGAGTAGTTCATAGAACAGAACCCTCCAAATACTTAGAAGTGCTCAGTGACATAGGAAGTTTGGTAGTCCAGGGCATGAAGGCTGAGTCAGAGGTAGAAGCCTTGGGTTTGAATTGGGACACACCACTTACTAGCATGGAGATGGAATCTATCTTCTCTAAGCCTTAGTTTCCTCATCTATAGAGTGAAAATAATTTTTAGCTTCACAGGGTAGATATGAAAAATAAATGAGAAAATTTATTTGGATGAACAATGCGCAATGCCTGGCACCAAGCAAGTTCTTGTTAATTCACTTAAGGTTCATATGTATAATACAATTCAGTCCTATTATCAGTATCCAATATCCACTCATTGTTCAGCCTCATGATAATTCAGCTTTTCTTTAAACTCTTACATTTCTGCTTTGAGGATCAAGGACAACTTACTTTTCAATAAAGTTTCTCTGGATAGCCCTGAATTTCAGAAATCAGTTTAACTTTATTTAACCTAGCATTTCCCAATAGATTCAATGCCAGACCTTTCTTCACCTCAAAACCTATTAAATTCTTAAGGAATCAAAGTTCTTCAGAACACTTTATGAAACACTGATGTAAGGTTTCAATCCCCCTCCTGTTGTTCATGAGTTGGAGTTAACAGCAGTAGCAAATTAATGTTTATGAAGGGATCACTATGAGCTAGGTTCTATCTTATGGATTTTTAACTATAAAGTCTACCTTAATTCTTACAGCCTCCTTTAGGGGTCAGTACTGTTACCATCACCATCCAGTAATTGATGAGACAAGGACACAGAGAATTTAAGCAGCTTGCCTAAGGTAACAAAACGAAGAACCAGAGGAAGATGATTTGAAGACAGACAGTTTCTGTAACCACTGTGCTAATCTGGGATTCAATCAGCTAATGCAGTTCATTGGATGCCAAGAGGAAATCGAAGACCAAGAAACTAAAGAGAGAGCCCCCTGCAGTGGCATATTCCTAAGGGCCAGAGAAAATGTGGGGAGCCAGGGCAAAGAGTTAGGGAACCAGGAAAGCAGAGCCAGAAGCAGGAGCAGTGAGATGAGAATAAACGGAGAGAAATGTGGGGCATTTTTCCGGGCTGCTGCATGCTGTCTGTGGTTTGCTTTTATCTGTCAGTCATGGTCTTGTGTGTGGGCAAGCCTGCTGAGTTTAAAAGTCCAATGAAAGGGTGGACATTTTGGTTCAATGGGAGAATTTCATTAAGTCAGGCCATGGAGCTCTATTCAATGTGAAGATTCATGCAATTAGAATTAAGTAAAGGGGAAGCATACTGGGTCAAATAAATATATCTAGGAAGGCAGCAGTCATTGCTATGTTCCATTTGGAGTTTAAAAATTCTTTCATGTGAAGGAATCTTCTTACTGCATCGTGATGGATAAGCATGCCTGCTCCTTAGCTTAACTCTAACAGCTAACTTCCATGTCCTATTTTAGCAGGGTTTATGGCTTTGTGAATTTACAGGAGAATGGTTAAAATGGATACATTTTTAAGACAAGGCATTCTCTCTGGGGTTAAGAAGGCTTCCCTTTTGGGATTTGGGAACCATATGAGTGGTAAAACAATGAGGTTTATAATTTATTCATCTTACAGAGGGTTTCATATGATTTGGAGAAGGACATTTGGATAGGAAGCAATCCATCATTCCATCTCACCCCAAGGCCAATGTACCTGCCCTGTACTGGTTTCTTTTTGACCCCTTGTTCATCATGTACAAATTGTCAGAAGCTGAGTTCTCAAAGTTGGTGACTTCTCAGACTTAGGCCCTCCCGCCCCCTCAAATTCCTGTGCTCATCTGCATCCATGAACCTGTCCTCATCTGCTACCTTAGGCAAGTTATACATATTCCCTGTGACCCAAACTGAACACAGTTTTGAGAATTGGATGCTTCTGCTCCCTTTCTGTCCCCATAGAAAAACTCAGCAAAGTTGCCAAGGAAGAAAACTCTCCAAAGTTGCAACCAAGCACCTGTCTGAGTGCAGGCACTATCTGGATACCATTTAAGATGGACTGGGTGAGATAGAGGGACTAATGTAGAAAAAGTATGGATAGGAATGCATCATAGATTCAAAATAGATTTCTTGATTTAATTCACTGGGGATACACTTGCTGAGTAATTCTGTAAAACCTATCTAAAATGATCTTAACTTCAGAGTCCAGGTCTAGGAACCTTTCTTCCTGCCTATCTTTCCAAGGCATGGTGGTGGATCTCCATCCAGCAGAGAAAATAAAATATGAATGTGCCAAAAGAGGAACACCCTTTTCTGTCATTTGGGCAGTAGTTGGCTATTACTTCCTACTCTTAGTGAAATGAGAGTGGCAAGCTCTCCAAGACCTGATATAAGTCTTGGATAGTGTTTGGAGAGTTGTTCACTTGGTAGTTTTATTTTTAATGAATTGATTTGTAGTAAATTCATGTTTGGCTACATTGAAGTAGAGATTCACACCAGCCTGCCCTATTAGTGAGGATCACAGAACAGTACAGATGAATGTGGGGCCTCCTCCTCTGTGTTTTACAGCTCTGGACTCCTTGTTTCAACCTAAAGTTATCCTTTCCAGTCCTTGGAGGCTGAGTACCTCAGTCGTGGGCAGCTTTGGGAAGGTTTCTTATTTCCAGATCAGATCTGTCATCTCTAGTTTGGCAGAGTCTGCCCTGGGAAGATCTATCTTCTTCATTCATAAGGGATGAGAACTCTATCTGCCCCTGAGAGAATACCTAACTTAGACTTCCTCTGCTCTGGTTATCTATTGCTGCTAACAAACCACTCCACCACTTAGTGGAATAAAACAATGACTCTTTAATTATGCCCATGGCTCATTGGGTCAGTTCTTCAGATAAGGCCAAGCAGAGGTGGCTTATCTCTATTCCATGATGTCTAGGCCCTCAACTGGAAAGACTCTAAAGACAGGTGTGACTTGAATGGCTGGGTCTGGAATCATTTGAAGGTTCCATTACATACATATCTGGAGCCTAGACTAGGATGACTCTAAGGCTGGGCTCAGTTGAGACATGCCTACCAGGTCAACTACACATGGAATCTTCATGGGACTTGGGCTTTCACACAGTTTGGTGGCTTAAGGGTAGTAGGATCTCTTCCATGATAGGCAGAGATCCAAATTCATGTGTTTCAGTAAACAAGGTAGAAGCTGCATGGTCTTCGTGACCTCAATTTCAATATCACATATTAATGTCTGCTCATACTCCAAAAGTTGAAGTTGTCATAGCCTGCCCAGAATCAAGAGTACATAACAATCCACTCCCACCTCTTGTAGGAAAGTATGTTTTAAAACTGCCACATTTGGTTACCAGCAAAACAAAGTATTGAGACTTCCTTTTCAACATATCCCAGTAATCTCCAAATAGATATGGCTTATTTAGTACAATCTACTTTGGACCTAGACACATATTCATGGCTCAAAAATATCTCCGGGTCACAGCTCAGGGCCAGTTTGGGAGGCTCAGGAGAACACCAGCATCATCGATTTGTAGTCATTCTTCTCTTTGGATGCCGAAGGACATTCCCTAGCTTCATCAGCTGTTTTGATCAGTGGACTTCATGGGATGCATTTTAGTTGTCTCCAAATTCGACAGAGGCTTTGCTACCTCTGAAAATATTTACCACGAAATGTTGGGACCAGTGGAACACATCCTAAAAGGGAAATATTAAACATGGGTATTAAGTATGGCTGCTACAAGATCTTGCAAAGGGGCTCTTAACTGTGATCTGAGCTCTGTCTTCTCCCCAGTCTTGAAAATCTGAAATTCAGTATTGGTTACTACATGCTTTTGGTGATGAGATCACATGAAGCTAGTTGCAGGAGACTATGTGTATATCAGAGACAAGTTTACTAATTTATATGGAGAGCTACACTAGCTAGGGATACTTCCATTCACTGGCTTTCTCAGTCTATCCCTGGAGGCATTCTGCATGACAAAGCAAGTAATAATAAGAAAGCTATTTGTAAGTATTGGACAAAACTCTGGAAGGCAAGTATGATGTCATGATTATTTTACATACTCAGTGCCTAGCAGTGTCTCTTATAGCTGCAGCTCACAATAAATGCTTGTTGAATACATGACAGAATACTTTAGAATGAAAGAGATCTTAGGGAACATGCCATCTGAGGGGTTTCAAACATTCCAAGGTTCTTAAAGAGGTGATTTAGAGGTCACCTTTGGGATATGTGGGCAGGAAGTAGCAGGGGACCTAGAGTAGCTCCTCTTTTGTTTATTTCAGATATTAGGACTCTTACTAAGATTTAAATTTTGAAAGGAGTTCGACTGATACAGAATATCAGCTGCTGCTAATAGAAAATATTGGCACTAATCATGTTTCTCAACGAGGAAACTGAAACCCCAAGTCATTATGTAACTTGCCCAAAGTCACCCAATTAGTTAAAAACTAACCTGGCACTCCAACTGGAAGCTTCCCACTCCAAGGCCTGACCTGTTTTGAATATGCAACATTCTAATGATTCCCTGGCAAATTGGCCTCTGTTTGCTGTGAAGTTCCCCTGTCCATCTCCTGACAATCTCATTTGGCAACTGTCCAGAACTTACCACAGTATTTTCCAATTGTTTCTCACCGGCCACTCTTGACATTTCAATCATCACCTCATAGAATTCTCTCCTGCCCCAGTTTTTTCATCTTCCTCCCTGAGCCTCATTCATTCATGTTTTAGTTCTGTGGACAGCCTCACAGACAAGTTATGTTCTGGTATAAAGAGCAAAGGGGCAAGTAGGATGCAGTGACCAAGTAGACAATAAAATCCAGGCAAAAGCTCATTCTAAAACATTTTCCTTAACCTTTTGCACTCGGATGTCGAGATTAAAATTACTCTTTGAATGTATCAATAATTTGAAATATAAAAAAATCCAAATAAATAAGTTTGTATGAAAAGAAACTCCAGTTTTTTATTCTACTGCCGCCGCTTTGTAAAATCTGGGGTATTTAAAAAATTAAATCCCCAGAAGAATAAAGGAATCGAGAAAAAAGCAAGCGAGTGCAAAGGGTTAAAGCATTGTTATCATTTCTATTGTTCACCCCATTCCAGCCATTTCCATGAGCTGCCATCTCCTGCTGATTTTGTAAAGTGGGCAGAATAACCCTGGTAGCTTGTTAGCATGTCAAAAACGCAAGTCATAGCCTCAGAAAAGTTTTTCCTTGCTCATCTTTAGTTGGCTGTTCAGCGGACCTTGCCCTGGAGCTGCACACACTCTCTATCTACAGTCCACTGCGAGCATCAGAGAAGCAGAGTGGGGCAGAGATGAAAGGGCTCTGGAATTTTGAAATCCAGTCTTATTTTACCCAGGAAGAGACCAAAACCCGGAGACAGCAAGTCACATGCTTAAGGCCACAGACTAATTAGTGGCAGAGAACCTTGTCTCCTCATCCCTGGTTCAGGGCTCCATCAAGCAATAGCAGGTGTATTTTTGTTTCCAGCCTAACCCAGTGTCCTCCAGATGAAACCCTGGTGGAGGTGCAGGCTCCCAATACCACAGGAGACCATGGATGTCCTATGATTAGACCAGTCAAGGCACCCAGCTAGCTGAAGTCAAGAGGGCACACAGGCCTGGAGGGTCACAAAGATCTAGTTGACATCAGTTAGAACAGAGGCACTGCTAGCAGCATCAGGGGCTGCACTCTCCAGCAGTGCCAGCAGTCTGTCACTGCAACTCTTTGTTATGACAGGTGATTGGGGCATTAGCAGTGTTCTCACCTGGAAAAAAATGGAGATAAGACAGGTGCAGATGGTAGGGACTGCTGACAGGTGTTTCTATTATGCCCAGTGAAAAGGGATGAGAAATGAGTCCTAGTCTGAGATAGTAGTTTGAAGACTTAAGTAGCAAAAAACTTTTATTTTATTTTTTAGACAAAATCTTATTTGGAACTCCAGTGCATACAACAGATAAAAGCAGAGCTGCTCTGGGTGACTTTGGGGAGAGAATAGATGTCTGTCCTCTGAGGCTCCAGTCAGCCGAGTTCAGATATTAATGATCAGGGAAGACTTTTGGCTCTAGGAGTTTTGGAAATCTCTGGTGGTCCTGTTGGTTTCCATAGTGATCAGAGGGGATGCTGTTGTTATTTAGTGGGTGGTAGCCAGGGATGTCAGCTGCCTTGCAAAGTAGAGGATAGTTACTAATATTGAAGACGTGTCTCACGTCTTCCATGATGTATATGAATATTCCCCCAGACAGTCATGTAGGTGAAAAAGTAATTTGTAAGTAACTGGGCCTAGAACCCAACACTGTTTAATATATGACAAGTAGCATTTTATTATACAACTAGAGGCCTGGTGCACAAAATTTGTGCATGGGTAGGGTGCCTAGGCCTGGCCAGTGATCAGGGCCAATCAGGGCCTTCAGGCTGCCGGCCAGGGCCTCCCTTCCCTGGCTGCTGGCTGCTGGCTGCCAGCTGAGGCCTTCCTTTGTTCCGTACCACCCCCTGGTGGTCAGCACATGCCATAGTGAGTGATAGAACTCCCGGTCTCCCAGTCAAACTCCCACTGGGACACTTTGTATACTAACTTTTTATATATAGAGATTTTAACATGCACCGCATTTAGCAGAAATGCTACAACTGGGATACTTGGAGGAAGAGTGTACTTTTTCTTTTCTTAAGTGCTTCACTGGGAATTGCTCACCAAGGGACATGACAGAAGGGTTAAAGTCAAGGATTCTGGAGTCAGCCTGCCTGGCTTTTAATCCCAGACCTACACTTCTGAGCTGCGTGTGTGAGTTTGGCCAAGATACTTAACCATTCTGTGTCTGTTTCATTAGCTATAAATGGAGAGAATAACAGTGCCTACTAAAATGTTGTGAGAACTAACTGAGCCAATAAGGCATGTACTTAGAACACTTCCTGGCATAACATTAGTGCTGTGACTTGATCTTGAAATCGTGTCACTCTGGCAATGCAACTTATGTGGTCTGTGGTTCCAATATAGTCATACCTGCATTGTTCTGCAGAGCCAGCTATATTCCTGATGGTTATGATATGGGTATGAATATACATATTTAAGTCTACTTTAAAAGTATCAACTATGAGAAAAAGCATTAAAATAAATCATTGACTGTTGTCCTATTTCACTTAAATTATAACTTATCAGGAGTAAGCATCTAACTGCCTTACTATGTTTCATAGGATAGCCATGCCCAGCCTCTTACATATTGAGTATGTATTATTTTATTATGCATACTTTTTTGTATCTTAAATTTAGAGTTTATGTTCATTTTTTTCAGGATTATGTGTATAGGTAGTTGTTTGTTTGTTTTTTACTTTATTTTTATTGTTGACACTATCATAGATGTCCCTCATTCTCATCCTCCCTTTGCCTATCTCCACCCAGCTCCCCACCCCTCTGGTCATCACCACGCTCTTGTCTGTGTTCAAGGGTTATGCATGTATGTTCTTTGGCTAATCTCTTCACCTTGGATGCAAAGGTTGAGAACCTGGTGTCAAGATTCTCAGAATCCAGGGTCTTCCTGGTACAGACAAGTGAGTCCCATGATGATGCAATGAGGTGGCACTGTGTTTGAGATAGTAAGGAGCACTATGGAAATAAAGGGGGTAGGTTCTCAGCACTTGGAATTCACAGACATTGTCAAAGCATAAGTACCTCTACAGTGTTTAGAGAAAGATTAGGTCTATCTCTATACATTCAGACAGCCAGATTTCTCCCCTTTTTGAATTGAATTGGGACACACAGTAGGCCTTTCTGAATGCAAATGTTCCCGATGATGCCACTTAGCACCCTTCTTTGGATTCTTCACCTGAAGAGTATAATGAAAAATAGAACTTGGTTAAGGCTTTCTAACCTCCATCCATAAAAATAAATAACACCTAACCATTACTGAGGCTTTACTCTAACCCAGACAAAACCAAGATTCATCTACTAGTAGTCATCATGCATCTAAAATTCAAATATAATCACATCACTCTCCTGACTAAAAGCCTCAATGGCTCCCTGCGCCTGCAATCAAGAGGGTAACATCCAGTGTCCCTTGTGCTATCTTAGATTCTCTATCATCTGGTCACATTACCAGTCTCATTTCTTGCATTCCCTTGCCTTTACCTATATATTTCAGCCATATATATATATTTATACTCCAAATATACCTATTTTTATATTTTTGTCCTCATCATTTTAAATTTCCTGATACCTACTTCTTATTGACCTATTCTTTGAAGACTTAGCTTCAATGTCACCCCTTCTAGGATATTTACTGTTAGATTCAGGCCACCAGTGGTACCTATCCTACATATATATATATATCTGGCAGTGTGTATACTGCATCAACTTTCATTTAAGTGCTTCTCTTATTTACTAGCCTGTGAATGCTTCAGGGACAGACACTATGCCTTCCTCATTCTGATAGTGCCAGCATCTGGCACAGTAGAGCAGAGTGGATGCTTGGGACACATTGGCTAAAAGTTCCTGGTCCAGAGGTTGTGCTGGGCAGCAGTTAGGAGTTCTAACTCTAGATTTCAGATCCTGCATCTAGTCACTGCTGTGTCACCTAGACAAATGATTTCAACTCTTTGAGCCTCAATGTTCTCATTTGTGAAATGATAAAAATAGGACTATCTTTACTGATGGAGAAAATAAGACATTTTTGGGGGACTAGCAATCTGAATCTGTGCCAGTAACCTAATTCTTGTTAGCCTATAGTCTAGTCACTGCCCCTTCCTTGATTACCTGGTCTTGCAAGACCTGTTTACCTAAGTACTCCCATTTTACAGAGGCCATAAACCATGAACAATACACAACCCCCAGATGGGATTATCAGCATTGGCACCAGGCCAGGCCTTTAGGTGTGGTCTCACGACCCCCATCTCAACATATGGGGCTTTTTGCAAAGCCCACGAAAGGTCTGGAAGTCCCATCCCATATTTGGGGGACAAAGAAACCAAAAGGGTACAAAGGGAAAGCTTCCTCCATATTGGTTTGCTCAGGATTTGGAGAGAAACAGTCTCCTCTGGGTCACTGTACTAGTACATGCAAAACATCTGAAAATAAATGGTTTTTTCCTGAGTCTCCAAGTACTCCTGTGTATTTTTCGGTAGCCTGGTAAATTCTGTAACATCACCATGGTTGTTGTGGAAATTAAACACAATGATGAATGTTAAATATATAGCAAGTTTTTTGCACATAATTGTCCCTTAGAAACATTCATGGTCATTGGTTCTCATAGTTATATTTAGAAAAGATCATACCCAAACCCAAAACAAAAGCATATCTGATTAAGACTACAAAACCTTCAGAGAAATTTCCCCCACATTTCCTTCGCTGCCATTTGCTAGTGTTTGTCAATCCTTATAGTCAGGAAACTACAGGGAAAGCCTCTGTGCATGGATCACATTGTGTATCACTAGTTTTTTGCTCTTTGATCATCTCTTTCTCTATGTTTGAGAAAAGATTATAGACTTGGAAATGAATTCAGAAAGTTGAGGGAAAGTAACCTGGGGAATATGAATAAAATTGAATCCAAGATAAATTTATCAGTTTTGCCCACTAGAACACGCGGTAATAAAACTATTTCGGTCCGTGTTTTTTTCTGATTTATTCTCAGGTCTTTCCAATCCACAGAGCCATGTTTCCTAGCTGGTGAGCTAGAAGTGTTGGTAAATAAATGGCAGAAGCATGATATTGCCCTTAATATAGATTCTAAGGAACTGAAAATAATTTCAAACTTTAAATGAATGTGATATAACAGTATAATAACTACGATCTATTGTTTGTCTATTGTGATAAGGACTTCCTTTTCCATCTCTTATTACATTCATTCATCACAACAATTCAATGAGGAATTTAACATCATTATTTTCCTTATAGGAATAAAGAAACTGAGGCTTGTACATCTTAGAATTTGTCCAAAATTAAAAACTATAGTGAGACACTCTACTAATTCTATATGACTGCCAAGTTCATGCTCTTCTTTACTTATCTGTACAGACACATATACATACAGAAATGTTCATCTGCACGTATGAGTGAAAGCAGTGGATATAGACTCCTGAGTATATGAAGCTGAAAGTAGAGTATTAAAAAATTATACAACATTCACTCTCTGTATTTTTTTGAAACTTTGCTCAGCGGTGGCTGTCTGTTCAGTTAACACCTCCAGTCACTGGAAAAATTCAATTCACTTCTTTCCCTGATTAGCAACCCCCTTCCTGCCTCCAGCTCGGTTCATCATTAGTGTGATTGTACATTCAGATATAGGAGATACTGCTTATCAAGTACAACTTGCTTTCCATTAATGTAAATGGTTGAACTTTAAAGATCTGAAGCATTATGTTATTTTAACTCCTGCCACTGAGCACATAACTCCATTGATTATTATTGAGTCATAAATTACTCCCTGGCCTTTACCCACTGCCAGATTTGTTGTTAGCTACTAATAACACATTCTGAAATGCCTCTTAGAAAATAAAAAATTTCCTCTACTTGTTACATATCTTGTTTTCTCATTATACTGAGAGGAGGAGAAGGCTCAGTATAGTATTTGAATCAAAGCAGGTGGGTTGGAATGAAAAATTAGGGAGCGATACCTAGGAAGAAATGACAGCTTTGCTTTTCTTGGATAATCTATGGAGTCTGTGTTGTTTATGTCTGATGAATGACAGGAATGTCCAAGAGGAAACAACTAAATAGGAAATGTTGCTAGTAGTTTCTTTCTTCCTTCCTTTCTCTCCCTTTCCCCTCCTGCTCCCTCCCCCTCCTTTCCTCTTTCCCTCCCTCTCCTTTTTTCCTTCCTTCCTTCCTTCCTTCCTTCCTTCCTTCCTTCCTTCCTTCCTTCCTTCCTTCCTTCCTTTCTTCCTTCCTTCTTTCCTTCTTTTTTCCTTCCTTCCTTCTTTCCTTCCTTTCTTCTTTCCTTCCTTCCTTTCTTCCACTTAAACCATCTATGTTATTACCAGTTATGGGATGCCTACTTTAGATAAAGCACTGTGAAAAGCCCCCAGACTTGGAGAGGGGAAACAAGGATTAATCCAACTAAGACTTAGCCTTAAGTTGTTTTTATAATAGTAGAGGAGGCAAAAAAATTGCAGTGCAAAAATGTAACTAACATCCAAGTTAGGAAGTGCTCAGTGCCATAGAGAGGCACAGGTAGGCCTGTGGAAGTTCAGATGAGAGATTCTTCCTGCTGGGGAATCAGGGAATCTCCGTGACTGTGGAAGCCTTTGAACTGGACTCAGAAAAAACATGAGTGTTTGGGATGGGGGCAACATTCCAGTGGAGAAATATAGAACAATAGAGAGATGAGAAATACCATGTTTGCATTAGTTTCTTCATTTCTGCTCCATGATTCTGGGCCTCTAGGCCAGCAATCCTTGAGCCCTAACCTCTTCAGACTCTTTTCCATTTATTTTACAAGATCAAATTAATTCGCTGTGTGTTAGAAGGACATTTAGGGCCTTTTAGGTGACCAACTGGCTAATCTATTAATTTTTCCACATGAAAATATCATTAGTCTATTATATTATTCACTTGAGGTTACTTGTTCATATTTTAAGAAGGAATTTCTGAGATGTGACCTCAAATTCTACTCATATAGTATTAGATTATCAGAGTATATATTTTAAGAAGGTAGGAATACTTTCAATTTTCCCCTATGTTAGAGAGATGACTGTCCTCATGGCTAACTTGGCATTTCATTTGTTGAATGTCACCTGGCATAGGAAAACCTGGAGCAGGTTTGGAGTTCGTGGACAAGATAGTTTGCATGTAACCAGTACTATTTGGAGGAGGGGCAGACAAATGAGTTGGAGGAAATTATGAGGTTTTCATGGGCAACCTGTAACACATTAGTCAAACCAGGCTTAGAAGTCAACTCTTCTACTAACTCTGCATTAACAAAATATCCCTTAAAATTGCACAAATCTCTGTTCCAAGAGCCTTGTGGTTCAAAGTTGTGGGATGCTCTACTTTACTGTGTGAGGGATAAGAGACGGAAAATAGAGTATTTTCTAAATAACATTATGTAGCATGTACTACGTTAAAGCTATTACTCCTTTACAAAGCTGTCTCCTGACATATCATCCCATCCATATCAACATGTAGTATCAACCTGGGCCTATGAAACTATAATCTGGCCTCCACTGACCTCTTTCTTCTCATCTACTCCATTAAACTGCTTTAGTCATGTTGACTTTAGGTTATTATTTCACATAATAACTTCATGTCTTCTTTGAGGTTTTTGCACTGTCTGTATCTTCTGTCTGGAGTGGTCAACCCCCCAAAGAGCCTGTGGTTCTCACTCTTTCTTCATTCTGGTCTCTGCACCAATAGACCTTCCCTAACTGCCTGCTGTAACATAGAACTTCTCCTACCACTGATCTTGGCTGCTTTCCATCCAATTTAGTTTTCTCCATCCTAAGTAACACCACCTAACATTATGGTATATAGTAATACATTTATTTATGATCTGGGTTTCCCTCTACATTGCAAACATCAATAGAACAGAGATTTCTACCTTGCTTACAACTGAATACCCAAAAACCTAAAACAATGCCCAGCACATAATGGGCATTTCATCAAAATATACTAAATTTTTGGTAAATATTGCCATCCCTGTATTAGAGGAGCACATTGTGGTCAATAGAGATTGGAAATTTACTCAAGATTCCAAGGTAGTAACTGAAGCAGCTGGGAATGAAACCAGAATGCTTCTAACCCTGTACTCCAAAATACATTGAAAGTACTCACTGTAGTAAACCCTCCCCCAACTTTGTATTGCAGAGGTTGAGGTAAGCACCACATTCCTTCTACAATACCTCTGTTATAATTGGGTATTTTTTTTTCTCACTTCCCATTTCAATAAAGCCTAATCTGGGTTGTCATCTTCTTTAAAATAACACTTGGTAATCATTGATTAATGCACAAAGTATATTAATTTTAGTTAATACAACTAACATTAATGATGATTCACCCCCCCCTCTTCTTCCCTTCCCCTTCCCCCATTATTTGACAAAACGTTTTCACATCTCTTATCTCAGTTCAGAGAATATCAGAGCTGGAAGACATCTTAGGAAGAGAACCAGAGTGGAATGGGATTCTTTCTGTGTCCTGTGTGTCTCTGCCCAGGGACACCCAGTGAGTCTCCATGTTCCTTTTGACATGGCCAGCAGCCTTACAACCTGCCTATGAGAAACACCAAAGGAGGGGAAAAAATTAAAAATGAAATCTATCTTAATGCCCTAAATGTTTCTTTTGCCTTGTGTTAACATTTGTTATAACCCAACTTCCTTGAAAGCTCTTCTATTGATTTTATCTATGCTTTTTTTAATTATGTGGAAACATGGCAGGTCCAGATCTCAGTGTCATTTTAATTGGAAATATTGATGTCTGACGTTGCACCCTACTGGGAAAATTTTAGTTATGATCCACATGTCCCCTGCCTGAATGATTCTGTGGTAAATTGCAGTGTCATTCATAGCTATCTGTTACTCCCACCCTTAAATGAGGAATATACATCTGCATCCTTTGTCACATCACTTACAGTGTTCCCTGTAGGCCATGTGACTTGCTTTGGCCGTTAGCATAAGAGTGAATAGGCTGTAGATTGCATCCAGGCAGGTGCTGTACAAAGGAGCTGCTCTCTTATCCCAATGTCCACAATGGAAGATATGTGGGGCAAATTCATAGTAGACCTGGAACAGAGCTTGAGCTGGCTGGTAGCCTTATGTAGCATGAGCAAAAAACAAATGTTTTATCATTGTTTTTGTTGTGATTAATTGGGAAACGTGTTTGTTTGTTAGTGTAGCACAAGTTGAATAATAGAGGTTCAAAGAAAGGAAAGGAAAAATTATAAAATCTCAAGGTTGAAGATCCATCAGAGACCATTGAGTTCTGTATGGGACTCTATAATACCACAACAAAGCAGCCATCAACACTGCCTGAAAATCTCTACTCACAAGAAGCTATCTTGCCAACTACTTAAGCATTCCTGGAACTTACCTTATTGGCGTGATATTGTAAAGATACTGAATTGCACTTGTGTAATTAATTACCTATAATTCCTCTTTAATTCAACTCTTAAATAAATTAATTAACAAGGCTACTTTTTATCACTGCCAAAAAGGTTTCAGTCGCTTGCTTTAAAGCAAAGGTCATCTGATAAATAGACAAACTATAGAAATGAAACATTATTAATTCCAGCTGTGCTCTATTCCAACAGTCGTGGGCCTCTCTCTCTCTCTTTTTAACAAAAATTAGTAGGAGGTCTTAGATAATTGAGTCCTATTCATTGTTACCAGGAAGAGGGAAAGATAAATCAATAAAGAGTGGTTTAGGGCTGTGGCTTGTCTCCTTCTGTCGAGTTCCCTCCCTCTGGTGCAGAAGTGAGTAGAACAAATAAAATTGTTCTCATGTGTGAACAATTGTATTTGTCTGAAAACTGCTCGTGTAGTTTTTTCCCCTTGTCTCTCAAATTTAATTGGTACACAATAGGAGAGTTTAGAAAATAACAAATAACTAATGATCAACTCTCTTTGGCCTAACTACAAAAACCCTTCCCTTTCTGAAGTATCATGAGAAGTTTTCCTGAAGCTTTTTAAAAAATATATCTTATTGATATTTTACAGAGAGGAAGGGAGAGGGATAGAGAGTTAGAAACATCGATGAGAGAGAAACATCGACCAGCTGCCTCCTGCACACCCCCTACGGGGGATGTGCCCGCAAGCAAGGTACATGCCCTTAACTGGAATAGAACCTGGGACCTTTGAGTCCTCAGGCTGGCGCTCTCTCAGCTCTCTCCACTGAGCCAAACCAGTTAGGGCTTTCCTGAAGCTTTTACTATGAGTGTTGGAATCAGCAAAACTTGAAGCCACTCTAAGCCCAGGGGCTACTTTTGTTTTAACCATTCAGTTACCAAGAAGAGACCCATGGCTGCTGTTCCTACACATTGCCTGTTGTTCGCCTTCAAGAAGAAATGCAAATCAGTCAAGTGTGAGGTTGTAAGGAGCAGCAGGACCTGGTCAAACTGGGTGGGGATGAAGGGCAATTTCAAGTCTGGGATGAACCTGCTGTCACACAACCTGGCAGACTCCTTTGTAAGTGAAGCTATTAGACTTTCCATTCGGCTTGGCAGTGTCAGCACAGACCTGCTAAATTGCCACATGTCTCTGACAGAAAATTCTACACAGAAATTCCTTCTTTGAGTTAAAAGAGCTTTCAGACCTCTGTCTACAGGGAAACTATCTGAACTGTTCTGTAGAATACCTGATTAAAGCTCCTGTGTGTGTAATGGGAAGGAGACTGCTCTTCTCAACTGCAGAAATTGCTCATTAGCATATACATGTGCCTAACCAAAAGCACTGGAGAGGGGGATGAGGCATTTCAGCCAATTATAATGTTACGGCATTCTGTTCCTCTCAAAAAAGTTTGTTTTAAATTTTTTTCTTTAACATTTCCCTCCTAGCTTAAGTGGGCTGGATGGGTGGGAGTATATCCCTTGAATTGAATTTTGCTGTTGTGGTTTGCTGCCTTTTACTTCTTCTTCCCAGCCTCTTTTCTGGCTCCTGGCTATATGGTCGTAGACGGATCACCAGTCACTTAACCTCTTTGAGCCTCAGTTTTATTCCTCAATAAAATGGGAATTCACAATGCCTTCCTCCAAAAGCCATTTTAAGTATCAGTAAGATGACATGGGAAAGTCCCCTAGGATGCTGCCTAGCACATACTAGTAAGTAACTGCTCAATAAATGGTGTTCAAATCAGAATTAGAATTATGAAATATTAAATCATGTTTCTTTAACGGGAATGCCTCACAGGTAATGTCTATTCTGATTCAAAGAGCCTATTGGGCAAGCCCACAAAGGCACCTTTCTAAAGGGTTTATACGTATTATTCATGATTTCTATTCAGACAAGACTTAAAGACTGTTGAAGAGAGCTCAGAAAAGAGCAGTGCATATAATAAAAGGTCCATGAGGTCATTCCTCCAGGAAAAGGTTAAAGGAGACAGGTTCTTTAATCTGGGCAAGTGAAGATTACAGCATAACTTAATGGTCTTCAAGCGTGATTGATGTAAGTAACTGAAAGGAATGGAAGGGTTTCATTAATATAGAAACACATCCTTATCATTTTCCCAAGACCTGCTAGATATCTCCTAAGAGCACAGGCAGATGGAAAAGGCTCCTATTGCTAAGGACAACAGATACTGATGCTGGAATCAAGGATAAACCCCTGCCTGTGTACTTGTCAGAGGCAGGATCTGGATGGCAGGAGGCTGGACATTTTGGAGAAGGCTCTGCCTCCTGGACTTCAGGCAGTTTCCTGAGGTCTGGCTATGGACTGTAGTCTTGCCTCTTGACCTGAGGTATAACCCTAGTGCTCCAAACAAAGCCCGACTCACAGTGAATGTGTGACAGGGCCTGCTAAAGACTTTTATCTTTTGCAAAATGGAGGTAAAATTCTACCATTATGGTTGATGCACATGACATATACTAACATGAAGAATGCTAGTTTCCTTAATAAAAACTATGGCATTGGTGCAGTATTGGGAGAAATTGTGCAGGAGGGTCTGGGTCTGGGTAATTTCTGTCTTCCTCTAATTGTGATCTCCTTGAGGGGGGATTGCTAACTCTCCAATGATGTCAGTGACTCTAAATGATGGCTGCACATTAGAATTTGCAAGGAAGCATTAAAAACAATATGAAGTCCAGGCACTCAGACCAGATGATTTGAATTCAAACCTCTGGATATGGCATGTGGGCACTGCCCCTTTTACAAGGTGCAACCAGGTTTGTGAGTCAGTATCCCAGCTGAATACAGGACTAGAACTAGGAGAATAGAGGACAGATGGCCAGTATGCATTAAGGTCTTACCCCAGCCCTGGTGAACTCTTGGAAGTTCCAGAATCATCTTGAAAAGAATAAAAGTACAATTTATTTGGATGACATTGGAATTTTTTTATCTTCCTAACATTGAACCTCATGGAAAAGGGGCACAAGGAGATTCAAGCTGGTGTCTAAATATTTTACAGTCTCTAATATTTTTACTTATCTCTCATGTAGGTAATAGAACCTGCTTCTTTCAAACGTGTAAGGAAGGAAGGCTTCTGATACCCATCTTTTGCAGAGTTATATATTATTCTTGACTTTTATGACAAACATCCCCAACAGAAACAAATTGTTAATATCTCTTATTTTCTAGAGCCAGAGCCAGCATCTCATGTAGAAGGTTTTGCATTATCTAAATTTACATGCCAAAGAGGAATCTGAATTTCTACTAGGGCCACAAAAGTTTATAGGCCATAATGTTATGTATGGGTGATCAATATCTGGAGAATCTTAAAGGAAGAATGAACGCTTGACAAATAAACGATCCCATACTGGCTATTCCAAATAATTAGCTAGAATAATATGAAAAGGGGAAAAGAAACCTGCATGTAGCTCTGGCATTCAGATCATCCTGTCTTAAAGGAATTATCAAACCCTGGTGGTGAAGGGGAAATGAGAAGGTATTCTTTCATTCCTGTTGTTTTGATATTTCCTTATGCCATGGCCAAGTTCCACACTTAAAGGTATGATGGGGTGTCGCCTTCCCCTGATCTCCGGATCGCCTCCTGCCCCTGAGGGCTCCTGGACTGTGAGGGGGCAGGCCGGGCTGAGGGACCCTCCCCGCCCCCAGTGCATGAATTTTCATGCCCCGGGCCTCTAGTCAATCTATATATATAAAAGCCTAAGTGACCGAAAAACCAAACGACTGGTCAACCAATTGCTATGATGTGCACTGACCACCGGGGGCAGACGTTCAATATAGGAGCTGCTCCCTGGTGGTCAGTGTGCTCCCACAGTGGGAGTCCCACTCAGCTTACCTATGGGTGCCAGATGCAGGGCTTACGGCTGGCCACTGCAGCTCGGAGACCTCAGCGGAGCAGCAAGGAGCCTACTGAGTGGTGGCAGCAGGCACAGCAGGGCTGAGATGAGCAGGAGCAGCAGGCAGGAATGGCAGGCAGGAGAAGCAGTCTGGAGCAGCAGGCGGCATTGGACTGCCAGTTTCACCCCGATCCCTGCAGGCCCATGCCAAGGGACCTCACCAGTGCATGAATCTGTGCACCGGACATCTAGTAAAAATGTATTTTAAAAAATGAAAACAAAATTATTATAGAACTTTTAAACACTGGAAAATTTATTTCAGTATTCCTTTGGATTTCTAGACCCCATTTGATAAATTGTTATTGACTCCATAATGTTTACTGTTAGGTGTCTATACTCTTTATAGAAAAAGAATATTCAGCACTGCATTTTTTAACATTAATTAAGTGTTCTAGGTAATTCTAACAGGTACCTATTGGTATACCTGTTCTGTATTAATGGCCCAACTAAAAGCCAGATTCAAGTGCCTGAAAATAGATAAAATCATTTTTTTTAATAATTAAGAGCTCCACTTGTTTAATTACTCAGAGGCCAGGTCACTGTAGCATAAGTGTGGTTGGGAGGGCTGCATCTAGTAAAGCCAGTGTTGTACCCCATTACCCCAAAGAAAGGAAACAAAAATTTCTCATTTGAAGTATATGCCACAGTTTGCTTCCTGCAAAGTACATCTTTAACAAGCTGAGTGAATCCTCAGGCAGGGCTATTTATGGTTACCCACCTAGGCAGGTCTGGCTCTCACAAGTAAAATGATTTCAATATTGTGTCTGAGGCAGAGGTGCTGCTTTTGGAAGTAATTAGCCTAGTGCATTAGCTGCTGTGTAAAATTCCTGGTAAAGCAATTCTGCAGTAAGTATTGAAATGTTCAAATATTTTCACACCTCTGGAGTCAGTATTCTATTTGGAATCAGGATTTCCTAGGGAAGCATGTAAACTAATACTTATAAGTACCAAGTGTTTAGAATGAGGTATAATTAAGTAAATTAGGATATCTAAATAAAATGGAATATTGTCCCATTATTATATTTTGACATAATGTTAAGTAACAAAAGGAAAATAGCAAGTGGTATACATAGTATATACCTTCATTGTACAAAAAAATTCATACAGATGCTCATAGTGGTTGTCTTGGGTAGTGAAATTTAAGAGTAATTTTCTAATTTTCCCTATTTTATTTTTATATAAATTTACAAGTTTTCCATAGTTTTTTTTTCTTCTATGATGAAAATAGCCTTATTGCTTTTTTTCCTAAAACAACAAAAACACTTTCCAATACAACAAATTCAAACATAGCATGCAATAAAATTCATCTCTGCACACCCTGAGAGACCATTATTTTGGTGATCATTTTCATTAGCATTAACTTTTTTTGCATATAGACATGTTCTTATACAGTTATTTAAAAGGCATTTATAATATTTTATGGCAGGCAACTTTTTTCAATTAGATTTTGCTCCTTATCTTCCTTCTTTTCCTTTCTTCCACTTCTTCCTGTACTTTGACCTACTCTCCATGTAATTATCTAATATACAAATTTACAAATACACACTTCAAGAATATGTATGTGTAGGCTTATGCTTACATATATGTTTAGATTATGTAAATACATATGTATACATGTGTGTAGCAGTTGTGTGTCCATGTATACATATGTAAGTATACATTATTTGTACATATATATACTACATATTATACAGATCTGTATGAATATATGCAAAGTCATAATAACAAAATGAAATTGCTAATATTCTGCTGCTTTTGGTATACAAAATATCAATTTAAAGTCAACAGACTCATTGATTTTAAAATTGTTACATGGTATTTGATGGTTTGGAGAAACCCCAATTTACTCAACCTTTTCTTTATTGATAAGCATTTTCTTTGTTGTTCTCAGCACCAATAATACCTCAATAATCATCACTGTACATATATTCTGGATAACAAATGCTCTTATATATGAAGGAGATATTTTTGTTAGGATATAGATTTTTAACAGAATCATTTGCATGTATTATTAACAAAGACAGATTTTAATAATATTTTCTGATATTTGCAAAACTTTTCATTTTGTCTTGACTTGGGCTAAAATTTTTCTTACATCCCTGAATAATAATAACAAAGATGACAGTGATCATGTTTGCCTTTTTCTTGATTTTTTTAAGAACTAACTTTAGGGTTTATCCATTGATATTGGTTCTGCTGTTTTTTGTTAGACTTTAGATAGTTCACTAATTTTCTCATCTTTTTAGTTTATATAAAGCTGTTATTTGGAATAGTTACTACAAATTGTCAGATGTCTTTTAAGCATCTATTGTGTTAGAATATTATTCTTACAAAAAAGCATTTGTAATTCATAAACATGTTAGGAGGCATATGGTGTGAAAACTCATGAATAAAATCACTTAAAAATAAGAAACATTACCCATAATTTGAATTTATATTACTGTTGTTCACTGTTCTATCCTTTGGGTCCCTTATCCTTATGTGCAAAATCTTTCTAGAATTGTATATTCCTTATTTCCTTACATTTTAAAATATTTAATTTCAACACACACAATGCATCTACTTAAACAAATGTTATATATTTTTACTGGTTTTTGAGCTTTATAAAAATGGCATTATACTATATATTTTGGGAAATAAATATGTCCACACCTTACCACATTGCAATTCTATTCTTAGATATACACCAAAGAGATGCTCATAAATATGTGTACAGGAGCCATGTCTAATCATCAGCACTGTGTATAATGGCATTTATCTGGAAATAATCTGAATGTTCAATAACAGAATAGATGAGTATATTATGGTATATTCACACCATGTAATATTATGTATTGTTACAAAATAAATGAACACTAGGTATTTCCAGTAATATGGATGAGTCTTTTAAATATAATTGTATTGGAAAAAAAGCAGGTAATAAAAAGGCTGCATCCACTGACTCTGCTCCTATAATATTTTGAGATCAAGAATCATTTTGATTGTTTTATTAGTGTAGTTGAACTGTCTTTTTTATGTTTTAAATAAATCCCACTTGGTCATAGTGTAGTAATCAATTGCTAATTCTTTTTTAGATTAATAATAGCTTATTGATATATAATTCAAATGCCATAAAATTCCTCATATAAAGTATGCAAGTCAGTGTTTTTTAATATAGTCACACAGTTAGGCAACCATTACCAATAACTAATTTTTGAATGTTTTTATCACCTAAAAAACAACAACAACACCTGTACCCATTAAGCAGTCACTCCCAATAATTCCTTCTCCTCACCTCTGGCAAATACTAAGCTATATTCTGTCTCTATGGGTTTGCCTATTCTGGGTATTTCATATGAATCAAATCATATAATATGTGGATTTTGTATCTAGCATCTTTCAGTGAGCATAATGTTTTCAAGATTTATCCATATTTTAGCATTTATAAATCCCTTATTTTTCTCTATGGTGAACAATATTCCACTTTATCTATGTACATACACACATTCCACGTTTGTTTATCAGTTCATCAGTTAATGGAACTTGGGTTGTTTTCACTCTTTTACTATTATGAATAATGTTGCAATGAATATTTCTGTGCAAGTTATTGTTTGAATATATACTTTTAATTATCTTGGGTATGCACCTATGAGTGGAATTGATGCGTCATATGAGAATTCTATATTTAACCATTTTAGTAACTACCAAACTGTTTGACATAGTCACCTGCCGTATTTTACATCATCACCAAAAATGTATTGCTGTTCCAACTTGTCCACATTCTCACCAGCACTTGATGTCTGACTTTTTGATTCTAGCTGTCCTGCTGGGTTTTGAGGGGTGTCACGTTTTGGTTTGAGTTTGCGTTTTTCTGATGGCTGATGATGTTGAGCGTCTTTCTGTGTGCTTGTTGCCATTTGCGTGTCTTTTCTGCAGAAATATTTATTCGGGTCCTCTGCCCATTTTTAAGTTGGGTTTTATTTTTCTTGATGTATTTTTCATATTATAATATTTATTTTAGAATTTTCATATGTTCTCCCTTGAGTTGAATGATGGTTTTGTTATTTGTCTATTACCTACATCTAGTAATGCTGCTTTATAAAATATATTCGGGAGCTGTCTTTTTTTTTTTTTTACGCCAATGTGAAAACATGAAAATTACAGTAAGATTATAGGCTTTTTAAAAATTAGATAAACTTGACTATAAAGTCAAGTGATCTTCAAGCCTTTGAAAATATAGATTTTTTTTACTTTTCCCAACTCTTCTAAGTATGGAGTTTTAAAAATATTTTTACTTCTTTTATGCACAATTATAGTAATTAATGTTTTGAAAAATTATCCGTTTCCTAAGGATTTATACATATTACCTATAGTGTCCCATGTAATTATTTTAATATATTAGTATCTATGATTATACCTTTTCCCATTTCTACTTGTATTGGTCTTTTTTTCCTCCTTTGCATTTCTTAGGCTGCTAATAGACCCAGTTTTTTATGTATTTTTGTTCTTGTCTTTTTATTTATAGTTCACAAATTTTGGCCTTTAAATTGATTCTATCTTCCTGATTTCTGGTTTAATTTAATAATTATTTTTCATTTCTTAAGAAGAAGACAAAAGCTTTCATTTAAATAGTTACACCTGTTACACTATATCCTTATTGTTAACAGTGACATAATCCTATGTGTATCAGTATTGTTGAATGGTTTAGTTGTGTTTGCAAACTTGTGCAAGTTTGCTGACCACATGTTTTTTGATGTGCAATCTCATATGAACTTACTTTCTACTCTGCAAAGGAGGAATTATTTTCGCCATTATAAGAGTAAACTGAGGTCCAACATCATACTTAAAGTGATTAAATGTAAGAGAGGACTAAAACTTACATTTTCTGACTTTCATTGAGTACTCCCCTCCCCCACCCCCATGTTATATTTTAATATCCAGAGCATTTAAATATTTTAACCATTGTAGGGGGTTAATTTTTGCCATTGATGGTCCTAATGTTTATAGATGTGTTTTATACTGTTTACTGTCTATGAATGTTGCCATGGAAGAATCCTATGTAATAACTAGAGGCCCGATGCACAAAGATTCATGCAAGAATGGGCCTTCCTTTCCCTGGCTGCCGGCATTGCCTTCACTCTGGCGGGAGCTTCCTTTCCACCTTCCCACACTGCCCAGAGGCCCGGAGCGGCTGGGGTGGATCCACAGCTGCTTGGCTGACCCAGATGAGTGGTGCTCCCACAGCAGGCCGATCCCCACAGGCCACGCCCCCCACCAGTGCATGAATTTCATGCACCAGGCCTCTAGTATTTTAATATAAATAGACTCTGAAAGTAAGGATGACTTTGACAGCATGCATAAACTGTGGGTTTTCAAGTGGTGTGTGTGTGTGTGTGTGTGTGTGTGTGTGAGAGAGAGAGAGAGAGAGAGAGAGAGAGAGAGAGAAAGAGAGAGAGAGAGAGAACTCAGTAATTTTTTTTACTGCTGGTTATCTCACACACCTTTCTAAGGAAGAGGAACATTTTTGTCTCTGAGTTTGACAATTCAGTAGAGACTTGTTCAGTTTCCTTATCATTTTTTTTTTCTTATTCAATCTTAAAAGCGACTGAAGATGTGTGATTTTGTACTGGGAAATTCCTAGGGCAGTTGTCTCACCTTACCAGGTGTTGTCTAGAGTTTGGCTCACACTTCTTGGATACTGTGTTTAAAATCTCACATTAGCAATTACCTTGTAGGGCTTGCCTTTTTTTCCTATTTGTTACCATGGAGAACATTGTGACAACTACTATTTCTTTTCATCTGCATATGCTGTAAGCAAAGAAGCAGGAATCCCCACTGTTCGAGTCACTACCAATGAACTGGACAAAATAATGTGTAATCAATTGTGGGTACTAATGTGTGTATTATTGGGATTTAAACTGGTTTATTCCATCTGCTCTAATTATTACAAATCTGTCCTAAATGACAAAACAATATTTACAGCTATTTTTCAGCCAATGATGTTATAGAGTAGGTCAGGTTCTCCTCTGTATGGCCTTAGTTTTCCATTTACATGACTGGTGATCTGTTTGTGTTGGAGTAAAATTGGACTAACTAGAGTAAGTCTTATGTACAAAGAGTGTCTTGGTACGGGGGCCTGATGTGGCGGGGATCTCCCTTTTCCGTGGCCAGCACGGAGAGAAATGAAACTGGTTCTTGATAGAGGCGTCCAGGGATTGAGAAATAAAGAAATAAAGAGACACAGAAGTAGATGCAAGCTGGGTCCCGGGTGGGTCGCTGACCTCTTCTGCTGGAGAGACAGACGACTCCTTGAGCCACACAGCACATTTATTTATACTCCCATATACAAGGGGGGTTCACCGGAAAACTTAAGATTAAAGGAGCTTGGGAGGGCCCAGGTCTATTTCATTTCCTCTTTTCCGGTGCTAGACTGGTTCCACATCTCAAAGCCCTCTTCAGGAACCTAGACAAAGGTAAGCCAGGAACTGACAACACCTCCGCATTCCTGGGGCGGGGGTGCAACTGACATGACTCTGTCAAATATCTTGGGCTTAGTCAACAGCAATCTAAAGAATGTCCATGTGTCTTCCCAGGGGGCCCTCTACATCTTGGAGCCAATATGTTTATAGCTCTTCTTACTGCACTTCCTTCTTCTCCAATATTTTGTACTTTTCTTCCGAGTCCCAAAAGCTCAATCTGTTCTATCACCTGCCCTGGACAAAGCTCAGCACCACTCTTGCCTTTGGTCTTTGGCAAACAGTGACCATAGCTTTGAAATTCTGTCCTTACTGATGCATGTTGCCAACTCTCTCCCAGGAAGAACTCACTGACAGCTTAGAAGGCAGATGGTGGAGGTCTCTGATGACTTAGAGTTGACAAATGCCCTGAATGTGCCAGAGCATTGATTTCTTATTGATAATATTATCAATTATGGAGGTAGGACATGGTAACATGAAAATTCAAAAAGAATAGAGAGGTGAATAAAAATGATCAGTTTAGCATAGGAGGGTGCTATACTGGATAAGTAACTAGTCTTTGTTGAGGGACTACTATTGATTTCCTGACAAGGGTTAGATGGGAAAACTGAGAAATAGAGAGGCCACAGGACAAGGGAGTGTTAGGATTCAAGTAGAGCTTCTGGCTCCAAAATCCACAATCTTTTATTGCAAAATATTGCAGTAAAAGTGCAGGTTTTCCTTAAACTGGTTATCACATTTATTCCGACTCTGATTGTTTTCCACTGTCTCTGCCTAACTCAGGCAGCTCTATTATCATCCACATTTACCACATGGCCTGTGGGACTTAAGCACTCCTGGGGTTTCTGCAGCCTGAGTCATCAGAATCCTTTTCAATTGGATTTTGAAGGAAGTGATGTCCAAAATATATCTGTTCCCTGTTCTTATCATGTTTTTCACAGTCTTCATTATGGTTTCTTGCCTTTCAGACAGTTTTGAGCTTTAGGATTCTCTCAGGGAGCAGATAAATCGCGCTGGCCCTTTCTGGTTATACACCCACACGGTGGCTATGCAGGGAAGGAATAAAACCGATATAACAACTGTTCATGGTTTTCCTCCTCGAGCCGGTTCTTGGAAAGCTAGCTGCTATTTATAATGTTTATAGAATAATTCATTTTCTGTGCTTTGTTCTCAAAGAGAGATCACACACAGCATATCTTGAATGATAAGCAGGAAATTGAAAGAAACAGGAATGAGTATGAATAGAGGCTCAGGTTTATGCCTTTTTATTTTTCCAAAGAGTAAGTTGAAACTCCCCATATAAACCATGTATCAGTTGGGATGTAGGATCAAGACACATGAATATACTAATGTTAAAACAAAAATCAAATAAGGAAGAATCAGGAATTCTGGATTTGAGTCCTGTGTATCACACTGTTGCCATGTGTATCAGGTAAACCCTCCTATTGGTGTAAGCCTGAATTTCCTCATCTATGAAATGGGTATAAAAATTCCCCTAGCATTAGCTGGAAGCTAGAGTGCTTTTACCCATGTACAAGCTGATGATCTTTAAGTTCCCTTGAAGTCCTAATACTCTTTCTAAACCCTAGATCTGTGCTGTCCAGAATACTGGCCACAAGTTGTGCATTTGAAATATGGCTAGTGCAGATGAGCAACTTTTTATTTTTATAAATCTTAATTTTTTAATTGAAATATCAAAAATATTTGGTATTTTGCAATGTAAATTACTTTCATTTTGGCCCAACTTTGTTTTGGTAGGACTGCATTTCACTTTAACCATCACATTATGTTAAGTAAGACATTATCAGTGTTGTAGGGTAACTGTTGACTTCTTATCATCCTTCTCAGTATCTCATTAATAAATGTTTCATATTGAGTGCATGTTGAAATGATATTTTAGATATTTGGGTTAAAGTATAGTATTGAAATTAACTCAATTAAATATTGTTGATTTCAGAGAGGAAGGGAGAGGGAGATAGAAACATCAATGATGAGCGAGAATCATTGATTGGCTGCCTCCTCCTGCACACCCCACACTGGTGATTGAGCCCACAACCGGGGCATGTGCCATGACCAGGAATCTAACCATGACTTCCTGGTTCATAGGTCGACACTCAACCACTGAGCCATGCCAGCCCGGTGAAATTAACTTCTCTCTTTTTTTTTTTTAACTTTTTTCATGTGGCTTCTAGGAAACTGGAAACTTTGCACATGGCTCATGTTATATTTCTACTAGAGGCCCAGTGCATGATTGAATCATGCATGTGTAGGGTCCCCATATGCTTTCGCTTTTCACGGTGGAGCTGGGTGCCTGTCCGCTGGTGCTGGAGCAGACAGGCACCCAGCTCCCCCACTTTTGATGGTCCGCGGCCGCTGAGGGGGGCTACCCTGCTGTTGAGAGGCGCAGGGGGTGGCAGTCCAGCCCCCTGCGCCTCTCAACAGCCACTGAGGGGGGCTGCCGCGGACACCTGGCTACCCTGCCGTTAAGAGGCGCAGCTGGGTGTCCACGGCAGGCCCCCTTAGCGGCCGTGGATCTGGCCGTTGAGAGGCGCAGGGGGCGGGACTCCCACCCCCTGCGCCTCTCAACAGCAGGGTAGCCCCCCTCAGTGGCAGCGGATCCGTTCCTCTCAATGGCCGGATAGGCCACCCTGAGTCCTGCCCCCCAGCCTCCCGCCGCCCAATTGTGGGCGTAGCGGAGTGATGGTAATTTACATGTTACTCTGTTATTAGATAGGATTGGGCAGCGCTTCTCTAGACAGCACAGGAGCTGCCTCCATACCAAGGCTGACATCTGCAGCCCAGAGGACAGCTGCACAGCTGTCTGGAGAGTTGTAGGAAGGGTCAGGCCAGGCAAACTGTGGTGTGTTTATGACAATGCTGGAGTTCGTCCCTTACTGTGCCCCGGTCCTTCCTGAGGGGCTCTCAGGTACCAGACAGCATTTACAACTTGAGTGTAAATCCTGTTGTGTAAAAGCTACTATTCTCAGTCAAGTAGACCCTGCAAATAATGTCTACTTCAGATGGTGCCCCTGCTTCTCTGAGACTCTATATATTAGTTCTTCACTTATCCAATCTAGTCCTTAATTTTGGATTTTCTTTGATGGCTATGGCACTTGGCTCTTTTTTTTTTTCCTTTTTTAAATCTTCACCCAGTTTTTGTTTGTTTGTTTTATTTTTAGAGAGAGATAAAGGAAGAAAGAGAAAATTCTCGATTCAATGTGAGAGAGAAACATCTATTGGTTGCCTTCCTTTCGTCCCCAACTGGGGATCAAACCACAACTTCGGTATGTGCCCTGATTGAGAACTGAACCCATAACCTTTTGGTGTATGGGACGATGCTCCAACCAACTGGCCATGGCTCCTATTTTTGACATACAACAACTGCTCTTTGAACCCTACTCACCTCCAAATTTTTCTTTGATTCCAACTTGAATATAATGAACACTGTCTCATCACTGGGAGATATGTCTGCATCCCTTGCTTGATGCTGGATCCAGGAAGCGCTTAGCTGAATTTTTCTCTTGCCAAAGCCATACTGAATTCACCAATAACTTCTGACTTTTTTTTTAATTGTAAGAATGCTGGTTCCATGAGGGCTTTGTGAGAGCAGGGACCTGTGCATCCTCCAGGGTTTAGAGCAGCAGGATGGCACATAAATGTCCAATCAATATTTTGACAGAATAACTGGAAGCTAGAGTGCTTTTATCCAAGTGCATTTAACTTTTCTTGTGATAATACCATCGAAATAATACCTCCTATTTGTCAAGGGCTTTGCAGTTTATAAATACATTCAGATCCATTGATCCTCCCATGAGCTCCATGCAGGGACTGTTATTTCATGTTCTCAGATGTAGGGGCAGAAGCTCAGAGAAGTGAGTAAACAGCGGGGTAGGAGTTGGAGCTCATGTCTTTTGATCACAAGGCCTGCTTACTTTCTTCAACTTACACAGCTTCTCCCCCTGTCTGACTCCAATTTTTGTGCATAAATGAATAAACTTGCAGGGTGCCTTTGTAATTCTTGTCTTAATGAACTTGATTCTCATCATGGTGTACCAGTAATAGGCTTTGGGAAGCTTGATTTTCAAATGTTCTGATTCTCTCTTTTTCTATCTTTTCCCCAGTCTGGTAGGTTTGATCATTTTTCTGCTTTTCCTCTGACTGCCAGAGAGGATATACACTACTCTAATTTTTATTTGAATGAGTTTTTATTTATTTTAAACTTATCCATCCACTAGCTCATAGCAGAAATTCCAAAGTTATGATCATATTTGTTTCATTTTTGTATCATCCCCAGGCTGCTACCAGATACTGCTGACTCCACTCTTAAATCTCTCCTCTCTGCAGACTCTGTGGCTGTCACCCTCAGTAGTTCTTGCTTTGATTATTTCAATATGGTGGGATTTAGAGTTAAGAAAATTTTTCATAATTAGCAGGTATTTTTTTAAAATTGTCAATACATTTTCTTAAGAAATGAGATAAAGCCCAGCCAGTGGTTGAGAACCGCTAGCAGGGTCACCTAAGACCATCGGAAAACACAGATATTTACATTACGATTCATAACAGTAGCAAAATTACAGTTATGAAGTAGCAACAAAAATAATTTTATGGTTGGGGGTCACCACAACATGAGGAACTGTATTAAAGGGCCGCGGCATTAAAAAGGTTGAGAACCACTGATCTATGTGATGGTGACTAACCTCTCATAGGATTTAAACCAAGGTCTTTCATTGAGGAATTCCATGGACCTTATAAACTCATCTATTCCTCTCCTCACTCCTCCATAAGCCCTGCACTCCATCTGCCTTGACCACCTCGGTGTTTCCTAAATGTTCTGCACTTTACTCTGCAACCAGGTGTTTTATGCATGGCATTTCCTGGGCCTTGTAGGGCTCTTTTATCTCCATCAGGTAAAACTCTATTTGTCTCCCAAGGCCCTGCTTAGATGTCTCATCTATGCCATTTCTCTAATTTTCATCTCTATCCCACAGGTAGCTCCCCTTCATCTCTTTGAAAACATCTTGCATCATCTCCTCAACTTTAAGATTTTGAGTATATTGTAATTATTTGTCTATTTCTCCTCCACTGGACTATGAAATTTTGGTGTGGGGGCCATGTCTTTCCTCTGCATGTCTTTTGTGCTTTCTTCTCACTCACAGTAGCCTTTCAGTAAATGATTGATGACTGATTGAACGTTGGAATTCTGAGTTTTCCCCTAGGTGCATACATCAAAATCTCAGAACCATCTGGTTAGTTCAGGGCCACCAGTATGTCAGAATCTCATAATACAAATATTCTAATATGATGAGACAGGTATAAAACTAATTTAAAAAATCATGCTGGTGCATGTGTTAAAATACATTTTTTCTAGTCAATGTGCTGTCTTAAAATAATATTTTTTAGAAAGGTCAATACCCAAAGAGAGTTGGATTATTATCCTTTAAAGAATTGTCAATTTGGCTGCCATTTGCTAATTGACGAGTTTATTCTCGAACATTTTCAGAATACTGAAGGCAGCCTGATCATTGTGATCCAGACACTCAGAATTTCAGCGTGGCTGTTGTTCAGCAATGTAGTGCCCCTTGTTCCCCCAACAATTCATAGGTCCACACTCACCCCAAGTCATGGCACTCAGCATGGTTGGGATGACGTGTCTATGATTTTCTGGCCTAATTGGTCCTAAGACACTTAAGAAAACAATGTGACATTATAACTTATACTTTCAGTAGGAGCCACTATTTAAGACAGTTGAAGTAGAATCTGGAGTAAAATTGTCTGGGCTTTAGTTCCGCTTTGATGTGTTCTCACTGTGTGATTTGGGACTTCTGTTTCTCATCAGGAATGGGGAAAACGCTTTATGCAGTTGATGGGGGGATTAGAGAAGATAATATATGCAAAGCACACAAATAGTGATTACCTCAAAACATCTAGCAACTTAAATCCATTAAAATCTGAAGCTCTAGAGAGAGATGTTAGATCCATTCTAATGTTTCCTACCATGTAACCCTATCCTTTACAGCTTAGCATAGATGAAGTCAATAAGTAGTTGTCAGCTTTCGCCAACCTTTCCGACCACCAGTGGTCTGTGGACCACCGGTTGGTGACCGCTGGAATAGATGCCATGGATTTAGGATTATGGCTAGACAGATAATAGACTAGGGGTCCTTTCATTTACTCAGCTGCCATTCTATCTTGCCCAAGAAAGAAATGCAAGAGGAAAAGACAGGGCTTTTCACATCATATATTAAACACATTATTTTCTAGGCACTCTGTTAGGTGGAACTATACTATGTGTATGTAATCTTCATTCTATTGATATAATATATTACTCAAACTTTAAACATAAAGAATCAGGATCATACTCTTACACATCTAAAAGACTTGTTCAGTGGGATATAAGGGTCAGTGGAGAAAAAAAAAGGGACATAAGTAATACTTTCAACAGTAAATATTTTTTTAAAAACTTGTTCAAGGTCATAATTTGGAGGAAGCAAAGTCAGGATTCAAACTCAGGACTGCTAAATTCTTTCCATCAATTCACAATGCCTGGGACATCCTGATCAAAATGTATCTTCGGTTTTTTTAAGCAGTTTTTTTTTTCCTTCTTCATTGAATATCTTCCCTTCATGTAAAAGAAAAGCATATTCCAATAAAAAGTTTGGATTTATATTACTTTTCTGAATGGGGAGAACCTGAATCTGAAAAAACTGGTTTTTTAAAAAAAATTTTTGTCCTCCTGGGACATCTGGCAGAAACAAAGTCTCATTCTTTCTGGAGGAACTCAGGTCTTACCAGGTTCCCACAGGTATACCTCCATTGAACACAATCTTTCACTCAAAAATCTCTAAATAATATGAATTGGAGTCAGAAAAAATAATAAACTCAATAACTTGCTCAAGGGTTTCAAAAAAGAGAATTGTTGGAACACAACAGATATTTCAGGCATTAAAATATGGTATTAACTTTGTTGGATACAGCTTAGATGTTTTTAAGGTACCTCACATCTTTTGTGAGAATAGAAGAAAGGCTAAAATTAATGATAAAAGGATACAACTTATAAAGTTAGTAAAAAGAACCACAGAATGAAAAACAAAGAGGAAAATAATAAAGATAGCCAGAGTAAGTAAAATGAGAAATGAAAATGGAGGATTATCCAAAGCTAAAGTTATTTCTTAGAAAAGATCCATTATGCAAACAAAACCCTCATGTCACTAATCAAGGAGAAGGAGACAAGGCACAAACAGTCATTATTAGGAATAAAATGGGGGACTTAGGTGTAAGTACTGATAAACTTATTTCTAAAAATAAAAACATAATATTTTAGGTAAATTTTTTTTCTTTTTCTTTTTAAAATGGAATTCATTGAGTGACATTGGTTAATAAAACCATACATGTGTCAAATGTACAGCTCCATATAACATCATCTACACACTGCATCATGCACTCATCACCCAAAGTCAAGTGTCTTTCCAACCCCATTTATTCTCCCTTTGCCTTCTTCCATCACCCCGCTCCCCGCTCCTTTTCTGTAAATATTTCTCTCTTTCCCGCGTCCAGCACAGCTAGAGAGCAGGTCCAATTTTTGAGTAGGGGCGGCTGGGGATTGAGGAAAATGAAAGAAAGAAACAGACACAGAGATAGAAGGAAAAAGCTGGGACCGGGTGGACCGCTGCCCTCTTCTGATGGAGAGACAGTGACCCAGAGCCATGCAGCGTGTTTATTTTATACCCCCAAATACCAAGAAGTTTTCCTATTCGTTTCTGGTGCTTGGCTGGATTTACATAATAAAACCCACCCCCTGGCACCTGGGCTGAAATGAAGGTCAAGCTGATAACACTTCTGCCTTTTGGCAGAATGTGTTTCCAGGGCATGGCTTTGCCAACCGCCCTGGATTCAGCTGACAAATTAAAGAAATGCCCATGTGCCTTCCCATGTGCTCTATACACGTTTCCCTCTGGCTATCACCATCTTTGGCTTTGTCCAGAAGGTCGTCCAGAAGGTCATTCAGCTGTCTGGTCTAATTAGCATATTATGCTTTTAGTATTATAGATGTGTATATATATATACTAGAGGCCCAGTGCACAAATTCGTGCATGGGCCAGCTGGGGGAGGGGCCACGGGCACTTGGCTTCACCCCCAATCGGGCAGGGGGGCGATCGGGGTTGGGGATGGCCAGGGGGAGGGGTCATGGACGGTTGGCAGGCTGGCCCCAACCCCTAGTCAAACTCTGGGTCGAACTTCCAATAGAGGGAACAATTTGCTTATTAGCCTTTTATTATATAGGATATATTTTTGTTTAATCCTTTCACCTATTTTTCACCCAGTGATACTGAACTATGATTTCAATAGTTCAAATATTGAAACTATCAAACCCCCTCCCCTCTGACAGCTATCAGCCTGTTCTATGTATCTATAGTTCTGATTCTATTTTGTATGTTACATCATTTTGCTTATTATATTCCACATATAAGTGGGATGATATGATATTTTTCTTTCCCTGACTGGCTTATTTCACTTAGCAAATAATTTCCAGATCCACCCATGTTATGGCAAAAGGTAGGATTTTATTATTTTTTATGGCCAAATAATAGTCCATTGTGTGAATGCAAATAAAAATACGTTTATTTAAAATTTGGAAACTTTGATGAAATATACATATTTTAGAATAATATAATTTACCAAAATGAGTCAAGCAGAAATGTAAAAATTAAGAGATATATAACAATTAGATTTTTCAATTAGTTAAAACTATTCACATAGATATTGCAACCTAAGCATAGACATTATACAACAAGGTCAATTGAACATCCAGGAAATATATAATACTGACATTTACAAAATATTCCAGGTAATACAAAAGGGGAAAACTTTGCACTTTTACTTAATATAGATAGTATGTATGTATTCACAAACTAGTAAGAATCAATTTAATAAAGGAAAATCATAGTTCAATATCACTTCGATGAAAAATTCTTTTGAGAACAAATATAAGGAAAACAATCTCAAAAATAGATTGTGTTTTAAAAATCACGAACAGGTTGCTTTTATCTTACAAATTCAAGATTGGTTTAGCAATACCTAACATATCAATACAATTCATTACATTAAATGAGACAGGGAGAGAAATATATTGAATCTTGTCAAATAGAAAAAGCTTTCAATAAAATTTATTCACTGTGTTATAGAAAGAAAATCTTAGCAACTGAAATATGGGACCTGTACTAAAACCTATATCAAGCCTCAAATTTAATGGTGAATCAATAGAAACTACCCCTTAAAAAACACAATAAAGCAAAAGATTGAAAATCATTTCATATGAGCCGAAATTAACTTCTGTTCATCAAAGAAACCATCTCCTAGAAAAAGTGAAATTATAAAGCTGTACGCCTGGAGACCAGATATTTGTAATAGAAATAAACCAACAAAGGTATTATGTAGAACGTATAAATAACTTTTAAAATCTATATGAAAAGGGCAAACAATGTAGGAAAATTACAAGCAGATAATTTACAGAAACAAGAAAAATCAATAAGCATATGGAAGGATGTTATTTCACTAGTAATCAGGGGAATGTAGACACAGTGAGCTGCTATTTCACAGCTATTGTGGTAACAAAACTTACGATAATCCCAAGTGTTGAGAAATAAATGAAGCAACAGGAAAAATTGCACACTTTTAGCTGCAGCATATATTTATGTAAATTTATAAGCACATTGGCAAATTGTTTTGTACTTTAATAAAGGTGACTATGCCCAGGCTCTGGGACCTAACAGTTCCACCAATAGAAATATACGTGAGACACTGTTGCACATGTACACCAGAATACATCTACAGGAATGTTTATAGCTTCATTGATTATTATTGCAACATTCTGAGAACTAAATTCTTATTAAGGAGAATAGCACAGAAAATGAACAAATTAGGCTTACTCCTCTCAATGTGAATAAATGTCAAAACAATGTTGAGTGAAAAAAGCAAGTTACCAAAATACGTGTGCAGCCTGATGCCATTTATATCATTTGTAAAATGCAATACATTGTGTAGGGATTTATACATAAAGAATATATGGGCCCTGGCTGGTGTGGCTCAGTTGGTTGGGCATCGTGCTGTGCACCAAAAGATTGCCAACCTGGTCAGGGCACATGTCTGGGTTGTGGGCTTGATCTCCGGTCAGGGGCATGCAGGAGGAAGCTGATCAGTGTTTCCATATCACATCAATGTTTCTCTCTCTCTCCCTCTCCCTTCCTCTCTCTCGAAAAATAAATAAAATATCTTTTTAAGAAAAGAATAGATGGGAATGGCAAAACTGCAATGAGAATGCTAGTTAATTCTAGGAAAATATGATCAGGGAGGCAGGCATACAAAGGTGTTGTCAACAGTATTAGTAATGATTTACCTTCTTAACTTGGTGGTGGATATTGATCCCTTTATTGTATTATCTTTTATAATTTTAATTACTTTAGCATTTTATAAAAATGACAGGTGAGCAATAAAGACTATTAGTATTCTCAATGCCTTCATGGTGATTAAAATTAATTCCAAAACTGCTGAGGATTACTGCTGCTGATTATATCGTTGATCCTTGTGTTTGATCTATTAGGAGAGGCAGGGGATGCATGTACACAGTGATAACCCATGAACTGGAAGTCTTTTTGAAAAGTCCAGGGGCTGAGGCCTAATTAACATCGGGGGCACTTGTGTTGAATAATAAGACCTCTCCATCCCTTTCGGAGTAGGCCAGGCTGACTTTACATGATTCTGTAATGTAGGTGAATGCATGACTGGTCACATCTTGTTTGCAATTATAGATCATAAGCCTTAATGGATGCCTTTTAGACGTTGTATTTATAAATGTGCAGAGAGGCAGAGAATAGTGGCTGTATTCAATAAACACCATAAATAACCATGCTGAAGTGGAACACAGAATCCAAATGCAATTTAGATATGCTCGATGGAATTTGAACAGCATTTTCTTAAAGCAGAACTGGGAAAATTCCCATTTTTGCCCTGTAATTGAATTGTGTAGAAACATGAAGGGAAGTTCAATCTAGTTTGTTTTTGTTTTTTTTCTTGGTGTCAGTCTTTCCCTTCTCACATTGTCTGGTTGGTAGATATGGAAGATATAAAATATTAGCATATGTTAAGGGCTAAACTTACATATAACTCAAGAGGACATATTGTAAGGCATTCGCTCTTGTCCAAATCTGCCAAAATATCATGATCCAGCCTGGCAAAAGCATGTTTAAATGATGGTGTGAATTCCTGCAGCGTGAAAAGATCAACCTGTGGTGTGAGCACATTTTTTCTAACCTGAGCTTTTGAACCTTCTCAGCAGTTTTGTAATCATCCCCCAACCCCTATTGCCTCATATGTATTGTTCTTTTGACCACCGTGCATGTGATCTTCCTCTTTATTGTGTGACCTACTTTCATGTTGACTAGACACTTGGACCCATCTCTCCTAGCTCCTTGACTATTCTTTCCCTTTCTTTTAAGAATAACTTTTATGAGTGTTGGGCATTTTCATGATTTGGTTTGAAATGGTAGTTTCAGTTAAGAGAATGCAAACAGATGACCATGGTGTAGGTCTCGTCTCCATTTTCTAGCTGTGTGATCTTGGACAAGTGACATAACTTCTCTGAACCTCTGTATCCTCATCTGTAAACTAGGAATAACAAGAGTATCTATACCATCACGTTGCTGAGAGGATTGAATGAGTTAAGCCCTGTAAAGGACTTAGAAGAGTGCTTGGCAGAGTAAACCCTCAATGTATGTTAGTTGTTGTTATCACTATTATTATTAAGATGTTAGCTCCTATACATTGCAGCAGCTGTATTCACTTGAATACTCTCTTACTTCCTCTAACCCGCTTAGTTTCCTGCAACTTCCCTATTTGTACTTTTCCTCTAGAGTTACTAATTGGCTTAATCTACTTACTTAATAGAGCCCAGGAGTAACCCACAGTAGCCTTCCATGAAGCTTGCCTCCCCACCAACAACCAGAGTGATGCGGTGACATGGCAATAAGCAAAACAGAAAAGTCCCTGCCCTCGTGGGCCTATAGTCAGGGGAGAAAAAGAGGCAGTACACCGACGTATATACCAGATGTCAAAGTCTGACTAGTGTCGTGAAGAAGAGACACAGTGTGATGGAGCAGGGAGCGACTTGAGAGGTGAAGCTATTTCAAAAGATGGTCTAGGAAGGATTCTTTGTGATGGTGGCATTTGAGCGGCGACCTAAATAATAGAAGAAGAAGGTTGTGTGTATTAAGAACATAGGAAGAGGAAATAGCTAGTGCAAAGGCTTCAAGATAGATGATGGATTTGAGAAAGGCAGTGTCTGGAGTGTGGGGAACTCAGGGAAGAGTGGTGTGGGATGAGTAAGGAGGTAAGGAGCATCCAGTTCTTATAGGGATTTGTAATAGAGTTCAAATCTTATTAAAATCCAAATACAGTAACACCCATGCATAAGTGACAGTGGGCCTAAGATATTAAAATGTATAAAATGCAAGGATACTTCATAACAAAGTTAAGAAAACAGTATGGAATGAGGCTGGCCAAATGAGTCAGCTCCAGGATCCACACTCACCCAAGCCGAGCTGCTATTTGGTGCCACCTGGTGGTGATCGTCCTCAGACCTCAATATCACATTGAGGATGGTTCTAGTTCCTTGTCCTGGCTGGTTACTGCTGCTGTTCCGGAAATGTCCTAGTAAGTTGGTACCCTCTTGGTTTAAAGGATCCCACAAGAATATTGGGCAAATGGGGCATATTCTCATCCCTGAAATAGGACCGCCTCCTGTTTACTGCTGGCCTCGCCTTCTCTTCTCTTTCTATCTCCCCAAAAGTTGAGCACTTTATTTCACCTATGTTTGATAATGAGGGCTAGGCAGAGAATGAGAAATAATTTCCACTCAGAAACCATACTATATTTGAATTCATATTATCAGGGAGTATGCTATCCCAGGATTTTACTGCTAGAGAGAATGATGTAGTAGCTTTGATTTTGTAGTTAACTGTATTTGATTTATAACTGTATTATATTATTGTCATATATTTTAGTTGTATATGTATGTGTCTCCTAAAAGAAAGGAACAGATAGAATTTTACTTTGTAACCTTGGTAGCAAAGGTGTAGGGTAAAAGGAAACCAGCATGTTTATTCACCTGCTAGAAACAGTAGTTCACCTCTCAGTTAATAGTCCTAACAATCTCAAGGCAAGAATTATTATCTCTATCTTAAAGTTAAGGAAGATGAGGACAAAGAATCCAAAACCACACAATAAGGAAAGGACAAGTCTATGAATTCAACCCCAAACCATCTGAAAACGTAAGCTACATGACCATGAAAAAAATATTTGCAACAGATGTAGACCCAACAAAGCCCATTTACATTCCACCTCACCAGATCCACTGACTTGAAATCCTGAACACATTAAATTTACATTAATTTAAATATTTGCCTTATGATTTTTAGTTTAACTCTTGTGTTTATTTGGTATATCAAAATGCTTCTACAGAGATTGTATACTAAGAATATTTGTAATATCAGATGTGCACCGTACAGAAAGTGTAGAAATTTTGTTGCCTTTGCCAGCATGAGGGCAGCCTCTTCTGGCAGGTGTCGTAAATTCAGATATTGACACCTGTCAAGCATGAGTAAAGTGAGCCACGTATGGACCATTCTGCATTGAGAGTCTAAGCCCTCTTTAAAGGAAGCGGTCGCTGCTCATCTCCTACCAGTGGTTGCCATGTGGCAACGTGGGTCCAATGTTGCTAGATCAGATTTTTTTAGAGATGCCAGGAATCCAAAATTTGTATGTGAAATCTCCAGATTCTTTCTGTGGGCATCTGGGTCAGTTGTTAAATATAACTCTCTGCGTGCTAAGCAAAAGCACGCAATGTGCATGGGCTGTTTCTGTTCCCAGGGCTGACTGTTTGGGTCATCTGTCCTGAGGCCACAGAATAGATCTGGCACAGAGGTCTGTGCTTTGTGACAGGAAATTCGTGCCCTAGGAAATGGGAAACTATTCTTTGTACAGTTTCATTCCTGTTCCACTTTGTTGAAGACCAATTTTCAACGTATTTGTTCCTTTGCCAATGTCATTCTTGAGAAGCCAGGAGTTAGGAGATGAAGGTGATACCAATGGTTGGGGTCATGGTAATGGATAATGGAGTCCTTCTTAGAAGAAAGTTTTTCCTGTAGCTTAAAGATGGGATAGGACTGAGGATAAATCAATAACAATAATAAAAAATGGTGAGCCCTGGCAGGGTGGATCAGTTAGTTGGAGAGTAGTCCTATATACTCCAAAAGGTTGCGGGTTCAATTCCTGATCAGGGCACATGGCTGGATTGCAGGTTTGATTCCAGTACTGATCGATGTTTCTCTCTCAGATCAGTGTTTCTCTCTCTCTCTCTCTTCCTCACTCTCAAGCATTCAATTTAAAAACACACACAAAACATATCCTTGGGTGAGGATAAAAAACAACAACAATAGTGACATGCTCTGAAGGATGACTACTTTTCCTGAGTAATCAGGAGTGGATGCTTAAATTATTTACTCATTCTTCTTTCCTGTTTGTTTTTAGACATTTGCATTGTTTTTACAGTATTGACCTTCAGTGGTCCTGAACCTAAACAGGCAGGGGATTTGATGGCTGTTGTGTTTGTCCTTCTTTCTGAAAAAATCTCAGTATTTGGTGCAAACCAAGGAAAAGGATGGGAGGGGACAAATGCGAGTAGCTGATGGAAAATTACTGAAACCAAAAAGATGCAATAAAAGTGAAAGCTCAGGAGATGAAGGAGATTATAGAAATATCACCGACAGCAATCAAATTCCACTGCAACATGTTAACTCCTGGGGGAACCTCTCTCTGGGGAAACTTCCTTCTGTTTCCTGCCTCTAATATCCTTTCTCCTCTATCCCCAAGTGCCTGAACAGTTAGCATGTAAGGCTACAGAGAACACTGAGCCAGGAGGTGGAACTTCTCAGCAGGGCTCTCCACTTTGAGCCATTTCTTTCGCAGCCTCCCTTCATCATGTTTGAAGGGAGAGTCTGAATCCCAAAGCGTCCAGCTCATGTGGGAGTGTGAGGAACCAACAAAATACGGCACCTGACAGCACGTTAGACATGGTGCCACGCTGCCCCTGCCTAAGAGGTCATTGTTACTGCCAAGCCTACAGCATTTCACAGCAGAAACACTCCTTAGGAACTCATGGTCTGAGTTTGATTGCGAAGCCGGAACATTCTCTAGAAATTTCAGGGAGTAGGTTGGCATCTCCACTTTGTTTCATTGCAGGTTGGCAAGGGGCAAGCAAGTGAAGCTTGACTGAGCTGAGTGAGTAGCTCCCTGCAGACCTGGTGCTGGGTGTGTCCCCCCCCCCTGCAAATTATGTAGATTCTCAGTGTAGTTAGCATAGGGCTTCCCCCAGAGAGATGTTTGTTTCTGTTTCCCTCAACAGACTGTGAGGTTCTCAAAGAGTCCATGTACTCATGTACGCTTACCTAAGATTCCAATCCACAGAAGGCGCCATGAAGAGGAAGTATTGCATAGCAGGAAAAGGAATACTTCATATTAGTAACCCTGCACTTGAATCTCAACTCCTTCATGGACTGTCCTGTGGCCTTGGGAGAGTGACATGGGTTCTTGGTTTTCTTAACTGTAAAATGGGGAGAATAAGTGGTACTTCTTAGGGCTGCCATGGAGACTGAATCATAGTGCCTGGGCACTTAATAGACATCGAAGAAATGTTCATTCTCTTCTTTCTTTATGTTTCATCATCTAGAAAAGTTTATGGGCACATATGAGTGATAAACATCTGTGTGTGTGTTGAGAGAGAGAGAAAGAGAGAGAGAGAGAAAGAATACACCTTTCAAGTATGTCTAGCAGTGTGGCATCACTACTTTTTACACAATTGTTGAACTGATTCATGGTGTATATTGTTAGATATTTTTCCACCAAGTAGGGGACCTTAGGTAAATCACTTCTTTCATTGAGGCTCACATTTTCTATGTGTAAAAGGATGGTAATAGGACGCAACATTTGCCAACAGAGGGCTCAAGTTCAAAGAAAATATGTTTCATGTGTCCTGCCCTGTGTTGGCCTAACTGGTATTTAAAATAATAATAATAATAATAATAATAATAATAATAATAATAATAATAATAAAACCAACCATATAGTCAGAATTAGCCAGTGAACATTCACCTGCATGAAAGAGTGGTCTTTGCTGGGATTCCAACATGGCCTAGGGTGGGGACATTTCTTGCAGCTAAGTACTAGCTGCTCCCTAGGGACAGGGCATGTTTTCCACCCAGTTTACTGATGTCTGGGCTACATCATCCACTGGACTGCCTGCTTGAAGCCCCTAATCCTTGGAGTGTATGACCTTGACTATGGTAGCATATACAAAATCCATCCTCTGTTCCTGTATGATGCAATGCTTTCTAATCACATAGAATTTAGACATTCTTAGTTATCACAGGTATTACAGTGGCTAAATCACACAATTCAAAGGAGCTGTTGTTTCTTTATAGGCACTAAAAAAGGACATAGGACCCATGACCACAGGCAATGATAACATTCTCTAATTCATTTCTGAGTGATCCTCACCGCATGTAATCTACACTCTCAGTAACCTGTCTTCTCTAGATGCCTATGTGCTTTCTCAATTTGAGTGGTTGTTTATTCAAAGGGAAATTATTTATACACCTTGTTTCCTCTTGTAGTTACTTGGACCTGGCTCTGAGCTCCTCAAATTATCAAGATTCCAAAGTTGACTCATGGGGCCACTCCTGTCTCTGGATCCCATGTGAACAGCATCAGTCCTGCAAAGACATTTTCAAACCAAACGCATCTAGGATGCTGAGGAGCTACAGCCAGACAAACCAGCCTACGTGCCTTTGGGAATCTTAAACCCAGGGCCTTGTGTCTAAGAGTGCGCTTCACTTTTCTCTTCTGATTTTTTTCCCCAACTCACAGAAGTAAAAAGATAAATTTCTTTCTTTTAAAAACAAAAATCACAGAACTTTGTGAATGTGACAAATAAAAGCTTTTATTTTTTTCCAAAAGAACTTTTTCATTATAATCGTTGCTTATCTGCCATTATGCAACATGAAATAAATTTTTTCTCTCAGTATAATCAGATGGTGACAGAAATATGGTAAAGGTTTCTAAAGGACTTACTTAAATTCTCCATTTCTCACGGGGGGGGGGGGGGGTTGAAGCTCTCTATTTTATTTGCAGATAAATTATTGTATTTATTGTGTCTGCATAAATACCTCCATTACGAATGATGCAGCCTTTTGAAATACTCAAAGTAAAAAAATGTGGAACTGTCTTAAAGGGATAGGTTTAACATCCTGCAAGAATACATTTGAAACAAACTTGCATTCCTCTTTTTAAGCTGGAAAACAAATCATTGTTCAAGATGGCTTCACCACTGTCTTAGTCAAGGATCAATGTTCTCAGGGTTTGATGGAATGGCATTGGAGGGAAAAGTAAAGCTTAGCCACTTCAGTACCCTGAACACATCAGGTCACAGGGATCAAGTTTGTTGAAAGGACAGTGTGACCTATTGAGAGGTAGAGTAACCTACTGATGATTTGGAATCAGAAAAAAAACAAGTTTCAATCTACCATACTATGTACTAGATGGAAATGATTTGCTCTCTTGGGGACTTGGTGCCTTATCTGAAATATAAGGATAAGAATAACCTACTAGATAGAATTGCTTTAGGTTGCAAGTAACAGGAAACTCAAGTGATTGTGAGTTACTTATAAAATCCTAAATTATCTCATGATAAAAAATCTGGCGGCATGGTTTGTTCAGCAGCTCACTGTTATCAGAAGGCCAGTTTGTGTGTCTGTGATTTGATTGGATTTTCCCCATGGTACCAAGTTGGCTGCACCTCCAGTCATCAAGCCTTCCATCCAACTTGCTAAATAGCAGGAGCATGTCAGGAATTCTGTCATTTCATCATGAAAAGCAACCCCACTCCCACTCTCTTCCCCTGCAGGTTTCCCCTTGTTTTTCATTAGCCAGAACTTGGTCACATGCCCAGATCTGGACAAATCACTGGGAAGCAGGGCAGGGATAACTTTATTATTGTATACCTGTGGTTCCCAAAGTATGGTCCTCAGGATGATGCTGACAAGTTTGTTAAAATACAAATTGCTGAGGTCTACCTCCAGAATTTTGGGTTCAGTATGGGTGGGTAGGACCTCATAATTGTCATGTCTGTTTTATTTCCTGCTGGTGTTAATGCTGCTAGTTGGATGACTATGCTTTAAGAACCACTGATTTAGATCAGGAGTGAGTCAATCCCTGGGGCAGGGATATGGGCCTACTCTTTATGTTGAGATTAAGGAATCACTGCTCTTTACGTAAACAAGTCAAGGTTCTTCTTCCAGAAAGGAATGGAAGGTGTTGTATGGGTCACAATCTAACAGTAAAACAAAAACCTCCGCAGTATGTCAGTGGAGGTGATTTACTAGAATAAATTATTTACAGAGGTGCTAGAAGAGTTGAATGAGCAGTGGGGGGAAGTAGGAGTCCCCTAGAGATTAGCATTGAGCCGCTCCCACTGCCTGGGCTGCGGAGGCATAGCCACTGTCAGAGATGCCACCAAAGGTAAATGTGCCTGCTTCTTCCTCTGCCTCCTAAGTTTCACCAGGCCTCCAATCTGCCACACTTAGCTCAACGCCAGTTGGCAAAGAGTCTGAGAAATACAGCTCTCAGGGGTCAACAGAGGAAAAGCAGGTCCTGCATGTACAGCCAACAGATGAATGACTCGACCAAGGGGCTGGGAAAATCTTTGTTTATGTAAAGTTGACAGAGGGATTTAAAAACATATTGAGAGTAATGAACACCAGACCTATTACAAAACAAGGTCTCAAATGGTGATGATGAGAACAGCAACAATAATGATGATGATGAAATGAATTGTTTGTCCCAAAGAATTGCCAGAACACTTTATGTGACCCTTAATAGTATGAAGTTTATTCTGTCATCCTCCTAAAATCTTCAAAGAGGAAATTTTTATACTTCCTTCTTGGAATGTCATTGATATCTATATTGATCTTCTTGACAATAACTGATGCATGTATCAGGAACTTTGACATGATGCTAAGAGGAGAATAGAGATCTGAAGGTACCGATTAGACTGAGAAGCACCCCTAAGAAGAAGTTGCAGACTGCCCCAAGTAGCATGGTTTTGTAAGCCAGCATATCCATCTCATGATCTGCTATCACATAAAAGAGGGCTAATGGTACTCTGTTGCTTTTACCTCCCCCACATACACCACCCATTCTAGGCATGGCTTTCCAGTATTTCTTGGGGAACTACCCTTGCTCAGTTCTCAGTTCAAGATACTTTAAGTCAAGCTGATTTTATTTCTTGCTCCAGGGCTGGGCTGGGAATCCAGACATAGCTTTGGTGATTACTTCCTGACTCATCAAGGGACCAAATTGAGACCAATGAGGCTCAAATCATAGATTTTTGTCAATACTTTTGTTAAGAACCTCTCTTTTGCCTGGCCTGTGTGGTGCAGTGGTTGAGCATCAACCTATGAACCAAGAGGTCATGGCTTGATTCCCAGTCAGGGCCCATGCCCAGGTTGCAGGCTCAACCCTCCAGGGTGGGGCATGCAGGAGGCAGCCAATCGACGATTCTCTGTCATCATTGATGTTTCTATCTCTCTCTCCCCCTCTTTTCCCATGTGAAATAAATAAAAATGAATTTTAAAAAAATAATAATCTCTCTTTTCATTGGATTTCCAGTGGTGTTAGCCTAGAACAGCTGGGGACTACTCTATGGAAAGGCATCTGCTTAAAGTGAAGCTACTATGATGAAGACCAGGTAGAGGGCATCAAAGTCCTGATTATACTGTTTGATTACCTACATCCCAGAAAGTAGAGCCCCTGGACTTTTTAACTGTGTGAGCCAATATGTTTATTTTTTAGAGGGTGAGGGGTGTGAAGCAAGGTTAAAGGATAATTTGCAACTGATGGCCCAAAGTCAAAGAAGCTTCAGAACCTACTTATTATTCAGGTACTCATTTCTGGGCTTCTGTCCATGCTTCCTTGCTTCCCATTCTCCTAGATCTGTATTTCTCTTCCAACCTTTGTCCTTGACTCTTCCTTTGGTTTTGATGTGCAGAATCATATCTTTTGTGTGCCTCTGAGATTAGCAAATTCTTAGGTGATGTAAGTTTGTATATGAACTTATGTTAGAGGTCAGTGTAGAGATGTTTATCATTGAACCTGCAGACTAGAGAGGAGAGTTGCAGTGCAAATAAATTGGTCCTCTATGGAAGGATTTGGGAAAGCTGTGTTTAGAAATTAAACAAAAAAGAAAGACTTTAGATATCACACAGGAAGGGCAACGCCAAGAAGAAACTGATTCTCTCATGCCAAGTCAGTAAAGAAAGAGATGTACAAAAGACCGACGGTTCTATAACCAATGCCATCACCACTGTTATTCATAACAAGCACCTTACAGCTTAATGAACCAAAACTAGTGGCTAATCAGGACTTATAAAGAAGACACGGTAATAATGATATCACCATATACTTTGTGTAGCAGTAAATTGACTTCCGGAGCTTTTTCATACCTTATCAGAGTTTCGTTTGTGAAACAGACAAAACAAGCATTTTTTATTTTTATTGCAGCTTGGCTCATGAAGGTTCAAAGAGGCCACTTAAACCTTATGGCAGCCATTTAGCTGGTTAGTAGCAGATGAAGGCATAAGCCCACAGCCCATGTCTCCCATCCTAGGGTACTAGAGCTTATAGAGGACTGGAGTATGCTGTAGCACAATCCTTCCAATTTATATGTAGGGAATTGAAGCCTTGATGCTTGGACTGTCTTGACATGAACACAGAAATTAGAGAATGTTCATTTTTGCATACTTCATGATTTCCTGTCTTGCTTTGTAGAGTGGCTCTACATTGATCTCATTCAATCCCTAAAACAACACTATGAGCTAGGTAATAGCGTCCTCATTTTAAGAGTGGAGGAAAGTGAAGCTGAAAAAAGATAAATCACTTGCTCAGAGTCACCCAGCCAGGAAGGAATAGAGCCAGGACTCAAACTCAAGCATAGCTGACTACAAAGTGTGGTCTTGTTTGCATGTTGTTATCTGACTCTTGACTTAAGTACAATAGTCAGTGATTTGGTGCGGAGCCTCTTTTCTTGTTTGCTTGTTTTGTTTTCAGAGATTGCTTGTTTGCATCTGCATGAGTTCTGACCAGAGCACAGTCTTTTTCCGGAATATGAAAAGGAGTCTATCCAAACAGAAAATGCTTGCTGTAGCAATAAGGCACCCCAGACTGTGTCCTGGCCCAGTAAAATGGAAATGTATTCTTGCTCGTATAAATAGTCCATGATAGGGCCCAGTCTGTGCTGCAGTCTTGCAGGAAGCCAGGCAGACAGAGACACTGCCATTTTTAACAAGTGGCTTCAAGGTTTCCCTGCACCTTAACCCCAGTGGGCAGGTAGAAACAGTGTGGAGACTCATACACTGTTTTTTTTGTGAGCCATGCTGGAATTACATTATTTCTGACTTACTCACATGGTCTCACCCATCGGCAAAGGAGGTGTGCTCAGGACACAGCTTCAGGAGCCCAAGAAGAGGAGGAGATGGGAAAGCTAGCCTCTTTCTACCACAGAGTCAGTCTCTCTCTCTCTCTCTCTCTCTCTCTCTCATTTATTTGTCTTTTAAGTTTCCTGCAAACATTCTGATGCATGCTTTGTTGAGTACAATCCTGGCATTCTGCAAATATTAGATAATAATTAGGTTTGTGTTCAGTGTACTTGTGCACCTTTTGGGAGGAGAGAATTCACATTTTAATAGGGGCATATATTATAGATTCATTGATTCTATTCCTGGATATTTTACAATGTTATAATTATCTCAAAATACAAGTGAATGTTTTTAAAGATCCAGAAGTCATCTTGCAATCCCTACCAGTTTCCTGGTTACAAGTTAATATGAGCTATTTTTGCCCATCTTCTGATTGTTGGCAGCAATAAAGATTCCAAAGTGAATATTCTATACAAAAAAAGAAATATAATAGATTTTGCTTAAAAGTCTTCTTTGTTCATCAGTCTATGGAGTTCATTTTTATTCTCTTCCATCTACAGATGAGAAAACAAAGATTTGGAAAAATATAAACAATGTATTCCTGTGGTGGTGAGTGGGAAATTGAAGTCATGTTTGTCTCCAAAGCCCATGTTCTTAACCACAGTTATTTTTTTACATTTCAGTTTGCCCTGATAGACTCTGAGTATATGGAGCACAGGAAACTTATCTTTTCATCTCGGTATCACAGGGTGTGATACAATCCTTTATACGTATGTGCTCAATAAGCTTTTGTTGAATGAATAAAAGTATCAAAAGTTTTTCTTATGAAGCCACCTCCTCATAAATCCTGATAAAATATGCATTTCAGATGCAACTTCAGCCTGTACTTCACTATGAACCAATTAATATGAAATACAAAAAAAATATCTCCTTGGAAATAAGCTTTACGAAAAACTTGGCTGCTTTTATAAATCTTCAAGTAGCAAATCTGAGAGGGCAGGATATCAGATAAAGGAAGATGTTCATCCAATTCAAGACACTAGCATTTTGCAAGAATCAAAGATTTGTTTGCAAATGGATTTTGGGAGCAAATTCACTGTACATTCCAAATCGGATTAAGTGTGTTGCTTAGGGCACATCCTATGAAAAAACCTTAGGGAGTCATCTGTTTTTCCCTATTGATAAAAAAAAAATCTCCAGGTATATGCAGGATCCTTCCTTGAAGGCAATTATAACTGTGTGTCTTTTTGTTGCCTATTATGCCTCCTTAAAAATCTCTAAAGATTAGACATAGAAGCAAGTATTAAATAAAACCACATGGCGTTTTTTAATGGTAAATAACATATAAAGATTAAACTAACCCCATTACATTTAGTTTTGTGAATTGAGATTACATCTTTGTGATTTGCAAACACCAGGAAATCTTGTGGTCCTTAGAGTCTCTAGGATGGCTCTTTTTCATTGTTCCTTTCATTTAGTTCATTGTCATTTATTTTGTCATTCATTCATTCGTTCATTCATTCCCACAAACATTTTGGGGGCACCTTCGTATTCTTGATACTCACTATCACAAGAAATGTCAACCTAAGATGTTGTCTCTTAGGTTTTTGAGAAATTTACATTTGTGAGATGGACACAAAAGGAAAATAGGTGTGATAGAGTAAGATGTGTGCTGACATGGATGTGTGTGTATAGAGGTGGGGGACTGTGTACATGGAGGAGTTGGAGAAGGAGATATTGGCTGGGATTTGAAGGATGAGCGTGAATATCCCCTTCCCTTGATTGGGTGCTCTTAGGTTTCAGGAATCATGTGCCTGTCACCTTTCCAGCCACCACGGCACAAAAACCATCCTTGGCACATAGTTCCAGCTCAACCAATATGACTTGAATAAGTTATCTTTGCGTAAAACTTCCTTTCTTGATGGATCAACTTTCTTTCTTGAGAGACCAGTGACAAATACAGGTCCTGGGTCACCCTGAACCCAGTGTCACTGTTTGTTAGCCCTTTGACCTGGGCTGTAATGTGCGTTTTTATGTTGCCGACACTTGGCACTGAGGGCCCAGAAATGAATACTACAGGTTCCACTCACTCTCAACCCCCCAGCATCTCTAATTTCCTCTGCACATTTTCAGGTCTGTGCTGGATTAACTGAAATTTAAACACAATCCTAGGACTTGGTATAGGAAGGAAACATGGTTATTTTTGTTTGTCCCTTTCCCTTGGGATGGCTGACAACCTGTGTGATGAGCCAGGCTCACTGTAATTTATCAGAAATCCTTGAGAGACAGAGTTGGATTCCACAGTGAACTCACCGAGACCTCGTTCCCAGAGCATCTGTCTTGTTTGTTTGCCTGTGGCAAGTGCTGGCTAGGAGAAACGGATCTCTGAGGACAAAGGCAGCCACAGCCCATTTATAATATCTAAAGCCCCCACAATGTTGCCAAAAAGCCTTCGAGCGTGTTCTGGATTGGGGTCTGTGGTGGTTGCTTTCAACCCTGCTGTGACTATGCAGAAGAAACAGGTGGTTATAGGAACACGATGAAAATGTGAACGACTCTCAAGGAGTCTGGTTGCATGGGGAATGAAATGTTTGGCTTCAGGTATAAACATTGCACCCGCATCAGCAACACGCAGCCTTGTTTCCAGGTGCCAGTGTGCGATGCGCTCTGGCTACTCCCAGTGGGTCCCTGGCCATGTAGCTCACAGATAAGGGACAGCTCCACGCCTTTTCTCATGTTCAATGCCACGTAGGGATTGCTTGTCTCGGGGGAAGTCAGAGATGTGTGCCTGTGATGTTCTTCACTCCCTGCGAGAGCCCTGCCCAGAGAGCTTCAGTCCTGCTGGGCCACAGAAGCTTCTCTTGCTCTCTCTTATCATCCCATTTTGGGAATAAAAATATCTGCATATTTTTTTCACCATTTGCACTTCATTCGCCACCATTCCTCCTCCTAGAAATTGCCCTTTAAATCAAAGCCTGGAGGAATTATTTTAACATTTTCCAATAATTTTTCCTCCGCATGGGGGTGGTTTTGAGGGTGAAAGGGCAGCAAATGTGAATGAGGCACGTCTCCGGGAGCTAGGACATAGCCTTGTTTTGTTTATTTCAGAAGCTTTGCTTTGGTATCTCCTGGTTCCCCACCACACTCACCATGGCTAGATGGTTGTTACCTCAATACTCTTGGTGGTCTAGAAGTGACAGGGTCTGTGGGGATCCAGACTGCCTTCTTAGGAGCATTGGAAATAAATGCCCGAGGGAGAATTTGTTGCTGCTGCACTGCAGAGAGTATTTTGAGCTGAATGTAGAGACGTTACCTTTGAAAATCAGTCTTCTGGTTATGTGTGTCCCTGGGTAACCCATATTAAAAAATACTGAACTGCCTCCATAGTCTAGGGTCAGCCCTGCCTCTTGGTGAAACATCGCCTCCAGTCACTTCTCTGTTTCAATTTTGAAGTTTTTAGTGACCCAAGGTGTGTCCTATAGAGCTGCATACCTGTACAATTTTAGAAATGACAAAGTAGATGTTGCAAATTCATTCTGTGGAGATTTATAATACATGTCCACACACCTTGGCTGCAGTTGCTGAAGGTGCCATAGAAGCCCTGCGTCCTGAGGGCAGACTGATTTTAGAAACCTAAGAGACACTGTATGTCTAAAGACTGCATGGCCCCTTCATAAAAACCATAAAGGAAGAAGAGGGCAGTTGGTGGGAAAATGCTAAAGCTAAAGCCAGAGTTGCCTGGAATAAAGACTACACCTTTTATCTCTTTTCTTGGCTGAAATGGCATGATGAGAGTGACAGGTTTCAAACTGCATTTACAGCTCCTTGCACAGTTCAGAACTTGTATAGATAATAGGACCACTGGTGGCTGATTGCCCCGAGCTGACACCTACAGCAGGGAACTGGTGAAAAAGACCGCAAAGAGGGTTTTAATCATGATGTGCTATATCCCAATATTAATTAGATTTCTATTCATATAAGACTGCCAAGGTTCAGATATTTCCAGGAGAGCGAGGGGACGATTCCCAGCCAACAGTGGCTGTATTCCAAGAAATAATTACATGGTGGGAATGAGCTGACACTTGGCTTCATTATTGACAGCTCCTCTTTCTGCAAAGGTCAGGCCCTCCAGCCCAGAGGCAGCCTTTGGGCTGGAGAGTCTATGCACGCTCCAGGTGTTTGCTGGGCTAAAAATTATGGTCCTTAGCACTGAGCAGACACTGCCCAGAGGACTCTCCTTTGTCAGGAATGACTGAGAATGAGCATCTCTGATTGACGGTCATAAATCAAGTCCTCTAGTGAATCAGAAGGTTTAAAATAATGAGAACAGTAGTTTCCAAACCCTGCTCCCCAGAACACCAGTTTCCAAGATATTAAGGAACCCCTCTCCCCCCAAAGAAAGCTTCCCCCAGCCAAATGTAGTTGGGAAACAGGGCATTTATATTATTCTCCTCTCTAAGCTGTGCTGGGCATGTAAATGTGATAAGCCTCTAAGACCGTACAATAAGAAACATCGGTTTAACACTAGTGAATCCAGTGTTGATGCAACTTATTTGTTCATGAATATGGTAAAAAAATCCCAAATAAGATCTGGAATTACTACTTTGGAGTTAGTGAATCAGAGAAATGGCATATGCACGCAGTAACAGAGCTGGGCCAGACATCCTCAGTTTAGTTTTTGGTGTCTCCGAAGCCTACACTGCACTTGCAGTTGGGACTATCTCCATGGCCATCAGCTCCCCTTCCTTGGTCCATAAATAGGAAAGCATCTGAACATGAAGCTTCCAATGTGGATTCTGGAGAAAATGGGATTTGGTTCTTCCTGTAACTTGCATTTTAGGTCATTGAGCAGTTGTAATTGCTTTGTTGACATGAGCATGTTTAGGTGTTTGCTGAAGGGTTAGTGCCAAAAGAAATTAATGTCCTGGTGGGCTTGTGTTTTTCTCTGAGGCAGATATTGATGAATGTACAGAGGGAATCATTGAGTGCCACCACCATTCCCGCTGCGTTAACCTGCCAGGGTGGTACCACTGTGAGTGCAGAAGCGGTTTCCATGACGATGGGACCTATTCACTGTCCGGGGAGTCCTGTGTTGGTAAGCAGCTTTCAGCCTTGCCCTCCATCCATTAGGGCTTTTGCAGGAGGGGCAGCCAGCTCTGGTACTCTCTTCAGCTCCTGGTGTTAAAATACAACCCCTCGCTGGTTAAACCCATCTGTTTTCAAGCTCCCTCCCTCAGCAATTCATGGATTAGGCTGGGAATTAGGCAGTGTGGGGTTTTCAGATTTTTATACAGAAACAGGGACAGTCAGAGGGCAGAGCCTGGGTCTGTATGCTAAGGTATTTAGTTCTTTCCAAAGGACATCAGGGAGGCTTGCTGGAATGTTTAGCTATTGGAGACACAGCTGTGAGAGAGAAGGAAATGTAGCTGGACTTTGAAAGTTTCGTTTGAATTGGAGCTTTTGTACTGTAAAGGTCACAGTGCCTCTCTGAGCCTTCATCTGTAAATATGCAAAAATGTGGATAATAATACTCATGCATGGTTAGGATTAAATGGGATACCATGTATTTAAAGATGATACGCTTGCATCAATGCACGGACATATAGTGGCATTAACCTTATTATTGTTGCTCTTACCACCACCATCCTTGCAAGGTCCCCTTTAATCACATCCCTGCTTGCGGTTCTATTAAATGCTGAATGGAGGAAGTTAACAATGGAGTTCTTCACCTTCAGGACCTCACCACTTTCCTGAAATCCAAACAGCTGATAAAAAAAATGTAATTGTTGATATGAGAGCCTTGGATGGTTCAGTTCTTTTATGTCATGTGGACTCAGCTGATTCTTAAGGCTGATTTGGACAGACCTAGCAGGCAGGCATTCTGACGAGGGGTTCCCAAAGCCCAGGTGGCTGAGTTAGAATTCCTTGTCTCTGCTCATTGCATATCTTTTTTTGTAAAGGTCGCTACAGGGATCTACTTGTGTGTTTTTTAACTTCTCCCCTGAGATTGCCTTAAAGCAAAGATGAATTAGGGGCCAATAGGCAACAGCATGAATTATGTAGCACACTTTAGAGTTGTTGTTGAGAAGCCTGCAGTGTCGTTGTTAAAAGCATGGACCCTTGAGCCAGATTCCCCGCAGTCACGTTCCAGCTCTGCCTCTTCTAAGTAGGTTACCTTGGGCAAGGTCTTAGCTAGTCTGTACCTCATAGGAGTGTTGTGAGAATTAATTATATTCATATCTGTTAAATGTTCAATAAACGTTAGTTGTTATGATCTTAAATGATCCTGCATATTCTGCCCCATGCTCTATCCACAATTCTTCATGGTTAATGGAACCTCAGGGAGAGGTTTGCATTTATCCTGGGTCTTCATATTCCTGCTTTACACACAGCTCGGAATGTGCAGCTCAGTATAAACAGGTGTTCTGTGAATAGGACTAGATCAAGCTCAAGCAGCTCGTGTACCACCACGCCCCCAGGAAGCATTCTTAGATGTCTTCAGAGGAGTCATTACTCCTCCCCTCTTCTAACTAGAGCTGGTGTGCATTTCTACAGCTTGACTTATTATACTACCACACAACGTTTGTGCTCTCAGACTAGACTGTGAGCATGAAATAGGCTTTTATTTATTTTTTGTCTCTCCAATGACACCCTTTGGTAGTTGGTATTCAATAAACACGAAAAATGCAACCACGTCATGTGCCAGTAAGGAAACACAGTCACAGAAAGGATGACACCTTGACCCCTGGCACATCGCTGTTGTCACACAAGCCTGGGTCAAGGGTGACTCAGCATCCCAGATCCCAAGGGTAGTCCCTGCTTATACCTGTTGTTCTTATGTAACTATCAATTACATCAGTGCATTCCGTGTCACTCTCATAAATGTCCCTGATAGGATGACAGATGTCATGTCCCCTCACCTGCTGGTTCCTCTCTGCTCTGCTGAGTGGCATGCCTGGGGGGTGAAGGGTGGGCGGTGGGGACAGAAGCTGCTGCATCCCTGGGAGGCATTTTGTTCATCCATGAACTGATCGCTGGTCTTCCAGGAAAACTTCACAAACGGGATTCCTTGCCAAGGGAACAGAGTTGTTTTTATTAGTGGCATTTCTAACTTGGGGGTAATTGTTCATCTGAATTCCTCTTCATTTCCACACTTTTAGAAATATCGTTGTAAATGAGTCTTAATAAGAACAGAAATATGAGCATCATTTATTGTTCCTTTGGTAGTTCAGGGAACTCTGTTGGTTCAGAATTATTTCTCACTGAAAGAGGTTTATAAATCAGATCATGTCTCTGTTTTGTTTCCACCTTCTATTGCCTTCCCACTAAATGTAAGATAAATTTCCAACTTCTTCGAGTGGCCTCCAGGGCTAACTCTTGGACTCGTGCCCTATGTATGTTAGCCTTTTTGATCTTTTCACACTTTGAACATGACAATGAACTCACCCAGTTTCAGGACCTTTGCTGTTCTCTGTGTCTGGGACACTCGACTCCTGTCTTATCACATGACTTTGTTCTTCTTTAAATTTAAGTCTTAGCTACAGTTCCACTATTTCAAGGAGATGGTCCCTTGAAAAAACATTTTGTCTAAAGTAGTCCTTCCCCGGTCACTTCCATTGTATCGCTCACTCTCCTCCACATCTTCTATACCATTTTCTGTGCTCAAGTTTATTGTGCATATGCCTGTGTGTGATTGTCTTCTGCCACAAACATGCAAATTCCCTGAGGCCAGAGACCTTGTCTGTCCTTCACCACTGTACCTCCAACCACTAGACCACTGTAGGCATATAGTAGTAGGCATTTGAGGCACAAATGATTGAGAAATAGACAATCAAAACCACATCAAGGTCAGGTTTATTTTCTATTTAGTTTAACATAACTCGCTTTATAGAATGTGATACATACACGAGATGTCAAATATCACAAAATCATGTGAGTCTTGTCATTCAGAAAAAAATATTTGTTGAGAATAACCATTGCATCAGCACAGTCTTTGGGAATATGGGTGTGAAAGAGGCAAGATCTCATTCCTAAGGAATTTATGACCAAAAATATTATGAATCACAAGAGCCTATCTTAATGGCACTGGAAGTTATCACTTCAGAATAAGCCCTTAATAATATCAGCTACTAATGCTTACATTAAAAAAATAGCAACTAAAAAAATCTTAAAATTAGTTTTAAGTATTTTATCAATATGTACTCAGCTATGCTTTTCCCCCAGATAGTAGCAGGAATTGCATGGTAGACACTGAAATGTGGCAGTTGTAGGCTTTTAGGAGAACAGTGGCATGTCACTCCATACCATTTTTTGTTAGATGAGGATAATAACACCTGCTCTGTTGACTTCATCCGTTACTGTAAGCATCAAATGTTATTGATGTCATAAAGAACAGCACCGTGCAAGGTTTACTCTTTCGTGACTAAAAGTGTTTAAGATTTGCCTGTTTATCCTAAAGTAGATCACATTATTAAAGAAATGACTAGTCCATTTTTTGTTAGATGAGGATAATAACACCTGCTCTGTTGACTTCATCCGTTACTGTAAGCATCAAATGTTATTGATGTCATAAAGAACAGCACCGTGCAAGGTTTACTCTTTCGTGACTAAAAGTGTTTAAGATTTGCCTGTTTATCCTAAAGTAGATCACATTATTAAAGAAATGACTAGTCTTAGCTATTGTAGACAGACAGAATCGGAGTTCTTGAAGATTAAGCAAAGTCTCTCTCTCTCTCTCTCTCTCTCTCTCTCTCTCTCTCTCTCTCTCTCTCTCGTGTGTGTGATTTTTTTTAGTGTATCTTTATAATTCCAGGAAAGAGGGGCACACAAAAATTAGCCAAGTGGTATTTGCAGAAGAGGATGCAGTGACTCATTGTTCCTTAGGGTACAGTGCACTCTGTTTGGACACAGTGGTGGGGATCAATGATTCTTATTTTAACAGAAGTGGTGAGCAATTGCTTTTTTATCTTGGCACTAGAGGCCTGATGCACAAAATTCAAGCAAGGGTAGGCCCTCACAGCCGCTCCAACTGCTGCCTGGGCCCTCATAGCAACCCCAGCTTCGTCCAGAAGGTCATCCAGAAGGTGGTTCTGCTGTTCGACCGTTCGGTCAATTTGCATATCATGCCTTTATTATTATAGATAATTATCTGGGTCATTTGGAAATGAAAACTTATATATAATCAACAGTGGCATGTATATAGAGCAGAATTTTTACATGTTTTAAAAATAGATTCCAACTCCCTCGGATGTCAATCTGTCTCCATGATCTTTTTTGTGTGCATGTATCTTTTGTTCTCCTCTGCACCCCCTCATTCTCTGTGTGGATCATCAAGCCTACTCAAATATGTCGTGCACTCTTTCCAAATCCTGTACTCTCTTTTCTCTACTCCTTTCCTTGTCTGCTTTTCCCTGACCACCCCTCTATCCCTATCCCCATTTCCACTTGTCAAATTCTTGATGAAGGCCTTCCCCTAAGTTAGTGGTGCTCAAACCTGCCTTACAATGGGTTCCCCTGAGTAGCTTTTCAAAAATACCTGCAGTGGGACATCTCATCTGGGATTCTAGTTCAGTTGATCTATTGTAGGATTTAGATGAAGGTCATTATTTTTGTTAAGTCTCCAACTGATTAGAAAGAGTATTCAGCTAATGTAGAGAATCACTGTTGTAGATTTTCTCTAATAATAAAAAAAATGCCTCCCTCTTATATGTCCCCACAGTTATATGTTTGTACCTCTTTTATGAAACTTACATATCAGGCTTGTCTTTTCCATCAGTTTTCTGTAGCCCAGGGTGCAGTTTAGGTCTTTTGCTATCCTTTATAACCTTGTACTGAATTAAATTATGTTGGTCATAAATATTTGGGCATCAAAGAAGATTTTCAAATACCAGTAAACCCCATTTTATTGGTCAGTAGCTATTCTTATGGGACACAGCCCCTCTTGGTCTCCCAATACTGCCTCCTTCACAGAACTGGATTGTGGGAAGCCAGTTCCCAGATGCTGGAGGTTGCTCTATGGTCCTTGTAACTGACTCAGTGAAGATTGTGTGGTCAGAGCAACTGAGCAACTGGCATTAACATGCACAGCCACATAGACCAGCCAGGAGAGGTTGCAAGGGAATGTTTTTGGAAGATGTCAGTTTTAATGTGTTGATGTGTCAGGGTTGATTGAAATGGCCTGAGAAGAATTTGGTCCTGCTGTTTCTGCCCAGAGTGTGGTTCTCATAGGAGCAGAGATGAAAACAGCTGGAACCTGGAAATGCTCTCTGGGCTAACCTCATTGAAGAGGTGGGCTGAGGGCAATGAAGCCTTAGAGGTAACAGTGCAGTATAGTGGAGAGGCAGGTGGTAAGTCCACATAGGTTCAAATCCCAACTCCGCCACATTCTAACTGAGAAGCATTTGGCAAGGTATTTAACTTCTCTAAGCCCTTATGTCCTTACCATACAATGATTAAAGTAATAGGTGTTGGCGAAATATTTGCTGCTATAAGTATTCTTTATGCAAATGTCCTGGCAAGTAGTAGGTACTAATAGTCAACATTTAACCCCCCAATTCACCTCAACTCCCTCATCAGTCAAATGAAGACAGGAACAGTAATACTAATGAGAGCTAACATTGAGAGCTTACTTTGTGCCAGGCACTGCTTTAAGCAATTTACAAAAGTGCCATCCTCATAATTGCTCCAGCAGAATTGTGAGGATTAAATAAGCTAGCTTGGAAAGAGCAGGTTCAGCACTTGCATTCTAAGTGCCCCATAAGTTTAGCCATCCTCACCAACTGAGCCCCTGTGGTAGGAGCCCGACACTCTGCCAGGAAATTGCATGCATTGTCTACTTGAGATCTCACAACTATCATAGGAAGGAAGCCCCCTTACTATTTCCATTTTAAAGATGAGGAAAGGGCCCCAGGATTAAGTTAACTTGTTCCAAATTCCAAAGCCCATAAATGGCACACACAGGCCATAATCTGGGTGTGCTTGATCTCAAAGCTTTTGCTTTTAATATGCTAATGGAAGTAAGATCAGTGATGAACCCACCACTAGAGTTATGTACTCTACATAGAGCAGCTGGAAGTCAATGAGATAAGGCAAGGATAGAATGAGAGAAAATGAGTGTGACCCAGATGGAGCTATACTCGATCCAGTCTGGTCTAAGAGCATTGGGGATATACTCGATCCAGTCTGGTCTAAGAGCATTTATCCACTGAACTCAAGGGCAGGGCTTTGGGGATGGGGCAGGATGTCAAGGTGGTAGGTTCTTGACAGTTAATCTGACCTCACCTTAGCCTTGAAAATAACATTATCTGGCTATCCACTGATGTCAGTACCTTCCCAGCACATCCAGTGATAGAAAAGGGACAGTGGTCATGAACACATTTTGCAGATGTTGTCCCATGAGACCCCCTGGGAGCTTTCTGCTCCCCTTCAAGTACAGGCATACATACATGCACCTGGAGATGTTCAGCATGTAGGATGAACTGGATATATTCTGGGACTTCTAAGGGAGAGTCAATGTACGCCCTCCAGTTCAGTGATAAACACTTCACAAAATGATACTGGAATAGAGTTCATTGCACTAAACTCAGTCACAAACCCACGGTTCTTGTTCACCCTCAGCCTATCCAGCTGACACAGCCTGGCCTATGTGCTGTTTTCCACTTGAACTTTGGAACTAAAACCAGACATTTGGGGGACTTATTCTAACAGGACATTAAACTAACTATAGAGTCTATTCTGTAAGCCACACCCAGCCCTGTGCAGTAAATTTCCAATGACAATTCCCCTGTTGTTCAAATACCTTTTGAATGGCAGTCATGGTCAGCCCTGGAGCAGGGGAACAGGTTTGGCCTTTGAAGCAGTGCTCTGTGTATGGGGAGCCAGGAGACCTCAGGTCTAGTCCAGGTACACTAACGTGGGTGATAACAAAGAGGAGGAGAATTAGAACACTATTAAAACAAACTCTTAATAATCATCATGGAGTTGTTATATATATATACTAGAGGCCCAGTGCACGAAATTTGTGCACGGGGGAGGGTGTGTTCCTCAGCCCAGCCTGCACCCCCTCAAATCTGGGACATCCCTCTCACAATCCAGGAATGCTGGCTCCCAACCACTCACCAGCCTGTCTGCCTGCCTGATTGCCCCTAACTGCTTCTGCCTGCCAGCCTGATCACCCCCTTACCACTTCTCTGCCATCCTGATCAATGCCTAACTGCTCCTCTGCCGGCCCGATTGCCCCTAACTGCCCTCCCCTGCTGGCCTGATTGCCCACAACTGCCCTCCCCTACAGGCCATCTTGTGGTGGCCATATTGTGTCCACATGGGGGTGGCCATCTTGTGTGTTGGAGTGACTGTCAATTGCATATTACTCTTTTATTAGATAGAATTACCCATAAAATAAATCTGCTGTGGTCTTAGCACTAATCTAGATCGTATGGAGGATGCAGAGAATTCATCCCTCAGGGAGTGTAAAACACCAAGTTGGAGACAAAAATCAACATGCACATACTGACCAGTAGCACTCTGATACAATTGTAATTAACTGTAAAACTGTCAACCTTGTAAAATATGTAGGTAATTAAAGAGCAGTCTTTTCAGACTGCATGGGGATGATTAGACCTGAAGGATGGGAGGGTTTAGGTATATAATAGTTATAAAAATAAATGTTAATGATAGCTAAGAAAGAACGATGGCTTCATGTTCTAGGCACTTTCTAAGAGTTGTGCACTTTCTAATTCTTTTTATCCTCAAAACAAGGCCACCAGGTGGGAACTGTTATAATATCTGTTTATTGGGCAAAGAAAATGAGGCAGGGAGATGTTCAGTATATCGGGCGTGATCATGTAGATTTCTTCTTCCAGAAAATGGTATTCAACATCTTTCCTAAGGACTGTATACATGTTTAAGATTTTTGAAATATACAGTAAAGCAACAAGAATATTTCTTTATTAACTGCTCAGGTCTTGCTGTACCAGTGATAACACAAGAGCCAACACCTCCATGTGAGATAGGTATCCAATGAAGAGAAACATCCAGTGGCACAGCCATGTGTGAAAGAGCCATGTATCTTTCTGTTCCCACAATTGCCTCAGCTGGTTGTTTATTAACTGGAGATAACTTATGAAAGGATTAAATTAAGGTGTAAATAGTGATGATTATTCAGCTAATTGCCTAATTTTCTACTTCATTGTGTACTTGTACATACACCTTAGTACAAAGTGCTTGATCTCTTAATTTAGTTTATTTTGTGTGTGTGTGTGTGTGTGTGTGTGCAGAGGAATTCAAGTTTTGCTCCATGTCCGTGCCTTCTGGGGCCATCTCATAACTGAACAAATGACCTGGATTGATGGCCATCTAAGAGGTCACCTGAGTGCATCAGCATGTTCCCTGGGAAAAGTAGCCTCAAGATGATGGGAGTGTCTGATATTGCTACTGGATGATGTCCAGTCACCATCATGGGGATCAAAAGCTTATGAGTCAAAAAGACAGGCATACCTGGCAGGCAGGTGAGGAAGCTAACTCACCTGTGCTTGGCCGCTGAGGTCTGAGTGGTCACTGCCTCCTGTCCCCAGCTGCAGGGAACTCAGAAGCACAGCTCTGCACTGCAGGACACATATTTTTGAGTGGAGTCTGGCTTCTGCTTGGCAGAGAGAGAGCAACAACCAAGTGATTTTGACTAATTGAAGCCTTTTGTTGCCCTATAGTCGGCAGCAGTGGTAAAAGCCCGGCTGGGGCAGTGACTCCAACAGAGCATTTATTAAACTCTGGATTTTGGGACACTAATGCTGGGGTATTTTTCAACAATGGATTCTATGAGGAAATATATGTGGGATATTCTAAATTAATGGAATTTGGCTAGTTTATTAACTGCAGTTTCAGAGCCTTTATGATGCATTGTTAGTGTCCCACATGTATTTGGCTTTAAAACCATTTTTTCCTGGCGGGCACCTTTTGGACTTGTCACTCTACAGTATACACTAACTGAAAACTTATGAATGAATAGAGCCTACTCTAGGGATTTCTAGGAACCTTTTTTGTTCAGTATTATGGAATTATGAGCTGCTCAAAAGACATTTTGTGTGTGCTTTTCTGCAACAAAAAGTTATTAAGCACACTACTTGTCCTTTCATTGCCAGCAATTTTTACACTACCATTTCATTTTGGTGTAAGGAACTCATTAACATGGGACTTTTTGTCTATTACTTTCATTTTTGCTGTAATCATTAGAAAATGTAATCCACTCAACTCTACCATACTGTACTGAGTGATTTTTCTAAAGGCTTTTTTGGTATGAATAGCTGCTTTGTCTCTAAGCTAAGTAGTGTTAGTCCCTATGTTTTTGACTAACGTGGTTCTCCTTTGAATAGATATTTTGTCTCCTTTTCATTTGCCAACCTACCCTCTAATTATTTAATAATATTTTGACAACTGCTCTCCTTTTCATTGTGGTACGTGGAGACTTGTTAATGTTATATTTCAGGCCACGGCAACTCAGACGCAGTAATTGGAAGCCAGTTGCTTATTTAGACTCTAGGGATGTAAAGGGGACTGAAGCCGATCTCCAGAGGCACTCATGACAGTTTTGTATTGTGGGAACAGGCCCAGTGGGAGTTCTGGGAAAAGGAAGCAAGTAGAGATGGGCGCTGTAGGAAGGCTTTATTGGAGGGGTGGACTGCACACTAGAGGAATAATGTGGCTGATACGCAGGAAAAGACTGACATTTTTCCCTAAAAGGTGCTTTGCATTGTGGTTATGGTTTGCTTTAAGGCCTCCTTTTCACTATGAACTTGACATTTTTTGGAAAGATCAAGCAACAATAGAAGCACATTGATTTTTTTTTTTTCTGCACAGTGTCTTGAAGCGTATACCCTGCAAATTCTTCTTTATAGGTTTTAAATAACTTTATTTTTTTAATTTTTTCCTGAATAGTTGGCAGTTACAGCTGAGTGACAACAGAATGAGTAGGGTATTCCTAAAAAAAAAAAAAATAGTTGCCTGAACATTAGTGCCTATGAACTCAGTGTTCTGTGGAGCTTAAGGCAGTAATTCTCAAAGTGTGATTCTCGGACCCTCAGCATCAGCATCCCCTGGGAAGTTGTTAGAAATTCTATACCCTACCTCAGACCTCCTGAATCAGCAAATCTGAGGGTCAGGCTTGGAGATGTTTGTTTGTTGGTTGGTTGGTTGGTTGGTTGGTTTTTTTTCACAAGCCCCCTTCAGCTGATTCTAATGTGGACTCAAATTTGAAAACCACTTCCTTGGGTTCTTTAAAAGCCTTCAGAAGTGTCCATGGATGCCCTATATATGCCTGTGTATGCATCTTTGGGAGGGAGCAGAACCAATTGTCACTGGGATCTCAGAATGACACTGACCCCAACGAGGTAGAAACCACTGTTGAAATATCAGGATCCAGACTCTGTGTCTCCAGTCAGGACTCTGTCCTAATTTCTCCGTGTTTTCCACCTAGGGATCTACAATTCGGTCTCAGGGGAGAGGTACCTGCTTTCTTGTTACTGAGTGCTTCTTGGTATTGAATTCCATGTAGTTGTCAGCCTCCTGCCTCCTTGAAGCACAGTGCAAGCAAGTATTTCATTAGAGAGATTTCTGGCTTGAAATCTGTCTCTGCAGCAACTCAAAGATCATTATCTGTAACGTCTTTGAAATGAATATTGATTTGTTTGTTTTAGTTGAGGTTACTCATGTTGCTCTGAAATATTTACCTGTGGGTTTATGAAGAGGGAATTTTAACCTGCTGTACTCAGACCAAACAAAGCACTGTGAGCATAAAGTCATCGTTCATTTGTTCAGCGAGCATTTATTGAGAGGGTCTGGTCTGTGTTTGTCGATGTGGGAGCCTAAGGCACACAGAGAAGAATGTCCTTTCAGTCTAGAATGGGGCAAGAGGGGTAGGTAGGGATTAGGGCAGGTGGAGCTGTAGAGCAGCTAGGTACATAAATAAATAAAACTAAAAGACTTTAAGAAAAAAGTGACTAACTCCTCTTGGGGTTGAGGCCTGTGGGGATGGCAATGTATCTGAGACTTTTTCGCAGAAAATATATTTTCACTGAGGCTATTAGATGAAAAGGCAAAGCAGGCATTAAGGTAAGCATTTCAGGCAGGAATAGCACTGGGATTGAACAAAGTCAGGAAGGAAATCAGAATGTGCCCCAGGGATGGCGAGAATTCAGTGCAGATGAAGTTCCTGATATACATGGTGTGTTGTGGGTGGGAAGCAACAAAAAAGAACCCTGAATATGGGCATAGAGACAAGGTTATAAAGATTCCTATATTCTAGGATGAGTTGAAAGTTGTGAGTCCTATTTCATAATATTAGTGTCTCTCAATGTTGTTGAAACATTTATTTTTTTATGAAAACACTTTGGTACTTTTATATATATATAAAGCTACTTTTAATATAAAATATAGCTCTATAGATATAGTAGTGTTTCTGACAAAATGTCCTACCTTCTGCTTGTATTGATGTGATTTTCTGTATACCTGTGCAAATTTGTTCTCTGATTCCTTTTGCTTGAAATGTCTTTCTAAAAAAAAAAAAAAGGAGGCCATTAGAATTAGCCAGCTATTGACTGTGATCATCACCAAGAAGAAACTAGTATGTGCTAACATTTTGTCCTGTAGTTCTCATAACAGCTATTTGTTATGATCTCCCATTTTATAGATGCATAAACTTGAAGAACAGTGCAGTCTGAATTTTCCTTTGCCACACAGCTGAGAGATTTTGATATGACTTACTAAAGCCATTAGTGGGGACACATATAAGTAAAATATGGGTTCCAATATAAGTTTCTGCCAATCCCTAGATACCTGACCTTGTAGCAACTCAAACTGGGTCATTTCCCTGCTAAAAAATCTTTGAGATAATGAGATTCCCATTAAGATTTATTTGTAGCTCCTTGTTCTTCTCTGTAGGGACTGCCCTTCTTGGCTGAGGTAGTCCCAATTATTGCTCTTGATCAATGCCCTAACTCTCCTTACCCGGGGATAGTTTCTGGAAGAGGTTTGTCACTTCCTGGAAGTCTAGGGGCCAAAATGAAGTGGTGAGAAGAAACAATAAATAATAGCCATGGAAGGTCTTTGAGTTCTTGGGGATTGTAATGTTATTTCCATTGAGACATGATTTTAGAATTGCACCTCTGACAGTGTTTTTCCACTGTTGCTTTCTGCATAGGTTGCAGGGCGTTTCTGGTAGTAAATGAAGTTCCTTGGTGACCTCTGTGTGCCTAAAATCTTTCCTCCGTGTGAGAAAGAGAAGAAATTATTTCTCATCTGACAACTTGCTTGAGAGAATGATTTGTCAAAACAGAGTTAGTTCTGCCCTAGCTGGTTTGGCTCAGTGGATAGAGCATCGGCCTGTGGACTGAAGGGTTTGATTCCGGTCAAGGGCACATGCCCAGATTGTGGGCTCCATCTCCAGTAGAGGGCATGTAGGAGGCATCCAATCAATGATTCTCTCTCATCATTGATGTTTCTATCTCTCTCCATCTCTCCCTTCCTCTCTGAAATCAATAAAAATGTATTAAAAAAGACACAACCATAGTTAGTTCTGGTTTCCCCCTGGCTGGACTCCCCATGCATATTTGTCACTAAAGATTCCGCTGCCCACACTGCAGTGCAGACCAGGAAACCATGCTGCTCCATGCTGGGCTTTCTCTCTGGCGCCTGCTGGCAAATACTTGCTAAGAGAGACTGGGGATGTTTCCATAAATATGGAATGTCCGAGAAGGCTATTTAATTCTCAGAAAGCTCTTTGTTATCCTGAAGCTGGATTCTGCCATTCACCTCTACCCTGATCTCCATCTGTCACCACTCATGTTCTAGCTCAGTCCTGCAAAGGTGAGAAGTACTCATGTAAAGAAAACACTGAGGACCCAAAGGACAGGGTTCTTTCTTAAATCCCAGCTCAACCAGATTCAAATTCAACACATGTTTTCCCATTTCTTAGTAGGTGAAATAAACTGTGAAAGGAATGGTGAGCCCTAGCTGGTTTGACTCAGTGGACAGAGCATCACCCTGTAGACAGAAAGGTCCTAGGTTTGATTCCAGTCAAGGGCATGTACCTTGGCTGTAGGCTTGATCACCAGTCCTGGTTGGTGGATGTGCAGGAGGCAACCTATTGATGTGTCTCTCTCACATTGATGTTTCTCTCTGTCTCTACCCCTCCCTTCCACTCTCTCTCTCTCTTAAAAAAAGTGTGGTGGGGGACACAAAGATAAATAAACTAGAATATTACTTTTGAATGAGTAAGAAAAATAGAAAAGTATGTGCACAGCTAAGCACACAAGGCAACATAAAGATATATAGTAACAAAATAAAAGTAGAAGGGATAATTCTTTTCAGTTGAGGGTGACATTTTATTAAAGAGGTCAATCAACACAATGAATATAACAATAGAATGTATATGGCCCAGGGTTAGGCATTGATTAGTTTATAAAAACATATCTGTCCTACTTCTCTGTGATACAGATGCAGCAATAATACAACCCCCCTCCCACCTATAAGCAGCTATAAAAATGAATAAATCTAAAATCATTGGCATCAATACTGTAGCTTCTATGCAGTAAAATACTCTTTGGATACCAAGTATTTCTATATTTATAGATTTTTTAAAATTTATTCTCTCCTTGGTCAGAATTGAATTGATTTTAAACAAATTTTATCACTATTTAAGCATGATTTGCTCATGGCAGAAAGTAGACTAATGGTTAATTCAGAAGGCTGCTCTGCTTTTATTTTACTCTCACTTTCCTGCCTAGAAGAAAGTGTTTTCTCCATCTGCAGTAAAACACCTAAATGTGTACAGCCTACAGTAAAATGTAGTCAGTGACCAAGGCAAGTTCATGGAGGGTCAACAAACTATATTCTTTCAGTATGAGTCACGCAATATGAGCCCAGATCTACTGATTGAGGCTCATGAGAGAGGTGGAATGTCAGCATTCCTAGGTTGGGCTATCCAAAGTATTGATCAAATCCCTGAAAATTTGTGTGGGAATTCAGAATTCAAGTGGCAGTCCCCAGTTAGCAGGCAGTAGTGGGGTTGGCTGCATACTTAGAGCTCAGGGCTAATGGTGCAGATTTGAGGATATCCTGAAGAGGTGTGACCTTGGCATTCATGAGATGAGTGATTCTCTGAGAGGGAAAGTATACAGACAAGACCATACAGACAAGAACAACAAGAACAGCAGCTAATCATTTTTGAGCCATTATTATAAGATACGCATGTACTTACTGAAATTACCAGATTACCCCCGGGGGGGGGGCGGATTTTTATCAACATTTTTCAGATGATAGGCCCAATGCTCAGAGATATTAGGCAAGTTTTCCATTGTCATAGAAACAGTAAGTTGCAGGGATAGGACTGTGATACAGTTGACTCATTTGTCCCCTTTGCCTGATTTTAGCTGTGAAAGTCACTATCTCAGGGACACCCCCACCCCAGTCCCAGGCAAACTGGATTAACAGGTCACATTAACTGGCACCCATAGCAGCTGGGATCCAACTCTAAGCTTTGAATTGGTATGTAACACTGCCTCCTCTGAGGAGAAATGAACCCACAACCAGAGATGGAACCTTAGGAAATGTTACTAACATAAAAAAATGGGAGAAGACTATATGGTACATACTTAAAGGATCATGTCTGTATTCTTTGCCCATTTTATCCCCAGTCCATAGCACAATGTCTAAGACAGAGTAGATGTTCAATAAATATATGCATAGTTAATTGACTGGTGATTGGTTACTTGTGACTGGATGAATGAAGAAATAAGAGGATAAATAGGGCAGTTTTATATCCTGGAAGGGTCAAGAAGCCAGCTTTTAGGCTGAAATAATTAATAACAATATATGTTAAGTGATGGGTGCTGACTGTGCAAACTAATGGTCATGAGAAGGATTTGGGCTTTGAAGAGAGGGTCACAAACACTTATTAGAGGATAGACACATCCATGTGGATAGATGCTAGTTGTCGACACTGGAAATAAGACCTGCATCTAGGGAGTGGATCAGGTAAGAGTGAGCCCAAGCCCGGCCAGTGTGGCTCAGTAGTTGCACATTGACCTATGAACCAGGTTGTCATGGTTTAATTCCCGGTCAGGACACATGCCTGGGTTTTGGGCTCCATCTCCAATGGGGGGCATGCAGGAGGCAGTTGATCAATGATTCTCTCTCATCATTGATGTTTCTCTCTCTCTCTCCCTTTCCTTTCTTCTCTGAAATCAACAAAAATATATATTAAAAAAAGGGGAAAAAAGAGTGAGCCTAAGCAAGGTGTTTTCTTTTTTTCTTTGCCCAAGAAAGTCTACTCGGTTACAGGAAAAGGGGATAACTCACTGGAGAATAACAAAATTACACACTAGGCAATAAGAGGAAGGCCATGGGACAGGGTTTCTTCCTACTCCAGAGAGACTGGAGGCAGTAGCTGCAGAGTTAACACTGGAAGGGCATTGGACCTTCCTCCTGAGAGATACAATAATAGCATCTCAAGTAGATGAAGCTGTAGTTCACTAATCATCCAGGCTTTGCCTTTTCAGGCAGAACCCATCACGTGTCATTAAAGCAAGATGAGTTTGAGCCCCTCTCTTCTGATGTATCCAAAGTGTGTCAGCCCACTCATAATAGTCTGTTTGTAAGACAGTCAAGTGGTGTAAGACTAGCACACATAGAGCGCGGCTATCACCTCTCTTGTTCTGACCTGAAACATACTCAGCAGCTTGAAATTTCATTAGCCTTGCATTTTGCAAGCCCCGCCAGACCTCAGAATTTCTACTTGTTTCTTTCACTTAACTTTGCTCATGTGCAGCCTGTGTATATTTTTTCCTGTAATTTTCTCTCTGCCAGGAAAGGAAACAGTACTGCTTTAGCTGTGGGAGAGGCCTCTGTGCTCTGTCTTGTTTATCATTTCTAAGCCCCCCAGCTCTGTGCTCATTTCTAAGCTACTAATGTCTGATAATGCTTTCCAAGTCAGAACACACAGCTGTATATTCAAACCCCACGTTCAATTTTGTTTTCAGATATATCACCTATTTTGAGTTTGAAAGTAATACTAGATGTGTTGTAAAAAGTACTCAAGAGAAAGGAAAGGGGGTAATAAAAAAAGTTCTCTCATTTGACCTAACCTACCTAACCGCTACCAAACCACTTGGAGGAAAAAATGTTTCCCTGGATTTCTGAAATGAACTTGTAGAAGTTTCAGCTCCTGAGGCAGGTACCATTCTAGTTGTTATGTTATTCAAATTTCTGCAAAGCCACTTTTTTTTTTCCTTGAAGGGTGGGAAGATTGTTTGGGGCTAGGCTGGGATTGGTTAACTTGCTGCTGGTATAAATATTTCTGAATTGTATTTTCTTACATGCTCAAGTAATCTAAGAACCTCAAATTAAAGAACAAAGCAGATCAACTAGTCTTAGGCACAAACAGACTTTTTAAAAAGCAAAATTGAGTACAATGATAGCTTTCAGAAATTGTGAAAATGTCAATGCAAGAAAATTAACTCTAATGTAAGCTTAGCAGTGGAATTTTATTGAAAAAACTTTATCAGAGCATGGACCATTTAAATAGTGAATGTACAAAGTGAAAAACAAGAAAATTACAGAAAACCATGACTTACAATAAGAAAAAAACAAACAAGTATACTTTTTTTTAAGCTTTTCTTTTTTTTAATCTTTATTGTTCAGATTATTACAGATGTTCCTCTTTTTTGCCCCCATAGCTCCCCTCCACCCGGTTCTCACCCCACTCTAGGCCTTCCCCACTGACCTCGTCCATAGGTGTAGGCTCTTTGTCTAATCTCTTCCCACACCATGCCACAACCCCTTCCCCCGAGAATTGTCAGTCTGCTCCCTTTCCATGCCCCTGATTCTATTACATTCACCAGTCTGTTCTGTTCATCAGGTTTTTTATTCATTTGATTTTTAGATTCACTTGTTGATAGATATGTATTTGTTGTCACTTTGTTGTTCATAATTTTTTATCTTTACCTTTTTCTTCTTCTTAGAGAATACCCTTCAGCATTTCATACAATACTGGTTTGGTGGTGATGAACTCGTTTAGCTTTTTCTTATCTGTGAAGCTCTTCATCTGACCTTCAATTCTAAATGATAGCTTTGCTGAGAAGAGTAATCTTGGTTGTAGGTTCTTGCTATTCATCACTTTGTATATTTCTTGCCACTCCCTTCTGGCCTGCAAGTTTCTGTTGAGAAATCAGCTGACAGTCATATGGGTACTCTCTTGTAGGTAACTAACTGTTTTTCTCTTGCTGCTTTTAATATTCTCTATTTGTTTTTTCCCTTTGCCATTTTAATTATGATGTGTCTTGTGTGATCCTCTTTGGATTCCTCTTGTTTGGGGTTCTCTGTGCTTCCTGGACTTTTAAGTCTATTTCTTTCACCAAGTAGGGGGAGTTTTTTGTCATTATTTCTTCAAATAGGTTTTCAATATCTTGCTCTCTCTCTTCTTCCGGCACCCCCATAATTAGGATATTGGTATGCTTAAAGTTGTCCCAGAGGTTCCTTACACTACCTTCATATTTTTGGATTCTTTTTTCTTTTTGCTTTTCTGGTTGTGTGTATTTTGCTTCTTCATATTTCAAATCTTTGACTTGATTCTTGGGATCCTCTAACCTGCTGTTGAATCTCTGTATATTATTCTTTATTTCAGTCAGTGTATGCTTAATTTCTGATTGGTCCTTTTTCATATCCTTGAGGGTCTCACTAAATTTCTCGGAGGTTTCTAGAAGATTCCTGAGTAACCTTATAACTGTGGTTTTGAACTCTATATCCAGTATTTTGCTTTCATCCATTTCTTTCATTTGTGACTTGTTCCTTTGTCTCCACATTTTGGCTGCTTCCCTATGTTTGTTTCTATGTACTGGGTGGCTGCTAAGTCTCCTTGAGTTGATAGAGTGGCCTTGTATGGTAGGTGTCCTATAGGGCCCAGTGGCTCAGCCTCCCCAGTCACCTGAGGTGGACGATCTTGGTGCATCCCTTTGTGGGCTGTTTGCACAGTCTTGTTGTAGTCAACCCTTGATTGCTGTTGGTATCACTGGGAGGAATTGACCTCCAGGACAATTGGCTGTGATGACCAACTGTGTCTACACTGAAAGATCAGTTGCACAGGAGACACCCTAATGGGGCAGGACTTGCTTCAGTGGGGCTTTGGTGCTCACTGAGTCTTCCCCTTGAGTGTGTCTCTTAAGGAATGTGAAGAGCTGTAGTCCAGTATGGCCTCACTCTGACCACTGGGTACACTGGCTCTTGGATCTTCAAGGAGGTGCATGGTCAGCCACTGTCTGGGGCCGCCCAGCAGGAGCTACAGAGACATCTGCAGATTCCTGCTCTTTGTATGGGGTTTGGAAGTGCCCAGACGAGGCCCAGCTGTGAAGCAAGGCAGGCTGCTGCTGCCAGGTCTTGGGCCTTCTTTTGGAAGCTCTGGGGCTCTCTGATCCAGCTGTGGTTTGACAGGTTTTAGGCAGAAAAAGGACAGGCCATTCATATGCAAAAGCCAATGCACCCAGCTTGGGTGGGGTTGTAAATTGGGTGGGGTGGGGTCTCTGGGAATCACCAGGGTGGAGCAAATAGCAATGGCTGCCAGTCAGCCCTGCACCAGAGAGGTCTCCGGTCTCCGCATCCCACGCCCCCGTGCAGGAACAATGATCACTGCGAGCACCTCTGAGAGAAAGCCGCCCTCACGTTCCTGTCCCAATGCCAGACAGTCCAGTTTCTCCCTGTATGTGTCGGGGTCCCCCAGAGTCTCACCTGGAACTGGAGTTTAGAGCAGTTGGGAGCTTGTATCTCTCTCCTGATTAAAAGAGCAGCACATCAAGGGGCCAGCACTTTCTGCACCTCCACACTGCTTACCAGTCTCAGTGTGCTTTCTTCACCTCTCTAGTTGTGGAACTTCCACTCAGCCAGCTTTCCCGTGGTTCTGGGTGGTAGTTGTTCTGCCTTTCAGTTGTAATTTTGATGTGCTTGTGAGAGGCAGCAAGTATAGGTTTTTACCTATGCTGCCATCTTGGATCTCCCCCAAGTATACTTTAATGATTATAGATTTGAGTGTGGAATATGTTGCCTGATTTTTGTTTCATCACCTCTTTGTCATTGGTCTGATGATGTGGGTAAATATCATGGGTGAATGTCTTTTTGTTTGCTCAGCAGAGAACAGTTGCTATATGTAAATAGGGTGCCTCCTCCCTTTGGATGCCTTGGGACATGTATAATAGATTAAGTTAGTTTTGTGCAGAGCAAACAGGTCTGTATTACCAAGAATATGAATAATGTCAGTTTCCATAATTGCTAACATCTGGCTTTCCATAAATCTGTTAAATTGCATAGAAGCAGAATGAGATTTCTGTGTCATAAGTATAGCAATTACATGGAGCTTTGCAGGCAATGTGGTCCTATATTCAAGTCTGAAATCCTTTGATTCTGGAACAACAAAAGCAAATCCAGGTTTTGCACCTTGTTTTCAGTGCTCACACTAGGGGTGTTCATCTTTATGCTCAGGTTTCTTAATTTATGAGAGGAAAGCACTGCCAATATGTGTGCAACTTTGTGATGCAAAATGTTGAAAAAGCATACTATAGTTGGTCATTAAATGCCACTTTAGAGATTTTAGAGGAGACCATAAATTAAATATCCTTCTGTAGCCACTGTTTGTGGATCTGTTACTCTTCCAGACAATTTATTTAGTGATTTGTTAATGGGCCTTCTTCTGTATTTATATTCAAACATTTGTCAAGAAACTAGGATGGGAGGGAGGAGGGTACGTTGCCTTGCTATTTGAGTGTGGTTCCTATTTTGCTGTGTTTATCATACTTTGAACCAGACCCAAGGTCTTTTCCACACAAAAACTTGCAATTAAATGTATTCCCTGAAGAAGAGGGTTGTGGTTATGTCTTAGGCTTAGCGAACAACCCAGAGAATGAATTTTGGCAAAGTAGGCTCTATAATAGTGTCCGTCTGTAAATTTTCTGAATTTAAGTAATTTAAATAAAGACATCAAACATCCTCAGTGTATTACATTGTAGTTGGCACTGAGGAGAGAAAAACGAAAATATTTAGTCTCCACACTCAATAAGCTCACTAGTTATCTAGGGAGGTGGATATATTAAACATGTAACCCCTAAGAGATGAATGCAAGAAGAGCATGGTATATGACGTACAGATAAAGCAAAATGTGAATAGTGACTGTCTTGCAGAATGAGGGGTTGTGATATCTGATCACAATTTTAATAAATACATGGGAGTTAAGATAGCACAGGAAGGGAAGTGCTTACCTTTTCAATGAATTAACTTATACTCCACCCCATTCCAAATAGGCTGAGAAAAAGTAGAGTTAGGAAAGGGGAGGGTACTCAAATAAGAAAAGGCATGTTCTAGGTCACAGACTGAGGAAACAACATGATCCGTGTATCAACTATGGCTTTTGAGTGGAAAGGGGGAAAGGTAGAAGGTAACCATTAAAATGTAAGATTGGGGCTTATGGGATATGCTAGGAGTTTGAACCTTTTATTCTAAGCTCCAGAGAACCACTGAGAGGTGTTCAGCAAAGGAGTGACGTGGACACATTTGCTTTTGCTTTTAGAACAAACACCACTCCCATGTGGAAGGTGTTTAGAGCAATGATCCTCATTTGGATGAACAGAGCCAAGATGTCTGCATGCTACTTTATACCAGTTAAATCATTCTGTAGTAGTGGGAACTGTCCACCAGTACTTTTTCAAGGTTCCCTAAATGCTTTTGATTGGGCCCACAATTGAAACTCCCATAATTAGAGTGAGAAGTGACTAAAATCAGGGAGACCAGAAAGGAGGCTAATGAAATAGTCCCAGTGTTAAGAATGTTGATCTGAGCTAACACAGAGTTTGAGGAAATCTGAATTTTATTTTTTATGATTATGTATGTAATGAGCCATTGGTATAGCTATCAATTTACTCTCTATCTGTATCTCCTAAATATGTAAGCTCAACTATAAATGTGATGAGAGAAGTATAAAATTGAATAGTTTGTTTCTTTCAGCAAAAACTGGGAGTGAGAATAATGCAAATGGATCACTTTAGTATTATTCCACTTAATGCTATTACAGTGGGAGTTCAGAAGATGTGAATGGTTACTATGAATTGGCTTCATGTTGTGAGATACTTAGCTGAGGAAGTGGGGCTTGAACTTTGTCTTAAATATTTGTATTTAATAAATCAAAAACCAAAGATTTATTCTTTATTATGTTATCTACATTTTTATTTTCAAACAATCTTAGATTAAGTAGATATGGTTTTTTTATACAATAGATAAATGGGGGTCAGAGAGGCTCAATAATATGATCAATAACATATAGTGTATTTTTTCCCCTAGAAGTGTTGCCTTCTGTGTGTGTGTGTGTGTGTGTGTGTGTATATATATATATATATATATATATATATATATATATATTAGGGGCTCAGCACGCAAAATTATGTGAGACCCAGGACCCAGAGTCCCGCAGCTCGGCAGGACCCAGAAATCCACCTGCGCCTCCGGTCAAGTCCTCCAGAGTCAAGTCCCCACCCACCCACGTGTGCCTCTCCATGCACGCAGCCTCCTGCTGATTGGTCATTATGGCATGATGGCGTGACAACCACAGGCTTTTTATATAATAGATAAATTTTATTGTTGATAATATTACAGATGTCTCCCATTTTCCCCATTTATCCCCTTCCTTCCAGCCTCTACACACACTCCCAGGTCTTCACTACCCTGTTTCCTGTGTCCATGGGCTATGCATATCTATACTTATAAAAGGGTAATATGCTAATTAGAACAGGAGACCTTCCTGACATCCTTCTGGACAAAGCCATGGTGGCTGGGCTGAGGCAGAGGTGGTTAGGGGCAATCAGGCCAGGAGGGGAGGGCAGTTGGGGGCGAGCAGGCTGGCAGGGAGGGCAGTAGGGGGTGAGAAGGGCAGTTGGTGGGGGGCAGTTGGGGGCGAGCAGGCCAGCAGGCAGGGTGGTTAAGAGCGATCAAGCAGGCAGGCAGGTGAGCGGTTAGGAGCCAGCAGTCCCAGATGGCGAGAAGGATGTCAGATTGCTGGTTTAGGCCTGTGGGATCGGGCCTAAACTGGCAGTTGGACATCCCTTGAGGGGTCCTGGATTGGAAAGGGTGCAGGCCAGGCTGAGGACCACCCCCCTCCCATGCACGAATTTCGTGCACTGGGCCTCTAGTAACTATATAAGTTCTTTGGTTTGTCTCTTCTCATTCCCCCATCCCCACATCAAGGTATGTCAATTTGTTCCATGCCTCCATGCTTCGGATCTTATATTGTTGATCAATTCATTTTGTTCATTAGATTCCAAAAATAAGTGAAATCATGTGATATTTGATAATTCTCACTAAAGTAATTATTAGATCTCTAAGAATTGGCTGTATTTAAATAAAAAGCTAAAAAATATATATGAAATAATAATTTAAAAACACACGAATAAATAGGCTTTAATGTACTAATTCCCTCACAAATTAGAAAGAAACCCCAAAATTTGTAGCCAGCTGGTCAGAAGAAAGCTTACATGGGTTAAATAGAGATCAGTTAAAAAATGACTACAGTTCTAAATTTTATCATGACTGCTGAATGAATAGCTATTTTTGTTTAAACAATTTGATTTTTAAATTTTAGTAATAAACTTTCAGAACAATCTAAGTTGTAGCAGTTATAATTTCAAATAAATTAATAATGCTATTTCACCTTTTTAACCTACATTTCCCTTCTCTTTTAGCTTGCAGAAAGGCTTGCCTTAAAATAAATTTGACTTTAAAATTATATGACAAAGAAGCCACTTAATAAAGATCTCTTTTAAAAAAGTAAAAACATGAAAACTAAAATATGTAACTCTTATAACACATTTAATATCTACTCCAGGCAAAATAAAATATTGATATAGTATCACCCATTTACAGAAGATTATAATGTTCTACTAGGAAAATAAAGTAGCAAATGTGACCTTTTAAATTAGAAATGTCTACTACAGGCACTGAGCAAATGTTAAGAAATCTGACTTTTAAAAAGTGCCAAGATAGAATAGGTACTTAAATTGATTTTTCTTTGAACACCAATTCCATGGTAGTATCTGCCCCAGGCTTCCTGATGAAATAGACACTAAAGAAACCTATGACTCATCACCTAAAATCAGATAAACAACAAAAGCAATTTTTAATAATCAGTTAACTCCTATGCACAGGAATTTAATTCAATCAAACATGCTCTTTTTATCAATAGCTGACTAATTTTTTTGTTTTTTAATAAGGACCTGTCCACAGGGATTCAAAACAAATGTCACTATATTCCAAAAAGTAACACCAACCAACTCCTCATTAGTCTAACATTATAATATCTTTGGCCAAATGGTGTTATTAGTACGATGAAATTTTTAGTCTGGATTATTACAACTATGTAATACTTTTGCAAATGAAATAAAAACATATTTCCTTAATGAGAGAAAAAAAAAGAACATACAGTGCGATAATTCAAATGACTTGTACATAGTATGCACTCAATTAAATGAAAGATCTTGTTTTCAAATATGACTCCCACACTTTTTAGTTAGGAGGATTTGGAGTAGTGGAAGATGAGAGAGGTTTTAGGCAGGAATGTCATCTAGTAAAATGCTTTGGCAATGACATGGGCATGACCAGGAATAATGAGGAGTAATTGAGGTCTGATTGTAGTTAACCTAGAATCTAGGCATCTTAATTTGGGATTATCTCCACAGTTTTCAAAGAATAAATCATTATTCATTAACTAAATGTCTTGACTCAGGCTACAGTTGGTGGGACAAAATAAAAAAGTAAACCTCAGAATGAATTAGCTTCTAAAAATATTATTGAAATTCCTTAGCATCTACTTTGTACCTGTGCTGTGAAGCCAAGTACTATACCAATACAGTGCATGCATTCAGGCAGAAAAGACAGGTCATTTCTCTCCGTTATTTTTAAGTTGCGGTAGATTCAAAATTCTAGCAAACTTTGACTAATTGTATCATTCTCAAAATTTTAACTAAAAATAGTAAGGAAGATTCACATAAGATCTTACCCTTGAAAATGGGTTGCAATGCCCAGAGGGTAAATCATTGAAAGTAGACAAACCACCGAATATTATAGTATACTGAAAGATGGCACAGACTTTGGGATCTTGAGTTGACATGGTATAGTGGGAAGAACTCTAGTGCACCCATCAGAAGCTCCAGGACACAATCCTTGCTCTGACGTGTACTAGCTGTGTGACCACTCAGTCATCTCTGCACATTAGTTTCTTCTTTTGTAACATGTGAATAACTATTTCATCTTGCAATTAATTATATGGCATAATTCATGAGAAAAAAAAAGGTTTTAAAATACTTTGAAGCAATATATAAAAAGTGGTAGCAGTTACATTTATTTTATGCTTTTGAGCATTTTATTGCTTTGAGCACTTTAGGGGAAAATGCCAATTGTTAGGTCTGATCAAATAATTGAATTGATACTCCCTCCCCTGGGAACTGACCTTTAGGCCACTTCACAAGGGATATTCCACTTGCTTAGACCACATTCCACTTGCTAAGACCATAATCTCTCGCCTCCAGAGTTTCCAGAATCTGGACTTGCACAGAGAATTCTCTGCCCAGAAAAAGCCTGCCTAGAGGACTTCTAAAACCTCTGACTTCCCATCTTTGGGGGCTGGTGCCATTTTGGGGCTCAGCCCATCTGCTATCCAGATGACCTAATAAATTTATAATCCCTTACCACTTTGGCCTCAAGCATCCCTCCTTTGGTGACCCTAACAATTTTTTTTAATTTAGTCCATAATCAAGTGCTTGCAACCTTATACATATTTAACATGATATTTGGAATGTAGAATAAGTTAATTTACATTGTTCTTATTCTAACTTGTGTTTCTCCTTATCATCTCATGAGGACAATGTCTTATATGCAAAGAATCTTATGCATAGCAAACTTTTGGCAACAATTTGTTGGAATCAATGTTGTCATCTGAAGAATATTTGAAGGGCATGACAGTAGACTGATCAATGGAGTAGTATACTCTGATAGACAAATGACCAATGTCTTCAAATAGTATAAATATTGTCATAAATAAGAAAAAGACTTGCCTTGGATGGTCTCAGAACTAGTACCAAGAAGTAGAAGCTACTGCTTAATATATTTCATTTCAACTTAAGGAAGACATTTGTAACAGTAATTCAGTGATGGAATTGGCTGCCTTATGAGGTAATAGATTGCCTGCTGGGGCTGAACAACTCCCTGGATTGTTGTTAAGGTCACCTGAGCTTTGAATATCAGGGAGGGCTGACTGGATTTATGTTTTCTTTCCATATCTGGATATCAATGAAAACAAGCAAAATAAATGTGTGTCTTTCATCGCCATCCACACTATACCCTAAGGTAGCGGTAGCTCTGAGATGTTTTCTCATTTGGTAACATGCTGCTGGCCATTAGGACGGTGAGGCTTGATTAGGAAAGCTCCTCCCAATAACTATTCCTTCTTTCATCCTGGCCCCAGGATCTGCCTGAAGTCCAACAGATTCAGGGTTGCCCTAATTACCTACTTGTTCCTACTCAGGTGTAATCAATCTATTCACACCTTTGCTAAAAGACCCAGATCCCCATAGGGTGCATCTACACTGTTAAGGATGGTATAGTTCTTGAGACTATTCTAAAGTTAATACAGAGCTGCTATCAGATTATTTAGTAATTGGAGTGCAATAGTTGTGAGTTCGAATCTCAGACCTGCCACTTATTAGCTAAATGACAGTGGGAATGATAATTAACTTCTGTGATGAACCTCAGCTCCATTATTTGCAAAATAGAGGCAAGAACAGATCCTCCAACACAAAGCTGCCTGGCAGCACAAACGAGATTATGCATGTGAGCAGCTTGGCATAGTACCTGGCACAAGGTAAATGCTCAGTACTGTTAATTGATGCTATTGTAAGTGATTAGTATTTTCTAATAATTGGCTGGATTCAAAACTCTGTGCTTCCTTTGTTGCAGACATTGATGAATGTGCCTTACGAACCCATACCTGCTGGAACGATTCTGCCTGTATCAACCTGGCAGGGGGCTTCGACTGCCTCTGTCCCTCTGGGCCCTCCTGCTCTGGTGACTGCCCCCACGGAGGAGGAGTGAAGCGCAATGGGCAGGTGTGGACCCTGAAAGAAGATAGGTGTTCTGTCTGCTCCTGCAAGGTAAGGTTGATGCATACTGCAGAACTTGTGATGGTGCTTTTTGCTCTTCCTCCCCACCTCTTCCCCCAGCCTGTTGACCCATGGGCGTCCTGTGGTTCTAATCTACCCGACAGCTAATGATGATGCTGGGTGGCAGGCATACCTGCTCTTAGTGAAAAGTGAGGTGTGAGTTTGAGAAGGGGCTGCAGGGCCGAGAAGCCAGTTAGTCCTCCCACTGAGGGCCTGCAGTGCCTTTCAGGTTGGTCGGCTGAGAGCTTTAATGAGCCCTCATCCCACACGTATACAAACTTGCTAATAAGAACTAGTCTTTGCCTTAAATGATCACCTGTATGAACTTGCTCCTTCCTGTGGTGACATTATCCAGAAAAGCAAGGCTCAGAGACCTGCCTCCAGTGGTCAGAGACAGGCCAACCTCCATGCTGAACAAATGATAATGATAATATGGAGGCCTCCTCTTAAATGATACATTCTTTGTTGTTCTCAGCGCCAGGCTGCTCCTTACATTAAGTTGTTCGGAAGTGACTTTAATGCTTATGGAAATAAAATTCTGTCATCGACTGGTTTTGCTTTATGCTTTTGCAAAATGGGCCTATCAAGTGTTCGATTTCCTTGTGCGTTATTTCAGCTTTTGTTGATCTTGCCGATTCAGTTTCCTTTGATAGTGCTTTGCTGTAGCTCTTTCATTGTATAGTTATGACTTTTGGGATGAGGCTGTTTAATCTTGGGCTTTATGGGCATGGGAACCACAAGAAATTACTTGCTGAGTAGCCTCAGAGAGCTGGTCTCCTGAGAAATTCCGAGTGCTCCCTAAAAACCGTTTAAAAAGACCTTGGAAAAAACTGCAATTCTTTTACTTGCCTTCTGGTTGGTCATATCTCCAAGAGACCTGGAGCACCTACTTAGGAGACCTATATTATCAAGTCTTTAGATCATTACCCACAACACCCATTTTCCCCTTTATTAATAAACCTAGTTTAGTACATCCAAACTTAGGTCTACTACCCCCCACCTATGGAGCACCTCCCATGTTCCAAGCAATCTGTAATTTAAAAACAGTATCACGTTTAATATAGCTCAATTTTGAAAGGTGGGGAAACTGAGTTTCTAAGTCATAGGGCAGATAATGTCCTAAATATCACAAGACATAAATGTTTAAGCTGGGAGTTGAATTCCACTTGCTTGCCCCCCATTTCATAGTTTTCTCATCTTGCCCTATGTCCTGTAACACTCTACAGATGATATGGTGATGTAATTGGCACACGTGAAACCAATTAAGCAATCAGTCAACCCAACTTGCCTGAGCGCAAACTCCCAACTCAGTACTAAGTTAATGAATGTGTGGGACATTCCCTCAAGAAGTTTTCAAGTTATTAAGTACAAATATTAAACCATGTGGCATTGACTCAAAGGGAAAAAGTTTTTAAGCGAAGAGAAGCTCCTTGTGGGTTAGAAGAGTTGAGAAGGGCTTATGGAAGAGGTTGGCACTTAGGTCTCCATTCTGCAAGCAAAACGTAGAAAATTTCCTCTTCTAGTACTTTTCCAGAAAATATTGTTTTTCTGAACTTTGGAGGGTTATCACAACCTGACCCCATATTTATTTGAGGCTCTGTAGATCCCCATGCCCTGGAATAGGCAAAACATTTTAGTTGAATCTTGACTAGGGTAAAACTAACATTTCTTTTTCAGTTTTGGTTTTATTTAAGCCCATGATAAAGCATGGGACTTACCAATCATTTACAGCTTTCCAAAGCTTCATTAACTGTGCTAACAACCCAACCAGCCTAAGTTGATTGATTTTAATTTTCACTCATAAAGTTCCTTTTAAGTCTTAAGAGAATTAGACTGAAGTTGCCACAGGAGATACACAGTATTTTTTATCTTATTTTGTTAATATAGTGCCAACCCCATCACCACTGTCTCCTTTATAAAGTACTGGGCAGACTTCTTTTCATACATCTTTTTTCTTCCTAATTGGATTTATTATTCATTAATAGTATATCTTTCAGGAGGTTGTGGAGGATGAAGAAGGTCTTATTTAATGAGCTGAATAAAGACCCTTAAATCAAATTGTATAAGTAATCATCAAAAAAAGAATTTATTTGTGACCCTTCTTGTTTGTTTCCATTATTTATAGTTGAAGGTGTTCCATTCTTATTTTTTTTAAATTTCAATTACAGTTTACATGCAATACTATATTAGATTCAGGTATATAACATAGTGATTTAACATTTATATAACTTTATAACTTATGAAGTGATTGCCCTGGTAAGTCTAGAACTCATCTGACACCATACATAGTGATTACACTATTATTGAACACTAGAGGCCCAGTGCACGAATTCGTGCACTGGTGGGGTCCAGCCGACCCACCCTGATGGGGACCATAGGGGGTGGGCTGGCTGGGGCGAGGGGCCGTGGCCAGTTTGCCGGCCGCCCCCACCCCCAATCGGAGTGGGGTGCCCGCTTGAGGGCAAGGGGCTGTGAGCAGCTTGCCGGCCAGCCCCACCCGATTGGGTGCCCGCTCGGGGGCGAGCCAAGGAGCTGAAGGAGTTCCAGTCATTCTGCTGTTCAGTCAATTTGCATATTACCCTTTTATTATATAGGATACTCCCTGTGCTGTACTTTAAATCCCTGTGATTATCTTTATAACTGGCAATTTGTATTTCTTAATCCCTTCTCCTTTTTCATCTATCTTCCAAAACCCTCCTATCAGACAACCATCTGTTTTGTTAGTTTATTTATATTGTGTGTTTTTTTATTTCACAATAAGTAAACTAATACGTTATTTGTCTTTCTCTGTCTGATTTAATAGCATAATACCCTCTAGGTCCATCCATGTTGTCGCAAATGGCAAATATTGGCAAATATCTTTGTCCATTAAGTAGGTTTGATGGATTCCTTGGCTGTGTAAAACTTTTTAGTTTCATGTAGTCCTGTTTGGGGTTTTTTTCCCCTTTTGTTTCCCTTGCCCAAGGAGACATATCCAAAAAAATATTGCTAAGAGCAATGTGCAAGAGTGTACTGCCAATGTTCTCTTTTAGGAATTTTATGGTTTTGGGCCTTACATTTAAGTCTTTGGTCCACTTTGAGTTTATTCTTGTATATGGTATAAGAAAGTGATCCAGTTTTATTATTTTGCATGTATCTGTCCATTTTCTCAACATCATTTATTGAAGAGACTGGCTTTACCACATTGCATATTCTTGTCTTCTTTTTCATAGATTTATTGATCATATAAGCATGGGTTTATTTTCTGCCTTCTCTATTCTACATTGACCTGTGGGTCATTTTTTGGATGCCTTTCCTTTCCTGTTTTGACTACTACAGACTTGTAGTAGTTTGGTATTTCTTTTGATACAATTGTAAATGGGATTGTTTTCTTAAAGTCTTTTTCTGATGGTTGGTTATTGGTTCATATAAATGCAACTGATTTCTAAATATTAATTTTGTGTCCTGCTATTTTACTGAATTCATTTATTAGTTCTAATAGGGTGTCTTTTTGTGTGTGGATTCTTTAGGGTTCTCTATAGTCAGTATCATGTCATCTGCAAATAATGAGTTTTACTTTTTCCTTTCAAATTCAAATCTTTTATTTTTTTATTTTTGTCTGATTGCTATGGCTAGAACTTCCAATATCTTGTTGAATAAAAGATATCCCTTTTCTTGTTCCTAGCTTTAAAGAAAAAGCTTTTAGCTTTCCACTGTTGAATATGATGTTAGCTGTGTGTTTGGCATTTATGGCCTTTATTACATTTAGTTATATTGTTTATCCCCACTTTCCTGAGAGTTTTCACCATAAATCTGTGTTGGATTTTGTCAAATGTTATTCTGCATCTATTGATGTGATTATATGATGTTTATCCTTCATTTTATTTATGTGATGTATCATGTTAACCGATTTGTGGATATTGATCCTGGCTGACATCCCAGGAATAAGTCCTACTTGATCACGGTATATGATCTTTTTAATATGTTGTTGAATTTGATTTGCTCATATTTTGTTGAGGATTTTTGCATCTATGTTCATCATGGATATTGTTCTAAAATTTTTTGTAGTGTGTGTGTGTGTGTGTGTGTGTGTGTGTGTGTGTGTGTGTGTGTTTTAATCTGTATAATGCTAGCTTTGTAAAATGAGCATGGTAGTTTTTCTTTCATTTCAATTTTTTGGAATAGTTTGAGAAGAATAGGTATTAATTCTTCTTTGAATGTTTGGTAAAATTCACCTGTGAAGCCATGTGGTCCAGGTCTTTTGTTTGTTGGGAGTTTTTTTATTTTATTACTGATTTTATTTTATTAAAGTTATCATTCTCTTCAGATTTTTGTTCTTCCTGATTCAGCTTTGAAAGATTGGTATGTTTCTAGAAATTTATAAATATTTCCAGGTTTGTCCTACATTGGGTGTGTAAATGTTTATAGGAGTTATATCCTTTTGTTAGCTTGATCCCTTTATCATTATGAAATGCCCTTCTTTGTCTGTTACAGCCCCTTTTTAAGGTCTATTTTGTCCCTTAAGTATTGCTACTCCTACCCCAGCTTCCTTTTTTTTTCATTTCTAGTTGCATAAAATATGTTTTTCCATCCTTTTACTTTCATTCTGTATGTTCCTTTTGATCTGAAGTGGGTCTCTCATAGGCAGTATATATACTCTGCCGGAAGTAGTAGGTGTTGTTCTGTTCTATTCTAATTTGATAAGAAAAAAATCTCCAGTATTTAATCCACCAAATTGAATATTTTGGAGGCTAAGAAATAAAACCAAGGTTGGGATATAAAATACTGACTTTTTAATCATATCTGTGATGTTTCAAATCCAAGTAAAACCAAATTACACAAGCCAACACAGGGTCGATGCTTACTTTTGTAAGAAAAGAAGAAAAAAAAAGCAGGGTCAGCATTCTTTTAAAAGGCCACTTTCCCCTTGAGATTCAACATACCAGGTTATTGTTTCATGCCGATTGGAAAAAAGGCTTTGAAACATGTCCAGTACTGAATGGAGTTCAAAGATAAAGGTAGGCTGGCACAGTGGATTTAGCTTTTGTTTAGATGCTATGTGCTTCCTTGGCAGGGACAATGATTTTGTGCACCTTTTGCCCATGTAATTGACTAGACACAGAATGATTGCTGTATTGTTTAGAACCCATGCTTCTCCAGCATTACCCATACCACAGAAACACAGATTGAAAAATGGTCCTTCTCTGAGCTTGATTCTTAAATCTTAGTTACAGTCCAACTTCTTTTCATAGATACCCACGTGTGTCTCTTTCATTCGTAAATTTGTCCATGGCCTTAGGAAGACATCTTTATTTTCCACATGGGAAGATGGAGAGATCTCAGGTTTATTGTATTCTAGGAAATGCAGTGTTCTTATATTGGAGATCACAGAGATGAATAGTGAAATGGAAACACAATTAACCAACTGTCATGCCATGGTAAAGTCATGAACAGTTTGCTGTGGGAACATAGGGTGGGGAAGTAGGCTGTATTCTGGGAGGATGCAGAATGGAAAAGGGAATGACTTCACAGAGTAGGTGACCTTTGAGTAAAACCTTAAAATATAAGAAAGTTAGCCAGTTAGAGATGTAGAAAGGTGAATCTCAAACAGAGAAAACAGCAAGAAGATACCAAAGCATAACAATATCTGTTGTGCTAAGGGAAATCTGAAGTGAATGATGAGGTTGGAATATCAGGAGCAAGTAAAGTCTGAGAAAGATATAATTGGTGATGAGCCTGGAGATAAAGACTGACGGGCCATGGAATTTAGACTTTATCCTATGGGAAGCAGAGGATCATGAGAGTGTTTTCATTTAGGATTAGCATGGCCCAATCAAAGTCTGATTCACAGCATGAGGGAAGGACCGAAGAGACCAAATCTAAATGGAGAGATATCACATAGGCTGAAGTAAGGTTCAGAAGAGTAAAGAAAAGAACCCGAAAGATGGATAGAGAGGTAAGATGACATGAAAGATGACACAGAAATGAAATGCTGGGTCCTGATGGATGATGATGTCAGACACTCAGCCTCTGTCACCATGTGTGCCCTCATTCTGTGAGCAAAGAGGAAGCTTCAGAGTGGCACCGCTGAGACTTAGCTGCCCATTTTCCTGGGTGAAAAGAGTTCAGGTGCCACAGACAAGAGAAAGAGCCAGGGTTTGCCCTTTAGACTTGCATTCACTCGATAAATGTTAGATATTATAGTACTTACATTTACTCTCACACCTACACCTTTGCCCACTGCTATCATTAGTAACTGGAAAATCCAGTGGGAGGAAGAGAACAATATACTAAGACCAGATTTCATTTCTGTGCAGTGTTTTTTAATTAAAAAGAGGAGTGAATAGCATTCATCCCGAAACAAAATATAATCCTGAAGACTTGAGCAATACCAGGTCTTGAGTTTTTCTGGGAATTACAGGATGGGTAGGCAAATGCATACCATAAATAACCATTCACCCATCATGTCATAATAAAGTCAGGGACAAATTGCTGTGGCGACACAGAAGGGGGGCAAAGTGAGGAAGACCTTTGCCACAAGATCGTCTAGAATGCTGGCCATTTCACCTGCCCTCATATAAGTCTTTGCCCAGAAATTGAAGAAGATGGCCATGGTAGGGCTTCTTCACTTCCTTCAGGCAAGGAGAGAATAACCCTGTCTGCAAGGAGTAATATAGTCCTTCCATTCTCCACGCTCACTCATAGAGCAAAGAACAGGGATGAGTCAGACTGTGCCTGGAGCCATAGTAGCAGTTAGCTTTCTGGAATCCTGCAACCTATTCATTAAAAGAAAAATGCTTTTCTTTGTTCTCTAAGCCTAACATGCAGCATTGTCAATACCCTCCTAGCTAGGGTGCTCTTGATGGCAGGAGTTGGCTGTATAAGCTCTAAGATTGTTTCCTTTTCTTTGAAAGATGAACATATTGGCTGGTTTAGTTCTGCCCTCAAAACTCTGGTTTTGTCAAAAAGCAGGGTCTCCACGTCCATTCCCCCCACTCCATCTTCCTACTGTGCTGTTTCAAACCCTTTCTTTTCATCGCAGGAGCTTGAGGGCTACACCGCACTAATTCCCTAATTGACTGGGCACTTTGGTTCTCCATCAGTGGTTCTCAAACTTTCCCTTACCAGAATGACCTGGAGGGCTGGTTGATCACTGACTTAACTTTCAGATACTGTGACTTAGTAGGTCTGGGTTGGGGCACAACTATTTGCTTTTCTGACTAGTTCCTGGGAGATTCTAATGGTGCTGGTCAGAGGACTACACTTTGAGAACCAAGCCCCAATAACCCTTCTTATCTCAGATTGTCTGAAATCATTTTTCCGACCCTCTAGCCTCCTCATGATACAAAATCATTATTATAAAATTCCAGATTGGGATCTAGTTCCTGTTTTGTTATTACATGGGACAGCCATTTCCACTCTCTGGGCCTGGTTTCTTCTTCATTAGAGTGAGACAGTTGGATTAAATGACAGCTAAAGGTTTTCAACCCTATGAGCTAATTAAAGAGGACTAAGGGATTAGTTTGTGGAAGTAATCTGAAGGCATAATTAATATTTTAGAAAACAATTGGATATCACAGTTCAATAAATTTGTATCTGAGGAGGTAGAACAAATGTGTCTATAGTACCATGCCTAATTGTATACTTTATAACAGAGATCAGATAACTTTTTCTGTGAAGGGCCAGATAGGCTTTGCATACTGTAAGGTTTCTGTCTCAAATATTCAATTCTGACGTTGTGTGAAAGCAACTACAGTCAGTATGTAAATGAATAAGGGAAGCTATGTTACAATAAAACTTTATTCATAGAATCAGATGACTGTCCAAATTTGGACTCTGGGTGGCAAGTTTGCCAAACCCTGCTTTATATTATTATTCAATTTACATAAATAATTTTACCTAAGTCCACCTTCTTGATTTAAAAGTTCTGAAACTGTGGCAGAAAGAAAACTAGTAATAATTATGCAATCTGGAGTAAATGTATCAATGTGTGAACTATTCAGTAATAAAATGTATAATTTACATAATAAAACATAATTTTCTGATACAGAGTAAGAATAAATTAGTTTTTTATTTGCTAGGGAAGTATGTGTTACTGCTTTTTTAAAATTCAGAAGCAATTCAAATATTACAATACTTATTAGTTGTTTATAGCTGAACTTTCAGTATAAAACTGCATACAAGCATTCCTATGGTAGAAGAGTTGGAAAATACGTCTTTGGCATTTAAGTGGGGATTGTTCTGACCACTCCAGCTGGGGTAAAGGTCAAGCTCTGAGAATGACCCCAGGGATCATGGCAAGAAGGATTACTCACCTTCAGTTGGAACCATTCTCTTGCCAAATTTGGATTCTAGTGCGATTGTGCTCTGTGAGCTGAGGTTTTATAATGGCTTTCTCATTGAATTAATGAAGTCACCTGTGACATTTTCATTATTAAAAATGATTTTCTTGACAGTTACCCTGTAATTTAAAGCCAAAGTGAACGTAGCCATTGTTCTGAACATGTTAGAGACTAAGAGGGGCCCATTTGGCATTTTCACATAATTGATGAGATGTGAAATTGCTTTATTTTACACTAAGCTGGAGGCTATTCGCTTATTCTTATTCATCCTTTTAGTCTGCACATTGGGAGAATCCTGACACTCTGATTGGGTCTCATTGTCTTTTGTATAGCAGCCAATTCCAAAAGAATCTATTTCCGTGTTCCTGGTACTCATGGATACAGCTATGTAGGGTCTTGAAGACTGATTCTTCTGTATTTGGGGGGAGAGGGGGGAGTAATATTGTGCCCACTGAGCTGACCACATCGTATCATGTCATAGGTATTATTGCTTTTCTTAGCTTCTGTTGATTAAAGAAAACCTTTAGGGAGTCATTTTAGACAATGGGTACATGAGAAAAATATATTAGTGAACTAAAAACAATGGTATATGAGCTATAAGCCATTACTCTATTGGAAGATTCCTAGGATCTAACCACTTCTTTGTTCAGACTAGCTGCATTCTGATTCAACTCAACTCTAGTTAAGCAATGAGTTGCTCTCTTTCCAGAAACACACATACATGAATATGTGTGTACATATGCATGTGTATATATATGTTATTATGTAAAATTTCCCAGGAGCCAAGAGATCAAGAAAGGGGCTGTCAACTCCAGCATTACATTATAAGTTTCTTAAGGGAATATACATAAGAAATTCATCTTGCTTGGTGATAAGATGACATAGATATTAGCTGCACCACTACAGAATGTTCTAAGGGTTTATATAGGACAGGGCAGGATAGATAGGGGTACTGGGGTGTGACTCACCCCAGAAAAGGGAAAAAACAGCTTCCATGCTTTCTCACGGTAAGGCAAAAGACTGTTGCAGGAACCAGCACCCCGTGGAGCACAGGGAGGGGTCAATCAGGCTGTCTCTGAGGGATTTAAGGGAAACAATCTGTATTCTGCCTGGGATCCAGGTGGCAGGTCCTGCTCAGACAGTGGTCACATCATGGAATGGTCTTTCTTCCACTAACGTATAAGTCTTTCATCCTGTAGTATTTTGGAACATTATGATTTCTTGTCTTTTTTATTTTAATTTATTGGAGTAACATTGATTAATAACATTACATAAATTTCAGGCTTACAACTTTATAACATATCGTCTGTATACTCTATTGTGTGCTCACCAACTGAAGTCTAGTCTCCTGTCACCATGTATTTAACTCCCTTTTCCCTCTTTGTCCTTTCCCTACCCCCTTCTCAGGTAATCAACATTCTGCTGTCCGTATCTATGAAGTTTGTTTGTTTGTTCCTTTGTGGCTTTTTGTTTTATATCCCATATATGACTGAAACTAAAGGCCTGGTACATGAAAATTCATGCACTGAAGAGGGCACCCTCAGCCTGGCCTTCCCCCTATCACAGTCTAAGAGCCCTCAGGGACAGGAGGCAACCTGGTGATCAGGGGTAGGTGACGCCCCATCATACCTCTGCTGCTGCCACTGCTGGCAGCGCAAGCCTTGGCTGGCCCTGGTTACCTGAGCCTCAGGCTGCCCTGGGCAGCCACCTTCTGAGGCTTTCCTGTACCTTGGGCCGGCCCTGGGTGTCTGGACAGCTGCCATCCAAGGTTTGCCTGCGCCTCAGGCCAGCCCTGGGCAGCTGTGGGGCTGAGGGGACTGGTGGACTCCAGAGGCAGGTACGCCAGTGGGCACCACCATCTTTGAGGGTGTGGCAGTTAATTAGCATATTCCCTCCTTATTGGCTGTCAGTGCCGCCATCTTTGAAGGCAGGGCAGTCAATTAGCATAGTCCTTCTTTATTGGCTTTGGTCGCCGCCATCTTTGGGACTGTGTGAGAGTCAAATAGCATATTCCCTCTTTATTAGGCTCTTGCTCTTTTCCATATGACTTATTTCACTTAGTATGATACTCTAAGATCGATCCATTTTGTCGCACATGGCAATGTTTTTTCTTTCTTATGTCTAAGTAGTATTTCATTGAATATATGTATCATTTTTTTCTTCATTCATCCCTCCATCAAAGGACACTGAAATTGCTTCCATATCGTGGCTTTTGTTAATAAAGCTGCAATTAACATCCTATCTAATAAAAGAGTAATATGCAAATTGACCATCACTACAAGACACAAGATAGCTGCCCCATGTGGTCAAAGATGGCTGCCCCCATGTGGACACAAGATGGCTGCCACAAGATGGCCTGCAGGGGAGGGCAGTTGTGGGCAATTAGGGGTGACCAGGCCAGCAGGGGAGGGCAGTTGGGTGGGACCAGGCCAGCAGGGGAAGGCAGTTGGGGGGTTACCAGGCCTGCAGGGGAAGGCAGTTGAGTGGGGACTAGGCCTGCAGCGGAGGACAGTTGGGGCAGGGACCCAGCCCCTCAGGGTAGGGCAGTTGGGGGGTACCGGGCCTGCAGGGGATGGCAGTTTTGGGGGGGCCCAGGCCTGCAGTGGAGGGTAGTTGGGGGGGACCAGACCTGCAGAGGAGGGCAGTTGGTGGGACCAGGCCTGCAGGGGAAGGCACTTGGGCGGGACCAGGACAGGGGAAGGAAGTTGGGGGGACCCAGGCCTGAAGGGAAGGGCAGTTGGGGGGGACCAGGCCTGCTGGGGAGGGCAGTTGTGGGTGATCAGGCCAGCAGGGAGGGCAGTTGGGGGAGACCAGGCCAACAGAGGAGGGCAGTTGGGGGGGACCAGGCCTGAAGGGGAGGGTAGTTGCAGGAGTCCAGGCCAGCAGGGGAGGGCAGTTGGGGGGGGACTAGGCCTGCAGCAGAAGACAGTTGGGGCGGGGACCCAGGCCCTCAGGTAAGGGCAGTTGGGGAGGACCAGGCCTGCAGGGAGGACAGTTGTGGGGGGGGCAGTCTTTCAGGGGAGGGCAGTTAGGGGTGACCACGCCAGCAGGGGAGGGCAATTAGGGGCTATCGGTCTGACCGGGGAGCAGTTAGGCATCAATCAGGCTGGCAGGGGAGTGGTTAGGGGGTGATCAGGCTAGCAGGCAAAAGCAGTTAGGGGCAATCAGGCAGAGGCAGGTGAGTGGTTGGAGTCAGCAGTCCTGGATTATGAGAGGGATGTCCAACTGCCTGTTTAAACAGGCATCCCTCAAGGGGTCCCAGATTGGAGAAGGTGCAGGCTGTGCTGAGGGACAACCAACACGCCCCCCCCCCCCCCCCCGTGCATGAATTTCATGCACCGGGCCTCTAGTAGGAATATATATATATATATATATATATATATATATATATATATATATATATATGGCAAATGTTTTCCATTTTTTCAGATCGATGCCAAGAAGAGAGATTGCTGGTTAATATGGTAGCAATATACTTAATTTTTTGAGGAACATCCATACTGTTTTCCATAGTGGCTACACCAATTTAAATCCCACCAGCATAGTGCATGGATTCCCTTTTTTCCTCATCCTCACCAACACTCATTTCTTGTCTTATTGATAATTATGTGTCCATCAGCCTGGCTTGCAGGGATCAGTGGACCACTCCGCTGCTGTAGCCTGGCCTTACCCACCAGTTCGTCAGGCCCCAGCCCACTGTCTGCATTAAAGTGGCAGGCTGCCAGGGAGGAGCCCAAGGCCAGGCTGGGTGCTGCGCTGCTCCTGCTTATCCTGGCACTACTGCACCCACATGCAGGGGGAGTGTCCACTGCAGGGCTCGCCAGCCGTCAGCTTGGCATCTGGCACCCGTCTGTCAGCTGAGTGGCACTCCCGCTATGGGGCAACTAGGGGGCAACTCCCGCATTGAGCATCTGCCCCCTGGTGGCCAGTGCATGTCCTAGCTACCTGCTGGTTACCTGGTTGCTTAGGCTTTTATATATGTAGACTAGGGGCCCGGTGCACGAAATTCGTGCACTGGGGAGGGGTCCCTCAGCCCAGCCTGCCCCCTCTCACATACTGGGAGCCCTCAGGGGATATGCTTCTGATGGCTTAGGTCCACTCCCAATGGGGAGCGGGCCTAAGCCACAGTCTGGCCTCCCTTTGCAGGAGGTGACCAGGTTGATCAAGGGAGAACGCCAGCCCCATCACCCCCCTGCTGTGGCACTGCCAGTCACTGCAGCCACCAAGGTATTTTCATCAACACAGACTCTAGTCCCTTCACCATGAAAAAAATGACAACTTTTTTTAGGCATTTTCAAGATGTATCTTTCATAGGATATGACATTTCTTTCTTTATTTTTATTTTATACAGGCTTTAGGCTTGGGAAGGGGGGCCCCCTGCCCCTTCGATGGCCAGCTGGGAGTGACCTGGGTGCCAAGGAGGTTCCCGGGACCCAGGTATGTATGCAAATTAACCTCCATCTTTGTTGGGTTAATTTGCATACTCACTCTGATTGGCTGTGGGAGTAGCCGAGGTTCAGTCAATTTACATGTTTCTCTATTATTAGGTAAGATAGCCATTCTGACAGGTGATATCTCATTGTGGGTTTGATTTGCATTTCCCTTATAATTAGTTAGGTTGAGCATCTTTTCATATATTTGTTGGCCATCTGTATGTCCTCCTTAGAAAATTGTCTCTTCAGTTCCTCTGCTCATTTTTTATTTTATTTCCCTTTTTGAAAATTTAAATTTAACAGAGTGACATTGGTTAATGAAAATATATAATAAAGAACTCATACATTACAACAACAAAATAAAACAATTATTTTTTAATCAGATGGTTTTATTTTATTGTTGAGATGTGTAAGTTCTTTATATATTTTGCGTATTAGCTACTTATTGGATTCTAATAGTCTTTAACCTTTTGCACTCGGATGTCAAGTGTGACCCGACACGGTTAGCATTAGAATAAAGGAAGAGAGAAAAAAGCAAGCGAGTGTAAAGGGTTAATATTCTATATTTATAATTGCATCTTCTGCAAAAAGTGACAGTTTTACTTCTTCATTTCCAATTTGGATGCCTTTTATTTCTTTCTCTGGCCTGATTGTTCTAGCTAGGACTTCCAGCAGTAGGATAAATAACAGTGACAAGAGTGTGCATCTTGTCTTGTTCCTGATCTAAGCAGAGGCCACCAGTCTATGTCTCTATCTTTCCCCCTCCCTCCCACCATTTCCAAAGAAAAATCAGTGGAAAAAATATCTTCAGGTGAGGATTCACATCAACAACAACAGTATAGATTAAGTCAATTTGGTCTAATATGTCATGTAAGATCAATATTTCCTTAATAACTGTCTGTTTGGGTGATCTATCCATTGCTGTCATTGGGATATTCAGATCCTCTACTATAATTGTGTTTTTTGTCACTTTCTCTCTTTAGTAATTTTTAAAAATATATTGTGGTACTCCCAAGTTGGGTGCAAATATATTGATGTTATGTTATCTAGATGAATTATCATCTTTATCATTATAAACTACCCATCTTTGTTTCTTGTTACTTTTTGGATCTTGAAATCTACTTTGTCTAAGTACCCCTACACCCACTTTTCTCTGGAGGCTATTTGCTTAAAGTATCTTCCATGACTTCACTTTGTTGAACCTATGCTTCTCTTTGGAGCTGAGTGTCCTGTTGGTGACATAATTAGGTCTTGGTTTTTTTTAATCTATCTTGCTACTCTGTGCCTTTTGATTGATGAACTTACATTTATATTTAGGATAATTGTTGATATATGAGGACTTACTATAGCTATTTTATCTTTTGTTTTGTTTTCTGGTTGCTCTGTATCTCCATCTATTTTCCTCTAGTGATTCTGTCTTCTATTGTAATTTGATGGTTTTCTCTCATTTTTCTGTGTGTTTTGGGCCTTAGCTCTGGAATTTTGTTTTGTTACCATTATGGTTGTGTAAAATTTCTTGTACATATAATAATCCTTTTTCTTCTAATTGCAGTGTATATTCATTCACCTGTACCTGCTCAGTCCTTTTCCTCCACCCATTTGATGATTTTGTCACAAATTATCCCTTTTTATGTTGTACATTCATTATCAAATTACTGTAGTTACAGCATTTTTAATGCTCTTTCCCACTTAACCTTTATGTTGTAATAGTTTAGTAATTTATTTTGAAGTAGATTTGCAGTTTCCTGCTTCTGTGTGTCTGTTAATCATCTTACTCAGAGTTTCCTATAATTTTGTCTTTGGTTTCTAATAAGAGAGCTCCTCTCAACATATCTTGTAATGGAGTTTTTGTGGTGGCAAATTCTTTTAACTTTTGTCTGGGAAAGCCTTCATTTCTTGTATATCGTTGAGTTTCTATGTGACTGCAATCTTGAGTTCTCTGTTATTTAAACCACAGTAGCTCATGACTCTGAACTTGGTTTCTAGACACTTTTTATTTTCTTACATTACTCCAATATAACCTTGGTTGTTCTCCATATTTGATGGATTGTTTCACTGTCGGTGCATTTTGAGGTAGTGCTCTCTTTTCTTGTGTAAATACTGGTTTGCTCAATAATTCAGCAGGTTGGTAAGGAGAGCGTTTTATTTGTTTTTTAGTAGGTGTTATTATAGCACACTTTTTTGTGCTGCTTGGATCTTGGTGTAGCGGCATTGCTTTGGTTAAGAAGAGTGCCTCATATTCACCTTGATGGTTGGTGTGCTGTCTGTAACCAGCTCAACTCAGTTATGGGGCACCACCATTGTGGTGGGGGAATGTGGCACGTGGTGGAAAACCGATTTGCTAGCTCCCAGAGCTACCTTCTTTTGCAGCTGTTTTTGGCTTTGCCAAGGCCTTTGGGGAAGAGGCAGGTTCATGATCTAGTGGTTCTACCCCCTTTGGGTTATGGCTTTTGACTCCACCGTTTTGTTTAAAGCTTCCCAGCCACATCTATAATGGGGTGGACAGTAAGGGAGATAGAAACTGCTTCTGCCCCTTTTACACTCCAGACCATATAGTGTGAGGATGGTAGCCAACTGCTCTCCCACTACCGCACTCAATGAAGCCATGGTGGACAACATCGCTGCCCCCATCTATTCCAATTCACCCACCTTCAGATGCCCTGAGGCATAGGTCTTTCAGGTGTGTTTGTGTTAAAGTTATCCAAATTGTAAATTTAAGGGAAGAAACAATGGAGTCTCTCACTCTGCGGTGATGCTGATGTCATTCCCTATTTCTTACCATCTCTTATATAATAGAGCCGGTGCATAGGATTTGAGAGAAAGCATTTTCATCCTGTTAAGTTATTATATATGTAGCTAGTACATATCCTTTTCATTCTCCATAAAGAGTGTAAAGCATTTCAAGATTGCCACTCTAGTTGACTGTAAGCTTATATCAGTAAGTCCTGTCTTATTCAACATTGTTATTGATGAAGTAAATGAAGACCCTGAGGGAAAGTCCATCAAGTTTACAGATATCACTAAGCTGTGAAGAAGGACAAAATATGGTGGATGACAGAAACAGCATTTAGAAATCATTGTGACAGGCAGCAGAGATGAAATGGATCTAACAAGGTGAAATACAATATGGATAAACATCAAGTTTTACACTTTCTGCCTCCAAACAACCAACTGTGCAAGATGGAATAAGGCTTAATGGGGTTTTAGTCTTCATTAAGCTCAATATAAGTCAACACTATGACAAGCCAGAGTAAGTAAGAAAGTATAGCACTTAAAATAAGATGATCATGAATCCCACTGCACTCTGTGTTGGTCAGACCATTACTGATGAATTTTATTTAGTTCTCTAATTGAGCTACGTTTTTTGAGAAATGGAGATATAAGTTTCTACTCTACATAATTATTAGGATTAAATGTGATAATGCATAGAAAAGACAGCACAATGTGTGCTACAAAATAAGTGTTGAAATTATGGTAGATTAGTAATATTATTGGAAATACTCAAAATTGTTGAAGAAGGCAACTACAATAGATTTCAAAATTTTGGGGACTGGTCAAAACATTGGAGATCTTTAATGCAGAGATGAGATGATTCACTGGATGCATAAATACTTTCTTTTAAAAACAGAAGATTTGAAATGTAACGGATGGGTTTGGTAGTTCTGTGATTACCAAGGCTATGAACAAGGATCAATGATTAGAGGCAACAAAAAGTCCAATTTTTATCATTTGGACATGTACAGAGAAATATATTTTAAATGACTTCCATAACAGTGAGTTCCTGGAGAGGTTCAAGCACAAAGGCTTGATGACTTTTGAATATTTTTGCCTTAGAAAGGATTAAAGTATAGTTCAGAGGTTTCATTATGTGTCCTTTAAGGTACCCTTGGCCCTGAGATTCTATGGTTTTATAAATACCCAGCAAAGCAGTTATAATCATAAATGGTTGATCACAGGTCTCACCTTACATTTTCAGCTTCCTTGTATGAGGTGAAAAATTACTATGAACAACAGACATAAAAGAAATATGCTGAAAATTGTTCAGTCTTAAAGTTTGAACGCTGTTGACTCTCAGTTAGTTAAAAGTATCATTATAGAGTACCTTTATAATTTCAGAGCTATTACTGCAGAAATTTTACTGTGTTAATAATTTGGGGACCTAACTGCTTCAAGATAGCACCCGATTATAGCCCCCAGCAATAACCTAAAGACTGTCTTGTAGAAGCAGGTTGTTATGAAACCAGAAGACCTGGAGGTGCTGCTTAGAGAATCACTACCTCTGTGATACTGAATGACATTTAGCCCTTCTGGGCCTCAGTTGCTTTCCCTGTAAAAGGGTATGGTCAGACTTCCTCCCAGAGTTGAGGTAGAGATAAAATTAGATGAATGCATTTGAATGTGCTAGTCCGTATCATTATGAACTGGGAAAAGTAAAATATCATGATTTTGAACTCGAATTCTTGCTCATATGTGCATTCTTACCTGTTTATTTTTTGAAACTCTTTTTCCCCCCATAAATGTTCCTTAGAAAGGGTACTTCTAGAAATAGGATTTCTAAAGAACACTTAGAAAAAAGTTTCCAAAAATATACTGACCTTTTTTAAAAGTTACAAATGTCTCCATTTTCACTTGGGCCGCTTTACAGGCAAGGTCAGGGAAAGAAAAGGGCATGTGTATGGGAGACACACCTGTGCATCTCTTTTGAAAAATCAGGAGGTGGCCGGGGGCATACTGTGACTGTAAGAAATGTTTCCTATGAGCTCTCTAAAGCCTGAGGTTTGATTTTCACAGCGCAGCCCTCATGATGAAACCTCCTTAACCTCATTTCTAAACAGGACGGGAAGATATTCTGCCGACGGACAGCTTGTGATTGCCAGAATCCAAGCGTTGATCTTTTCTGTTGCCCGGAGTGTGACACCAGGGTCACGAGTCAATGTTTAGATCAAAATGGACACAAGCTCTATCGAAGTGGAGACAACTGGACTCACAGCTGCCAGCAGTGCCGGTGCCTGGTATGTCTGCTTCCTTCTGAGGGGGTTAGCCTGTTGCTCTTGAGGGTGGCCCATGGGCTTTAGTTTCCTGCTGTTTGTAATCCTGTGCAGGGAATGTGGGTTCTGTTGCTAAGGAGTACGTGCTTTGCCTGAAGACACTCAGATTCCACTATTTAAAACACTGTGTGAGACAAAAAGAACATAATTATGGGACACATTTGCCCCAAGTTATTACGTTAGCTCACAACTGCTACTTTTTAGCAAATCCATATAATGAAAAATCCCTTTTTGATAAAAAGTTTCAAAACCTTGACATACCGTTCTTATAGAGCCAAATCTTTCATTTCTTGGGACATACTCATGAAAAGTTCCAAAATGGGAGAGAACATAAATGTCAGGGATTGAGTCATGAAGCCGAGAATTGAATCCTGGTTCTCCCGTGTGCTAGCTCTGTGTGATTAACGTGGGCAAGTGTTAGCATTTCACTAATAAATTCTTACAATTGTAAATGTACACAAATGGATGAACATTACGTATTTGGTAGGGTTGTTATGAATATTAGAGATATAGGTAAAGGGGAAATACAATATTTGGCACAGAAATGGTACCTACTGCACAATAATTCCTATTGTTCATATGTCCTAGATTGAAAAATGTGTTTCAGATGCTAAACCTTCATGTAGAAAAAATGCTAATTTGTATTTTAATATAGGGATAATAATGGTATAATCAGATTTGAGATATTCCAGAGAAAATGCTTAATTTCTATTTTTAAATTATACTATAAACAAAGAGTTCCAAGAATATAAAGACTGTTAGGATACTTTATTATCTAAATAATGGTGTTTCCTCTGTGAGGAGTCATACATAACCATTGGAGCTAAGTCATAACTAAGTCAACTTGTAATGGAAATTATTAGCTACGTTTCATAGTTAATTATTTGATTCACTATATGGATACTATGTGGAAAAAAGTATTGGAAGAAATTATGCTTCAAATTTATATCGGATTGTCTAAAATCTCCTGGTTAATGTACAGATAAGTTTAATATAAAACATCCTTCTTAATCATTCCTACTACTGAAGAGTATAACTGAGCTAAATTCAAACCATAGCCATTTTTTCACACTTCCATCCAGGGACAAACCCAACACAACCAGAGAACAAGCTTGCAAATCAGTCTAGAAAATTCCATTTCCTTTTTAAGGTGCCAATCATCAGACATTCAGAAGAATTGGTATTAGTCTCCTCTTCCATCCCTAGCCCTAAGTTTACTATTTTATGGGGAAAATTGAAGCAATTGAACAAATAATTACTGAAGAATAATGTAGGTCATATTGAAGAAATATTCATTGAAGAGTTTGCCTGTGCCAGACTCTGGATGGTAAGCATGGTGCATCATGAAGCTGACCAAAGGCAATAGCCTTGTGAAGCTGACCAAATCATTAGACATGAGTGCCGTGATAACAGAAGAAGCAGGTACCTAGAGAAACGGTTCTAGTGTGGGCCAGTGGAGCCCCAGTGACCAGGTTCTCAGACGTGTGAACACTCCCTTTGGAGTGTAATGTAGGAGGTCCACTGGTTACATGGCACATTTAAAAGCATTGTGAAATGGTTCTTCTGAATTTGCCCAACCTTAACTCTAAATTGGATACTAGAAACTCAGTGTATAACATGGTTGCAATATTACAGTGCTTCGGATTTCCCTTTGACCTCCAAAGAAAGGAATTTCGCTTTGCACACTAGCCAGTACCTTACCATCAATTCATTCATTTGATTGGCATTTATTGACCAAAACTAAGCCCACAACCTGAAAGCTCAAAACTTACTGTGGAGTTGTATTGATAATGATGATAACTAGTATGATACAAAATAATTATAGGCTGCCATGGACACAGTCCTCGGACCTAACTCTTTCTGGGGCTACAGTACAGATGGTCATCAAAAGTACCCTGGAAGAGGCACATTGAACCCACAATGGTGCTAAAGTGGGAACATTCAGTGGGAACAATGATGAGAATCATTGTGCCTCTTCCCCTCTCTTATGCAACAGAATTGTGCATAAGAACAATGATGAAGCATTTTTGGCTTTCTCTCTACAGGAAGGGGAGGTAGATTGCTGGCCACTCCCGTGCCCCACTTTGAGCTGTGAGTACTCAGCCACCTTGGAAGGGGATTGTTGTCCCCGCTGTGTCAGTGACCCCTGCCTGGCTGATAGCATCACCTACGACATCAGGAAAACTTGCCTGGATAGCTCTGGGGTTTCAAGGCTTAGCGGCTCAGTATGGACAATGGCTGGATCTCCCTGCACAACCTGCAAGTGCAAGGTAACTGGATGTCCTGGGATAACCATGCCTCACACAATTGCCAGAGAACACTCACAGGCGGTCGACTCCTGAGGTTTCTGAATGCACAGGTGCCAAGGGCCATGGTGAAAACAGAGGTAGCATTTACTTCTCACAAGAGGTCTTATGTCTGAATGGATCATAGCTGCACTGTATATAAAGGCAAATTCCAAATGAACATGGAATAGAATAGTCCTCTCCTGTGCCTTGAAATTACAAAATTTTAACAATTGACACTAGTCCCAATGATGGCTGACTTAAGCTATTTTGACCTATATATTAAAAAGAAAGAACGGAACAAAATAAGACATTTCATCCTGGAAAATATTACCAGCTCTTTCATGAAACTGTCACAGTTAGGAAAAAAGCGCTCTGTGAAGTTGTTTGCTTTGTTTAATTATCACGGTGCTTAATGCTAGGACGTGACCCTCTGCTGCAGGATTTAATTGTTTTTCTCTCTTTTTGGGAGGAGTTCCCAAGAGGTATCCTCCTATGCCTTTAAAATTAAACACTGATTCCTTCCTCCCTTCAAAGCTCTTGAAAAGCTGTGACCTGAGCTGACTTGAAGGAGAGGGTGAGGCAGTGTCAAACTGGTGCCAAAACATCTGTTTAAGATTCCCATGATTAAGCCTATTAACGATACTAGTCTATTTGGTTTGATCAAGCCCTGCCTCGGCACCAGTGGGAGGTTCCTAGCTGGTATTTTTTATGGTCTTACCAATGTGGATTTTTTCCCCTCTTTTCCAGAAAATATCACCTTGAGATACAGCCCTATCAAACTTTATGTAGCCAAAGGGCCACCTTTCCATGTGTACCTGCAGCCCAGCAAACAAAATGACAGGAGACTTATTATTTATTATTATTTCTATGAGATTAGGTCTGAGATTTACTTACAGGGGTTGCAAAGGTATATTTACATTAATATATGTAATTGATTTTAAGGAATTTTTTATTATTTATGCCTTTCATCGTCACCATGAGAGACTGTATATTTTTTCCTAATATGCCAACCTTTCTGGAACCCTTCAGGTACTTTTGGATAGCATTGTTAATGGTAAATTATTATCTTTTAGAAAATTGTTTTTGCAAACAATCTCATTTGGAGTAAGTCCAGTGAATAATTTGGAAATAAGGGGGAAAGTCCCAAATATGCTTTGAGCTCAGACATTCTTCCTTCCTGCTCTTTCCATAGTAATTTCTCCAAAGCATTCATGGAGTTTGTCTCAAAAGTAGATGCTTATTTTGAATACAAAAGTACATCCTGCTAATTTATTTATACCCTGTGTCTCAACTGGCTAACGCTTGTGTCTTATGCACAGAATGGAAGTGTCTGCTGTTCGGTGGATTTGGAGTGTCTCCATAATAACTGAGGTATTTAAAGTGGACTCATCATCATGGGAGAAAAATGGACAAATGCCCATCCAACATGATGAAGAACGGGAGTTGGTGTGATTTTTACCGCAGAGAGTTACCAAAGGCTCCATCTAAGGAAGGTGTTTGGGGGTTGCCTCTTGGACCTGCCACTTTGCTCATTCTTGCTAACTAGTCTAGGTGACCTACAGTGCAGTGCATTTCAGTCCATGGTTGTTAAAGAAGTTGCCCGTGTTGTAAATCAGGTTTCCCTAATCAGATCATTTGCAAATACATTTAAATGATCCCATGGTAAATGTTGATGTATTTTTTTGTTGTTGGTTTATTTTGTGTACTAACATAATAGAGACTCTGCTCCATTTATTTATTTTTTCTTAATTTTTGGAACAAATTCTACAAATAAAGTTGCCTGTGGTGATTTTGTCCCATCCACTTGGTATTGAGATCCCTGTGAAATGTATTGATAAATATGCATGTAGAGTCTAATTGCATCCTACTAATATTTCAAACTATTGAACACACTTAGATGCCCAGTCATTCAGCTAAAACAAGCTGAAAGCAATTATGATAAAGAGAGGAGAAAGACCACACATAATTAAATAATTATTATAAAAAGAACTTTCTACTCCCTCTACCAGACAAAGTAAAACAACATCTTAAGCCACAGTTTAGAAACAGCAATGCATCTTTTTGGCATTGAAAGAGAAAGTATGTGTGCATCAGTTTTATATAATATTTGATAACTTATGAGGGACTTTCATGATGAAAAACAGGAGTTGGTGAATGCTACTATTTCTCCATTACAGAAAAGTAAATTACTATTTCCTGGTCAACCAGTTTGTTCAGCTCTAGTTGATTATTTGCACCTTGGGACTGGTAACCAGGTTACCTAATGTCTGCCTAGTGCTACTGTTCACTAACTTACACAACCTCTACATGGTAGAAGATGACACTTTTAAGAAAAACTATTTAGGAGCCTGACAGTAGAATCATGGCAGAGGGAGAATATTGTGTTTTTTCTCCTCTTAAATTTACAGGTTGGATAATATGACTCACTCAACACACAAACACACCTGGAAGATCTATGCATTAGGACATCTGAAGGTGGACATACTAGTATTGGAGTGGGTAGGGGCGGGAGGACAAAGTGAAAGACAAAGAAGGTGGTTGCAGATGCTGTTGAGCACCTACCATGGCTCCAGTGAGTGCAGAAGAGGAGTCGGGCTGCAGTACAACCTGGAGTGTAAGAGAGACAGAAGCTGTTTCACCTCCCTTCCTACATCTCCTTCATGACAAAAGTGGCTAGAAAGCTGTAAACAAAACAGCAGAACTGAAAGCCATAAATGGAAGGGGGTGGGGCCATGACATTATGAACTTGCCTCCTCTCCTCCACATGTCCTTGCATAGACCTATAAAGCCAAAAACACTGCAGAAAAAGGAGGGAGCTCTGAGAGCTCACAAAACCAGTTCTCCACCACAGTGATGGTGGCCTGTAAAGGAGGCAGGCTGGTCTCAGTGGAAACACCCACCGCACCAATGGGTATGGCATTTGCTGTGATGCCACTCCACACGAGATCTCAGAGGCGCAAATTAGTGAATGAAGGAGAAAACAAAAACTTGGGCTGTAACAGAATCTACTGGGAAAAAAAGGAAATACCTTTCATCCTGATGAATTATTGAGAGTAAAAATATTTAAACAAGAAAAGAGAGCACTACCTCAAATGCACAAACAGAGAAACATCCATCAAATGCTTTAAACTACCAAGATAACTTGGAAGCACAGACAGAAAATGAAAAGTCTTCAGAAACCAAATTCAGACTCATGGAAAATGTGATTCAAGTCACAGAATTCAAGGCTGCAGTTATGAAGTATCTCAAGGATATACAAGAAACACAGAAGGGCAGAGCAATGAGCTCAGGAACAAAAGGAGTGCATTACCAAATATATTGAAAAAATAGAAAGGAAACAACAAAGATGCTGGAACTGAAGAATTCAATAAGCAAGATGAGGAATTCAGTCCAAATGAAAAAGAGAATTAGTGAACTCAAAGATAGAAACCAAACATGAACCAGGAGCCCCCTAACGGTAACCAGTTTGGTTCAGTGGATAGAGTGTCAGCCTGTGGACTGAAAGGTTCCAGGTTCGATTCCGGTCAAGGGCATGTACCTTGGTTGTGGGCACATCCCCAGTAGGAGGTGTACAGGAGGCAGCTGATTGGTGTTTCTCTCTCATCAATGTTTCTAACTCTCTATCCTTCTCCCTTCCTCTCTGTAAAAAATCAATAAAATATATTTTTTTAAAATAAAAGAATGAACCAGGAGGAAGAGGAGAATAAGCTAAGAGTGAAAGAAAGAAAGAAAGAAAGAAAGAAAGAAAGAAAGAAAGAAAGAAAGAAAGAAGAAAGAAAGAAAGAAAGAAAGAAAGAAAGAAAGAAAGAAAGAAGAGAAGAGAAAGAAGAGAAGAGAAGAGAAGAGAAGAGAAGAGAAGAGAAGAGAAGAGAAGAGACCAGCCTCTACAGGAACTATGTGACTACAGTAGAAAGATCCACTAGATAAACGAAAGGAAAAGAAAAGGGAAAGGGAACAGAGAAGCTGTTCAAGTGAAATTAATGAAAACTTCCCAAGCCTGGGGAAGAACCAGAGTTGAGAATAGAGGAAGCTAATACAACACCTAATCATATCAGTGTAAAAAGACCTTCTTGTATTCAAACTAAAATATTAATGACAAAGAATTCTCAGGGCAAAGATAGAAAAAAAAACACACAAAACTATAACCATCAAAAGAAACCCTGTTAGATTACCATCAGGTTTCTCAGGAGAAATTTTACAACATAGGAGAGAATTGAAGGAAATATTCAAAATATTTAGATAGGAAGCATAAGCCAAGAATAATATATATCCAGAAAAGTTACCCTTTACATATGAAGGAGAAATAAATGGTTTCCCAGACAAACAAAAGCTGAAAGAATTTGCCACCATGACACCTCCATTGCAAGTAATGTTGAAAGGAGCTCTTTTACCATAAACAGAAACTAAATTATACAAAACTGAGTAAGTTGATGAATAGAAGACAGAAGTAGGAAAATGCACAGCTATTTTAGAAGAGATTATTGAACAACTAGTGACCCGGTGCACAGATTCGTGCACATTGAAAGGAAATTAATTAGAAGGTGGCCAGCAGGGTGGGACTGGGCGAGTCAGGCCAGACACACCCTGGAGTCAACTTCCCAAGGTACCTCCCTGGCATCTGTGGAGTGAGTGGGGCAGGGTCTCTCCAGCAGGTGCGGGGGGAGGGTGGTCACCTCAGGCTGACCTGCGGGAATCAGGCTGAAACCAGCTCTCTGACATCCCCTGATGGGTCCCGGATTGCAAGAGGGCACTCTGCAAAGTTGCTGTTGTACTGGGTGTGGAACACAAATGCAAGTGTGCAGTAAACCAGATTTGGGGCCGACAGTGCCCCAGGAACAACATAACTCATGGCCGAAGGTGAAATCGCGCCACCCCGCGAGGAATCGGGCTCCTTCCTCTCTGGTTTCAGGGTGCGTCACCCGAGAACTGCCACTGCCAAGTCACTGCAGCTTGGCAGCTCCTGCGTTGAGCATCTGCCCCCTGGTGGTCAGTGTGCGTAATAGTGACTGGTCGGAAGGTTGGACAGTTAGCATATTAGCCTTTTATATATATAGATTATAACATAAAATTTAAGGTAGAGAAAAGGAATTAAAATAATTATAAGTATTGCATAAAAAATCATACAAATAGATGTGGAGAGGATGGAATGGGTACAAGTGAATGGAGATAAGAGGCAATCGGAAGAAAAAGGACAGTTATATGTGTGAGACATTTTATGTAAACCTAATGGTAACCACAGAACAAAAAATAAGAGCTGAGAAGCAAAACATGAAAAAAAGAGGAAAAGAAGAAAGAGTCACAGAAAACTGCCAAACTAAAATAGCACACAGAATCACAAGGGCAGGGAAAAACCAGTGGAGATACACAGCACAGCAACCAGAAAATCAAAGATAAAATGACTGTAGTAAGTCCTCATATATCAATTATCATGCTAAGTGGACAGAACTCGCCAATCAAAAGACACAGAATAGTGGGCTGGATTAAAAAAATAAGACACAACTATATAAACCTGTAGGAGACTCGTCTCAGCTCCAAAGAGAAACATTTGCTTAAAAATGATACTTCAAGCAAATGCCTCCAAAGAAGAGTGGGTGTAACAGTACTTACATCTGACAAAATACATTTCAAGCTAAGAAAGATAATAAGAGACAAAGATTGGCATTTTATAATGATAATGGAACAAATCATCAACTTCATACCAGTATATATGCACCCACTTGGGAGCATCACAATGTATAAAGCAATTACTAACAGACTTAAAAGGAGAAACTGACAAAAATACAACTATATTAGGAGTCTGAATACCTCATTGACAGCAATGGATAGATCATCCAAACAGGAAAATCAATGAGGCAATATTAGCTTTAAATGATGCATTAGACAAAAATTGACTTAATTGATATTGTAAGAACTTTCTACCCAAAGCAAGAGAATACACATCCTTTTCACTGCATATGAACAATCTCAAGAAGAGAACATATGTTGGGCACAAACTAGTATCAATAAATAAAAGAAGATTGAAATCACACCAAGCATATTTTCTGATCATAATGGTATAACACTAGAAATTAACTATAAGAATAATGCTGGAAAACCACAAATATGTGGAGATGAAACAACATGCTACTGAACAACTATTGGGTCAAAGAAAAAAAAAGAGATCTAAAAATACATAAAGACACAGGAAAATGAGTGTCTGACATGCCAATATTTTGGGGATGCTGCAAAGATAATACTAAGAGAGAAGTTTATGGCATTAAAGGCCTACCTCCATATATATAATGGGATATTACTTAACCATAAGAAAGAATGAGATACATCCATTTGTACAAGAAGGGTGGATCTAGAGAATATTGTGCTAAGTAAAATAAGTCAGACACAAAGGATAAGAACCATATGGTTTCACTCATATGTGGGATATAAAACAGAAAGCATAAGGGTGATTACCAGAGGGGAAGAGGGTTGGGAGGAGGATGAAGAAAACAAAGGGGGTCAAATATATGCTGATAGAAGGAGACTAGACTCTGGGTGGTGATCACACAATACAATATTCAGATGATGTATTATAGAACTGTACACTTAAAACGTACATAATTGTTATTAATGTCATCACAATTAATATAATTTTAAAATGTTCTTAAAGATCAGAGGTTGGCAGCAGGAATAAGCAGGTGGAACATAGAGGATTTTTAGGGCTGTGAATACACTCTGATACTATAATGATGGGAATATATCATTAAATATTTGTCCAAAACCATAGCAAACACAACACAAAGAGTGAACTATAATCTAAACTATGGACTTTGAATGTTCACAATGTATCAATGTGGGTTCATAAATTATAACAAATGTACAGGCTTGTGGGGTATGTTGATAATGAGGGAGGCTATGCATGTGTGAGGAATGGTGGTATATGAGAACTCTATACCTTCCTTTCAATTTTGCAATGCTCCTAAAACTGCTCTAAAAAATAAATAGTCCTAAAATAAAGTTATCCAGCTTCCTGTGAGAACTCCTATCAGCAAAACATATGTGAGTAATTAAATTCACCACATTTAAAAAAAACACAAAACAGGAAGACCTAACTTAAGAAACAAAAAAAAATCTCAAATAACCTAACTTCGTTCCTTAAAGACCAAGAAAAAGAGGAAGAAACAAAGCCCAATCGGTAGAAAGATGTAAATACAATCAGAGTAGAAAATAAAATGAAATAGAGTACAAAAAAATAATAGAAAAATGAATGAGACAACTGTTTCTTTGAAAAGATAAATAAAATTGACAAAACTCTGGTCAGACTTACTAAAGGATAGGAGAAAAGATGCAAATAAATAAAACCAGAAATGGAAGAGAAGTTACAGTAACACTACGGAGATACAAAGGATTATTAAAGAATAATCTGAAAGCCTATATGCCACCAAATTTGATAATGGAAAAAGTCATAGAAATACTATATAACCTTCCTATATTGAATGATGAAAAATTGAATAACCTAAATAGATCACTAGTAAGGAAATTGAAATGAAAGTCTAGGGCAAGATGGCTTCACTGGTCAATTTTACCAAACATTCAAAGAACATTAATGGTTATTTGTCCCAAACTCTTTCCAAACACTGAAGAGTGGGGAATATTTCCTAACACATTTCAGGACGTCAACAATACCTTGATACCAAAACCAGGCAAGGACAACACAAAAGTAGAAAATTCAGGCCAGTATCTGATGAACAGAGATACAAAAATCCTAAACAAAACATTCACAAATCAAATAAGCAATGCATTAAAAGGATCATACATCATGATCAAGTAAGTTCATTCCAGGGATGCAAAGATGGCAAAGCACACAAATAGATGTGAAATACCACATTAACAAAATAAAAGTAAAAACTGTATGATCACATGAATATATGCAGAGAAAAGCATTTGACAAAATACAACACCCCTGTATGATTAACACTCAGTGAAGTGGTCATAGAAAGAAAGTACCTCAATCTATAAAGACCATATACGACAAACCCTTACCTAATATCATACTCAATGGTAAAAAACTGAAAAGTTTTCTCCTCAGATCCGTAACAAGACATGTATGCCTGCTCTTGCCACTGTTATTTATAATAGTACTGGAAATCCTAGCTAGAACAATCAAGCCCAATCCTATATAATAAAAGGCTAATATGCAAATAGACCGAACAGGGGAACAACTGGAACTGAACAACCGGTCACTATGATGTGCGCTGACCACCAGGGGGCGTGTGCAGAACATGGCGGGCATCAGCTGCAGCCGGATGGTGGAGCAGGTGAGCAGGGGCTTTAGACCAAGGCAGGGTGCCAGTTGCTGTCATTGGGCGAGCCTCTGGTGGTTACTGAAAATTCTTTGCTCCCGCGTGCCATGGTCCCGCCCAGTGCTCCCACCCACTGTCAGCGCTGGCTCTGCTCGCACCTGCAGCCAGTGCTGGAGCTGCGGTTTGCTCCTGCTGCCAGCGCCTGGCGCTAGTCCCAATCACTCGGCGCCATCAGAGGGTGCGAGCAGCAGCTGCCGGCCCCAACCTCCCCTAAGGGCTTCTCCATTTCCCCCTGCTCCTGAGGGGCAATCAGGGCAGCAGTCACTGCTCGCATCCACTACTGGTGCTGGCCCCAATTGTTCCGCACCATTAGCACATGGGAGGAGCGACAGCAGCAGGAGCAGGGCTGCTGGCAGAGGGGACCAGGGACCGCAGCAGGAGGGGCTGGGCAGGGGTGCAGAGGATGGGCTGAGACCCACCCCTATGCTCACTGCAGCCTTGCTGCCCACAGTTCCTTTCAAGGTGCACAAATTCATGCACTGGGCCCCTAGTAAAAAAATAAAAGGCATTCAAATTGGAAATGAAGAAGTAAAACTGTTATTTTTATAGATTTTATGATTCTTTATATATTAAAAAACCCTAAAGACTCCACCAAAAGACTACTGGAATCCATAAACAATACAATAAAGTTGCAGGACACAAAATCAATCTACAAAAAAAAAAACTTACGTTTTTATATAAGAACAATGAAATATCAGAAAAGAAAACAAAACAATCCCATTTGCAATTACAACAAAAAGAATAAAATACCTGGGAATTAACAAAGGAGGTAATGGACCTGTACACTGAAAACTATAAGACATCATTGAAAGAAACTAAAGACACAAAGAAATGGAAAGATAATCTGTGTTCATGGACTGGAAGAATTAACATTAGATGCCCATATTACCTAATGTAACATACAGATTTTTTTTTAAAATATATTTTATTGATTTTTTACAGAGAGGAAGAGAGAGGGATAGAGAGTTAGAAACATCGATGAGAGAGAGACATCGATCAGCTGCCTCCTGCACACCCCCTACTGGGGATGTGCCCGCAACCAAGGTACATGCCCTTGACCGGAATCGAACCTGGGACCCTTGAGTCCGCAGGCCGACGCTCTATCCACTGAGCCAAACCGGTTTCGGCAATAACATACAGATTTAATGTAACCCCCAACAAGATCCTAATGGCATTTTTAATAGAAGTAGAACAACAACAACAACAAAAACTCAAAATGTATGCAACAACAAGACCTGGAAGAGTCTACACAAGCTTAAGAAAAAAGAACAAGTCCAGAGATATCACACTCACTGACTTCAAACTATGCTACAAAGATGCAATAATCAAAACATTCGAGTTTGGGCAGAAAACCAGACACAGACCTATGGAACAGAACTGAAAGCTCAGAAATAAACCCACACATATATGGGTAACTAATTTTTGACAAAGGAGCCAAAGACATACAATGGATAAAGTAAAAGTCTTCAATAAATGCTGTTTAGAAAATTGAAATGCATCAAATGCTATTTGACACCATACACAAAAAACTCACATAAAATGGATTAAAGATTTTAATGTAAGATATAAAACAATAAAATACATAGAAAAAAACAGGTACTACACTTATAGACCTTGGTCTCAAGGAGTTTTTGTGAACTAGCCCCAAAGGCAAGCAAAGTAACATAAAAAAATTAACAAATGGGACTCGATTAAACTTAAAAGCTTCTGCACTGAAAAAGAACCATGGTCAACCAACCAAATAGGAGAAGATATTTGCACACAATACTTCCAATAAGGGGCTAATATCCAATATATGTATATGTTTATACTACACTGCAGAGCCATGCTGGTATTTTACAAGGACAATTGTAAGACTCAGTATTTTCTTCTTTTCATTAGAGCCTGTGGGGTAAATTTAATCTTTATGACAAAATTTAACTCGTCAAAATGGAATTGATACTTAGCACACTTTAAACTACTGCCAGCTCCTATCAATAAGGGGTTTACTTCCTATAAAATAATTGGTGACATTTTCTCATTAAAAACTATTGAGTGCTCTATATATGAGGAACTCTGCCAGGGAAATAGGATGAACAAAATAGTCTTTACTATAAAAAGATCACTTTTAGAAAGTACTGACAATCTCTTAATCCATTAGAAGATCCTATTGAAACAAATTACTGCCTGAAATACCTTCTTGATCCAAAAATTGAAAAAAGAGTTACTTTTAAAATAATGTGATAAATCTCCTGATGCAATCTGTTTAACTCTTATGCTGCAATTTGTGGCCAATTTATGATCATATTTCAAAGAATGTCAATTTAATGAACCAAAACAGTATTTGACAAATCTCTCCTTACAGATCATAACCACTGTCTGCACCATCACAAGTATAAAAATGCTAATGTATGCATTGGGAAGAAACAATGATGAATAGATAAGCAATTATTAAGCTACCCTCCGATTATCAATAGTCTGACAGCATTATGTTTCAGAAGAGTAGAATATGAGAGATGAAAGTCATACTTGTTAACTAGATACACTTAGTAAATACAAATTTTGCATCCTAGCTGGTTTGACTCAGTGGATAAAGCATTGGCCTATGGACTGAAGGATTGTGGGTTCGATTCCAGTGAAGTGCATCCATCTTGTGCAGGCTCAATCAGGGAGGCTGTGGGAAGCAACCAATTGATGTGACTCAGATGTTTCTCTCTGTCTCTCCTCCTCCCTTTCACTCTCTCTAGAAAAAATTCAATAGAAAATAACCTTGAGTGAGGATTAACAAAATTATATATACATTTTGCCTCATTCTTTCCTTCCATGTTAATATGAAATATATAAATGCAAATATAGATATATATACTTTACAGATATATCAATATATAATATATACAGGGATGGGAAAAGTAGGCTTACAGTTGTTTGTATAGAAGATATGCAGGTTATGATTATTACAATGGCTTTAGTAACTCAAAAGAATCACAATGACACAGTACATCTACTTTTGCCTACCCCTGTATAATTTATAATGTATAATGTTAATTATGTATAATTAATATATGTTAATACTAGAGGCCTGTTGCACAAAACTCATGCACGGGTAGGATCCCTAGGCCTGGCCAGTGATCAGGGCCGATCAGGGCCTTCCTCCCCCTGCCCGCTTCCCCGCTGCTGGATGCCAGCAGGGGCCTTCCTTTGTTCTGCACCACGCCTTGGTAGTCAGTGCATGTCAGAGCGAGCTGTAGAACTCCTCCTTGGTTGAACTCCCAAGGGGACAATTTGCATATTAGCCTTTGATTATATAGGATATATCAGAGCTTCCCCTCCTCTGAGCTTTCTAGTGCGATGCTTACGTCAGTTTTATGGACTTTTAATAAACATTTTCCTTGCATTATGGTTATAATAGGCCAAGTGCTAGGCTATGTACAGTCTAATTCTACTAGCATCCAGCATAATGCTTTGCATAGTGTGGGTTTTCAATTAATTATTTTTAAAATTGAATTCATTATCTATGATAGTATCAAAGTTATCATGGAATAGTGGAAACAATCAACTCTAGTGGCTTTCAAACGTTCTTAAGCAGCAATACCTGTTTTAAAATCAAAATGTATTCAGTGCTCTAATATAAAAATCAGAATACAGCAGAGTTTCTCTGCTTGGACAGGGGTTGTAGAACCAGAGTTCCTTTATACATCCCACCACAACTCACAGAATTTAACCAGACACAGCCTGAAAGTCATTGACCTGATGCCTCCCCTTCACTTTTGCAAATAAAACCAGCACTCAGAGAGGTTAAGTGACTTGCCCAAAGTTCATACTAATTAGTCATAGACCTAGAACTACCACCCAAGCCACAGTTTTCCCCTTTGCCATCCTTCTCATGATTCCAAATGTTTTTCCACATTTCAATTTCAAATGAGCTTTTCTTACTACTTCTTAATGAGTGACAGTAAAAGACAATCATGGATGAGCTGTAATATCTGTTTATTGTCTCTTTGTTACATATCCCTCCTGATTGTGATATTGTTTTATGAACATTATGATAGTAGGCACTAAGAAATGTTCAGATGAAAAGCCCAGACAGCATATCTAAACCCATAATAGCAACAAGTCCTTTATCCAATCCCCCAGTCTCATGCTTTATAGAAAAATAACTGCAGGAAAATTAAAAATGCAGTAATTCCCTTTCTTAAGATTAAAACACCGCCCCACACACAAACATACCTCAGAATACAATGAAATCTGATAGTGAAAGGTAATCCTGTATGTAGTCTATTTTCTGATAACATTATTCATTCACCCATTTATCTCCCATTAAATTAACATTACTGTGGCAGGCTCTGCAAATATAGAAATGAATAGAAAAAATTGGTCTCTATTTTCATGGCCTTTGTAGCTTCATATAAAAAATATGACCGAAAAACAAGAAAATAATGAAGTGAGCAATATAACTACAGACTACATTAGTCTGTAAGGAAAAAAAAAAAAAGGCAAAGTGATAAACTGGAGGGGAACTGATTAATCTCACTTCAGATAGCTTATCATTCAGAATTGAATATAGTTTCCCAGACAAGGAAAAACTAAAGGAGTTCACCACCACTAAACAGGCTCTACAAGAAATATTAAAATACTAGAGGCCCAGTGCATGATTTAATCATGCACGTGTAGGCTGTCTGTCCACTGGTTGGGACCCGGTGTGGCCGGCAGCTCCGAAGTCCCTGGGCCCCTAGGGTGAGGCGGGGCGGGGGCGTGGTCCTCCTGCGGCCTGAGCCCAGGCAGGGGTCTTGCCTTCGCCTCCAGCCCAGGAAGGCTGGGGCCGCTGCCTCCTCTGCCTTCATGGAAACCCACGTCCTCTGCGGACACCTGGACACCGCCACGTGCTCCTGCGGCCCAACTGCCGCCAGACTCCTCCCCCGGGAGCCGCGCCGCCCGCCCACCCATGCCGCCTCCAAACCTCCAAAGGCCCGGCTCGCTGCCCCAGAGGCCCATCTGTGCTGCAGCATAGCCATGGCGCAGAAGCTGAGCTCCAGCCACCGCTGGCAACGAGAGCTCAGCGTCCTGCCGGCCCAATCACCACCCCAGCCACCGCTGGCAACGAGAGCTCAGCGTCCTGCCGGCCCAATCACCACCCCAGCCACCCCGAGTCCCGCCCCCTGTGTCTCCCGCTGGCCCAATCGTGGGCATAGCAGACTGATGGTAATTTACATATTACCTTTTTATTATGTAGGATATATATTAAATATATATATTACACAGAAAAGAAAAGGCCATAATCAGAAATAAGAAAGTAAAGGGGAAAATACCACTGGTAAAAGCAAATATATAATCAACACAGTGAAACTACCACTTAAAAAGCTAATATAAAGGTTAAAATTCAAAATTAGCTACAACTACAATAAATAATAGAAATACACAAACAAGAAGATATAAAATATGACATTAAAAGCCAAGTGCAGTGGGGAAAGTAAAAATGTTTTATTTTAGAATACATTTGAACTTAAATACCTATCAGCTTAAAATACACTGCTATAGAAATAGTTGAATATCTATGAGCCTCAAACCAAAAACCTACAAAAAATAAAAAACTACAAGAAGATGAAGCAACTTGAATAAAAACTAAAGAAAACCAGCAAATCAAAAGGGAAAAAAAAATTAAGAGAAGAAAAGAAACAGAGAAGTGCTATAAAAATAACCAAAAAAACATTAACAAAACGACAATAAGCTCAGACCTATCAATAATTTCTTTAAATGTAAATGTATTAAATGTTCCAAACAAAAGACATAATGGATAAAAAATACAAGACCCATCTATATGTTGCCTACAGAGATTTACTTTAGATTGAAAGACATACACACACATAGTCTGAAAGGAAAGCGATGGAAAAAGATATTTCATGCAATTAGAAACAAAAAGAAAGTTGGGGTAGCAATACTCATATCAGACAAATTAGACTTTCAAACAAAGAATTATACTCAGCAATATTACTCAGCAATAAAAGGAATGAAATCCTGCCATTTGCAACAGCATGGATGGACCTACAGTGTACTATGCTAAATGAAATAATTCAGAGACAAATACTGCATGATTTCACTTATATGTGGAATTAAAGAAATCAGAACAACAAAACAAAAACAGACTCATAGAAACAAAGAACTAACTGATGGTTGCCCACAGAGTGGTGGGGGTAGAGAAATGGATGGAAAAGATACAGGAGAATATAACCAGTAACAGTTGGATAGCTTTGCACAGTGACAGATGGTTACTAGACTTAGTGTGGTGATCACGTAAGATATATAAATGTTGAATCAGTATGTTGTCTATCTGAAACTAATACAATATTGCATGCCAACTATAATTTTTAAAAGGCAAACAAAACATAAAGAACCAAATGAAGGTGAAGGTGTGAAGCGGGAAGGCTTTTTTAAAATGCAAAATAAAAACATATACTTTTGATCAAAAACATAAAACATTAACTAAACTTGGGGAACTTGAAGACACTGTAAAGAAAATAAAAAATAAAAAAATCTGGGAGTACTAATGCTGTGATGTTTAAAAATGGTGAAGTAGCCCTGGCCGGTGTTTCTTAGTGGGTTGAACATTGTCCCATGCACTAAGAGATCACAGGTTCAATTCCTGGTCAGTGCACATACCCAGGTTGCAGGCTCAATCCCCAGTAGGGGGTGTTCAAGAGACAGCTGATGGATGTATCTCTCTCATTGATGTTCTTCTCTCTCCCTCTCCCTTTCTCTCTCTCTCTCTCTAAAATCAATAAAGTACTTGAAAAAATAATAAAAATGGTGAAGCATTGCCTTTGATCATGCATGCATAACAGAGATGAGATGATCCTGTTGTAGACCAGGCACTCCCAGGGAAGAAATTTTCTTAATTTCACATATAAAATTTGAAAATGACTTATTAAAGAAATGAGTCACTAAACTAGAAATCAGGGTCACAGAAGCTTGAAACAGATTTTAAAATATCAAATGTTATAAGAGACAAAGTCATTTATAGAAGTACACAGAGTAAGGGGGAGGGAATCATGATAATTGCAATGGTATAAGTTGTGTGTATCTCATAGGTCTCAGTAGACTATCAGCCAATTGTTGTCAGTTGAAGTTGTGGGCCAGGTATTCCCAGACTTTTTCATTTTATAAGAGGAGTCACAAACTTGGATTTTAATGTGTGATACTATGAGTCTTAAATTCTGCATCCAAGTTTAAAATGATACATTCAGGCTGCACTAAATGTGTCTGTAAAATGATCTGACCTATAGAATCAATTCGCCACAGACCTCTGGTTTAGAGCCACAGGGAATGCTAGAAGTTACCTAATACTCCTTCAAAGTTTATAGGTCAGTGAATCACTTTTCTTCATACCTTAATATCATCCTCCTATTTATCATTCACTTTAATCACATTAAATTTATTGGTGCCTAAACACCAGAATTTCCTCAGTTATGTTCTGTATCTGTTTTTGCAAAGTATGTATATTGATATTCCTATTGATTAGTTCAATTCTATTGAAACTGGAAACCTTTCTTAGGTGAGTGAAACATCAGCATCCTACCTAACTTTTAGAAGGTTATCATCAGTCACCATAAATATTTGTTTCTCTCATAGGAAGTACTCATTCAGAAGGCTTAAAATCATAATTTCTTATTCTTTATCAAAAGTGCTCATTGCCAAGACAACAGATAAGGATTAACTCACACAGTGTACTAATGATGACTAAATGTGATGTGTTAGATTGGGGGAACAACAAGACAGCTGGACTCAGGGTCCAACCTTACTCTGATTCACAAGCAGATAAAATGTAGCAGACCAGGGAAGCCCAGGGAAGATAAGACAACAGAAAGCTTGTGACCTGCTGGCAGGAGCTTGGAGTGGCATCTGCAGAGACCTTCTCATTAACAATGGCAGAGCATCTTGGCAGTTGCAGTACATCTGAGAAAACAATGTTTGGCATTCCTTTCTGTTATTCAGCAGGGAAGAAACATGCAGAGAATAAATAAAAATAAAGCAGGCTGGAAATTTTTTATAATTGAAGAGCGTAAAAAGGGACCTCATATTATATTGAAGAGTATTAGAAGTAAAACTAGCCTTGTGGCCCAGTCAGTGTGGCTCAGTGATTGTTGACCCAGGAACCAAGAGGTTATGTTTTGATTCCCAGTCAGGGCACATGCCCAGGATCAGGGCTCAATTGACCCTAGTAGGGGGTGTGGAGGAGGCAGCTGATAGATGATTCTCTCTCATCATTGATTTTTCTGTCTCTGTTTCCCTCTCCTTTCCTCTCTCAGAAAATAATAATAAAAAATAAACTAGCCTTGTGTACTAGATGCCTGTGGCTGCTGTAACAAATTACCACACACCTAGAATCTTAAAATAACAGAAATTTGTTTTCTCATAGTTTTTCAGACCAAAAGTCTGAAATCAAAGTGTAAGCAGGGTCCTACTCCTTCCAGAGGCTCTACAGGAAAATCCTTCTTTGCCTTCTCCAGCTTTAGATGACTCTACTTGGCCTTTGGTTTGTGGCCACAACACTCCAGTCTCCACCACCATGATCACATTGCATTCTCTTTTCTCTGTGTGTCTCTAGTTTATGTGTCTCTTATAGGGACACTTGTCATTGGATTTAGAGTTCACCCAGCAATTCAGAATAATCTCATTTTAAGATCATTAACTTAATTGCATTCTCCAAGACTACTCTTTGCAAATAAGATAACAATCACAGGTTCTGAGGCTATTCTAAGGTGTGAACATAACAAATGGTGATTTGTTTTACTATACATTGATTAAAGGCTTAAAACAATCTTGAGTGAATCCCTTTACGTGTCAAGTTGTGATATTCCTCCTTTTTTATGCACTAGAGTAGATACATGACTGTGTAATTCTCACATATAGAGAAGATGCCCTTCCATCCAAATATTTACAAAAACCCATAGACTAGAACTTCTATAGTCCACAATTGTTTTCTGGGTAATCTTAAATTTAAGGTCTTTAAGGGTTAAAACCCTGGATCGAGTTGAAGGGGCAATTATAAACATTAAAAAGGAGGCAATGAGGTCATTGCTACTTCATTTTCACATAAGACACTCTAGTCAACAGTACTTGGTGTCCATTCACAGTTCATCATAGGCATCACAAAAATTCAGAAATGGAAAGTTGAACTAACTGCTCCTTTTCCTTTTTAAAAAACACCCATGACCACACACCAACCAATAGTCCACCAGATATTTATCTGGAATTTCAAGCTGACCCTAATAGCTTCATTAATTCTCTTGTGAAACCAATTTCAAGTTTTTCCCTTATACTTGACTAGAGGTCTGGTGCATGAATTCGTGCACAGGTCAGATCCTTCCACCTGGCCAGCGATCGGGCCGATTGGGGCTGGCTGTCCAGGGGAGAGACCAAGAAAGGTTGGCTGGCAGGGGTGGGGGAGGGACCAAGGGAGGTTGGCTGGCTGGTGTGGGGGGGGGGGGGAGAGTTGGGACCATGGGAGATTGGCCGGCCGTGGGAGGTGGTCAGTGCACATCATAGTGGCCAGTCGTTCTGTCGTTCAGTCACTTAGGCTTTTATATAAATAGATAGTATCCCAGATAAAGATTGAGACCAATACTCTTTAAGCTTTGTATATGAGTATGTATTGCAAATATCTTCCTTTGCCCATCAAGATAAAAATAAATCTCTCTAGAATACTTGATAGCATATATTGTATCTTTTGATTGTACAATGGAGTATACTAAATTATAAGTAAAATAGTTTATTATAAATTCTTCTTTTCATTAAATTCAAAGGTAGTTTGAAAGAATCTATCTCTGGGCATTTGAAGAAATGTGGGCATTTTGTACTCAGAAAGTAGACTATGAGCTAACAAATCCACTTCAGTTAATATCAAATCAATGTTTAATGGGCAACTTACTCAAGCTCTATAACTCTGGAGCTGACACAAGAAGATGAATATAGAATTAATTTCCTACCTGACAAAGACTATACTAAGCATTACACAAATGTTATCTCATTTCATACTTAAACTAATCCTGAAAGCTGGGGATAATGATCCACATTTTACTAATGAGGAAATGAAGATATGACCTTGACATATAACACTGCTGTGAGTAGAGTTTCTGGTTCTAAAGCTAACAAGCGATATGGAGTAACCAAGAAACACTTAAAGAGGAAATATTAAGTTGTCTTGAAGAATTAGAACAAGGAGGCTTTCCCAGAATAAAGAGAGGGAAATGAAATAATTATGCAGAGAAGAGTGGGCACTGAGAGTAAGGTAGCATGAGTAAGGATTAGAGCAGATCTTTTATGGCAGGCTGAGTGGTTTGGACTGGGTTGCACAGGACCTGAGATTCACTCTGATTCTTGTAGGACTGCCATTTTTACTATAATTCTCAGTAGGACTTTGCTACACTACATCTGTTTTTTTTTTTTTTTTTAAGTATGTGCCTGGCACATGTATGCTTAGAAGGGCCCTCTTACCCCATGATCCAATGGATGTTAATTTTCACTTTCTCATTCTGGGTGAGGTTAGTAATTACATTCAGCTGTCTGCAACCATCCCACTGCTGCTTTTCTGCAGTCCGTGACTCTTCCTTTGTTCTTATGAGTAGGATTGCACTGTGAGCTGTGAAATGCATGCTTCTGTCCAGTCCTGACAGAAGCTTGTTTATCATCTGCCTCTTTGCTCTGGATCTTGATGGTTCAATCACACAGCTTTTCAGTGGGGAGATTTATCTTTCTAGTCACTTTACATAGCAATCTTAGAAAATATATGAAATCATTCTCACTCCACAATGGGTAAAACTACTAAAATGCCCACTCTTTGAAACACACGAAAATGACATATTGTGAGAAAGACAAAATTTAAGCGTGAAGCTGGGGAACTCAGAACAAGAGAAAAAGATTTGACTGGCCTTTGTGAACAGCCCACAAAATGCACAATTGCAAAAGTCTGAAACAGGCGGTATGTGGTAGCTTTAAAGGTAATATTACAATTCATTGTGTTTGGCTCAAGCTTTGGAGCCCAAAACAAAGACAGTGGGAATTGCAGTAGATGTCCTGAGAATGTCCCCCAAGCACATATACACATCTTGGTTCAAAGAGCTCTCTTTATTGAAAAGAAACCAACTTATTCTTTCAATCATTTATGAACTTATATTTAGGTTAGATATTGTATACTTATTTTATTGAACACTTATTTTGGACAGTGTTATTTAAGAAAACATGGATAAATCAGAAAAAAAATGTTTAGAATAAAAGCCATGTGGGCTATTTTGAAGGCGCTGTAAGAAGCAGGGTCTGAGCAGTGGCTGGCTGTGGTGTCAGAGTACAGGGGACAGGGACTAGGCCAGCATTCCTGAGTTCTGGAGCATAATCAGAGGGCAGCCAGCAGGTTTGTAGGGAGTTGGTATCAGCATTTGAGATCTGCCTATTTTCTGACACCTAGCCAGATTTACAGTTTTAATGTAGGCGGTGTCTAATTGTGAGTATGGAGAGGACGTCACAGAATATGATTTGGATGCCATAGTGAGACATCTGAATGAAGGTACCTGCCCCATAGACAATGGAAAAAAAATGGCAAGTGAAAGAAGAATGAGAATAAACTGTACTAGAGGATATGAGATAAAGTAGAGAGTGCACACATCTTTGAGCCAGATAGGCCTGGGTTGAATCCCAATTTCATTACTGAGTTGAGATGACTGAACAAGTTACCATTTTGCCTAAATAGAGCATCCTTGTGTGTGTTTTTAAAGACATTAATACCACATACCTTGAGGAGGTTTTATTAGATTAAGAAATACTTTATGAAGTTCATAAACTTTACAGATCCTCAGTGAATAAAATTATTAGGAGAATTGTCTTTGATGCTTTCTCATATGAATCCCTTCCTATGCCCTGCCTCCTCTTGCCTCCTCCTCTTAGGCAATTACAAACTAACTGCTCAGGGTTTAGGCCATGGCCTTCCTCAGAGTTCAAAACATTTGAGCTGTACTGATGAGCCACCAAGAAAATACACAGCTTATCTAATTTGTTTTCTTTCCCTCCAAGGAAATGAATGAGTAACTTCAACATCCAAACTTGCTTTCAGGGGAAAATATTCTAAAAGCATGACAAACTGCTAACAAGCCAGGTAAATCCTGCAACTGCTCAGCAGTTGAATTCTGCTGTCAAGCTGTGTGGGAAGTGGCACGATGATAAAGGGGTGTATTACAGATAAGTGGTTGCAAGCAAGTAGGTAATGATTGGAAATGATTACCTACTGGCCAGAGGACCAAACATCCAACTGTAAAGAGCAGCTGGGTAATTCGAAGTCATTTGATCTGATAAACATTAGGGTGCTGAAAAAGCTGGGTATTGTTTCCCTTGGAAAACCGGCTAGGGAAGAAACCTTTTACCTTTAAAGCTACATGCAGAGCACCCTATTCCTCCGCAGAGTTAGGAAATGGAGGGAATTTCAGAAGAAACAATACACTGGGTGACACTTTTCAAATAATAAAGGACAAAAAGATCTTTTTAAATTACACAGAAGACTTTGAGTAGATTGACTCGAATTTCTGCTATTTTGGCGGCTTCAACAAATCCACTCCCAGTTTCCACCATGTGTTCAAGACCATGAGGGCTACCAAGTGCTCTCTATTGGATGTATCCATCAACCAGATCAACCACTATTTACTGAACTGAATTACATGAGGGTATTTAAAACAATAGCCAGGTATTGAGAATAAAGCCTTGGTTTTTCAACGGATGGCAGATGAGTGACTGAAATGGCTGAGTCATTTCCTATCCCACCCAGATTCTAATACTCATTGTCATAAGGCAAAGAATCAACAAATGACTTTTTCCCAGGGATAGAATTAGATAAAGTGTAGACATTATCATATTGTTTTCATGGAAAGGAAGCGACTCACATGGTCTTCAAAAAGCAGGCATGAGATATTATAATTATCCCTTTCATATACAATTACCTAGATAATTTAAGGAAAAGACAACCAAAACAATTGCTTAAATAGCTAGCTTTTTAGGGAAAATTGTATATTGAAACCCTGGGGCTAAAATTTTTGGGACACATGTTTTGACCTGTTTTTCAGCAAAAGTATTTGTTATACATTGTGTGTCAATCAAGAAAGGAAAGGAATGAAATAATAGTGACCCTTGTCCTTGAGGAGCTTAAAACTTATAAGAAGTTATAGAGTATACATTTAAAAGCAATGTGGTGAGGTTCTGATGGAGATAAACATAAGATGTTAAGGAATGAAAAGGAGGAGCATCTAACCCATCCTTTTCGGGGAAAAGTTGTCAGGGAAGGTCCCACGAGGACTGAATTGAGTTGGAAATATTCAAGGGAGTAGTGTTCCAAGAGATGAGAACAACCTTAAGAAATTCATGGAGGAGTGATTGTTGGAAAAGTGTCCTGAGGTGTATTGGAACTGACCTCCAAAGGAGGATGGGGCCAAGATACCCAGTAAAGAAGCTGACAACTCCAACTTAAACACTGAGTTTGTTAAGGGAACTACAGACCAAAGAGAAGTCAGGCTGCAGCAGGACAAGCCAAGTGGCATGTGCTTGTTAAGAGCTGTATTTTCCAAAGCAGTAAATAATTCAATGGGCCTACTTATCTGGGTATGAACTAGCATTCACTGAGAGCAAGTTGCTTCTTAAGATGGCATCAATCCAGTCAAGCACCAGAAACCATTGTGCCTAACAAGTGATATGGTGGCATCTATAAGTACTTGCATACTGCAGAGATAGAAGTGTGAAATGGGACATAGAGGAAAATGATAAGAACATTTGAAGATGAAGCAGGAGTCAAGTTTTGGAGGGATTTATATGTCAATATATGGAGCAATTAGACATGGAGCAGGAAAAATAATTTGATCATCTAATATGGAAGTCAAAAATGGGGAAAAGATGTTTCAGTGTTGACTTTTCCAGTAAGATCCTGCTGGCCATGAACCAGGGCCAGCCAGCAGAAGCTAGAATCAAGGTGAGAGCCGTTCTGTTGGGTAGGGACCACAAAAAGCAAGCTTGCCTGGAGAGAGTGGGAGTCACAGAAAAAAACAGGCACTATTGAGGACATTGCCCAAGGCAGAGAGACAAGAGAAACACCCTGACCTCTTCCCTCCTTCTACCTTCTAGCATTCTACGGTTCCTTCCTTTTTTCCAAGCTAAGTCAAAGGGGATAGAAAGTTTGGAAAATGTAATAGAACAGGGAAAGGACTGGAGGGAATATGGGAATAAATCAGCCAATGGCTGGTGAGCAGTTGCCCAAGGAGCCCATTTTAACAATCAAACCAGAGATATTGCTTGCTCATAAATGGTGAAAGTCAAGCATCTATTTTCAAAGATAGGGTTGGTGACACAGAATACAGGTATGTGCACTATTGAGGAAAACAGATCACCTTTCCCTTGGATGGTAGCCAGTGACACATGGCATTGAGAGAAGTTAGAAAGAGATAAGAAAATGGTATCTTTTTTGGAATTTAATGACCTAAGGAAGTTAGGTCTCACTTTCAATGCCACAGTTAGATATATTAGGTCATTAACTTCTTAATGTATTTCACCCCCTAATAACTTCTAAAGGAGCTCCCAAAAGATAACACTATTCATTGCAGAACTAATTCATTTTTTTTTTCATTTTGGAAAAAAAAGACAACATTTTCTTACATGCAACATTTCATATGGGCAAATATTTGATAAGAAAAATACAGTGCATGTATGAGAGTTAAAAGAACTATTGGATAATAGACAGTATATTAAAGCATTTTGACAGACTGTCAGCTACCTTCTTGTAGTAGTTACCTTCTGCAGTAATTCAGAGACCTCAGAATGTCTGAGATAAGACTCAATAAAAGGGCCCCTTTCTCACCCTCCTGAAAAATTTAGTACTTGGCTGCCTTTACATTGTGGCCGGTGGTGTTGCTGTCACTAGAAGTCTTGATTTAAAAAAAAAAATGCACAAAGTAGGCCTCCTTATTAGCGTTGCATTATCCTGGATCATGACCTGATGCTGTTCTTTCCATTTTACTTCCAGGAACTTTCCTTTCTAGTTATGTGCATCCAAACTGCTACAGAACAGCACATCTTGAAAGGCTCTGAGTTCACTAATCTCCAATCCATTTGGGCAGAAGCCTCTATGAAGGATACCACACTTAAGAATGTAGGCTGCTTTTAGCCCTAGCCTGTTTGGCTCAGTGGTTAGGGTGTTGGCCCTCAGACAGAAGGTTCCTGGTTTTGATTCTGGTCAAGGGCACCTACCTTGGTTGCAGGCTCGATCACAGGCCCTGGTCAGGGTGTGTGGAGGGCAACCAATTGATGTGTTTGTCTCTCCCCCTCCCTTTCACTCTCTCTAAAAATCAATGGAAAAATATCCCCTGGTGAGTATTAACAACAACAACAACAACAACAACAACAGAATGGAAACTGTTTCTAAGGATAATCTGGAACTCAAACCAGAACAGTAATTAGTTCCAGGACATCTTAATGTGGCATCTTTTTCTCTATAAGTCTAAATTTGCTGAGCTGTTACTGCATCTCCATATTTCATTTTGCCTGTGTAGAGACAGCTTGAGAACATTTGACATAACAATGAAGTGAGAAAAAGCTTACATAGTAAGTAGATTGGCTGAATTTCTGAAACAGAAACCCATTTTCCTTTCCTCCCTGGGCTCTCAATGTCTGGTTTTGTTTTTATAGAAACCCGTAGTTTCTGTCATTGTGAAAATCCTGATTGAAAGAGATACCTTAGGACTGATAATGCCTATCAGTAAAAATAACCCTCATAAATGGGCGCTCCTGTTTCCTGCCTGAGTTTAGAAGCAATTGAGCAAAAGTGAAGAGAAAGAATGGAGAGATTTTTAAAAATGTTAAGTAGAACTATTTGGAGAATATGATATGGGTGATAGTTACTATGAGCTTCGTAAAATTGATTTCCAGGATGTATGTTTGCTCTGGATCCACCTGTAGTTCCAAAGTGATACAAAACAGCAACTGATTCGACCCCTGCCTGCGGAAGGGGCACAGAAGTTAGCCCAAAGAGGGAGCCTGCAGACCACAAGGCTCAGAACATGGAACTTGTCAAGAAATCACAAAAGGTTGACCCATCTCTGTGCCTCTGTATCTCTATCTTGGTGCATTACCTGTGTGACAAAGGGGACACACTTGAGATAAGATGGGGCAAGTAGCATCTCAAAATTTGCTAGTTTAAACAAATAGATAAGATTGGAAGTGAGGCCCTTCTCCCACATTGGTGTTAGCTTCTTCAGAACTTAGTTTTGAACCCTGGCAAGAGGGTGGGGAAGAGTGGGCTTGGAAAGAGGCGGTGACAGAGTTTAAAATGTGAATTGACTAAGAAAACAGAATTTTAGTGAATCTGCTTGGAAGTTACTCGTTGACATTTTCTGAATTGGGCTGAATGGAGACTTGGCATCACTAATTAAACTGTTATATAAAACAAAGAAATCATTTCATACACTTGGGCGTGGGGCCATTAACTTTTAAAAAAATAATATTTTTATTGATTTCAGAAAGAAAGGAAGAGAGTGTGAGAGAGAGAGAGAGAGAGAGAATGATGATGATGATAATGATGATAGAGAATTATTGATCAGCTGCCTCATGCAAGCCCCACACTGGGGATGGAGCCTGAAACTGGTATGTGCCCTGACTGGGACTCAAACCATGACCTCCTAGTTCATAGGTTGATGCTCAACCACTGAGCAATGCTGACTGAGCAGGGGCTGTTAACTTTTTTACCTGCAATGTATCCACCAATTTTCATCTCAGTTTTCAGAACTGTGTGTACTTGATCTCAATGGCTGCTCTGGAAGCTATGTCCTACAGGCTGGGATAAAATGTCTAACTGAGGTTCCCCATGCAGAAACAATATTTACTTGAGCAATCTTAGTTTAGAAAAAGCTGTGCAAGATGGACTATGTAATATGACAATTTAGACAATGTGTTTCTCCTTGCAGATATATTTAGGATGTCTTATAATTTGGGTTTCTCCTATTGCAAAGAAATCCTCTTGCCCTTAACTGTTTAAATTTTGGAGAAAGGTAATTAAGGAATCATTTTCCTGTGGTGATGTTTGTGGTCTTCGCAAATGAATCAGCTTCTGGCACGGCAGTAAAGGTTGGATCCAAACTGAGCATGGTTTACAATAATGGAAGCAGATGGTTTACTGAGTGAGGGAATGAGAACTGATTATTGATTTGCTATCCTTGTAACGGCATCAGTGGAGAGTGATAATGGACTGTACCACTTGTAACAGAGTAAATAGCCATTTTTATATTACTTGCTTTCTTGCAAATTGGCTACTAGCAGTGAGAGTAAAATATATGGCTGTCTCATATCTCGAAGCACTGAACAAATAGTGCTGGAGGAATGCAATGAAGCACTGTGAAACATTTGCTGATATTTATATCTGAGCTCAGGCTGAAAACTCCCTATTAAAAAGTTCACAATTCTCCTCGTTTATTTTCCACCATCATTTAGGTATTACTTCCTCAACTCTTAGCTGCTGGAGTTATTTTGGAATAATGCAGAATTGTTTTTCACCTTACAATACTCAAGAAGTACTCTGGGGTTCTTATCAATTTGTCATTTCTGTGACAAAATATGTGATTTTTCTGGGCTTGCATTTCTTGGGGGAAAAAGGATCCCTGGCAAAATAATAGGAAGGAGTATCAAGATACAAGAATGCAGTTTTAAAATAATTCTTGAATAAAGAGTTTGTGCTGAATTAGAACAAAACTTGGGTTTCACTCTGTCTCTCTTCTCTAAGGTGGCTTTCCTCCTATTCCTTCCTCTTATACTCTTGGCATTCTGTCAGGGGAAGCTACCAAGATACACTCCCCTCTGAGCAACTTCTTCGACATTTTCTCTCTGCCTGTTGGAGGTACCATGAGTCTGCATACATTTTGCTACTGATTCTATTTGTAAGCAGGATGATTTTGAGTGTTTCAGGACTATACAATCTGTTTGTGCCAAGACAATGGTTTCCACAATTGATATTCATAACTCACATTATTGGAATCTTATTTTTAAAGGTGGGAAAATATTTCCATCTCCAACCAGAAGAGTGGATTTGTATTGAAAAGTCAGTTTATTCTCCAGTGCTAGTGCTGTTTCATGGTTCGGAACAGCGTTCCCAAACTCTTTGTGTGAACCTGGTGGTCCACATAGCCTCAAACAGAGAGTCTGTGCTGTTTTAGAGAGCAACTTACCCATTGAATGAATGGGTGGAAGTGGAATATGAAGAGAAGAATCTAAAGGCTATATGCAGGGATGAAGAAATGACAGAGAGTTCCTCACTCTGATCTATTGGTGGTAACATCAGCGTGCTTCTGTTGAAAAGGATTCTGGGGACACACCTAGGCTCAGTGGGAAAACAGTGTCATATTGAATTGTGGCATCTGCCAAAGCATGGAGAATCCAATAGAGTGCATCTCATGGTTTCCAACCATGACACGTAAGAATACTTTGCATTTGTTTAAAATTTCACAGCTGGTGGAGCATTTTTATATGTTGCATATCATCTAATAAACATTTTGGATAGAAATCACATACTCTCTTTTCTAATGCAAAACTTCCAGAAGGAGGACTTAGGACATAGTGCCAAGATCCATGGTCGGCAAACTGTGGCTCGCGAGCCACATGCGGCTCTTTGGCCCCTTGAGTGTGGCTCTTCCACAAAATACCACGGCCTGGGAGAGTCTATTTTGAAGAAGTGGCGTTATAGAAAGTTTAAGTTTAAAAAATTTGGCTCTCAAAAGAAATTTCAATCGTTGTACTATTGATATTTGGCTCTGTTGACTAATGAGTTTGCCTACCACTGGCCAAGATGATATAGATATTGCTTAATAATAAAGAACTTGCTATAGTCTTTGTAACCACATGTATCCTATATAATAAAGAGGGAATATGCAAAATTACTGTCACTCCACCACAAAGATAGCAGCACCCACAGCGGAGGCGGGGGTTTCCGTAACACAAGATGGCTGTACCCACAGAGGAGGCCAAGTTCCCATAATGAGCCTTACTGAGCAATCAGCAGGGACCTGAGGCTGTGCCCCCCTCCCACCCCTGTGGGGCTTGACAGGGGACCTCAGGCCATGCCCCCTGCCCTGGCGCCAGGCCGGGCGGCCTCAGGCTGCACCCCCTGCCTGGGTGCCAGGCTGTGGGACCTTAGTCCATGCCCCCCACTTGGCAGGACTTGACAGGGGACCTCAGGCCATGCCCCACACCCGGAAGGGCTTTATGGGGGACCTCAAGGTGTGTCTACCACCCTCGTGCTGGGCCGGGGGACCTCAGGTTGCTCCCCCCATCCCGGTGCCAGGCCAGGGGCCCTCAGACCATGACCCCACCCTGGAGCCAGGCTGGGGGATCTCAGGCTGCTCCCCTCGCCCTGGGCCAAGGGACCTCAGGCCACTTCCCTGCCCAGTGGGGCTTGACAGGGGATCTCAGGCCACATCCCCCACCCTGCGGGGCTTGATGGGGGACCTCAAAGAGCGCCCCCAGCTCCAGCCCAGGCTGGGGGACCTCAAGCCGCACCCCAGCCCTGCCAGGGGACCTGAGGCTGCACACCCTGCCCGGCGGGACTTGACAAGGGTGGGACTGGCTGGGTCTGGATCTAGCCCAATGCGGGGGGGTGGCGGCCAGGTCTGGGTCTCATGCGATTTTGAGGTGCACTGGGTGGGCAGCAACTTGACTTTGGCTCCTGTGGTGCACCCCAGACTCTGACAGGAGGAAGATGTTCATATACATTTTACTAATTTTCTTTCATCTCTGACACTTCTACTATAGAGAAAGGGCAAATATCAATATTAAAATATTTCCTCTAATTAATCCCCTTTTAATGTGTATGAATTTTGTGCACCGGGCCACTAGTTAGCTAATACAACCAAACTTTTCATGTGTTCATAAACTCATCTTGAATGTTTAGAGACTCCTAAATGCTTCAGGCAAACCTGAATGGAGAAATGTACTGCATGTTTAGATATATTCTCTTTCTCTGGGGACTATTTTAAAGCATTTATTTTCATTTGGATATTGATGGTTATTCTTCTTTAATTTGTACATTACTTTGAATTCTAGAGCTTTTATGTTACAGAAATTGGTTTTATTTAAAATATATTTCAATTTATTTATTACTTTGCCCTGCTAGGCAAGTACTATTGTACATGTCTTCCATCACAAACAGTAATTGTTGTTGAACATACAGCCATGTTTTACAATAAAAGCCAGTCTGTTTAATGTAACATATATATGTTTTATAAAAGTGTGTTTCTTTGTCAGTGGTTCTTAACTGGAGGTGATTTTGCCCCCAGAGGACATTAGGCAATTGTTAAAAGCCAAGCATACTGCCAAATGCACAGGACAGCCACCCATCACAAAGAAATATCTGAGAATAAGAGAGCTGCTCTAGTTCATAATATAAACACTCATCTTGTGAGCCATAGTTGTAAACATTTTTACTGGTCTTTCAGTTGATAACCTAATTGAAGAGCACAGTATTCTGAAATCAGCCATAAATCACTGCTGAAATTTATCATTATAAACTTAAGGTCTTAATAATCTTTATCACTAATAATGGTAAAGATAAACTAAATACTATGACATAAATGATGGCTCAAGAAATCTTAAGGATTAAATCACAGACTATATGCTCTGACTACAGTGGAATTGAACTAGAAATCAGTAATAGAAAGGTCAAAAGAAAATGTCTAAAGTTTAAAATTAAAGCAAACTACTTCTAAGTTACCAATAGATGGAAAAGTATATCAAAGAGAAAATTATACAATATTTTGAAACAATTTTAAAATAATGAAAATGTGATGTTAGTATAAAGCAGTACCTACTGGGAAATTTAAGGTTTAAGTACATATATCAGAAAAGAATAACATATAAAAATCATTAAGTATTCATCTCAAGAACTTAAAACATAGACACAAAAATTCTTAAACAAATTATATAGGAAATCCCAGGGTATATAAAAAGCAAATGCATCATGAATAAGTAGGGCTTATTCCAAGAATGCAAGATTAGTTTCACAATTGAAAATCACTCAGTGGTATTTAGTTTAAAAGAAAAAAAAAAGGGGGGGGGGAGGGAACAAACATATGGTCTTCTAAATATACACAGAACAAATTTTGAAAATAAAATTCAGAGGACTCCCAGTCAAGATGGCAGAGTAGGTAAATGCTGTGCTTGCCTCTCCCATGACCACATCAAAATTACAACTAAATTTCAGAACAACCATCACTGAGATCCACCTGAAGACTAGCTGAACAGAAGTCCTATAACTAAGGATATAAAGAAGAAACCAAGTTGAGACTGGTAGGAGGGGATGGAGATGTGGAATAGACAGGGCCTTACCCATAGTGTGGTGATTAAGAATCAAGAGGGATATCATGGTTGCAGAGGTCTCCCCTGAGGAGCAAGGTCCTAACCCCATACTGAGCTCCCCAGCCTGGGGCACCAGTGCCAGGAAGAGGAGTCCCCATAACATCTGGCTGTGAAAATTAGCTGGGACTGTGTCTGAAAGAAAAATGAGCTCACTGACAAAGGTAAAACACTTTGTAAAAACAGTGGATCAACCAACTAGAAATGTAGTACATTAGTTAAGTAGCAAAAATAGGAAAACTGTGTGTAATTAGAACAAATTAATGGACACACACACAAAAGAAGTATAAAATAATGAGCAAAACATGAATTTGGAAGGTGAGAGTAAAAATTTTAGTGATTTCATAATGTGTTCAAACTTATGTAAGCATTAACATAAAATAGACTTCTATAATCCTAGCTTGGTATATAGGAAGCACATGGTAACCACAAACCAAAAATCTACAAGAGATATACAAGAGAAGACAATTAATAAAATGGCAGTAATTACATACCTACCAATAATTATTTTAAATGTCAATAGACTAAATGCTCAAATCAAATACATAGGATGGCTGAATGGATTAAAAAACAAGATCCTTACATATGCTGCTTTCCAGAGACTCACTACAGATCAAAATACACACACAGACTGAAAGTAAAGGAGTGGAAAAGATATTTTATGCAAATAGAAACAAACAAAAATAAAGCTGGCATAGCAATACTTATATCGGACAAAACTGACTTTAAAAAATGACTTGTAACCAGAGACAAAAAAAGGACATTTCTTTTTAAAAGAAATCAATCCAACAAGAGAATATAACTCTCATAAACATCTATGCACCCAACATAGGAGAATTTAAATATATAAAGCAAATGTTGATGGACACAAAGGAAGATATTGACAGTAATTGAAAGTCATAATAGGGGTCTTCAACACCCCATTGACATCATGGGAGATAATTTAGACAAAACAAAACACACAAATAAATAAAAACCAGTAGACTTCAATGATATATTAGAATAGGTGAACATAATATTTTTAGGACTTTTCACCCAACTTAACACCAAAAGACAAACAAACAAACAAAAAACCCAACAAATAATTACATTTAAAAATGGGCAGAGGACTTAAATAGACATTTCCCCAAAGAGGACATACAGTTGACAAAAAGACATATGAAAAGATTTTCAACAGCACACTAATCATCAAAGAAACACAAATTAAAACCACAATGAGGTATCACTTCACACCTGTCAGAATGGTTATCATCAATAAGCCAACAAAGATGTGTTGGCTAGGATGGGGAGAAAAGGAACCTTTATACACTGTTGGTGGGAATGCAGATTGGTGCAACCACTATGGAAAACAGTGTGGAGTTTTCTCAAAAACTAAAAATAGAAGATCATATGACTCAGTAATTCCAATTCTGGATATTTATCCAAATAAATAAAAAACCCTAATTGAAAAGATATATGCACCCCTATGTTCACTGCACCATTATTTACAACTAGTGGCCCAGTGCACAAAATTTGTGCACATTAAAAGGGAATTAATTAGAGGAAATATTTTAATATTGCTATTTGCCCTTTCTGTATAATATAAGTGTCAGAGATGAAAGAAAATTAGTAAAATGTATATGAAAATCTTCCTCCTGTCAGAGTCTGGGGCGTGCCGTGGGACCCAGAGTCAAGTCCCCGCCAACCCGCGTGTGCCTCAAAATTGCGCAAGACCCAGACCTGGCTGGCCACACCCCCATTGGGCAAGTCCAGACCCAACCTGCCCTACCACCATCAAGCCCCACCAGGCAGGAGGGCACAGCCTCAGGTCCCCATGAAGCCCCACTGGGTGGAGGGATGCAGCCTCAGGTTCCCTGGCCTGGCACTGGGTGGGGGGCACAGCCTCAGGTCCCTGTAAAGGCCCGCTGGGCGGGGGGATGCAGCCTCAGGTTCCCTGGCACACTCCAGGTGGGGGATTCAGCCTCAGGTCTCCCGGCCCACCCTCAGGTTCCCTGGCCCAGCGCTGGGGTGGGAGGTGCGGCCTGAGGTCCCAAGGCCTGGCGCTGAAGCAGGGAGTGTGGCCTCAGGTCCCCTGGCCCAGGGCAAAGGGCATGGCGTGAGGTCCCCTGGGTCAGCACTGGGGCGGGGGGAGCGCATTGAGGTCCCCTGTCAAGCCAGCATGGGGGGCAGTTGGGGGCAACCAGGACAGCAGAGGGGGCAGTAAGGGGCGATCAGGCTGGCATGGGGGGAGTTAAGGGTGACCAGGCCAGCGCGTAGGACAGTAGGGAGTGACCAGGCCAGCAGGGAGGGCAGTTAGGGGTGATCTGGCAGGCAGGCAGATGAGCAATTAGAAGCCAGTGGTCCCGGATTGTGAGGGGGATGTCTGACTGCTGGTTTAGGCCTGATCCCGGCAGTCAGACATTTCTCAAGGGGTCTCGGATTGGAGAGGGGACCCCCCCCATGCAAAAATATTGTGCACTGGGCCTCTAGTATATATATATGTATATATATATATATATATATATATATATATATATATATATATATATATAAATATATATATATATATATATATATATATATGAATGAATGTAGATGTAAACAAAAACATTTAAAATATTAAGCATCCAGAAGAAAACAGGAGAAAAATTTTGTGACTTTGGGGATAAGGAAAGTATTTTATAAACAGGACCTTTATATATAAATAGTACTTACCATTTTAAAAAAGTTGATAAAATTCATTTTATCAAAATAAAAAAATGTATGCTCATTAAAAGACATTAATACAATGAATAAGTGAGCCACAACTGGGAGAAAATATTCACAATACATATGTCTGACAAATTACACATATTCAGAATATATAAATAAACTCTTATAATTCTGTAATAAAGACAAACAGCCCAATAAAAATGGGCAGAATACTTAAACAGTTACTTAACAAAGGAAGATATGCAAATGGCCATTGAGAAAATAAAAGAGTGCTCAGTATCATTAGTCACCAAGGAAGCAAAATTAAAAACACAGTGAAATACCATTACACATCAAGCAGAATGATTAAAATAAAGACAAATAATGACAGATACTGGCAAGGATGGAAGCATCTAGAATTTCCATATGTTACTGGCATGAGTGTAAAATTATCCAACATCATCCTGGCTGGATGGCTCAGTTGCTTGGAGCATTGTCCCATATACCAAAAGGTTGTGGGTTTGATCCTCCCTGGTCAAGGTGCATATGGGAGGCAACTGATGTTTCTCTCTCCCTTCTCTTTCTCTAAAATCAATAAATATATCCTCAGGTGAGGATAAAGAAAAAATTATCCAACATCTTTGTCAATAAGTCTAGCAATTTTTCATAAAGATAAACATGTTCCTGTCCTATGAGACAGTAGTTCATGTTCTAGATAGATTCCAAGAGAAATAAAAACATGTTTGCAAAACAAATTATACAAGAATGTTAATAGCAGTTTTACTCATAATAGGCAAAGACTGGAAAAAAAACCCAAGTGTCTAGCAACAAGATATGAGTTAAAAATTGTTGGTGTATTTATAAAAGTTAAATGCTACATAGCAACAAAAAGATATGTACCAGTTACTTGGAACAGCATAGACAAATTTTAAAAACCTTGAGCAAACACAATCTCAAATATTGAGCAAAACCAGCCACACACAAAAAGATACTTACTGTATTATTACATTTATGTGAATGTTTCAAAGAAGGTTAAACTAATGTAAGGGAAGAAAATCAGTACACTAGTTGAATCTGGGGTGTTGGGATAGAGAGGGAAAGAGCAAGAGGATCTTTCTAGTATGAAGGTATGTTTGCTATCTTGATAAGATCTAGAATTTACAGGTGTATGCTGACAATCTGACTCTCAGCAACAAATAGTCCTCATTTGTGGCATTTTAGATTTTTCTCTTGATATAAATATCCCCATTATGGCTGCTTTTAAAGCACAAATGGTTCAATATATGACTTGCAAACTTTTAGAAATTTAGTAATTAGTACTTAAATGCTGGTTCAAGCATAACACTGAATACCTGTGTGTGCAATTGTCAAAGCTCATCAAACTATACTCTAATTTCACTGGGTGCAAATTATACCTTAATAAAAAATGTAAGAAAATAAGAATTTATCAGGTCTATGAGATAGCCTACCTAAGCATAATTTTCTCTACTGGTCACACTTTCAATTTAGTTTCTCTTTCACGATGTTTTGCATAAAATCTCCTGGCGGATACTTGCTTTATATTGCTTGTCTGCTTTGCAAGAAAATGGAAAGCTATTATATACAGTAAGTCCTCATTTAACATCCTTGATAGGTTCTGCAACATTACATGAAATGACATACAATGAAACCAATTTTTCCACTTGCTAGTTGATATAAACAAGACGTAAGTTTCTACAGAATCTCATCAATGTTATAATGAAATGACACTCAATAAAAGAATGTTATTCAAGGACATCCCCCAAGGGGTCCCAAATTGGTGAACGTGTAGGCCGGGCTGAGGGAAATCCCCCCCCCCCCCCCGCCCAGTGCATGAATTTCGTGCACCGGGCCTCTAGTTTAGATAATAATAATCACAGATAATATCTATTGTGCCATTACTTTATGCCAAGCTTTGTTATTTACAACCTCATCCAAACAGATATTCTAGTTAGTTAAGGCTAAAATGAGAAAACAGAGTCATTATAAATATTAAAGAATTAAGGTATTTGCTATGTGAATTAGACCTTACACAAATATGAAAAACATAAAAGTCTGGAATATGAGGTTTAGAGGGGATCAGAGAAATCATCCCTACCCACTTAGCCTGAAAGACTCATACAGATGGAAAAATAAGAGCTTGCAGATAAGCTTAAGAGGCCAACCACAAGTGGCCATTGAAGTAAGGTTGCAAAGGGGTGGCTCTATGGGAAACTTCTGCCTCTGTGTAGCTATTGCTTTTGTGAGTCCACAGCCAAGTGCCTGCTTGTAGGGTGTGTCACTGCTGGTCATCAGGGCCAGCTGGTAAAATGAGTTAGCTGTGGCAGGAAAGACAGAGAGGGCGAGCTGAAAGTGCCAGGGGTTTCCACACTCACCCATCACCAGGTCTGCTCATGGCAGTCTTCGAAAAATACTGGCTCCTGTTTCTCTTCACCTTCCTAATACCAAGCAGTTTCCTCTTTGGCTGGCTTTAACCTGGAACCATATAGTTAAGAAGGTCTTGGGAAACAGATCTTAGCTTTTGCCAAAATCTACAAGTCCCTCATCTGCTGCGTTGAGTTTTCCTGCATCACAGTCCTGGGCAGTTAATGAAAGTCCCTATCTTTCATCAGAGACTTTGAGTGTGCAAACCACATTTTTTCAGGAGTGAGAAGGATAGACTTGCTCCTTACATTCTGTTTCCCGTCCTTCTGGTGACCAGTCCATCAATCTTTCTCCACCCTCACAGCCTCGGAACCAGATTTAGTCTGGTTTGCAATCATTCACAGAACAGCCTCCTGAGCCCTCTCACACACATCCACAGCAGCTACCTGGCCTTCCTCCCATCCTCAGAAGTTTGGAATCCAGCACATGCCAAGGAAAAGTCCTTAAAGTTCTGATTTTCAGCACCAACTAGCTCCTCCTTCAGGCATTTTAGTCCAACCTCTCGCCTTTGTTCCCCAATCCTAGCAGATTAGCTGCTTCTTGCAATCATTATCTTAGAATTCTTTTTTTCCCTTTCACTCACCTAGTTAGCTGTATATCTAGTTAACCATTCCTTATAGTAAAATTTTCCCCCTTAAAATTGCTGGTGTGATTTCCAACTCTTCTCACATCGAAAGAAATTGATACCAAAAAATAGACCATCCAAGACAAGATTATGGATTAGTTTGGAAATGTCCTTTAATTTGAATGCAGAGTTGAGCACCTTGCTGATGAGAAGTGGGGTGCTAGAAATGCATGGCAGGCAGTGGCATCACAATTAATCAAAAATGTCACCTGCACTACCTGGTGATGACATGCCTATTGAATATTTCTGCCTCCTGAGGGGACCCTAAATAATAGACTTTATCTCTTGGGTTTCTTAAGTAGGATATTTTATCTGCCTAGGACTTACCTTGGCTCTTAGAATAAAATCCAAACACTGTTCCCTGGCTTTGGTCTAGTACCTTTCCAATGCTGTATCCTTTATATCACCCCCTTGCTTATTAGCCTCCAGTCTTAATTCTGACTCTCATGGGAGGACTCTCTACCCCACTAAAGGGCCTACTATTCCCTCCAACTGGAATGAACTTTACCCTGGCCTCTGTGTGTCTGGCTTCATTATTCAGCATCTAGCTCTAATGCCACTTTTTTTATATGCGAAGTCCTTCCCTGAACAGACAACTACTATGCCTATGTGGGAAAGGTGGCCAGAACCTTGATACTTAAACATCACTCAAATGAACTGAAAAAAATATAAAAATAATAATCATATTTCAAATAGATTACAGTCAAGGGAACATAATATTGTATATCAGTGTTTAAATAACTAAACAGCTACTTAGTTTCAGGTAAGTGTTCTTTCACTTTATGTATTTATTTTTTATTAGAACACTAGTGGCCTGGTGCATGAAATTCATGCACATTAAAAGGGGATTAATTAGAGGAAATATTTTAATATTGCTATTTTCACTTTCTGTATAATAGAAGTGTCAGAGATGAAAGAAAATTAGTAAAATGTATATGAAAATCTTTCTCCTGTCAGAGTCTGGGGCATGCCATGGGACCCAGAGTCAAGTCCCTACCCATCCTCAGCATCTCAAAATTGTGTGAGACCCAGACCCAGCAGGCCCCACCCCCATGGGACAAGATCCAGACCTGGCTGGTCCCACCCTTGTCAAGCCCCACTGGGCAGGGGGCACAGCCTCAGGGCCCCTGTCAAGCCCCACTGGAGGGTGCACAGCCTCAGTTACCCCAGTGCATGCTGGGTGGAGAGTGCAGCTTCAGGTCCCCCAGCACACCCTCAGGTCCCCTGGCCTAGCGCCAGGGCAGGAGGGGTGCGACCTGAGGTCCCTAGGCCTGGCGCAAGGGTGGGTGGCGCAGCCTGAGGTCCCCCAGCGAAGCACCAGGGTGGATGGCATGCCTTGAAGTCCCCCATCAAGCCCCGCTGGGCCAGAGATGTGGCCTGAGGTCTCCCGTCAAGCCCCACCAGGTGAGGGACATGGCCTGAGATTCCCCCATCAAGCCCCACTGGATGGTAGGCGCAGCCTCAGCTCCCCCATCAAGGCCCCATCAAGCCCCGCCAGTTGGGGGGTTCAGCCTCAGGTCTCCCAACAAGCCCTGCCAGACAGGGGGCATGACCTGAGGTCCCCTGGCCTGGCACCATGACAGGGGGCGCAGCCTGAGGTCCCCTGTCAAGCCCAACCAGGTGGGGGGCACAGCCTCCGGTCCCCTGCCCCGGCCCAGTGACACGCAGCCTCAGGTCCCTGCTGATTGCTCATTAAGGCTCATTTCAGGAACCCTGCCTCCTCGGTGGGCACAGCCATCTTGTGTTATGGAAATCCCACCTCTGCTTTGGGCTCCACCATCTTTGTGATGGTGTGATGATCAATTTGCATACTCCCTCTTTATTAGATAGGACTGAATCCTGGTGCATGGAAATTCATGCACTGGAGGGGGGAACCCTCAGCCCGGCCTTCCACATCTCACAGTCCAGGAGCCCTCAGAGGTGGGAGGCGACCTGGCGATCAGGGGAAGGCGACACCCCATCATACCTCTGCTGCTGCCACTGCCAGCCACAGAAGCCTCGACCAGCCCTGGTTACCTGCACCTCGGGCTGTCCCTAGGCAGCTGGGCAGCCACCATCCGAGGCTTGCCTGCCCCTAGGGCTGGCCCTGGGTGGCTGGGCAGCCACCATCTGAGGCTTGCCTGTGCCTTGGGCTGGCTCTGGGCAGCTGGGATTCTGAGGGGACTGGGGGACTCCAGAGGCAGGTGTGCAGTGTGGCCAGGCATGCCTGGGGGCAGGCCCGGCCTTGCCGTCAGGGCAGTCAATTAGCATATTCCCTCCTTATTGGCTGTGGGCACAACTATTTTTGAGGGTGGGGCAGTTGATTAGCATATCCCCTCCTTATTGGCTGTGGGTGTCGCCATATTTGATGGTGGGGCTGTCAATTAGCATATTCCTTCCTTATTGGCTGTGGGCACCGCCATCTTTGCGACAGTGTGAGGGTCAATTAGCATATTCCCTCTTTATTAAATAGGATGTTTTGGGGGAGCAGATGATCAATAAAAACCATCCTTAAATCAACAATGTTCATCAGATCTTTTTAGTTTAGTTAAGTTTAGTTTCTATTTAATTTATAGAGATGAAATTGGTTAATAAAATCATATAGGTTTCAGGTGTACAATTCTATATTACATAATCTGTATATATTGTATTGTGTGTTCAACACCCCCAGTCAAGTCCCCTTCCATCACAATTTATCCCCCTTATTCTCTCCTTTACCTCTCCCTATCCCCTGCTCATCAGATCTTTATCAACTTAATATGTCTAGAAAATCTTCCAGAATAGAATCATTCTCAATAGGATTGCTTGTTGCACATATAAATGTGTAGAATTAGCATTTGTGAGATTTCTATAAGATCTGTGCAATTTCAAAAGTAAAATGAAGAGTTAGAAGCAATAAATAACACATAAGAAAGTATGGAAAAACTAGGTATTTTTACAGGCAAAGGGGCCTTGAAAATGGTAAACTGTTACCAAAAAGCACTTAGAATTAGCTACCCTATATTATAACAACACAGATATGATAAAAACAGATGAATTTATGGATGCTCTTTTAATATTAATATTAGAAAAAAAATTTGACATTAGTAGATTAGTATTAACAAGAAAGATGATGGAATAATAAGTTAGAGTATCTCCTTGTGCCTTGGTCCTGGCAGCTCCTGACACTGCCAGGAAGTCCCCAGCACTCCTCAGGGGTGCCCAGTAGCCCTTCTAGAAGCTCATTGCACACCTAGATGATACCACAGTGGTTGAGATCCATGGAAATCCTGCGATTGGCACAGCTGGGGAAGGCTGGTAGTATTGAAAATCAGAGAGAAACAAGGAAAGGTTGGTAATTAGAAAAGGAAAGCACAGCTTTCTTGGCAGATATCAGATGATCCATGGAAAGAGATTCCCTGTTCAGTCCCTAAGCCTAACTGCTCAGCCAGGCAGCTGTCTCTCCTGCCAGTAAGCCAGAATGAAATGCAGGGTGAGAAATTTTCACCCTCAGTTCTGGAAGATTTGTGGGGCATAAGGCTATGATATGCCTTTCCTACAACTCTTAAGATTCAACTCAGCATACCACAGAGACATGTTCCATAAACACAGATGCTAAACTTCCCTGCCTGAAATGTTATTTTGTTCACTTTGGAGTGTAGGTCATTCCAGTGACATGTAGTAAAATGATTATACTATACTGAAAGTGCTAGCCTAGCCCTCTGCCAGCCACCTCCCCCCACCACACATTTGCTATGCTTTATAATTAAACTAGAGGCCCAGTGCATGAATTTGTGCACGGGTGGGGTCCGGCTGGCCTGGACCCAATTGGGGTGGATAGGGGCCGGGCCTGTCAGGAGGAGGAGATGGTGGGAGGTTGGCCAGCCCACCTGCCCCAATTGGGCCCAGTCAGGGCTGGGCTGGCTGGGAGGAGGGGCTGTGAGTGATTGGCCAGTGGGCCCCACCCAGGATTGGGGTGGGGGGAGCAATTGGGGACCAGCAGCCTGGGGGAGGGTTCACAGGAGGTTGACTGGCTGGCCCCACCCCCTATTGGGGTGGTGAGGGCAATCAGGGGTGGGGCCAGCTGGGGGAAGGTGCTGAGGGCCTATCAGGGTGGTGGGGGCCTATTGGGGGTGGGGCCTGCCAGGGAGAAGGGCCACAGGGGGGTTGGCTGGCTGCCCTGCCCTCAATCAGGGAGGGAGAGGCCAATCAGAGGCAGGGTGGCTGGGGGGAGCAGCCTTGGGAGATTGACTGGCCAGCCCAGCCCCATGGAATTGGTTCGCTGGCCTCAGTGGGAGTCATAGAGACTGGTTGTTCTGGTCATTACAGCGTTCCGGTCGCTGGCTTTTTATATATAGACTGGAGGCCCAGTGCATGAAATTTGTGCATGGGGAAAGGTGGTCCCTCAGCCCAGGCTACACCCTCTCCAATCCAGGACCCCTCGGGGGATGTCCGACTGCTGGTTTAGCTGGACATCCCCCTCACAATCTGGGACTGCTGGCTCCTAACCACCTGTCTGCCAGCCTGATTACCCCTTAACTGCCTCTGCCTGCCAGCCTGGCCGCCCTAACTGCCCTCCCCTGCCGGCCTGATCATCCCTAACTGCTCTCCCCTGCCAGCCTGATCACCCCTAAACACCTCTGCCTAGGCCCATACCACCATGGCTTTGTCTGGAAGGATGTCCAGAAGATGTCCAGTCTAATTAGCATATTACCCTTTTATTAGTATAGATAGTCTGAAATCAATCCACTGTTCTCTATGTGTTCAACTTTTCTTGGAAACCTGGTGATAAGCCAGTTATTTCTCCATGTTAACATGGAACAGATTTAGCCCAAGGCTTCCAGATAGCCTGACTGAAGTAGATAAGGATTAGATTTAAAAATTCACTTCTGAGAGTAAACTTCTGACAGAAGATGTACTAAGTGTTTGTGAAATAAGAGACTTATATCTCCATTAGGCTTATTTCTTGCTTAGAATATTCAGTCTTGTTCAACATGTTAAACACATTTTCAAAAGAGGAAACTTCCATGGGAAAGGCACAAGGGAAAGGCAAGAATAAGAAAGAGTTTGATGGTTACTAATAGACAATCTCTTTTGTCTATGAAGCCAGTATACATGTGTCTTCAAAGTGGCTAGACTTGAGAATTTAAACACATTTAAGACATCCAAATTTCTTTGTGAAATTGGAGGATGGATCATCCTCTTTATACAAAGAGTGTCAGATCAGATATTTTGATTCATAACCCAAACAATAAAGCCTTTTGTTTATACTATACCTTGGTGTATTTTATTAGTTGGTTTGAAAACAGCCTACCTTGTTCTTGAAAGGATTTAGGATAGTTAAAGCAATGCCTACAATTTAGTAGATTTAGGAATTTGAAATAGAGAAGAAAATTAAAGCAGATGGAAATGGAGGGTAAAGAATTAAGGTGGGATCAAAACTCAGATTGATGTCAAAAAGAACTTTAGGGAAGGAAGATGGTGACTGGCAGGAAGGTAGGGAGGGAGAGAGTGTGAGAGTGAGGGAGCAATAGAGGAGTGTGTGGACGTGTGTGGTATGTGTGTGTATGAGCTAGGGACAGTTATATTCTGCAGGTCTTCGAAGGGGCTGCCACACCGGGCAGTCATAGATGGCTGAGCCCTGCTCCCAATGCCGACACTCCGGGGCGCCCAGCGTGGGAACAGAGACCACTCCATCTTGAGAAACAGGGCTACTTGAGACTAGGATCCTGGCCTCAGCACCACCCAGTCTGGTCTCAGATGCAAACCAGGACCCTGCAGCGACTGGGGACAGAGACCTGCAACCACACCTGTAGACCCACAGACACCAAGAATCCAGGCATCTCTGCTGCAGATTTCTGTGAGTCACATAGCCTATACCCCTCCCTGCAGGCTCGAGGGTAGCACCATAGTAACTGTTAGACCCATCCCTCCCACAGGCCTCAGTGCCACTATAGGAATTTGAGCCTGGGAGCATGCAGACACTGGGAATCTGTTCCTGGCAATGCAATCGGGCGACCAAACCTGAAGCCAGATATCAAGCTGTGTTACAAAGCCACTGTTCTTAAAACAGCCTGGTACTGGCACAAGAACAGACGTATAAATCAATGGAATAGAAGAGAGAACCCAGAAATCGACCCAAACCACTATGCCAAATTAATATTCGACAAAGGAGGCATGAACTTACAATGGAGGCAAGATAGTCTCTTCAATAAATGGTGTTGGGAAAATTGGACAGATATATGCAAAAAAATGAAACTAGACCACCATCTTATACCATATACAAAAATAAAATCAAAGGGATAAAGGACTTAAATATAAGATGGGAAACCATAAAAATACTAGAGGAATCCACAGGCAGCGAAATCTCAGACATATGCCGAAGCAATTTCTTCATGATACTGCTCCTAGGGCAATGGAAACTAAAGAGAAATAAACAAATAGGACTACATCAAAATAAAAAGCTTTTGCACAGCAAAGGAAACCATCAACAAAACAACAAGAAAGCCAACTGCATGGGAGAACATATTTGCCAATGTTATCACCAGTAAGGGTTTAATCTCCAACATTTATAGGGAACTCATACAACTTAACAAAAGGAAGATAAACAATCCAATCAAAAAATGGGCAAGGGACCTAAATAGATACTTTTCGAAAGAAGAGAGGAGGAAGGCCAAGAGACATATGAAAACATGCTCAAAGTCACTAATTATCCGAGAAATGAAAATCAAAATGACAATGCGGTATCATCTCACACCTGTCAGAATGGCTATCATCAACAAATCAACAAACGACAAGTGTTGGCAAGGATGCAGAGAAAAAGGAACCCTTTTGCACTGCTCGTGGGAATGCAGACGGATGCAACCACTGTGGAGAACAGTATGGAGTTTCCTCAAAAAACTAAAAATGGAACTCCCATTTGACCCTGCGATCCCACTTCTAGGAATATATCCCAAGAAGCTAGGAACACCAATCAGAAAGGATATATGCACCCCTATGTTCATAGCAGCACAATTTACAATAGCTAAGATTTGGAAACAGTCTAAGTGCCCATCAGCAGATAAGTGGATTAAAAACTGTGGTACATCTACACAGTGGAATACTATGCTGCCATAAAAAGAATGAATTCTTACCATTTGCAACAGCATGGATAGAACTGGAGAGCATTATGCTAAGGGAAATAATTCAGTCAGAGAAAGATAAATACCACATGATCTCACTCATTTATGGAATACAATGAACAACATAATCTGATGAACAAAGATCCAGAGACAGAGAAGCATCCATCAGACTGTCAAACCTCAGAGGGAAGGTAGGGGAGGGTGGGGGTAAGGGGGAAAAGATTAACCAAAGGACTTGTATGCATGCATATAAGCCTAACCAATGGACACAGACAACAGGGGAGTGAGGGCATGAGTGGGGGGGTATTGGGGGGCTAATGGGGTGAAGAGGACATATATGTAATACCTTAATCAATAAAGGAATTAAAACAAACAAACAAATTCAGTTTGAAACAGTAATTGTTCACTTCTCAACTTACATTAGTGGAAAGCTAAGTTGTCTTCAAGCTTTCTAGCAACAAATAGGTGTAGAAAAACATTACTGTCTGCACGGTTCAGAGTGACCAAAGATGGAAAATAAACCAGTGACTTTAGAAAAACAACTTTTACTTGTTATCAAAAGAACACATTTCCTCCCATGTGGTTTTTAATATATGTTTTTATTGATTTCAGAGAGGAGGGGAGAAGGAGAGAGAGATAGAAATACCAATGATAAGAGAGAATCATCAATCTGCCACCTCCTGGGGATCAAGCCCGTAACGTAGGTATGGGCCCTGACTGGGAATCAAACTGTGACCTCCTAGTTCATAGATCGACACTCAACCACTGAACTACACTGGCCAGGCTCCTCCCAAGTATTTTTTAATGAAAGGATATATCCTATATAATAAAAGCCTAATATGCAAATCGACTGAACAGCATAAGGACCAGTTGGTGGGGGGCGGGGCTGGCGAGTGGGCAGTGACAGGCTAAGCCAAGGCAGGTGCCAGAGGGCAGAGGGAGGGGATGGCGATTGGGGGGTAGGGGTGGTGCAGCGGCCACTGGCTGTGGCAGAGAGGTGATGGAGGGCGGGACCAGCTGCTCGCCGACTGGCGCCATCCCCTTGATTGGCCTGCTGGTTGCCTCCCACAGAGTGAGGCCAGGCTGCAGCTTAGGCCCACTCCCACCAAGAACTAGAGCTGTCAGTTGAACATCCCCAGAGGGCTCCTGGACTGCGAGAGGGTGCAGACAAGGCTGAGGGACACTCCCCACCCCCGAGTGCACGGATTTTTTGCACCAGGCCTCTAGTTGTAACATAACGAGCAAAGTATTTATTCTAAATACAGAATAAGTTTCAAATAACTGCTCTCAATGTAGGGTAGCAGCCATCATTCCAATTATAAACATATTAAACCACTTATAATTTACCAGAGAGAATCTGAGCTTGAGTGATATGATGCAGCACAAGAATAAAATTTTGAGGATCCAGCTCAGAGCACAAGTAGATAATATATAATTTAGATCAGTGGTTCTTGCCCCAACTGCACACTAGAATGTACTAATGAGCACATGCCATTCCCAATAAATTAAATCATAACCTCTGTAGGTGACTACCACAGAAAGGTATTTTTTCAAAAGTTTCTCAGATGAGTCTAATGTGTTTCCAGCAGTGATTGAGAAGAGTTAATGAACAGCAGAGTCTTTGATCAGTGCCCCATAAATAGTGCTTTTTAACCACATTTTGCAAAATGAGCCATGATGGGTCTGAAATTTTACTCTATGAAAAGTACCAGAAGTACATCTAATTATATTGCAAGATGAATAAAGAGCCATGTGCTACAACTGTTTTCATCTAAAACTGGATGGTCAAGATAGAGTTCTGTGCAGAGAGAGCACCTATGGGACAAAGCCTAATTTCTCTTGGGGAAATGACTATTGGTAAACGCTAATGGATGAATAGCTGCTATTTTCCCTCACATTAGGAGAGCTCTTTCCTATTCATCAAGCACTTTCACATATGTAACAGCAATTAAGCCCTATAAGGTCATTTGATGTAGGTTACATTCGCACTTTTTTTTTTTTTATCAGATTTTTAACTAACTTTCAAGAAGTGAACTAATTTGCCTAAGGTTACTGAGCTAGTGATGGGCCAAGAACTAGAGCCCACCTCTGTTAACAATTGATCGAATCACTCTCAGAATCATGTAATTCATTCCTCTAACCTCTAACCTCCCAAACTTGCTCTACTGGATCAGTCCCACTGAGGATGCTTTAGAAAGAGGAAGACAAAAATGTTTTTCGATTCCATATCTTCCTTCAGCTTCTGCCCCACTATTCTGCTCCCTCTTCTATAGAACTTCATAAGAGATCTATCCATGTCATTAATCTGTACTTCTTTACCTCTCACTCTTTATTCATCATAACCTAGATGGACTTTAGTCCCCAACACTATACTAAACAGGTCTGGAAAAGTCACCATGGTAGCCAGCCTCTGAAATGACACCCATGATCCCCACACCCTACTATTTAGTCTCTGTATTCCCTTCTGCATTGTACCAAGTTTGGTTTATGTGACTGATAACATATAGTGATACTAGAGGCCCCATTCACAAAATTTGTGCACTTGGAGGGCGGTTCCTCAGCCTGGCTTGCCCCCTCTTGCAGTCCAGGACCCCTCAGGAGATGTTTGACCGATGGCAGAGGGTGCAGGCCTAAGCTGGCAGTAAGACATCCTTAGTGCCAGCTGTGAGCTTGACTCAGCGCTTCTGGCTGAGTGGTGCTCCCCTATGGAAGTGCATTGACCACCGGGAGCAGCTCCTGCGATGGGCGTCTGCCCCCTGGTGGTCAGTGTGCATCATAGCAACCGGTCATTCTGCTGTTTGGTTGAATTGCATATTAGCCTATTATTATATAGAAGTAGAGGCCCGGTGCACGAAATTTGTGCACTGGGAGAGGGGGTGTCCCTCAGCGCAGCCTGCACTCTCTCCAATCTGGGACCCGTTAGGGGATGTCCAATTGTTCTACTCTGGCAGCTAGACACCCCTCTCACAATTCTGGACTGCTGGCTCCCAACCGCTCACCTGCCTGCCTGCCTGATCACCCCCTAACCACTCCCCTGCCAGCCTGATTGATGCCTAACTGCTCCCCTGCTGGCGTGATAGCCCCCAACTGCCCTTCCTTGCTGGCTTGGTTGCCCCCAACTGCCCTCCCCTACCAGCCCAGTCACCCCCAACTGCCCTCCTCTGCAGACCTAGTCCCCCCCCCCCAATGGCCCTCCCCTGTAGGCCTGGTTGCCTCCAACTGCCCTTCCCTGCAGGCCTGATCATCCCTAACTGCTCTCCCCTGCAGGCCTGGTCCCCCTCAACTTCCCTCCCTCCCCTGCTGGCCTGGTTGCCCCATAACTGCCCTCCCTCCCCTGCTGGCCTGGTTGCCCCTAACAGCCCTCCCCTGCAGGCCTGGTCCCTTCCAACTGCCCTCCCCTGCTGGCCCAGTTGCCCCCAACTTCCCACCCCTGCTGGCCTAGTCACCCCTAACTGCTCTCCCCTGCAGGCCTGGTCCTGCCCCCTCAACTGCCCTCCCTCCCCTGCTGGCCTGGTCACCCATAACTGCCATCCCCTGTCAGCCTGGTCACCCCTAACTACTCTCCCCTGCAAGCCTGATCCCCCCCAACTACCCTCCATTGCCAGCCTGGTGCCCCCAACTGCCCTCCCCTGCAAACCTGGTCACCCCTAACTGCCCTTCCCTGCCGGCCTGGTTGCTCTTAACTGCCCTCCCTCCCCTGCTAACCTGGTTGCTCCTAACTGTCCTCCCCTGCTGGCCTGGTCCCCTCTACTGCCCTCCCCTGCTGGCACAGTCACCCCCAACTGCCCTCCCCTGCTGGCCTGGTTGCCCCCAACTGCCCTCCCCTGCCAGCCTTGTCTCCCTTGCCAGCCTGCCCCCCAACTGCCCTCCCCTGCAGGCCTGGTCACCCCTAACTGCCCTTCCCTGCCAGCCTGGTTGCTCTTAACTGCCCTCCCTCCTCTGCTAACCTGGTCGCTCCTAACTGCCCTCCCCTGCTGGCCTGGTCCCCCCAAATGCCCTCCCCTGAAGCACAGTCACCCCCAACTGCCCTCCCCTGCTGGCCTGGTTGCTCCCAACTGCCCTCCCCTGCCAGCCTTGTCTCCCCTGCCAGCCTGCCCCCCCCAACTGCCCTCCCCTGCAGGCCTGGTCACCCCTAACTGCCCTTCCCTGCCAGCCTGGTTGCTCTTAACTGCCCTCCCTCCTCTGCTAACCTGGTCGCTCCTAACTGCCCTCCCCTGCTGGCCTGGTCCCCCCAAATGCCCTCCCCTGCTGGCACAGTCGCCCCCAACTGCCCTCCCCTGCCAGCCTGGTCTCCCCTGCAAGCCTGCCCCCCCAACTGCCCTCCCCTGCAGGCCTGGTCACCCCTAACTGCTCTCCCCTGCAGGCCTGTCTACCCCCCAAGTGTCCTCCCTCCCCTGCTGGCCTGGTTGCCCCTAACTGCCCTCCCCTGCTGGCCTAATCTCCCACAACTGACCTCCCCTGTGGCCATATTGTGGTGGCCATCTTGTGACCACATGGGAGTGGCCATCTTGTGCAAGGGCATGATGGTCAATTTGTATATTACCTCTTTATTATATAGGATAGCACTTCAGAGATTGGGTTATAAAGCTTGCAGGTTTCATGTTGGATGTGTGTGTTCTCTCTCTCAATACCATTGATTTTTGAATTCATACATCCAAACCTGGTCTCACTGAGTTATATATCTAACCAACATCACAAAGTCTCACTTGGGTACCTTATGGTCAATTCAATATGTCAAAGTAAAAAAATCTATTTCCCTCTTTACACCAATTCCTCTATCTGGATTTTCCATCTCAATGAATGACACCAACATTGACCCAATTGGTCAAGTCCAAACTTTGTAAAGATACTTGATTGTACTTTTCTACTCCCCTTAGACCAGTGGTTGGCAAACACATTAGTCAACAGAACCAAATGTCAACAGTACAACGATTGAAATTTCTTTTGAGAGCCAAATTTTTTAAACTTAAACTTCTTCTGATGCCACTTCTTCAAAATAGACTCGCCCAGGCCATGGTATTTTGTGGAAGAGCCACACTCAAGGGGCCAAAGAGCCACATGTGGCTCGCAAGCCGCAGTTTGCCGACCACGGCCTTAGACTATTCAGAGGAGAAATTGACTTTCTGAGCATCACAGCATTAGCATCACTGGGGAGCTTGTTAGACATGCAGAATCTTAGGCCAGACCTACTTAACCAGAATCTGCATTTTACAAAAACTTTAATTCATTCATATGCACAACTATAGATGGAAGTCACTAATCTAGAGGACTGAGCTTTAAGAATTAAGCAATTTGTGCTCTGTATATCAGTATCCCCTTAATCTACTCTTTAAAATGAGGCTCGTGCCCTAACCGGTTTGGCTCAGAGAGTCGGCCTGTAGACTAAAGGGTCCCAGGTTCGATTCTGGTCAAGGGCAGGTACCTTGGTTGAGGGCATATCCCCAGTGGGGGATGTGAAGGAGGCAGCTGATTGATGTTTCTCTCTCATCGATGTTTCTAACTCTCTATCCCTCTCCCTTCCACTCTGTAAAAAAAATCAATAAAATATATTAAAAAAAAATAATAAAATAATAAAATGAGGCTCGTGGTTTATTGATGTTTTTAATAAGATTGGAAAACACTATATAATGCATAATTTAGATTTTCAAAAAATTTTACGATAAAAAACATGTTGAGTTTCATTAAGCCAGCATTATCCCCCAATACCAGTTAATTCAGTCTCCTCTCTCTCTCTCTCTCTCTCTCTCTCTCTCTCTCTCTCTCTCTCTCTCTCTCCATGTATTAACTTTCACTGAGAATACTATACTATTCCATTCCATGGAGAAACATCCTTTCTGATAGTCTCTCAGTTATTATTTTTGGTCCCAGGCTTTTAATTATTTTGCTCACTCATTTCTTCCTTAACAAATATTTGCAATTATGCATAGAACCTACTCTGTGTAAGACCCTCTTCTTGTGTTTCAGTGAAAGCTGTGTTAGTCAAAGCTGCATAGTGTTTTGCATGAGCATGACTTGGTGGAGACTTCCTCACTCAATCATATGGCATGGGGGTGATAAGTACACATTCCAGCGCTGGTGGTTGTGCAAACCTCAGGCAACACCGGGCAAGAATAACTGGGGCAGTTTCAACAACTAGCATGCTTGTCTCACATCTGTCTGGGTGGATAATTCTGGTTCTGAATTGACAACATCCCATCCCCCTTCCCACTTAGCCCATTCTATGCCTTGTGGCCATCCCTAATCTCTTTTCCTTATGAACCTCTATGGCTGATCACATTCAGGGAACTGCTTAGAATTATTGGGCACATCTCAGCTAAAGGCATCCCATGATATCTGGTCTCCTTGTCAGAGAATCATGGGCAATGGTGAGGGCAGTGCTGCCTACTTTTCTTAGAGCTCCTTTGTTGGATTTGTGATTAGATCTACTGGGTGAGCTCAGCCAGGTTGCTGTGGATGAGAGAGAAGGGCCAGTGGTACCCCCGTGCCCTGACAGGTGTTTGTACACAATCTGCTAGCACTCCCCGGGCTCCACCGGCAAAGTGCTCTGAGAAGCCCTCAAGCCTATTGCACTTCCAAAACGGCATGGTGCTCACCTGACCACCTGCTTACTGTGCTCACTTGTCAATTAGGACAAGGAGCCAACTGAAAGAAACAATCAAGCCGTTCCCCCTTAGTGTAGCAAGGCAGACAAGAGACAGAGAGAAAGGCACTACTCCTCAGGGGTCCATTTTTCTCCAGAATAAAACACTGAGCAAGGGCCAGATGACATGCAGAGCAGGCGGGGATTCTCTCACGGCCCACCACTAAGGAACATCACACAGAAGGCCTCAGCCTTTTAGGAATCCAGGTGACAGGAGTTGGTCAGAGTAACAAGCTAGGAATGGAAAAGTACTGATCGGAGAGGAGAAAAGTGCCTTGGTCAAGGCCCCTGATGAGGGGGTCTTGGTGGAGGTGCAAAAGCAATCCCATTTACCATTGCAACAACAAAAAAAGTAAGATGCCTAGGAATAAACTTACCCGAGGAGGTAAAAGACCTGTACTTGGAAAACTATAGGACATTGAAAAAGAAAGCCTGAGCCATGGCCCCTAGTAGAGAGTTTCCTAAATGGAGGTGTCTGAGTTAGGAAGGAAGATATTCCATTCCTCTGAGCACTGCTGGCCTGGGAGGGAGTGTCCAGGGGGCTGAGTCATCCATTGCAACTACCAACAAAAAAGCTGTGCATCAAGTTTGGTGCAGGGAGGGCAGCGTCCCCATGAGGTGGGCCGGACTAAGCCTTGTAACAGGCTGTGGCTAGGCCTGAAGGATCACAGAGAGGATGCTGGCCTGGGGCTGGACTCCTCACATATAACGTGCGTAGGTCCATATGAATGAAGAGACAAGGATGGAAGAGAGCGGGATAATTAATTGTTGCAAACAGATCTGAAGCCAGAGACAAATGAGGCCTCCTCACCGCTCTATAACTCATTTTCCCTGTTCAGCACCTATTTCAATGTATAATTTCCATAAACCTAATTTTCCCTTTTTTATTCCTGCTTCACTGTCATTGGGACAAGGAGAGGCAGATAGCCACGTAATATCCAAGTGTGAGAACCAGGAAGCCCCAGGAGCCCGAGACCCGTTCCAGTGGCACGTGGGAGGAAGAGCTGCCCTGGTCAGCCCAGAGGGGGATGTTGAAGTTATCCTTCACATACCTCTCAGGTCATTGCAATCATTGCGCCTAAGGAGTACAGTTCCTGACTTCTTAGCCATTTCAATCTTTAACAGAAAATAACAGTACGCTTTTGAAGGATGCTGTGCCCAGCAGCCCTGAGAGGCTGGTAATTTCTCTTTCCTTATAGCAATGCTTGGGGTGCATACAAGACTTTCCAGGCAAAAAAAGAAACCCACGCCAGTGATTACTAATTCAACAGGGAGGGGAGAATGGACCTTGAAGAGAGGAAGAGTAAAAGAAATAACCTACAATCTACTGAGCTATGAGCCTTGGCACCTCGGTTTTTAATTTTAAAAGCACTGTGTAATGGGCTATAGAGATGTAAGCTGTTTTTCCTCTCTCGGATTTCTCCTAACTCATTTGCAACTGGTCTCAACACCCCAGGAGGATAGAAATAACTTGATTTCTGCTACCTCGGGTTTTATTCTTATAAATTGTTGGAGTAAAATGCGGGGCGGGGGGGGCGGGGGGGGGGGGGTGAAGGGGGATAGTGTTTTATTTTCTTTATGAAGCAATCATAGGATTTGTAGGCATCTAACCAAAGAACCAAGTGACAGGAAATCAGGGAATACAAAACATCTGCAACCAAATGAAGGTGCTCAAAGGGAATTTGGAAATGCGTGCAACTGAGAAGATAAGAGTTGACAGAATATCACTTTCTGCTTTGGTACTGATGTGATCATATTTCTCATCAATTATTTACAGAAGGAAGTTCTATATTAAAATTAATCATGAAATTCTGAATTGCTCCTGTACATTAATAATGAAACAACTGCACCAAATGCAAACAGACACCGATAATAGAATATGAAATAATGCTTAACATGCAATGGGAAAGGGCCTATTTGAATGAAACGCCAAGAGGTTAATTATTGTACTATCACGAAAGCTGTGGTCCGTGACCCAGATCGGCAGCCTTTACCTGACAAAAAGTGTTAGTATTGGTTTCATCTGCAGTAGGAATATTTAGAGCTATGTTCAGAGCTGCCCCTACCAGATTTTTTTCCTAATTTTAAATTTTAATTAAATGTATTGGTTAATAACAATATACTATAGGTTTCAGGTGTCCAATTTTATCGTATGTAATCTGTGTACAGAATGGTGGTTACTAGAAGAGAATGGGGGTGGGGGAAGATGAAGAAGGTAGAGGGGACCAACCTACTATTAAGTACTAGGGAGTTTGAGCATAAGTTGAACCATGGAATTCTGAGAGAATATGTTGACAAGATATCTCAGCCTGGACATGTGGAATGGCAAACATGAGCTCTCAGATGAAATGATACTCCTTTCCACTCCTCATCATTCAGTATGAACTTTACATATCAGTTGATGTTTCTCATGTGAATTCATTCTTGGTCACTTCTGCTCACAAAGACCTTCTCTTTTTAAAAATTCTGTAGCATATTATCTTCTCTGCCATATTATGGCATTTAGTTTACTAGTATCTTGGGGTCCTAGCTGCTTCTAGAATTAGATTTTCCTATTTCAACCAAGGATGTATTTGATATGGTATCTGCCCTCAATATTTTTCTCCAGGCTGAGGCAGGTCATCCTTCCTGGCTGTACATTAAAGAATTCCTGCCCTAGCTGGTTTGGTTCAGTGGATAGAGCATCAGCCTGCGGACCGAAGGGTCCCGAGTTCAATTCCAGTCAAGGGCACATGCCTGGGTTGTGGGCTCGATCCCCAGTAGGGGGTGTGCAGGAAGCAGCCGATCAATGACTCTCTCTCATCATTGATGTTTCTCTCTCTCTCTCCCTCTCTGAAATCAATAAAAACATATTTTAAAAATAATAATTCCTGTGGCCCTGGAATAGGGTTAAGGGTAGTGGGGTTCATGATAACCCTGATCCTCTATTTGACATGAATTTAAGAACTTGAAAAATTAGAGAAGAAAAAGAGGCAGAATGACATGCCAGGAAGTGAATGGGATTTCACACAAGAAGACCAGAGTTTGTTTGACTTTAACTGCTTACTACTTATGCAAGCTGGAGCTAGTCATTAAATTACACTTGGATCTTCCTATGTAAAATGGGGAAAATAGTACCCATGCCCAACCTCATAAGACTGTCAGAATTGTTGAATATTAAGTGTATTGTATGTTGTAAAAAGCTACTCACAGTTACCTACAAGGCTGCTTGGCATCATGGGTAAGGAGGCTCTTGGGTTTGAATTCTCACTCTACAACTTCTTAGTATGACACTGACTTCTTAGTGGCGTAGTTTCCTACTCTGCAAAATAAGGATAAGTATGGCACCTCATCAGTCTACTGTAGGAATTGTATGATTTTCCCTGTGTCTAGTAGTCCAGGCAGTGCCAATAAGCAAAGACAAAATAAACATTGATTATTATTGCTTTAGAGAACAAATAAGAACATACTTGTATAGCTTTTAAGTCAGTACCAGGCACATATTATTACCACTGATGTGTTACTATTCCAATAATGTTAAGAAATAGGCTAAACATATAGGATGATTTCTACATATTTCTGTCTCTTGTGATACCTTAAAAATGTTTCTGTTTTTCTCAATTAATGTTTTATTTATGTAATTATTTGAAAACATTCTATGGTAGAACCTGCTATAATATTCTCTCTGTACTATGCTACAAGTCATGCACCCTTCATCATGCTGTGATCAGAAGATTTAAAATGTCCTTAAAAACCATTCAGAGTTTAACATAGACGCCTGAGAACTAAAGAAGAAAATTTAATGTTTTCAAATCCAGAGGTTCATAAAAGTATGTCTCTACTTCCTATGAGAGGCCAAATGTTTAGTGGAGCAGTCCCACAAAGGTGAGAAAAAGTGGTTGTGATAGAATAATTTAAAAAATGCTTTCTCATCGATGATTGGTTCTTCTACAAGTCATGGCCCTCATGGGAAACCCTGGTGGTTACTAGAGGAATCCATGGTCTAATAGAAAGGGGTTTCCCATGTTCTTTGTGGCAGAAGCTCCCCTGTATTCATGTTTCTGTAGTGCAGGTGGGAGCTGTAGACTGTCAACCAGGGTAAGCAGCAGTGTGAAAGTGATCCACACTGGATGTTACACAGAAAAAGGTCAAAGGTGCCATAATTCTTTTTTGGAGCCCCCATGAACACCACATCCTTTCACATCCATCTGTTCAGAGCGGTTGGAGTGAAAGTCCAGAACTGTTCCAACAAACTGCCAGAATCCTTGCTTATACCCAGAAATTTTAAAACTACTTCGTGAATGACGCCCATAAACACAGCAACTATCTGTCAGGAAGCATGTAAATCAGGTCTAAAAATCCACCCTTTTCTCCCGTTCAATGTTGCCTGCGAGCACTTTGCTTCAGTGTGGACTTTGCAAAAACTCATGACCCATCTTTCTGCTGCCCACCTCTCATTCTCCTGCAGAGCTGCTGCTGGGTAGACTGCAACAAGGGGAGGTAAAGCTAAGAACCTAAGAGGGTGATGGAGACTCCAGGCTGCTCCTCTCAGCTGGCTAGACTGACTCAGAAGTTAAAGCACAATTTCCCCAACTGTGTGCTCCAGGATGATATTAGATGTCATGAGACAGACAATGCTTTCCACAGTCCAGTGGTCCTATACATTTGGGGGTTTCTAGGATATACTGTATAAGATTAAATGGGTTTTGTAATGGCAAATTCCTCAGAACCTGTAAAGTATTGGCACATATCATAGTTTAGCATTCTAAGAAAATAAACTGATCTCTTGGCCACTACATCCATCAGGCTACTTGGAATGATTTCTGGAACGCTGTGCTGAGAAACTTCAAAACAGTCCATTAGAGGGAGGAACATATAGAGAATTTATCTCTCTGGATTCTTCCCATCTCCTGTCTCTCATTGGTTAAAATTTCCTTTCAGGGAGTCATTTGCCCTGCACTTTTAGGCTTGCATCATCCAGCTAGATGGTAAGTGGCAGTCAGATCCCACATACTGTGGGGTGGATATGGCAGGAGAAACTGAAGACTCTGATTAGCAGCTGGTTGCCCTTGTGTAACTGAACAAAATGTCCAGTATGTAGTACCCCTATTGAGGCTCAGAGGCAGCAAAAAAACAAAAAAACAAAAACAAAAACAAAAAAAAACAAAAACAGCCAAAGCAGGGAAAAGAGGCTGCCCAAGAAAATCTGAGAAAGCTGTGTCCTTTTTTATTCTCTTTACATTTGTGACACATGCTAGATGCCTTATGTTAAGCAAAACCAGTGACAAGAAGACAACAAAGGGACCCCAGGAAAGCAGAAAAGATGCTGAATACATGCTCTTGCTCTGAAGGAGCCAGGTCAGAAGCTAATGTAGGGTACAAGAAAACACCAGAGAAAAGTCTAATAAAACACATAACAGCCAGGAAGGTTCAAATTGAGTTCTGGATTATGTTCTAAGGGTTGCAAAGTGAAGGGTGGTTTTGTGGGAATTCAGAAGAGATGCTGGAGGATGGCTTTCTATAAAAGTCCCTGAGTAAAATGTGGAGGTCAGATTGGCTAGGATGTGGCACAATAAAAAGAAGAGGGTTTGATGGAATCTGAAAACTAAGAGTAAGTTTTGTTTATGATGACATATTAAGATGATTACCATCTTAAGTTTGCTTTTCCTGACCAAGAAATAAGTATTTCCCCTTTAACCCTCATACATCCTGTACAACTATAATTTTGTTAACATTAACTAGTTAACATGTCCAAAACTAAACTTCTGAGAGTACTCCCTTTGCTTATACCTATTTTCCTTCACTCTTCCCCATTTAGGTTAGTGACAATTGCATGTTTAAAGCAAGTTAGACCATGCCCTGGCCTGGTAGCTCAGTTGGTTAGAATGTCATCCAGATAACATTAAGGTTGCAGGTTTGATCCGCAGACAGGGTACATACAATAATCAATCAAACAATGAATGCATGAATAAGTGGAACATCAAGTTGATGTGTCTCTCTCTCTTCCTCTTTAATTCTGCATTAATGTTTGAAATGATCGTTTCTTCTCCTTTGAGATTCTTTTCTCTCTGGTGAAAGAATTCAATTGTGTATTTGAATTTTAAATTTCACTAAAGTTTTGATTCTCTGAAAACATTCACTTATTACTCAATCTTTCCTACTTCTTAGAGATTTTACCTTCATCACCATCTAGGATCCGTCCCCAATAATTTGAATATTTAGTTATTTATGATTAAACTAAACCATCATATTTATTTAATTTGTGTAGTATTGTGGGATCCAGATGTGTGCAATTAAGTTGGCTACCACAAGGAACACCCCAATCAGCAGTATGTATGCTTCAGGCTTGCTCAATAATGTTTCGCCTTGCTTTCTACAAGTTTATGTCTGGGAGTTACTTTTCTGGAAATCTGACCTGGCAAAATGAACGTCTTTACTTATTTAATTTTTAAAATCCCAACTGATCTTTGAAGTTTCCTGTATTTAACCTAGTTAGGAATGGAACAGTCATTGGCCCTGAATTAGAGACTGTTTTACTTGAGTTTATTTTTAAAATGGTATATAAAAATTAAGCTCATTCTTCAGCACACCCTCGCCAGCTCCAAGAATCATAGCTTAGAAGGAAGCCTTGAGGAATCAAGTCCACCTGCCTGAAAATTACATCACATCACCACTTAATGCAATGCAGGTAGACATGCATTTAGGAAGAGTGACTCTTGGTCATGACCAAGCCAGTTATTTGGAAGAGAAGCATGAAAAAAAGGAGAAAGTGCTTTTAATTACACTGGAAACAGCTGAAATCTAACCAAACATCTCCCTGGGAAAAAAAGTAATTGGAATTAAACAGACCATCTGCACTACCACTGATTGGAGAAAAGGAGTGAAATTCAATTTAATTTTATGAGATGAAAATGGAAGCAAAAGCATTGTGAAGAAGCACTTCATGAATAACATGAATGGAGACCACCTAATGTGACAATGATCTCTGTTTTCATAAACTTAATGAAGAAGAAAAAAGTGTTTGATTGTGTGATTGGTGACTTGCTTTCTCCATGATGTCATTTTTGTACAAGTGGCTGGGAGTGAGTGCATGGATCATGTTTGAGACTGGATTATCTCAGGGAGGTTGGAAGATGAGCCAGAGTGAAGACAGTAGAAGAACTAAAACTGCCCCCAAAGTTTTTAAAGAAAGTTGAGCCCAGCCAATGTGGCTCAGTAGTTGAGCTTTGACCTATGAACCAGGATGTCACACTTCGTTTCCCAGTTAGAGGATATGCCCGGGTTGTGGGCTCAACCCCCAGTGTGGGGTGTGCAGGAGGCAGCTGATCAATGATTCTCTGTCATCATTGATATTTCGATCTCTCTCTCCCTCTCCCTTCCTTTTTGAAATCAATAAAAAATATCTGTAAAAAAAAAGTTGAGAGTGAATGTCAATTGCAAGCACTGAGTCTAAAAGTCAGATTGAGATTTTAACAGGACTATGAAACAAACAAACAAAAAAGACACATTCAGAAATAGTTTTAAAAAAACAAAAATCAATATTTCATGCTTGTTGTTATGTTAGATACTTACATATATTAGCATACTTTAATTGTTTGAGAAAATTAATGAGCCACATATGTATTAGGATTGACCAATTTATGGTTGAGGAAATCAGAAATTAGAGAAACTAAATAAGTTGACTAAAGGTCATGCAGCTCTTACATAGAAAAACTGGGGCTACAGGCTTGCTCATACCTGGGAAGGGGCTGAAACTTTACCAAGACCTGCTACATCTCTGTATGTGCGCCCCAAATGCAACTGGCAGAAGACACTCTTTATCTGCTACTACTCTTATCTCAGTGAGTTTCTACCAATAAACCTATTCTAAGTAGAGTGTGTTTACTTCTTGATTATTCACACATATTCATTTGGTATCCCTGATTTAAAATTTCTTTTAAAGAAATGAGTCCAAATATGAAACCCAATTAGAGGTTCCCAGAAGTAGGTGAGTCAAAAAATATGAAGAACATTTTCTCCCTTTTTTAGATTCTGGAATTTTAGATTTTTCTGGCTTTCTGTATGGAGCCAGGGAGAATGATTGGCTAGAAGAAAGTGTAAGATTACAAGCGTCTTTGATAATGTTCTCATTAATCTAAGTCCCAGGGATGGTTACTAGGTTATGTTGGTAGGAGGAAAAAAGACAAGATGCTTGGAATAAATGACACTTTGTTGCTATAGCAACCTCTAATTTGTTTATGCCTGCTAGAATCAGTGCCTTGAATCCACAAATATGCTAACTCTGGTTTGGCCACAGGACTTGCATAGGCCATGGGAACAATAGTGAATATGATTCAAGCAGAGACTTGACGTTTTCACATTTAATGCTGTCTTTTCTTGCTGCTCTTAGAGCCCCAAGCCACCATGTAAACACGTGTGGGTTAGCTGGCTTGAGGATGAGAGATATGTGACCTGTATCCTAGCTGCACCCATCACCCCTGTGGACAGCAAGTCAACTGTCAGATGTGTGACTGAGGATATTCTGGACTGACCAATCCCCACCCATCCCACATCTGACCACAGGTGCGTGAGCAAGACGATATGAAAGCTGTGGGCACACCAGACCTGCTTAGTGGAATTGGAAACCAAATAAGTGGTTATTTTAAGCTTTTAAGTTTGGTTGGTGGACTACATAGCTGCAGATATTTGATATAGAACTTTACTATAATTTTAATGCTTGTAACAATCCTTATGAAAACTTCTTTGTTACTGGTTTAGTCTGTCTCATTACATGATTTCTAGTGAGGAAGCAAAGGAGCCAATAAAATCTTGTCAAGATTTATCTCTGAATCTGTGTTACCCATGAGCCTTAGAAGCTTTTGATGTGAATAAGTTTGGCAGGAAAGGCTAAGGGAAGGCCAAATGAATAATGACAGAGAGTTTGGAGTAGGTGCATTTGTTTGCTTAACTATAAAAACTTTTTCATTCTGAGCTTTGGTTTTCTCCAGTGAATGAGTTGAAGAACTGAAAATTTCATTTTGTTTCCCCTAGGACATTTTGAAGAAAACTCACTGCTACATACAATAAATAATTATGAATTGATCAAATAAAGGTAGAGATGAATGAATTATTAGGAACATCAAACTGGGGCAGACCTTAAAACATTAAAAGGCAACATGGCCCAGCCAGTGTAGCTCAGTGGTTGAGCATCAACCTTTGAATCAGGAGGTCACAGTTCTATTCCAGGTCAGGGCACTTGCCCAGGTTGTATGCTCTATCCCCAGTAGGGGGTGTGCAGGAGGCAGCTGATCAATGATTCTCTTTCATCATTGATGTTTCTATCTCTCTCTCCCTCTCCCTTCCTCTCTCTGAAATCAATAAAAATAGAAAAATAAATAAAAGGCAAAATGCAACTTGCAGGAACAAATTGGTAGAAGAGGCCAGGCTGTAGATTCAGAGGGAGGAACCGCTAAAGCCACTTAGTAGTACTTAAGTCTTCCTTAGGGATGCTTGACAAGGGTCAGGCACAGCTGCATGTGGATGTCCATACCCAGAGCACAGGAGTGTCAGCTTAGCCCAGGCCGAACCCACACCATTTTAGATTAGGAACAAGACCGTTCCCTCTAAGCTTATGTGCTTGGACTTTAGAGTTGGTGGGAATTGGAACCAAATTTTAGCTGTAACACAGACCCTTTCCAAGACATGTTCCATAAAATGAGGAACTAAAAATACCTAAAAAACAAACCAAAATAAAGAAACCTACATTTGAGAATTGTGAGAAGACATGTGCCATTAAAGTGTGTGTGTGTGTGTGTGTGTGTGTGTGTGTGTGTGTGTGTGACTATAATCTGTTTAAGCAAAGAAAGTGTAACATTTTTTAAGGGCCACATTATGACTTTTTGTATGTCTCTAGGCAATTTTGCCTCTGTGGGCCCCTTCTTCCATAAAAACATATTGAAATCATATTTTATGACTGCATTGGTATAAAGACAGATATCATATTTGACTTTAAAGGTTAATTTTTTTCTCCTGATTTTAAAATAAATTAAAACATTTTGGGGGGGGCGGGGAGTCCAAGAGATTTTAGCATTCTCACAATAAAAAAAAAAATGAAAAAGAGTGTACTAAGTGAGGTGATATGATGAATGTTAATTATCTCTATCTTTTCACAATGTATATGTATACCAAGCCATCATGTTGTATACTTCAAATGTATACAATTATACATCTCAATTATTCCTTAATAAAGCTAGAAACACTTAAAAAACAATGTAATTTCTAAGAGCTTCTGTCAAGATGTAGGGAAGGAGAAAAGGTTGGGAAGGGTCCATTTGAGAAGGTGTGTACATTTTTTTCATTAATGAGGTATTTACAAAAAGGGAACTAACTTATAAGATAAAAACACAACTGGTAAGTTTAAAGTTGAAATACTTTCACTGCTGTTCAGCAGTGTGCACCTGCTTGTGTGTGGGGAGGGAAGCTGATCATTAGAAAGATCAGAGCAGTTGTAGAAAACAAAAGTCAGTGCCTGGCATCCTTCGGCACAATAGACACAGCACCTGGGAGCCAGAATCCTATCTTTCACAAATACAGGTTCAACATAAGTCTCCTGGGGCCCTTTATCTACATTGTTTTGGTCTAGATTGCTAACATCCCATGAGGAAGGAAATAAAGACAAAAGAGGAAAAAAATAAATTAGAAAGCATATCACAAAAATAGCTCAACTGTTAAATATATTCAAGATCTGCAACTTTGGAAGAAATTATTAAAATGTACGTGCTTCTGGAAAAGCTAAAGTAAGAAGGCACAAATAAAAAGAGAAATTGCTAGGGGAATAATTCATGCAAAAATGATGTAAAGTTACATATTGTGTGCACATACAAGTGTGAAAAATCCTAACAAAGTTTTTTTTTTCTGTTAATCTAACCGTATAAATTAAATACAATAAAGTTGAAAAACAATATAGGAACACTCATGCAAATATTTTAAATGTTATCTAGGAATTGTTTCTAAAATTTTTTTGAGGTCATTTTTATTGTGGAATCTTTCAGAATTGTGTTAGCCAATTCCTATGCTATAAAAATCAATTTTTTCCAGAAATATAAAAGATGCAAAGCCACTCAATTTACTTCATGAAGCAAGTATAGCTGATTTCAAAACATTACAAAGATGGCATATAAAAGGAAACTGGATCAAAGAGACTTATTTATTCAAAGTAAACCCAACAGTGCATCAAGAGAATAATGTACAAAAAGAAGTCGGACTCACCACTGAATTGCAAATATGATTTATTATTTTGGAATCTAACTGGGGCAGGAATCTAAATAGGTCAAAAATAAACATCCCAAGTGATTATTAAAAAAATCACTTGGTAAGTTTCAACTCTTTCTCTGATTAAAATAAACTAGAAATATAAAAATTACTCTAAAATATTCTAATTATAACATCTATCTGAAAATATTTACATTAAAAGGTGATAAACTCAAAGCCTAACCAGTAAAAAAAAAAAGACAAATTATGCACTGTTACTTTATAATAAAATATTTTATACGTATAAAACTATTCATAATGTACACATAAGGTCCCTCGTACACACAGTATAGCAAAAGAAAAAATAACCATTTACTAGTATATTGAGTGGGTTCCTCTCTGATTTAATTCCCCTTTTTTATTACCATCTGATTTCACCAAGGATAAAAGGTATCCTGAATTTTGTATTTTATTATTTCCTTAATATATGACTAAACAATGTGTTGGATAGTTTTGTATGTGTTCTGGCTCTATATACATTATATATTATTCGCCATGTACTTTAAACCTAACATCATCATGAGAGTCTCTCATGCTGATAGTTGTAGCTAATTTCCTTTTATTTTCATTATTGTTTACCACTATAGTGTTAGAATCAACCACAGTGTACCTTCCCTTCTTCTGTAGATGGATAGTCAGGTTATTTGCTTTTCTGTTTGATTATTTTTATAGGATCATTCTTGGATCAATCTCCCGGTACACAATGTCATGTATGTTTGACTAGAAACAGTTATGCTCAATAGAATTTTCTGACATGAAATATTCTGCAAATCTGCATTGTATAAAAATTTAGGGCGATTATCCTATATAATAAAAGCCTAATATGCTAAGTGTCCAGTTGACTGTTCAACCAATCAAAGCGTAATATGCTAATGATGTGCTAAAGCCACTCAACTGCTTGCTATGATGTGCACTGACCACCAGGGGGCAGACAGTCAACCAGTCGCTATGACGTGAACTGACCACCAGGGGGCAGGCGCTCCAACCAGTAGGTTAGCTTACTGCTGGGGTCTGGCTGATTGGGACTGAGTGAGAAGGGCGAGACATGCCCTGGAGCCCTCCTGCGGTCCCTCCCTGCCTGGCTAACCTCCCTTATCTCTCCCCAGACCTAATCGTGCACCGATGGGGTCCCTTGGCCTGTCCTGCACCCTCTTGCCATCCAGGACCCCTCAAGGGATGTCGGAGAGCCAGTTTCAGCCTGATCCACAGGTTAGCCTGAGGGACCCCACTAGTACATGAATTCGTACACCAGGCTTCTAGTATCTGTTAATATTACACAAAAACTAGATTTTTCCCCTGTTTTTTTCTTCTAGAACTATAAATGGATTTGCATTAAGCCTTCTCATTTTAGCCTCCACAAGTCTTTCTTTCTAATTCATTTCATTTTGACCTATTTTGCTTTGCCTTTTCTATGGTTATTTTTTCTCTATATTGCCTTCTATTGGATTAATGATACTTTTCCTCATTTATTTATTTTTTCTTTCTCTTCCAGCTCTCTATCTCTGGTTTTTAAACAGTATCCTTGAAATTTTATCATCTATACTTACTTTTACAAATGTTTAAAATTTATCAGTATTTTCCATTCTTGTAGACAATAAAACATTTAACAGTGCTTAACTCTTATGATTCCATCCCATCTGTACACTATTTTTCATTGGTATTTTAGCACTCAATTTACTATTTTAGTATAATTTTTCAAATTGGCACTTATTTTGTAGAATTAAATTAACCTATTAAAAATCTAATTGTATTATTATTTTAACATATGGTTGGCATTTTTATAAGGCTATATTTTTATGAGCATTAGGAAAAAATCCTTTTTAATTCATTTTTGGCATATTTTAAGCCTCAATATAGCTGGGTAAACTTGTGCAAACTAAAATTAAACTCCTTAAAAGTTATTTCAATTTTAGGGAAAATATCCTATTAGTAATTTTCATGTAAATTGTTAGCTAATGAATCATTAGGAGAACTCTAGGATGATGGTTCTATGAAAATAAAAGCACATTTTGATTGGCCTTTTCTACAAAACTATCCAGAACTTTATTAAATTTTTTACTTATTATGAAAATGTAGCTATTTGCAAAAATTCAATAAAAATATGTCTATTTCTACCAAGATCTAATTGGATAAACTGAATTTATAACCATATCCATGCCAGAAATGTCACATTTGAGAGCAAGTTGTATTTAATTAGATAGGACAAGCCAGCTATTCAGAAATAAGAATTTCACTTCTTATGTGGAAAAGATACATACAAAGACCATCTGGGAAACTGGTCCAGTCCCTCTTCCATGCTTTGAAATTATGTTTAGTAAAAAATTCTAATTCTTAGTAGACCAGAAATTTTTATAAACCTGGATAATTTAATAAAAAATGTATATTCATTCAGTTATAGATTCTATTGTTGAAAGCGGATAGATGCAAACTGGATGTTTTTTGCTTTATAGCCTCAAAATGGATAAACAAACAGGCAGTACAAATTATTTGTAGCCAGATAAAGTGATCAAACATGACTCCGTGTCCTGCCAAGCCTCCAGACAGAAGTTAATCTCTTTTTTAATTCTGTGAACTACACATTAAGTTCTTTATGTACTAACTAGAGGCATGGTGCATGAAATTCGTGCACTTGACGGGGGGGGGGGGGTCACTCAGCCCGACTTGCGCCCTTTTGCAGTCCAGGATCCCTAGGGGGACGTCCGGCTGACAGCTTAGGCCCACTCTCAGCCATTAGTCGGACATCCTTAGCGCTGCCGTAGAAGTGGGAGAGGCTCCCGCCACCACTGCTGCACTCGCCAGCTGTGAGCCTGGCTGAGCAGCTCTCGCCCTGTGGGAGCACACTGACCACCAGGGAACAGCTCCTGCATTGAGCGTCTGCTCCCTGGTGGTCAGTACTTGTCATAGCGACCGGTCATTCCACTGTTTGGTTGATTTGCATATTAGCCTTTAATTATATAGGATTATCACTTCTTAGTGCCTCTGTGCACATAAAACACACCAAATAGAAGAGAACATTAAATTAATGATACTCAGAACATCTGTGCAGCAAGCTTTATCTGATCAAATCTACTCCTTAGGAGTGGAGATTAGTCATGGTGGGGTAGGGAGAAGAGGGGATGAGGTGGGGAATGAGCTGGGAAATGAGGGGTGAAAGCAGGTGAGACTAAAAGGTGAACTAACATTTTCCTGAGTTTAGCCTAGGCAAGTCCCAATGAGGCACAATATTCTTTCTGGCCCTCCCACCAAACACCATAACCACAGGGGGAAAAGTGAGCAATGGTACTTGCATGGAGTTGGGCTTCTTAGATTTTACTTTTGTGAGCTCTTTTTTTAATTTTTTGAGTAATTTAGACATAATCTAATCATCAGATTATTTGCATAGATACGGGCAGAATATCAGGGAACATGAGAGGGGGTAATACCTTGAAACTGGTATCAGTAGAGCACCATTACCACGGCGAGGTATGAAGAGATGGGACCTAGAGAAAGAGAGAGCTAAGTATGGCCAGGCCGACAGTTGGGCAAGTGAGATGCTTAGTGTGCAAAGTGTAAGGAGACACTCTCAGGATCCCTCCTCTAGCTCCTGCTCCCCAACTCCCACCCCATTGGTTGCCCCTGGAGTTAATTTCCCTAAACCTCTGTTTCTCTTACATCATTGGACACGGCCTAGAGGCAGAATTTGGGAAGACTGACAGAGGAAACTTATCATTTATCACAGGATGCACCACTGAAAGGTGATTCTGTGCTTACTCACCAGACCTTCTCCTAAAAGCAGAGGTAGGCTGAAGGGAAGTAACTCCTGTCCCCAAGGCTACATTCTTCTCAGGCCATGCCCTAGATGAAGCAGTGTTCAGGCACATTTGGTAGCATCTTACTGGGAGGTTTTTTGTTTGTTTGTTTGTTTGTTTGTTTGTTTTTTACCTCTTTAGCATACACCCATAACCTGTACTGTCTAGGCATTTTTTAGCAATCCATGATGATCTGAAATGCATAACATAGGCAGGGGGAAAAATACTTATTTCCTCTTTTCTACTTAAAATATTTTTTGTATAGGAGGTCTAGATATATCTTTATGGAAATGAGATAGAAATCACAGCAAACACAAATACTAATCATGGCACCAGGGACTGTTGAAAACATTTAAAATATATTTGACATCCCCAACCCTGAAATATTTCAAAGGCAAATTTACTCCAGAGTTTGTGAAGTTTAAATTTCAGAATCAGGTATATAATAATTTTATATTTGTAATTTGTATTTATTTTCACAAAGGATACTTTCAAAGTTGTATAAGCCTTAGGCTCGCAACACCTAGATGCGCCCTTGAGTATAAGAACATCCACATGGAGAGTTTAAAAACCTTACCCAAATTTGTGTAGCTGGTAAAGTTGGCAGAGCCAGATGCAATCCCAGGCTATTTGCATTTGAGCACAAACTTTCACTTCTAATCTGCATGGTCCAAGAAAGCCAGAGAAATCCTGTACCTCTATGCCCAGGCCTTCCAAATCATTCTGCTTTAAACCTTTTATCTGTTACAAATGAGATAAGGCTTAAATCTTTTCAATTTTGACTTCAGTTGAATTTTTTACCAATTCCATTGTAATACTGAATATCTATATGATTATTATGATAAATCAACAAGCACTGTGATAACCCTGTTTTCCAGAGTCTTTCTGATGTTAATAATTTACTTAAAATTATATAAATTACCTACCTAGGAAGTGGAGAATCTGTGATTTAAATCCAGGTTAATCTGATCCTAAGCTCATGTACCTACCTGCTATTCAATATTGCCTAAACTGAAGATCTGAGATTTACTATTTATATTTCTATTGTAGTTTTATTTGCTATTTGTTGAATATTATTATGTGTTAGAAGCCATGTATACCTTAAATTGTCATTATAACTTTCAAGATAACCGAGATTATCTTCACTTCAGGGGAGGTAGTTGAGATTCACAGTGGTCAGTATCTCATTGGTTGCTCCAGAGCTAGTAAGTGCCAGAGGCAGGATTCCTGCTGAGCCCTGAATCTGAAGTGGGGACTTTCTGCTCCACCTTCCCTGGTCTTGGGGAGCTGGCCTCAGGGATACTTTGTGAACCATCCACAGAAACAAGACTCAACCACCGAAGTAAGACTCATTCCCCAATAAACTGCCAAATCAGAATCCCCTGCCCTTGAATACCCCCTTTATTCTCTGAACTTTGGTTCCAAAAGACGTTTGGCATTTTCTAAACAGCAATGAAACCCACCCCTAAACTGTAAACATTTATTCAAGCTTCTGAGGGCCCATTCCCCAGTAGGGGTTCCAGAAACATTCTGAGCACTCTCAGCATTATCATTGGAGTAAACGTGGAAATTCACAGGGTGCCAGTACTGTATTGTCATGATGCATGCACTAACAATCACATCACTACCGAAATTTATTGTACAAGTATTGGCATCTCCATGGGACCGTTCTATTGAGTAAAATATGTCACCGGAAACAACAAAAGGATTTTTCTTTGTCCTTAAGTGTGGCTTGAATTGATTTTCCTAAAGGGCTCCAAAGTGTGTGCTTTCATTCTATAATCCATCCTAAGTGTTTTAAAATAAAAGAACTATCAAATCACTTAGCAGAACGAGGCCTGCTGATGCCCAGAAAGGCCGATTTATATTCAGTTGGTGCCATGGCCAGCAGCATGATTGATATCATTCAGATTTGAGACCTGGAGTGATAAATAGTTACACATGGCCAAGCGCCACACTTCAGGGCTCATGGGCCCCTAGTGAGTTATGTTTTTGTTTTGCCCCTGGTTCTTGTAGGTTGAAAATTTCTTTTTCATAAATTAATCAGTGATGGCATTTTGCATTTCTGATTTGTTGCCTTTCTCAAAGGCCTTCACTTGCAGTTTATAATGCCGAATGGCACATTTTCAAGCAGCCCAAAGAGATATGAAACAAATGGATAATCAAACGCTTTCTCTTTGTTATCATGGCAAATAAATATAGTGTTCTCTAAAAGCTTCCTTTCAAATGCAAGGACATCAAAGTGCAAAGACATTTTTACCTGTTTTTATTATATGTTGAGTAGATATAAAATATTTATTAAAACTTATGTCAACTAGCCCTAGCAGGTTTGGCTCAGTGGATGGAGCGACAGCCTGTGGACTGAAGGGTCCCAGGTTCGATTCCAGTCAAGGGCATGTACCTTGGTTGCAGGCACATCCCCAAGTAGGAGGTGTGTAGGAGGCAGCTGATTGATGTTTCTCTCTCATCGATGTTTCTAACTCTATTCCTCTCTGTAAAAAATCAATAGAATATTAAAAAAAAACACTTATGTCAACTAAAAGAAATAACAACAAAGAAAAACATATGATCTAACTATCCATTTTAAGAAAAATAAATAAATTTCTTTTGAAATTTTCTGTCTGCTCCTCCCAGATTCAATTCTGTATTCAATTTTAGGTTTAAACAAGGTATTGTTTTCTTTAAATGTTTTTTGAATCATGTATAAATGAAATCACACTGTATGAAAATTTTTGTGATTTATCTTCCTCTAGAGTATATTTGCAATATTTATTCATGTTGATACTTCTAGCTATAATTTATCTTCATTGCTGTACATGATTCCATTATATGAACATGCCACAACGTATCATTTCCAAGTTAATAGTAACTTAGATTATTTCTGTTCTTTTGTAGTCCTGTTATAAATATTCTTATATATAATAATTCCCATGTATATCACTTGGTTTATATGAGCAAGAGTAGTATAAGTTTAAAGTGTACATCATGTTGATTTGATCCATTTATACATTCAGTATGATTATTTACTTGCTCCATATAAATCTATGAGAAAGATACATTTATAACCCCATCTTATAGATGAGAAAGTTGAGGTGCAAAGAAGCAAGGTAAATTCCCTGAAGTTGCTTATGTAGTAAGCAGCAGAGCCTGGATTTGAACCTATATAGCTTGTTTCTGCAGCTCTATACCATCCAGTAGAGCCTGAAAAAACACTCAGAGGAAGCTTAAAGCAGAAAACTCTATTCCCTCCCAGTCAACTCTATCCTCCTAATGACAAGAAGAGATCATTGAGGTCCTCATGGTTTAACTCTGCAATATGTACTGCCAAAAGGTCACTCCTATAGAACAATCCAATTTCTTTTTTGTTCTTTTTCTTTTTACATTGGAATCTCTAATTCATCAGCTATGTTTAAAATTTGTAAAAGTTTTGAATAAATATAGAGCCACTGGAAGTTGTATAAAATGTACAGGACATTCCTGTGTACTCTTCATCCAGTTTCACCCTGTGGTACCACATCGTATAATATAGTTCAATATAATCCACAGACCTTATTCCAATGTCACCAATGTTACATGCACTCATGAGAGTGTGTGTGCTGTTCAGTATAATTTCATCACAACTATGCAACCATCACCACAATCAAGATCTAGAAATGTTCCATCACCACCTCTCCCTCATCACCCCTTTATATTCACGCCTACCCTTCTTCTAATCTATATTTAACAGTCAACATTTAGATAAAGCCTATGCACCATTGTGGAGTACCCCAAGTCTTTGCTTGGAAGATCTTTGTCCTGAGCCCAGAAGACAGCAAAGTCAAGAGAAAGAAATTGGATTGGAGTGGGATGGGCAATTCATTGTTCTATTCTCAATTGGATTAGCTACCAGGAAACATGTATACATGTTCTGATTCTCCCATTTCTGATCTTATGATTGCATTATAACTCTGAGGCCTCAGTTTCCTCCTTCAATGAATGGGGATAATGGGTATAAGATCATTTTATTAAAACACAATGCTATTCTAATAGAAGATTGGTCCAGGGTCATCTCTTCCTCTTCTACATAGTTCGCTGAGCAACAACTACACATCTATCCTCCTTTTAGGAAACATGTACACTGCTGCTGTCTTGTAAACAAAGTGCCCTGCTGGGACATTGTGGAGGGATGACAACAATTTGGATTTCTGAGGCACATGCTGAGAAATAGCTGACAGAGAAGGATAGTTAATGTCAGAAATACTTGATTTGTCAGAGAAAACTGAAGGACAATTTCCCTGGCTCAGATATTCATCAGTAAATGGAGGTCATGTAGAGAGCATATGATTTACATTTCTTCTAGGTGGTCACACATGAACTGAGCTCCATAACCTTGGCATTTTCTTGGGTTTTGACTTTTCAATTCTGAGGAAAAATAAGAAGACAATAGGGAGTACAGCAGACCACAGCATGGGATGTCTCATTTATAATCTTACAGTGTTATATATACAGAAATACTTCTGGTGAAATAGAAAGAACCCTAAACCAAGGAAGCAGAAGAGATCCATTCTAGACAGAGCCCTGACACATTAACGTTAAGGATATGAAGCCTTGGGCAAATCGCTTAGCTTTTTTGAGTCTCAGTTTATTTATCTGCAAGATGGTATACACTTAATTAATCACCTATCTTGTAGGTTCTTATGATGAATAAAATTTAAAAACATATAAAATGCTATATGAATTGCTGTATGTGTGGATAGCAATTCATATACACACATAAATATTAGATATCATTATAATTACTATTTTTATTTTTCAGGAAAAGGAATACATGTATGTGAAATTGTTCTGCTCTTGACAGCCTAGAAACCAAAAAGCAATTATCAGCTGAAAACTGATGTGTTGTGCCACTCAAGATACATGGTAATGACAAAGGCTGTTTTCCTAGGAGAGTGTGCAGGATACAAGAACTTAAGCAATTTAGAGCCAGAAGAGAGTTGAAAATATTGCAAGTTTAAGTTCTAAATCCCTCATTTTACCAGGTGATTACATCAGTGTCCAAACAAGGTGACTTATTCAAATTAGTAATGGATACTAGACTGTAATAAATGAGGGACAAGATAAATATTAATGGGATACCACCTGTGGTAAGATCAATTCTGACAGGGAACGAAGGTATCAAGTAGAATGTACCATTTGTACAAGGCTTTAAAAGATGGGTATCAATGGGTAGAGATTGTAAGAAGAACACTCCATTCAGAGGGGCCAGTGGGAATTGAGGCCCAAAAGTGGGAGTCTATAGAGTGTACCTGCAGGTCTCATTTTAGTGAAATACAAGATATATGCTATGTGTAAGCTGTGCTTTCCAGGGAGAAATTGAAGACTGACTCCTGTTTGAGAACCAAGAGTATGTTTAAGTATAGACCTTTCTAGGAGAAAACAGAGATACAAATCATTAATTTCTCTTTGCTGTTGGAAACTTCCACTTATTTAGACTAAGGAAGTCATCCCAAACTTTGCTGTTCATTAGAATTGCCTCCCCTCCTCAACCTCCCCTTCATCTCTTTCCCTCTCTCCTCTCTTCTCTCCATCCCCCCTCCTCTCTCTCTCTCTCTCTCTCTCTCTCTCTCTCTCTCTCTCTCTCTCTCTCTCTCTCTTTCTCCCTTCTCCTTTCCCTCCCTCTTAAGATCCAATAAATTAGGAATAACTGTACATGGATAGAAAAAAATGCAGGAGCATGAATGGATAAGTATTTTGACAAGCACAATTGCTTGGGTCCAATTTCACAGTAAGAGTAGTTTTATCCTGTCCATTTATAAGATGAGGAAAAGTATACTCAGAGATTCCAAGGCACATAGTTACATACTTATAAACTCAATTAAGTCTTCTGACTTAAGTCCAGTTATTTATTTTTCTTTCTAAACATCCTTCACAGCAAAAAATAGAGATTTTTCCCAGATTGAAAGGCCTGCTCTGTTCTCCATGATGGCTAACATCTTTTCTATGTTCTACTAAGGAAAGAGATTGTTGGTGTGTTTTTTGTTTTGTTTTGTTTTGTTTTGCTTTTTAAAAATATGACTTTCTTTAATATGGGAAGCTTACACAACAAGCCATGTGAGCAGTTTCTGAGTTAAAATTTTGAGCAAATTTTTTTGTCTTGTTAATCTAGAAAATATTCTCCAGGTAATCGTGTTAAAGGAAAATAGAGTTCTGAGTAACTGGATCCTTGTTCTAAATCTGGACAAAGACTAAGTACTAGAAAAAATTACCAATGTTTACTTTTACAACATTGGAGTTTAAAGTGGGGAAAAATTCAGAAATATTAGTTACATAGCAAGGGCATTTTTTTATTATAATATACCATTGTTGTGAACTATGTCAGTCCAATTATGTGTCTAAAAAGAAAGAAACATAATTTTTCTATAAAATGAAAATCTTTTCAACCCTTAAGAGTGAAGATAAATTAAATGGCCCCAATTGAGCACCAATTTGAACTAGAAAAATCTGTATTTTTCTAGGCTCTGCTGAGTTGTTAGGGCTCTTACTTTTGGAATGTAAAAATGGCCCCAGCATTCCTCATCCAGTTTCTTCCTTTAATTAAGAAATAAGTTTTTAAAAAATAACCAGTACATGAAAACCTAAAAGAAATGCCATTGCTTACTAAGACTAGAACAAGATGTATAGGCTCTTGCCACAGGATCATGTACTGGTGGAGTGTTTCCTTCATCCATGGACTGGAAGACAACCTCAAGAGAACTTAAACTCTTTGATTAAAATAATGATTTAAGCCCTGGCCAGTGTAGTTCAGTTGGTTGAGCATCCTCCTTTCTGAGAGGTCACTGGTTTGATTCCAGGTCAGGGCACATGCCAGGGTTTCAGGCTTGATCCCCTCTAGGTGGTGTGCAGGAGGCAGCTGATTGATGTTTCTTTCTCTCTTTTTCTCTCTTTCTCTCCCTCCCCCCCTCCCCCGCTCTCTCTAATCAATGAAAAATATATTTTAAAAAATGAATTAAAATATGAATCCATCTGTTTCTAGCAGTATGCTCTTGGGCATATTATTTAATTTCTCAGAGTCACTGTCTCTTTATCTTTCAGAAAATGGAGATAGAGATAGGGTCTTGCCAGCATGCATTAAGATAATGTATTTGTAGTCGATATTTGTCTTCCCCAAAACTTTTGATCACCCTTTCTAGATTTTAGTATTTTACCACATCATATATTCTCACATTCCAAGGTTAAGTGAAAGGAAAGCAAAGCTCTATTTCTCAGCTTACCTCAGAGCTAAGTTGCAAAACTCTGACCTAATCTTTGCCAATAAGGTCCCCCAGTCCCAGAATTTTATCCAGAGGTGAACTACAGGAGGAAACAGGCTGAGTTCAAGCCAACGTGAGAAGCAGCAGAGGAAGTGCTGTTCTGGGTTGGTTCAGAGGAGGCAGCAGCTTGTCCATCCTACAAGGTAGTTCCTGAAAGGTCAGACTTGAGTTTGTTTCCCCAACCCTCCCAATATTAACTATTAATATCCCTTAATAAATGTATTTGTCCTTAATCTAGACAGGCCGGGCTGCTGTTCCAGTGCATTTATGATCAAATTTAAGCAAAAAAAGACAAGAGGCAACCAAGTGGATCACCTGAGTTCCTCATATACATACCCTTTCCTCCATTGTGAAACAGCATCCCTAGTATTTTCTGATTATTAGAGCCAATCATCTCTGCCAAAATAGTAATTCTTCTTTTTACATGCTGCTCCCTGACACAAGGAGCCTAAAGTACCCAGGCAGAAGCCATAGTTTACAATTCGATGGGACTCATGTCCTATGACCCCTTAGGATGTCATTACTTTTAACCTTGCAGAGTGGGAGTATCAGGGATGAACTAATCATCATCATCATCATCATTATCACCAAAGCAAAAAAACGAACAAACAAAAAGCACACCAAACAGATTAAATAAAAACAACCTCATGGTCACAGTTTTAGAAGTTACTATAATATGTACTATTACCACTATAATGTTTTTCCTCAACCTAGGCCTCCTGTTTCTATTTATTTAAACTTTATTAATAAAGTTTAAAATAGAAATTTGGTAAATTAGTTATGTACTGCTAAGTACATCAAAAGAAACTTTAAAAATACACAGAAATGATAAAATTAAAAGATATTTAACTAATATGGAAAAGGAATAAATCAATATGAAGATCTGGAAATTCTGGTATTTTTTTCTGCTGCCCCCTTCCCAACCCTACTTTCAATGAATTAGACTGCAATGCATACACTTGGAAAAATGATTGCACTAAGATCGCTGGTCATCAGAGATGAGTTCTTTCCATACACCACAAATTGCTAAATATTGCATCAACAGAAATACTGAAGAAACCCACTGGGGAGTTGATCATGACTTCTCCTCCCAGGTAGAGATATGCCTAAGAATAGGTAGTAGAAGGGCATTAACAGCTCTCCAACAACATACCCTAAACAAAGAGGCTTGGGCTCATATTGAAGGCAGACTTTGGTGCAGCTATAAGTTTCTCCATCCTTTGGAGTTCATCTTGCTTGGGTTGACCAGTAGCACTGAGTTGCTGCCAGCCACATGGGAGAATACCTTAGTTTTGCTTCTGGTACAAACAGCCACACTAAGCAGAGAGTGGAGCTCAGTGTTAGGGCCTTCTACTGGTATGAGAATTGTTGATACTATGCTATCTGAAGCTACTGGTTTTCTATATTAATAAATGACTAAATATCTCCTTTCGATCTGAATGTAGCAGGTGAAAGAATTCAGAAGACTCCTAAACAGAAATGAATTCAGCTTCTGTTTCACTATCAGCCACTACAAGGCAAAGAGAGATATGTACAGATACACAAACAGGGAAAAGTTCCAGAAACATGAAAAGAGTCTACACTTCAAAAAAATCTCTGAAGTTTCAAAAAAAGTTGGATTAAACTGAAATAAATGTATTTCATGAATAAAAAGTTAAGAACAATTTTAAAAGATATTTAGAGAATATCTGAGGCATTTTAGAAGGCATCCCTAACTGCCTAACAGTCATTTAGCTAGGTATAGAATTGTGGATCACACACATTTTCCTTTACAGCTTTGTAAATGGTACTCCTTTGTCTTCAGATTGTGTTTGTATAGGAAAATTTTGGAGTCTATCTAACATAAGCTTAATTAATGTTTTTCTGGGATGTTTGGGGGATTATTTATCTTCAAAGTATAAAGACTCAACAGTGTGTATCTGGAAATATACTCTATTTTTTGTTATTTAAAAAAAAACATATATAAGGTACATCTCTATTTTGGAAAATACTGCCATGATGAAACAAGGTTTTTCCCCTCCCAAACTATAAATCTCTTGGTTGATGATAAAACACTAGAAGTATTCCCAATAAAATGAGAAAGAATAACATTTTACTTAAAATTGTTAAAGGTTTTAAAAAGTGAAGTAAGATATAAAACAAGGAGGAAACAATAAAATTATCTTTTTTCTCTCTTTTATAAAACAGACAGAATTATCATTACTTGTAGGAGATTTAACTGTCTTATAAAACTCAATAAAACAAACAGGAGGAAAATTATAAGATTGTTTAATATCATGACTAAAATAAAACTTACACTTAAAAACAAAATCAAAAGACTTCATACTAGCAATAGTTAAAAAATTAGTAAAAATAATAATCTTAATAACAGCATAGAAAAATACAAATAATTACAGCAATATGAAATATGTAAGAATTATACATTGAAAAAAATGTATATAGACTCAAATAAAGGGAATGTGATCATCCCAGGAAAGAACAAAATATTAGAAAATTTTAAATTATTTTTGAATTAATTTTTAAACTGGTTGACGTTTAATAAAAACTATCCCTCTGATAAAGCATGTGGGTTAAATATTTCCTTATACAAAGATCAATTTCACTCAACTATAATTAGAATTATTGTGTTTTGTTTTGTGGCCTAAAATTTTTTAATTTCTCTTGGGTGATTAAGCATGCAAAACAACTTTTGACATTTTTTTAAAAAAGAGTTATAATTGGATTCTTGGTCCCACTAGATTTTAAAACATATTAGATAGTAAAGTAATTAAAACTGTAATACTGGTGGAAGAATTAGTGAACAAATCAATTGATAGCACAGAGAATGACTGTGTGTGTGTGTGTGTGTGTGTGTGTGTGTGTGTGTGTAGTGAATTACTTGTAATTTATACAAATTACTTGGGGAATCAAGGAAATTGGTTAAGTATTCAGAAAAAAAATGTGGCCTTCCTGCAAAAAAATACTGTAAATATTCTAAGTAGTTTAAAGCAGCAGTTCTCAAATTGTGATCCCTTGAAGACTGGAGGTCTCTTTCAGGGATCTACAAGATTTTAAAAATTGTAATAACAAAGATTGTTTATTAACATTTTTATTTTCACTGTGTTCACATTTGCACTGATGCTGCAAAAGCAATGGTAGGCAAAACTGCTGGTGCTTTAACATAAATCAAGGCAATGGCACCAATTGTACTAGTAGTTGTTTTCCTCACTGCTGTCACCAGCAAGAAAAAACATATCAGTTTCACCTAAGAATGCCCTTGAAGAAGCCTTAAAAATATTAACTCTATTTAATCTTGACCTTCTAAAGAGATTGTTTAATATGCTGTGTGACAAATGGAAGATATGAATATGACATTCTGTTCCATATGGAAGTGCAATGATGGTTCTGAAGAGAACAATCTGGGATTGTTTGAGTTGAGAACTCAACTAATTGCTTTTTTCATGAAACATCATTTTTACTTTGAAAGAACACCTGACAGGTAAATTAGAGTTAATGAACCAAGTGAACCTGTCATATCAAGGAACACAATTGGCCACATATTTTACCAATGATAACATTTGAGCTTTCAAGCAAAAATTAGAATTTTGGAAAACCTGTATCCATCATCAAGAGCCTGAGAAAACTGAGGTATAGGAAAAGTACAGCTTTCTAAGGGGGTAAATAGCAAGAGAACACCACTTAACCCAAGATGGGCAGGAACATTGTCCTGAAGGTAAAGGCACTAATTTGTCACCTACAGCAATAATTAGGCTTATTGACACTATTTTCATCACTAAGTGAAGCTGCATCTGCACTCAAGGCCCCACTGCACCCTGGGGATGGATTTGCTTGATCAATTTCTAAACGATAATCTCTACTGCCCTAGAGCTTTCTGAAGCCTGAACTACCCACAGGTTCTCCCATGTGACAAGAAGGACTTTTTGGGCCAGCATTTCTTATTAGCACTTGACTTCATACAACACATTGTTCCCGGATAAGGGTCCTAAATTAATTCCACCATTTTATGGTCCTACTGCACTCTTAATTCAGCATAAAAAATAGCCAGAGGTGAAAGAACACATTTAATTAAATACTGTATGCAGCTGATGAATGTATACAAAAGCATCACCCAAGGGGTATAGATTTTTATAATGAGCTTTTTCTTTGACTTTCTTTGACTTCCAACCCTATTTAAACTTCTCGAAAAGGCCAGACTGCTTTTCTCTTTTACTTTCCATTTTACAGTAGGCTTTCTTGGAATAGCTGTGTTGGTTCTGCATGCTGCTATCACAGCAGGGTCCATCCTCATGACGCTTCAACTCTCAGAGATACCCTGAACTGTCAGAACAATTCTTGACTCTCTTAATGAGACTCGGCACCCCAGTCCTGATGTCAAAGTAAAGCTTTTTCTAAGGAGTTCAAGCAGCGTCTAGTGAAGATCTTATTGTGTGCCATATTGTCAGTAAAAAGATAAATATTTCCCACAGCTTAAACAATGACCTTGAATTTACTAAGGGAATTAACTAAAATGTAGTAAACTTGGTTATGTTTTCATAGACCACCAGGGACAAATTAGAGATTGTATGAAAGATGCTTCCATGATGCCATTTGTTTTTTTGGGACAAATATTCTCTCGCCAGCCATATTTCCATGAATGCATTTCAGTGAATTCACACTGTGCCTGTAAGTACTAAATCTTCACACTATTGTATAAATCAGTCACTCATTTAACAAAATGTATTTACTGAGTGTTGCCCCTGTGCTAGAACCAGTGCTTGATATTGGAAATAAAAATGAATAAATATCGTCCCAGTACTTTAGGGTCCCTGAAATCTGGGGATGGATAAAACAACAGGTAACTTCAATACAGAATTGTTAAGAGGAGATTCTCTTATGTTTCATCAAAGCAACCCTTCTGGCCTATCTGAACACCACCATGTGTACCAGACATTCCACTCAGAGAACATGTGTGACTTATCTGATAGACAGCTCTGTGGAAAGAAGGAGTCTTTGGGGCTCTCCTGTTCAACTTCCTGTCTCCAGAGAGCAGGAGTTCTTGGACGCTCTGCACTATTCTGGTAGGTGCAGCTTGGGAGGACAGATTCTACCCCAGTGGGCGGGAGTGGGCAGCTGCTACAGTTACCCAGCCCTGCCCGCAGGGGGGTGGGAAAAGTTTAATGCTGGGTTGGATGCGGATGTAAAGCCAGAATTGTCACTTAGCTTTAGCCAGTATCAAGCTGACATGTTGACCTCTGTGTGCCATTCCCTTCCTTCTCTCCTACCCCCACAGGCACGTAGCTCCTAAACTCCAAGGGACCCTTGAGACTTGCAACCAGGGGAGCACTGGTTAGTGGCAGCTCATCCCCCTGAACCTGTCTCCAAGGCCCCTTTTGCTCTGACTTCCCAGTGAAGCAAAGCCTAAGCTCTTCTGTTGCTTTTTCTATGCCCTTTCTTTTTCACTCTCCTAAGTATATTTTTGCTCCAGCCAATAAATTCTTGCTTGCTTTTCTATACTTTATCTCTGATTAATATCTTTCCTTCAAAAATACAAGAACGGAGGTCTCATCCTCTCACCAATAACACTAGAATTGTAAGAGATTGTATGTCTCTTCTTTCAAGCCACTAAATCTTTGGCAATTTGTTATGCAGCCATTAGAAACTAAGGCAGGTACTAAAACATGGGTTAGCCCCATTTTGCAACTAAGGCACCAAGGTACACAGAGGTTAGTAACTTGTTCAAGGTCATGTAGCTACAGTGGCAAAACCAGGATTAGAACCTGGCTCAGAACCCACCTTCATAAACACAGCATCATATTACTCTCTTGGTAGCCAGTTTCTTCCCTCTGAGACTATTCAAATGCAAATTGAAAAGTTTCTTGGTGGGGCTATAGCCTTAAATAAGCAGGAATACTAGATTAGGATTTTCATATACCAGTCCACTGTATCAGAGCTTAAAAACAAAATTCAGACTCTGAAGTTCCTCCTTAACAGTCCAGGATTTAGTAATTTAGAGTGCATCTCAGGAATCTGTATTTTTTAAAATAGCCCTCTTTCCAGTTAATTCTCATAGTCTATTCATGTTTGGGAATGATAGGACTAGAGGCTTTTTGCAGTTTTTTGCAGTATCAAGTACCTGTGTTCCTGTACCGCTCTTTGCCCTCTACTCCTTGTGTGTCTTCTCTCCCAAAAGCAGGAGGCTGAGGAAGGTCAGGACTGAAAGGAAAAATTAATGTAATTCCTTCCATTCTTCTATGTCATCCATGTGGCCTAAGATTACAGAATTGTTCTTTATGTTTCTTTATAAGTTCATATAAAGCTTTAAATTACTAGCTGAATAAGTTCATGCTTTACTACTTTGGTGTTTCACAATAAAATAAGAAACACATAAAATCAGACATGTCCCAAAAGTAAGAATAGGGAAGGCAGAAAGTACTTTGTGAGTCTACAGATAAGAAGCTTAATAATCACAGATGGAAACTCATAATAAACGAGAGTCTAGAATGAGACAAGCCAAGGCACTAGGATTTAATTGCTCTGGAGTCTTGAGAGTGTTCTAGGAGACATCAGACAGGAGGGTTTTTCTTTTTTTTCTTTTTAAGAAAAGTTTCCTGTTTGTTTTGTGTGTGTGTGTGTGTGTGTGTGTGTGTGTGTGTGTTTCATATAGGTGTAGACCACATCTGTATTGGATTCCTAGAGTGAAGAAGTTGAACATTTTAATTGTCATAAATATTATCCTAAAAGTAAGGAAGACCAGGCAGAAGGATTGTGACTTTTCTAGTGAAAACAGAAAGGAGAGGCCACATTCAAAGGAGCAATTCGTATTTGGCCTTCCTAACCACAGCTTCAGAGACCACATGCAACTTGACCGAGGTTGTACAGCTACTGTGCTGTGGAGCTGGGATCTGAATTTCTTTCAAAGACCTTGCTCTTCCCACTATACCGGGGCTCAGTGGTGGAGCCAGCTTCGGAATCCCCTGGAGGGCTCATTAAAACAGATTGCTGGGATCTACCCTGAGCTTCTGGTTCAGTAAGCCTGGAGAGGGACCCAGGAATTTGCATATCTAACAAGCTATCAGACAAAGCCAATGCTGCCTGTCCAGGGACCCCACTTTGAAAACCACTGTGTAACTACACCCTTTGGGGAGGATTTAAGAACTGCAGCCATGTTCGCATGGCTCAGTGGTTGAGAGTTGACCTAAGAACCAGGAGGTCAAGTTTCAATTCCCAGTCAGGGCACATGCCCAGGTGTTGTGGGATCAATCCCCAGTCGGGGATGTACAGAGGCAGCTGATCAATGATTCTCTCTTATCATTGATGTTTCCATCTCTCTCTCTCTCCATCTCCCTTCCTCTTTGAAATCAATAAAAATATATTAAATAAATTTTTAAAAAAACTGTAGCAAAAGGTTCCTTCAGCTAAAAGGGTTTCAACACATTTTAGACCACAAGTGGCAAACTGATGACACCAGACATCTTTGTTTACAGTGATTAATTTTAAATCATTTATTCAGTGGTCAATATTAGAAATCCAAAGATTTCAGATGAAAACCCTTTTCTGGAAAAGATCAGATCATCTGGCATAGCAAAAATCGAATGCAGCTTAGTATTAGCTTTCCCTTTAGACAGAGCATGAAGCTTCCTGCCATTGCAAATATATCTGCTTTGCCCTCTATGTAATAATGATGTAATAGGTAGCATTTATTGTCTTTTTAAGCTCGATTATTTGTCAGTGCTCTAAGAGCTTTACCTGCATTAACTGTTTAGCCCTCACACTCCTCCATGAGGAGTGTCTAACTCAGAGTAAGTTAAGTCCGAGGGAACAAACAGAAAAAATGAACTACCTTGACTCAGATCCAGTGAAAGTTTATTTCCACAGCTCACACTTATAAACTATACTGCCTTGCAAATGATAACAGCAACACTAGTGGGGTCCTGTTGATGGGTACCTAACATACATTAACTCACTTAACCTTCACAACAACACTATGAGGCAATATAACTATTAACATTTCATAGAAATGGAAACAGGCAGAAAGAAATTAAGCAATGTGGCCAAGTTCACATAGTATTAGTATAACAGGTACTTGAACACAGGCCACCTGACTCCAGAGGCCAGACTTGCAATGTTTATGCTCTACTGCAGGCATTCATATTTGTGACTCTGATCTAGACCCATGTCTCCTTTTACAGATGCGGAAATTGAATATCTCAGAGGTAAAATGACTTCTTCAAAATTGCAGAATGAGTGAGCAATAGAGGTCATGCTCTTACTTGAGAATACCAACAAGGACTCTGGCAATGACCCCAGTGGGAATTTTAATTCGTTATCATCGTAATACAAATGGCAAAGAGGTTAAATAAATGTTAACGAGATTCTACTCATTGTTTTTACATAAAGATGATCTCAAATGGATACCGGAATTATTCTCAACTTGGCTGCATATTGGAAAATCTCACTGAGACCTTATAAAGAACATTATGTGAGGCCCCACTCCAAGCCCATTAAGTTAGAATCCTTGAGGGATGGTGTCCATATGATGATAAATAGATAGATATAGATACAGATTTATTTTATTTTAGTATCCCTGGTGACTCTAATGTGCAGCCAGAATTGAGAAATGCTGGATTATACTGTCAAAATATGCAGACTAAAGGCAATGGCTGCTACTTAGACATCGATGTTATCTTTTTCTGGACGTTGTATAGGTTCCTGTAAAGCCATCTGAGTCCATGTTCAATCCCAACTGCCTTCCTATAAGCAAATGTAATCGTTGCTTGTTACTGATGTGTGTCCATGAATAATTGATAGGTTTTACTTTGCTCCAGCTCCTGATTAAATTCTGTGGCTGAAGGGACCTGGGCACCCCCTTTAAAAAGTAAACAGACTTAATACGTTGAACGGTGCTGACTATTTTTGGTTGTTAATTTCCATGTTTATTACTCTTGACCCTTTCCCCCAGCTAACCTGACATTCTTTCTGTTGTTTGTATGTGATTGACTTATGCAGTGACACTGCAGAAAATGTCATGGAAAAGTTGTCATGTTTCAAAACCACCTTTACTCCTCGTGACAGCAATTAGGTGATTGGTCATTGTCAGTTTAAGAGGGGGAAAAATAGGAAATTCTGCACACGCCAAGTCAACTGGACAAGTAAATTCAAGTCCTATTTCAAGGCATGTTCAGCTTCACAGAGGTAAAATAACGAGAATTATTCAAGCAATGCTTTGGCAGAAAAACAACATTAATTTGCATAAGCATTTTCAGAGCAGTTCGTCTTCTGCAATATTTACTATACTTTATCATGGTTATTATTTTAAGGACTACCTTTTCTGTGAGGATTTAGGCTCTGTGACTATAGGGACTGTGTCTTCTTCATTATCATGTCTCTAATCCTAGCGTATTCTAGGTCCTAAATAAACATTTTTGAACCTATAAATAATTAAATGAGTAAATAACTGAGTTATATATTGAAGACAGGAACAAAAATAAGACATGATATCGGTTATTGAGGAGTTTATAAGATTAGGAAAGAAATAGGAATGTTCAAGAATTAAAATTCAATGTGGTAAGGGTCGTAGGTATAAAGGTAGGTATAAAGTAGAATATTCATTATTATTATATTCAATGAATAGATCAAATCTATCCCAGGGTAGGAACAGCCAGAAAAGTTAAAATTCCTTGAATGAACTTTGTTTTATAGATTTGAATCTGGGGCAATGTAAATCATTTACAAAATTTTGAAACAATATTAAAAGTATATCCCTAAAATTAAAAGAAAAATGAAGCAAATGACCTTAACTGTGGATCAAGTTAATGGCATAGCAACACAGAGAAACAACTGAAAATGATTTTAAGACCCAACAACTTGAAGGCACATACTCAGTTAAATATACCAGGAAGTCTCTCCTATTGATTTACCTTTCTACTGTCTATGCTATATTATCACAGGATTAGTCCCCAATTCGCTCAGGCTTCCCTGTATTATACCCTTAGGTATCTCTCCCATAATGATTCTGGGCTTGTTAGGTGACTCTGGGCTTTGTTAAGTGCTGCCATAATAGAGTGCCCCAAACTGGGGGGCTTAAACAACAGATACTTGCTGTGTCAGTTATTTATTAGGAGCCTGTCACTTTTCCTAGATTTTGAGGACTTTGAAAGAAAATGCACTGAATCCTAGTACAAAGCCTAGTACCTGGGACTCAAGTGTTTATTAAAAATGAATGGACTGTTGAGGATGACAGCAGCTAACCCTTTTGGAGTACTTTCTATATATGAGGCATTCTTCTAAGCTCTCTATATAAATTTATTTATTTAATGGACACAACAACTCTATGAGATATATATTTACCATTTTATAGTTCAGAAAATGGAGGCACAGAGTGTTTATTAAATAAATTGCTAGGCAGTAAGATTCAGAATCAGGGATTAAAATAGGACAGTCTGATTCCAGTGAATGGTAAACTAAACAGTATTCTATGCTGTTTCTTCTGAATGAGTAAACAAAAATTTCATGAAAGAGTAAAATGGACAAAAGACCCACCTAATACACACAAATGTAATTATTACCATACTAGAGGCCCAGTGCATGAAATTCTTGCACTGGTAGGGTCCCTAGGCCTGGCTGGTGATCAGGGTCGATCAGGGCCTTCTGGCTGCCTGTTGGGGCCTTCTTCATTCCGTGCCACCCCCTGGTGGTCAGCACATATCATAGCGAGCATTCAAACTCCAGTTCTCCTGGTCGTACTCCCGAGAGAACACTTTGCATATTAGCTTTTTATATATATAGATTGCTTCTATTTTGGACCTAAAATCACCACCTCTATGGGCTCATTGTTTACTCAGTTAGTTCAACTTTAATGTAAGAGGCAGGATAATGACCTCTAAATATGTCCATGTCCTAATTTGGGGAACCTGTAAATATGTTACTTTTCATGGCAAAAAGGGAATTTGTATATGTGATTGAGGATTCTGGAACAGAAAGATCATCCTGGATGATCAAAGTCGGACCAATGTAATGAGAAGATCCTTTTGCATTTGTGAGAGAGAGAGAAAGAAAGAATTGTTGTTCCACTCATTTATGCATTCATTGGTTGATTCTTGTATGTGCCATGTTCGGGATGGAACCTGTACCCTTGGCTTCTTGGCTTTTTAGGAGGACACTCGAACCAACTGAGCTACCTGGCCAGATTGAGAAGGATCCTTCTAAGTGAAAGAGGGAGGCAGAGAGAGAGATTTGAAGATGCCAGGCAGCTGGCTTTTGAAATGGAGTATAGGACTTTGAGCCAAGGAATGCAGGTGGCTTCTGGCAGCTGGGAAAGAAAAGAAAATGGATTCCTCCCTAGAAGGAAAACAGTCTTTCTTGGCACTTTGATCCTAATCCATTGAAGCCCAGTTTAGATCTTTAACTTCCAGAGCTGTGAGAGAATAAATTTTTGTTTTATGTTCCTAAATCTATCATTTGTGGAAATATATTACAACAGCAATATGCCAGGTATAGTGGTGGATTCTGATAAAATATTTAGTTTCAGCCTTGAGGGAGTTGGGTATGATAGATTGATGCTACTTGAGCAACTAGAGAGGGTGGTCTTGTCCTATGAGAATGGAAAATAGATACAAATTTCGATGGGATGAGAGTGAAATAATTAGTCTTGAGTTTCTTCTTGGCCTGAGTTGGGAGGCAGTCTATATTGCGAGTTTCTAAGACACTGAGCACTTGTGTTGGTTTGGTGGGGGGTAGAGAGGGTAGGAGATCATTTGGAAAGTATGTTGTCACTTCAGAGGCAAACATTATTGATAATTGAGAGGGGCTAGCATGGCTGGTATTAGGGAGCTAATCTAAGGGGGTTGGGTGGTCAACAGGACCCCTGGGGAAGTGATGAACTGTGATGTAATTCACCAGGTGGCACTGAGCAGGGTTGACTCAGCATAGAGTGCTCTGACAAGAGTCTCAGCCCTGGTAATATCTGCATTTAAGGCAATAATTCTTTATGCTGGAGCAAACCTTACTGTGTTAAAAGAACAGTAATACATTATCTTTATGTAGTGTGTGTATGTGTGTGTGTGTGTGTTTTATGGAGCATTACTAGTCAGTAACAAAGAGAAAGATTATTAAGTAACTGGTGTTGGGACTGTTGATTAAGACTTGGGGAAGAATTAATTCATTTTGGCTTCCACAGTTTATCAAGAATATAAACTTTGGGTGGATTAAGCGTTAAATTCATTAAAAGATTCCATATAGTCTTTGTCTTCAATTATGGAGCTTTTGACTATTGATGCTCAGTGGGGAGTTTTAAAGCTTAAATGGCACAGAATGAATGGAAAAGAAGAAACTAACATTTATCTACATGTAATTTAAAACTTTTCCCCGAAGAAACAACCAAAATGTAGAGGAAGGTAACAAGTTAGGAAACAAAAATATATCAAGTGTGACAGCACATTACTACTAGAGAGAACACCCGTGGAGGCGGAGAAAGAAAGCCTCTCATAGATAAATATGCGAAAGACACGGGCAATTCATAAAGGAAGAAATAAAATTAGATTAAAAACAAATGGAAAAAACCCCACTAGGAATCAAAGAAATGCTAATTAAAATGCAATACCATTTTTGTTTATCAGACTAGTAAACATTTGAAAAACCTTGTAATATCCATCATAGCTCTCATAAACTGCTAATGGGGTATAAAATTACAAAATAAAAAAAAAGATATAGTCTAAATTTTTTCTAAATAAATAATCAAAATGTAAAAGGTCTTATACACAAAATTCTCTGTCATAATATTATTTGTAGTATCAAAACACTTAGAAAATTCAATGTTCAAAAATATAATGAAAGTTTTAAAATAATTAATATCTAACCTATAGAATATTATTCAACAATTACATTTTTTAAAAAATTATCAACTAATTACAAAGCAAAATATAGAGAACTGTATTTCTGCAATGATTTAAAAATATTTTTAAAACCTATGTATCTAAAAAGTGGAAAAATACATCAAAATGTTAACATGGATGGATTTATGTAAATTCTTGTTTTTCTGTGTTTTCTTTGTCTTGGTGGCCTCATTTTATTTAATAAGTGTGTAATTATTTAATTACATTTTTTGCAATAGAAAAATAAATATCAAATAAATATCTGCTTGAATCTGTGTAAGAAGAGAGAACTTCAGACAAGCTTGGGTATACAATGGACATTAAAAAATGTGATTCCATTTAGAAAACAGGCTGAAAATGCTGCTGAGAATCACGGCTTACATGTAATGGGAACATGTAAGCAATACCAATAAGTTTTGAGCAGATATTTAATGGGGAGCAGAAAAAAGTTTGTTGTTGTTTTAAAGAGTAAAATATTGTTTCCTTTGGTAGGAGAGAGTTTCTTTTACACACACCAGCAGAACCTGGAGCTACCTCTCTTCTCTCTCTGCTTATTCTAATTATATGCAAAACACCCAGAAGGAAATAGCCAGCCTCTTGATTGCTTGTCTTGCAAATTCAAACCTATAAATTGATAGCAAATGTCACATTACCAAGAATGCTTAATTAAGTCTCTATAAGACTCCCAGCGAACTGGAAAATGTACAGAGGCATCGTATTTACAAGTACCTTGATTTCCATTCACCTGTGGCATTTTATGAATTATACCAATTTCATTTGAAGTTATTGCATTTGCTACAATAATTGGAGAGGATTTTTTTTTTAATGGGACAGGAAATGTGGAAAGCTGGGTTATTTCAACACCTACCTGTTGCTCAATCCTGACAGTGATCCAGTGAGTCAGAACAAAGCCACTTCCATTTATATTTTGTACAGATGCTGCATGCGGTTGAATTTGCTTCTTGTGGCCTTTCCAAAGGTGAGGCATACACATAGTTTGGCGTTGCTTTTTTTTCATCTTCAAGGAGGGCCAGAAATAGGGGGCTGTTTGGGGAGATTTGAGCCTCACTGGGGAATGGTCTGGAAGCTTTTCTGATGGCGTTATGATGCTAATAATTAGTTGAATCCAGCTGCCCGCTTTTATGTCTCCATTGTCTTCCCTGTGGACAGTAACAGGTGTCATGAGTTTCACAAAGCAGCTGCATGTAAGGGCCATAAACCGCCCACTCTGCCCCCTGCATAACTGTCCATCCTGCAGAGATCAACTTCGGTTTTTGAAAGCCACAGCCTCTCCTAATGCCTCCTTTGCTTGTAAAAAATTGCTTGGCAGAATGGGTCATTTTTATAGGTATGCCATATTTTGTGAGCTGGCCACCATCTGTTCCACCTTCCAATTAGCAAAGCAAATGGGAATCAAAGGCAACAGCATCAGAAATCCCAGATATTTTCTGTTCATTATGTCTTTTGCCTGATGTGGGTTTTAATATTTTCATTTGGAACATGTTGAAGGATGAAGCACACTTTCTATTACTGAGACACAATTAGAATATTGGGATCCAGCAGGGAGAGAAAATTACTCTGTGCATGATGCACGTGGGCACACTCAGCATCCTGATCTCTACTATGTAGTGGAGATTGCCGCTCAGGCTTGCAAAGCTCACATGTTAGGCATGATGTGATTAAGCAGTAATTCCCTGAGCTACTGTTGCCTGGAGAACAGTAAATAAGAGTTGCACAAGTAGATATGTGGCATTGTAGTTTCCACGTGTCTGTCCAATAGGCAATGGATTTTCAGCAAGACTTAAAGCAAAAAGTAAATATTCCCATTGAGGTGGTGTGTGTGTATGAGAGAGAGAGAGAGAGAGAGAGAGAGAGAGAGAGAGAGAGAGAGAGAGAGAGAGAGAGAGAGAGAGAGACTTGAAGGAGATGGAGGTGACAGGTCAGGGGATGTGAAATTAATGATGGTCATAAAAGAGAATTAGATGCCACAGGTAGCATGAGCTTAAAATACTCAGACTTAAGAAACAGTGCGCTAGCAGCACACAACCATTCTGGGGATTGACAGGAAATGACCAATAACCATACTAGAGCTCCTAATGGAAGAAGTGGACATCATAAAAGGAACTAGGTCACAGGGTATCCACACAAGTAGATATGAAACATGTTTAAAGTGATTTATATTCTTAGCTATGTGTGTTGAGAATCTCTCACTTTTTCAGTGAAGAGAATTTGGAGATTAGGGTAGAAACAATTGAATATGGCTTACCGCTGGTTTTCTAGGACTCTACCATCAACAACATCATTCTCAATACAGAATACAGTGTCTTCACCCTCCATAAGTGATTTTGTGTACTTCGCAAAGTTCTATGCTAATGAAACCCTCTAGTTACCAATATAATCTGTATATTGACTGTTATATTTAAGACTCTATTAGAATGGACAAACCAGAACATTTTAGCCAGTTTTCAGTGTTAATTTGTTTTATTGAACATGCTTCTGTCTTTATGCTCATGAATGAATTATGCATTTCCAACCCACTCAGACTGTCCACCAAGAATAAGCATTAACTAAATTGTCAACATTCACCTCTGAATTGTGGTATACTTAGCTGACCAAGAGCAACACAATAATCGGACTGTTTCCAACTAGGTTATCCTTGATAGCTTTGCTCTGCTTATTTTAAGATAGACATATTTATCTTGTCATTTTTTTAACATCCTCATGGAGGAATGAAGTGCATGCATATTTCTTATAAAGTTATGGTTAAAATTTGAGGGCCTAAACATAGGCTCCTACTCATGCCAGATAACTCTATTAGCAAAATGTGAATACCTGAAGTTGTTTCCCTTGGCATAGCCAATAGTAGGGGCCCTTGGTGCCTAATATAAAAAATATTAAATACTAGCCGTCTGACCCTCTTTGCTTGCTACTGGTAATAATGTGTTTTACATTTTCTATGGATGAAAGGTCATTCCCTCCCCCTCCCCATGAATTTGGGACCTGCATTTATGTATGTATGTATATATGTATGTATGTATGTATGTATGTATGTATGTATATATGTATGTATGTATGTATTTTCAGTTACTCGTATTTTTAAACAGCTTTATTGAGGTGTAATTGAGATATGATCAAGTACACATTTAAATTATACAATTTTATACATTTTGACATATAGATACCCCTGTGGAACTACACCACAGTCAAGAAAATAAACAATCATCATTCCCAAAAGTTTTCTTGTTCCCCTTTGTTACCCCATCTCCTACTTCTCCCCACCCCCTGCCCCATATCAAACAATTGCTGATCTGCCTTTTGTTACTATAGATTAGTTTGCCTTTTCTAAAGTTTTATCTACATGAAATCTTGCAACATGCACTTTTTATCACACTTCTTTCTTTCAACAAATTATTTTGGGATCCATCATGCTATTGCATATTTTAATAGCTTGATCCTTTTTAGTGCTGAGTAGTATATTACAGGATTTTCCACAACTTGTTTAACCATCACCTGTTCGTGTACATGTGAGTTGTTTCCAGTTTGGGGCAATTATACCTAACGCTACTTGGAACATTCATGTACAATAAGATGCACATTTTAATTTTCCATATTATCTATCTCACAGCATGAATTCAAACTAAATCAACACATTTCAGGCATCTGGAATGAATATTTAAGGCTATCCTAGAATTTGCAAAACCCATAACAGGTGACAAGCAGAAATATGGTTCATTGATTTGCTAGTTCTTCTTCACTAATTTTGTTTTGAATGCAAACAAAGACACCGATGTTTCACCAGTAAAATGAAAACTTATTAGAACAGCCACTAAACCCAGCCTCCAATCCAATCCTCTAAAATAACACACAGAGGAACACAGCTCAAATAGACTTTTTTTTTCAGTAAATGATCTCACTTCAATTTTAAGGGGCACATTTTGCCACATTTAAATCTTTTGAAGATGTGAATGCATCTTTCAGTGGATATATACATTTAATGTAGTATAGTTTCTGCTTTGCCCCCTTTTAAATGTCCATCAACTGATGAGTGGATAAACATAAGGGGTATATGCATACAATGGAATATTACTCAGCCACAATAGGTAATGAAGTACTGATTTATCTTACAGCATGTGTGAACTTCAAAAACATTATACTGAATAAAAGAAGCCAGCCATGAAAGGTCACATATTGTATAATTCCATTTATATGAAATATCCAGATAGGTAAATCCATAGAGACAGAAAGTAGAGTAGTTGTTTCCAAGGTCTGAGCGAAATGACTGTTCAATGAATACAAGGTTTCCTTTTGAGACAATGACAAAGTTCTGGAACGAGATAGTGGTGATGGTTGCTTAATATTGTGCATGTATTTAATGCCACTGAATTGTACACTTTATGAGGTTAAAATAATAAATTTTATGATGTATATTTTATCACAATAAAATGGAAGTAAATTTATTTTTAAAAAGTATATTATTGTGGTAGTGTGTCATCCTATATAATAAAAGCCTAATATGCTAAGTGGTCGTCTGGTGGTCCATTCAACCAATCAAAGCATAATATGCTAATGATATGCTAAGGCTGCTCAACCGCATGCTATGACATGCACTGATCACCAGGGGGCAGACACTCCAACTGGTAGGTTAGCTTGCTGCTCGAGTCTGGTGGATTGGGACTGAGCGAGATGGGCCGGACACACCCTGGAGTCCTCCCTTAGTCCCTCCCCTGCTGGCCAACCTCCCGTGTCCCTCCCAGCCTTGATCATGCACCAGTGGGGTCCCTTGGCCTGGCCTGCGCCCTCTCGCAATCCAGGACCCTCGGGGGATGTCGAAGAGCTGGTTTTGGCCCAACCCGCTCAACACAGGAGCTGCCCCCTGGTGGTCAGTGCACTCCTACAGGGGGAGGGCCGCTCAGTCAGAAGACAGGCTCACGGCTGGCGAGTGCAGTGCTGGTGGCTGGAGCCTCTCCCTCCTCTGTGACAGTGGGACATCCCCTGAGGGCTCCCGGACTGTGAGAGGATGCATGCACAGGGCCTCTAGTATAATTTATGAGCATTTAAAACCAAGGAAATGATATGATTTAACATTGCATGTGAGTTAGAGCATGGGCTGGTCAGAGATATGGATCCAGCAGCCTGATTCCAGAAATAAATGACAACCAAATCTCAAACAGAATGGGTTCCACTACAAATGCAGTTACTCTATGCTTGCCCTCATGTGGAAGACTCTTGGCATCTTCCATTTAGGCAACTAAGGTATCTCACTTGAAAGTAGAAAAGCTGGCATCTTGGGTTGTTGGTGTTTTTTTATTATTCATGTTCTTAAAGTTCACTCATATTTTAACTTATTTAGAAAGGAGAATATTCAAACATAACTAGAATAAACTCTCCTGGATCTTGAGCTTGAATAGTACAGGATTTATACCATTGCCTCCACCTGCTCTTTTTTGGTATTGGAACTATGAGTCTGATATTTTTCCCTAAAACTTAATAGTTGCACTATTTTATCGTGATGACCATCTTGTGCACTCTAAATTTAAAAGAAGAAGAACAATCTTTATCTCAAGGATTGGGTCTGCAGACATTCCTGCATAAATACAATTATGGCCCATATTGATTAGTGGTATATATATAAGAGAAGCACAATAATGCATATGTCCCACCCCCTGAATTTCTGACGTTCGATTGTTGGAATGGTAGCATATATAGCAGGGCATAATTGTTCCTGTGAGGAGTACTGGCAATTCTGGTGTGGTGGGAGTCACAGAATTCCAGAAAGAAACATCCTCTGAAATACAAATTTCAAAAGCTTTCCTCCTGCTGTTCACTTCAGGATGTGGTTGGTCAATTTTGTGCCTGCATCTTCCTTGACCTATTATTTTAACACAGTTGATCGAACCTTCCTTCTTGACACAAGTTCTCATTTAGATTCAAGGCAAAACACTCCCCTAATTATCTGCTTATAACACTGGCAACCAGACCTTAGCCTCTTTCCTTATTCTTCCTCATTCCCCTAATTACCAGACACTGAATGACCTACTGTTCAGAGTTAGGACCTCTTCTTTATTTACACTTACCCACTTTGGGATCTCAATCCATTAAAAGCTAATGATTCCCAAGTTCTTATTTCCAAAGTGGGCTGCTCCTCACAGCTCCAGACTCATACATCCAATTGCCAATTAAAAATCATCATTTTGATATCTAATAGGCAACATGCACTTGACAAGACTCCGGCTCTTTCCTCTAGAACATTTTCATCCACTGTCTTCATATTCCTGTATGGAATTTCTTTTATTTTAGGTTGCTCAGGTCAAAGATATTGTAGTCATTTTTCTTTATCTCCTTTTCCATATCTAATCTATAAACAAATCCTTTTGCTTCGGACCACAAAAATATATGCAAAACCTGACCCTTGTGCCTTTCATTATTCCTACTCTGATTCAAACAACCATTTTCTCTTACCTGGATTATGTCAATCACCTTCTAAATAATTGCTCTTTTTCTACTCGTTGCTTACTTCTATCTCTCCTCTACACAGCAGCCAGAATAATTGTTATAAAATTAAATTCCATTCTTGACATTATCCCTCCACTCAAAACTCCCTCATGACTTTGCATGTAAGTTATAAAATCTAAGGCCCCAAGAAAGGTCCCTAAGATCCTGCACAATTTGGTTCCCATCCCTCATTAACTCTCTAATATCATTCTATATTCTATGTCTCATTCACTCAGTTCCCATCACACTGGCCGTATTGATGTTCCCCTAACATCTTTCCAATCCAGAGCCTTTGTACATGCTGTTTCTTATCAAATACACTCCCTCTCTTGAAGATATTTTTCTCTAGACCTTCACTTAAATATCATCTTTTCAGTGATGCTTCCTCTCTTGGCATATTTCCTCTCTGGCACTCCCCTATTCTCTTCATTGCACTAATCATAATATGACAGATTTATAATCTGAAATTTACCTTATTTTCTTTGTTTATTGTTTCCTTACTCTCATGAAGAATTAAGCTCCCCAAAGGAAGAAGTTTTTGTCTCCTATTTATTGATGAATTCTTATTCCCTAGAACATTGTGCATATAATAGACTCTGTGTGTTTGTGTGTGTGGGGTGTGTGTGTGTGAGAGAGAGAGATTTCAGAGAGGAAGAGAGAGGGAGATAAATAGAAACATCACTGATTGGCTGCCTCCTGCACATTCCCCACTGGGGATGGAGCCTGCAACCCGGGCATGTGCTCTGACCAGGAATCCAACCCGGGAATCCAACCATGACCTTCTGATTCATAGGTTGACACTCAACCACTGAGCCACATCAGCAGGCTTTTTTCTTATTTTTAGATTCTCAACATATATTTGCTAATAGACAAATGAATGAAAGAAATGATGGGGATGGTAGCACAGAGCTATTGGTAAAGATATTGTGGCCCTGGTATCTAAAACAAACTTCAGAATATTCTGTCAAACATATATATAAGCCTAAGTGACCATTTGACTGTTCAACCATTCAACCCTTCAAGCATTAGCTATGATGTGAACTGAACACCAGGGGGCAGATGCTCAACACACAGGCATGGAAACATGGAACAGACTGATGAATATCAGAGGGAAGGGGGGATGGGGGAGGGCAGGAAGAGATTAACCAAAGATCTTATATGCATACTAGAGGCCCAGTGCACAGATCGTGCATTGGTGGGGTCCTTCGGCCTGGCCTGCAGGAATCTGGCCGAAACCGGCTCTCTGACATCCCCCAAGGGGTCCCAGATTATGAGAGGGTGCAGGCCAGGCTGAGGGACCCATCAGTGCATGAATCCATACACCGGGCCTCTAGGAAGGTTAATAAAAAATTGGTGAAGCATAATGATCTTTATTTAGTTTATATTATCAGGTTCCTAAAAGACCCTAAAATGGGAGAAGAATTTTGACATGGGTAATCGTCTATGTGTTACAGTCCTACCTTACCCTTATTGGCTCAAATATAAGAATAGTTGAAACTATCCCCCCTGAACAATTAAATTATACAATTATACAACCTGTTCTTCCCATCACAGCTATTTTGGGTTGTAAAATATAAATCTAATTGTATTACCAACAAGTTAAGGCTTTGGTGGTTTCTTATTGCTTTTATACTAAAGACCAAGTATTTAATAAAAGACACAAGATTATATACTATGATTTTCCCAGACCCTTCTGTCTCAGTTTCTTTTCACATCACCCTGACCTCTTTACCTACTTGCTCTAGTCATGATTTCCTGTTGCTGAGATACACAATGCTCCCTCCTACTGTGTGCTTCTCTTGGATTGGAGTGCCCAACTCAGCATCTCCCATTAACCAAATAGTTCCTATTTATTCCCCAAATTCTTCAGTCATCATGTTCCTCATCTGTTGGCCAAATCCCCCTTGCTCTTGCAAATATATCTTCTTTTGAGTCCCAGTTTCAATTTGGGGGTAATAATTTGGATATTAAATTTATCCTTTGCTCGACTTTCAACTTCATGGAAGCAGAGACTGTTTGTTCTCACTATGTCCTCACAGTAGCAGAGTGACTGGCCCACAGTTGTGGTCAGGAATTTGTTGAAGGAGTGAAGAAATAACACTCACATGCCTTTAGAATCTGTGACTATGCAGACAACTCTTCCTTCAGAGACTAAGGTTGATTAGCCAAGTTGTTTATTCATTTTAATAGTTGCTAGGTTGTCATGTATTTTCTAAATTAGAGTTTTTCTTTTTCTATCTCTTTTTTTAAGTTTTATTTTTAAGGGGAAGCTGTATAATCTTAAACAAGGAGCTTATCCTTCATGAGTCTAATTCCTAATATAAACTAAAAATTCACCTCATGAGTTTAATGAATGTAAATGAGATAGAGTATGATTTAAAATAATCCAATAGTATTTGCTCCCATATTTGCAAGCTTTCTATGTGCCCAATGCTGTACTAAGTAATTTATATAAATTATCTTATTTCATCATTCTAAAAAATCTATTAACTAACATAATAATAACTGTAACTTATCGAGTATTTCCTATGTACAGGGGCTTGCCTAAATTATTTTCTTAGCTCCTTTCATCTTGAGAAGTAGGTATTAGTATTCCAACTTTGTTAGTGAGGGACTTCAGGCTTGTATCTGTTAGAAAAGTTTTTAAAGTAGCACTATCATATCAGTTGCAAGATTGTTGGAGAAAGTAAATTGAACAGTTTTATATATTTCTTTGAAAACAAGAAAAGAAACTAAAATATAAGCAATAGTCAAGATTATGCAAGTTGAATACTTGTAACAGCAGGAAATTATGACTCACCCCACCATTCTTCTGACATTGTTTCTGATATTAAGTGCTGACTCTGACTAATATGTAGCTTGTAAATACACAACATCCTCTCTAATAAAATGGTAATATGCAAATTAACCATCACTCCGCTACATAAGCCACACCTGCCAGCCAAGCCACGCCCACAAGCCAATCAGGGCGAGTATGCAAATTAACCCCAATCCAAGATGGCTACAGCCACAGAGAGCAAGGTTTCCCAGGTAACAGAGTAAGCCAAGCTTTCCATAGCCGTTGCAGGCCTAAGCCTCCACTCAAGCTACAAAGTTTCAATTATAGAAGGTAAACAAATTCAAACAAATGGTGGCAGAATGGGGCTTGAGAGAGCAGGCCAGGGTTGCCGGTGGCAACAGGGGAAGCAAAGCTTTCCACACACCCTGGCCAGGCTCACCCGCTTAAGGCTACAAAGTTTCAATTGTAGAAGGTGAATTAACTGCCACAGAAATGGCTGCCGCACCGGGGGGAACAGCAGGCTTGGCTCCGCTCCAGGCTACAAAGTTTCAATTATAGAAGGAAAATAAATTCCAGATGCCAGGGCCTCCCCTTGGGTTGCCAGGGGGTATGGCCAGCCTGCAAACCACCACAGGCCCCTCGCTCAGGCCGCCCCATGCCCCTAGGGAACCCCCACCCTTATCTGTGACACCCTTCAGGGCAAACCAGCTGGCCCCCACCCGTGCACCAGGCCTCAATAATCCTATATAATAAAAGAGTAATATACAGATTGATCATCACTACAACACACAATATAGCTGTCCCCATGTGGTCAAAGATCCTGCCCCCATGTGGACACAAGATGGCCACCACAAGATGGCCAGCAGGAGAGGGCAGTTGGGAGGCACCCGGCCTGCAAGGGAGGGCAGTTGTGAGGGACCAGGCCTGCAAGGGAGGGCAGTTGGAGGTGATCAACCCTGCAGGAGAGGGCAGTTAGGGGTGACCAGGCTGGCAGAGGAGGAAAGTTGGGGGCAAACAGGCTGCCAAGGGAGCAGTTAAGCATCAACCAGGCTGGCAGCAGAGTGGTTAGGGGGTGATCAGGCTGGCAGGCAGAAGCGGTTAGGGGCAATCAGGAAGGCAGGCAGGCAAGCAGTTGGGAGCCAGCAGTCCTGGATTGTAAGAGGGACGTCCGACTGCCCGTTTAGGCCCGATCCCTGGTGGGATCGGGCCTAAACGGGCAGTCGGACATCCCTCCAGGAGTCCCAGATTGGAGAGGGTACAGGCTGGGCTGAGGGACAACCCCCCGCCGTGCACGAATTTCGTGCACCGGGCTTCTAGTGTTTGTATAAGAATCCTAGGAAGTAGCTTCAGAAGATGCAGACTCTGACCTTTCATCATGCCAGCTCTGGGAGATTTGCTGACCTCCAACCGTAGAACCACGATGATGAGGACCAGCATGGCGCATACCAGACTATCACGTGACCAGTTTCAAGATCCTTATCACAATGAACTGCGCTGGTCTGCACGTAGAGAACCTTTCAACCCACTCCCTTTGATCTTTTTTGTTCAGCTTTCCCTCTCTCTCCTTATAAAAACCACTGACTGCACTGAGATGCATAGATGGGCTTTTTAAAAAAAAAACTATTAATCTTTTCTTTTTTTAAAATTTTAAACTATATTTTTATTTATTTTGGAGAGGAAAGAAGAGGTAGGGAGAGATAGAAACATCAATGATGAGAGAGAATCATCAATCGGCTGCCTTCTGCAAGCCCCCCACTGTGGACTGAGCCCGCAACCTGGGCATGTGCCCTGGCCAGGAATTGAACTGTGACCTCCTGGTTCGTAGGTCTAAGCTCAACCACTGAGCCATGCCAGCTGGGCAAAGATGGGCTTTGTGACAAGGGTCCCCCATCTCCTCAGGTGTCTGGCACTTGAATCAACCTCTTGGTGGCAGGCAGCCGATTTTGGGTTTCGGTTACATACTGGTAATATAGAGCTCAACGTGATTTTAGGGATAATTTAATGTAATGTCAAATCTCCATTTTATAATTTGGAAAATGAGGTTATTTGACTTGACCCATTACAACAGGAATACTTTGAAGGTGAGAGGTATTTCTGTTTTTATTGCTACACTTACCGCTCTGCATAATGTAGATATGCAATAATGTTTATGGAATTAAATTGTGCTTAAGTCATCAATTAAGACAGAGACAAGGTTAATCCAAATATCCTGAATTCTAATACAAGGCTCATTTCATTAACTATGTTAAAAAGTGACTGAGCTCAGTTCAGTGCTTGCCTTATTAAACAACATCATTATTAATAATAACGGAATTAGAACATTTTGCAGGTGATATTACCACAACTACCATTATCATTGGTAGAGATCTGTAGATCCCTTTTGAACTTCATTGCCAGTAAACTCTTTTCATCATTGACTTCCTGCCAGATGCAGCCCAGTACCAATGTTCCAGGTTTTATCTCTTGGTTCCAAGGCAGCAAAGAGGAGACATCAGTATAAATTAGTTTGGGGATGATGCAGTTTCCTTGGTGGCTGCAGGTTGCTGCCATTCATGGGATACCAAAAGTTAAATGCCATGGCAGCTATATAAATAAGTGGATAAGTGGGTGGTGATCGTGGTGGTAAATGTAATTAGTTACAAAGAGATTGAAATGTTTGCACAGAGGGAAACCAAACATGCAAATAACACATATGTTGAAAAGTAAGGGATTGAGCTTGTTCAAACATGGAAAGGGAAGAGTGGTGTCCAACCTAATTAACCATCTTCAAGGAATGGCTTTGCTTTATGACAACAGAAGGCAATGTCCAATGCTTTTAATTTGTCAGTGAGAGGAGAATATGAAATTTAAAGTGCAATAGGAAAGGCTGAAGAATGATAGAAGGAATTATTATTATTGAAAAGGTTTCCTCCCTGAACTTAAATATGAGTAGCTGGATAACTTTAAAGAAAGATACTCTCATATGTCTGGGATGAACAAAGCACTGCCGGATTTAAAAAAGGTCTCAACTCACTTCACCTCAATAACCTGACACTATCCTTCCAAGATCTAAGATTATACAGTTCTAGGGCTTTTATTTGCTTTCATCCTTGATGGCATGTGCAGTATATCAGTTTACTATTAATCAAAACAATAATCCACCTATTTAGAGGCTATTTTACTCAGGAAATTTAAGAAAGATAATCAGAACTATTAGGTTGGTTGCATATAAATCCAGATTTGGTTTTTGGTTAAAAGAAAAATTAGATGACTTGGCTATCACATGTCAATACCATTACGCTATCTGGATTCAGGGCCTTCACTGTGGATCAATAACTAAGTGGTGCTTGTAATTTTACTGAGAATTCCACCAGCCTAGAATACTTACCCACTGCTCAGTTATTGTCCCTGAAATTCTACCACTCGTCATCCATTCATTTCAATTAAGAAATTACTATTCTTATGCATGTGTTATTGTTATAAGTGCTTTTGGGATACTTAACCTATTAGTTTTCAAACATACCTATCACTCCAGGGAATGAAAGAGCAAGACACTGAGCAGGTCAGTTTTGATGGGTGATAAAGCAGATACACAGGCCAATAGAATGTAGCACTGCTCATGAGAGCAAATTTCAATTTTCGGGAGTTTTATAAACCAGATTTTCAGTACAGCCATTATTAAAAATTAAATTATATAATGTAAATAAATCACATTAAAAATGGTCAATAAATACTCAAAACTCAACACCTCCTGATAATTTTAGTGCATTTTACTATTGTCCATGCTCTTTCGATTATTCAGTTATTTACAAAGATATATATATATATATATATATATATATATATATATATATATATATAATGCAAAGTGTCCCCTCAGAAGTTCGACTGACCAGGAATTCAATCACTCACTATGATGTGCGCAGACCACCAGGGGGTGGTGCGGAACTAAGGGAGGCCCCTGCCAGCAGCCAGCAGGCGCTAGGGACCCTACCTGTGTGTGAATTTCGTGCACTGGGCCTCTAGTACTATATAATGATGATCTAAGGAGCATCTCTTCCCAAGTCCATATTTAGTGATATCATGGTGATAGCTTGAAATTAGCCATGGCAGGACTGTTTATAGCATGGAAATAGGAAAGTGCTATATATTCAGGAGCTCTTTTGTTCTTTGCCCCCATAGAGTCCATAGTTAACCTTTTACCAGCACACCATGACTATAAAGATTCATAAAATTTATTAGCTTCCTACAGGAGTAAAAAAGTTTAGTTGGTGGACACAAACCTGAAGCAGTTAATGCCAAAACATTCTAAATCCCCTATCATCAAATTATCTGTAGATGATAAATAACAAAACAATTAATACATTTTGCTGTCCAACAAATCCTTGCTACATTGTTAACAACTTGTCTTCCACAAAAATATTGTCTTACCAACTAAGTAGAAACACCTGAAGAATCTTTCTTTCTTTCTTTCTTTCTTTCTTTCTTTCTTTCTTTCTTTCTTTCTTTCTTTCTTTCTTTCTTTCTTTCGCATATTGTCCTCACAATTTAGTAATTTTTTTTAAATGGATTTTGCTATGGATCTCACAGATACACATTTGAGATTACATATTTTCTGGGTAGAATATTTCATCCACAATGCAGCAAAGAATATAGGGAGGCAGAATGTTTATAAACACAGCTGTTTTACTGTGGGGTTTTTTTAATACTGTATTTTTATTGATTTCAGAGAAGAAGGGAGAGGGAGAGATAGAAACATCAATGATGAATTTCATTGATTAGCTGCCTCCTGCTTGCCTCCTACTGAGGATCGAACCCCCAATCTGGGCATGTGCCCTGTCTGGGAATCAAACCCTGACCTCCTGGTTCATAGGTTGATGCTCAACCACTGAGCCACACAGGCCCAGCTCACAGCTGGTTTTGAACTTTGCTTCTGTCATTAACAAGCTCTGTGACCCCAGATGAGTCACTTCAGCTCTCTAACATACAATTTTCTCCATTTTTAACTAGAGCTAGTACATTGGCAGTATGAACATAAAGTTTCAGGAAATGATGTATGTAAGAGTAAAATGGTAAGGAGAACTTAGTCTATAAAGGTGTTAGTGAAATGTCGATCCCTTTCTCTATCCTTTTCTTTACTTATCTTCTTCACTAAAATATAGAAACTTTTAAGGGCTATGACTATCCCGAGGGGATAAAAAGCATGAATTCCCTCAAACCAACTCACTGAAAAAGAGAATATGAATTTCAAAGTCCTGTTTCCACACGCACAAACTAAAAGTTATCTTTGATTTCACAAAGCCCCAGAGATAGACTGAAGAAACATTTTGAGAAGAACAGAAACTCGGGGATATACTTTTTATAGTTGAAAGAGACTTTTGAATGTGGTATGGTCTTTCTACAATAGCTTGAGGCCTTGGATAGGGAGAAAGGAAGCAAAATTAACTTCAAGTTTCTATGATCTACTCATCCAGAATTACAAGCTCTTAAATATTTTGAACATTTACCTTAAAAAAGGTACTACATACCAGCCAGGCACGGTGATTTCTTTGACTGCTAGCTATCATGATCTAGCCTCAGAGTTTAAATGAGCAGAGTAGGACCTATCCCAAGAGACACTGGTAAAAGAGAAGCCTTATTGTCATAAAGCCCAGAATTTTGATGCCCCTCTCCTGTGGATGAAAATAAAAAACGTTGTATAGAAAGTAACCTCACAGGGTGATCTGATAATAAATCCCTAACTGGGCAGGTCTTGGTGGGTAGTTGCTTCTTTAGTAAGCCACTTATCTTTGCATTAAGTAAGCCCTGTCCATTGTTTCTGTGCATCTTTTAGCACACTTTTGCAATAAGCCATAATCACTCTCAAGAAAGCACTTCCATGTAATCTTCCTTAAGTTCCCTCCTTAATTTCAAATGCATAAAACAAGCTGCAAAACTGTTATTCTTGGGAGCATTTGAGATCTTGCTCCCTGGCCTGTATCATCAATTTGACTCAAATAAACTTTTATAAAAATTCTGTACAGGTTTGGACATTTTTTATGTTGGCACTCCTTCTTTCCTCAGCCCTACGCTAAAGCATAAATTGGCTTTTGACACATCCAAGAGTTTTCCTTGAGGTTTCCATAAGCTTTTGGGTTTTACAAACTCGTGTTGTTCTTTCTCCCAAATTATTAATTTCAGCTTTTGTTTTAAATAACGGGTGTCTTGAAGTGTCCTATAATGAATGGTATCTATAGAAAGAAAATGTTAAAAAGAAAGGAAGTGTGTGTGCCTTCTGCTTACCACTCTGGCTTCCTTCACTTTTCTACAAGATATATTGTTGAATGAATAAAGCAATGAATATTTCTGATATATTAAACTATTATTTGTTTCTGAACTCTTCTATGTTCTCTGATGCCCCTAAGAGGACTAAAATGATATTTTCTCTGCTTATTTCTTGATAAAAAAAGTAGATGCCTGGCAAACAATAATAATTGAAGATGTATATAAAGTGAACAAATGAATAAAATATAAACATAATATTATCATTGACATTTCAATTTATTTTCTATAGCCTCCTTCATTGTTACTGAGTCTACCTGCACTTAATGGTTTTATTTGTATTCAAAATAAAAATACATTAAATACCAATAGAACTTCCTATCCTATGAATATTTTTGAGATTGATATGGCCACGAGTGATTTCAGTTTCTTTCCTGGGATAGGAAAACAACCAGGGCTACTGTAAATGCAACACAAGGCAGGGAGGAAAAAGAAACAGAAGGACATGGTGCATTAACTGTCCCTTAAAATATTAACAGCTAAAGTCTTCAGATGCAACCATCATTCTCTAGAAATACCCATCAGAAGCAGAACAGTAATTATAAAGATCTGAAGTGGGAAAGCCCTGGAAATGAACTGAACTAAAAGCCTAGTTTGACAAGGAACCTAAAAGGCTAGTTTGGCTGGAATCTGCTGAGCTTCCCACTAACATTTAAATATATATATAGGATGATGGAACTCAGGAGAAACCGTAGCCTGCCTGATATTGAAAGGCTTGTTAAAGAAAGCCAGACTTCAGCTTCTCCCCAAATAACTTTTTTTTCTTTTTCTCTCAAACTCTAAAATATTTCAAAACATTCTTAATTTGAATACATAAGATCTTATTAATTCTCAGTGATTCTAATTTTTCTAATCTGTCTGCTGTATGCAGCCTGACATTTGGCAATCTTTTGTGACAGGTCATAAGCAGTTTTTCATTCTGGATCTTCTGAACCCTGAAAGCGGTGCGGGAGGGTGTCCCTGGTGAATAAAAATGGGTCCCTTCATGACGGGAATATTGCTTGCAAGAGCTAAAACCTCACTCAAACTAGCTTAAGCAAAAAAGGAAATGTATTGGATGCAGGGGCATTTCGTGGACTGAAATAACAGAAAGGACATAGTCTGGATTCACAATGAAGAGCATCAGAGAAACAGTAAGTTTCAAACTGGGGGACTTCTTCCCATCCCTCTGTGGTCCCTCACCTGGGCACTTCAGAAGTGCGAGTCACTCTTCCTTTTGTCTCTGTATACCAGCTTTCTTTATTTCTAACTGTACAAAGGTGGGTCTACATGGTTTAATAGTCTCAATACCCACTGTGGACTGACCTGACTCTTCCACAACCCTTAGGGGAGAAACTCTGGCCCATTTTGTGTCATGTTAGGCTTGGCAGATTTAGAAAATAAGTGTGTGTCATGCAACATTTGGGACGTACACTAAAGAATGACACATTGTTTATCTGAAATTCAAATTTAACTGAGTGTCTTAAAGTCTACCCTATGTCAAGTATTCTCCGTTGGTCCAATCAGCTGTGGCAGGCCTGGCGACAGTGCAAAGGGAGCCAAGGATGGGCTTGCATTTCAGCTAGTTAATTGGGTGATAGAAAATTCTCAGGAAGGGATATGTAAGTTTAATATGTATGTGAAGTAATCTATTACTCGTAGGATAGAGTAAGTGAGAGAGAGAGCACTTTGGATCTCGTGGAGGTGGCAGAGGCCAAAAATTATTACCATTAAAAGAATAGGTAAAATATAATCATTTAGTTGACTAAGAGGGGACAAAATTGTTGCAACCAAGCTCATTTTTTAAAATGACATATATTTTAAATACTTTAGGAAATAGATATAAAGGAAATGCCACCAATATGGTTGGTTTAGATTTCATTCCTAAACATTACCTGTATGCCTTAGTACTACTGAATTTTTTTTTTCTTTTACTTTGGATAAACATCCAAAGAGGTGGCATTATTACTACAGTTTTGTAAGTGGGGATACTGAAGCTCAAAGAGGACAATTCTGTGCTTAAGGAAACTCAGCTAGAAAGCAACAGAAGCAGCATTTGAAGTCAGGGCTGCTTGAAGCTAGAGCCTTTACACTGAACTATGTTACTTCTGATTATTGTTGTTTTATACCACTAACATCAGCATCATTCCAAGCTGCCACTAAAGATTGCCATTGCTCCTCTCTTGAGACCTTAAATCAGCAGATGCGTTTCATATGATGAAAGGCTTAGGGACCACGTCCATATGGGACATAAGCAATAGTGCTTGGCTTCTGCCCAATATTTTCTCCATATTTGCTTTCCAATATCCCCGTCTGCTTTCTAATCCTAAATGAGTGTAGCATTAGTTGAGATAGCTTCTCTACTGTTGAGAGTAACAACTAATGCATAGCCTATGCATATTCATGAGTGGAATTATAGCAACACATGAATGCTCTACATTAGTGCCTTATAATCAACATCTACTTCCTCTCTTTTTGTTGTTGTTGTTGTATAAAATAAAGGAAGGGGGGTTCTTAAGCTCAATCACAAATCAAATATAATTATACCATTGCCATTCCAAACATTCTGGGTCCCTGTGAGATAAGCAGGAGCGAATATTTAATGTAATGTTTTAAGACAGGCCCATTGAAAAGTATAACAAGGATGATGGTGGAATCTCTTTGTAAAAGCAAAAAATCAGAGATACTCTGTCTGGAAAGCACAGGCAAGTTTATTCCAGGGGCTGGGAAAGTGTTTCATAGCTATTAAGTGCTAAATACATAATATTCATACAAATGAATGAATGAACGTGTGAATGAATGAATGAATTGTTCTGAATGAAAGCAAGATAGCAATACAATTAAACTATTTGAATGGGATGAAGGCAAAGTTTTGATCCTTCCCATGAAGGTTTCCCTTGAAACCGATATTAAATACCTGTGGACCAGTTCTTTTCAGTACACAATGAGCATTCAAACAATATTGTCAATAGACGAGAGATAAACTAAATACATCATAGGTCTTAACTGTGGCATAAAATGAAGTTAATGTTGATCTTACAATTAGCCATAACTTTTCAACAGGAACAAATTTAAACATACTTCCTTTTGTTAGGCACTGTTCAAGGCACTGATGATACAAGGGTGAGCAAATAACAGCCACAGTTCCTATCCACATAAAGCCTAGGTTTAGTGTGGGGAGAGAGTCTTTGACAGAAAAATCAAACAAACACATGCATAATATGCAACTGGGATATGAACGGAAGGGAAGTTAAATGGTATAATGAGAGCACAAATTAGGAGAAGTGTGATGAATTCCAGCTTATTAGGAGTTTGGGGACAGACTCCTTGGGAATTAATGGTTAAAGCAGATACCACTTTAAATGAGTTGAGGTATATGAGTTTAATGAAAAATTTGGAGACATCAAGCATAGATAACTTTTCAGACATTTGTTTCTTAAGAGGAAGAGAGAGAGAGAGAAAGTGGAAGAAAAAGGGTTAGAGAGGTTTCTTTTTTTTGTTGTTTTGTTTTTTTACTTTTTATAGTATTGTCTTGAGCATTTTAAAATACCAATAGAAAGTACCACGTTAAGAAGGCAAGCTAAAATTAGAGAAAATTGATATGGCAAATATCCAGAAAATGTGGGAGGAGATAGCCTCCCAAGAAGGGTGAAAAGGAGGAGGAAGAGATACACTTTTTTAAATTAAGAAAATCTAAGGAAATACTGGGTTTGGAGGTTGTTAACTTTAAAGTGGTGATAACAAGAAATTGAGGGAACTCATATCTGATGATTTTGATTTTCCCTTGGGGTAGGTAAGGACATCTGATAAGGATGAGTGAGAAGTTAAATAGGCTAAAAAATTTGAGAAGAGAGAATTGGAAAGTCATTGCCATAAGAGAAAAACTAGACTGATGAACAAAATTTAGTAGTAATACTAGGGTTGTTTGCTGTTGATGGTAATGAAAATGTAATGTTAGTAGGTGCAAAATTAAGTAACTTTTATACTGCATCACTTAGGTACTTCAATTTAGGCAACAGTTGGGTTCATGGAGCGGTGCGGAAAATTGCACAGACACAAGACAGTTATTGTGTTTTTTTTGTTGTTGTTGTTATTGTTGTTGTTAATCCTCACCTGAGGATATTTTTCCATTGTTTTTTAGAGAGAAGGGAAGGGAGGGGGAGAGACACAGAGAGAGAAACATCGATATGAGAGAGACACATCAATTGGTTGTCTCCACATGCTTCCCGACGAGGACCAGAGATGGAGCCTACAACCATAGTTCAAGCCCTTGCAATTGAACCCAGGTCCCTTCAGTCAGTGGGGTGATGCTCTAGCCACTGAGCTAAAACAGTTAGAGCAAGAGAGTTTTTAAGTTACTAGCAAGAACTTACTAAAAAGCTGAGCTTTGGACTCTAACATGGTTTAAACAACTACGATTTTAACCCTGTATGAAACTGTAAGAATACCAATAACAAATTCCTTTTATGCTCTCCAAAATTGTGATAGAAAATCTTTGTTGATTTTGTTAGGCATAAGTTTTATTTTTAAACTTTTATTGGGGTGACATTGGTTAATCAAATTATATAGGTTTCAGCTGTACAGTTTTATAATACATTATCTGTATACTGTATTGTGTGTTCCCCATTCCAAAGTCAAGTCTCATTCCATCATTATTTATCTCTCCTTTACCCAGTTCTACCTCACCCATCCCCTTTCTCTCTTGTAATCACCACACTATTGACTATGAGATTTCTTTTTCTTTGCTTAATCCCTTCACCTTTTTTGATCAATTGATAGATGATTAGATAGATGATTCAAAGACTAACGCAAAATTTCTACTTTGACCTTTACAAGGATATTGCCATGATGTTATAAATTCCAGTTATTTTAGTTTCAACCTTGTTGTTATTGTTCCCCCAGAATCAACATTTTTCTGCCCTCTGGCTCCTGCTTCTAGTGAATAGTCTCTGATTTTGCCCCGTGCCAATCCAAAACCATAGCTTACCCCCACCTTCTGTGTTGCAGAAGATTTATGCTCTCATAGATTGATGTCAATATAGACTTTACTGAGATTCCTATAGAGATATGAGGTAGGAGGTCCACTACACAGACCTTGCAGGAAACAACTTTGAAATCTCATTGGTCATTTCTATCTCCTTCAAGGTCTCTTTTCAGCATCTCACTCCATCACCTCTTTTCTCTCTCATCATTTCTTCATGTAGATCCAAGCTTTGCATACTCACTTGTTCCTCTCAGGCTCAAGAGAAATCCCACCACCATTATCAGAGACTGACTTCTTTAAAGTCTAGGCAGCAACAGGTCCACATGCAGACCTGTGAGTCTCAGCTTCTACTTACATGGAAGCAGATTTATCAAAACATCTTAACAAAGATGGGTCTCTCTCTCTCTCTGCAAGGAGTTCTCATACCTGTTTACCAAGGAAATGGAATTTTATCCCTATAGAGCTTTTAGAAGTGCAGCCCTACCAATACCTTGATTTAATGCTTCTGGTCTCCAGACCTGGCCAGGTAGCTCAGTTGGTTAGTGTGTTGTCCCAAGGTTATGTGTTCAATCCCCGGTCAGGCACATATAAGAATTAACCAAGGAATACATAAATGAGTAGAACAACAAATTGATGTTTCTATATTTCTTAAAAAAAAAAAAGACTTCCAGTCTCCAGTACTGTGAGATAATATATTTCTGTTGTTTTAAGCCACCAAGTTTGTGATCATTTGTTGCAGCAGCCATGAGAAACTAATTCATGTGTGGAAGAACATTTAATGTAATATTTTGGCTTTTCTCAACTGTCTCCTCATTTTCTCATCTCTGAGGAGAGAGAGTGAAGTGTGAATGTATATTTTAGGGTAGTGTCTGGCCATGTATGGCTTCCCCATGTATGGCACCACCTAGGGTGGTGCCCTGGCTCAGAGGGCATCTGTGGAGTGAGCGGGGTCCCTCTGGCAGGTGGGGTCCCTCGGCCTGGCCTACAGGGGTTGGGCCAAAACCGGCTCTCTGACATATCCTCGAGGGATCCCCGATTCCGAGAGGGTGGTTCTCGGGTGACACACCCCGTAATCAGGCTCCCTCCTCTCTGGTTCCGGGATGCTTCACCTGAGAACTGCTGCTGCCAAGTCACCTCAGCTCCGCAGCTCCTGTGTTGAGTGTCTGGCCCCCAGAGGTCAGTGCGCGTCATACCTTCCTCTTCCCTTTTTCTTTGGGAGCAGCTGCCACCAGAAACCCTATCTTTTGGTCTCCTCTTCCATGATCTATAAAGCAGAGATGTGTGTGGGCACATTATTTTTCCAGCCCAGCCTATGAATTGGCATATAAATATGTTTAATTACTAGGTCTAGCAGTAGAAAGCCAATTTTTGGCACACACACACACACACACACACACACACACACACACACCTACACCACAATCTATTTCAGCATTGTCAGTAATAAAGGTGATATATAGTTTCTGCATTGGTTGTTCACCTTAGACTTTATATTTTAGTCAATTCTAAAATCTTTCGGAATTTACTCTGCCTGACTAGCCCAATCTTTCTATAAGCCCTTCATTAGATCCACCCACCTGATATGATTGAGAAGGTACAGATTTGTGCTATCATAAGAATATTTTATAGACTCATATTTAACAGCAGTAATGGAAACATAAAGACAATAAAGCCATATATTAAAAATTTGGACAGAATAATTGTTTTTCAACCTAGGATCCAAAAACCCAGCCTAAATATCCATCAAGAGAGAGGATAGAAGTCATCTTTCTAGCAGAGGAATGGAGTAGTTGAGGAGTTTATTCCTGGGTGAGTGACTATTTTATCAGATAGAATTGACTCCATGAAATATTGCACTGGAGGATTTTAACAGAATTATTGGAAGGTGTGAAGATATTTGGCAAGAGTTATAAGAAAATTAAAAATATTCAGCTCCAGGAAATAATTGAGAAAATTGGTTTATCAATGAAAACATAGTTATAACTAAAACACTGAATATTGACTTAATTATGATGCAATTCTTTTGAGTGGATGAAGAAGAGAAGTGAAAGTTATAAAAATGGTAAAATACTTTTAACTTTTTATACCATTATACTGTGCTAATCAATATATATAATAATTCAAGAGGTGAGTGTGTATGTGTGTGTGTGTGTGTGTGTGTGTGTGTGTGCATGTAGTCACAATTGGAAAAGTAAATAAGAGGCAGTTCAAAGAAATAACTGGAAGGAGCATTTCTAAGGCAGGAGAAGGGGAGTAATGGGGAAAGCTATATCTATAATGCTTGTATATTATTTAACTTTTTAAACCATCTGCATGTATTAGTTTAAGAATAATAAAAGTTTATTTAAAATAGATAAAAATAAAAGTCCATAAAATTCACCTTATAAACTTATTTATTAAATATTCATGAAATAAATCCACTGATTATATAGTGAAAACAAAATAAATCTCACCCTACAATTATACATTGGTATGCATTTGTGTACAATTTGGTAATGAGAAACATATAGGCATGAAATAAAAATTGGAGCCTTGGGCTACATGTAATGAAAATATAAGAAAAAACAATATTAAACTAAAATACCAGGCAACTATAAAGTGAAAGTTGGAAGATTGGAAATAAAGACATGGATGTTTGTATTTTCTGAGCAGGAGGAAAAAGACAGTGATGAACTTTATATTCTAAAAAGAACATGGTGAGCATTTATTAAGATGTGTATTTTAAGGGCCTTCTGTATGTGAGGCAATGTTATTGTTTCTGGGGATAAACCAAACAAAAATCCCTACTCTCATAGACATTATTACCTACACAAATATTTTTCCAAGTACACATGAAACATTTGCGCAGTTTATCACACATTAGAGCCTAATGGTTAATCTATAAAGAAGTCTGAAGAAAAAACAAAAAATCAATATTATATTAGTCCGGTACCATAATAAACAGGATATTTAAGTAAAATTTGATTTTAAAAGAAAGACAAAAAAATCATCATGTTAAAAAAAATAGAAAAAGTTCACCCCAAATCCAGCTGCTAACTCACAGCTGCACCTAAGACCAATAGGGAACTGCCTGACATAGAAAAAAAACACCCTTAGACCCTCAGAGAGTAAGCTGTCCCATGGGAGTGGCATTTAGCCCATAAATGTTTGAAATGATGGTTAAAAAACTCAATCCCTTACCTCAGCATGGGACACCTCTGCAGTATTGTTCATGCTCCCAGTCTTCCTGATGGGGGTTGACTGAACTGAATTTCAATTTGACTACCATTTTGCTCATTTTCTTCTCTCACTTTGACTTCCTTAAAGTTTTCACCTCAAAGCACTCTCTTGCACAAGCCCTCCCTTTCCTCCAGCCTGAAGCAGGTATATGTCTCCTATGCCCTCAAATCCCTTATAGGTAATGTCCTTTGGGGCCTATGTGATTCGAGCATATAATTTCCTCCTCTTAATTGAGAGCTCCTTATGACAGGAAACATATCTTAGCCATCTTTATATTCTCAACATTCAGCAGAATTGGTCCTTGGCAGATGTTGAATGTATAAATGAAAGGACATACGAATGGATAAAAGAATTGACTCGACCTTTTTTCAGGAAGTTGAAAACGTAATTGATTGTTTGCCTCTTCTAAATCATAACTTAATTATTAATGAGAACTTCCAAATGAGTTGCTGTTACTTTTTTCCTAGCATGAAAATCTCAGCTCTTTATGTAAAATAGAAACCCCCATAGATTGGCAACTTATTCTCATTAAATGCACACACTGGCGCAGGATTGTTAGCCTTCTCATTGTGTTCATGCTGGCAAGTGAGGTTAGGAGGAGCAAGCACTATGTTAAAGTATGGGAGGCAGCACTAAATTGTAAAGTAATAACCATACATTACTGAGACTCTGGGATTTGTAAATTAATGGTGGTATTGGTGGGGGTGCTAAACATGGATTGCATCCATTAGTGCAGTGTAGGCTTTTAATCTCCATTTTCTACCCTTCTTACAAGAATGCCTATCATTCAGGGGCATCATAATTAGATTCCACTGAAAATGAGAAGAATAAAAGGGGGTTGCAGAAATCAGAGCAGCATTCTTTTGCATATGACTGTTTATATTATTTTTCTATGGGTAGTCTTTTTTCACTATCATTTACAATTTTTCCCCCATAACAACAGATTCTGTTGCATTTGGGGCTCTTGATTTAAGCCGATGGACTGGTGAGACAATCCATTACTCTTGACATGTCAGACCAATTATCAAATTACTGCATAAAATCCCAACATTGGACCAAAGATATGCTTTGTTGTTCACAATTTGAAATGTGTAAACGGTTTCTGCTGAAATCAGGGAAAGCCCAGAAGATGAGCCTCTAATAGTTGCAATGGCTCTGGAGCAGATTTTAAAGTCTCTCTTCTATACTGTGGAGCCAGTGTCTCACCTGGGAGCTGGGAAAATGGAACCCTCCATGCTAAGCACACACTCAGCACCATTTTTTTGTCCCACCTTCATGGTTTACTTCCTGCGTCTTAAAATATATTAACATGTCTATCCCACCCAATAATTTGTTAGCTCCTTGGAGGGCGGAAGCCAAGCCTATTCCACATGTACGCACATTTTTGAAAACTTGATTAGCTGCATAAGAGAGTCATCATATTCTAATTAAAAGTGTACAATGTGCACACAAGTGCTAGGTTATGGTACATTTGCACCTATTTGGATCTTGAAACATGAAGTTCAAGATAGCAAGTATGCACTTCTTTGTTTTGAGCTTCCTATTAATTTCCTATTATTACATAGCAAATTGCCATCAACTGAATGGATTAAAAAAAACCACAAATTATCTCACAGTTTCCGTGGCTCAGGAATCGGGCATGGTGTCACTTTCCCTGCATATTTATTCCATGAAGGCATCCTCTTAGCAACTAACCCAGTTTTCTGTACCCACCTATCACTGACCTGAGTGCCTGAAAACATTAGACCCAGGAATTTCTTTAGACTGATGTTTCATGATCAGAAATGCAAGACAAATTTCAATTCAATTTAAAAATAGCTAAAATAACAATAATTACCATTTTCAGCAATGACTCTCTACCAGATTCTATGTTAAGCATTTTGTATAAATTATATCTTTTTTTTTAAGTTGAATAAACCAAGCAAGAAGGAGGTTTGATTATCTGTGTAGTGCACACAGCTAGAAATTAGAATCTGAATTCAAGTTCCAGGCTTTCTTAAATCAAACATTTACTCTAGTGCCAATCTTATTTTTTTACTAGAGGCCCAGTGCACGAAATTCGTGCATGGCGGGGGGTTGTCCCTTAGCCCAGCCTGTACCCTCTCCAATCTGGGACTCCTGGAGGGATGTCCGACTGCCCGTTTAGGCCCAATCCTGGTGGGATCGGGCCTAAACGGGCAGTCGGACATCCCTCTCACAATCCAGGACTGCTGGCTCCCAACTGCTTGCCTGCCTGCCTTCCTGATTGCCCCTAACTGCTTCTGCCTGCCAGCCTGATCACCCCCTAACCACTCTGCTGCCAGCCTGTTTGCCCCCAACTTCCCTCCTCTGCCGGCCTGGTCAGCCCTAACTGCCCTCTCCTGCAGGGTTGATCACTTCCAACTGCCCTCCCTTGCAGGCCTGGTCCTTCTCAACTGCCCTCCCTTGCAGGCCGGGTGCCTCCCAACTGCCCTCTTCTGCTGGCCATCTTGTGGTGGCCACCTTGTGTCCACATGGGGGCAGGATCTTTGACCACATGGGGGCAGCTATATTGTGTGTTGCAGTGATGATCAATCTGCATAGTACTCTTTTATTAGATAGGATAGAGGCCTGGTACAGGGGTGGGGGCCAGCTGGTTTGCCCTGAAGGGCGTCCCGGATCAGGTGGGGGTTATAATTGAAACTTTGTTGCCTTAAGCGGGTGGGCCCGGCCAGGGTGTGCAGAAAGCTTTGCTTCCCCTGTTGCCGGTGGCAACCCTGGCCTGCTCTCTCAAGCTCCATTCTGCTGCCATTTGTTTGAATTTGTTTACCTTCCATAATTGAAACTTTGTAGCTTGAGTGGAGGCTTAGGCCTGGCAAGGGCAGGCAGAAAGCTTGGCTTCCTCTGTTACCTAGGAAACCTTGCTCTCTGTGGCTGTAGCCATCTTGGTTTGGGTTAATTTGCATGCTCACTCTGATTGGATGGTGAGCGAGGCTTGTGGGCGTGGCTTGTGGGTGTGTCGGAGGTATGGTCAATTTGCATATTTGTCTATTATTAGGTAGGATTATTTTCCATCTTTGTGAATATCAAGATATCTATTCCATCCTATTATACAGGCATTCCTCAGACTCTTGGTAATATAATCAGATAAATAGATAGTTAACTTAATTAAGTTGTATGCTTTGATTTATATCCACCAGATTTTTCACTCATAAACCATGTTAGTTATTTGTCAAGTTAAAAATACTGAAGTTTCTAATTAATCTATTTATGCATAATTATATTTAAGTATTCAGAACTTGAAATTAGCTTTTAATATGATATGGCCACTGAAAATGTATAGTATCCACTTTTCCTTTTGTATGTAAAGCGTAATAAAGATGATTATGACATACATACATCATACATACACACTCACCATCACTAGTATGTATAAGTTCTACTCTGTGTCTGATATAGTAATGTATTTAGGTAAATTGTCTCATTTAAGCATCATACAATTTTTTGAAATACATATTAATGATGCTCATTTTACTGATGAAGAAACTGAGACTCAGAAAGGATAAAGAGCTTGCTGAAAGTCCCATCACTATATATTAGAGCTGTAGTTTGAACTTTTTATACTTCTTTCATGTTATGTAATCTTCCTAAGTAGCATATGTTAGTGATTTGGATGGCAGGGATCATGTCTTACACTTCTTCAGTATTTTTCCCATTGTTTAGCATGGTGATCTGTAAATCTTAGATGACCACAAAATACTTGTTTACAATCTTAGAGGCTGACATTTCATAGAAATTAATCTTGAAAAGAAATAAAACTAGAAAATACAACAGAAAATTTATATCATTTATTTCCATAACGTGTGTCTTGAAAAAAGTTGTAGAATTCATCTCAGCAGTGTAATAAGTATTATATTGGCAATACCCAACTATTGGTGTTGTCTTTGTGTAATGATAATAAAACCTTGCATTTGGAAAACGTTTTAAATTTTTTGACATAGTGTCATAATTTCTTTAAGTCAATGAATGGTTTTCATTAATAAACTTACAAATAGACCCCCCTACAATATTATGCTAATGAGCAGGAAGGAATGATCACCTTAAACTGAAAAACTTTAACATAAATATACCAGTATAGAAAAACTTAGCCAGCAGCAGAATATAGTTCACCTAGTTGCTGTAATGTTTTGTATAGAATGGATCTGGAAGTCCTGCTTAGCTACATGGCATATGTGGGTGCAGTGAGCTGTTTTGAGCAAGCCATTTCAATTAGGCAAGTGTATAAACTACTTTAGAATTACATTGTAAACAGCATTTTCCATCTTGTATTGCAATTATACATTGAATGAAGAATCAAATCAGAATATAGAAATCCCAACGCCTGCTGGCAGGAATAAAAAAGAGACCTGATTCTCTAAACAAGGCCGCAATTTCCCAGCAGCTGGCTAGGCTGCCCCAGCAGTTAAGGTCTTTCTGTGCAGGCAAGTTCCACAGACTTAATTGGGAGCAACCCATTCATGGGAAATCCCTGGCCCAATATGTTCATTAGATTTGTCCTTTTTTTCTTACTTTCAGAATTAATTAATTGCAGAGTATGATTACACTTAATTCATTAATAATTAATGTTAGCTAATTAACACTTAATCAGAGAAGGGCGTGGGAGGCAGCGGTGATAATACAGCCAAAACCTTGGATATAGGAACCAATCAATCTGGGTTCAAGTCAGAGGTCTGGCACCTAAAAGAAGTCAGGCAAATGATTTAACATCTGTGGGCTTAGCCTCATCCTCTATAAAATGAGGAAAATATTATCATGTATGTCTTAAGATTATTGTAAGTAAAAAGATATAATACATGGATAAAAACTTATCTCAGTGGTTGGAAGCATAATCCTCAACAAATAGTACTTGCTCTTAAAGTTGACTTCCAGAATGTGTGAGGAGCTTCCAGGAGAAATGACAGTAACTGGTGAAAATGTTTTTGTTTTTTTCAAATAAAACAAAATATCTGGAAATAGTCCTAAAGGCACAGAGAACATAAAAACAAACACATATTCAAGTATATCTACCAAACCAGGGTAAAAATAGTAAGAGACCATGTCATTTGAACCACTAGCAACTTGCCCCTCCCTGGTTTAGTAGGAGGGAAATGCCCCTCTCAGCTGGTTGAGCTAAGAACACTAGGCTCTCTCTCACCCCAGATCACAGTCAATGGACATGGTTTTTCCTTTGGAAAGGGAGGCCAGAGTATATCCCAACTCCCTAGTTAGGAGGTTCAATAAATTCCAGGCACCTAGAGCCAAGAAGTCAAAGACTCATGTCCTTCCTCAGCCTGTGTTGCAGGAGAGACTCTGCCCCAGGCACAGCAGCGCAGGAATAGGCCTGCACTGGCCTCTCTTAGGATGTTCAAAGTACAAAAGGCAACCATGCTTAAGAAAGAAAAGAAAGGTACAAGGACAAGGTTTCAAAAAGTAGAGAATATAAATAAAGAGATAGATTTATAAAAAAAGAACCAAATGAAAATTTTGGAGTTGATATTACAATAATATTTTTTTCAATTATGAGAGGAGCTCCATAGTAGATTTGAGGTGGCACAGGGAAGAATCACATATCCATCGAACAACAGCAAGATGCACATTCTTCACAAGTGAACAAGGAATGCTTTCAGGGGTAAGCCATATGTTAAACCTTCAAACAAGTCCAAAATATACATCTATATTTGAAAGTTTGATAGAGATCATGAAATCTGAAGAACAGAAAAATAATAAAGTAAAATGATCACAATAATTAGAAATATAGGATACCTTTAAGCATTGAACAACATACACATAATGGAAGTAGCATCAAGAGAGGAAAGGAGAAAAAAGGAGCAGAAAGAATATTTTATGAAATAATGGCTGAATACTTCCTAAGTTTAATGAAAAAATAAAAAATATATTAACCAACACTTCAGTAGCTCAATGAACTTCATGTAGTATAAATCCAAAGAGATTACCACCCAGAGACATTACAGTAAAAAAAACATTAAAAATCAAAGACACACACACACACACACACACACACACAAAAAAAAAAAAAAAATCTTGAAAGCAGCAATAAAAAATGCTTTATCACATTTAAGGAAACCCCAGCCAGAAAAATTTCTGACTTTTTATCAGAAGTAATGTAGGCCAGAATACAGTGGAATGACATATTTAAAGTTCTGAGAGGGCAAAACAACTCTGTTGTCCAATTATCTTAACCCTACTAAAACTACCCTTCAAAAATAAAGACACTATGAAGTCATTCCCAGATGAACAAAAACTGAGAATTCTTTTTTTGCCAGGCCAACCATAGAGAAACACGAAGGAAGACCTTCAGAAAGCAAATGACCTCAAACATTCATTTGCATCCAAATAGCATTGATAAAGGAAATACTGTAGTAATTATACAAGACAGTATAATTGCAATTTCTCCTCCTTCTGCTCTTAAATTATTTAAAAAGCAATTGCCAAAAACTATGTACATGTGATTGTTCTGTTGGGCCTGTAACGTTTATATGCAATATATTTGACAATAAAGCAGAAAGGGAGAGATGAGAACAAGCTGCACTGGAGTGCGGAAATGGCACCAGATGGTAACACGAATCCACAGCAACAATGAAGAGAGTGAGATGGTAAACGAGAAGATCAATATGACAACTTGTAAATATATACATGTTCTCCTTTCCTTTTTCAGCTTCTTTAAAGACATACATTTATATAAAGTACTAGAAGCCCGGTGCACGAAATTTGTGCACAGCAGGGGGTTGTCCCTCAGCCCAGCCTGTACCCTCTCCAATCTGGGACTCCTGGAGGGATATCCGACTGCCCGTTTAGGCCCGATCCTGGTGGGATCAGGCCTAAACGGGCAGTCGGACATCCCTCTTACAATCCAGGACTGCTGGCTCCCAACTGCTTGCCTGCCTGCCTTCCTGATTGCCCCTAACTGCTTCTGCCTGGCAGCCTGATCACCCCCTAACCACTCCGCTGCCAGACTGGTTGATGCTTAACTGCTCCCCTGCCAGCCTGTTTGCCCCCAACTTCCCTCCTCTGCCAGCCTGGTCACCCCTAACTGCCCACTCCTGCAGGGTTGATCACCTCCAACTGCCCTCCCTTGCAGGCCGGGTGCCTCCCAACTGCCCTCTCCTGCTGACCATCTTGTAGTGGCCATCTTGTGTCCACATGGGGGCAGGATCTTTGACCACATGGGGGCAGCTATATTGTGTGTTGCAGTGATGATCAGTCTGTATATTACTCTTTTATTAGATAGGATAGAGGCCTGGTGCACGGGTGGGGGCCAGCTGGTTTTCCCTGAAGGGTGTCCCGGATCAGGGTTGGGTTCCCTTGGGGCATGGGGCGGCCTGAGCGAGGGGCCTGTGGTGGTTTGCAGGCAGGCCACTCCCCCTGGCAACCCAAGCGGAGGCCCTGGTATCTGGAATTTATTTTCCTTCTACAATTGAAACTTTGTAGCCTGGAGCGGAGCCAAGCCTCCTGCTCCCTCCTGGGGGCAGCAGCCATTTCTGTGGCAGTTAATTCACCTTCTACAATTGAAACTTTGCAGCCTTAAGCGGGTGAGCCCGGCCAGGGTGTGTGGAAAGCTTTGCTTCCCCTGTTGCCGCCGGCAACCCTGGCCTGCTCTCTCAAGCTCCATTCTGCCGCCATTTGTTTGAATTTGTTTACCTTCTATTATTGAAACTTTGTAGCTTGAGTGGAGGCTTAGGCCTGCAACGGCTATGGAAAGCTTGGCTTCCTCTGTTACCTGGGAAACCTTGCTCTCTGTGGCTGTAGCCATCTTTGATGGGGTTAATTTGCATACTCGCCCTGATTGGCTGGTGGGCGTGGCTTGGCTGGTGGGCGTGGCATATGCGGCAGAGTGATGGTTAATTTGCATATTACCATTTTATTAGAGAGGATAATTATAACCTTATATTTGGCTTTGTATTATAAACTAGAGGCCCGGTGCATGAAATTCATGCATGGAGGGGGGTTGTCCCTCAGTCCAGCCTGTACCCTCTCCAATATGGGACCCCTGGAGGGATGTCCGACTGCAATCCAGGGATGTCCGACTGCCCTGGATTGTGAGAGGGCAGTTGGACATCCCTCTCACAATCCAGGACTTCTGGCTCCCAACTGCTTGCCTGCCTGCCTTCCTGGTTGCCCCTAACCACTTCTGCCTGCCAGCCTGATCACCCCCTAACCACTCTGCTGCCAGCCTGTTTGCCCCCAACTTCCCTCCTCTGCTGGCCTGGTCACCCCTAACTGCCCTCTCCTGCAGGGTTGATCACCTCCAACTGCCCTCCCTTGCAGGCGTGGTCCCTCTCAACTGCCCTCCCTTGCAGGCAGGGTGCCTCCCAACTGCCCTCCCTTGCAGGCCGGGTGCCTCCCAACTGCCCTCTCCTGCTGGCCATCTTGTAGTGGCCATCTTGTCTCCACATGGGGGCAGGATCTTTGACCACATGGGGGCAGCTATATTGTGTGTTGCAGTGATGATCAATCTGCATAGTACTCTTTTATTAGATAGGATAGAGGCCTGGTACAGGGGTGGGGGCCAGCTGGTTTGCCCTGAAGGGCGTCCCGGATCAGGTGGGGGTTCCCTTGGGGTGTGGGGCAGCCTGAGCGAGGGGCCTGTGGTGGTTTGCAGGCCGGCCACGTCCCCTGGCAACCCAAGCAGAGGTCCTGGTATCTGGAATTTATTTTCCTTCTACAATTGAAACTTTGTAGCCTGGAGCAGAGCCAAGCCTGGGGCTCCCTCCGAGGCCGAGGCCGGCAGCCATTTGTGTTGGGGTTATAATTGAAACTTTGTTGCCTTAAGCGGGTGGGCCCGGCCAGGGTGTGCGGAAAGCTTTGCTTCCCCTGTTGCCGGTGGCAACCCTGGCCTGCTCTCTCAAGCTCCATTCTGCTGCCATTTGTTTGAATTTGTTTACCTTCCATAATTGAAACTTTGTAGCTTGAGTGGAGGCTTAGGCCTGCAATGGCTATTGGAAAGCTTGGCTTCCTCTGTTACCTGGGAAACCTTGCTCTCTGTGGCTGTAGCCATCTTGGTTTGGGTTAATTTGCATACTCGCTCTGATTGGATGGTGGCGTGGCTTTTGGGTGTATTGGAGGTATGGTCAATTTGCATATTTGTCTATTATTAGATAGGATAGATATGATGTGTATATAATGATCATTACCACAAGGGAGAAAAGAGATTAGAGCTATACAGTAGTAACATTCCTATAGCTCACTTGAAGTACATTCTTTTGATTTAATGTGTATATAATAGGCCATTAAGCAATCACTAAGAAAATAAGTCTTTAAAAAGTTTTTTCTCGTTTCTTTCTCTCAGAATAATACTTTGATGATTCTCAAATACTGTTTTATATTTTAGGAGTCTATGTCTTTTTAATACTTAGTGGTATTCCATTGTATGAATGTTCCATAATGTGTTTACTTAGTCTCTTGTTTACTTTGAATAACATTCCTTATTCACTTCATTTTTATTAACTAACATTCTACTGATTGATTGAGAACTATGTCAACTTGTCTCTCTGTGAACTGGATCAAAAGTGGTGGTTAAAAATGTGCTCCAGGCAATAAACTCCTTACAAATAAATTTATCGATATATTTTCTATAGAAAACAAGTTCCTATGAATTGACTTTTCACAAAGAAGTTTCCATTATTAAATAAAGTTTGTAAATGCTACAGCTATACACCTTCCACAAGAAATCCAGCTTACTTTCAGCTTTGGGTTGTCCTGTAGTTAAATATTTCCACATTTTATTAACCAGTTAACTGCCACGCGTCCAAAACGAAAACCATCTCCACACACCATGATATTTGGAATTTAATTAAAAAATCAATTTGTGCCCTAACTGGTTTGGCTTAGTGAATAGAGCGTCGGCCTGCGGACTCAAGGGTCCCAGGTTCGATTCCGATCAAGGGCATGTACCTTGGTTGTGGGCACATACCCACTAGGGAGTGTGCAGGAGGCAGCTGGTTGATGTTTCTCTCGCTCAATGATGTTTCTAACTCTCTATCACTCTCCCTTCCTCTCTGTAAAAAATCAATAATATATATATTTAAAAAGTAACTTTAAAAAATCAATTTGCAATGAATATTATAAAAATAAATATATTACTCACAATTCGAGTGTTCTTGAATATTTTCAGTTGAAAAATCTCACACAAAAGAAATTATTTTAAAGCATCTATAGACACTTATGACATACAATGGGTTAACCTTAGAATTCCCTCCTACTGTAAATACTTCATATACAGATAGACCAACATACAACACTACAGTAGTACCAACCCATATGCAAACATACAATTCACAGGTACACACCTGAGTAGATTGTTGGGCCAATACTAAGATTAATTGAATGGAATAATATTCTGCTTCAAGTGTAATGCTTCATGGGAAAGAATTTCCATAGACTTCTAAAAAGGAAACTCATGAAATATGTATTTTGAAGTCACCTATTAATCTCACCTTTTAGTATGAGGCACAGAAAAGGGCAGAGATTTTTCTCAAAGCTACATAAAAATTAATGGCAGAAAGTTAGAATTTTTTCCCTACGATCCACTCTGTCTTGCCTCTTTATATATAATTCTAAATGCTTTTGATAATAAGTATACATGTGGATATGTGAGGGTTGGCTTTCATGAGGCAGGCTGCACATCCCTTAGAGATGCTGATAGTACATGTACAGCATTTTAGTCAAAAGGACCCTGATATGAGCATTTGTAATAATTTCAGTGTAATATTCTCCTGATGCTCCCAGAAGCAGAGAGCACAGATGCAGTGATGATTTAATGTTGCCATTTACTGGAAAGATGCTGCATAAACATAAAAGAGTGTGGAGATTGATGGCTTTGGTGAGGAAGTGATTGGGATATTCAACCATGAAGTCCAGTCTAGGTAGGGAGGAAAGACTGATCAGGTGGGAGCCAACAAGCTAAGCCAAGAGGAAATGATTAACCATTAGAGAAACAAAGGAAATAGAAGACTATATAAAGTGGAAGAATAACTCAATTGGAGAGACCTATGGGGTTATAGTTAAAATTTCAAGTACAAAATTTTAATATTTTTAGGTGGAAGATGGCCCAATTTTAAGATTTATCTGATTGAAATGGAATGGAGTCAATGGTCAAAGGAGTGAGTTAGAGAAGAAACTGTGAGTGGGGGTGTTAATTGAGATATCCATAGAGGTTTTTTTTTAGTATATTTTATTGATTTTTTACAGAGAGGAAGGGAGAGGGAGAGAGAGTTAGAAACATCGATGAGAGAGAAACATCAATCAGCTGCCTCCTGCACACATCCCACTGGGGATGTGCCCGCAACCAAGGCACATGCCCCCGGCTGGAATCGAACCTGGGACCCTTGAGTCCGCAGGCCGATGCTCTATCCACTGAGCCAAACCAGTCAGGGCTGAGATATCCATAGAGTTTTAAAGGCCCCTAGAAGATAAGAATACTTGAGTAGAAAAAACATATGTAAGGCAGCAGAATATATCAACAGAAGACAGCATAAGAAGAGGTAAAAGGTAGTAGAGCATGGCAGCACACAGATCAAAGGAAGAGCATTTTACAAAAGAGAATAGGAGTATTGCTCTGGAAACCAGACTGGAGCAGAAGGTGTGTGGACTGAGGGAGGATGAACAGCTTCTCCTGAAATGGGTGCAAAGGGGACCAGGGATTGCAGAGACGGCATCGTATTTTGATTAGAGCAAAGTGTAAAGCAGAGTTTCTATAAAAAAAAAAATTAAAAATTGGTGTTGCTTGTATTGCAGAGGGTTCCGGAGGGCCTAGTAGAAACGGATGGAGAGGAGATGAAGAAGGGGAGATCAATCAGAGAAGGGTAAGAATAGAAAGCATTGTGAAGGAAGTTTAAAGCAGTCTAAATGATAAATAGGAGACAGTGTTGTGGTTTAAAGCATAGGCTCTGGAGTTAATCCACCTTAGTTTGGATCCTAGTGTGTTTCATGACACAAACCACCAATATCCTAGTCCGTGAGGCAAAATGTTCTCCATTGTGGAGGTGATTCATTGAGATATCAGAGTTTTTGCCTGGTGCTTCTGTGTGCAAACCACACAATTCACTTGTTGACCTGATCCTTTCTCATGTTCAGCAAGCAAACTCAAATTATAATCTGGCTTCCCATGAAGATACCCTGAATGAGAGAATGAAGTGGTCATATTGTTACAAATGTGCTCAGCTTTATAGCAAGTTATATTTTTCATTGCAAATCAGTAAGATAGCCTTTGCTTTTTACATCACTCATCCTGAGCTTGATGTGTGGGAATTCATTAACAAAAAACAGATATGTTCTTAATATGCTATTAGAATTGTGTCTCTGAGCTGGCAAGGCTGGCGGCCAAACTGTGGACTGAGGTGAATTCTCCAAACTAAGGACCTCCTGTGAGCCCTTGGCAGCCACCAGACTTTTCCTTGAGAATCTTGACTCTTTTGTGTCCTGAGCTTCAAAAGTTACTATCTCCTACCCAGAAACATAAACTTAAAGCAATCAAAAGGTTTTGTTCACCTTCCCAAGTGAAAATAAATTCCCTTAGTAGAGTTCTTTTTCCCCCTACACCCAGGAAAATGCTAAATAAAAATCTTATCAATTATTAAAGGAGCACTACAGAAAACAAGTGACATTTTCCTTTCCTTAAGCCCTCAGTTACATTTACTAAGGTATCAGACTAGCCTTCCCTCTAACCTCCCCCTTGTGGTACACTATGTAGAAGGGAGTTAAGATGCAATAATCTATATTTCCAATGATGTGCTCTAAAGATTTTAGTAAATTGTTATGTTGTTATTGCTCTGCTTTAGTAAGCACAGTATTTAAAAGGTATCCTCTGTGTTTCAAAGCAGAGAAGCTCATTTATGCTAATACCTATCTTCTTGACAGTAAATTTTTCCTAATGCATTAATTATGACTCCAGATAGACCACTGATTATTTTATATATTCTAATTAGGAATACTTTACTCAGTCAGCCATACACATCAGTAAACAAATGGAATGAATTCCCTAGGGAGGTGATAAAAAGACAATGATTTCCTTTCCACTACAGCTTGAAGAATTTACTCACAATCAAGGAGTAATTAGAGAAAAAAATTGAAGATGTAGAAAACACAGTTGCAGGTATGAGCACGTGGCAAGGCATACTCTTTTGCAAAGATGGAACAGAAATGGACATTCTCATTACTAGTCATGGTTTCCTTTCAGGAGTAAGCAAAAAATGCCATCAAATTAGTTGCTTGTGGAGGAGAACAAATAGGACTGTAATCATCTCAGTTTAAATGCTGGATTCTCAGAGGGAGAAAGAGGAAACCCACATAACATGTTTCTAATTATTTATTCTTTGATTATAGAGATTTATCCCCTCAAGATCAAGCTGATTCATATTAATGTTTGATGCTACAATATGCAATAGGAGCGCTCAATCCAACTTTTAGTCCATGATCCAGTGATTAGAATCAGGAGGCGAGGTGGTGGTGGGAAGAGAAGGAGTCATTAAATGGGCTGTCTGTTATTTTAAGTACTGCCTGTTATTTGGACTTCCCAATTATTATCTCATTTTTAGCTGACAAAGACCTTTTAAAAATTATTGTGCATAATAAGAGGTATGGCTTTAAAATACATGCATTTGTTAAAGATATATTTTTCCTTATCAAATTGGTATCACACATGCAAGATACATTCTTCCAGTACAGCTTTCACATTTGTTTTGAGGTAGCTTGCTCACTTGCTCGCTACTATTACACAGCACCAGTAAATACAACTCATAACTAACAATCCACATTCCTTAAAGTGAAATACTCTGAGGTTCTTAAGTTCACATTAGGGGCTTGGAAGTAGAACATTTTAATTATCTGGAAAGCAATCAAACAGCAAGTCACACATTAAGATACCAAAAGCTTCTTTATAAAATCACAATTCAGCCTCTGGGCTTTCATAATAATTTGTTTTTCTGACCAGGAAAAGCCTTAAAAAAAATCACCAAGTCGTTCCATTAGACTTAAAGGAAGAATAAAGTCCTGAACTCTTGAAGAGCAGGCTGAAATAAGAGACAAAGGTGCCAGCTTAATAAAATTAGTGTCCATCACTTTAGACAGTTAATCAATAACTGTCCACTTACATTGTGCAGCCAGCCACAGTAGTCAGAAATAAGCCTCAGATGTATTTTAGTTTCACTGACACTTTACTGGGAGTAAACTATGGGTGGGGAAGGTGAGTCATTTCAGAAAGCACCTTGGAAAACAAAATTGCCGGGGGAATGGTAAGCCTCATGCAATTGGCTATGGTCATCCTGTTATGAAGCCTTAAAGACTTTTTGTTTAAATAGCTTTGATAATGATTTATGGGATTAAGATGCCATAATAAAATAGGTTTCAAAAGCAAAGATTATTTCAAAAAGATCATAAACCTTTTTAATCTAAAAAAGGTGCATATTTAGACATAGGGAAATAATTTAATATTTAATTCAATAGAGTTATGAATATAAAAGTTATGGTAGATCATGGATTATCTATTGAATGATTGTGACAAATGATGGTCTCCATATGGCGGTCTGATTATTGTATGCTTCACTTCCTTCCCAATACTAAGTCATAATTTCAAGATGTATGTTCTTTAAAACCATTAGAGGAAACCATCTGGAAACTGAAATTCTCATTTACTCTTGAAACACCTACAGACATATCTATAATAATAAAAGCATAATATGCTAATTAGACTGAACAGCCAAACAAAATTCCAGATGTCATTCTGGACATCCTTCTGGACAACCTTCCAGACAAAGCCATGGCACGGGGCCTGAGGCAGAGGCGGTTAGGGGCGATAAGGCAGGCAGGCAAGCAGTGAGGGGAGATCAGGCAGGCAGAGTGGTTAGGGGTGATCAGGCAGGCAGGCAAGTGGTTAGGGGCTATCAGGAAAACAGGCAGAGTGGTTAGGAGTGATCAGGCAGGCAAGAGAGTGGTTAGGGGCAATTAGAAAAGCAGGCAGAGTGGTTAAGGGTGATTTGACAGGCAGGCGAGTGGCTAGGGGCGATCAGGCAGGCAGGCAGGTGAGCGGTTAGGAGCCAGATTGTGAGACTGTTGTCCACCTGCCAGTTTAGGCCCAATCTCGCAGGGATTCCTGTGGGATCGGGGCTAAACCGGTAGGCGGACATCCCCTGAGGCATCCTGGATTGTGCAGGCTGGGCTGAGGGGACCCCCCTCCATGCATGAATTTCATGCACCAGGCCTCTAGTGAGATAAAATAAAAAAGAGAGCAGCAGATATATTTATTATACACTGAGCTTCACTGAAAAGGAAATACTAGAATAGGTGTTAGAAAGGACAGTGGAGCATCCAGCTCAATACTTTTACTTCATAAAAGAGGATATATTTTTCTTCTCAAGATATCAGCCACTTAAAAGCAAAGCACAAATTAGAAGGAGGCTTCTAATTCAGTGTTACTTTCCCTGGGTCCAGAAACCATATATTTTTCTGGCCCTCTAAGAAGTACTTTCATTTTCCCTTAAACATTTTTGATATACAGCTAAATTGCTGAAATAGAGACCCATGTAAGCCTGGAATAGGTTATCTCAAGCTTTAGGTCACTTTGAAATAATTGTTCATGTTGAGAGTGAAGATTTCACCTCTCAGATTATTTATGTCATAATAATAAATGTCATAACACATCTCCATAAGACAAAATGTTGCCCACATTCAATTACATTCCATCACAACCACACTTAACAAATTACTCCCAACAAATTTTAGCTTTAATCATGCAACAACTATACTAGAAGGGAATAATTAAACACCCCTTCAAAAGGGTGTTCGTAATATCTGAAACAAGAGACAACCTTATATGTACTTATTCATGTAGAAGTCTCATTGTAAATAAAATATATAAGCAGTCATAAAAATAAACTTTATTATATGCCCAAGGCCTTTTAAAAACCAAGATACAAGAGATGCTACATACTAAGAGATAGGTCCACTGCTACCTAGAAACAAGGTGAAGGCCATTTCTACATCCAAGAGGCAGTAGTGGATAGTGTCAAAGCATTCAGATCTTGCTTGAAAAGTGGCCACACTAATCATACTACTTGGGTTTGAATCTTGGCTGCCCACTTACTAGCTGTGTGATCATGCACAGGTGATATAATCTCTATTTCAATTTGTAGAGACTTTTTTTACCTGTACAATAAAACCAATAATGGCACCTCTCACGGTTGGGGCTTTGGTGAGAGTTAAATGCCCTAAAAATTATGTAATAGCATACATTCTTCTCTGTACCATCCTGTCCCATCTTTCATAACTAAGAGAGGAGACTGAGACCTTGGCCAAAATTAATTTTCATATTTCAAAGAGAAAATTAGAAATTGCAAGTAAACTGGTGAAACATAGCAAAGCACATGATTCAGTTGAAAGCAAAGTTGTTTTTCTCAAGTCACATTTGCACCTTAAATTATATATTATGGTGAATCATCAACAAGTTAAAATTATGAAGGCAAAAGACATTATTTGAATCCAAATATAGAATTCCTTGTTTAAAATATCAATTCCAGGGTTAAAACTAATGGTATGATTTTATCTTAAATAGAAAACAACAGTTTATGAGGCATCTTGCATTAAACAGAATCTAGTTTAAATTTGGTGACAATTTAATTCTAGTGCTGCATTCATCTACATTCTCAAAAAACATTTGCAAACGCTTACTGTATCATTATCCTCGTTTTACAGAAACTCCAAAGCACAGGCAGAGATTAGTATTTTCAGGCAACTAACGGAGCAGCTTTTGCCCTGCTGCTGGATACTGAAGGCTGCCGTAGAAGCTAAGTTATATCTTAAATGTTTCATTTACTACCATTTTCAAAACAAAACTGCTGATTGAAGTGTAAAATGAGTAAGACATACAAACTCAATTTAGCAAACATTTATAATACCTAGCACTATGCTAGCTGCATAGGAGGACAGCAATGTGATTGAAATAAGATGACTTTCTTCAGAGAGAATATAATTTTGCTGGAGAGATAATCATAATGATAATGGCTAATGTATTTTGAGCACTTACCAGGTGTCAAGCATCGTAGTAAGTTCTTTATAGATGTTGTCTCAATTTATTTTTATTACCACCCTATAGGTAGGTACTAATCTATCCAATTCATAGAAAGAAAACTGAGTTTAGAGAGGTTGAGAGGCTTTCCCAAGGTTACATGAGGGAAGTAGGCAAGGCTAATAACCCATCTGTCTTACCAAAGGTGGGCTTTCTTGGTTCTTCCTGTTGGTGAGGTTCAGAAAACCCTGACAGAAAAGCTTTGACCCTCTGGTGAGACACAAAATTCCTTCAAGAGCTTCATATTTATAACCTCACATCCTCCTCTCTTTCTCTCCTTCCTCAAAGATTTTAGCATCCAAATCAGTATCTCACTTCTTGACAGTTTCAATAACCTACTCTCATCCAAGGATCTCATCCTCCACTCTATTCAGCAATCCATCCCCTGAACTTGACTCACTGACTTCTTGCTCTCATACGAGCAATTCCAAGTATCACACTCCTCATCAACCATCTCCTATCTTTCTTGCCTACCGCCTTTATTCCAGACTCACAATGCAATATATAGAACCCCCACCTTTCCTCCCTCTCAGGACCATTACGTTCTCACTTCCCTCCTTGTCCAGCTTCAATTCCACTGCCCAACCTAAGGATCTCACTCCCTCTCCCTCTGGTGTAATTACTTGGCAAAAGGAAGCCCTGGATAAGTTCAGTGCTTCACATCTACATTTTGCCAGGGCCCAGGCATCAAAATTTATGAAAGGAAAACAAAAATATTAACTGACTTTATTTTACTTTCTCCAGTTTTATTGAAATATAATTGATATATAACTATATATTAGTTTAAGGTGATGGTGTGTGTGTGTGTGTGTGTGTGTGTGTGTGTGTGTGTATGTGTGTATATATATATATATATATATATATATATATATATATATATATATATATATATATATATACACTAGAGGCCCGGTGCATGAAATTCGTGCATGGGGGGGGGGTGGTGTCCCTCAGCCCAGCCTGCCTGCACCTTCTCCAATCTGGGACCCCTTGAGGGATGTCCAACCGCCCGTTTAGGCCTAAACGGGCGGTTGGACATCCCTCTCACAATCCAGGACTGCTGGCTCCCAACGGCCCTCCCCTGCAAGCGTGATCCCCCCCAACTGCCCTCCCCTGCTGGCCTGGTCTCCCCCAACTGGCTTCCTCTGCCGGCCTTGTCCCCCCCAACTGGCCTCCTCTGCTGGCCTGGTCACCCCTAATTTCCCACAACTGCCCTCCCCTGCAAGCCATCTTGTGGTGGCCATCTTGTGTTCACCTGGGGGCAGTCATCTTTGACCACATGGGGGCTGCCATCTTGTGTCTTGGTATGATGATCAATTTGCATATTACTCTTTTATTAGATAGGATCTATATATATATATATATAGATAGATAGATAGATAGGATATATATATATATATCCTATCTAATATATATATATATATATATATATATATATATATATCCTATCTAATATATATATATATATATATATATATATATCCTATCTATCTATCTATATATATATATATATATAGATCCTATCTAATAAAAGAGTAATATGCAAATTGATCATCATACCAAGACACAAGATGGCAGCCCCCATGTGGTCAAAGATGACTGCCCCCAGGTGAACACAAGATCTATATATATATAGATATAGATATAGATATAGATATAGATATAGATATAGATATAGATAGATATCTAGATATAGATATAGATATAGATATAGATATAGATATAGATATAGATATAGATATAGATATAGATATAGATATAATAAGTTTAGTTAACATCCATCACCTCATATAGTTATATTATTTACCATGATGAGAACTTTTAAGATATACTTTCTTAGCAATTTTCAAACAGATAATGCAGTATTGTTAACTACAGTATATTCATCATGCATTCCTAGAACTTATTTATCGTATGGCTGGATGTTTGTACCTTTGGACCACCTCCACCCATTTCCTGCATTCCTCCACCCTATCCTCCCCCCTGCCTCTGACAACCACCAATTTATTGTCTGTTTCTATGAGTCCAGTATTTTCAGATTCCACATATAAGTGAAATCATACAGTATATGTTTATTTTCCATCTGGCTTATTTCACTTAGTAGTACATGCCCTCAAGATCCATCCATGTTACTGCTAATGGCATAATTTCCTTATTTTTATGGCAGAATAATATTTCGTTCTGTATATATGCATGTCTCCGTGTGTGTGTGTGTATGTGTGTGTGTATGTGTGTGTATGTATGTATACAAACATTTTCTTTATCCATTCTACCATATAGGGACACTTAGGTTGTTTCTATGTCATGGGTATTGTGAATAATGTTGCCATGAATATGGGGGTGCAGATATCTGTTCAAGATCCTCATTTAATTTCCTTTGGATATATATCCAGAAGAGGAATTGCTGGATTATGTGATAATTTTATTTTTCATATTTTGAGGCAACTCCATATTGTTTTCCAGAGTGCCTGCACTAATAGTGCACGAGGGTTTCCTTTCTTCCACATCCTCTGCAACACTTGTTATCATTTGTCTTTTTGATTATAGCATTTCTCATAGGTGTGAGGTCATATCTCATTGTGGTTTTGCTTTGCATTTCCCTGATGATCAGTAGCACTGAATATTTTTTCATGTCCCTGTTGGCTATCTTCTTTTAAAAAATGTCTATTCAGTTTCTCTGTCCATTTTTAATTGGATTACTTTATTTCTTTTGCTATTGAGTGTATTTGTGTGAGTTCTTTATATATTTTGAACATTAACCCCTGACCAGATATATGATTTGCAAAAATTTTCTCTTTGTAGGCTTTCTTTTTATTGTGTTGATGATTTCCTTTGCTGTGCAGAAATTGTTTAGTTTCTCAAGGTCACACTTGTTTATTTTGCTTTTGGTTTCTTTGCATTTGTTGTCAAATAATAATAATTAAAAAAAAAACATTGCCAAGATCAATGTCAAGGATTTAATGCCTATATTTTTTTCCAAGAGTTTTATGGTTTCAGTTCTTTATGATTAAGTCTTTAATTCATTTTATTTTGTGTATGGTATAAGATAGTCCAATTTCATTTCTTTTGCATGTGTCTATACAGTTTTTACAACACCACTTATTGAAGTGACTATCCTTCCCCCATTGTATGTCCTTGGCTATTTTGTCATAAATTAATTGACCATATACTCATTGGGTTATTTCTAGCCTTTCTATTCTGTTCCATTGGTCTATGTGTCTATTTTTATGGCAATATCATGCAGGCTTAATTACTATAGCTTTGTAATATAGTTGGAAAATATGTGATGCTTTCTTTTCAGCCTTTCTCTTATTTCTTTAGATTTATTGAAATATTCATGTCTTTTTTGTGGTTCCATATAAATTTTAAGATGTTTTTGGGCTTTATTTTAAATGCATAATTACTCATTTTAAGAGTACTCTTAGTGTGGCAAGGAATAAAATTAGATTTCCCTCAATCAATGGTTTACAAAATTTGCTCTCTCAAGACTCTTTCTACTCCTAAAAATTGTAGAGTTAAGAACTTCTATATATGTGGATTATATCTATGAACATTTGTTACATTAAAAATTAAAGAAGAGAAAGTTTAGAATATTTATTAATACCTTTTAAGCAAAATAAATCCATTATTTTTAACATAAATATTTCATGTGTAATAACTTCACTTTGCAAAATACACTAAAATATGCAAAGGGTATCATTTTAAATTTTGCAAATTTCTGCAATGTCTGGTTTATAGAATACAGCTGGATTCCCATGTCTGCTTTTGGCATTGAATCTGTTGCAATACTATATGTCATGTAGTCTTTGAAAAATATCACTGTATATTCATAAGAGAATAAGAGTGAAAAAAGATATAACATATTAATGTTATGATGAAATAATTTTGACCTTACAGATACACTTAAAGGAAGAAGAGAGCCACCAAACCACAATTTTAAAACTGCTTCTCTAATACAGTCATTTGATCACTCAGCTCCATAAATTATTTTTCACTGAGTTCTTTTTTCCTCAAACCTTCAACACCTAATTTCCTGTCTTTGCTCATAATTGACATAATTGCAACATATTTCCATGGAAAATAGAAGCAATCAAAAGGCAATTTCCATACATTCCCACCCATATGCTCTGCCCAACATCTGTACCCTACCTTGCCTCTGAAGAAAGTACTTCCCATGGTAAGGCCAATTCTTCTGTTCTCAATATATCTCCCCTTTCCTCTCCTCAAGGATATTACTTCAGCTTTTGAATCATGCTCTTCTTTTTCCTCTATTGCATCATTTCTAACAACATTCAAACTTTTTTCAGAAGATTCCAACAAACATTTTTCTTCCCTTAACTCCACTTTTCCCTCCAGCTTAGCCTCATATTTCTTTGACAACAAAACTCTTGACATAGCTTCAAACAAGTCAGCCCTTGTTCTTTCGGAATCTGATCAACCCTGGGAAACTGAGGCAGCATCTACGGCTTGACACAGTGGTCCCAATGAACTAAAATGTCCAGTTTCCTTCAAAGAACATTTTTATCTTTCACTAGATTTCAATACTAATTAGAATTACTGGGATGAGTTTTGGGTCAAAGGTACACAGAGAATTGGATTGCATACAGTAAAATACATAAGTGTTTGATGAGTAGTACAGAGAATGAGGGCTGTAGAAATTAATTAAAAAGGATAAATGAATATGAGGTCATAAAAGGTTTTATGGGGACGATGGCTCTTAGCTGTACCTTGAAGAGTGAGTAGCATCTGGATAAATGAAAATAGTCATAGGAAGAGACACAGTAGGTAGAATTCTTGAACAGGGCAAGGAGCAACAATTAAGAGCTGGGAATCAGGAAGGATTAAATTGCCTAAAAAAATAAGCTTATATTAGAAGGTAAAGTGCATGAGATGTTTACACTTGGCTCCTCTAAATTTAATGAGCTTAGTCCTTCTACATTCTGAAGGATCTGTAAATTCAAATTCACACAGATTCCCTAATAACACTGTGACAAGTTATGTGTATTTACAGCATCTTGGCCTAATTGTATTTTTGAGAAAAGAATCTCTTTATTCTCAAAATATGTAAACATTAAGTTTTAGTAGTCATTTTTTTTTCCTTTTTAGGTGCAATAGTATTCACAGCCATGTTGTTTGGTTTAGAAATCAGGCAAGTCTTCAGGTAGTACTTTTCTTATAAGGTAGCAGAAATCTAATCATATCTTATTATCACTCAACTTCTGGGCAGCACCATTGTAGGATGAAGAGCTTGTAGAGAAAGATGTATAAAGTCTCAGTCTCTTCCCTAGTGCTCTCAAATATGTGTTTTCCAATTAATTGTCCCAGAGTAAAAAAACTCAGAAACATTATGTCCATGACTCAGTATCAGCACCCTTCTTCTCCATCCATTCATTTGTGTGTGGGTGTGTTTTCTTTTTGCTCTTTGTCAAGCCCTGTTTCCATAATCAATCTTTGGCTGATACAAAGCACTATTTATTTATTTATTTATTTATTTATTTATTTATTTATTTATTTAGTGTTTTTATTGATTTTTAGAGAGAGAGGAAGGGAGAAGGATAGAGAGGTAAAAACACTGATGAGAGAGAAACATCATGGACTGGCTGCCTCCTGCACACCCCTACTGGGGATGGAACTGCAACCTGGGCATGTGCCTTGACCAGAATCTAACCGAGACCTCCTGGTTCCTGGTTCAACACTCAACCACTGAGCCACACCAGCTGGGCAGGATGAAGCATCTTTTGTGTTTCCAAGATATTGCAAGGAAGTGTAAATGAAGGAGAAAATAGCTTATTTATGCACTAGTTTTACTTATGCTCAGACACCAGTACCCTTGCCTTCATCTTTTTCCCATGCATAGCCTGATATCTCAATATCTACCCAAAAGATAAAATCTCACTATCTGAGGTTCTCAACAGCACAATGAAAATTGGTTTCAGAAAGAAAACTTGGTCCTTTCTTTGCTAAATTATTACATTTTAAGCCTTTTATTATATTTTTGCTTAAAGAAAAGAAAGAATAATTTCACCTCAGAGCCATTTAGAAAATGCAGATTTTGTTTTTCACTTTGTTTTTTAAGCGTGAAGGCAGATGTTCAAATTTGGGAGTAATGGTTCTTATTTATTATTTTCTGATAAAAACTTCTCTCTATATATCAATTAACAGAGAAACTTTAGAAAATTTTATCCAACTGGAGAAAAATTTAATTACTTAACTTCATAATTTCCAAACTCCTATTACCAATCATGACTGTGTTCTTTGTTAACTGTACCAAGAAACTACAAAATGAACACTTGAAGATAATTGATTATTTTTGTATATTGCATTATATTTGAAAATAATTCTGTATATTATCTGATACTTTTTAGTGATCAAAACCATTTTCATACACTTAACCTTTAATTGCTTTAAAAAAGAAATTTTTATCCTTACTCTTCTCCCTAATCAATTTTACTCATTTTTCATGATGCCATCTTTCCAAAGTGTTAAGAAAATGTTGATCCTTGTTGCTTTCTTTCAGAGTTTAAGTAACTCCTAACTTTAAATCTTTGGGCAAATAATTATAAGAGAGAGGATTGGTATTGCAAAGAGGAGACCTGAAAAGTAAAGTTTAATGGATGTTTTTTTATGATTCAGTCTAGGAAGAGCTAAAGAAACCTAAAGAAAAATATCTTTGAACTGAAACTCTACCCCTTCCCTGCTGAATGAGAAGACTCTAAAACTTTTGAAAGAGAGTAGCTGACAGAACAAGATCATGGCATTTCCTATATTTTGTGAATTTAAAGTGGATTGAGGTAAATTTAAGTTCTTATAACCCAGCATGATGGGGAAGAACTTTTAGAAAGAATCCTTAGCTATTCATGGATTGTCCCTCAGCTTTGCTCAACTGAGTCAGTCAGACAAGAAAAACCAAAACCTGAGAACTTACTGCTTCAGAGGAGGCAGGAGTAAGCAAGACCAGTCACATAATTTACTAACATATGAGATTGCTTGGTCATTATTAGCAGCAACTGCCCTCCCCTCCAGGCTGGGTCATATAACCTTATGATAAGCCATCTTTCCAAGCAAACACAAAATAAGAGTCAATGCCTCTTTGGAAGTTATTTTCAAGCTAGTTGTTGGAATACTTAATATATTTGCATGAACAACATAATGAAAAAAAACAGGAAGAAATTTAATTCTATCTGGTAGTTTTGCAATAAAATATTTTGAGAAAGAGAGCAAGCCGATGTAGGAGTACCTGAAATTCATGAACTCATTACATTGACCATCCATTTTATACTCATATTTTGAAGAAATAAGTTTAAGATTTTGGCTAGCTAGTTTTTACTCTTTTAACAGCGATGGCCACATGCTTAGTTACAGGACTTCCTATTGAAAGATATGTAATAGGAGGTGTAACTACTTTTCCACCAGTGCTCAGGTGAGTCCTAGTGTATTCAGGTGAGCATTTAGGAGGAAATAGGCATGGGGATCTACTGTGACTCTCCCTACTACCCAGGGCATATTTATACTGATTGAATGCATAAGAATCTGGGGAGAAACCTGTGTTGTTCGGAAGGGTTCTGTAGTGTCATTGCATTATTTTGGCTGTAGACAAAGAAAGGGATGATTTAGTGTACAGATAGCTGGGAGAGAGAAGAAACCAGCCTGGTCCTGACACATGCCAGACTGAAGAGAACCATTAGAGCATGTGGCAGCTTTTAGCAGGAAAGCGGTCGTTTTCATAAAAGCATGATTTGGCAGAACTGACAAATGGCTCTGATCAAAGTGTTTGTGAGCTTTTGATGGGATAGCCAGAGTAGAAAAGTATTTCTTGTTTTGCTTGTTCAGCATCCATTATGCCTTCTTCTGCTAAAAGCACTTTGAATTTCCTCTGTAACCATCCCACTGTCAGCCCCTGTTGGACTTCCCTTATCCTGCAGGAGTGTGATTTAACCCAGGTCTAACAAAACACAGCACTGTACATCTTTTCTTGATTGAGAAATAATACACATACCATAAAATTCACTCTTTTAAAGTGTACAATTCATTGATCTTTAGTATATTTACTGTATTGTGCAATCATTACTAATATCTAATTTCAGAACATTTTAGTCAACCCCCCAAAAACCTAGCACCTTTTAGCAATTGTTCCTCATTCCTATCCACCATTAGCCCTTGGCAAACACTAATCTACTTTCTGTCTCTATGGATTTTTCCCATGTGGACATTTCACATAAATGGAATCCCACAAGATACAATATATGGCATTTTATGCCTGTCTTTTTGCACTTAGCATAATGTTTCAAGGTTTATTCATGATGTAGTATATATCAGTATTTCATTTCTTTTATGGCTGAGTAATATTCCATCATATGGCTATACCACATTTCGTTAATCTATTTATCAGTAGATGGACACTCCACTATTTACCTATTATGACTGATGTGGCTATGAACATTAGTGTACAAGTGTTTGTGGGACTATATGATATCAGTTATCTTGGGTATATACTATGAGTGAAATCACTGGGTCATACAATAACCCTAGGTTTATGTGTAATAGGGAAACAGGCCTTGAAGAAGCTAGAGTCTCATTCTTTTCTCCCTAATGTTTCCATGCTGCTGGTTTTCCACATTAGTGTGGCAGGTTGGTTTTCTAGGTTGCTGTGGTGCTCAGAAAAGAAGAATGGGAGTAGATGGTAAAATACTATATTTCTCAATGCTCTTATCAATATTGAGATTTTTTTCTTAAATAAACACTCCCTAGATGGCTTAAAAGTTTTGGACCTTCAGTTATGTGAGCCAAAATATCCCCTTTTTGGTTTTAAATGAATTTGAGTTAGGTTTTCTATTTTGTCTCTGAAAGAATTCTGAATAATATAATGATATGATATGATATGATATGATATAATATAATATAATATAATATAATATAATATAATCCTATCTAATAATAGACAAATATGCAAATTGACCATACCACCGACACACCACAAGCCACATCCACAAGCCACGCCCACCATCCAATCAGAGCGAGTATGCAAATTAACCCAAACCAAGATGGCTACAGCCACAGAGAGCAAGGTTTCCTAGGTAACAGAGGAAGCCAAGCTTTCCGCCTGCCCTTGCCAGGCCTAAGCCTCCACTCAAGCTACAAAGTTTCAATTATAGAAAGTAAACAAATTCAAACAAATGGCGGCAGAATGGAGCTTGAGAGAGCAGGCCAGGGTTGCCACTGGCAACAGGGGAAGGAAAGCTTTTCGCACACCCTGGCCGGGCCCACCCGCTTAAGGCAACAAAGTTTCAATTATAACCCCAACACAAATGGCTACCGGCCTCGGAGGGAGCCCCAGGCTACAAGGTTTCAATTGTAGAAGGAAAATAAATTCCAGATACCAGGGCCTCTGCTTGGGTTGCCAGGTGGTGTGGCCAGCCTGCAAACCACCACAGGCCCCTCGCTCAGGCCGCCCCACACCCCAAGGGAACCCCCACCTGATCCGGGTCGCCCTTCAGGGCAAACCAGCTGGCCCCCACCCCTGTACCAGGCCTCTATCCTATCTAATAAAAGAGTAATATACAGATTGATCATCACTGCAACACACAATATGGATGCCCCCATGTGGTCAAAGATCCTGCCCCCATGTGGACACAAGGTCGCCACCACAAGATGGCCAGCAGGAGAGGGCAGTTGGGAGGCACCCGGCCTGCAAGGGAGGGCAGTTGAGAGGGACCAACCCTGCAGGAGAGGGCAGTTAGGGGTGACCAGGCCAGCAGAGGAGGGAAGTTGGGGGCAAACAGGCTGGCAGCAGAGTGGTTAGGGGCAATCAGGAAGGCAGGCAGGCAAGCAGTTGGGAGCCAGCAGTCCTGGATTGTGAGAGGGATGTCCGACTGCCCGTTTAGGGATCCGACTGCCCACCGGGATCGGGCCTAAACGGGCAGTCAGGCATCCCTCGTGGGGTCCCATATTGGAGAGAGTACAGGTTGGGCTCAGGGACAACCCCCCTCCATGCATGAATTTCGTGCACCGGGCCTCTAGTATAATATAATATAATTTATATATATAAAAGCCTAAGCAACCACCAGGAGGCAGATGCTCAATGCAGGAGCGAAAACCACAGGCATGGAATGTGGAACAGACTGATGAATCTCAGAGAGAAGAGGGGAGGAGAAAGGGGGGAAGAAATGAACCAAAGATTTTATATGCATACTAGAGGCCTGGTGCATAGATTCGTGCACCAATGGGGTCCCTTGGCCTGGTCTGTGGAGATCGTGCTGAAACCAGCTCTCTGACATCCCCCAAGGGGTCCTGGATTGCGAGAAGTTGCAGGCCAGGCTGAGGGACCCCATGGGTGCATGAATCCATGCACCAGGTCTCTAGTATAATATAATAGTGTGGACTTACGCGCGCACACACACACACACACACACACACACATGCACACACATGCGCACACACATACAACACAATAATCTTAAATAAGCAAAACTGTTTATGAAACCAATTGATAACACCCAGACAAATCCTTAGTCATCTCTGACAAGGAGAAAATAAAGGTCCTTATAAGGCTTAGGGACTAAGCTCCAGTGGTTTAAATGTCTTTCAAGGTTTGTAACTAATTGAGATTGAGATAAAAACATGACGTAATTGCTTAAGACTGGTAGACACAGCATGGTGACCACCTTGAAGAAAGTCTTGTTTGACAATCAAGCTATTTTCCCAGTTGAGCAATCCATTGTCCTCTGAGAAATATTTACCCAGATGAACAAACTGTTTGTTCACATAAGATAAAATGCAGGAATATCCTGAAGCAAACAGTGGAGTTATTTATTGGTTTAAAATCTTCCTGGAATAAATAGTTGAATCTTATTGACACAGGTGTTCTCCATTCTTAATCCTGATACTTAAGTTATGTGATAGAGGTGCCCTAATGCTTATAAAGATGAGTAGGATTTATTTTTATGGGGAAATAGTCCAGGGTCTGTGACATGGAAAGAATTCTAGAAATAGAGAAAGAACAATAACATAAAGATGATAAAGAATGGACAAATATTATGAACAATGCTAGAGTAGACTAAATAAAAATTAGCTAAGGAGGGGAATTTTGGTGATGGGTAGAGAACCAAGAATTAGAACTTTGTCCTCTCAGTGTTGAGATGCCTTTAAAGATTATAAAATACTTCACTCTTGAGAAATGTTTATTTGGCTTTTTGTGTTTCTGGGAAATCTTAGTTTTTTAATGGTCACACAATATTATGTACCATCAACTGAGGAATTTTGTTGCTTCCAATTTTCTTTGATTATTTAAATCTGTCTTGTATTTTAATACCTAGCCCTATGCTTTGAATGTTGATTGAAAATATGAGTTAAATTATTATCTGCAATAAATTTTAGCAGGAGCGTGAGACTGTGGGTGTCTTGGCTTCTGTCTCTGCATATATTACAGGGGCCAGAGAAAGGGCATTATTTTATTTCTTCATTATGGAACTGAGGAAGGAACAGGTCAAAGCTTGACTTAACATTTGTCAACCAACACTCTCAAGATTTACAACAAAGAGCTTTTATAGTCACCAATATATGTTTTCTTGATTCTGAGAAAGCTCAGCAAGAACACGGTAGCAATCTAATATTAGACTAACTATGAGCTTCACATTTAGACCAATCTAGATTCATATCCTGACTCAGACACTTGCTAGAAAGATGACTTCAGGCAAGTTATTTAACACCCTTGTCCCTCAGTTACCTTATGCAAATTTTGGAAAGAGATAATACTACCTCACCAGTGTGATATGAACATCAAATGAAAGGAAAATTAGAGATTAAGAGAGTTTGACCCAAAATTGGGAAACCTTAAAGATTGGTTTTTGGTTTCATTTTTTGCTTTTTCCCTGAAGTAGGCTTCTATGAAAATATGCATGGCAATGGGAAAGTAAAATAGGCCAATTTGTAATGGAAACAAAGGCTGACTTCTAAGCCTCCCAAGCTCTGGGTTCCCATGCTCATGTGTTTGTGTCACTTAAAAATCTGCTCTCAGACTCTCTTTATTAATATCACAAGGAAAGTTCAAATTTAGGTTGATTTCTCTCAGGGATATCTGCCTTTTAATCAATGCTTTTATACAAAAAAGAATAATTTTGATTACACATTTGAGCATTGGGTAGAAGCAGTCTTCTAGGAAATCACTCCATGGATGTAATTCCTGCACTATTAGCAAGTGTGAGGTATTTGAGGGCTAAAATGGAGGGGGCAGGCAGTGAGGTAGGAGTTAGGAGACACAGGCCCTGCCACTCTCTGTAGACATTTAACCAAGTGTCACAACTTCCTGACATCTCAATTTCTTTATCAACTAGAGGCCCGGTGTATGAAATTCATCCATGAGTAGGGTTCCTAGGCCTGGCTGGGGATCAGGGCCCATCGGGGCCTTCCTTCATTCAGCACTGCCCCCTGGTGGTCAGCATACGTTATAGCAAGTGGTCGAACTCCCAGTGGGTAGAATTCCCAAGGGGACAATTTACCTATTAGCCTTTTATCATATAGGATGGGAGACTTTCCAAGTCCATCATGAGGATTACATGAGACAAGACTGACTGAATTACTTTAAGAATTGTATAATGATACATGACTATAAATTTCAATAATTTTTCATACTACTTGCCTCAAAAAGATGTAAAATTAAATTAAGTAAAATAGGAGGCAGCAGAATTCAGGCTAGGGACTGATCTCAGAGGTTAATGTGGAGTCCTTTCTACCATGGGCAGTATGCCCCTGAAGATTAGCAATGGTGTCATGGAAAAGCTTCCTGGAAGTTTGTAAGTGCTCAATGCATGAGATTGCAGCAATAGAAAAACATGAAGAAAGAAAGAAGTCCTCAAAAAACAAACAAACAAAGACACACAAAACACACACACAGAGAAGCCCTCTAGACATTTTTCTCACATTTTCTGCACAATGGGAAAGGCAAATTTGAAAATTTACTCTCAATTTGGGTTTCTTAGGGAAGATATTTTATCATTAAACAAGTGTTTATTGAGCACCTACTGTGTGCCAGGATGCTAGCTGTCCTTTATGGAGAGCCATCTATATGCCAGAGGTCATATAATGCACAAATGCATTTAACATAATTAAATAACAATGTGTAAGGTTGGCCTTGATATACCCTTCTTGATTTATCAGGAAACAGGCTCAGAGAGATGAAGTAACTGACTTAAGGTAGACAATAGGTGGCTTTTGGCAGAAGTGAGAGGCTGTGCCTGAAAACACAGTGCTCTACTGACACTCAGTTAAGTGTGGAAGTCTTTACACTTCTTCAGTTGATTTAATTAAATTCCATAAAGTTCTCTAAAATAAACGCAGGATGAAATTTACTTCACTTCAGTTTTTAAAATGAACTTGCTTCATCCAGCAATTTATGAACCGGTTTGGAAATGAAAATGGGATAAACAGACAATTGAAAATTCTCATCCAGAAAGTTTATGGGCATTTTTTACATTAAACCCTGAACAAAAGGAATTTAAACATTCTGCATCATGTCCAAAAAATGTTGGCGTCAGACATCAGCTGTTCAGAATATTTCTTTGAGGTTTAGGACAGAGAATCTTTATCTGGTATTTTTTGCAGCCCAGCCTATACTACTGAAGTATTATAAAAAATATATTACTGATGCTATTCCAAGTTTATATCGGATGGAATGCCTGAAAATACCTGAGAGTTGTTGAAAGTGTGAAAGGGAAATGAAAAGAAATAAAAATAAGTAAATGGGAGACAGAAAGTGGGTCTCTCTGTTCAAAACTCTCTCATCAATAATATTGATGCACTTAGATGTTGAAATGAAAAACCTGTAAGCTAAAAATACTCAAGTCCAGAAACTGCCAGTTGTGATGTCATCAAAAGATGTTAACATATGTGCAATTACACATAGAAAAACAAACGTACCAGTCACTTCAAAATATGAGGAACTATGGATCTTAAATTTGGTTCTTTAAAATTATTCTTCAAAATGAGTATTATGGGGAGAAAGAGTTTGCATCTTAGACCAAAATACAGTTTTGGAGGCCAACAAATGTTTTCCATGGATACCAACATATCACACAGGCAGGTAGCCATACCCCAACCTGGCTTTCCATTTATCTGACAAGATTTTTGTCACAGCGGAGGATCTGAGATGGAGCAGAAGTGTTTGTATCCCAGCAGCAGGCAGAAGCAGGGGTTGTCTGGGAAAGCTGTAAACACATGTATTCTGTTGTGTAGCTGAGAGATAGCTGCCTCAAGGAGTATGTCATGGGAAATTCTAAAGTTGATGAGGCCAGGCTCTGTTCTACATGAGTCCAAAGCACGGAAGTCCTGGAATGAAAATGGCTGGCTGCCATTAGTCAGAGATCCATTGTAATTGAAGCTGAGCTTTTTAATTGAAGGGGTTTATGCATCCTATCCATAGCAGGAGAGGAATGCAAGTCAGTAAGTCTCATTGGGATGGCGGTTTTTACTAGCATGTAACTATAAGCACTAGAAACCATTTTTCATTTATCAAGTTATCTAGGTTGTAGGCAACAAAGCTGATGTAACCTTTCTAGAGGATAATTTAGAAACACATATGAAAGGCTTAAAATGTCCATATGCTTTCTCCAGGCAATTTTAATCCTAGGAATTAATTTTAAAAAGGATGTGTTCAAAGATTGACCTAAAAATGTGTTGTGCGTGACAACATTAATCATAAGAGTGAAAATTAGAACCAACATCATTAGCCACTAGGAAATGCAGTCAGTACCACCAGGAGAGAACACTGCACACCCACTTGGATGGCTAACAGCCCTTGCTGAAACAGGGTATCAACACTGGAAAGTAGCTTGCATTGCCACCCTGATAATCAGTGGAAAGTGGGACTGCTCCCTGCCTGGTTGTTGCCAGAAGGAATGCTCTCTTGTCAGTATCTGCAGATGAGCCATGCTGAGTGAGTGCATTGATTAGCTGAGATTAGGTTATCTCCCTACAAACTTGCTGCCACAGAATCTAGAAAAGAGACCAAGTGTCTCCAGCCTAATAATCAGAAACAAGTTCAGATTTTCACCAAGACTTGAAAGGCAAGGAATTTTCAAATGTAGAAAAAATGTACGTATACCAGACACTCAGAAAATGAAGAATGTCTACCCTGGTATGGATATGGATGTGGCTACTTACACGTAAAAGAAGCTGTGCAAACCACTACATATATGTTCATTAAAAATGGTTATAATACCAAAATCTTATTTGTTGGGACATTGTTTGTTTTCTTTTCTTCTACTAATCAGTATTCTATAAATAATTTAAACAATGAAATGATATTTTAATAGTAAAACCACTTTAATTATATTTTAAAGAACTGATTACTAAAGTAATCTTCAATCATTGCTTTGTTTTCTTATAACTTTTAATTCTTCCACCTGTTTGGTAGGAATATCCTATTTGAATACTATACACATTCCTCCAATAGCTTGTTTTCATTTTAATTAAATTCCTAATACCATTCATAACACTGAAAATAATTATTTTTTAATTGTTGATACTGTTACAGATGTCTCCCATTTTCCCTTCCTTTGTCCCCCCTCTACCCAGCCCCAACCTCTGTCCCTGGCCTTCACCATATTATTGTCTATATCCATGGGCTGTGTCTATATGCATATATGTTCTTTGAAAATGATTATCTTTTATCTATGGATTTGTGAAAGCTTCACATAGTATCATATCTGTCATTCCTGGTTTAATCATATACTCATAAATCTTCCATGGACAGTGTAGTCTATTGCTAATGAAACGCTTCAGCTTAGAATAAGAAGCATTCAACTGGGGCACTTTCAAAGTCTTCTTTTATTCAAATTGCTGAGGAAGCTTTAAGAACCTTGCTGCCCAAATGACTTAGTGAAATTAATGATCCAAAATAAAAGTTAAAACCTCCATAGTTCTTTTGGGAAACAAAATCAGAACAAGAAAAGCTGGGAGAAAGCATGCCAGGGAGGTCTCACTATCAAGTCAGGTTACCAGTGCTTTTCTAAGTAGCCAATAAATCGACATAATTTCAAATTCCCAGGGTTCATTGAAAAGAGCAATTACGTTAGTCAAAATAATAAGGTTGAGGCTGGAATCGAAATCACATGCCAAGTGTGATGGGAATGTCTATATTGAGGATCCAAGGCAACAATATAAATTTTTTTTCAAATGAGATGTGATTTTGTGATAAGGTTAAAAGCTCAGGCAGTGCAATTTAACAAAGATGCGCTCATATCTGGATGCTTAACAGTTGTATGACCTTGGCGACTTACAGACAGAAACCATTACATGAAAACAGGATGCATTAAACCAATTTGACTATTTTCTGCCCATACCAGAAAGATAAATGCCTTGTATATATCTATAACTTACTGCACAAATAGTACCATGAATTCACATAACTTAACAACCAATTAACTTTCTAGAAGTTCCTTTCTCTGAGTTATTTATCGACTAATTAATTCAGCAAATATTTACTGAGCACCTACCATGTGCCTGGTATAGATGTGTGTGTGAGTGTGGCAGCAGAATGAGGACTAGTGGGAAAGAGAATGCACATAAAGATGCCTTTTTTCAAGTAGCTCTTATTATTGAAGGGAAGTAGAAAGCAGCTCAAAAGATGCTCATGAAAATATACACACACATACTACTACTTACTGGCCAAGGTATAAGGTATAGTACCATTATAATTAAGGGTTTGGGTTGTCCAGAAGAAAGTCTTATTCAATCTCTGAATTTATTTAACAGATTTAAACTTGTAGTACATTTGTTAGCTATATGGTCATTAAGGTCCTTCCTAACCTGAAGATTATAAAGTAATGTAACTTAATATATCAGTCATATCAATAAAGTGAATAAGCATATGCCATCTTGTAAAAGTTATTTTCAATTTGGCTAGGAAAGGAAGAACCAATTCTAATTTGTATATAAGACAAACACCAAATTTAATTCAGAAACGCTAAAAAACAAAAGGATGGACATATACATACTAGGGAAATAGAAACAAAATAGGCATTGCTCTGATGATTTCCCAGTAGAATTTACTTTATAAAGTATCAAATTAAATTAAGGTCACTTTATTAATGTTAAAAGTTACAATTCAGAATGATTATCTTCTCTAATAAAATGGTAATATGCAAATTAACCATCACTCCGCTACATAAGCCACACCCACCAGCCAAGCCACGCCCACCAGCCAATCAGGGCGAGTATGCAAATTAACCCAAACCAAGATGGCTACAGCCACAGAGAGCAAGGTTTCCCAGGTAACAGAGCAAGCCAAGCTTTCCATAGCCGTTGCAGGCCTAAGCCTCCACTCAAGCTACAAAGTTTCAATTATAGAAGGTAAACAAATTCAAACAAATGGCAACAGAATGGAGCTTGAGAGAGCAGGCCAGGGTTGCCGGCGGCAACAGGGGAAGCAAAGCTTTCCACACACCCTGGCCGGGCCCACCCGCTTAAGGCAACAAAGTTTCAACTGTAGAAGGTGAATTAACTGCCACAGAGATGGCTGCCGCCCCGGAGGGAACAGCAGGCTTGGCTCTGCTCCAGGCTACAAAGTTTCAATTGTAGAAGGAAAATAAATCCCAGATACCAGGGCCTCCGCTTAGGTTGCCAGGGGGCGTGGCCAGCCTGCAAACCACCACAGGCCCCTTGCTCAGGCCACCCCACGCCCCAAGAGAACCCCACCCTGATCCGGGACACCCTTCAGGGCAAACCAGCTGGCCCCCACCCATGCACCAGGCCTCTATCTTATCTAATAAAAGAGTAATATACAGATTGATCATCACTGCAACACACAATATAGCTGCCCTCATGTGGTCAAAGATCCTGCCCCCATGTGGACACAAGATGGCCACTACAAGATGGACAGCAGGGGAGGGAAGTTGGGAGGCACCCGGCCTGCAAGGGAGGGCAGTTGAGAGGGACCAGGCTTGCAAGGGAGGGCAGTTGGAGGTGATCAACCCTGCAGGAGAGGGCAGTTAGGGGTGACCAGGCTGGCAGAGGAGGGAAGTTGGGGGCAAACAGGCTGGCAGGGGAGCAGTTAAGCATCAACCAGGCTGGCAGCGGAGTGGTTAGGGGGTGATCAGGCTGGGCAGAAGCGGTTAGGGGCAATCAGGAAGGCAGGCAGGCAAGCAGTTGGGAGCCAGCAGTCCTGGATTGTGAGAGGGATGTCCGACTGCCCGTTTAGGCCTGATCCCACCAGGATCGGGCCTAAACGGGCAGTCGGACATCCCTCCAGGAGTCCCAGATTGGAGAGGGTACAGGCTGGGTTGAGGGTCAACCCCCTGCCGTGCACGAATTTCGTGCACCAGGCTTCTAGTAAAATATAAACATCTGAACAAAAATGACAGCAATTGTCTTTATAAAGCAAAAACTACAGGATATCCAAGGATTCAGAGAAAAATATATAATAATAATAGAACAATTTTAGACTCAGTTCTCTCTACAAGACAGATCAAGTGGCCAGAAAGTAAATAAGAATATAGGGTCCTAAATAAAATACAGTCAATAAGGACAATCTTACAGCTGTACCTTGAACTATGTATGCATCCTTATAATAGAGAACACACCTTCATCTCAGGAGCACTTGAGATTTTCACAAAAATTAGTCATTTGTAGGGCACAGAAAAGCATTAGTAATTTCTTTCAAGTAGAAATTACACATTTATCACAATGTAATAAACTAGAAACAAATCCTATATAATAAAAGCCTAATATGCTAAGTGTCCAGTCATCTGTTCAACCAATCAAAGCATAATATGTTAATGATATGCTAAAGCCACTCAACTGCTCGCTATGACCTGCTCTGACCACCAGGGGGCAGATGCTCCAACTGGTAAGTTAGCTTGCTGCTGGGGTCTAGCAGATCAGGACTGAGCAAGATAGGCCAGACACGCCCTCGTCCCCTCCCGTGCTCCCTCTCTGGCTGGTCAACCTCCTGTGTCCCTCCCCAGCCCTGATCACACACCAATGGGGTCCCTTGGCCTGGCCTGCACCCTCTGGCAATCCTGCACCCCTTGGGGGATGTTAGAGAGCTGGTTTCAGCTGATCCCGCAGGCCAGGCCGAGGGACCCCACAGGTTCATGAATTGTGCACCAGGCCTCTAGTGGCAATATAATAAAAGGCCCTTTGCCCAGCTGGTGATTCAGTAGTTGAGTGTCAATCCATGCACCAAAAGATTTCCAGTTGATTCCCAGTCAGGGCACATGCCCGGATTAAGGCTCGATCCCAGGTTGGGGGCTTGCAGGAGACACCCAATCAATGTTTCTCTCTCATCAATGTTTCTATCTCTCTCTCCGACTCCCCTTATCTCTCTCTAATTTTTAAAAAAGGTCCTTCAATTTAACAATTGAAAAAATATTAATAAACAATGTAGAGCTGAAAGGGGAAATAAAATTCAAATTATAATATTTCTAAAATTTACTAATTTATTATATGTCAGAATCAGTGGGACATATTTCAAGAATTATCAGAGAAACATTAAAATAAACATAAATAAACAAATTCAAGAACCATAAAAAGTGAAAACAATAGATTAAGTTCCCAACTAAAATGCTAGAAAAAATCAAAACAGTGCAATTTTTAAACGTATAGAAAACAAGTGCTTTAATTACAAACAAAAATGATTAAGGTAGTGCATAGTTGTAATTTAATAAATAAAAATCCCATTTTATTAATAAAGTAGACAAATTAGTGGTTAATCAAGAGGAAAAGAAAGCATAAATACACAAAATAATAAATGACTAGAGAAAACTAATTATAAAAACAGAAGAAATTTTTTAAATCATGAGACTATAGATTGTTGAGACTCAGTTCTCTCACCAGTTTCTGTAGAAGAAACAGAAAATAAAATCCCAATGATACACAGATTTCTTCAGAGGCAGAAATGAAGGACACTTTCAAATGCCTTTTTAACATTAATGCCTACACCTGGTAAAGACTTCAGAAAAAAACTACATACTTGTAACACATATAAAAATATGAAATAAAACATTTTAACAGATCCCACCAACATAAGAAAATAATGCCCTCTGATCAAGTAAGATTTATTAGAAGAATGCCATTTTGTTTACTCTTAGGAAATTTATTAATATGATATACCATATTAATAGATCTAAGTAGAAAAACTACATAATAATGTCCATGGATGCTGAAACATCATTTGACAAACACAACCCCATTTGTAATTTAAAAAACAACAACACACTAGCATATTGGAATTGGCTATTTTAAGTACACTAGATGTTATTCTAAATACAATGAAAAGCCAATGGAGAACATTTAACCTTTTGCACTCGGATGTCAAGTGCAAATTAATCTGTGAATGTATCAATAATTTGAAATATAAAAAAATCCAAATAAATAAGTTTGTATGAAAAGAAACTCCAGTTTTTTATTCTACTGCTGCACTTTGTAAAATCTGGGGTATTTAAAAAATTAAATCCCAAGTAGAATAAAGGAATCGAGAAAAAAGCAAGCGAGTGCAAAGGGTTAAACAAGGCAGTAACATGATCTGATTTATGTTTCAAAAAGCACTCTAGTTCTGGTAGAGTAAATAGAATACAAGAGGAACAACAGTAGATGCAGAGAGGACAGTAGTAACTGCTTAGTAAATCTCTGAAATCCTAACCTCCTGAACCATGTGGGAATCCACAGCTCAAGGAAGAAGAAACCAGTGACTTTTCAAGAAAGGGCCTTAGAAAAGGCCCTGAGTTATTTTTAGGCCAGAGGTTGGGATCAAAATCATCCACAAATCCTGAGGAAGTTAGGTCAATGTTATGAACTATTTTATACACAGTTTCTTTTATATAAAAATAATTATTGCATAAGTCTTTCATTAGACAACTCAATTCAATGTATAAATTATTATAATTTTTCTAGAATAGAACCCTCAGGATTGTGTTAACAAACATGGCTCTTTTCATTCCATTGTTATTAAACTGTTTTATTTTATTTTTTTTGATTTTTTAAAATAAATCTTTATTGTTCAGATTATTACAATTGTTCCTCTTTTTTCCTCCCATAGCTCCAGTCTGCCCGGTTCCCACCCCACCCTCTGCCCTTACCCCACCCCCCCGCCACTGTCCTCATCCATAGGTGTACGATTTTTGTCCATTCTCTTCTCTCACCCCCCACAACCCTTTCCCATTGAGAATTGTCAGTCCACTCCCTTTCTATGCCCCTGATTCTATTATATTCACCAGTTTATTCTGTTCATCAGATTTTTTATTCACTTGATTTTTAGATTCACTTGTTGATAGACATGTATTTGTTGTTCATAATTTTTATCTTTACCTTTTTCTTCTTCCTCTTCTTAAAGAATATCTTTCAGCATTACATATAATATTGGTTTGGCGGTGATTAACTCCTTTAGCTTTTTCTTATCTGTGAAGCTCTTTATCTGACCTTCAATTCTGAATGATAGCTTTGCTGGGTAGAGTAATCTTGGTTGTAGATTCTAGTTATTCATCACTTTGAATATTTCTTGCCACTCCCGTCTGGCCTGCATAGTTTCTGTTGAGAAATCAGCTGAAAATTGTATGGGTGCTCCCTTGTAGGTGACTAACTGTTTTTCTCTTGCTGCTTTTAATATTCTCTCTTTGTCTTTTGCTCTTGGCATTTTAATTATGATGTGTCTTGGTGTGGTCCTCTTTGGATTCCTTTTGTTTGGGGTTCTGTGTGCTTCCTGGACTTTTAAGTCTATTTCTTTCACCAGGTGGGGGAAGTTTTCTGTCATTATTTCTTCAAATAGGTTTTCAGTATCTTGCTCTCTCTCTTCTTCTGGCACCCGCATAATTCTGATGTTGGTACGCTTGAAGTTGTCCCAGAGGCTCCTTACACTATCTTCATATTTTTGGATTCTTTTTTCTTTTTGCTTTTCTGGTTGTGTGTATTTTGCTTCTTTGTATTTCAAATCTTTGACTTGATTCTTGCGATCCTCTAGTCTGCTTTTGGATCTGTGTATATTATTTTTTATTTCAGTCAGTGTATGCTTAATTTCTAGTTGGTCCTTTTTATATCCTCGAGGGTCTCACTAAATTTATCGGCCTTTTCTAGAAAATTCTTGAAAAACCTTATAACCATGGTTTTGAACTCTATATCCAGTCATTTGCTTTCCTCCATTTCTTTCATTTGTGACCTGTTTCTTTGTCTCCACATTTGATAGAGTGGCTTTGTGTGCTAGGTGTCCTATAGGGCCCAGTGGCTCATCCTCCCCAGTTACCTGAGGTGGACACTCTTGGTGCACCCCTTTGTGGGCTGTGTGCACAGTCTTATTGTAGTTAAGCCTTGATTGTTGTTGGTATCACTGGGAGGAATTGACTTCCAGGCCAATTGGCTGTGAGGATCAGCCATGTCTACGATGGGAGAACATCTGTGCTGGAGACACCCTTATGAGACAAGACTTGCTTCAGTGGGGCTTTGGTGCTCACTGAGTCTGCCCCCTGAGTGTGTCCCTTATGGATCTGAGGAGTGTAATCTGGATCGTCCCACTCTGACCCCTGGGTACACTGGCTCTTGGATCTCCAAGGAGGTGCTAATTTAGCCTCTGCCTGAGGCCACCCAGCAGGAGCTACAGAGAGATCTGCAGATTCCTCTTCTTTGTTTGGGTTTTGGAGGTGCCCAGATGAGGCCCAGCTGTGAAGCAATGCAAGCTGCTTCGGGGCCTTGGGCCTTCTTTTGGATGTTCTGCGTCTCACTGACTCAGCTGCAGTTTGATAGGTAAGCTTAGAATTCAAAGGACCAGGCCATTCATATGCAAAAGCCTCTGTGCTCAGCTTGGATGGGGTGGAGTCTCAGGGCGGAGCAAACAGCAATGGCTTCATGGGGCGGGATCTCAGGGTGGAGCAAACAGCAATGGCTTCCCGCCAGCCCCGCTCAAGAGGCCCCTGGGTCTCAGTGTCCCATGGTAATCGCTGCAAGCACCTCTGAGAGAAAGCTGCCCTCGAGTTTCACCTGCTGCCAGACAGTCCAGTTTCTCCCTGTATGAGTCTGGGTCCCCAGAGTCTCACCCGGAACTGGAGTTCAGAGCAGTCAGGAACTTTTGTCTCCCTCCTGATTGAGAAAGCCAGCTGCGTACTCAGTTGCCAGCCCTCTCCACGCGCACGCCTCTGTACCTCTGCCTTCTGCAGCTCCTGTGAGTCTCAGTGTGCTTTTCTCTTTCCTTCTAGTTGTAGAATTTCCACTCAACCAGCCTTCCTGTGGTTCTGGATGATGTCCGTTTTGTCTTTTAGTTGTAGTTTTGAAATTGTTGTGCGAGGCAGCAGTTTAGGTGTTTACCTATGCTGCCATCTTGGTTTCTCTTATTAAACTGTTTTAAAAGGTGTAATGCAGCCAGCCACTATTACATTGCATTGACTTGCATTTTAATTACACATTGCATGACTGAAAGTTAATCTGATGGTGATTGTCCACTGCGTAAATATTGGGGAGTGATTGGAAAGTTAGAGATTCTCTTGAGTAGTAGTGGCGGGCAGGGAAAGGAATCATTTTTTCTTTTGTAAATAGTATAATTGCAACTCAAGGCTATAAAGATTGAGTAGAATTTGTGGGGAGCATACATATCAGGTCTTATCTATGTGTCCAACAGAAAGCCTAACCTTTCAGCTGAAACTTGACATGCAGTGAATCTGGAAGAAAAGGTTGGACTGACTTGGCATGGACACTGAGATAGGTAAACCTTAAAAAAAAAGTATCCTACTCCCCTTTCTCTTTTAAGCCAGAAAATTCTTTTTCATTAGGGATATCATTTCCCTTGCCCTTTTACTGGTAATTATTATGTCATCTGGATTTGTTATGTTTTTAAGCTCATTGTATGCATATTCATTTAAAACATGACCCACAACTCTTCTTCAAGGGGACATTTTCCCTTTTGATTGAAATTCTGGACTCTTTTCCCTAGAAGAGTTTCAGAGACCCATTCTTCTGTTACATAAGCAAAAATGTCACACAAGCAAAAAAAGAAAAATCATAAAAGGATGTAATCATGTTACTTTTTCACTTAAAGTCCTTCAAAATTCCTCAGTAGTTACAGAATAAAGCCCATGTTTTTAGCTTTGTTCTCCAAATTCAGAATCTCATAGTTACTTCACCCTCTTGAAACTCTTCCTCTGAATGTTTTTTTAAGTTAGCTGTTCAAAAATTGTAAAAAGTTAGAAAACTATTGACTTAAAGAATATTTAGTTACTGTCTGAACCACACGTCTCTTCAAGACACTTTACTAGTAACATCTACTGCATACTTCTCCTGGGCACACTATAAAAGGCCAGGGCAAGCACATATTCACCTCAAAACTCTTATTTCCGAATCTTGTTTCAATTTAGTGATGCAACCTTCCTAACCCTGGAGTAACTCACAGAGATAGTGCTTCCACCAGGCGCGGCCCAAGTCTTCACTGAAGATGGACAGTCACTCTGCAGCAGGTGGAATATTCTGAAATACCAGTTTTCTACTTGACACTCACTAGAATCTACTCTCTGATTGGTCCTCTCTTTACTCTTTTTTTATTTTTCATTTTTCATTATGTGACCACGAGTGCCACATGAATGCTAATTATGATTATGATTTTATTTTTTTATGTTTCTTTTAAATTTATTTTCAGAGAGAAAGGAAGGGAGAGAAAAGTAGAAACATTAATGAAAAAGAAAAATCGATCCGTTGCCTCCTGCACGCGGCTATTGGGGATCAAGCCTGCGACAGGGCATGTGCCCTGACTGGGAATCCATCTGGTGACCTCTGGCTTCATGAGTGGATGCTCAACCACTGAGCCACACTGGCCAGGCAAATTATGTATAGACTTAAATTTCAAATGCTACACCTCTATAGGTATTTTATAGCAGTTTTCGGCTTTTTCTTTTTTTCCCCCTCTGAAAACACAGATCAAATTTCTAAGTTCATCTTCCTTTTGAAGTTTGAAGCAATCTCCCTGAGTAATTATCCCTTTCTTCAATCACCACCTTTACCCACCCATTGCAGAATCAGGTAGAAGGTTCACAAATTGGCTAATTTCTGCATTTGTATGAACTGTTCAAGTATTTTAACAGTATTAATGAAGTAAATCAATCAACATGTTTATACCCACTGTGCATATGTGGCACTGCTTAAGAGGAAAGACATTTTAGGAAAATTATTGGAGATACTTAACAGTAATTCATGATTAGAGTCAAGTTATCGTTATCATTTTTTTATCTGGAAGTCTGATTCATTAAGGAAATTAATTTTGACTTTGTTTCCTAGTTCATTTTTTGAATGAATGTTTACTTGACTAACCTACCTTAGCTCTAAATGAAAACCTTATTTACATACTACCATTTACAAGAATAATAATGATTATAAATTGTGATAAAAACCATGAAAGTTTCACTATTAGGGGCCTACTATGTGATATAGATAATTGGATGCCAATTTTACAAATGAAGAAATTGAGACTTAAAGAAGTTAAGCCACAGCAAAGTTTAGAGCTGGTTAGTTCTAACTATATGGAAAAACAAATGAAAGCAAACATGCTATGTCATTATAAAATAAATAAAATAGCACAAGTCTTAGAGAGTGATTATAACTTGCTATTAAAGGTGTTCTTTGGGATAACAAAGTGAAACAGCTTGGGTTAAATCCAGATTTTGGAAGGCTTTAAGCTCAAAAGATTTGAGGCCCTGTTTAAGAAACATAATGTAAAACTATCTTCTAATAATAGCTTACAAATATTTCTTTCAGATTTATGGCTTGTTTCAGTAGTATTGTGTAAATGTTTGGAAATTTTGCCAAGTTTGGGAATTATCAGTCAAGTATTTTTCATACATGTGATCAGGCATATTTCAAAGCATATCAAGCTTTTTTTTTTTTTCTTTTTTTTTTAAATCCTCACCTGAGGATATTTTTCCATTGATTTCCAGGGAGAGTAGAAGAGAGAGGGAAAGACAGAGAGAAACACGTCGATTGGTTGCCTCCTGCACATGCCCAACCAGGGTCGGGGCTGGGGAGGAGCCTGCAACCAAGGTATGTGCCCTTGACTAGAATCCGACCCGGGACCCTTCGGTCCACAGGCCAAAGCTCTATCCACTAAGCAAAACTGGCTAGGACTAGTTGTTTTCTTTTATTAATAAGTTTGTTGTCAAACTCTTTATGTCATACTCCTAGATGAGTTAGCAAAGTGGGTGGTAAGAATATACCCAGAAGCTACTGTTACACTGGGATGACTTGTAATAATAATGCTCAGACATTAGTGTGAGCCATATAAATACATCACACTGAATCCCAAGTAAATAGGTCCCCAATTCAACTTGCACTTCACTGTATTAAAAAATTGCTCATAGCTCCTCCATGCCTCCAAACTTAAGAGGAAGTATAACTGAGGGGAAGATAGAGTGGAAAGAGTCAGTAGTTCATTTTATTTTAAAAATTATATGAAAATTGATGACCTCTGTGAACATCTCTCTCAGAGGACCCCCCACCCCAGGGCCTTGGGAGAGTCAAGTGAGAGGCCCTGATGTTAAGCTTCATGAGCTTAATAGTAAATCCACTTCTGGGGAGAAGAATGAAAGCCAGGGCAGATATGAAATACTCATGGACTGCTGACCTTTGAACCTTGAGACCAGTGCAGCTCCCTCAGATGCTGAGTGCTGTTCTGTACTCATCACAATTCAGCTTCATTGTATTTTTTTTTAATTTCATGATGAGCAATTGTGTATTTGAATGGCAGCCAAATGAGAGGAGACCATAACCTTTAGCAAATGCATCTACCCACATTCATAGCCTGTAATGATGCAAAAATTTCAGTCCATGATCTATTTCCCATTTTTTATGATTATCTCTAGAGTTTGTAAAATTCTTTGTACTTTTTCCAGTTTAATTTTATCTAGATTCCATTACACACTGATTTAGTTGAACAAAAACCATTACATAAAAAGGCTTGGTGATTATTGCTTTTATAAACCCAATTTTAACCTATTTTATTCAGTTCAGTGCATTCCCAAATGTACTGAATGAAATGAGTTAAGTTTTCTCCTCTCACTTTCTTTCACCTTGCCTCAAGTTAAAATAAAAAGTAACATGGTGTTGAAAAAGTAATTGACTCTGTGGCAGGTAAAATTCTAAAATTACCTGCAACATTCCTGCCCTCTTATGTACATGCAATAGGTAATCCCCTCTACTTGGATGTAGGCAGGACTTGTGAATATGATGGGATATCAGTACCTAACTAGGCTAGGTTATATGGAAAAGGTGAAGTAATTTTGTAGATGCATTGAAGGCCTCTAAACTTTTAATTTTAATCAGAGAGATTATACTTGGTTGTCCTGAATTAATCAAATAAGTCCGTTAAAGGATGATTTAGAGGTCAGAGATAGAGGAGGTCAAAATGATTGCAACCATCAAAGACTCCTGCCAGCCTTGGAGAAGTGAACTTCTATGTTGTAAAGAAAGCCACATTTTAGAGAATAGTTAGCTGGTATAGAAGCCAAAGACCTCAGTCCTACAATCACCAGGAAATAAATTCTGCCAACAACCATTGAATTCATAAGAGAATTACCAAATCCAGGCACTATCACAACCCCAGACAACAACTTGATTTTGGCCTGGTGAGACGCTAAGCAGAAGTTCTGTCCTGAAACTCCTAACCCACAGAAACTGTGAGATAATAAAGTTTTATAATCATGCACTTTGAGGCAATAGAAAACTGATACAATCTGGTTTAACCTAAAAGATAACAAAGTAAGCCAATAAACTAGTAAATTAAATTCCATAAAAATAATGACTATACATAATTTATTTAAAAAGTATCTATGTGGGCCTCAATATCTTCCCACCTGTAAAATGGAAATATGAGGAAGAATATTATGCTTCAGCAGTGGCTTTTAGACTTTTGGCTTTTGTGAATCAAAAATTTCAGAAAATTATTTTTGAGGCCAATATATAATTTTCAACTATCTTAATAAGAAAGTACATAACTCTCTATTATTAAACTTAGTAAGAAAAATAAAGAAAGTTGTAACCTAAGATGATGGTCAATTTTAGGTGTCAACTTGGCTAGGCAATAGTACCAAGATACTTGATCAAGGTGTTGCTATAAAAGTACCTTATCAATGTGATTAAGATCCATAATCATTTAATTTTAAGTAAGGGAAATTGTCCTAGATAATTTGGGTGGTACTGAGTCAATCAGTGGAAAGGCCTTCAGAGCAGAGTTGAGCTTCCCTGAGTAATTTAAGAAATTGCACCTATGGATAGCAACTTCAGAACACTCCAGCCTACCCTTCCTAACAGCCTACCCTACAGACCTCAGACTTTCCTTGACAGTCCCCATAAATCTGCAAACCAATATTTTGCAATAAATCTTTTAATACATACCTCCTATTGACTATGCTTATCTGGTCAAATCCTGACACATAAATAGAAAACAATAAAACTCTAATAAATATAAAGTTAGGATGACCTCCACACCACAATTATTTTTATTCATTTCTTCATAAATTGACATTGAGATGGGGTTAGCCTCAGCATTCAGTGATTTCATAACACTGCCTGTGTTTTATTCTTATCATTTCATGCATCCATAAGCATCAGAATAAAAATCAAACAAACAAAATCATCCAATATCTTCAACTTTGCCTAACAAGCAAATAGATAAACTGGGTAAGAAAAGTTATATGGATACCCAAGGTTTTACATTATAGAGACAAGAAAGAGGAAGGATAAAGGAGGAAAGAACGAAGAAAGTTATTATTCCACTGCCTGATTCCTCCATCTTCTAAATTGATCTTACCAACCCTTGAAAGACTGCAACAAGTATATATTCCATCTTGTGATTCATAGTCATATAAAACTCTACTCCTGGCTTAAACATAGAAGAACAAGATTCACAATGATTGGAATGATCAATTTGTAAGCCAAAGCTTGGCAGAATTGCTATTAGAATTGCAATAAGCAATACCATTCTCCATTTTCAAGAAGTATCTTGTTTTCTGATTGCTTAGATTACTACACACATTACTTTCAAAAGCTGGGTTGACTTTTGCAGAATCTGCATATCAAAAATAGTGTTATTCAGAGGAAGTGCTGTGTATTCTTAACAATTACATTAGTTCTCAGCAAGTACTTTATAAGAGTACAGAGGAGAGGAACACCTTGTTTAAAAGCATAGCATTTTACTGATGCCTCTATATTCCTAGGACAATTTTGTTGAAGACTTAACAAGTTAGATTTCCTGGTCAGTACTTTGGCAATAGTTTTAGGGCTATATGGCAGCTCTTATACGGAGGTAAAATCCTTCAGGCCATGAAAATTTGGTTCTGTTCAAGTAATGTTTATTGATCATCTTACTCTCCAGAGAGGTAACTTTTATTTATTTGTTTTTATTTATTTATTTTTTCACCATCTCCTTCCACCCTGACACTAGGGAGAGAGAGGAAAATCCTGAGGTGATTGACTTTAAATCTGAATTGACTATTGACTCAGAATTTAGCCTCAAGATAGGATTCAGTTGAGATCTAGACAAATGAAGAAAGTTTCTCTTCTGCACGTAGTATCCTTGCAATATCACACCCATTACACCTCAGTGTACTCAGTGACTGTCTTCATAGTAAAGTACAGCACTTGATGAGCTATTGTGAGGCTCCAATTCAATTATGGAGAACTTTAACAACAAGGAAGGACCCTGCTTGATGCTGTCATGGGAGGGCAGGCTGCCTGGGTTTGAGCTATTCTGGCCAGTCGAGGGTCAGAATCATGTGGCAGCCCTTTGAACTATTGAGGCCTGGGCAACATTCAGGGATTCTGATGAAGTGTGTTGGCTTCAAGAAAGAAAATACCTACCATGGCAGGCTCCTAGTGGCTAACTGGGCTCAAATTTAAAAGCTGAGCCTACCCAGGCTGGTGTGGCTCAATGGTTCAGCATTGACCTGTGAACTAGGAGGTCATGGTTTGATTGCCTGCTGGTCAGGGCACATGCCTGGGTTGTGGGCTCCATCCCCAGTGTGGGGCATGCAAGACGTAGCCAATCAGTGATTCTATTTCATTATTGATGTTTCTCTCAGAGAGATAACTTTTAAACAATTAATTGCAAGTAAGAATAATGGGTTCAATAATGTGAGACTTAGGAGTTGTGAATTCCTGGGATCCCTGGGGTAACAACAACAACAACAACAAATCCAGGTTAATGTCTATTCATTGAATTCATTGTATTCTTTTTATACATCTAAAGTCAAAAGAAACTACAGGAGCATTTATCAAAATTGTCCTTCTTGATGAAGTTTAATATAGTTCATAGAAATCCTGTCCCATCAAATTCCAGAAAAGGAAGAGGTTTTAATGTGTGTACTTTCCAGAATCATATTCTTTATTATATTTGTGGAGAAAAGTACCCTCAGACGTTTATCATCATCTTGAATTTCTGACAACTACACCAATCTGAATTTGTGGAACTACTGAAAACTTAAAAATGAAATGGATTATTTAAAAATTTTATATAGATTCCTATCCAGCTCATAAGAAATCCAAAAAGGCTATAAAAATTAGCAAATATTTTCTAGAACAATTAGCTAAACTAATAGAAGAGTCAAAAGAAAAGTCTCTAAGCAGATATCCTCCCATCAAAAACCACTAAAGAACATGGAAAAAATATAAGAAGTAACAAACTGAGGACATTGGACAATAGCTCAGGAATGCTTGAGAGAAAGTTGGCCCAAACAGAGAGCATGGTACTTTCATTTACTTGTGCGAAGATGATAGTTTATGTGTCTAAATACTCAGGCAGCCAGAATGTGCAAGATTGGATGACATAGGAGATAATTGTGTGCTAAATCTGCATGGCAATGCTTTCACAGCTTTGGCCAAATATTAAACTGTGTATTCATAGAGTGAAACACTGCGTGGCATGGCAGAGAATGGTTACTGGGAGGGAATGAACTGAACAGACTGTGGACTACTACTGCAATCAGCCAGAGTGGAGAGAGCAGAGAGACCTAATTTGACTCCCAGGGCATTATTCAGTTAATATCCTAGCAAGGTCACACCTTAGTAGTAGTGCTATACTAGCATTAGAATAAAGGGTATTATAGAGCAAGCCTAACAAATATGCAAACCAAGCCTCAACAGTATAAAGCTTATCCTCCACTAAATTAACAGGTTGCCAGAGTAAAACTCAACCTTCTAAAAAGGAAGAAACTAAAATCCCCTCTTTCAATAATTTGGTACTCATGTCCATTATAAAATTAAAAATTACCACATATGCTGAAAACAGAAAAATGTGACGATTACCAGGAGAATAAACAGTCAACAGAAAGAGTGCAGTTAAAACACAGCTTTTGGAATTAGCAGATAAGGATGTTAAAATACCTTATATTACTTATTTGTAATATATACAGTATATATTACATGTACTAGTATATATATGTTATATATATTACTTATATAGTACTTATATGTTATATACTTATATAATACTTGCACTTATATATAGGAACATATATTATTACTTAAATACTTTCATAAGAAAGAAATGGGAAAATCTCAGTTGAGAAATGAAAAATATAAAAAGAAACAAATGGAAATTTCAGAACTGAGACTTAAATAAAAAATCCACTGAGTGAGCATTTTAGGAGATTGGGCATTGCAAAGGAGATCAATGAATGTGAATACATGTCAATGAAAAGCATCCAAATTATAGCACAGAAAATAAAAACAAGCTTCTGTAAAAACTGCATGTTATGAACTTTGTCTATCAAGGATTGACAGGTGAGCAGGTCTAGAAGTGGGAGGGAACCCAACTCTCGGCTTTAGGTGAACACCTGACTTTCCTCTGTGGCCAGAGTGGTTCCCTCCCTATCTCTATTTCAATAGTTCATGATTCTAGGGCTGAAGTGACCAGGTACTCATATATTCTATAATGACAGTTTCTCCTAAACTTAATTGAACCCACCAGAGTGGTAGCTGGGGTGGAAGTTGGACATGAGCTGGGTGGTCTCTATGTCATATGCTCGCTGTATGACAATCGGTATGTCTGTGGCCTCTTGATACCCTCACAGTCCTAGCTGCCATCGCAGGCACTCCCTGCACATCTTTTCTCATCAGACTGCACTCAGCATGAGCAATCAAGATTTCAGGGCAGTGGTCATTAGAGTCTCAGTCATAGGCAGGGGCCAAAAGAATTGATGATAAGTAGATATGGAGGGGAAAAACAGATATTAAAAACCTTAATTCCATCAGGTGGTATCTTGGCCTAAGGGTAAGATTATTTTTATTTTATTTTAACATGTTTGTATTGATTTTAGAGAGAAAGGAAGGGAGAGGGAGAGACAGAGAGCGAAACTTCTATGTGAGAGAGGAACATTGATCAGCTGCCTCCCGCATGCAGCCTGACAGGGGATGAAGCCCACAACCTGGACATGTGCCCTGATAGGGAATTGAACTAGCGACCTTTCAGTGCACTGGATGATGCTCAACCAGTGGAGCCACACCAGCCAGGGTGGGAAGATTATTTTTAAAGTAGTTAACATGTTGATTGCCAGATATAGCTTCAAATTATAAAATATGTACTGGTAATTGGTATCAATAAGCCCAGAAATCTAAATGCAAAGCCAGGGTCTTGGCCAAGGAATGATGTAGCTAAAGATCAAGCCAGAAGGAGTGAAAATTGAGAAAACAGATTCTATGTCACATGAAGTCCTGAGAAGAAAACCAGAGTTAGAGTGTATTTTCTTAGAATCACACACAAGACAGTGTCAAATGGCATTGAAAGTTTAGGTAGGAAAGTTGAGGTGAGCTTTCTGAATTCTAAGTCAAGTACAAACTTCAGCACAGGTGTTAACCAAGTTGAGCCAGAGATCTAGGCCATAAAGAGCTGAAAAATCTAAGTGTATGGACAAAGATCTAGGTTGAGGCTCTCTTTGGGTATGAGTAGGAACAAGGAGTAGAGTTTGAGATACAACAGTGATTTTTTTATAAAATAAATATATTTTTATTGATTTCAGAGAGGAAGGGAGAGGGAGAGATAGAAACATCAATGATGAGAGGGAATCATTGATTGGATGCCTCCTGCATACCCCCTATTGGGGGACTGAGCCTGCAACCCAGGCATGTGCCCTTGACCAGAATCAAACCCAGGACCCTTTAGTCTACAGGCCGATACTCTATCCACTGAGCCAAACTGGCTAGGGCAACAGTGACTTTTAAACATCCCTTTTTTAAAACAATAAAACTTTTTTATTTAAATGAAATCTCAGTATAAGGAAGAGATGAAGGTTCTGATTGAAAGGAGGGCCATCTTTCAGGAGACACATGAGCTCTGTCCTCTCAGCTTCCACTGTACTTTTTGTAGGAGAATTTCAATCATTCCCACAGAAACCTAGTACTTCAAGGAACACAGCTTTGAAATGTAGTGGCCCAGGACACTGAGGTACCATCTCAGAATCTGGAAGACGCATAAAGCTAAAGTCAACACCCTTAGTGTGGCAGAGAGCAGGGGTTTGGAGTTTGATAGACATAGTTTTAAATACAGTTCTCAAGGTGTGAGTTGTGGCTTTGGGGCAGAGGCTGCTCTCTGGGATGCAGGTTTCTGCACTTTCACTCATGGTAAAGGGTCCAGAGAAGTACCTTTAAGTGCTTTCCTAAATATAAAATGAGGCCTTCATGAAATTTCTCCCAACTGCTTTTTACAATGTTATTTCCTTCTGCTTCCTAACACTCGGGACTGATATTTAGCAGGTACGATTTGGCAGAACTGTCTCAATTGTTTAAGGTTGTCACTCATACTGATCGAATGTACCTGTGTCATATTGATTTGAATATTTTGAGCATCATTCCAGCCAACGGGGGATTAATGAATATCAAATACTGAGTATAGATGCTATGTCAGGCATGTACTAATATGATATACTCATGAACTCAGATTATCCTTGCATTTACCTTCTAAAGGAAATACAGGTGTTAGTACCATTTTATAGATGTGGAAACTCTAGTTAGATCCTTCCCCGAAGTCTTAGAGCTAAGAAGTGACAGTGCAAGAATTTAAACCCAAATCTTTCTTGTTCAAAATTATTTGATCTTTTCACTAAACCATATTCTTTCTCTCAGCATAGATATTCCATAATGAAGAAGCCTGAAACAAATTGAAATAAGATGACCTATTATATAGTATTCAGGAAAAGTGACTGCTAAATGCATCTAATAATGCTGAATTTCAAAAGCTTTTAAAGCTGGTATCCAAGAAAGTTGGAAAAAATAAGCAAAAACTGATTGTACAAGCATGGTAAGATTTTTTTTTATTAATTCAAATAGGCTTAAAATACACAGTGTCAAATCCTTAACAAGAGCAGTAAGAAAGGGGTCTTGGTAATTTGTTGATTTAACTAGCTTTTGCAACATTAAGTGGGTTGAAGATACAGACCTTATCTAAAATGGCAAGGGATTCTAAAAAAGATCTATTATTAGTTTTAAATATTGGCTTAGTGACAAGGATATAAATACTTTTTGTGTCTGTGCGTTCATAGAGTATTGGTTTTATGGTTAGCAGCTTATCTGCCTTTGAGCTAAATAGACTTCATAATTTTAATTGTGTGTCCAAATAACATTGTGTGGTGAAATGATCTCCCATCAAAATGTCTGAAAATTTCAATGGGAAAACACACACACACACACACACACAAACACACACACACACACACAAAGGAACCATCTGTAATAATTTCAACAATAAAGGTAAATTAAAAAAAAAATGTCTGCAAGTTATTTTCTTGTTCCTGATGGCTAAGGATAAGGATGAGCATTATCTAGAGCAAAGCAGAATATTAACTATTATAGATTTTCTGCTTAGCTGAAGATATGATCTTTAGTTTTTGTTTTTTTATTAAAAGAAATGCAACTGTCCTTCATAACTGGAGTTTTTAGAAGAAACTTAATCCCTGGCTACTTTCTCCTATTCCTTCACACTAAAATGGACATTTTAGAGGACTAAAAATATTTGACTTGGAGACATGAGATAATCTATTTGCATTTAATTGAATCCCTGGGGATGTTTTGTTTCATTACAGACAAGAGAAGCCTAGCATCATTTTACACAGGCAATAGGATCAGTGTATTTGGTCAAATGCACTGAATTTGGTAAACTGGATTAAGGTTCTTTATCACTGACAAAGGTCTTGTTACATCAGCATAATCAAAGATATTGCTAGTTTCCTTTCTTGAATTAATATCTACCCACCACCAGACTTGCGGGATTCCATGAAAGTTTTCTCTCAATTAAAATCTTATTTACAATACACACACATATACACATGCAACACACACACACACACCTTTGGATTTTGGAGATCTCAAAGATGGTAGCACATGTAATCCTCTTAGTTCTCACATGAGTCTAATTCCTCTTGCTTATCCAGTTTATTTCCTGTCTCACATTCATATTCTTTTCTATGCTCTTGCAGCATTCAGTTAGGGGAAAAAATACTCTTTGGAAAAATATATGAATTCCTATATTATGTTAGGGGTAAACACTCATCAGATTATCACACACACTAGCAAGACATCCTGGGGAACTAGATAGAGTTCAAGGAGTTTTCTCACCCCCGCCCACTGAGCTCTTCAAAGGAATCCTGCATGTTATTTGCAATGCAAAGAATATGCTCATGACTTAGCATGTTTCAACATAGACTCTGGTGAAACCTGCAAGCCATGTTCCCTTGTTTATCCGAGATGGTAAGAATGGCTTTCCTGTTTATTTCTGACTGTCTCTAGTTCTTTTTTGTTGTTACTAATCCTCACCCAAGAATATTTTTTCTACTGATTTTTTTAGACAGAGTGGAAGGGAGGCAGAGAGACAGGGAGAAAGAAACATCCATGTAAGAGATGAAGCATAGTAATTCCTCCTTTGGAAAACTGCTGTTTGAACTACTCTTTTATTGTTAGACAGTCTTATTCTGTAGGTCAACTCTGTTCTTTTAGATAGTCCCTTATTCTGTAAAATAACTGTTTTAGTTTGAATAATAGAAAAAGATAAAAACCTAGCTGTCTGACCTTGCCAGCTAGCCATCTGACATAACAGGCTAATACTGATAATAATCCCCATATTCTTATGCCAAGTATTGGTTCATTATGTATTCAAGGTTACAAACTGTCTGTAACAATAACCTACATAGACCTCCTTGTGAAATCTGCAGACAAAAAAGCTCAAAAAGTATAAATAGGGGAAACTTCCTCTATGTCAGGGCTCAGAGATTTGGGAAACACCTCCCTCTGGGCCTGCAGGAATAAAGACTCCTAATTAATTGGCTCATTAAGGAGTCTCCTATCTATCTCGCTGATTTATGATACAACAGAGAGACACATTGGTTGCCTCCCATATGCACCAGGGCCAAGGATCAAGCCTGTAACTGAGGTATGTGCCCTTGTCTGGAATCGAACCTGAAGCCCTTCAGTCCTAGGGCTGACACTCCAACCACTGAGCCAAACTGGCTAGGGCCTGTCTCTAGTTCTTAAATCCTTTGCTCAGCTCTTTTAGTTCAGGCAACTAATGCAGGGAAATGCTAACACAGTTAGCTTCCCCCAAAGGTCTAGTGGTGACCTTTACTTTTTTATGTTGATGGATATTTCATGTGTATGATTTTTGAAATCTGCAATGCTCTTGATGAACTCATATTCCCAAACCAATTAAAATTGGCATTCCCACAATAAGAGGTCTTTATTAGTAAAATTCTGCTTGTCACAAAAATAATTGATGTTCATTATGCTGACTTAAAGGCTTCTAAAAATCCCCAAGTGCCATCTGAACCTTCAGAAAAATTAAATTAAGTTCAAAAGAGATTCATCTGTCTATTATTTAACTTTTAATCTATCTCTTTATACTATATGATTATACTTTATTAAATTTTATATTTAATTCACTATGATATTCACTTCTACATCATCCCACATAAGGGCAAGAGTACTGAATTGAATTTAGGCTATGTATGATATAGTCTATATGGTAAAGGGGAACTAATGCTTCTTGAAAGCCTGTTATATTTGAAACCCAGGTATTGTCTTAAATAAACATTATAATTTATAACAGTTTTAGATTTACAGAAAAGTTGTGACTATAGTACAGAAAGTTCCCATATATTTCATATCCAGTTTTCCCTACTAATAACTTCTTACATTAGTATGGGACATTTGTCACAGTTAATGAAACAGTAGCTATACATTATTAATAATTAGAATCCATGGTTTACATTAGGGTTTACCTGCTATACAGTTCTATGGGTTCTGATAAATGTACAATGCCATGCACCCATTCTAACAGGATCATACAAATACTTTCACTGCCCTAAAGATTCCTTGTGCTCCACCTCTTCCTCTTTCCCTAACTCCCTCTGAACCCCTGGTAGCCAGTGATCATTTTATTGTCTTTATACTTTTGACTTTTCCAGAGTATCACATGGGGGAAATTGTGCAGTATGTAGCTTTTTCAGACTGGCTTCTTTCACTCAGAAATATGCACCTAAGTTTTCTCCATGTCTCTTTGTGGGTTGATAGCTCATTTCTTTTTTAACACTGAATAATATTCTACTGTATGTAAGCACTACAGTTATCCACTGACCTATAGAAAAACAACTTGGGTGCTTCCAAGTCTGGGCAATTATGAATAAAGCTGCTTTAGATATTTTTTCAATGTCCAAAAAATGACTTGATGGGATTTTGATTGGGATTGTATTGAATCTATAAAAGAAGTTGTGAGTCTTTCTATCCATGCACACAAAGTATCTTTCCATTTATTTAGATCATTGATTTTTCCATCAGAGTTTTTTTACTTTTCCTCATATATATCTTGATTATATTTTGTTAGATTTATACTTAAATATTTATTGGGGGGCCTAAAGTAAATGATGCTGTATTTTATAATTTTAAATTCCAATTATTGGTTGCTGTTATATAGGAAAGTAATGGACATTATATATTAACCTTGTATCTTGCAATCTTATTAGAATCACTAATTAGTTTAAGAAGTTTTTGATTCTTTAGAATTTTCTACATAATCAATCGTGTCACCTGAAAAATAAAAGACAGTTACAGTTTTTACTTCCCAATTAGTACTCCCTTTCTTGTCTTATTGTGCTAGAACTTCAAGTATGATGTTGAATAGAAGTGGTGAGATAGTCCACCTTTGCCTTTTTCCTGGTCCCTGGTGGAAGGGCAAGCTCCAAGTTTCTTATAACGAACTATGATATTAGCTAGAGGACTTTTTAAAAATATATTTTATTGATTTTTTACAGAGAGGAAGGGAGAAGGAAAGAGAGTCAGAAACATCGATGAGAGAGAAACATCGATCAGCTGCCTCCTGAACACCCCCTACTGGGGATGTGCCCACAACCAAGGTACATGCCCTTGACCTGAATCGAACCTGGGATCCTTCAGTCCGCAGACTGACGTTCTATCCAGTGAGCCAAACCGGTTAGGGAAGCTAGAGGACTTTTATAGAGGTTCTTTATTAAGTTGAGGAAGCTCCCCTGTCTGGTTTGCTGAGTTTTAAGTCACAAATGGGTATTAAAGTTTATCACATGCTTTTTTATTACCTGTTAATATGATCAAATAATTTTTCTTCTGTAGCCTGTTGATTTAATGAATTATGTTAATTGACTTTCCAATATTGCACCACCATTGTATATAGGTTGTGGTGCAGAATTAATTTTATACTTTGTTGGATTTGAATTGCTAATATTTTGTTGAGGATTTTTGCATCTATGTTCATGAGAAGTACTAGTCATGAAATTATTTTAAATGTCTTGCATGGCAGGTCTGCTGGTAATAAATTCCCTCAGTTTTTGTTTGAGAAACTCTCAACTTTCGAAAGATAATTTCACTAGTTATAGAATTCTATTTTGGGTATGGTTTCTTTTTCTTCCAATACTTTTTAACTATTTCACTCCACTCTATTTGCTCAAATGGTTTCTGATAAGAAGTCTACTGTGATTTTTATCCTTGTTCCTTTATAAGTAAGATTTTTTTCCCATCTGATTTATTTCTAATTTTTCTATTTTCTTTAGTTTTCTGCAGTTTGAATAATATACACCTAGGGGTATGTGTGTGTGTGTGTGTGTGTGTGTGTGTGTGTGTGTGTGTGTGTTGCTATTTGTCTTGCTTGGTGTCCTCTGAACTTCCTGACTCTGTAGTTTGGTGTCTATCATTAATTTTCTAAAGTTCTCATCCATTAGTACTTCCAATATTTGATCTTCCCTTTGGGAACCTAATGGAGTTCATGGAGGCACAGCCCATGAAAGTATGGGGACCATTGTAAGGCTGTAGCCACCAGGAGATTCTCACTCTCAGACCAGTCCATACTCAACCTCTTGCAATTCATCAAAAGTACCATTTCAATATTTCTACATATTTATGGCCCCACTGGTTTCTGCTCCCGATAAGTTGAGCTTATGTGTGTCTCTCAGGAAGTACCTGTGTCTCTAGATTTTGGGGTGAAGGTTTGTTAGCAGCCTCAATTATCCAATGGGTCCAAGAAAAGTAATTGATTTTTAGTTTGCCCAACTTTTTCTTGTTGCAAGGAAAAGAACTTGCAAGTTCTTTACACATCGGAACTAAAACTGAACAACAGCATTTTTTAAATATACTTTTTCATTTAAGCTTTACATAAGTACTAAAATATTGGGAAGTACTTTGACAGACACCATCCAACTAGTTACACAGAAAAGTAGCCAGGGTTTAAGTTGAGGCCATTGGAATTCAAAGTCTTCTGTCATCTCATTACCATGTGCTGCTTTTGCACATTTCATGCACTGCTCCTTGTGATTACCAATGGTGGATCATGAAGCATTGGTATGAATTTAGAAGGCAGTGGCTTAACTGGGCACCTGAGACCTGCAATTATTTTCGAGCTGAAAATAATTTGATCCAGTAAATATTATTCAAGGAAAGGTCAAATCATTCCCCCACTGTATTTAGTGATGGATATTACAGTTCAATGGCTTTCACATGGGGAGTCTATAATGTGGTCATCGACCTTGTGCATCTGCACCTACATTATAAAGGAGTAAATTTACTCTATAACTGAAAACTCACAAACATTGCAATAGGTCAACACCATATATTTCACATCTACTCAAAGGCCCACAAAAGCAAATGATATTGTATTTCAGGCTTAGAGAAAGAGAGAAAAATAGCAATAAAAATGAAATACTGATTCTCCAGGTAATCTTTTGAAACATTTCATTAGCCCCCACAAGCACAACAATGTACACTACTATTATAATTTATAATCACCAATTTTAGGGATCTTATTATTATAAGTCTTACAATACAAGCAAAATACATATTATCATCCACACTTTGCAAATAAGGAAAGTAGAGAGGTTAAGTAATTTGCCTGAGTCATAGATTTTAAGTGTCTGAGTGCCAAGAATTGACCTTGGGTTCATTATTAACAAAGTCAATTTTCCTTCTACAAAACTAAGCTACAGAAAATTTGATTTGCATTTGTTTTATATGGTAGAACTGCACAAGTGGACTTTAGGGGAGAGAGAAGAAAGTGGCTAACACTGATAAAGTGATGACCTATACGCCTTATAACTCCTTTCACTGGCACTCTTCAGCTAGATTTTCTCTGAGGATGCTGTGTAGGCAATGACAAAAGTCAGTTTCTAGCTTTGGTAAAAATAAATGCGTAGATACCCTGCAGCAAAGACTAGCTTCCCACCCACTGTTATTCAGGAGTACCCTGGGAGTATACTTTTGTTATTTGTCAGAATGAATGTTCTATTTCCTCATGCATATGTGGTCCTGCAAAAAAAGTGGTTTTTAGTCAGTTTGGGAAATTCTTTTTATTTACATGATAAACTGGGATCTCTTTTGTGTACCCCTTTGCATGATCAGTGCTGAGTCAATGCTGATTTCTAATGTCTGATTGCATACATTTTGGTTTTTATTAAAAAGTTGTCCCATACAAATCAATGGAATTGCTCATGTACTAGTCCTGTTGTAATATGTATGATTCCCTGACTTTAAATTTAACTTTAAGTATAATTATTATTCTGTAATAATAATAATTGTTATTATGAATTATTATATAATTCTCATTAAGTCATGAGAATTCTAGTCCCTAGTATATACTTGCAAAGGAGATCTAAGGCAGGAAGATATAACTGTCTGCACAATTTCATGTTTAATGTCATTGGGAAGTTACCTGCCTAGAAATATCTTTTACTGGCCTGTTTAAGTATGAGTTTTCTAACATTAAAGGTCAACCCGTTGATTCATCAAGAATTTACTATCGGAATATTTAAGAATTATTTTGTATTTAGTGAGAGCCTACTCTATTAAAGTATTTCAATTAGTGCAAAGGAGTGGAGATTATAAAGACATAGAGATAAGACATGGAAATGAATTCATTATAAGGCAGCATGTGATTAAACCCTTTAATCTATATTGTTTTTTATTTAAAAAACCATTTAGACATCTCTCTGAGAAATATTACTTTAAGTTGAGGAGTCACTGACAACATAATTTATAAATTCAATTTGCCTCTAAGAAGACTGCTTTGTAATAATTAGAAAAAGATACTAAGATATCTGTCATGATACAGATATGACCTAAGGGCTATTTATCCAGGAGAAAAGCATTCTATTTGAGAAGTCTAGGCTCAAATGATTTCTGAAGAAAGTGGGATTTCAGCTGGGCTTTGTGAGAAGACAATGGAGAACAGTCAAAGCTGTGTTTAAATGGAATAAGAATGCATGGGCTTTGGTTTAATCTTACCATACTCGAACAGGTCACTTAGCTGCTCTGAGGCTTAATTTTCTTATTTATATAGAGGGGGAGTTAAGGTAAACTGGTACTAAAAATAGGTACATAGTTGCTACCACTGTCCCTTATGTTTTCGTGACAGATATCACTAATCAAGCATGCCACTCTTGACAGATAAGCCTAGAGAAAGCCTCAAAATCCTTTCAAAAATAGCAGGTGGAGAGAAATAATCTTATGGAATTGACAAAAAAAATTGCTAGAGATAAAAAGTAAATTTAGCAAAGCTGTGGGATACAAATACAATTCAGTTGTATTTATATATTCTAACAATTAAATATTACAATGTAAAATTAAAAACGGAATAGGTTACCTCAGCATAACCCTACAAATTCTACATCCTAGTCCATGCTCAGTACAATCAGTCTTTAATTTTAACCATTCTAACAGATGTATATCAATATCTTATTTTATTTACCTAAAAATGAATTATGTTTACTACTTTTTATATGCTCATAATATTTTTTTATGTTCAGACCTTTTAGTGTATTTTAATGGGTTTTTATATTATTGGGTTTGAGAATTCTTTTGTATATTTTTTATAGAAGTCTTTTCTCAGATGGATGACTTGCAAGTGCTTTCTCCCAAAATGTGCTGTACTCTCATTTTCTTAAGTCTGATTTTAGAAGATCAAAAGTTATTATTTTGAAGTGAGTCAAATTTAGCAAATTATTTTATATATCATACTTTTGGTGTTATATCTAAGAAAAAATGTTAAGTCAATATCACAAAGATTTTCTCCTATGTGTTCTCTAGAAGTATTAGTTTTAGGTTCTTTATTAGTCTTTTGTTAATTTTTGCTTATGGTGTGAGGTATGGAATGTCATCTTTTCCAGTAGAGTTTGTTAAAAATATTATAATATTTCCCAAAGAATGACCTTTGCAACTTTACCAAAACCCAATCGACCATAATGTGTTTTTCTGAACTTCATTCTATTTCATTGAACTCCATTCTATTTGTTCTTCTCTTTCAAAGTGGTCTATTTTACATCCTTTGCATTTGAATTTTATAATAAGCTCATCAATTTCTACAAAAGCACCTACTCAGGTTTTTATTGATATTTCATTGAATCTATAGATCAATTAGGACAAATTTGGCATTTTAACAATATTGAGTCTTTCTATCTATGAACAAAGTATATCTATTATTTTACTTAAGTAATTTAATTTATCTCCAAAATTTTGCAGTTTTCAGTATACATGTTATGCACATCTTTTGTTATATTTATCCTAAGTCTTTCACATTTTTTGCGCTATCATAAATTATTAGCATCATATATATAAATATATATTATATGACACTTAAGTTTCAATTTCCAAATGTTCTTTGCTAATATATATATACATATATATACACATATATATGTATGTATATATATTTCATTATATATATCATTATATATGTAATCATTATATAAAATCATTATATATATATTTACTTTTTGTTTGTTTTTGCAGATTAAGTCTATTTCCTCTGTAAATGATCATATCATCTGCAAATAAAAACAGTTTTACTCCTTCCTTCCTAATCAAGTGTCTGTTATTTTTGTTTCTTACCTGATTATGCTGACTAGAAACTCTAGTACATGCTAACTAGAAGTGCTAAGAGTGGACTTCCTCTCCTCATTCCCTATTTAAAAAAGTTGGTCAAGGGTCTCCTCACTTGCATTGTTCATAGGCCAGCATGGCTCAGTGATTGAGCATTGACCCATGAACGAAGAGGTCACCAGATAGATTGCCGTTTAGTGCACATGCCCATGTTGCTGGCTCAATCCCCATTGTGGGGTATGCAGGAGGCAGCCAATCATTGATTCTCTCTCATCATTGATGTTCTCTTCTCTCTCTCTCTCTCTCTCTCTCTCTCTCTCTCTCTCTCTCTCCCTTCTGCTCTAAAATCAATAAAACAAATATATTAAAAATAAATTTTTTAAATTATGCCATGCTCCTTGTCTTTATTTCCTTTTCACATCATGTCTTGGCTCACTCAATACAATGGGCTCTCCCTGTACTGCCACCTGTAAACTATCTACAGGCATTGAGCTAAGGAAATAATAGGGTTTCCCTCATTTGTTTCGTATACATCAGGGATCACTGTCCTTTTTCATCTAATGTCCAGTAACTAGGGAGCAATTTTTTCATATATATTTTGTCCAGTTTTTAAGTAGTTTTAAGTAGGATGGTAAGTTTAGTCCCTGTTACTTGGCCAGTAGTGGGAGTTTATTACATTATTAATTACTGCAGTATTAAATGACTGCCTAACATGAAGGGTCTTATTAAGAGAAAGTCGAGCCTTAACTAAATTAAAGGAAGAGGAGAATATTCCAGACAGAGGGAAGGCCCCAGACTAGGAATGACCTTCTGCATTTAGAGAATACCCAAAAGCTAGTGTTGCCTAAACAGAGTGAATGAGGGGAGAGAGTAGTTGTGAATAATTTTTTAAAGAGGCAAGAAAGAGCTAGGTGATATAGGACTCTAAGAACTTTAAATCATTTTCTAATCATTCTGCCATATTATGGTTTTCATCAGGGAAATGATCTGACTGCATATCAATTTTTAAAAGAGCACCTTAAGCATTGTTGGGGAAATTGACTCTAGGAGACAGGAGTAGAAATAAGGATGAGATTTAGGAATTGTAATAATCCAACTAAGAAAGATGGTAGATTTTATTAGTGTTAGCAGTGGAAAGTGATGAGTAGTGGTCAGATTTACAACATATCTTAATGATAAAGACTACAAGAATATTTAAAGAACTGCAAACCAGGTATAAGGAAAATAGATAAAGCAAAGCAACTCTTGGGTTTGGGGCCATAGCAACAGTATCATTCATTCAAATAAAGTTGAAGGGAGAAAACACTTTAAAAGGTGGATCAAATGAAGAGTTTAATTTTGGGCATGCTCAGTTTGAAATGACTGACATCCAGGTGGAAATTCAATTAGCCTCTTAGAATCTAAGGATAATCTTCTGCAAATTAATGTTCTATTGTAGCATCGAAAACTCTCTTCACTCAACAAGCAGTTTCTGATTGCCTCTTCCCTCCACTATTAACCATGTCTCCTCAGAAGCACACACTGAGATTGTCTCCAGGTCACACTGTAATCCTCCACCATATTTCTTTACGCTGTTCACTGTGTAGTACTCAGTCCTTTTACTCTGTTAGAAAAGTCCCATATTGTTCATATCACCCCCTTGAAAAAAGGAACTCTTGGGAAGGACTCTATAGTCAGCATCATTCTTTTCAGATAATAAAACTATATAACCACTTCCACCAAAGCCCCAAGGTCTGAAATAAGACCATAAGAAAGAAATCATGATTTCCTTAAGGAAATCTATTGGAATCTGAAAACCAATCAGCATCTCCTTAGTGTCATGTACATAGATTTCACCACGTCATTTGGCCCTTATTCCTATGTAACTCTGAAACGGTGTAAAATTTCTATTCATCGCAATAAAATTGAGCAATTCAAGGGTGGATTTCTGCCTTATTACCTTTTCCTGCTGTGCTAGATTCTTGAAAAATTGCGAGTTTAGTAATTAGGAAATACATAAGAAGATTCCACAGTACAAGATTAGAGAAGACTTTGTTACTGCCCTGTGCTGACAGATTTAATTGTCAAATATTAATAACAGCAATAATAATCATTACATTCTAATTGCTGAACTGTTTACATTTCTAATACATTCACATCAATCATCACATCCTATCATTCTACAACAGATGGTCTCATTTGCTGGATATTTTCACCTTAAATTCCATTAATAAATTTCTCTTAAATTTTATTTAGGATAAAAATGTCCTAAAATAGCAATGACCACCACATATCACTTGATGCATTTAAACTGAGAATAAAGAAAATGTTCACCTCAAAGTAGTGCAGCATGACAAATCTGAAGCTAAATTCAGATCAGAGAAGATAATTTCAGGCTAAGTCTAAGTAAATTGTTAAAGAGTTAAAAAATACTTGTTGTAAGTCAAAATAGTTTAATATAATTTGGTGATGTGATGTGGGCATCCAGATGGAAAATACTTTTCTATATTGATGTGGCCAGCATTACACAGCATAGAGTTAGTTTATTAGATGAAATGTCAGCCTTCCTAACTTAAACAGTTTCCCTTGATTATATTTTATCCACAGCTGTACCCATTCATCATTATCATTTTTAATCTCACAGTTCAATTGATGCTTGAGTAGAGAGTATGGGTGGCTTCAGTTCTTTATCCCATTGTGTATTTGTGGTGGGTGGGGTTGGGATACTAATTATTCAATTTATCTGCCTGTTGGGATCAAAAGAGCTTTTGTCTCTATTAGACTGATTAAAGAACCTTCTTCTTGTTCTACAGTTGAACTAAGCATACTTCATTTCCTCTAGATGAGTAGTATTTACACACACATGTACACACACACAAAAACAGCACAGAAATGATAAAGTCAAATAGAAGGATTTTTTAATGCTGCTTATCATTCCCCACACATGCATAGTTTAAAATCGCTCACCCCAAAGAAAGTAAAGCATTAACAGCTTCTCATACTCTAGGATACCAAAATGGCCTTAAGTGATGCTGCTAACAAAGGCACATTCTTCAGGAAGCTAATGTCCATGGACCAGGTGGATTTATGTGTTTTACCCACCTGGACTTTATCTACTTTTGAAAGATGCCACAAGATTATTGTATTTCTAACCATGATTTTTGGTGGCCATACTCTATGTACTCTGATTTCCTACATTATCTACCTTTGGGTCTAGACTAGACTTGGTCCTTCTTAACTCTGCTTTATCCTGCTCTGAGTATAAATTATGCTACTTTGTTAGAGGGAAAAAAACCCTGAAATGTGGCATTTGATAGATTTTTTATTAACTCCTAACACTCATTATACCTCTGCCAGTAGTTGGCCTATGCAGGAGGATGTTCATATGATATATTTCTGACTAATGAAGCTTCATGAATAACTCTGACTGAAATGGGAGTTAATTTGGGGAAAATCTCCCTCATTCCCAAGAGATAGCTACAGAAAGAGGCTGCCCCACTCTTCACCTGGATATGGCCCTCTCTGAATGTAACTATACCAGTGCTGTAGCCATTGGAGAAGAAAACTTCCAAAGATGGAAGAATAAAAACATAGAAAAACATAGTTTTTTAATGATCCTATTGATCTACTGATAATATCATTTTAGAGCTCACACTATCTCTGGTATTTCAATTATATGAGGTTATACATTGCTTTATTGTTTTCCTGTATTTTGAAAGGGGATTTTTCTTGGTGAGGATAGAAGAATCATAATTAATACAAAATATTAAGGTTTTCAATTAGAGACCCTGCCTACCAGGGATCCTTTTATGATTAGTCCAGGGTTTCTAATAGATGCTTTAATAGGAAAGCATTAGTGAGAACAGTAGGTTTCCCTTTTCCCCATTTATGTCAGAATTCCTAAAATTAATTCCTTATATGCCTGGGCTCCTGTGATAGCAAGTTATATACTTCAGAAAGTGAAAGTCTGAATCTTTCTACTTGAATGAAGGAAGCGCTAATAAAATGGAACCTTTATCACACACACCTGATCCTACTTGTCTAGTGTGAATACCAGTCAGAAGAAATAAAGTCATGACATTTTATTAATAAATTATGTCTCCAAAAGTTGTTGAATAAACTGAAGAATGGCTGTGCAAAAGCGAATTTAGATCAATACCTTGGTGTCTAACACTTTCCTGATGCAGTCTCTCTTGTATCTGTCTGTGCTTGCTAGACCTCATTGGAAAGCTGCTGAAAACCTACTTACCAAAATAGAAATTAGGACATTCCAATCATCCGAGGGATAGAAATGCAAAAGAGGCAATAGTTGGAGATTGGAAGATTTGGAAGCCTGTTTTCTTATTTTAGTTTTTAACTAACAGGTTAGTTGGGTATTTTTCTTTTTAATGGATAAGATTATTGATAAAAATATCATGCCTTCTTATAGAATAGTTTATTACATTGATTAATGGAGATTTTAATATTTTCTATACTGTATTTACAATGTTACTCCTCTATTAATTAGTGCTGTTATATGCTATACCATAAGATATATGTCTTTAGATATTATATGGTACACTAGAGGCCCGGTGCATGAAAATTTGTCACCTCAGGAGTTTTGGGTAGGGCATGGGTAGGGCCCCTAGGCCTGGCTGGCAATCAGGGCTGATCGGGCCTTCTGGCTACTGGCCGGGGCCTCCCTTCCATAGCTGTCAGCTGCCAGCTGCTGGCTGGGGCCTGCCTTCCCTGGCTGCCAGCTGGGGTCTTCCTTCATTCCATGCCACCCCTGGTGATCACCACACGTCATAGCAAGTGATCGAACTCCTGGTCTCCCAGTTAAACTCCTGAGGTGACAATTTGCGTGTGACCCCTGGACACAGCATCCAGCCTCATGGAGGGGCTGACAGGCCCAGACACTCCAACGGCGGTGGATCCAGCCTCACCACTGGGCTCCCGCAGCCCCTGGCCAGGCTGACAGGCCCGGACACTCAAGCAGCAGCAGAGCGTTGAGGTTAGATCGCCCGCTGGAGTGGGCGGATCCTGCCTCACCACTTGGCCCCTGCTGCCCCCGGCTAGGCCAACAGGCCCGGACACTCCAGCAGTGGCGGAGCAGCCCCCGTGGCTCCTGGCCAGGCAGACAGGCCCAGACACTCCAGCAGCGGTGGAGCAGCAAGGGTTCTGCAGCCCCCGGCTGGGCCAACAGGCCCAGACGTTCTAGCAGTGGTGGAGCAGCGAGGCTCCTGTGGCCCCTGGCCAGGCTGACAGGCCCAGACACTCCAGCAGCAGTGGAGTGGCGAGGTTGGATCCGCCCCCTCCAGCGGCAGATCCAGCCTCACTGCTGGGCTCCCACGGCCCCTGGCATGGCTGACAGGCCTGGACACTCTAGCAGTACCATCTTTGTTGGATTAATTTGCATACTTGCTCCTGATTGGCTAATGGGCGAAGCGGAGTGACAGTTAATTTGCATGTTTCTCTTTTCTTAGTGTAGATGATGAGGTGGTATATCATATATCACATATGGTATATTGTTGGAATGAGAATTCTGAGTTCTCATCATTTTCTTTGTGATATGGGCTAAGCCAGCTTCTGTAAATCTCATTTCTCTTATCTCTAAAGAAATGATGATATTGGACCACTTACTTATTGTAGCTGTTACAAGGGTCCTGAATAGTACTGTAAGAATATAAACACTTAGTCAGTTATGTGCATAAGAAAGGAGTTGTATCTCTAACACAATGCCTATTTGACTGAGACACAAGAAGCTTATTATTTGACTAGTGGCCCGGTGCACAAAATTTGTGCACAGTGGGGGGTTGTCCCTCAGCCTGGCCTGTACCCTCTCCAATCTGGGACCCCTTGGTGGATGTCTGACTGACATTTTAGGCCCGATCCCACAGGGATACATCCCTCTCAAAATCCTGGACCACTGGCTCCTAACCGCTCACCTGCCTGCCTGCCTGATCACCCCTAACCACTCTGCCTGCCAGCCTGCTTGCCTCCAACTGTCCCTCTTTGCCAGCCTGATTGCCCCCAACTGAACCCCCGCCAGCCTGATCACCTCCAACTGCCCCCCCCCCCAGCCAGCCTGATTGCCCCTAACTGTCCCCCCTGCCGGCTTGATTGCCCCAACTGCTGCCCCCTCCTGACCTGCTCGCCCCCAACTGCCCCCCCTGTTGACCTGTTTGCCCCCCACTGCCAGCCTGCTCATGCCCAACTGCCCCCCTGCTGGCCTGATCACCCCCAACTGCCCTCCCCTCCTGTCCTGATCGCCCCTAACCACCTCTGCCTCAGCCCTGCCACCATGGCTTTGTTCGGAAGGTCTCCTGGTCTAATTAGCAGATTACCCTTTTATTAGTATAGACAGAGGCCTGGTGCACAGGTGGGGGCTGGCTGGTCAGCTGGATCAGGGTGGGGGCCCCTTGGGGGGTGGAGCTGGCCTGGGCAAGGGGCTGATAGCTGTTTGCAGGCCAGCCATGCCCCCATTGGGATGGGGGTACCTGCTGGGGGGCATGGTCGGCCTGGGCGAGGGGCTGATGGCCATTTGAAGGCTGGCCATGCCCCCACTGGGGTGAGGGTCCCCGCTGGGGGAGCGTGGCTGGCCTGGGCAAGGGGCTGAGGGCCATTTGGGGGCAGTTTGCAGGCCAGCCAAGCCCCCAGCTTTGTCCGGAAGGACATCCAGATGGTCTTCGGAAGGTCTTCCTGTCTAGTTAGCATATTACTCTTTTATTAGTATAGAAACATAAAATGAATAGGCTATTTTATAAAATAGAGCACTGTACATGAAATAAGCAAAATACAGTAATCAAGTTACCTAGAGGAGGGGGTGATCAACTCGGTCTGAGGGAATGGAGGATAATTCATCAAGGACTTAATATCTGAGAAGACCTAACACCTGAGCTGGATTTGGAAGACTCCTTTCACAGATTTAACCTTTCCCTCATTGAAAGTAAAGGATGTCACATATAAAAGCATGAAGAGAGCATGTTATGTGCAGAGAACCACAAGAAAGTCAGGGTAGCTAAAATCTAACAGTCCTGGGGTTGGGACTAGGGTAGGATTTGAGGGTCAGGTTTAGTATAGATTCTAATAAAGTGTGAATCTAATGAGGCCAACCCAGAGGGCTCATGGGTGTGCTGATGAGGTACTTGGGCATACACTGTAGGCCTGGCTCATTATTGGAATGATCCTGAGAGTTTGGAAACTATTAGAATCTTTGCTGAGGGATGAACTAGGTGGTGAGACTCAGATATATCTGTACAACCGAGATATCCTCAGGTTACAAAACCACTGATCTGCTGGAAAGGAAGCCACTAAAAGATTTTGACCAAGAAAATAACATGGTCAGATTTATATTTTTTTAAAAAATCACTCAAGCAGCTGTGTTGGTCAAGGCAGGAGGGAAGTACAAACTAGGGTATAGAATTCAGGGCATAGCAAAAACCTGGGTGCTAGACAAGAAAATTAAAAGCAGCCAAAAGCTGGCAAGTAGGACTAAGGGTGCTGAGGGGTCTGATGGGGCTAAGGGAGGGGAGAGCAGTGGGAGATGAGGTTAGTTGTGCAATAACATGTAAGGCAATGGAGGCCTGGTGGCCAAGAATAAGATCGTGACTTCCCTAGAAAGAGATAGGGAGCACTGGAGGAATTTAAGCAAGACAGTGACATGATCCATTGCTTGGAAATTGATTTTGACCTAATTGCGGGCAGTTTTCTCAATGAGTGGCACTTTAGCAAAGGGTTCTTGGCTCAAGGGGAATGTTGCTTTAGCAGAGGGGGCCTTAGGCAGAGAGCCGGAGTAGCTGGTGCCTGACATCTTCATCAGAACTCCGGTTTCTAGAGCATGTTAATCAATTCAGATTAATAAAGACAAGGAAAGGTCTGATTTATAGGAAAACATTAAAGAAATCCGAAGGCAAATACCCTAGTGTAAGTAAAAGAAAGGAAGTTCTTAAAGCCAAAAAATCAGCTAGTTTTTTACTCAGGGAAAATAAGTAATGCCCTGGGATTACTGAAAGTCATCAAACAAACCCAGAAAATTCTGCTTTATGTGTCTATAACTGGTTGTAGTAATAATACCTCCTGGATTTCTTTAAAAAGACCCAGTTTTTTTGTTTTCTTCTGTTTCATCCTCACCCGGTAATATGTTTTTATTGAATGAGAGAGAGAGAGAGAGAGAGAGAGAGAGAGAGAGAGAGAGAGAGAGAGAGAGACATGAATGTGAGAGAGAAAGATCAATCAGTAGCCTCCTGTATGTTCCCTGACCTGGGATCAAACCTACAACTTAGCTAATTGCCCTGACTGGGAATTGAACCCATAACCTTTCGGTGCATAGGACTATTCTCCAGCTAAATGAGCCACCCAGATGGGGCTAAATGTCCCAGTTTTAAGTATTCAACATTATAGCCATGTGCCCATTTCTGAGTTCTTGTTTTAGGGGGATATATAGTTAATCCCTATTCTGTTCCCAGTTTCATTTGGCCTTATATAAATCATTTACATCCCGAGTTCATTAGAGTGAACAGAATTGGATTTGCAATTAAACCGATCTGTATTCTTGTCCCAAATTCTTGCACCTGACATTTGATCATGTTTCTTAAACTCTTAGAAACCTAGGTTCCAATTCTAACATCTATTTATAAGGTCATTATGAGGATCAAAGAAGCTAAGTTAAATAATACTAGTATACTAAGTTAAATAACACTAGAATGGTGCCAGACACATAATAGGTCCTGTGTAAAAGCAAGTTGCCTTTTTCCAACTGCCTTTCCTCATGATGACGATGGGAGAGATAAGGAAAAGGAACAGAAGTGTCCAGCATGCAGTCCCTGAACTGGCATTTTCCTTTCCTGCCTTCATGGCAAATATTCTAAACTGTTCATAGCCTTCATTTTCAAACAAGGAAAAGCTTCAAAATCCTTCCTAACACATAACCTTGAGCTGCTTCTACCAGCTGCATGGATGTGACATTTGAGATGAAGCCTATTTGCTATTCTTGGATTATCTCTAAGACTGCAGCCGAGACAATTTGAATCTGTAACAAATAAAGCCTAATTTCCAAAATCATACAACTGAGTGGAAGACAAATTTTTCAAGGCTAAGAAGATACTGGTAATAAGATATAGCATGGAATAGCCTACTGCTGGACTATTTGGAGAAACCTGGAGAGTGGAGATGAGATTGGAATTGGTTTCTGTGACAGGCAGATTTATGACCTGACAAAGTTGTCTATGTTTTAACTCCTAGAATCTGTGAATATATAACCTACCATGGCAAAATGGATATTTTAGCTGTGATTAAGGATATGGAAATGAGAAAATTATCCTGGATTATTTGACATAATTATCCTGGATTACTTGATATAATTATCCTGGATTATCTTGAGGCCCTGCTCAGATCTTGATTTTAGCCTGTAATGCCCATTATCGGACTATTGATTACTAGAACTGTAAAATAATAAGTTTGTGTTATTGTGAGCCACCATGTTTAATGGTAATTTGTTGCAGCAGCAATAGGAAATTAATGCAGTCCTTGAGAGAAGGGTTTGAATAGACAATAAAGAGAGACAATTTGGGTGACTGATAGGTAATGAACAGAGACTTAAATGTGAGAAAAAGCAATGTAACCTTATTCACGGTGGGGAAGTGTAGGTCCTGACCCATTTGAAGAGGTGGGACAGGCTGATGACAAGAAGGAACACTACTCAGCCATAAGAAAAGATGACATACTGCCATTTGCGACAACATGGATGGACCTTGAAAATATCATGCTAAACGAAGTAAGTTGGACAGAAAAAATTAAAAGCCATATGATTTCACTCATATGTGGGATATAAAACTGAAAGCAGCAAATGAACAAACAAGAAAAAAACTCATAGACACAGACAACAGTATAGTGGTTACCAGAATGAAGGAAGGGTAGGAGGGTACAAACAGGTAAGGGGGTCAATATATGGTGACAGAAGATGATTTGACTTTGGGCACACAATGCATATACACATGATGCATCAAATAATTGTACACTTGAACCTATATAATCTTATTAACCATTGTCACCCAAATACATTTAATTAAAAAATAAAAAATTTAAAAAAATTAAAAGCAAGTTGCAGGGGAGATAAGAAGAAGAAGAAATGCAGCTCAGGATTTAAGCCCTTGGACTGTCTGACAGCCTGAGTTTCAATCCGACCCCAATAAGAATAGCTCCCTGGCCTAGTAACTCAGTTGTTGGTAAGAGCATTGTCATGATACACCAAGGTTGCATGTTTCATCCCTGGTCAGGGCACATACAAGAATCAATCAATGATTGCATATATAAATGTAACAACAAATCCACATTTCTCTCTTTCTCTCCCTCTCCCTTTAAAATCAATCAATAAGTAAAACAAAAATAACAATATTATCTACAGAAGGTCCTGGAATAATATTGATTCATTATAACATTGATAAGGTGGGTAGAAACTTAACTCTTGTTTATACCAATTGGTTATGGTAAAATTGATTTTATTATTAGTCATTTCACTTAAGGTCATAGAACCTATTGATGATGTTCTATGTAAGGACTTACTGTATTTCATGAGGTTAAATGAAACAGGAGATGTACATTGTCTAGTACTGAATAAGTTCTTTATAATGGAAGCTGTATTTTTATGAAGGGAAGACAAAGTTTGAACTGCCAGTTTACTAGATTATAGAAAGCTCTGAATACCAGAATGAGATCAGGAACCTACTTCCTAGACATTGAATGACCATTGGAAGAACATGAACAGAAAGTAACGTCAAAATACAAAAATACTCCTGTGGTGGATTAATATGGGAAAGACAAATTATAGGAAAACCATCCCCTTAAGGGAAAGTTTGAGAGACAGAGACTGATCTTCACATTCAATAGGAAACATTAGGCACATTTTGCCCAAGCATCCTGGTTGACTCTAATGGCTTAATACAGGGACACGGTGTTGTTATGGAAACATCACTAGCCAGGGAGTGAGGAGTTTGAGGCTTCTAAAGCTGTCGGTTACTACTTTGAGCAAGCCCCTAATATATGTGGGTTTGGGACCCCACTATTGAACTCAAATAACCCTTGTGGCTCAGCTTTTGCGGAGGCCATGCTATTTCCAAGTCATACTTCCCCTTGGGCTTATCTTCTCTGTGGACCTGAGGTCAAATGATTAATCTTCAGAAAACTACAAGGATGAAACAGCTCTCCTGAAAGGCAAATTAATTCTAATTGCTATGAATTTCAATGACTATTTAAGCCCTGCACTTACCAAATAATTAGGTCTTTTACAAATACTATGTGGAGACTAGCTAAAGGACATTAATAAGGAATAAATCAACATGGAAATATTGTGTTTTGTATGCAATACATGGTCCTGTCTGTGCTAAGAATCCTGTGCGGCATCTTTTGGACAGGGCCCTTTACCAAAAATAAGCCAGGGAAAGGGAACAACTTTATTCCCACACTCTGCTGTTCAACTAGATTTTCACATTAATGCACCCAAACCATGAAGGTGTCTCATCCTCATGAAAATGGCACTTATTAGTGCAATAAAATTATTTTCAAAAGGGAGAAAATCTCCAATAAAATTGCCCAAATAACATGAAAATCAGCAAAATATAAAAGACTTAGAATAACATTAGGTAAAAATTGTTTCAATAATAAGTGGAAACAGAATGCTTCCTGTCTTTAGCCAGTAAACCAGAGCCTTATCTACACTTCAGTACAGAGTGAGACGCTGGAGACAATTTGAAGAAAAGTACTGTCACCAATAGTCAAGAGTCAACAGTTAGTCTCATATGACGCCAAGGGAAGCTATTAAACCACCCTTATTTTTAAAAAAGTAGGTAGATAATACAGCAATGGACAGAAAAGACTGCAGACATTCACAGGTGTTATCTGCAGTGTTCAAGCATCACTGCATCCTCCAGCATTTTGAGACCACCTTGTTTTAGTGTCTAAATAAAAGAACACCAGTCCCCAATCTCACATAATGTGAGAAGCCCAGTGCCTTGCCAGGAGTTGGAGAATTCCTGAAGTAGGGGAGGGTGGCGTTTGTACACTGCCATAGGATTGTTCTAGCCTCCAGCTCAGTTCTTGATTTCTCTCAGACTGACCCTTTCACTCTGCCATAATGGAAGCTGCCCCAATACTCTCTCCTGTCTGTTTTGCTCTGAAACCTAAGCATACTCCCAGACTGCGCTTTCTCAATATTTGCTACGTAAGTTGTCTGTGTAAATAGAGTTTAATGGAATGCTGAGGGGAAACAAAGCAGAATTACAGAAACAATTAGGAAACATCTTAAAACTGAACATCAGATTAGTGTGTACCTGTTATCACTCTCTGTAGCCATCACTTCTCACCATGTGGCTGAAGCCCTCTAAAACATGACTTATGTTTTCTTTGTTCATAGACGGGAAACTTAAAATTCCTAGTACTTCATTAGGTAAGGCCATTTAACTCCTCTACACAAAAGTTCAAGAGCTGCCATTACCTCATAAATACTAGTATGCCCAAGTAATGACTTCTCTCAAACAAAAGTGCCATCTAACCTGAGGCTCCATCCTTAACACAAAACAACCAGCAACATGGAGTTTGGTATTTAAGTCATGGCTTTAGATTTATATACTTAGGATTCTCCAGAGAAACAGAGCCAGTGGGATGGATAGATAGGTAGAATGAATGAGAAATTGGCTCATGCAGCTATGGAGGCTGAGAAGTCACATGATCTGCCATCTACAAGTTGGTGGTGTAAGTCCATCTGAGTCTGAAAGTCTGAGACCCAGGGGACCCTATGATATAAATTCTAGTGGAAGGGCAGGAGAAGAGAATATATCCTATGCAATCAATGAGACAGGAAAAAAGTAACAAATACTCCTTCCTCCACCTTTTGTTCTATTCAGACCCTTAAAGGATTACAAGATGCCCAACCACATTGGGGAGGGCAATTTACTGAATCCACCAATTCAAATGCTATTCTCATCTAGAAACACCCTCACAAATACACTCAGAAACAATGCTGAATCAGACAATGTTTTAAACAATGGTACCATGGCCACTCAGCTTGATACATAAAATTAACCATCACAATACCAATTATATTTCCAAGCCCAGAACACCCCTAAAGGTTGAGCTTAACATGACATTTCTCATTATTCAGGTGTAGATAATATTCCTACCTTGGCCACCCTTCAGGCTCTCATGAGGCTCTGTCTCATAAATGCAGATGGTGGGTACCCTCCATCTGCTTTCTAATTCTGCTATTGTGAATCTTGTTATGGAGTCGGAAACACTTAAATTTCAGTCTTCCTAGTATTGGTTTGTTCATTTTTGCCTTCAGTAGAATATTTTCATCTCTGTGCCTCATTTTGCTCATCTGTAAATGGGAGTTAAAATGATACCTCAAGAGTTGTTGGGAGGATAAAATAAAAGGATATCCATGAATTCCTTAGCCCAGTGCCTGACACATAGAAAGAGCTCCATCGACAGCTATGTAGAACTGTTTCCTAACATTTGTATAAGACCCCACCGTTTAAAAACACTCTTATGGGCTTATTAACACAAAACATTCCTGAGAAACAGAACGCATTTTTATAAATAATTTACAAAGACGAAAACAAGGTCTTAGAGAAAATGAACAACTTTGCCTGGACTCTAGCAAAAATTAAAAGCCAAACTGAATGCTAGCCTCATTTGTTTTTGACCCTGCATTTACTTATAGATAAATTACATTCACCTGAGCAGGACCCTTGTTCTCTAAGGAATCCCTTTTACAGAAACATTCTAGAAATAGAAAGTGTGGGCCGCATGGCCCCCCACTGCCACTGTTCAGGAGACTAAAATAGGGGTGGGAGGAAGAAAGAAAGGTTTCATCTCTGGTTGCAAATTCCCCAGGGGAGAAAATAATTGAAGAACTGTTTATGATAGAAAACTATAATTAGGAGTAATGGGATGAAATTAAGGAAAGGGAAATAACAAGTTTATAATAAGGTTCCAGTATGAGGTATTCAAATCTAATTGTGTTTTTTAAATAATGTCAGACTCCCAGATGCTGTAGCGATGAAGACTGTATACAAATGGGTGCATAAATAAATGGCTTTATAACCCACATAATCAAACTGGTGTGCCTTATAAACCAAGATGCCATTTTGCAACTGCACATTTAGAATTGGCATAGCGATATGCAAAAAAAAATTTTTTTTTAAATCTCCTGTTGGGTTTAGAATGTGATTGCTTCCGATATCTCATAACTAAGAGGAATGGAAAAATCCTTCTTCTCCACCAAAACAACAACAACAACAAATGTTCAGCCTCTTCAGCTTATTAGATTTGCATACGTTGTGATCCATTTTTGAGTTGAAGCATCACACACTAGGAGGTTAATTTATCCAATAGAATGCTGCAATCAACCACTTCAAATGCATTGCTCAGATCCTGGGAGACCTAAGGAGTGAAGGGGAAAAAATATTCATACTAATGTTTAAGTCTCCCATGCTGCTACAGAGGACAGCTAACAAAGTCTTTCAGAAACAGTGCTGCAAGAAATGTGGGAACTTGGAGAGGATGCCATGCTTTCCTGGTACTGGCTTCTCTGTGGAATCAATTTATTTTGAGTTTCTTGTTTTAAAATCATTATTTTTCATTAGACAAGCTGCTGCTGTTATCCAAAAGTTAATAGTGGAAATATGTCTGGCTGACACATACAGCCATAGTTTCACAGTTATTAATGCCAGTAACAATTTAGGATGCAATAAATGACTGCACGGTGGTATTTACCATTCACACAATAGCAAGTAACTGCGCTACTGATCTGTCTTTTGAACAGAGAACATGCACACATAGGTATGTACACAGTGAAACCATCATAGTCTCTTGCTGATAGCTGCTAAATACATCGTGACAACTAAATGGAATTTTATAAGTGGAGGTGTCAAAGTCTGATTTATGATATAAAAAGAATTATGATACAAAACCCTAGTCTGGGAATTGGAAGAGCTTAAGGCAGTATTGACAATCATATTATACTCCTCCAGATGGTAAGGACATATGCAAATAACTCCCTCAAATCTTACAGAATTCCCTAATCCTTTATATGTCCAGTGGGAATTGTGTCACTGGTCACTAATACTAATGTGGGTCCACTCTAGGGTAGCCCTGGTCCCACCCACTGTAACAGGATTTTATCAGTCTTAAAGATTCACAAGATGTATTTGTTACTGGTGGAAGTGGCGGGGACCAGAGGAGGGAGGGTGCCTTGTCCACGCCTGTTGTTCATAGGAGTGGAATTTTTGCAACTCACACAGGAGGATGAGGTATTGTGGAAAGCTTTATTTCTATCAACACAAGTTTCCAAGGTTTCACTTCCCTCAGTACTGCCAAGGAAGAAGTCCCATTTTGCTTATAGTAGAGCTAAAACCGGAGCCAGTGTCCAGAATTTCTATTCCATATTGGAGCAGTGTCCAATCCAGCATCAGAATAGTTTACCTTGTGTTTCCAGCTACAGTCCTAAATTAGTCCATTTGTATGGGTCCCCATATGGGCCAATGCAAGGAAACGAGCAAAGGAGCCCCATGAACCAAGAGTCACAAGAGAGTGAATTCCTTTGTTTAGGAGATTATATGTCTTCCAAAATTTTCATGCACTTGCAGTGGTCACGCCCATTCTGACTAGTGATTTCTGTTCCCAGGTGTGATTGACAGGAAATTATCCTCCCTATGTCATCCCAACTTTAGTGGGCATGTAGCTATCTCCCCTTTGTTGGATTCTTTTCCCTCAGTGATCTGTGGGGAATGGGCCCCTGATTCCCTGGGGAGTGCAAAGTTACAGCTTCCTGGTAAAGCTACCCAAAGGACATGCCTACAATACCTGGCGTTCCCTTTGCTCCTTTCCTATTATTAATAACTAGCTAATCACAACAGTATCACATTGGCATACTAAAGTCGCCATGAAGCTCTGTAATACATGGACAACATATTTCAAAATTATTTATGCATTGAACACTTTCTGTACAACTTACTAATCAACATTCTTCATAACCACTTTAAAGAGTATTAGTTTGGAAACAAAGTTTTTCTCTCTCTTAAACACACATAGAGAATTTTTATGTCAGTAGAAATAAGACTGCTCCCATATTCCTCCAACTAATGAGATGCTCAAATGGTTAGAGAACTGCTGCCACCTAAGAATCCTTCTGCTGTGCCTTCTTCCACTGAACCAACAGCCCGGAGAGTTCACTAGACTCAATGTGGGTTTCTTTTCTTCTATAAGCCGAAAAATTTCCAAATCCCACTGTTTTGGGGGCATTTTCCATCTTTCCCATAAAAACCCTCAGATATAATCACAACCAGGGAAACTCATATGGCAGAGAATAAGGCTTCTGGAGAACAACAGTCAATGTTGTGTCACCAGAGCTTAGCCAAGTGCCTCTCATAAGATCAAGGCTTATTAGTTGTGACTAAATTAAATGAAAACCACCAGGGCTTTTCACACATCCAAAAAGTTGGCTAGAAGTGTAGCCAAAGATTTTTCTGACCAATGTTTTCAAGGCTGATCACTATTCTCCCAATTCCTAATTGCTTCATGTTCATCATCAATAAGCAATTATTCAGCAACCACATAAACAGACAAGTGCTTCGCAGGGCAACTTTAATTGACTTATTCCATGCCCTTTCAGAGCAGACAATCCCAATTTTTTTCGCCTGGTAAGAGCACATAACTTAGTTCAGTTGATAGGCTGTAACAAATTGCTATCATAACTCTCATATACCTTTTCATTTCAGTAATCTGCCCCCTTTCCTACCCTATTAGGTCCCCAGGCAGATTAGTACCTACTCAATACAGGCTAAAAACATTCATATACCAGAATCCAGATGGTTTAAAGCATGACTTAGCTATTTTCATTTCCTGGTTAACTAAAGGTTGCACTCTAATCTGCTGACCTTATTTTCTTGAGACTGGATGATTCCCTAGTCATCACCCTATGTATCAGTTCTGTGCTGTGTTAGAGATGAAGAATTATAGACTCTTAGGATGTCAGGAATGAAAGGATCTTAGAGATTGTCTATAACTATTTGGTTAACACTTTCATTACCTTAACCTTTGTATAAGATTGTTAAATTAGGATGTATCCTCTCATTATTTCAACCGGCCTATGACATTGGCAGAAAATGGATACATGGAGACAGTAATTTGCTCAAGCTCACATAACAGCAGGATCTGGCACAGAACTTTTGCCTCTGAATCCAGCATTCTTTCTCTGTTGCCTGAAGAAAAAGGAGGAGGGGAAAGTTCTGGAAAGGGGGAAGGAGTTAAAAGAAAAAAAAGATAAAAGGAGACAAGTACATATTTGACTCAAAGTATGTGGTTAACAAATATTTTTGAATGAATAGTAATAATGCTTATATTAATATAAAGGATTTGCTTTAGTTTCCTCATATTTAAAATTGATAATTTTCTCTACCACATGTTGTTGTGAAAATGAAATAAATTAATAGCCAAAAATTAAAATATGTCAATGTCAATCATTACTAAATGCATAGTACTTCACAGGTTATACAAATTTTGAAATTATTATAATTAATCTTTAAATATTATTCTTTGAAATTAGTGATCATATCCCCATTTTATAGATGAGCAAACTGAAGCACTAAGAGTTTAAGTGACAGTATCTGGGTGGCAGTACCTACATACCTGCCCACTCACAGCTGCCTCCTTCCATAATGGGAGTGGAGACTCCACAGTGTAAATGGATGTGTCCATGATCTCATAGTTAACGCAGGTACCAATACTGGGAACATCTCATTTCTCTTTAACTATCTTAATTGTCAGCTTGTTATCTTGAGATTTGTCTCAATATCTTGATTAGAATAGTTCAAAAAATTAACTAAACAGATGATATAGTTAAATGAGCTCTAGTTAATTAAAGTTTTACTTTCTAATAATAACATCTTACTAGAACCGTGGTTGGCAAACCGGCTCGCGAGCCACATGCGGCTCTTTGGCCCCTTGAGTGTGGCTCTTCCACAAAATACCATGGCCTGGGGGAGTCTACTTTGAAGAAGTGGCATTAGAAGAAGTTTAAGTTTAAAAAATTTGCCTCTCAAAAGAAATTTCAATCGTTGTACTGTTGATATTTGGCTCTGTTGACTAATGAGTTTGCCGACCACTGCACTAGAACACCTTAAAAACACCCACTGTAAGGCAGAAACTCACCTGGGAAGGAGCAGGCAAACCACTCAAACAATGGTTCCAGAGAACCAACCCATCCCCAATCTGGAGCTTTGTCTCTTTTTATCCCTTTCCCTTTTTCTATTTTGTTAAAGAAATAACAATATACCCTCTTAAGCCATTTGGATCACAATCCAAGCTAATTCTCACCAAGAGGGAACAAAAAAAGCTGCAGCAACCAAAGTCCCTGTTAGTGTAAGCTAAATTAGGTCATGGCAATGACATGTTTCTTGCACATTCTGTCTTGAATGAATTGATCACGTGTGCTGTGCTGAGAGCTGTCTCCTTCCCTTTAGTTAGGAAGCACTCCCCAAAGTACAAACTGGTAATTTGCTCATTGGTTAGGATCCCTAAATCAGGTATGATGTGATCATGATACAATTATAGGTAACGTGAACTTAAAAGGGCTGAGTTAAATGTTGACCCCACTCTTATGCTTACACTCTTATCTTCTAAAAAGTTCACTGAAATGTTTTGAGTCTCACTTTCCCCTATCCAAACCTGGAATAATAATATTTGCGTCCAGTGTTGGTTGGAGAATAATATTTACTTCCAATGTTAGTTGGAGAATTAATGCATGAAAGTTATTGCATTAATGTTAATTTATCAGTCAAAAATTATATTATTTACAGTTAGGTGATGTGTTGAATGTTGATAGCTATTTTTTTTAAATGTTTTTTATTGATTTCAGAGGGAGAGGGAGAGAGAGATAGAAACATCAATGATGAGAATCAGTGATCAGCTGCCTCCTGCATGCCCCAACTGGGGATCAAGCCTGCAACCAGGGCATGTGCCCTGACAAAATCGAATCATTGATGCTCAACTACTGAGACACACCAGCCGGGCTGTTGATAGCTATTTTTTATTGTGAGGTGTTCATCATAAATTAATTCTAGTCCCTTACTTTCAAAGTCTGAGCCTGGAACACTCTAGTAAACCTTGATGCCAAAGGCTAGCAACTTCACTCTCAAGAGCTGAAAGGGACAATCCTTTAAAGGATTTAGGGAAACTTAATTTTAACCTTGCAATAAGATTAAGACCAAGCTCTCCCAAGTTGGTTCTCAGTCCTGTCAACATCTTTGCCTTTGTCTCTCTGTTAATTTTGTCCTAGAGGCCTGGCCTAATACTATAAGGTGTTTAGCTGTGTTAATTAAAAATACCAGCCAAGCAAGATGCTTAAGGATGCTGCTGCCAAAGGCGATCTCCAGTTTTAAACAGCCAGACTGATTTAAGAGTTGTTAACCAACTGCTCTATAAATTTCCTGGCCAACAGTTTGGTGCTGTGGAACAGTAAGTGGGGAGTGAAAGCCCAGTGGTTGGCAGGCTCCCTGCCATATAAAGAAAGCCATGGGGAGGGGAGTGAGAATGAAGCTTAATGTCCTCAGAGCCGTGAGAGATGATCTGGGAGACGATGAGAAGTCAAGAATATTAGCTCAGAGCCAGTTGTAGAGGGTTTAGTCGCTATAACTCACAGAGGTCAGAAGGGAACTCGAAGGAGCTGGAGCAGAGCAGACTGAGCAGGCTGCACTGTTTCAACAGACCAGGCTAGTTGTCGAAAACATAGAACTGAGGGCACTGCCCAGTAGTGAGAGTGTTTATTTACAGAGGTCAGGCTTGTGAGCTATTGGAAAAGGAATAGAAGATGGGACTCTGTGGTGTTTGATCTGGAGAAAATATCCCCCTTCAGAGGCCATCAGAGCAGCTGGACAGTTCATACAGAGCCCCATGGCCCAGATGGTGGACCATGGTGAGAGTCCCAACCATGAGCCAGGCACATACCGAGGCCTCAGGAAGCAGGTGGTAAATTTGTGGTTCCAAGCAATCTGTCCATAGCAAGAATATCCTATCTAATAAAGAGGGAGTATGCTAATTGACCCTCACACTGTCACAAAGATGGTGGCGCCCACAGCCAATAAGGAGGGAATATGCTAATTGATTGTCACACCTTCAAATATGGCGGCACCCACAGCCACAAGATGGTGGCGCCCAGTCCCCTCAGCCCCCCAGCCGCCCAGGGCTGGCCTGAGCGCAGGCAAGCCTTGGATGTCAGCTGCCCAGCCACCCAGGCTGGCCTGAGGCACAGGCAAGTCTTGGATGGCAGCTGCCCAGCCAACGTCCAAGGTGCAGGCAAGCCTCAGATGGCAGCTGCCCAGCCGCCCAGGGCCACCCAAGGCTCAGGTAACCAGGGCTGGCTGAGGCTTGCACTTCCGGTAGTGGCAGCAGCAGAGGTGTGATGGGGGTGTCTCCTTCCCCTGATCGCTGGGTCGCCTCCAGCCCCTGAAGGCTCCCAAATTATGAGAGGGGGCGGGCTGGGCTGAGGGACCCCCGTCTAGTGCATGAATTTTCATGCACTGGGCCTCTAGTATTCAATAAGTGGATGACAAGAGAGCAGGATCTAGTCCCTTTCTGCCCAACCCTCCAATGGGCTTAGTTTAGGCAAGGTATCAGGGCCTCAGCAGAGCTGCATTAGATTTAAAGATGCTTTTGAATGTTTTGAAACATGTGAGACTTTCTCTTTATGTTTTGGAATTATAATCTAGACTCTACTTTTTCAACACTTGAAATGAAGACGAAGTTTGTTTGTTTTCCTTTGGGGGAGGCAGCAAAAATATGCTCCAAAAGCTGATTCTGTCTTTGTCAACAATTTAGTTAGCACAAGTTTACTGTGGGAGTTATAATAATTTCACACGCCAATAGAATATAGGACAATATATCTTAATAAGCCAAATAAAGAGACTAAGATGCTCCAAACAAATGACAGATTAATCATACTATGGTTTTAGGCAGGGGGAGTTGAAGGAATGACGTTCAAATTTAACAGAGGTACACACGTTTTTATATGAGGATTTCACTCCTGATATCATAAGCAACTGAGAGCTGATTTTTAGCTGCCAGCGCCCTCCCCCCCCAAAAAAAAAAGCAACCTAAAACAAAACAGAAGTTCACTGTTGCTAGAACACGTTGCTAGGAAACCAAGACACTGCAGTTAATGGGTGGTTTGATCTCTTTCACAGGGTCCCTGCAAGGTTTCTTGCTTCTGTCCATGAGTTGCTTCGCCAAAATAGGAGTTAATGTCCCAAGAGTCTTGAGAGTATTTTTAGGTTAGTGAGGTGTCACCCTATCCAAACCGAAATTCTCAAATAGTCCACACAGACTCTCAATGTTTATAGTCCCCTTGTCATAGTTGAAAGCTTAGTAGGTACTAAATAAGTGAAGCTATTATTTCTCATGCAGTATTAACTCTTTGTTCTGTAAAGCATAGTTGTAATGCAATTACCCCTGAAAGACATAAAATGTTAAAAAAAAAAAAAAGGCAGAATACAACTATAGGAAGAATAAAAGCAGATTCTAGATTCTAGTTTCCATTCTACTACTCTCTCTTCTTATGTAAGAAATGTAACCTCCTGCCCCTTAGCTTATTCACTGGTAAATTGAACTCATAAACTCTAGTGGTATCCAAATCCATTGATTGTCTGAATGTGTAAGCCCCAACATAAGAATGGATTTTTAATTTTTAAGGCTTTGTTTAAAAAGGAAAAAAAAATGTGCTAGACTACTTAGGGCCTGCAATATTTATTGTTAATATCTGTTTTTTTAAAGAAAATGTTTGTTGACTCCTGGCCCTAGAGCAGCATTTATCAAACTGTAATATGTATGTAAATCATCTGGAGTTCTCTTAAGATGCATATTCTTACTCAGTGGGTCTGGGGTTGAACCTGGGAGTCTGCATTTCTAATAAGCTACCAGGTGATGCTGATGCTACTTACTAAGGGACTCAGGTTGAGTAGCAAGTGCCTGGCTACTCGGATTTAATTGATACATGGTAGGGCCTGCGCTTTTATGTTTGTAAAGCTCATCAAGTGACCATCATGTGCAGCCAGGGCCCAGAGCAACTGATCTTTGTAGGAGCATCTATACAGAATTAGACCAATGAGCATCATCTTAGAAAAGAGAATCAAGTTTCTGAGCATGTGACTCAAGACAGATGAGTTCTTCTAGCAGCAATGAAGAGAATGACAGTTAAAAGGAAGAGATTTGGCTGTTAATGTAGTTTATAATTGGACAGGACTCACTGCTCATTTTTCAGTTAAGTATGTGCATGTTTGTAAAAACTAATGAGCATATCTAGGTTTGTGCTTGTGTCTAAAGCTAAGATTTGCCTTTAATAGATCATAAATTAGAGAAGTACTATGTGCTTTCAAGGGCACAATAAATAGAACTAAAGCCACATTTTTAAAAAATCCACTTATAAAAATTACAGGATACTGAGAATATTCACTTGTCCATTCACATAAGATCATTCATACTTGATTTCTGTGAGCTTTTAAAATTGACTATATTGGGCTAACATTAGTTCATAAAATTATATAGGTTTCAAGTGTACAGTTCTATAGTATATCATCTGTATACTGTATTGTATTGTATTGTGTGTTTACCACCCCAAGTCAGGTCTCCTTCCACCACCATTTATCTCCTTTACCCTCTCCTACCTCCCCCTACCCGCTTTCCCTCTGGTAATTACCATACTGATGTCTGTGTCTATGAGCTTTGTGGGTTTTTTTTTTACTTTAATATATAAACATAATATTTATCTTCTTGCAGTATACTGAGGCGTAAAATGGAATTATCTATTTACTGGCTTGAAAAACACGTCCCATATTAAGCAGTTTTTATTATATACAGCATATACCCTCATTGGGCTATACTGGCTCTGTCCAGAGGGGAATTTGGGGAAGCCAGTAGGTCCTCGTCAGTTTCCATGGAGGTAGGTGCCTTTTATACACTGCAAGTCCACTGACCTATGAGCCCAGACCCTCTGAGAGCCACTCGTAGCAGCAGCAATGGGCAGAGCAGGAGACAATTCCAGCTGCACAGAGGCAGACCTGAGAGGAGCCAAGATGAGAGAGAGCCCAGTGCTGTACTGAATCCAGCTAAGGAAGGAAAAAATGTGCCTGTTCTGCCAGCAAATACAACTTTTGTCATTTAACCTCCCTGTGCCTCAATTTCCTCATCTATAAATTAGAGATAGTGATAATGTCTTCCTCATAGGTGCCTTATGACAATTAAATGAGTTAATGGCAAGCAAGTAGAACAATGCCTGAGACCCGGTTAAGTGCTACACAATGTTAGTGATGACTATTAAAATACCTAACAATCAGAAAATGAGTTCTCAAATGATAATTATCACCTCCTTTCTACAGTTACTTCTTTCTCTAAGATGAAAAAAAGAAATCAATTTGGCTAAACCAGGCATCAATTCTTTTATTGCCATATTCCCAATTGTAATTTGTCCCAATTAGTAAGTGATTGGAACAAGAACTTGAATCTAGATCTATCAACCTCTATAGCCCAAGACTCTGATCTTTAGAATTCTTGTCTCTGCATTTTGGTATTTAGTTACAACTGTGAATTGGTGAGTATTGATAACTCTTTTGTTTGCATCAAGATTTAACAGGCAAACAAGCCAGTCACAGAGAGAATCAGAACAGCTCACAAGTCCAGTTCAGCTGACATCCCCTGCAGATTCCATAGCTGGTCTCAACTATCTCAGTCAGTGAAAATGTTTGGGGAAGCTACACCCACTGAAACATTGCACTCTCAAAGAGGGTACCAAATAAAGAAGCTCAATAAAAAATGGTTTAAAATCGTGTCTAAATTGAGACCAATCTGTTCATTGTGGGCATCAAACCTAATGAGGCAGTTAGAGGTGACTAACCCAAAGCAGAAGTTTCCCCTCATGCTTCCCACTGTGGAGAAGCCACACTGCTGTTCTGGAAAAGACTTCCTGACAGCAGGTGTGACTCAGCTGAGGCACCGCTGAACACACCTGTACTCGCTCAGCAGGATTTGTGTGTGATATGTCTGTACAAAGGTTGTAACACAGGAAAGAACAGAGACCCCTGGACATTTCCGTGACACTAGCTAAAGGAGAAAATATTACCAGTGGGGGAAAATATGGTGAGCAACAGATTGAAGGCAAAGGTCTTGCTCCCACAATAATGTTGGGTCATTATGACTCCTGTTGTTTCTAAACCTGGTATTTTTCCTAGGTGAGAATTGACAAGACAATGAACATAAAGACTAGGAGCTCTTGTTCTCCTTGAGATGCCAGAGGGGAGGAATAAGAGCATAATGCCACCATAAGCAGAGGTAGTGTTATGATGCACTGGAGAAGAATGTTTGAATTAAACATGATTCTGTCCCTGATTCAGGGAAACCATTGTGATTGCACTCCTGAACCTCGAGTACTCCCTCAATAAAGGGGGTAACATTAAGTTTGTGGGTGAGCTTAACACATTTTTAAGAATAAAGTTGTCAAGTAATTCTGTGTCTGGAAAATAATCCACTCATTTAACATTTAATATGGGTGTTGTTACATGGAGTTTCATGCAAATTAATTATGTTAACATTGTTTGGTGGCAAGAATATTTGTCCTGCATTTCAGATAATCCCAGGAGTGCTGAGAAAGAAAAATTTGCTGCTGCTTGGCAGTGTTCCAGAAAGCTAATTACCCAATAGAGGGTTTCTGAAAGGCTGCAAAGATTGTTTTTCTGCACGTGATTCTGCAAAGGTGAGGCTTTTGCTAGTGGTTTTTCTTAAGCCTCCGAGCCTCCACACATGATCTTCCCAATTGTAATTTGCCCCAATGTTGTTGTTTTATTGTTTAAAATTGTCTTGGGTTGAGGATGTCATTTGCCCTTGTCTCTAGTTTTTCTTGAAAATGCCTACTTATTTTCCTTAAGACTTAGATCAATTGTCACTTTTGTTAGAAAGCCTTTTATGATTCCCCTTCATAATAAAAGTGACAATTAATTTGAAGTTCAAATCCAAATTCTGTCATTTACTCTATTTGTATAGCCTTAAAGCATTACTTTTAACTTCAGTTTTCCAATCTTAAATGAGAAAATAACACCTCCCATTAAGCCATTTCCATCACTATAAAATAAAGATAATCATAACACTTACCTCATAAGTGTAATGGTGTGGATTTAATGAGAAAAAAATAGAATAAAATGAAAGATTTCAAAGTTGTGCTTGGTACACAGGTGTTCAATAGTTTTATTATCATTATTATTATGGTTAATAAGTATATAATATATCCAAAGCACCTAACATATTAGTTGGCACATGATAGATCCTCAATAAATGTTAATTCTCCACCTCTCCTTTCTCCCTTAAGGTGTTCATTTTCTTTGTAAAATCTGAGAACTCCAGCAGGTTTTCACAGTTAATGTTCTAAATGAACTTATAGCAAATCTTTCTGCATCATTTTCTCAGCAGGAAAATAGCTGATGCATTATTGACCTCTTTTAATAAGCTGAAGACTGATTCTACAATGCTAGGGAAAGATGATGTGCCAAATGAGGCCCATCCATTTGTTCTATAATACTGATGGAATTACAACTCTACATCAGACATCATTTCAGCACTGGAAGCATAGCAGTGAATAAGACAAACACACATCTATATGTATTCAGTTAACATTTTAGTAGGAGCGAAAATCAGTAATCAGATAATCTGAAGGATAACAATTCAGATATTGACAAAGATACCGAATAAGAGAAAGTCAGCTTTGTGTCCTAGTGTGACTAGAGAGGGTAGGGTAAACAAGATGTGGTGAGCATGGAAGCCCTTCCTGGGACAGTGACATTTGAACTAAAGTCTGAATGATGAGAAGGAAACAATCTAAGGAAATACTTGTCCAAAGTAGCGAACAACAGTGTGAAAACCCTGAGGCCAGGAAAAGTGTTGAGCTCACATTATTGGTATAATGATGAAGTGACAAGGTACAAGACAAAGATGATACTCATTGCACTCTAGGGATATATGAGTTTGGGTATTTTCCATCAAGCTCTGAGTTCTAGCTATGAATGTACTCCTGGCAAGGTAATATCATATGTAGTCACATTGTGCATTTTGCAAGCTCACCATTCATGGCCTGGTACCAAAGGATTTCTATTAAAGAGATGAACATCAAGCTCTTCTCTGTTAGGGCAGAATGCTGTAAGCCCAAATTTCCTTAATCAGCAAAATTTCCCACCCAAGACCTTATTTTCAGAATTACATCAATAATCATTTTCCTGTGATGGCCCATCATAGTTAGAATCTAATTCATTAGTGTTTTTATGGCTGTAGCTTAGCTATAATATAATGTGTCAATAGTTTTGGCTGTAGCTTAGCTATAATATAATGTGTCAATAGTTTTGTCTGCATTAATAACCTCCAATGTAGTGGTGCCATAATTAAGCATCTTGGGTTTGTTGTTGTTGTTGTTGTTGTTTTATTGTTTAAAATTGTTGTTTTGGGTTTTTTTTTCATTATTGATTAAGGTATTACATATGTGTCCTTGTCCCCCATTGCCCCTCACCCCCCACTCATGTCCTCACCCTCCTGGTGTCTGTGTCCATTGGTTAGGCTTATATGCATGCATACAAGTCCTTTAGTTGATCTCTCCCCCTTACCTCCACCCTCCCCTACCTTCCCTCTGAGGTTTGACGGTCTGATTGATGCTTCTCTGTCTCAGGATCTGCTTTTGTTCATCAGTTTATGTTGTTCATTATATTCCACACATGAGTGAGATCATGTGATATTTAAGCATCTTGTTTTGATAAAATTGTTAAAGTACTGGTGTTTGGAAGGAGAAAAAAAGTAAGAATAAAAAAGCAATTTATTTTCCTAATGTTTAATGTTTATGTGCAGAGTAGACACTAAATACCTGTATATCCCATGCTCTGCAAATAAGTGGATTGAAATTGCCTGCTGTAATATTTTATATTATCAGTGTAATGTGGCACTTATAAAAATCATAATATAGTTAATTTTCTGTCTAAAAAATAAAAGCTTTGTTGAAAGCCAAAGTCTAAAATATTATTGAAAAATTGGAGCTGTCTAACATTTATTTAATTGTTAGTATATGGATGGAGAGTTAAGTGGAAAAAAAGTTACTGATAACATACTATGGATAAGGTACTAGATCAGATACTTTAAAGGATTACAAAAATAATTAGCTATAGATTCTTCCTGCTCTGGGATCCCACAGTATAGAAGACATAAAATACAAACCTGAAGGACTGTAAACCATTGACTAGAAAGTGATTTCTTATTTTTAAAAAAATGTTTAAAATGTAAAAAGAAATATTTAAATAAAATATTATGGTAGTTTAGAGTCAGGACTTACTATATTTCATAGAAAACATGGCATTTGAATAGGACACTTATTGAAAATAATTATTTGGCTCATCATAAACAAAAGTCTAGAGACAGCAAAATATAAAGATAAATGGGGTACTTGGAATAATTTGTAGGGCTACATGGGAAAGTTTATTAGTAGAAAATATGAAATAAAGGTGGAAAAGAGGATAGGATTTTAACTGGGGTCCTGTTATGTGAACAAAGAGGGAGATACTCAACTAGCCTCTTGGTTGGCAGCCCGCACATCTACCAGATGACAGCTTCCCTTCCTCCCTCCTTTCCTTCCTTCTTTTTCTTCCTCCCTGCCTCTCTCTCTTCATCCCTCCTTCCTTCTCTACTTTCCTTTTTAAAATGTATTGTTTTTATATAAACTCACTATTCCAGCTAGTTGCTGGGGTTAAGTAATACATAAAACAACCATCATTTTTGTCCTCACTATGCTTATTATTATTTATATTCTAATGAGGTATACAGACAAACTTAATCATAAAATAATTACATCTACATCATTGTAAATTATGATAAGTGTTATTAAGGAAACAAAAAAGGGGGGAAATTAGTGTGTTAACTGCCTTAGAAAAGGTAGTAGAGAAAGGTTTTTATGAATATGTGGCCTTTAAGGAAGTGAAGCAAGGGAATATTCTAAGAACTGAGACTAATAGTTGTACAGCCCCTGAGCAAAGTAAAAATATAGACTGTTCAGGCTACTGGGAGAAAACAGGAGTGGCAAGAAATAAGTCAATGGGGAAAGGGGTGTACAGGGATCAGATTGTGCAATACTTAACATTGGGTTCTAAATTCAATGAGATGTCAGTCACTGGTGAATTAATTGACTGCTCTTGCTGCAATGAGAAGAATAGATCAGTGGGGGTGGGGTTAAGAGTGAAATTAGGGAGACCAGCAAAAAGGCTATAGTCCAAACAAAAGATGATAGTGCTCTGTAGTATCACTAATAGATGATCTTCAGCAGTGGTAGCAAAACTGGTGGAAAGAAATGAAAAGATTTAAGATATTTGGAAATGAAATCAGTCGACGATGGATTGATAGGGGGAGAGAAGGGAAAGGAAGATTAAGCAGTTTTGTAGGTCCAGAAAATTGATGCTATAGATACACCTTGAGAACCTGCATGGCAAATTGACACAAACTTCGAGTGCTATTAAAAGATATGGCCAATATTGACAATACCAAGTGCTGGTAAGAACAGGAACAACTGGAACTCTCATGCATTGCTGGTGGGAATGCAACCCATGCATGGAGAAGAGTTTGACACTCTATGGAAAATAATTTGGTAGTCATTATGGTATACATGAGAGGTACTCACCAATACTTCTCATTCTCCTTTTAGGTCGACGTGGCAGTTTTGTGTCCTTTTCCCCTTGAGTTAAATATGGCCATATGCCTGTTAAAATTTGTGAAATGTGATCATAAGTGTGTCATTTTCAGGCAGAAGCATTTAATTCCTGGTGTAAATCTATCTAGAGTGCTCCCAGCCATGCTATGAAGAAGTCAATTTCATCCCTATATTGTGAATGACAACACTAATTTTCAGAGAAGGCTAGGTCAGGATTCTAATTTGTGTGTTGCAAACCCCATGCTTTTTTCTACCACACCTTGCTGCCTACAGTTGATATTCATATCACACTAAGATGCACCTATCATCTTCCAAAATGAAATGCTATGCCTTTAATGAATTTATTTTTGCATCCATTATTCATGTGAAATTCAAGACACTACTCCACCTAAAGTTATGGTTTCATTTGTGTAAGTGGCTTGAGTTAAAGTCAACATCACTTATTTCCCAACAAAAAATAGGTACCTATGCATTTCTTCCTTTGAGTTGATATAAATATGACAAAATCTAATATTCCCCAATGTTATTAAAGTAGATCAAACCATATGAATTAATAGGGTAAACTACATCATGATGTCTCTCCTATATTTCCCTGTTAGATCATTAAATAAACAGAAGATAAGGGTTTCTGTTCTGCTTTTTCTTCTGGTTTCCTTTATATGCTTTGGAAAGTCATTAAACTCTTTAAACTGTAATATCTTATTTGTAAGATAAACATAGTCATATCTACTTTGCAAGCCAACATGTTATTTTTACTTATATACTCAGGAAAATTAAATGAGATTACATAAATAAAATAAAAAAAAAACACATCGCCACCACTTCATACCAAAAAGACACTATAAATATTCAGTATTGTTATTATTCTATTCTAACTCACTTTTCTCTTTTATATTATTTTCATTGAAAACACTTATAACCATTTTTATTCTCTTTTATATAATCACCAAAAAAGTTAAAGTTGCCCATCATTTCAATAATACTTTTACCAATATCCTAAACTTGGAACAGTAGATAAACTTTACTAGTCATATCTCAAATCTGAATCTTCGTAACCAAGCAAGTCACTTAACAAAATAGATTGGAGTTATAAAATGTATAATCACCACTATGAAATGAGTCTTTACCACCACAACCAAAAACTTACTATTTTTCTGATATTCTCCCCAACTATTTTAAACATTACCAATTCTCCTAAAACTTCGATATACCCGCTGAAACCATCCAACTGTACATACATACAAATTGGGGCAAAAGTAGGTTTATAGTTGTTCATATGGAAAATAGTACATTAATTAATATGTAATAAATAATAATGCAAGAATAAACTGTGTTTCATGTACTGATAACTGTAAACCTAATTTTTCCCCACCTGTGCCCAGTAGAACCTCATCTTTCACTTCCCAGAGGGAATTTTTTTCAGCATAAATGCATTGAGTGTCTATTAAGTAGCAGGCATTGTTCTAGGTTCTGTGAATATAATGATTTAGGGACATATAATGTCCCTGGTTTCTTATCTTTAGACCTAAAGGAAAAAAAAGACAATAAATTTATGGACAGATTTCAAGTAGATAAATATATGGATGGCTAAATTCCATAATAGAAGGATAGGCAGGTATAGATTGCTAGGTATAATAAATTAAGGTAGTGATGTTTATGAAGACAATAAAACAGGAAAATGAGATAGTAATAAGGACACCTTACATATAATCAATAAAACCCTTCTGAGGAGGAGTCACTTGAGCAATGAGGCATTGAGTACTAGGTATTTATCTCAAGATCAGTACTTCGTTTTTAGTAATAGATCTCCAATTTTTAGTGGGTACATGGTCACAAACAAAAAAAGTAGCACATTTCCTGTACTTGCCTACAGCTAGGTGTCACTGACTGACCAAGTTGTAGTCATTGAGCTTTCAGAAGTGCCTTATGGTACTATTTATTTGAAGGTCTTCTTAAAAGAGAGGGGATGAGCTCTTCTTTTCTCCTTTCTCCAACCTACTTCCTAGATATTGTTGTCATTATAATGGGAAAACTTTGGCAGAAGTAGGGGGAAATATCTTTGGAATCTGTCCTGATTTGCATTTGAGAAAAAATACCGGCTGCTCTCTGGACAATGGACTAAGGGGAACAGTTTGGGAGCAGGGTTGCGGTCACTCAAGGGTAACATGATGGTAGCCAGGGTAGGTGCAGAAGAGATGATAAAAGTGGTCACAGTTTGAAGATATTTTGGAAAACAAACCGGGGCTTTCTATTAGCTGAATGTGGAGAGTAGCAAATGGGAAAGAGATGCATCAAGGATGACTCCTAAATAGTTTATCATTTCAGTGAATGGGTGAGTTATGCTACCTTCTACTGAAATGATAAAGACTGGTGAGGAAGCAGGTCTGAGGGAATGTGAGGGGTGAAGGACCAGAGCTCTATTTTAGATGTGCATGTTCAGCCTGGCATGTCCATTAGACATCTACATGGGAATGTTTAGAAGACATTTGAACATATGAATCTGGAGGCCTGGGGGTAAAATGAAGCAGGAGATATGAATCAGGGAGTTATCAGTATATGGGTGGTATTTAGGCTATAAGTCTAGATGGAATCAATTAAAAAGAGAGTTCAGATCAAGAAGGAAAGTGGAGTAGAGACAATGTGTCACTTTTAGAGTCCAAAAAGAGTGAGGGAAACCAGCAAAGAAACCTGAGAAGGAGAAAGCTATGAGATTTAGGAGGAAAACCAGGTTGGAGTGGAATCACAGAGCTGGAAAAGAAAATGCTGTAAGAATGGTATCTGTTGCTGTTGAGAGGTTAAAAAGGAGTAAAAAAAAATAATTAATCATGGGTTTGGCAAGATGGCTATTATAACCTTAATAAAAGCTATTCCAGTGAAATGATAGGAAAAAAAATCTTCTTAGAGTGGAGAGGAGGAGGAATGATGTGGGTAGGTCTTTGGTGAAGAGGAGCAAGAAAATTGAGCAGTGGAAAGAGATAAATTCATTTTAAAGGGAGAATGTCTTTTTCTTTTATATTTTTTAACATAGGAACATATTTTAAAATGTTTTACAAGAGTAAACCAGTGAATAATGCAGGTGAGAATGGGCTCTAAAATACAAATGGCAAGTTGGCCTCAGCTTCATGAAGGCAGGCAGGGATTGTGTGTCATTGCTAACCATTGAATGAATACTCAGTGACACAGTGCTCAAGACATACTGGATGCTTAATAATTATTTGCTAAATAAAAGAACATGTTCAGTAGTCTTAGCATAACTTACCACAAAACATCTTTAAATTAGGTCATTGCATTCCCTGCTTAAAATATTTTGGGGTCCTAATAGTCGGCTTAATAAATTAATAAAGGAAACTGAAATTGGCACAACAGGGCATAATGACTAGTCTCTGCCTCCCTTTCTAGTCTCAGTTCTCTACACATCTACTTGCTTCTTACATCCACACTGCAGGGAACAGATAGTTCTACAAGTACATCACATTGTTTCCTGCAATGGTGCTTTCACCACATGTGTTCTCTGTTCTTGAAAAAACATCCCTGCATCAACACCCTCTGTTTTGCTAACTCCTTTTATTTTTCAAGACTCAGCTGTTAGGAAGACTTTTCTGATTCTCTTTTCTGAAATAGAGCTTCTCAGTGCTCTAAAAGCAACTGTGCAAACTCTTACACATAATATAATACTATATTGAACTTGCTAATTGACTTGTTTATTTCCACCAATAAAATTTAGCTATAAAATAAATATGCTTTAATTCTCTGCATACCCAGAACCTAGCTCAAGACATTTAATTTGTGCAATTAAATGAATAACTGGTATCTATGATATCCTAATGATTAACATGTTTTTAATACAGCAAAAATGTTTACTCCCTAAACATCTTCAAGAAATAGAAATCCTCTATTGAAATCTTCCTTGATTTTCATATTGCTACATAATTAAAAATTCAGACACTTAATGAGCCCTAATCTTTGCAATAGAAGTGGGCAAGGTTATGTAAAGTAGTATAACATCATCCTGAGTTATCATACAGATCACAAATGCAAGGATTTCTACCTGCCATTTCTTCATCCTTTGGCAAATATACTTAATTTATCATAGTAGTCTTACTAAGACTGGATGTGGCCTTAAAAGCTTTGGAAATATAATTTTTTTAGGTAGTCAGTATCAGAGTTAGCATAAGAAATGGAATTTTATTGTCTACCCATGAATTAGAACAATGAGTTAGATGAGAGTAGTGCCCTGGGTAAATGAAACAAAGTTCAGATGAACTTTTAAGATGGGAGAATATTAATATGCTAAGGAAGGTTGAGAGCATGGTGTGTACTCCAGGAAAGAGCTCGTAGCCTGGTGGCCCAAATGATGTGCCTTAGAGAATGGGAGAGAGACCAAGGATGAGATTCAGTAGTTTCTTACAAAGACAATGAATTTTCTCCAGCCTGACATCAGTCCCCATGTACGTTAGTGCAACTCTTACCCATATGGTGAGCTACAGGCTAAGCCAAGTGCAAGGAACAGATTGATCTTAAAGGATCTGAAAATTGGGTGTTTGGAAATATAGGTAAAAATGCTCCAACCGAGGTAATGCCCTAGCAGAATTCTGAGATTTTAATGGCAGATAGTACTGTTGTATTCTAAAGGCTGTGAACTTTTTGAAGGCAAAAACCTTAGTTTAATTAGCTCTGAATTGCTTGGCTTAGGGGCCTGAAATATGATTGTCATCTAATATGTGTCCATTCTTGGACTTTCTAGTCTTGTTTCTTAATCTCCACCAAACTTCTCCAGATCACTTAGGAAATATTGGTCCCATGAGCTCTCCCTAAAGGAACACACTGGGGAACAAGTTTCAGAATAAATTCAGTATTGCTTTCCCCCAAATACATATCCCCTACCTTTCATAACAGGAAAGGTTTAAAACAACAACAACAATGAGCTCATCTAGTGTCCAGATTGTGAAGCCCAGAGCCCCAGAGGTAATGACTGGTTCCAGATATGGAAAGTATAGGAAATAGATAAGTCTAGGATAGCTTTTGATATCCAGGAAGGATAAAAAATGAAAGCAATACAATTATCAAAAATGTATGGGTCATGTCAAAGGCACCATATGAAGGGATCCATCCCTACTGGCCAGAGATGCATACAAACAATTTAAACATCAAAAAGGATAACTGAAATTGACTCAAACTCATTGGGTATATGAAAATCTATACATTCATTATAATATGTGAGAAAAAGAAATAGAGAGGGCGAGAGAGAATCATACCTCGCCCAATTAATTAATTACATTAGAAGTAAAGAGCCTCAAATCTTTTATCTAAAAATGTAACAATTAAAAGCTATTCCTATAGAAATTATATTTTAGATCATCCAAATCTATGATATGAAAGAATACTTTTATTTATTTATTTTTATTTTTAAAATATATTTTTATTGATTTCAGAGAGGAAGGGAAATAGAGAGATAGAAACATCAATGGTGAGACTTCTTGATGGACTGCCTCCTTCATGCCCCCTACTGGGGATTGAGCCCACAACCTGGGCATGTGCCCTGACTGGGAATTTAACCTCTTGGTTCATAGGTTGATGCTCAACCACTGAGCAACCCTGGCTGGGAAGAATACTTTTATTTATTAAAAAATATTTTGCAACTGATTCTGGCAAAGATTACTGGCAGGAACCATCACAAAAATGCTGATGAGAAGAATAAAAGGATGAAGCTGTCACAGGCTGACCAACTGGTAAGTCAGCATCACCAGGAGGGAGATGGTTGAGTATTTTGTGATTCCTGAGAATCACAAAATTCCTGAGGTGATAAAAATAAGACATACAGTATCATCTGTGAAATATTCTTGCCCAAATGGTTAAACCTGATTCTAATGGAGTGGCAGTCTCTAGAGCTTACTTCCCATTTACATAAAATAATTAGAATAGAGGAAGCAGAGACATTTATAATGTGGGATATTCTTCAACTCAACTGACAGGTTTTGTTTTGTTGTTGTTTTTTAACAAATCAATGGCATGACAAAAATAAAATAAGATAAAGAGGAGATTTGCTATCCCAGCTTTAAAGAGGCTCAGATTTGTATGCAATGGTGGGCCTGAGTTGATTACAACCCATTAGTAAGAAAACAGCAGAGAAATTTTTATTATAGACTAGATATTAGATGGTTCCAAGGATTAGCATTAATTTTTCAGGGTATAATAGCAGCACTATGGGTATGTAAGAAAATGGCCATAGGTTTTAGAGATACATATTGAAGTCTGTAGGTTGAAATAACATGATGTCTGGGATGTGTTTTAAAATGCTTCACAAAGAAAAAAGAATAGAAAGTGACAGATGAAGCAAGTGTGACAAAACCTAGATAAAGTGTTGAGTTGGGGAAATGTATTTATGGGTTCCTCACACTGTTTATTATGTGAGTGTTTGAAAATTTTTAGAGTTGTTCTTACTAAATGAAAATAAGACAAAGGAAAACGTACATGTTTGTTTAATAAAATATGAGAAGAGGAAAATAAATAGGCCTTCTATGAAAACATAGATCTCCAATTAGGAGCAGAAAACAGTGACTAATTTGTCTTCAAAAATAAAACACCTACACAGCACATCAAGCCATTTTTATTAAGCTTACTCAAATTGTAATGCAACTGCTAACCTTTCTAAATGGGATTTTTTTAAGTGCCCTAAGGCTATTTATATTTATTATTATGTTTATGGCTAAAACCAAGGAAACAAAATTCTCATATAAAAAAAAATTGCATCTCCTTTCTTTTTTTTTTCTTTTTTTATATATATTTTATTGATTTTTTACAGAGAGGAAGAGAGAGAAAGATAGAGAGTTAGAAACATCGATCAGCTGCCTCTTGCACACCCCCTACTGGGGATGTGCCCGCAACCAAGGTACATGCCCTTGACCGGAATCGAACCTGGTGACCCTTGAGTCTGCAGGCCGATGCTCTATCCACTGAGCCAAACCGGTTTCGGCTTGCATCTCCTTTCTACCTGAGTCAAGCATAAGGGAGATTGGTAGAGTTCCTTTTTTCTGCATTTTTTAAATTTCTTTATTGATTAAGGTGTTACATATGTGTCCTTATTCTCCCATTATCCTCTCTATCCCCCCCACTCATACCCTCACCCCCCTGTTGTCTGTGTCCATTGGTTAGGCTTATATGCATGCATACAAGTCCTTTGGTTGATCTCTCCCTCTTACCCCCACCTCCCCTACCTTCCCTCTAAGGTTTGATGGTCTGATCGATGTTTCTCTGTCTCTGGATCTGTTTTTGTTCATCAGTTTATGTTGTTCATTATATTCCATAAATGAGTGAGCGCATGTGATATTTATCTTTCTCTGACTGGCTTATTTCACTTAGTATAATGTTCTCCAGTTCCATCCATGCTGTTGTAAATGGTAAGAACTCCTTCTTTTTTACTGCAGCATAGTATTCTATTGTGTAGATGTACCACAGTTTTTTAATCCACTCAAAATCTATCCTTCTGCATTTTTTTAAAATAAAGCATTTAAGTTTGTTAGCAAGGCCTGTTCTGTGCTCAGGAAAGTTCTCCTGAGACTTGGGCATATAATGCCAATAAATGGAATCATGGATGGGGAAGTTGATCTATTGTTTGGCTTGTAAGAATTCTAAGCCAAGTAATCTTGCAGGATGCTAAAGAGATCTGAGGGTAGTGTGTCTTTCTGTACATTCACAATAAAAAATAAGTTATAGAACTAGCTAACCTCGAAACAAGCAATAGGATGTAGAGTTTCAAAGAAATAAAGAAGACTTGATCTATATAATTAAAGGTCAGTCATTTCTACTATTCTGTTATAACCCACTAAGATGAGCTTGAGGGCATGTTCCTAATAAAATTGCAGTATAACTAGCCTTTTAGCAACCAGTCACCTCCTTGGTTCCCCTCTTTCTACCTGGATGTTGTCCTCTTCCTTTTTTGGCCAAACTTATGCTTTCTTGGTCCTTTTGGCTTATGACAATGATGAAGTGATGAATATATTCACTACAAGGAGTCCATGACTTAATAGAAAAATCTTCTAGGGACTACTGACATTTTAAAAGTGCCAACACTTGATCCAAAAAGAAAGCAATCTACTACAAGGATCTCATAAGTAGAGCAGGGAAAACAAAGGCAATCACACCTGATGGTCATCATAATCACACCTGATGATAATTCATTGAGCATATTGAGAATTGGACTACGGGCCAGTTCTTTACATGCACCATTCATTTAATGCTCAATCTTGTGAACCAGGGGCTAGTGTTATCACTGAATTACAGAAAACTGAGGCACAGAGGAGAAAAGCAACTTGCACTTGTCAGAGTGACAGAGCAATGTCAGGACTCAAAACTCAGTGATTAACATAACCAGGCAATGTGCTAGGCACTTTGCATTATACCCAGATTCTCCTAGCATTTGAGACTTGTCTGTTCATTTATTTATTCAGTGACTTGGCTGAATTAATTTTGTGAAGCCTAGCTTTCCTGCAATGTGAAGCATGTGAGTTTTCCTACTCATAATTGTCGTAATTTTAGCCAGACTTCTTGGGGTTTGCCCCTGAGGCAGCATAATCCATGTATTGGTCAAAGGTTGTGCTGAAGTCCCATTGGTCAGTTAAATTCTTATTCATTACCCTTAGATGTGTGTGTGGCTTGAAGATCATGTTCACAGTTCAGAAAGTTTACAGTTTTACCTCCTATTCAACCAGGGTCTAGTAGCTCACAAGTTTCCTTTTTAATTACTCTTAAGAGGGGCTTGGCCTTCCAGACCAACAGGAAAGAGGGTGATTATTTTTAAGCTTGGCTTCCTGGGCATTGCCTCTGGTTCAGAGTACCACATTGTTCAATTAGGATTTGGTTAGATATTGTGTTTAAGCCCCTTGAGTCAGAAAGGCTTCCCTTTTTGTTGATGGATCTGTGTGGTGCTTAGGTTGTTCTTTGAAGTCTGCCCTGATCCCACACTGATTGTTCCTAGTGGACTAAGCCTAGTGCATGTACCCCCAGGGACGAGTATGATCTTAGTAGGGCTCTTCTTGGATGTTTCTTTTCCTCTATCAAACTAGGCTGGTCTTTCATTTTTACATGTTGTACTAGGATCATGGAACTAGCAGTCGCTTCTTAATTGCTTGGCAAAAAAAATCTCCATTGTTTTCAACAATGTTAGTCATGAATTCCTCCATGCTTTGTCTCAAATGAAGTCAGTCTTCTCATTCAAAGCCGAGGAGAGTGAAAATTATGGCACTTATACTATATCTTATAGGAAAGAAATTTCATTTGTACAATTAACTCAGGTAATGAAGATCTTGGTGGAAGCCCCAAGGTCAAAAATCATGCTAAACCTTGATCTTAAGACTTCTGTTGATGTGGCTAAGATAAGTCACAAATAATTTGAGCTAGTCTTGAAGGATAAGTAGGAGAAAACAAGTTAAGGAAAAGGAATAAGGGTATCCCTGGTAGAAAAACAACATGAATTATTTTGTCCTCAAAGATAGGAATAATGGACTTTTATTAATAGATTCACAATATATAGCACTCAGGTCAATATAAGAAGGTGTTTGAAAATATTTTTTGGATGAATTAATTCAAAGCTTGGAGTCATGAAAGTAGAAAATATGCTGCAAAACAGTAAATATAAGAGGCAAGAACACAGTAGTCGATTGAAGAAGTAGGTTGTTATCATTGAATACTTGCTGGAAGTTCATGATATGTGTGCTTAAGGAATAAATTACTGAGAAGTCCATACTGTTAGACTAGAGCACACAGCATGTGTAGTGATTCCATTTATCAAGAAACAGGTTTGCCTGACCAGTAGAGAAATCTAAATATAACTAGATGCAGAGAATACATTTGCCAGCATTTCTGAGATACTTTTGTACATTCTGAAAGACTGTCCAGATGTTCCTTCAGGAAAGGAAGACTGTAACTCAAGTCTTTTAAAAATCTCTAATGGTGCTGCTCAACATGTTTATCCAAGAAGTTGTGCAATCTGAGTTAGTTCAACTCAAAACAAGATGCCTGAGATAATCCAGAGCAGGAAATGCAAACTAGATTTTTCTCTCCTGCCTAAAGATAAATTGGACCTGCCATCTACCTAACAGGCATGACTGATATTGGGTTTTTTACTCGAAGTACCATGTGGGATGGTGGAATGCATACTTTTGACCAAAGCCAAAAAACCATAATTCTAAAATCACCTTAGTTTGTCATTGAGTCTTTTTGTACCACCATGTGCAAAAAGACAAGAATCATGTAAGCTAGGGTCACCATTAGGGTTTGTTTGTATATCTGCTTTGAAGAAAATTGAGATACTAAAATTAAGGTAATTAGGCTTGTTTGCTTGCTTGTTTGATGTCACTCTGCCCTTTGGGTTGCCCCATTGAACCCAAAAGAAGAGACAGTGAACCTGTTTTGTTACAACCAAAAATAAATAAATAAAAATTGAAGGGTAGATCCAAAGCCTGATACTGGAGAGAGATGAAGGTTGACTTTCTTTCTTTTTTAAAAGAAATATCCTATCTAATAAAACAGTAATATGCAAATTGACCGCACCTTCGCTACACCTATAAGCCACGCCCACCAGCCACACCCACCAGCCACGCCCACCAGCCAACCAGGAGCAAATATACACGTTAAACCAGCAAAGATGGCCGGGGAAAGGGCAGCACCCATGCCAGTGAGATCCAAGCCATGATGGTGGACTGGGGCAGGCGGTTAGCTCCGGCTGCCCAGGTCCGCCATCACCTATCGCGGACCCGGGCAGGCGGCTGCAGGGGTTAAGGCCCGCAGCCGGCTGCCCGGGTCGCCATCACCGATCAGGGACGAGGACCCGGGCAGGCGGCTGCAGGGCCTTAACCCCTGCAGCCGCCTGCCTGGGTCCGCCATCACCAATCGGGGACGCGGACCCGGGTTAAGGCCCTGCAGGGGTTAAGGCCCTGCAGCTGCCTGCCCGGGTCCGCCATCACCGGGGACGCGGACCCGGGCAGGCGGCTGCAGGGCCTTAACCCCTGCAGCCTCCTGCCCGGTCCGCCATCACCGATCGCGGACGCGGACCCGGGTTAAGGCCCTGCAGGGGGTTAACCCCTGCAGCCGCCTGCCCGGGTCCGCCATCACCAATCGCGGACGCGGACCCGGGTTAAGGCCCTGCAGGGGTTAAGGCCCTGCAGCCGCCTGCCCGGGTCCGCCATCACCGATGGGGGACGTGGACCCGGGTTAAGGCCCTGCAGGGGGTTAACCCCTGCAGCCGCCTGCCCGGGTCCGCCATCACCGATGGGGGACGTGGACCCGGGTTAAGGCCCTGCAGGGGGTTAACCCCTGCAGCCGCCTGCCCGGGTCCGCCATCACCGATCGCGGACGCGGACCCGGGTTAAGGCCCTGCAGGGGTTAAGGCCCTGCAGCCGCCTGCCCGGGTCCGCCATCACTGATGGGGGACGCGGACCCGGGCAGGCGGCTGCAGGGCCTTAACCCCTGCAGCCGCCTGCCCGGGTCCGCCATCACCGATCGCGGACCTGGGCAGGCGCCATCACCGATCACGGACCTGGGCAGGCGGCGTGGGTTAAGGCCCGCTGCTGGCTGCCCAGGTCCACGATCATAGATCACGGAGCTGGGCAGGCGGCGTGGGTTAACGCCCGCAGCGGGCTGCCCAGGTCCACGATCTCAGATCACGGACCAAGACAGCTGCCTGCCCAGGTCCATCACTGATCTCAGAGCTGGGCAGGCGGCGTGGGTTAAGGCCTGCAGCCGCCTGCCCAGGTCCACGATCAGGGATCACGGACCAGGGCAGGCGGCGTGGGTTAACGCCCGCAGCCGGCTGCCCAGGTCCACGATCTCAGATCACGGACCAGGACAGCTGCCTGCCCAGGTCCATCACTGATCTCAGAGCTGGGCAGGCTGCGTGGGTTAAGGCCCGCTGCCGGCTGCCCAGGTCCACGATCACCGATCATGGACCAGGGCAGGCGGTGTGGGTTAAGGCCTGCAGCCGCCTGCCCAGGTCCGCCATCACCGATCATGGACCAGGGCTGGCGGTGTGGGTTAAGGCCTGCAGCCGCCTGCCCAGGTCCGCCATCACCGATCATGGACCAGGGCAGGCGGTGTGGGTTAAGGCCTGCAGCCACCTGCCCAGGTCCACGATCAGGGATCACGGACCAGGGCAGGCAGCGTGGGTTAACGCCTGCAGCCGGCTGCCCAGGTCCGCCATCACCGATCACGGACCAGGACAGCTGCCTGCCCAGGTCCATCACTGATCTCAGAGCTGGGCGGGCAGTGTGGGTTAACGCCCGCAGCCGGCTGCCCAGGTCCACCATCACCGATCATGGACCAGGGCAGGCGGCATGAGTTAAGGCCCGCAGCCGGCTGCCCAGGTCCACGATCACCGATCATGGACCAGGGCAGGCGGTGTGGGTTAAGGCCTGCAGCCGGCTGCCCAGGTCCGCCATCACCAATTATGGACCAGGGCAGGCAGTGTGGGTTAAGGCCTGCAGCCGCCTGCCCAGGTCCACGATCAGGGATCACGGACCAGGGAAGGCGGCGTGGGTTAGCGCCCGTAGCTGCCTGCCCAGGTCCACCATCACCGATCTCGGACGAGGGCAGGCAGCGTGGGTTAGCGCCCACAGCCGCCTGACCAGGTCCTGGATAAGGGCTTCGAGTCAGCCATCGCCAGTGGCAGCTGACTCAAAGCCCCTATCAGGGATCATGGACCAGGTCAGGCAGCGTGGGTTAAAGCCCACAGCCGGCTGCCCAGGTCCGTGATCATCGATCTCAGAGCAGGGCAGGCGGCGTGGGTTAATGCCTGCAGCAGGCTGCCCAGGTCCACGATCATGGATCACGGACCATGGCAGGCGGCATGGGTTAGCACCCGCAGACGCCTGCCCAGGTCCCGGATCACGGATCCAGGTGGCGTGGGTTAGCACCCACAGCCGCCTGACCAAGTCCCCGATAGGGACTTGGAGTCTAGCATAAGGAAAAGAATAGTCAGCAAAAGCAGGAGACAAGGTTTCATAAGTTCTCCCCCAGGTCACCACTGTTCTCTTATACATTTTAATTATCCCAGACTTTGCCTGATGGGATTTGATTTGAATTATGCCTGATAGAGATTACATGACATGAATTGTAGGCTCATTCTTTCTTTTTGTGGTTGCCTGACTGAGAAAGGCCTTGGAATGAGAGAAGGCACTTTTATTTTCCTTTTTCATTCTTTAGAGGCTGAGGAATTACAGTTATATGAAGAACTTAATGAGAGAATGAAAGTCTCATGCTGTATTATTCTGTAAGTTTTATCATGTGGACTATCAAAAACTTGGTGGGATCCTTTTCAAGAGGTGTTACAAAAATTATGTTGAAATTAACATTCAAGAGTAAAAGGAGAGAAGTGAGTGGTGGGTAAAGGAAAGAACTTTGTCCTAGAAACCAAATAGAAGCCACATAAACCTTCAGATTCTTACTCATTGTGCTTTGGAGGTATCCTATCTAATAAAAGAGTAATATACAGATTGATCATCACTGCAACACACAATATAGCTGTCCCCATGTGGTCAAAGATCCTGCCCCCATGTGGACACAGATGGCCACCACAAGATGGCCAGCAGGAGAGGGCAGTTGGGAGGCACCCAGCCTGCAAGGGAGGGCAGTTGAGAAGGACTAGGCCTGCAAGGGAGGGCAGTTGGAAGTGATCAACCCTGCAGGAGAGGGCAGTTAGGGGTGACCAGGCCGGCAGAGGAGGGAAGTTGGGGGCAAACAGGCTGGCAGCAGAGTGGTTAGGGGCAATCAGGAAGGCAGGCAGGCAAGCAGTTGGGAGCCAGCAGTCCTGGATTGTGAGAGGGATGTTCGACTGCCCGTTTAGGCCCGATCCCATCGGGCCTAAACGGGCAGTCGGACATCCCTTGAGGGGTCCCATATTGGAGAGGGTACAGGCTGGGCTGAGGGACAACCCCCCTCCGTGCACGAATTTCGTGCACCGGGCCTCTAGTATATATATATATATATATATATATATATATATATATATATATATATATATATATTGATTGATTTCATAGAGGCAGGGAGAGGGAGAGAGAGACAGAAACATCAATGATGAGAGAGAATCACTGATTGTCTGCCTCCCGCATACCCCACACTTGGGATAGAGCCCACAACCCGGGCACATGTCCTCACCTGGAATCGAACAGTGATCTCCTGGTTTATAGGTCAACGCTCAATCACTGAGCCACCACGGCTGAACCAGGTTGACTTTCTTAGAGTCACCCTGGCAGATCTTGCACACATCCTGTAAAAAGTCCTTGCTGCTCTATAACCGAAAGTAGCAGGCTGGCTTCAAAGGATCCCAAGTAGTGTTGTTGAAGCAGCAGAACTTGGAGCATCCTAGCAGCTAAAAGAAGACCTCCACAAAAGCTGTGTGAGACGCTATTGGTGGCAGAAGGCAAATATTGGTCAGAGGTTTCATTTCAACTTAAGTTAGGGTTATGCAAGGTGACATTATTTTTTAAATACATTTTAATTTGTTTCAGAGAGAGGAAGAAACGGCAGAGAGAGATAGAAACATCAATGTTGACAATGAATCACTGATGGACTGCCTCCTGCATGCCCCCTACTGAGGATCAAGCCTGAAACCCAGGCATGTTCTTTGACCAGGAATTGAATCATATCCTCGTGGTTCATGGCTGGATGTTCAACCACAGAGCCACACTGGCTGGGCAGACATTACTAATCATCCCTATATTTTCTTTACTAGGAAGAAATAGAAAAAAAAAACAACAACAACAACAACAACATCAGAGGTGGGGGATTTATAAAAAAGCCAGGTAGAAGTTTGACATGAAGAGAGGCCTTGAATTGAAAAGCATTAACAGAGGGGGAAAAAATAAAAGCCAGTCATCTACATTTTCAATGTTGTTTAGGAACTCAAATGAAATCATTTAGAGATGAATATATACACAACCAATAGCCAGGCTATATGTAAAAATAGAACTCTGACTCACTACCTGCAGCAGTCAGCCCAGGGAACCAACAAACTATCTCTAGTAACCAGTTTAAGCAGCCAGATAACAATCTATAAAAATCAGCCCCAATAACCAGGAATTGATTAATAGCTGACATTTTCCCAAAATGTTTCCCTCCCTTTCAAGTTAGGATGAACAGGAAAATTCCAAATATGCACCTAACTAATCATAAAATGTCCTGCTTCTACTCAGCCTGTCTGCAGTTTCCCCATGCCAACAGCCTCCTTCAGGGCACACCTAGAGATTTCTCTTTTTTCCCCCACTATAAATCTTTCTCATCCCTCTGCCTGTATTGGAGTCTCTGCCAAACAGAAGTGATGGTGGCTGGCCCTTGCTATAGCCAGCTCTGAATAAATGGCTATTGCACATTCTCATTTGGTGGTCTTCATTTTTTTCTACATAATAGATTCAAAATGCTTTATAAACTGAGAAGCATTATTAACAAATAGTATTAGGATTATCATTTTGGTTGTTACTTCTCAAATTGTGGCTTATAGAACTTGAAAAGACATTTAAGATTTCTAAGTCTTGAATTTTTTTCTTCAAATTATAATCTAATGGGTATTACAAAGCCTAAACCATCTGTCTTGTCTTCTCTGTGCCCTTTAATTCAGGCCATACAATGCCCATTCTAAAACTACTAATCTAGACGAATTCCGTCATTACTCATATTATAAAAGTGATACTCAGAGAGAAGTAACTTACTCAGAGTTAGCCTGTTAGTTGTCAGCAGAATTCTTCTTATCTTTCAATTCCCTATCAAAGATAATCTCCTGTACACACCATGTCAGTGCAATCTAAAACTGAGATAGCTGTGTGTCCTGCCAGGTTAACAGGGCTGCAGAGATTCACAAGCTCTATGAAAATGCTTGGAATCAGATGGCAAGAGAAAAGAAAGGAAGAAAAAGATGACATTCTGGAAAATAAAATCATACACCAACACATTTTCTGTCCTGATTAAAAAATAATAATAATATTAAAGTAGGTATGTAGAGTTCATCTATTTCCTTTTTTATAATTAAAAATAACCATTTTCCTTTTCTATAATTAAAGAGGAAAAGAAAGAGAAGGGGAAAAAAACAAATAATGGGAAGAATAAGAAAATGCTATGGAGAAACCTTGTCCAGAGGTAGCCTTGTTTGGGTAAGGTTAGATATGTTGATATATTGATGCACATGGTGCTTGAACGACTAGGAGAGAAAGAAAAAAATACTGAATGACCCTGAACAGCAGTGCACATTAAATGGTGTTGATGGATTTGAGCATAAATTGACTGAGGAAAAATGGTTGCAACAGATAGCTCATGCAGGGGCTCTGAATGGATTTCTAATTGGATTAAAGGGATATGACTAGGCAACCCACATTATGCTGGTCATTATGCTCCTTATCACAGTCCACATTCCCCTGGAGGGAAGAAGAAATCAAGAAGGAAATTGAGGAAAATGCAAGTCAAAGCAGAATCTTCTTTTGCCTGGATATGCTCCTAGCTCCCTCTGTGCCACTTGGTGTATATTTAAAGCACAATTACAGTTTTGATGAGAGAATCATTTCATTGGACTATGGACTTCATATTTTATGTTTATCCTTTAAATGATGCATCTTTTTTAAATGATAGGTTATGAATGGGAACCAGACTCACTCAAGCTATGCCAGGCTGGGTTTTCTAAGGTGATTATCCATTATTGTTGGGATGCTTCATAGTTAATAACTCTCAAAAAGTAGCCTATAATTGAGTCTCTGGATGGCAGTAATTCACATGCATCTTTTCAATGAGATTTATAGTTGTTTTTCCACTCTCAATTTAATAAACCTGTAAGGCTTAATGTTTTTTTCTCTATTCCATTGATGAGACATGATGTTTTATTTTTAAATTCTAGGTTCCTCTCATCCCCAGTGTTAGGGGAATTCATAGAATCCTAGCAGGGGGGAAAAAGGGGAAAGAAAAAGAAATTTAACTACTCTGATCTCTCATTTTTTGTAATAAGAAAATGTATATACAGCTATATTAAGTGACTATGCCAAAGCCACAAAATAGTTTGTGTCAAGGCATAAACTAAACATCAGATAACCTTATGATTTCATTCAATTTGATTAAGAGGTCTAGGTACTCCTTGAATGGAAAATTATGTTTTAAGTTAACTGGCAAAAATAAATATTTTTTGTGTTTGGAAAATTCACTTTGGCACACACATTGTGAAAATTGTTATGACAAAATTAAAACAAACCCATACAAATTAAATCCTAGAGAAGAAAAAAATAAGTTTTCTAATCAAGTAGGCATATACACTGTGTGACCAGATTATTATGATCTCTGCACGCATAATAATCAGGTCACTCAGTATCTATATTAGAGGCCTGGTGCATGAATTCGTGCATGGGTGGGGTCCGGCCAGCCTGGCCAGGGGGAGGGAACATGGGTGGTTGGCTGACTTGCCTGCTGGTAGAACTCAAACTGTTATCTTATACACTGATTATAAATCACTAAAAAAGTAAAAGTAAACAAAATAAACCATTTGAGCTCTTTTGTAAATCAGTATTAACATGAAATTCACTGAAACTCATGGAAGCTAACTGGGGCCAAAAGAATTAATTAGAATAAATATAATCAAAACAAAAAATAGAGGGGAAAAACAATAATCATTTTGCTCTAAATCTATGACAGCTATTTTGCATGGTATTTTATAAAAGGAAACAACATATATTTAAAGGTGCTCTTACTGTTTGAAAAGCTAAATCTAGGTCCATGGAGAGTTCTGGTAACAGAAAATGTGCACATAGAAATCATTAAAAATCACAGAGTTGCTGAAACCGGTTTAGCTCAGTGGATAGAGCGTTGGCCTGCAGACTCAAGGATCCCAGTTTCGATTCCGGTCAAGGGCATGTACCTTGGTTGCGGGCACATCCCCAGTAGGGGGTGTGCAAGAGGCAGCTGATCGATGTTTCTCTCTCATCGATGTTTCTAACTCTCTATCCCTCTCTCTTCCTCTCTGTAAAAAGTCAATAAAATATATTTTAAAAAAATCACAGAGTATTTGACTATTAAGAAATAAACAAGTAGCTACAAGAATAATGACTCCAATTATTTTCCTGAGGGTTCAGTCAAAATGATATACACTGAGTGGCCAGATTATTATGATCTCTGAACGCATAATAATCTGGCCACTCAGTGTGTGTGTGTGTGTGTGTGTGTGTGTGTGTGTGTGTGTGTGTATATATATATATATATATATATATATATATATATATATATATATGTATATATATATATATATATATATATTATGGGCTGGTGCATGAATTCGTGAATGTGTGGGGTCCGGCCAGCCTGGCCAGGGGGAGGGGACATGGGTAGTTGGCTGGCCTGCCTGCTGGTCGAACTCCTGGTTGAGGGGACAATTTGCATATTAGCCTTTTATTATATAGGATATACACTGAGTGGCCAGATTATTATGCATTCAGAGATCATAATAATCTGGACACTCAGTGTATAATTTAGGTGGTAATTGATCAACAATGGTAGGCATTGTTGATTTTAGACCAATTATAAAAGTCATTTATAAGGTAGAGAAATAGTTGAATTTTTGACTTACAAAGATAAATCATAAATCTACTTAATGTGCCTGCCTGTAGCATAGCTACCTTAAATTATGAACATATTACCCCAGAGAAGTGTGTGTGTGGGTGGGGGGGGGGCGGTCCTCCTAAGTTTTCTTAGAAATAGAATAACAAATGTCAATTTGGTTTTGGCTAAAGATGTTGTTTACATAACCATGTGTTTATTACATGGCCAAGAATATTTATCAAGAATGCATAATATGTAAAATGACAATACTAGTAGATTAGTCATAGGACAACCTATTTTCAGAAGAAAAAAAAATAGCAACCATAATTACAGAGCCTCCAGAAGGACGATATGAATATCATTTAAGGGAGCTATATTCTCAAAAAGTCCCATGTTCTTAAATTGGACGCATATTAGAGTGTCTTAGGGGACTACAGACAAAATCCCTCCTTTAAAGATTCTAACTCTGTAGGTTTAGGTTGAATTCTGAGAATCTATATTTTTCCAAGTTCCTTTGGCAGCTCTCACACAGTACATGTGTCTACTTTCTGGAACCACTACATAAAACAATATTCCACTTCTCCTGAAGGTCAATTATATTGTAGCAAGAGTTCACATTAGAACTTATTAAGCATATTGATAGCATTTAATATGAGTAAAAACTTTCTTTCTTTTTTAATCTGAATTTTTAAAATATTTATTTTTCCCATCACCATTTATTACCCCTATTCCCTCCTCAACCTCTACCTAAGCTCCTCCTCCTGCAATCACCACACTGTTGTCCCTGTCCATGAGTTCTTTCTCTTTTTTTCCTTTGTTTAATCCCTCCACACACACCCACAGCCCCTCCTCCCCTGGCAGCTGGCAGCCTGCTCTCTGTCTAGGAGTATGTGTCTCTATTTTGCTTGTTAGTTCATTTTGTTCATTCGATTTCACATACGAGTGAAATCATATGGTACTTGTCTTTCTCTGACTGGCTTATTTCACTTAGCATAATCATTTTATTTAATTTCCCCAAATAGGCCTGAGAGATGGGAATTATTATCAGAATTTTCTTAATGAAGAAACTAAGCTTCAAAGAGGTTAATGGCCCAAATCCCAAACTTAAGATTATAAATCCTTCACTCTTTCACTATTTCATGCTGCTCCTTATTGCTACAAGTCTCTCTGAGGTCTACCCTTGGCCTATTTATTCAACTAGTATTTATTGAGCATCTATTAAGTACTGGGCACCATAACTTAGTTATATCTTTGAGAGCTCTTTTCCTTGAATAAAAATAAGAAGGCAATCACAAGCTCAAAAACAAGAATTAAAATGACAAACTTTTCCCCATAAATATTTGTGTATACATAATTTATAGATACATTATATAAGTCCTATACTGTGTTTAAAAGAAAAAAAAAAGAAGGCAATCACCGATTTAAATTTTAATTAAAAGAGTCTTCCAATGAAGAACTACACCAGTGCTTAAGCAAAGATGGCTGGTACTCCCCAATGACACCTGAGGGGCACTTAACTCCAAAATACTCCTCAATAATATCTAATCTCTCTGGCATTCAATTTGGCATTAATAATTATATTATCTGAAATTTTGTATAAATAACCAATAGGAAAGGAAAATTGAACAAACACAGGGCTCAGAATCAGAACATCTAGTTACTGTCCTGGTTCTTCAACTAACTAGCTGTCACTTAAAGTATGTGTGATATAACACAAGGAAATTGGGTAAATGCTCTAATTCTAATAACCTATGAATAGCATGTCCTAGAAAATATTTCCACCACTTGTTAACCACCCTATATTTTTACAAAAACACACACAGACACATACTCATACTCAAGAAATATCGGCCACCTGACACCTCACTTCTAAATGTCTGCCAACACTTGATCTGGCAAATGTTGTGGCTGAGATTCAATGACCTTATGGTTTTACTCCAGAAACGATTGCATTTCAGCAACATAAGAGCACTTTGTAGGATGTGGGCCCTTTGGAAGAAGTGAATATTTGAAAGTCACCAGTTGGAATCTCTGATGGTAAACAGTTGGATCAATCAAGCTAAACTCTAGGCTAGTTTTCAAAAAGCACTGCTCACATGGTGAGTTGCTGAATCTGCCATCTTTAATCATGGCTTTTAAAAATATATATATTTTTATTGATTTCAGAGAGGAAGGAAGAGGGAGAAAGATAAAGAAACATCAGTGATGAGAATCATCGACCCACACTGGGAATCGAGCCCACAACCCAGAATGTGTCCTGACTGGGAATGACATGTTACCTCCTGGTTCATAGGTCAATGCTCAACCACTGAGCCACATTGGGCAGGCTATTCACGGCTTTAATGCCTGTGTGCTCCATGAAGATGACACTCGGCAAGTTGCTGAGTGTGCTTTGGGGGAAGATAGCCCAGGCCATATATTTATTCAGATGAAAAGACAGAGCATTTGAATCTCAGGTAAGTGGCATTGACCCATAAATACAATTGCCTCACAGCTCCTGACAGCCATTTAAAACATTCCAGAGAACCAGATTCTAGAATGCTTTGACACAAACCAGCTGGGTGACCCGGCATCCTACCTCTTGAATCCTCAGCATTTAAGCTATAGATCAGCATCTAATCTATAGTAAAAACTAAATTTGCATTTGTTGACCTAATGAAAGGGGGTAGACTTGATGGTCTCTAGGGCCCAATTAGGTCCAGCATTGTATGGCTATGTCCTTTCTGGCACACATTCACCTCCTCCAAAGTCCTTGCTCTGGGGCACTTGCTCTAGGCTCCGTATTGATGACTTAGGCAAGAGCTTCCCTCTTGGGTCAGTCCCTTCCTCACCACCTTGATTTCTCATTACTTTACCTATGGTTATCACCATTAACTTAAATTAATTCCAATATCAATCCACCTCTTTTTAAGCCTGACCCTCTGCACTGCCATGCACCTTTCACATTTGTGTATTGTCTATATATTCATTTCCATTCTCTGGAGGCTTTTTCTTTATATAGATCACTGCATAGTAAATTTGCACTTACTTAAAAATTCAATAATATGCCTGGCACAAGAAAGAAAGAAAGAAAGAAAGAAAGAAAGAAAGAAAGAAAGAGAGAGAGAGAGAGAGAGAGAGAGAGAGAGAGAGAGAGAGAGAGAGAGAAAGGAAGGAAGGAAGGAAGGAAGGAAGGAAGGAAGGAAGGAAGGAAGGAAGGAAGGAAGGAAGAAAGAAAGAAAGAAAGAAAGAAAGAAAGAAAGAAAGAAAGAAAGAAAGAAAGAAAGAAAGAAAGAAAGAAAGGGATCTTTCTTCCATATATGCTGTAAAGCTACAGAGAAGAGAGTAATTAACAGCAAATTTCTTCCTAAGGTGTGAGGTTAGATGAGGTAAACCACATCCTGCTGAGAACTTCATGCCTGGCACAATGACAGATACCACCAACTTGTAGAATTCCAACTCTCAGTTCTGGACAAAATCTCAGAGATTCTGCCCCTTCTCTGTACTTCACTGATGTGTGACACTGATCCAAGTCATTTGTTTTCCTGTCTTTCCTTCAGGAAACATAAAAAGCGCCGGGGTCATTTGTTTATTTATGTATTATTTTTTCAGTGGCCTAACCCTCTGAGTTCAGGACACCTTTCTCAAGACGCTTGTTTGGTCTGAATATAAGATTTTTTTAATGTCCTCTATTGCCCTTTGAAGAACTGGAATAACAATGAAAATGTAATTGCTTCAGGGAACTGACAACTAATTATCCCAAAGCAAAAAGAAGGCCGTGCATTTAGATAATGAAATGTCAATCTGTGTAATAGAAGTGTCACTTACTTAATACTTGTCTGTGTTTGAAAGGAGTGCACGTTGTGTGAAGACACATTCGTGCATCTCTGCAGCCAGAAGCATTGTGGGTGCACACATACTGCGGCTCTTGCCACATGTTTAAAGATACTGCACCAAGAACATAGCTAAGAAGCCTGGGGTGAAGAAAACTCGTGTGTGTGTGTGTGTGTGTGTGTGTGTGTGTGTGTGTGAACTTAAAGGATTCTCTTCAGGGCCAGTCTTCTTGATGTAGGACTTTTGTGGAGTCTGCATCTGCAGCTGCATTTCTGCAGATAGCCAGGATATTTTGCTCAGAGGACGCTGCAGTGCCCTTGATATTGAACAGTGCCAGAAATCTAACACCAGTCCATCAAGCAAGGATTCTGAATGAGTAGAAAAGGGAAAAGTTTCCATGAATATTTATGGGAAACTGTGCTCTGCATGAGTGAGAATGATAAGGATGTGCTGTTGATGATCAAGTTGGGTTGTTATTTGTATGTGATAATTTAGAAATGGGAGTGGGGAAGAGGAAATCTACCTTTCATTAAATAGTCCAGACATTAGATGATTTAAATGTTGTTTTGTATGCCTTGGCTTGTTCCATTTTCTCTTGTGCCGGGATCGGATTTTCACTTCTTTATCATGCTATGTATGAGCGGCTTCACTCTCCAGAGCAAAGATAAACTTGCTATATTGAAAGCACATCACATTTCAGAAGTGATTTCTTAAAACTAAGTGTCACGATAAACAAAATCTAGTTCCATGCCGTCTCAATCCTCTGTCCCTTTGTGTTACTCAGTTGTGAATGACCACTTGCCAGTTCTGATCATGATGAAACAGGTAAAGGTGGCTATTAGTTTACTGAGGCTGCTGTCACAAACTGTGGCAAACCAGTGGCTTAACACAACAGCAGCATCTCATTTCACAGTTCTCAAGGCCAGAAGTCCAACATCAAGGTGTTGGCAGGGCCACCTCCCTCTGGAGGCTTCAGGGGAGAATGTCCAGGGGAGAATCTACCCTCCCCTCTTCCGGCTTCTGATGGCTCTAGGCATTCCTCGGCTGTGATGCAAACTCCCACCTCTGGCTTGGTCTTCACAAAGCTCTCTCCTCTGTGTCTGTGTTGTCTCCTCATCTGTTTCTCATAAGTGCCATTGGGCTTTGTTCCCGCCCTGGATAAAGTGATGTTCTCATCTCAATGTCTTCATTAAATCATATCTGCAAAGTCTTTTTTTTCCAAACAGAGCCACATTCAAGGGTTCTGGAGTTCACAACAGGGACTTATCTTTATGGGGGACTACCATTCAATGCACTACAGGATGCCACAACTATTGCCTTTTATGACTAAAATGCTGCCCTGCCCAATCATAAGGACAGCCATGTTAACCAACAACCACAAAGTCTAAGAAGATTCAAGCGTTAGGTTCTCCTTTAGATAACTTGTACCATTTTCTGACAGGCCCTCCCTCTGCAGACCTGCAGGTAACTTTGTACAGAATTACATCAAGCCATTAAACTAGTTACAATTATTATTAACACACTAAAATAGTAGAAGTGTAAAAGCGGGATTAATACTCTCTGATTGCCACACAGGAAGGAAAAACAATTGGCACCAAAAAAAATAAAAAGAATGAGAAGAAAAATACAACAAGCAGTGAGCAAAGGTATAGATTTTCATTAAATGTTGTGTGAGGCAAATCATGCACTACACAATTAAATCAAGATACATTTTTGTATTTCTACTTTTTTATATTCTTCATTTTAAAAAATGTTTCTTCATATGTAGATAGATAATAGATGGATACACACATTTAAAAGAAAAAGTCAAGGGCAGATAAACATTGCAGAACTGATTTTTTTTTAGTTTAAGTAAAATGAATGAAATTTTTTAAAAAGAAAAAACGCTGCCAATTGTGGTTGAGGCGGTTTGACCCTGGCAATCTCTTACTACGGGAAGCATCCTGTCTTCTAGGTGATTGTTATGAAGGACTCTGGCTCCTTTCTTTTCTCCTGCAGTTAATATATTTTCCTTCAGCAAATATTATCTGCTGTGCTTTACCAGCAATATTCAGCTGTTAACATTTGTTAGCATTTTTATTCAGCTAATATTTTCATTCAGTAACACCTAGAGTCAATTTTATTTGCATCGTATTTGGCAGGAATGTTTTCTTCCTTTAGCATTTGTTTACGCCTTTAAGATTTTCATTTGCTAGGCACTCTTTTCCAAGGACTGTCAGCCTCAGCTAGTATGACAAGAAATTCTGACCATTTACTGCAAAAAACTCTGGCTTAGTGGGTGCTTCCCAGATGAAGCATCTATCGGGCCTCAATCTTGGGCATCTTAAAAATGGGGATAATAAAAAATATTGTGAAGTTAGATGAGCCAAGTACAGGACATATCTGCAGTGGCTGAATTGAAGCTCACGTTATTCCAATAAAAGAAAGGAAGAACTAGGAATCCCAGAGAAAAATGTTCAGCTTGCCATAAAATGTACATCGAACTTTAGAGTGAATTAGGACAAATCTTAGGGAGCCTAGCTCAGCTTCCCTGCTCTCTATAATATTCTTGCTAGAAGGACAACCTACATCTACCTCTACTTGGAAACTTCAGTTTGACAGACATGCTTTTTCTTCCCAATCTAATTCATTTTCCTGTTGAACATGACTAATAGCCTGAAAAATCTCCCCCAAATGCACTATAACATGACTGCGTGAGGCTTTAGAGCTATCGCACATGGAAGTACAGGTTGTGTACCTTGCTACTCCATAGATTACAGCATGGGTGACACCCTCTGAAGTTGTGCAGTGTCATTGCCTTACTTTGACCTATGACATCTCTCAAGCTGATAAAATTCTTTCTTTTTCTCTTCTTTTTCTTCCTTTGTCATTCCTCTTAACATTACTTGAACTCTTCAGAGGGTATGGCCACAAATATTGCATGTGGTTATTATCTCTGCTTTATATTTTTCCTGGAAAAACATGACTCAGTGGATCTCATCTTAAATTCCACATTTTTGAGGTTTGCTTTCAGACTCCAGAAAAAGTGACAACATTGTTTTCGGATGACTTTTATTAACTCATGATTAAGGAATCTCTCAACACACACACACGAATAGGAATGTGTTATAACTACTAGCTAAAAGTGGGGGGGCGGGGGAGACAGGGGAAAGAAATCAAAGAACACCTAATCTATACCACCACAGTTTGGGTCCTCCTTTTTAAACAATGTTTCATTTAGTCTTACAGCAGTCCTGTGTAATAAATGTTATTAAGCTACAGCTCTACCCTAGAGTCTCAAGGAACAGTGTCATCTGGCATCTGGCCATGCTCCTTTATCACTGGGCTCTTGCACATACCATCCCTCTGTTGAAACTCTTCCCTGATGCTCCCTAGTCCTTCTTCTGTTCATTTTCTTTTGCCTAGCAAATTCCAATTTATCATTTGTGTCTCAGAATAGATGTACCCAATTCCTTAATCTTTTTTTTTAAATAAATCTTTATTGTTCAGATTATTACAATTGTTTCTCCTTTTTTTCCCCCATATCTCCCCACCACCCGGTTCCCACCACCCCCTCTGCCCTTACGTCCCCCGCGTTGTCCTTATCCATAGGTGTATGATTTTTGTCCAATCTCTTCCCGTACCCCCACACAGACACCCCTTTCCCCCTGAGAATTATCAATCCACTCCCATTCTATGCCTCTGATTCTATTATGTTCACCAGTTTATTCTGTTCCTCATATTTTTAATTCACTTGATTTTTAGGACCACTTGTTGATAGATATGTATTTGTTGTTCATAATTTTTATCTTTACTTTTTTCTTCTTTTTCCTCTTTTTTTTTTTAAATATATTTTATTGATTTTCTACAGAGAGGAAGAGAGAGGGATAGAGAGTTAGAAACATCGATGAGAGAGAAACATCAATCAGCTGCCTCTTGCACACCCCCTACTGGGGATGTGCCCGCAACCAAGGTACATGCCCTTGACCGGAATCGAACCTGGGACCCCTGAGTCCGCAGGCCGACGCTCCATCCACTGAGCCAAACCGGTTTCGGCTTTTTTCCTCTTTTTAAAGAATACCTTTCAGCATTTCATATAATACTGGTTTGGTGGTGATGAACTCCTTTAGCTTTTTCTTATCTGTGAAGCTCTTTATCTGACCTTCAATTCTGAATGATAACTTAGTTGGGTAGAGTAGTCTTGGTTGTAGGTTCTTGCTATTCATCACTTTGAATATTTCTTACCATTCCCGTCTGGCCTGCATAGTTTCTGTTGAGAAATCAGCTGACAGTCCTATGGGTGCTCCCTTGTAGGTAACTAACTGTTTTTCTCTTGCTGCTTGTAAGATTCTCTCTTTGTCTTTTGCCCTTGGCATTTTAATTATGATGTGTCTTGGTGTGGTCCTCTTTGGATTCCTCTTGTTTGAGGTTCTGTGCGCTTCCTGAACTTATAAGTCTATTTCTTTCACCAGGTGGGGGAAGTTTTCTGTCATTATTTCTTCAAATAGGTTTTCAGTATCTTGCTCTCTCTCTTCTTCTAGCACCCCAAAAATTCGGATATTGGTACGCTTAAAGCCATCCCAGAGGCTCCTTACACTATCCTCACACTTTTGGATTCTTCTTTCTTTCTGCCTCTCTGATTGGGTGTTTTTTTCTTCCTCATATTCCAGATCTTTGGTTTGACTCTTCGTGTACGGTGGTCTACAGTTGAGTGTCTGTATATTCTTTATTTCAGACAGTGTATGCATAATTTCTGACTGGTCCTTTTCCATTTTTTTGGTATTCTCATTAAGGTCCTTGAAGGTCTCTTCAAGACTCTCAGCGGTTTTTAGAAGATTCTTGAGTAACCTTATAAATGTGGTTCTGAACACTGTGTCGTCCATTAGTTTGCTTTCCTCCATCTCTCCTACTCATGACATACTTCGGTGTCTCCGCATTTTGGCTGCCTCCCTGTGTTGATGGAGTGGCTTTGTGTGGTCAGTGACTTATAGGAGCTGGTAGCTCAGCTTCCCCAATTACTCTTGGTGGTCGCTCTTGGTACACCCCTTTGTGGGCTGAGTGGAAAGTCTTGGTGTAGTTAAAAGCCTTGATTGCTGTTGGTACACTGGGAGGAATTGACCTCCAGGCCAATTGGCTGTGAGGACCGGCTGTGTCTATAACGGAAGAATTGCTGTGCTGGAGACAAAGTAGGGCTTTGGTGCTCACTGAGTCTGCCTCTTGAATGTGGCCCTTATGAGAGTGGTTGAAATCTGGTGTCGTCCACACCGACCACTAGATACCCTAGTGTCTGGATCTCCAATGGGATGCAGGTCTGAGGCCTCCCAGCAGGAGCTACAGCAAGAGCTACAGTTTTCTCCTCTTTTCTTGGGCCGTTTTGGAGCAGTCTGACTGGAGCTGCAGTTAATTTGGTTGAGCTTCCACAGAACAGGCCATTTATATGTAAAAGCCGCTGTGTGGAGCCTGGGCAGGTTTGTAGAATGTGCGGGGCGGGGTCTCAGGGCGTCACTAGGCTGGGGCGTGGCCAACGGCCATGGCTGCCTTCAGCCGTCTCTGCCTTTGCGGATTTACAAGTCCCCGTGTCCCGCGCTCTAGTGCAGCAAACCCTGATTGCTGGGTGCATCTCTGCAGAAAAGTCACTCTCACTCTCCGACCGATGGCTGAGAGTCCAGCTTCTCCCCGTAGGCGTCTGGGTCCCCCACGTGTCCCCAGAAACTGGAGTTCAGAGTGAACGGGAGTTTGTCTCCCTTCAGTTTGAAGAAAAGCCACGCGCCCAGTCGTCCGCCGCCAGCCCGCTTCGCGCGTGCCTCCGTACCTCAGCTCTCCAGCATTTGCGCTCCCTTCTCTTCTTAGTTATAAATCTACCACTCAGCCAGCTTTCCCGTGGTTCTGGGTGGTAGACGTTTTGTTTTTTAGTTGTATTTTTGAAATTGTTGTGCGAGGCGGCAGTTTAGTTGTTTAACTTTGCCGCCATCTTGGTTCCTCCCCAATTCCTTAATCTTTTACATCTAGGTTAAGCACCCTTCATATTTGCTCCCAGGTGCTTTGTATGTCCTATATTTTATCACCTAAATGTGTATAATAATCACTTGTGCATGACTCTGTCTCCTGGGTTAGACTTTAACCACCATGAGATCCAGGATGATGTAAAGCAAAGCACAGTCTAGTGAAACTGAGTTCAGTAAGGAATAGGCCTGGCTTCCTGGATTTAAAGCCTAGCTCTTTCACTTACCCACTGAGTGACTTCAGACAAGTTCCTTAAATGCTTCAGTTTGTTCATTTGCAAAATAAGAAGGAAAAAGCATGTACTTTCTACTATTATTATGAAAGAGAACATAAGAAAAGCACCTACAAGAGCTCATGATATTCACTTAATTTATTCATTTTTACTGTTGTTGTTTTTGTTCATGAGTATGTTCTTATTTCTGGAGAATTGAAAAGGCTCAAAATTTTTCTGTAGAGCAGGATCAGTTCACATATCACCTCTTCAATGAAGCCTTCCCAGACAGCCCATTTGGAAGAATCTTCTTTAAAACCTATGGTCCTTATTTCCCCCTATTTAATGGAATTTCTTATCTACCGCATTATATCCATTGATTATATTCTATATGTCTTTTCCCCCTATTAAGCCAAAGATGGCAAACTCTATATTTGTCTCTCTGTTTATCTAACATAGAAAACAGTTATTGGATAAATTAATGGTGCAATAAATCAATCAATGATTTGAAAATCAAAGGTTGGGAAGGAAGATTGGGAATAAAATCAGAGCTGGAATTTGGATGTTAGACTAAATGTTTGGATGGAGTCTGAGTCAAGAGGATCACTACACAACAAAAGCAGCAAAAGTGGAAAATGGATGCTTCCTGCTGTGCGGTAATCAATCTGCCAAGCGTTGTCATATACAGGAAGCATTTCATGTTAGAAACCAAGAGCAACACTGGGGTAGCCTTTGTATTGGAAAACGCAGAGGGAAAGTGTTGATTTCCTGAAGTAGTTATTTTGTGCCCAGAAAGCAGAAAAACAATTGAGGGCTTTTCACATGGCCCATGGTATAAAGTCTGCAAAGGTCATGACCGATAAATGAAAATAAAGAAGATATTCTACTGAGATACCACTGGATCATAATATCTAGGACTGATAAATTCTGGTTAAGCATATTGAACTAGAAATGCGAAGAGGTAGGGGTGATGACCATATCTATCAATTTGTTAAAAAGATGACCATGTATTATTTGGAAAATCCAATTCCAGAGAAAACACAGAAATAGAAGTTTATAAGAAAAAAAATTTAATGAAGTAAACATGAATATTTCTAGGAGAGTTTTTTATGTGTGTCAAAAATAAAATATTCATCATGTTGGTATTTCTAAAAAGAGTAACTCTGATCAAATAAGTTTGGGCAAACATTCACATTACAGGTCTTCTCTTTTCTTTTTTGAGATTTATAATGCACATCACAATATAAATCTGGAAATGACAAAACTTATTTAAATTCACATGAACCCTGAGAGATAGTGGCTTTTCCATAATTGCCCTTGTCGATAAAAGAACTGAATCCAGCCCTGGCTTGTGGCTCAGTTGGCTGGGACATCATCCTATATATTGTGTACAAAAGGTCTGTGTGCTCAATTCCAAGTCAGGGCATATGCTCGGGTTGTGGGTTCAATCCTCGGGTATAGTGTGTGCGGGAGGCTATTGATGAATGTTTCTCTTTCACATCAATGTTTCTCCCTCTTCCTTTTTCTCCCTTCCTCTCTCTCTAAAATCAATGGAAACATATCATTGGATGAGAATTTTTAAAAAACTGAACCCACTCTAATTTTAAATTTTCAATAAAATTGTTGTGCCTTTTTAAATGACCTCAGGATAGCTAGGTGGAACAGGATTCTGGAAAAATGAAGATGAGGAAGCTGAGAGAGATACCCTCCAGTTATACTTTATTTTTTTAAATATATTTTATAGATTTCAGAGAGGAAGGGAGAGGAAGAGATAGAAACATCAATGATGAAAGAGAATCATTGAGCTGAGCCCACAACCCAGGCATGTGCCCTAGACCAGAATCTAACCTGGGACCCTTCGGTCCACAGGCCTACACTCTATCCACTGAGCCAAATCAGTTAGGGCATCCAGTATACTTTTCTACTAATGCTTACCATGTAAGAATTAATCTATTAATAACATTGAAGGCCCGAGTTTCATCACATAGGCCGGGAATGGCACTTGGATATATATCATGCTTTCCTGATCTCTATAATCCATGATCATTCTGGTTTCTATATCCATGTATTCAGAAGGAAATTCTAGTTTCCATGTCTTCACCTCTTTTACCTCCACAACCAAACTTTATTTCTGAAATATTCATCTGTTGTAAATATCCCCAGAGAACTCCTCCCAGAAAACTCAAATGCTTTCTCTCAGTCTTCATTTCCCCTGACCTTTCTGCAACATTATTGATGGCTCACCTCTTCTCCTTTTAGTTCAATCCTTCCTTATTTACTTTCTATTCCCAGGACAGATAGCTGAAATAAAGTGAAATTTGGCCTAAACTGAAGAACAACTATCAGGATCATTCTTTTGCTGAGCTTATAATTGCACTGCAAAGTCTTGCTTGCAACCCTTCCATTTGTTATGGATGAAAAACAGTGTCGGACTAAGACTCAGGAAATCTGGATTTGAAGGCTAAGTCTCGCTTCTAAGCAGTGACATGATCTTGGACCAAAAACAAAACAAAGCAAAACTAATAACAACAACCCCTTGACCCTCTGTTTCATCACCTGTTAACTGAAGGAGACATGCTAAATAATCTCTAAAGTTCTTTCTGTTTCAGAATACTCAAGAAATGATCCTATTCTCTACTTATGTAACTTTGATAAAATTATTTCACCATTCTGAGTTTCAGCTCAGAGCTTCATCTATGTAATGATATTATTTTAAGAAAAATAAAAAAATAAAACCTTGATATGGAGAGCATAGTGTTTAACTGCTCAGTTTATAAGGCCAGACTGCTGGAGTTCAAATTCCACATCCACCACTTAACCTTTCTATGCTTTAGTTTCCTCATTTGAAAAAAAATAAAGATATAGTAATAGCTGCTGCCTCATCAAGTGATGAAAATTAAGTGAGTTATTACATGAAAAGCTCTGAGAAGGGTGTTTGCTACATAATGAGTACTATGTCAATATTGCCATTATTTTTAATAGATCCTAAAATTGGTTGAAAATAAAGTATTTGAATATTGTTTTTCCTTTTTCTATCTAATTATATGGCCTTGGTCATTTTTTCACTGCTTTTGAAAGTTTGATTCATTGCCAAGAAAACAAAATATCTGTCACTGGTAATTTTAATTATGGATTCATATTCTAATCATAATATTTTAAAAATTAAACATTATCTCACTTTTGGTTACATTAACATAAAATATGTAAAAAATCTTTTGATTGGGAACATCATAATACATATAAAACCAGGTCTTTTATTGTACAGGTTTTTTTGTTTTAATTGAGATGAAGATTAATAGAGAATAAATTATTGTTCTAGGTCAATCAGATCTGGATGCAGATCTTAGGCACTTGGCTCACACGTCTATGGAACTTTCCTCACACTCATTGTGGCACTTCTGGGTCTATCTAGTAGAAAAATAAAGTCATGTGCCAAAGAGTCATGTGCCTTAGCAAAGGCACTAAGGCTCATGGTTTTATGTGCTCCCATTTGAAGAATGACTTTGCCTCTGAGTGGATATCTATGGGAATCAGTTGCCATCGACAGAACTAGCAGCTGGGCTGAGGAAATAAAGAAACAAAGTCTGAATGATAATGATCATGATCATGGAAGGGGAGACATTGGAATTCCACTAAGGAAGGTGAGGTAAGGACAAAGCCAATCAGGCTATTTGTGATTCTGCTGGGATCCTTCCAGAGAGAGAAGACTCCAGAACCACATTTACAAATGCTCCTGCTCAGTGACCTTAGGCAAGTCACTTGGTCTGTTTAAGGGTCACTTTCCTGGTGTACATAATTGTCAAATTAACCAATTGTCAGTCTGAAGAACAGGAATAGTTGCGAGGATTACGAGGAATGGTAATTAAGAAGTGTGAGTATATGGAAGAACTGACAAGAATGTGATATCTGAAGCTCTCCCACCTCTCCTCTTGGAGACTATTTCTTCCCAGATAGCATCCCTTTTTCTCTCTATTCCAGGTGCCTATACTGTTTCCCATCCTTTATAATCCCAGTCATAGGTTATACTTGTATATCCCAACCCACCATAATATTTTTGGGAATATGCCAAAGATTGGAAAACTGAGGTTTAGGTAAATGATAGACAAATTATTTGTCTATGTGAGAGTTATAAATCTTATCAATGATATCTGAGATTTATTAAGGTACTACTGGTGAACAATAATATTAAAAAGAGGATATAGGGGGATAAATGGTGATAGATGGAGACTTGAGGTGGTGAACACACAATATATTATACAGATGATGTATTATAGATTTGTACATCTGAAGCCTATGTAATTTTATTAAACAATGTCACCCCAATAAATTCAATAATAAATACATAAAGATATGAATTTGTTTATGATTATTTCTCCCTTCTTTTGTGCTCTGCCCCTGCCTAACTAGTTTTGCCCTCTGCTGTAATTCCTACCTGAGAAATTCAGAGATATAATGAGATATAGATTTTATCATATTTATCTTTTAATCCAAGATCACTGGATAATTCCTAAAAATTACAAAGACTGAGAAAGGCTTCCCAAAAAGGTTTGATATAAGTAGAAAATTAATTTTGCATATAAATGTACCCATACCATATCAAAACCTAGAAAGCCCTACTCTACCAAATATTTTGTTCTAGATTGAGAAATCAATACACACACACACACACACACACACACACACACACACACACACACTTATATAAATGTACCCTATCTTGATGCAAAACATCCAAACATAAAGATTCATTCCAGCTCTGTGTCTAGCTTTCTCTGTCACCTTGGGCAAATCATATCATCTTTCCTAGTATTAATTTCCTCATCTATAAAATTAAGAGATTGTACTACATTATTTCTGAAATAGCTAATATCTCCTTAAATAAAAAAATAACTTGCTTTCTGTTATTCAACCCAATATTATTTCCAAGTGAAAATTCAACAGCTGTTCTTTTCACCACTTCTAAACAAATAATCTTTGTTATATCTATTAAGTGAAAAGAGTACTATAGAAAATGCATACATTTGGGATTATGTATGATTTTTAATAATATAAAAGATTCTTATGTTTACTGAAATCCACACATGGTAGACACAAACTATATATATACAAATACCTTCATCTAAGAGATTTATCCTCTGCAGGTTTCGCAGGTCATAGGATTGATGATTGAACAAAGTGGACACTCTAGATCAGTTCTCCATATGGACATTTCAATTCTAGGCAATCAAGGCTTGAACTCTTAAGCTTCTATATTTATATCTATCTCTTCCAAAAGAGAAGCTCCAGGGAGTATAGCACTTGAGATTGTCATATTTGATTCTAAAAAGAACACACAATAATCATTCACTATGAAGAATGCACTTGAAAAATGATGTCTCCACTGTTGCCCTCATTTAACTCTTTCTTTACATATAATTTTACATATGTATTTTATAACCACCCTATGAGTATCCCATTACATTTGTTGCTATATGTATAACAATTCTATTTAAAGCCCAAGGAAGGGATCTCACTGACTCTTTCAACAATAAAACTATGGGTAGAATTTAATTGTCCTTTTTTGCTTCATAGAAAGCCACTAGTGATAAAGTGCAGGAGAAGATATACAGTTTCTCCCCTACCCCTTTCCTGGTCCCACTGTATATTTTTTCAAATGAGGAGAGTGAGAAATCTCTCCTTATCCTAATATATCCACCTTTTCATTGTAGGATCTCATCAGCATTAAAAACTGTACCTTTTGCTGTCCAAATTGTTTCCAGTATTTTAATTATCTCCATTGCAAACAATGTTCTATGTAAATTCAACAATACTTGGATAATTGTTTATACTTCTAAAGGGAATACCTAGAAATATGCAATTCATTTCACTGTATAAACTTTGATATGTTTGCTCATTAAAAAGTCATATTGCCTTATCATTTACATATTGTTACTATTGATGAAAAGAGAAAAACAATGTATGATTGCTTGTAATCTATTACAACAATGCAGAACATGAGTGTTATTAGATTGTGTGTTTATTGTGGGAATTAAGGATCAAACTCAGAAAAATATAGAAGTTGGAAAATCTGGTTCAATCATTACTTTTGCAAATAATAGATTAATTGCCATTCACCAAGTCATTCAGTCCCCCTAGAACAATGTTTCCTCATCAACAAAAGGAAGGAAATTTGAGAATTCTAAATACCTTTCAGTTTAGAGTGATGTCAGAGAAATGGCAGTGTGAAAGATCCCATTGGTCAACAATTTGAACAGCTATAATTCAACAAAAGATTCCCTTCTCAATGAACAACATGTCAGAGAGATCCTCACATTGAATCATCTAAAGGTGGGCAAGTGAGAGCAAAACTGGAGGTGAGAAAGGAGAAGAGCTCCTAGGGTGAGAAGGGAGAAGAGCTCCAAGGAGCCATGTATGCAACCCTGTAGCCCAGAGCTCATTGCAGGGCTCAGCTCAGAGGGGAGAGGAATCAGATTGTGGCTACCACTCCCTTCAGCTGGTAGGAGAAAAGAGACTTCGTGAGCATTCCTGCAGGAATGGGCAGCACAAGCTGTGGCGGAGCCCAGTGACCTGGGCAGGGACGAAGCACAGTGGTGTAACCATGGTTGTCAATCAAACAGAAACAAAGCCTCGTCAGAGCCTGGCTGCCTTTCTTTAACAGGGCACATTATCTTGTAAAGATGAGAACTGGTATTACAGAAATACTTTTTCCCTGAGTGAAGGGTATACTCTGTGATTAATCCCAGAATCAGGTGGAGGCACAAGGGGGACATTGTGGAGGCCCACTGGTCGCCATTGCTGGGAGGACAAAGCAACAAAGGATACAACTGGGATCTCACCACAGCTCATCCCACCTCCACACATGGAGACTGCACTGCAGGTGGCACCTGGCTAAGAGTGACAGCACTGGGAATTCCTGAATTTAGAGCCCCTTTGGCCACTGCATTCCCTGCCAAGTTGGTCCACTGGGACTGGGGCAACTGAATCACACGGGAGGCACCCACCTTCCCAGGGAACACAGGCCATTTTCCACCACCCAGTAGAGATCTGAAAAGCCAGAGAAGTGTGAGAGCTAAAAGAACTTGTGATTCAGCATCACCTATGGAAAAACAATAGAAAAACTTATTAATCTACTAGAGAAGTGCCACTCATACATAGATGCCTAGACAAAGAAGGACTCCATCAAATACCATGAATAACCAAGGTAACAAGGCAGCTCAGAAAGAAAATAAATGTACAGAAAATAAACTTAAAATAATGGGAATAGGTGATTCAAGATTTCAGTTCTGAAAATACTCAATGAGAAACAAGAAAACACAGATAGGCAGTTTAATGAATTCATAAAACAAATCAATGAACAAAATGAGTACTTTACCAAAGAGAAGAAAACTTTAAAAAATAACCAAATGGTAATTCTGGAGAGGAAAAACTCAATAAAAGAGATCAAGAAAAAACTAGTGAGCATAGAAAATAGAGCTGACCAGCTGGAGGAAAAAGTTAGTCATATCAGAGATACAAATCTAGAAATGACACAGAGGGAAAAATAGAGAGACTTGAGCATTAAAGAAAATGAAAGAACTTTATGAGAACTATCTGACTTCATCAGAAAGAATAATATTAGAATAATAGGCATGCCAGAAGAAGAAGAGAGGGAGAAGATAGCAAAGAGCCTACTCAAACATTGATGAGAACTTCCCAAACCTATGGAAAGAGCTAGATCCTCAAATCCAAAAAGCAAACAGAACACCTAATTACCTCAATCAAAAAGGCCTCCAAAGCACAAAAGTGTCAAAAATTAATAACAAATAAAGGCTGTCACAGAAAAGATTAAAGTAACCTATAAAGGGAAGCCTACTAGGTTATCATCAGACTTCTCAGACAAAACTCTACAAGCTAAAAGAAAGTGGAACCAAATATTCAAACTACTGAAAGAGATAAATTACCAGCCAAGAACAATATGTCCAGCAAAGTTATTCTTTAAATATGAAGGAGAAATAAAGACTTTTCCAGACATACAGAGGATGAGAGAATTTATCGCTGGAAGATTTCCATTGAAGGAAATACTCTGTTTTTGTTTATCAGTTTATGTTTTTCTCAAGGGGGTTATTCTAACTGAAACAAAAAACAAAAGAGGTTACAAAACTATGAGTAACATCACTAACAAACTTACAGCATAAACAGAAATAATTTGTGACAACAAAACCATAAAAGAGAATGGGGTAAAAGTCTGAATTTGTAAAGGAGGATGGAGATCAGACGCATTCAAAAGAAGAAGCACTACTGTATATATGAAACTTTATTTTTCATAAACCTAATAATAACCACACCCAAGAAAACACCCAAAGCTGAAGTACATAATTTTAAAAAAGAGGAAACAGAAGAGAAAAGTATAGAATACCAATAAACATAAACAACAGACAGAAACACAAAGGAAAATAACCAATGGAGAAACAGAGCTACCAGAAAACAAAAGATAGCATTGCTGTAGGAAATCCTCAAACATCAAAAATTACTCTAAGTGTAAATGGTCTGAATTCACCAATAAAGAGGCACAAAGTAGCAGATTGGATCAAAAATATAACCCAAACAAATCATATATTCAGGTGACACACCTAAATTCCAAAGACATAGACAGACTCAAGTGAAAGGGTGGAAAACGATTCTCCAAGCAAATGTATTCACAGAAAAGCAGGTGTAGCCATACTTATATCTGACAAAGTAGATTTCAAGATAACAAAGGTAACAAGAGACAAAGATGGACATTTTATAATAATAAAGGGAGCAATACATCAAGAAGACATAATACTTCTCAATATATATGTACTCAATCAGGGAGCACCAAAATATATAAAGAAACTACTAACAGAACTAAAACACAATCACAGTATGGGCTTCTCAATACTCTATTGACAGCTGTAGATATATCATCCAAACAGAAAAGCAATAAATAATGTCATCTTTAAATGACACATTAGACCAAATGAACATAATTGACATTTACAGACTTTCATCCAAGAAGATCAGATTATACACTCTCCTCCAATGCATGTAGAATATTCTCAAAGATAGACCATATGTTGGGTCACAAACTAACTTCAACAAAATTTAACTTAAATTTGTTTTAAATTTATTTATTCATCTGTTGATGGACACTTACAATGTTTCCATGTCTTGGCTATTGTAAATAATGCTGCAATTAATATGAGAAAATACAATTTATTACTGTGTAGAAACTACGTTTGGAGAAATAACACTTCCTTACGTAATTGAGCAATGAGGAAATTAAGGAAATTGATAGATAAATATCACTTAGGTTAATCTCTATCTTAGTGTGTATGGTAAAACTAGAATTAAGATTTATTTTAACCTGACAAACATGTCTAGATAATAAATTATATGGCATAATGGTCACTTAACCACTTCACATGCACTCACAAAGAACTAGATATTTGCTCTAACTTGACTGAGAATTTTTAGGCAAATGACCTCCACTCTTTAAATGAGTGTTAAAGCCCCTTACATTTCTAATCTTGGATTTTTAAATATTATATGTCAAATACAAATAACTTTATTACTCACTAGTTTTAGAAAAGTATAAATGGTAGAATAGTCTTGCTTTATTTAATTGAAAGGAAGCCAATGTGGTATATAAATCAGCTTGAGATTTTCTGCATGAACTTTAAGATTTCAAATTGCTCCTTGTTAGTGAGGTGTATGGATGGTGTAGAGCTTCTTCCAGTCAAATGTCTAAGTAGAATCTCCAGAGGAGCTTCTCCATGTTTCCCATGTCTATTCTTCATTTGCTTCCACCTCAGTATTCACCTGCAAATGCTGTGGGTCTAGATGGAAAGTGCTCAAAAATCTACATGCAAATCTCCTAGACTCTTAGCAGTCATTATATGGTCTGGATAAATGTTACATAAATCTTAAATCAATGCACAATTAAAGGTTTTTTAAATCAATTTTTCTACTCTAGTCTCAAATTTGTTTTAATTTGTTATAAAAGTGACCTTGGGACTTGGATACTAAAGTTTATTGAGCAGCTACTATAGGTCTTTCACCTTTATGACTACATATTAAACCTTTTGATTTTTATAATAACTCTATAATTACTTTTACTATCTTATTATTATCTATTTAACACATGAAAAAAATGGGGTTACAGGTATGTCCCAGGAGTCACTAAGTAATTTGCTCAAAACTGCAGATCTAGTAAACTATCGAGTCAAGATTCAAACCTAGTTTGATATTACCACCTTTAATTTAAATTACTAAACATAGTTTCTTTTAAAATATGTTTTTTAGTGACTTTTTGGATAGAGAGGAAAGGAGAAGGAGAGAAGATAAAAACCTGCATGCCCCCTACTAGGGATTGAGCTCCCTACTGGGATCGAATCCCTTGACTGGGAATTGAGCCAGCAATCTCTTGGTGCTTGGGAAGATGCTTAATCCACTGAACCACACTGGCCAGGCTACACATAGTCTCTTTAGTGTGAAGGTGCAACCATTTCGGTCTTCAGTTTCCTTATGCTGAAGATACTTCACACTTTGTAAAGTGATTTTGTGTTTATAAGGCATTCTTATTCTTTACCTTCTCAGGAACTGACACATGTCATCTGAGTTTATCAGAACAGATATTCAGATCTGCAGTATCGGGAAATAACTGGGTCTCAGCGGGAATGACAGACCCAAGGTCTGGAGAGCCAGGGCCATCCTTGGTCAACTAATTCATTTACTATTTCTAATTTATCATTATCATTATCATTATCATTATCCAGCCTTGGTGAGCACTATTTTCCCTAATACACAGCATATTTTTCCTGAATTAAGTAAAATGAGAATAAAAATAATTCCCAGGGGCCATTCTGAACAATTCATCTTAGCTTTTGGGGGCCTCTGGTTTGCTTAAGGAGATGACAGCCCTTTGATATAGAGAAATGCAATTCAGTATTGTAAAGAACTTTTAAGAATCCAGAAGAACAAATACTATCAATGGCAAATATGAGCTCCAAGCTTGGATAAATTCCACCATTTAGGCCCTAAATGAGAAGTTATGCTCATGAAATCAAGGAGTTGACACAACAGCAAATCAGGATTTACAACAGCATAAATAAGATGCAGGATGGTGTGCACTGAATATATTAAATGCATACTAACCCAAGCTAGGTCACGCAAAGTCATGCCATTGTAAATGTTTGTCAGAAATAGAATCAGTGGGCTTGAACCACTCTAGGCAGGGTCTCCTATATAACCATACAACTCATAATCCTGTCAGAGTGAATGGGCTCAGGTACCTGAATGAGGAAAATGCTGTTTCCTATGAGTATCTGAATATTCCAAGAAAGTAAGTTGACTTAGTGTGGATGGGAATGCCTAAGGCTAGCAATCAGGGAAACTTGGCTTCCAATTTCTGCTTAGGACTGTTTTATGATGACCTCTTATATAAGCCATTTGACCTCCCTTGGATTATTTGACCACCTGGAAAACATATACCTGCCCTGCTTACTTGGACAGTTTAATGTGAGGTCACGTAAGAAACCAGGTGTGAAAGAAATTAAAAAGCAAAAAAAATCCTGAACTATGCATGAATGAAATTAAGTGATCTAAGAAATAAAATGAATTGCCTCTAGATGGGCCAAGAGTATTCTATATGATAAAAGCCTAATATGCTAATTGTCTGGTCATCCGTTCAACCAATCAAAGCATAATACGCTAATGATATGCTAGGCCACTCAACCGCATGCTATGACGTGCACTGACCACCAGGGGGCAGATACTCTGACCAGTAGGTTAGCTTGCTGCTGGGGTCTGGACAATCGGGACTGAGCAAGATGGGTTGGACACGCCCTGGAGCCCTCCCGTGGTCCCTTCCTGGCTGGCCAACCTCCCACATCCCTCCCTGGCCCTGATCCTGCACCAATGGGATCCCTTGGCCTGGCCTGCGCCCTCTAGCAATCCAGGCTGAGGGACCCCTTCCTCCCTTCTCCCTCGAGTGCACAAATTTTGTGCACCAGCCTCTAGTAATATATGTCTGGGAAGAAACATTCATTGACAGTATAAATATTGTGCCAGGCAAGCATTGTGCTAAGCACTTCTCATAGTTGCCTGATAATATGTCATTATCATTATCCAGCCTTGGTGAGCACTGACTCTCCCCTAATCCTGGAAGGCAATTAGCAGGAGCCCTGAATTATGAAGCATGAATGCTCACATTTGCAGGCTCTCTAGCTGACATACCAGCTCTTGTCATTGAAGGTCACCCAGCTATTGAGCTTTCCAGAGAAAGAATGAGTCACCTTTGTCTTTCTACTCTCCCTCCTTTCCACACTGGGTTCCAACCGAACCCTTTTCCCTATCATTGGTCCCCTTTGCAATTTTCTGAGCATCTGGCAGTTTTCCACTCTGTCTAATCTACCAGGCTGTAAATACCTTACAGAAAAACACAAAATGCGTTTATAGAACTTCTGATGGCTCCTCATCTACACCATAAATATTAAATGCCTTTCGACATTTCTCAGAAAACACTCCATCTCCCAGATTCAATTGACAGCACAAATTTACTCCACACAAGACAGCACCAAATTCTCCACTTTGCAATTCTCAGTCAAGCTTGTGCATGCAGCTGCTTTGTACTAAAAAAAGTAGAATGTTATTAAGTCACATACCCTGAGTGGCCATGTCTTAAAATGATTATTTCTAAGCTGTAAGAAATTGTTCGGTGGAATCTGAGCATCATAAACAGCTAAAGTGCAGTATTTCAAGTACAGCATAAGGAATATAGTCAGTAATATTGTAATAACTATGTATGGTGCCAGGTGGGTACTAGATTTATCGGGGGAATCACTTTGTATGTTATATAAATGTCTAAGCACTATGTTATACATCTGAAATTAATATAATATTGAATGTCAACTGTAATTTTAAAATTTTTTAATTAAATTTAACCTTTTGCACTCGGATGTCGAGTGTGACTCAACACGGTTAGCATTAGAATAAAGGAATCGAGAAAAAAGCAAGCGAGTGCAAAGGGTTAAAAATGAATAATAAGCAGCAAAAGTGGTAGTGCCTAAAATTCATGTTGAAGACGTTCTCCAGCCGCAGCCACAGTAGAGGCAGGCAGCACAGACTGGGGATAAAATCACAGATTTGGAAATCAGACTGACTTCTGTTCTGCTACCTACATGATGTGTCACTTAGGAAGTACATTTACTAAACCCCAGTTTCCTCATAAAATTAAAATGGCAAGAAATACCAAAACTACCGAATAGAATTACATATGCACTAAAGTGAGATAGTGTATATACATCATTTATCCTAGTACGTGGCGTTTACTGGACACTCGACTAAAGATGCCAATAAAAAACTGTTCTGTCCATTATAAGATAGAAATAGTAAGGCTAAAATAGTTACAGAGCTCTCAGAAATATTGTCTTATTTTTGGTTGAGCTACCTGACTTGGAGCAAAATTTAGAAAGATTTCATCTCATTCCCAGCGTTCTTGATCTGTCTTCAATTTTTTCTTCTCCATTCCCTAGGTGCTAAGACCAAGCCAGGATTAACTGCTGTTCTCTGGGAATGGTGCTTTAGGCAGCTAGGACTGGTTGTGTAAGATAGGTATTTAGGTGCCACTGCTCCTACTGGAATGTAAGCTCACAAAGGCTGGCCCTATGTCTTTCCGTTCCTTATCCCCGTTCCCTACTGGTGTTCAACAGGGGAAGGCCATGGACTAATTGTTAGTGTCCGACTAGTGGCCAGCTTATACCTCTTGGGAACTTCTTTTTTCTTTCTGGAAGTGTTGCTATTTAGTTCACATAGAAGTGACTATTGAGGCCATTGGCATCATTCTATGTGCTTTGTTCACATGCTTTGACTCATTTAATCTTCACAGCTGTCTATTAGGTAGACTCTTCTGATGGTACAGACAAGAAAAATGAGGCTGAGAGGGGTTACTTAAAACTACCAAAGTTCATACAGTAAGTGACTGAGCCTGGATCCCAAACCAGCCTACTGACTATGAAAGCCCACTGACTACCCTGGCCAGTGTGGATCAGTAGTTGGAGCATTGGCCCAAGAACCTAAGGGTTGTTGATGGATTTTGTTACTATATTTCAAGTTTTTGTAGGTACCTTATCCCAGATCAGACCAGCTGACTCCCCTTGCAAGTTGGAGGGCTCCAGGCCTGTTTACCTTTATCATTACAACTCAGGTGGCTAGAGATTCAAAGGTCAAACCTGATCCTTTAATTCTTTGAGAATTAATTCTCAGCCTTAAAATGTATAGCCTCCATGTCACCTGCCCTGTGTGACACTTCCTGACATGTGACAGGGGTGTTCCCCACCTCACACACCCTCCCTGGCCAGAGGTTTCTAGTAGTGGAGACTCTATGCAAAAGATTGGTGCACTATTTATTTTTCTGTGACTTCGCTAAAAAAAAAAAAGCTTTTGAAGTTTGGGACATGGGCATGCCAGCTTAAAAATGTAACAAACAAATCTTGGTGGATAGGAGCATATACCCTTAGGGAGGGTCCATACCAGCTGTCTCCTATTATACATGCAGGGGCCCCCGCTTCCTACAAGAATCCCTTCCAGTTTTGATATTCTATGAGAACTATAGAGATGGGTCTGAGACTTAGGCACTTTGTCCTGCCACACGCCAAGTTTGTCTGAATGCTCAGATGAAAACACACAAAGCAAGTTTAGCCAGAACCCAGAAATTGGAGTCTGTGGGGAGCCAAAAAAAGTTTGAGGATGGTGGAGTCACTTACTTTGTATTAATAGAAGTTACAAGGACCTTTTCTGGAACCTGTACTTGGAAGTTAACCATGCCTCCCTAACAAAAATAAATCCTCTCCCCTCTGTCCTTCTTCCTCCCAAGGCCCCAGTCAGTGCACTGCATCGTCTATCCTAAAATGAGCCAAGGTAATTGATTCTCTTAACATTGGGACTGACTTTCTCAGATGGTTTCCTCCTAACCTTTTTGGCTATTTCTAATCCTATTAGCAAGCTCCCATCACAGCACATTAATGCGGTTGTATCTGATTTCATTTTTTTTTTTTTTTGCCAATACCCTACAAAATGCAGCAGCTTAGTAGTGACTTTTATGTCATGTGGTTTTAGCAAAATTGAATGCTAATGAGATGTGATTGGGTGGAAAATTATAGCAATAGGGTGCTTGCCATCTATAATTGCAGCACAGGCTTAGTTTAGAATGGAGGTACAGGGATTTCTTTTACTTAATAGTGATTTCCAAGGCACAGAAAGGTACTGTGTATTTACAATTATGCAGAAGATGATTAAGTGGCTTTCATAGGTGGACTGTCAAACAGCCTTGCAAATCACAGAGACAGTCAAGGAAAGCAGCAGGAAGATTACAGTTGCATTGTCTCATCTGAAACCTCATTTATTACACCGCCCAGCACCACCACCAGAAGAAGTAGAAAGGGGTGCAGGATCATAGCAATGATAGTGGTCTTCTCTGAAATAAACTTATTAAGTGAGACAGATTCTTTATTAACTAGTCAGGGGCCAAATGATTAAGCAGCTTTCCTTGCCATTGAATTCCAAGCAGAAATCAATGTACATTATACCACGGCAGCCGCTGAGACTGCAAAAGACCCAAGGACAGTGTAAAGACTGTGATTTACTGACATATTTCATCACTGTAATGGCCAAGAGATGGAGTGCAGTTTGTTCATGGAGGATAACTTATATCATGTTTATTTTTGTATGTGTTAGAAAAGCTGCTTGCATAGACTCCCCAATTGTAGTATTTCTGTTGCAAAAGCATGCGTCCACCTGGAAAGCAGGGTCTACATTCTGAGCATTTTTAAGAATGAGAAGCTGCTTTATGGAAACGTAATATATTTTCATTCAACTGTAGATGGTGATAACCAGTGAGTTTGGCATGGTTTATGACAAATACCATGACCGGGGTTGTTAAACACATTGCTGGGTATTCCTTGTGCCACCACACAGCACTAAAGGGGCAGAGAATGATGCTATTGCATAATTCAAACAACTCAATTGTTCTTGCAAGCAAGCTTTCTCTCACACCAATAGCATTTGCAAACTTATAAATTATCTTTCCAATCTAAAATTTAGAGAGATATAAAATTTGAAATAGGGAAAAAATTTAAACTACATTGTTCAGCAAATGAAGGATTTCCTTCTCCTTGATTATCGGTAAAAATAACATTATTTAATTACTTGTGAAATGTCTTCTGCTAAAAAGAACTTTAAGCCTTGTATAAACTGAGTTCCAGTTATCTGTTGCTATGTATCAAACTACCCCAAGTCTTAAGGGCACAAAATGACAACCATTTTATTCTACACGCAATTTTATGTGTCAGGATCGTGGGAATTAACGGTGAGATGGTTTGGTTTGTCTTTGTTCCATAATGACAGGGATCTCAACTGGGATAGTTTGAACATCCTAAATTGCTGAGGCTATATGTCTAGAGTCTCAAGTAGTTTGGGACTTCCTTGGATCTTCTCCATACCAGCTAGTAACGGAATGACCAAGGTGGTTTCTTCATTCACATCGCTGGCACTTCTGGAATGACTAAGAGATGAGGGTAGCTGGACATCTCCTCTCTCTTCATGGGTTCTCCCCAGGCAGCCTCCTCACAGCACATCAGTCTTTGGGTAGATAAACAGCTTACATGTCACCTAGCTGTCCATGAGGCCTGGGCTGAAATGGAAACTTCTTGAAAATGACCTGATTTCAGAATATGATTTCCATCACATTCCAGAGGTCAAACAACTCAGTAAGGCCAGCCTTCACGCAAAAAGAGACAAATTAGACAATACTTTAAATATATATATATATGCCCATAAGGTCTGGCATGTACCTTAAAATATCTGAAACATATTAAGTGTAAGAAAACTGGAAGAAGTGATGCCTCTGTCTAATGGAAAGTGTCTAAAAGCATCAATTTATTTTTATTAAGTTGATTATATGTAATGTACTGCCAAACATAGCTGCATCTGTGACTGCCAGGCTTTAACTCTAGACTAAATCCATGGAGAAATTCTGAGCTCTCAGGCTGAAAAATCAGACTGCTGGATTTTCTAGGTTCTTCCCTGCAGAGACACCCTCCTCGGGGACGTTGAAGAACTGATCTCAGGTATTCTCAAAAACTGTGGGGACCTCTCATTCCCCAGTTTCCTAACATCTAGGACCTATCATCTCCTGAAATAGCTTACTGGGAAAGATAGGAGAGGAGTAATTTTTATTTCTCAAAAAGGAAAACAATAATGAACTAAGCCAGGGTAGTGCTCAAGTCCAGTCTTAGAATTGAGAAATGGATCAGTGTATTCTGTAAGGCAAGCTGCTTTATGCCATTTACCTCTGATAGCTCTTTTTAGACATCTAATGTGCTAAGAGCAAAAAAAAAGGACTCTCATGGGTTCTTTACTATAGATTGGCAATATGAGTGCTCCTCAAAATAAGACCAAAAGTTCTCCTGAAAAGAAAAAAATAAACAAATGGGATTACATCAAACTAAAAAGTTTTTACACAGCAAAGGAAACCACCAACAGAATGAAAACACAACCCACTAAAAGGGAGAACATATTCACATGATACAGTTGATAAAGAGTTAATAGCTAAAATTTATAAAGAATTGCCCAGTGAGCATGGTTCAGTGGTTGAGTGTCACCTATGAACCAGGAGGTCACAGTTCGATTCCTGGTCAGAGCATATGCCCAGGTTGTGGGCTCCATCCCCAGTGTGTGGTGTGCAGGAGGCAGTCAATTGATCAATGATTCCCTCTCATCATTGATGATTCTATCTCTTTCTCCCTCTCCCTCACTTTCTGAAATCAATAAAAAATTAAAAATAAATAAAATGTATAAAGAACTTATAAAACTCAACAAAACAAATAACTCAATTAAAAAATGGGCAAAGAATCTAAATAGACACCTTTCCAAAGAGGACATACAAATGGCCAATAGACATATGAAAAGATGCTCAATGTCACTAATCATCAGAGAAATGCAAATTAAAACCACAATGAGATATCACCTCACAACTGTCAGAATGGCTATCATCAATAAATCAACAAATACCAAGTGTTGGAGAGGATGTGGACAAAAAGGAACCCTTGTGCACTGTTAGTGGAAATGCAGACTGGTGCAACCATTATGGAAAGCAATATGGAGTAATCTAAAAAATTAAAAATGGAACTACCTTATGACCCAGTGATTCCACTTCTGGGACGATATCCAAAAAATCCTGAAATACTAGTTTGAAAGAATATGTGCACCCTTATGTTTATTGCAGCATTATTTACAATAGTCAAGATTTGAAAGCAGCCCAAGTGCCTATAAGTAGATGAGTGGATAAAGAAGATGTGGTGCATTTACACAATGGAATATTAAGCAGCCATGAAAAAGGAAAAGCATGGATAAACCTGGAGATTATTATGCTAAGTGAAATAAAGCCAGTTAGAGAAAGACAAATATCACATGATTTTACTTATATGTGGAATCTAATGAATAAAATAAATACACAAAATAGAAACAGACTCATAGGTACAGAGAACAGACTGACAATTGTCAGAGGAGAGGGAGGTTGAAAAAGGTGAAGGGATTAAGCAAAGGAAAAAACAACAACTCATAGACACAGACAACAGTATGGTGATTATCAGAGGAGTGGAGGGAGGAAGGAGAGAATAAAGGGGAGATAAATTATGATGGAAGGCGATTTGACTTGGGGAGGTGAATACACAATACAATATACAGATAATGTATTATAGAATTGTATACCTGAAACCTATATAATTGTGTTAACCAACTAGAGGCCCAGTGCATGAATTTGTGCACCAGTGGGGTCCCTCAGCCTGGCCTGTGGGATCGGGCCGAAACCAGCTCTCTGACACCCCCCAAGGGGTCCCAGGTTGCAAGAGGGTGTAGGCCAAGCCAAGGGACCCCACTGGTGCATGACTGAGGCCAGAAACACAGAAATTTGGCCAGCCAGCGAGGGACCACTGGAGGGCTCCAGGGCATGTCCAGCCCCTCTCGCTAAGTCCTGATCAGCCGGACCCCAGCAGCAAGCTAACCTACCAGTCAGAGTCTCTTTCCCCTGGTGGTCAGTGCACGTCATAGCGAGTGGTTGAGCAGCCTTAGCATATCATTAGCATATTATGCTTTGATTGGTTGAATGGCTGACTGGTCGACTGGACACTTAGCATATTAGGCTTTTATTATATAGGATGTCACCCCAGTAAATTTAATATTTTCTTTTAAAAATTCAATTTGGCTGAAACCGGTTTGGCTCAATGGGTAGAGCGTCGGCCTGTGGACTGAAAGGTCCCAGGTTCGATTCCAGTCAAGGGCATGTACCTTGGTTGCGGGCACATCCCCAGTAGGGGGTGTGCGGGAGGCAGCTGATCGATGTTTCTCTCTTGTCGATGTTTCTAGCTCTCTATCCCTCTCTCTTCCTCTCTGTAAAAAATCAATAAAATATATTTTTTTAAAAATGAAAAAAAGTAAAAATTCAATTTGATTTCTAAGTGATTCATGTGGTCTACTAAGAGCATCCATATGACTGAAATAAAGCAAGTATGATATCATTCTATTAGAATCTTATTATATGCTTGCAATAATGTGGTTAAAAAAATGAATAAAAAGCAGCCCAATTGTACAACTACTCTTCTCCTTTTCTTCCTTCTCTTTTTAATCAGCTGCCATTAAAACCAGTAAATGCTCAGATAATTAACACTCTTTTTAATCAAAAATATTTTCCCTAAAAAGTAGAATTCTTAATAAATAAAACATGCTGCTTTTTATAGTTGTAGTTTCTCCTTTTTCTTAAATGATGTGGTAGAAACTGATAGTGTTTTCAATTATCTGAACTCCCCTTAGATAAATAAAAATTTTTATTTTTAGCTGAGCATATGGCTACCCAACTTCTTTTGCTTGTCTCTTCAAATGTAATCACCCCAGGAGGGAGTCAAGCCTGGGCACTTCTTATATTTCTGCCCCCATGGCTCTCCTTCAATGTGCCATGTTACCATGCAGTGTGCTTGTCCCATTAAAATGTGTTATACTCACTAATGTCTTATTTTATGTCTCTAATTGATTATTTTAAGCTGATGAATAGTAATAGACAATGAGATACTATAACATTACATTTTCCAGAAAAGAGCTGCAATTCAATGAGTTCCTTTTATCCTATATCCAAAGGTAACTAATGGTGCATCTTTCAGAAACCACTCAGGCCAAATGCATTTGGGAAAGAGTTCACACATGGCTAGTAGATTATTTTGAGACACCTAACTCAAATGTCACTAAGTGTTAGTCTTCACAGAGCTACAAAGAGCTCAGTTACTAGTAAGTTCCACAGATTGTGTAGATTCTCAATAATTTGGGGCCTTAATGTTTTCTTTGATGGCCAGTTTGTTCTGACTCATTGATTGGAGAAAATTAGGTGAGATATAAGAAACAGGAATCGTTATTCCCTTTAAATTGGGGTTGATGATCATGAATAATGACGTGAACTTTCTAGTAAAATGGCCCTGATCTTTTCCCTTCATCTGTTTGCCCATTAGCTACCTGTACTCTGTGGAAGAAAAAACTTAGTTCCTCCCTATTAACACATTCTGTCATTCAGTTTTAATTGCAGACAGAGACTTTTGTAAACTAATGTAACAGAACAAAGGATATCACGAGAAAATGAGTTTTATGAGAAAGGGAAGAATCCATTTTATTTTAGAACAACGAAAATGTATTACAAATGGGGGGATTCCAAACTCTTTGGTTTCATAAATATTCTATTTTCATGATAATGGACAGCTGTGCTCTTATAAGGATCAACTAACTTTGGTCAGAAATGGATTTGTTAAAGGTAGAGAACAGGGGAAACAGATTCTCTCTTTCTAAGTGGGCACGTTCAGTGTAGAATTACACTAAATTTTCTCATCAACCCTTAAACTGACATTCACAGCAATGGAGTTTATCATCATTCATTCCCTGCCACCAAGAGACTGGTATTAAAAGGATCTGTCCTTCATTGTTAAGCACTGCACAATTTTCCCCCTAAAGATCCTGCTGGTTCTATTGATATTAGTTTTCTTCTAGTGGAAAATTTCTTTTCCCTGTAATTTATTTTAAAATCACCCCAGCATGTACCCCAAAAGGCAACACCTATGGATGACAAGACAGAGAGGCTGCACAAAATTAGAGATGCTTTTTAATGAAGGTCCCAGGTGTGAATAAAAGCAGGGGCCTGGGAGCAATTGTGTGCCTCAGAGAAACATGGGATTATATATGGTCACTTAAAACGGAAGCTCAATGAGGTCTCACAGGAATTGCCAAAGCCATCAATTCCCTATGGGTGAAAGAGACAAGCCAAAGCATACCTTAAGGCAGCACTGACAGAGAGACAAAAGGCTGCTAGGGTTTCAGGTTGCCTCTTAAGAAAAGCAATGGAAACTGCAGCCTTTGGTAAGGTTTCCTATAGCTGTGCAACTTCTATTTTTCACTCAGGATGTTTCCCTGAACCAGGCAACTTGTTAAAGAAACAGAATTCCAGTAGCCTGCATCTTCTTACACCTATATTTGGGAGGATTAAATGTCCAAAAACCAGAGTGGTGGCCACTGAAAGGAGAATGAGAACATAAACAAGGGGAGTCCCCGGGGCTCATAAGGAAGAGGCAGTTGGGCTGAATAACAGTCCAAGAAGTTGTGTATTCACAAGGTCCTTGTGGTTTTCCTGCCTTCATAACTCCCTGATGTCACTGCGAGCATCATGTCAATTTTAATAAAAACAATTAGGACCATTAAGAAAATAAAAGCATCACAGAATTAATATTTTACATGATAATTGAAATATTATTATGCCCTTAAGCCCAAGTTCTCAGAGCATTGGTCTCATAAAAGAGTGAATGGGGTATTATATCTATCTATTATTTTTTAAATGTCTATTTTTCAAAGTGTTAAGAATGAAGCATAAATTTGGAAGAGAAAATTGCTTTCTTTAATGGCTTTAATTTCTGACTCTGCATATAAATAAAGATTTAACATTTAAGGGGGCCAAATATATAATGATTTAAAATTTTTAAAAGCTTTGTTGAGAGGAAGACATTGATTAGTACTGCAGTTTCTTCTTTGTACATAACCCAGAAATGGCAGGACTCTGAACACCATTTCAGATGAATATACCCCAAATACCAAAGAATAGTCACTGATTATGTAAGTGTGCTTTTTAGGAGGAGAAACACACAATTCTGGATTTATTGATCCCAGGAGAAGAGCAAAAAGCCATTATGAGAAGAGAATGAGAAAGCAATAGCAAAATAGAGGGAGGGAGGAAGAAAGAGAAAAAATGGTATGGAAAACATTGAAACTCAACCACAGAATTACTAGGTATCAGATGAACCAATATTGTGACTAGAATTATCATAAGACAAAAAAAAATGCCTCTACAGTAATTCTTGTGGCACTAGTTTTTTTTACTTGGCACTCTTTTAATTTACTGGTAGTTATATACTATGTTAAAACCATTCTGGAGGACAATTTACAATATCTAACAAAAAATCTTAAAACCCAACAAATTTAATTCATTTATAGGACTTTTTTACCTAAAGTAATATGCATTCCACATCCTACCTAATAATAGACAAATATGCAAATTGACCATACCTCTGACACCCACAAGCCACGCCCACAATCCAATCAGAGCAAGTATGCAAATTGACCCAACCAAGATGGCTACAGCCACAGAGAGCAAGGTTTCCTAGGTAACAGAGGAAGCCAAGCTTTCTGCCTGCCCTTGCCAGGCCTAAGCCTCCACTCAAGCTACAAAGTTTCAATTATAGAAGGTAAACAAATTCAAATAGAAATGGGGGCAGAATGGAGTTGAGAGAGCAGGCCAGGGTTGTCCCCGGCAACAGGGGAAGCAAAGATTTCCGCACACCCTGGCTGGGCCCAGGCCTCTGCTTAAGGCAACAAAGTTTCAATTATAACCCCAACACAAATGGCTGCCGGCCACGGAGGGAGCCCCAGGCTTGGCTCCGCTCCAGGCTACAAAGTTTCAATTGTAGAAGGAAAATAAATTCCAGATAACAGGGCCTCCGCTTGGGTTGCCAGGGGGCATGGCTGGCCTGCAAACCACCACAGGCCCCTTGCTCAGGCCGCCCCATGCCCCAAGGGAACCCCACCCTGATCAAGGATACCCTTCAGGGCAAACCAGCTGGCCCCCACCCCTGTACCAGGCCTCTATCCTATCTAATAAAAGAGTAATATGCAGATTGATCATCACTGCAACACACAATATAGCTGCCCCCATGTGGTCAAAGATCCTGCCCCCCATGTGGACACAAGATAGCCAGCAGGAGAGGGCAGTTGGGAGGCACCCGGCCTGCAAGGGAGGGCAGTTGAGAAGGACCAGGCCTACAAGAGAGGGCAGTTGAGAGGGACCAGGCCTGCAAGGTAGGGCAGTTGGAGGTGATCAACCCTGCAGGAGAGGGAAGTTAGGGGTGACCAGGCCGGCAGAGGAGGGAAATTGGGGGCAAACAGGCTGGCAGCGGAATGGTTAGGGGGTGATCAGGCTGGCAGGCAGAAGTGGTTAGGGGCAATCAGGAAGGCAGGCAGGCAAGCAATTGGGAGCCAGCAGTCCTGGATTGTGAGAGGGATGTCCGACTGCCTGTTTAGGCCCAGTGGGATCGGGCCTAAACGGGCAGTCGGACATCCCTCGAGGGGTCCCAGATTGGAGAGGGTGCAGGCTGGGCTGAGGGACAACCCCCCTCCATGCACGAATTTCGTGCACCGGGCCTTTAGTAAGCATATAAAATGAAAAAGTGGACATGATCTAAAGTTCTGATCATAGAAAATTGGTTAAGTGAACTATAACGTATCTACAGGATTGAATGAATACTCTTTAGCCATTTAATGTAAGTTATAGAAGACTAGAGGCCCAGTGCATGAAATTCATGCACAGGGGGGAAAGGGGGCTGTCCCTCAGCCCAGCCTGCACCCTCTCCAATCTGGAACCCCTTGAGGGATGTCCAACTGCCCGTTTAAACAGGCAGTTGGACATCCCTCTCACAATCCAAGACTGCTGGCTCCCAACTGCTCACCTGCCTGCCTACCAGCCTGATCACCCCCTAACCACTCACCTGCCAGGCTGATGGATGCCTAGCTGCTCCCCGGCCAGCCCAATTGCCCTTAACTGCCCTCCCCTGCTGGCCTGGTCACCCCTAACTGCCCTCCCTGCTAGCCTGATCGCCCACAACTGCCCTCCCCTGCAGACCTGGTTCCCCCCAACTGCCCTCCCCTGCAGGCCTGGTCCCCCCCAACTGCCCTCTCCTGCAGGCCATCTTGTGGCAGCCATCTTGTGTCCACATGGGGGCAGCCATCTTTGACCACATGGAGGCAGCCATCTTGTGTCTTGGAGTGGTGGTCAATCTGCATATTACTCTTTTATTAGATAGGATTATGTAATCATATGGGAATAGCCACAATAAACTGAATAAATGGTATAGCTATTCCTAGAGTGCCATAAAAAGCATACAGGGTCTTAAAATTGTAGAGTAATGCACTGGAAGGAAGAAATACAACTGTGCTAAAGGAAGCCTGAAATTATTGATTTGTGCTGCATTGATTTCTATCAGGTCACTTGCTCAAAAGGAGACTGGGGGAATAAAAATGTGTTCGATTTTGATTTGTTCATTTATTATTCAATTACTTATTTATCTCTTAATTCAGCCATTATTTCTTAAATGCCTACCACATGCTTAACACTGAGCTAGGTACTGAAGTATGACTTAAGAGAGATGAGACTAGACAAGCATGTTGAAAATACTTCAAAAAGAGCTTTTGCATGGGCGTGCCTTGTACAAGATTCTCTATTACCTTTTAGGCATGGGAAGTCACTGGTGAATTTTGAGCAGGCAAATGATAATGTAAGATTTTAACATTAGATCATTTTGGCAGCAGTGGGGAGGTGGACCACAGGAGGACAGTGCTGAAGTTGTAGTGTGGTGATTAGTCTTTTAGGGTAGTCCAATGAGAATCTGAATCAAGACAGTTGCCCCGAAAATGGAGACAAGGGGAATTAAAATTGAACATGAAGGCTGAGTTTGCAAAGAAGGAGCAGAAGAAATGGACATAATTTTGAATAAGTCCCAAGTTTGTGTTTGGGTAGAGAATAGTGATGTTTAGAAAAAATAAAAGGTTGGATAGCACCCTATGGCTCTTTATACATTTTCAGTGTGCTAAGACATATGAATATATTCATATGCCCTAATGACAAAACTTATATATATTTAATAAGCTGTCATAAGAGCCTTATCAATACTGATGAGCTGGTTCCAATCCTCTGCCATGAACACTTTTTGGTGTTCACTATACTGTCTATAGTTTCCTTTAATAAAGTAAGTGAGACATTTCAACTTTGAAAGATATTAAAGTTTGAAATTCTGATATCTTTCAAACTTCAAATGTCTCACCCAGTAAATTTAATTTTAAAAAAGCAACATCATAAATAATTCTGGACTTACACAAAATATAAAAATAGTTTGAAATTCTGGAATTTCTGAAGGAACTGTAAAAGTTTATAATAAAAATAAAAGTTTTGAAGCACTAACAATGTGCCTAGCTCTGGGCTAAGAATTTTTTTAATATATTTTTATTGATCTTTACAGAGAGGAAGGGAAAGGGATAGAGAGTTAGAAACATCGATGAGCGAGAAACACCAATCAGCTGCCTCCTACTGGGAATGTGCCCGCAACCAAGGTACATGCCCTTGACTGGAATTGAACCTGGGACCTTTCAGTCCACAGGCCAATGCTCTATCCACTGAGCCAAACCAGTTAGGGCATGGGCTAAGAATTTTATACATACTACTTAATTTTCTTATCTCAGCAAAACTAGTACATAGGTATCTTCACTGTAATAAAATGAAGCTCTGAGAGATTGCCACTTGCCCAAAATTATACAACTATCAAGTGGCATGGCCAGGATTCAAACCAAGGTTATCAATCTTTTTACTGAATGCTCTGAACCATGTCAATTACTTTTTGAAAATTCAGACTTCTTAGAAACATCTCTCTGAAAACATTGCAGATGAGCTTTGGAGATCTGAGTGGCAGTATGGTCCGCCAGAAAGATCATTGAACTGAGGGATTAGTCTAAACTCTTAGTTCAGGCCACAGACTTGATGTATGATCTTAACAAAGTTACTTAACAGCTCTAGGTTTCATTTTCTTCATTTGAAAAATAAGCAAATTGAATTAGAAGTCACTTCCAAGATGTTGTTTATATTTACAAGCCAGAGGAAAATCATTTGGGCAAAAAATGAAATAGGATCCCAAGTCAAATTTATAGAACATATTCCTTTATTAACTTTTGGTCGAGAATATGTTTGTATATTTTCAGAAAACAACTCTGAGACCATGTGGATTCCAGCAACAGTGAGGAATCGACAGGATTACTCCAGCCATGAAGACAGAAGAGAAGTAGTCCAGAGATGGAGGACGCTGATGTGGCCTTCCCATACTAGCAGTTAGCAGCTGTGCATCACTGCAGGTTGCCCAGGACCAAACCAGAGAGAGTCCGACCTGCATTACCACCATTTGTCCACCATCCAGAACTGTAATATCAGTGCTGACATGTACACATAAGGAACTGTTGGACATTGAAATTGGTCTCAAAAGAACTGTTGGCCCAGAAAGAAACTCACTACAGACTGATTCATTTGCCTGTCACCATAATCATTATTGCTTGTCTCATTTTCGGTTCTTATAAGTGTATTTCTAATAGCACATGATCTCACTCATCTAAAGGAAATAATGAACAACATAGATGGATGAACAAGAACAGACCCAGAAACAAGGAGGCATGGATCAGATGGTCGGGGCTCAGAGGGAGGATAGGGGAAGGTGGGGGTAAAGTGGAGAGATCAACCAAAGGACTTGTGTGCAAGCATATGAGCCTAACCAGCGGTTAAGGACAACAGGTGGGGTAGGGGGGCATGTGTGGGGAGGGGTGTGGAATGGGAATGTGGGGATGAGGACAAATATGTGATACCTTAATCAAGAAAGAAATTTAAAAAAAATTATTTCATTTATATGGAATAAGATTTCATAGCATTAAATAGCTCTATATACAAATGGAATTTGCTGATTTCAGACATGGAAATGGCATGCTTTTGGGGCACAGGAAGTAAATGTATCTTTGTGAATTGGTCAACTCACGTTACATACTTAGATGTGCCCTCAGGATCACTTGTTTGGTTTATTATTGTGTCATCTTAAAGTGAGAGTTTAGGTTAAAATAAAGCAGGAGCTCTGATAAATTGCTCCATGGTCAGAGCTAAACATGGTCTCACCCTTATCAAAACGATTTAAAGTGATCTGGTGTACTAGGTATGACCTGACTTCATTCACTATTTCTAGTTAATAATAATATAAAAAGCTAAAGAAAGGGACATTCACATATAAGTCTGTTTGCCTTTAACAATTTGAACTAGTTCCACCATCAGAAGGAAGAGGATTATTGGCTTACAACATGGTTTGGTATTTTAAAATCTCAATATTGAAACAATTATTCAAAGCCATCTACTACAATGTTTTCTAAATGATGGTTCACAGATAGATATTCATGCATGAGAAAGTTATTGTTGGTCCAAAGCAAAATTAGAAGAAGACATTTTACTAAATTTTAAATAAAGCTATATTTAGTCAATTAAGAGAATCTTTTTTCTAAGATTATGTACGTCAAACTTAATATGAAATTTTTTATTAAATGATAATTATAGATGAAATTAATCTTTGTTGTTTTGTTTCTATATATACTTACTTGGTAAAATATAACTTGTGCATTACATTTTTTTTGTTTTGTTTTTGTTGTTTGAATTCTATTTTTTTAAATTAAATTTATTGGGGTGACATTGGTCAACATGAACATATAGGTTTCATGTATGCATTTCTACGTTATAAGATCTGTATATTACACTGTGTGCCCACCACCCTGAGTCAAATCTTCTCCTGTCACCATATCATTACATTCTTTTTAAACTTTTAATACTTGGTGAAATTAATTTGGGGGAACTAATAGTCTAATCTAATCAACAGTCTCTTCCATTTAATGTTTAAAACCCTCTCTAGTCTTTTGTATAGTCACCTTACCTAACTCAAATTCCACTGGACATGAGGAAGTCAATACTAAAGAGCAACTCTACTCCATTTCTGGATGCCCCCAGGTGTTTGGTAGGTCTTTGCTATATAGTGCTAAAATGTGTTTAGAGCAGTTCCACTAAATATTAATAGTTTTATGATACATATTGTATAAATAATAAAATGAGAAATTAAGCTGAGGCTTAATCTTAATCCTATTTCCAACATACTACAGAGCTCACACTCATAACGAACAAAATATACTGCTTTCTGCTTCTTCCCTATTGAGAGCATAGAGACCAAGTATAGTCTGACTTCCATGTGATTATCTTTCATAAACTGAAAGGCAACATTTATGTTTCTCTGAGTTCTCCCTTAGCTAGGATGGATATGAACAATTATTTTAGTTGTTGCTAATGTGACATGGTTCTCTCATATCATTTTACTATGTCAGTCTCTTAATTGCTTACTCTTCATTGTCTGCAGTTTGCATGGGAGTCAATGTGAAGGTTGTAAAAATATATGGGCTTTGACAACAAGCTCCCTTGGGTTTGAGTCCTGGTTCTGAACCTGACTAGTTCTGTGACCTATTGCGAACTGTGTATTTATCAGAGTTGAGTATTAGTTTCCTCATCTGTAAAATGGGGGTAATACAACATAGCATTACTGTGGAGATTAAATAGTCAAACTTAAACCTAAATAGCCTTTGATAATTTAGTCAGCAGAACACTAAAACAAGGAACAAAAATATATGTGTCTTTATGTGTATCTGAACTATAATAAATTTTAAAAAGTAAAAATGAAAACTTGAGCCCTAGCCGGTTTGGCTCAGTGGATAGAGCGTCAGCCTGAGGACTGAAGTGTCCCAGGTTCAACTCTGGTCAAGGGCACATACCTTGGTTGCAGGCTCCTCCCTGGTCCAGGCCTTGGTCAGGGTGCATGTAGGAGACAACCAGTCGATGTATTTCTCTCGCATCCATGTTTCTCTCTGTCTTTCCCTCTCTCTTCCACTCTCTCTAAAATCAGTGGGAAAATATCCTCAGGTGAAGATTTAAATTTTTTTTTAAATGAACTTGATAAAATTTGTTAGTTTCCATAGGTCTCTAAGATATAAAATACTGAGAGAATATAAAGTTAAAATTTTCCTATTGTTTTGATTTACATTAGGACTCAATGATTAGTTACAATTAACTTTCTATGCTTGTCCCCCATTGATCACTTGATGCATATGCTTTTCTGGAATTGGATTGTTACCCAAGCATGGCAAATTAAACTTCCGATTTAACAATTAAAACCATCAGGCTGACGAATGAGACTGTGAGGCTGATTTACTCTGGGTCAGTTTCTCGCTCCCAGACATAAATGAGACTCTCTCTGTTTTCAAGAGTTGTCTGGCAGGTTGGCTCAGGTGGCACAAGCTGTGACTGATCTCACCGTACAATTATTACCAGGTATCTTCACTCAATGGTTGATGGCCCTTCATGCATTTAGGAATGAGTCACTCATATCACTCTGATATCATTCTCCCTTCCCAGCCATTATGATCTGGTTTATCACCCAGATAGTTTTCTATAAGAAGTCTTTAATTCCTCTCTCATTCTTCTCCAAGATAGATAGATAGATTGATTTTATACATTGGTCTTCATATTTTTTCCTTGGACTAATCACACAAAGTAAAACTTTCTATTAAAATATTTGTATAGTGCCCTAATCACATGAGAGCACTATGCACTTTCCTTTGTGTCGGATCAAATTTTTGCTTCAGCATATACTTGTGGTTATATACTAGCACTTTAGCTATATAACTTATACCTTGGGTATAACATAACTTAATCACTCTGAGTTTCAGTTTTTATCATTTGGGAAGTGAAAAATAGAACATGTATTTTACCAGGTTGCTTTGAAGATTAGGGGTAATTCTTACCCTTTGAGCCAGTGTAGAGGGACCTGAAGAATATTATACTGAATGAAATAAGCCAGTCAGAGAAAGACAAGTATCACATGGTCTCACTCATATGTGGAATCTAATGAACAAAATAAACTGATGAACAAAATAGATCCAGAGACATAGAAGCATGGAACAGACTGCAGAATCTCAGAGAGAAGGTAGGGGTGGGTGGGTGGGAAGAGATCAATCAAAGAACTTGTATGTAATATGCATAACCCATGGACACAGACAATAGGGTGGTGAAGGCCTCTGGTGGGGGAGGTGGGGGAGTACTGGCTGGAAGGTGTCAATGAGAAAAAAAGGAACATCTGTAATACTTTCAACAATAAATATTTTTAAAAGTTTAGGGGTGAGTCCACTGGCACATAACGGACACACAGTAAATGGTAGCTTCCATGGAAATAGGACTAATCTCTGTTATGGTCCAGGTCTTTTCCTTGACCAGTTAAAGCTTTTGGAATATTTAGGATATACAAAGTTAGATCATAGTCATTTGGGACATTTTATTAATATTATGAAATGTGACACCTCAAGCTCTTCGAGAAGTTCAATATTCATCCCCTGTTCTCATTGTATAGTTATAGGGGTCATTTTCAAGTCTAACTTTATTGGATTCATATATTGTTCATAATATCCATGGAAAACAGAAATAGTACCTGTAGGTAATTTCTATCTATTTCTGTTTTCTGGTAACCTGGCTGACATTTTTTAAAATTACAACTTGTTAAACTCATGAGAAAAAGAAACAGATAATAAGAAAAGATAGCTTAAAAATATTAAACCAGATTAATAGAAGAAACTTATTAAAAGAAAGTATTAAGCCTCATGACCTTAAAATATGTTCAGAAAATCTCCCTCCTATTCCTTATTATGTATGTCCTCAGCAGTCAACAGATAACAAAGTCCAATCATTAATATGCAGAATTGTAAACAAACATACATGCAAAATGATGCCATAATTCATTTCCAATATTTCACTGAATGCCTTTCATCCTCCAATTCCTTGTTCTTTTGCTCCAGAATCATACATCTCTATTTGTCAGAGGGTCTTAAGTACCTAATCATGAAAATAAACACATTGCCTCTTTTGATGGGTAGAGATCCTGCTATCATGGAGAGTGAGGAGGTTTGAGGAAAGAGAATGTTCTTCTGAGGTTATAAAACATCTTTTTTTTTTTTTTGTAATTGCAAGTGTTTTCAATTCCACAAAAGTACTCCATATGTATTTCCCAGAAATGTATGAAAGGGAAATTTCCAAGACTTTTTCTAGAGGGTAACTAAAGCTGCCAAAGAGACTCCTAAAGCTAAGAGATTAATATTATCATAATTGCTTGGTAAAAAATAAATTAAGAAAGTGTCAAAATAGGCTCTAGCTGACTTTACATCTTTTTAAAATGTAGCTAACTTGACATCTGCAGCCTGTCTGTGGGGTAAACTGCCTTCCTTTGCTCCCAGGGCTGCCGGAGTTAAGGACTTAATGTGTCAGCAATTCCTTTATCAGCGCTTACCTTCCAGAGATTACTGGCTTTTCAAAATGCAATCATGAATATTCACTGGAGGCTGAAATTGGGCAAATCGAGCCCCAATAGAGTCCTGGACTAATGTGTATGGTTAATGCTTTGAAATCAAGAGTTCCTAAATGCTGAATGGGAGAAACTATGGAAGTTAGCAAAAGTTAAACAGCACAACCCTAACCTACATCATTACGATAAAGCTTGAAGAATAAAGAGTGCTTGCAGGTTAGCAGGTTGATGGATCTGAATTAAGGTACTGCCTCCTCTATAAAGTTTAAAACTGCCCTTCAGCAAGTCACTTAATCTCCCCAAGCCTGCTTTCGCCTGTCTAAAAGGGAATGAGATTTCTTAGATTTATAAATTATTGGACTAGCAACTTAAACTTTCAGAAATCTGGTTTCTTAATCTGTAAAATGGGAATCGTGATTCTTGAGTCTTACTTATCACCTCAGAAATGTGGCAATAATGGTGTGTTTAATCCACTTTGAACAAAGGTTCTGACCCATTTGCTTACACCTGAGCTCAGGTAGTTTGCCTTAACAATACCCCAGGGGTTTCTTCACTTGGTTCCATACAGGCAAGAAGCAGGACTAACTCCACATCAAGAACTAAACCATTCACTGAATCATGAACATGATCAGGGAGATACCTAATAGAGCACAGTGGTGGCAGGTCATAAGTAAATTATTTATCCAGGGCTTTCGGTCAGTAAGTGTCTCTGCCTCATCCATAAAAATGTATATTTGTACACACAGGAACCCTTGAGAAAAGAGTTTATTCTCTGGGGAAATGTGGTCTATTTTATTGAAAAATTATTTTAGCATGGTGTGGTTCTTACTGTCGTCTAGTGATTACCTGGTACGGCCAGGAGTTGTGAAGCTGATGTAGCTACTCAAGTCCCAACCTAGATCATCTTTTCTCTCCACTTTGCTTTTGTGCTGCCTCTCTCCTCACATTCCAGGCCTGGCTGCTGATTTTTAATAGCAAGTCTGATTTACTTCTATTCAGCACCCAGTCTCTTAAACTGCAGCTGTTCAAAGTTCAGCCATCTAGGCTTGTGGGCTTTTCCTTGGCTACAACTAAATGAAGTTCCTATTAGCTATTACAGAAATTTATAAACTTAAGGACTGCAAATATTGCCTTGTGAGATATTTATGGGGACTCACTCTGCCTATTATGGGGAGATTGCTTTTATACACATTTCTGGTTTTAGAAAGGGGAAAGAAATATATTTCAGGTAAAAGCTCCCCAGAGGGATGGTCCCATTACTCAAATATCCTGTGCCCAAGGCAGCACAGGCTAAGATAAAAGCTCCCCATTTGGGATATAAGGCTTTCCCTGACTCTGGGTTATAAATGGGCTTTTTAAACAATGAAGCAGTGCACAAAATTGTTGGAAAATTTGCCCTGAAATGTAGGAGCTCTATTTCTTACCTCAGGAAGAACAGACTGGAGATGATGTTGCAGAGCCCTAGAGTTCGTAACTTCCTCCTCTTGGCTCCCTACACATACTCTCCATTTCTATTCTTCCCACCTCATATCATGTTTGCTGGCTGTTTCCCCCACCAGACTGAACTGCTTGGGGGCATGACGGTGTTCTACTTATCATTTATGTTTGGTGCTTAGCATGGTAAATGTTCACACACTAAATGTTCATCGATTGGACATAGCACTGATTCTAATACCCGCAGAAGGTATGGATGAGTACTGACCCGAATGCATATTTTTTTATTTTTAAAAATTCATTTGTTAATATATACTTGTGTCTTACACTGACGCCTCCTCTCTGAAATGCAGTACAGAATTATATATTCTACTTGAGATTTCACTGCATATGATTTTCAAACGTGCCACAGTGGTAAATGTACTCTGGAATGCAAACCCAGTAATTAAGTTGGGCTTGCTGCAAAGCTGGCAATGTCTTTGAAAACGTCTTTTGTAGAAAGTAGGCTTATCTTAGATTTTTCCCCTTCTGATTTCCATACATTCAGACAGATTTCATAAGTGGTAACTTTTTCTCCATTATGTGTGCTTTGTGTATTTTTCCTAAGACAGCTCATTACTAACCAACTAATGAGCTACTTTTTACATAACGTTTATATGGAAGCAGCACAAAGTATGTCTTATTAGGATTCGCTGCAGGATATATGTCCCTAAAAAAGTGATCTGATGTAATATAGAGGGAAATAGCCTTGATAGGGAATAACACCTAATAGGTATAATAAGTTTTCATAAAGAAGCTCTGGTTTGTGATGTGTAGAACTGATATCTACCCTTGGACCTGCACCATGGTGCCCTGGCCTGTCTCTCACAATATGGGTTTTCCGTGTACAAGAACAAGCACATGTGCCTTTGGAGTTGTAATTCACCATATGAATGAGAAGGCAGAGTCCTTAAATCGTTAACTGCTGCATTAGATCTGCAGATGTTACAGTCTAACGCACGCAGTGCATACTTGCATGGCACATGACAGTGGTGTCTGGAGGAAACTGCTCATCTACCAGGGAAGTACTACATAATTGATTAAAATAACCTTAGGGAGCCAGCACAGCATTCTGCTTTTGCCAATGGCTGAGCCAGAGATGGGGATGCATTCTGAAAACAGAAATCTGGTTCAACTTGAATTAATTATCAAATATTCATTTGAATACTTATTGTACCAATCACTGTCAAATCTTAGTGTGCATATAAATTAGTTGGCATCTTTTTCGCAATACAAATTTATACTTAACACCCAGAAATTCTGATTTGATATTAACACCCAGAAATTGATTTGGTGTGGCCTGGAAGTCTGTGATGGTTTTAGAGGTGGGAATCTTTGGGAGATGATTAGGTCATGACAATGGAGGCCTCTTGAAAGTGCCCTTATTAAATAAGTGCCCTTATTAAATAAACTGCAGAGAGCTCTCTCACCACTCCCACCGTGTGAGGACACAGCTGAGAGACAAGCCGGAGGTGTGTTCTCACCACACACCAACTGCTGTTGACTACCATGCCCAACTTTACTTTAGAATCAGTGTCATAGGTATTATAGCTATTAGGTGAAGACAGGCAAGTGAGCAGGCAGTTAACCAGTACAGAAGTGCTGGGAGATGGAAAGAAGACCTTTGGGAGGAGCACCTAACCCAGACTTAGAAATGTCAAAGAAGAATTCTAAGGAAAACTGGTCAAGTCACTAGGATGATGCAGTAGAATAAAGAAGAAATTGGGCCCTGGTCAGTGTTGCTCCATTCAGTGAGGATCGTGCCATGTACCAAAGAGTAGCTGATTCGATTTCCGGTTAGGGCACATACCCTGGTTGCAGGTTCAGCACGTATCAGAAGCTACCAATAGATGTTTCTCTCTCACATCTATGTTTCTCTCTCTCTCTCCCTCTCCCTTCCTCTCTAATTTTTTTTTTTAAAAAGAAAGCATTGGGACAGAGACTGGCATGAAGTTAGACCTAAAAACACCTCAAGGCAAAGCATGCTTGAGGATCCAGAGTGTCGGAAAGAGAAGTGATTGGTAAAGCCGGAGAAGTATTGTTCAAGCCATGCAGGCCATGTTGGTCTCATTAAGGAATTTGTACTTAATCATGAGAACAGCAAGGGACCATTCACTAGACTTGGGAAATTCTCGTGGTCAAAGTGTGAAAGATGGATTATGGTAGGGTGTGCAGGGTTGTATTTGCTAGGCACTTCCCTACTTTATCAATCATGTGGCATTATTATTTCTACTTCACAGATGAAGGAACTAAAATTTTAGAAAAGTCAAGTGCCTTTACAAAGACCACAAAGTTATTAGTAGATGCATTGGGATGAGGGGGTTGAAGAGAGTAAACTGAAAATGTGTCTGCTTTTGAAGTCAGTGCTCTATCCTCATAATGGTGTTGCTGCCTGTTCATTCTAGACTGTAATGGTAGCATAGGAAGTGCTTCCTTGATGATGAATTTGCAACCTAAGCTCTTAACAAAAGGAATAGTTTTAATTCTCAGAGAAAGTTGGCCTAGAAGTTTACACTTTACTAGTATAGCTCACCTCACTTACCAAGTGAATAGATCAGTATTTAAAGGGGATGAAAAGACCACTCCCCATTGCCTCCTAGGTTTCAGCTGGTCACTGGGTAAGGATAAGAAGGGGAAAATGAGGTAGTAATGAGGACAGCTTCAAGTAAACAGGGATATTTTTCTCCTTGTCAGATGTGTTTGCTCTTCCAGCCTGTGTTCCTCTTGCCTCTCCCGGATGAAAATAGCAAAAAGGCTGGAATAAATACATACACTGATCTGATAGGCAGCAAGGGAACATCTCACTTTCCATGCGTCCCCTGGTTCCACAAGCCAAAGATCAGATAGATCTAGGGGCGATTTCCATATATCACATTGCAATCGTGGCTAAGAATTATTTTCAAAAGTGTGGCTCATGGGGGTGTCATTGTTCAAATAAATAGTCCAAGACTGTCCTTCGTTCAAGACTCCAGTTACTCTCAGAAGCAGCCTTTGAATCAAAGTGCTAGTTTTGAATTTTTGCAATTGTCTTTGCACTTTCCCTGACACTGACCAAGGGCCTAAGTTAACAATGTTGGCAGCTCCTAGTGTTTGATCAGTTATTTACAGCATCTTAACCACTAAGTGTGCATTTCTTGGATATAATATGGATAAGATTTGTTTTGGCCATAATCTAAGTTACAAAGTACAATATACCTCATTAATGGTTGCTGAAATTTTGCCATGGATTTAAATTTTTGAATTTAAAAGAGCTTATTATGGGCCTAGCCGGTTTAGCTCAGTGGATAGAGCGTTGGCCTGTGGACCAAGGGGTCCCAGGTTCTATTCCAGCCAAGGGCACATACCTTAGTTGCAATCTCCTCTCCGGCCTGGGCCCAGGCACTGATCCAGAGCATGAAGGAGGCAACCAATTGATGTGTTTCTCTCACATCGACATTTCTGTCTTTCCCTCTCTCTTCTACTCTCCCTAAAAATCAATGGAAAAAATATCCAGGGATGAGGATTAACAAACAAAAAAAAACAATAAAATAAAAAAAGAGCTTATTATGAATGGAGTTGTTTTGTGTGTAAATGAGAAGAAATTTAGAGGATGTTTACATAATAATGGTATTCATATAATTAGCTTCTTTGGGGGCAGGAATCATTTTATTTGTTGTTCACACATAGGAGATAATTCAGTGGGTATTAGTTGAACAAATGAATGACTGATTGTTCATAGAAATGGTAATCTTTTCATATTTCTATACTACTTAATAAACTACTAAATTGGGTAATCTCATTTGAACATTTCAAATATCCAATACAGTAGACAGGATTTATTTCATTATCCCCATCAGGGAAAATACTGCATTTTATGATGAATAAAAGGGAATTTGAAAACAGTTATTTTTATAGCTACTTCACTGCACCAGACAAGATGTCCAGCCTTGCCTTGAAAACAAGGACTCGCTTTAAGAAAAATTGTAAAACATATACAGGACCCCTTGGACCTCTTAATCTTTCCATTCACACACCCTTACCTCCCTCAGGGGTCCCCCAGGAAGCCTAGGTGAAGCCCTCAGTGTCTTCTGGTTCCTCAGCCATCCTCTCCTTCAAACCTGTTCTCAGCATCTGAGAAATGCTGTCACACCAAATTATAGCTTAATAGCGACCCCTTTTGGGAGGTTTTGTTTTAACAGTATATTATACAATTTGGACTCTCCTGGCCCTTAAAGTGCAATTTATTTGTCAAAGGGCATAATAAAAGAAGCTCATAGAGCCTGCCAGCTGTGGTCAACATCCTCAGGACAGGTGCTGGCCCATAGTGTCCTCCTGCTTGTCTCTGTGACCTCCTCTTATAGTGCATCCATCCTGTGGTAACTGGATACTGCTATGCCACTCTGGACCTTACCATTTTTGTCTACTGTTGGGACAGTGTCCTCCAGCTCATCTATGTTCCTCAGCCAGGCTAATCCCACCATCAGTGGATGGCTATCAGATATGAACCAACACCCTTAACAGTGGCATTTCTGGCATCAACAACCAACAATTGGGTTTTAGGGAAAGTAAGGGATATTCTAGCGCTCCTGAAGTCACATTTGTTCCGACTCTGCTTAAGGCTCACTGCTGCAAACTACTTATCACAGTTGATTTTCTGAGTAAACTATGTTTAAGATGTTTAGATAAGCCTCTCTCAAGCTCTTGCTAAATTTTCCTTCTGTCCCTCCCTATACACCACCCCTATATCCAGCTCCCCACACCAAACACCATAGTATTTGCACCACATGCAGGTGGTGACACCTCCTGATATCTGACCTAACCTCAGGGTTTGGGCAGCCCAATTTGAACCTACCCCTCAAGGCCCCAATTTATCCAGGAAAGGTAAATCAGAAAATACCACGTCCTTTCAGTATTTTCTAACCCTTTGAACTCCTGACTCTCAGAAGTTAGACCTGTACTTAATCCCTTTTCCCTGAAAAATCTCTGCATCCAAACAGCAACTTGATGTGATTATTTTACCCCTCTGTCATATTTGCTCTATGCTGATTCAAGTATTGACAACGACAATAACAGGCAACTGAGTTTTGAGATGTCAGTGTATAAAATGTTAAAACGCAAAACAAAAGCTTAAAAAAGTACAATTTTCTATCACTAAGGAACAATTGAGGTGCAAAAGCAGTTTACAAAAACTGTATGTTTAGGGAAAGCTGATTGAACAATGAGTGTAGATAAAGAATTTAGAAAAAATATATACAATCACATTTAACACTAGGAGGAAATCGCTGTTGTTACTTGAACCGAGAGCTATGACCTAAAGACATGTGATTAGGACAGAATAATAATCCCTCCACTAGAACTATCTAGTGGATAGTTATGAATATGAGCAATGTCTGTTAGGGTCACATTTTGGAATATGACCTGTATCTTCCCCTTCAGGCCATATAGATTTGATTTTCCTCTGGTGGATTTGTTGTAAGCCAATGTAACATTTCCAAACAATTGTTAACTAAGCAGGAAGCCAGTCCTTATTGTAACAAAGTCAACACGTAGAGTACATACGTACTCTAAAAATAGCACACAGTGTTCAAAGACAAAAATGGGCCCCAGCTCAACGTGGTTTCAGGCCATTGTCAGTGTCTCCCTTTGCTCCACCCGTTTTTTGCCCTTTGCTGTGTTCTCTCCTACAGTCTGTTATCTGTTACCTTCAATGTATCCAAGAAACAGAATGCAGGCTAAAAAAATCTCATGTTAAAAAATCATGGTGGTACAATAGTCCCCCATTATTCACTGTATATGTTCTAAGAACCCCAAGGATTGTCTGAACCCACAAATAGTACCAAACCCTAGATATACTGCTTTTTCCTAAACATGCATACTTAGGCACAATGAGATCAACAACAATAATTGATAATAAAATAGGACAATTATAATAACTTACTCATGTTTTTTTTTTCTTCTGTTGGGTAGAAAATAAGATTATTTTATGTAAGCTCAATCCCTTGAGATTGGTGTGACAAATATTATGTCCATTTTATTAAGAAGATGACTAAGAGTCAAAAAGGTTAAGTGACTAAAAGATTATACAGATAATAAAGGGTGAAGCTAGAAAATAGTAGATTCAGAGCCCACCTTTCCAGCCTAGTGTTTTCTCCACGCTGCCATTTAACTCTTTATTTTAAGGACTACAAATTCCTAACAATAACCACATTTTAAAATATGCATCCCCAATAGCTAAATATTTATTTACTAGTTATAATCCTACCTAATAATAGAGTAATATGCAAATTGACCATATCTTCGCTACACCCACAAGCCACGCCCACCAACCACGCCCACCAACCATGCCCACCAGGAAACCGTTGCAGGGACGTGGGGGTGTGGCGGAGCCCAAGGCCGGGAAAGCCTCGGGCGGAGGCTTTCCCAGCCTTGGGCACCAGCGAGGAGCCTGCACGGATCGCAGGCAACGACCAGGGGGTCGGCTCCTACAATCCGTAGCTGGGACGCTGGGTGCAGCGGAGCCCAAGGCTGGGAAAGCCTGGGGCGGAGGCTTTCCCGGCCTTGGGCACCAGCGGGGAGCCTGCACGGATCGCAGGCAACCACGGGGGTCGGCTGGGGTGCAGCAGAGCCAAGGCCGCAGCCCGGGGCCAAGCCCCGATCCTGAAAGAAGGCAGAAGGCAGTGGCCCCAGCCAAGGCCTGAGTCCCCGGTGCCGGCAGAAAACTGGTGCAGGCAGCCAGGTGAATGAAGGTCTATTGCATGAATCTTCGTGCAAACGGGCTACTAGTCATATATAATATACATTTTAAAAGCAAAAAATTTTAGCTGAAACCGGTTTGGCTCAGTGGATAGAGCGTCGGCCTGCGGACTCAAGGGTCCCAGGTTCGATTCCGGTCAAGGGCATGTACCTTGGTTGCGGGCACATCCCCAGTGGGGGGTGTTCAAGAGGCAGCTGATCGATGTTTCTCTCCCATCGATGTTTCTAACTCTATCCCTCTCTCTTCCTCTCTGTAAAAAAAAATCAATAAAATATATTTTTTTTAAAAAGCAAAAAGTTTTAATGATGAAATAAATTAATAGAAATTATTTTTCATACCACACCCAGTGGACCTCAATCTATATACACCCTCTGAGGGATGTGCTAGATATTAATTTGCCATTTATATTTTGTATTAACTCTGATCTGGGACCTTTCATTTGAGCGTAAACTAGTTTTGGGCCCCAAAGATCAATGAGATATAAAGAACTTAGAGATAAATAAATTGATCCTATCTTCTCTATAGTTATCTAAGAAATATAGATTTTTTGTGTGTGTGTGTTCAGAGGTCTAGTGTCCAACACAATAATCGTCCTCTCCTTGGTTAATGTGTGCAAAAGGAAATACGTCACCACATCCCCATGCTCATGGCCTCCAGAAAGGTAACTCTATAAATGAAGAAGACTTCACAAGATGCTCTGGCTGTGCTAGGACAACCAATGTTTCTGCAATCACAAAGCACCTACTGTGAAAATGAATCACCCTTTCTTCTGAATTTCATATGTTTAGTTCTTATGTTTATCTTCAAAAACTCACTGGGAGGCATGCAAATAAGGTAGTACTTTTCATTTAGCAGACAAGAAAACTAAGTTTCAAAGTTAAATATTATTTGCCTGATATATTTTATATACTAGGCCAGTGGTCGGCAAACCGCGGCTCGCAAGCCACATGCGGCTCTTCGGCCCCTTGAGTGTGGCTCTTCCACAAAATACCACGGCCTGGGCGAGTCTATTTTGAAGAAGGGGTGTTAGAAGAAGTTTAAATTTAATAAATTTGGCTCTCAAAAGAAATTTCAATCGTTGTACTGTTGATATTTGGCTCTGTTGACTAATGAGTTTGCCGACTACTGTACTAGGCTATTAACAACATTTAATTGAATAAATGAATAAATGAATTTAAACGCAAGGGGCAGAATTATTTCTAAGATCTAAGTTTCCTAATGCTTGGTTGCTGGTGTTTTTACCTTAACACACAGTTTCCCCTAGCAGGTGGATGACAGGAGGGAAGGCAAGACTAAATTTGCAATAGGAGGACCTATATCAGGTCCTAAGCTATTTCCTCACTATCTGACTTAAACAGGTCTCTCAATCCTGAGCCTCAGATTCCCAAGATTCTATAAAGTGGTATATTTCATACCTGTTTAATCCATATCCAAAAGTTGCTCACAGAGTCAACTAAACAATCCAAATGGAATTGTCTAAGACTATTGTTATCATTTAAATTCCTCAGATAACTGAGAGGTAGAATTTTTTCCAAAATATCTAGATCAAGAAAGCCACAAGTATGGGACATATTTTTCAAAATCAAGTGCTTCATTTTCCAGTCACTAGATTTAATCATAATAAAACTATTTATTTAAGACATAATATTAACTGAGAACCACAGATATAAAGAACAAGAAGAAGTTCTAGCTGGTTTGGCTCAATATATAGAGTGTCGGCCTGCTGACTGAAAGATCCTGGGTTTGATTCCAGTCAAGAGCATGTACCTCAGTTGCAGGTTTGATTCCTGGCCCTGGAGGCAACCAATCGATGTGTCTCTCTCACATTGATGTTTATCTCTCTGTGTCTTCTTCCCTTCCTTCCACTCTCTCTAAAAATCAATGGAAAAATATCCTCCAGTGAGGATTAACAACAACAAAAAATCCTATATAATAAAAGGCTAATATGCAAATCGACCAAACAGCAGAACAACTGGTTGCTATGACATGCACTGTCCACCGGGGGCAGACGCTCAACACAGGAGCTGTCCCCTGGGGGTCAGTGCGATCCCACAAGGGGAGCATCGCTCAGCCAGAAGCCGGGTTCATGGCTGGCGAGCACAGCGGCGGTGGCAGGAGCCTCTCCCACCTCCGTGGCAGCGCTAAGAATGTCCGACTGCAGTTGGACATTCCCCAAGGGCTCCTGGACTGCGAGAGGGCACAGGCCAGGCTGAGGAACCCCACCAAATGCATGAATTTCACGCACCGGGCCTCAAGTAATAAAATAAAAACAAGAAGGCACTGGTGGTCCCTCCAAGTAATTTACAATCTAATGCTAAAGAAAGTGTATTCATTTACTGGGGCTGCCATGACAAAGGACCACAGTCTGGGTGTCTTTATCTAATAGTTTTGGAGGCTAAAAGTCTGAGATCAAGGTGTGTGTGTGTGTGTGTGTGTGTGTGTGTGTGTGTGTGTGTGTTTTCCTGAGGCCTTTTGCCTTGGCGGCCTTCTTACTTTGTCCTCAACATTATCTTTCCTCTGTGCATGTGCATCCTGGTATCTTTCTGTGTGTCCAAATTTCCTCTTATAAGAAGGATACCTGTCAGATTGGATTAGAATTCAACCTAAAGACCTAATTTTAGCTTTATCACCATTTAAAGGCCCTATCTCCAAATATAGTCACATTCTGAACTACTAGGCATTAAGACTTCAATATATTTATTTTAGGGGGACACAGGTCATCTCATAACAGAAAGATAACCTAAAATCATGTATAACAAGTAGGTAACAGAGAATTATTGTATAAATTCTGAGAAAGGACAATCACCAAGTACTGGGAAGTCTAGAAAACCTGAAAGAAATAAGATTTGTGGTGGGCTTTGAAGTAGAAAATAAGTGGAAGCTTCCCATAGGAAGAACAATGTCAGTATTTGATAGAAACAAGGAGATAAGTTATATGCTTGCATCACATAGTTTATCTGCCCCTACTGCACCTCAAAATAACCATGGCATTCACTACTATAAGTGATACTTCAGTTTGTAAAATATTTTTATTTATATTCTCTCATTTGATCATGGTGTTAGCCTCCTGATAAGCTTTGTTACATAACTCCAAAGCAAATTCTTGCCAGTATATGGATTTGCCCTCACGTTATAACTTTTACTTTTTAAAAAACTATTGTTGAGAGTATTGCATCATAGCTTTTAAAAGAGCACATGCTCTTTTATTTATTTATTTATTTATTTATTTATTTATTTATTTATTTTGGAAAATTTGTAGCAGAAGAGATCTGGATGTTAGCTATCAGGAAGAAAAAAACCAGGACAACCCAAAAAGTGTTGGAGTGGAGGACCAGATCAACAGTGTACAATTCAGATAAATCCTTTTTACTTGGTGGAAAACACAATGGAGAAATTATTATTGTATGTGTTAAGCTGTAATTAGGGATTTTTTCTTCATGTTTTTTATATATATTTGAATCTAGAGAATCCAAGTAATTCTATAAGAAGTCATTCCTGTCAGCTGCCAGCTGTTCTGGATAATGTTTAATCAACTGATTGAGTTGCATGCATATCTTAAGATACAAAGTCATTTTTTCTGATTTGAAGTTCCATATATTATCTATGTGCCATAAACTATATTTGTATTCTGAACCAGGAATGCACTTATAAATTCTTTCCTTAGCAACAGCTATGATTCTTCACAAACTCAACACTTAAAATACTTAACCAGCATAAAGAAGATGGGGCATGATCAGATAGCTGGAATAAAATGTGACTTAAGGCATTATTTAAAATGTCACGGTGTCAGAATGTCGCATGAGTCTGTAGGCAGCAAAAGCTGCAAAGATGAAATTATACAGAATAACTTCATCAAAGAGTTCATTTGAAAATTCTTGCCAATTTGGGAATACATGCTAAAATGCATTCCCAAATGTGTGCCTTTGAAAAACCAATTATACTTCTAGCAATATATCAAAAAATAAGTATATAATTAAAATAACCAGCAGCACAGGCAAATATTTATGTATAAGGAAGTTCATTAGAATGATATTTACAAAAGCCAAAGAGTGCATTTCCAACATATTAACTAACTGATGACACATTCACAGAATAAAATATTATTGAGTCACTATTAAAATCAGACCTGGATGTTCTTTGACTCTATATAGACCTGGAGCCTTGGTACTCAAAATGTGAGCTGTGGACCACCTGTGTCAGCATCAGCTGGAAACCTGGTGGAAATGAAGGGTCTTGGGTCCCATCCTAGAGCTACTAAATCAGAATCTGCATTTTAACCTGCTTCACAGGTTATTTCTATGCACATTAAAGATTGAGAAGTCATGCCCTAGAAGATACATGCTTGTCACATTCACTGTCACACACCCCTGCTTTGCAGATTATGGCACTAAGGCACAAAGGTATCTAGCAAGAGAAACTGAGGTGGGGCTATGTTCAATCACTATTTAACAATGATAATTTGACTGAAGTAAGGTAAGGCAATTTTTTGTTTTTGTTCTTGGTAGATTCCCTTCTAGGTGTCAGACAAGAACTTGCCTACTAATAGATAATAAAGTTCTGGGTAAAAGAGCACTTATCAACTACTCTGTCCTCCGATCTCAGGCTTTGACCTTCTATCTAATCCCACTTTAGAAGGTATTTGTGGCACCACAATGAAGTCATATACAAGTCCTCTAGCTATAGTGCAACACTGCAGACAAAAACAAAGAAAGATAGCTTTGAACCCTTGTCTGGTATAAAAGAAGATTTGGGGAGATAAGGCTGAGCTTAAAGTTGATGGATCTTGTAACTACACAGTATTCGGAAACACAAAGCCATTCATATAAAAGTTCATCTGGAGGCCACTTCAGCATCATACTAAAAGGTTTTGCAATACCTCACCTGAGACCTTATATGCATTTCCTTTCAAATGTTTAATAGAGTATCAATATCAAATATTGTCTCATAGAAAACCTCTGAGAAGCCTATGACTGACATTTCATTCAATGCAGCCACACAATTACTCATTCACTCATATCTGAGTCCCAACTTTGTGCCAGGTATTGTGGATCCAAATTAAATCAATGTTGGTCTACTGATACTGACCGAATCAGTTGCCACTTGAGAATGGGAGCTTGAAGAAGACAACTTTATGTTCTACCTCCTTTATTCACAATTCACATTTTTAACAGGGAGAAACAAACAAATCTACCTCCCCCTGCTCTGGACTTCTCCATAAAGACTGCAAAGATTTCCCTGTTCTGGTGTATTGTCACCTCACCATAGGCAGAGAATCAGAATGGTTTAGAAATGCTGTGTACATGGGGTAATAGAACTACAAGTTACAGAATAAGTGATTTTAAAAAAAATACAACTCCAGAAAATTTGAAAACGTTGAAACACTTTTAAACAAAGTAAAATCAAGTTCAGAGATCCAAAGTTAGCACTGTGCTTCCTTGCTTACCAGAGTTCCCTGGTAAATGGGGAAGCATCTCCAGCTGCAGGATTAAATAATAACAGCAGGCTCGGGAGATGCTCCAACAAGCTGAAAGGCAGCCAGCAAATACACTAAATGCACCAATTTGAAATTTCCTACTCTGCCTTCCCTGAATATAAGTTTAAACATTTACATATTTTAACATTCCCTTATCTGACTTAACTCGATAATTCTATCCTTCTCGTGCCTTCTGATTTGTAATCATTATAAGTCAATTTCTAATCATTATAGGGCAAAATCTGCATCAATACGTATATATTTATAAACAGGGTGGGGCAAAAGTAGCTTTATAGCTGTGAGTACATAAAACACAGTTTATTCTTGCATTATTATTAAAGTAGCTTTATAGCTGTGAGTATGTGAAACACAGAGTTCATTCTTGCATTATTATTTTTTAACTAGTGGCCTGGTACATGAAATTCGTACATGATGGGGGTGTCCCTGAGCCCGGCCTGCACCCTCTCCAATCTGGGATCCCTCGGGGGATGTCCGACTGCTGGTAGGCCCGATCCCACAGTCGGACATACCTCTCACTGGACTGCTGGCTCCTCACCGCTCACCTGCCTGCCTGCCTGATCGCCCCCAAATGCCCCCCCCAGCCAGCCTGCTCATCCCCAAATGACCCCTGCCAGCCTGATCACCCCCAACTGCCCCCCCTGCCGGCCTGCTCACCCCCAAATGTCCCCCACTGCCAGCCTGCTCACCCCTAACTGCCCACCCCTGCTGGCCTGATCACCTCCAACTGCCCTCCCCTCCTGGTCTGATTGCCCCTAACCACCTCTGACTTGGCCCCACTACCATTGCTTTGTCTGGAAGGTCTCCCAGTCTAATTAGCATATTAGCTTTTTATTAGTATAAATTATTGTATTGTTTTCCCTACTAACAACTCTAAACCTACTTTCCCCTCACCCTGTATATTCATTCCAAGGCAGCCCACAGCTGTTGTAGTTTTTCTTTCTTATTTTCATATAGCAGAAGAAAAGCTGCAAGCCGATGCAGTGTCTCTTTGCCATCTTATTTTCCAAGAGATGATGGAAGAGTCGAAAAGGGGAAGGCTATGTCTATGCATTTGGTGTAGATATCAGAAATACAATGAATGTTCCACAAAGATTTGCCAGAGGTTGGAAGTTCAGGAATAACATTCTCCACGTGTATTCTGAAGTCTGATATTCTTCGATGTCATCACCCCATTATTTTTTTCTACATTTACTTTTTAGATTGCATTTCCACATACCAATACTTTTACATAGAATCTTATTGTGAAGAGAATAGGCCTCTGAAATTAGTTACATCCTAATTCAGTGTGCCCATGAACTTCAAAGTCTCCTGAAAGAGGAAAAAAAAAGGCCCAAGGCTAAAATGTCCAGATATTAAAAATCTACATAAATAATAATAAGCACTTCAATTTAATGAAAGCTTATGATACACAGGACACAATATGCTAATGTACGTGAAATGCTGAGCATGGTGGCTGTCACATTGTCACATACTGAGGACCCGATAAATGGTAGTTACTTGGTGCCAAACACTGTGTTTATTACCTCATGTCTATTAGTTTTCCTTTTCTTAATTTATGTCTTCAAAGGAGAAGTTATATTTCCCCATTTTACATATAAGAAATTGAGACTAAGAGTTGCACTGGTAAATGGGAAATCCAGAATTATGGCTCATGTATGTCTAGAATTAAAATCTATTTTATACAGTGTACTCTTATTGTCCAAACAAATAAATTAATAAACAAAATAAGAACCCTTTTATAATCATATCTTAGGCCATGATTCTTAAGATATGATTCCATGGCTGCATTACCTACCTTTGACTGAATAATATATCTTTCTATTTGTATGGGTGTTTGCACGTTAGACCAAGGAGCAGTAACACTTATCCTTAAGTGCCAATGGCTAGGAATGAATCAATAAAGTTCTTAATGGTACCTAGAAGAGAAATATCCATTGTTTTAGAGAAACTGCTGATGAACTTGTTACTTATTACCATGGTGGTCTGGCCACCATGGATTGAAGGGTGAAATATCAACACAATGGAAAGTTAAGTAGTTTCTTAACATGTTAAAGTCCATGTCGGATAGTTAATTATGAGCATAAATTCTGAAGCCAAACAGCCTGGGTTTGATGATGGCTCTGACATTACTAAATCTGAGACTTGATGCAATTACTAACCCTTTTCTGCCTCAACTTCTTTATTTTTAAAAAATAAAAACAATGCTACCCACCTGATTGGGTTATTAAGATAACTAAATTAATAAACTAAATGATTTCTAGGAAACAGTGTCAATAAACCTTTGACATCATAATCAATAAATCATTTTTTCTGCTCTGTGACTGTTCAGATCTAATCTATTCTCAAGTCCCTGTGGACAAACAGAGATAACTTACTAGACTCAAAATGAAATATACCAGCAATAATATGGAGAAAGTTTTATTTGAAAGAGTTTGACTAAGGGAGAAAGTTCCATTTTAACCATAAAGATGGATTAATAGGTGCTTGGTGTGAAATTGAGGCCTTCCATAATTCCAACCCAGTCTATAGGGACTATGTGTTGGCTGCCACAAGATTGATTCAGAAAATAAGCAAAACTACTCTTATAATAGACAAAAACTATGACATTCCAGTGGGTAAAGAGCTTTAGATACTTCATGAAGAGAGAGGACTCAGAAAGGTACAAGAATGTTGGGAAAAGGGTGGTAGAAAAAGACCTTCTTGGGAGCAGCATCAAAAAAAGTTTTAGAGAACAAAATTGCTAAACAGGGTTTTTTTAAGCTCCCCAACAAAATCTAAAGTAATTTCTACATTGCTTCTAATGCTTTTGTTTGAAGATATTCCTTTGGAAATACAAAGAAGTGTTTATTCCTGGGTTTGAGTAGATGTCAGGGAAACAAAAAAATAGAGAGACAGGAAGCAGAATAAAGGAGGTCATGAGATTAGAGGTGCCAGATATTAGTAAAAATTGTAAAGAAAGCTTCAGCTATTCAAGGGCATGGAATTTGTTGGCATCAATCAATGGCACTAACTGCAGCCTTAATTACAATAGACATAATATTTTATAGCTGATTAATTATCAATAAATTATTTTATTATTGAATTATTTTAACATCAGGACTATACTCAGCAGGATAGTGTTCTTTTTAAAACCCTTAGCGAAGATATGATATAATATAGGATCAAGATTATAGACTGAGAATATTCTACAGAGGAGGAAAATAGGGGCAGCAATGCTGGCAAAGATTGATGGGGCTCATGATGGTAATGAGGCAAGTTAAAAAGCTGAGTGTAAATTAACACTCATCTCAACTACTAATGCACATTTAAAAATTTCATAAACATGTTCACATCCATCATCTCATTTAATCTTTAAGCTAAGTCTATTATTGAGACAAGGCAGGGAATATTCTCCCCGGTCCTCTGCAGCAGATCCAACAACCTTTAATAAATGACACCTTTAACAGAAGAAACAACTGAGATGAAAACTCATATTGTCTGACCACTGATCTGGAGTCCATGTGTTCTTTCATTCAACAAGTTTGTATTGAGGACCAACTGTCTTGTTCTGCACTGGGTGCTGTAAATGAGTGATCTCTTGGCTACAAATCATTCCTTCTTGGGAATAATGGCTAGCAGGACCAAAAGTTCACCAATATCTATCTGGGATAGGAGGTGAATGAGATGTGTGTCTAGGGGTTCTTCTTACTCTTTGTGTCTCTAAAGCAAATATATTCTGGCAATAGAGGTAGCTTTATGCCACCCCAGACTTAAATCCTAAAGAACATGCCAGAAGATGCTTGGGTATTTGTGGCCAGATGTATGCTTTAGATATGTCATTACCCTAGTTCTGCCTCAGGGACAACTTGATTTCTAGCTATTTAATAATACCACTTAATTTCAAAGTATTGCTTTCAACTGGTTTAATCAAATACAATTTATATGTTCCCTAGGCTACATGGGACATTAGGAACTAATTTCCACAGCACTTTCAACAACTCCAACATAAGTAAATCCATACCTCTCGTCTTCACTTCTATCTGTAAAATTGGAAGGGTTGATGGAACAGTGAATAGGTTTTTGAACAGAAGTACCTAACACAAGGTAAGTGCTTAATAAATTTATTTTGTTGCTATTATTACTATCTATTATACAGATGAGGAGGTTAATTATTTAACCAAGATCACACAGACCGTAAGGGGTAGAGGCTGGCTCTGATTTCAGAGCCAGTAACTTTAACCATTCATCTGTCCTGAAGCAGAAATGTAATTATGTCTGGCAATGAGACTGAAGCAAAGGGTCAATGAAAATGTATTCAGAACGTTGAACATCAGAAAGGGGGGAAAAACCTGTAGAAAGCTTTATAATGATTTAACTTGATGAAAGCAATGACTATACTCAGTGAAAAGAAATACAAGCTAACAAGCCTCAGGGCATAAAAGTAAGAAAGGGATTATTATCTTAATGGCTCATTTGCTTCTAAACATTAAACCAGTGAAGGGTGGAGAGAATATTGGGGGCTAATGCACATCAGAAACCTTCTGTGCCTCTCAGAAATCAGAGAACATTGAAAGGCAATATGGACAAATATGATAAGCTGATGCAGAAAAGGGAAAGAAATTTAAAATAGACATTTTCACACAAAAGCTATAAGGAAACTCCTAAATATACAAGAAATGAAAATGGTTTTGCAAATTAGTGTTCAGAAAAAATATGAAATGATAACATAAAGAAAACCTGCGAAGAAGAAGAAGAAGAAGAAGAAGAAGGAGGAGGAGGAGGAGGAGGAGGAGGAGGAGGAGGAGGAGGAGGAGGAGGAGGAGGAGAAGGAGGAGGAGGAGGAGAAGGAGAAGGAGGAGGAGGAGGAGGAGGAGAAGGAGAAGGAGAAGGAGAAGGAGAAGGAGAAGGAGAAGGAGAAGGAGAAGGAGAAGGAGAAGGAGAAGGAGAAGGAGAAGGAGAAGGAGAAGGAGAAGGAGAAGGAGAAGGAGAAGGAGAAAGACATCCAAAAAATTAAAAAGCAATGGAATGGGAGAAAATATTTTCAAATTACATATCTAATAAAGGGTTGATATACAAAATTCACAAGGAACTCCTACAAACTCAATAGTATCAACAAATTAACCAAAATAAAATATGGACAAAGGATCTAAATAGACTCCCCCCAAAAAAAGAATACATACAAATTGTCAACAAGTACATAAAAAGGTACTGAATATTACTAATCACTAGGGAAATGCAAATCAAAACCACAAAGAATTATTACCTCACATCTGTTAGGATGACTATTATAAAAAAGACAAGGGATTATAAATGCTGGTAAGACATAGAGAAAAGGGTTCCCTTGTGCACTCTTGGTGGGAATGTAAACTGGGATAGCCACTGTGGAAAACAGTATGGAGGTTCCTCAAGAAATTAAAAATAGAACTACAATATGATCCAGCAATCCCACTTCTGGGTAAATATCCAAAGGAAGCAAAATCATTATGTTGAAAATATACCTTTACTTTCTTGTTTATTGCTGCATTATTCACAGGAGTCAAGATACTGAATCAACATAAGTGGTGTCAATAGCTGAACGGATAAAGAAAAGATTACACACACACACACACACACACACACACACACACACACACACACACACACACTGGAATACTAAGTCATAAAAAGGAATTCCTGCCATTTGTGATGTGCTAGATGAACCTGAGGGGCATGAGGCCAAGCGAAATAAGCCAGGCAGAGCAAGATGAGTACTGCATGGTATCACATATGTGGAATCTTTAAAGAAAGTCAAACTCATAGAAACAAAGAGTATAAAAGTGATTGCCAAGGGCTGGGGTGGGGGATAAGGAAAGACTTGTAAAATGGTCCAAACTTTAAGTTATAAGATGATTAAGGTCTGAGGATTTAATAACATGGTGACTGTAGCTGATAATACTATATTATAAATTTGAAATTTGTTGAGAGTAGAATATAAAAGTTCTCACCAAGAAAAACACACACAAAAAAAAAACACCAAAGGTAAATATGTGAGCTGTTAATTAAGTCAATGATAGGAATCTATTCATATGTATACATAAATCAAATCATCATGTTATACACTTCAAATGTCTTACAATATTATTTGTTAACTTTACCTCAACAAAGCTGAAGACAAGAAAAATAATAGACTTTCCTAATGACTCCTGTAATGTTTAGAAATATATGAGGTTTCAGTATTCCTTAGCAATAACTATGTTTAATATACTTTTTCAAGTAATGTGCTTATTCGGTCAAAAAACAGATCTATCAAAATATACCCATTACCTATTATGTTCCACTTATAGGTATCAATATAATTTTCAGTTGTCTATATTATAATTCAATACTGAATAGCTTTAAAGCAACAATAATTTATTATTTCTCACAATTCTGTGGGTTGATTGGACAATTCTGCTGCTTTGCCTGAGCTCACTTATGTGTTGCATTCAGCTGGTGGTAGGGAAGGTGGAGTGGGGAGTGGTCAGCTTGGGGAGGGATTGGGCAGCTAAAATGGCTGCATTTCTATTCCCATGGGGCCTTTAATCCTTGATTTTTTCCCCACCAGTGCAACTTCAAGGCCATCTTTCAAGAGGTCAAAATTATAAGCTGCACTTCTAGGTTCCCATTCTGCATGTGAGAAGCTTGGAAGTCACCACTCCATCCTAACAATAAATAAAAAGCTGAACAATCTGGAAAGTCCACAACTCTTCTAGGATCCTTAAGAGAGGTGAGGACACAGCACAAGCAGCTGCCTTTGAGATTGGAGAGACAGATAGGCAAATAGAGAGAACACCAATTTACCAAAGCAGTGACTCATGAGCAGACACTGCCATGGCAACCAATACTATAGTAACTGATGATTATTGGCTGCTCAGTGCAGTCAAGTCTGAGAGTTAAAAACTCCAGGGGGGAATTAGTCATATGGGAACTCGCACAGTTTTGTGAGATCTATATCCAGAAACTAGACCAGGTTTCCACAGCAAATATCAAAGACTACTTCCTTCATGCTCTGGCAAAGGGAAGGGGAAAGGAACCACTTTGAAAGACACCCGAGTGCTCTGTTCTTCTTACCCCAGTTTTCCCCCAGCAGAAACTAGTTAGGCATAGCCTCATCTCTGGAGGACCAAAGCCGGATGACCTGGAAAAGGGGAATACAGTACTTAGACAGAAATATATAGAATTGAATGCATATATTAGAAAAGGAGAAACTTGTAAAATCAATAATCTAAGTTTCCACCTCAGGAATGAGAGAAAAACAGCAAATTTAACCCAAAATAAGTAGAAGTAAAAACATAATATGAATTAGAACAAAAATAAATAAATATGAAACTGCAAATTAATAGAGAAAATCAATGAAACCAAAAGATGATTCTTTGAAAAGATCAAAAAAATCAATAAGCCTCTACTCAGGCTAACTGAAACAAGAGAAAGAACACAAATTACTAATATCAGAAATGAGAGCAGGGTAATCAAGACAGATACCATGCAAATTAAGAGGATAATAAAATAATAGTATGAATAATTCTATGGACACAAATTTGATAATCCAGATTAAATGGGCAAATGCCATTTGAAATCTACCATAGGACTGAGGGGGTAGAGGTGGCAGAAGTGGAAGCTGGCCTGAGAGACCCAATTGTACTTTGCCCATTTACCCCATTGTGGGAGGTCTAATCTTATGTGGGGGTTCTATGATGCTTAGAAAAAAATGTAGGGTCAAAGACTAACCAGGGGGAAAAAAAAATCCCATACCTGAATAAATGCTTCTTCTAAATGCTCAACATGCAATAAAATCGCTCTTGCTACTTTGAAAGAGGACTTGTGAATTGATTAGGAGTAATATTGAAGGAACTTCTTTTGATTTAGATCTAATCCTAAAATGTACTTTTGTTCACAACACTATGTACATCTTCTCAGCTAAACAGCCCAATCTGTAGAGTCACAATCCTATTAGCTACTTAACAAGATCTGCATCGATGTGTGTTGCCTAATCCATATTAGCTCCACACCTCATAAACTGCACACTATTGTAATAGGAAAACTGTCACCAAGGCACAACTTTAACTTGTTTGTTGTCGTATGTTGGTTTTTTTTTCAAAATGTGCAGAAACACATTTCAAGTTTCCTGGGGATTTTGCCCACAAATGATCTATAGTTCTAATTTCTACCATTAAGTTGAAGAATGGTTAAATTAAGAAGCCTCGTATCTAGCTGTTGAAAAAGTCTTAATTAACTTAGTGAAAAATAACTAGAAGCATCCCATGTGAGGACTGCCTCAAAGTACCCAGAATATACAAGAGTTCAGTGGAGGTGAGCAGGAGTGGTTCTGGAGAGGAGAGACTGATGGCTGACTCCCACTACCAGAGAACAGTCACCTTGCTCATTTGGCAGCTTCATAATCAAAAGTTGAAATCTATGTCTCCTGGGACTTACCTGAAAGATGTGGTGTAATATAAAAATGAAGGCATCTTAATCTCAGGCACAAATACAACTTGAGGCCTCCCTGCACATGGGTTAGTCCCAAGTTTTGCAAAATTTTGTAATCATATGTGAAAATCTAAGCCCATGCACCAAGCTGAAGGAAACATGTCAGCATATCTTCCATTGTTGCATTAACTATACTAATAAAAGGGTAATATGCAAATTAGTCACAACACCCTCACAATAACAACAGAACAGCAGGCTGCATGGGGCGACAAGGCCGACAAGGGGGGTTAGCGAGAGATGACCAAACGACTGACCAGCAGGCAGTTGGGGGTGACCAGGCCAGCAGGGGGGACAGTTTGGGGTGACCAGGCCAGTAGGTGGGGCAGTTAGGGGCGACCAGGCAGGCAGGCAGGTAAGCAGTTAGGAGCCAGAGGTCCCAGGGATCGGGCTGAAACCAGCAGTCGGGCATCCCCCAATGGGTCCCGGATTGGAGAGGGTCCAGGCTGGGCTGAGGGGGCCCCCTTCCCCCTGTGCACGAATTTCGTGCACTGGGCCTCTAGCTTATTTATAATCTTTACTGGTAGATTTTGAATAGCTAACATAAACACCATATTTTCTAGGCCCACTTCCAGTCTTATATTCAAAGAGTACAAAATGAACTAACCCCTCTAGCACACTGTCCAATGTGCTTCAGGCATTTGGGTCTAAATTTATGAACCATCCTTTGTAGTTTGTCATCATTCATGGCAAAGTAGCAATTCTTCAGGCTCTGTTAGAAACTGTTTAGGCTGATAGGTATGTGTGTTTTTATGATTTCCTTCCAAAGAAAGCAGGTAATAATGATAACTATTTACAAATAACTACTGAAGTGTTTATGCTGCTGTATTAGATATTCACATATGTCTAGTAACGAGTGACTATGACCTAGGAAAACATAAGGAAATTGGCAATAAAAATGGGCATATTCCCTTATATGTAAACCAAGATAAAAGTCAACCAGTATGTAGTTACTTCAAATGTTTGTCATCACTATTTCAACTGGAATTTTGTGGCCCTTTTGTTAGAGTTTGGTCTGACATAGTATTAGTTTTTAAAATATGATAGATCATCATGAGTATTGCATTGTGGTAGCTTCTATGCTATTCTAGGTATTAAACACTTGAGGCTTGTTTACAAGTACATTAAAAAAACAATAAAGAAACCAAGGATCATTGTTAAGCACCACATCAGTTATTATAAGGCGATTCAAATGTAATCACATGGGTTATTAAGGTTGGTGCTCAATTTATGTGCAACTATTTTCACTTCACTCTTTTCTTGGCAGACAAAGATACAAAAACTACTGGTTTGAAATGGGATCTGAACTAAACTCAGGCCTCATAAGGATAAATAATACATACATTTTATGCCCATAAGTGTGTATGCTATCTGACTACAATTTTAAGCTTCTTGGTCTCAGGGTTGCTTATATGCTTACCAATGATTGAGGACCTTTAAAAATGTATATATGGGGCTTACATTTATTGATATTTATTAATTTAGAGATTTCAACTGAGATAGTTTGTAAATATTTTAAATAACAATACTAAACCCATTACATAGGAACAAAAATGACATTTTTTGTGAAAACTAACTTTATTTTCAAAAAATATTAACAAGGATGACATTATTTTATATATTTTAATCCACTTAATGCCTGGCCTAATTAATATGGGACAGAGGATTTTCCTACCCAGTTTCATATTCAATATTTTATTACATCACATGTCACACAGATTTTGAAAAACTCCATGCACGCTATGAGAAAATAAGAGAAAAAAGGGTAAATAATGTCTTATTATTGCTTTGAAAATAATGCTTGCCCTGTGCAGTTTCTGGACCACACTTTGAGAATCATGACTCTATCCTTAGGGATGTATTGGAACTTTTCAAAACCCTCTAAGGAAATCTCTCAAATTTCCCTTTTAAGTTTTTTGGTCAGCCTCTTGTTTGCCTCAACTGGTATTGCTCTCAGGCAGCTATGGTGTTATGTTAGACAATAGCCAGGATTTATTTTTTAACAGAAGCACTAGAGGTAGAGCTTCTATCACTGAGTGGACTCTGAGTTAGGTCCAATAAAGACAAGTGATGTGAACAGGGCTTTTCTGGGAGCTGCACGACAAATCAAATAATGACAATTCTCTAAGATGAGGCTGTTTAGGAGCTTCAAATCCCTCCCACCCTTCCAGTGGCTGCTATATGACAGGCTGCTTATCCTATATAATAAAAGGCTAATATGCAAATTGTCCCCTTTACCAGGAGTTCTATTGAAAGTTCGACCAGGGGGCGGGGCAGGCCCAGCCCAGTTGGCCCCTATCGGGGCGGGCCAGCTGAACCCCACCCATGCACAAAACTGTGCACCGGGCCTCTAGTTTTTAATGTTATCCCAGAGCTGGGAATAGAGGAATGGGAAAATGGCAAGATAAATGCTTGGAAGCTTGCTGTTCTTACATAAAGTTAGCGATACTTCCGAGGTAAATTTCTCCTCAGATTGCTGCAAACCTTAGGTTAATGTCCAGTTTTGAAAATGTTGACTTTGATATTTGCAAGGGGGGCCAGTGTTCTCTTGAAAATGTTGACTTTGATATTTGCAAGGGGGACCAGTGTTCTCATTCTTTTACAAAGAAGTATATTTTCAAAAGTCCTGAGCTTGCCATTCCTAAAGTGTTTCTTCCTTCCTTCTTTTGCTTTTAACAGCCAGCTTTTTAAATCAGAAACTGTGGTTGTATATTTTGTCGTTCTTCTAAGAATTAGTTTATCTTTCAGCAATATTTGATTAGTTTGAACAATTCTTTTCATTTGGTGTTTTATTTAGTTCATATTGCCAAGATTTTGAAGCTAACCAAATAATCAGCTATGCTGATAAAAAGTTAAACCAATATAAATTTAATGAACACATTTTATAAAAGGCGTGATGTAAAATGCCCCAGATTGAGTCTCCATTATACAGCCATTTGCTAGTAACAGACAATGCATTAGACTTTGTAACTCAAAGTCGAGCAAAATTCTATTATTGTAGTGAATTTGATACAACACATTCACCATCAGGATTTGATGTGAACAATGGAAATGATCAATTTCTTAAACTAACCTGAAGTGAGGAAAAATCAGCTGCGAGATAGTAGCTATATTCTAAGTAAAAGACAATAATATCTGGATAAAGGTAGCTGTGGGAGGAATTGAGGAACATAGATAAAGATTTGGAATATTGATGTTCAGTCTCTTGTGAATGCTGAAAGCCAGATCAATTTTAACAGGCATATGTACTTCAGGTTACATTTTATTAAAATACCTGTACTTTTTCTATAAAAGATTATTTCTGATTTTGATTTAGTAGTGTCATTTTATTATTCCAAAGCCTTTTTTTAAAAAAATAACCAGAACTACATTTCTTCTATTTTCCTCTAAGCTAGGATAAATAAAAACAGGAAAAATTTCAACCTAGTTATAATGTGCCTTATAAATATATTTTAAATTATTCTAATGCAGATGATATTAGAACATGGAAATATCATAATGACTTAGAGCTTATTTACTCATTCCAAACTATCACCCAATGGCTGCAGCTCCTCAACAGTCAGCCTAATTGGTATTCAGTCAGCCTGGATTTGGATACTTAAAGTGATGGAAATTTAGCCTTGCACATAGCCTGCCTTAGTTACTGGGATAAATAAGATCATTGGCAAGATATTTTTAAGTTTATCTAAATCTGTTTCCCAATGGCATTTGGTACGATTCTGCACTCTACAGCGGGATTACTCTATTTCAGCATTGTTAACATTTTGGGTTGGATTATTATTTACTGTGGGGGTTGTTGTGTGCATTGTAGAGTTTTTAGAAACATCCTTCTATTTACTAGGTACCCACATCACATCCTCACCTCACTCATGACAATCAATACTGTGTTTAGATATTGCCAACTGTCATCTGAGGAGCAAGACTGCCCCAGTTGAGAATCACTGACCTGGAACAATAAACAAGAACCAAGGCTATGCACTAATAATGACCGAGTCTCAAAATCTCACTCTGCCAAGCAGCATGCTTTGGGTAAGTTACCTCCCCTCTCTGAGACCTAAATTCCATACTTTTAATGTGGGGCTAATAATATCTACCTCACAGAGATGGTGTCAGATGCAGTAAAAACAGATTTGAAACATATACTCTTTCTAGTATTTGGTAAATGATCAATAAATGCCAGTTCCTTTCACAGCTGCAAAAAGTTCTTGCTGGTTGAATGACTCTGGTATAAAGCTATATACTAAACCACATACAATTAAAAGAAAAACTTGAGCAGCATATGACTACAGACTTATACAAATAAGAATAATCACTCCTGAGTTCTGAAGCAGCCAGGGAAGTGTGGGTGTTACACTCCCCCAAAAAATACTCCAAGTGAAAATGGATTTCAGCCCACAGATGAATGTTATACTTTTATAGCCTTAAGGCATTTTTGTCAACTGTGTTGACACTATTATGCTTTCCTTGCAATCCATTCTCAATAGATATTATGTTTGCAATTAAACAAAGAGAGTACTTTAGAAATAATGGGAAGAATGCATTTCCATGAATAAAAAAACACACAAAAGTTTTCAGAGAAAGGAACATTGCTAAAGCAATACCAGAATTAATTACATTCAAATGGCATGGAACATTTAAATGCAATTTAGATTGAATTGTGTACATTTCTACAGTTTAAGAAAAGACGTGCTTCGTTCATAGATAAAGTTAAAACAATGACTAATTTTATAAACTCCCTTCTTCTTTCTCTCAATATTATTAGGGTTACTAGATAGCATATAGGACACCCAATTAAATCTGAGTATCAGGTAAACAACAAATAAAAATTTAGTGTAAACGTATCCCAAATGTTGCATGCAACATATCAATAATATAAGATTGTTTGTTGTTTACCTAAAGTTCAGACTTCATCGGGCATCTTTTTGTTTGTTTGTTTGTTTGATTGATAGATTTTTCTATATCTGGCAACCCTACTCAATATATATGTAGTAAATTCAGCTTAATCCAGATTCTTATCATCTTTGCCCTGGAATACTACATGCTCCTCCCATTGGGACTCCCCACTCCAAACTGCACAGAATGATGTGTTGCTCTCCATGGACAGAGGATAATGTCAATACATAGCATCCTTCAAAATAATGTACCTTCAACCTGCCTTTATTGCCTTAGCTACCCCTTTTTTCCTCCAAAGCACACACAGCAAACACATTTCTTTGCCTGGTGGTATTTGCTTCAGCCACATCATTGCCTATATACTCTTCCTTCTTCCTATGACAAGCTTTCTTTTCTACATCCTCCTAACTTCTGCCTGCTGTACACCTACTCAAGTCCAAACTCAAATGCAGCCCCCTTTCTGTAGGCTTCCACTCCCCAGACAGCATTTGGGAGTCTCTGCTCTATGGAATTATGCTCTCACTTAACTGTGTATTTCCTATTGCAGGACTTATTCTAAATTTGAATTAATATTCAGTATATATTTCCCCATAATAATAAGAAATTGGGTCCTACTACTTGGGAATGATACAGGATTTTTTGACTGGAACAAACAGTGTTCCCCTGAGCAGAGTGGCTTCCCTGGGTTCTTTGTCCATCAGAGTTGAAGAATGAAACCACGGATGGAAGATGGTATAGCAAAGGTGGAAATTAATTGAAGAACTAGAGGCCCATGAAATTAGTGCACGGGGGTGGTGTCCCTCAGCCCAGCCTGCACCCTCTCCAATCTGGGACCCCTTGAGGGATGTCCAACCGCCTGTTTAGGCCCAATCCCAACGGGATCCCAACAGGCGGTCAGACATCCCATTCACAATCCAGGACTGCTGGCTCCCAACTGCTCACCTGCCTCTGCCTGATTGCCCCTAAGCGCTTCTGCCTGCCAGCCTGATCACCCCCTAACCACTCCCCTGCCAGCCTGATCGACGCCTAACTGCTCCCCGGCCGGCCGATTGCCCCTAACTGCCCTCCCCTGCTGGCCTGGTCACCCCTAACTGCCCTCTCCTGCAGGCCTGATCCCTCCCAACTGCCCTCCCCTGCTGACCTGGTCTCCCCTAACTGCCCTCTTCTGCCAGCCCAGTCACCCTTAACTGCCCTCCCTGCTTGCCTGGTCCCCCCCAACTGCCCTCCCCTGTAGGCCTGGGTCCCTCCCAACTGCCCTCCCTTGCTGGCCTGGTCTCCCCCAACTGCCCTCCTCAGCTGGCCTAGTCACCCCCAACTGCCCTCCTTTGCTGGCCTGGTCACCAGTAACTTCCCACAACTGCCCTCCCCTGCAGGCCATCTTGTGGTGGCCATCTTGTGTCCACATGGGGGCAGCCATCTTTGACCACATGGGGGCGGCCATCTTGTGTCTTGGAGTGATGCTCAATTTGCATATTACTCTTTTATTAGATAGGACAAGCACAGACCCCCAGATGGAGAGGGGGAAAGAGTCCCACAGAGTTCCCTTCCCCTCCCCCACCCCCAGACCCCCACATGGTTGGTCATAGTTCATTGCACCAAAAACTTACAGATTGCCCTAACTGGTTTGGCAGCTGATCGATCTTTCTCTCTCATTGATGTTTCTGACTCTCTATCCCTCTCCTTCCTCTCTGTAAAAAATCAATAAAATATATTTAAAAACTTGCAAGTTTGATTCCTGGTCAGGGCACATGCCTGGGTTGAGGGCTCAATTCCCAGTAGGGGTGTGCAGGAGGCAGCCCATTGATGCTTCGTTCTCACATTAATGTTTCTCTCTCTCCCTCTCCCCACCTCTCTCTCTCTCTCTCAAAATCAATTAGAAAATGATATTTGTAGATATGTTTAAGAGTGAATTTATGGTTTTATTTTTTCATATTGTCCTTTTTAATTTTAGAATAAACACGATATCTACCTTATAAAATGAGTTAGGTAATATTCCTATTTTTTTATTTTCTAGAACTCATATGAAATAAATATTACCCCCTAATATCATCAGTGTGTGAAGGATTTTGCAAGGAAGATACTATTTCATGAACTTCATTGTTATTGTTCTATTTTCTATTTCTTCTTGTGTCAATTATCCCATTTTTTTAATTTTCTTTTTCATCTCTCCAATATATTGACTAGTACTTTACAATATTATTTTATTCTCTTAACAAAGATGCAATTATTTTCCATTTTATCATTCTGTTTTTTTTAAAGCAGAGGCAGTTTCTATCATATATCATCTTGCCCCTTCTCTTCATGTTCCCCCTTTCCTACCTGATGTTTATCAGTCCTGTTAGATTTTGCAAAGAGCCATGCTTTGGTTTTATTAATTTTACCTATTTTTATTCCCTGTTTTCTTGACTCATGCCCTTAACTTTACTATTTCTTTCTTCCCTGATTCTTTGTATTTATTCCTTTGTATTTATCCTAAAAATTCTTGGTAATTTTTCTAGCCTCTTTTGTTGAACTCTTTACTCGTTTTCAGTCATTGCTGTTTCCTCATAAACATAATTAAAGCTTTAATTTTTTTAAACAACTATTGCTCCATATTCATCTCACAAATTTCCACATGTGGTGTTTTTATTTCAAACACTTCTAAGTATTTCATCATTTTATCTTTATGACTTCCTTTTTAACTAAGTGATCATTTCTTAGTTTGATTTAACTTTCTAAACATATGGAATTTTAAGCTCTTATTTGGTTACTGATTTCTAATTTTCATGCATTGTTGTCTTGTTACCAGAAAATATGGTCTGTACAATGCTAATTCTCTTGAATGTATGGAGGCTTCCTTTGAGATCCAGTTGTAGTGGATACTGTAGTGCTCTATCCAGATGGCTTCATCGGGGCTGATTCACTGATCTCCCAACTGTTGGGAATATCATCTGCTGATGACACCAAGCATGTTCCTTACTGGAAACCACACTCAGATGTATCGAGATGCCTCTGACAAGGTTATGCCTTCCCTGGTTCAGCTTGCAGCTAGTGACATAAAACATACTCTCATCTTAGTTTGGAAAAACTGAAGGTACTTCTCAACCCCAAACCTCCCATTAGGGCTGGTTGAGCCTCACTTGCAACCTCACTACGCCTAATCCTGCCATTCTCATATATGTACAGGCATATCTCCTAAGAGCACATCCCAATAAGTATTCTGCATACAACTCTCCATCTCAGATTCTGTTTCCTTGGGATCCAATCTAAGACATTAGTACAAATTTAACGTTGTGACTTGGCGTGTGTGTTAAAGAGAATATATATCCTGTGTTTGTTGGTGTAAATTTCTACAGGAATATTTTAAATGATTTTCTATTATGATTTGTCATCTTGATCTATCATTTTTTGAGAGCAGTTTGTTAAAATCACCAACTACAAGTGGTATTTTACCTAGATCTCCCCATTACTATCTAAATTATAACTTTGCTTATTTCAAGATTATATTGTTAAGTGCATACATATTCAGGAACTTTACTCTTGACCATTATCAGTGTATAATAATTTTCAATGATTCTTGGCATTTTTTGCCTCAAGGTCTTTTTTTAATCTGATATTACAATTGTACCAAACTGCCATCTAGCTGCCATCTAGCCTGCTCCACATTTTTTTCTATCTTTTCATTTGCAACTTTTCGGTATACTGTAGCTCTAAATGTGAGAGGTTAATGAATCATGAAGACATGCTCAACATTCAGAGGTTTGCCTTGCTAAGAGGGGAAAGATGACTCAGAATGGAAGAGAGCAGGGACAGCTATCTACTTTCTCTCCTTCAGGTATGTCAGCAACATGCCCCTGCTTTGCCCTGGGCGTAGAATTTCCCACCCTGCTGCTGCTGCAATGGAGCAGCAAGAACAGAGCTTCACCACCTGTGGGTTATAGGGTAATATCCAGCCCGGGGTAAGCAGTCAAAAGCAATGAACACAGACCAAACTGGATATTTTTTTAAACTATTAATATTGTAATTAATATTTACACTGAACAACTGATGTAAACCAGGGCTGACCTGGACAAATTGGCATGTATGGTCACCCAAACTGTACCCTCACCTTCCACCTTCACCCTATAGGCTAGGTAATTAGAACAGTGTTTTAAAAGGAAAAAAAATCCAAAAAATAGGAAGCAAAAAGTCTAAAATTCTCTTCACAACTAAAGAGAATATTCTTCAGCTTAAAAAAGCAAAGCAAATCCTATGTACACAGAACTCAAAACCTATGTGTATTGCAGGGAAAAATAATAAAATACAATGCCTATCTAGACAAATCCCAGAAAAATCTCTGAATTAGATGAATAAAGAAAAAAAATCCTTGAAGTACCTTTGCAGAAAAAGAGCTAATCTACCAAAAAAAAAAAAAGGCCCATGCTTACCTGAGATCCCATTTTAAGATACTTGATGTCAGAAAACAATGAAGTAATAGAGACTATACGAAGGGAAATGATGTGATCTTTAGAGACTATAGTCCGTCAACTTATCTCTTACACATTAAAAATATCAGAAAATACACTCTCCAATATATAAGAGCTAAAAATATACCACTCACTTAACTTGGGCAATACGGAAGTCAAAATAGAAAAGCACAAGTAAAGAATTCATTTAAAAAAAAAAAAAAGCCTGGAAGATATTCATATGGGACTCTAAAGTAGCACAGCGTCCAAATCCCTAGAGTGATAATAGCAGTGAGTACTGTACAAATTAAGCCCAACACAGCATTGATCCTGCAAGAAAGTGCAAGTATTTAGAATTTCTTTCACAATGACATCAAAGTGATGCTTAAAATCTCGGTATAATTTATACTGTTCAATGGGAATAACACTGCACAGACAATTTCCCCGTAAGAACAATTTTCTCAAGCAAGTTTACCAGCAAGTTCAAAAATTCAATAAATATGATTGAAGCTTCTTTATTAAAGAACTTAGGTCATTTTGACCAAAAGCCTACAATGAAATATGCCAGGTTGTTGATGTGATTTTCTTTGGTTATTTTAATAAGACTGACTTTTTTCGTTGATGCTACTATAATTTAATATAGTAGTGAACAATATTACTTTGTAAATAAGAAAACAAACTTCATATAGAAAAGAAGCAAATGCCCAAATCTAGATTTCCCAGAGAAACATGCGTTATTAATTATAAGCTCAGGTCACCATTCCTTTCATTCTCATCCTATCCTTCTGAACTATATTTCTAGGAGTTGTTTTGATCTATTGAAAAAGCAAAAATATCTCTCCAGGCAACAGAAGATGACAGAATGTACAAAGTGAAAGGAAATTTAGAAAATTTTAGTGCAGTGCTTCAAAACCAGAAGTGATTCTGCCCCCGAGGGACATACGGTAATGCCTGAAGACAATACTGTCACAACTGGGAAGGGGTAGGCTACTAGCATCTGGTGAGGAGAGCCCAGAGATGCTGCTAAACATCCTACAATGCACAGGACAGCCCTGGCAACAAAGAATCGTCCAGCATCAAATGTCAATAATGCCAAGGTTGAAAAATTCTAGTTAAATTCAATCCTCTGATTTTATATATACAAAAACATAAGCTTAAACAGGTTGCAATTCTCGTCCAAGGTTGAACAATTATGTGACAAAGAGAGCAAGCAATCGGTGACACAGTAAATGGTGAAGAGAGAAAATTACAAATGATTATACAAAAATGTAGTTGTGTTTACCCTAAAAGCACAGACATGGCTGAGTGAGGTTCCAGATCATTCACCTGGCCAATTTGCTTTTCTTCCTTGAGCAAGGCCTCATTCAGTCCCCCAACTTGGCAGAGGCAGGTTTTCCTTGCTGTCCATCTGTCAGCTGGCCCACCACTGGGCCCCTGAAGTCCATCAAGGTGGTTGTTCCTGCTTAAATTTATGAAAGGAGAGATTGCTTTTCCTCTGCAGTTAATGAAGATCTAAAAAGGGGTGAAGATTTTTAAAGTCTCTGCCAGATGTTGTTTAATAATATCATCACTCAGTCTTTGAGGAGACTGAATTCTATCTGGAGGCTGCCAGGTTATCTGCCCTAAAAGTTTATAGTTTCATTAATTTTCTTTATGTGGATATAGATAAGGGCCAAGCCTCAACTCCCTACTTGTTCTTTATAAGCACATTTTCCTCAGGCCATTAGATACGGGCAGATATGACTGAGATGAAGTTATTTTGGACCAGGGTAGTATTTGAATTTGAATTTTCTTGGTATAAAAGTGAAAGATTTATACATAGTCTTTCAATTAGAACTATTAATTTTGAATCATGTTGCATTTACTTAGGGGTTATAAGATCTGTGAAGCTGGAGAAAAATGCATGAATGTGCTCCCCATAGGAAGGAGATACCAATTTATAGGGGATTCAAGAAGAAAAACTATAATACCATTAAGGGGAAGCCTCGGTGATAACCAGGAAAATCAGACTTGTCTCAATGAAGGTGAAGCAAGAAATAGGAGATGTAGCAATGTAGTGAGATACCAGACGTTTCAAGAGTCAGACAAAGTTAAGTTAAGGTTTCAAACTATGACTAGGTTAAGAATTCTTTTGTTTTCTTTTTATGGTGCTTTTTCTATGTCATTCTGGAAAAAACAAATTTTCTTAAAGAGACTGTACAGAGCTCAATCATTAGTATTCAATTTTAGTTTTAACAAAAAATTTAAATGCTACAGTTTGAGGAAGAACCTTGGATTTCTTTGGTCCAGAACCCAAAATAAGGGAGCTCAATAGTAAAACATAGCCTGAGTACATCCTGACTCTACCAGGAAGCAGAGATGTCAGTGAGCACACGTAGGATGGAGTTAGTCTGAAACAGGCCTATATTCTAAAGGAGTGAGCAAACATGACTCCCATGTAATCAAGTGACTCAACTGCTTTGAATCTCAGCCTGGATCAGTATAAAGGTCAAATTTGAGAGGGAGGATAAAAATACTGGGATGGGCAGCTCAGGTTTGCTTTTAAAAAGTTAAGCAGTCTATTTAAGAAATAGGGCAGTTAGAGAGGCATAGTAGAAAGCATCTGTTTTGGAGCAAGATCTGGGTTTCATTCCAGCTTTTCCCCCCTAGTAGTTTCTTACTCCTCCTTTATTTCCACAACTTTTCGTCTATGTCATGGAGAAATTAATGCAAATCTCACCCAGTAGCTGTGTTGATTGGACACTTAGTGAAGTGCCTATCCTACAGGAATTCAATAAATAAGATATTTTGTTATTGTTAAAACCTACTATATCCTACCTCATGTTTAGGGTTCACACACTTAGCTTCCAATCCTATTTATGCCTTGCCACAAACTCTTCACTATGTGTCCTGAGACTTCCCCTAAATTACATACAGATCACAATGCCTATTCCTGTACTTTATCAGCCTTTCCAATCCATCTTCCTTCCCTCAGTGTATTCTCAGGCAACTCTCTTTTTTTTTTTAATGCTTTCAGAGAGGAAGAGAGACAGAAACATTAATGATGAGAATCATTGATTGGCTGCCTCCTGCATGCCCCACACTTGGGATCAAGCCCAAAACCTGGGCATGTGCCCTGACTGGGAATCAAACTGTGACCTCCTGATTCATACTAGTAGATTGACACTCAACCACTGAGCCATGCCAGCTGGGCCCCAGGCAACTCTTAAAGTGATACCCTTCCCAGCTTGACCTAGGCTCCAAAACTAGACTATCCATACATCCCTGTTTACCGGAAGCAGTCCCCAGTAATGTGTCTGACTTCCTATCTAGTTAAGCATTTGTTCCATACTTTTCATCTTTTATGAAGTTTCATTATTAGTCATTGTAAGAAAGCACACTGGAATGAATTTGGCAGACCTCCCTCTACTATGTACTCCCAGCTTCTGCTGTGGCTTCTCCCAGTTGTGTATGAACCACATGGACAATTAACAGAACATTTACTATAATAGGAAGATAAATCTGAAACATGACCAGTGATAATTCCTCTCTCACTTTATGATCTTCTCCGGGAGCTCCAGTTCAAGGACAGAATGTAGGACAACCTTTCATAAAACAAAGTGACCTCAGAGCCAAGCAGCCAGGGAAGCTAACTCCTGTTGTCTGAGGAAGTAGTGGACAATTATTTGATTCTGTGATACTTTATAGCTACTGGACACATAAGCCAAATTTACTGTGCAACGTACAGCATGCAAAGTATATAAATCCACCAGACCACCATTTGGTGGGGTTATTGGGAATCAAGAGATATTATAGTTGACTTGAACATACAGTAAGTATAGGATGTAAAGGCTGAACAATTCTGCCATAGACCAGAAAGAGAGAGTTTTCAGAATACTCTTGCTACAATGATTTTATATGGTATAAATCTAAGACTATTTGTTTTTTATTTTATGTATTTTATAATAGCTCCTTTGGCAGCAATGAATTAAAAAGTAAAAGGTGTTTGTAAAGAACTAGAAATACTGAATTTTCTTTTCTTACAAAAGTTCATTATGCTTATGCAATATGTGCAAAATATTGGTCAATATTTACAGTCTGTCATGAATGCCAGAATGACATCACTGATGACCTAAATCTGTGGAAAGGCATAAATCTATGGAAAGAAGCATCTGTGTCTACTTCAAAAGTTATTCATTAAAAAGAATGTGCCTGAAAATGACTTTTAACTTCAGCCAACACTTGTTTATATATTGTTCCGTGAAGCATGGTTAAGTAAACCATATGACTATTTTAAAAACTAAGTTTGCTCACTTTCAATTCCAAATTTTCTTGGGCATATACAAGAATTAAGTGACAGTTAATGGGTTGGGTCCATTAGCAGAAGAATTTTGCAGTTTTAAGTGATGGCAGTTTTATATCCATATCATCATATACTTTAAAATATCAATTAAGTCCAATAAGATTTCAATTATTTCAACCAATTCATGGGATCAAAATAAATCTATTTGGAGTCTGTACTACCAGAAATAAAACATTTTGATTGTAAAAGCTAATACAAGGTCCAGTATGCTTATATCCCTAAGGTGACCTCAAAGTTCTTAAAAGGCTCATTTGTGTCTAAAATCCAACTGATGAAGAGTAGTATAGAGAGCAAGCATGACCTGCCACTTGATGCATTTTTTAAAAATTCTTTATTGTTTAATTACATTGTATTACATATGTATCCTTTTTCCCACCATTGACCTCTCCCCAGCAGTTGCCACCCCCCTGTCTGTGTCCATTTGTTATGCTTATATGCATGCATACAAGTCCTTTGGTTGATCTCTTGCCCCCGCACCTCCCATCTTCCCTCTGAGGTTGGACGGTCTATTTGATGCTTCTATGTCTCTGGATCTATTTTTGTTCATCAGTTTATGTTGTTCATTATATTCATTGTTTTTATATCTAATATCCAATTTGTCTCAAAAATGTTGTCTTTTAATTACTATGTGTTCCTCTCTCTCTCTCTCTCTCTCTCTCTCTCTCTCTCTCTATATATATATATATATATATATATATATATATATATGAATTGGTAATAATATATATCACTTTCAATACTATTACCAATTCAATTTAAAAGTTAAACATTTAAGAAAAATATTTGCTATAATGACATGAATAGGTATTTTAGTGAACCACAATGTTTTGATTGACAACAATGTTTTAGAGATCTAAGTCTAACTTTACTTAGAAAGTTATACTTAAAAATACAGTATAATTCAATTTTGTATTAAACTGTGGTATTTTGCCCATTCAAATAAAAGTTGTAATTGTTTTTTTTCTTTCTTTTATTATTAAATTTATTGGGGTGACACTGGTCAACAAGAACATATAGGGTTTAGGTGTGGGTTTCTATGTTATAAGATCTGTATATTGCACCATGTGCCCATCACCCAAAATCAAACCTTCTCCTGTCACTATATATTAGGACCCCTTACCCCCTACCCTCTTTACTCTGGCAATCATCACACTACTGTTTGTGTTCACAAGTTTCAGTTTTATATCCCACATATGAGTGAAATCATATAGTTCCTAGCTTTGTCTAACTGACTTATGTCAGAAAAAGAAATGAAAAAAAAAATCCTTTCACAGCTATAACCAAAAGAAATACCTAACAAAGCATGTGAAAGAATAAACTTAACAAAGAATGTGAAAGACCTATATACTGAAAATAACAAAAAATTATTAAAAGGGATTGAAAAAGACACAACAAAATGGAAAAAATATTCCATGTTCATGGATTAGAAGAATCAACATAGTTAAAATGGCCATATTACCCAAAGCAATATACAGATTTAATGCAATGCCCATTAAAATCGCAATGTCACCCTAGCTGGTTTGGTTCAGTGGATAGAGTGTCGGCTTGTGGACTGAAAGGTTCCCAGGTTCGATTCTGTCCAAGGGTGCATGCCCAAGTTGCGGGCTCGATCCCAAGTGGGAGGTGTGGGATAGAAGCATACTGGACTTTGCGTTAGCTTTTACAATCAAAATCTCGCCTGATTTGCTCTCTCTCTCATTTCTTTGTAACCATTTCTCATTCACACCAGCTATCAGGACTACCCAACTGCTATTTTAATTAAGTGAATTCCGTGATCAAAAGAGTTATTTCCGGGTATTTAGAAACCTGAATACCTGATTTCTAAATGTCTTTAAACTGAAAATCTCTTCTGTTTGTTCCTGGGATGACACACACGCTTTTCAGCTGTAATGGTGTGTTGCTTAGAAAAGTTCTAATTTGGGAAATTGGATACAAGTCCTTCCCCTGATTGGCATTATGGGTAATCTTCAGCATGTCACTTATTCATCCTTGTTCTTAGTGCTGCCTTCTGTGGAATGATGGTATTAGATGTTTGATCTAAATGTAAACCCTCTGGCTCTGACATTCCAGGATTGGTGAGGAAACGGGATGCTTTATCTTGATTAACTGCCTGTGCTCCATCATCCATTAGTCTGTTTGACAGGAGGGAAAAGAGTGGAGGTCCCCCACCCCCCACCACCACCACTTCTTTCATTCAACTACCCAATCCAATTAACTCCAATTAAAATTTGTACTTTTAATTAGTTTGTCTGATAGGCTTTTTAAAAACCTCATAAATCTTTGCCTTCCCATTCTTAGGCTTGGCAGCTGTTTTGCTCCTTTTAATCTGAGCCCCTCTCACCCATTTGTGCCACTTCTGATTCATGATTCCTTGTTCCTGTTTAGCTAGTGTCTTTTTTCCCCCTCCCTTTTCTCCCTATAGTGATAACACACTTCGTAAACAGAATTTTAGAAGGAGAGGCACAAAGATTTTAAAGTACCTAGAAACTATTTCATTCATGGGAAAAGAAAATAGTGTTAAAGGATTTGGAGCTCAGTTGAAATATGTCAGCATCCCATACACATTTTAAACATTCCCCAGACCATGTCATACATCATCCTTTCATGACCTGCTGAAGCCAACACCTAAATCACATATTTTGAGGAGTACGAAGGAAACCCTTCACCCCCAAAGGTGTTTCCATAGCAGCATATAGCATGCTCACTGATGGTTGGTTTTGTCAATTTTATGGTTACATCAAAATAAATTTATTAGGATTGCAAGTTTCAGGAGGGCAAGAGTTTTGTCTGCTTTTTTAACTTCAATGTTCCTACCACCTAAAACAATGCTAGGAAATAATAGATGCCTAATAAATACTTGTTGAATAAATGAATGATTGAATTTATAAATTTTCAAATGAATGAATAAATTAGTTATTTATTTAACTAATGTAACTTTGTAATTTGTAACTTTACTTCAAAAGTCTTATCCTTTATTATTAAGGATTTGTTACAACAAATGAACCAGTGTTGATGCTCAAGACTGCTTCACCTACTGCTCAACACAATTTTTTTAGAAAGTTACTATTTTCTTTAATTTTTAAATTATTACATTCAGGTTTAGAAAGGATAAATAACTTACTGGAGGTATCAGAGTTAGTAAATAGCAGAATCAGAATTATGATTTAATTACAATAAAAGTATAAGAAAAATTTAGACATCAAGAAAAAAATTATACCACCATAACAAAACTACTATGAAAATTGTATCATAAATGTGCCTAACTTTTCTTCTCATGAATTTTTTGTTTCATATGATACTATCAGAAGATATATTTTAAAAAATATATGTACTGATTCTTGGACCTTGTGGTACCTTATCTTCATATGTATCATTTTAATGGTTGCATCTGCCATTAACCTATCAGAGTCCCATAGTCTTGCATGATATTTTGTCCTTTCCAAAACATTTACAGATGACATTTGGTTTATATCAAAAATCCTTGATATTTGGTCCTGTGAAAATGTCCCTGGGTTCAAATAACCCATAATATTAATTTAAACTTTGGTTTATAGGATTAATACATAAACAATACTACTCGTGTTTTATTGGCCCAATCATTGTGTTGTGGCTATATTTCCAGTAATAAGCCTTCTTGTCTTGGGAGCCTTGTTGGTAATGGCACATGGGGTGAGGTAGGTGGGTCGGTGTGGACCAAATATCTCTGTTTGTTTTGGACAGGACCAAATATCAAGGACCTCCTGGCATGAACCAAATGTCTCCATGGACATTTTAGGCAGGAACAAATGACCTCTAATCCTCTGTAGAATGACTCTACCTTGGGGAATAATGCCTATCCTAAAGGCTAAAATAATTCTCACATGAAAGGTAATAATAATGATTAAACTATAAGGTATTATTGTTGTTCTTACTATTTACAAGTAGTAATAACTAATACACTGAATGTTTACCATGAACCAGGCATTGAGCTAAGCATTTTAGATATAGTAACTTATGCAGTAAAATATGCTTTTATTAACAAATTATGCCTTTACTTATGTTTGTTTGTCAGTTCTTTCTCAAAGGGAAAACTCAGAAAGAAAAGGAGAAAATGGGGTGGTAGGAGGTCCTAGATAGAAAGAATGAGATAACTTATCTCAACTTTTCAGAGGAATATAATCAAGACAGTCTTTATTATAAAGAACTAAATTGGACAAAGGCTTATATGCAAGTATTAACTGCCCACCCTTATAACCACTACATCATTTCTCTCATCTGCTTACCATATGCTCTGCCATTACCCTACTCCATCCTCTTCTTTTCTATCAAATGGACCATTACAATAACCTCCCAAGTATCTTCCTATACCTCTTTATATTTAGCCCACACTTAACAATTAAAGAAAAGCAGTTTTTTTAAATGTTGGTAGATGCTGTGATCATAGGATGGTTGAATTAATATCATATTAAGTATTAAAACTAAAAGGTATATTATCAATCATCTAGCTCCCCTCATTTTCCAAATAAGATTAAAAAATGATTTGTAGAGATGTCATAAATTTGCACAAAATCATGAAGATTATCTGGGGTAATCAAATATACCCAATCTTTTAGACAGCATATTCTTGATTTTGCTAAAGCATGTTTCTCATGTATTTATTATTAGACTATCATTAAAGCAAAACTCCCTAATCTACCAATTCTCTTCATTCTACTACCAAAAAGCCCAATTAAAAAAAAAACTAGGAAAATGAGAAGAATAACAGTTTTTATAATCAACCAAAGAGTAATAGAAGTAATAAGGAAATTACTCTTACTTATACATGTCATAAGCCAAACCATGTACCTAGCCATACTATAAACTTTTAAAAAAGTCTTGTTCCCTGAAGAGGAGGATGAAAATGTTGACCATTAACAGGGTATATGTTTAAATTTCTCTCTGCTTGGAATATTTCATTCCTTTGCCAGACATTTTCTGTAGGGAAGCATGGGACTTGGTTGTAAAGTCTGTAAGGAGAATTCTTTGAAAGATTGGGTGCCTCTTAGGGGGACCTTAACTAAGGTGGCAGTCCCTGCCTTGACTTTTCCAAACTATTCTGAGCCCCTGGGTGTTTTGCTAGAATTTCTGTTTAGTCTGTAAAACCCGACCTTGTAGAAGCATTGTGCTTTCTCGAGGATACTTACCCTGCTGATTGTATCTAGAGTTTAATTTTAGTTCAAGCTGTTGTAACAATAAAAGCTAAGGAAGCAGGCAATCGGGGTTTTTTTGGCTCCTTATGCCAACTAGCCCTTTAGCCTCTCTTCCACAGAAACATGTGTCAGAGTAATCATTCACCCGCCGTTCAGGGTCTGCTGGTCAGTCCAGGCAATTTTCTACATAGCACCCAAACCTTTCCTTCTCCCCTGCTAATTTCATCTGGGTTTCCTTTTTAATTACTCTCCTCCAGGAGGTTTTCTCTGTTACTCACCATGACACTCACATGGTTAGGTACCCTTTACCCTTCCGTATAATGTCAGAGAGTCACAAACTTACCTCCTATTAGCCTATGTAATAAAAGCCTAATATGCAAATTGTCCCCTTGGGCGGTCGTTCTACCAATTCTCTTCACTCCGTTCTACTACCAAAAAGCCCAATTAAAAAATTGGGCGGTTGTTCAACCACTCGCTATGACATGCACTGACCACCAGGGGGTAGCGTGGACCATGGTGGGCATTGGTGATTTGGCACTGGCAAAGGGCAGCAGTAGAGGCACTGCCAGCTCCAATGGGCCTCGATGAGAGTGGGACTATGGCGGGATAGTGGAGCAGGTCAGCGGAAGGCACCAGGCCAAGCAGGTGCTAGGGAGGGCCAGATAGCTCCCCCTATCGCCCCGCAGACAGTGACCAGCAGCTGCAGGGGGTGGGGCCACTGCCCAGCTTCCAGGCACTGAGGGAGCCGGGCAGGGGGCTCTGCCCCGATCAATCACCTCGCAGGTAGGATGGTGGAACAGATGAGGGGGCGGCACTAGGCCACGGTGGGGGGGCGGCACTAGGCCACAGCTGTGGGGCTGCAAGATGGGGGGGACACGAGCTGGGGCCCGATCGCCCCAGGCCACCCTGAGGGACCCCACCCGTGCACGAATTCATACACTGGGCCTCTAATAGTATTTATAACAGAACACCAAGTGAGTATTTGTGTTCTCTCCAGGACACTAAAATATGTCAAGTTACACTGTTTCCTATGTATCCATACTAAGGTCACAATGCATTTCTTGAATGAATAAATGAATGAGCATCATGAGTTTACACCAAGCCATACCCTGTCTACCCTGGCTTTCTGATGACCAGCATTACTTAATGGCAAGAGCTCTAGTGACAATGAATTAGAGGAAAGATAAGAGGCCTCAAAGGAACATAATCATTAGCTTAGTCTCATAGGTCTTGCCCAAGGCTAATTTCTCTACCACACAAAATCCCTCCATGAATACTATCTTGATTTTCAATCTTTTATAGTCTTTGGTACAGTTTAAATTCTAAAATTTGCATCTTCACTTAAAGGCTCCTTTTTATTCACAGATATTCTATTATTTCCTCATTCCCCTTTCAGCACTCTGTCATTATTGACAGAACATTTGACTACATTATTTCTTCCTTCACTTGACAGACAGTCCTTGTGTTTCTGTAAATAAGCCATTTCCACATTATATTGCCCTTTTTTCCTAACTCACAGCAAGAGGGACTTGCCTATATAAAACGTTGCAAAAAGTCCTTAGTTCAACATTCCATCTGTTATATGTCAAGGTAATAATATGTATTCTCTGCTGCTTCTAAGGCAAATTTTCCACTTCATTTAAAATTTGATGGCCAGTCCAATACTGAAGGGTTTGCCTGACATCTATATACCTCAGCCGATCTGTTGAAAACCACATCCCTAAGAGAACTTTTTCTACCTGCCCATCTGTCACCACCAATGAAAACCATTTCACCATGGCCCTTTTAAACTCAGGAGCTGCCCCTTACTCAAAGAAAAGTTTTAATAGCATAGCCACAAGTGATCTCAGAATAGGGAGTTCTTGATTTTTCCATCCTAGCAAATTACTTCACAGCACCACTGTTGTCATAAATGTTTCCATTTATGCTAGTGTTATTTTATCAGCTGGTAAATTTGTTTGTTTTCTTTTGTTTGGAAAGAAGAAGGTTGAAAAAAAGAACCACAGAAAGCCACCTAATTGTCTGGAAGTCTCCAGGGAAGTCATCCTGATCCTCTCTTGTATGTCCTTTCCATATCTCATGATGGCCCCACTATGGTTCCCTTTTTCTGTAGGGAAAATGAAGAAGTGAAACATCAAGATTCAGCTAATACAATATATCAGAAAGAGATGCCATTCCTCCATTTGATAAAGGCCCCCAACGGTGATTCTTCATCATTCAGTACGTGTGTATGTGAGGGGTGGGGAAGGCAGTGGGTGTGAGAGGGTGCACACACACTTGTTCTTAATATTCAATTGTTCTTAATGAGAACTAGATTTCCCCTTTTTCCTTAAAAAAGGGAGAAAAGATACAGAAGGCATCAGTGTTTTAGTACCTATATCCTAGCCAGACTAGGAGATTAGCTACATTTCTTAACCAATAATTAACCTTATATCCATACTCTCCATCCCTCCTACTATTACATTTTTTTCTGTTATGAAAATAAAGACTGGATTTTTTAAAACGTTAAATTTAACAGAAGAGATGTGACAAGCAAGATGTAAGTGGCAAAAATGTTAGGAGGAAAGAAGACAGGCCTTTGTTTTATTTCCATAGAACTTCCCTTCAACCTCTAGTCTAACTCTTACCATATTGAACTGTAAATGTAATGGAATCACTTGCCCACTAATTTTTGATAAATGATGAATAAACAAATAGTATATTATGGAGTGCATTGAGCATGGAAAGTTTCATAGTAGTACAAGGAAGTATAAAGTCAATGCTGAAGAATTAATAAGACTCAGATAACCCAGATGTGGAGAGTGACATGAATAAAGATACAGAGGAGGGAATGAACTTGATGCACTAGTGGGTGTTGTGTGCCAGTCTCAACGCATCAATAACCAATGAGGTAGCTGGCCCCACGCTTGTGGTTCTTATTGTGATTACAAGATGCCTTCAGCAATAACCATCAGGAAAATTTGGGGGAAGAAAAAGGTTTATTACAGATCCTGGAGGTCAGAGGTAGTGAGAGAGTGAGCCTGGGATTCTGCCTTTATTGGGGTCAAAGGTGGGCATGGGCTCACTCTTTATTGATGAATTTAAAACATAAGAGCAAGAATTTAAAGCACAAGGACAGGGGAGGGGGGAGTGGCCCAAATTGTCAGTTATTGAAATCAACCAAAATGTCTAAAACAAAGGAGCCTGTTGGAGGGAAGTGGTGGCAGGATGCAGGAGTGGCGGTGGGACTTAACTGGATGGTGTGTGTGGGCAGGTGTCTGCCTGGCTCTTTATCTATCCTTGGGGCTGGCAAAGTGTTCATTTGAAATAGCCAGCCTTGAAGTGGATTCCTTGGCAATCAAAGCTTAAATGAGTCACTTGCGTTACAAAACAAATTAAAAGAAAAACCTAGAAGGACACATTTATCACAGCTCAATTAAAATTCTTATTTATTAAGGGGGGAAGCTATTTCATTAAAACAGCTTCATTAATTATTTAGAAGATGTGGGTAACTTGGGAACACATCACCTGAGTAACTTGGGAGACTAGTGATTAGTTGCGCTTTCTAATGGCAAGAAACCTTCTCATAGAAAAATGTCATCCGAAATGTTATTCTTTAAAACTCGGTAATAAAAACAAAAAAAAAACTAATAGAAATTTTAATGCAATACCAAGAGCCAGGGAAATAAATGTCACCAGTTTGATGAAAACAAGATCTCTTCTGGCATCTACCATTTAATTTGGTTTAGCTTCAAACCCAAGCCTTTACAAAATGAAAAGCCTCTGGTCACAATCTCTAAGTCTATTTAGGAAGCCACTGCCTTGAGTAATTTCTATTATATAACAGGTGCTGTTAGTGTTTCCAAAAAGTCATAGCCTCCAGACAAACTTTGGTGACAAATTCATTTCCTTAATCAGTTTGCATTCACTGAGCACTTACAGGCAAACCTGGTTTTATTGCGCTTCCCTTTATTTTGCCTTGCAGATATTGTGTTTTGTACAAATCGAAGGTTTTCGGCAACCCTGCATTGAACAAGTCAATGGGCACCATGTTTCCAACATCATTTGCTTACTTCATGTCTCTGTGTCACATCTTTGTAATTTGTGCAATATTTCCAAAGTTTTCATAATTATTATATTTGTTATGGTGATCTGTGACTGGTGATCTTTGGTGTTACTATTGTAGTTGTTCTAGGGTGCCACAAACTGCACCCTTATAAGATGGCAAAATTAATTGATAAATATTGTGTGTTCTGACTGTTCTACCGACCAGCCATTCCTCTCTCTCTTTCTCTCTCTCTCTCTCTCTCCTCTCTCCCCCCCCCCCAGGCCTCCCAACTCCCTGAGATACAGCAGCATCAAAATTAGGCCAATTAACGACCATACAATGGCTTCTAAGTCTTCAAGTGGAAGGAAGAGTAGCACATTTCTCATTGAAATCAAAAGCTAGAAATAATTAAGCTTAGTGAGGAAGGCATGTCAAAAGTCAGTATACCTGAAAGCTAGGCCACATGTGCCAGTTAGCTAAGTGGTAAAAATAAAGGAATATTTCTTAAAGAAAATTGAAAGTGCTAGTCCAGTGAACACATGAATGACAGGAAAGTGAAACAGCCTTATTGCTGATGTGGAGAAAGTTTTAGTGGTCTGGATAGAAGATGAAACCATCTATAACAGTCCCTTAAGCCAAAGCCTAATCCAGAGCAAGCCCCTAACTCTCTTCAATTTTATAAACATTGAGAGAGTGAGGAAGCTATAGAAGAAAAGCTGGAAACTAGTAGAGGTTGGTTCATGAAGCTTATGGAAAGAAGCCATCCTAATAACATAAAAGTACAAGGTGAAGCAATAAGTGCTGATTAAAGCTGCAGCAAGATTTTCAGAAGATCAAGCTAATATAATGAATGCAGGTAGTTAAACAACTGTTTTTTATTGTAGATAAAACAGCATTATATTAAAAGAAGATGCCATCTAGGACTTCAATAGCTAGAGAGAAGTCAATGCCTGATTTCAAATCTTCAAAGGACAGGCTGACTTGCTTGTTAGGGACTAATGCAGCTGATGACTTAAAGTTGAAGCCAGTGCTCATTCACCATTCTGAAAATCCTAGGGCCTTCAAGAATTATGCTAAATTTATTCTGCCTGCACTCGATATAAATGGAACAACAATAAAGTATTCTTAATTATGGTATGCATATTTTTAGATATAATGCTATTGCACACTTAGTATAAACATAACTTTTAGATACACTGGGAAACCCCAACATTTGTGTGACTTGCTTTATGGTGATGCTCTGGAACCAAATGCACAATATCTTCAAGGTATGCCTGTGTGATGTCCTTAACATTGCAGGTCTCTGAGGGGGGCTGAGTAATGGCTACAGTGACAACAAGGAGGCTAAGTGAGACTCCCTTGGCCATACTCTTGCTTGTTGTCTGAGCTCTACAGATCTGAGACTGAGTTTTGAGCAGTATTCCTTTTTCAAAACATTTCAAGGTATTTTATGCTATTGTCAAACATTAGCCTATCTCCCAGGGTATCTACTGGATACCTTGGAGTCACCCTAAACTGCTCTCCTTCTCTGATATCTGCCCTTACAGCCCACATTTCACAAGTAAACAAATATTTTAAAGCCTCTTCAAAAGATACTGTTCCATCAGTTTTTGCTCTTTGTCCTACTTTCACAGCCATGGCTCATGTCTTTGTTCTCTCTGACCTGGACTATAATTATCCCTAATGGGTAGCTATATCCTGAGCACCTTGTACTGAAAAGAAAAGTGTGTGTGTGTATGTGTGTGTTTGTAGAGAATATTAATTTTATAACAAATAAATTGAAGACAGTGTTAATATTATCTTACCCACCATTCACTTATTTATTTGTTCAATCAATTAAAGTTTAATTCCTGTGCTAGGTTCTAGGGCTATAATAATAAGCAAGATAGAAGCAATCCATGCCAATATAAAACATAAAATTCACCTTATATTGAAATATGTAACATTTAAAACTCTCCTTTTGATAAGGGGTTGATTTCCAAAGAAATATAAAGAACTCATATACTTAACACCAAGAAGACAAACAACCCAATTTAAAAAAAATGGGCACCCTGGCTGGTGTGGCTCAATTGGTTGGGCTTCATCCTGTGCTCCTAAAGGTTACTGGTTCAGTTCCTAGTCAGGGCACATGCCCAGGTTGTGGGCTCAGTCCCCAGTAGGGAGTGTGCAAGAAACAGCAAATTGATGTTATGCTCTCACATTGATGTTTCTTGCTTCTCCTTTCTTCTATAAAAGTCAATAAACTATTCTTTTAAAATAAATGGGCAAAGGATCTGAATAGACACTTCTCCAAAGAAGACATACACATGGCCAATAGACACATGAAAGATGCTCAACATCACTAATCATCAAAGAGATGCAAATTAAAACCACAGTGAAATATCACCTCACATTTTCCAGAATAGCTATCATCTATACCAGGGGTCGGCAAACTCATTAGTCAACAGAGCCAAATATCAACAGTACAACGATTGAAATTTCTTTTGAGAGCCAAATTTTTTAAACTTAAACTTCTTCTAACGCCACTTCTTCAAAATAGACTCACCCAGGCCATGCTATTTTGTGGAAGAGCCTCACTCAAGGGGCCAAAGAGCCGCATGTGGCTCGTGAGCCGCAGTTTGCCAACCACGGATCTATACTAATAAAAGAGTAATATGCTAATTAGACCAGGAGACCTTCTGGAGACCTTCTGGACATCCTTCCGGACAAAGCCAGGGGCTTGACCAGCCTACAAACCACCCCCAGGCCCTCGCCCAGGCTGCCCACTCCCCAGCAGGGACCCCCACCCTGATGGGGGTGTTGATGGCCTGCAAACAACCCTCAGTCCCTCACCCAGGCCGGCCACACCCACCAGCGGGGACCCTCACCCCAATGGGGGCATGACCAGCCTGCAAACAGCCCTCAGCCACTCAGGCTGGCTCCGCCCCCAGCAGAGACACTCCCACCCCAATGGCTGGCCTGTAAACCACCCCAGCTCTTGCCCAGGCCGGCACTGCCCCAAGTGGGGACCCCCTCACTGATGGGGGTGTGGTTGGCATGCAAACCCCTGGCGGCCCCTCACCCAGGCCAGCCCCATAACCCAGCGGGGACCCCCCACCACTCTGATTGGGGTGTGGCTGGCCTGAAAACTTCCCCAGGCCCCCCACCTTGATCCAGGACCCCCTTCAGGGCAGACCAGCCAGCCCCCACCTGTGCACCAGGCTTCTATACTAACAAAAGTGTAATATGCTAATTAGACCGGATGTCCTTCTGGACAAAGCCATGGTGGCAGGGCCAAGGCAGAGGTAGTTAGGGGTGATCAGGCTGGCAGGAGAGAGCAGTTAGGGGTATCAGGCCAGCAGGGGAGAGCAGTTAGGGGGATCAGGCTAGCAGGCAGGTAAGCAGTTAGGAGCCCGCGGTCCCAGATTGCGAGAGGGATGTCCAACTGTTGGTTTAGGATGACATCCCCTGAGGGGTCCCAGATTGGAGAGGGTGCAGGCCGGGCTGAGGTACATCCCCCCCTCCCGTGCATGCATTTCATGCACTGGGCTTCTAGTCAATAAATAAAAAACAAGAATTGGTGAGGATACGGAAAAAATGGAACCCTTGTGCAATGTAGTAGGAAATGCATAGTGGTGCAGCCACTGTGGAAAACAGTATGGAGGTTCCTCAAAAAGTTAAAAATGGAATTACCTTTTGACCCAGCAATTTCACATCTGGGAATATACACGAAGAAACCTAAAACACTAATACAAAACAATGTGTGCAACCGTATATTCATTGCAGCGTCATTTACAATAGCCAAGATCTGGAGCAGCCCAAGTGCTCATCGTTATATGAGTGAATAGAAAGGTTGTGGTACATTTACACAGTGGAATGCTACTCATCTGTAAAAAAGAAGAAAATCATACCTTTTTTGACAGCATGGATTAAGTTGGAGATCATTATGTAAGTGAAATAAGCCAGTCAGAGAAAGACAAATACTATATGATATATATATATATATATATATATATATATATATATATATATATATATATATATATATCATATCACATAGACACAGACAACAGTATGGTAGTAACCAGAGGGAAAGGGGAGTAGGGGGAAGTGGAAGTGGGCAAAGAGGGGATAAATGGAGATGGATAGAGATTCACTTTGGGCGCTGACTGCATAATGTGGCAGATGATGTGTTCTTGAGTTGTACAGTTGATATCTCTATGGTTCTGTTGACCAATGTCACCCCAGTAAATCCAATTTAAAATAAGGACACTAATGACATTCACCAGGGCTCCACCTTCATCACTTCACCAACTCCCAAAGTTCCCACCTCCGATTATCATCACATTGGGGATTAGGTTTCAACATATGAATTTTGAGGGGAAACAAATGTTCAATCCATAGCAGGGATGATGAAATATCCTATCTAATAAAAGAGTAATATGCAAATTGACCATACCTCCACTACACCCAGAAGCCACGCCCACCAGCCAATCAGGAGCGAGTATGCAAATTAACCCTACCAAGATGGCTGCAGCCACGGAGCAAGCAGGAGGCTTGGGTTTCCCCGGCAATGGAGGAAGCCAAGCTTCCCGCACACCCTGGCTGGCCATGGACTCAACTCAAGGCTACAAAGTTTCAATTATAGAAGATAAATAAATCCCAACAAAAATGGCAGCAGCCACAGAGCTGGAGAGAGCAGGAGGCTTGAGTTGCCCCCGGCAAGAAAGGAAGCCTAGCTCCCGCAGCCCTGGCCTGCCTTGGTCTCAACTCCAGGCTACAAAGTTTCAATTATAGAAGATAAATAAATCCCAACAAAAATGGCTTTGGCCACGGAGAAAGCAGGAGGCTTGGCTCCGCTCAAGGCTACAAAGTTTCAATTATAGAAGATAAATAAATCCCAGATCCCAGGGCCTCCTCTTGGGTTGCTGGGGGGGCATAGCTGGCCTGCAAACCACCACAGGCCCCTCGCCCAGGCTGCCGCATTCCCCAAGGGAACGCCCACCCTGATCTGGGACACCCTTCAGGGCAAACCAGCTGGCCCTCACCCGTGCACTAGGTCTCTATCCTATCTAATAAAAGAGTAATATGCAAATTGACTATCACTCCAACACACAAGATGGCTGCCTCCATGTGGTCAAAGATGGCTGCCCCCATGTGGACACAAGATGGCCACCACAAGATGACCAGCAGGGGAGGGCAATTGGGAGGGACCAGGTCTGCAAGGGAGGGCAGTTGTAGGCGATCAGGCCAGCAGGGGAGTGCAGTTAGGGGTGACCAGGCCAGCAGAGGAGGGAAGTTGGGGGAACCAGGCCTTCAGGGGAGGGCAGTTAGGGGCAAACAGGCCGGCAGGGGAGCAGTTAGGCATCAATCAGGCTGGCAGGGGAGTGGTTAAGGGTGATCAGGCTGGCAGGCAGAAGCGGTTAGGGGCAATCAGGAAGGTAGGCAGGGGAGCAATTGGGAGCCAGCAGTCCTGGATTGTGAGCGGGATGTCCGACTGCCCGTTTAGGCCCGATCCTACCGGGATCGGGCCTAAACGGGCAGTCGGACATCCCTTGAGGGGTCCCAGATTGGAGAGAGTGCAGGCTGGGCTGAGGGACACCCCCCCACATGCACGAATTTTGTGCACCGGGCCTCTAGTGTACAAATAAGTGTGACAAGTGACAGGTGATGGTGTGAGTTAGGAATAAAATAGGAAGAGTAGTAGGATGCAGAAGTGGGCTTCTTCCTGGATTATATATTCTGGAGGTTAATGTAATCCACTATATAGAGAGCAAGTCATTTTAAAAAATATTATAGATTCACAGGAAGTTGCAAAGAGAGTACAGAGAGGTCCCAATGTACCTTTCACCCAATTTTGTGCCAATGGTTACATTTTACATCAGGATTCAGAACTATTCCATCAACACAAGATATCCCTTTTGCTAGCACTTTATAGTTATTCCCACCCTATATTCCCTATACCCCCAACATTTCCAACCCTTGACAGCTACTAATCTGTTTTTCTAGAATATTATGTAAACAAAACCATACCATATGTGGCCTTTTTGAGATTGATTTTTCACTCTGCATAGTTCCCTGTGGCCTATCCAGGTATTGCTTGTGTCAATAGTTCATTTGTTTTTATTGCTAAGTAGTGTTCTGTGGTGCCCCCGGTTGTTTGACCATTCACTCCTGGGGGCATTTCAGCTGTTTCCTGTTTGGGGGCAATAACAATAAAAGTGCTATGAACATTTGTGTGGGGAAAAAAACTAACATAAAATAAAGTAAAAAAATAAAACTCTCCTTCACTCAGAAACCTACAAAATACATTTCCCTTGCTAGAACTAAACTGTAAAACAAATTTGCCCTAAATCTGCCTGACATTCCACCTATACCTAGTAAGTTCCTTAATTATTCCTAAGTATTTATAAGTACCTAGGATTCAAAAATGTTAAATAACCTCACAAAATGATTTTATGTTACTGTATAATAATAATAATTGATTAATATATTACTAATGCGGTGAAGATATCTATCTCATAGATCTTTTGGTGTGAAGAGTAAATGTATGGATGCATATAAAATATCCAGCATATCATAGATGCTCAAAAATGTTGACATGAAAAATGTTGATACATTTTTTCTTCTTGTTAGGACTCATCAATAAAAGCATTAAACATCCCAAATCAATTTAATGCTATAGTGTTTCATCAATTACACTCTCTAAATATGTCTACCTATAGTGTTCTTGATAAATATTTTAAGATTTTGAGATCACTGAAATTATTCCAGAATTATCAAAGTTTTGATTAAAAAACAAAATAACTGTTTCACCTTATTCTAATCTTCATCAATATGAATAAACAATATCCAAGGATGCTGTACCTTCTGCATCTCATTCAGTTCACCTCTACAGCTAATCCTATATAATAAAAGCCCAGCAACCAAACGGCAGAACCACCAGAACCGGTTGACCAGTCACTATGATGTGCACTAACCACCAGGGGGCAGACGCTCAAAGCAGGAGCTGCTCCCTGGTGGTCAGTGTGCTCCCACTGTGGGAGTGCCACTCAGCTGACCAGGATGACTGGGATGAGCAGCACTCCCACAGTGGCCAATCCCCACAGGCCACACCCTCCACCAGTGCATGAATCCTGTGCACAGGGCCTCTATTAATAAAATAAGAAAACCCAGTAATATACATAAGTATATATACACACATGAGTTTCAAATGATTAAGAACTAAGGCTAAGGGAAATCATTTTTAATAGGTTTCAGACACAAGGTTGATATTTTAGATTCTTTACTTTTTTTTCTATTATAAAGACCAGTGAGTTCATTACACAGACTTCTCTTGACCTTGTTGGATTCTGCTTCCAGCAAGTTACCCATGTTGCATAGGGGTCATAGTAAAACCTGCTATGGTCTGTGCTTGTCTGAGGTGTCATGATCACTCAGCACCCTTGCTGTCCTGACTATTCCTCATGCCCTCTAGCATAGGCCTGCTCTCTCATTAAGGATATGGGTATTTTGACACTCCAACTTTCACATGCGGTGAAGCTTGTCTTCATGGCAGCTGCCTTCCCCTAATCTTATTCCTAAATAGTCATGCTGTTTGGCAGATGGTACTCAACAGGTGTGCATCATGTCTTACAAGGCCTGTGGCTGCCAGAGGAGACATAGGTAGAAAAGCTCTAACACTCCTGTTTATCTGCAGATGTCTGTCATGGCCTGGCAGCCATGGCCAGAATCCAAACACAGAACAAGAGGGCATGTTGCCATCTTAGCAGATGGGCATGCAGAAGAGTGGCCAAGAGTCCCTATATCAAGCAACATGGACGCAGCAGCAGAACAAGATATGCAGCCAATAATATTCAATTGACTATCTGTTGCTTAGAAACCTCAGGGTCTAGAGCAATGTCCTTTCTAATTATGACTGGAGCCGGGAACATTTCCATCATAAGAATCAGGACCTGTGACTGCCTTGGATAAGTGTCTGGTAGCAGCAGGAGGCCAGCTGGATCTTTGAAACCAACAGAGCCAGCAATGAAATCTGCACTTGGGAAGATAATTGCCTCTCCTGGAGCTAAGTCAGCAAATGCAGTCTGGTTGTCAGAGCTGAGAGGTAAGGGATAAAGATGGATCATGACATGCTTGTGTTCTTTTCCCCTGCTTTCACTCTGAGTAAGCAGAAAATCAGGTGAGACTGGTCAAAAATAAATCCTTCCTGTAATGCCAGGCCAGATTGAGCTGGCCTGAGTCAGAGCTAGAAAGAATAAAAAAAAAACAAATGAGAGAAAACTGCAGTCTGAAACAATATGTTAAAGAACCTTCAGGATTGCTGTAAAGGACCAATAATAACTAGCTAGTTACTATGGCGGTAATCAGAGGAGGACCCAACTCAAGCCTGGGAAGAATCAGAAAGTTGGGTTTGATGGTTTAAATGGCACCTTGTTCTTTACCGTGAACCAAGAAAATATATGGAGGATAACAAGAGCTTCGTGGCAGTTGATTCTAGAGCCTCCCTGCCCTCCATGTACCCGAGGGTGTATTGATTCTCTTAACCCCAAATAAAATCTTGCCATCCCATTTAAACTTCTCCACATTGTGCCATTTGAAATTCTTTTCTCTCAACACCACAAAAAGAACTCATTTTCACTGGTAACAACCTCACTTCTGTACTACTTTTTCTTATTCTAAAAAATCAGAATAAAAATACTCTCTTGACTGGGATGTTGAAAAGGTAAAATGGCATAAAAGATGTGAAAAGTATTTGGAAAAGTACATATATCATGTAGGAAATATTAAATGATGATATTTCTGTTATTCAGGCTTCTCCAGAGAAACAAAACCAATAGGATATAGAGATGTAGAAGTCCTATGATATGCTTTCTGTAAGCTAGACAACCAGTAAAGCCAGTGATATAATTAAATTCAAATCTAAAGGCCTGAGAATCAGGGAACTGATTCTGGTGTAAGTCCCGGAATGAATTTCAAGGTCTGAGAACCAAGAGTAGCAATGATAGAAGGCAGGAAAAGATGGGTGTCTCAGATCAAACAAAGAGATAGAATTCATCCCCCCTCTACCTTTTTTTATTCTATTCAGGGCTCATCAGATATGTTGATGTCCATAGACATTGGTGAGGAAGATTTTACTCTATTGACTCAAATGCTAATATACTAGTATTCTGGAGACACTCTCACAGATAAGCTCAAAAATAATGTTTTATAGCTATCTGGGCATCCTTTTAAAACTAACCATCACAATGTTCTTAGTAGATTATTAATCATATTATATTATTATAAAAATGTCTAGTCAAAACTCCATGACAACTGTTGTCATGATATTTACTTGAAATAAAAGAGATGCAGAAATAGTTCAGTGTTTAGGCAAGAACCCCGAGAGATGCAGAAGAAAGAGCCAGGGCTAGAATTTCAGGTTTTTGGCTTCATGTCCAATGCTCTCTGCACAGGCTCAGAACTGTTACAGTCCTTCCTAGGTCTGGATCAATGATGGCACTTTACATTCTGGTCATGAGACAACCACTCTCTACTACTGTTTTGATACTTTGCTGCTGGCTGAAGAGCCCAAAGCTACACTGTGCAAAAACCACATATCTCCCTGGAGGTCAATGATATTGACATTTTCTGCCTGATTTGGAGGTGCTTTATCCACAAGCTACAGTAAATCTGACTTGGTCTCATTCTCCATACCACTGATAATTCTGACTTTGGCAGGAGCATGTGTCATGCCAGAGAAACAAAGTGAAGAAGAAGAACTTGATTCTGAGATATGAGTGTGATATACCATGAAGAATTCTGCTGTTCAGCTTTCTTTTATTTTTTCACCTAGAATAAGGTTACCACCAAGGAAACTTGGAAATAATTTTTTAAACATATGGATCAAATCAGACCCAAATAGATATTTATTACCACCTTATCTGGCTAAGTAAATAGCCTGGTCAACCCTCTGCAAACGTAGTCACATAGCCCCTTTGTATGTGGTGACATGGAAGGAAGGAGGAAGTAGGAGGAGAAAAATAACAGAATATGTCTTAATGAAAAATCCATGTAGCATCTTCAAAAACAAGGTGAAAATCTACTTCAGCAATATGGAAATAAGCATTTGCTTTTCTTACATGATACTTTGGGTATTATGGCTCTCCAATCATAGTGCATGTACCATCATAAAGGACCATTCAAACCAGGTTTGGAAAGAAACACACAAAAGAGAGCCTCAGTCTACCCTCCTCCTCCCAGGTAGTAAGATCTGTATTGTTGTTGTAGCCCTTCTTCATTCTTCTGGTAACAGAGAAGTGATTTTTCTATCAGCGATAAATGTTCCCACATTTCTTGTGGTATGATGAGCTATCAATGGTACCTGTAAGCATGTGATTAAGGCCAGCCAATCTGAGTACTTCATCTCTATGAATATAGTGATTGGGTTAATCATGAACAGGTGGCTCAAGATAATACAAGCTTTACAGATAACTGATATTTGGAAATGGGGGGGGGATGTTTTTCCTTCTCTTTTTTTTTTGACTCACAAGCTATAGTGATATAAGCTTGGTCATCTCTCCCACCACAGAAAGTCAGAGAATTGAACCTGCAGGCAGAAGGAAGAGCTAAAAGGTGGAGACAGAAGATACAGATGAACAACAAAGAAAACTACAGTGATATCATTTCTGTCACTAAATATTGATATGTACAACCAAGCCACTTCCAGATATGTAAGTCAATAAATTTTCCTTTTTGATTCAGAATTTTAAATTAGGTTTCTGGGCTTTTGGCTAAAAGAGTGCTGATATAGAGTATATTGGAATCTTTCTAAGTCATAATCTCTAGAACCTTGTTTTACCAGTGCAAAATAAATATAAACCAATTTGCTTGTGAAACTTTTTTTGACTAGGATACATAATTTAGACTAAAATCATAGAAGAATATGAGATGGAGGTAATCTTTCAATCATGGTAATCTGAAACACTCAAAAAAGTTTGTCTTCAAAAGCACACTAAGGACCCAAACTTAGGAGACACACCAGAGATAGTCCAATAAAAAATATTGGCCCTCTCACCTCTTATGTGTCCTCCTCTCTATATATGTATGATCAGCTTTAATTAAAGTTGATAAAAGGTTATTTAATTAATTGCCAAAGTTATTTTGCTATAGAAGTAAGACCGAGTAATATTTTTGAAACATCAATCAGTGTTTTTCTCCCCAAGATGTTTATTACCCAGCCTCTTCTCCTAATGAAAGCAACTGAGTGTCTTTTCTTTACTACTAGAGGCCTGGTGCACGAAATTCGTGCACGGGGGTGGGGGGGGAGTCCCTCAGCCCAGCCTGCACCCTCTCCATCTGGGACTCCTCGAGGGATGGAAAGTCGGACATCTCTCTCACAATTCAGGACTGCTGGCTCCCAACTGCTTTCCTGCCTGCCTGCCTGATTGCCCCTAACCGCTTCTGCCTGCCAGCCTGATTACCCCCTAACCACTCCTCTGCCAGCCTGATCGATGCCTAACTGCTCCCCTGCCAGCCTGATTGCCCCTAACTGCCCTCCCCTGCTGGCCTGGTCACCCCAACTGCCCTCCCCTGCAGGCCTGGTCGCCCCTACCTGCCCTCCCCTGCTGGCCTGGTCGCCCCTACCTGTCCTCCCCTGCAGGCCTGGTCACCCCTACCTGCCCTACCCTGCTGGCCTGGTCGCCCCCAACTGCCCTCCCCTGTAGGCCTGCCCTCCCCCAACTCTCCTCCCCTACAGGCCTGGCCCCCCCAACTGTCCTCCCCTACAGGCCTGGTCACCCCCAACTGCCCTCCCCTGAAGGCCTGGTTGCTCCCAACTGCCCTCCCCTGCAGGCCTGGTCCCTCCCAACTGCCTTCCCCTGCTGGCCTGATTGCCCACAACTGCCCTCTCCTGCCAGCCATCTTGTGGTGGCCATCTTGTGTCCACATGGGGGCAGCCATCTTTAACCACATGGGGGCGGCCATCTTGTGTGTTGGAGTGATGGTCAATTTGCATATTACTCTTTTATTAGATAGGATTATAATGGGGTAACAACAAAAGGCCTAATTCAGTTTGTAGCTTTTGAGCAGTAAAAGTCTAGATAGAAGAAAATAGAGGGAGTCCAGCCAGCATGGCTCAGGGGTTGTGCAATGACCTATGGACCAGGAGGTCACAGTTCAATTCCTGGTCAGGGCATATGCCTCGGGTTGCAGGCTCTATGCCCAGTGCGGGGCATGCAGGAGGCAGCCAATCAATGATTTTTCTCTCATCATTGATGTTTCTATCTCTCTCTCCTCTCCCTTCCTCTCTGAAATCAATAAAAAAATATTTTTAAAAAGAAGAAGAAAGAAGAAGGAATTGAAGAGAGCTAAGAAGTGGGTGAGATTCCTGGAAAGGGGCCCCAGCAATACTAAAATGGAAGTATCTGTGTGGTACATGCCTAATTCCATCCCTCAGTTTCCCATAGCTTCGGGGTAGGCAGGGAGAGCAGTCAATGGTCTTTCATGCTCCCAAGAGGGGCTCTGAAGCAGCAGAGAGGATTCAAAGGATAGCACAATAGCCATCTGCAGCAATCAATGACCCAGGACCATACTCGGTGATTGATATCACAGAAGACATGGGTATGAACAGATGATAGGAACCAGACATCACTGTGCCCTGCAACATGAGCTATGGAATTTTGCTGCCATCCTGGAGATAAAGGGACAGGACCTTAAATTGATTGAGATTTTAGTTCCTGTCATCAGGGTAATGAGATCTTGAAACAGAATTTTACTGAGCTATAGAAAAACAGAGAGTACATTTCTTAAGCACTGGAGTCTGTGGGTAGATAGGAATCATCATCATTATTGAAGGGTTAAATTTTTTTTCAGAGTAAAATAACCAACCAAAACTTTTAATCATTTATTTAATATTTAGCTTTGGATCTGCAAACTCAAGGTTTTGTGCTAAATGAAAAAATTAAGTTTTGTTGCAGACATTTAGTTCTTAACTCCACACAGTGGTGGCCGCCACACCCTCAGCATCTCTTGGACTTGTGCCTAGGAAAATCTCATCTTCAACTTAACAATTCTCTATCCTAGGCCAGCCTCCTAATTACAGGTGAACTGTTGAGCATAAGGAAGGCTGAGTCAAAGAAGGTGGCTTGCTCAGCATTCCTGCTGTATGACTGTGAGGTACAAACTTATCCACCTCCTCAATAGAAGTTTAAAAGAACCCATCTGTATACAAAGCAAGACACTAAGAAGTGGGGCTGGGGATAGGGGGAGAGTTCCCTGTTGTTCAGGTTAGCAAGACATCTTTATCTTATTCAGCTACAACACATGTTCCTTTCCTTCTTTTTCAGAAGGGAATAATATTTATTGAATACAAAATATACATCAGGAGACATGCTAGCCACTTTATGTGTGTTATGTCCTTTAATCCTCACAACAGCACTGTCAGGATAACCATTTTCAAATGAGGAAAGTGATGCTCAGAGATGTTTAGTGACTGATCTTAGGTCATAAAACTGATAAGGGGAACACTGTAAAATGATGTCAAGTTAGCTCAGCTCTGAAGTGTATGCACTGCAACTATACCACACACCTCCCCAAACTTGAACCACATTAAAGGTTTAAATTTTGCTTGATGGCTTAATGTTGGCTACAAAGTCATTAAGCGCTATAGGTATGATCTATTTGACCAGTGTTCATTCTTGCAACAATCTTCTGCCACTGCATAGTCATTTAGCTGGGTTTTCTCATCTTAAACTCTAAGCTAAAATGTTACTTCCTAAGAAAGACTGACCCTAATGACCTTATCCAAAGTGGACAAGTAACTCCCAGCCCCCGGCTTCTATCACAGATATCACAGAAGACATCTGCATGGACAGATGACAGTCAGGAACCAGACATCAGTGTTGTTGTTCTCTGTGTTTATCACTTCCTGAGATTATCTTTTTCATCTGCATCCATCTCCTATAAGAAGAACCAGCTCCCCACCATGTGCCCTTAGGTGCATGACTTCTATTCTTGTGTCTCTACCCAGATATCAGAGTAGCCAGAATGATCCTTTTAAAATGTAAGTCCATTATTACATTTCTCTACTCAAACACCTCAAAGTCTTCCTCCTTTATTCATAGTCAAATACCAAGTCCTTACCCAGTTTGGTCTCTGAGTGCTCCTCCCTCTCCTCTCCCCATCTCACTATGTCCCCACCATGGCTTCTTGAAAAGGGTTCAGGGTCTGTGCCCTTGCAATTCAAATGCCTGGAACAGTCTTGACCCAGATATCCTTACACTTTCATTTCCCTCAAATCACTGTTCAGTATACCTGGTTGCTTAAAACTATAAGGAGTGACACAGTAAGTCTTAACCAAATATAGGCAGTATTTAAATAAAGGGAAAAGGAAAGAGTAAGCCCAACCCCTGTTTCTGTACACACATTGCTAAACTCATAGTTACCAATTTCCCATTAAAAAGGTTGGTATCTTACATGATTCTTTGCAAAGTCTCCATGAGCCTAAGACCTGATCCTCATCTTCTCAATGTCAAAAGTTCTCTCCTATTGATTTATTCAAGGTTGAACAGATTGTAGGGGATTAACTGATGTTAATCAAACTCACTAGAGCTTGATTAGTAACTTTAAAGCTATTTTTTTAATTTTATAATGAGAGACATTACTGCTTCATGGACCAAAAACTTGAAGTCAAATGAATAGTATATTCTTTTTTTTAGTAGGCATATTTGCTTGGGAACTGAATTAATATTTTTAAAAAGTTGCTTGCTAAGTACAGAGATAAAGGAAAATAAATATGATTATTTTAATGAGTTTGTAATTAATTGCTTTCTCTTTTGTGTGTTTATAACACTTGACTTATTTGTCATTCTACAGACATTTACTCAGCATCTTCTATGTGCCTTGCCTCGTCTTAGTTGCTAAGGCTTGCAAAAACGTATGAAACTTAGCCTCTGCTATGAGTGGGAGGACAAATGTGAAACCAACATTAATCAAGGTCTTTGTATGTGCCAGACCTTATACTAGGTGATTTATATCCATATCTCATTGAATCACTATAATTTCTCTATGAGGAATTTAAATTTTATTTCTCCCTTCAAAAAATGAGAAATCTTAAGGGAGAAAAAATGAAGGGCTAAGTGGATAAGGCAACATTGTCCACCATTCTGGAATCGGTGGCTTTTTTTAATACCTTATGTAGAAGGAAGAAAGATGTACGTTGTTTTGAAAGATTTTTATATTGGCTATAGATAAAGGGGGTGGGAGAAGGTGAAGCATGATTGTTCTGTAAGGTAGAAGGATTTGCTTTTTTTAGACGGTTTGTGAGACACAGTCCAGAAGGTTCATGCGTAAGTAGGATGCAATGGTATCTAGCAGACAGCTTTGCCTACTGGTCGGTGATACCCATTCCTGGTCTACCACAGTGTTTGTTTTAGGGGCATAAAAAGGTAAAGGAGGAATCTCACCTTTGAAACAAGATTGAAATGCTCAATATCTTGGACTGATCCATCTAATTTCTAAATTAAAGCTGCATTTGCAACTTTAAGGAGTCATAAATCTAATTTATTATCTGCCTGTAAGATGTAAAGTAATGAGAAATGTGCAAGTTTCAATCCAAGGTCATGGGAATATTTCCCCTGGAGAGTACAGTTGGAAAGGACATTGAGACAAAAAACAAGTTGCTAGTTACTATTATAGCATAGCAATTACATTAACAATTAGTCTATGAATTATCACCTATTTCATGTATCCATGTAACTTAATTTTTCTTTCCACAACCATATGAAAATAGACCCTATTGGTGGCTTATTGCAAAACATTTCCAATTAGGAAGGAGTCTGCTAAAGCACAAAGCTTTTATGATAGTGCAAATGGGTAAAGCTAAAGATTCCTGCAAGGTTCCTTGCTCAACCACTGAGCAAATTCTAATAACCAAATGCTCTCCATTGATATTTCCATTTTTACTGCAACCATGGGAAATAAATGCCCTTGATTAGGTACTTGGTAAAATAGATTGTGATAAGGCAAGCTGCTTAGAAAGGTATTTGACTAGCTTTGAATATTTTTGTGCAGACACAGCTCATCAGCTCAATTGATAAGCATCAGCACCAAGTTGTGGGTTGAAATGTCATGATGGTATACAACATCTTATTTGATTGCTTAAAAAAGCTCCCTGACTTAATTTACTCAATTTTCCCTTTTTATAGCAGAGTTCTCTTCTGAAAAGACACATCACACTTTTATGACTATATTAGAGATTGGAATTATGTAAGTTGCATTTACAAAGCATTCAGAGAAAGACAGCATCAGGTGGTGAGATTTTCAAAGGGATGTCGGGATGATCTTGCATTAACTGGTGTTCTGGCTGTTTGAAGGAGCCTAAAAATATTCACCAGCACGGAAGCACTACTGCCCAGACACACATAAGAGGATGAAGCAGAACCAGAGGCTAGCTATTTGTTATTTAAATAGAACATTAACGTAATAGAAGGTATGTGCTTGTTTCAGCAAGACTACTATCATAAACTTTGCAGAGTAATACCTTGCCTTTAATAGTACAGCCTAGGAACCATTAAGGGGAGCAGCCACAATATGTCTAGTACAGTAACGGATGGAAGTTCAAGCCAGAATTTCCCACCACATGTTACCATTTTAGGAAGTTTGTAAAGGTGACCTAGAATGCTGAAAGCCTCAAATATCTATCATGGCACATTGAGTTCAGCAGGAGTGATGGACTTACCCAGGATATTGTCCTGTCCACCTGCTAAACCAGTCGAAGTTCCCAGGGCCTGGCCAGAATTTTGCTGTTTAGTCCCATCTTTCTTTGGTCATTGATTATAGAAGGCTAGGCAAGCCATTTGTTTAAAGAGATCTTAATTTCTGCTTATCTGAAATCAAAGGTAACCTTGTACAAGGTATAGAAGCCTCAAACAGGAAATAACCTGGATAACACTGTATTCTGAAAAGTACACTGACTAGCTGTTATGACCATCTGGTCCCTCAGAATGTTTGCTTCCTTATATTTTAAATGAGCACATTTTCCTTACAGAAAACATAAACAACTATAAAGAAAAAAATAAGTTTTCCATAAAGTCTACAACCCAAGAAAACTGCTCTTGTTATTTTGGCATAAACATATTTGGCATATATTTAATATAAATAAAAGCATATGATACCATGGGGATATATATATATGTGTGTGTGTATATATATATATACATAATATATATACATGAATATATACATAAAATTAAGATAACACTATAGATTTTTCTACTAATTTCTCCACATTAAATATTAAACATAACAATTTTAAAGGTTTATATGACATTACATTATCTACATATGTCATGCTTTGTCCAGCCAATCTCTGAATATTGTACATTTATATTTTTCTCAACTTTTGACATTAAAAATAACATTAAAATGTCCTTGTATATAAACTATTGCTCTTATTTCTGATGACTTCTTCCATTTAGAGTCCTATAAATAAAGTTTACATCATAAGTATGTTATTTTAATCACATAGACATGTACCACTGAATTGCTCTCTAGCAGTATTTTATTATATCTTTCCACTAGCAATATATGAGAGGAGCTACATTACCTCCAAACTAGCAATGAGTGTCATCTTTAAATTTTTTTTTCAAATTTGATAAATGAATAAGGCATATTGTTTTATTTCAAATTTAATTTTTTGATTACTAATAAAGTTGAATTTTAAAAAAATAGACTTAATAGAGATAAGCACCAGAATTTCTTAATTATTTTAAGTTCCATCCAGCCACACATATCTCTATGACAATATGTGGAAGATTGTTTTCATTTGGAACTTTATGAAAATAAAAATAACTTGTCAAGAACAAATTAATCCAAGCTATGTGATATGAATCATATTCACATTATTGTATAAGAACTAATGAAAACTACTAAAAAGAAAGTCTGAAATCTATGAAATGGGTGTGACTATAAAATTATATTAGGAAGAAGTTTGGCATGTTTGAGGAACTGAAATACTTACATCCAATAGGAAGTTTGGGCCCCACATGTCTGTTCATCCCTTCCTTGCTCCACTACTTATCTGATGTTCTCAGTCTTTTATTATGTATTACTTAATTTTTTCACCTAATTATGATGTTAAAAATTGGTTTCTGTAGAGTGTTACTCTTCCAACTTTGGTCCTTTGCTGTTTCTGGTAGTTTTAATGAACATCCATGCTCTCTCTAACCTGACAAAGCTTTCTGATCTGTACTCCTGAATCTTATAAAAGTTCTATAGTATTTGATTATGGGAGGGCAGTTTTAAGCTCCTAAATGCCACTTCTTGACCATACTGGAATCCTAAATGAAAATGCCTCTCGTTTTGATCATTACACGCATCAGGATACTTTCATTATCACATTCTGAAAGTAATCGCTCAAGAGTATTCCTCCTTCTTGCCTCTATGCCTTGTGTGGCTGGCTACCTAGGTTCTGTGAAACATATATAAAATGTGTAGATGAAAATATTTTACATAGACAAGGCCCAAAGTTGCAAATTTGAATACCACTAAGATAATACAGTGTGTGGCACAAGTAGGTTTACAGTTGTTTGTATGGAAAATAATACAATAACTAATAAATATTAATACAAGAGTAAACTCTGCATTTCATGTACTCACAGCTGTAAACATACTTTTGATTTATCCTGTACATATGGATATTCCTAAAACTGACTATTCAAATTTGACTGGAAAAAGAGAAAAAGAAAGGAAGCAAAAGATTTAAATATAAATCTTACCTAATAATAGACAAACATGTAAATTGACCGTAACTCCGCTACGCCCACAGCCAATCAGAGTAAGTATGCAAATTAGAAAGCCAAAGATGGCGGCAGCCCAGCTGCTCCAGGAGCAGAGTGGCCTGGCAGGGCAGGACGCCTGCTATGAGAGGGAAGGTGGGGGTGGAGGGCGAAGGGGTCTATAGGAGTGGCACTCCGGCTACAGCAAAGACAAGACTGCAGACTCTGGTGTCTGCAGCAAAGAAGATGGCAGACTCCAGCCAGAATCTGCAGCAAAGACAAAGATGGCAATCCGCAGCGAAAATGGCAGACTCCTGCTGGAGTCTGCAGTGAAGACAAAGAAGGCAGACTCTGGCCGGAGTGAAGGCCTGGGTCCCGGGTGCTGGAGGAAAACTGGTGCTGGAAGCCAAGGAATGGAAGGCCTATTGCACAAATCTCTTTGTGCAATGGGCCTCTAGTATATATATATAAAGAGCTTACTTTACTTAGTTTTTTATAAAGTAAAACATGAATAAAAGTAATAAGTTTGACAGGGAGAACGGAAGAGAAGTAAAATTTGTCAAGTACCTACTAAGTGCTAGGCACTGTATATTATCTATTTGACAATAAGCTAGTAAGGAAAATAGGATAACTTTTATTTTTTAAACCAGCATTGTGCTCAGTATTTTTAAAATGCTATCATGTTTTAATATCCACTTAGAAATGAGAAAACTTAGATTTATAAGTGTCCAAGATCAAATTGCTAAGAAATGGTAGACCTAGATGATAATCATAAATATATCCAACCCTAAGATACATATTCTTAATTACTATGCTTCACTATCTCTTTGTGAAGTATGTTTAATTACCAGTTATAGAGCTCAGAAACTGAGGGTCCAAGTCATTAAGTAACATAAAGAACAACATTCAAATCCAGATCTGTTTTGTGCCAAAGTTCTAAATTACCCTATATCAAGGGAAATAAACATTCAGTTGTTAAGAACAAATCTGTTGGGTCTGAAAATATGGATGGCTAAAAAAAGCTATTAAGCAACGTTAATTAACTGAATAGAAAAGGAGCCTCTGATTACTGCTCCAGGTAAGAAAAGCAAAGGTCCTCACAAATTTTAAATTGTAAAAAAAAAAATTTCTGCATTCAAAAAGACCAGTTATGAGAAAACACCTAATCTGTAGGTCAAGATGTTAAATATAATTGATTATCTCTGTTTTGGTGTGAATAATTAGAATATACACTCATCAACAGAGCAAGCCACTTGAAACAAATCATTTGGAAATGCCGACAAAACATGAAGGAAGTTCTGCTCAGAAACATTAATCCCTATAACAAGTGATGGCTCCACCATGAAAATTCTGATTTACAGACTTTCGGACAACTCAGTGTAAATATTTGCTAAACTCTCTCTTTCCAGTCAGAAAAATATCCTGTCAAAAGGACTTTTCAAAGATCTAAAATACTCACAGAGTTAGAGGTTTTGTCAAAGCATAGAATTTACAGGTTAAAAGTATTTTTCTTTATTTCTTTTTTTAAAAAATTTACAAGAGTTCCCCTCATCCATGGGGAAACACTCCAAGATGCCCTGTGGATGCCTGAAACCACAGATAGTACTGAACTCTATATGTACTGCCTTTTGCTATACATTTTTACCTTTTCACTTAAAGAAAGTACTTTACTCCTTCTCATGGGTATATCTGAATTGTCAGTATCACTAGTCTTGTGATATGTGCCATGATTAAGTCAAATAGGATTACTTGAACGCAAGCACTGTAATACCTCAGACAGTCCAAGATGACTACTAAGTGATTAAGGGGCAGGTAGCATATATAGCATGGATTGGCTGCACAGAGGGAATTTTTCATTTAATATTCTTGACCTGAAACCACTGATAAGGGGGGCTCCTGCACTTCCCTCTTCTAGAGTTTATCAAGTCAAGTGGGTGAGACCAGCTTCACTCCAGAACTTGCTCCTCTGAATGTAAAAAGACTGTGTTCTTTGGTAAACACTACACTAAAAATGAATAAAATCTAAGCAAAGGAGTATGTGGTTTTCCTCCAGAATTAAAATATTATTAAAAATAGAAACATTATTAAGACTGAAATGGTTTTGGGGACACATCTCACTCCCCACCTAGAGAAGACACATTACCAATCTTGATCCATAATTAATGAGTAACATACAGGAATGGGTTTCATCATAAGTGCAACTTATGTTGTTAATAGCTGGTCTCTGGTGTTTCCAATAGAACTTTCTACAGTGATAAAAATGTTCTATGTTTGTGCTGTCCCATACAGCATCAGTTAGCCATATGTACTTATTAAGGATTTGTCCTTAATATTCACTGGTATGATTGATAAACTAAATTTTAATTGTATTAAAGTTTAATTATTTTACACTAAATTGAATGAACAAGTTTGTACCACTAAATTTGACAACTTAAATAAAATGGACAATTGAAATATCCAACCTATCAAAGCTGACTCAAAAAGAAATATATAACCAGAGTAGCGCTCTCTCGCTCGCTCATATATATATGAAATTGAATTTATAGTTAAAAACCCTCCCACAAAGAAAACTCCAAGCTCAGGTGGCTGCTCTGCTATCAAAAACTTAAAAAAGAAACAATACAAAATCTTCCAAAAAATTATAAAGGAGGGAATACTTCCAACTCATTTTATGAAATCAGCATTGCCCTGATACTAAAACCAGACAAAAGTATTATAATAAAGCAAAACACCAACCAATACACCTCATTAGCATAGATGCAAAAATTTATGACAAATTTTTAGCAAATTGAATCTAACAGTCTATAAAGTGGATACTACATGATAATCAAGTGGGATTTATCCCAGGAATGTAAGGTTGGTTTAATACTTTTAAAAAATCAATCTATTTAATTCACCATATTAGCAAATGAATTCAATAAAAGGTACAATTATATAAATAAGTACAGAAAAGTATTTGTTGAAACTCAAAATCTAGTCCTGATAAACTCATCAAAATAAGAATAGAAAGGGTCTTCCTCAATTTGATAAAGGGCATCTGTGAAAAACCTATAGCTAACTTCATTATTAATAGTGAAGTACAAAAGCTTTCCCACTAAGATCAGAAATAAAGAATATCTACTCTTAAAGTTTTTACTCTACATGTTATTAGAAGATCTTGCCAGTACAATACAGCAACAAAAAGAAACTAAGGAAATAAAAGACAATTTAGAAAGAAAGAATTTAAACCATATCTATTTTAGACATCCCTGATGTAGACAACATAATTTTTTACATAGCAATAACTATGCTGAGTGTAAATTAGTGCATGCTCTTTGGTTTAGTTTAAATAAAATTCTTTAAAATAAATTAATCTATGGAGCTATAAAGCAGATAAGTGGTTGCCTGGGGGCACACAATTGTATTTGACTTCCTTATTGGCTTCTCCCTCTCACACAATTTTCCTCTCTCCTTTATGTAACACTTTTTCCTACTGACTCATCATTTATAAACTTTTCTTTCCTTCTTATTTCCTACTTCTGTTTCATCATCCTTCTTCCCATCTTTCTCCTACCCTCCCTCTTTCTCCACATTCCTTCTTTCCTTTATCTTTACTCCTGCCCTCCCTCCCCTGTTCCTTCCTTCCCACCTTAATTTTTTTCTTTACTTCCTCCCTAGGACCTGCTTTGCTCCCTCCCCCATTTCTTCCTTATTCCCATTCTCCTTTTAAGCTCTACTGGCTCCCCTTTAAAACTTTTCTTCCCTCCCTCTTTCTCTTTCATAATACCTTTCCCATACATTCTTCTCTACTTACTTTTACTGTTTTAATATCTATCTACCTGCCTAATTATTCACTATCATTTATCTTTTTTCTTTTCTGACTCCTACTTTTAAAATCTGTCCCCAGTACACAACTATACTTGATTTTCATTATTGCTCTTACAGTTCACTTATACATCCTCTTTCCTTCTTTAACTCTGCTCTCTACTGACTCCTTTATATAGTTCTTCCCACCCTCCTTCCCTTTTTAAAGCTTCTGTTGGGGGGCGGGAATTAATCCCCAGACCAGAGCTCAGCACCAGCCAGGTGTTTGCCATCCCCCTTTCCCCAGCCTCCCCGCCAGTGTCCTGCTCCCATTCCCTGCCTGGGATGCCCGGCCCAGCGAGGGTGGTCAAGGCCCGCGCGGCCTGGGCACTGCTGCCTCAAAGCAGGAGCACCTCTACCCAGAAGGCCTTGGACTGTCCTCCACTCCATCCTGGACCCATGGGCCGCCAACGGCCACTACTGCCCTCCTCACGTGTCTGGGCGGGGCTCCACGCTCCACACCGCCTGTGCCCCACCCCTTGTCAGGTGCACCTGCTATGCCCACCCCTGTGGTTGTCACCCCCTCCCAAGTGCAGCCCCGCGTTTCCTTCCCTTTTCCATTCCTGCAGCTTTTTCTTGTTCCCTTTCTGTATTTCTGTTTCTCCTCTTGGCCTGTCTGCATGCAGGCCTGCCTTCCTCTCCCTCTCCTTTCTTATCCCCTCCAATTGTATCCTATCCTACCCCAGGCCTTGCAGCTGCCTGAGCAGAGGGTGGGGTCGCAGCCTGCTGATCAGGTTGTGATGGGATGCTGTAATGGACAATTTGCATATTCCTCTATTATATATATAGATTTTGCAATGGATCTTTCTTAATTCATGATTTTCATAATGTTATTGAAATATAATTGGTGCTATCTTACTGGTGATTTAAATGTTATAATTTTTAAAGAATAATCTTACCCAGAAATAAGGTAATGGACCACATTTTTAAAAACGAACTTTATTCTTTATACTTAAAACAATAGCCCACTCAAAAAAAAAAAGTGTTAGAGAACCCAAGATAGCGGCGTAGGTAAACACCTAAACTGCAGCTGTGCACAACAATTTCAAAATTACAACTAAAAGACAAAACATCTATCACCCAGAGGCATGGGAGGGCTGGCTGAGTGGAAGTTCTACAACTAGACGAAAAGAGAGGGGAGCATTCAGTGCACAAACACTGAAAAGCTGAGGTACGGGGGCACGCACGCGATACGGGCTGGTGGCAGATCCCAGCTGGCGGCGGGCATTGCTTTCTTCAACCTGAAGGGGAGACACGCGGGACCCAAACTCCTACGGGGAGAAGCTGGACTGTCTGCAATTGGGTCGGAAAGTGAGGGTGGCTTGCTTGCAGACCTGCATGGAGGAATAATTGTTTGCTGCGCTGGGGTGTGAGACACGGGGATGCGGTCAGGGGCGCAGGACAGCTGGCTGCCAGCCATTGCTATTTGCCACACCCTAGCCTAGTGATGCCCTGAGACCCTGCCCCGCACAACCTACAAACTCACCCAAGCTCCAAGCAGCGGCTTTTGTATATGAATGGCCTTCACTATCGCCTCTTAACCTAGCACACTTGCAAAGCAGTTCAGACAGCTCCATAATCTACAAATCCCAAGCAGGGAGGAGAGGACTGTAGTTCTTGGTGTAGCTCCTGCAGGATGACCTCAGACAGTAGCTGACCTGCACCCCATTGGAGATCCAGAAGCCAGTGTACCTAGTGGTCAGTGTGAGACACAGATTTCAACTCCTCACATCCATAAGTGACACATTCAAGAGGCAGACTCAGTGAGCACCAAAGCCCCACTGAAACAAGTCCTGCACCATAAGCATGTCTCCAGCACAGCAGTTCTTCCATTATAAACACAGCAGGTCCCCAGAGCCAATTGGCCTGGAGGACAATTCCTCCCAGTGTACCAACAGCAATCAAGGCTTAACTACACCAAGACTTTGCACTCAGCCCACAAAGGGGTGTACCAAGATCGTCCACCTCAGGTGATTGGGGAGGCTGAGCTACTGGCCCCTATAGGTCACCTACCACACAAAGCCATTCCATCAACACAGGGAAGCAGCCAAAATGCGGAGACACAGAAACATGTCATGAATGAAAGAAATGGAGGAAAGCAAACTACGGGACGACATAGAGTTCAAAACCACATTTATAAGGTTACTCAAGAATCTTCTAAAAACCGCTGAGAAACTTGATGAAACCTTAAAGGACCTTAATGAGAATGCCAAAAAAAAAAAAATGTAAAAGGACCAGTCAGAACTTAAGTATACACTGTCTGAAATAAAGAATATACAGAAACTCAACTGTAGACCAATGTACCCCAAGAATCAAACCAAAGATCTGAAATATGAGGAAACAAAAAACACCCAACCAGAAAAACAAAAAGAAAAAAGGATCCAAAAATATGAAGATAATGTAAGGAGCCTCTGGGTAAACTTTAAGCATACCAACTTCCGAATTTTTGGGGTGCCAGAAGAAGAGAGAAAGCAAAATATTGAAAACCTATTAGAAGAAATAATGACAGAAAACTTTCCCCACCTGGTGAAAGAAATAGACTTAAAAGTTCAGGAAGCGCACAGAACCCCAAACAAGAGGAATGCAAAGAGGACCACACCAAGACACATTATAATTAAAATGCCAAGGGAAAAAGACAAAGAGAGAATCTTACAAGCAGCAAGAGAAAAACAGTTAGTTACCTACAAGGGAGTACCCATATGACTGTCAGCTGATTTCTCAACAGAAACTCTGCAGGCCAGAAGGGAGTGGCAAGAAATATTCAAAGTGATGAACAGCAAGAACCTACAACCAAGATTACTCTACCCAGCAAAGCTATCATTCAGAATTGAAGGTCAGATAAAGAGCTTCACAAACAAGAAAAAGCTAAAGGAGTTCATCACCACCAAACCAGGATTACATGAAATGCTGAAGGATATTCTTTAAGAAGAGAAAAAAGAAGGAAAAGGTAAAGATAAAAATTATGAACAACAAAAAGACATCAAATACATACCTACCAACAAGTGAATCTAAAAATCAAGTGAATAAAAAGTCTGAAGAACAGAATGGACTGGTGAATATAAGGTAATCAGGGACATAGAAAGGGAGTAGACTGACAATTCTCAGGGGGAAGAGGGTCTGAGAGGTGTGGGAAGAGATTGGACAAAAGTCTTACACCTATGGATGAAGATAGTGTGGGGGGTAAGGGCATGGGGTGAGGTGGAGAATCAGGTGGAGGGAAACTATGGGGGGGGAAGAGGAACACCTGTGATAATCTGAACAATAAAGATTTATTTTTTAAAAAAGAAGTGTTATGGCTATAAGATTGAGAAACACTAACATAAGGTTATCTAGCAGAAGTTAATATCTTGCTTTTCAGGATTCATAAGAACTAAAGTGTTCATGCTTGGGAAAGGAAAGACAATCATGAAATGTCCTCTTTAAATAAATTAAATATAATATTGCTTTCTGAGAGTTACATCTATAAAATATATGGTCTACACCATCAGTATAGTATAGAGATAAAAATATAGGAAAAACTTCCATGATAGCAAGATGGGAGTGTAACTCAATTTAAATATTAGAATACCTAAAAAGAATAATATAATAAGGGCATCAAGTAGTGATGAAAATTTAGAAAATAAAAGTCGGGAAGGTATACTTTCCCTATGTCCTTCAAGTGTTAACCAGGTGAGAGAGTACCCTGTCAAGATGACTGAAGTATCCTCCCACTGTGAAAGGATTTCAATCTAAAACAGAAGCAAAAGATATAAAATGGATACTCTCATGCAGGCACCCTCAGGAGAATGGAACTTAACAATTGAGAGACAGATTTCCTATAAATGCCTGATCTACAGAAGACTGAGACTTATCCCCTGACCAACGAATATCCACCAAAAACCTCTCCTTATCCTCAAGTCAATAAACTTACTGCTTACACTCTGGCTGGACTTCCCACTTTTTATATTCCTCACCCATAAATACAGCCCTCCCTAAACCCTCAATAGTTTACCACAGTATGCATTTCATGTATTGCAATTCCTTTGCTCTTCCCTGATAAATTAAATTCTGGTAACTCACGCTTGCCTCCATTTACTTCTTCCTTTAGGTTGACACTTTCAGGCTTATCTATCACTGGGGTATATATAAGAGCACCAGAGTTTTAAAACTCAAGGAAAAGATGTTGTTTTTCTATCCAACAACTAATGCTTCCTTTCTTCCTGGTTTTAAAAAAAACACTAATTTTATTCATGTATCAGGCAGCCAGATGCTTTAGAGAAATCTAAATCTGTTCCAAGCTCAAGGGGTAAATATTAAACTAATATTGGTAGACAGTTTTGGAAAGTACAGTTAAACAAAACACTACCTTATTCTCCCACTGAGATATTGTCATCTAGAAGTGATATCTGGAGCCATGGCAGCTATCTTGACATCATGAGAGGATGACAGAAAGAAAGAAACCAGATCCTCAAAAATGCCACTGAATTTACTATCTCAAATCACCATACCTTTAGGTCAGGGTTACTTGATTTCATAACTATGGATAATTTTGGGGGGGTCGTGTGTGTGTTGGGGGTGTTAACCTGTGCATTGTAGGATTATGGATATGTAGGGACATCCCTGACCTCTACTCACTTATAGCATCCTTCCCCTAGTGGTATCAAGCAACAAGGTCCCCAGACATGGCTAATGGTACTCTGGTTGCCAAAACAGCTCCCAAAACTGACCCTGGTTGAGAACCGCTGCTCTAGGTTTATTGGTATATGAGATAATATATTTTTCCTATTGTTTTAGGCATTTCCATTGGATATGCAGTCAGAAGCATCCAAATCCGGAACCTCGTGCCATCAATTATTCTATTTTATCCATTTTAATTTCTTACTTTTTGTTCTGACACATTCGTAAAATAATGCTTTTGTTTTTGTTTTTTATATATATTTTATTGATTTTTCAGAGAGGAAGAGAGAGGGATAGAGAGTCAGAAACATCGATGATAGAGAAACATCGATCAGCTGCCTCTTGCACAACCCCTACTGGGGATGTGCTCGCAACCAAGGTACATGCCCCTGACCGGAATCAAACCTGGGACCCTTCAGTCCGCAGGCCGACGCTCCATCCACTGAGCCAAACTGGCCTCAGCGTAAAATAATGTTTTAAATCTTATCTTTCCTCTTCCTTTTTTTTTTCTTTTCTTGCTTTCTTCTCTTCCTTTAGCCTGTCCTCTTCCCACTTCTTTTCTTTATCTTCCCCTTTTCTCTTATCTCTTTATTCCCTTCCTTCTTTTCTTCCTTCCTTCCTTCCTTTCTTCCTTCCTTCCTTCCTTCCTTCCTTCCTTCCTTCCTTCCTTCCTTCCTTCCTTCTTTCTTTTTTCTTTCCTTCTTCCTTTCTTTTATTTGAATTAGGAAAATCATGAGTCTGAATAAAATAATTATAAGAATTAGCTTTGGTAAAGTTGAGATCATTACAATTCATATATTAAATCACAGAAGTTGGAGTGACAAGGCTACTTATCAACTGACTGTTGAATAGAATAACAATAAATGAATTACTGCACCTGCTCATCTTCCTCAGAAGTATTGCCAAGAATGAATCATGTATGCTCATTTTGAAACTCCTGGTGAGACATAATAAAATATTCTTCTCAGAAAATGACTGGGTCACTCCAAGCAAAGCCAGAGTAGAGGCAACATATTGGAAGAAGAAATCACAGACAAATGGCATTGCTCAGGGAATCACCTATGAGTGATTTTACTCTTCCTTACTCCCAACTGATATCATGAAGTCACAGTCCTTTCATAATGTAGACAATGACCTTTATTTTTCTGTATGTTTGTGAAAAAGAATACATGAAATTATGATGAAATTGAGCTTTACCTTGAAATGTGTTAGCTTTAAATGAGTTTAAGATGTGTACTAAAATGACTGTGTTACAATTAGAGAAGTAACTTTCCCAAGAAGCCTTCTATGGTAGATATAGCGCAGATATAATTAGAGATTGTCGGGATCAAGCTTCGCCTCAATTTAACATAATTAAAAGTATTTCTACAAAATTCAGAGTTCTTTTTGTAGCAATAATAACTTAATATCTTCCTCCTATAGTTACAAAATTATAAGACTAATGGAGCATTTCTGAATTTAAATGCCATGTTTATCAATGATATATGAAAATTCAATGCCAAGGCTTTCATTAGCTATGTTATGACAATTAAATAACAGCTCTGCAATTTAGGAGGCAAGTAACTACCACATTTTGAATGAAATTTCTTAATAACTAAAAACTTAAAAGACATATGTAGCATTTCATATACTGTGTATGTTATACCACGTGAAAGATTTTATCACCCAAAGAAATTTCAGTTCAACTCTACAACAGTTCCAGTAAGTGGTTATGAAACCAGGGTTCAAAAATTTGTTGCAAAGTATTTCATTCTATTTTCTGAAAATGCTGATGTAATTTGTCCCTCCCTTTGCCTCCCCTTTTGTTATTTTTTTTCTTTCTTTCTTCCCATAATGCTTATTAAATGCTAATATATGACAAGTTCTATGTTAGGTCTATGGATATAATAATGAAAAAGATATAGTCCTTAACTTCAAGTAGCTTATCCTGAAATACAGTAAAGTAAGAGGATAATACAGTATAAAAGTGCCAAGACAGAGATAAACTCAGGTACACTGAGAGAAGAAATCAGCAAATCTTACTGCGCAACTAGTGTGTCCTATGTGCTGTACTTAAAGCTACAGAGTTCACAAAATAATTCTTACTTATAGTAAGGCAAAATCTGCCTCTCTGTAACATTAATTCACTTGGTCTAGTTCTGCCCTCTAAAAGCATGCATAGAAATTCTAATCCTTTGCCATGTTCAATAAATAGTCTTATCAAAGAATAGTTTTTCTTCCCCTTCCCTTGGCAAACTCAGATTGTCTATGATTATTACCAAAACAAGTCTTCAAAATTTTCCTACTATGAAAAAATATGGAGGAAAGCTTTCTTGGAAATTTCCACCTTTGTTCATTTCAGTTGTGAAAACAGAGCACTAAAGGCTGTGGTCCTTCTCAATTTTATTTTCCCAAAATATGTTCTACAAACAGTGGCATTGATTAGCCATCCTCAGCACTGACACAAAAGCAAGTGCTCAGATTAGTATTCCAGTCTGCACTTGCATTTCAGATGGTAAAAAATTCCCAGTCTTAGAGGACCACTGTTATTAAAATTGCATTTTCTAGATGGTGTATAATAGAGACTTTAGTTTACCATCATTTCCTTTCATTTGGTAAAATGTTTTTAAAGCATGGCAGGGAATTTAGGATTTGTTATTTAAATTGATAAGAAATGTGAATTTTACTGAATAAGCCATGGCTTGTAAATCAGGAGCCGTGGATTCTATTCTCAGTTCTGCCACTAATTAGCCATGTGGCTGACTATAGATCAGATGATCCTAATACTCCCAAACACTGCTTTCTATAGTTTTGAACTTTTTAAATTTTGAAAGGACGTTATCGAAGAAGACTGAGAATCAAATGAAAGATGATCTGGCATCTATCATGTAGAAGTTATGGATCTTAGTTTCCTAGAATCAATCTTCGTATCTGAAACAATAATGATAGCTAACATTTACTGAATAGTTATATTCCAAGCACTCTTCTAAATACTTTGCATCTATTAACTCAATAATCATCACCAATCATAAACTCAAGCTGGATATTCTTATTCCCAACAGAAAACTGAGGAATGATAAATAAGATTAAGTAACTTTCCAAGATCACACTGCTATGGATTAGAGTCAGAATTTGAATCCAGGTAATTTTTGTCCAGAGTTTATACTCCCATAACTGCAATGATATGAGAATAATATAGTACCTATCACAGAGGGTTGGTACCAAGTGGTGATGATAGTGGTTAGAGAAGTTGTATTTGTTTCCATTTTTGGAAAATAACGAATTCTCTGGTGTTCAATTTTCTTACCCTACCCATTTCATTGGATCTACTGGGATATACAAGTGAAATAATTCATACAATGTTAAGTACACTATATAAATTCTTGTTGTTTTACTAATATTGTTATGCTGTAAGACTTCTCAGTCTTTCCATCCCTAATAAATTCTTGCATTGTTCATTTCTTCATGAACCATGGTAATCAATCCAACAATAGTTGATCAGGGTTTTGAACCTGCCACAAATAACAGATATTGCAAATAACTTAGCAGATAGAATCCCAGTCCAATAATAATAATAATAATAATAATAATAATAATAATAATAAAACTTAAGTTTGTTTGGTTTTTATTTTTAAGTTATAGGATATCATTATGAAAAATGTGCAATTTCTAGTAGGCTTTAAAAAATTTAAGGAGAGTAGACAAAACCCACATTATTGTCTTATGGATCCCAAGTTGGGAATCATTATGTAGTTTGGTAGAGAGGCTGAGTTGAGATGCACTTACCTCCCAGCCATCCTCCCCATAGACTAGAAGATACAATGGCCTTCAACTTACCCAAGAAAGGTTTTATTGACTGCGTTCTAATTTATCTCCAATTAATACTTATCTTTGTTTTCAATCAATCCTACGATGGCCGCTTTCTCCTTTGACTCAGGAGTTATAAAATCTTGCTGTGGATCTGTTCTTACTGATAACTCAAGAAATATGAGGGATACTCTTCAAGTGAAAAGTTTGAAGGCCACTGGCATGAATAGTCCAAGGGAGATAATTAAATAGGATAAGAGCTTTCTTATGGAATGAAAATGTTGTTCTGATGGTGGTTTAGGGGCCACTGGGAGAGATTTTACTCAAATAAAATTTAAAATAGACTGAAGAAAAGTCCTCAGGAGTTTCTTTTTTACAACAATGAAGATGTATTACCCTGGTAGCTATGAGCTCTAGAGTCTTGGAGGTATTCTAAAGACTGGCAGCCACCACTAGCTTGAAAGAATATTGGAAATTTATATGAGTCTTATAGCATTCCCCACACTTTAGGAGTGAAGCAGTATCTTCTTGGATCCAGCCTAACTCAGACTGAACACATTGTTAAAAACATTTGATCATTTTTAAAATTACAACACATTTTCAAGTCTTTCTGGTTCATACAATCCCCTTCTCCACAGAACAGCATAACCCCAGATGTAGTTGGGGAGGAGGTGTGAGAGCAAGAAGATAATGAAGAAAAACTAGTTACTATAACCTTGCCCTTGTCTTAAGAGGCTTTTTCTCATCCTTTTAAATTCCAACTAAGCTATTATCAGAACTCTTGGTAGCTTGTGCTAAACATCAAAAATCCAAAATTCTACATTTTTGTTTTCCAACTTGTAGGAGAGAGTTTTCACCTTTCTACCTCTCATTTTGTTTATAGAGGGTTGTTTCAAAGCATGAAAGCATATGTATTTAATAGGCCTAATCTATCTTGATTAGATTGACAGAGAGGAACAAAGGAAAGCCACTCTGCAACAATGTGGTCACGCAGTATTGCGCTGCATAAAGATACAAGTTTCAGATCACTAATAACTATCATTAGACTTCAATATGCTTGAATATAACTCAACATTATTCTATTCCAAAATAGTAGCAACCCATTTCTCTATGAAAATAGAGGTTGATGGGTATTCATTAGACTTTCATTTAGAAATAATAATAACATCAACAATGGCTGTATTGTCTCTCTCTTTTTCCCCCCTGCTTGCTGACCCCTCTCTTCCTCCAAAACAGTACAACAAAAAGTGAATGAGCCAAACAAAGCTAACCAGCTTTTGCAATAGGATAAGTACATACTTGGAGAAAATGTCATCTTTTCTAGATACAAGATGCATCATTAGAACTTTGGAAAGGATAGAAAATTTCTGAAAAAAACTAAATCTTTAATTTTATCCTGTATTTTCAAAGTGAAGAAAAAAATGACAAATGAGTTCATTTATTTTTGGCAAATGCTGATAACCTATAACCAAACGAACATTAGGAAAAACTGAAAAGGGAAAGGGTATTCAGACCTAAAGTTGCCTCTATTTTTTAAAAAAAATATTTTTATTGATTTTAGAGAGGAAGGGAGAGTGAAAGAGATAGAACCATCAATGATGAGAGAGAATCAGTGATGGGCCACCTCCTGCATGACCCAGACTGGGGATCGGGCCCCACACTGGGAATGGAACCATGACCTCCTGGTTCTTAGGTTGATGCTCAACCACTGAGCCACACCAGCTGGGCTAAAGTTGCCTCTATTTTCATCTCCCCTTTATTTACATTCCAAAAGCAGAGCCTCCCAAACCAGTGTCCCATAACATTCTGCAAAGCCACAGTGGGCTGAAGGTCTGCCCAGATACTGATCCCCACAGCCTTCTTCATGGCCATACAATACCAGAGCCAGTCAGAGAGCTATTCATCTTTTATACCATCAGATTCATTGATTTTCCCCCATGTGTCTACAAACATCATTTCTTACATATGCCATTGCAAAATAAAAATATTTTTAAAGTACTTGCCTATGGGAATCTCCACAGGACAGACCATACTAATCTAGCGCTCTCTCCTCTCTCTCTCTCTCTCTCTCTCTCTCTCTCTCTCTCTCTCTCTCTCTCTCTTTTTTAGCTTTCAGAATTAGTCTAAATATTCCTAATATTTCTCAAGAAAGCAAATCAATATTATAAAATTTTGCAACTTCATGGTACATAGTACATTGCTCCACTCATAGTAAGGTTTAAATAGTAAAATTCTGATGGATATAAGTCCATTTTGTGTAAATAGCAGGCCACATCACCCACTCACACTCAGACAAATCCAGATGACATTCAGCATTTAAGCCATATTCTATATGCTGACCTAAGTTCAGCATTCTATATGCTGACATTCAGCATTTAAGCCATATTCTATATGCTGACCTAAATTCCAGAAAAGACTTTGCAATCAAGGTTTTCAATTGTATAAGTGATGATTGGCATAATATTTTATTAGACGAGTAAAAGCAAGGGTTGGCATTTAAGGTAAACTCAAATTGCTGGCTAGATACCTGGAAGCTGGTTTCTGTTCCTCAAAACTGCTTTGAATTATTTTCCTTGGATAGATTAAAAATCTAGTCCTTTAGTTTTAAGTCACACAGTCTGTGGGTTCCCCCTGCTGGCTATTTAACTGTAAGAATCAGAACAAAAAAACAAACTTACGATACCTGTACACTGGAATCCACCTTCAGATAGAGGAAACGTATCAGAATTATGCCTAATGCTGGAAGATGGTCCTTCAGAAGAGCAGAGAGATATAAAGATAGGACTCAGTCTGTTTAAGCCAAGAGCCAGAGAGGCTTGGCCCATTCTGTTTGATATGTTCATTTCCTTAACATTTTTATGAATTGGTTGCCTATATTTTAAATCTAGATTTATAGTTTCCCTTGAAAGGATGACATATTGCCTCATGTGTGTGGTAAACAGTGTTTGATATTCTTAGATGGAGCATACCCACTAGGGTCTGCCATAGTTACTGGTATTCCCTCTGATCTCATCCACACTGACCTAATATCAGTTGCCCATTATCATCAGGCATGAGCAGTTATTTTATTTTTTGTGTGTACTTGGCACATGTCACCCATTATTATTTTGTGCCCTAATTCCATCAGGTATTTGAGTCTTAGAATTCTGCTTTGACATATAATTCAAGAACCACTTTCTCTAAAATCTTCTATTTAGTCCTCCACATCCTCATACCTCAATCCCTTTCAGGCTCAGATTTTGTTGTTAGTTTGACATGAAAAGGGCTAGTATACCTGGGGGAAAGTATTCTATGAAAACTGTAATTCAGGACTTAAGTGCTAATGAGACAGCTCTTATCACTTGGAGTTTAAACATGAGAAAAGTACATATAGAGAATGCTCTTAATGAAGAAAAACTACCAAAATAATATAATTTAGCCCAGCCGGTGTTGCTTGGTGGTTAAGCATCAACCTATGTACTGGGAAGTTGCTGGTTTGATTCCCAGTCAGGGCACATGCCTGGGTTGCCAGCTAGATCCCTAGTGGGGGTGGGGGAAAGAGAGTATAGGAGGTAGCCGATCAATATTGATGTTTCTTTCTCAGATGTTTCTTTCTCATCCATGTTTCCATCTCTCTTTTCCTCTCCTTTCCTCTCTCTCTCTCTAAAAATCAATAAAAATATATTTTAAAAAAATAATATAGTTTAGAGTTACTGCTTCATTTCTGAATCTATTTCTACATATATAGCAAGGGAAATAAGAGTGAGCAATATCCAGAAAACTTTATCAGTTAAATAGCAGAAGAAAAACTGCACTGTGACCAAGAAAGGAATGAGTATCAGGACTTTTAAGAAAAGACCATATGATTGTATCAAGACCTGCCTAAGAAAGCCTGGAATTTAGTAAACCCAAACATTTTACTAGTATACTGCATTTGGATAAAAAGCAAAGCCTTATTTGGCCTGTTATTATGTGCCCCCAAGAAACTTGAACCTGCCATCTGGGCTCGCTGCTCCTTGGTTCTGGTTCACCAAAGCAGTTGCTAAGTTTACTCGGCTTATATATTTGGTATGAAATGGGTGTTTGTTGGGGGGAGGGTGGGCCCCTGGAACAGTTAATAATGGTTTTCCGGGAATTCTGTTATAAGGCCCTTCCATCAAGTCCGTTTCTTTCTTTAATCTACTTCTCACTGCAAAGACCTCATTTCCCACATCTCAGTAGTTCTTTTGTTAAGAAATAACAAAGTATAGTAATATAAGGAGTCCTGCCTGGGCTTCAGGAAATCTGGGCCCAAATTACATCTCTGTCACTGACCAGCTTCTGGGCTGGCTTCTCCCATTGGCAAAGGACAGAAGTTAGAAAAGAAGAAAATGCCTTTTGTTTTTCTTGGTGACTACTATACAAATAGACAGTTATGCACATGTGCTTACCTAGTTTAAGATTTTTAATTGAAAAGAGAGGTGGGTCAAAGGGTCCACAGTTAGTGTACAAGAACTATACATGACCTTTGCAAACATGAGTAAAGTGCACATGAAAGCCTTACTCACATCTACTTTCCTTTTGGCAGGAATCCTTCATAAGGATCCCCTGTTGCTTTATGATGAGATGCTAGTAAAATGAAAACTGAACAGCTCAAACTGTATAATGAATTACTATCAGCATCAAATAAAATGATGCCCTTATCCAAGCTACTTAGCCTGATACCCGGCGGTCAGGCGCGCAGAGAAACAGATGATTAGTTCCAGTGGCTCCAAAGATCATGAGTGGTAACCACATTTAAAACAAAAATTCTAAAAATCCCTAGGGCCAAGGAGGCAACATCTGGCTCTGGGGGTGAATAGTGGGTTCCAGGTATAGGATGATCATTAGTATCTCATCATATGCTAATAATTCCCTTCCTGGTCCTTCTTGCTAAAGCGGTATTTTTCAAAAGGTATCCCTTGGGGATTTCACTTGGTGTTCTAAGGAAAACAAGGTGGTGGGGGAGGGAGAATGGGGAGGTTCTATATCTATTTAGGATATGCTGAGTAGAATAAAAATATGTTTAAAAAAGAATTCTTCTCAGTCTTTAATATACAAACATAATATGCTCTGACACTGTGCATAAGGTGATAGCTACATTTGTTCTGCATGAGATTTGGTACCTCCCATCAAGGGTCATTTATAAATGCCTTAAAGTAAAAAGGCCTTAAAGTAATTTTGATTATGATGATAGCTGAGGACCTCTACTTCCATTTAAAGGCCAGGTATCATGAATTCTAAACATCCTGCAATATTTGGGATAACCCACACACAATTAAGAATTGTATAGGCCTAAAAGCTAGTAACCTCTCATTGACATTGGCAGAGAAACCCCCAAAGGAATTTGACCACAGAGCCTTTAATTTAGAGAGCAACTTGTGAGACTAGTATTTTCTGGGATCTATTTTGGGAAAGTTAGCCTAAGGTGTATACTTAGATTTAGATTATAGCATTAACCAGACCTCCCACTCCCTCACTCCATCTATGAATTGAAATATAATTAACTTCTAACATTACATTAATTTCAGGTATACAACATAATGATAGGATATTTGTATATATTACCAAGTCATCACCACAATAAGTCTAATTAACATCTGTCATCATACACAGTTATAATATTTTTTCTTGTAATGAGAACTTTTAAGAATTATTCTCTTAGCAACTTTCAAATATACAATACTGAATTTCTCTTTCTAACTGGGACTTGGTGAACCATAAAATTATTTCAACCCCTTTACGCAAGGGGAAATGGAGGCAGTGGATGGGAGACAGATATTTGTGGGTAGAAATCCTACCTTGAATCTACTGAGTCAGAAAGCCAATACTCTTTAGAGTATTTATGGCCCATTCATCTTTCTTCAACTATTAGCATGATTCATAATCAAAGCCTTTCCACACTGTAGGATAGATTGCTGAAGTGGAAGAAAACCTTCATCTACTTACTGGGACTAACGTCAGGACTTTGACCAAGGAAGAGAAGATACAGGATTAAAATATATTGAGAGAAAAAATAAAACAAACAAAAACGAGTCTTATATGCTCAAAAAAACAAACCAAACAAACAACAAAAAAAATGGGTCTTATATGCTCCTAAACAATCAGCTGTGGCATTTCCCTATCCCCAATAAGCCCTACAACAAGAAATCTTATCACACAAACCTTCTCAAATTTGTACCCTTTTGAGACTTTGCCCCCACCTTAATTGCTGCTTGGATACAGTTCTTCATTTAATTTCCTCTTTAAAAATTGAAAGGATTTTCAGGAGAGTAAAAGTAGGGATAAACTAGAGATATGACAGCCATTTTCTTCATACTCTCTTCCAAAATAATGGCCATGAACTTCTTCTCCCATTACACAAACACTTAGCTCGAATCATCTTGGGCAAATCATTAATGCTTTTGGAGTCTCGATTTCCCTGTTTCTAAAATAGAGTGACTAAAAGTACCTACTTCACAGGATTGCTGTACAAATGAACTGAGCTCATCTAGCAAAAGTTCTTGGCCCGGGCATTTAGTTAAGTGTTCAATAGATGGTAAAATTGTTACTTTCATTATTCATAATAATAAAGCAGGTCTCCGAACTCTTGGTCCACAGATACTGGTACTGGACTGCCCATGAGAACCCTGCTTTGTCCAGGTAGAGCTTAGAAGGTAGCTTCATAGAGCTCGGACCATCCTGGTGTAGGCAGACTGCAGGATGATTCCTCACTCACCTCTCCAGGCTTCCTTTTCTCATTCCCTTCCCTTCATTTAAAAATTCACCCAGGAAGGCACAGAAGCAAAAGCCACCAAATTAACAGCTTCAATATTCAGTTCTGTGGGATTTACTACACCCTTTTCAATCTGAACTGACCCCCAAGGCAATCTCTAAATGTCACTTTATTTTTAAATCTTTATTAACTTCTTCATTTGGCAGCTTGTGGTTAATATTTGCATAACGTGACTCTCTATGGGAGAGCAAAGGGATCCACAATCATCAGAATTGACTGGCACAGGATCACCCTCCACATTTTCACAAAGGGAAATCCGAGGCCAGGAGGGGGCAGCGCTTGTACCCAGGCCTCACAGGGGTTGCACTGAAGAACACCAACTGGAAGCTGGTTCTCTCGGTTCCTTCTGAATGCAGAGAATGCCATTCTAGCTCAGTGCTTCACAAGCCATAAACCAAAGGAGAACACTTCAGTTGTAGGGCTCTGAATAAACAACAATGTATTTAGCTTAAATTATGAATGTAGGTGTGTCACGTCAGGGATCCTCAGAGGACTGCACTAAATAACATTACCACCACAGAACAAAATTTAGACCCACCAATAGCGGTCATCAGAAGGAACATCTGCATGAATAATTTGCTCAAGAGGTCCTGAGCTTCATCTTCCCCTTGAGGTAGGAGGGGGAGAATGTTTCTTAATCAGGTCCTCACAGGGATCCTGCCCTCAGACTCTGCCTCCTACATCACCTTCTGTTGAACACTTTGGCTTGAAAAAGGCAAAAACTATCTCTTGCTCTACTTACTGATAACACAAGGGAGACATGGGGAGGGATTTTTACAGTCCTTGCCTACATAGAGGGAGGAAAAGAACAGTGAATCTCCTCTCACTGACTGGTCACCCAGCCCTTCTCCCTAGTGATTTGTGGCCTCCTGGAAACTTCCTGGCCAGATCACCACAGCCCCAGGACCCACACACCTCCCTGTTTTGTTTTTTTTTGCTTTAGGTGGCAAAAATTAAGCACAGAGACTGTTTTTGTCTTTTCCAGCCACTTATTCATTAACACAGGTTTGCTAAGAGAATTATAATAATTTTATAAGCCAATAGCATATAGAATGATATATCTTAATAAGCCAATTAAAGAAAAAGCATACTCCAAACAAATGATAGATTAATCACACTATTATCCTAGGTAAGGGGAAATGAAAGAAATAAAGTCTAAATTTAACATATGAATTTGATTTCTCAGGGGAGAGAAGACTTGACCTACTGCGAGTGAACTTCCAGCTGCCAGTGCAAAACACACACACACACACACACACACACACACACACACACACACACACCTTGTTGCTAGAGCAGCAGGTTGCTAGGGAATGAAGGAACAGTGCTGACAGACAGACCAAGGCTGCTCTGAGGGTCATTATTCCAGAGACTGTTGCAAGGTTCAGCCATCACTACCAACCAAAGAATCACCTTGGCCACAGTGAGAGCAAATATCTCAAGATCTTGGGAGAGCTGTTTAGATCAGCAAAGTGTTCCTTGCCCGGAGCAAAACTCTTCAGTAGTTCTCACAAACTCTTGGTATTTATAGTCTAAATGGCCTCTGGCCATGATTGCTTCTCCCCAAGTTCTTATAGAAAAGCCCACAGCATGGCCTCTCAGCAGCTAATCTACTGTTTACCAATGAGGACAGATGAAATGGTGACATCCTGACACAACTTACTGCATTCTTACATCAAAACAACTTTGCTTCTAAAAGCAACTTTTTTCTTTGTTATATAAAGTGGACTGAAACAACATCACTTAAGTCATAAACAAATGAATTTTTAAAATCATATTATTCCAACACACAGCACTCTTTCTTTTAGCCCTGGACTGAAGGACTCCCATCTCTGCCTTCCATTTCTCCTATTCTCTTAGCCTCTTTCATCAAACCCTAGGCTTTCTATTTATTTTCCTGAGTTGACTTTAGTGGCTCATTAAAGTCAGATCCTAATTTATTCCCCTTTTCTTTGAAAGAAAAGATGATTTAATCTTCAAACTATCCAGGGGGTAAAAAAGAGAAATTTACATTCAATTCTTGGAGGTTAGCAAAGAAAGGCAAGAAAAGCAAACCAATTAAATTTCTATTTTAAGATTATCTGAATATTTATATTCTGTTCTTGTGTTAGGAGAGGGGGGAAGGGTGACACAAAATTCTAATTCAAATTTCTCACCCTACCAAAGCTAACTAGTTCTCTGGTCTCAATTTCTGATATCTTCGATAGAGTCTCTAACAGGTAAAACCTTTCATGCTGTATAATATTTAGTCTCTTCTTTCTTGTATTCCTTCTTACACTTATCAATTCCAACTCTTTGGAAATTACAATGGGAAAAAATGGGGAAATGGAGAATGATTCCTGATATAATCAGGGACAAGATAATAACCAGAGAATTCTCTTCTGTAATAATAGGTTAAATATATAGTTCAGTTAATGAAGATTAAAAGGAGATATTTCATATGAAGTATTTAGCACAGCCCTTGGCACATAAAAGTGTCCAATAAATGTTTACTATATTTTTATAATAGAATTTTCCCCAGAAAGTAACTGAATGATTCCTCCCAGTGAAAAAAGTGAACCTCCATAGTACCCTCCCCTCCTGGTGACACTATGTATTTGGCACCATTAGAAGAAAAATGTATCAATGAATCCCACCAACTATGAATTTAAAATGAAATTAAAACAAAACAGAGACTCTCTTCCATTCACTTAATAAGAGCCTACTGTTAACCAAGCTTTGCTCTATGGTGGAGACACAAAAGGAAAAGGTAAGCAAAATTCTTGAGATCAAGAATTTATAATGTCACTAGAAAATTAATAACACTTAATCTGGGTGTTTTTTGGGGTTTTTTTTTTTTGGGGGGGGAGGGAGTTAATGGAAGTTTACTTTTCCCTTTTATTTATATTTGCAATCAGTAAAATTCCAGGAAAAATATTATTTATAAGCTTTATTTTCTTAGTGACTTTTGCCAAGAATGTGGCTTCCTGTCATTTCACTGATTCAGGAAGTAATCACCAAATAGTTTCTCAAATGCTCTTATCTGAATGGAATTACCTTAAAGGTTCCTGAGCCATTACACACTTCCAAAAAAAAAAAAGTGATTTTACTAAAACTTGAATCAGGCAACTGTCCCCCTCCCCCCAATATCAATAAATATACTAAGAAGGCCATTCAAACAAAACCTTCTGAATTTCATTGAGCACATGCGTGCTTTTCAGGAGAATCTACATATATAAAAGCCTAAGCAACTGTTATGATGGAACAACCGGTCGACCAGTCACTATGAAGCACACTGACCACCAGGAGGCAGATACTCAATGTAGGGGCTGCCCCCTGTTCAGTGCGCTCCCACAGGGGGAGTGCCACTCATCCAGAAGCCGGGCTCACAGCTGGCGAGTGCAGCTGCGGCAGCGGGAGCCTCTCCTGACTCTGTGGCAGCACTACTGAACGGTGGCAGCAGGTGCAGCAGGCCAGACTGAGCAGGCGCAGCGGGTCAGGCTCCTCCCTGGCCTCCTGCCACTTGGTACACTGCTACATCCCCTGAGGGGTCCCAGGTTACGAGAGGGCGCAGGCCAAGCTGAGGGAAACCCCCCATGCAGAAAATTTGTGCACCAGGACTCTAGTTATATATAAAAGCATTATATAAAGTACCATGTAAAAGAGCTGTGTAATATTGAAATAATATAAATAGTAATGTAAATTATTATTTGTAAATAATGATGATGGAATATATCTTTAAACACTCAGCTATATCTATAGTGATCTGGCAGGAAACTTCAAAAGAAAAGAAAAATTAAAATCAAGGAGAAGTTTCTAGAAAGAAAATCCTAAATATATATAATTCCGTATTATGAGGAAGAAACAAGGGAGGTGTCCAGAAAACCCAATTGGGGTCTGTCTACACAGAGCATTCTAATGAGTTCTGATGTTGAAAACAGATATAGAAAAAGGGAATCTTAAAGGAAAAAATCACACTGGACAAGATGAGCAGACAGAAGTTGATATTACTCCAATACCACTACCAGCAATAGCGGAGACACCACAGACCAAATCTGGATGTCAATGTCTGAAAAAAATTTAAAAAGAGCTGGAGAGTTTTTAAGACCTGGGGTGGGTTAATAGGCCATCTGTCTTTGTTAACTGGCCTTACTCAAAGGAAAAGTAAACTTTCATGTGCCTTCACGGCAGAAGATAGTTTTACAATTTGGAGCAAGGGTCCAGCTGAACTTAGGCTCCTATCCTCTTACAGAATCAGAGACACAGTCATGTCTTCCTCTGGAAGAGAGGATTCTCAAGTCCTTGAGAAAAATCATCGTTGGGTTGTAAAACTGGCAATAAGCTTTTAAAAATTTACATCTCAAAGGTACCAGGAGTTGGGATTACAAGTTTTCTAAAGTAAATACTCCAAGAAAATGGGGGTCAAGGACGTAGAGTCAGGAAGAAGCCCTTGTCAAACTGTGGAATTAAGGTTCTCTTGGTCAGGGACCATTCTTTTGCACTTAGGCAAGCACATGTGAGAAAACTGAGAATAGTGTCAAAAAGGCTAAATCCCAGGCAGAAATAGCACATGTCCACTGCAGAAAGATGGATAATGGAAACGCTTTTGACAGGTTGCAATAGGAACAAGGAGTTACACTTGCCTCCTAAAATAACTAAATCCTCACTAGGTAAATGGAGGTATAAAGTGAAACCTACTCAGAACTGCAGGTGAATTATGTGGCCACACCTGAAGTGGCAACAAATCATAGGGAAGCAGGATTGCTGAAGTTCCATCAAGTGGAATAAGCAAAAACACAGAAAGTAAAGACTATGTTTGGGATTCCAAAAATAACATTTTATGTAATTAGTGCTTATATCTGACTCCTCTGTTTCTCCCACAGTCCGACTTGTAGCATCCATCCAACAAGTGATTACTGGGCAGCTAGAATGTCCAGACGCTCTTCTTGCTTATCTAATTTCATTGTCTCAAAGTGAGTATAGTTATTGGGTGGGTACAAACAAAAACAAAAAACACATGTATATGAATATATATGAAATGGTTATAAGTGCTAAACTAAGGAAGGTTGTGGTGGAGGACAGAAGTAGAAATGATGGGGAGGGGGTAGAACTCCACTAGGCCCTTTTCCACAGTTCCCCCAAGCTGGACTTTCCATGCCCCCTTCATCACAATAAACATGTCCCATATTGTGTTTGCTCCCTCTGACAATGAAATTTTGCCATAATAATAGACATTATACTAAGTCTAACAGATTAATTGAGAAGATAATTTAAAGTGATCAATAATCTGCCATTTAGCACTAAAAGTAGCAAAGCCTTAGGTAAATTTCAAAACAAAGGCAGTGCCTTTTCATACCTGCAATGCTGATTCCTATCAATTTTTATCATATGCTTTGTGGATTTGCCTTAAATGTTGCCTGTTTTATTTAGAAGTCAGGTCTTTATTTAAAAAACAACAACAACTGAGTTTCTCTGCATGAAAATAGAAGCTCTACTCAGTGCTTAGAATTACCTGGGTTTCCCTTTGAAATAATATAAACAACAATATTTATATTTATTTTATAGATTAGTATACACTATACTCATTTTATTTATATAAATATGTAGTACTCCATATTTTGAAACTACTTTTCTAGCTATTAATTTATTTCATTCTTACAAAAATCCTATAAAGAATTATTACCCCAATTTTACAAAGGAGATAAAAAAAAAAGTCACTGAAAATAGTGCCTGAAGTCTTATACCTAACAACTGGCAGAGCTACAAATAGAAGAACAGGAGAAATCATTTCAGGTCTTGGCTTGGAGAGGCCTCCATCTGAATAGTACCCTCTTTCCCAATTTAGAAATGAGGAGTGAAGTGAGTCTTAGGTCTAAATTTGTAGTTTTGCTTTAGTGTTTTTGTAAGTACAAATTCAACTCTGTGTCCATACTATACATTATGTTGTGGTATATTTGCATGATTAAAAGGCCTTCTAAAGGCAAAGTTGTCTATCAGAGGAAAAACTCAATTCTCACATTCCCCTTTTGTGAAATTAGAGGCTGAATGAGAATATATCTAAGATATTTTCCAATTATATTATTCTACAAAGTGTTTTGTAGAACTGTAGTTTTTGTATTTTTTTTAAATTTATGTTTATTGATTTTATTTTATTTTTTTAATTTATTATTATTTCTTATTGTTTAAAGTATTACATATAGTAGTACATATATCTCCTTTTTTTCCCCATTGACCTTCCCCAGCCTCCCCTACCCTCTGTCGCATGCCCTCATCCCACCCCCCCAGTGTCTTGTGTCCATTGGTTGTGCTTATATGCATACATACAAGTCCTTTGGTTGATCTCTTTCCTCCCCTCCCCAACACTCTGCAGCCTTCCTGCTGTAATTTGACAGTCTGTTCAATGCTTTACTGCCTCTGTATCTATCTTTTTGTTCATCAGGTTATAATGATCTGGAGAGCATTATGTTAAGTGAAATAAGCCAGGCAATGAAAGAAAAATACCACATGATCTCACTCCTTGATGGAAAATAAAGGACATTATAACCTGATGAACAAAAAGTTTTTGAAGTTGTTATTGTATAGTGTTTTTGTTTCATCTCTTTCTACTGTAAGTATGCTTACTAATAATATTTGTGCTTTTCTTCTGTAAATTCACAAGAAAATCTATTTGCATCCCCTGAGTACCCATGCACACATCAGTTCAGAGGCTCAGAAACAGCTAATCTGAGTCCATCAACTGACAGCGAACTGCAGGTCTACCTTTACTGGACAGGCTGATTTAAATATATGATTCAAGAATATTAAAGTGCTGTTTTCCCAACCTCAAGTGACATTTCATTCATCTCACTGAAAATTTTCTAACCAAGGACACAAATAAAACCACATTTAGTTGTTATGCTCTATGATGAGGGTTGTACCTATACTGTATGTACCCTGAGGAACTTGGCAACATTTCCAGACCCTTCACCACTGATAATGCGATTTGTGGTGGCATTATAACCCCAGAGTAATTGCTCAAAATACATACCCTACCTTTACTTGAATGATGTGAATCACTTCCTAATATAAAATTCATCCTAATATAAAATCCATAATACACAGCTAAAGAAGCAAGGCAAAAAGGAGAGAAGACACTTTACAACTCAGCTGAATTTATGCCCTGTGATTTAGGATCTTTATGTGTGAGACCCAGAAGCAGAGGAGCAGAATGCATTTAACACAGTCCCTCCATGGTATGGGGCAAATCACAACTGCTCTCTGGGACCTCAGTTCCTTGTATGTAAAACTAGGGGGTTGTTCTAGCTCAGTGGTTCCAAAACCAGCTGGGAAGGGTGAGATCAACACACATAGACACACACTCATGTATTCCCACACCTTACCACAGCTCATGGGAAAAGACCCATGTGAAGGGAGCAAGCAGGAAGCTGTATTTTTAACCAGCTGTGAAAGAGGCATTAGTCATCTGCAAAGGCCACCTGCCTCCTGCAGTGCTACCCTGACCCCAGCTGTCCAGTGCCCTTCAGCTTCTGCCCAGCTGCCAAGCAGTGTTCTCTCAACTGACACTGGTCTACAACCCCCCGCCACTCACTCCTATAGGCAAGCACCCACCCAGACTGGTGTACTTTTCACTCTATAGATGTCTCTTGCTTCCATAATTCCTCTATCATTATCTCCTTCCCCATTCTACGTAGGTAAGAATTTCTTGGCTCTAATTAATAAGGCATTTGATTAAACTAGCATAAAGGTTTAAGAGCCAGGTTTTGGAATCAGAGAAACTATTCTGCCACTTAATGCCTGACATTAAGTAAATCTCTTAACCTCCACAAGTCTTTCTTCATCTATAAAATGAGAATAATATACTTTCTTCATCTATAAAATGAGAAAAATATTTCATTTTTTCCTGGGTTGTTGTAAGGATGTAGTTTCTACCCTGTAAATATGACCACTGTTTTTCTTGCTAGAACTTCAAAGAGAGAAAATTCTCCCAAAAGAAAATAATTTGGAGGCGAAAAATACCCAACAATTTTCAGTTGGATAAACCCATGGTAAAAAACATGAGTTCATCCAATTGCAAATACACACACACACACACTGGATCGAGTATGGAACACCTGGGACCTGGTCCCCTCTCATTGTGCAACCTTGGGCAACTCCCTTAACCTTCCAGAGAGTAAAATAACCTATCATATAGTTTTAAGCTTTTGCCAGTTATTAATCTATTTCTTCTCAAATCTAAATGCATAATTTATTGCTTGCTATGTGAAAATGGAACTGGGCTCTTGAAACATCTCTTCTTTGCCAGCTGGCACAATATTAAGATTTATCAGTAGAGGGTGCTAGAGAAATACTGCTGAGAGAGATTTCCCCTCCTGGTCACGCTCTTCTTGCTTAGCAGGCTTCTGCAGCACAGGGGCCTTCACCGGCACCCAGCTCCTGCAGGAAGTGTGGCTTCCCCAGATCCTGGCTCCTGCAGTGACCAGTGAGCTGTAGCACCCCGTGGACAGAGCTTCCGCCAGAATCCTCTCCCCCAGGCAGTTTTGCACTTGAGTGCCTCAGATAAAATAACTTTATGTGAATAACATTACCCAGCCACTAAAGGGTGAATTTCCAGCAAGTTCCACTGGTAGACACCACAGCCACTTCTCCACCATCCATAGCAGGGCCTTCAACAAGATCTGGATCTCAGCCCTAGGCTTGAGGGGACGGTCACCGTTGGTGCTCTATTTTAGCACTAGGGGTGTTGGCTACTCCTTTAATCTGCTTTTCCTGTCCTCTTAGAACTCTCTTTACCTCTTACTCACCAAACATGGTTATAGCTGATCATCCTTTAAATTAAGTGTTTCCTATTTAATACCATGTAGTTTTTATCTTCTGTTTGGGCATTGACTGATACACAGCGCTAAGATTCTGAGACCCGGAATTACTGATCTCAGAGGTGATATTATTTGGAATGGGATCTTCTAGTCCCACTGCTAAGCCTCCCAGGTGGGGCATTGTTTCTGAAGTGAGATGTCAGTAGAGAGAAACATGGTTTTTAATAAGAGGAGAACTATATTTGAAGGGCAGATAAGCCTTCATTTAGGATGCAAAGGAAATGTGCCTTTTAGAGTCCAAAATCATCTGAATAACCAAGAGGGGACATTCAAAAGCTTTGATTTGAATCTGCACAGCCAGGAGTTAGTCAAACTGAGAGGTTAAGGGCACAGTCCTCCAGATTGCCAAGTCTGACCAAGACTTCTGACACCAACTGCAAGTTTGGGGGTTCCCCAAACCATCCTGGGATTTGATAATTTGCTAGAAATACTCACAGAACTCACTATTATTCTTAAGGTCATATTTATTACAGAGAAAAGATAGAAAGGAGAACCAGTCAAAGGAATGAAAGCATAGGGTAAAGTCTAGGAGCATCAAACATAGTTTCCAGCCATTCTTTCCCAATCAACTTATGGACAGCCAGTGTTACCTCCTCCTGGTCATGATGTATGATGATACACACAAGTACTGCCAACCAGGGCAGCTTACATCAGCTTTGGCATCCAGAGATTTTATTAGGATTCATTACATAAGCCTGATTGATGGAACCATTGCTCATGTGGTTGAACTCAATTCCAATATCCACTTCCTCCTTGGAGATTGAGCTAACATCACAGGGGACAGAGGGGCCCACCCTGAGCCACCTGCATAGCAGGTAGCATAAAACTACCAGGTGAAGGCCAAGGAGGCCATCATGAATAACAAAGATACTCCGGTCACTCAGGAAATGACAAGGTTTTAGAGGTTACCTCCAGGGAATCTGAAACAAAGACCAGACCTCTCTTGGGGCAGGTTGAATTCCTTACTACACATGCACCAAATACACTGGAGAGTTGAAATAAAAAAAAGTTGTAGTAATTATTATACTAAAACCATATTTTATTGCTTACATAAGGTCAGTCTCATAAAAAGGATAATAGCTTGCATATAAAAAAGAAGAGAGCTGGTGTGGCTCAGTTGGTTGAGCCACATGCACCAGGCCTTGGTTGCGGGCTCCATCCCCTTCCTCTCTTGGAAATCAATAGAAACATATTTTAAAAAAAAGAAGAGGCAGCAGCGAAATGCTATAAGATTTGTTACCTCATCATTTTTTACCTGTTCTTTTAGCTTTAGGACCCAAGGTTTCATACAATGGCATAAAAAATTGATTGAGAAGTGAAATTAGTCATATTAAATCCCAATTTCCTTCCTTCTATATAACAACATTTTCATTTATATACACTAGCATGCCTCATCTCATAGGTTTGCTTCTTAAAGCATGAAGAAACCATTCTACGCCTCTTTCATCCCTCCCTAATGCCAGGAAAGGTTAGCATGCATATCAAAATGTCCCTGCCCCATTAGGTTCTGTGGTCCTGTGGTCTCTTCCGTCCTCTTTTTCTGTGCGAAGTGATTTTATATTCTAAATGATTTAGATCACTGTTTTAAATTTGTACTTATTCAATTACATCAGGGGTGGCTCTAGGGAATTTCAAAAAGGTTATTATTACAGTGAATGGGAAGAGCACCATGCAGACTGTTTGAAATAGACATAAAATTTTATTTCCATGGTTGCCTTCTTATTACATTTCTTCCAGCTAAACTGAACATGGCAAAAGGCAAAACAAAATATAATTGTAAAGGTGAGTCAGTCAAGGAAAGCAGAATGGCTACCCATAAATTCATGGTAACCAATCTTGACATAGACTCAACACTCCCAGGCCAACCTTCTAGATTTGTCTGGTCAACTCATTTTTCTGTTATTTTGACCTACTAATCTAACCTCAAAACTTAACTCACCCCTTCTCATTTAAAAAATTAAGCAGAAAATAACAACAATTATTTTACAGGTAAAGTATAAGAATGATGTATATACACGCACACACACACACAAATGCCTTCTCCACTTGCCACCAAATATTCAAATTTGCTTCCTATAGCAAACTAAACTAACAATGCTTCTCCTTGGTTAAAATGGACATAAAGCCCATTTTCCTATTAAGGAAAGTACCTTCCAAAATTAAAAATCTTTCCCTCAATGCTATATCCTATACCAATTAGCAGCCTGTCTCTCTCCTCAACTTTAAGGTCAAACTTATACTAAAAAATGAGTCAACTCACCTTGAATTCACTCCTCTAACTACATTAATTTGAGTGTGTCCTCTATCATTTTACTAAAACAGGGCACTCAAAACCTCCAGTTGCTAAAGCCAGTGGATATTTATAGGCCTTATCTGACTTAACCTCTCAGCACTGAGTCTGCTGACTGCTTCATTTTTGAAATACTTTCTTCCCCATCATCCTAGGACATAATCATAATACTCTCTTGGTTTGGTCACAACTATGGTTGCTCACTTTAAACTCTTTTGCCTTCTTTACTTAGCCATTTAATGTTGAAGCTCCTAAATATTCTACCAAAGGCCCTATTATAGTGTCACTTTTCACTCTCTTTCTTAGAACCATTATTTATGCTCATGTCTCCATTGCCCCTAAATGTAGATGACTCCCAAATCTATACCCCATGCTTAGATAGTGCCTTTGTACTTCAAGTAAGAATTTGCAATAGGCAACTGGACAAATTGTCTCAGAGACAAATTGTTTCAGAAATGCTTCAGATATAACACATCCAAATCACACTCATGATTCCCCTTCTTTCACCCAAATTTTATCCTGTGATGGAGCGTGTCTCATCTACTCAATTAAATAAGACAGACATCTGGGGGTTATCCCTGATACCATCCTCTCCCATTATACCTTATATCCAATCGAGCACCAAGTTGAGTCAATTTTATCCCCTAAGAATTTCTTAAATATATTCCCCCCCCCTTTTAAATCTCCATTGACACATCCAAGTCTATGGCATCATAATCTCTCTACCAGACATTAACAAATCTCACATGTATTCCTGTCCAAGTTCGGACTTCTCCCCACCTACCCCCATACATTCACCATGCTATACACAGGGTGAGCTGATGATATCACTCTCCTTAAAACATTTTAATACTTTCTATTTCTCTTAAGATATAGATCAACATTTTGGAGTAGTTCACAGGTTCTTTGTCCTGACCCCTACTAATTCCATTCCTCCCCTGCCCCTTGCTTCCTTTGTTTTAGCAATATTGACCATTTCAATTAATTGAAGTGCCATGCTGCTTTTCACCCTGTGTTCTGCATGAAATGCTTCTTTGCTTTACCCAGGTAACTCCTAACTTATCTTTAGATCTGGCTTCTCTCATCACTTTCCCTAGAAAGCATTCCTGATAATCCTATCTGGATCAGATCTTCCTATCATATGTTCTCATGCTAACATCTGCATCTCCCTCATTAAATGTATCACCACCACAATGTTATATTTACATATATAATCTTTTCCTTTTTCTCCCTTATAGGATTTCCTAGAGGCCCGGTGCACAAATTGGTGCACAGGTGGGGTCCCTCGGGGTGGCCTGCGGAGATCGGGCCCCAGCTCGTGCCCCCAGGCTTGCAGTCCCACAGCCCCGCCTGGCACCCTGCTATGGCCTGGTGCCACTGCCTCACCTGCTCCACCATCCTGCCTGTGGGGCGATCAATAGGGGCTGGGCCCCCTGCCCAGTTCCCTCAGCGCCTGGGAGCCAGGCGGCAGCTCCAACCCCCACTGCTGCCACTGGTCCCTGTCTGCAGTACAATCAGCAGGGTGATTGGGCCCCAGCTTGCACCCGCCTTGGCCTGGCGGTGCCCACTCACCTGCTCCACCATCCCGCCCTGGTCCCGCTCTCATTGGGGACCATCAGGCCAGCAGCACTGCCCCTGCTGCCCGCTGCCAGCACAGCATCGCCCATACCCACCATGTTCTGCACCAGCCCCTGGTGGTCAGTGCATGTCATAGCAAGAGGTCAAACTCCCTGTTTCCTGGTCAAACGACTGCCCGAGGACACAATTTGCATATTAGCCTTTTATTATATAGGATGAAGGACAGGGCATGTATCAATTTTTTGTACCCCCAGAACCTAGCATACTATCTGGTTAACATTATATATTTGTTAAGAACATTAATAAATGAAAGAGATTTTACTAGTTTTTGAAATACAAAAACACAGAGATCAGACTTTCTGCATTTCAGGGTAACATTTAACCAGTTATGAGGAGGAAGCAATTTGTAAATTTTGTTTTTGCTGCCCTTCTTCATTAAAATGTGTTCTTCAAGAACTGGGGAAGCCTCAGAGGTGACCCAGATGTGAACTGGGAGGTCAACAAAAGGGAAGGTTAACTAGCAGGGTACCTACCCCTCCTCAGCTCTGTGCTCCATTTGAGCCAGATTAACTTTGCTTTTTGCTGTGTTTACATTAGACTTCCATGGAATATTTTCTTTGAATAAGTGCCTATTCTTCCTCTTCCCGCAAAATGATTTTAAAATTATTGAACTAGGCAAATATCAATGTACAGTTAAGAAAATTGAAGCCCACATTAAATGACTGAAATAACTTCAAGCTGCAGAAATGACTAATATAAAATCTCTATATTAGAATAAAATTTGTAAGATTGCCCAAGAGGAGGAAAATCCCCTGGAAAAAATATAGTAGTCCTTTAATAACAAAGAAGAATTGCTCCTTTCTTTCTCCTCTTTTCTCCTCCTTGGAGAATCATTCCCTTTCCCTCCAGCTGCTGGTGTTCTTCTCATAATATTTGCTATATCATCAAGAAATGAACTTCATAGTTTGAATGTGTATATTTCTTTTTGTGACTTTGTAAAGGAGAGCCACTGGTAACTAAGTTTCTTAGACAATTTTAAAAAATTTTTTTTATTGATTTCAGAGAAGAAGGGAGAGGGAGAGAGAGATAAAAACATCAGTGATGAGAGAAAATCATTGATCACCTGGCTGCCTCCTGCACACCGAATGCTGGGGATAGAGCCCACAACCTGGGCATGCACCCTGACAGGGAATCAAACCATGACCTCCTGGTTCATAGGTCAAACTCAACCACTGAGCCACTGAAATTTTTATTCTAATTTGCCAAATGAAAATACCAGATATTTTTTAATGTCAGGACTCTCCCAAAATAACTATTTACTGTCATTTATTTTATTTCTGAAGTAAATTTGAATATATTCAAATATTATCTCAATATGTATAGATATAACACATCAGTGCCAAGGAATTCTTATAAACAGAAAACAAATTAAAGGCAAAATATATTGTTATTCCTTCTTTGCAACACCAGAGGGCACTATCTACTGAAAAAGAAGTCAAATTTACAACATGGACATAAATAGATTTTCTCACTAGGGGGAGCAAAGAAAAAGTCAAATTCAAATAATATACTATATACATTCTTAAAAGAGTCTTTTTAAATAGAATAAATATGCTTCTTTAAGAGAGGGGAACATATTATTTTAACCTAAAGAAGCATATTACTATCAGGATTGATTATGATAAAAAGCAACCAGAAAAGATCATCTCTTCCTCGGGAATCTTAAAGTGATAGAAAACCTATATTTTATCACATATATCATTGCTATCCTCTCTCCCTCTCCGTCTCTATCCTCACTTCCTTCTTTCCTCCCTTTATACTTATCCCTCTATTTTTATCTCCATCTCCGGCTTTATACCTTTAACTCTAGCTTTACACATATATCAATCTAAATATAGATATATATTACACAAAGCAAAAAAAAAAATCTTTAACATTTAAATAGAAAAGTCAGCAAAGTGTAAAAATAGAACTCACAGAAGTAGCATGGCAAAATTTATAAGGAAAAATGTTCATCTATAATAATAATTCAGCAATGCAAAATAAAACAAAAACAGCCCAGCCAGTGTGGCTTGGTGGTTGAGCATAGATCTAGGAGCCAGAAGTCTGGTTGGATTCCTGATAGGGGCATGTGCTGGCTGGCAGGGCTTCATCCCCAGTGTGGGGCATGCAGGAGGCAGTCAAATGATGGTTCTCTCTCCTCATTGATGTTTCTATCTCTCCCTCTCCCTTCCTCTCTGAAATCAATAAAAATATATTTTAAAAAATTATAATGTTAATGCTAGTGAGCATGCAGCAAAATAGACATTCTCATACACCATTGCGGGAGTAATAATTGGTTTTTAAAAAATCTTCCAGAAAGCAATGTGGAAATGCATGTTTGTAGGTTTTTAACCTGAAAAAATTCACCTATTTTCATTTGGCTTAAGAAAATCATAAGTGGGTAGGAGGCGGGCAATGAGATAAAAAGTCCAATCACATAGGCCTTTCTTGTAATCGGGCAGCTGCCATCTACAGGCCTTGGAAAGGAGGGAGGTAATAAGTCTTACCTTTCAATAAAGGTTGAATCACTTAATATCTGGAAATGATCACTTCCTAATTATTGAACTGAAACAATGTTTTGTAAATTTAAGTATCTTTTAACTCTTTGAAAAAAAAGTCTTAGACTATTTCTAAATACCATCCAGGCTTGAGAAATGTTTACCTCCACTAAATAACTATTTAAAGAATAATGAAAGACTAATATGAGATAGTGTTTCCGTGTTTGTTCATTATGCTGAATATACAGGGTAGGGAAAAAGTAGGTATACAGTTATAAGTATGGGAAACAGTTTATTCTCGCATTATGTATTAATTATTGCATTTTCTATATGAACAATTGTAGACCTAATTTTGCCCCACACTGTATATCTGATATTGGCTGAATTGTTTCTGCCCCCAAATTCAAATGTTAAAGCCATAAACCCCAGTATCTTATGATGGGACTGTATTTGGTAATAGGGCCTTTAAAGAAATTGTCTAAAGGACACTGTTAAGTAGTTCCTAATACAATATGACCAGTGTTCTTGTAAGAAGAGGAAATGCAAATACACAAAGAAACACTAGGGGCATGCACATACAGAGGAAGGATCATATGAGGACAGAAAGGGGAAAAAAAAATAGCCATCTGCAAGCCAAGGAGAAAGGCCTCAGGAGAAACTGAATTGAACTGAACTGAACTGAAAATGTTGACACCTTGATCTTAGACTTCTAGCCTGCAGAACTGGGAAAAATAAATGTCTTTTAAGCCACCCAGTCAGTGACATTTTGTTATAGAAGCCCTAGCAAACTAATACACTGTCCCCTATATATGTGATATATCACACTTAATTTCCAACACCATCCTGTTCTCTGTTTCTAACCTTGAACTCATCTCTCAACCTAATTCACTCTCCTTTTCCTCTGTGATTTTTCTCGGCTTCTTTCCTTATCTGCAATTGGCCTGCCTTCTCTTGCATTAGGCCTGCGTTTAGCCTCTCCATGTACAAAACAAACAGATGTCAAAGGATCCTGGTTATTTCCCTGAGACCTCTGTTACAGGGCTGATGCAACGACTAAATCCCATCCTTTCCATTCTCAACCAAAATCCTGTGGTTGAGTTGAGCCGAAGTCCAGCAGCTACACCTTATAAAGTTCTTACTAACTAATACCCACCAATATAGGAAGAAGTAAACTTCCTTCCCCATGGCATTGGGAATAGTAACAAGTCACAGGAAAGCTGGAGTACAAGTTCCAAGCCTTTGATCAGCCTGGGGAGAAGGGCTGTTTGTCTTTGACAACCTCACACTAGCTCTGTAACAAAAATATCTCCTTAGACGTTTTTTCTCTTATGCAATGAGTGTGTTACTTGGAGCAAAGCTGTATGTGGTTAGGTGGCACACCCTCTCTGGGTAAGGTTTGTCTTTACCTAAATTGTTATACATGGGGCTTTGCTTTAGCTCAGGGGTGGGAAACCTTTTTTCTGCCAAGGGCCATTTGGATATTTATAACATCATTTTAGGGCCATGCAAAATTATCAACTTAAAAAATAGCCTGCTATATTTATTTGGTCAAACTTTTAATTAACTCACCCCTAACGCCTGGGCAGGGCCAGACCAAATGATTTTGAGGATCTGATACAGTCTGAGGGCTGGGCATTCCCTACCCCTGCTTAGCTAGAGAAACAGATATCTTTTTCCTTTTTTTTTTTTTTTTTTTCAGAAAGAGGCATCAAGGCAATGTTAGAGGTGGAAGAGTAGAGGCAATGGAATGAGGTTTGCTTCCCAACAGACCCCTTGGGTCATATGAGAGCTTCTAGGCAAGAGATAAGTTAGGACCTGAGCATGAGCAAGTCCAGTCATGAGGGACCTAGTGAACGTCTAGGAACTGGCAGTGCCAGTATAAGTCTCTTCCTAAAAATACCTGTCTTTGACCTCCTGAAACAACAGCTGCTTCATCTCCACCGGCTATGTGTATTGCCACAGCCATGCAGAAGTTCCTTCAAGCAGCTGCAGAATAATGGACTTAGACGAAACAGCAGAGCAAGATGCCAACCACAGACATCTACAGCAGTGGTCAAGGTACTTTGTACATCTCAATCAAGTTTTTTTCCAGCAAAGCACAATATAGGGGAAAACAAGTTGGCATGAATTCATAATAAAATAATAGAAATAAAAAGTCAAGGAGCAGGGCAACCTTATAAAATTAGGTTATTTTTATAAGAAAGAGGATTATTTTTCTCCATCCTCTCCTATTTTCCCTTTCAGGACCCTGGATACACATTTTCCCCTTTTTCTTCCCTTCCCTCAAAGGTACCCAGGTTAATAGAGGAAATAACATTTAAATTTTGGGTCATTTAGACACAATTTCGAATCCATGCTCTGCTGCTTACCAGCTATGTGACCATGGGCAAGTCCTTAACCTCTGAGGCTCAGTTTCCTCATGGGACTCATGGTAACAATCTCACTGTTATGACCTTTTAACCTAACAGGGAAGCTCCTTTCTTTCCCCTCCACCTTCCTCTTACTGAGGCACCAAATCCTGGCCTGGCCTCCCAGCAGTTCTCCAAGGCTCCGCGATTCATTACTTCCCTTCCCCCATCTCCATGCCCAGCTTCATGTTCTCACCCGCCATAAGCATTTTAAAGAAGGTAAATTGTGATGCAAGTAAATGAAACTTTAATGGTGCAATTGGAGGCAGTTCAAGAGTTATAGATGTCAGGGCATCCCTCAGGGACATTCCCTAACAATAATTGTTCTTCACTTTTGCCTACAATACATCTGCTAGCAGTAGGTTTTCAGCTCTAATGTATAAAATTAATAAACCATTAGGATTTAGAGTAGTACAGAGAGAAAAAGCATGATCTTTGGAATTTGTCTCCTTAAACATCCTGGCTCTGCCACTTACCTGCTGTGTGGCCTTGGGAAAGTTACTAAAACCCGGCTGCACTCTGTACCTCAGTTTTCTCATCTGAAAAAAAAGGGGGGAGAATAGTGTATATTATATGAGGTTGTTATAAAGATTAAGTGAATTAATACATGTAAAGTCCTTAGAACAGTGCCAACGTTGAAAGTAAAATCAGTTTATTAAAATGATTAAAAGGACGATCCTAAATATAAAGAAAATGATGCATATTCTTGTACCATAAATGTTCTTTTATTCAAACAGCAGACTGGCAAACTGTGACTCAGAGATAAATACCTCATGCTTCTACCAAATGAAGGTTAGGCACACAAAGATTTATGAACTGTGACACTTACTAGTCACTCATTCATGCATTAAGAGGAAAAATAGATAAGCCAAGCCAGACACAGACATTAACCACCCCATTACACATACACACACACACACACACACACACACACACACACACACACAATGCATGTGTGCACACACATGCACACAGACATTCTTTTTTCCTATTTCCTACACTAACTCCATATCTTGGTGTACAAAGGACTATTTTTTTTATACAATTTGAATTTGAAGCCTAAATTTTAAAAAACACACAAAACTATAGTATAGTAGTAATGAGCATGAGCTCCGAGCCACATTTAATTTCTCTGTTTTGCAGATAAGCATATTGAGACAAGGAGATGATAATATACTAGTTCTTGCACAAGATGATTAGGAGCTGCTTTTATTGAGCATCTGTAATGGGCTAGAAACTTAAGTTCTCTGGCTCACTTAATTATTCCACAACAGCCCTCCACAAAGGGCATGATGCCCATTTCATAACTGAGGAAACAGAGATCCAACAGGAATTGGAAGCTTGTGCAAGATTACTACATTAGTAAGTAGCAGAGCTATGATTTAAATTTGTTTCCCCACCCAGAATGCCATGGATTTTTCTTGATTTCTCAACCTTTATTACTCTCCAATAGTTATATGGAATTGTATAAAGTTAATATGAAATTTATCAGTCAAATATGGTCAAATTTGGAAATGTCATATAATTCAATGTATACTTAGAGATGCGCTGTGCGAAATCATCACAACTCCTTACTAACACTCTTGCTTTCCTGCATTTTCCTCATTTTCTCAAATTCATACCTTACTATCCCATAGCTATTGATACTGATTCCAATGGAACATCGCTGGGAAGGATTTTGGAGGAATATTAGACATGGTCTCTGCTATCAAATGACTACAATCTAGTTGGCAAGATAAAACAATCTCAATAGAAGCTATCAGAGAGCAAAACAATAAAGGAGAGATTCAACTGGCCATCAATGAATGAATATTCATATGTCAGGCACTATGCTTGCTGATAAGTGATGAGTAAAAGAAACATGATCAAGACATGGTTTATGTCCTCATGGAGCAACAGAGGGCAGAATACTGAATAAATAATTAAATTATCATAGCTGTAAAATAGTCTCAAAGGGGCCATCAGTTATTTTCTCTTCTGACTAAACACCCGTACTTAGATTAAGTCCTGGTTTACAGACCCTGCCCTGGCTCTACCTGCAGGGCCTTCTCTGACCTCAGTGGAGTGGATGTAGATCAGTTCCTTTTGAAGCAGCCTCTTTATTTTACAGACTCCCACGTCTTTGTCTTTGAAGACAATTTTTTTCTGGCAATTCAAGACTGGATCCACCCCTTAATATCAAATAACTATGTAATTAAACAGGGTGGGTTCTTTTTCTCTGTGAGTGACTGCTTGCAACTACAAATAAGTTTCTGGTTTGGGGGAACTAAATAAAGAATGTGATCAACATTTTTCTCCTTAAAACATGCAATTACAAACCACAGCAGGCTCAGATACAAGTATGCCCATGATTTGGGGGGAGTCAAATATATTCTTGGTGCTTCTTATGCTACTGGTGAAAACCATGGAGCCACTGGGTGGAGCACAGGAAAGAGGATTTAATTAAGAGTATAAAACCCTGGATGTAACTACTAGGGCACTGGAACTCTTTAACTGCATTTTGTACTCGTGGTTGAAATTATAACCAAATTGAATACTTTGAAAATAGGCTACATTTTCATAAACATATTTTATAAAAGGCCGGACCAATTTTAGTGCACATAATTGTATGCTTTCACTAACTTGAAGCTTCTATAATTCAATCGCTTGGTTTTGTATTAAACTCAATTCTGAAGGTCTCCATTAGAATTCCAGTAGTGGGTATATTTTAGAGGACACAAATTGGCTGGCAGCATATTTGAATACAAACATTAAATCATCTTTTAACAGGAACCTGCTATTTCTCAGAAGCTTTTATGGCATCACCACAGCCCTAAAGATCATCTGAATGCTACATAATGGAGCACTTTAATCATATGTGAGCCCCTTGGGCCTAAGAGTTCTTTCCATTGTTTTAAGCAATATTTGTATTGACATTTTTATGCATCATGCACTTGATTTCAAAGCCCAGAAATCAGTGGGATTGCTTCTTAGATTACTAGAAGGATTAGAGACTAATAAAAATAAATTCTGTCATGAAAATGAAAGGAATGAATATATATTTTATGATTAAAGGCTCCAGCTTCTCCAAAACTCCATCACTTAATATCAACTCAACAGTAATAACAAATGCGATAAAATTAAACTGGCACCTCATGGTTTAATATTTAAACAAGTGAAAATATAGGCGTTCTTACATTTATTGTACTAAATAACCCTGTGAGGTAAGAATTAATTTCTTTGTTTTATAAGTAAGAAAACTGGGGCTCAGAAAGGGGTAAGAGTCTTACCAAATACCACACAGATTAAGAAATAAGAGAGCTTAAACTTGACATCAGTTCCATCAAATCCCAAACCAACATACTTAACCATAAACAATATTGCCTGATGGGAAGGAAAAAAAATAAATTACCAGGCTATCATAGGAATCAAAGAGGGAGGTGATAAAGTGACAACTGTAAGGAAATTGTCAAATTTCCTAATTGTAGGAAATTATGCATTGTGGCTTCCAGCTATATGAAATCATTTTCTTTTTTTTAAATATATTTTTATTGACTTTAGAGAGGAAAGGAGAGGGAGAGAGAGAGAGAAACATCAATGATGAGAGAGAATTATGGATCGGCTGCCTCCTGCACACCCCACACTGGGGATCGAGCCAGCAACCCTGGGCATGTGCCCTTGACTGGAATTGAACCCAGGACCCTTCAGTCTACTGAGCCACACCAGCCAGAGCTATGAAATCATTTTTAATAACTGAGTGAGACATTTCCAAAGAAGAAATGATGGAAAACTGGAAATTTAGAGCAATTACTAAAAATATTGAACAGAATCAAAGCTGATTTTAGTTTTCTTTGCAGAGCTCTATGGTGATTAAGAACATGAATGAACCAGGGAGTTAGGCTCTTCTGGCTCCAAGCTCTTGCTCCGTCTTTTAATAGCTATGCAATTCTGGGCAGTTAACCAGTTTAGCCTCCGTTTCCTAAATGATTTAACATACACAACTATGATAAAGTTTAATGTATTAATTAGTTACAGTAAGAGATTAATAGCCCTAGCTGGTTTGGCTCAGTGGATAGAGCCTCGGCCTGCGGACTGAAGGGTTCAATTCCAGTCAAGGGCACATGCCCAGGTTGCAGGCTCAATTCCCAGTAGGGGGTGTGTAGGAGGCAGCCAATGAATGATTCTCTCTAATTATTGATGTTTCCATCTCTCTCTCCCTCTCCCTTCCTTTCTGAAATCAATATATATATATATATATATATATATATATATATATATATATATAATATATATATATATACACACACACACACAAACACACACACACACACACACACACTAGAGGCCCGGTGCACGAATTTGTGCACCAGTGGGGTCCCTCGGCCTGGACTGTAGGATCGGGCCAAAATCAGCTCTCTGACATCCCCCAAAGGGTCCCAGATTGTGAGAGGGTGCAAGCCAGGCAGAGGGACCCCACCGGTGCACGATTGGGGCTGGGGAGGGACTCGGGAGGTTGGCCAGTTGGGGAGGGACTGTAGGAGGGCTCCAGGGCATGTCTGGCCCATCTTGCTAAGTCCTGATCGGCCAGACCCCGGCAGCAAGCTAACCTACCCGTCAGAGCGTCTGCCCCCTGGTGGTTAGTACACATCATAGCAAGCAGTTGAGCAGCCTTAGCATATCATTAGCATATTACGTTTTGATTGGTTGAATGGACGACCTGATGACCGAACACTTAGCATATTAGGCTTTTATTATATAGGATAAAGAGTTGAACAACTAATAATAAAATTGAATAATTTTAATAATATACTGTAATAAAGTTGTGTGGTCTCCTGTTTCAAAATATCTTACTTTAACCATCCTTTATATGGTTTGATGTCACTTGCTGAAGTCTTTATAGCAGGGTGTGGGGAACTACTGGCCCACAGGTTGTAGAAGGCCCAAGAAATCATTTGGTCAAGGCATTAGGAGTGAGTTAATGAAATGTTCAACCAAATATAGCAGGCTATTTTTTTAGTTGATAATTTTGTATGGCCCGCGAAGGTTGCTATAAATATCCAAATGGCCCTTGGCAGAAAAAAGGTTCCCCACCCCTGCCTTATAGGCTCAATGCTTTCTACCACAACACATTGCCATCAATCAGAACACGTTTTATGTTCATGCCTTCCACTCACACAGGTGATGCCTTTTCCATTTGAACTAAGGCACTTATCACGCACTGTGGCCATAGCTTTTGCAGATTGAGGTGTGACAGTAAAGTGAGCATTAATTTCTTTTTCCTTCTCCACAATTTCATGGATAGATTTTTTTTCTTACCACCCATAGTAACCTCAGCATACATTTTTCCTTTCTTTCATTGTTATGTCCAGAACTTAAACCTTTTCACTTAAAGGAACCACTTCCAGGCTTCTCTTTAGTATAATCAATTGCCAGCATCACTAATCTTGAGCTTTGGGGACATTATTAAGTAAAGTAAGGGTGACTAACATAAGCACTGACATACCATGAGAATCCACCTGATAACTAAGATAGCTGCTGAGTGACAGGCAGGCTCCAGTGGGGCAATTCACGTGGCTGCAATTCACCTGGCTGCAATTCACCTGGCTGCAATTCACGCTGAGTGAGAGAGGGTGCGGAGGGTGCAAGATTTCATCATGCTACTCAGAACAGCCTGCAATTTAAAGCTTAGTAACTGTTTATTTCTGGCAATTTCCATTTCATATTTTTGGACCTTGGTTGACAGAGGATAATTGAAACTGGGGGAAGCAAAACTGCAGATAAATGGGGGACTGTTGTACTTAACCCTGTGTTCAATTACATTAAGAGATCATGTATTCATTATTTAGAGCATATTCTCAAAATGTACAGTTGAAGATTGGGTCTAAGAAGGCAGGGTGTAGAGTGCCCTCGGTGGCCTTCCCGGATCTGTCTCTTGCTTCAACAGTGTTTGGACGGAAAAGACCCAGGGACGCCCCTTCTTCCAGCCTCCGACCACCCTCCTGTGTCTTATCCAGTCACCACCTTCAGAAACACCTCTGGGACCAGCCAACACACCGGGGTTTTTTCTACCTTAAATCCTTATTGCTGAACAACCATGAGCTCCCAAACTCGTTAGAATTATTCCACCGAAGTGGAGGCTGCAGTCAACCGCCTGGCCAACCTGCATCTGCGGGCTTCTCACACCTACCTCTCTCGGGGCTTCTATTTTGACCAGGATGATGTGGCTCTCGAGGGTGTGGGCCACTTCTTCCTCGAGTTGGCAGAGAAGAAGCTTGAGGGCACTAATCATCTCTTAAAGTTGCAAAACACGTGAGGTGGCCTCATTCTCTTCCAGGACTTGCTGAGCCTTCCCAAGATGAGTGGGCAAAAGCCAGGACACCATGGAAGCCACCCTGGCCTTGGAGAGGAACCTGAACCAGGCCCTTTTGGAGCTGCGTGCCCTGGGTTCTACTCCTGCAGACCCTCAGCTCTGTGACTTCCGGGAGAACCACTTCCTGGGTGAGGAGGTGAAACTCATCAAGAAGATGGGTGACACCTGACTCACCTCTGCAGGCTGCCAGCCCCCAGGTTGGGCTGGGCGAGTACCTCTTCAAAAGGCTCACCCTCAAGCACAACTAGGAGCCTTTGGAGCCCAGAGGCCTTTGAAGGCCCCTCTGCATTCCCCTGGTGTCTGGCTTTTAACTGAGCCTCTCCCTGAAACTACCAGCCATTCTTTTAACCACCCTGAAGCCCTCTCCCATGCATTGGACCAAATTAAACAATAAAGCTTTTTGCAAAAGAAAAAAAAAAGAGGCAGGATGTAGCGATGGGGAACATAAAAATATGCTAAAATTATAAATGGATCAGTAATATAAAATATTACAGTGATAAGGCTACAGAGAAAATTTATCACCTAAGATACAGAGCTTTATCTAAAGAACACAGGAAGCCTTCAATATTTTGTTAATAAAGTTTACAGAAAGTTGATAAAATATCAGCCAATTCAGCATCAAAATAAATATTCCATTTAATTTTGTGCAAAACCAAGAGCATTAAATGTCTTCTCATATATGTCACTTCAAACATGGTGCAGAATCAAGAAATATAAAACTTATATAACAACTAGAGGCCTGGTGCACGAAAAGTCATGCATGGGGGAGGGGGTCCCTCAGCCCGGCCTGCCCCGCCTCACAGTCCTGGAGCCCTCACGGGATGTCCTACTGGAGGCTCCCAAGTGGGCCTAAACCGCAATCTGGCCTCCCTCTGCAGTATATAGATACTTTCTGGAGGCAGCACAGATTCCTTATTTCTTTCCTCTGTGGTTGGAGAACAGGGGACTGAAAGGTGGAGACAGAACTATGGCTGGGCCTGGGGCTTTTGTAGGCAGCGGAAAGAGGGAGAGGGCTGGAGAAAGTCTAGACACATTTCCTTCCATTGTCCTCCCTTCCTCCGGGCCCCTCCCTCCATTTTTTCCTTCTCATGGTGGATGCTTGGGCCTTGGACCCACCGGAGCCCAGTGATGGTGGTGTTCAGCCCCCTCACTTCTCAGCTGAACATACAGCTGCCTCGCATTCCAAGCGGGGCTGTTTTCAAGTAACTAAAGCGCTGGGAATCCACATCTCCTGGCCTCTCCCCTCTCGGCTTCCTCCTTGGGTCGGTTACAAAGTTCACCGAGACACCAAAAGCAGCTCTGCACTGGGTGGGGGGATGCTTGCAGGCAGCGCCATGTCCCAGGTCAGGGACACAAACAGGCAGGGTCATGTCCCAGGTCAGGGACACAGGCAGGCAGGGTCACGTCCCAGGTCAGGGACACAGGCAGGCAGGGTCACGTCCCAGGTCAGGGACACAGGCAGGCAGGGTCACGTCCCAGGTCAGGGACACAGGCAGGCAGCGCCATGTCCCAGGTCAGGGACACAGGCAGGCAGGGTCACATCCCAGGTCAGGGACACAGGCAGGCAGCGCCATGTCCCAGGTCAGGGACACAGGCAGGCAGGGTCACATCCCAGGTCAGGGACACAGGCAGGCAGCGCCATGTCCCAGGTCAGGGACACAGGCAGGCAGGGTCACGTCCCAGGTCAGGGACACAGGCAGGCAGCGCCATGTCCCAGGTCAGGGACACAGGCAGGCAGGGTCACATCCCAGGTCAGGGACACAGGCAAGCAGAGTCACATCCCAGGTCAAGGACACAGGCAGACAGCGTCATGTCCCTGGCCAGGGATGCAGGCAGGCAGCTTCACCTCAGCGCTGGGTGGGACATTAGCGCTGGGCAGGCCTGGGCAGGCCTCCGCTGGGGGCAGAAGTCCCTGCCCCCGTCCCCCAGCTCCTGTATGTGCACAACCCATTGACTGGTTGTGACTCGGACACCATAACGGACAAATTAGCATATTACTGAGAAGGCTAAAATGGGCTAATTCCAATGTAACCCTTATATTTGGGGCTAGTGATCTGAATCCATGCCAGCAAGCTCAGTGTATGTTCCTGATAACCTATAATTAAGTCACTACCTCCTTCCCAGATACTGGTCTTGCAGAACCTGTCTCTGAGAACAGTGCACTGCCCCGGAGGGAGGGTTATTAACGCTGGCGCCAGGCCAGACCATCAGATATGGCCTGGAGACCCCCAACACCTGGGGGCCTTCTTGCAAGGCCCGTGAAAAGGACCGGAAGCATAATCCATATTTGCGGGACAAAGACCACGGGGAGATGTAAAGGAAAGCCCAATGCATGTTCCTTCACTCAGATTTGGAAGGCTGTTCCCTGAGTCCGCCGGTGTATTAAACAGTGTCCTTCCTCTTTTTTAAGGCGTTGCTTGGTTTTTCTTTGGTCTTCTGCAACATTACCTCTTTATTATATAGGATAGAAAAATAATAGAAAAACAATTAAATAAATACTTTTATTTAATCTATATAAAGCAAAGATTGCACTCATTTGTTGAATCACAATATGCACAGTGCCTAGTGCAGTTGTGCGAACCTATGACACGCGTGTCAGCACTGACACGCGTAGCCATTTCTGATGACACGCGGCCGCTGAGGATGAAACATTTGTGAAATAATGTTATTTCCTCAATGTGACACACTACCCGAGTTATGCTCAGTTTTTTGGCGAAGTTTGACACACCAAGCTCAAAAGGTTGCCCATCACTGGCCTAGTGGAAGAACATGAAACATGCAGGAAGAACATAAAACAGATACAGGAATACCGTGAAACAAATCATGTTGTAAACATGTTATTAGAATCAAACAATGATTAGTAATCAAGAGGTAAAACCAAACACTTTGCATCATAACTAGGGATTTATTGTAATTACATGTAAGACCATTGACTGACTCACCTTTCAAACACAATTCCAGAATGTATCAAGTAAGGGATTGCTTGTCTCAAATTACGTGACCAGAACTGATATATTCTTAGAGGTTTAAGAGCATAGATAGAAAGATAGAGAGAAAAACAAAAATATGATTTCCAGTTCTACAGTTAACCATGACCTTCACCAAAACACTTTTCTGTAGGCCTTTTTCCAATGGTAATTCTTAGTTCTAAAAAGTCCATAGAAAGGGGAGAGAGGAATAGAATAGCGTTAAGGAAGGAAGGAAGGAAGGAAGGAAGGAAGGAAGGAAGGAAGGAAGGAAGGGAGGCCAAGTCTTCTTTGGTCATCTCCTTATTCTTAAATCATTCCACCCCTGCCCCAAACTCAAAGTCAAGCAATCCTCCATACTCTCAAAGCCCTCCATCTCATATCTCCACTTCACCCTAGTTCATCATCGCTCATGTCTTTTTCACCTGTTAGACAGTAATTCTTCATATCTCCTAATTATTGGGGAGCTGGCAGCTTTATGGTTTCAACAACATAGAAGGAATTCAGAGGACCATTCACCCTGTTGGGAAGCTGAAGTGCTCAAGGCACTGAGACCCTTTGAGGTGGGGCAGGGCTCAAAGTAACAAGGCCTAGTTTTGATAGCGGCTACATTTTTCACCGGTTATACCAGTGCACTCCACACCACTCCTCACAACATCCCTAGGAGGTGGGTACTGTTTTCCTTCTCATTTTAGGATAGGGCAGCTTATAGAAACTTGGCCAATGCCACCCAATTTTTAGGAGCAGAGGCTGAATTCGAACTCAGGGGAAAAAAAAAAAAAAAAAGGTATGACATTCCCCCCAACCTTATTAGACCAGAGATCTGGTTGCAGGTCCGGGAAACTTGCCCTGCTAAGAAGCCAAGTTCATGCCTGAGCGCGGGGCAGGCTGGAGGGGGCTGCAAGAATCTTGGCGCGCTGGCCTTAAGGGGAAGGGTCCCCTTAAGAAAGGGGGTCTTTTTCTCACCCGACAAAAAATAATTCCCCAACTGGGAGGGGGCTCCCCCGCGAGTGCCGCGGCTGAAGGCGGGGAGGGCTGGGCCGATGGCAGAGGAGCGGGGCCAAAGGCGGAGGGAGCAGCCGGCGGGTCGGCGGGGAACCGAGGAGGAGGAGGAGGAGGGTGGGGAGGCGGCCGCGCCGGGGAGCCGGGAGTCCTGGACGTGGACCCGCCCGGTGGGATGGGACGAGCAAAGCCTGTTGAGAGCGGAGCTGGGGGGCCGAGGGGCGGTGGGCCCCGATGGCGGGAGGGGGGCGGCGGGCCCCGATGGCGGGAGGGGGGCGGCGGGCCCCCGTGAGGGAGGGGAAGCGACTGGCCCCGGGGAGGCGGCGGAGCCGGGGCCGAGAGACTCGGACGGTCCCGGCGGAGAGGAGGGGGCGGGCGCCCGGCCGGCGCGGCCGGGGGGCGGGGAGATGGCGGCGCCGGAGGGAGGGGCGGCGGCGGGGCTGGAGGTCGCGGGGGGCCGGGAGGGTCCCGGCCGGCTGCGCCAGAGCCGGAGCGGAGAGGACCGGGGGAGGCTCGAGAGCGAGGCGGCGGAGCTGGGAGACCAGGAAGACCTCACGTTCCGGGAGAAGTACTGGGAGGGCGCCGAGGGGCGCTACCGGGAGCGGGTGGAGAAGCACAAGCACGACAGCCTCCCGGAGGACGAGTGGAGGCACCCCCTGGAGAAGAAGGCCAAGCGCCAGGAGATCGCGGGGCCGGTGGAGTCCCCGGGGGGGTCGCTGACGCTCTGGGATAGCCCGACCCCCCGGAGGAAGGACCTGACGGGCGACTCTGCGGAGCAGCTGTTCCGGCGGCCCAAGCTCAAGTTCAGTATCCACTCCTCGAAGGCGGGCCGTCCTCCCTCCGACACCTCCTTCAGTATCATTAACGAGCTGGCGAAGATGGGCGACCCGGAGGTCCTGGAAATGGTGAAGGAGGAAGGTAGGAACGGGCCGAGGGGCCGCGGGAGGAGGGTCGGGCTCCCCCGGGGGACGTGGGCGGCCCTGCTGCCTGGAGCCCAGGGACGTTCACCCAGGGGCGTGTGCCCTGTGCCAGACGGGGGCTGCGAGACCCTGCCCTGGGTGGGTGGGCGGCGCCCCACGGCTTTCTCCGCTGCTCCTGCAAGCCCCGACCTAGTTCCCGCGGCCCCCTGTGCTTCCAAGAGCACCTTCCCTTTTGCACCTCTGTGTGCGCCCAAGGAGCCCGGGGAAAATGCTGGGAGGCGAGGTGAACGCGCTGGGCGTGTGAGCTTAGGTGCCCCGGCCACCAGAAGAACAGAGTCTCCTCCAGGGAGCCATTGCGTAGGGTGTGTGACCCCGGACCCTTGGGTGGGTGCTTTCGCCTCTATTCGCCGATTGCTGCTGGAGCTTTGAGGTTCTGGTTAATTATGGGATAGGCAGGCCCTAAAGGGTGGAGATGCTTCGGCAGGCACTTAGAACACCGCTGTACCACCAGCTTTCATTGAACCTGCAGTGGAGAAATATTTGCCCATTGTTTGCTAAGGCCTTTGCACAGAACCATACTCTGTGGGTCTGTTTTACCTTGGTACACACCTTTTTCTAAAAAGTCACCTGTTTTCTTGGGACTATCTCCAATGACGCTAAGTTCCCTGGATAACAGTCTGTTTTCTGGTCTTGTTTAGTGTTAGATCTAAACAGGGACACAATCCTTTGAAGTAATAGGAGAACTATGCAGTCTTACTAGTTAGTCTTCACAGGCACCACGAAATGCAATGTATTATTGCTTCTTCCTCCTCCGCTTTCTTAACAGTTTTATTGATACAATTTATACACTCTAAGCGTCATCCATTGAAAGCGTACAGTTCCATGGTTTTTGGTATATTTACAGAGTGGTGCAAGCATCACCATAATCTAATTTTAGAACATTTTCATCACCTCAAGTGGAATCCTCTTAGTAGTCACTCCCCATCAACCCCCTTCCTCTCATTCTGTACTCCCAGCCTATGGGCAGCCACTCATTTATTTACTATAAATGTATATAGCAAACAATAACAATAAAAGTATGATATGCTAATTAGACTGTATGTCCTTTCCCACGATTCTGGATGAAGCCGGGACTGCAAGGAAAGCCCGGGTCCGGGTGCCAGAGGGAAGCCGGTGCCGGCAGCCAGGGGAAGGAAGGCCTACTCTTGCACGAATCACATGAAGTGTGATCATGTAAACAGACTCATATGATATGTGGCTGCTTGTAACGGGTTTCTTTTTCTTATCTTAATGATTTTGAAGTTCACCCATGTTGTAACCTATATCAGTGCATTATTCCTTTTTTTTGCCAAATAATATTCCACATTTTATTCATTCATCAGTTGGTGAACATTTAGGTAGTTTTCACTTTTATTTTTATTTTTTGCTATCATGAATAATGCTATTATGAATGTTTATGTACAAATTTTTGTATGACATTGTTTTTATTTTTTCGGTTATATACCTAGGAGTGGGATTGCTGTGGATCATGTAGTAGCTCTATAGTGAAAATTTTGAGAAACTGCAAAACTATTCCAAGTGTCTGCATCATTTCATAATCCCACTAGCAATGTATAAGAGTTCTAATTGTTCCACATACTGGTACTCATTAACATTTTTATTATCTATCTTAGCTATCACCATTCTAGTGTGTGTCGAGTGGTATCTCAATGTGGTTTTGATTTGAATTTTTTTTTCAGTGATTAATGTGTCAAATATCTTTTCCAGTGCTTACTAGCCACTCAGATATCTTCTTTGGAGAAATGTCTGTTCAAATTGTTTGCCATTTTAAAATTTAGTTATTTGTCATTTTATTATTGCATTGTAAAAGTTCTTTACATATTCTGTATATATGATTTGCAAATATTTTCTCTAATTCTGTGTGAAGCAACTACCCCCTTTTTAAGTCAAAAATAATTTAAGGATAGAGGGAAATAAAACAATGGAAAACTTTTAGCTTTGACTAATGGCTTTGCTAAATGATGCAATATTTATTTGTTAGTAAAAATGATTGGTGTTCAGTAATGCAAAAGATATCAAATGATTTTGAATGTATAAAATTGGGGGTCCCTACCTACCAGTATATTTGTTTTTTAAATGTATAAAATAATCAATAAATTAGAGGTCCCTATATTTATTGAATGGTTTTCTCCTTTGCTGAGAATTACTTTTTGTTGTAATTCCAGTAATTCAAAGGTCTTAATAGATATTTTTTAACTTGAAGCATTCAGTAATTCCTTATAATCAGTCCTTCTGAAGTAATCTATGAGAAAGTACAACAATGTGTCCTTCATTGAAGGAATGGAGGAAAAAATGTGAGTATATAACTACCTATATTTAAAAATCAATATGGCATTGCAGAGATTGGCCATTATTCTCTTTCAGATATTAGAAGTGTGATCTACTTTAGCCTCAGGATAGCTTTGCTTACTGGAATGTCATGGTGCAGCTTGAGTCTGTCCCAGGAAGGTTTTAGAACTTTTCCAAAAAGAATTTCAGTTTTCCTTTTTTCTTTTCTTTTCTTTTCTTTTCTTTCTTTTCTTTTCTTTTCTTTTCTTTTCTTTTCTTTTTTCTTTCTTTTTTTTTTTTTTTTTTTTTTTTTTTTTTTTTTTTTTTGGCAAAGGCCTTTGTAATTTATATTTCCTCTCATTGTAATTGAAGCTTTGCCTCCAATTTGGGTGGAGATAGAAGAGGATATTGATATGGAATACCATATACACTTGATGGTTGATTCTGATGACTGCACCTGCCCAAATTCCTGTTGCCTGTTTTATTTATAGATCCAGAATCCAAGTACAGGAGGGTAATGTGGATTGGTGAGGTCCAGGCCACTCAGATGACACTTATTTTCTAAATGTTTTTCAATATGTTAATTATCTTGCTGGGTTGGCTTTACTTCCCATTATTAAGACCTCTGTTATTACTAGGGTTGTATGAAAAGTGCATTGCAGTGAGGATGTATTTTTAAAAAATTTAATTACAGTTTACATTCAATATTATTTTGTATTAGTTTTAGGTTTATAGATTAGTGGTTAGACAATCATATATTTTACAAAGTGTTCCCCCTTGATAGTTTCAATATCCACTTGGCACCATACATAGTTATTACAAGATTATTGACTATATTTTCTTTATATCCCCATGACCATTTTGTAACCACCAATCTATACTTCTCAATCCCTTCGCCTTTTTCACTCAGTCCCCTAACCTCCCTTGCTTCTGGCAACCATAAGTTTGTTCTCTGTATCTGTGAGTCTTCTGTTTTGTTTGTTCATTTAGTTTGTTCTTTGTTTTTTTTTTTTTTAATATATTTTATTGATTTTTTACAGAGAGGAAGAGAGAGGGATAGAGAGTTAGAAACATCGATGAGAGAGAAACATCGATCAGCTGCCTCTTGCACACCCCCTACTGGGGATGTGCCCGCAACCAAGGTACATGCCCTTGACCGGAATCGAACCTGGGACCCTTGAGTCTGAAGGCCGACGCTCTATCCATTGAGCCAAACCGGTTTAGGCAATGTTCATTTAGTTTGTTCTTTAGATTCCACACGTAAGTGAGTCATATGATAGTTGTCTTTGTCTGATTTATTCACTTAGCAAAATACCCTCTAAGTCCATTCATGTTTTCGCAAATGGCAAGATTTCATTCTTTATTGTGGCTGAGTAATATTCCATTGTATATATGTACCAACTTTTTTACCCACTCGTCTCTTGATAGGCACTTTGGTTGCTTCTGTATTGTGGCTATCATAGATAGTGCTGCAATAAACATAATGGTGCATACATTCTTTCAAATAAGTGTTTTTGTTTTTGATATATACCCAGAAGTAGAATCCTGGGTCATAAGGTGTTCCATTTTTAAATGTTTGAGGAACCTCCATATTGTTTTCCATAGTGGCTACACCAATCTACATTTCTTCCAACAATTCATGAGGGTTCACTTTTTTTCACATCCTTGCTAACACTTGTTTGTTGGTTTATTTTTTTAAATATATTTTTATTGATTTCAGAGAGGAGGGAAGTGGGAGTGGGGGGAGAGAAAGAGAGAGAGAGAGAGAGAGAGAGAGAGAGAGAGAGAGAGATCGATGATGAGAGTGAATCATAGATTGGCTGTCTCCTGCACGCCCCACGCTGGGGATCAAGCCTGTAACCTGGGCATGTGCCCTGACCTGGAATGGAGCCATGACTTCCTGGTTCATAGGTGGATGCTCAACCACTGAGCCATGTGGGTGTGGTGGAAAAGACAGTTTTAAAGTTGAATGTAGAATTGCTTGCATCTTTACAACCATGTTAAACATTGTATTTAACCAAACCATCTATCATTTGTTAATATGAATATTTAATTGCATATACAGTTGATCCTTGAACAACATGGGTTTAAACTGTGTGGGTTCACTTATGAGTGGATATATTTCAATAAATATTGCCAATGTATTTTTCTTATGATTTTCCTAATGTTTTCTTTTTGTTATCTTAACCCTATATAATAAAAGGCTAATATGCAAATCTATCGACAGCAGAATGACTAGTCACTATGACATTCACTGACCACTAGGGGGCAGATGTTCAATGCAGGAGCTGTTTCCTGGTGGTCAGTGTGCTCCCACAGGGGGAGCACAGCTCAGCCAGAAACCAGGCTGATGGCTGGCAAGTGCAGTGGCGGTGGTGGGAGCCTCTCATGCCTCCACGGCAGCACTAAGGATGTCAAACTGCCAGCTTAGGCCCGCTGCCCACAGGGAGCGGGCCTAAGCCGTCAGTTGGACATCCCCCCAGGGCTCCCAGACTGCAAGAGGGTGCAGGCTGAGCTGAGGGGGCACCCCCCTCTCCTCGTGCAACAAGCCTCTAGTACAAAATATGTGTTAATCAACTGTGACAGGCTTCCTATCAGCAGTAGGCTATTAGTAGTTATTAGTAGTTAAATTTTTGAAGAGTTAAAAGTTATAAAAAGTCTTTTGACTATGGGTGGTGGGTGTCAGTGCCTTTAATCCCTGCGTGGATCAAGTGTATTTTTATTTAATGCAGCTGGAAGGAGTGTAAACTGAGAAGATCATTTGGTAAATGCAGGGGCTATTTTTGGGCTCTGGGTTTGCTGGAGTGTGTATTCTTAGTAATGTGCTTTCAGCAACAACTTAGAGCTCAGTCTTTGGGCTGACTACTTTTAGCTCATATTTTATGATTCTTCACAATGATATAAGCCCTTTAGGTCTCTGGTTTCTAGCACATTAGAAAGAACATAGTCATTTCCATTCATTTTAGAGGCAGTTGGAAGAATAACAAAAAGCTGATTTAAAAAAAAGCTGATTGAGAGTTGTTGGGTTCAAATCCTGACTTCAGATAGGCTTCTGTTTTGACAGGGGTTTGGTGATTATGCATAGTATTTACATTCTATAATCTGTGGGTTAGTGTGAAATCTGTGGGTTAGTGTGTGGCATGTGTGAATATCTGATTTTGTGTGTGTGTGAGTACTATGTGTAAGAGGGAGCCTATAATCTGAGGTAACACACCTTTCCTCTTTAATCTTTGTGTTCCATCTGGCTCTCAGGTAGCTTTCAGTGGTGTGGAGGAAAGAGTAATTGGGCTAGGTGCCAGAGAGGGCTACATTCAGGTGGTATGGGAGCAGGTAGGAGGCTAATCCAGGGGACAGATGAGGAGGTTTCTGGCAAGGCCTGAAAGGAAGATATCAAAACTGATATCATGTGAAAAATTAGCAAGAGTTAGCCTAGTTGAAAGTAGTTGTTAGTTCTAGGGAAAGAAAGCAGCAAGCTAAAAGGTGAAAGCAAAGCATAAGAGAGAACTAGTAGGGATAGGAGATAACCTGGAGGAAAAATATCGTCTCTTTTCTACATTCTCAAATAAACATATTGCATCAAGTTCCAATAACAGTTTGAAAATATTTTTTATTTATGTTAAATACAGCAAAAATAACCAGAGGAAGGAGGTGCTTGAAAAACTTTCTCTTCTAAAAAAACAGAATTTTAAAATACCTGGTGTCAACTGATGGTCCTTGGTACCATCAACAGGAATCCCCAGTGAAGAAGGAAACTTTATTCAGTGTAAACAGTTTCATTGTGATACATTAGTGATGACAGAGAATCCTTGACCTGCTGTCTACTGCACGCCCCACACTGGGGTTCAAGCCTGCAACCCAGGCATGTGCCCTGACCATGAATTGAAACATGACATCTTTCATAGGTCGACTCTCAACCAGTGAGCCATGGTGGCCGGGCTTATGTTGTATTCTCAAGTTGCTTATTTGCAACCAACTTGGGTCCACTCCAGGAAAACATGCTGATAGAATATTAAATCTCACATGGTGAGAACTAAGAGATAGCAATGGACACCCCTATAGGATATTTTCCTCTCAGCAGTTTTGTGCCTACGTATTTAATAACTGCATTTATCAGAGTTAAGTTTATTTCTTGGTAGGTGCCATTATATCCTACATATCGGCATTTGGTGTTTTTCTCCTAGATTATATACAGTTTTGGGCACTGATTTGTTTTGGAGGCTGTTTTGAACAATTTAGCTCCAGGAATATTAGGGGCATTTTATTTCAGTATTTTTTTCTTTGAACTTTTTGTTTGATTTTTGAATTCTTGTTTTCTCTATATGCAAACTCTTAACATATTCTGATCAATTGGCCATTTAACATGTTTTTTTTTCCTTTCTTATTTAATTTAGAAAGAAGACTCAATAGGGACACAAGCTTTGTTTTAGAAATGAGTGAGGTAAGTTAAATATATACTAGCAGCCTATAAGAATGAAAAATCAAGACTAGGTTAGAAATGTACTTTATATGAATACCTTAGGTCTTTGTCCTTCAGATATTTACTCATACTACATTCTTTCTATTTTGTCCTCTAACCTGGTCATTTTTTATTAAGTAAAGCAAATACTATGTTTCATGCAGATTTAATATTGGGTCTTTCTAGATGTTATAAAGGAACAAACACAAGCTTGGATTTGTTTTCAGGATCCCTGTGAAATAAACCCAGAATGCTAAGACTTGATATGCTAGATAATAGAACTTGGCTTAACATTTTGATAGAGTATAATGCAGGTATAATATGTGAAAGCTTTTTATGTTACAATTATTAGTATGTGAATAGTGTTTATTGATGACTATGCCAAGGTTCCAGTAATTCAACCTGAGTTAAGTAAACATATTAAATAAAATAATAAATAATAAAATTAAATACTACTTGTAAAAATACAGAATTTTCCCAACCAAAAGCCTTATTTTATTTATATAAACTAATAAGTAGGATTTCTTGTATACAGAATATAAGATACTAACAATTAGGATTTCTCGTATACAGAATGTAAACATTCTGAAGGTACTTCAGACAAAATAGTCTTTCTGGTACGTGTCCTTGAATTGGGTTAAGGATGACCAACAAGACAACAACAAAAGTATTTTTTTAAAAATAGCTTTTTAGGAATGACTGAAATTCCCACCCTGGGAAAGAAAGTCTATCAGAGTAGGTTGGTTGTGTGCTAGTTAACAGGATAAACTGGTTGACTAAAGATTCCCAGAAGTTCTGCAATTCCTTTAAAAGTTCAATGACCAAAATGCTGACATAAACAGGATATGAAAACTGAAGAGACTATGGAAATCATATAGTTCATTAATTTTTACAATATAACTTGTAGACCACCTAAGTAAGAATTATATGAAAAACGCCCTCAAAATGCAAACCTTTGGGCCCAACCTCAGATTACTAATCAGGACTCTTCAGGGCAGGGGTCCTCAAACTTTTTAAACAGGGGCCAGTTCACTGTCCCTCAGACCGTTGGAGGGCCGGACTATAGTTTAAAAAAAAAAAACTATGAACAAATTCCTATGCACACTGCTATGTCGGCTGCTAAGCAGGACAGGCAGCTGCGGCAAAAACACCCGGCGGACCAGATAAATGTCCTCGGCGGGCCGCATGTGGCCTGTGGGCCGTAGTTTGAGGAACCCTGCTTCAGGGTAAGGTTAAGAAGTCATGAGTTTTAAAAAGCACCCAGGTGATTCTTATTGCCATTAAAGCTTGAAAACCGCCTTAAAAATGTTAGCAAAATTTTTTGAACTAAAGTCCTATCTGAGGTTAAAGGCAAGTAAGCAATATCCATTGCTCTTGAAATTTGCAAAGGGATAAGGAACAGCATAAATATGACAAAAATTATTTTTCTGTTATAGAAATTTAAGTCTAGAGTATATATGAATATGAAAGATAAACACAGAAGCAAAGAATGTAAACTGTAACTGAAGTTAACTTGAGAAATACGTACAAATCTGTGAGGAGTATATTATTATTATGCCAATATGAACAAAATGACAATATATTTATTATCATGTAAACTACTGTCATAAAATAGTCTCCACAACTAAAGTGATAAAATGTGACATTGAGAACATTTTATTGAGTAAGTGAAGACAATTATCTAGAAAATAACATGAAAAATTCAAGTTTCCATTTCTTTAGAGCATTCTGATGAAAGATTTATTTTATAAGACTGAACCTTTACAATTAGTTTGTCAAACTCAGAAAAATTCAACTATAGCTTTTTAGTAATATCATATGCCATAGTTTATGGGGTTTTTGTTTTTAGTGTTGCTGAAATTGAACTATTGACTTGTTGGCATAGTCAGGATAGTCTGATTTGAAATATTCATACTTTAGCTGATTTACAATATATTCAGCATCAGAAAAGACAGTTTTAGGGTTTATCAATGGAAAAGGCAGGTACTATGAAAATGTGTCTCCCACATACTCATCTGCATGGAATCAGTGGAGACGATGGGCAGCCTGGACTTTCACTCTCAACACTAGTAACAAGGTGCTCAATTCATTTGTGCTGGGTTGTTGTCAGAGATAGCCTGGTGGAAAGCCATGAGTTTCACCATTACTGTCTAGGAGAGAAGCCATCCCCACACCACCCCCTGCCATGGTGACAGTGGAAGCCATCTAGGGAGCAGTAAGGAGGCATCTTTCCAGACAGGTTGGGATCAGTGAAGGCCTAAGGGTAAGCTTGAACTTCCACCCCTACCCAGTAGTAATGAGAAACCCTTCCACCATTCCACCAACCCCTCATATCCACAGAGGCTGAGAAGGAAACCTAGAATTTTACCCCCACCAGGTTGTAAGGCATCACTCCACTTACCCCATCAATGTGGTGTCAGAGAAGACTTGGTAGTAAGTCTTCAGTTTTAGTAAAGCAGGAGATTTAAATAAAATATATAATCTTATACCACAACACCCTACAAGTTTAGATTTCTGTAGAAAAACCACATAGAATACCAAGAACCAGAAGAACATCAACTTAAATGAGAAGAGACAAGCAATAGATACCAATGTTGCGGTGACACAGATATTAGAACTTATCTGATTAGGATGGATTTTAAAGCAACTATCATCCAAGTGCTTCAGTGAGCAATTGTGAACATACTTCAAACATAAAAAAGTAGAAAGTCTCAGCAAAAATATAACAGAAGTTTAAAGAAGAACCTATGGGAAATTTTGGAATTGAAAAATAGATAACTGAAATTAGAAAAAACTCAACAGAAGGTGGAATGGATAGAAGAAAGAATCACTGAATTTAGAGATAGAATAGAAATTACCCAAGCTAAACAGAAGAGAGGAAAAAATTGAATAAAATGAACAGAGCCTCGGGCACCTATGGGACTATACCAAAAGATCTTGTATTTGTGTTACTGAAACGCCAGGATAGCTGGAAATAGCTCAATTTGTCAAAATACATAAACCTACCGATTCAAGAAGCTGAAGGAACTACAAACAGGATAAACTCAAAGAAAGTCACATCAATTGAACTAAAACTGGTTCAGAAAACTAAATATAAAAAAAAAAATTATTGAAAGCAGTGAGAAAAAACACCTTAACTATAGGGGGAAAGTAATTAAAATTACAGTAGCTTTCTCATCAGAAACCCAAGGAAGTGCTACAATTGTTTTAAGTGGTCAAAAAAGTGCCAAATCCAGAATTATATAACCAATGAAAGTACCCTTTGGTATCAACAGTAAATCAAGACATTCTCAAAAGAAGGAATACTAATGAAAACTTTTACCAACACATCTACCCTAAAAGATTGGCCAAAGTAAGTTCTTTAACAGAAATAAATGATAACATGAATATTATGACATGGGAAAGGAGAGAAAAAAAGCAGGAAGAGTATAAATATGACTAAATGCAATAGACTTTCTCCTCTGAGTTTTCAAAAATATGCTTGACAATTGAAGTAAAAATATTTAACAATTTCTGGTGTTATCAATGTATACAGAGAAATAGTTAAGATAATACTAAAGGGGTTCAGGAATATAAATGGACATGAGGGTTATATACTTCATTGATAGATAAAATATACATATTGTGGGTTGTGATAAGCAATGTATATATAATGTAATGTCAAAACCCACCACTTAAAAAACTACACATAAAGTGATACACTCAAAAACTGCTTAGATAAATCAAAATGGAATTACTAAGAAAGTTCCAATAACCGATCGGAAGTCATGCAAAATAAAAGAGAAATATAACAAAGAACAAACAGAAAACAAAACAAAAAATAAGATGGCAGAATTAATTCGTAATCAATTATATTAAATGTAAATAGTCTAAACACAATAATTGAAAGACAGATTTGCAAAGGGCATTAAAAACATGAAAGTTAAAGGATTAAAAACATTATGGTTGAAAATATATACAAACATTAATAGAAAGCAAGAGTGCTAAATTAATATATAAAGTATACTTTGTAGCAAAGAAAAGTACCATGGAAATAGCAGGACATTATAGAATCATTAGAAGTGTCTATCCAACATTAAGATACAGGAAAATTATATGTACCAAGTAATCCTCTCTAATAAAATGGTAATATGCAAATTAACCATCACTCCGCTACATAAGCCATGCCCACCAGGCAAGCCACGCCCACCAGCCAATCAGGGCGAGTATGCAAATTAACCCCAATCCAAGATGGCTACAGCCACAGAGAACAAGGTTTCCTAGGTAACAGAGGAAGCCAAGCTTTCCATAGCCGTTGCAGGCCTAAGCCTCCACTCAAGCTACAAAGTTTCAATTATAGAAGGTAAACAAATTCAAACAAATGGTGGCAGAATGGAGCTTGAGAGAGCAGGCCAGGGTTGCTGGCGGCAACAGGGGAAGCAAAGCTTTCCGCACACCCTGGCCGGGCTCACCCGCTTAAGGCTACAAAGTTTCAATTGTAGAAGGTGAATTAACTGCCACAGAAATGGCTGCCAGAGCCCCAGGCTTGGCTCCGCTCCAGGCTACAAAGTTTCAATTGTAGAAGGAAAATAAATTCCAGATACCAGGGCCTCCCCTTGCGTTGCCAGGGGGCGTGGCCGGCCTGCAAACCACCACAGGCCCCTCGCTCAGGCCGCCCCACACCCCAAGGGAACCCTCACCCTTATCTGTGACACCCTTCCGGGCAAACCAGCTGGCCCCCACCGGTGCACCAGGACTCTATCCTATTTAATAAAAGAGTAATATACAGATTGATCATCACTGCAACACACAATATAGCTGCCCCCATGTGGTCAAAGATCCTGCCCCCATGTGGACACAAGATGGCCACTACAAGATGGCCAGCAGGGGAGGGCAGTTGGGAGGCACCCGGCCTGCAAGGGATGGCAGTTGTGAGGGACCAGGCCTGCAAGGGAGGGCAGTTGAGAGGGACCAGGCTTGCAAGGGAGGGCAGTTGGAGGTGATCAACCCTGCAGGAGAGGGCAGTTAGGGGTGACCAGGCTGGCAGAGGAGGGAAGTTGGGGGCAAACAGGCTGGCAGGGGAGCAGTAAAGCATCAACCAGGCTGGCAGCAGAGTGGTTAGGGGGTGATCAGGCTGGCAGGCAGAAGCGGTTAGGGGCAATCAGGAAGGCAGGCAGGCAAGCAGTTGGGAGCCAGCAGTCCTGGATTGTGAGAGGGATGTCCGACTGCCCGATCCCACCAGGATCGGGCCTAAACGGGCAGTCGGACATCCCTCCAGGAGTCCCAGATTGGAGAGGGTACAGGCTGGGCTGAGGGACAACCCCCTGCCGTGCACGAATTTCGTGCACCGGGCTTCTAGTAGCATCATAATATATGAAGCAAAATAATAGGATGGAAAGCAGTAATACACAAGTCTATAATTACAACTGGACACTTCACTCCTTTCTCAACAATAGATGACACAACTAAAGAGAAAACCAGCAAAGATATAGATTAACTTAATACAGTGATCGGCAAAGTCATTAGTCAACAGAGCGGCAAACCGCAGTTTGCCGACCACTGACTTAATATATCAAGCAACAGGATATAATTGTCATTTATGGACTACTGCATTTGACAGCAAGAGAATACACATTCATTTCAAGTACTTATGGAGCATATACCAAGATAAACCTCAACAAATTTAAAATAATTATCATAGAGTGTTTTTTGACCACAATAGAATCAAATTAATCAGAATGATAACAGGAACATCTCCAATAATTAGAAGCTAAACAGCATACTTCTAAACAATTCATGGGTCAAAGAAAGTCTCAAGGAAAACACAAAACAAAACATTGAACTGAATAAAAGTGAAAATGCAACAGAGTAACATTTGAGGGTTGTAGCCAAAACAATGCTGCTGAGTTAATGGAATTCATCCAAGGTCCACAGGCAGATAGAATCACATATCAGTGAAATAGGATTTTGAGTATTTATTTACTTAGGTTCAGTCTTCCCACTGTTTCAGTAATGTCATCAAATGTTTCAAAGGCCTAAAATAATCCATTGATTCTGCCCTTTGTTTTGGTCCTGTTGAGAATTCAGCATCATTAAAAGAATGGAGATCCTAATTCTCTATAATATAGTGGTTCTTAACCATTTCTTGTGTCTCAGGTGTTGTTTTTTTCTATGATTTGATAAAGGTACCTCCAAAATTCTCATTCCCTCTCAAGCTCTCTCTCTCTTCACACACACACATATATACACCCACACTTGCATGAATACACATGCACATGTATACACATATATAGACACAGTTTTGCATTTAGTTTCAGAGCTCCCCTGAATTGCAGGTTTAGTATTTCTACAGAAAGAAGCTAGAGCTTTTGTTGCTGAACATTATATGCTCCCACTTGCATCATTATTAACAGCATTGTATCTTCCTTATGGTGCTAATTGCAGAGCGGGAGCAGCAGAGAGACCAGCTTTCTCCTCAGTGAAGCAGGATTGGTAAGCAATGATCAGTACTATACTTTCTCTTTTTTTTATTAAATTTATTGGGGTAAGCCCTGACTAGTTTGGCTCAGGGGATAGAGCATCAGCCTGTGGACTGAAGGGTCCCAGGTTTGATTTCAGACAAGAGCATGTACCTTGGTTGCAGGTACATCCCCAGTAGGGGGGTGTGCAGGAGGCAGCTGATTGATGTTTCTAACTCTATCCCTCTTCCTTCCTCTCTAAATTTATTGTGGTGACATTGGTTATAAGATTATATAGGTTTCAGGGGAGAAATCAAGATGGCGGCATAGGTAAACACCTAAACTGCTGCCTCGCACAACAACTACAAAACTACAACTAAAAGACAAAATGGACATCATCCAGAACCACAGGAAGGCTGGCTGAGTGGAAATTCTCCAACTAGAAGGAAAGAGGAAAGCACACTGAGACTCAGAGGAGCTGCAGGAGGCAGAGGTACTGAGACACACACGTGGACAGGACTGGCAACTGAGTGTGCAGCTGGCTTTCTCAAGCGGGTGGGAGACAAAAGCTCCTGACTGCGCTGAACTCCAGTTCTGGGCGAGACTCATTCTGGGAGAAACTGGACTGTCTGGCAGCGGGCAGAACTCGAGGGTGGCTTTCTCTCAGAGATGCTTGCAGTGATTACCACGAGACACGGAGACACAGGGGCCTATTAGGGCAGAGCTGATAGGAAACCAATGCTGTCCGCTTTGCCCTGAGACACCGCCCCATCCAAGCTGAGCGCAGAGGCTTTTTGCAAGTCTTGTCTCATAAGGGTGTCTCCAGCACAGAAGTTCTCCCAGCGTAGATACAGCTGATCCTCACAGCCCATTGGCCTGGAGGTCAATTCCTCCCAGTGATACCAACAACAATCAAGGCTTAACTAAAACAAGACTGTGCACACAGCCCACAAAGGGGTGCACCAAGAGTGTCCACCTCAGGTAACTGGGGAGGCTGAGCCACTGGGCCCTATAGGACACCAACCACACAAGGCCACTCTATCAACTCAGGGAAGCAGCCAAAATGCGGAGACAAAGAAACAGATCACAAGTGAAAGAAATGGAGGAAAGTAAATGACTGGATATAGAGTTCAAAACCACGCTTATAATTTTTTTCAATAATTTTCTAGAAAAGGCCGATAAATTTAGCGAGACCCTCAAGGATATGAAAAAGGACCAACTAGAAATTAAACATACACTGACTGAAATAAAAAATAATATACAGAGATCTAACAGCAGACTAGAGGATCGCAAGAATCAAGTCAAAGATTTGAAATACAAAGAAGGAAAAAACACTCAACCAGAAAAGAAAAAAGAAAAAAGAATCCAAAAATATGAATATAGTGTAAGGAGCCTTGGGGACAACTTCAAGCGTACCAACATCAGAATTATGGGAGTGCCAGAAGAGAGAGAGCAAGATACTGAAAACCTATTTGAAGATATAATGACAGAAAAATTCCCCCACCTGGTGAAAGAAATAGTCTTACAAGTCTAGGAAGCGCAGAGAACCCCAAACAAAAGGAATCCAAAGAGGACCACACCAAGACACATCATAATTAAAATGCCAAGAGCAAAAGACAAAGAGAGAATATTAAAAGCAGCAAGAGAAAAACAGTTAATTACCTACAAGGGAGCACCCATATGACTGTCAGCTGATTTCTCAACAGAAACAATGCAGGCCAGACGGGAGTGGCAAGAAATATTCAAAGTGATGAGTAGCAAGAACCTACAACCAAGACTACTTTACCCAGAAAAGCTATCATTCAGAATTGAAGGTCAGATAAAGAGCTTCACAGATAAGAAAAAGCTAAAGGAGTTCATCACCGCTAAACCAGTATTATATGAAATGCTGAAAGGTATTCTTTAAGAAGAGGAAGAAGAAGAAAAAGGTAAAGATAAAAATTATGAACAACAAATACATATCTATCAACAAGTGAATCTAAAAATCAAATGAATAAAAAAATCTGATCAACAGAATAAACTGGTGAATATAATAGTATCAGGGGCATAGAAAGGGAGTGGACTGACAATTCTCGTGGGGAAAGGGGTGTGGGGGTGCAGGAAGAGACTGGACAAAAATCGTACACCTATGGATGAGGACAGTGGCGGGGGGTAAGAGCAGAGGGTGGGGTGGGAACCAGGTGGAAGGGAGCTATGGGGGGAAAAAGAGGAATAATTGTAATAATCTGAACAATAAAGATTTATTTAATAAAAAGATTATATAGGTTTCAAATATCAATTTCTTTTTTAAAAATAAAGATATCCTATATAATAATTTTTTAATTGGTTTTGGAGAGAGGAAGGGAGGGAGGGAGAAAGAGAGGAAGGAAGGGAAAAAGAGAGAGAGAGAGAGAGCGCCCTCCTAGCGGCTAGGACCTAGCCTCTTCCCCTCTGACAGCTAGCTGTCAGTCTGGTCTCTGTATCTATTAGTCTATTTCAATTTTGTTTCTTTAATTTGTTCATTAGATTCCATATATAAGTGAAATCATGTGGTACTTGTCTTACTCTGACTAGCTTATTTCACTTAACCTAATACTCTCCAGGTCCCTCTATGATGTTTATGATGTTTGAAATATTTTCTTTAATCCTGGGCAGGATTTGTTAACCCTCTGTTGATTGCTTCACAGCCTGCAAAGAGATACAATTTGTTCCTGAGGCGACGTCTTATGGTAAAAGCAGTGCTGAATGCTGCTGCTTATGCTTGGATAGCTGCAGTGATAGTCTAAGTCATTTTTATCCCAAAGAATTGGATTGATTTTGGGGTGGGGGTCTTTGTTACTGATGACTCTTCCCCGGACAATTGAAGTTTTAGAATGGTGACTATTAAATTTTTTTATCTGATTAAAGCTATGGAACCTCTTCCTAAAAATGTGTATGTGTATCATATATATATGCCTATACACACGGTGCATACATATAATTTACATACTATTTCAGAACCCCATTCAGGAATCCAAGTCTCTGAACTTCAGAATAATTACCTAATTTAAAGAAAATGTCCCAGATTTATAAAAGGCTCGTTATATATAGGCATTTCTAAGAGCAAATCAAATATAAACACAAACTCGTACACACACTGCAAAATATCTTAATGTCATGTCTTGGGCAAAACAAAACAATGATGGGTTTTAATAGTATCTGGTTATATATAAAAAAATTATTAGGTTTTTCTGCCCCAGTGGCTTCAACTAGTTTTTGTTAACAGTGCTGACAAATACCTCATGGTGATTTACAAGGCTACAAGTGATTTTTCCTTAATTTAAAAATGTTTACAGTTTATAGTCAGGGCACAACATAATGACAGAAGTTTGGATTTTCCCATGTAGCCTTTGGCTTTCAATAGAAGGGAAGTATACACAGAGTGGCCAGATTATTATGATCTCTGAATGCATAATAATCTGTCCACTCAGTGTATATCCTATATAATAAAAGGCTAATATGCAAATTGTCCCCTTGACCAGGAGTTTGACCAGCAGGTAGGCCGGCCAACCGCCTATGTCCCCTCCCCCTGGCCAGGCTGGCCGGACCTCCCCCCCCATGCACAAATTCATGCACCAGGCCTCTAATACACTAATACACACACACACACACATACACACACACACACACACACACACACACACACACTCTGAGTGGCCAGATTATTATGCGTTCAGATATCAGAATAATCTGGCCACTCAGTGTATATACCCATTTTGACTGAACCCTCAGGAAAATAATTGGAGTCATTATTTTTGTAGCTACTTGTTTATTTTTTAATAGCTAAATACTCTGTGATTTTTACTGATTTCTATGTGCACATTTTCTGTTACCAGAACTCTCCATGGACCTAGATTTAGCTTTTCAAATAGTAAGAGCACCTTTAAATATATGTTGTTTACTTTTATAAAATACCATGCAAAATAGCTGTCACAGATTTAGAGCAAAATGATTATTGTTTTTCCCTTCTTTTTTTTGTTTTGATTATATTTATTCTAATTAATTCTTTTGGCCCAGTTAGCTTCCACGAGTTTCAGTGAATTTCATGTTAATACTATGATTTACAAAAGAGTTCAAATGGTTTATTTTGTTTACTTTTACTTTTTCAGTGATTTATAGTCAGTGTATAACAGTTTGAGTTTTCTCAGGTTTTTTTTTTACTTTCTTTTCAGAAAAGGGAGATGATTATGTAATTCTTTTGGGGCATAGAGAACTTAGACATAACATTTGAGTTACTATATTTTGATATTTAATGTTTAGACTCCCTAAATATTTCTGTTAACCCATTTTTCCACTCATTTCCTTCTATGCATTGGAAACTACTTATTTTGCAGACACATCAACTATGTATTCATATAGATAAAATGCAGTTACTCTGTTCATGAAACACAGATCATACCTGAAATTTTTATCTTATTTGTACATGACTGATCTACACTCATTTCTTTATATGAGAGGATTGTGTGGCCTGACTTGACTGAAAAACAGCATAGAACACCCTAAAATAAACTCACAAACTGATACAAACACCAGTTATGAAAATTTTAAAAATCTAGTTCTTCATTCACAGGTTAGATACAAGAAAGTTGTCTATGTTATAATTTTGCATCACAGAGTTAGACAGATCACTGACATCCACTGCCTTATCTGGTTGCATCATTCTAAGTATTATATGGGGCTATTCCAAGTATTACATATAGACTCTAAAGAGAATTAGTCAAATATGAAGTTCCTTCTCTCTAAAGCTCTCTAGTGTCCTTGCGGTTTTGAAAGGGAAGGCACTAATGAACTATACAGCATGTGAAAGTTATATTTGAAAGTTTGATTATTATACTGAGAGAAACAATAACACAAATTTAAACAAAGGATTGGTTTTGGCTCACCTAAGAAATTGATGTTGAAAGGAGATTTGCATGAGACTTTACTTGTAGTGAAGCCAGCCGCAAGCTACCTGCTTCCTAATTTTTTACTGCACTTTGATTTTATTTGAACCCTTCAAAAGTTGAATTAGAAAGTGGCAATTTTATTAAATCATAGAATAGGCAATTTTATGAAATCATAATATAGTGAGATTCATTAACTAATTCTAAAGTAGTGTGTGACCATTAATTGTTTGTTGAACTAATTGGCATGTTGTTTAATGAAAATAGCAAGTCTCTCTCTGAACATGCATTTTGGGATCAGTGTATACAAATATTCATTCTATATTTGGGTATATTGCATCATTGTTGTTGTGTATGCTTGTTGTTAATATAGTCAGTTTCATCTTGAATCCTTGTTGTTTAATAAACATTTCCTTTATGGAACTTCATTTTCTAAAATAAGCATAATTTTATGTTGATGAAAACTCTAGATACTTGTCTTCAACTGTCATTTTAGGACTAAAAAAAATTAGATGATGACCCAATTTTAGCTGATTAAGGATATCATGTTTTTGCCATTTTAAAATAAAACTGTTCTGTCATTCATGTCTCCTCCAGTTTGATAAAGATAAACAAAGCAAAGACTCAATCTTCTTCCGAGATGGGATTAGGCAAATCGATTTTGTGCTTTCCTATGTTGATGACGTAAAGAAAGAAGGGGACATAAAGATAGTAAGTACTTATGTGAAAGAAATGATAATAATAGAAAGAAACACGTTCTATAATTGGACAGGTATGTTCCCAATGAATTATATTGCAAAAGTCAGAGGCCTCTGAAGTGTTACTGAAAGTTGAACCTGGTTAAGAAGACTACAAAACAGGCAGCCTAAGAATGAATGTGTAAAATCAGTTTTATTTTTTGGACTAACTTCTTTTTCCTCTTCAAAGTTACTTCTTCTATTTTTATATAGTTTATCTTAAATGTTAAATGTTACCTCTAAAATTTGAGTTGTATGTCTAAACATAATGTATTTTTTTTTGCAATTTTCATTTGTTTTCATTAATCCACTCTATCTGAAATCTCCTTTAGATTATGCTCTGTTCCTTATCTTATTTTCTTTTCGTTATAACATGTCCCTTTCTGAATTTACTTTTTTTTTTTACTCGTTTGCTGTGTCAAACACTATAAATTAAGTTCATGAGACCAAGGACTTTGTCTTGTTCGTTGCTGTATACCCAAATGCCTAGGACAGTGGTTGAAGCATAATGGATGCTCAATAAATATTAGGTCCTTAATACTGTCTGGCTGTCGTACTTTACTTGTTTATTCTATTTTGCTCTCTACTTTCCTGGATGACTGTTTACAACTTTTTCTCTCTCCTTTCACCTCCAATTCCTCCTCCCCATTTTCAAGCTTAGCTGACCACACTTTTCTACTTCACTGGGAAAGCTGAAGTAAGTAGAAGAGAAGTTCTAAATTCCCATCACATCTGTCCATTCACCAGCATCTTCACCTGCATAATCTACTGTTCTTCCTGTTATCATAGAAAACTATTATTCTGCCTACAGCCAACACTTCCACTTGTACCCTGGTTCCCATTTCTTCTTGCCTACTATTCAGGAGTCACCAATACCACCCCGAAGTTTGGTCATTCATTAGAAGGATACACATGCACTGTATATAGTCATATGCAATGGCGTGTTTTATTCGCAGTGAAATAATATAAATAATGCATAGGGCAAACTCCAGAGGAAACCAGGTGCAAGCTCACAAGAATTTTCTTTCAGTGGAGTGGTATAGAATGCACTTAATTCCTTGGGTAACATGTGAAGTGTTGTCTACTAGGATTGCCATTAAAGACTAAGTGCCCTAGGATATTATTGAGGGCTGGTCACCTTCTGCTTCTGCCTAGCACATACTAACATGTCATAGTCCCAGATGGAAAGCAAATGATTAGCATAAACTGCATTGTTTATATAACAGCTAAGGTAAAGTGAGCAACTTTTATCACTTCTGGGAGTTGTGGGAACCCACCCGAAAGCCAAGTTCCCAGACCTGAGTGCCACTCTTGCAGGCAGGTCTTTCTAAGGATAGCACTTTCAAGCCTGTGATACTAACTTCTTCATATGCCTGCTTAGGGATATTGCTCTTGCAAGTCTTTCTTCTCTCTTTTAAATTATATTTTTTTGTTCTTCTTTACTTGGCTGTTTTTGTGTGTTTATTTTTTTGAACAAACAAATGTGCTGTTAATTCTTCCATATAAAAAAAAAGCAAGAACAAATACTACCACTTGATCTCAATAAAAATAAATAAATAAAATATCACCACTTGGTCTAAATAAAATGTTATTTTAAAAAAGTAAACTCATGATAAATGCATCAGTTAATGAGATGGGCAGAGGGGCTTAAAAATATTTTCTTGTTCATGGGTGAAATAGAATTATTCCTAGAATGAGATGTTTCAGCTTTGAATATAGTCCTGTTTTGTTTTTATATATGTTAGTGTGAATTAAGCTTGTCTAGATAAATGAATAGATTTTAATAAAAAGATTATTGCTCTAGCAATTTTAATCTTTTTTTGAAATCCTAATTATACAAATTACAAAGTGATTCATCATAAAAGTAGAGTTTAATGGTCTATGAAGTAACAATCCTATTTCCTCAAACTCAGAGGTGACTATATCACTTGCAAAAGCATTTGTTATTACAATGAGAAGGATTATTCACTTTTTTAATACTGATACAATATTTTAAGACATTTTAAAAATATGGTTTTATTTATTTAGGAAAGGAGAGGAGAGGAGAGGAGAGGAGAGGAGAGGAGAGAGAGAGAGAGAGAGAGAGAGAGAGAGAGAGAGAGAGAGAGAGAGAGAGAAAGAGAAACATGGATCAGCTGCCTCCTGAAATCACCCCAACCAGGACTCGAGCCCACAACCCAGGCATGTGCCTTGACCAGGAATCTAACTGGCACCATTTCAGTGCAGGACATTGCTCAGCCAATTGAGCCACACTGTCCAAGGCCTGATACAATACATTCAATACATTTAATGTCCCTCTACTTTTATGTTTTCTGTTTGTCTTTCTTTGGTAACATAGGAGAAGGGCAACTATGAAAAAGTAGCTGAGAAAGGAGACCTTGCACCATTATCACAGGCCTGTTCTGAGATGTAGTGAACATATAGTAAACATTAGAAGAGGAGGGAAAGGACATATTAAAATAATATTTCCTGGTCCAGTATGGCTCAGTGATTGAGTGTTGACCTAGGAACCAGAAGGTCATGGATTGATTCCTGGTCAGGGCTCATGCCCGGGTTGTGGGCTTGATGCCCATTGTGGGGCCTGCAGGAGGCAGCCAATCAGTTGTTCTCTCTCATATTTGATGTTTTTATCTCTCTCTTCTTCTTCCTTCCTCTCTCTAAAATCAATAAAAATATATTTTTAAAATAAGGATATAAAAGAATATTTTATTCCTTGTAAAGTTTCATTACATCTCAAGGTATCCATTTGAAGATGAGTGTCCTCTAACTTCCTAGCAAAGCCTTTTAAAATTTCCATTATTATGAAATTTTTCACAATGAAATCATAATTAAAACCAAAAGTTTTTTCAGCAATCAGTGCATACTTTTGAAGCCCACAAGTAATGATTATTTGCATTTAATTTAATTTTACTTATTCTAAGTGACCTGTTCTGTTCTTTAAGATTAAAAGTCATATTTTGGTTTAAAATTGTATTATCTATCTCATTTATTTGAAGGTTATTGATAGCTTTGTAATACTGCGTCATCCCAACTAGAAGCATTATCTGTTTCTCTATTTTTTGTTGTTATTTAGTTTTTTGTTGTTGTTGTTGTTATTTGTGCTTTTTTTTTTTTCAGATAGAGATCTTGCACACTTCCTGGAGATTATCCTTAGATATATTGGAATTTTCTAGTTATATTATGGGTTAAAGTCCCAGTGAAAAGCAGCATATAACATTGAAATGGGGATACTACATAGAGTACTTTTACATGAAACCATAGGAGGGGCAGTGGACCGTCGGAGGCATCTTCATTATGTAACAAGTCTATTTATCACAGTGTAAATAGAAGTGTTCTGCATAATTCTATTGATTCGTTTTTCCATAGGAAAGAAGAAAAAAGTTTGAAGAAAACCTCAGAAAAACAGGTCTTGAGTTGGAAATTGAAGACAAAAGGGTAAAAGTAGTTAATTTATACCAGAACCTTGGTGTTAAAATGTTCTTTCCTTCTACTCTGGCCTTTGACTAGATAAATCTTGTCTTGGGAGCAATACATTAGTTTTTTTGGCAACAAATGTGTACACTGGAAATGGTAATACCTATGGTTGTTCAGGTAAGTTGGTTTTTGCTCTGTGAGATGATGAGTAGAACACTTCACAAATAGACGTAAATAAATCTGTTCAGGATATGAAGAAAGTGAAGTGGTTTTTGTTTCATATCTTTGTCATTTTGAAAGCTGCTTATAATCTGGCATCCGATCTAGTTAGCCTGGCTAATTTGTAGTACAACTGATATTTAAGCCAAGGAACGTTTCTGTTCATGAATATGACAAATTTTTTTTCTAACCCACTACCATTTACTATTTTTCTAGAATTTCCTTCAAAATTATTTTTAAAGCCATATTTAAGTTTCTATTCTGTCTATGAAACTCTAATACTCTCTAGTTCTAAATTAACACTCATTAGTTCTTATCTATCCCTGTTTTTACTGAAGTAATAAATATGTATTATACCACACACTCTATAACTATAACATAATTATTCTTCTGTTTAATGAACCCTTATTATCTAAAGTACTTCCTCTAGGTCAGGGTTTGGGATTTGGTGTGGCCCTGCTAAGCCATTAGGAGTGAGTTAATTAAATGTTTGATCAAATATAGCAGGTTAATTTGTAAGTTGATTATTTTGTACTAGAGGCCCGGTGCACGAAATTTGTACACAGAGTGGGTGGGTATCCCTCAGCCCAGCCTGCACACTCTCCAATCTGGGACCCCTCGAGGGATGTCCAACTGCCCATTTATGCCCAGTGGGATCAGGCCTAAAAGGGCAGTTGGACATCCCTCTCACAATCCAAGACTGCTGTCTCCCAACCGCCCGCCTGCCTGCCTGCCTGATTGCCCCTAACCACTCCCCTGCCAGCTTGATTGGCACCTAACTGCTCCCCTGCTGGCCCGATCACCCCTATCTGCCTTCCCCTGATGGCCTGGTCACCCATAACTGCCCTCCCCTGCCGACCTGGTCACCCTCAACTGCCCCCCTCTGCAGGCCTGGTCCCCCCACATCTGCCCTCCTCTTCAAGCCCAGTCACCCCTAACTTCCCTCCCTTGCCAGCCTGGTCACCCCTAACTGCCCTCCCCTTCCGGCCTGGTCACCCTCAACTGCCCTCCCCTGCAGAGCTTATCCCAACTGCCCTCCCCTGCAGGCCTGGTCCCACCCAACTTCCCTCCCTTGCAGGCCTGGTTGCCCCTAACTACCCTCCCCTGCAGGCCTGGTTGCCCCTAACTACCCTCCCCTGTAGGCCTGGTCACCCCTAACTACCCTTCCCTGCAGGCCTGGTCTCCCCCAACTGCCCTCCCCTGCAGCCCCAGTCACCCCTAACTGCCCTCCCCTGCTGGCCATCTTGTGGTGGCCATCTTGTGTACACATGGGGTGGCCATTTTGACCACATGGGGCAGCCATTTTGTGAGTTGGAGTGACAGTCAATTTGCATATTACCTCTTTATTAGATAGGATGGCCCTTGAGTGATGTTATAAATATCCAAATGGCCCTTAGCAGAAACAAGAGTGTAGGCTATACATGCTCTAAGTTCAGGCTATACATAGAAGTTAGGAAAAAAGAGTGACTACATCTTATACTTCCTAAGTGTTCCACATATACCCTAAGCACAAGTCTGAGCAAATGGCTAGTTGCTAAATCAGTACTTAAGAGATTGCCCAGATACATATATATCTGTGGATTTCAGGCTAGTATACATTGACACTGAAATATATATTTTAAAATATTATCTCTTTACCTCTCTCTGTCTCTCTCTCTCACACACAAACACACACATACTGTCCCCAAAAAATGTATACATATTTTACAGCTGATAATTCAATTGATGTTTCTTTTCAGATTTAACCCATTGGAATTAATAATTATTCAAAATGTGTATACATTTTTTGGGACACCCTCTATGTAAAACATATATATACACACACACACACACACACACACACACACACACACACACACACACACACACAGTATGCAACTGTCTTGAGCATTTGCTCTTCTAAAAGTTTTGCTGAATTTCAGTAGATTGAAAAATGCTGTGATATCTTTAATTTGTGTTTTTATATAATTCTGTTTCTTTTCCTTAATTAGCTCAGTAATAAACATATTAGTAAACTTTCTCTTATTTTGCCTCTTTTTATATAGAACTCTGAAGATGGAAAAACTTACTTTGTCAAGATCCATGCCCCTTGGGAGGTATTAGTTACTTATGCTGAAGTGTTGGGAATCAAAAGGCCTATTAAGGAGAGTGATATTCCCCGACCGGAGAAAGCCCCCTTTCACTTCATTCTTGGGCCTCTGAAGCTCCCAAGGAATGTGAAGCATCCTGATCCGGAATATTTCACTGTCCAATTTAGCAGACATCGCCAGGAACTCTTCCTCATTGAGGACAAGTCAAGCTTCTTTCCATCCTCATCCAGAAACAGAATTGTAGGTAGAAAAGCCATCTGGGCATATCCCTCCCAGTAAGGGATGTGTGCCTGTGTTTTCCTTTATATGTGTGCATGGGCAATACTGTGTCAGCAGGTGCTTCTGTGAAAATTTTGATAATTTATTTAGTGGTATTGGGCATGTTTGAAATTTCACTTGGTCCACTTAAGTATGTTAACCTCCCTACTTCTCATACTGTTCTTTAAAATCGAATGGTGGGCATTATGGATATAGTAAAGAAAGAGACATCATGCAATGCTGGGAAAGGCATTTAATTGAAAACAGGACTTAGATTTTAAAGACCTTTGCAAAGTGGCTTTATGATCTTAGAGTTCGGTTTTGTAAATGTAGTGCATAGTTGGAGGAACACTGGTTGTTCCAAATAGGAATGGAATGCTTTATATATAGCTAGCATTTGAGAAACCACAGAACTTTTTCTTTTCATTAAGACCATTTTTAGTCTTTTCAACAATAATATTTCCTCTCCATTTGTAGTCCTAGGTTCTTTAAGTTCACCATTAAAACCTCTCTTCTAAAGAATCACATTTCTGTGCCATAGTTTCTTTGTGTTAAGATAGGAATAATATCTACCTCTCATTACCTTGAGAATTGAGTTTAGGTATGAGAGGCTTTAACAGTTTCTGGAACATAGGAAGTGCTCAGTAAGTGTTAGACATTATTATTATTGGTGTGGTTTTAGAGGGGAAAAAATGCAGGTTCTTTGTTGCTCTTACCCCTTCTCTCTATTGCATATTAATGTAGTCAACAGAGTTCTAACAATCACAAGATCCTTCCCTTGATTTTACTTACTCTGTTTCCCTGAGCAATTGGAGACTTCATTCCCTTTAGGTTCAGTACTTTTAAGTGTCTTAGAAGGATTTAAAAATAATAATTCTCTAGTTCCTACCTCTATTTTTTAATAATTCACTGACAGAAATATTAAACAAAATGTAATGCCTAGAATTAATGTACATATAATGGTATGAATCTACAAATTAAAAATTGTGTCCCCTTTTCTACCAGGATTAAATAACAACAACAAACCTAGGAGGCAGCCTATAGGTAAATAAATAAAGAGCACATGGCATGGAATCAGAAAATCTGGTTTCAGGTCATGAGTCTGCTTCTTTCTAAATATATAACCTCTCTTAAAATAGAAATAATGATAATACTGGAAATATTTGGAAAATGAAATAAAAGAATGTAGGTGAGACACTCTGTAAACTGTGAAGTACTTCAGATATCCTTGTTACATTGAAAAGTTGCTAACAAAAGACCAGTGAATCTATAGGGACAAATTAGGAACTTGATCAGGAACAGAAATGTCAGTATTCATTCATCTTTAGTTGTTGTTAGTAAAGAGTGTCAGTACCTTAGGTTAATTTAGTTTTAAAACTCAACAATTTCCCCTCATAGAGCAATGCTCTTCTTGCTCTGTTGAGGAAGTTATTTGGGAGGTTAATGCAGAAAAGTCCTTTCCTTACTAACTTCATTCCAAACACTATAGTTTATGTATGTACAGATTGAACAGTATTGCAAGAGCATTTACATTGGTATAGAATTTCATACTTTTAAAAATATATTCACAACCATGTGACATATGCCCCTCACAGTCTTCATTTTGTAACATCTTATTTAAATGTAACATAATTCTATTAAACATTTCTACTTCTGACAGCCATTGAGTTTATTTCCAACTTTTTGATATTACAAATAATTCTGCCCTTTACAGCATAGTATTTACATATTTCAACATATATGTAAATTTTTCTGCAAAATGGATACCACATAAAATTTCTGGATCTAAATGCACACACATTTAAAATTTTATACATACTGCACTGTCCTGCTTTATAAAAAGATGTACTAATTTAGAATCCTAATAACATAAATAGACATGAACCTACAAGTCATAAATGTACATCTCACTGAGTTATCACAAAATGCACAGCCATGTAGCCACCACCCACATCAGAAGAGTAAATCTAAAACCCCAGAAGTCCTAGTGCCTTCTCCCAATCACTATTCCCATTCTCCGGAGCAGAGATCAACTCTAACTTCTCACAGCAGAGATCAGTTTAAATTAAAAGAAACAAGCAAAAAAAGAATCATACAGCATTTGTCTCAGCATTTACTTGGATGGTTAACTTAGCTTTGTATGAGCTTTTTTCCATTTATTTGTGTTGTTTCATATGGAAATTATTTGTGTATGCGTTATTATGGTTTTAATTTGCATTCCTCTGATAGGAAGGCGATTGATCTCCATGTATATGTTTATTGGTCATTTAGATAAAGCATTTCTATGAAATCCCTGCTAAAGTCTCTTGTCTGCTTTTAAATTAAATCTTCCCTTGTTGATCTGTAACAACTGTTTATATATTTCCATTCATTACATATTTTATTGATCTTTTCCTACTTTGTGCTTCTCTCTTTTTTTTAATGGTTTCTTTTGTTTTTTAAATATATTTTTATTGATTTCAAAGAGGAAGGGAGAGGGAGAGATAGAAACATCGATTATGAGAGAATCATTGATTGGTTGCCTCCTGTTTGACCCCTACTGAGGATCGAGCCTGCAACCCTGGGCATGTGCCCTTGACTGAAATCGAACCAGGGACCCTGCAGTCCACAGGCTGATGTTCTATCCATTGAGCCAAATCAGCTAGGGATAACAGATGTTTTTAATTTCAATGTAGTCCACTGTCTCAAGCCTTTACTTTATGAATAATGCTCTTAAATTTTACCACCAAGATCATGCAGTTAATTTCCTACATTATCTTCTAGGAGTTATATTATTTTGATTTTCACAATGAGAACTGCTATCCACATGGAATTAATTGTTGTTGTGTGGTGTGAGATGGAGTCCATTTCCCTTATATGTATAGTCATTTAACTTGCTCCAATTACTGAAAACACTCATTCTTTTTTAATACTATCTTACAATTCTACTTTTGTTATAACTCACATATCTATGTAGGCATGGGTCTTCTGAGGGGCTTGATTCTATGCCTTTGACCTCTTTGTCTATTTTTATATCAGTGCGGACAATGTTGAATTTTATCTGCATTCTGTAGCCCTGGAAAATAGGGACACTTAAAGAAAACCCCCACTCTTCTCATTCTGGGAAACTGCTTGCATAGAGAACCACCCTCCCTCATATGACTTAAAGAATATTCATAACCCCCACCTCCTAGTCTGATTTGACAGAACCATTTGCCATGTTGTTCATCCCAAATTCAACTGGTAATTGAAGTGTTCATCTGGGTTAGTTGTCTTCATCCAAAAATATAAAATTTCTTTTATTTTTTAATATTTTTATTGATTTCACAGAAGAAGGGAGAGGGAGAGAGAGATAGAAACATCAAGGATGAGAGAGAATCATTGGTCGGCTGCCTCCTGCATACCCCACACTAGGAATCGAGCCCACAACTTGGGCATGTGCCCTGACTAGGAATCAAACCACCAGCTCCTGGTTCATAGGTTGATGCTCAACAACTGAGCCATGCCAGGTTGTTTCATTGTATTAGTTTTTGGTGTACTAGATTAACTTTAAATATCTGAAGTCCCATACAATTTTTAAATTTTATATTTGGCTGGCTTTTTTCCTATTTGTCCTAAGTACAATCTATTTTAATTGAACTCACCCCTACTAAATACTCAGTTTAAGAAACTAATATAAATAATGATGATGTAAATAACAATCAGAAAGGCAGAAATTCTGAAAAGTTGCTGGAACACAAAAAGCAGGTAAGATTGAATTGACAGACATACAAGAGCAGAAGAGACCGAAGTCTACAGTATATACAGAAAACTGATATAAAGATGAGTGATTGCACAATAATTATAGAGATGATCATCTGAGTTAATAAATTCAGATAACAGAGACAATAATCATCAGAGTAATTAAATGAAGAAGTATTTGAGACAGCTTGTCCAAATATCAGTTCTACTCTATATTCCCCTAATTGAATTGTTGGTGGTGACATTAGACTCCAACTTGAAGCCCTAATTGTGGCAGGAATTCTGACACAATAGACTTCCAGAGGATTGTGGGAGAAGAGAAGCAAAATAAGTTATGATTCACTCTTTACTCTCCCTAAGGGAGTAGGAGGCTCTCATATCCAGGAGCTGAAATACCTGCAAACTCCATATAGTCCCACCCTTCACCTCTTCCCCCAAACAACAAAGAGAATGTTCTTTCTGTAATCAGAGCCCCTATCTACATTCAGACAAAGTAGACATTTTTAAATTGTGGTTGACAAAAATGTGGAAAGCATAGTCATGAAATGTATGCCACTTTATGCTTATCTTACAGGTTTATTATATTCTTACACGATGTCCTTTTGGCATAGAAGATGGGAAGAAAAAGTTTGGGATTGAAAGACTGCTGACTTCTCACACTTATTCAGCTGCCTATCCACTCCATGATGTAAGTCTTAGTTTGGTTTTGAAATACTGAGCCCATTTTCCTTCTTACATATTCAGAGGTTGCCTTATTGGGAGAAAGAATCTTCCCTTTGCTTTCTCTTTTTTAACAGATTGCTTAAATCTCTCACGTGTTGGGAAAATCCCCAAAGATACCCTAGTTCCAAGCTGAGAGGAGGCAGAGAAAGAATTTATAATTATAAGTACTCTGAAACAAAGTTAGCGCCTCTTCACACTGAAGTTTTAATAGAAATAAATTCATTTGGGGAAAATTATTACATTTGCACATGATTTTTTTAGGACCCATATTGAAAATGCAGTTACAGTAAAACATTTTAGAGCATGATATTTGGAATTTCTATCTGAATTCATCAGATCTTTTATCATAAAGTTTTAAAGCAGTAAAGAGTTGAATTATATGACTGCCCTTAATGCATGCATATATTCATTCATCAAAGGAATAATTTGTTTTAATTATATATAAAGCATTGTGTTAGGTATCATTGGAAGACATCAATGAATCACTCATAGACTAGGAATTTCTGAGAAATAAAGCATGTACACAACTTCAAAACAAGCTAAAGACTTCAGCCCATAAGAAAGATTCAGACAAATAACTGAAATTCAGAAGAATTATTCTTTGAGGCCATCAGATCATTGTGCAAAATTATTGAGCTTCATAAGATCAACAAGGAAGTGACATTTTTTATGATGCCCTGTTCAACCAAACCTGAAATCTTGACAGCCTAGTTTCTGGGGGCTTCTGAGGGAAAACTTTCCTTTTAGATATTACATGTCTAAATATCACCACCCATTGGAAGTAGACATTATATGGCTAAACATATATGAACTATTTTGGCATCATCTCTTGGAACTTTCATTTCTTTTATTACTGTTTTACTCCTTGATACTTACAGAAGACTTTTTAATGACATGCTCTCTGTTGGAGAAACACATTCCTTAGGAATATAGAAGAACCAAGTATTTCCATTTAAACAGGTGGCATCTAAGTCATTGCTTATGTTTTTGAAGGCAGTGTTGTTGTAGTAGTTTTGAAAAACCCAAAGCCAAGCTCTCTCTGTTCTGGGACTTACACTGTTATGCCAGCTGTTCTCTGTCAGTATTCATTCAGCAGCATGCTAATTGACTCTAGTCAGTTCAGTACTGGTTAGTTGATTATCTGTGGTATGGTTCCTATAAGGGTACAGCAGAATTTTCCAAAATGAATACAGTTTTCAACAGGAGTATCAATTCAGGTGACACCATCCTCTCTGCCCTTCCAAGCCTTGCCCCTTTCCTTCCCCCATATTTTTTCCCTGAGGCAAAATAAATTCTAGCAGATTATGGATTCTAAAAAATGCCATGGGCATAAATAGAGAGATCTATAGTAGGTTAATAAACATTGGCAATGCATTTATTTTGTCAGTCTTTTTTCACATAAGGGCTCATTCAGTTCTTTGAAGATTTTGAGGATTGTTTGTTTGTTTTTAGGGCATTAATCCTCTTCCTAATCCCAAATCATAAAGCCAAACTAAAAAGACCAAATATCCTCAGTCACCAGAAATATTAATCTATACATCTAGCCTTCCAGTATGCTTATTAGTGTTACTGCACCATTGTTAGCGAGAGCTTTAATTTACTGTTAATTTTACTTTTTATTTCTTCCCTTTCCCCTGAATTCAAGTTTATATGCTGGATTTTCCTTTTATGTATTTAAAGAATCATTTTTCCAGATACACAGTTAGGCTGCTTCTTTTTCTATTTCAGTCCTTAAGATTCAGTAGGATTAGCTACAGAAGAAGAAAACTGTTGGGATCTGGATAATATAAAATGTTACACATTATCACATAGAGATATTCACATATGCTTAATTATAAATTGGGTATTTATTTATTGCTGTCTTGAGCAGTTCACTTGTCTAGGCGAGCAGTTACAAAGAATGTATTGAACAGCTGTGTAGGCCATGTTCTGCTGAGGGGTGTTAATAACCCTGTACAATACCTAACAGTGGAGAGAGAACTTAAGCATGAATCAGTACTGAGGCTAAGTGCTAAAGTTTGTTGTATAGATTTTAAGTTCTTTGGGAAATGGATTATCAGTGCAGACAATCAGGTTCCCTATAGGGCATTCCTGTCATAGCAGTATGACTGGATCACCCATTTAACTGCTTTTGAGGTTTATCTTTCAATCTCTACAATAAAAATATTAGCTTATTTATAAGTCCCAGCCAGGTATATAATTCATATGCATCCTGAGCTGTGCATATTATGCTGGATTTTAGTAAAGAAGAAAGGGTACTCCTGGTGAAAAGAACAGCTTGAGTAAAGCCAGACCCTCAAACTTTAAACTTGCATTTTTAAATAATTGGGTGTGAGAATTTAATAAATAAATCACTATTATTATAGATTACTAGAGGCCCGGTGCACAACATTCGTGCTTTCAGGGGTGGGGAGTAGGCATCCTTCAGCCTGAACTGCACCCTTTAGCAATCTGGGAGCCCTTAGGGGATATGCGACTGACTGCTCAGGCCGGCTCCCTGAGGGAAAGGGGGCTAAGCCCCAGTTGAACATCCTTAGAATTGCTGCGAAGGCATGAGAGGCTCCCGCCACCTCCACTGTGCTTGCCGTCAACCCGGCTTGTGGCTGAGCAGCCCTCCCCCTGTGGGAGCACATTGACCACCAGGGGGCAGCTCCCGCATTGAGCATCTGCCCCTGGTGGTCAGTGTGCATCATAGTGACCAGTCGTTCTGCTGTTTGGTCAATTTGCATATTACCCTTTTATTATATAGGATTATAGATTTGAGTAAATAATTTCACATTCATTCATTTTCACATGAAAATCCCAGCCTAAAAACAGGGTCTAAAATACTTTTATATTTCACTAACCTCATAAAAGCTGTGTTGGTTTACTTTTCACCCTCATTTTTTTGCTTGCTCATTAATGTACTTTCTTCTTGAATATTTGTAGGGTCAATATTGGAAGCCATCAGAACCTCCTAATCCTACCAATCAAAGGTACATCCTTTTCCAGAATTGGGCTCGGTTTTCCTATTTTTACAAGGAGCAGCCTTTAGACTTGATTAGGTAAGTTTCTTACATAAGATCACACTGATGATTAAAACTTGACAATGTGATTTTTATTTACAGTGGCATCATATTCCATTCTTTTTACTACTATTACCCACTATATTTTACACCTTCCCAATTTTGTATCTACTATCATTTAGTCATTCCTTTGTGAACACAGTGCTGTTACCAGATGCTATTAACCACCCTGCAGAGATAGCTCAGTGGCTCAGAGGTTGGGCCTTGGTATTTAGGTAGGCTGGGTTCAAATCTAAGTTCTCCCTCCTAGAAGCTATCTAAACTTGTTCAAGTTATTTAACCTCTATGATGCTCATTTGTAAATGGGAATGACTAGTACTTTCCTTTTGGAGTTATTTGATTCTTAAATGAGATATGTTTTTTAGCACAGGAGCTAGCACTTACTGCTTAATATATAATATTTTTGTTTTGTTTTCCTCTCAGTCCAGGAATTTAGAAGATAGCAGAAAGGTTGGGTATAGCTGTGTGTGTGTGTGTGTGTGTGTGTGTGTGTGTGTGTGTGTGTGTGAAGACAATTGCTCTATAACCTCTTTTTTTTCCCCCTCTTTCATTTTTGGGCTCAGGCAATTGACAAGGTTAGTGTCTGAGCCTGTCTGAGTTCCATGCTCTCAGACAATTTCTTAGTTTTATTAGCTAAGTAAGAAGACTATGGCTGCAGGCTTCTGCTTCAAACCATTACGATGCTACATACATACAGGATGTTAGGGGCCTCCTGCTATGATTTCAGTAAAGGAATAAGCAGATTAGAACAATTCACTTGGTGATTAATGTTTCTACTGCCATGTTAGTACAGCATCCTTTTTAGGAGACTGATTTTGATGCAAGCATCCACATCAATTGAAATGTTATCACAATAGTTTTCTCTAAGCAAATAAGGGGAAACTTTTAAGAATAAAAGATAGCTAGAGTATATAAACTAATGTTTCTGTAAATCATTATATGAATTTTATTTCTTGAGACTTTTTTATTTTCACGAAATAAGATTCTTGCTATTTGAAAGGGAGGAAAATGTAATTCTTTAAAAATAAGGAAGTTAAATAAAACTAATATTGACTGTGAGAAAAATTTTTAAAATCTTCTCTTTGGGAAATTAAGGTTATGCTTTTATGTTCAGATCTGCCTTCGTTTTAAAATTACTATAGTTTCATATTGTGTGCTGTAATAGATTTATAAATAGCATGCTAGTATAAAACTGGAAAGAATTTATGGATTTGGTGAGCTGATCTATGTTCTTAAGTTTCTTGAAGGATTCTTTAAGGGTTACTGAGTTTAAAAAAACAGCCACAGCCCTGACCGGTTTGGCTCGGTGGATAGAGCATCGGCCTACAGACTGAAGGGTCCCAGGTTTAATTCCGGTCAAGGGCATGTAACTTGGTTGCGGGCACATCCCCAGGAGGGGGTGTGCGGGAGGCAGCTGATCTATGTTTCTAGCTCTCTATCCCTCCCCCTTCCTCTCTGTGAAAAATCAATAAAATATATTTTAAAAAAAAAACATAAAAAAACAGCCACAACAAAAAGCTTGGTGTCAGACTTTAACATTTATGTCAAGTAATGCTGTCACTCCTCACCTCTTTGTAAGCAAGAGCTGAACTGTATATTTTATGGAACTTTTACTGAGCAGTCACTTTTAATCCTGTGGTGTGCTGCCTGCCTCACAATTCTACAGTACTGTATCCATCAGAGATCCAAACTTGGGGGAAATGGAGCTTTGTAAAGACAACCACTCTTGCTTAATAGATGATCAGAGTAACTTCTTCAATTTCAGAAAGAGAGATAAAGCACAAGTCTGTGCAGATTGTGCATGTCATTTTGATTTGTTAAATTAGGTGCTAGAAGTTACATTGCATAATGTTCTCCATTTCATTTCAAACATGCAAAACTCTTTAAATTTAGAAACTTTTCAAATTCCTATATTATATCAAAATTAAAACTTAACTTTCAGTTGGCTTTCTACTTAGATATGCTATCTCTTTTAATCCTTACACCAATTCTTTGGATAAACATCATCCTGCATTTTATGGCATGGAAGCTAAAGTTCAGAGAGTTTAGTAACTTTACGAAAATTATACATCCAGAAAATTGTGGAGCCAAAATTAGAATAGAGGTTTGTCTGAATGCAAAACAAAGGCTGTCTGGTCTATGTTATTCTTCCAACCTCTGATTCTACTTTTATCCTCTTTTACAGGAATTATTATGGAGAAAAAATTGGCATGTATTTTGTCTTTCTCGGATTTTACACAGAAATGCTGGTCCTTGCAGCTATAGTTGGTTTAGCTTGTTTTATTTATGGCTTATTATCCATGCATTCTAGCACAACCAGGTAAGTGTAGCTGAGTTGCCAAAATAGAGAAAATGTCTTGATCTTACGCTAATTGAAACTGGTGTTATTATTTTTCCTGGGGCATTTGTTTCAGAATGTTTCTTTATGGCAGCAGATGAGTGATGTTTCTGAAAAAAGACCCAAGCAACCCCCCTCACTAGGTGCTTTATCAAAAATCTGTTTTTAAGGACTAGTTCTAAAGATTCTGCTCTTCAAAGCATAACTTGAAGAAATTGCTGCTTCACTCCCACTTCTGCCATATGAGAAGCTGTATGAAAAGTTGTTCTGATCAGAACAGCTTGGACTCTCACCCAAACACACATTACTTTTAAAATAACTTTGCTGTTCCCTCTGCAGCATTGAAGTCTGTGACCCTAAGATTGGAGGTCAGATTATCATGTGCCCACTCTGTGATTTATTGTGTGATTTTTGGAGACTAAATTCTACGTGTTTGTCTTCAAAGGTATGTATGTATTTTGGTAAAATGTAATTTCCCTCCTTTTGCATTGGAAACTAAATTGTCTTTGTGATATTATTTTTGTTTTTACAGGTCTCTCATTTATTTGATAATGAGTCAACAGTGTTCTTTGCAATATTCATGGGAATTTGGGGTGAGTATATATAGTCACATAAAAAATAGCTTTCTCCATGTTATGTGGTATATGGCCCTTCTGTGTAACATACCAAAGGTGATTTTAGATACAGGTATTTGTATCTAGCATCAATACACTGACGGCTTCCAAATCAGTGGTCTTTGATCCTTGATCCTTGGTCAAAAAAGAAGAAAAAAGCCTCTATTAATCATCTGCTCCTTTCTCTGGGAGACAGCACTATTTTTTAACATATGTTTTTATTCATTTCAGAGAGGAAGGGAAAGTGAGAGAGAGATAGAAACATCAATAATGAAAGAGAATCATTGATCGGCTGCCTCCTGCCCGCCCCACACTGGGGATTGAGCCTGCAACCCAGGCATGTGCCCTGACAGGGAATCCAACCATGACCTCCTGGTCCATAGGTTGATGCTCAACCACTGAGCCTTGCTGGTCAGGCAGAGACAACATAATTTTTTAAGCTTCTTATGTATTCAGCTCACACTGTTTCCCAAAACTATGGTAAAAAGCAGGGTCAATAAGTAGTTAATTCAGGAGAGAATAAACAAATATTTGGTGGCTAGAGGATATTGAATCATGGAAAAAAACTGGAATAAGAATTTTAAAAAGGTATAGAGGGCTAATACGTTGGTGTTTGAATCTAAGTTCCCTGTGGCTAATTGTAGTGCCAGCTTTCAGATCTATTTGATAAAAACTTTCAAATAGATCTGGAAGTAGTTCTAAAGTGGAACAGCCCTTAATTCCAGGATATTACATGGGAAGTAGAAGTGTTAAGAAGTTGTTCGTATTATAAGATAGGAAAGTATTTTCTGTAAGAGGAGTCCTGCAGACTTCTAAAACATGCCCCAAAATTCAGAGGACTCTGGGAAAAATATATACTTTTTTTCCTGAATAAAAAAAAAATATTTAGCAAACACAAATATGTGCACTTAAAAACTGGGCAAAGGACAAGGGTAGCTTGATCCAAGCAAAAAGACAACAAAACTTGTTGGTGTGTGTGAGAAGTAGAGGGATTGAAGGGTTTCTGTCACTACTGCCTGGCTGCTGTGGTCTAGAGAGAACACCCAGGTTCACCGAGCAGAGAGGATAGAGAAATCTTGCAGTTCTCCAGCAACCTCAAGTTTGGTAAATTGTGAGATGTATTTCATTATGTGGCTGCCAAATCCTGCCTCTGTTGTTAATTGGAGTCAGAAGTGAAAGATAGGTGCACAAATTTAAAAATATTTAGTAATTTTCAGTTGTTTCCATTAAGGGAGATTGTGCACCACACCAGCTCTGTATTTCATCACAAACAGAAGAGCAACCATGTGTGGAGCTCCCAGCAACACTGTATTCTGAGGCGGGGCTGTCTTCAGTTAGTTCTTTCAGAAAAGCTTATTGTAGCCAAGTTGATTTCGCTTTGATTTTTGAGGATCTAGTCCAAATTTCATGAAAACAGAACTTTCAGGATGTTTGTTTTAGTACAAATACTAATTAACAGTTAAGCTGAATCAAAGGATGAGTTGGCAGAGTAGATGTGAGAAAACAACCCTTGTCCTACGGCTTGAGACCTGAAAATAATGCATACGTAAGCTCTGTACTGAAGAGTAGGAGTGCTTTTTTTTTTTTAATTGGCATGTTTATAATGAAGATAAATACCCATCTTAGGAAATTCAAGTAGTATATTGAAACAGAAAGACAATTATGTTAACATCACCAGAAATAGAATTATTATTTTGGCCTTGATTTTTTAGAATCTTTTATCCTATCTGTGCGGGCATGTGTGTTCATATAACTTTACATAAATGGTATAACATTATACATAATTTAAGCCTACTTTTTTATAGAACAAACTTGAATTATGGGACTCCTTTTGTAGAATGAATATGTGCATGTGTTGTGTGTGTGTATTTAATGACTGAATAGAGTTGCCTTTTATGAACTTATTACACTTTAACTAGTAGTTTATTGTTGGATATTTAGGTCTTTTTCACTTTTCCCTCCACTTTTATTGAGATATAATTGACATATATTTTATTAGTTTAAAGTTTACAACATAATGAGTTGATATATATGAAATTATTAATACAGTAAGTTTAGTTAACATCACCTCATATAGTTACAAATATTTTTGTGATGAGAACATATAAGATTAACTCTTAGTAACTTTCAAATATATAACACATTATTTTTAACTATAGTAGCCATGCTATATAGTTTTAACTATATATCCCCCCACATTGCCAATCTTATAAGTGGACATTTATCTCTCTTGACCATTTTCACCCATTTCCCTCACCATCACCAACCACCGAACTGTTCTGTTTCTATGAGTTTGCCCTTTTTTTTTAAATTCCACATGTGAGACCATAAGTATTTCTCTTTCTCTGTGTGACTTATCTTACTTAGCATAATATCCTCAAGGCCTATTCATGATGTGGCAGAATGGCAGGATTTTCTTTTTTAATGACCAAATATTATTCCATTCTTTATATAAACCACTTTTTCTTTATCCATTCATCCATGCATGGACACTTAAGTTGTTTTATTACTTCACTATTGCAAATAATGCTGCAATGAACATGAAATACATATATATATTAGAGGGGAGAGAATATGTTATAAAATGGCTTTTACATTTTTCTTAAATTTCACTAAGATATAATGCTTGAATGATTTCACTAAAAGACGGATTTCAGTAAAAGACTGATTTTACAAACAAAATCTAGGTGTTAATAAAAAGTTAAGTTTATTCCTTTAAATTATCTTAATGAAGAGAGGGAGAGAGAGTAATTAACCTGAATTGTTTTTCTTGCATGGACTGTTGTCTAAGGAATTAACTTGAAATTTTATATATGAGTCATTTTAATGTTATTACATAATTATGCTAATATTAAGAATTTTATAAATTTATCATCAAATAATAGTGACAGAATTGCTATCATACAACCAAATTGATATTTAAGAATAGAGACTCTGGCCAGGTGGCTCAGTTAGTTGGAGCATCATCCTATACATCAAAAGGTTGTGGATTCAGCCGAAACCGGTTTGGCTCAGTGGATAGAGCGTCGGCCTGCGTACTCAAGGGTCCCAGGTTCGATTCCGGTCAAGGGCATGTACCTTGGTTGCCGGCACATCCCCAGTGGGGGGTGTGCAGGAGGCAGCTGATTGATGTTTCTCTCTCATCGATGTTTCTAACTCTCTATCCCTCTCTCTTCCTCTCTGTAAAAAATCAATAAAATATATTTTAAAAAAAAAAAAGGTTGTGGATTCGATTCCCAGTCAGGGCACTTACCTAGCTTTCAGTTCGATCCACAGACAGAGTTCCAGTGGCAACAGATTAATATTTCTCTCTCACATCTATGTCTGTCTTTCTGTCTGTCTCTCCCTTTTTCTCCTTTCCTTCCTCTTTGTAAAATTAAAACATATCAAAAAATTAAAACATATAAATAAAAACATATCAAAATTATGTACTTGATTGATTTAGGGTGGTGAACACACATATATGTACAGATGATGTATCATGTATTTATACACCTGAAATCTATGTAGTTTTATTATTATTAACAAATGTTATATCAATAAATTCAGTTAAAAATACAATAAATCAAAATAGAGGAAAACTCAGTTATTTTCTTATTCACTGTATTTCTCCATCTCTTTTTTTAAATATATTTTATTGATTTTTATAGAAGAAGGGAGAGGGAGAGAGAGACAGAAACATCAATGATGAGAGAGAATCATTGATCTGCTGCCTCCTGCACATCCCCTACTGGGGATCGAGCCTGTAACCCAGGCATGTACCCTTGACTGGAATCGAACCTGGGACCCTTCAGTCAACAAGCCTAGGCTCTATCCCCTGAGCCAAACCAGCGAGGGCTCTCCATCTCTTAATTATAATTGTTTTTATACTTTGTTTTCCTATAGTCACATTGTTTTTGGAGTTTTGGAAACAGCGTCAAGCCAGACTAGAGTATGAGTGGGACCTGGTGGACTTTGAGGAGGAGCAGCAGCAGCTTCAGCTGAGGCCTGAATTTGAAGCCATGTGTAAACAGAGGAAAATTAATCCCGTGACTCAGGTAGATTAGGAAACTGAAATGGGCATTCTATCTCAATGGGCACATTGCTGTAGGTTGTCTCTCAAATAATAATGTCTATTTTAATTTGCCTTTAAGTATTCTCCAACATATAAATCATATAAACTCATTTACTTACTCCTATATTTCAAACACATACAAAAGTAGATAGACAAGTAAAATGAACTCCAGGATGGACCCATCACACAGCTTTAATTAATATTAATTCATGGACAATCTTATTTTATTTATACACCTACTCCTTGTGGCCATTGGATTATTTTGAAGTAAATCCAAGGCATCAAATCATGAAAGACATTATTTTAATACCAAGTGCAATTTAAGAAAATGGAAAACAGTGTGTATGCTTTAAATATGTGTATAAATATGTATACATGGAACTAAAGTTAATATGCAAAAAATAAATTAATATTGTATTAAGATAGTGGGCTTATGAGTGATTGTTTTATTCAACTAGTCTCTCTTAATTGATTATAATGGGAAGATCATTACACTGCTATTTGGGGTGAAAGTCTGTATTTTGGGATCCTTAACTGGCAAACTAGCTATGTGTTGACTGAGTAATGTGACTTGTTGGTACCTTTTTTCATGTGAAAATAGAAGGTACTTTGCCATCAAACACCAGACTCTTGGCTGCATATTCTTAGATTTCCATAATCTGTAACCACTTTGTTACCAGATGCTATTAAAGGCAGAAAATAATATGTTTAACACAGTCTCCTTAGTAGCATTCTCTACTCTGTTCAGGACACTATTCTTGCAGCATAATACTCAAAATTCTTTACATAATTTAGGCATTCATTTAACATTTATTAAATTGCATTGAAACATTACAAAATTCAATAAATGAATAAAGGGGGAAGAACACCTGAGAAAATACATTAACAACTTGAGTGAAATTAACAGTTTGAAATTATAAAATTATATCATAAGTGATATTGTCAGACTAAGGATATTATGTATATCTGTAGGGGAGCACATGAGACTTGGTTGGAAAGTTTGTAAGGAGGACATTCTGAGCAAAGGTAAGTGTGTAGAAGGCCGCCTGCCCTGTTTATCTGAATTCTGACTTAGGGCAGTGCCAAAGGTGGTGCCCCTAATTATTCTTTGATCTTTCCAAACAAGTCTGTGCAGGAGCACAGGTGTTTACTGGAATTCTTATGCTTAATCCCTGGATGCCCTTGCCCAGCACATGTGTCCTCTCAAGAGTACTCACCCTACTGATTGTATCTTAAAGGTAAACTTTATCTCAAACTGCTGTTATAAAAGGCTAACAAGGCAGGCAATCAAGGCTGCCTGGTCCCTTTGGCCAGGCCATCCCTTAGCCCTCTCTTTCACAGTGAAACTGTGTCAGAGTAATCTGTTCATCCATCATTCACAGGCTGCTGGTCCTCCCCAGCATATATCTATTCATATTCCATGGGATAATAAGAAAATAAAGGCAGGCTTATAGGCTTTGCCAAAGATTTTTGACATGAAAGCCACAAGTACTGAATGATTACCTTTCAAACCAATTGAATAAAACAGTATGTATTGGTTTACTGTGAATTATCCACTTAGCTGTAATGATTTCCATGAAATGGTTTATTACTTAGCTGTAATTATCCACTTAGCTGTAATCAGAGTTTATTTGCTGTGCTTTATTAGTGGTTAAGTACAACCAGAACTTGCACATTTGAGTCCATATTGGGAACACTCATTCACATGTTGACATTCACATACATGCACACATCCTGAGGTTCAGTAGAGCTCTCAGACCACGTACTCTACTGTTGATTTCTGTTTCTACTCAGTCTGCCCTGAAAAATATACCAAAAAATGCAAAATCTTCTACTTCAGATAAAATTATATGATTTAGGTTTCTGCTTTTTTTACTATATGGCAGTATTATTTGGGGTAAAATCTAACTCTTTATGTAGCTATGAATGTTAGCTGATATAATTAATATCTTCCATTAATGACTTAACAAGCATAAAAATGGAAAAGTCTGGGCCCCTGAATTTTGTGAAATCCTATAAATATAAAGAAGGCATCCTATTTAATATCATGCAGAGCAATTACAGAGCAATGCAATTCAACTTAATTCATTTGAGTTAGAATCCTATATAATAAAACCTATATATAATATGCAAATCGACCAAATGGCAGAATGACCTGCGCTATGATGCAATCACCAGGGGGAAGATGCTCAATGCAGGAGTTGCCCCCTGGTGGTAAGTGTGCTCCCACAGTGGGGGCGCCGCTCCTTAGCACAGTGCAAGAGGGACGCCCCTCCCCTCCAGGGGATCAGGCCTAAGCCTGCAAGCAGACATCCCACTGAGGGGTCCCGGACTGCAAGAGGGTACAGGCCAGGCTGAGGGACCCCCCCCCCCCGACAACCAAGTGTATGAATGTTGTGCACCAGGCCTCTAATGGAATTAAGCCATCATTAAAGTGTCTACTTAAGCAATTGCCCTCAGATTTTGACTTTATTTCCTATCTACTTGAATACCACTCTAATTCAACATCCAGGAAATAGTGTGTACCATTATGTCTCATATCACATGTAAAATGTCTCAGCTAAGAGCCCTGAAGTATTCTACCTAAAGGGAAGGGACCAGTACTAAAATGTAGCTTCCAGTGAGCTGGAATGCACCCTTTTGGGAAGTTTCTTATTTAACTGAGCTTTGTGATTTTGACTACTACTTGGAATCCCAAAATTGTGGGTAGATTCTGAATTTTGCTGTGATTTCTTCAAAATTATAGGAGATGGAGCCTCACATGCCTCTGAAGAATCGGGTTCCATGGTACTTCTTATCAGGAGCCACAGTGACATTATGGGTAAGCATTTTAAAAAAAAGCTCTTATCAGTTTGACATGCAGTCACTGCTGGTGTGTGTTTCTCGGCATCTAGAAGGGGTTCAGGAATCTGGAGAAGGTGCTATGTGTAAATTAATCAAGAGTCCAGAGATGAAACATAAATTTGGAAGGCATTTGGGAGGCCAGAGGAGCTTAGCTAAAGAAACCAAGTTTTCCTGCCTCTTTGGACCCCTTGCTTTTTATTAACACAAAATGTCCTAAGGCAAGGTAGATATACATATCAAAGGGTAAGGTTTAATATACAGAATCCATTGTCAGGTTGGAGGAACTGCCTAATTCTGCTCAGGTGTTTGGCCAGTAGGAGGCAATAACATGTAGATTGAAATGCCCTCAGCTGTCTCGCAGCAAGCAATCATTTATGCATCCGTTTCAGGTTTGGGGAAATGCTCTCAGCCACTTCCAACAGGCAACAACATTTGTGATTCAGCCCTTGCTGAGTCCCCAAGTTCCATCCACCTTTTGATGAAACTCTTGCATTTATGACATGCTGGAATTAGCTTCTGGCAAGTCACATTAGGATTATCTCAACAGTTTAATCTGAAATAGCTCTCAAGTCCCTTCCTTCCTTTTCCCTCCCCAGTCTTTATCTTGAATAGAGCTCTTATATAAAATAAACTGTAATTTACATGGATGCACCATAGTTGAACCTTGGAAAAATAGTTGGGGTGAGAGAGAGGTGCTTTATCTTAGAGCCTGTCCCTCCTTCTTTCCCAATTTGGTTGCAGATTATTTGGCTAGTTTTTTTGTGTGTTTTTTTAATCATTAGTTTATCTTTATCTCCACTTAAAATATTTGCACAAAGAGAAGAAAACACAAAAGAAAAATGTTATTTCATCTACTTGAAGAATTTAATCATCATATCCCATTTTGAGGGAATCAAGTTTTCTCCATGCCTTTTAGCTGATGGATTCCTCGATCACCATAATCTATTCCCTGCCCTCCCTTTTCCAAATGTGTTCCCTCTTACAGTTAGACTTTAATTTTAGAAGAAGTATGTTACCCTCTGAGAGTTTAGCATGTTGAAGTATAAAAAATTAGCAATTGTAGACTACAGCTTAACTTCACCAGTCCATAATGTCTTACCTTTAACATTTCTTATTGAAAGTATTGACTTTTCTATTTTAAATTTGCATTTTCTTAGATAATATAAAACTTATTAAAGAAAGACCATAGAATAAAGGAGGTGACAATCAATTTGGGACACTACTAGAGAAATATTCTGAAGTGGTGTTCCAGAAAGATTATTCTGTCTTATTTCTATTTATTCAATTTGGTTCAGTTCCTCAACTTTCAGAGTAAAATTCTCCAATCATTGATATAAAACCATCCCTAGATCTTTGTGTTTTTGCAATATCGGAAGTATACAAAATTTATACCAAACAGATGCAAATATCTAAACTGTCTGGTTTAGCAGGTTACTAATGGCAACATTCTGAGGGGAAATGAAATACAATCCTTAAATGTACTTTTCTTGGGAAAGTAAGTCATCTTCATGCTACATGTTTAACTACAATCTAGAGCAGAAGTTGGCAAACATTTTTACTAAAGAGGCCAGATGTATTTTAGGCTTTGTGGGCCAGTCACTGGCACATAATTATCTTTATTTTTCTTTACAACCTAAAAAAAATGCAAAACACATTCTTTTTATAAAATGTTTTTATTGATTCAGAGAGAGGAAGGGAGAGGGAGAGAGAGATAGAAACATCAATGATTAGAGAGAATCAACCATTGGTTGCCTCCTGCACGCCCCCTACTGGAGATTGAGCCTGAAACCTGGGCATGCCCTGATTGGTAATCAAACCATGACCTCCTCGTTCATGGGTCTATACTCAACCACTGAGCTACACCAGTCAGGCAAAACACATTCTTAACTCGAGGGCCATGTCAGAACTGATAAGACCACAGACAGAATTTGGCCTTCTGGCTAGTTTTCCTAACTCTTGCTAGCGTATGGACCATGAATACTTTTCTAGTTTAGACTTACCTTGGTACCATATGCCTTACCTCTAACCCTTTTATCTTACCAGTGTTCATTTCCTGCCATTGGTGTTAAGAGAGACTTGGTTTTCTTTCCATGTCAGAGCTGCTAAGCATAACAGAATGAGATGAAGAGAACAGTATGTTACAGATATAGTATATGCAGCACAGAGATACAAGGACCAGAGTGACCAATTCTGTTTTCCTTCCGCAGATGTCTCTTGTCATTGCCTGTTTGGTGGCTGTGATTGTGTACCGCCTGTCAGTCTTTGCTACATTTTCCAGATTCATGGAAAGTGAAGCATCCTTAAAGCATGTCAAAAGTTTTCTCACTCCTCAGATAGCTACAGCACTCTCTGGGTCATGCTTGAACTTTATTGTCATCTTGATCTTGAATTTCTTTTATGAAAAGATATCTGCCTGGATTACAAAGATGGGTAAGATGACTGACTCTTTACTATGGCTCTGAAAAAAAGGGTCCCTAGCAACACTGCACATCCATTATGGATCATCCCCCAATTGCTAATTTTAAGGAAGTTTGGTTCCATAGGTAGACCTATAGCCTGGTACTTCACAATGCCCTAACCGCTATATCCAGGCCATCATAATGGAAGCAAGAGGATGAACTGAAAAGAATTAGGATTTTGTACATCTCTTTGTGTATTCTTATCTTAATTGCCCTTTCATGGGGCTAGTTGAATCCTAAGTAAAATTCTCACTTTTCTCAAGGCAAAGAGAGTTTTTATTTCATGTGTATGATTTTTAGAAGGTATTTGGTTTTTAAAAACATCATGAGAACAATCAGCTTCTCCTTAATAAATCTGAAATTTAGTGCCTCTCTTTTCAGTTGCAGTGTCTTAGAATCTAGATTTTTTTCTGTTTAATGTATTGAAAGTTCTCCTAAAGCCATGAGGAAAGGTGAAGGCATCACAGGTGAAAGAGTCTCAGGTGAAGTGGGAGACTGAGCCAGGAGAATAGCACCGAGCGTAATTGCTCCTGATCTTGCCCCAGCACGTTGGAAATAGATCGGAGACTCAGCTCAAGGCCTCAGCTTCTTCTCTGAGTGCTCTTTGTCCAGGAGCACATCCTCTACACCTGTCCACTGAGAGGCCCAATGTGACCCAATGGACCACTTCTTCCACCCAGCACTGGAGTGAGCACTGGGAAGCCACATTAAATATGACCTCCAATTTGGAGTTCTTCCCTCAATTTTATTTGTATTTTTCTGCTAGCAACAACAAAAATATCATAGCAGATAACACCCAAAAGTGAAATACTTAAAAGTAGCAGCTTTCTTCTATGAGAAAAAGCACTTGTGTTCACTGATGAGATTTTGTAAGAATGCAACTAAATTTTACGAAAATGGAGGTGTTATCTGTGTCTTTAGAATAATATGTGTATTTCAGCATCACTGAAAAAGTCATGGATTTGGTTGGATTGGGAGATCATCAGCTCAGAAAAACATGCTTTTTTATGCCTAGTGATGCTTTACTGTGGCATGAAGAGAATCTAATATTTTCTTATTTTGGAATTCATTAAATGGTAGATCATGATAAGGAGAAGGAAAATAAATGCTGTTACTGCCACCATTTGTGTGACATGACTTTAAAATTCCCTATAGCTACTAGTTACCCGGTGCACAGATTCAGGCACATTGAAAGGAAATTAATGAGAAGGTGGCTGGCAGGGCAGGACTGGGTGAGATGGGCCAGACATCCCCTGGAGCCAACCTCCCACAGTCCCTCCCTGGCCAGCCGCATCTGGGGTGGCACCGTGGCTCGAAAGGTGTCTGTGGAGTGAGTGGGGTCTCTTCGGCAGGTGGGGTCCCTTGGCCTGGCCTGTGGGGATCTGGCCGAAAGCAGCTCTCAAACATCCCCCAAGGGTCCCAGAGTACGAGAGGGCACTCTGCAAAGTTGCTGTCATACAGGGTGTGGAACACAAACGCAAGTGTGCAGTAAACCAGATTCGGGGCCGACAGTGCCCCAGCAACAACATAACCCATGGCCGAAGGTGAAATCAAGTGGCTCCAGCCCCGGGAGGAATCGGGCTCCCTCCTCTCTGGTTTCAGGGTGTGTCACCCAAGAACCATTGCTGCCAAGTCACTGCAGCTCCGCAGCTTCTGTGTTGAGCATCTGCCCCCTGGTGGTCATTGCGCATCATAGCAGCTGGTTGATGGAGGGAGGGATACTTATCATATTAGATCAACACAAAGTCTCTAGTAAGCAGCCTAGCACAAATCTATACTGAGTGGCCAGATTATTATGATCTCTGAATGCATAATAATCTGGCCACTCAGTGTATATCCTATGTAATAAAAGGCTAATATGCAAATTGTCCCCTTGACCAGGAGTTCCACCAGCAGGCAGGCCAGCCAACCGCCCATGTCCCCTCCTCCTGGCCAGGCTGGCCGGACCCCACCCATGCACGAATTCATGTACCGGGCCTCTAATATATATACTGAGTGGCCAGATTATTATGTGTTCAGAGATCGTAATAATCTGGCCACTCAGTGTATAGTTAACTAAATATTGGTGTATTATGACCAGAGTGGGAAACATTTCAGCAGGCTCTCAGAAAAATGTGACTAGATATCTACTCATCCCAGTGAAAGTGCATTGTTAAACATTGATGTTTTTTCCTTACCAGAAATCCCTCGAACTTACCAGGAATATGAAAGCAGCCTGACCTTGAAAATGTTCCTGTTTCAGTTTGTAAATTTTTACTCATCATGCTTCTACTTAGCTTTCTTTAAAGGGAAGTTTGTGGGCTATCCTGGAAAGTACACATATTTGTTTAATGTGTGGAGAAGTGAAGAGGTAAGAACTCTCTTGAGAAGTGAGGTTTGTGGTTTCAATAACTCAGTGTTAACCAAATACCTTTTTTGTGCCCAGCACAAACTCAAATTTAATTCAAATTGGAAGAGAAGTATAAGATACTGACTCTGTCTGAAGAGAATATTGGTTTTAGAATTCTGTCATCTAATAGACATCCATGTTCCTTTAGGGCTAGAAGTTACTTTGTGCTTCTTGTTGGTATCAAAAAATGAGCTGCAAAATGGAATAAGTGAGTTCTATGTTCCCAAAGGCTTCCTGCAAAGGAAGAATGAGAACTTTCTCCAAGTATAGCAGAGAGGACTCCTCCATGGGTATGAGTTAGGTCAGATCAGTGGTCTGCAAATATGGCTGTGCATCCAAATCACATGGAGAAAAATAACAACTTCTGCCCTAACCCAGACATAAAGATGCAGAATTTTCTGAGAATGAAATCCACAAATGTTTTATTAACGTAGCTGAATCTAATGCAGCTATCCCAGCACTGGTCTATGATCATGCTTGGACTATTGAGCTAAATATCCCTTTATATCCCATTAGTATCCATTTCAACCCAAATCTTCAGATTCTGATCCTCTGGATTTATTTCATTGCAAAAGTTTTGTCTTTCATCATTCACTTCTCTTTTCACTCTCCCCTTCTAACTAGTGTGACCCTGGAGGCTGTCTAATAGAACTGACAACCCAGTTGACCATCATAATGACTGGGAAACAGGTCTTCGGAAACATTCAAGAAGCCATTTATCCGTATGTATGACTTAGAAGTTTTTGCTTGATTTAAGTAATCATGAGAGATTTCCTCTGGAAGAAGATGAAATTCTATTATCATGGTGCCTTTGTTAGCAAATGTTTAAGTCAATGAAAAAGAAACTTCACATTTAATCAACAGTTGAATGCATTAAGGCATTACAGGCCTTTAAATATGCATCACTGTTGCCTAAGTTGAAGTTGAGGGAAAGGTAGTTATGGCCCTTTCAGGAAGATTTGTGTTATATCCTCTGTAGATTATTCTGCATGTTATGCATTCGCAAATTGAACTCTGTAATAGTATCTATTTTTCATGGACACATTTAGGCAAAAATTGGTCATGAATGAAATACTGATACATGAAAGGTTTGCTTTCTGTTCCAAAAGCATAGCAATAATGAATACTTTTTAAAAAGTGAAAACCAAAATGACAGTTTACACCAAATATAAGAGGAAAATTCCCATGGATAAAAAGAGAAAGAATCATAAGCCTGTGCTCTTGCAAGGCTCCTAGTTAGGAAATTACAGAGGCAGGTTTGTTTAGCACCTGTAATATAAAGTGGGCTAAAAGTGCTCTATTTATTTATCTTTATTGTTGAAAGTATTACAGATACTTTTTTTCTGTGATGGGAAGGAGCCTGCAACTGAGGTACGCGCCCTTGACAGGAATCAAACCCGGGACCCTTTGGTCCACAGGCGTATGCTCTATCCACTGAGCCAAACCGGCTAGGGCTCTAGTAGAGTCTTAAATGTGATCATGCACATTCTTTATTTTGTTCTTGGTTTTAAAGGGAATGTTTCTAACTTTTCCCTATGAAGAATGATGTTTGCCCAAAATTTTGGTAGATGCTTGTGATCAGATAGAGGTAATTTCCTTCTTTTCTACCTTTTTGTTATAAATAGGTGCTTGAAATATATCAAATGTATTTTTCTGCAGCAGTTGACATGATTTTATATTCTTAAATCTGTTGGTATGGTTTATTACATTGATTGATAAGTGACTGATTAATAAAATAAAATAAATCTTCTTGTTTCTTAAAGTAACCCAACATTATCATTATACTAGGGGCCCGGTGCACAAATTCTTGCATATTGGAAGGAAATTAATTAGAAGAAATACTTTAATATCACTATTCGCCCTTTCTCTATAATAATAGAAGTGTCAACCAAATTCATGATTGACAATGACAGATCGAAACACACATGTGTGATTGACTCCAGCAAGAGTTTTATATGGATTGCGCATACACGAGTCAACTTAGCCTTTTATAGATATAGAATAAATTTGCTTAATTAGACCTGCTTTCTGATTTAGCTAAACTTTTTCCAGCCTAATGAAGCACCCCAACTTCTCTTTCAAGTAATTATCAGCAACACAGCAGTAAATATCAACACGAAGCAGAATATTATTGTAGATCGTGCAGGGAGAACAAAGGGTGAAATATTTAACTGCAGCAGTATTTGTCTATATTCTGTGTAGTGAGAAAACCTGAAGTCATTTTCAAGGTCCACCATTTCTTACTTCTTTTCAGTCAGGTCAAGTTTCTAAGCTTTCTAAATCTCTGTTTTCTGGCTAATAAAAAGAAAATAGGATTCCACCAAGTCTCCTATCTACTTACTTCAGCACTTCTGTGAGGATCAAATGAGATGAGGCACACTTCACAGATATTTGGTTAAAGTGTAAATATTTCCACCTGGATATAAAGCAAGTTGTGTTCACTGAAGAAACTGTAAGGAGGCTAGTCGCTAGGGAGAGGAAGCCAGGCGTTGCTACGTGATGTCATTAATATCTGTGTTTTCCAATGGTCTTAGGCGACCCCTGTGAAAGGGGTCGAGACCCACAGGTTGAGAACTGCTGTCAGGGGTCGCCTAAGACCATCGGAAAACACAGATATTTACATTATGATTCATAACAGTAGCAAAATTACAGTTTTGAAGTAGCTACGAAAATAATTTTATGGTTGAGGGTCACCACAACATGAGGAACTGTATTAAAGGGTCGCGGCATTAGGAAGGTTGAGAACCATTGCCTTATAGAATTGACAACCCAGTTGACCATCATAAAGAATGGGAAAACAGATCTTCAGAAACATTCAAGAAGCAGCCGAGACTGGTTTGGCTCAGTGGATAGAGCGTCGGCCTGCGGACTCAGGGGTCCCACGTTCGATTCCGGTCAGGGGCATGTGCCTTGATTGCGGGCACATCCCCAGTGGGGGGTGTGCAGGAGGCGGCTGATCGGTGTTTCTCTCTCATCGATGTTTCTAGCTCTCTATCCCTCTCTCTTCCTCTCTGTAAAAAATCAATAAAATATATTTTAAAAAAAAAGAAAAAAGAAACATTCAAGAAGCCATTTATCCATATGTATGACTTAGAAGTTTTTGCTTGATTTAAGTAATCATGAGACATTTTCTCTGGAAGATGAAATTCTTCTATTATCGTGGTGCCTTTGTTAGCAAATGTTTAAGTCAATAGTGTGGGAGGGGTGGGTTCAGGGTGGAGGGAGTAAATGGGGAAAAAAAGGAGGATATCTGAAGTACTTTCAACAATAAAGATAAATTTAAAAAATAAAAAGATATATGCAAACAAAGAAAAAGGTTAGTAAATTAAATAGAAAAAAACAGTCCTATGGTGATCATCTTCTTTATGCGCTCTTTAACAGAACTGTCTCTGGGTAAATGTATTTCCATGGAAAGATTCAGGGTTATTACTTTTTCTTAATCACTCCAATAAAGAACTTTTGACTCTGGCACATGTTGTGAAAAGAACTCTGGATTTTGATTTGGACTTTAGCTCTACTTGCTCTGTGATCTTAAATTACTTAACCTTTCTTTAAATTTCTAGATCTGATTCTGTAACCCTTTTAAAACACTATTTCGTGTATTTACTTCTCTCACTTCCAACAGCTTGGCTCTGAATTGGTGGAGACGCCGAAAAGCTCGCACCAACTCTGAAAAGTTATACAGTCGATGGGAGCAGGATCATGACCTTGAAACTTTTGGAAGTCTTGGACTATTCTATGAATACTTAGAAACAGGTAATTTTCAACCACTTTTTTGAAACATAGAGTGTGGCTGAGTAAAGTGTTTTTCATCTCTTAGTATTTCTTCCTGCCTTGGACATAGTAGGTGTTCAATAAATCATTGGACAGTGGATGAGAAGATAGGCGGATGAGTATAGAAAAGATTGGTTCAACATTAACTTTACCCACCAAACAGAATGTAGAGTGAAGTTTAGTTTTAAAACACCAATCTTAGATATATTTTTCTATCAATGGAATGTTAATATTGAACAAAATAAAATAAAGATTACTTTTTAATGCCTGTCTCAAATTAGCTGTTTCTCCTTTTGTTTGCCTCTGTGGAAGCTGAGAGAGAAAAAGTTGAAAAACATTTCCAGTGAATGACATATATTTAGTTTTTCCTTTACTCATGCTGAACAGAAGAAGGTTAAAAGCAGTTATTCAAGGGAAACCCAAATTGAACACAATAAATTCATAAAATATTCTAAGGATTGAACAGAGATCTTGAGGTAACATTTTAGGAGAGAGTGATGGAGAGACAGCCTGTATAGCTACTCAGAGTGCTTCCTCTCAGTAACATTTCTCTGCTTCTCTGGTTAGACAATTTTTAACTTATTCTGAAGACCCATAAAATCACAGTGGAATGAATGAGATGGCCTGAATTTGTTACTGATTCCCCACTATAGTACATATCCATGACACATGGATTGAAATAAGTAACTTGAAGACAAATAGAAGTCTCTATGTAGCTGGCTCCAAATTTAGGTAGTGTTTGCTTTATGGGGTGATCAGGCTATAATTTTTAATTGTGTAAGTTTCAAATAAATTTGTATGTAAATGCATCAGAGATTACCACTGAATAAAATATAAAATCAAGGTTTCATAAGAATGACTCCCATTTATTGTGGTACAATTAATTTACTTGGATATTTTACATACATTATCTCTAATCTTGAAACATCTTACAGAGTAGTCATTATTCACTGCATTTTATTTTAGAGGATCCTGACATGTGGATAGTTTAATTTTCCACTGTCACAAAGAGTTTAAGTAAAGATCTAAAATTTGAACATGGAAAATGTAAGCTGTTTCTACATACTACTTTTCTTAATTTTGTATTTCTTGTATCAGAGGAGGCAGGAAATGAGGCAATTTGTTCACTTGGTAGATGATAAGGCTGATTTTCGTGAGAAAATTTTAAAAGAAAAGCTGAAACCAGAAATACTGAAGATTCATCTAAAAATAGAGGACTAGTGGAATATTATTTCCTCCTTCAATTCAGAGCCACTCCTGTATATCTTATTATTTTTTTATTCGTGTGGGAAGCCTAGACTGCCAACTGCATGATTTTTTTTATTCCAAGCATTGTTGGAAACAAAATAACAAAAATGTGGAGAGAAGCCAGCTTACCAAGTGAGGAGAGTAAAACTTATTTAAAAAGATGTCAAGATATCACAAAGAATCAGGACTTTAATACTTTTTTTCCAGAAAAATGTATATTTCCTCTGCCCACATATAATTCATATATACTTCCAATGCTTTCAAAATTAGCTTTATGGTTTATTCTCAAATAGCTTGTTTTATACTTTTTTATCTATTAGCTTCTTCAAAACTTAAATAAAGCATCCTAATATATAAAAACCTTGGGTCTTAATGACCAGTAACAACCAGAGGCTGACCAACTGGAAGTCAGTGTTGGCCCCACCCCAAGCAAGCAGTAAGGGGCAATCAGGCAGGCAGGCAGAGGGGTTAGGGGTGAACAGGTAGGCAGGCAAGTGGTTAGGGGTGATCAGGTAGGCAGACCAGCAGTTAGGGGTGATCAGGTAGGTAGATGGCCCCTTGCCTGGCTGGCCCCACCCCCAAGCAAGCAGATAAGGGCAATCAGGCAGGCAGGCACAGTGGTTAGGGGTGACCAGGTAGGCAGACCAGTGGTTAGAGGTGACCAGGTAGGCAGGCAAGCGGTTAGGGGAGATCAGGTAGGCAGACGGCCCCTCGCAGGGCTGGCCCCATCCCCCAGCAAAGAAAGAGGGAGGCCCAGGCCAGCCAAGCCATCGCACCTCAGCCTGTCGCCTGCAGAGGGAGGCCACCAGTGGCAGGGGAGGGGGGGCAGCGCTGCACAGATGGCAAGCAGTGGCAGTGGTGGGGGTGGGGCCAGCTTCCTGCAGACCAGGGAAGGAAAGCCCCGATAGGCCCTGATCTCAGGCCAGGCCTAGGGACCCTACCCAAGGGGTCCCAGATTGTGAGAGGGTGCAGGACAGGCTGATGGACCACCATGAGTGCATGAATTTTCATGCACCGGGCCTCTAGTCCTATATAATAAAAGCCTAATATGCAAATCGACCAAATGGCAGAACAACTTGTGGAATGGCCGGTCACTGTGATGTGCACTGACCACCAGGGAGCAGACCCTCAACACAGGAGCTGCCCCCAACCCACAGGCCCCAGGCCAGCCAAGGCGGGTGCCAGCAGGGCTTCCCTCCTCGCCCCGATCGCCCTGCTGGTCGCCCCACAGAGGGAGGCAACCAGTGGCAGCGGGGGACAGGGCCGGCGAGCGGATGGTGTCAGGCCAGCCTAGGCGGGTGTCAGTGGGGGCCTCCAATCATCCTGCCAGTTGCCCCACAGATCAGTCCTGATCACTGGCCAGGCCTAGGAACCCTACCCATGCATGAATTTCATGCACCGGGTCTCTAGTTAATTTATAAGGCTTATAGTTGAGTACTCTTATATACCCAGCACATGCTGGCTTTTGGAAGTATACAAATGAATCAGTCATATCCCTGATCTGAAAAAGTACTCATATTAGCAGACAGAAAATTTGATTTTCTGGTAAATCTACTATGGCTGTACCAGTGTAAAGTCTAGACCAGCATAGGCCTACCTATAGACTACTAGAGGCCTGGTGCACGAGTTCGTGCACTGGTGGGGGCCATGAGAGGTGGGCCGGCCGGGGCAAGGGGCCACGGGCGTTCCGGTCATTCTGCTGTTCTGTCAATTTGCATATTACCCTTTTATTATATAGGATTATATAGGATAATAAAAGACTGTGTTTTAAGAAGAATATCTTATCTAAGAAGAATAGATACTTTCTTTAGATAAGCAGATCTCAAAAGAAACAGCAAGGACAGAACTGAGCTGTGCATGCCCTGTTTCTCCTTCCTATTTTAGCAAACAAATTCATCACTATGCTTTTTGTAGGGAGGAGGAAGTGGGAAGATGGAAAGAGACCTGGAGTATTTTGCTGGTATAGGTCCTTCCAAAATGCAGCAAGTGGCAGGAGTTGGGCAGAGTGTTCCCTCTTTTCTCCTCCACAATAATGAGTTTGCAAATGTTTCTTTTTTCCCTACAGTTATCCAATTTGGATTTGTTACCTTATTTGTGGCCTCTTTTCCTTTGGCTCCTCTTCTTGCTCTCTTGAATAATATTATAGAGATTCGAGTGGATGCCTGGAAACTTACTACTCAGTACAGGAGACCTGTAGCAGCTAAAGCTCATAGCATAGGTGTTTGGCAAGATATTCTTCATGCAATGGCTGTTCTTTCTGTTGCAAGTAATGTAAGTGGACCTATTTTGGTGGGGTAACACTGTATTTTGTTTTCTTGGGGATGGGGAAATGTGAATGATGTTTAGCTCAATCTTTATTTGTATTGATTTCATCTGCTGACAATCCACAAAGATATCCCTAAACTTTTATACAGTAAATAGCATAGAGAAATCTGTGACATGGAAAAATCTTAGAAATACAAGGAAAATTGTAAAATCACTCTCATTAAAATAACATAATACAGTTTCATAACATGTAACAAAATAAACAGGAAATAAGTAAAGGTATAGAGGATTTGAATAATATAATTGAATCTTTTTTTTAATAAAGCATCATCCCATTTATTTATTTATTTATTTATCTAAATCTTTAAATCTTTACTGTTGAAAGAATTATATAGGTCCTCCTTTTTCCCCTGTTAACCTCTTCCAGCCCACTCCCCTTCCTCCCCCACCCTAGACGCCCACCACCCCATTGTCTATGTCTAGTGGTTATGCATGTATGCATGCAAGTTCATTGGTTGATCTCTTCCCATCCACCCTCCCCTGCCTTCCCTCTGAGGCTCAACCTTCTGTTCATGCTTCTATGTCTCTGGGTGCAATTAAATATTGATCATGTGTAAAGTTGTGTACTACAAATAGAGAATACACAACATTTGCCTGCTATATCTATGGAGCACTTATTAAAAAATAGAAATAAAAATAAATTCACCTGCCTTGGTCAAGTGGCTCAGTTGCAGTTCATTTCCCAAGCAGGACACATACTTGACCTGGGTTCAGTCCCTGGTCAGGACCCAGTCAGGTTTCTCACATCCATGTTGTTTTTCTCTCTCAAAATCAATGTATATATGCTTGGGTGAGGATAAAAAAATTATGCAAAGAAGAAATTAAATTATAAGGGCACGTAATTAAAATAAAAACATAAAGGAATCAGCTAAAATCACAGGTACAGAAAATTTATAGCCGTAAATGCTTTACCCTGGCCAGTAATAAGAGAGTTAATAAAGATATATACAGGAATAATCAAATTAGAAAACAAACAAAAAGCAATATAATTGCTAAGTAAATCAAGAATTGGCTCATTGAAAAGACAAATAAAATAAGCAAAACTCCAAAAATCTCAAACATGTAAAAGAGTTATAAGATACAGGTGAGAACATTGAGAGACTGCTGTGTATATATTTATTACAATAAGTCTCAAATTTATTTGAAATTATTAATTTTTTAGAAAATAATAACTGCCAAAATTTATTTAGTGATTGAAACCTGAATGGACCAGTAGCTATAGAAGTAATATTAAAAGGTTTTTAAAAATCTACCACTAGAAATGTAGATATAGAGCCAGCTGGTTTAAAGTGACTTATCAACCCTAAAAGAAACATGTTGTTTATACCATTTAGAGCTTAGGAAAAGATGGAAAAATAGCATTCCTATGAAATAAAATACTGAAATTAATTGCATTTAACTGTGAGAAATTTACTAACTCATGGTCTTGTATCTCTCCATTCCCTCCCCACCAAACTCCTCCACACACACGCGCGCACACACATACACACGTACACAAACACTGTCCTAGCTTTTGGAGTTGGGAGTTGATCCTGGCAACTGAATTTGTTTAAGGACACTGGAACTGCACTGTGCAACAATGAGAAATGTAGGAAATAGAAAGGCAGTGTGGAAAAAGCATGCTTTTTTGGAGACAGGTACACTTAGGTTCGATTTTAACTTAGTCACTTTCTAGCTATGACATCTTGGACTACTAATCATATACTGTAAATGTGGTATTTCATATTTTAGGCCAAAGACTCATATTATCATGATTTATAATAGCATTTTAATCATTTTGCATCCATATGTCACATGGAACTGGGATAGGTACAAATCAGACATTTTTTAAAAGATTTTTATTGATTGAGAGAGAGAGAGAAAGGAAGAGGGAGAGAGAAATATCAATCTGAGAGAAACATCAACCTGCTGCCTCCTGCATGCCCCCACCAGGGATCAAGCTCGTAACCCGGGCAGTGTCCTGACCAGGAATCCAACCAGCAACCCTTGGCACATGGGATTGAACTACACCAGCCAGGGAACAAATCAGATATGTTAAAAGCTAGATTGCTTGCTCCTGATCTCCCTCTTGCTTTATCCTTTAGGCTTTTATTGTTGCATTTACATCGGACATCATTCCTCGTTTAGTTTACTACTATGCCTACGCATATAATGCCAGTGAACCTTTGAGAGGATATGTCAATAACAGCCTGTCAATATTCCTGATAGCCGATTTACCAAACACCACTGCGCCTTTGGACAAACGAGACTTCACCACTTGCAGGTTTCCTCTTGTTTTCTTAGGCTTTCATTTTACCCTCTAAATGTCTTGCTAAGTTCTATATTTCATTCATGCCTTAGAACATAAAGGATTTCCTTGGGGCAATAAAAATCCTAGATAAATCAAGTGCATAATTTTAAAATTCACACATTCTATGATTCTGATTTGGAATTGTTGAATGTCCCAAAGTAAGAAAATATTATGGGTAAAGATAATGTCAATTTTGAATTGTTTATTTTCTAAATTTATTGGAAAGATTTCTCACCAACAAATACCCTTTGATTCCAAGGTGTAATATATATAGTATAATTATGTTATACATGCATCTAATCTACTTGACCTTAATTATATGTCCTCAAAATAAGATAAACTGAAAAAGAAGCAAAAATATAATTGCTTCACCATCCATTCTATGTAAAGGGTTTCTTTTATGCAGTGAGTGTGAAATTGGATTTGTAAACCTACTCTTTCTACACTTAGTGTCTTGTATCCTGTGAGGATCTTTTTACTCCAGGATTTAAAGATTTATATGTAATATGTTTATAATATTATATTATATTATATTATATTATACTAGAGGCCCGGGGCATGAAATTCATGCATGAGTAGGGTCCCTAGGCCTGGCTGGCAATCAGGGCCGATCTGTGGGGCGATTGGTGGGATGATCAAGGGGTCCCCACTGGCACCTGTCTTGGCCAGCCTGGTGCCGCCCACTTACTGACCCTACCCCCCAATCGCCCTGCCAGTTGCCTCCCAGGTCCAGCCCACTTGTTGGCTGGCCCTGCCCCCTTGCCATCCACTTGCCAGCTGGCCCCACCCCTGCTGCTGCAGCCGTTAGTCACCTCCCTCTGCAGGTTGACTCGGGGGCGATGGAGTGGGGGGAGCCCACTGGCACCCACCTTGGCTGGCCTGGGGCCTGCGGGCTGGGGGCAACTCTTGCGTTTAGTGTCTGCCCCCAGGTGGTCAGTGCTCATCATAGCAAAGTCATTCCACCAGTCCTTCCTCTGTTCTGTTGATTTGCATATTAGGCTTTTATTATATAGGATTATACTACATTATACTATACCATATCATACCATACCATACCATACCATACTATCGGCCCAGTGCACAAATTTGTGCACCTTGAAAAGAACTGTGGGCTGCAAGGCTGCAGTGGACACAGGGGCGGGTCTCAGCCCATCCTTTGCACCCCCGCCCGGCCCCTCCCACCACGGCCCCTGGTCCCCTGACAGCTCCAGCCCCGCTCACACCCGATGATGGCACAGAGCAATTAGGGCCTGCACCAGCAGCGGGTGCTAGCAGGGCCAGCACCATCAGTGCGTGGGATCAGTGGCTGCTGCCCCAATTGCCTCTCAGGAGCAGGGGGAGGTGGAGAAGCCCTCAGGGGCGATCGGGGCCAGCAGCCACAGTTCGCACCTGCTGACGGCACCAAGTGATCAGGGCTGGCGCTGGGCGCCAGCAGTGGGTGCAAGCAGTAACTCCACGCTGGCAGCTGGTGTGAGTGTCTGGTGGGACTGCAGCTTTCGGGAGCAAAGAATTTTCAGTAACCACCAGAGGCTCACCCTGATGACAGCAACCGGCTTCCCGCCTTGATCAGGCTCCCACACTCACCTGCTCCACCATCCCACCACGGTTGATGCCTGCCATGTTCCACACGTGCTCCCCTGGTGGTCAGCACATATCATAGCGACCGGTTGTTTGGTTGTTCAGTTGTTCCACTGTTCGGTCTATTTGCATATTAGTGTTTTATATATATAGATTCTATTATATTATACTATACTATATTGATAGAATAAACATTAAGGCTCCTTAATTCTTAAACCAATTGATTCATTTTGGATTCCAGCAAAGAAACAGCAAAATGTTGCATCACAGGTCCACAGAAGCATTATATGTTTCATATTTGCATCTAGAGCAGTGGTTCTCAACCTTTCTAATGCCGTGACCCTTTAATACAGTTCCTCATGTTGTGGGGACCCCCAACCATAAAATTATTTTCGTTGCTACTTCATAACTGTAATTTTGCTACTGTTATGAATCGTAATGTAAATATCTGTGTTTTCCGATGGTCTTAGGCTCTACAGCAGCAGTTCTCAACCTGTGGGTGACCCACAGGTTGAGAACCGCTAGCAGGGTCACCTAAGACATCTATACTATATGTGAGCAATATTTGGCCATGACTTTTATCTGTGCAAGGAAGATAAATGTTTCATAGTAGCAGTTATCTTACTGTGACTTGAGTTTTGAGGTCAACTAAAAGAGTCTCTTAAGAGGTCTCTCTATTTGAATCTGTAGCTAACTTTTTTTATAAATATTTTTCAGGTATAGAGATCACAGATATCCCCCTAATCACCTAGATAAATACTCTCATAATATGCAATTCTGGCACGTCCTTGCTGCCAAAATGACCTTCATCATAGTCATGGAGGTAAGCCCTTCTTAGCATTCATTCTAGTTAGTCTCTCTGCTCCCTTTAGCCATATATTTCTAAAGATATCTGTTCAGAAAAGAAGTAGCATTATCTCAATAAATTGTTTTGATATATTTGTTGTCATAAAAAGCAACTTAGGGATATTTTCAGTATAGTGAGTGCCTGTTATTCACTTACTAACTATCAAGGTGACAGAAAAGAAAAAAAATATGGCTACATCCCTTGAGGGACAGGAAAAAGGCAGGGGACTCACTGATTTTACTGAATACCTTTACATATTGGTTTCAGAGGCTATAATAACCTTGTAAGTTTGACTTTATTATTTGCTCTTGAAAAATGAATCTGAGACTTATCAAAATAAGGTATTTGGTTTACAGATAATCAGCTGATATTGAACCTGGGTTTTGATGCCAGATGTCTCACTCCCAAGACTCTGCTCTGTTCACTATATTGTGTTTCTCCCTTGTGGAATTTCCAGTATAAGTTTAGATATAAGAAACGCAGTAAAAAAGAACAAATACAGAGGTGGTATTTGACTAAGACACAAGTTGAGAGCTACAAATCGTAAGACATGAAAGCCAATAAGGGAGAGACAAGTCAGTGTAAGGCACTTTTTTACTCTACAGTGAATCTCAATAATGGAAAAGTCTAATGCAAACACACACAAAGTCTAATCAGTTTTTCTTTATTTTTTATATATGTAAGTGATTTTTAAAAATCAAATAATTTTGCCCCATAAAGAAAAGAGAGCAGTCTTATGTAGTATTCCTCCACATCCCCCCTCTCTCTTTCTCTCTTTCTCTATCTGCTCTTTATCACTCTTTCATTCCTACATTTTTTATCACCTTTCAGTCTGGTAAATTGCACTAGGAATCTTTTGATATTTTTGTTTTTGTTTATTCATTATTTTTACTAATTTTTGTAATTATCACAGGCTCTGACTCATTGTCTTTTTGGGATTTCTCTTTACCTTCTCTTATATTAATTACTATATTTTCTGCAATCTATGTTTCTCCCATTTTTGGATTGATAGCATATTTTTAATGAAGTACATCTTTCAGTAATTTGCTGAGGAAAATTACATTTTTTGAAAACTTGCATATTAAAAACGTATGTTCTTTCATTATCGATGATTAATTGGTATGAAATTCAAGATTGAAAGTCCTTTTTCCTGAAAAATGTTTAACCATCTTTATTTCGGTATCCTGAATTTTTTTAAAGACATTGCTCTATTTTCTGTTAGCTTTTCCCTGGGTTAGGGCCAATGTTGTTATAAAATGCAAATGCAATACCATTCTGATTTCCTAGTCTTTATGACTTCTTTTGTTTTTTGTGAAGGTTTTTTGGTTAATATTTGGTAAATATCAAATCGAGGATATTTTTCCATTGATTTTTTTTTTTTTTTTTTTTTTTTTTTAGAGAGAGTGGAAGGGAGAGGGAGAGACAGAGAGAAATATTGATGTGGGAGAGACACATTGATTGGTTGCCTCCTGCCCACACCCCTACCAGGGCCAGGAAACCATTGCAAGTTTAAGTGCCAGCTTTCTCTACTCTGGAGTCTATTACTATTCCCTCCCTTCTTTTAGTCTTTGTTGGTTATATTATCTTTTAAAATTCATTTTCAAGTATTTTATTAGGTTTTGAGGAAGGAGCATAGAAAAAAAGAGTATATTCAATAATGTGTTCAACCTCAATTTCTGTATTACATATTTTAGAATGTATTTATCTGTTTACTATTGGTCTTTGTAGGAAAGTTCCAGGACAGGGGCCATATCTTTTTTATTTTCCTGGTACTTCCTGCATTGAGCACAGTTTATTGAATGAATGAAATTATTTGTAAGAGCTTCCTGATGAACATTTGACAATTCTAACAGTGTTATTTTATGTTTTTTTTTTCTAGCACGTTGTGTTTTTAGTTAAATTTTTGTTGGCTTGGATGATCCCTGATGTTCCAAAAGATGTTCTGGAGAGAATTAAGCGAGAAAGGCTAATGACAGTCAAGATTCTCCATGACTTTGAGCTTAAGAAATTAAAAGAGAACTTGACAATTGATTCTAGTGAATTTGCCAAAGAATTCATGATTCAGGAAAACAAAGTAGAGCTGGCTAAATCAACAGTCTAGTCAACAAAATGAGTAAGCAGCTGGTAGCCTGTCTGGCTTCACATTTTCCCTAGATTAGGGCCAGGGGCCAGAAGCCATGTGTCAATTTTATCCCTTCTCCTTCTTTTTTAACTCAAAGTTTTTGTACACTTTTATAGAGGCCAACTTTGTGAGGTCAGAAGAATACCTTCTCTGCTCCATTGGCTGGGCCCTCCCTAGATATTGTTTTCTGGGATTCTATAAATGATTGTTAAAAGTGCATGTGGAATCAGAATATGGAAAATCATGGAATGTTGCAGTTTATAATCCAACACTGGACTAGGGCTGTCCCGTCACCTTCCAGTGCATCTGCACATTTTCATGGTCTTCTACTGGGTTGTTTCATATCACTTTCCCATCAAGAAAAATGTTGGGACAAAGAGAAAAGAAGTGAAGGGGCTTAAAAAGCCATATTTATCCTGCCATTTCAGACTATGCAAATGAAAAACCAAAATCAGATGACATAAGACTCACATATTAAGCATATTGGGTAAATATCATGGCGAGGGTATGTTTCTGAAGTTGTCCTGAATAAGTGAAACTTCCATAAAAATCCCAGGTAGTCCTTCAAGTAAATGCAAAATTGCTTTTTCAAGAGACTGAACATTTGGGTTTCAACAAAAGACTTACAATTCAGTTGTTTAAAGATAACGTTTTGGTAAAAATAGTTTGAGGACTGGATTGTTTTATCTGGAAAAGAGCATTATGAAGTTATTAGATTGCTTCAGGTCTTTGAGTAAATGAAATATATTTTAAAGCAGTAATGTCTTTGTAGTTAAGAAATTCAAGACAATGCATATTGATTAATTTATTGATCTTAATATAAAAATTGTTGAATTATTTTAAAAAATTATTTGTCTTCTACAATGCCTTTTTTCATCATGAAGCTTGTTTGAGCATTAGCAATTTGTATGTTAGGCACAAGTTGTTTATGGAATTTGATTTTTTTGTTTAAATTAATCTCAAATCTTTTAATGCATTTACAATCCTTTGTATTGATTCATCCCTTTACACAATGTTCAGTGCCTTATCCCTATGCCTTTGACACCCAGAGGTATTGTTGGCTATTGATTTGATGTGATTTGACATCAATCACAGAGTTTAACACCAAAAGTGGATCAACTAAATCAGAATGAGGTGGTGAATTTGATAGCTAAATTAAAAAAAAAAAGTTGAATTATTACTCTCATACTTAGGTCTGTGGCACATATACACTAGTTCTTATTCTTATTTCCCTTAAAAATGCTATATATATATAGCATATATATTTTTTAACCTTATAGAGTGAGAGATACAGGTCAACTTGAATCTCTAGTTTTAAATTACACTTAAGTTCCAAAGGAATAGTATTTTTTTCATTGCACACAAAAGAAGAAACATTATTGCAAAAAAATTTTAAGTGGTGTTTCATTGTTTGATGCTAATATATTTTGTGGAATTGTCAGTATTAAGTATATGTCAGATAGTATTAACCAATGATCAATATTAAGCATTTATATCTGAGGATTATGAATTTTATAAAACTATGAGATAGTTATCCCAATATTGGCAGTAATAATTTGTCATCCACTAGGTAGATTTTTATGAACATTTTTGTGTAATTTGAAATGATCTCATTGTTGAAGCATGATTTCACATGTGGAGGAGATATATTTCTTGCTTGAGAAATCCAGTCAGTGTTAATATGAAGTAAGCCACAGATGCAGTATGTTTGACCTGTTAAATAAAACTATGGTGTTGTACATTGTGCACAGCTCATATTGTTCCTTCTTAGGTGTTAATAAAAATTAGAATGTGGAAACTGTTTTTTATGGCTTTTAATTTTTGTGGCCTAACAATATTTATAGAGCTGGATTGTAAGAAAATAAAAACATATTTCTCTCACAAGGTTATCTGTACATTGCCATCCTAAACCAACTCAATTTTAGATTTCTAGGATGTATGGAAGACAAGAGAGGAAATAGTAATTTTGAGTCTTTATGATTGGTTGGTATTTTTCTTTTAAAATATTGATAAATACTTTGTATTCATGTTTCAATCTTCTACAAAGAGTTTCTCCTAGTTTCACAGATTTTAAAATGAAATATAAGTATATCCATCACTTTCATAAAAACTCTCTAGTCCAAGTCCAAAGCCAACTCCATTCAGATCGATTTGTCTTAGCTAATTAAACCTATTAATCATTATGGGAGGGCTGAATTAATAGCACATGGCTTTCAAATGTAATTTGATTTTTATCAGCATTGCAGATGTATTTATCATCCAATCAAACCCACAGTTACTTTTTTAGAAATGTTCCAGGAAACATTTGAGATTTTATTTGACATAATTTTAAATGCAAATGCTGAAAAATACATAACTCTTTTCAAATGTAATCTCTAATCCTTGCCTTCATTGGTTTTCTTTGAACATAAGAAGCAGAATCCACTTCAAAACATTTATTTTAGAGTAATCCATCAAGAATGGAGTATCTTAATTAAATGGATACTCTTATTTTTGCTGTATCTCGTGACTCCTCCTGGATTTAATATTCTTCTTTTATCTAAGCCATTAAGCAAGTTACCAAGGAGAAGAAGGAAAGAAGATGATCAAGAGGAGAGGGACCTAGGAAGAAGGAGATAAAAGAGTTCTCTCCTTATGAAACTGCATGTTTCCATGGGAGAGAGTTGTTTGTGTAAGGTGTCATGGTGCAGCTGTTGGGGGGGAGGGGTAAAAGGAAGGTCTCTTTCCTTAGCCATCGAAAAAGGATGAGAGAAAAACCAAAGAAATTTCAAGTTGGAAACTATTATGTGTCAAAAGTAAAACTGATTCCAAGTGATTCTGTGGTGTCATATGTTATGTGTAGCCCTGGATCTCTACTGATTGACTCCAGTTGAGGGTGAGGAATTTGTATTGCTCATTCAAAAGGTGAATGTATTGTTTTGAAAGAACCTCTCCACTACTTGTTTTTAATTAGTAATAGTTTTTATCAATTAATGTTTTAAGAAAAATTGCATTGCAAGAAGTACCATTGGCCAGGCTTACAAGTCTGCTACCATGATTCACTGTAATTATTCTGTTGTTTTTTTCTAGACAAATTATTACTCTTTCCCTTTATGTGTAACAATTTAAGTATGTCAGTTATTCCAGCATTATTATTCCAGCATTAAAAATTCATGATAACATATTTTTTAAAAAGATAGCATCTTTCAATGTGTGTGAGATGCCTGCTTTCATCACTCTGAAATATATTTCTTTTCTGTGAGTGAATGTATGCCAAGCAGTTAACAAATAAAATAAGTTCTGTTTTTTTCTTTTCTTCCAATTTGTATGTGTGTGCGCACCTGTGGGAGGAAGTGGGTATGCAGATATGCAGGGAAAGTTGCTACTAAGTAACAAATCCTAAGAGATTCACATTCACTCAGTGAATAAAGTAATCCTTATTTTTAAACTATATTTTGACATGAACTCAATTTGTTCTGATAGTAAAATGTTGAGATAATTTTTCCTGAACTTGAGTGTTTTAAGGTTTTTAAGTCATTTTTTGTTAGAAACATTAAAATGCAACTTGTTTAATTCACAGAATTACATTTGTTACATTTAGAACTGCAAATTCTTGGAATAGAGATCGGAAGGCACAAAAAAATTGGAGATGGTAGTAGTTTTGTTTTGCCTCTTTATTTTTCTGTTTTGTGAGGTGATACAGACGTGAATAGAAAGGTCCAACGACATAAATAGTAAGTTAATATATTTTCTGAATTTCCTTCCATTTCTGTCTTTCCCCAGAAGAAATCCACAACCACCTTCACTGGACTTCTCTGGGCTACTTGTGAGAAATGCATATCCCTTGTCCTACCTTAGGTCTTCAAAAGCAGAAAGAACCTCTGGGAGAGGAACCTTAAAACAGTCTTCAGTGTTACAGAATATCTGAAGAATGTTATGCTGACATAGTGTTATAGTTTGCTAGTATCTTTAAAAACAAAAGTTTTTATTGAATTTTTAGAGAGAGAAGGAAGAGTGAGAGAAAGATAGAAATATCAATGACAGAAAATCACTGATGGGCTGGCTTCTGCACGCCCCACACCAGGGATTGAGCCTGCAACCCAGGCATGTACCATGGCTGGGAATTGAACCAGTGACCTCTTGGTACACAGGTTGATGCTCACCACTGAATTACACCACCTGAGGAACTAGTATTCATTCATTCATTCATTCATTCATTTAAAATATATTTTTTTTAAATTTCAGAGCGGAAGGGAGAGATAGAAACATCAGTGATGAGAAAAAATCATTGATTGGTTGCCTCCTGCATACTCCATAATGGGGATGGAGTCCGAAACCTGGGCACATGCCCTGACTTGGAATCAAACCATGACTTCCTGGTTCATAGGTCGACACTTAACCACTGAGCCATGCCAGGTGGGCTAGTATCTTTTTTAAAAACTGAATTTATTGTGATGACATTGGTTCATGAAACCATATTCTTTAATACATAGGGTAAGTGTGTGAGCCATTTGTCATAAAAATATACCCCATGTTCAGGGTTACCTTTTCAGGGGTATAAAACCGATGAGAATTTCATAAAAATACCAAATTCTCTAGCCTCAAGCATTTTTTAATAACATCAAACATTCATTTACCACTCCAACCATTAGGGAAGTATGCCAAGTCATGTAGACTCAGGATTTTCAAACTTATAGAAGTCCTTTAATCCTGTGCAAAAGTAATTGAAATCTTATATCCTAAAAGCCATAGATGTGTAGTCTCTACTTAATATTTAAAAAAAAAATGAGGGAAAATAAGATAAAATGTATTTGCTTTCATTAATATATTCAAGAAAAGAAAAAGTGAATACCAACCAGAAATTAAGGTGAATACATCACATTCTAAGTATTTGAAAGAACAAATAGATTCCTAGTCAGGATTTAATCAGGACAGCAAAGCTACTATGAAAATTTTAGAATAAAGAATTTGTTATATGAAAGAGATCTTTTGAAATTGTGGGAGGAACTGGGAAGTGATGGCTGGAAGGGAGACTTGGAGGGTCAGAGAAAAGACACCCCTCAGCTCTCCTGAAACTCCGCCATACGTGGACAAGTTGCAGCAGACCTGGATACTCAAGTGCTGACGTGAGTCTGAGAAGGAAGCTATTGAAGAGTCTATGGAAAACTGTTGCTTCCATAGAGCTACTCCTGTGAGTTTGCAGCCACACTTACCGGCTTGGGGCCACTGCTGGTCCAGAAGACCTGGACATGGACTGGAAAAGAGTGAGAAGGAGCTAGAGCCCACTAGATGCTTCCTTTTCTGTGTGTCCTTCACCATATCTGGTCCCAAAGACCTTCAGAGAGAAATAGCTGCTGCTTCACTTCTGTCTTCCTCTTGCAAATCTAACCTGACACCATATTAGAAAGACTACCGGTAAGTGCAGCTCCAGTTAACCAGGTTGACACTATGCAAACTGCCATCTAGACAAGCCAACAAAACTTCTAACTAGTGGTCATCTGAACAATGTGATTAAAAAATAGACTTAATTTGCCCATCCAGCATGGCTCAGTGGTTGAGCATCAACCCATGAACCAGGAGGTCACAAGTTCAATTCCTAGTCAGCGGGCATGCCAGAGGCAGACAATGATTCTCTCTCATCATTGATGTTCCTATCTCTTCCTCCCTCTCCCTTCCTCTCTGAAATCAATAAAAAATGCATTTAAAAAAAGACTTAATTTGCCTTATAGAATGTTGTACTAAATAACTGAAAAATAGGATTTCTTTTCAAGCACATTCTAAAGACTAAAATCTATCAGATTATTTTCTCTGACCACAATCAAATGAATCTAGAAAACAACAAGAAGTACATAACATATTTTGAAATAACATCTAAGTAATGAAAACAATTTCAAAAATAATTTTAATTACTGTATAGCTCAAATTTTGTGGGTGCACTGATTACTTGTGGGTTGTTTTTAGGGAAAATGTATAGCCTTAAATTAAGCTATTAAAGAGAACAAAAAACACAAGCTAAGCATCAAAAGAAATTAGAGAACAGCAATGTAAATAGAAAATGAAAGAAAAATCAGTTTTAGGAAAAGAAATTTATGGAAAACATTATTTTTAATAGAACATGTTAGATTCATCCCCTTTTTAATCAGAAACAAGAAATTAAGCTTCCAGTAATAATACTTGAGCTTTATTCAGATCATTGAAATCCTGAAAACCACTAAAAGATTAGCTAAAATATTTTTTCAAAATTATTGAAAGTATCAGAAAATTATAAGGCACAAGGAGACTTGTGGCCAGATAGGACCAATATCTAGGAAAGGAAAGAAAAACAGAGAGAGTAGCCTGTGTAAAAAAGCCACTAAACATTTGAAAATGTATTCATAATCAGTAATCAGAGAAATACAAATTAAAACCACAATGAGATACATTTGCCCACTCTCTAGAATGGCTAAAATAAAGTAAAAATAAAAATGTCAGTACCAAGGTGGCAAGGATGGAGCTACTGAAACTCTCATATGTGGTTGGTGGGAATATAAAATGGTACAATTACCATTGTTTGGAAAACAGATTGGCAGTTTGCTTAAAAAATTAAATAGGTACTTGCCATATGACCTAGTAATCCCAAGAAAATAAAAACATATATTCTTCAAAGACTCATACTCAAATATTTATAGCAATCTTATGCATAATGGCCAAAAACTATAAATAACTTTAAGGTCCAACAACAATTAACAGATAAACAAACTGGCATATACATACAATGCCTGGCTGGTGTGGCTCAGTACTTGAGCATCAACCTATGAACCAGGTCATGTTTCGATTCCCAGTCAGGGTGCATGTCCAAGTTGCAGGAAGCAGCCTATCGATGATTCTCTCATCATTGTTTCTATCTCTTCCTCTCCAATCTCTTCCTCTCTCTTCCTATCTCTTCTGAAATCAATAAAAACATATTAAAAATATTCTGAGTGAAAGTCATATACCAGAGTACATATTGTATGATTCCAATAATATGAAATTCTAGAAGAGGCAAAAGAATAGTTACAGAAAAATGGATCAAGGACACAAAGCTAGGTGTAGAGGTGGGACTGACAGGGAAAAGGCATGACAAGGAGATTTAGGAATGAAGGAAATCCATGGTTATGGTGTACCTATTTAACTTTTTATATATGGGTATTCATTTGTCAAAACTCATCCATCTCAACTTCAGATGGGTAACATCTATATATGTCAATGGCATCAACTAAATTTTTAAAATTCTGAAGTAGATAATAATACCACCAATATCGTGGGGCATTAAATATATAGCCATAGGTCTCCTCTCCAAGCTGGGGTTTAAATCTGTGCTTCTGATTCTTAACTTGGTATTCCTAACTAACCCAAACAATATCCAGTATTAAGGATAATGTAGATGAATGAAAAATTCTACAGAGCCAGACAGTACCTAAATCTGTCTTGGTCTCCATTGTAGAAACTGTAGTTCTCATAAAGTAGCAATTTGGTGACGACAATGCCACAAAATTGATGCTGCAAAAACAAAGTCTGCTTTCTCTTTCACATGTCTTTCTCTAAGACTCTTGGTTCAGGAGAAAATTACATGACTGTATTCAATACACCTTTAGGCATCTACATTTGTCGAATGAATGGAACATAATTATTTATTGTGTGCTTACCATTACACACATCATCCTTATATTATCCTCTTTTTGATGTATTATTATCCCATTGAACTAATGAAAAAATTTAGTCACAGAAGTACACTAACCTATCTAGGTATTGCTAATAAATGCCAGAAAGAGGATTGTGTTTTTTTTAATTATTTTTATAAATATTATAATGCATTTTTAAAAATAACAATGATAGTGACATATCATGCCACTTATCATCATGCCATTCACTCCAATATCTGCATTATTTTAGTATCTTTAATGATGAACAATGGATTCACCATATTTTCATTGTTGACTTAACATATCACACAAATACGTGGAAATAAGTCTACAGTTGACTCTTGACCAACACAGGTTTGAACTGTGTAGGTCTGCTTATACATGGATTTTGTTTCAATAAATGTGCAGTTGGTACTTAGTATTCCTGGATCAGAAAGAGGATTTAGGTTCAGGGATAAGTAGACTGGTTCTTAATTACTATGCTATATTTTCCACTATGTGCCCACTTTCATGTATTTGTACAGGAGGAATTTCTGAAAAATAAAATGTAGTGATAATGGTCCAACATTATCTTCTGACAGAGCAGGTCATTTTAATGGATGGCATCTCCTATCCCTGGAAGCTTTCTTTGTCCCCAGGCTGAGACCTTTTGAGTCTTTTATTGTTACTCTATTTGTCACAAAATTTTCTAAGAATACTTCCAACCCCACCCCTGTACTCTGGCAAAACCTAGCCGTTCTTAGAAACTTCAAAGTGCTAGGATATTGGGGATCTGAAGGGAGAAATATGCATTTGATTATGTGCTGGGCACTATGCTAAATCAAGCATTTTACATATTATGTACTATTTCTTTTATTTGTCAAGACAATTTTGTAAAATAGAGATTGCTATCTTTATATCATATGTAAAGAAACTGAGGCTCAGAGGGATAGTTTCTCAAGTCTGTAACAATGGGGCCAATGTTTTTTTTTGTTTGTTTGTTTTTAAACCTACTCAAAAATGAGATGAATTAGCTATCTGCTTTTAAAAAGTAGTTTATGTAGTTGGAGATTTCATTTCCAACACAAAGGATTTGTGAAGGCTGCCCTGGAATATTTGTGATATAAGTTGACATACTGGGACAGATATAATTAATTGTTATTCTCATAACCAGTGAGAAAACAAGAGGCAAGATGCTAGAAAAAGCCAGTAAAGGAGAAGCAAGACACCCTCACAGGGGCTATGGTGAGGGTGTCTTCAGGTTCCAGATACTAAGAGAGACAACTCCGGTGTGTCAGCAGCAAGTAGCTTTGGTGCATCTCTGATGGATCATGGATCCTGAGAGAGCAGGGCTTGAGGTGTGGGAATGAAATGCCTGCATCAGCTGTGTCCTTGCAGCAGGAAGATTCCAGGGAGAAGGGAGAAGTGGACTGCTCACAGTTTCTTATCTTGGCAAAATGTTCTTCCTAGAATTATAGAGGTCGCTTTGCTTCTTATGGAATCACCAACATATTGAAGAGGGAAAATTACAAGGGTTAGCTGCAAGAGTTTTTAAATAAGAGGACAAAGGGAGTTTCACTTAAAAACAAGTCAGTCAATGTGTGTTCTTAATCACTCGCTTTTCATACTGGACCTTCAATTTCCATCAATCTCTTCTTTCTTAAATCCTTCATTATTATTTTTTCCTCTTCTAATCATCTGATCAGAGCAACCCAGTGAAACTTCTCACCATTGATAACTGTCTCATTCCTTGTTTGGAAGAGATATAAAATGTTCTAACCTATCTCTTCTAGAAAAAATCTGCAGAGTCAGGACATAAAGTTTTGAAGGAACAAAAATAGACATGACATAATTCCTTAGTTGTACAGAAATCTGTGCTGTAGCAGAAATTATCCACCAGCTTTTATATAGCAATTTTTAACAATGTAAAACTATTTTATATCTATAGTTTTATCAATACTATATTCAAATATGACATTGTCCTTACTCATATTTTATTCAAATGTTAAACAAATAGTATGACATAGAGGAACAAAAATCACATTAGAAAACAGTTCAAAACACAGGTGAATGAGGGTAAATGGGAAAAAAGGACAGGACATCCAAGGCAAGTTAGGGTTTACCATCCTTAGACACTGTCATTCTACATTATTGGCAGAGAAATATGAAGTCGAGTATGATTTAGTGAAAAAAAAAGCAGGTTACATAAATAGCATGATTAACTTAAACCCATATCAGTTAAGATAGCTACTTAACCAGAGTATAATGGCCTGAAACTAGACATTTATTATCTCAGATACAAGATATCTTACAGATAGGTAGTTCCAGGACTTTCTCATTGTTTTAATTATATCAGCAATAACACCAGCTCATTCTTTCCTTCCACACTGCCATGCTTCACTGCTGGCTTTTATTCTCATTTTCATCATTTTGTGTATGAGATGGCTTCTATATCTCTAATTGTCATGGTGGTATTTGAAGCAGGAAGAGGGTGTATTAGTCAGGAACCTTAACTGAAGATAATACATTCACTCACGCTAGTTTAAGCTTAAAAGTAATTTACAGTGTATTCAACAGCTTGTGAAGCTATTGGAAGGATGGGGGGGGAAAGACCCCCACCCACTTTAGCCTCTAGGAGAAAATTTCAAAATCTGACTGCAAAACACACCAAAAACTTCTACCAGTGGCACTGCTTAGCACGAAATTCCAGAAACTTGGTTTATTGAAACTTGAATTTCCTACAAAACCTGCATTGACAATGTGTCCCCAGCCCATTGGATGACCCGCACGCAGTCCAGGTCTGCCTGGTCCTGAGCAGGTTCCTGAGGACACGAGACCTTTAGTGGCAAGCCACCACTAGGAAAGAGCCGCCGTTGCCACCGATGATGCCAAAAACCAGGTACCTCAACCATCAACCATCTACAACAACAGATGGAAACCACACGGACCCTGTTTTCCATCCGTGCTCCCTCTAAGGTGGTTTCCATGAGGGCGGTGGGGAGGTGGGGCTCGGATGGCATGCCCAGTTACAAGATCCTCGCTTCTGCATCAGGCAATTCAAAAGCAATGAGCAGTCGTGAACACAGTACTCAAATGCCTACTTCAAAGGGTGAGGGGCAGTGGCAGTTTGCCACCAATGTCAGTGGAGGCGTCCACTGGCCATGTCTGCCACAAGGACTCACATGTATCTATGTCTTTTTCTATGTTGACGCCAAGTTGTGTCTGCCGCAGTCATTCTCTTGCTGTTGTTTGGTGGTTTTTATTCGTTTTTGTGTGGATTTTTTTTTTTTCTGTTCAAGATAAGGTCTGCAGATCATCAGCACAGAATTGACTAAGATTTAAACACACACACACACACACACACACACACACACACACACACACACACATACAGCACTGCTATTTTACCAGCATCTTTAGAATCCTTGACTCACTCTGGAAATATAAGTCACAGTCCCTGGGAGTTGAGGCCTGAGGGGAATCTGTCAGTGACCCCCAAACTTGTGTGATTCATGACTCACTTTAAAAAGGAAGTGACATTTCCACCAGAGTTTTAAACTGGGTCAGTCTGATGGCAAACCTGTGCCACTGAATTGTCACTATGCTGTAAAGGCCATGCAGAAATAAAGATCGCATGCTCTTCAATGGGCATAGTTGGTCCAGAACACCCATTTATTCTTAGCGTGGTGAATAATTTTAAAGATGACTTGTTATGTTCATGCAACACATTTTTTCCCCTAGACTGTAGAGAAGCACTTAAGAAGCTGCAAGGTCCTGAGGAGTCTCCAGCCCTCCTCACACTGAGGCACTGTTGCCCAAAGCCACGCTTCACCAATAGGAACCAGACTTACATAGCCTGGTATTTTCACTGCCCTCCCAGAAGCCTTTCTCCATCTCCAAGAGGCCCCCTAGGGCTAGAAACAGACTGAATTCTCTGAACCCTCTATTTACAAAATTCTGGTTCTAAATGGGATTGTAAAGGTTGATTTTTTTATCATAGAAATGTACACTTGAAACCTATGTGATCCTATTAAGCAATGGCACCTTGGTAATTGTAATTAAAATGGTCAGGGGGATGTAAAATATAGCATAGGGAATACAGTCAATAATATTGTAACTACTGTGAATGGTGGCAGGTGGGTACTAAAATTATTGGGGTGAACACTTCGTTAGGTATATAAATATAATCACTATGTTGTACACCTGAAACTAATATAATAACATATGCCAACCCTAACTGAAAAGGAAAGAAAAATATTTTATAAAAATGTTGTAATAGAGGAAATTATTTGGGGGCAGTGGTGTTAGGCAGCGCTTTGGTTGGGCTGTCTAGCTCCTTTGGTTAGAGAAAATCTCTGATGAGCACAAGGCCACGGGTACCTACTGAACTGCAACACTGTTCTGGGGCCCAGATTGCAATCTTAGATTTGGCAGATAACCTGGTTCATTCATTCACTTACCCAACTACAAACCAGAGACTGAAAAAAATATATTAATACTAATTAACAATTGTTAAACACTTGAATGTGCTGGGCACTGTGCGCTGTGTGTTTTACATAAAGGATCTCATTTAATCCTCACAACATTTGCTTGAGGTAAGTAATGTTATTTTAGCCACCTCATATGAGAAAACTGAGACTTGAGCAGATTTAGAAACTTACCCAAGGAGGATTCAATCCCAGGCAACCTGAGTTCTTATCATACTAACAGTTCCTGTACCTATGGAGTGTGTAGCTCCACGGGAAGCCAGATACTAAATGACAATTACCTAAAATGCATTCAATTATTATTTGATGGCAATAATTAATCAGTATACAATTGTGACAAGGGCTGAAATGAAGGATTGAGGACTTTTAGATTTTCTTGAGGATGTCAGAGAATACCTCCCTGAAGAAGTGATACCTAACCTGAGATGCAAATGTTGAGGAGTTAGGTAAAAAGTGGGAGGATCCTGAGCTCTCCAGGCAGAGACCTGCCTATAAAAAGAAAAGAAGAAGCCAACATTGATTGACTGATTAATAACAATCAGGCTACACTAAGACCTTTGTAAAGATCGTCTCTTTTTAAAAAAATATATTTTATTGATTTTTTTACAGAGAGGAAGGGAGAGAGATAGTTAGAAGCATCGATGAGAGAGAAACATTGATCAGCTGCCTCCTGCACACCCCCCACTGGGATTGTGCCCGCAACCAAGGTACATGCCCTTGACCCGAATCGAACCTGGGACCTTTCAGTCCACAGGCTGATGCTCTATCCATTGAGCCAAACTGGTTTCAGCAAGATTGTCTCTTTTAACCCACACAGAAGCCCTTTAAGGTAAATATTATAATCCCCATTTCACTTATGCAGAAACTGAAACTGGGTATAATTAGTAACGTAACAAAAGCCACACATCCAATAAGAGTAGGGCAGGGTCTGGACCTATGCAGTCTAGCTGTAAAATTTATATTCTTCATTAAAATTTTTTATAAGTGAGAAGGAGCCTTATACATATTTGTAGTGGGTTGAATAGTGTCTCCCCAATATTCCTGTGAACCTACTTCCCCAGAATGTGACCTTATATGGGTCATGAGGTGAAATTTGGGCCTTGAGATAAAATCAATTCAGATTTAGAGTGGACCCCAAATCCTGGGTCTGCTGGTCTTATAAGAAGAGAGGACAGAGAGACACAGAGAAGAAAGCAATGTGAAGACAAAGGCAGAGATCTGAGTGACACATATGTAAATTAAGGAGCTATAGGGATTGTCCCCAACCTCGAGAACCTAAGAAAAGTATGGGATGATGTCTCCCTCCCAGAAGGCACCAATTCTTCTGACTTCTTGAGCTTGGACACCTAGCTTCTTAAACTGTAAAAGGATAAATTTCCATTATTTTAACGTGGTAATTGGTTATGGCAGCCCTAGGAAACTAATACAATTCCTTTTGCTACAAGGGGGGCCTGGTAATAAAGATTAGAGGATTGATTTATTCATCCCTGTTCAGAGTTTATAATGTTGTCAGATATTATGGCAAGAATTATGAAAAATGCACATAATGCACATATGGACTCCATTTTCAAAGACCAAACAGTAGGAAGTGACAAATGTCATATAAGAGGTTTAGATAAAAACTAATAACCCCAATATAACAATTTCTCTCATCTATTACATAATTATGTGCCAGACACTGTGAAAGATGGATTGCATGCATTATTTAATGGATTCTGTTAAAGGTAGGTATACCTTATTCCATCTAACAGATAAAAAACTAAGGCAGCCCTGCTGTTATGGCTCAGTGGTTGAGTGTTGACCTATGAATCAGAAGGTCATGGTTCCATTCCGGGTCAGGGCACATGCCTGGGTTGAGGGCTTGGTCCGCAATGTGGAGCGTACAAGAGGCAGCCAATCCATCCATGATTCTCTCTCATCATTGATGTTTCTATCTCTCTCTCCTTCTCCCTTCATCTCTGAAATCAATAACGATATATTTTTAAAAATAGAAACTATGGCATCATTAATTGCAATTACATTATCTGAGGTTGTACATTTCTTCCAATGACAGGGCTGGATCTCAATTTCCAGTGAGTGAATAAAAGAAAGAACTTCCTTAAAGAGAATGCATGTGACCTGGGTCTTGAATGATGAGTAATGTGGACACTGATGAGTGGAGGGAAAGGGGAATGGCACTATCAGAAGAGTGAAGGTGAGCATAGGGCAGAAGAGCAGAGGATGGAGTTTTGGTGAGTAACACAGTGCTCTGATTCATCAGAGTGTGTAGAACACTAAACAGGAAAAGTGGGCAATCAACCTGGAATGATAGCTTCAGAACAGTTGTTGACCAATGAGCAGGTATCAGGAAAATCTGGGAAAATTCTTTATAATATTAAGCATTATAGGAAAATATTTTGGAGGCTTGAGGCTCATGATTTCAATCTTTCTAATATTATGTTCTATGATTACTCCCATATGACCCTACCCTCCTTCAAGTGTTTCTAAATTTATAGTCTAAAACTTGACTCTCTTTATCCATTTTCATTTCATTCATTCATTCATCTATCCAAGTGCATTTAAGGTGACATATCAATCCCAGCTCAAATTTGGCTTAACTATTAATTAAAAGGGGTTAATTGACTCAAAGGTTTGGATAGGCTAGTTACTGAGCAGGTTTCAGGTATGATTTGATAAGTCTCTGACTTTGTTTCTCTACAATAAATCATTGAAGGGATTGGCACTGAATACCCAGTCTCAGTGCATGACCACAACCTCTCAATTTTACAGAATAAGAACTACCCACTATGATTCTTACCACAGTGTAATAGTCCCACAGGCAAGCACAAAAAAAAAGTATGCAAGTTGTGGCACAAGCTTTAAACACAAATTTATCTGCCATTTTATTTTTTATGTTAGTAAAGAAGCTACACATATAATATGAATATCATTTGAAACATGCTTAACTGTTTACTTTTCAATAATGTAAATCAACCTACTTTAGGTCAGCCTTTTCAAGGCAAATAAATCTTTCCTTTTTATGACCACTAGAGAGCAGCAGTGAGAAAATATTTCTAATGGTCACTGTATTTCATTATATTTTTGTTGTTATTGTTTTTACTTCTCCAAAATTATGATTAAAGTATGTGTATAGCAGGAAAGTGTTGGGTATTTTAATTATTCTGTCCTATTACCCAACTATGTACTCACATCTTTACTTTGGAAAATGCCACTCTAAATATTCTAGAAGTAAAATCCCCCCACCTTTTGTCTCTGACAGTTTAAGTAACTTGGAAAATAGTGTGAAGAAGTTAAACAGAAAATCCCTAGGTGCTTGCATCCAAGAGGGAGATTTCAATAATATTAGTTGCTTTTCTTCAAGGAAGACAGTATTGCACAACCTGGCATGACAAGCATATGGTACCCAAGGGAGGGAATCAGTAACCCAAGATGATGAAAGTAAACTAGGATTTTATAGAACCTGGGAAGAGAGAGACATTTTAATCAGACATGACTTCATCAGACCCTCCCCCAAATATTATTTCTTATTTATTATTTAATCTATTTCTTTGTCTGTAAAATACCTTTAGTCATGGTGATCTCTACCTTGGTCTTTTTCATATTGATGTATATAGTATTTCTTTTGTTCTCTTTATAAGTTGTATCTCTTTTCTATTTGTAATTTTCCCAACATTCTCTTATACAATCAAACCTTTTACTTTAGGAAAATATTTTTGAGACCTTAAAGACACTAATGCTTTCAAAATCCTTCTCTGATTTTATTATATTACTCTATGTATATAGTGTGAGATACAAAAATAAAAACGAAAGACTTTTCTGACAATAAAAAAACAGTATTTGGTCTCCGTTCATTTGAAAGGTGGGTTTTCACAAGGCTCATTGGCGTGCTGTGAATAGGGTTTTTATTTCCTTGAATACAGAAATAAAGAACTGGAATTAAATGTATAAATTTTTCTAATGGTAAAATACAGCGTAAGATACACACAGACACAACACATTGCATATGTAACTATAAACATACATTTTTGGTAGTTAAATATATGTTTAAGATTACAATGTACATTTATTTAAAACTTTCTGCTTCAAGATTTTTAACCAGACAGATCACAGAGAAATCAGAAGTTATTTTATACTAGGTCACTAAATATAGCAGTGCAGAGTACTAGGCATTATGTGCACAGACGTGTGTAAGACAAACAATTATTGTTTTATCTCTAGCCCTCAAAAATTTTATAATGATAATTTCTTGGAAATATCTCTGAGGCTAACACTTAAAAGTAAAGTGAAATAAAGCTGACCTAAAAACTGTCTCCTTAAAAATACCTGATAAGAAAAAATTAATAGATGAATCCTAGAACTTATTTGTATAGCCTCAGCCTGAAAGATGTGTAGGATTGGTAGCATGCACATTATTTAGAAATTCAAAGTCAAATAAAACCATATTGTAAAACTTTTCAAAGCAGTTTTTCTGTATAGGAATGTGCACTCTCTACAATTATTATAAAAAGCTATAAAACTCTGCTGAATTAATTGGTTTTCTATACCACAAAGGACCAAATCTATAATAGATGCAAATATCTCTTGAGTGAATATTTGTTGAAATCATAAATGGAAAATGTAACCTCAGAATTAGAAACCTTGAAATATTTTTTGAAATAAATTTTCCTTAAAAATACCTTAGAAATATTTATAAATAGCATTAAGTATGATGCTTTATATATGTATACGTGCATATACATACACATACTCAGTGAAAAGGGAACTTATCAAACATATTACAATTTTGAAATAATCATACAATTATCACAATTTATTCTACTGTAATTAGAAACCTTAACCCATTTTTCCACATTATTACTATGCCATTTGTAAATCTTCTTAATGGAGTGAAGTTTCATATAATAACTCTTTGGTTAACTGAGGAATTCTCATAAAAAGAAGTTATTTCTAAAAGACATTTAGTACTTGGTCAGGCAATAGCAAATATATAGCTCACAAATATATTTTATATTTTAGCTATATATTTTAATTATTCAAGTCTCAGAAAGAAGGAGGAGGGGATTATAGAAAAAGAAAAAAGGGGACGAGGGGGAGGATGAGAAGAAAGAAAATAGTAGTTTTAATTACATAATGAAGTACTACAATTGCTCCTAAAATAATAATGTAGCCTTCCACCAGAGGGCAACATTTGCAAGATATTTAAATGGTCTCGCCAAAGTATTTCTTCACACAAGGTCATAAACAAATGAAGGCCCATTACAGTGCTATTAGGTAATATGTGAATTTCAAAGAATACTATGAAGCAATTATTTAAACAATTGCATATAAAATTTAACATCTACTCATAGTAAAACAAACAATAAATTTACTCTTCTTTTAACATATAAGAAGATTGAACTTTGAGAAAGGAGCACATTTCTCTATATTATTGGCAATTTTCTCAGTTCATTATTAACCATTTAGAAAATGGTTATTACCATATACAATAAGAAAATATTGGGGTAAAAGGAACAAAGAAAACATGGTATTACATCAATGAAGAAATTAATGAAAAAGTCATAGAATTTTACAAGAGGAAGCGATGATAGAGATCACTTACTACAAGCATTAATTTGTACAAATTAGGAAACTGACATTTATTAAAGTTAAGTGATTGATTCAAAGTCACAGGGATGATAATCAGCAAAGTCAGGACCCAAATCCAGGTCAGCTGATTTCACATTTCATACTCTCTGCTGCTGATATTCAAAGCGTGATCCATGGGCAAGCGGCCCTGGAAACTTATTAGAATTGCTGAATCTTGGGCTCCACTGTGGATCTGATGAATCAGAATCTGTATTTTAACAAGATCTTAAATGGTGAGAAACTACTCTTAACACTTGCTTCTTCATTGCTGGTTTCATGACTTCAGGCAATTCATTAAAATTCATTTTCCTCCTCTATAAAATTAGAATAAAACTAGTTTATTTTGAAGAATAATTGCAAGGAATAAATGAAATCATGTAAGTGAAAGTCACTTGCAAATGTTAATATGCTATACATATTAGTTGTAGTCAGTGAAACCTCTCCTTTTATTTTTAAGAGTGCTTGGCAAGAGCCTTAGCTGGCTTGGCTCAGTGGATAGAGTGTCGGCCTGCAGACTGAAGCGTCCTGGGTTCGATTCCGGTCAAGGGCACATATCTTGGTTTCAAGCATGATCCCCGGCCCTGGTCTAGGCATCTGCAAGAGGCAATCAATCGATGTGTCACTCTCATATTTATGTTTCTCTCTGTCTCTCCCTCTCCCTTCCACTCTTTCTAAAATCAATGGAAAAATATCCTCGAGTGAAGATTAACAACAACAACAAAAAGAGTGTTTGGGAAGAGGGGATAATTCTCCTATAGGAAGAGGTGTCTACTAATTCAAATGAAAGCACTGATAAAATTGAATGGAAGATATTACGGATAAGGGAGAGTGTCCAGAGAAGAAAAGGCTTTTTCAGTATCACTATATTAACACCATATGTATAACTACTAATATTTCCTTTCATAAAGATAAATCTGATGAACTTAAAATCACAAAAGTATGTGTTCAGTGTTTGGATTTTGGAACCACAGTTGAAGAAAATGTGTTGGGTTGGTAAGCAATGTCTGAATATATGTCTCATATTGAGAGTAGCTATTACTTTAAGAATAGCCTAAATGGCATTCTTTGGTCTCAGGTGGCCTCGTAGCAATTCTTGTAATTTTCCACATACAGCATTTTCCATTTGTTTGTGACTTTGCTCAAGATGTCCCCTCTGGTGGGGATGCTTTCCAAATACCACCACCTATCCCCACTCAGTTCTACAAGGCTGCCACCATCTTCCTAGGGCTAGGTTTCTCTTAAGACAGACAAGGAAATATCACCTCCTAAAATCTTTTCTGTGTACTTTCACTCCAAGGCTGGGTTTCTTGTCCAATTTTATCCTTAACTATTTGTAATTTGTCTGTTTCCCATGTATCTTATGAAATCTTTCAGGGGACATTCTCAGAATCTAGTGCAATTCTAGGCACTAAATGAATATTTTCAGAAAGAATACATCAATATCAGCAGTTATTTTTATTCAAGTACCCACCCAGTTATTCAGAGAATGGAGGAAAGATCCAGATGACATTTACTTCAATAAAGGTGAATGTAATTATTTTACTCTAGAAACAATGCTTTCATGCTGGATTTGTATTGTTTGGTGCCCTGTGAGCTATATATAGTGCAGACTTAGCAATTGGGTGGTTTAGATCTCTAGACATTTGGGGTGCAGTTAGGAGAACCATTTTTTATCACCATCTAAACTTCACATATATTTAACCTCTATTTTTTTGCATAACTTTCCAGAATTTCAAAATCCTGGGTGTCCCTAAAATCAATTAGGGACATGTAATGAATTTGGTCACTAATGATTTGGAAAACAGATCATTTGTAAAGCACCTAGATGATGAGTCATGTCCTGACTAGTTTGAATCTTTTGTTTGGAAGGAGGTAGTTTAATATTGGGTTGGCTTGGTTTTTTTCTCTCCTCATTCTTGATCACCTTTGGGGATAGATACTATATTCAGGCATTCTAGGGGTTTAGAAATATGATTTCTTATTTTATAGAAGATATATATTTAATACATACTTATATGATAACTATCAAATTTATTAATGGTAGATAGTATTAGCTATTTTGACAATGTTTTTCACTATCCATTCTGTATATTCATATCCATTGCATTATTTGGCCTATTCAGGGAACATTCTTCCATGATTCTGTGTTTAGATTCATACTTCTGAGATTTGGTCTCAGGATTCCTAAGAAAAATTTACTCCCCCTGTTGATTTAAATAAAATCCAAAGATTTCAACCTTGAGAATGTGGTTTAAGGACAAACTGTTTTGTAATCGTTTGCCTGAATTGCATCTAAGAGGATTGTGATTCATGTCAAATGCATTAATAATTAACATCAAGTTAGCATAGTTTTCTTGTTATACTTAATGAAATAGATTCATTGATGCTCTACCTATATATGTGAAATCAAGTCTTACATGAATTTCTATAATTCTGCTTTAGGAGAAAATGAGACAAAAATCATATTTTAAAGGAATATATGTAATTTTAAATAAATCTTGAAAATAATATCAGTAATTATTTATTGACAAGCACAATGTATGGCCACAAATTTCATCAGTATATTGATATCTCAGTAGTGTGCTGTGAATTAAGTGAAGAATCATAAAATTCCAAGGAATATATATTAAACACCTGTCTTTTAACCAAGGTCATTGAGGTTGCAGGTATTTTTTTCTTTCTCTTTCTTTCTCTCCTTTCCCTTTCTCTCTTTTCTCTCTCCCTCCCACCTCTCTCTCTTCCTTCCTTCCTTCCTTCCTTCCTTCCTTCCTTCCTTCCTTCCTTCCTTCCTTCCTTCCTTCCTTCTTTCCTTCCTTACTTCTGTTCAGGGGTTAAACCAAAAAGCATGAGCAATATAATTATGCATTTTGTGTACATATGTTTTATATCCAAGGGATCCCAGGTGCCCCCAGAATACCACAAACTTAAGTAAAATACATTGTTATCTTCCTTCCTTACAACAAACAGATTTGTCAGCTTGCTGAGCAAAATGTAGGAGATTAGAACAGTCACTTGTCAATTTTTTATAAAGTCTTCCTCCCTTGCAGCGCCAAATGCACCATTCTCCCTGCAAACTCGGGCGATGATGACATCTTCCCACTTGGTCTCCATGGCATCCATGTCTGACGATCCCCAGAAGGCTTCCTGTTCAGGGCAATCCGCCCAGCTCCCCTAGAAAGTTGGCGATCTGGTCAGCCAAAAGAAGCGTCCCCATTTCCTGGAACTCTGTCCGTGGTGCTGAAATATTCTGACCAGCCGCGCCCCCGAAGGCGCTGCGAAGGAGGCGCAGTCAGCTTGGTTGGAAAAAAAAAAAAAAAAATCTTCCCTGAAGCTGCCCAAATCAGAACTGTGCGTCTGTTATTTACTCACGTCCTCAAAGAGCAGCGAGCTTTCTCCATCTTAATTCGACTCTACCGCAGAGCAGAGTTGCGCAGGTGTGATGGGAGGAGATCATAGGAAGGAGACAAAACGAATAGCAGCATTGCTCACCTGAGACCCAAGATGCTCCCATGAGTTTTGGAAGTGCTCTGCTCCTCATAGCAAATACACATATTTTTACAAAATGCTTTTATGTTGCCTTTGTCCTTACACAAGGGTTCTGTGATGTTTCCACCCTTCCGTTTAAAAAGCCAGAAGATTGGACAGCAATAAGGCTTCAGCACCAGGAATTTAAATTGTTTTTCAGTGGACTGACTTCCAGGACAAGAACTCATCAGCGCCCGCCCAAATACCATGCGCCCTTTGCCACCGGAACCTCCCCTTCCAATGAGACTTTCTGATTGTGTCTACCAACTCTCCTATTAGGAAACCCGTGGGTTGCATGCAGCTATTCTGTTGTGTTCTGTTCTCACTCTCCCTCCCTTTGCTCACTGGCACTCTTGCTGGAGGCACATCAATACCTTTCCGCTGAGAAGAAAAACCCCCACAACTACCTTAGAGGGTTAAGACAATATGCGCAATTCTCGCCTTCTATAGCGATCACTATTTAAATCTGGCAAGAGCCTGACACCAGTCTTTGCAAGAATGGAATCCGTAAAACAAAGGGTTTTGACCCCCGGAAAAGAGGGGCTAAAGAATCTTGCTGGAAAATCCCTCGGCCAGATCTACAGGTAAGAGGAAAGCAAACCCATATTTGCCTGGGGCTCGGCATGCAAAAATCTGCAGGGCTATTTCCGCAAACCGCGTTGCTTAGGTTGCTTAGAGAGATTGTAATATGATCGGAAAGTATTTTTTTCTTGCTCATTGCTGGAGCGGGCTGCTCTGGAAACCTGCTTGTTTATTCAGGAATGTTGCACTAAATGAACCTGTCTGCTTTGTGCATGTGTGTGTGATTTTTGTTTCCGTACCTGCAGATTCTCATCCTTTCCTGCCCAGGGTTTATCCTCTTTACAATTGAAAAAAGACCAGTACCTGTTCAAAAAAAACCCCAAAAAACAAAAAAAAAAACCTTTCTTTTGGTGCTTATAGTGACACCAAGTTAATTTGTTTTATCCAGACAAATGAATAAAAAATACAACCCTTTAAAAATGAATCAAGAAATTCCAAAGAGTAATGCCAAAAAAGAAATTTAGATCTTAGCTTTAAAACCACTTGAGTAGCGAATCCCCCCCGGTGGAATCATCCTTCTTTAAAGAAGGAAGAAGAATCAAAACATATCAATAATTGATAGCGAAAGCAGTTCTTCTCTCTGAACCCAGAACAATGTATATGTTTATATTTATTATTTGACCTCTCATAGAAGTCTATTTCTTGTATGGGAAAGGTCACATTACTTATAAGAAAAACCATAGTAATAACCAGTAAAATGACTTTGAAAGTACTGGAAATTTTTTAAAAAATAATTTCATCCTCCCTATAGTCATTGCACTAATTATGCTGTCAATTCCACCACTTTATAGCCTTTCAAGATGTATAATGACTACACCCTTTCTTAATATGAGCCAAATCAAGAAGAGAGGGCAGAAATGAAAGGATAAACGAGTTCAAGAGAGCGCCAATTTTCACATTTGGACAACTGAAGCCTTTGGGAATGGATAGGAAATGTAAACAAATTGACCAATGTGCCTCCCCATTTTCCAAATCTCTTTGGTTCCGGTGGGCTTCATGCAGGCTCCGTCATGCACCTATGCGGCAGTGCATACCGCAAGGGCCCTGCAGTCCCGCAGCTGCCTGGGAAAGAGCTGTTCTTCTCCAGCCCAACTGCCAGCAGGTGGGGAGGTCAGGTGCAGAGTTGGACTTTGCAAGATGAGTATAGAACGCCAATGTGAAATAAGTAAAAATAAAATCTCATTAGTTCCCTTTTCCTCTCCCAGTATATATTGCCCTATGTTCTACAATTGGGATTGGACTTTAGGAATAAGCATTAACAGAGCCAACAATACGTTTGTGACCTATTTCCAGGTGTTACTTCCAGAATTTGGAAGTATGACTTTTTTTTCCCCCTCGTAGCCTCAAATTGCTTGACAGCCATCTCCCAAGCCATGCATTCTTGGAATTGATATTAAAATTTCATTTGCTTTACCCGTGTGTATGAAAACAATTGTGTCTGGATATATCATTGAAAGGGCACGCATAAAAAGCAATTGTATGGTAGATTGGAAATATCTGCCCATTTTAAACGGGGAGGCTCTTTGTTTAAATATTGAGAGCATTCCCCTCAAGGGTCCATGGCGATGTTACTGTTCACGTGCTTTTTTTTAAAAAAAGCACAGAAATTTCACAGTTAAATGGTGGACTAGAACAACATTATGGGTTTTTAGTAAAACCTTTCTGTCGCTCCGCTTTTCCCTACCCCCTTCCCCCAAGGACAAAAGCCTAAAAGGAATCAGACGGGTGAGATCTGGTGAGACGCTACGCTTATTTTAAAAAAAGAAAGAAAAGAAACACAAAACAAAAACTAAATGTGAGACCTTCTACCTGGGTATGGACCATCCTACCAGAGTTGATTGGGGGGCGCGTTTGTATACCTGGGAGTCGCATTTCAAACCTTTTGGAAATGGGCCGGTGACATTTTTTTTTCCGGTGTTGGTAACCGAGATAGTAATGACGCAAGATTGTGAAGAATTAATTATTCATGTTCTGGCAGTAGGAGGCTTAGGTGTCGGCCATATGTTGCGGAGGCCTTTGTTTCCCACTCCAGTAACGAGGAAAAAGATGTGTAACCGGAGAGAAAACATTGAATTGGCACCGGGGGCTGGAGGAAGGGGCCCGAGAGAGCGCGGCTCATTCACAGACCGTGGGCACGGGAGAGGCCTTAGTCCCGGGAGGCCTGGGGCTCCTTTGTGGGCGGGATCGCGGGGTCCCCATCCGGGAAAGCTTGCCTGGGAAGGAAGGGGTAGGACGGGTGCGGGGCCTCGGCTGGGCCGGCCCGCAGCTGGGCAGCTGGATAAAAAAATCCCGGGTAAAGCACTGCGGCGGGGAGGCGCCCACACAGTTGCTCAGAAGGCGCTCAGAAGGCGCCTTTGGGGTGATCCTCATAAACTGAGAACCCCGCAAAAAAGTTAGGCCCAAGCAAGCGGCCTGTGCACGTGAATCAAGGTGCTGCGGGGGTGGCTCCGGGGGGAAGGGGGCCTGGAGACCCGAGGCCAGCGGTGCTAACCTTGAAGAGATGCTGCCAGGGGGAGGGGACTGGCAGAGGATGGAGAGTCCGGTGCATCCTCATCCCGGAGGGACCGGGAGTGCAGTGGGTCAGCGCCGCTCCCCTCAGCCCTGCCGGGCCCTGGGAATTGGGGACAGGGGGGCGTCTGGGGTGCCTAACCTGAGGCGTCCTTGCCTCCCCGGCCCCCTGCTCTGCCGCACAGGGTGCTGGAGAAGAAGCAGGAGACCTCCGGGGAGACCATTGAGCTGACGGAGGATGGGAAGCCCCTGGAGGTGCCTGAGAAGAAGGCGCCGCTGTGCGACTGCACGTGCTTCGGCCTGCCGCGTCGCTACATCATCGCCATCATGAGTGGCCTGGGCTTCTGCATCTCCTTCGGCATCCGCTGCAACCTGGGCGTGGCCATCGTGGACATGGTCAACAACAGCACCATCCACCGAGGGGGCAAGGTCATCAAGGAGGTGGGCGACCGCTGGCCGTGGCTGTGCTAAGCCACATCCCCTGTTAGAGCCCGGTTACCCACCCCACCCCCACCCCCTCACCCCCAATACATACACTGAATGGGGAAGGCCTGGGTGCCCCCTCGGGCCCTTCTAATACCGCCTTTCCACGGTGGAGCCCTAGGATCATCCTCACCTGCCATTTTTGCTCCTGAAGCACGTGGCTTCTGCCCTCTGGGCCTTCCTTTTCTCACCTGCAAAACGGAAAACCGCGTGTAGCTCACTGGGCTTTTTTTTTTAATTATTTTTATTGATTGATTTATTTATTTTAGCTCACTAGGTTTTTGAGAAGAGCAACTTCATGCAAGAAGTTGGGGCTTAGTCATGTCCGCAGACTCTTAAATCGAAGTATTTTTCTTTTACTCGAAGGAATGAAGCAGCATGTTAGTTATAATTTCCCGCCGGATTCCTCCGAACATTTTTAATAATGAAAATGAAACAAAACCGAAAAATAAATCAACTCAACCTGGCTGGCGCGGGGGAGTGGAGAGGGGATGCAACCCAGGGCATCTTGGGGTCTCTGGAACCCAATCCTCTGATCTTACAGGGTGTGTCGAGTGACCCCTAGGAAGAGCAGGGTCCATGTCAAGGTCACAGAAACCGGTGGGTCTGTATTTCCAGTTTAAGAATTTGAGCGCCCATTCACCAGGCCAGGGTTGGGAGGATTAATTTGGCACTCGCTTTGGAGGGGAAGCGGCGAGCGCTGTCGGGCCCTGGGGATTCGGGGAGACCCTGCAAAGTGCGCTTGGTTTCAGAATTTTTTTTCTAACGGAGAAAGGGGGCCCCAGTTGCTCAGGCGGAAGAAGTGCGCTTTCCCCTTTCCCCTGCAGGTATCTCGCCCCAGTTTACTTAGGGGTTCACCTGGTGCAGCCGCCGGGGCTGGCGATGGCAGACTTAGGCCCTGACCTCAGGCACACCCTTCTGGGCTCTCGTGACCACCCCTGAGCAGCACCTCCCTCTCCGCTGACTCCCCAAGTCCCCAGGGCTACTCTCAGTCCTTCCTGCTCATGCCTGTCCCCGTTTTTCGCTGGGACCATCCTCCTTCCTAACTCCTCCAACCAACCTCCGCACCTCGCACCCCAAGTTCCCCAATTTCCTTCCCCACAATTTCCTGGGTTGGATTCCGTTCTCCAAGCCATTCCACTCCTGCCCACACTGGCTGGCGTCTAATAAATGCGCCCAGGAGGGTCTCTATGCCCAGCGGGCTAACGAAATCTCTTCCTGGGAAGTCGGAATTTCCCAACCTGGAGCCCTAAGCTTTCCTCACTTGTCCGGGCGTTTCCGCCCGCCTGACGTGGTTCCCAGAGCAAAGCTAGGGGGTCTAGCTTTTCTATTAACCACGACACGTTTCAAATGAGCACGGGTTTCCAGTGAAAAACGACATTTCCTCTCTAGAAGAAGGTATTGGTTCTGTTTTGTTGAGAAACGAAATTAAGTCACCCACACGCCCCGAATGCAGAGAGTGCCCGGGGAATGGGGGCTCCTCGGCTGGAAAAACCATTGAAAGTGAACCCCGGCCCAGGCGCTGACTCTACCCTCTCCCTCCACCCCAGTTCTGTAAATTAAATTTTATTTAAAAAATGTTTTGTCCTACTCTCATAGAAAGCCAAATTCAACTGGGACCCGGAAACCGTGGGGATGATCCACGGTTCCTTCTTTTGGGGCTACATCATCACCCAGATTCCTGGCGGCTACATCGCGTCTCGGCTGGCGGCCAACAGGTAACGCGCCCAGCGGGCCCCGGCTCGGCTCGGGGTCCTGGCGGTGGTACCCAGAGAAGGGCAGCGGAGACTCGGGGCAGGGAACACCGCCCCGCGGGGGTTGGGAACTCCTGGGCCAGGTCTCCTAATTCCCTGGCACCCCCTTCCCGGAGCAGGGATTGCTGGGGGCCCCCTTCCAGAATAAGGCGCCCTAAAGGATTTGGGGTCTCCGGGGAGGGCGCACGTTGTTGTCGCTTCCTCTGCGCCCGGTCTGAATCCGCCCTTCGCAAAATAGTCGACGTGCCTTAAGGCCTGGAAGGAGCTGCGGCCTGGCGGCGAGCAGACCGAGCTGGGGTGGGGAGGCCAGGTGCACGCAGGGGTGGGGGCGTCACGTGCCGCGCTCTCCCCCGCTTGTCCCCCGGGTGCCCCGGCTCCTTTCGGCGCTGACCTCCCGGCAGGGCGGTGGAAAGCCCGGCGGGGGCGCCCGCCCAGATGGGGCTCTAGGTCTGAAGGATTTGTTTCTATGGAGGCAGGCGGGATTTCAGGCTCCGGGGAGGGGGGGAGGCGGGGAGGGGGGAAGAGTCCACCTGTTAATGAGCTCCGCTGAGCAGGGGCGGGGTGGAGGCGGCGCCACCTGCGGCCTTCGGCGGGGCTGCTGCAGCGGGGTGGCTGCGAGCCCAGGTCTTGGTGTCAGCCCCCAGGCCTGCCCCAAGCGCCACCCGGAGAGGCACCCCAAATCCGGGGCATAGGAACTGGTGGGGTGGGGGTTTCAAAGAACACAGCCACCCAAGGGTGAGAGACGGCTTCATTGACTCCACTGTGTGAATCATGACAAATAAAACTAAGTGCTCTTTAAATCTGAATTGTTGAACTGATAAAGAATACTCGCCCTTCCAGGTAATGCTGCACAGAGACCCCGCATAGAGACTTTGGGTCTTTCATCAGACCCTGTACCTATGACTTCTCCCATCCTGCCCCCCGAAAGGTGGCAAGTAATCTAGAATTGGCACCTCTCTAGTCTGAGCTCCTCTGTTTGTGTAAACTGGTCCCTCTTCATCTCAGTGCAATATCCCAGGCCACTTCCAGTACCTTTTTTTACCTACAGTACCATTCCCAGAGGTGTCTTCCTTCCCAAGATTTCCCAGTTGTTTCCAAGGCCTAGGATCCTTCCTAGGATCCTTCTTGGAAATTTATTTTAGGTTTAATGATTCTAGAGTGAATATTTTGGGGCAATCCTTCAAAATGTTAAGAGGAGAATGCAATAGATTAAGAATAGTGCCCTTTGAATATTGTTTTTACTCTGGCATTATGGATGGCTAGCACTTAGACCCAACAAGAGACAAACTTTCTTTTTTTTTTAAAAAAGGAATCAGTTTAAAATGAAAGGCATTAACTGTGTAGAGGACTCAATTTTATAAATGGGATAAATAAAAAAAATTATATTAGAAAAAGCTGAAACATTACTGGTAATGAACTTGTTACATTTTTGGCTTTCATGTCCCTAATATGTTGTGTTTTGAATCTTTCTTTTTTTCCTATAAAATATTTTCTAAAACAAACTAAACTTCCCCAGAAAGATACTCCAAATACATACATGAGATATTTTCACTTCAGGGGATAAATATACAAAAAATTCACCAAAACCCAACAATGATTCAGGGAACTCAATGTAATGTGAAATGAAAATATAACGGCTGTGCCTGTAAGTGTTTTCAGAGTCAAAGCCTCCAGCTTGCCAAATGTTACAATGTTAACATTTTCTTGCCAAGAAAACAGCACCAGGGATGTCCCAGCTTTCCTGGTTGTAAAACTGGGAGGTCAATAAATAGGTTTTTCTGTTAGTTTTTGTCATTGTTGTTGCTTTTTTTTTTTTTAAGCAAGCTCATTGCTATCATTTGTGTCATGTTTAGCAAAGAATTGACTAATACTGACTCATGTTCTAATTTATTTGGTACATTTTCCACAAAGGAAATTTTCTGAATTTAAAAATTTTTATTTGGATTTGTATACACCTTACCTTTAAATAGGTATTCAAGGGAGAGGAACTTAATATTTTCACATGCAGTGTTTTGTGTTCTACAAGACTGAGAAAACTAAGTTAAAGTTCATTGTAAAATATTAAGAATCGATGGAAAATCATTGACTAGCTAGGATTTTGAGATCTTTGCTACATTTAAAAAATATAACAAAACATTACAAATATAGTTGAAGCCTCCTGTGAATGCAGGTTTTAAAAATATCTAACATTTCATTTTCTAATTATAAAATCATTACATACTAAACAAAAATATATAAAAAAGAAATTATAATAAAATTATAAATAATTTCATCACCCAGAGTCACCTATTATTAACATTTTGGTCACTGTCTAATTAGTCTTATACCTGCTACATGGAATTTAATCTTAGAAGAGTTTTGTTTTGTTTTGTTTTGACACAAAATCTGAGAGATTTTTAGAATTGGGTAGAAAAGTGTATGTTTTCTATTATAATCACTTTCAAACACAGTAAAAACAACACAGCAAGACCAGTTTTCCACCTACAAGTATTGATGCCCATTCAAATAAGATTCTCCCTATAGATCATTTAATAATAGAATAAAATTCCCCTTGGGTGGGATACTGGGGACAGATTCCTTTCCCTCCAGGAATAAAAGAAGCGTGCTTTGGAAAATGTTTGCCATCACTGTGATGGGTGGAACTAGAACAGAGGAACTGAGGTGTGTGGAGACAGCACCTCAAGAGAGAAGGGCTCCTGGTTACACTTCCAGGCAGTTCTCAATGAAAAACAAACAGCAATGGTTTGGTACCTCTGTTTTAAGGAGAAGCAAAAGGAGCCCCTCATGGACAGAATACAGGTTCTTGGTTCTTTTTTCTGGTCAAATTCTAAGAATTCTTGCTTTCCAGCTCATGGAGAGGAGGAAATGAGGGAGTCCCGGGAAGAGAAAACTCAATTCCCAAGAGAAAACTCAAAAATGCATCACTTTTTCCCTTTGTCTTTCCTTAAAGGGCATTGTGCATCCTGGTCAGGAGAATTTACTCACCTCCATGGAGGGCCTTAGGGTGGGGAATCAAAGAAAGACTCCTCACAAGAGCTGTACTATTTTCCCATGAGAACATATTTAACATAGTGATTGAAAGGTGTTGGGGACAATTAGCTTTGCCTTTAAACAATGCAGCATGGAGCGTCCAGTGATCCAGATATTTACAAATGGGAAATGGCTAAGGACTACTTGTACCTTGCATTGAGAGAGTGAGGAGGAACCTTACTGGGAAAATATTTAATGTGAGAAACAACAGGATTTTGCAGTGGGCATAATCAAAGAGGTCAGAATTACCAAAGGAAGTTTGGACAACATGACATTTCTAATGGATGATATTATACACACAGATTATTCTTGCCTCTTTATTCAAGGTGGCAACATTACTGAAACCCTACTTAAAAATTGCCCCTAATCTGCTCCTGTCCTCCTGACTTCCCAACCCTGCTTTAGTGTTTTTTACATAGCACTCACTGCCATTTGCTATTCCAATATTTTACTTACTATTCTCTTTAATATCCGCCTTTCTCCAATAAAATGTAAGTAAGCTTCATGACAAAGCAAATGATTTTGTCCATGTTGCTTTTACTGCTCTATACCTAACACCTCAGAGAGTGCCTGGCCCATGATAGATCCTTGTTGATAAATAAAATGAACATCACAACAAAATGTTTGTGGCTTAAAAAGAAAAGGATCATGGCATAGTGGTTAGGATATAGGTTCTAAAGCTAACTGTATGAGTTCAGATTCCTAAATATGCTATTTAATAACTGAATGGCATTACACATTGTTTAACCTCTTTGAGCCTCAGTTTCTGTTTCTATAAAAGGGAACTAACCAAAATATCTACCTGATATGGCTATCCTGACAGCTAAATAAGAGAACATGTGTGAAATTCTTACAAGGGTCTGGCACTCAATAATTGTTTGCTGTTGTCATTCACTATTAATAAAATCTTAAATCCAGAAAACACATTAAAAGAAAAAAGCTCTTATGAACATTCAGCATTACTTGTGTTTAAATTTGCCTTAAGTATTAGTAATGCAAAGGATTATTTTTATTGTGATAAAAATGCCTCTTTTCAGGTCAGATTTCTGCCTTTAAAGTTGTTTTCCTTTACAGACTATTAATATTATTGTTCACTGGAAATGTCATGTCTCATAAATAGCTGTCCTAAAAAATATCTCCAGCCCAGGGTATTGAGAGTGTTAGTACTTCAGTGCGTGCAATGTCTGAATTCTAGCCAGGCATTATAAATGCACTAAGAAATCCACAAGCTGGAAGTTAACCTCTTTGTTGAAAGCTACTATTTTTTTTCTCTTGCCCCATTCTTTATTTAAAGAAGATTCAGTTCCTAGTGCAACATTTTGTCTTTCAGGGTATCTCTTGGGTTTCTAACTTGAATTTCGCTAAAGAAAAATAATTCTTTATTTGAAGAGACTGAGGGTTGCATATGTCTGTCCCATAGAGTGCACTCCCTGTACCAGAAAGAACCCATAATGAGAGCTGGACAGGACTCATCAAATCCAATCCTCTCATTTTACACACCAGGAAAGGAAATAGAGAATCAGGGAGTAGGTGATGGGCCCAAGGTCACAGAGAGATTGAGACTAAAACTCAGATGTCCCCTAGTACATGACCACAGCCACATCTACTTTGAAATTGAACATCTCTGCCTGATAGTATGGACTTCATCTCAAAGTTCACTTTCAGCAGCAGGCTGAGCCATCTGTTCTCTGGATCAGTGCCTACAATCTATCATGCCCCAAATCCTGGACAAAAATCCATGAATTAGAGAGAGAAGCTTTTAGTGGGCCCACGAGATCCTTAGATTTTTTGTGGCAGGAGAAACATACTAGTATAGTATTTGTGTGTGTGTGTGTGTGTGTGTGTGTGTGTGTGTGTGTGTGTGTGTACTGGCTCCCGAACTATTTAGCCACAACATGAGTGATTCTGTTCTTCCCTCTACAAAAGGCAATATCCAAACTTGATAATGACTTAAACAAAGAGTGTGATTATCTGGAGAGGAAAACATGGTATTTAGAACTTTTCCTCCCTACTCAGCCCCTGTGGCAATTTGGGCTCCTAGAAGATTGTAGAGGTTCCAGCATGACTGGGAGAGTGGAGTAGTTTAGACCTTTTGTCAAAGAAGAAGGGTTCTTCCTTGGGATTTCAAATGGCCCAATTTAATTCATACTCTAATATAAAAGAGAGAAGAACTTATACTTAAACATGCACAGATTCAAGTGGATGGATTTTAAAACTTTATTAGTGTGCATTTGCATTTATAAAAAGGAAATTTGATATGTTTTAAGTAAATATTCTCGCTAACATAATTATGAAAAATTCCCCAGTGATAGTGATTTTCAGAATGAGAGAAACAAAGATACTTTAAACACAACACTTTCATATTTTAAGCCCAAAAAGAAACGATTTTGCTGGAGCTATTCTTTTTCCTTCATAGAAATAAAACAATAAAAGTGTGTTTTATTTATTGGAAATCTTACGTCTTATTGCCAAACACACATGCACATACAAATACACCCTATCTGCTTATCTATCTATCTATCTATCTATCTATCTATCTATCTATCTATCATCTATCTATCTCTATCTATCACCTATATATCTATCATCTATCATCTTTTTTCCTCTGTACTTTTACTTATTTTCTGCAACATTGAAGTAAATTGCAAGCTAGGGTTCCTTAACCTTTCCAGGGAGAAACATTTGCAAATTCCTTTTGTGTGAGAAAATAATTCAGACCAAAATCATAAAGCCTGCTGCAAGGGACCACTATTCTGCTATGATGGAAAACAGTCTGTAGTCATTCAGTCTCTTAGGGTCAGAGGTGACTATTTCTATCTCACTCATCTAGCTGCCTTCCCATTGTGGGCCCTATAGGTTAGGTATCTAGGGCAATGCAGAAGAGGCCTTCCTTTTTCCGACAAAAGAAATACCCTTTCCACAAGATGAATAGATGCATGGAGAGGGAGGGGGGTCCCTAAGGGCTTGCAGGTGGTTTGCTGACATGAGCTTCTCTCAGCTTCTCTGGCCTTTCATTTTCCCCTCCTCTCACCCCTTACCAGCTCTAGCTTCCCCTGTGGCCACATCTTACAATGGCAGCCCCTGGAGGGGAGGGAGGGGAGAGTCAGGTGGGCAGCTGGTGGAATGATTTCCCCTCCACCATATGCCACTGTGGGGGCTGTCCAATTTCTCTGTCATGAGTGATGAAGTCATTTTTACAACTTAATGATGTACCAAGGGAGCCCGAGGGCTGGTGCGCTCGTGTAGTCCTTATTTAATATGGGAGTGGGGGCATCAGATGTGACAAAGGGAGGTGCCTGAGCACGGATTTGATTAGACTAAATAGATTAAACAGCCTGAATCACTCTATTCCTGCACACGCTCTAGGAGAGGATTAGTGCCACACCTGGGGTGCGGAACACTAGTTCCCTGTTAGTAACAAGCCGCTGCCCAAATGGAGATTGATGGATTGATCCCAGGAAAATGGATATAATCCATAGAAGTGACAAGTCACCAGTGCTTCTGTCACCTCTTCCGGGCAAATCCTTGTGGGGTGGGCTTGATATGTGAGGGGGTTTGTGGCTATGGCTCATCGAAAAAGGATATGACTGCGAATCCCACAGCTAACTCACTTTGGAACACACTGAAGGATTATCATCAGGCAGGACATGGTGCAGGCTTTCAACAGCAGCTTCTTCTTTTCCCAACATTTCTGTATCAGCGATACTCCATGAGTCTCAATTTTGGTAATCTCTTTAGTAATACAGAGCCTCCTATACTGCACACACATACAAACACACACACAGGCATACACACACACAGGCATACACACACATTGCTTTCCTCTCCTTTGTCTTTGGATGTGAAATGATATTTTCTTTGGGGGGGGGGCGGGTGCAGGGAGACATCTACATTTTTAATGAGCACTCAGCGAATTCTAATGCAGCTGGCTTATAGATGACAGTTTGAAAGAATTCTTTGAAAGGGCTGAATCAAGTGGATGCATAACTCATATCAACACTTTCAAGAATCTTGTAGCATTATGTGGCTTTGGTTCTCTTTATCCTTAAAGCCCTGAGCAGTCAGTTTCACTATTATCAATGATAATAAACAAAGTGGGATGGATCTTCAGAAAGACAGCACACATTTGCCAGCACCCAGACAGCTTACTCGTGCAACCAGAACTCCTGTGCTGTTTGTCCTTTCCAACTTCATTCTTTCTGCTGCACAGGTACCACATCCAAACTCCTAGAAAAGTGGGAAGATATGTTTGCCTCACTGGCCTTTGGGAACATGCACCGTTTAACACCAAGTCCAGCAAACGTGCCCCATAGACTCCCCCTTACTCCCTCAGCCCTAAAGGATCCAAGGTGTTCTGGGGATGGCACGCAAGAACATTTAGATTGTAGACTTAAGAGAGGTGAAAATCCTTTTAATTCAAAAGAAATAAGTAAGGATTAAAATACTTTTAAAAGCAATTCTTATAATAATATTAGATCCTTATTTTACAGGACAGGTTCTGGGATTTTTGCATTTATTTTCTGAAAAAATAAATCCATATTTGGCAGAAGTTTAACATCACTGGGTGTGTGGCATTTTCATGGGAAGAGTTATTTCTAGGAACAGAAAGTTTCTATTTGGTGTCAAACAGTTAGGAAATAAATTATGTTTTGACACAAAAACAAAGATACCTATTCAGTGGACAGAACAGAGGGAAATGGAACAGGACTTTCACCTCCTGAGTCACCCTTTACCTCGCTGGAGAGAAACCTCTGAGGACAGGGGCTATTAGGCTGCATCAAGTACACAAAAGTATTTGGCTCGGTCTAGGTCTGTGATTCATGGAAAAGGAGCTTATCTTCTTCAACCCTTCGTAAAGTCATTATTCAAATCTCAGTAGCAGATGAATAACGATCAAGGCTCCTTACAGAAGCTCAAGCTTTCCGCAGTTACATTTCAATGTGCCTCTGGAAGAATCTGAGGTTCTCTGAGGCAACAAATTTTGACTGAGTACTAGTAAAAGGCTCAATGTGTGACTTAAGAAAACTTACATAGAACACATAGCTAAGCTCATTAGAGATAATATGTCACAAACCTTCCATGCAAGAGGATATTTCTAAAATCACTCAGTTGGGGCATGTTTTTCTTGCTTTAGTATGAACATTAAAAGTGTTTTAAGTGATGAAATGGACTTTTCATTTTATTTTATTTTATTTTATTTGTAGATGATTAAAAGGCTGAGTGTCATATTTTCATCAATTTTTTCTTGAATTGTAATGTATATGTATGCATCTAGAGATGCTACTCAAACATCATCTCCCCACCTACCCATATGCAAAAAAACAAACAAACAAAACAGAGAAAACTGAGACATAAATATTAATTAATAGTTATTTCGATTATAAAAATATGTGCTGCCCTAGCCGGTTTGGCTCAGTGGATAGAGCATCGGCCTGAGGACTGAAGAGTCCTGGGTTCAATTCTGGTCAAGGGCACATGCCCGGGTTGCAGGATCAATCCCCAGTAGGGGGCGTGCAGGAGGGAGCGGTCGATGATTCTCATCATTGATGTTTCTATCTCTCTCTCCCTCTCCCTTCTGCTCTGAAATCAATAAAAATATTTTAAAAAGCAAAAAACAAAAACAAAAACGTGCTGTGGGATCTGATCATGTGATCTCTTGGGGCATTTACAATATGATATCATTCATAAAATTTTATGAATCTACTGATTTAAGGATGTTAAAAATACTTGTATAATGTAAGGCACAGCTCCATTTAGGCATTTATTATTTTTTCAATAGCTCTTCAGTGAGTATCTGCTATATGCCTGGCACATAGTATTGAGGATATAACAGTGTATCTGAAAACACACTCTACCCCTTAAGCAGCTTCCATTGTAGCTGGAGATACAGACCAAAAACATATGCACTGATTCATTAAATATTTGCAATTTGTACGTACATCTGCAAAGACAATAAATACAAGTAAGTATAACTAGTTTTATTAGATCTTTCTTTTATTTCTTGTATTTCTAGCATTTCGAGTTAGTCTACAAATCTGTTTGCAATGGCTTGAGCCAACCAAGTCCAGAATGTATTTTATTCTTTAAGAAAAAACATTCTACTTTAAAATTGTTTGTGATTAACGTAACCAGAGAAAATTAGATCTATTAACTTCTTTTGTTTTTCAGGGTTTTTGGAGCTGCCATACTTCTCACCTCTACTCTGAATATGCTAATCCCATCAGCAGCCAGAGTGCATTATGGATGTGTCATCTTTGTTAGGATATTGCAGGGACTTGTTGAGGTATGGAACTGCAGCATGACAGCATGCTAAGGTTGCCATGTTATTAAGAACCAGCAATCTTTGTCTTGATCTACAAATAAATATGTCTTAGTTGGTTGTGTCTACATCATGTAAAAAAATTGAAAAGTTAAGCAATCAGATATTTTGTCTTTAAATGACGATAAATTACAACTGTGACTGCTTACTTCCCCTTCTCTAGAATTGAGTGGTATTAAAGAAATGTTTAGTGACTATTTCACTTTTAAAAAAACAGGCATTTTTTAATTGTGCTGGAATGAAAATTCTTGAGTGTATTCTTTGCTGACCATAACACTGAATTTTGGGAGTTTTATACCAAGTCTCTCTATTGGTTTTGAATCATTATTTGAGTTTTCACTAATGCATTTTATTGAATATATTCCTTGGGCACGTAACTCTAGTGACTGACTTGCTCTATCAGCTTACGGCCTTTGGAAGAATTGCATTTAAAAATGTGAGGTTGGCCTACCTGTTGCCCCTTCTCTCTCTATGGAGTATGGTGGGGATAGATAAGTCAGGTAAGTATGAAGGCACTGAAAACAATCTCCTCTCTCCAAAAACAAGGAAAGATTAATAGGATCAAAATAATAGAAAAAGGAGAATTATAGTCGTTCCAGGACCCTCGTTTGGATACCAAATTTCATGAATGAGCAAGTCCTTTAAAATGGTGTAGTCTTTGGGTATAACATTTGCACGGACCTCCTTTGTAGTTTATACCATCTCTAAATTAAATATAGTATCTAATACAATGTAAATACTATGTAAATAGTTGTGATACTCTATTGTTTAGGGAATAATAACAAGAAAAACAAGTGTATACGTTTTTGGTACAGACACAACCATGGTAGGCCCAACTACATAGTACATGTCAGCAACAAATGTAGCATTTTTCCCCTAAAAATTTCAAGCTGAGATTTGTTGCATCTGCAGATGTAGAATCTGTGCCTGCAGAGGGCTGACTATGCTTTAAGGGTCTTAAGTTCTAGACACTACTTTCAGGAAGTGTGAACTTCAAGGATCTAAGCTTTAACTTCCTTTGTATGGATTCCTTATATTAAGAATCACTGAGTGTAATGCCTCACAGAAAGGTCTTCCAAATTTCTCAAACTGTTCAGAATTATATATGAACTGAATAGTGTAAGATCTCTTCATTTTGCCTTGATCAGAAGAAAATTGAGGTAGAAATCAGACTTGAAGGGTGGGGAGAATTTGAACAGGTGGCTAAAAAGAGGCCATGCCTTACCTGGTCTGGGCTGAAAGTTTTAAAATGGAATTTCAGGGAATCAGCAAAGTCTCATGAATAGCAACTTCCCCTTGTGCCCATTCTAAGGAAACTGCATCTGGGAATGTGCCTATTTTCCAATGACCCTGGATCCTAAATGGTGATATATACCTTCTTCCATCACAGGGTGTCACCTACCCAGCATGTCATGGAATATGGAGCAAATGGGCCCCTCCTCTAGAGAGAAGTAGATTGGCAACCACCTCCTTTTGTGGTAAATACTATGCGCCAATGTAGTTATGGTGGGTGAAAGTTTAGGAACTGTTTGAATAAGATTTTTAAATTAGTAAAGGGCACCTGAAAAACCAATGGGGGAGTGCCTGTGTGTGTACATGAGGAAAGGTTTGGGACCACCATTTCAATTTCTTTAATTCTTATTGGTCTCCTGTATTTCTTCCTGTGCTTTGTTGTGTATGTGTGTTTTGTTTTGTTTTTGGCGGGGGGGGGGGGGGGGGGGTTGTTGTTGTTGTTCATCCACATCATCTAGGTTTTCAAGTTTGTTTATGAATTAATTTTATTATAGTCTTAAATTTAATTTTTATTGTAGTCTTATTATTTTTAAATCTTTGTTGTGTCTTGGGCAAGTTATATCTACTTGTGTAGTCTTGTATTCTTAGCTAAATATGTAGGCATATATGTGTGCTTGGAAGTGTATGATTGTGAGTGTGCATGTACTCAAGTGTACAAGTGGATATTTGTGTGTGAGTGAATCAAAGAACATGAAATAAAGTCAAGAATTTTTATTGATTTCATTTACCTTTTTTTTTTCTATTTTCCCTTCTACTTTAGGTTCCTATGCTGGAGCTGTGATTGCAATGCCTTTAGCTGGCATTCTTGTACAGTATACTGGCTGGTCTTCAGTATTCTACGTCTATGGTATGTTACATTTCTATACACTAGAGTTCAAGGAAATCTGCATAAGCTAGAACAATGAGATAGGTCACTAAATGTAACTTCTGTGTTTACTTACTTATTTTTCCCCTATTAAGAGTTCTTTCCTTATATTCTGAGAAGATCAAGGAAAATGTTCTACCTCTATGATTTTTCCTACATTGTTATTTATTGTTTTAAAAAGCAAACACATTGCTGATGGAAACCATGTGATGTATGATGTATAGTGCCCTTGATTATGAATAATAAAATTAAGTTAGCTCTTGAGTCAAAGCTGAATAAGAGGAAAGAGCTAGGAAGCCCCCCCTTCTCTTTCTTACTACTGTTTCCTTGATCATTTCTCTGATCGTGCCTCCTCAAGACTGAATAGGGTTAGAGAGCTGGACGGCGATAGTAATGCTAATGAAACAATTCAATTTCGTGAAGAAATATTAGCAGTCCCTTGCAGCTGTAGTACATTTGAGTCCTCATTTCTTTTGCATTAAAGGAGATTAGGCCCCCAAATGGAAATAAGAAGTACAACAAGAAACCCTAAATTCAAACTCCCTTTCTGTTTACTTTGTAAGGAGAAGCTGAAAACTTATCAATGAACGTCCCCCTAAGGTCTCTCTCTGAGAGACATTTTTATAATAATGAGGAAAGGAAACACATAAGAAAGCTGGATTCCAACTGATATTGTCACTGATTAGTACCATCTCTGAGCATGAGCATGAGAACCTGGAAGATTAATGGAGCCATGTGGTTGAGCAGAAGAGTTATCTGGCTGTTTCCAAATTTGTTGCAATTCATTTCCATTTTGAAATGTTCTCATCAGAGCAAACCCTTATGTTTGTAGAGTGTTATTAAATATACTTTACAGGAGGGGCTCTTAGTCTGGCTCAAAAGCCCTGGATGGCTTTTGCATTTATGAATGCCCTAAATCAGTGGTCGGCAAACTCATTAGTCAACAGAGCCAAATATCAACAGTACAACAATTGAAATTTCTTTGGAGAGCCAAATTTTTTAAACTTCTTCTAATGCCACTTCTTCAAAATAGACTCGCCCAGGCCGTGGTATTTTGTGGAAGAGCCACACTCAAGGGGCCAAAGAGCCGCATGTGGCTCGCGAGCCGCAGTTTGCCGACCACGGCCCTAAATTATAAGCCATGCATGCATTTGTACATTGTTTTTCCTGGAGAGATCATTTTATCAGATTTTAATCTATATCTTTCATTAGATTTTCAAGAGTTCATAATTCAAATAAATTTCAAGCATTTATTTCTAGGGTATAGAGTACAAGTTGGAAGGTTCCATCCATTAAATCCTCTGACGTGTACCTAGTCCATTACTTGATTGAAAACATGGTGTGGCTTTAAAGTAAGGAGACTCATTTCCACAAAGCATGTTTGAAAATCAGCCACATTATTTCAAGTTATAACTTATTTTATGTTTATCCTTGAATGGTTCAAAGTTTAAATATTAGGTAATCTGAAAATATCCTATCATAATACCTGCTCAGTTGCTGTGTATAACAAAAAAAAATGTGGGTCTTTGAGTCACACATTTAATATTGATATTTTAAAACTCAGTAAGATAAGATTTGTGTAATGACTAAGGTTTAAAAAGATAATGCATACAGAGTGGGGCAAAAGTAGATTTACAGTTGTTCTTATGGAAAATAATACACTCATTAATAAATAATAATACCAGGATAAACTATGTTTCAGGTAATTACAACTGTAAACCTTCTTTTGCTCCATCCTGTAAAAAGCAATTAGCTGCATATCTGGCACTTCAGATGCATTCAGAGAGGAGTAATGGCAATTATTTCTAAATCACAAGAGCTCCCATTTATTGAATTCTTATTTTCAGCCCTCCACTGTGCTAGTGGCTTTGTGCATTATCTGCCTTAACTTTTCTTTGCCACAATCTCATAAAAAATGAATTATTATCTCATTTTACAGTGGAGGTTTAGAGAAATTCAGTTCCTGATCAGATTATGTAGCTAATGAGTGACACAGTGAGGATTTGAATCTGGGAGAGCCATATTCCATAACCAGTACACTATATGATTTTCACTCTCATGTTTTAGTAATTGAAAGAAGCTTGGCACAGCAGAAACTATGGTATTAAGGGACACTGAGAGACTGAGCAAGAAAAAAAGAAAAGGTATATGGGGATCAGGGATTGTTGCTCAAGGGAGAAAGAACAGCCTGAGGCAAGAATGAAATGGCCAGCTGCTGGGAAACAAGAATAAATCACTTGAAATACTTTGTATTATTAATGTGTCCGGATTTATATCACAAAATAAGGGCATGTTTAATGGTGAGAGAGATGAATAAAGAAGGGGATGAAAAGAACTTGCAAACAGTTTATTGTACTGAAATTTATAACTTTCATCTGCCCCCAGAAAATGATCAGTAGGCAATAGCATGTCCTGAAAATAATATGGTATTCAGTCACATAAAGTGGGAAATGTTCCTATAATAATTACAGAAGCCCATTTTTAAATGTACAATAGCCACTCAAGGCTGAAATAATTTTCTATATTTTATTTAATAGTCTGTTTTCTAGATCTGGAAATGCTATCAGAAGAGGTAAAGGAGCATTTCTTTTCTCTGGAAATGCAGACCGCTCTTGTATATTCAAGACAGGCCAATAACAAAAGGATTAACCTCATAGAATTCTTTGAGGACAGGGATTTTGTCTTGTTCCTCATATTTCTGTCCCTTAACAGAGTATCTGGAAAAGTAACTTCTCAATAAATACTTGTTGGATGGGTGAATGTGTTCCAGACCACACCCTTCAATAATTATTGGTTGTGAGTTTCTTGTGTATCAGCATTATTTAAAGAGACAAAGAGGTAAATCCAGGACCACCCTTCAGGAAGATTGAAGTCTGGTGGCAAAAGACAAGAAGAGATGACTAAAGTCAGTTGTAGAAACATAAACTTGAATTCACATTCTATCCTACCTAATAAAAGGGTAATATGCAAATAACCATCACTCCGATACGCCCATGATTGGGCCGGCGGGAGGCTGGGGGGCGGGACTCGGGTGGCAGATTGGGCCGGCAAGAGTCGCCGTGGGAGCGGCGGCGGCGTCTGGTCCCGCCCCTCAGCGATCTCGGTCAGAGAGGCATAGGCACCCGGGTCCCTCCTATCACTGAGGGACCTGGGTGGTGGCGGCGCCCAAATCGCGGATGGCGGCGTGGGGCCCAGCAGCTCCCGCCCCACACTGCCACTGCTGCTAGGGTCCAAGCCCCCACCCTGAAAGAAGGCGGAAGGAAAACTGGTGCCAGTAGCCAGGTGAAGGAAGGTCTATTGCACGATTCTTCGTGCAAAGGGCCTCTAGTAGAATATGATTGCCATGAGATTTTTTTTTTTTTTTTGTAGTGTTATTTCAGCAAATGACTGTTAAATGGAAGTATTTATAATGGTTTTCTTTGACTTGCTCCTTTTGAACTCTTGCTTGCAGGAAGTTTTGGGATGGTCTGGTACATGTTTTGGCTTTTGGTGTCTTATGAGAGTCCTGCAAAGCATCCTACTATTACAGATGAAGAACGTAGGTACATAGAAGAAAGCATTGGAGAGAGTGCAAATCTTTTAGGTGCAATGGAAGTAAGAATTTTATTATGGTGTATATTTCTATTCCTATTCTCCATCTCATCTCCCTTCAACCAACCAAATTATTTTATGAGTCCCTATTCAACAAAACTAATTTGGTATCAATCATGAATATTTTCTTTACTTCATCCATATTCCCTGAAATACTTGGGAATTATTGCTATAATATTTTTCTTTATCTTTAAGTATTTTCAAATTTGCCCTGTGTTATAGCTATGACTATAAACCTAAGTGAGTTTTTAAAAGCAGCTCAATATGGTCCATAATTTAAACAAATTCAACCAATAGTTAATTTTAGATTGTAGGGAATACCAAATCACCTAATACAGTCATGGAAAAGGAGATTTTTGTTCATTAAATAGTCTAAATGTAGGTTTCATACATATGTATTTATATTACATGTGGTTTAGTAAATCATAAAGCATTAGAATGCTGATAACAGATAGCTGATGTGAAAATATTCTTAACATAATCCTTTTATTGATATAATCCATTTTCAGGATCATTGTTATGGAGATCATTATATAGATAATGTTGTAAAGCCCTTTTTCTGATTATGATTTGGCTTCTTGGACAGGATCTGCCTATAGAGAGTGAAATGAAGTTATATGTCAATAATGCAACTATTTTAGTACATGTGACATTAATAATTCATAAATAGTAAGTAGTAGATAGCCATATGATACTATGATCTAGTAAACTAAAAGTCATGTATTTAGACAGGTTTAGTAATTCAGCATTTAATCAGTAACTCAACTTCCTTATGCTGAGTGGGAAGGTAACATTCTCTGGCTGAGGAATCAATGCCCCTTATACATTATGTTTCTCCTCCCCACATTCGAATTGTATATTATTCCAGCTCTGCTTCTCTACTTCATTTGTTAGAGAAGGCCTGTCTTTGACATCTCATTCTAGGTAAAAGGTTGGTCGCCCATTGTTACTAAGGACATGCATCTTGACCTTTAATGAATAAGAAAAATTCCATGTTGGATATTATCCAGAAGTTAAACTTCAATACTTAAAAATAATCCTTACAGTATAGCTGTTCCATGAGCTGAGTAGACTGACATTTAAAACTTTCCCCTTCCTGTTTCCTTCTGTAAATGGATTGATAATTTCTTTCTAGAGGTGGCTACTCAAAAGATAGGAGGTTATGTGTGTGTGTGGGGGGGGTGTTGGCAGTGTGCTCTGGTGCCCACCAGCCACAGTTGCTGTGAGCAAAAGCTAAAAGTAGGTTGATTCGAGGTGAGTTCAGAATTTAGCTTCAATTTCTGCCCAAAACAACCTGATCAGCCTGTGTCTTCATTAGTTAAATGTGCTTCTTTTATTTACCAGTTCTTGAGATACTGTGTGTCTAGATCAGGCATAAATTTTCTGAAATAACCCCCAAAAGAACAGCCAGATTCATAAAAGAGCATAATCTCAAAATTCCCATCTTCTATAACTTACTGCTTTTCTAAACATAATTTTTTATGACTTATTGATATTTTATACTTTAGCTTCAAGGTAAATTATTCAAAATGAGATTAGGTGGTGGTAGAACATATATTTTATTTTGAACTTTTTTATTGTGAATGAATTTAATATGCAAGAACAGCCATATACCCACTGCATACTTGCAACAGTTGTTAACATCTTGTCTTACTTATTTCAGTTTTTTCGCTGAATAATTTCAAAGTAAATGAGCTATCATAAACCTTTATTCATGAATATCTCACATGTATCTCTAGAAAATAAGAATATTCTCCTTCAGAATCTAAGTACTAGTATCATACTTAACACAATTAAAAATAATTTCCTAACATTATTTAATACCTAGATATTTAAATTCCTAATATCCAGTGCAAATTCTAATACCTAGTCTATATTCATACGTCTTTTATAGCTATTTGTTTTGAGTATGGATCCAATTAAAGATCACACACATTGCAGCTGACTATAATGTTTCTTAAATCTCTCTTAAAAATAATTAAATATAACATATATACAGAAAAAAATGAACAAAATCATAAGCAAATAGCTTGCTAAATTTTAATAAACTAAATACACCTGTGTAGCTGTAGAATGTTATCAGAATACCATAAACTCTCCTACAGTCCCCAACAATGTTTCAAGGTATGAAATTAGATACTTTTCTCTTATGTTTGATGAAGTGTTTTGCAACCTGAAGAATAAAGTCCTTCAGGGTCCTGATGTAAATAAAAGAAATATCAGTCGAGCAAGAAAAAGTTATTTACTTCTAATAATATTCTAAAATTATTTCTTATACAAATATCTATAATGCAGACATTCCTTATTCGGCCATTTTTATTATCAGCGAATAAGTATACTCATCTGGCACCATTTTTCCAGAACATATTGAAGGAGAAAAAAAAAAACACAAAAAAAACCCCCTGCACTTTTTGAACCCATCTATAATGCTGACACTTAACATTTTTATCCAAAGCCATAGAACTCATTATATATTATTAGGATGGGCTTTTGTGTTGTTTTGATTCTGTTTTTATGTTATATATTATATTTGTGATCACCACAGTATAGCATTCTACTATATTGCTTTTAAAGTGACCTTTAAAAGGATTCATTAGAATCACAATCAATAATAGCAATAATGGGATTCTACATCCAGAAATAATTACTAAATCTGTGTAAAAGCATGTTTGCCTCCTCTTTCTTAAATTTTAAATTTTTATTAAATGTATTGGGATGCCATAAAATTATACAGGTTTCAAGTGTACAATTCTATATTGCATTGCTTACCACCCAAAGTCAAATCTCCTTTGGTCATCATACACTCCATTCCCTCTACCCCTCCTCACCCTTCTTTCCTCATTGACATAGACAATAGTAACCACCATACTATTGTCTGTGTCTACGAGTTTTTGTTTGTCTCGTTTGTTGCTTTCAGTTTTATATCCCACTGTTGAGTGCCTCCTCTTTTACTCATTTGGTCAGGTCAAGGATCCCAAGCTAGAATTAAACACAATTATTTTGGTCTATTGATTCTTCACCAAACAGTATTTTGGTGTTCAAAGTAAAGTAATTGAAAAGTGTTTGGAAATATGAGAGACTATGGTGTAAAAATTAGTTTTGGGGGAGGATACTTGTACATTTGGGCAAACACAGAATCATTAAGTATAATGGATGCAATTTTTAATGGGTATTATAAGCAAAGCCAATCATATTTAGGTTGTTAATTTTGAATGTCTTCAATATCATAAATAACTACAGTCATGTGTCAGTTAATGACTGGATACATTTTGAGAAAAATGATATTAGGTGATTTAGTTTTTGTGCAAACATCATAGAGTGCACTTACACAAACTTAGATGGCATAGCCTACTACTGTAATTGTATGTGCTATATTTTTCTTATTAATCCTTACCCAAAGAGATTTTTATTGACTTTTGAGGGAGGGAGGGAGGGAGGGAGGGAGAGAGAGAGAGAAAAAGAGAGAGAGAGAGAGAGAGAACGTGAAAGAGAAAAATCACATGTGCACATGTGCCCTGACAGAAGATCAAACATGCAATCTGGGTATGTGCCCTGATTGAAAATTGAACCTGTAACCTTTTGGTGTATAGGATGATGCTCCAACCAACTGAGCCACTCATCCAGGGATATGCTATACTTTTATATGACTATCAGTGCAGTAGGTTTGTTTATACCAGCATCTCTGTAAGCATGCGAGTAATGTGTTGGGCTCCAGTGTCACTAGGCAATAGGAATTTTTTTTTAGCACTATTATAATCTTATAAGACCACATAGTATATGTGGTAAACCACTGACCAAAATGTTGTTATGCAATGCATGACTGTAGTTATGATGTGCACATGGTATGCTGGGTTAAAGCCAAATGTTTTAACCAAATGTACATCATGTGACTTTTATAGAGCCTTGCACTCCAGTGTCACAGAATTGATACTGATATCCATTGACTAGCAAGAGTGTTTATAGATAAGTAGTGGTATCATCATCTTTAGGTAGGGTCTAGATTATTGCACTCTTAATTTTTCTCATTTTAATTTTTCCAAGTATATTGAATTTTCAATATTCTAGACAAAGTATTTTGGATACCAACAAGGTCACTGGTTTGAATAACAAGGTCACAGTGAGTTTTAGCTAAGGCATGATCTTATCACTGCAAAAAAGAAAGAAATCTTAAAAACTGAGAGCTGTGCTTTTGGAATTAGTTTTATATAAATATGGAATCTTGTATATCCCCAACACTGAAACAATTTAATCAAAATACGAGGCTAATATATTTTTTCTCTTCTAATGATTATTCATATAACTAAGGTTAACTGGACTGTTGCAATTAATACTATTTCTTGTCTACCTCCCACTCATGTCCCAATATACATATCATGAAAATGCAAAGCCCCTATCATTCCTGTGTAAGTTAGAATATATTTTAAATGGTCAGAATGGCTCTCTCTTTGGGATTTCAGAAATTCAAGACTCCATGGAGGAAATTTTTTACATCTATGCCAGTCTATGCAATAATTGTCGCAAATTTCTGTCGAAGCTGGACTTTCTATTTATTGCTTATTAGTCAGCCAGCATATTTTGAGGAAGTCTTTGGATTTGAAATCAGCAAGGTATGTAAAAATTATCTCTTTGTAACTAGTGCATAATTTTTGTATTTATGTGAATATTAAGTTTCTTTACCAAGATTTTATCTTCTAAATTTCATGAGTTATTTATATATTCAGTTAATAAGTAACTTCTGGGGAACAAAGACTAAGCAAGATGTTTATCTACTGCCTTCAAATATCTGCTAGAATCTGCTCTTTTTTGCAGGGAACACAGACAAAAGGGACCTACTCTCTGCCCACTTGGAGCTTACATCTCAGTTGGGGTGGGCAGCAGTGTTGCCTTCTCTCTGCAATTAAACATAACTTCTTCTTTTTAATTCTCACCAGAGGACATGCTTAGAGAGAGGCATGGAGGGAGGGAAGGGGAAGAGAGAGAGAGAGAGAGAGAGAGAGAGAGAGAGAGAGAGAGAGATGAGAACCAAACATCCATCTATTGATCTATTGCCTCCTGCACAGACCCCAGGGTGGGAGGGTTGGGGGGAGTTGAGCCTGAAACCCAGGCATGTGCCCTGACTGGGAATCAAACCACAACCTTAAGTGCACAGGATGACTCCCAACCAACTGGGCCACACTGGCCAGCCAGGGCAAACATAACTTATTTTAAATATCATATCAGAGACTATGTAACAGTGAATGAAAAAGTACTTCATTAAGGTGGAATTGCTATTACCAATCTAACTCTTCTTCAATGCTCTCAGAAATTTGTCTGGTTAAAATTTTTGAGGATAACAAAAAAAATCTGAAAACATGCTTATATGATGTTTCTCCAATTTATTCATTTGACAAGCATTTGTTGAACATGATATGGGAAATTTTGTGTTAGATTCAGAAATAATATGTTTTCTGTCCTCAAGAATTCATAGCTTAGTGGTATAGACCAAAAAAAAAAAAAAGAGGAAGTTACCAATTACAGCACAGTATGCTAAATGCTATTGTATTCAGGCATATATTCATAGCTATGATAATAATTTTGAGGCTTTCTATAAGGATAAAATGAACATAATACTATTACATTATCTCATATAATAAAAGGCTAATATGCAAATTGCCCCCCCCCCCCACCACGAGTTCAAACTGGAATTCAACCAGGAGTTCAATCAGGGGGTGGGGTCAGTCCACCAACTGCCCGCAACCCCTCCCCTGGCCTGCCCCATCCCCGATGCCCCCCGCTACCCCGATTGGGGGTGGGGCCAGCTGGCCAACTGCCCATGGCCCCTCCCCCCATCTGGCCCAGCCTGATCAGTCGCAATCAGGGTGGGCTGGCCGGATGCCACCTGTGCACGAATTCGTGCACTGGGCCTCTAGTATTTATATAAGGGTTTGAAATTTCCAAGGTCCTTTCATATTCATGAGCAACCTTGTGTGATTAAATAGGGTGTAACTATCACCATTTCTCTTGAACTGATGTAGAACCAGAAGCTAGGGATGATATTTAAATTGCCTGAAGCCAAGCTGGTAATAAATGACAGAATCAACTTTAAGTCCAGATCCTTTGACTGTTTCAATTCCCTCTACTGTGCCATTCAAATTCAGGTAAACCACATATTAACTTAAGCATTTAGCAAGTATTTGTTGAATGCCATCTCTGTGCCAAGCCCTTTGCTGAGCCCTGAATACACTTGTCTGTGCTGGCAATGGACTTGCCATTTCTCTTCATGTCATTACATAAGTCCAGCTGGGCTCACTATTCATATTATGCCTCTACTTGAAAGATTATCTGAGGCCTGGAACTGAAGGAAACCTGAGTTAGGAGTAGCTATTATAAGAGCCCTTTTGTAATCCCTGTTTCTAAGGAAACTGTTTCCTCCATTATTGAGAAGAATAATGCTGCTTTAGACAAGGCCCTTCTCCCTGTAGCTGATCAAACGCTGCAGAGTAGCCTTTGGGAGCTCTGAGAGGTGTTATACTTCTCAACAAAGGCTGCTGGAGGTGTGAGTCCATTTTCATAATCTAGGCCAACTGTGACACTGAGAGGCTATTAATAAAGTCAGGTTTCCTGGGGGAGAGTGAAGGAACCAGCTGATGTTAATGAAACTGCATGGTCATTCTGGCCCTGGAGCTCCAATTAATTGAAAATGCGTGAGTGAAAACAATGGTATTTTACAACAACTAAATATAATAACCAGATGGGTTGATTTGATTCACTTATTATATTTTAAAATTATGGATAAATTCTACACACACAGATTGGCTTGATGATTTTGATTATACTGGTAACAAAAACAAAACAAAAAAGACTCTTGACTTCCCTGAAAAACATGTAAAGCAGGTGATGGAGGAAATAGATCATGGGCTTTGGATCTAGGCTGACATGATTCAGGAACTAAACTCTACATTGAACTATAATAATGATAATATAAAACATTTCTATCCAAAGTGAAAGAGAGATTAAATAGCTTGGACATTTAACCTATTTTAGAGTCATTCACCATCTTAATTAATCATCCTAACAACCCAAGTCTTTGGTCATGGCGCCACATTATACACCTTGGAAAATAAAACACAATCTTTGTCTCAAACCTTCAGTAGTCTAATTTGAAAGACATAGTTACATCAAATAATAAACTTATCCAGCATTTGTCAGGAATTGTGCTTCAAAGTATACATAGTAAAAAACCTCCTTATATGTTTATATTTAAAATGTATTAAGTCCACATGTGGTAATACATAATTAAAATGCATTTTATTTATACTTCCTGCTTTCATAATTTCTAGAGAATAGTGCCTTACACATAATGTGAATCACTCTGTGATAACATTCAAGGTAGCTTATTCATAAACTCAAAATTTACTGACTCATAGCACAGAAGAAAAGTATTCTCCTCCGGAACACAAAAAGGGATCCAAATAAAATTACTTAGCTTTTCCCATTTATTCTCAAGTTATTACTTATTCTAGGAATGAGTAAGTGGTCATTTGGAGACAGAATTCTTCCTGCCTTTGCCCATGAAGAGTTTTATGATGAGGTTCAAGAAAATCAAGACCATTAAATTGCCCACATTACTTATGATCATGTATATTTCTCCCCTCTTGTCACCAGGTTGGCATGCTGTCTGCTGTGCCACACTTAGTAATGACAATTATTGTGCCTATTGGAGGGCAGATTGCAGACTTTCTAAGAAGCAGGCAAATTCTTTCAACTACTACAGTAAGAAAGATCATGAATTGCGGTGGTAAGCACCTATGTGATGTTTAAAACATATTCTTAGTTCATGAAGTTCTAATCTGCCTAAGTAACTTTTTCTAATCATATCAAATATGCCGTTACATTTGTGTCTTCATTGTTCATTTATAAATATTTTCTTATCTTAACTTTAGATTTTCGTAACTCCTACTTTTAAACAACTGTATAACTAACTTGACCCTTGCCACCATTGAAACTTAAGGTTGCTTTTGATGTTTTTATTCAGCACAAGGAAGGTTTCAGGAGTCTTTGTGTATAAATTATTAGTGTTATTATTATTTTTAAACTAGACTGCCAGAAGTGGTTTGCAGGGGCATTTTTAGCTCATTGGAAAAAATGTACACAAATTTCTGAAGTGTTTTCATGTGTTTGTTTCTGAAGGTTTTGGCATGGAAGCAACCCTGCTCCTGGTCGTTGGCTATTCTCACACTAGAGGGGTAGCTATCTCATTCCTGGTACTTGCAGTGGGATTCAGTGGATTTGCTATATCTGGTAACATACATTTTTAAAATTTGTACTTGTGACATCTCATTTAGGCTGGTGATAATAAGATGATCTATCCATCTATCTCCATATATTCTACTTTCCTATTTAAATATTTTGACTTGAGAATGTTTACTCAACATATTTTCACTAAAAATTAAATTAGAAATAAAACATTTAGAAATCATTACTTAAACTTGTTACTACTCACTTTCCCCCTTCTTACTCTTTTTATTTAATTCATTTATGTTTTGGTTATAAGAATATATCTCCTTCTGTGGAGTAAGCATCACATATTAAGCATAATATAAGAAAGCATACCTCGTTTTATTCTCATTATATCCCTGAGCTAGATTAGCAAAAAGTAGTTATTAAGCACTTGCTGTGTACCTCGTATCTTTTAAGGAGGGTGGTGAATATGGTAGAGAATATTTTATAGGCACTTCTAAGAGGCTTGGAATTCTCTGAGTTAAAGATTCTACATGTATTTCAGGTTTCAATGTTAACCACCTGGATATTGCTCCAAGATATGCCAGCATCTTAATGGGCATTTCGAATGGTGTTGGCACATTGTCAGGAATGGTTTGCCCTATCATTGTGGGTGCAATGACAAAGAATAAGGTAAGATGGAACAAAAGAGATGATTAGTTGTAGAATATTCTCTCTCATGGTTGGGGAAAGGGTTAATATATTCTCTTTGGCATTTCTTTTCTGGTCCACTCCCCACACTTCTGAGTAGGGGAGATGATTGAGGCTCAGAAGAAAATATCTAAGAACTCTGAGCGAGCCCTCTTTCCCAACCAATAAGCAACATGCATCTCAACACCTTGTAATATTTCTGAGGCCTCTGATGTAGTTAACAAATAAAACCTTCTGCTCCCAGCTTATTAAAATAGGCAAGCAGAAATCTTCTGAGCTTTATTTACAAACTTCAATTCAGACCCCTCTGCAGTTATCAGTGGAAGAATATAATTATCAGCTACTTGTCCTTATGTGTAGAGCTTCAAAATTAGGGTTTACTAGAGGAAAATAAATAAAAGGAGTGAGAAAAGGATATTAAGCAAATCAATGATAAATATTGTTAAAATTAGCTGACCACAGATATATTTGAAATTATTTTATAACATTAGATTTAAATTATTTTTAAAGTACTGAAAGTTACAGTGTTATAGAAAGTTTCTGTCACAGGATTTGCTTCATATAATCAAGAAGAGGGATTTCCCCTACAGTTAGCATTTTATGGAAAGTGCGATAGTGGAACATTTAGAGAAGATGTCTCACACATGGGGAGTTTGTTCTCACACGGTCACTTTTGTCCCTGCAGTCACGTGAGGAGTGGCAATATGTCTTCCTGATTGCTGCCCTCGTCCACTATGGTGGAGTTATATTTTATGGAATATTTGCCTCAGGAGAGAAGCAGCCCTGGGCAGACCCTGAGGAAACCAGTGAAGAAAAATGTGGGTTTATCCATGAAGATGAACTCGATGAAGAAACAGGGGACATTACTCAAAATTATATCAATTATGGTACCACCAAGTCTTATGGTGCCACAACACAGGCCAATGGAGGTTGGCCCAATGGCTGGGAAAAGAAAGAGGAATTTGTACAAGAAGAAGGACAAGACACATACACCTATAAGGACCGAGATGAGTATTCATAACAAAACTAATTGCTGGATTTATTTTTAGTGTCTGTGATTAACTTAATTGTGATTGCACAAACATTTTTAAAATATGTGGTGTGAACATGTAAACATATCAACCAGGCAAGTCTTGCTGTAAAAATGAAATGAAAACAAACTCATGAAGTTACCATCAAGTGCAATCTGTAGAAGTTGTGAAATTCCATCTTTTCCATTCAGGTCATCTATTCTTGCATTTGTGCTTTCAAGGTTGACTGATCAAAAACTATAGAAACAAGTAGTTACTCATTGGATTTATATGAGCTAAAACTCATCACCATTTAATAAAGCACAGCTAAAACAGTTGGCACATTTCATCCTACAAAAGTTAGGAAGCCAAAGCTACTTGATCATGTCAAATGCTCTTATATATTTGTTACACTGTATTGCAAGATCTCACGCAGAAGTCGTGTTAAAAAAACCACAAAAAACACCAAAAGTGTAATGCTGTCATGTTGGCTGCAGCAGATGTTGACAACGTTTATTGGGTGTAAATCATGAAGTTTGAATATCTCTCAATTAGAGAAGAACATTGTGGGCTAGCAACTAGCAAGGCATACTAAATAATTATTGTTATTACATAATGTGGGCTATTTTGTTGGTTATCAAAAGGAATGTCTTGCAGTGGTTTATATGAAATGCTGGGCACAAACACATACCTGTGAAAGAGAACTTGTAAAGTGTGGGGTATGCTTCATGTTCTTCCATTCATTTACCTGACAGTATAAAACACTTCACATTTTAATAAATCAGACTTTTCATGTAGCATATCACATAACTTTTTTGCAAAAAAAAATAGAAAAAGACTTCAATGTATTTTTATTACAACTTTGTACAGGTTGTAACTTGAATTAGGAAAAAAAAAAGATACACACACGATAAAGAATCTAATGATAAATTTATTATGGAAATAGAGCCCTGAAAAATGCAATATTAACAACAAAAGAAATAGAAAATGGTTAAGATATTCTTCTTCCTTAATAATTAAATGCTATATAAAACTTGTGCCACAGAGCTATATATAAAAAGATAAATTTAATAGAGAGATTGTAAGTAGATAATTTTATTATTTAAAGTCCCATTTAAAATATATTTGTCTTATATAGGACCACAAATTATATTAAAATTATATCTATATATATCTGTATATCTTATGCATATCCATACACAGAAACATAATAAACAATCTTCACACACAAAAATAGCATACACCTAATGTTGGGTTAGGGGATAGCAATTTCTACTTTCATAGAGTCATAGAATTTTAGATGGGGGCAGAGGCATTTTGCTTGTCACTTCTTAATATAACTCAACAGTAATTGCAACATTTGTGTACCAAGCAATAAGTGCAATGCATAAAATGTCCTGTCTGTATATTACCTTTATTTTGCTTGTGGTAGCTTTTTGGGTGGTTGGAATGACTTTTTTTTCTTTTTTTAAAAATAACATCAGACCTCATTTTCATGTTCTAAAATGATAATAATGCATTTCCCAATTCAACTCAAAATATTACTGGTGTATTTAACTGTCTATTCTGGATATTTGATCTGTTCGTTGCATTGTGCTAGTGACTGGAGGCTCTGCTACTGCAAACATAAAACATAAAGTCGGTTTTAAAAATGCAAACCATATCTTTTGCTTTGTGTCTCAAAGTGGTGTAATGTGATCACAGCTTTTGTTGTATTGAATGAAAAGATGTGGGCTGTCATTTTGTTGCTGCAAAAAAAAAGTGTTAATAAAATGCTCTATTTATCCTTTTGTAAAAAAGCAATACTTTAATTGGGGTTGATTTTATTTAGATTGTAGCTTTAATGTGAATTTAGCTTGTGTATGATCCAATGAAGCCAAATCTAGGCTCAAGTAGAACATTATTTTAGTCACTTGAGATTTAATGTAGAAACATGGCATTCTTTAAATTGTGTGAGATATGGTTCTGTAGAGAGATTGTTGTTGTTGTTGTTGTTGTTTTGTTGTTATTAATTCTTGCCCAAGGATATTTTTCCATTGATTTTTAAGGAGAGTTGAAAAGAGAGGGAAAGACAGAGAGAAACATCAATTTGAGAGAAATATATCAACTGGTTGCTTCCTGCACATGCCAGGGAGGAGCCTGCAACTGAGGTATGTGCCCTTGACCAGAATTGAACCCAGGACCCTTCGGTCCACAGGCCAGTGCTCTATCCACTGAGCCAAACCGGCTAGGGCTCACTTTTCCCCCTCTGTGCTATTGAGTGACAGCTGCCACTTGCACAATCCCAGGGCAAGGATGCAATAAAGGGTTTTCTTTCAGCGCCAGTATTTTCACTTTTAAATCATTTTATTAATCCCCTGATTAGAAATGTAGTATGGGGTAAGAGGGGACCTTTGTTAGGTAAAGAAGAGTATTAAAAATTAAAAAAAAAATTAAGTTCATCAATAATCTTGCTATCCAGACATAATCAGTATTAAAACCATATATACAGAATCCTATATAATAAAAGGGTAATATGCAAATAGACTGAAAGGCAGAACAACCAAACAACCAATCAAAGTATAATATGCTAATGATATGCTAAGGCTGTTCAACTGCTCGCTATGACATGCAGTGACCACCAGGGGGCAGATGCTCCAACCAGTAGATTAGCTTGCTGCTGGGGTCCAGCTGATCAGGACTGAGCGAGATGAACCAGACATGCCCTGGAGCCCTCCCGCAGTTTCTCCCAGGCCTGATTGTGCACCAGTGGGGTCCCTCAGCCTGGTCTGTGCCCTCTCGCAATCTGGGACCCCTCAGGGAATGGCGGAGAGACGGTTTCAGCTCAATCCCGCAGGCCACTCCCCTTGAGAGGGCACCAGACGCAGGGCTCATGGCTGGCGAGTGCTGCTGCAGCAGCGCGAGCCTCTCCCAATTGGGACTGATTGGGCTCAAGTCCGCAGCAGGCACAGTGGGGCTGGGATAAGCAGGAGCAGCAGGTAGGAGCTGCAGGTGACGTTGGGCTGTGCGTTTTGGCCTGATCCCTGCAGGCCACCCAGAGGGACCCCACCTGTGCACGAATTCGTGCACTAGTGTTTTCTATAAAAACCACATATATAGAAAACTCACATATATTTTGTAATTTGCAAATTTGAACTCACACTTGCTCTGTAATTGCAACCTACTTTTTCCATTTGACATCTCAGCATGTGAATATTTCTATTTGAGTAATAGAGTTATGTAGTCTAATATTACATACCATGAGCAATATTAAAGGTATTTGTTTATCCAATACCTTACTTATGAATATTTCTTCTTTGCACCCTTTTCTCTTTTTCTTTCTGAATCGGGGAATGCAATATCGCATATATATACATTTAACATTTATAACCATGATGGATATTTAAGTTACTATCTATAGTTTACTATTCCTGTGTTTGTCTGTAGAGGATACTACTGGTTATTGGCTTTTCTGGGATTTACTCATTCATTTCTTCACTCAATAGTACAGGTGTTTATTAAGCACTGATACCATGGGAGAAGTCCCTGGGCATATAGTGGTGAGAAAACAGATCCCGTCTCTACCATCATGGACCTTAAAGCCCAGTCTCCTCCCTGAGGTGTTTGCAGCATGTCCAGCTGCCCAGTCAGGCCACACAGATGTGACCAAGAGACTCTTCTTGGACATGCGGCCCTTGCAATCCCCGGAGGAAGGATTTTTCTTAAACCCCTAAACTCCCAAAGCTGGGCTGCTATCGAGGTGCTCCCTTGTCATTTAAAAAAAATAGTTTCAGGTGACAATGCGTTTCTCAGCCTCAGACATCTCCATGCTGCAGGGAGGCTAGGCCTTGAGGGGAGATCAGCATCAGCTTTCTCCAGTGCCTGAAGCTGCAGGAGCGGAGATGGATGGGCTGAACTGATTAAGCACATTTTCCATCCAGTTCTTCAAATTGCTTTTGTTTCTGTTTCTCCCCTGGATTTTAATAATCTATCCATTTTCTCTCCTCCCCCTACCTCCTTTATATACATGCTGCCTCCTTCAGCTTTCACAATAGTGGCTCTTGATATTTCATTCTTACTATACTGATATAATGATCAAGGTGAGGGTTTTTTTTATTATTTTTCTCTCTATTCTCATGCAAGACCTTAAAATTGAATTGTCATTCAGCTGCTATCAAAAATACTTTATTGATGTGGGTTGACCTATACTACTCAGTTCCTTAAAATGCTCAAGCTTCTCTATGCTCGCCCCTCTTCATACACCCTCATTACAGCCAGGCACCTAAAAGCTGCATATTACCCTGATATATCACCCTGCCCCTTATCCAAATGCAGCAGCTCTTGTTGAATGAACACCTCCTTGGCTTTCACCAAGAACAGGCAAAATGAAGAGACCTCTCTACTTTCGTTAAATCACATTTGAGGACCTGTTTTATTGCTCTGCTCAATGTGCAGTAGATGAAGATCCTTGCAGTTCTAGGAGCTGGAAGAATGCTGTCCTGATGCATTACAGCACTGTCAGTCATTAGGCATGAAAGGGCACGGGGCCACCACGTCTCCTTTGTCTCCACAAGAAGCTTTAGAGACACACTTTTTGGCTCAATTGCTGTTTTTCTCTCCCTTCCTCAGTTTTGTTTGGTTTCTGTTTTTTCATACTTTATTTGTTTAGTTGCTATTTACCTTTGACTTTATTTTAAAAGAGGCAGTGAATGAGGGATCCAATAATAATAATGACAGGAATTATTCATATGTGGTATATGAAACACCAGAAACTGTTCTCTGGGTTATTTTTTTTTAAATATATTTTTATTGATTTCAGAGAGAAAGGGAGAGGGAAAGAGAGACAGAAACATCAGCGATGAGGGAGAATAATTGATTGGCTGCCTCCTGCAGGCCCCCTACTGGGGGCTGAACTGCAACCCCAGCATGTGCCCTTGACTGGGATCGAACTTGGCACCCTTCAGTCCCCAAGCTGACGTTCTCTCCACTGAGCCAGGCCATCTAGGGGCTGATCTCAGGATTATTTATATTTATATTTATATTTAATCATTTAATCTTAAAAATATTTAAAAACAAATCTTTGTGTTAGGTACTATTATTAACTTCATTGTATAAATGAGGGCACTGAAGCACTGGGAAGTTAAGTACGTACCTTATCCAACGTAAATGGAGTAAATTTAGAATGTGAAAACAAGCCCTCTGTCTCCAGACCTTGTGCTTTTCATCACTGTTGCTAAGTAGCTGTGTGACTTTGGTAAATTAATTTCTCTGAGGCTCAGTTTTTTCATCTATAATATGGCACTCTAATATCAGATTGATAGCTGTTTTTGCAATGAAATAAAATAACATATCAAGTAGTTAGCTCAGCACCCTGCACATTAGTAAGAGTTTAACAAATGTGACTTCCCCTCCCCCTTTCCCATAATGCTAAGTAAATATAAGGTATTAACTCAATTATAATTTCAATGTCAGATTCATCACAATGGGCCATTTTGGAAACTATCTTGAGATATTTATATTCTTATAAAAAATTACTCAGGTTGGTTACCTAACTTATTTTTCCAATTGTATTTTATAAATTTTATGTGGCACAGAATAATAGGTACTATAGGGTGCTATATGTACAATATAATATATAATTCTGAAAATGTGAGGATAAAGATATGAATTGGAAGGATAGACATAAAAATATTCTTAGTGGTTGCATCTGGAGAGGAAGAAAAAATGAACTTGGGAAAAGCATTAAAGAAGCTTCAAAATTATTATTTTTTAATTTTGAATATAAAGCAAATATGAGAAAATAATATTGGCTTATTCTTAGAATTCATATATGAGTTTGTTATATTTTTATGGTACTTTTCTCTATTGTAAAATGGAAAAGCAAGCAAAAATCAGAGAAAATATTTTCCCCAGTGAACACAAGTCTTATTTCTCTCCAGTATTTTTTTTTTTAAATATTTGGGCTGCCATTGAAGATAATATCATGATCTTCAAGTGTATTTGACAGTTTTCAGAAGCTATATAATTTAATGCAACCACTTTGGGAGAATGTTTTTATTTTACAAAGTCAAGGTAAAGGTAGACTTTTTCACTTTATGAGCAGGGTTATGAATCCAAATGAAGTTCTTCTGCACAGAGCCAACAAAAGTCTGCCTGAGAATAAATGTCACCGATGAAAGCCATCTTTCTGACAGATCTTGTCAGAGTCTGCTGGATTATTTCTCAAAGATTTTAAAAAGGGGGTGTTAGGGACATGTCTCTGCCCACGAATGTAGTGTGGGAATTAGTATGTCATCATTAGTCTAAAGGAATATTAACTCTTTCAATTCCAGTTGCAGTGGGATAGCAGAAAAAGTATAATTGTTTGGGTTCAAGCCCTAGATCTGCCACTGCCCTTTGTATAATCTAAGGTGAGTCACGTTAGCTCTCTGGGCTTCAGCTTTCCCACCTGGAAAATAAGGAAGTTGGTTAACTTTGATCATTTCTAAAGATCCTCCCAGCTCTGAAGCTCTGAAATTTTCTGACTTTGTTCTTGCTGACAAATAGCTGAGTTCCTCGAGTCAACTTGAGAAAGTATTATAGTGGTTCTCAGAGTTCCACTAGATATAAGACTAAATGCTGACTTTCTGCCTACTTTCCTATTGATTTTATTTTTTTAATATTTTTTTATTGATTTTTACAGGGAGGCAGGGAGAGGGATAGAGAGCTAGAAACGTCGATGAGAGAGAAACATCGACCAGCTGCCTCCTGCACAGCCCCCACTGGGGATGTGCCCGCAACCAAGGTACATGCCCTCGACCGGAATCGAACCTGGGACATTCCAGTCCGCAGGCCGACGCTCTATCCACTGAGCCAAACCGGCCTCGGCTTTCCTATTGATTTTAATTAGGAATGGAGCTAACAGTACTGCCAAAATGGGAGGCTCCTCTCATCCTGTGATGCTCCTTTCTTCCTGGCTCATAGGGAACACCTTGCACATTCTTAGAGAATTTGGGATTTGAGAATATCATGGGATCATTCATTAACCAAACACCCTGCAATGAGTTGAAATCCTTATGTGAAAGCATGAATGTAAGTTTTAATAACAGGTCACACTCAACTTTTACAATTTTAGTGGGATATCTTATAAAGTCCTGGCATTGAAAATGATGGAAATGCTTGCTTAAACCCACTCAATGTAGACGAGGAAACTGCAGCTAGAAAAGTGAAGTGACTGGTTAAAGTTTACCCAACTAGTTAGTAATGGAGGGGTAGCGTGAAATTACTTCTAGAGATTCACAACAGTGCTTTTGCGATAATTGAGAACCACTCTCATTAAGTTAGAGAGTTTCTCAAGCAATAAGTATTTATAGAGAATGTTTTATGTGGCAAGTACTAGGAATACAATGGGGAAAAATACTAAATTCTATGCTTTCATAGAACTCTAAATACAGTGGGAGTGTCAGTGAAGAAATGAACAGAAAAATCAATTACAGTTGTGATAGATGCTTTGAAAGAGAAGTATAGGTGCTTTGATAATTTCAAATGGGGAACTTGACCTAGTCTATGGATTGAGGAAAATTTCCTCTGGGATGTGACATATACTAGTAATGTGAGACCTCAAAGGTGAGTGTGAGTTCGCCTGGCAGAGCATGACAGGAAGAAAGTTTCAGAAAGAGAAAATGGTATTTGCCAAGACCCCACGCTAGAAAGAACTTGGTAAGTACTTTAATGCTACTCAAACGTTAGTGGGTGTACATATAGAAAAAGTGGGATTTATTTATTATGTGGAAGTGCTAATCAGCTAAGCTTAAATCTAGCATACTAAGACATATTTCCAAGAGCTATAATATTTGCCCATCATTACTACATTCAACATCTATTAAACTGTGTGCAGGCCTATTAACTGTACTGTGTAAATACAAAAATAAATTAGGCATGGTCTCTGCTCTTGAGAAACTTGTAGTTTCAAATAAATATGGATATAAATAAAAATAAGTATAGAATGTCATACAAGCAAAAGAAAGAGAGAGAGAAATTCTCTCATTCAGGCAGCAAATTCTGCATATCAATATGTATTCATACTCATTCCTTTTGTAAGTACACCATTTTATAGTTTTCAGAACACTTTTGCATGTCATTTACCACAATTTGCAATTAGGCATTTATTTGTTTGCTTGTGACTTTAACCTTAAAATACTTTTTCTTCAATTAATGCATAAATGCCATGGCCATATCTTTTGCTTTTCGTAGTGCATCCACAACTAAACATATATTAGAAACTCAATAAATAATGAATGGAAGAATGCATGGCATATTTGGTATGCAAGCAAAATGATATTACCATCCATATTAAATTAATTCTTCTTTTCAGAAGAGAAGTCAGAGAAAGACAGAGAGAAAACATTGAACTAGACTTTGAAAGTGAAATAGATGTTTGCCCACCTTGTAAGTAGAGGAAAGACGGAGGCAGAGGCTACATCATTAGCAGATCATGAAGGTGTAGCTCTCATGGTATGTTTGGAGGTGTGAACAGGTGGTGTGGTGAACTATCAAGTGTACTTAGGAGCATATATGAGCCTACATGGGATAATTAAGCTGACTGTGCAGTGCATTAAATGCCAGACTAAAGTGTTCAGATGCTATTGTATAATTAAAGGCATTTTAGTGGGGCCTGAGATTATCAGATCTGTCTTGCAAAATGTTGTAAGGAGTGGGGAGAGACTAGGAGCAGATTCTATACAAGTGTCATGGAAGACTTGGGTGGGAGAGGGATGGTTGCCCTGGGGACAATGATGCTTTCCAGATGTCAAGACAAGGGCTTGACATATTCTTTCCTTCCATATCTACCTATTTCCAACTCAAACCCAAGAGCAGATGTGGATAATCAAAATATATTCACAAGTACATGATTCACGCTTTCTGCCCCTTGCATAATCATTCCAAGGTAGAGTGATCTATTTGTCTCTGGCTTCCAAAACTACTCAGAAAGAACTACAGGCAATATTTATGAGATAACATTTTTGTTCTCTTCTTTTTCAAAATACTGTCTGAAATTCAAGGTTATACACAAGGAGAAGACAAAGTGTCTCAATCTTTTACTTTATTTTCTTTCTCATATCTAGGGACAGATTTATTCCAGAGGTATACCCAACCAAGTTAGTCTCTTTTCTCAAGGAAATCAATGCACTCAACCCAGGGAACAATAGACTCTTAATGGTGGATTCAACTTAAGCTCTGACCATATCCCCATCATTTTTTGTGCGTTTTTTCATTGTATTTCTTTCTCCTTTCTGGACAGGCATGATTCTTTATGATGTGCCTGGAAACATAAATAAAACCTTGATGTATCACTAGAGGGTTGTCACTATCAAAATTGTGCTTCATCAGTAATGGTGGACATTATAGTTGCCTGTATTAAGGGTTTATTTTTAAAAACATAGAAAGGGCTGGGTAATCAAAAACACCCCCCTCACTAGGGGTTTCCAAGTACTGTGAGATGAGCATTGGATTTGGCTTTACTTCACACTTCTAACCACTTATAAGCAAACCATTTCATTTCTGGAGCTCAGTATCCTCATCTGCAAAACAGGCATAACAATGCATAGCTCTGTGAATTTTGGTAAACATCAAGGAAGATAACTTGATTTGCAAGCTTTGTAGATCTTTAAAAGGTGACAAACAAATGCAGAGATTTTCAGTTTGTCCATTTGGGTGAAAGTAGCAGCTCTTTGCAAGAGGCTCCCAGTAAAAGGAAAGTATTTAACTGGATGTAAACATACTAGACCATTAGTAACTATGATAAATTACAGGTTTGCTAAATGCCTCCAGACTTCCTCCCTTATTTGATCCTCACTCTAGTGCTGTGACATAGAATGGAGAAAGGTCTTTATTCCCATTTTTTTCAAATAAAACAAAATAGAAAATTGAGACTTAGTGATAGTCTTTGATCTGTCCAATTTGGGGCTAGAATTGTGGCATATAATTTAGATATACCACAGTAATCATTTGTGGTATATAATTTAGATATACCACAGTACTCATTCTTGGATAGGATAAACCCAATGGAAATAAGTCCTAAGATGGGTGGTCATTGGACAGAGCTGCTCTTCAGGAATGGTGGGTTTCATAGGGGCATCCCTGGGTGGATGTGTGCAGGAGCAGCCACATGACTGAACCCCTCTAAGTCATTCTGCTTCTGAGTTCTAATGTGGTCACACAGCAGTTAAACCTAAAGTCTACTCCTGACTCGATGCTGAACTTTCTTTTTTTTTGGGGAGGGGGGGGCCTTCCCTTGAGCTGTAATATCCATCTGAGTCACTGACTGGGCTTCTGTTGCATTTGGTGAGAAAGAACTGATCTACCCAATGTTACTAAAAGTTTCAGCTCAAACTCTTCCTGCTCTCACCATGCTGGCCTGACTGGGCATTGCTTACCCATTGCTCACCCTCTACCTATGGGCTGCTCTTGGCCAATGAATTATTATGAGGCCAATGACATTTGAAAGGGACACCTTTTGCTTTGGTTGCCTGGTGTCAGAGTACATTGTTTGGCATGCATTCTGGGCAACCCTAGTGGCCTGTTCCAGTTGCCACTCTAGTCTTTCCTTTACTTATAGCACAGCTCAAGGCAAACTGAAGAGTTTACAACAGTTCATCAGAGAAAGGACCCAGGATTATAGAAGAGTTTCATACAATTTTTCAACTGGAATTAGAAACTCAAAGGCTTATAAGGACCAAGCATATATGCAAATGAAGGAGGAAGGCTAGTGGGGATGTGCTGACAGGGAAAACCCACCACGACCAGCTGAAAAGGGGCAGCAGTTTCTCGGTTCCCGTTGGCTGTAGCCATGTGGAGATGTCTCTATGTTTCAAGAGAGGTTAAAAATCCAGGTACTTCTGTGACATCTCACAACTGTTCGTGTGTTGTTGTTTTTTGTCAGCAAATATAAAGGCAACTTAACAATGTGAGTTAAACAAAATATCTCCAGGCCATTTTGGCCCTCAGACTCACACTTGACAACCTCTGGGCTGGCAATTTTAGGGGCTATATGGCTTGGGAAATCCTTAGGCATCTCTTATAGGATGTCCCACATTCATTACAGGTCTGATTTCCTGGCAAGATCTAGGGATAACTTCCTGCCCTGCTCTTAGCCTTTTTTCCCATGGCAGAGGTCACCTTTCCCCCTTAACCTGCAGCTATGCTCAAAAACAGCTACCCACCTCAGACGCCAGACTTGAGAGATAGAAGTTCAGAGAGCGAAAGCATTTTCCTCCTCATCCAAGTGTAAAGTCTGCCTTCCATTCAGTCAACAAATATTGACTGTGACCACACATCGGCAGGTGCTTTTCCAAGTATGTGTATGTATGTCATGGAGTTTATTACATGTCCAGGAGACATATTTTTAAAAAAATAAATAAGTAAAAAAGATAAAACTGAAGCTCCTAGATGCAGACAACAGTATGGAGGTTACCAGAGAGAAGAGGGGTGGGGAGAGGTAGCAAAGGGTAACGGGGGCCAACTATATGGTGACAGAAGATTATTTGACTTTGGGTGGTGGGCACACAATGCAATATAGAGATCATATATCCTAGTAATGTTCACCTGAAACCTATATAATCTTATTAACCAATGTCACCCCTATAAATGTAATTAAAAGTCCATTTTAAAAAATTAAAAACACCTTATACTTTTCAATGAAAATTAATATAATGAAAAAAAGACAATTTCAGAATGGTATATGTTAGGGAAAAAATAAAAGAGGATAATGAGATAGAGAAGATTGAGGAGAGTGGGGGAGTTCTTCCTTAGATTGGGTTGTGAACAATGCCTCTCTGAGAAGGAATCTTAAGTAGGAGGTGGTATTTGATCTTGGCCGTGGAAGGATGAAACAGCTGTTCATGAAAGTATCTGGAAGAAGAGTACTTCAGGCAGAAGGGAGGGCAAGTGTCCATCTCCATCATGGAATGAGCTTAGCCAGTGCTTCTGGGGCTCAGTGGGAATGTGGAGCCTGGGATGAAACACAGCTGGAGAAGCAGATGGGAACCAGGACGTGTATGCATGTTAGGGTAAGTGCCAAGGGAAACTCATCATAAGGCTTTCAGTAGGAAGTGATATGATCCTGGCTTGAATTTCAGAATAAGATCTGAGGCTCTTATAAATTGTAGGGGAAGCATGAACAGAGGCAAGAGACCAGTTAGGTTACTGCAGTGTGCAGTTGACAGATAATGGGGCTTGGACTTGAAGACAATAGCCATAGTAAAGATGAGAAGCTGTTAGAGTTTCAGAATATTCTGAAGGAATTGCTAACAGATTTCTTGATGGATATTGGATGATGAGGTGAGGGAGAAAGAGGAATCTTGCTTAAACCTCTCATGATAATATTGGTGAAGAATTTTCCACTCTACACCTGAACCTGAAGAGAAATCTACCTAGCTCCAAAAGCTGATATGGCCCTAGCTGGTTTGGCTCAGTGGATAGAGCATCAGCCTGCAGACTGAAGGGTCCTGGGTTCGATTCTGGTCAAGGGCACATCCCTGGTTTGTGGGCTCAATCCCCAGTGGGGGGCATGCAGGAGGCAGCCAATCAATGATTCTCTCTCATCATTGATGTTTCTATCTCTCTCTACCTCTCTGAAATCAATCAATCAATATATATATATATATTTAAAATCTGATATGCATTTTGGAAGAATGGGGAGCAGAAGGGATATCAGGAAACTGCCAACCATTCAGGTTTTTATGTCTAGGAGATTCAGAGAAACAAACAGATAATATAAAAAGTAGCCAAGAAAGGCAAAACAATAAAAATATCCTGATGCTAAGACTGCTGCTTCCCGGGCTCTGTGGTCTTGATACCCTGGTAAGATGCGGACCCCGCAGGCAAGACTGCCCAATAAATGACAGATAGGGCTTAGGAGGAGGGCGCAGGTCCTTCTCAGGCAGGGTCTTTTCCTAGACAGTAAGACAGACAGCTTTGGAGGGACTGTGCTTTGGACCTGCCCTTTCCAGTCCTACAAATACGGTCATTTATAGAAATTAGATTGCTTTCCTCCTTATATTCATCAACCCTGACTATCCCCCACTGATCCAAATGTCTTCCCGCTGGGTCTGCTATTTCTCTCGGCTTCAAATCCCTCCTCCTTTCCCTTGCCATTTCTCCTCTGTTCCACTTACAATTTATCTTGGTCTGACCTTTTGATAAGCTTAAGAACCACAGCAATATGTGCTCTTTAAATACTAGAAAAGACTGTATATTTAAAGGAAAGGTTTGATGAAGACAGTTTAAAGTTCTGCCATTTTCCAAGCCCACTTGATGTGAATGGCATTGTGTATAAAATCATGATCAAGAGAACTTTCACAATTAGTCCTTTGGCCCACAAGGCACTTTTGCTTTTCTTTGCAAAAACAATTGAAATAAAGGAGAGAAATCCAGGTCTCACTGACACAGAAAATATTTTCTTGCTAACAATTTCCACAAATTTTTTTTAACAGGATGAACTGGTAATTGATATTAAAATCTATGTATTAAACATACATGTGCCAGTTATAAGGACCATGAGACAACCCAGAAGTGCACCATCTCACGTGTTAAGCAGATATACATATGCTCCTTTCACTAGCTCAGCCATTTAAAAGCTATAGAACTTGTGCAAAACACCTTTCTGGGGCCTCAAAAACTTCATCCATGAAGTAGGAGGATAGTGGTCCTAAAGATTAAATGTGAGAGACTGCATTAAGGATTTAGGGCAGAGACTGCTACATAGTTAAGTACTCAGTAAACAAAGGTTATCAGTAAAACAAACAAACAGTGCTATGACTTGGAAATTTAGTGATAAGTGACAAGATTCTTGGGGGTCTTTGATGGGCCCATATAAAGAAGATTAAAAAACATAATGGAGTGTAAAAATCCAGTTATTAAACTGTAACTTGGATAAAATTTTAGCCAAGTTCTTGGGCTGATTAAGGACGACTTATGTGACTTCAGAGAAATGGAAACATCTTTGCTGGAGTGTGAAGTTATTGAAGAATAAGTGTTTATCCGTGAGAAATTTTGATTGACATATTCAGTTCATTGTATTTTCCAAAAATTTAAAAAACACACAAAGAAAAAACATAGGGGAGAGTATTAGAATACATTACTTAAGATGGAATTTCAAGTTTTATCAATTAATAAAATCTGAATAAGAATAAGGTTTGAGAGTAAGTTTTGAGAAAGAAAAACAGGATGTTAGGCACACAATGAGAAGGTGGTGAAGTCTGAGCTCCCAAGACCTTGTCAAACTCACAATGTTCCTGAGGGCCGCACCTGAGCCTGGATATGACAACAGTTTTCTTTGATTTCTTGTCTTTGCCTTTCTGTAAGACTTTAGGTCACCTGACAGTGTCAGTGATAATAAAATTCAACAATATGCCTATTCTTTGGATTTAGGGGGAACATATTTAATAAATAACAGAAATTTTATAAGTCAGATATATTGCACACAGGGATATAGTGAGATAAAATAAATATTTAAGCACCTGAGCATTTTTTAACCCTTTGCATCCGCTTGCTTTTTTCTCGATTCCTTTATTCTAATGCTAACCGTGTCGAGTCACACTCGACATCCCAGTGCAAAAGGTTAATGGTGTTTCTGATTAACACAATGATGCCTACATGATATACTAGGGTTTAATCTCTTAAGAAGTCAGGGCTAACCATGGAGATGTTTACTATTTGGCTTTGTTATCAATGGACAGTATTTTCTGATCATCAAATAAGCAGTTTAAATTTTGAGCTTATGCCACATAATGTGGAAAAGCAAATTAACATTTGCTTTTATTTAAGCAATAATTTCCAGATGTTTCTATTCATCGCTTCAAGTATATGAGTATATTTAAAATGTATGTTTATGTGTGTATATACATAGCCAGGTTTGTGTCTGGAACCAGCACAAACAAAATAAATGAAAAGGGTTTATTACAGGGTTTATTTACAAAATATGGGCTTGGTTAAAGGAAACCACCAAGGTATTTTGAAGCACTCCTAAGTTAGCCTTATTTTAATTAAAATTCACCCTGACCTCAGGACCTTCAGAGAGAGGGCATTTGAGTGGCCATATTTGAACCACTTGACTACCTCATTGGACAGAATCTAATGGGCCAGAGTAGATACTCAGTTGGGGGGAAACCAAGCATAGGATTCAATCTCTCTCTTTGTCTTATTATTTCCCTGTCTCTTTTTGTTTCTCTCACGCCTGAATTTAATGCAGAGGTTTAGTCATTTATGTGGTGATAGACACTAATATTAAAAGGTCACTGAGAGTTATGGCTATAGTTTTTGCCATCCCTAACAGAGCCCTGAGAGACATACAGGAAATAAGAGACTTACAGAGGGAGCGGGTCCTCAAAAAAGATAAAAGAACAGATATCCAGAGAGAATCTGAAATCACAGAATATTTGGGCCCAGTGGGAGAGGGACAGTATAATAAAGAGTCTGAGCACATTTTTTATGTTGGACTACTGCCAACTTTCAAGCACCCCTCTCTTTTCTCTTCTGCCCCACATCTAGGAACACTGGTAAGGGAGCCCAGTGCTCCCTCCCTTCATACTAGTGGAAAGTCTCAACTATGCAAGACCTAATTTGAGACCCTTCATGAGATACCTCACTCTAGCTCCACCCCTTAACTGCTGTAAGCCTCAAAGCCACTTGACCATCCCTGCTCTCTCAAGCCATTTTTGGAACCGCTTGAGACCCTGCCCTACTCTCCCCAGGAAGCTTTATTATGTGAACAATAAATCTTTTTATAGTCTCTTACAGTGTGTGATATTATCACTTTCAACACCTGAACTAAATTTTAGACAGGGAATCTATTCTCTTTCTATCACACAACCACAAGAGAAATAGATAGCAGTTTCTGACATTTTAGTCAAGCTAGGACTTATTTTCTCCATTTCTTCTCCTTAGGTCAGTGGTCGGCAAACTCATTAGTTAACAGAGCCAAATATCAACAGTACAACGATTGAAATTTCTTTTGAGATCCAAATTTTTTAAACTTAAACTTCTTCTAATGCCACTTCTTCAAAATAGACTCATCCAGGCCGTGGTATTTTGTGGAAGAGCCACACTCAAGGGGCCAAAGAGCCACATGTGGCTCGTGAGCCACAGTTTGCTGACCACGGCCTTAGGTGGTTATGAGATTGCTTCCCTTTAACCTTATTCTAAACTGTACTTTATCTAGATTCGCTGTAATGGCTCTCTGTTCTTGGAAATCAAGTGATCTCTGCGTATGACCCCTGATGACCCCGCATTTACTGCAGTCCACAGACCTTGTGAAGCGTTGATGCCTCTTCCTACAGCTGATAAACGTTGTTGACCGATTTAATTAGATGGAGTTTGGGTTCTGCTGTGCCCACAAAATGGCTGTTCCTTGCAAACAGAAACATTATTTTGGCTACGTGAAAATAATAATTGCCCAGACTATAGATAAAGCTGTCCCAGGAAATAGCTGACTCGTAAGTACCCAGAGCAAAGGTGTGAAAGATGTAGAGACTATGTCCCCGGGACTGAAATGGTGTAGGCCTCCTGGGGAAACGTGGTGGAGTCATTCTTTTTGGCTGTCAGGGTTGTTGTTAATTTTGTCTGCAATTGCCAGCAAAGTGCAGGAAGATGTATGGGAATGAATTATTGATTTCCACTTGCATTCTGATTGGAGGTTTGCAGCTTATTTCCAAGTAACTCCTTTCATCTTCATGGCAATAAAGACAAACATCCATCTAATTTATCTCTGTGAGTTAGCACCTTTCATGATAAACTGTATTTGTGAAACAACTAATCTTTTCCTTGTTATAATCAGCAAACGAGCTACAGCTGAACGGATTCTTGCATCTCACCAAAATTTAGAAACAGCAACTTTCAGTAAAAAATAAAGATTCATGGAAGGGGAACACAGCTTGTGGAAGGTTTTAAATACAGTAAGTCTCCCAGGCTCGAGAACCATAAAGCTCCTGTTTAAAATAGTTTTGACAGTGATTGAGGAATATGTTCCTGCCCTCAAATTCTATTCCTTATGTTGTGAGAGCTTTGGTTTATGGATGTCAATCTCCGTGCTTCTGCGACTGCTCCCATTCTCCCATCCCCCAGCCCGCAGGAAGCAAGGCGGCGTCTCACGTGTTCCGAGCTAAGCTGCACTGTGCTGCAAACCTCACACTGCGTATCTTTTTGTTTGCTCCATCCTCTGTAGTGCTGAAGAACTCCCGTCCCCTTCCTTCCGTTTGCTCAGGAGACAATGCTTTCAAAGGACAACTTGGCTCGCTGTGGGCCACAGAGTAGCTGTTGGAACCCTTCTGGTCCCAACCTGCGTGAGGATTTGATCTTTCACTATTTTATTTAATGAGGATGGTGACAGACTCACAGCTTCAGCACAGTTCACCTGTACAAAATAGGCACACTTTACCAAAAGTCCTAATAATTCAAAAACATTCTGGTATGGTTTCCACAAAAAGACACACTGTCTTCTCCATCAAGCTGAGAAGTGAGGCTCACAAAGTCCAACACACACACACACACACACACACACACGTCTGATAGCTCATTTTAGCACCCATTCCAATGGCTCTTCCTATGCATGAGAACATCTCTGGGGAGAAAAGTTTAATTAGGTGCAGACTATGCTCAATAAAATTTTATCTTCTTAAAAATTATTCTTTCAACTTCATTATGATTGATTTAATTTTGATGAATCTTTCATAATATTGTAATTTTAGATTTTATTTTATTGGAAGTATACATTCTCTCACTGTGTGTGTACTATATTGATACATATATTTCCTTACATGTCAAGAAAAAATTTCTAAAAACCGGGTAATGTTTTATATTCTGGAGTAAAACTTAATGAAAAGCAATAGCTTTTATTCCTGGAGATTAAAGGACAGTATGACTGAATGTAAACCAGAAATCTTATAAACATTACTAGCCCAAGACATTTTTTCCAAGCTGTAGAACTGTCATGAGATGACGCAAGAGTGTTTAAATGGTCTTCATTTGTTATTTCACTCTCACCCTCTAATTAAAGCCGAGTGCAAAGCTGCAGGGGATTGGGGTGAGGGTTCAGGGGAGCAGAAGAGGAGACAGCTATGCCAAAGGAAGATTTATAGTATTATATAAGATAGGAGCATCAGGCCCAGGAAAAGATTGTCTGACGGATGAGCTGATCTGTGTAAGAAAGTTGGTGATACCTTCAGTGTGAATTTGGAGACACAGAAAACTTCCTCCTCGTTCTCCTCCAAATATTCATTCAATTCAAAATTAACATATAAAGGCCTTCTTTATGCCTGGGGCTGAGTCTGATATGAGGTACGAAGATGGAAAAAAGACCCCTATCTTTAGATGGTTTATAGTGTAGTGGAGTACACAGGAGAGAAGACATTCAGGGTACAAAGTGATATATGTTATAATAAGGGGAAGCCTAGAAGCTATGGAACATGGAATGGAAACCTTCACCCAGTCCATGGAGCCAAGGAAAGCTTCCTGAAGGAATGATAGGCTGGCACCTTGGGCCGAGCCCGCACGGCCATGGGTGAACCTGCAGTTCCCCAAACTCAGGCCCCTGTTCCCCATACTCAGCCCCACATTGGGCACCATATGTGCCGAGCCGGCACAGCCAGGTTCGGTGAGCCTGAGAGGGGGCGGTAAAGGATTAAGAAAAGACAGACAAGAGAATAAAGCTGGGCGATACATGGGACGCTGCCCTCTCTGATGGAGAGACAGTACCACGGCCTGTAACCCGAGTCTTTATTTTATAGTCAGATTCCACGAGGCAAAGTAAGGGTGTGGTCACAACGTTCTCGTGGGTTTCGAATCTATTCAATTACATGCACCTGATCAAGCTTTGTTTACTTGCTGCACCTCTCGCAGCCTGTATCACTCAGCCACGTGAGGCTACAGGTTCGGACCATAAGGTCAAGCTTACAAATATAGCCTCTGGCTATAATTGGGCTGGGACTTGCACGTGGTTTTGCCATGAGAGGATCGTGTCCTCTCATTAGTCCCAGGCTTGAACCTGTCCAAACGCTGTAGCCGCTCTCTACAGCACCTGAAAGACCAACATAAATTAGGTCAGGGGTCCTCAAACTTTTTAAACAGGGGGCCAGTTCACTGTCCCTCAAACCGTTGGAGGGCCGGACTATAGTTTAAAAAAAAACTATGAACAAATTCCTATGCACACTGCACATATCTTATTTTGAAGTAAAAAAACAAAACAGCAAAAACACCCGCTTGTGGCCCGCGGGCCGTAGTTTGAGGACGCCTGAGTTAGGTGAAGGGAAAGAGTACAGCAAGAAAAGGCAAGAACCTGATGGGGGGGAAGGGAGAGTCAGGAATGAACTCAATCTCAGCTTAAGTATAAAGGGCAATGTATTGGAGAGTTATTGGGATATGTTATAAAACATGAAGACCTTACAGAATGCAGGGATGTGGCTAGATCTCAAAACCAACTGCAATTCAAATGCCTTTAGCACACTATTGCTCGTCATATGTACTTCCATTTGCATGTGGAAGTTTTACTTCCCTCCCACTGAACACCGGCATTTTATTCATCATGATAATCATGGCCTCCCAAGAAGTCAGCTCCAGCGTTTTCCATCTTTGGCAAGCGTAACTCAAAGAGAGTCTGCTTCTCTCAGTACCAGTTCCAAAATTCTCAGGAAATGACTGATCAGATGCCCACCTGTATCCCATCATCTGTGGCCAGCAGGTGAGGTTATAATGTATTTGTATGATGGCTCTAGACGTGACTGTGAAGGCCGAGTTGCTAGGAAGGGAAGGGAGCTGGAGAGGCAGCTCAGTTTCTGGTTCTTAAACATACTAATTGAAGTTACGTACCTCTGGTGCACCCCAGCTACGTGTCATATACAATGCAAAGCACTTGAGCTGCAATATGTAATTAAATGTCAGCCTAATGAGGTAGTTACTGTCATTGTCTCCATATCACAGGTGAGGAAACTAAGTTATAGAGAAGGGCTCAATTTCTCAGGCTTCATGAGGCTCGTCAGTTGAAAAACCAGGATTTTAAACCAAGCTTGCCTAGCTCAGAGTTTGACCTGTTGACTATTATTGGCATTTAATTTAATAAATGTCTCTTTTCAGCCATAAATCAGACTTCTACTTCCCTTCACTGAACAGAAAAAGTCTGAACCCTGGTGAGGTGGAGAACAGCTATTTCCTCATCTCTCCAGTGTTCGGGGGCCAGACAGCGATTGCAAGCAATTCTTCCATGAACATGAAAGCCATAGCATAACTCAAAGACAGGAGCTCTTCAGATGTTGGAGGTCACAAAACTTTGATGTGATTCTGTTACCTATGTCTATATTACCTTGCTCTTTCCAACAGAGTTTAAATATCACACCTTTCATGCTAAAAGTGACTTCCACATGTGGATGCTGATTTTTCATAAACGTTAGTCCTCATTTCAACCTATAGCTCAAACTAGAAATTAAAGAGAAATGATTCTGTAATTCTAAAAATGGATCTCAGGAGATTTTGATAGCAATTTTTTTTGTGGCGAGCGGCATGGCCATGGCATATTCAGCCCCACGTTGGGTGCATTATGTGCCGCGCCAGCTCAGCCAGGTTCGGTGACCCTGAGAGGGGGTGGTGAAGGATTGAGAAAAGACAGACAAGAGAAGAAAGCTGGGTCTGGGAGGGATGCTGTCCTCTCTGATGGAGAGCTAGCGACAGCGCCACAGCCTGTAAGCCGAGTCTTTATTTTATAGCCAGATTCCACGAGGCACAGTAAGGGCGTGATCAAGATGTTTACAACATTCTTGGGGGTTTCGATCCTATTCAATTACATGCACCTGTACTCTATCAAGCTCACATCACTCAGGCACGTGGGGCCACGTGTTCGGACCATAGGTTCAAGCTTACAACTATAGCTGTTGGCTATAATTGTGCTGGGAGGGTTCTGCCCTCCACGCTGGGACTTGCACATGGCCATGAAAGGACCATGCCCTCTCATTAGTCCAAGGCTTGAACCTGTCCAAACACTGTAGCCGCTCTCCACAATTTTTTTTTGGTATATTCATTTTTTATTGAGCATAGGTGATAATAAAGCCATTTATGTTCATTTAGTATACTGTTCTTAGTACTATGCTTAATTTCATATTTTTCATAACTAGGTAGATTATAAAATTACTAGAGGCCCGATGCATGAAATTCGTGCAAGAGTAGGCCTTCCTTCCCCTGGCTGCTGGCACCAGCTTTCCTCTGGTACCTGGGACCTGGGCTTCCCTCCGGCTGCTAACGCTCTCCACAATTTTTAAATGACAGATGCATTCAGTGCCTATAAATTGATCTTAGATTGATTAAACAATCGAGCAAAGCCTGAGTTGGTTCAAGGTTTTTCAATAGGGCTTTATAACAAATGAATATATTTCCCAATAATGTTTTTGACACTCTGGGTAGGCCAGAACATCCACCTGCAGTTTCTCCACTGCAATCTGCAGGGTGTGTTCATCTGTTGGTGTTTTTGTAGAGCAGAGGATGAAAGCACTTATGGCTTTGTTGGGAAGGAAAGGGGGGGGGGTGAATATATTGCAAGTGGTTTTGTTCATTAGTTCATTTATTCAACAAATAGTTATTGAAAAGAAGAAAAATGTGATTGAGGAGATACAAATGTAGCTCAACTTCTATCTGAAATATCTTAAAATTTCAAAGCAAGCATGGCAAAACATTAAGATTTGTTTAAAGCTTATTGTATGTACAATAGCATTTGTTTTACAACAAAGTGTCTTGAATATAATATATAACATTTGGTTGGGATGAAGGATAAGAGAAAAGAAAATGTATTTTCACTCCCATAGGTACTAAAACCACTCCATTTTGCTTCAGTTTTTTTTTTTTTTTAATGCACTATTATCCTTTTGTGCCCATAAATCCTAATGTGCCAGCACCAAGTGAGTTTTAAGCCTTTTTTGGCACTATTATCATTTGGTGCTCATAAATCCCAATTTTTAATGCACTATCATTTTGTGCCCATAAATCTTAATGTTCCAACACCATGTGTGTTTCAGAGTACATAGGCATTCTTTCTCTATGCTCTGTGAATGGTCAGGGATTGTGGTGGTACATTTTGGAGCTAGAAATTAAAAAGGCACATCAAATTGGAAGGCACAGACTTCTCAGATTTTCCTCCTTTCAACAAAAAATAGAAACTTCTTGTTTGAAATGTTACTTAGTATACTTACCATAAAGAACTTTAAACTTCAAGCATGATTTATAATTTATCCTAGAATTTCGCATTGCTCTATCCTGAGCTCCAAAACATGGAACAAGTCACTCTTAAATCTTGTTTTCCTCATGTATCAGTTGGAAAAACTTAAAATAATAGTACTCATCTCATAGGTTGTTATAAAAAGAGGTGAATTTACTATAATATTAATAAGTTTCAAGGCATCATTTGTACATGTTTTCTTCAAATTTAGTATGTAATTTTATATTTGTAATTTTGTGTTGTTTTTCTTAAGAAGAGCCTCATAATTGACTATAATTGACCATTGACTACCTTCAGGCCTCATAATACCTGAATTTGTCACTGAGACAGATTAAATGAGTTATTAAATAAATCTGTCTTGCACTTTGGGGCCAAAGATTAAATGAGATATTAAATAAATAAAAAGCATTAAGAAAGTAATTTATATGGAAAAGAGAGAAAGAAACTGATAGAGAAGTTTTAAGGAATTGGCTCACATGATTTTGGAGGCTGGCAAATTCATAACCTGTAGGGCAGGACAACAGACTGCAAACTCAGGAAGAGTTAGTGGTTGCAATCTTCAATCTGAAATTCATAGGTCAGGCTGATGCACTGGAAATGCAGGAAGGACTTCTATGTTACAGGCTTAAGGCACAATTGCTTCTTTCTCAGAGAACCTGTTTTTGCTCTTAGGCCTTCAACTGATTGGAAGAGTCCCGCTCACAATTATCAAGGGTAATCTCCTTTACTTGAAGACAACTAATAGCTACAGAATACCTTCCCAGCTCAGTGGAATACCTATCCAGATCAGTGTTTGAGCAAACAACTGGACATCATAGCCTAGCCATGTTGACACATAAAATTAACTACCACACAAAGTAAGTGTTCAGCAAAACAAAGTATTCTGCAAGGTCCTAATTAATTATTATTATTCTCATCTTTCTTAATTTATTTTTTGCTTTATTATAGCCTACATTTTTTATTTATTTTTATTGATTAAGTTATTACATATATGTTCATATCCCCCCATTGCCACCTCCCCCAGTATAGCCTACATTTATAGAACAGAACCAAGAATTTAATTTTTTTTTAGAACCTGGAATTTGAAAGGTCCTAAAAACATCTTTTGAGAAAAGAATGTGTAAAAAAAACGTAAAAATGTATGAATAAGTGAATAAAAATGTACTTGTTAGCAACCAACTGATATATGAACCCTTCGAGATGGCTAGCATTATTAAGGGCAATGAATTTGGCTAGGTAGCGCAACAGATAATGACAAATAGAATCTGGTGTATACCTTGCGTTTTTGTCCTGGTCCACAAGCTCAGGTCTTAACAAATGGTTATGAGAAAAAATGTTTGAAGTCTGAGTAATACTATATTTTCTGTATACTTATCTTACTTGCTCAGAGCAGAAAAAGCCTTAGCATATCCAACATTTATACTCTCTTAATTACAGTAGTCTCTCCTCTCTGGGGACTTGCTTTCGGCAATTCCAGTTGCCTGTGCTCAACCATGGCCCGAAAACAATACATGGAAAATTCCAGAAACGAACCATTGACACGTTTTAAATTGCACGATTTTCTGAGCAGCGGGCTGGAATCTCGCGTTGTCTCGCCTGGGACGTGAGTCTCGTAGGAGTTAGTCCCTTAGCAGCCGTGGACTGTGGTGGTATTGCGTGTTTGTGTTGGAGTCTCCCTTATTTTATTTAATCAGGCCCCCAACTGCAAGGGTGGTCACGCTGGCAATTCGGATCTGCCAAAGCGGAACCGTAAAGCGCTTCCTTTTGGGGGCGGGGAGGGGAGAAGGAGGTGAAAGTCCTTGACTTAATAAAGAAAGGGGGTAGGGGGGGGGGAATGGCATGCCGAGGTTGCCGAGATCTGAGGTAAGAACAAATCTATCCTTGAAATTGTGAAGAAGGACAAAAATTTATATTAGATTTGCTATCACACTTCAAACTGCAGAAGTTATGGCCAGAGTGTGAAATAAATGCCTTAATTAAGATAGAAAAGGCATTGCATGTGTGGGTGGAAGACTTAACAGAAAATGGTTTCTGACTGACAGGAATGGGTCGCGCCAGAAAGCATTGAACCTGTATGAAGACGCAAGGGATCCCCTGAAACGAGCCATTTACCGCAAGTTAGAGGTTCAGAATTAAGTTTGGCATTTTATCATCTCACACCATCACAAGAAGAAAAAGGGTGAGTGCAGCATAATAAATGTTTTGAGAAATGTTTTGAGGAAGAGAGAGCCTTCACGTAACTTTTATTACAGTATATTATTATAGTTGTTTAATTTAATTTTTAGTTAATGTCGGTAATCTCTTCCTATGCTAATTTATAAGTTCAATTTTGTCATTGATATGTATGTATAGCAAAATCAAACAAACACATAGTATATATTGGATTTGGTATATCCATGGTTTCAGGCATCCGCTGGGGGTCTTGCAATGTATCTCCAGAGGATAAGGGGGACTACTGTACTTTTCCCTGGTTGTTGTTAAAACGAAGCTGGACTTCAGGAACGAAATAAATATTTCCCCTTTAATCTGGACTGTCCACAATAGAAGGCAGCATTCAGTCCTATATCATAATCTTTACCTTTACGACTTCTTTCCATGTTCAAAGAAGTCAGTTCAATTGTCACCTTTCTCTCACTCTTGTCTCTTAATTCAAATGGTGTTTATTCTTCATGAGAGAGCCACAGAGTGGGAGGAGGCAGGCAGAAGAATTATGTCCTCCGATTCATTAAACACTTCTCTCTCATGCATGAGTAACCTGTAAGCTCGTCCGCAGAGGGCTAAGGCAAAATGGATTGAAACAAATCCACTTTCCTTTCCTTGCACGATGACGGCAATGCCTGTGCTAACACCAGGAATCAAATCATTCTGTTTTCCTGTGCTCTTAATAAATCAAGTGTCTCTGGAGGTCAAAGATGTGATTATGTGCATCTCTACTCAGTATTTTGCTTCAAAATGGTTCTTCCCAGGAACATGTGAATCTTTACCCAAATGCCAATTACATTTGTTCCTTCAGCATTATCAGACAAGACTTCTTGCCCCCATCTTGTGAGTGCTTTGTGTATCTGACATCATTTACACAGATCAAACACTGGCTCACCCTAAGGCCTCTGGAGTGTGAATTCCCACCAGTGATTGAAACCAAGGTAAAATCTCCACACATATCTGAGCCAAGTCTGCTCTCTCAATGTAGACCTGAAGACTAAAGGTGCCATTGAAGATATATTCTCCACTTCTCTGTAAGTTGAACTTAGGGCAGTGGTCGGCAAACTGCAGCTCTTTGGCCTCTTGAGTGTGGCTCTTCCACAAAATACCCCGGCCTGGGCGAGTCTATTTTGAAGAAGTGGCGTTAGAAGTTTAAGTTTAAAAAATTTGGCACTCAAAAGAAATTTCAGTCGTTGTACTGTTGATATTTGGCTCTGTTGACTAATAAGTTTGCCGACCACTGACTTAGGGCCTTGAGAGTTGCATTGTAAGGTATTTGTCCATTCCTTTATTTCTCCACTTTTTGTTAGAACTCTATTCTCCCTCCCCCTCCACACACACACATACACACAGAGGTGTGGACCTTCAGAGTCATCTGATAATATGTGACCACAACTCCTGACTACACATGTTTGAATACAGGTAAGTACTTAACCCAATGTGGGTCAATCAGATTTTCTCCACAGGGATTTGGAAATTCAATTCTCAGATACTAGTTTAGTCTCTTTTGGTCATGTGAACTAGGAACTCATATAAAGCCAGAGTTGGGATAGCCATTACTTGAAAAACCAGAGAGAACTGGTTTGCAGAGAGAGAATGATGCAGACAAAATTGCCATGCTAGCTGAGAGGAAATAGCCACAGGATGTGGTGATATTTTAGTTCCTGGTTCTAAGCCCCTGAGAGGTCATGGCTGTACTTTCTGTGCATCTGTAGATGACATTTTGGTCCTTTTAATGATTCTTCCTTGTATGTAAGTTAGTGTGAATAGATTTCTGTTACTTGTCACCAAAAAAAGCCTTGATTGAAATATTCTATGGATTTTGTACTAACCAATGTTAATGCTATTTATGTTGGAATTATTGATTTGCTAAAAAAATAATTGTCACATGGATACCATTTCCAGTAATGGTTAGGTGCCAAGGATACAAGATGGAAAAACATATTTTGTGTTTTATGAACATCACTTATAGAGTGATTGTTATATACCAGAGTGTTTCAAATATGTTTAAAACATTCCTCACAGAAACCATGCAATGTAAAAAACTTGTTATTCTCTTTACTATGCAAATATTTATTGAATACCTACTATTTTTTAATGCTTTGTCCTATAAGCTGGGAATGAAATGGTGAACAAGATGTGTTCTTAACACTTGTGGATTTTCTATTCTAGTGGAACAGACACATAAGGGATAAACTTTAAGTAATACAAATGCTATGAGGAAAAAGCAGGGAAGTGTGGTAGAGAGTGAGCAGAGGTATCCAGCGGTCACCAAACTTTCAGACTTCATGGACCACCAATGGTCCGTGGACCACCAGTTGGCTACCTTTGGACCATGTGAGGGAGTAGGAGAAGAAGCAACATTAGAAAAGATGGCCAGATCACATCTGAGGTGAGACCTGAATTATAACAATGCCTCATCACACGATGAGCATCCCAGGTTGAGAAAATAGCAAGGGCCAAAGCCACAAGGCTGGAACAGGCCTGGTGTGATCAAGCAGCACAATGCAGATCAGAGCAGCCCAGGCATAAGAAGGAGCATAGCAATGTGTGTGTGTGTGGGGGGGGGGGGGTGGGGGGGCGGTTGGAGAGTGGTAGGCAGGGGCCATATCGGAGCATTGCAAACAACCATGAAAATTTTGTATTTAATTCTCTGTGCAGTGGAAAGCCATTAGAGGGTTTTAAGCAGAGAGGTAATATGATCATTTGTGTTCTTAAAAGATTCTGGCAGCTGTGCAGAGAATAGACTGAAGAATTCAAGAGTAGAAAGAAGCAGCGAAGCTGTTATAAAGATACTGCAGGAGATGAGGGATGATGCTAGCCAGGCAGGGATAGTAGAAGCAGAGATATAAAAAAGGCATATGGATTTGATATATCTTTTTGGTATCTAACAGGAGTTGGTAATGGGTATTTGAAGGGGTAGGTAGAAACAAGAATGAATTCCAATTACTGACCTGAGCAACAGTAAGAGCCATTATAAAAACAACAACAACAACAACAACAACAACAACAACAAAACAACTAGGGGAGAGATGAGGTTTATCTGTTGGAGGTGGTGGTAAATAAACAAACAGAATCAAGTGTTCTGTCTGAGCATGTTATGTTTGATCTGCCTAGCCAACATCTAAGTGAGAAGGGAGCATGAGAGAGAGATTAAGCCTGAGAAGTCAATTTAACTGGCATCCAGAAGGGAGGTAATGAATATGCCAACAGATGCAGGATTGTTACTAGGAAGATGAGTGATTCTTTGATTCATATTCTCTCAACATGTGTGTGTTTGTGATGTATGTTATGAAGTAAGATTATCATCATAACAAATAAGTGAGACTGATAAGTAATATTCAGTGCCCAGATGAGACCTGTAGTCATAAATTACAAATGAGAGAATTCAGGATGGATGTTTGGGTTGTTTTCTTCAGTGACAATTGCTCCAGTATATGGTGTGATAGGCAGATTGTTGGGTTTGACCAGAGTCTGGATATTTTTCCAGTTGAGTACTTTGGAGAGAAAATTAGAAAAAAGGAGTTGATAATGCTTAGAAAGAAATGATCATAATGATAAGAGTATGAAATACAGTTTGTTTAACAAGGATGTGATATATTTTTGCAGTAATGTCCCACAATTTGTCCTGGCCTCCCTGATTCATGTCCTTTAGTAGTTTCTGACACACAGATTATGGCCATTTGACTTATTTTGATTCATAGGACATGAGCAAATATGATATAGAGAGCATTAGGGCTTGACCTCTTGGTGCATTCAAGATTCTACTATCACCACTGTATGAGTAAGCTTGGATAATCCTACTGGGAGAATGAAAATCACATGATACAGTCACTCTTATCACATCTGCCAATAGCCAACCTACTGGTTGATATGTGAGTAAGGCCATCCAAGACAACTGACCAATTGATTACAAACTCATGAGCAAGCCCCGCTAAGGTAATCTAAGCCCAGATTAGACCAGAAGAACCACTTAGAAGAATTGTGAGCTTAATAAAAGGCCTGTTACATAGAAATTGATCATTGATACAAGGTCAGTGATGGATGGTGAGAAAGGGTAAATGGATTGGCAGTTTGAGGAAGAAGGAAGGATGGTAAAGGGGAAGCATAAAAATAAAACTTTGAGAGGTTGAAAAAATTTCTGGAGTTAGATGATGGTGATAGTTGCACAACAATGTCAATGTACTTAAGGACACTGAGCTGAACACTTCAAATTGATTAAAATGATAAATTTTTTGTTACATATATTTTACCACAATTCATAAAATTCTTTAAAAATTAAATGTGTTGAAAGAATGAATTTTATTATTATTTTTCCATCAAAGAAGTTAAGCTTAAATATAGAGAATAAATTTGTCCAAAGTCACACAAGCAGTGGATGGAGAAACTATGAATAGCAACGAGACAATGCGCGTCTGACATTTGTGGCATAGTGGAAGGAACATAAAACTTAACTAAGCATTCATAAAATTTTTTGAGTTGGTTTGAATTTTACAGATCATCTAGTCTAATCTCTCACTTTATAAATGATGTAATACATATATTTGTGTCATTACATGTTGCTTAACCATTGATTTGTTAAATACTTACTGGGCACACTCTGTGCTTGGCATGTGCTACCTGGTGAGCATCCAGCTCATAGAGCACCTGGAGCTTTCAATTGTGAGAACAGACTCTAAACTAAAAAGTTATGACACTTGTATAATTATATATTATGTACTATGAAGAAAACTACAGAGAAATTTGAGAGTATAGGGAAGGAGAGGGGGCTCGTTTTTTGGTGGCAGCAGAATCAGTGAAAGCTTTCCCAAGGAGTTAATCGTAGGCTGAGACTGGAAGGATTAGTAGGGTTATTAGCGAAAAATCTCTCTGTGCCTCAATTTCCTCAAGTATAATATGAGGGAATTGGACCAAATTCTTTTCCAGCTCTAAAATGAATTATTCACTAAATCTAGAGATAGGGGATTTAAATTTGACTGGAAAACAGATGTGACCATTATTCAGGAAGTTCCTGGTTTTTACATTCATGTGGATTGTTTATTATAGAGTTCAGTAAGAAAAGATACTTAAAGCTGGTATTTGGGCACCAATCTTTTTTCAATATGCTCAAATCAAATCCTCTACCTTGGGCTGAGCTCTTATAGGATTTTTATGATATCTTTTAATCAAAACTTAAGCATAAACTATATAATGGCTTTAGATTTCCATTTCAATATACACAGAGGGACTTGGGGAGCTGTTTCCTTTTCCATATACAATAATCTCTCTAATGGAAAATATGGTTTAAATTAGGCATCATTACCATGAATGAGTGCAGTGTGAATGTTCTATGTCAACATTTAAAAGACTATTAAAAATGAGAAATGTACATGTTACATATTTATACTAAATTATAGATTCATTCTTTTTGGAAATATTAGCATCTTAATCTTCATCTAAGTAAAACCATCTTATTTTAACTTGCATTTCATTTTTTTAAAAAAGAGGGGGAATTTAGTTGCTTTTAGAGGCTGATCTTGGGATGTGAGCACAGTGGTTTTTAAACTATCTTGGTATGGAAATTAAGAACTCCTTGAACTAAACTGGAGCATATTCTGCTCCCAAAAGTGAGCAATGATTTTCTGAGACAAGCATTGGCTCAAATTTTAAAATTTCTTCCATATATATTTCTTGATATTTGATACTCTCTATAGCTGTCTTAAAAAAGAAAAAGGAATGATTGAGGAACAAGCCTGTGGAAAACTGAGGAATGGAAAATCATGCTTGCTTTGACTGCTTGATTTTCCCCACTCCCAACCATAGGGCACCCATGATTATGACTTTATGGCAGACATATAATAGAGTCATATTTTCTGCTAAAATTATGTCTAGTTCATATGACATAATGTGCTATGTAAATATTTCATGGTATTACACCCTTATATACACTACACACTAAAATCCCATCAAGACCTCCTTGGGTTCCCTGCAGTGAAATAGGAGAGAAATATCATTTTAGTATCCAGAGACCTTTTTAGTTCTATTATAACTCTTCACAAATAAGAATTACCTACATTTTTAGGCGATAGCTGTTCTTATAATCAATTGAATAGATAGTGACATCAAGACACAAAAGATTACTGTCTTGTCTGTACCCACACAGAAATATTCAAAGTAAGAATTCTAATTCAGGAAATTCTGAGGACATGGTTTTTCCCCATGCAAAGTTTATTGTTAATTGCCTGTCATTCAAATTTAGCCAAGAATCAATAGAGGACTGGTCATACATTTGTGATGGCAAAGGGGAATAATAATCTTATCAGACCTTTGCCTGTCTAATACCTCTACCCTTCCACTTTCCCTGGAGGAAGCCCAGAAAAAGAAAAGTCCATTGGGAGCCAAAGTAGAGTACCCATCACAGGCAATAGGGAATGTTATAAGTTAAGGAATACTACAGTTCTGATTACTGAAGTCCTCAATGCCAGGGACAGAGTCTGAAAGATTATAAAATGTGAGGGAGCAAAATATAACATCATGTCAAGATATCAAACCAAGAGGTAGGACATGGGTGATAAAAAATAGAACAAGTAAATTGGGAATGCATAGGCAAGGTGTCATTGGTTTGGCTGCTAAACATAAGATAAGCTTTTGCTTAGGAAAACATTAAAATTGGTAACATACTTGTCAAAGTCAGTAAATCGGGGTTGCCCGGGCTGACCAGCAGACCCTGAGTGACAGATGAAGGGATTATTCCAACACAGTTTCACTGTGAAAGAGAGGCTAAGGGATAGCCCAGGTGAAGGAGTGAGGCAGCCTCGATTGCCTGCCTCATTAGGCTTTTATTGGAATTTTTATCTTTAGATACAATCAGTAGGGTAAGTAATCTTGGGAGGACACATGTGTTTACATTGTCCTCTATACAATGGCATCCAGGGATTAAGCATAAAGATTCCAGTAAACACCTGGGGATCTGCACATGCACAGACTTTTTGGAAAGGTCAAAGAATAATCAGGGGCACCGCCTTCAACACTCCCCTAAGTCTCCACTAAATCAGAATTCCGATAAACAGGGCAGGTGGTCTTCCACACACTTCCCTTTTCTTAGAATATCCTCCTTACAACTTGCCAACCAAGTCTCTTGTGCTCCCCAACACAGGGTGACAATATTAGAAGATTAATATATCCAGAAAAATTACTGAATATAATTTCCTTCAAAATAAGCTTTTTTGCCTCTAGATTTAGAAATATTGTTGGATCAATATTTGGAATCACAACAGTGAAATCACTATATAATAAGTTCCCTGGCATTTGATACCCAGATCACTAAGTCTCTTTATTAAATGATGTTGAAGCATGTCTACTGATGGCAACCAATGAGGGTCTATGATGTCCTCAACTATCATAATACTAAAAATTATTTCATTGTCCAGCTGGTGTGGTTCAGTGTTTGAGCATAGACCCATGAACCATGAGGTCACAGTTTGATTCCCAGTCAGGGCACATGCTTAGGTTGCAGGCTCAATTCCCAGTAGGGGGTATGTAGGAGGCAGCTGATCGACGATTTTCTCTCATCATTGATGTTTCTATCTCTCTCTCCATTCCTCTCCCTTCCTCTTGCTCATCAAGGATAAATTAAGTTATATTTAGTGGGGTTTTCTTATATTTCATGATATGTTGGTTTTTATAACATTATATAGATGCAGATTATTTGTTTAACCAGCACATTCTATCATACACTAAATTGAATTTATTAAACTTTGGGGAAGAAAACATTTTAGTTTTCCAAACTACTGAATGATTGATTGCTTTATTCATCAACGGGCATTTATTAGATAATAAGTGATTAGGGAGAAGGGAGTAATAAATGTATCACTCAGTTTATGATTTCAGATAAATATGGATTTACGACAAGTAACAAATATTTAATTCCCCTTATGGACTACCACTTTCATACCTCTGCCTCTACTGTCACCACCATTCAGTGCCCTTGTGCCAGTATGAACATTTAAAATCTCTCCCATATGGTACCCTTTTGTTGTCTGTCCTCTTGGAATAGTATGTATTTGCTAGACTTGTTCAACCCCCATCAAAACTAATGCACATTACTTTTTCTTGGTAAACTTGATGTTAAAGAGACAAGAGTGTGTAATCCTTTACAGCTTTGACATTTGAATTTTGACAGGAGGATTTGAGCTCTTAGATCTTGTTATATTTTAAGCAATGGAAACCAACTCCACCTGACTCCTTTTTTTGGGGGGTGGGGGGTGGGCGGGCTTTATTAAGATATAATCCATGTACCAAATAATTTACCCACTGAGATACATGATTCAATGGTTTTTAGTATATTCAGAGTTGTGCAACCATCACCACAATCAATTTTAGAATCTGGATAATTTTTTTAAAAACAGAGACTATATTAGAAGGCTACTAGGGATGCCAAGAAATGATGAACTCATGCTTGGAAATAGCCAAGATCCAAGACAGCACTGAAGTGTGAGGAGATGACCTCATAGCTGGAAGAGTCTGGTAGGCACCACTACCACTGTGCAATGACAGTCTCAAATGGGCTTCTTGGGTTTCTGATTACCTACCTAATATACGGTGTTCAGGAGAAGCAGTTAGTTGTCCTTGATGACCACCTGCCTGAACTGAAGCTTCAAGAGTAGGAAGTAAGCAACTAGTTTAACCATTGCACTCAGTGTGGAAGAAAGTTCCACAAAACACAAGTAAAGTACTCTCAGGGCAAGAGACTAAGTATTAAGACTGAAATGAAAAATGCCTACTAAAATATTGTTGAATATTAATCAACAATATTATATCTAAACTAGAGGCCCAGTGCATAAAATTCGTGCACTGGTAGGGTCCCTGGCGGCTGGTGACCAGGGCCTCCCTCCCTTCTCCTGGCTGGTCCGCCCCCTGGTTGAACTCCCGGAAGAACTCCGGTCAGGGGGACAATTTGCATACTGTGCTTTTATATATCTAAATATTGTTTATATTTATATCTAAAGATAACTTATTGTGTTTGGAACATTGATTACTTGTCCACCAATTGTCTTGAGGAGCTAGTTCCTCCATAGAATCACATTGGAAATCCCCAACTTTGGCCAATGTGAAATTCTCTTCCCTTTTTTTTTTTCTTTTGCTTTCATTTTGAGCCCTGTTGAAATGGCTACATCAGTAGCAAAATTTCAGGAAAACTGCAACATGGTTTGTAAATCTATTTCACCATTAGAGGAGAAGAGAGGAGGCAGTAATCCAAAAAATGCCTTCTTTTCACCTGAGGTTTTTCAACCCTCTTTCATGGCTATCGCAAACTGGGCGGAAGTTAGCATTAAATACTTCTACTTCTCCTTCAATTCTGAGATTCTATGATTTCCTAACTTTTTAGTGAATTGTTACATGTAAAGAGAAAACTCCACAAGGAGTCACTAGATAGCTATGAGAACTTTGCAAAACTTCAAAAAAGAACCCTTAGTTAAAAATGCAATAGTACTATAACATGAACCAACAATTTCCATGATGGGCAAATGAACATCTAAGTAGCTAAACCTCAATATGTATAATTAAACAGTTGGAAATATTTTGAGGTGAAATTGGTTTTATTTCCCTCCAAATGAGTGGACAAACCCTCCTGGGATTTTGACCCTTTCTTTCAAAATGTTTGTTATGATATCTATGAGGATATCCTACCTTCCCTGAGAAATGTTGTCACAAATAAACCTTGAAGCCCTAAGCAAAGTTTAAACCAGACCCTCAAAGTAAATCAATAGTGTATTTATTTTCATCTTATGTATTTATTTATTCCCAGGTTTGTTCCAAAAGAGACTTGAGATAGGTGCAGGCACAGCTATAGTGACTTTATGCATAAATATTAGTTTCCTTCCCCTGCTTCAAGCAGTACCACTAATGGACTGACTGAAACCAGCAAGAATAATCCTTTACTATTAAAGAAAGATGAGACAGATAGACTATGAGTTTCATTCCTGTATATGTGTGTGTGTGTGTGTGTGTCTATATATATATATATATATATATATATATATATATATATATATATAATTGATTTCAGAGAGGAAGGGAGAGGGAGAGAGAGATAGAAACATCAATGATGAGAGAGAATCATCCATAGGCTGCCTCCTGCACACCCCCTACTGGGGGGGTCGAGCCTGCAACCTGGGCATATGCCCTGACTGAGAATTGAACTGGTGACCTCTTAGTTCCTAGGTCAGTGCTCAACCACTGAACCACACCTGGCCGGACTTCATTCCTGTCTTGATGAAATGTATGAGGTAGGGGAAGGGTGAACTGCCCAAAGTGGACAGATCTGGTGATATTTGCAGGGTGCTGAGTACAGAGCCTCATCGAGGTGTGCACAGACTGACCACATGCTGAGCCCTTAGCCCTTTATCAGACTGAGCCATCCTCTGCCCCAACCCAAAAGGGGCCTTCTTTCCTAATAGAATAGCTGGCAAATTGTCAAAATTAATACCTGATAATATTTTAATAGGTCCTCTTATTTTCCCTAAGGATAGGTCCACATTTAACATTTACGAGCCTGGTAAGGCAAATATTGCATTTTTGGAGGATAGCTGGCATTTCCATGTTCTTCTGGCTACTAGTCCAGTGTTCATCTACATAGCACCCACTCTACTGGAGGGATGGTGGCTGTCATGGTGGGACATTGAAGACTATTTTGGGGCAAGCAGAAATATATAGTCCTCCTCATAATCATGCATACATACATCAATTACTAAGAGCCTCTTACATGTCACATACTGTCTGGGAGCAGTGGAGATATATTAACAGAAACTTGGACTCTGGCTTTGAAGATCTCACAGATTAATAAATATACCTGTCAGTGTGTTAAGTACTATAACTAGATACTTATGGGAGCATAGAGGAAAATCCTTAAGCCTGCCTAAAATGATTGGGGAAGACTTTTCAGGGGAGATATAGTAACATCAGTGTTTGAAAGGAGGGTCAGAATTTGACTAAGTGGAAGGACCTTCTCCACAGAGGGAAGAGCCAGGGCTAAGGCAGAGATCTATTCAAACTAATGACTTATTTGGCAAGCTGTATATCTTGGTGGTGGTATAACAGGTAAGAGCTGAAGCCAGACTTCCTGGGTTTATACTCTAATGCTTATTAACCGTAGGTGATGGGAACTATGAATGATGAGATTGTTTAACCTCTTTGTGCCTCAACTTCTTTATCTGTTAAATGGGAAGAAAAAAATAGTAGAGTAATACTTATGCCATAGGTTTGCCGGGAGAATTAGAACAATGTCTAGTACATAATGAGACTCTATTTGTGTTAGCTGCTGTAGTCTCTCTATGGCTGAGCCCAAGAGGTGGGAAAGGTTTGGTTGAGACTTGAGGCTCCAGTGGTTGTCAGGGACCAGGCTATCCAAGGTTGAGAAGCTTGCCCATCCAGCCCAATGGATTATCATTTAGAGAGTCATGTGGTCAACCATTTCTCCATTTATGAATGAGGGAATATCAGACCAGAACCCAGAGCATGCATGTACTCAGAGAGTGCATAGCATGTGCCTACTCAGAGCCTGGGCAACTTTTACCTTGATTTAATCTTTTTAATGCTGTAAGCAGATGTCCTCAGGTGAATGGAGTCTTATCTGCTCTAACAATTAGGTTATAGAGAAAGACAGAGTCCATAACTTTAGTCCAGATGAATAGATTTGTGAGGTATGTAATGCGACCCAGGTGATGAGTCATCCTTTAATTGCTGAGCTAATAAAATGTACACTTTGGAAGTGTTTCAGGTGCCTGCAAAATGCATACCTGAAAAATCATCAGAACATATAGTACCGTTTCCTGGCTTCTAATACAACATACTTTCTCTGATTAATACCACATTAATAATTACTTAACCACTAGTAACTTATTATTAATGGATTTATTAGAGATGTTAAAAGAATAATAAAATAACTGGCCATCCATAATTTTGGAGCTTTAATTTTCAAGTATGTATGTAATACATTAAGTAGTGTGTGTAATAGGAAGCGTTTTCTAAAAATGAGGTCACATTGTACCTTCTATATTTAACATGCCCTTCTTTTCCCTTAACACTGCACTGTGAGCACTTTCCTGCATCACTGAATATTCTTCTCCATCTTCCATTTTGATGGCTGCATACAGTTTTATCATCCAGCTGTAATATAATTTCTCTGACTCCTGGACACTTATATGGATTCCAAAATTTTACTGAAAATAGCCTAAGAACAAGCATTCTTATAGCTGTATCTTTGCCCAGGTCTATGAAATATTTTCTTTGGGATGATTCACAGAAAGCAGTCCTCAAGCTTTACAGAGGCCCAATTTTATTGAGACCATTGAGCCTGGGTTCTTCTTGATCCTTCCTCAGAAATGAGGTGATGAGTTACACTGCAGGGTTTCTCACAGGCTACTCACTGATGGCCGGGTTCATTCTTCCCAGGGTGGAAAGAGAGCAGTTTCCCTGAAGGATGAAATAGTCCTGTGTGCATGAGATGACAGGCCATTCCCTGCTGCTCTGGGGCCTGGGTACAGGGACCACAAAGAATGTGGTTTTGAAGGATACCCTTTAAGCAGCACCTGGCCCCTGAGCCAATCCTCTCATCATTACTCATGAATTTCCACTTTAACCCAACAATGGCTTTTCACTTAGCAATTCTATAGCCAGAGAATGAGAATGAAATGGAAGTCTTAATCCTTAATGACACTAAAAGGTTTTTGAGTATTCCTTAATACCATTATGTTTTCAGTGAAAGCTCATTTTTGTTTCCTTTGGTAGAATGTAAAAATTAAAAAAAAAAAAATTCTTTCCAAACCAAATGCAAGTACCAAGAACTTGGATATCTGAAGGGAAAGACCAAATAATCAGAGTGATCAAGATATCTTTTCTCTATTAAAAGCCTTATACTTTCCTTTGAGGAAAATATAGTGAATTATAATCTGTGTAGATTATATTATTATAAACTAGAGGCCCGGTGCACGAAAATTTGTGCACTTGGGGGTGGTCCTTCAGCCCGGCCTGCACCCTCTCACAATCCGGGACCCCTCGGGTAGGGTCCCTAGGCCTGGCCTGAGATCAGGGCCTATCGGGGCTTTCCTTCCCCCGGCTGCAGGCAGCTGGCCCCACCCCTGCTGCTGCCACTGCTTGCCATCTGTGCAGCACTGCTCCCCCCTTCCCCTGCCACTGGTGGCCTCCCTCTGCAGGCGACAGGCATGGGGTGCGATGGCTTGGCTGGCCTAGGCCTCCCTCTGCGGGGCAATCACTGGCCAGCACACAACTGCCACAGAGTCGCCATTGCTGGTGGCCTGGGACTCCCTCTTTCTTTGCTGGGGGTCAGGGCCAGCCCTGCGAGGGGCTACCTGCCTACCTGATCACCCCTAACCACTTGCCTGCCTACCTGATCACCCCTAACTGCTTGCTGGGGAGCGGGGCCAGCCCTGCGAGGGGCTGTCTGCCTACCTGATCACCCCTAACCACTTGCCTGCCTACCTGATTGCCCCTAACCACTCTACCTGCCTGCCTGATCACCCCTAACTGCTTGTTTGGGGGTGGAGCCAGCCCAGCAAGGGGCTGTCTGCCTACCTGATTGCCCCTAACCACTTGCCTGCCTACCTGATCATGATCACCCCTAACCACTGGCATGCCTGCCTGATCGCCCCTAACCACTCTGCCTGCCTGCCTCATTGCCCCTAACTACTTGCTTGGGGGCAGAGCCAGGCCAGCGAGCGGCTGTCTGCCTACCTGATTGCCCCTAACAGCTTGCCTGCCTACCTGATCACCCCTAACCACTTGCCTGTCTGATTGCCCCTAATTGCTTGCTTGGGGGAAGGGCCAGCCCTGCAAGGGGCTGTCTGCCTACCTGATCACCCCTAACCACTTGCCTGCCTACCTGATTGCCCCTAACCACTCTGCCTGCCTCTAACCGCTTGCTTGGGGGCAGGGCCAGCCCGGCAAGGGGCCGTGGTGGTTCTGGTCTCTGGTCATTCTGGTCATTACGCTTATGGTGGCTGGCCTTTTATTATATAGGATATGTATATTTAATTAGCTATACTAGTAAAACACAAAGGACCTGTTGACACACACACATACACACACACACAAACAAAGGATGTGTTTTGTTTTTTATTGTTATATAAAGTAATGCTTGCTGCTATAAAAAAGAAAAGAAACAGGATGAAGTCACCAGTAATTCTACCACCCAGAGATAACCAGTTAGCATTTTCCTTGTTAAATACATTTAAAATAAAAATAGGATCAAGTTAATCACTATTTAACATCTACTTTTCACTTAGCAATGAGTCATTAAAATTATCTTTCAAGGAATTACGTATCCTCTCATTTCATTTTCAAGATATCATCTCATGATATGAGTTTCTTTGTCCTTGGTTGCATTTGTAGCTGTAGTTTCAGATGTATGTTGAGATCTCTATTTTTAAAAAATTATATTTTATTGATTTTTTACAGAGAGGAAGGGAGAGGGATAGAGAGCCAGAAACATCGATGAGAGAGAAACACCGATCAGCTGCCTCCTGCACACACCCAACTGGGGACGCACCTGCAACCAAGGCACGTGCCCCTGACCGGAACTGAACCCAGGACCCTTCAGTCCCCAGGCTGACGCTCCATCCACTGAGCCAAACCGGTCAGGGCGAGATCTCTATTTTTTGAAAAAATAAATTGTCTTCAGGAAGATTGTAACAATTTACTCAGTCACCAGCATATAGGAATGCTTTGCCACACCCTTGTCAGCACTGGCAATTTTTAAAAACAAACTAACAAAATCCTTACTAAATAGCATATCTTTGCTATTTTAATTTGCATTTCTTTATTAATGAGAATACAGTTTTGTTTTGGGGACTCATTATTTTCAATTACTCACAATTAAAACGAGTGACTGTTATTAGTTAACTTTCCAGTGTATTCTGCTGTGCTTACTTGGAGAAGAAAGATCAGATTTACTGACATGTTTGGCCCAGGCGTGGAGGGGAGTACATTGGAAACACAGGATAGGTTTTTCCAGCTTCAGGAAGCAGTCAGTTGCACAAAAGACAATAGAAAACTAAGCCCTCAGCGGACCGCATTAACTTGTGCAGTAACAAGTTCAGGGACGCTCTGTGTCTCAGCTGTTCAATGAGAGCGCCCAGAAAGGAAGGTTGCCATGGCGATGCCTTGCCACACGTGTTGCATTGAGGAGGGTGGTGCAGAGGTGACCTTCTGCAGAGTTAAATGAAGGCTGGTGATCGTTGGCCTTTTGAGAAGTGCCCCAAAAGCGGGGAGTCAGGATGCGCATAGGCTGCTGCTGGGAGGCGGTTGCTCTCTGGTGGTGCAGACCCAGGGCGCACTGGGAGGCTTGGGGAGGGTCGCATGTCCCTGGCCCTGAGCAGCCCCCTTCCCTGCAACGGTGATGCTGGCAGCCATGTTAGTGCAGCTCAGATGCCTGGGCCCCTTCCCCCTTCTCGGACCAGGCCTCAGTGGGGCCCAGATCAGTCCGTGACCCGAGGTGGGCAGCGGGCGCCCCACAATGCGCGCTCACCCACCAGTGCTTTGGACCTTTCATCTCCTGTGCAGCTTCGCTCAGGGCACCTTTGCTTTTTTTTGGTGATTTGTTTGATGCTGAGAGGGATTTGGAAATCGAATTCCCAGCAACCTGGGAAGCGAATTCACATCTCTCTCACCCTGGCTGCAGGGAGGGGGCGGGGGAAAGGGCGGGGAGGCGCGAGGGGCAAGGAAACGCAGATGTGATATAAAAGTGAAGGCACACTTGGCCAGGCCTTTTATTTCATACATCATTTGCATTTGCCACAGTGATTTCAGAGGCAAAGCCTATGCGGACTTGCCTGGAATGGAGAGGGATACTTCACACATTCTTAAGGATGCCAAGCAGATACTAATTTGTGGTGTTTGCATAGAAAATAGGAGATACTCAGGCAGCACATTTTACTCTGCTGCTGTGTAAAGATGCAGAGCAGGGCCTGGGCAATAAATATGTGCTTTATTAAATTTGGTCTCAGTGCCTGCTTTAGGCATTTCATTTTTCTACCTGATGGATGGACATAAAACTGTGGCATTTTATTGGTCTGCATTGCGTTTTTGTGTCTGCTACATGTCACATAGTTTAATCCAAGACTGCTCTGAGTTCTAGAAAACCAGAAGTAGTGACTTCTGTAATTACAGTGAAATAATTGAATGTTAAATCCGTTTGGGTCGACAGCTTAGGTGGAAAAGATTATTAAAGACAGGGGTGATGTGGTTTCAAGGTATGAAAAATGACAAAGCGAAAACATTTCTACTGCCTTTGAAACTAGACAAAGCTCATTTATAGAATCTAAGATCTAAAAATGGTGCATTGAAATTTTGTCCAGCAATGCCTTCTTGCAAATGGAGAAATAAAGATTTGAAAAGGTCAAGAATCAATTTCCCAAGGTCATAAAAGCATCGGAAAACAGACCTGCATTTCTAGTTTGACAGCACTAAGTCAAAAAGCACTGTATGGGACTTACTACACTATGAAATCACCCCACAACAAAAAAATATTGAGGATGCCAAAGAGCTTTTGCTTTTGTAAATTATACCAATAGTTATCACATTAGAATTTAAAACTAAGAATAAAAAATATTAATACATTTAAAATAGAAATTAAAAGATTACATGTTAACACATTTTTGTGAAAAGGACATAGTTTTACATTTTTTGAAAATTAATATGTAGTTTACAGTTAGGCTCATCTTCTGCATTCAATCTGTTTTAATATGTTGTTTTGGTTAACATGTGTGAAGAAAATATGGCCTCTCACATTAAATGGGAGAATTTGGTAAGCCACCTGAAAATGTTTTGGGAACTCTCAGAAAGTGGTGTTCTGGTAAATATTTTGATAACCAACCCACCAGGGAGGAAAAAAAAACCCCATTTGTAGCATTTGCCAATTTCCCTGGTGTAATTATTCTCAATGTGGCTGATAATGCAGTGTTGGGAAGAAATGCACAGCAGCACAACATCATATAAAATTTCTACACTGTAAAAATACAATAGTTCTAAATAACCTTAAAGGCCTGTAAATAGTAAAATATTTAGGAAGTGACAACTTTTTAACCTTCATTTTAGTGTAATTTGTTTAGTTGCAAATTTTTATAATTTAATTTTTAGCAATGGTATACTTAACAACTGCCTCATAAAATTCTTGAAAATTGCCGAAACTGGTTTGGCTCAGTGGATAGAGCATGGGTCTGCAGACTGAAAGGTCCCAGGTTTGATTCCGGTCAAGGGCATATACATTGGTTGCGGGCACATCCCCGGTAGGGGGTGTGCAGGAGGCAGCTGGTTGATGTTTCTCTCTCATCGATGTTTCTAGCTCTCTATCCTTCTCCCTTCCTCTCTGTAAAAAATCAAATATATATATATATATATATATATATATATATATATGCAATATTATTTAAAAAATTTGGTTCTGATTGGTCAGTTTCTATGCCAGTCAGCATCAAAAGCTCTGCCTCCTAGGCAGCCATTGGCTCCTCACACTTCACCCATATTTGGTTCTGATTGGTCGGTTTCTATGCCATTCAGTGTCTCCGGGCTTATCAACGGGCCTGATCAGAGAGGCGGGGCTGATCAGAAGCCCCAGTGGGGGCTTGAGAGAGAGAGAGGCGTAGCTGCTGGCCAACTGATTTTATTTGAAACAATCAGACCTTTTCCCCAAAGTGTTTGTATCATTTCATATTCCCACCATAATGTACTAATATGAGAGACCTAGTTGCTCCATATCATCACCAACACTTAGTATAGCCAGTCCTTTAGATTTTGGCCATTCTTGTGAATGCGTAATGGTATCTCATTGTTAGTTAACTTGCATTTCCTTAATGAACAACTCCTTCTTGTGCCTATTGGACATTCATATATCCTTCCCTGTGATGTATCTATCCAAAGCCTGTATGCATTCCTCCACTGTTCTTTCTGTCATATTTGATATCAGCCTCTTGCCAGATATGTACCTTCAGAAAACCTTCTCTCAGGGGTTTATTTCATTAATACATTATTTGGGTGCTGATAAAGTCACTATCTTTACTGGGAGATATCTAACAAGAATATACCACAGGTTTGAAGATAAAACTGCAAAGCTGTTTTTGAAAAGAATTAATTCCTTTTCCTCTGTTTTCTTTTTTAAATAAATCCTCACCTGAGAAGGGTATTTTTATTGATGAGAGAGAGAGAGAGAGAGAGAGAGAGAGAGAGAGAGAGAAGAGAAACTTTGCCTTCTGTATATGCCCCAGGTGGGTTTTGAACCCACAACCTAGGTATGTGCCCTGACTGGGAATTGACACTGAAAACTTTTGGTGTATGGGGCAAAGTCCAACCAACTGATCCACCCGACCAGGACTAGAGTGATTTTATGGTGCTAGGTAAATTGAATTACACTGTGTAGCCCTGTTTGTACTTATTGGTCTCATATTTGCAGAACACATAACCTCTCAGTTGTTAACTGAAATTGGCTTCTCTTTTCTTAGGTCAACACTTTAGTCTGTTATTTGCCACCACTATTTATGAGTAGTATTTTTTTTTAATTTTTATTGTTCAGTTTATTACAGATATTCTTCTTTTTCCCCCCCATAGCTCCCCTCCACCCAGTTCCCACCCCACTCCAGGCCTTCCCCCCGCCCCCGCCACTGACCTCGTCCATAGGTGTAAGCTCTTTGTCCAATCTCTTCCCACACCTTCCACAACCCCTTCCCCACCCCCGAGAATTGTCAGTCTGCTCCCTTTCCATGCCCCTGATTTTATTACATCCACCAGTTTGTTCTGTTTATCAGGTTTTTTATTCATTTGATTTTTAGATTCACTTGTTGATAGATATGTATTTGTTGTCACTTGGTTGTTCATAATTTTTTATCTTTACCTTTTTCTTCTTCTTCCTCTTCTTAGAGAATACCCTTCAGCATTTCATATAATACTGGTTTGGTGGTGATGAACTCCTTTAGGTTTTTCTTGTCTGTGAAGCTCTTTATCTGACCTTCAATTCTAAATAATCACTTTGCTGGGTAGAGTAATCTTGGTTGTAGGTTCTTGCTATTCATCACTTTGTATATTTCTTGCCATTCCCTTCTGGCCTGCATAGTTTCTGTTGAAAAATCAGCTGACAGTCGTATGGGTACTCCCTTGTAGGTAACTAACTGTTTTTCTCTTGCTGCTTTTATGATTCTTTCTTTGTCTTTTGCCCTTGGCATTTTAATTATGATCTGTCTTGGTTTGGTCCTCTTTGGATTCCTCTTGTTTGGGGTTCTCTGCACTTCCTGGACTTGTAAGTCTATTTCTTTCACCAGGTAGGGTAAGTTTTCTGTCATTATTTCTTCAAATAGGTTTTCAATATCTTGCTCTCTCTCTCTTCTTCTGGCACCCCTGTAATTCGAATGTTGGTATGCTTGAAGTTGTCCCAGGAGGCTCCTTACACTATCTTCATATTTTTGGATTCTTTTTGCTTTTCTGGTTGGGTGTTTTTTGCTTCTTTGTATTTCAAATCTTTGACTTGATTCTTGGGATCCTTTAGTCTGCTGTTGAATCTCTGTATATTATTCTTTATTTCAGTCAGTATATGCTTAATTTCTGATTGGTCCTTTTTCATATCCTTGAGGATCTCACTAAATTTCTCAGAGGTTTCTAGAAGATTATTGAGTAACCTTATAACCGTGGTTTTGAACTCGATATCCAGTATTTTGCTTTCATCCATTTCTTTCATTTGTGACTTGTTTCTTTGTCTTTGCATTTTGGCTGCTTCCCTGTGTTTGTTTCTATATACTGGGTAGCTGCTTAGTTTCCTTGAGTTGATACCTTGTGTGGTTGGTATCCTATAGGGCCCAGTAGCTCAGCCTCCCCAGTCACCTGGGGTGGATGATCTTGGTACACCCCTTTGTGGGCTGTGTGCACAGTCTTGTTGTAGTTAACCCTTGATTAATGTTGGTATCATTGGGAGGAATTGACCTCCAGGCCAATTGGCTGTGATGCCCAGCTGTGTCTACACTGGAAGATCTGTTGTGCAGGAAACACCCTTATGGGGCAGGACTTGCTTTAGTGGGGCTTTGGTGCTCACTGAGTCTGCCCCTTGAGTGTGTCTCTTATGGATCTGAAGAGTTATAATCCAGTATGGTCTCACACTGACCACTGGGTACACTGGCTCTTGGATCTCCAAGGAGGTGCAAGGTCAGCCACTGTCTTGGGCCACCCCGCAGGAGCTGCAGAGACATCTGCAGATTCCTCCTCTTTGTATGGGGTTTGGAAGTGCCCAGACGAGGCCCAGCTGTGAAGCAAGGCAGGCTGCTGCTGCTGGGCCTTGGGCCTTCTTTTGGAAGTTCTGGGGCTCTCTGACCCAGCTGCAGTTTGACAGGTTTTAGGCAGAGAAAGGACAGGCCATTCATATGCAAAAACCAATGTGCACAGCTTGGGTGGGGTTGTAAATTGGATGGGGTCTCAGGGAATCACCAGGACGAAGCAAACAGCAATGGCTGCCAGTCAGCCCTGTACCAGAGAGGTCCCTGGATCTCTGTGTCCCGTGCCCTCATGTTCCTCTCCTAATGCCAGACAGTCTAGTTTCTCCCTGTATGTGTCTGGGCCCCCCAGAGTCTCCCCCAGAACTAGAGTTCAGAGCAAGCAGGAGCTTGTATCTCCCTCTGGATTAAAAGAGCCGCACATCCAGGTGCCAGCACTTTCTATGCCTTCTCACCTCTTACCAGTCTCAGTGTGCTTTCTTCACCTCTCTAGTTGTGGAACTTCCACTCAGCCAGCTTTCCCATGGTTCTGGGTGGTAGTTGTTCTGCCTTTTAGTTGTAATTTTGATGTGTTTGTGAGAGGCAGCAAGTATAGATGTTTACCTATGCCACCATCTTCGTTCTCCTCCATGAGTAGTATTTTTTTACATAAGATATTCCAATCATTTGTTTATTGCTTCTGTTTTTTATTTCGGCAGAAGCACATAAATTTCCAGCCAACATCTCTCGGAAAAGTATTTGTGCCCAAGGAAATGCCAAAATTACAATATGTGAACCCTACAAAGAATAAAAATACTCTATTTCAATCTTACCCTGATCAATGCTACCTTGCTCTAGTAATGAAAATATATTCTTAAAAAATGATTCCATTAGTCTCTGTTAGAAATAGAAAGAGTTCTTTCTATATCCTCTTATAGTTTTGTAGCTACACTTTTCTTTTCACTTCTCTTTCCCAGCTACAGAAAAAAGTTCTGTTTGAGAAAACTGTCTTTGCTCAACTCACATATTAAAACCTTTATGAAATGAGTGGGTAGAAGATCTCATTAGTAATACAGACAGTGCTCATTTGTTTCTGTTATTATCTCAAGACTATCTCCCATTTCTATCAGCAGTACTTGTCATTCTCCCCAGCTATTTTACTTCTCGAGGGTATGTCTAAAGAGAAAACTATTAAGGTAAAAAAAACAAAAACAAAAAACAAAACAAAAAACAAAGGCATGACTTCCTTATTTTTAAGAACCAGTAACTTAGCCATTTCTTGGTTAAATCTAAAAAGACAGGAAACTCTTTGGTCTCTTTACTTGCCTTTCTTGGCACTTACTGAAGTGATTCAGACCTTGACCCTCCCACCAATTGGAAATCAATACACTGACTAATAGGGCCCCAACCCAAGGCACCTGAATACTTAGAGAGTTGCTGAAAGATGAAAGATAAAACCTACCTCACTGGAGTTGTTGGTTGAAGGTTTTGCTTGAAGTACTCAAAAACTTCCAATTTCTTAATAACTTTTGTGAAATTTTGTGGGAGTGGAGAATTAAAAATAGATTCTCCCAGGTATGCTCCTGCCTGAAACTATGGACTAGACAGGCTTGAAGAGATTGTTATGATTTCACTCACTCGGGACACATTGGACACGCGGGTACAAAGTCTCTGGCGCTTCTCCAAGTTTCTCATTGTCCAGAAACTATGTTCTTGTTTGACCTTTACTAAGAATTCCCCTAGTTATTGCCATAGTCTATCAAACCAGTGCTATAAAAGTCAACCATGGGAATCTAATACGGAAAGTTCATACACTCTGTCAAAGAAAAAAGGACATGGTAGATTAGAGCCCTGGTTTATTTATTGTTTAAATATTTATTGAGGGCCTACAGTGCTCCATATGTTCCTGCACATTACTGGAGCAACAGCTCATGTCTGCTGGAGAGAGATAGAGATGTACATAGGCAGTTACAATTTCCTGGATATTAGGCATAACAATGTGCACAGAGAGCAATGGGTTCGAGTGGGAGGATCTACCTGTATGCATAGGTGTTTTAGTACATGTGTATGTGTGTGCTGCACAGGGTGTCAGTGGTAGTTGGCAACATTTCCTGGAAAACTTAATATCATTGGCTAAATTTGAATGTATGGGTTGGAGTTAGCCAAGTCAGTATGTTAATAAGAGTATTTATGGTGGAAGGGGCAGCTTTGCAATGACAGAGAGACATGTAAGAACTTGGCCCATTTGAAGAAGGTCAAGTAGCTTAGTTTGACTGAGTTTAAGGTTCAGTAAGGAACAATGGAGAGAGATGAAGCTTGAAATATTTGTAAGTTCATGAAGGTGACAGAATGCTGTGCTAAAGGGAAGTGCATGGCCCAATATCTCCCATTGAGTAAGTAACGGAGATAAGATCCAAATGAGGCAGTCTGAAGAAAGAACCTGAGCTCTCAACCTCTGTATTGTGTAGAGCTGGGCAGATTACACTGTGAGGGTGTTGATATAATCAAGGAGAAATCACAGTGGCATGAAGAGAGTAATAGTGGACATACAGGATATAGATGCACAGCATATTAAGGAAGTAGATTTGATAGGATTTTAAGTGGTTACTGAAAGTAGTAAGAGGGAGAAATTAAGGATGATTTGGGTGATGGTAGCACCATTTTTTAAATGGGGACTATGGAATAAAAGCATATTTTGCAAGAGCATTTATAAGTTCAGCCAATGATCAGTTAAGTTTTGAAGTAAGTCTAAAAATGTGCTTTTGGGAACTATATAAACAGGGGATGGGTCTCTGATGGGGACACAGGCATGATTTCCAAGGCAGAATGGGTAAAGTGAAGAGAGAAACAGGCCAAGGATAGAACTCTGAGAAACATCAACATTTAGAGCACCAGCTTCCAAATCAGTATTTAGCTGTGGAAATAGTTGTGCAAATAAAATTGTATAAGGAAAATCAATTTATAGGAGAGATCAAAAGGCAATGGCTTTAATAAAATGGCTTGGCAATGGTGAAGAAAGGGGGCTGTGGATGGAGGCTGGAGGCTGCAGGAAGGGCCTGGATTGGGGCAAGAAAGCATAGGTGGGTGGTGAGGCCCAACAGTCAGGGTTCCTATATTAGTTATCCATTGATGTGTAACAAATCACTCCAGAGTTTAGCAGCTTTAAATGACAAACATTTATTATTTCAGTTTCAGTGGGTCAGAAATTGGTGTGAGGTTGCGTTGGGTGCCTCTGGCTCAGGGTCTCTCAGGTTGTAGTCTAGTTGTCGGCCATGCCTGTGGTCCCATCTGTAGGCTTGATTGACAGAGTATTCTCTTTCAAGCTTACTCACATGGGTTGTGGCAGGCTTCTGTCTCTTGTCACTTGGGCCTCTCCATATGGCTATCTTATGACATTGCAGCTGGCTTCTCTAGGTTGAACAATCCAAGAGAGAGTAATAAGAACTCTTTCAAGATGGAAGCCACAGTCCTTTTGTAGCCTAATCTCAGAAATGACATCACATCATGTTTTCAGTATTCTCTTTATTAGAAGTAAGTCCAGTCTATTATTCCATACTCAAGAGAAGGGGATTACACAAGAATATACACTGAGTGGCCAGATTATTATGACCTCTGAACACATAATAATCTGGCCACTCAGTGTGTGTGTGTGTGTGTGTGTGTGTGTGTGTGTGTGTGTGTATACAATATATATTATATATTATACAATATATATTAGAGGCCTGGTGCATGAATTCGTGCATGGGTGGGGTCTGGCCAGCCTGGCTAGGGGGAGGAGACATGGGCGGTTCGTCGACCTGCCTGCTGGTCGAACTCCTGGTCGAGGGGACAATTTGCATATTAGCCTTTTATTATATAGGACAGTGGTTGGCAAACTCATTAGTCAACAGAGCCAAATATCAACAGTACAACGATTGAAATTTCTTTTGAGAGCCGAAAACCAACTTCTGCGCATGGGCCACGAAGTTTCAATCACACTGTACATGCACGCCAGCACGTATATTTTGTGGAAGAGCCACACTCAAGAGGCCAAAGAGCCACATGTGGCTTGCGAGTCACAGTTTGCCGACCACAGATATAGGATATACACTGAGTGGCCAGATTATTATGCGTTCAGAGGTCATAATAATCTGGCCACTCAGTGTAAATACCATGAGGCAGAAATCATTGGGGATCATCTTTGAGGCCACCTATCAAAATTCTTATTTCCATTGCATCTGGTAATTAGGGATTCATAATGCCCCTGTTTGGTAATCACTAATATAAATGATGGGCAGAGAAATCAGTGCTCAGAAATAAACTGAGACACAAGAAACTACAAAGGTAGGAAAGAAACCAAGAGAGAATGATGTCCGTCAAACAACCAAAACAGTGAGTATCAAGAAGGAAGGAGAGGTCATCAGTGTCAAATACACTGTATCGGAGCCATCTTTGGATGTATCATTGATAATCTAGGCAGGGGCAATTGCAGTACATGTTTGGGTGTTTGGGTGGAAGGCAGAATACTGGGGATAGAAGAGTAAAGTCAAGGAGTAAAAATAGTGAGAATGGGGGACTTTAAAAAAGTGCTGTGAAAGAAGAACAGCATGTACTAAATAGAGGCAATCTATGCTTAAAGGAGATTTTTTTCTTTTACTGGAAATGCAACATATGACACATTTTTCCATCACTCATGCTGTTTCCTCAGCCCAGTACGTCTACACTCCCCTCCCCCTCTCCATTCATGAAGCCACTGCTCTTACTTCAAGGCTTGGATCAGTTCTGTGTTTTCTATGAGAATTATTTGTCTGCCCCTCTATATTCCATAGTATGTTTCTGTCACCTCTATCACATATGTCATGTCCTTCTGCTTTGTTTTACAGATATTTGTGTACATGTCTCCCCCCCCCACCTTTTTTTTTTTTTTAACCAGGCTGTATGTTTCTTTAAATGGGAGTCTGCATCTCTTTGGTCTGTGCATCTGGGTGAATAATGAGCACAGTGCTCTGCTTAGCGACATTTGTAACATGTTTGTTAAATGAATGGATGAATGAGGGAGTGGATGAAACTGGCAAACACCTTGTGCTCCCAGCTTATGGCTAGCAGTCGGACCTCCCTTCTTCCTCTGTCAATCAATGGCAGCAAATCTAGAAAGCCCAACATCGCCGATTCATTCTTTCTGTATTATCATGATTTTCCTGGTCTGTTTAAAAGCCACAGATCTGGAAAGAATAAGCTGATAAATCCAGAACATTTTCCTGACAATGTATTTATCAAATTAGAGACAAAGAGAAAATGAAACAAGGAAGGAAGGAAGGTGGGATAGCAATATGCTTGGGTTTGTTTTTTTTTAACGTAGGGATGAACCTCTTTGTAAGGTTTAGACAACTGAGGAGCCAGAAAACAGGCTCCAATCTGATTTTTAAAATCACATTATTATGTTGGAAGCAGACAATGATGCTTAGTCATTGTGTAGTTTCTGCTATTTGACAAGTAGCCTCTTTGCCAGGTATGGATGTGCTATTTCTGGAGGAGTGGGCTATGCAAATGAGCGGCAGGTGAAGGAGGGTCCCTGAGCTTCCGGGTTTGGTTTATTTTCTTCTGCAGTTTAATTGGTTTCTGGATTCTGTTCTCCAAGGAAGCTGTTACACCAGCTTCAAATTCATTATCTTTCCAAGTCCTGTGTATCCTAATTTCACCTCCTGTTTTGTGCAGAAAGAGCTCTCAGGCTAGGCACTGCAGTCATTTGTGTTTGCCGAGGCCGAGAAAGCTTTGATGAGCTGAACGAGCGGCTCCTGCTTCTGCAGCTGAGAGAGGCTCCGGGCTCTCTGTTCACATGGGGGTAAAGCTGCACTTAAAGAGAATGCTTTCTGTGCAGGCTCTCTGACAAAGCAGAGGTTTGTCTGCCCCAGCCACTACGTCTGGCACCTTCAAGCCACTATTTGGAATTCATGCTCCCACCTGTGCCTACCAGTCCACACCCTGGGGCATGACTCAAAATTATCCACATGCCAGTTTTCAGGCCTGCACCACAATGTTTAAAAATTATTTATGTTCCAATTACACTTCATTACTTTTTAACTAAAGCTCTCATTTCACTCCAGTGAAGAACCCAATACGAATTGAGTAATTTCAAAGCGGCCACAGAGAACCTGCATTTGGGGACCATATTTCCATAAAAACAAAGCATACCATTTAGAACTTTTCCCAATTTGTGAAACAAAGTGCATTGGTGAAGCTCAGAGGCTTAAGTGTGGAGTCGCTACAAAAGGTAACATAAAAAAAAAAATTCTTATAGCTTTTGTTAATCAATTTCCAGCAATATCCATGTAGCAGTTTGTGTGTGTGTGTGTGTGTGTGTGTGTGTGTTTTGGGGGGGGGGGGGGGGGAGAAGGGGAGAATGGTATTTTTTCCAAACGGCTTTTACCTCTTTCCTCTAATACTGTGCTTAAATACAAATGAGGTTTCAGTAGATCTCTACTCCCACAGCTTCAAAGATATCACTTTGACTACTGAGGTTTTGTACGGGAGAAAGACATTCTACTGGGCTGCCAGCACCAGTCCAAATAAATGGTTTCAAAGCAGGGAAGTATCTTCCATGGCTTAGCAACAAGCTCAGTGAATCAGATATATTCCCCCTCGTTTCAGGCTGAAATCACATTTTGGCTAAAGCTTTCCCCAGTGAAAAGGAGGACAATATGTCCTTGAGGCTCTCACTGCCAGATTTTTAGTAAAAAAGCTAATTTTTTGCCGAGTTTTAGCAGGGTTGTAGAGTCCTGCTTCAGAAGATGCTTTTCCCCTCACATCTCAACAACAACAAAAAATTATTAACTCTGAGCTTTTGTCTTGGTTGGGAGATTTTTGAGCATTTCTTACCAGTTTCTTTTTTTGAATTACCTGTGGGCAAATGCTAACTTTCTGCTGATTTTAATTTGCATGGTATTTTAATAAGGTGATACGGGTGCTTCCCCTGGATTCTTTAATCCTTTGCACTCGCTTGCTTTTTTCTCGATTCCTTTATTCTAATGCTAACCGTGTCGAGTCACACTCCGAGTGCAAAAGGTTTTAAAGATGCATGCAAAAAGTTAGAACATTAGCAAATGTCCGATTCACTTGTGCAGCTTCCTCAGTGTGCCAGGTCCAGGACATAGACATTGCGCATCAGCTCCCACGCCTGCCACTAACTGACTGCGCCACTTGGAGAAGACCTTCAATCCTTGGGTCTTTGACTATTCTGTAAATGGCAAAGATTGGACCAAAGATGTTTTTTTCTAACTTCCCTGTGAGACACTTAGATCTTTGTCATGGTCATAAGTATTCTGCACAGCACACAAAAACTAAAATAAGACAAAGCAAAACTTCCGTTGTCAAATAGGTATGACAGATGCTTCCAATATATTCCTCTCTTGAAGATTCATGTTTTCTATTAGCATTTTAAAGCCTTGAATCTATGCTCCTCAAACTTATCTGAACCATTGTATTAGTCAGGATAGACTAGGTTATTAGGTTATGCTGAGAGAAAAAATGCATCCAAATCTCATAGGTTTTAAAATAGAAAATTTCTCTCTCTCTCTCTCTCTCTCCCTCTCTCCCTCTCTCCCTCCCTCTCCCTCTCCCTCTCTCCCTCTCCTTCTCTTCCTCTCTTCCTCTCACCTCTCTGCTCTCTGCTCTCTCCTCTCTCATCTCTCCTCTCTCTCACATTACATATTCAATATGGTTTAATGACAGTGGAGTGGACTCTTTTCTTCACAGTCACTCAGGGATACCAGCTGCTGGAGTAGACATCATCATGAAAATTGCAATTCATTTTGCCAGAAAGAAATCAGGAAGTTTAGGAGGGTCTCAAACCAACCATTAAATGTTATAGCCCACATCTGATACATATAGTTTTCACTCACAATTCATTGTCCAGAACTAGTCAAATGACCCCAGTCAACTCTAAGAAATATAGATAGTGCCCTGAGGAGAGGAAAGCTGGATGGTGGTGAGCAGAACTAATGAGCATTATGAGCATTATGAGTTTGGAACCCTTTCTTATGGTAAAAACTGCAACAGTTGTAGAATTACATTCTGGAAAATTCTGTAGTGAATGAATTTTTCTGAGATACTTTCCAATTCTGAAAGTATGATTCTGTGACCTAGTCACAGAAAATCTTTTCCCTTTCTGGTTAATATGTGTGCTTCTCTGGGAGAAAATACCTTATTTCTTTTTTCTTGGTTTATTGTGGTAAAGTATATATAGCATAAAGTAAAACACTTTATTTTATAAGCTAAAGCTTTAAGAGATGAACCTTTTAATTGAGTTGTAGGATCTTTTAGGATAACTGGTTCATATCAAAGCATATCTTATACCAATTACAGAACAAAAAGAGACCACTTACATATTGAGTCCAATTGCATACCATTAGATTAAGTGAGAAAATAAGGATTGCCTATGACTAAATCCAGTTGAAAACTGTAATTTAGACAGTTATCTCTTGTGTGTGTGGTTCCTGGCAAATTTGTGAGCCCTTTGACAGGGGGATGCTTTCCTAACCACTTCCTAGGACCTGTTAAGGTCACAAAAATGAGAGGGAAAAGAATTCACCTTCAAGAAACAGAATATGTCTATGTAAAGAGCATATTCAATTAATCTGCCATTGGAATTGAGGTACTCTCACCACCACCCTTCTTCCCTGCTCTTGACCTATCTCGTGATTTTTCTTTTGCCATAAAACCTCTTTGTCTTCTAAGGAAATTACCAGACTCCAGTCTTATAGAGATGAGAGGCTTGCTTTTAGCATGATGTCATTTTCTTTCTAGTGTGGGGGATACAATTTATGTTTGGGTGAGCTGCTGACTTGTCTCCAGTAAAAGAAGTTCAATCTATCAGTACCTCATTCTGACCAGCTGCCTGGTAAGGACCTCAGTGGCCAGAGTGATATTTAATTTGTCACAGAACAGCCTGAGGCTATGATAAATTCATAACCTTCTACCCCCGTTCCCTCAATACAAATGCGATTTGTTGACGTGTTTATATTACCATTCTGGAAATGGAGGCAGATTTTTAAGGATTTGTTTTCATGCAAAATGGAGTTTAGCACAGAACTGTGCACTGTCATGGTTTGTGAATTGCTAATAGGCCATGAGTCTGGCTTAAATATACATCACATCCTGAGACATTAATCAATTCTCCGAGCAGAGTGAACACGAGGCTTGTCCTTCAGGGATACAAAATGCCTATTTTGAAGAAAGGAATTATAATAAGGAGCACAGAGGCATTCTAGACCTTGAAGCTCTTAGCAGCAGCACATCTTTTGTTTCATTTTCGAATGAAAAGCATTTACAAGAAGATACTCGTGGTAGATTCAGCCTGACTTTTCACCAAGGATAAATATAGTGATGTGACATCTATATGAAATATCCAATTGTTTGGTAACTGGTTGATTCTGAAATATTTGCCCCCTGGACTACACAATGAAAACCTCCTCTTCTATGTAAAGTCTCTTCAAGGCTGAGCCCATCATGAAAAAATAATGGATTTTTGAGTAGGGAGAAAACAATCTTTTCCTTTTCTCTTTTTGTTTTGCTGTCACATACTGCTAAAAGATTGAGGGTGTTTTATCCATTGCCTATATTTCCAAAGTACAAGGTCCTTTTATTTTTCTGTTAAAATACATGTGAAGCCCTTAGAGATGCCATACCTACATGCATAGCACCTTCAAAGTGCTTTACATATAACCTTTAGTGATCTGGCCAGCATCATATGAAACCTCTCAGGCAACCTGACATCATCTGCATTTTAAAAGATGTGGTAACTGAGATTTGGTTTAAATGACTGGTAAGATATTTATCTAGAAAATGGTTGAATTGGGACTTAAAATCAGTTCTTCAGATTGCAAGTCTAGGGCTTTCCCTGGTGGTGGTAATTGTTCGTATAATTAGTTCTCTGGTTATGTGCTTTTGATATTATTCATAAAGTAATTCCTTAGGCTTTAAAAAGGTAATGAATTCCCTGATAAAAATATATTGCAGAAAATGAAAATATATCACTAAAACAAAATATTTGTATAGAGTATATACCATATCATACCTACAGGGTTTAAAAACTTTCAAATTGATCTTCTGGGTCTCTGTTTCTAGGACTAATGTTCTTGCCAGATGGAATTGACCAGAATTTGTCTATGAAACCAATGTTATGGAAAAAAATACTTCACGATGATTCTAGATGTTTCCTTCCATGTGAGAGGAGCTCAGTGACCATATCTTCTCACCTCGTCTGCCTCTTCCTTGCTCCGATCTCGAGGAGGAAGAATGACTTTGATGAATATACTTGAGACAAAGCAGCTCGGCCACTCCCTTCTATTTTTTTGTGTGGTCTTCCTGCTCTGCTTCTCCGAGGGCTGGTTTTGTCCGTATAAGGGACAGGGTAGGAAGCTTGCCCCAATCCAGTATGGCTCTGGCTGGGTGGCAACATATTTTACGTCACTGCTTTAACCTGGTTGTGAGGTGGTTTATAAATTCAGAACCAGCTGTGAGTTAAATTCTCTCACTTTATAAAGAGAAGCTTGATACTTTATTTTTCTAGAACAGGATGATAAAGTTAAAGGAAGTGGCTGATGATATTCCTCTTCAACCTTCATTGATGTCCAAATGAAATGGGTGATCATGTGTGTACTTGCTATATGTAATATGTTTCAGAAGTTACAGGTCTATTTATTCCCCTTGATCAGCTGAGAACACCAAAGCTCAGAGAGTGTAAATGATTTCCTGAAATGGCTTAGGAATGCGAATGTAGAATATGAATTTGAAACTGGCTTTATCTGATTTCAAACCTAGTATTTTTTGTTACCTTATACCATTGAGAAAGGAAAGATGGGATCAGAGCCCGGATTTAAATGGCATCAGGAAACTCTCTTTTAGGTAGACTCTTCTGCTAATGAAGTAGGGAACTTAGGCTTGTTCCCTATGGGGGCCAGGGGTTCTGCATGCACATGTATGCAAGCACACGCCCACACATTAAATTACAGCTGGAGGCCACATGCCTGATCCCAGTATGACTACCTCCAAGGTATATGGATGATTCTGGGTGGGGAATAGGGGAAGGCAAATGAGGCTATGCATGACTCAGCACAGCCTACCATGACTGTTAGGAAATCTAATTCCAGGGCATACTTTCCTTGCTGAGAATGAGTCAGTTGTTTCTTCCTCTTCTCTGACACTTCACTGATTTACCTGAAGTGATCAAGGTTGTCGTAGAGAATGGAAAAGCATAAGGAATAATGGAAACAGTCCAAGAAAGTATTCTGGTATCCATTAAACATGGAGATTTAGTGTCATTTCATCATATTCCTCATGAAATAAGATTTTCCAATAATATTTTTTAGTGAACAAGGAGGCAAAAATATAACCTAAACTCATACATACATAAGTCTTTTTTGGGGGAGAGCATTTTCCCCAATAGCACAGACTTTTTTTTTTTTAAGAAAATGTTCTGTCTACAAAGGAATTTGAATAATAATTTTCTCTAACAAATGATTTGACATTTCACACTTACGAATTTTTTAAAGCATCCATCTCAGCCACCAGTGACTTAAACAAAAAGAATTATATTATTTCTTACCAAGTTAATTATTTAAAAAAAATTTTTTAATACATTTTATTGATTTTACAGAGAGGAAGGGAGAGGGATAGAGAGCTAGAAACATTGATGAGAGAGAAACATTCATCAGCTGCCTCCTGCACACCCCCTACTGGGCATGTGCCCACAACCAAGGTACATGCCCTTGACTGGAATCGAACCCAGGACCCTTCAGTCCGCAGGCCGACGCTCTATCCACTGAGCCAAACTGGTTAGGGCTAATTCTTGTTATAACAAAGATGATAGTAAGTTCAACTATTGCTCAATCTTTGGAGGTCTGGTATCTAACCTTTGGAGTATGACCAAAAAAGTGAACTTAGAGACTAGTGATCACATGACGATGTTATTGCAAAAATGCTAGTTAATAACCTTTTTGGGGGGTCAGTTTTATATCCTGAAGGAATGAAAGGCTCCCATTTAAATGGCTCTTGGATACTTATTGGTCAGTTTGACCATGAGACACCCTGTTTCATCAATAGCTAATAGGCTAAAGAGATGGCAAATTCAGCAAGTGCCTGCATTTCAAGTATCAGGAAAATTATGGGGTTGGTTCCAGACAACCCAACCTTATTGGGAATCACAAAAAGGAATAGGTGGTAACTAAGAGCTCAAAGTACATGCATTATACAAAGAACAGGACACTTAGAAGAACTCAACGTTTCCTTTCTTATTTCTTGCCAGACAGCCCCAGAGATAGGCTTTTGGGTTTAAAAACAGAATCTTCCAGTGCTTACTGTGTGTGACCTCAGATAAGCCACCTCTGTGAGGCTTTTAATACCCTCATTTGAGAATCAGGATGATATTAATACCAAACTCAGAGGATATCATGAAGATTTCACAAGATTATATATGTAAAATTTTAAAAATAATAATTAGTACTGGTTAATCACTCAATAAATGTAAGCAGTTAATAGTTATAACATAATAGCAATATCAATAACTAGTGCCATTTTCCATACAAAGCCCATTTACTTTTCAGAAGAAGTGCATAGTCATATACCATTCTTTGCATTTAGAATGCCAAGGGCCAAGTGTGTGGGGTGGGGTTAGGTGAGGTAGAGTGTAAGTGCCTATGTGCATCTGAAACAGACCTGCTAACTATTATCAGTCACCAAAGCTGATTTAAGAGGCTTTGCAGAAGGCCCTTTATAGTTGATTCAGGCTGCCGCATGTGCCTTCTCAGGCTTTGTACAGCATAACTCCAGGATACATGAATTCACACAGACTATGATGAGAATATACTGTCCCAGGTTGACAGGGTCTAGAATGAACCCAGTGAGAAATGTACTCCCAATAATTAAAAGTTGGCTCAAGTTCTACCACATCTTACCTCGTAGCTGCATTTGACACAGTTTTGAAACATTTTTTTTTTACTTGGTGTCTGGGACATGTTGTCTCTTGACTCTCTTCTTACTCACTGATCACTCCTTCTCCATCTCTTTTGCTGGTTTCCCTTAATCACCTCAATCTCTTATTTGTAGAGTTCTCTGGGACAGAGTATTTGGGCCACTTCTTCTCTTCTCTACCTACATTTATTCCCTTGGTAAACTCAGCCACCCCCGTATCTTTCAAACCATCTCTATTTGGGTCATTCCAAAATGTATATTGCTAACCCAGACCTCATTCTTGAATTCCAGGCTCTTACTCAACTGTCTACTTGACATATGTCCTTTAAGAAGCATTACAAATTTATCTGGTCGAAATCTGAACTCCTGAATATCCCTGCCAGACTAAACCTGCTTCTCCTGTTCTTCCTGCAGTTTTTTCCAAATGCCAACTCTATCTGTCCACGGGCTGAGGCCACAAACACTGTAATCTGTAATGCCTCTTTGCCCCACTGGGCACAAGACTAATCAAAGGGCAAATTATCTCAGCTCTACTTTCAAAATAAATATGGAATCTGAAAGCTTCTCACCATCTCTACTGCTTTTGCTCAAGTCCAAGTCACCTGTAGGGTTTTTTTTTTAAATTATTTATTGATTGATTTGAAAGAGAGAGAGGAAGGGATATAGATAGAGAGAAATAGAGGTAGTTAGGTAGGTAGGTAGGTAGATAGATAGATAGATAGATAGATAGATAGATAGATAGATATCGATTTGTTGTTCCACTTATTTATGCATTTATTGGCTGGTTCTTGTATGTGCCCTGACTAGAGAGTCCACAACCTTGGCCCATTGGGATGATGGTCCAACCAACTGAGCTACTCGGCCAGGGCCACCTGCAGTTTTATATGGGGATTATTGTAATAGCCTTTTAACTATGTGCTTCATTGACCATCTCCCATCTGTTCTCAACCCAACTGTCTCAGTGATCATTCCAAAATTTTGAATCCGATTTTCTTACTCTTTACCTTTAATTCCTCTAACAGTTTCTCATCACACTCAAAGCCAAGCACTTACCATGGCCACCATGGCTCTAATGCTCTGTTTCCTCTACTCCAACCGCTTCAATGTTATGTCTTATCCTCTCTCTAGTTCTGTTGAATTATTTGACCTCTTTTTCTTCTTTGACCAAGTCAGTCACATTCTCACCATAGGTTTTTTGCAATTGCTATCTCTTTAACTGGAACACCTCTCTCTCTCTCTCTCTCTCTCTCTCTCTCTCTCTCTCTCTCTCTCTCTCTCCCCCCCCCCCTCCCTCCCTTCCTCTGTCCCTCCTTTTTTCCCTTTTTCTCTTTCAACTCAATTGTCACTTTATAGGTAAGGCCATCCCAATACAGACTATAGAAATTCATATATAGTTCTTCTACTTTTACCCCAACAGTAGTCCCTTTCCATATAAATCTGTTTTTTAAGTTTTTCCTTCTACAGCACTTACTGCTTATCACCACCTGATTTAATAGATAGATACATATACATACACAAGTTATCAATTTTTCCTAACTCACCATAAAGTAAGTTATGCATATGGCATTAATGTTTTTGCTTACTACTATATTCCCAGATCTTAGAAAAATGCCTGGCAAATATTTGTTGAATGAATTCAGTCTCTATTAAACTGCAATTATTCCTATAGGGGGTACAACTCTTAAAAACATTGTCAACCACAGTGTTTTCTCATGTTGAGAGGGGCCTAAGGCATTCTGTGTACCCTCCTAATTTTACAACTGAGTGTACAAAGACCCAGAAAGGAATAAAATTTGCTTGGGCTTTGCAGTAAGTTAGTAGAATATTTGGGACCAGATAGTCACTCTTTTGACTCTTACTCAGTCTGCCTCTCTCTATTTATATTAGTCTTAAATTGTGTCAGAAGGCCCCAGAGAAAATATGGTGGGCTTCTTAATGGAAAACATATACACATTGATAGGGCTTGAATCACCAGTGAGGGTTCACTGGGAAATTAGGGCAAGAATAATTTAAATGGGAAATGTGATTCAGAAAGTAGGTCATTGAGGCTGAAGAAAATTTTCAGGTTTTGTTCATTGATAATTTATTGGTTGACATAGTCATTCATTCACTGCTTATGCCATTTATTATACTAGGAACAAAGGAATTTCGAGATAAATTGTGCCAATAATGCCAGGGGCTGACTTTTTTTTTTTTAAGCTGTGTGAGGAGGATATTTTCAGCAAAGAGTATGTGACATCTGAGTTGAGTCTGGAAAAATTAAGTAGATCTTAACAGGTAGAAAAGAAATGCGGAGGTAGAAAACAAAGGGAGCAGAGGGGTCAATGTTAGATGGTATGAGAGTATATATAGTCAGGGAATTGAGGCTGACCAAATAGATCTAGAGAGATAGGTTAGTGAAGGGGTAGAGAGTGAGACCTTGGAAGATCGACAGGAACTAGATTGTGAATGGTCTATAGGGCATATACCCATAAATACCTTCCTGAAGGAGAGACTTGTTTTTTTGTGTGTGTGGTTTTGTTTTGTTTTTGCTAAATCTTTTCTTTTTTAATATGTTTTTATTGATTTTAGAGAGGAATGGAGAGGGGGAGAGAGATAGAAACATCAATGAGAGTTGGGCTGCCTCCTGCATGCTGCCTATAGGGGACTGAGTCTATAACCTGAGCATGTGCCCTGACTGGGAATCAAACTGGTGACCACTTGGTGCATGGTACAACGTTTAACCAACTGAGCTGCTCCAGCTGGGCAATTTTTGCTAAATCTTATTCTGATATTCCATGCACTTTCTTAGATGTTAACTTTTCTATTATTTTCATCCACAGATTCCAACCCATTTTTCATGTGACTTTATTCTAAGGAAAAATTATATGTCACATTCACAGATGGATTTTAGTGGAGCCCAAACCTGGTTCTAATGTACAGGCATACTGTGGGAGAAAATTGAAAGAATAAAAATATATCAGTGTTGTGCATTCCATGCTGTAATTCTTTTCAGAGAAGAGAAAATATATATACTTAAGTTTAAACTCAGAGAGTGTTTTATTTATGCAATAAAAATTCCAGATGAGTAGATGAGGAGCCTACAGTGTAATTTTAAAGTATTGAAGAGGAGTTGTGAAATTTACATGGTGTAAATTACATAGAAGGAAAAGAGAAGTGTTAGATTTATATCGCATAACTTTCCTTCATGTTGCCATATAAATGAAGGAAACAATGAAAATTCCAAGAAAATTCTAGAATGCTAACAATTCTTTTTAATAAAAGATGGATGTTCTGTGATATTGCTGTGATTAATCAAATAGATCATCTTTTATTTGCATTTGTCTGGGTAGGTGCTGGAATTTTTTCTTTTAGATGTTTGTAAAGATAGGAACACAAAGTAGCCAGCAGCTCTGCCTCTTCCCATTTGGTTCACAAATCACCACAGAGACACCAGTCAGGAATTGGATGAGATCAGAGAAAGGAGATGAGGTCTCCCCAGATGATACACAGAATCAGCTTTATAGAATTCTGGTCACGTAGTCCAGAGCTCAAACCTGCTTCAGTTTAATCAGCTTCCAAACATTAGAGTGTATAGAGCCATGTTGATCCAGGCCCCCTACATGCATAACTTACTTCCCTTAAATTAGGCCTTTATTTTCTCTTTGTTTGACACATTATATTAAAGCTTCAACGGTGAGACTACAGTATTGCAGTTTATGTATGTGTGTGTCTCTGTATGTATTTAAAGCACTTGCACACATAGTTCCGGCATTAAAGCATATCACTTCCCCCCTACGCACACGATGAATACAGAACAGTATTGGATTATGAGCAGGATTTTAGCGTCCTCTATTTTGGCAAGTTATGGGGGCAATGCTTTGCGGAAAATAGGGCCCACCTGCCCTTGAAGATTTGGACAGGTCACGGGGATCCAGCATTGAACACCTTCCTAGGTTGTGAGCAGTGTCTGTACTCATTCGTTAAATCCTGTGGTGGGGGATTCTGCAGGAGCTGCTCATGACAAGCACGGCAGAGTCAGGACATCTGAACATGTGCTTTTCAATGCTTTTAAGAAAATTCTGGGGGAAAATGCAAATGCTATTGCCCTACTTCCTGTCCTCAGTTGAAAGAGCACACTAGGAGAGAGTAAAGGCGATAGAGATGTAAGCATCTCAATCAAACCTGAAATACACTGTCATTTCTGCGACACGTGGTACTTAAACTTCAGCGATCCCATAACCAGACTCAGAGTAGGATCCAAGAAAATGCTTTTAATTTTATTGCCTGGTAATTAGCTCAGAGAAACTGAATTTGCTTGAATTCAATCTGTGATTTTTAGTATGATTCAAAGACCACTAAAATAATAGCTTAAAAATATGTTTCTTAAAAATTCTTTCAAGAATGGCTTCAGAGCAGCAGCATTATTTACGCAATGCGTTATGCCCTTCGGTAACATACACACTTGGCCTCCTTGTGTTCTTTGCTCATTCCTGACGTTGTAAAAGGAGAACCTGGTTTTCTGAGGTGATGGTATTTATAGTTTGGCATCATCAAAAAGCAATTCCTTGCTTATTTGGGATTCGAAGCCCAGCCGGGTCTCCCTTGTGACTCATTCTGTATTCACCCAGGGCTCTATGCCTGCCTGCCTGCGCACTCTCATGAATCCTTAATTTCATTTGAACTCGGCAATGCCAGAGTCACTTTCCATCAACCTGCCCACTCAGCTGAATTGCACCAGCCTCTTCTGTGCAAAGCATCACACTCCCATTCTCAGATTGATTGGGTGTTGGGCTACCTCCACAAAGACAAAGGAGGTCAAACTCAGCACCAGCGGTTTGCTTTTAAGACATGATACCATCATCATTCCTTCTGATTTCTTGAGCTGAGGCTGATGAAATTTTCAGGGCTTGCCCACATAATCCCACATCTTGTTGAACCAGCCATATCAACACTTCATCACTGATAGTACCATGAAATATTAATGATGTGTTACTTTTACTCTCTACCTGCATAGTGCAACAGTTGAAACCAAAAGAACCTGGTCAGACCAGACTGATGTGTACCAACCCTGTAACATGGCATCTTTTTTATTCTGCTTTGCTCTTCTCTGAGGTGGTAGGGCAGGCATGGCTGGAGTGCTGGCTCAATGTCCAAGCAACTCTAAGCTCCAGGACCTGCAACTAAGGTAGGCAGAGCAGCTACTCCCAGTGGTTAGAAGCAAAAACAATCAGGGATTGAGACTGAACCTTGTTCTTATGTCACACAGCAAGTGCAGAATTAAACCTTGTTAACAGGCCAGAGGATCGGGTATAGGGATATAGCCTTAGAATAGAGCAAGAGCAAAGGCAGGGAAGCTGGATTTAAGACATTTACCAATTACTGGGATGGTGTGATGGTAGCTTTTTAAAATTGGTTGCCCATAGTATTGTGTGTATTAGGATTGGTCTACTTTAGAAACACAAAGTAGAGGGTTGACAATATGGAAAGTATTGGAAAAGTTGAAAACTTATTTAGAGACTATTGGATTATTTGAACTCTCTCCAGTGGCCCTTTAGTAGCTGTAGCTAGAAATACTTCAGAAAGGGTCCCTGTCTTGAGAAGTTCACCATCTGCAAGAGGAGACAAGAATGTAAATAAAAAATCATAGCACTCACAAGATTTCTGGGAAAGTAATGTTCTCATTCTACCTGGAAGGTAGTAATCAAAATTTATTGAAAACTCACCATATATCACTTATTACCTCTGATTCTACCATTCTATTTTTTAAAATATATTTTTATTGATTTCAGAAAAGTGAGAGGGATAGAAACATCAATGATGAGAGAGAATCATTGATTGGTTGCCTCCTGCACGCCCCCTACTGGGGATTGAGCCCGCAACCCAGGCATATGCCCTTGACCAGAATCGAACTTGGGACCCTTCAGTCCGCAGGCCAACATTCTATCCACTGAGCCAAACCAGCTAGGGGTACCATTCTATTTTATAGAATAACAAGCAGAGTCTAAGAAAGGTCAAACAATAGTCACCCAAGGTTGCAGAGCTAGTAGTGAAGCCTGATTCTATGACTTACAGCTCGACCACTATACTAGTTTATTCTGGGGAACACATTTCAAGACAGATGTTAGAAATATGGAACTTGTCAGGAGAGTGCCAAGAATATTGTGTAGACTGGAATCCATAATATTCAGTGAGTCTGCTGAGATTCAACATCAAGGGAGGCCCATAGTGTGGCTTCAGATGTGGACAAGGAGTGAGGCTATGGTAAACTTTGCTTGGAGTGGAAAAAAGAGAAATTTATCTGTGGATTCTTGAATGACTTACTCTTTGTGGTGGGTGCCAGGTTTCCCTGGCAACACAGATTGAGAATTCTGGATAGACATCAGGTAGTTGTGCCAGTGAACAGTAACAACAAAAATAAAAGCATCTAATAAAAGTTTAGCTTAGAGAAGAAACTTTATAAGAATTTTCACACATTTGAAGGGCTGTCATGTAGAAGAGAAAAAAATAAAACTTGTTTCATATGACTTTAATGGATGCAACTAGGACCAATGACTGGGAATTATAAGAGGCAGATTGCAGTTTGATAAATATTTTTTCCCACCAGTAAAGCTAAGCAAAATAGAAGCTGGTCTGTGGTAGTGTGGTTTCTTCATCACTAGAGATATTCACTTAGAGGTTGTGTCACTTTCTGTTGAAAGAGGTAGTTTCCAAATTTTAGGGCTCAAGAAATTCACTTGTGACTGCTTGCCAAAAATCCATATTTCTGGACTCAGCTTCCAAAGATTCTGATTCAGGTCAATCATGGGTATTAAGAATCTCTTGTTTTTAAGAAGTGAACTAGAAGATTCTGATGCAGGTAGGAGATATTAACCTGAAGACTATAAACAGGATTTCTACTTTCAGAGGAGAAGTTAGATTACATATAAAAATTTCTTTCAACTCTATGTCCAGACCATGTTGGTTTGTCTCTACCCAGAGTTTCTAGTTTTTATATAGTCTTTGTCACATAATTTAATATGTGACATTGATATTTTGATATTTTGTTTTCCTTTTCTAAATAGTACCCTCATAAAACCAATATTTCTTGAATATATACTATATGTCAAGCACTGTTCTAGGCACTGGGGAAATAGAGTGCAACAAGCAGAAAAAGCACCTTGCCTTTTTGGAGCTGAAGGGATTTAATTTATTGAAGGGAGATAAAGAAATAACCAGAATATGCTCAGCTGGTTTGGCTCAGTGGTTGAGCATCAATATATGAACCAGGAGGTCATGGTTCAATTCCTGGTTAGGGCTCATGTCTGGGTTGCAGGCTAGATCCCCAGTGTGGAGTGTGCAGGAGGCAGCCAATCAATGATTCTCTCTCATTGATGTTTCTCTCTCTTTCCCTCTCCCTTCCTCTCTGAAATCAATAAAAATATATTTTAAAAAATAAACACAATAAATACATCATTTCATAAGTATTTCCTTCATACAACCAGATATTACCTCTTTTGATAAAGAACTCTGTTATTTAGCATTTCATACAGTGTTTAGAACAACATTGTATAAGAATAAATACTCAAAAGTATATTTTAAAGCAACAGTGGAACATTAAAATAAAAAGATTTAGAGAAAAACTACAAAGATTTATGTTCTTCTACCACAAACCAGATGAATCTCACTGGTTTAACTGAGGATTTCTTTGGACTTTAAGATAGAGAATTTTTGTAAGCCAGTGGATTTTTGTCTGCATTAATAGAAAGAGTATTCAGAAAACTGACACAAGCTTCTCAATGTTGGGTGTTACATGTTACAGTCTTGAATAGTGAAAAACTGAAAGGCACCCAGGAAAAATAAAGATAATGAAAGGGCTTGACATGGTATGTTGTAGGACAGAGGATAGGAGTCGGCAAACATTATATATATACATAGATATATAGATATAGATGTAGATATAGATATAGATATAGATATAGATATAGATATAGATATAGATATAGATAGATATTTAAATATTTTAGGCTTTGGGGGCTATAATGTCTCTACCACAACTATTTGATTCTGCCATAGTAGCATGAAAGGGACCATAGACAATATGTAAATGAATGAACATGTTCTAATAAAATTTTATTTACATAAATAATGGCAGGTTGAATGTGGCCCTCAGACATGGTTTGCAGACCCCTGCTATAGAAGAAACAGTTTTAAAAACTTATATGTTTAGCTTAGAGAAGACACAAGGAGAACACCATAACTATTTTCAAATATTTGAATTATATATAGAAAAGGGGTTTGACCTATACTATATGACCAGGGGATCTATGACCAATGACTGGAAGATTTATGGCAACATATTTTTGACAAGTAAAATAACTATCTAATAGAATTATCTAGGGTGATAATGAGTTTACCATCACTGGAGGCATTCAAGCAAATATCAAATTCTCACTTAGGAATGTTCCATAGCAGACAAAGGACTCAGAGGTCCTTTTCTACCAGGAGATTCTATGATGAGCATGGAATTTAATGGGCAGAGCAGGGCACCAAACAAGCTCAAACTGACAGAGGCACAGATAAATGAGAGCCCAGCAATTGCACAGGTTAAATTCTATCTATGATAAATAAATTATTGGCTGCAAATTTAATTCTGATAAATGTTAGGTACATATAGTAATAAGTCGGTTTACAATAACCAAAAATTAAAAACGGGTTAAGTATCAGCTCCAATGAGTTTGCCTTAGAGAGGGAAATGGGTTGATCATTTGAAAGCTAAGTGGATGTGTCCTAATTACATAGATTAAAAAGAAGTCAGAATCCATCCTCCCTTTTAAAATTCAAGGAATTTTAAATTTCTCATTCTCTTTCTGGACATTTTATAGAATCCTTTTTAGGTGCCTTTGGATATTTTGCATTTATAAAGCTGTAAATTTTTTTAAAAAAACATCCCTTCTGAATGCATGTGTAGATCCATAAAATTAATAAAGACACCGATTTATTCGGAGCCTCTGTCCCACTGATGAAAATGAGAACCAGGCAGTCCCTAAAGGATAAACGTGACAGGGAGCTAAATGGCTTAAAATTTGTGGCTGTCCTTAACATGCTACTCATGTGTGCCAAATTCTAAACAGTCCAAGCTTGCTTTCCACCTCCCAGTGGAAGGTCGGAAGGGGTGAGTGATTCCAATCAATATCCAGTTGTTAGAGTAACAGCCATGTCGGTTCTGGATGGCCAACTGGACGAAAACATGTTTGTTCTACTTAATGTGACAGTGTCCTGTCAAATTAACAGCCACCGGTGGCAGGAGCAAGCATGCTTAATAGGTTTGCGTCAGTTCCACAGAGAATTTATCATCAACATGCAATCGAGAGGAACCCAAACCTCATTACCAGGGTTTATTTGTAGATAATAACTGAAGGTATGCCATGTCCTTACAACAGGGTTTGTTTGCTTTTTAGCAACTCAGTTTCGTGTTCTTTATCAAATGCTACCCTGTAACTCCCACAAACCATAGAAGATCATGGTTGGTCTGTGTTTAAATACACCAAGAGTAGTGAAATATTGAAGCAACTGTGCTGAGTTAAAAGGATCATTTGAAATAACCAACTAATATGTGTGGAAGGCAGCGAAGAGAGGAACTGCCCAGAGAGTTGCTTTAACCCGGCACTTTGCTGTGAATATGTAAACACATGTTTCCTCTCCAGGTAAGCTGTTGTTTGAAAGCCAGGATCACTAACTGTTTGCCAGGTTCCTCCCATTTAGGTTGTGTTTGGCCCATGTAGTATAAAAAAATAAATAATTAAATGCTGTCTAGTGTTTAAAAATAAGAGAATTTTACACACAATGCTGGGTGTCCTATTTGAATAAAAATAAAACAAAACTAGAATTGGCAGCATAAGCCAGCTTTTGCACACGGCAGTAGTTGTCTGGTGCTGTGTAGTAGCCTATTGTCTTTAGATGGGCTGAGTGCTCTCATTGGTGTCTGCTGGCCTGCTTTATTCATTTATGTGATTTCACCAGTCCCTTAAAGCATTGAAGGTTTTCATCCCATAAGTAAAGATTAATTTTTTAAAAAAAATACATATATCTTTACTAGAGGCCCAGTGCACTAAATTTGTGCACGGGTAGGATCCCTAGTGGCTGCCGGCTGCTGGCCAGGGCCTCCCTTCCCTGGCTGCCAGCTACCAGCTGGGGCCTTTCTTCATTCCGCGCCACCCCTGGTGGTCAGTGCACGTTATAGTGAGTGATCGATCTCCTGGTTGGTTGAACTCCCAAGGGGACACTTTGCATATTAGGTTTTTATATATATATAGATTGATTTCAGAGAGGAAGGGAGAGGAAGAGAGAGATAGAAACATCAATGATGAGAAGGAATCATTGGTTGGCTGCTTCCTGGAAACCCCCTACTGGGGATTGAGTCCACAATCTGGACATGTGCCCTTGGCGGGAATCAAACCCCGGACCCTTCGGTTCGCAGGCTGACGCTCTATCCACTGAGCCAAAAAAGCTAGGGCTAAATTTCGATTTTCATCATCATATTCATGGGTGGAAGATTAAATATGGCATTACCATTCATGGATATTGTTAAGAACTCCTTTCTTCTCTTTTTCTCCCACCTTCCAATCTTCCACCAATGCCTCCCAGTGTCTTAAACCAGTAGAAGGTAGCTGACGACAGAGCCTGGGAGTGCTCAGCCTTTCAAAGCAGGACACAAGAATGGCAAGGAGAAGATCTGCGGGCAAATGGATTTAGAAACAAGAAATCTGCCCTAACCGGTTTGGCTCAGTGGATAGAGTGTTGGCCTGCAGACTTAAGGGTCCCAGGTTCGATTCCAGTCAAGGGCATGTACCTTGGTTGCGGGCACATACCCAGTAGGGAGTGTGCAGGAGGCAGCTGATCGATGTTTCTCTCTCATCGATGTTTCTGGCTCTCTATCCCTCTCCCTTCCTCTCTGTAAAAAAATCAATAAAATATATTTAATAATAAAAAAAAAATCTGAGAGCCAGAAAACACGGTCTCTAACCCACTAATCGATTCTGTGATCTCAGAAAAGTGCCTGAACCTGCCTGATATTCAGTTTTCCCTCTTAAGATGAAAATTGGCCTAGATGATCCCTGGAGATTGTTCAAGTCTGTGATTCTGTGGTGGAGGGGATGGTACAATCTTGATTCCATTGTCTGTTTACACCTATTTGAGTTCCTGTGTGACATGTGACTGTGCATTTCAACACCAAGATGTTTCAGGGGAGCCAGAGAACATAGCTTGCCTGACATGAAGCCTGACAAGAGCAATGAAAACGTCTTTGGGCAGCTTTATTTTTTTAAAAATGACTTCAAGGAAAAATACAAATGGCCACTTTAACCAGAGAATTACTTGTAATGAGAATGCTTCACCAGTGTAATCCCTGGGTTTTGGACTGGCTTTACTGCTAAAGAATCTCAACCTCGAGAGATTGTGACTTTGGCTGCTTTTATAATCCTTAGGAACCCAACGATATCTTTCAAATAAACAAGGAAATAAACAAATAAACTAACAACAGTATGCTATTTTCATCATTTAGATCACAAATAATTCCCCCAGAATGATTGGCTCAAATTTCAGAGGGAATTCTAGAAACAATTTCAACATAAGATCTAAATGTAGAAGTTCCATATGAATCATGAATGCTTTTCTGTTTGCTGGCGGAACTGCCTGTTGACAGTGAAGTATAGATGTTAGATGGTGAATTCATTTTTCTTTGTGTAACAGCAACCACATAATGAATCAGGAAAAGTGGTGGCAGCTTTTATGTCTTCATTGGCTTAAAACGGATAAAAATCTTTTCATTCTACCTTATTAAATGTCAAATAACCCAGTAATGACAAAAATCTAAACCTGCACTTTCACAGAATTTTGTAAAGGATATTAACTTTCTAAGGGACAGCAATATTTTAAATAACAGTGAACACACACTTTAAAATATATCCATTATTGAGCCAATGGAAACCTTACTACTACTCATTTAGTACATTTTCTCTCTGGAAATGGGGTACATCCAGAGGCAGAACCAGAGCTTTCCATTTTTATTTCAGTTGGAACTGAGGAGAGGGATTGAGATTGCTTACTGGCAGATAACATTAGCCTGGACACTGACGTTCTCGGACATTAAGTCATTTGCAGTTTCTCTTTGGCAGGTATAAAGCCTTGGAAATTAATTGTGGGAGCTGGTCCTCATTCACACGAGATCCCCTCAGCTGCTGCAAGAATATTTTCTGTCAAAAGCTTGGGATGAGTCACATTTGCTTGTTAAAATGCCCATGAATAAACATGAAATATATTACATTTTGAATTTAAAAAAATAGAGCTGACTTTAGAGATATTCATGAAGAAACAAAAGAGAAACTGAAAATGTTAGTTTTAGAAGACCTAGTTTTAATTAATGGATTATATTTTTCAGTAAAATCTGGATTAAGCAAAAGAGTTGAGGAAAAGAAATATCTGAGCAAGCAAAGTGTTGGGGGAGGCTGGAAAACAAATGATTTTTCCTTAACATTTCTAGTCTTCCTTCTGAAAATCTAGCCAAAAAAATGATCCCCCTGCCTTAAGTTCAATTGCCTTTTTATTAGGCACATACACATGCTGGCCAAGGTAGAAGAAGGCTGAAGAGACTACCCTAAACAAATAATCCCCTTGCTCTGACAAAATTTTTAGATTCGGTAAGTATACTGAATATAAGTGAGTAGTTTTAAAAAATGTTCATTCCAGGAGTCCTCCAAGTTTATTATTTTGAGTTTCAGTTTCCATTGCCTGAGGCTGGAGATGCACTAGAGAAAAATGGGGGAAGGATTAATGGATTTGGAGGGAAATGTCTTGAGGATGAAATGAAATGAAATAATGAAATGAAATGAAATGCGTGAATGCTCTTAGCACAATGTATGCTACTTTACAAATGTCAACAATGTGCATATTTCTTGATTTCTTGTATTAGAGCTATATGGCAGACATTGTTTTATTGATTAACTTCCTGGTAAGAGCCTGGAGGTAGGAGGGAGTTGAATGTCTCCAATTGCTTCTTAGTCAATCAATATAGGTATTATGTACCTATCAGAGTAAGACTGAGCCACATACGCTGAATTATATAAACCAGATTGCCAGGGTTCTTGTCCCAGCATTAAGAAGGGTTCAGCAATCTGGAGAAAGGCTGTGCGTAGATTAAGTAGAAGTCCAAAGATGAAAGATGGTTTTGAAAGGCATTGGGGGTCAGAGGAGCTTCAGCTAAAGGAGCTAAAGTCCTCCCCTTGACTCAGGACCCCTTGCTTTTCATTAACACAATTTGTCCTAAGGCAAGGTGGAGATAATACACTTCAAAGGGTAGGGTTTACAGAAGCATTGTCAGATTGGGGAATAGCCTACAGCTGTTCAGGTGTTTGGCCAACAGGAGGAAATAACATGTAGATTAAGATGCCCTGAGCTGTCTGGCAGCAAGCAATCATCCTATTCAGGTTTGGGGGAAGCGCCTATTAGCCATTCCAATAGGTAATTACATATGTGACTCAGCCCTTGATGAGCCCCAAGTTTCATCAACCTTTTGATAAAACTCTTGTAATTATGACATGCTGGAATTGGCTCCCAGGACCAGATTGCTCCAGGAATACAAAGGAAGAACATCAAAACTAAATTTTGGTTGCCAGGAACTGATTCTTTAAGGAAACTGATGTTTGAAGAATACTGTGAAGAAGGGTACATTTTTTATACAGACTTTTGCAACTTATAGCAGTTGTTTCTAGGAAACGAATGAAGGAAATACCGGCTTAGAAAGTTAGACAGTCAGATTTCTATGATAGGTAACAAACTGCAATTATTCAAAAAACAAATGAAAAATCTTCCTTTATATAAAACTAGAGGCCCAGTACACAGGATTCATGCACTGGTGGGGGGCATGGCCTGTGGGGATCAGCCTGCTGTGGGAGCGCTGCTCATCCCAGTCAACCAAACGGCTGTGGACCCACCCTCTGAATGGCTGCTCCTACGGGAGCCGCTCATCCTGGTCAGCTGAGTGGTGCTCCTGTGGGAGTGCACTGACCACCAGGGGGCAGCTCCTGCACTAAGCATCTGCTCCCTATGATCAGTGTGCATCATCACAACTGGTCGACTGGTTGTTCTGGTCATTCCATCGTTTGGTTGCTGGCCTTTTAATATATAGGATGTTGTCACATTGCTGGAATCAACTTACATAATGTGTAGTCTATGTGATACAATTATTGAAAAATGAAATCTTAGTGTGTGTCTCTGTATGGCCATGTCAAATAGTAATTAAGAAGCCATTAATTTATCAAAAATGTACTGAGCTTCTGTTATATTGCTGAAACTATTAGATGATGAGGGAATATAAAATAAATTTTGAGATTGTCTTTCTCCTTCAGGAACTTAAAATCTATTGGGGAAGACAGACTTATACATATGTAACTAAAATAGCAGGTTTGAAATAGACAAAGAAATAAAGAAGGGGACAATTATTTTTCCTATATGTTAAAGATTTAGACAATTTTATAAATATTAAATAAACTAGGAAGATAATCAGTGACAGTTAACACTTTTTATTCTCCATTCTGCTCTGGATATTTGAAAATTACCTTGAGGCAGAACTGTTTTTATGCTTAGAAATCTGGATATTGACTTTCTCTTTTTCTATTCCATTTTTCCTAAAACAAAATTTTAAAAATTGCATCTTTTCTGCCCATATCCTTTCCTATGGGCATTTATAACCCTAAGAAGGATATATATTCCTCAGTGTTCCATCAGATGGATTATTAGGATCTTCAAAATTATGATGTGGGTCTTAGCTCCAGAGAGGGTTAGGGGAGCTAGAGAACATTTGGGTTGTTCTTTGTCATGCATATCATGAAAAACTTATAACTTCAGAAAGGAGTATCAAAAAAAATTGATTCTTGCTATACTTTTCAAAGAAGGGATATGGTGATTCTGTGTAAATCTTGATTGAAACCCTTACTGTGGAATCCAGAACTCTAGATGATCTGACTCTTGTCTACCTTTCAATCTGTTTTCATCCCATTTTCCCTTCTTTCACTCTTCTGTAGCCACATTGCTTCCTTCTGTCCCTCAAAAAGATGAGAGATATTTCTTTCCTTTTTAGTCTTTATCTTGGCTGTTTCCAAATCCTCCAGATCTTTGTCAAAATGGCTTTCTCATCCTTGAGGTTTCAGATCAAATGCCACCTTTTCAGAGAGATCTTACCTGACAACCCAGCTTTTTGTGTCATTTGCTTCCAGTTACAAGTAAAAAATAGGGGGGAAAAAGTGATTCAAATCTACTTCCACATGGAAAACATTAGATCAAACAAGAGAAAGTCCTGAAGTTGCGTGAGTTTCAGGTGATTGGTTTAGTACCTCAACAGGTTATTTCCTTTTCTGCACTCAGCTTCCATAGCATCATCTTCCTGCTAAGGCTGGTTCCCTTCATGTTTGTTCAATGGTCCAGGGAAAATCTGGGCAGTATGTTCCTTGTTCATGCCATAAAATTACTGATTTCTTATGACTCTTCATTTAAAAATGAGAGAAACTTTCTCAGACCTTGGAAGCAAACTTCTTTTACATTTCATTGGCTGGAACTGTGTCACATGATAATGCTCGAACCAATCATTTATAAAGTGGATGGGATTGATTCAAAATAAGAGTCATCACCCTTTGAGCTGAGGCCCATTCCTGAAACTACATATTGCTTCTATTTAAAAAATATATACTTTTATTGACTTCAGAGAGGAAGGGAGAGGGAGAGAGAGAGAGAAACATCAATGATGAAAGAGAGTCTCATTGATCGGCTGCTTCCTGCATACCCTACACTAGGGATTGACCCTGCAACCAGGGCATGTGCCCTGACTGGGAATCAAACCGTGACCTCCGGGTTCATAGGTCCAAGCTCAAACACCGAGCCACGCTGGCCGGGCATATTTCTGCTATTTGTTAAGAGAAAATGGAGTGGGCGCTGGGGAATAAATCTAATGCTCTTACTCCCCTCAGATGCAAACCCATGATCTTTTTAATTTTTACACTTATATTGTTATATAGATTATTGTCTATTTTCCTCACCAAAGTTAAAGCTGCACAAGAGAATGGCCCTTGTCTTATTCGATAATGTATTTTCATTTAAAAAATAGAATAGTCAGTGCTCAATAACAATTTGTTGAATTTGTGAGTAAGCTAGACACATCACTCTCTCATTGAGTTTCTTGTTAATGTAGATGAAAATTTTGCCACATTATTATAAACTGACTTTCTTTTTATTCTCTAGAGTCTCTTATATTCTCTGAGGCCCCAGTGACAGGTGAAGGTTCTTAAGCATTAGTAATTGTACCAGGCTTGAGAAATTTTGAACTGGGCCTTGAAAAAATGAATAAAATGCAAAGTAAATAACTTATTTAAAAAGAAATAATAGGTAACAACAACAATATCAAGGCAGGATAATATTGCCTGGGATATGCTAAAAAACAAAAACAATCTGACATGACTATGGCCAGGCTGTATAGAGTGACTGGGATGGGGGCTGAAGGAATGCCTTAAAATTGACTTTCTCCCATAGTCTTTCTCATTCATTCCACTGTTACGATTATCTGGTCACTACTTTAGTCACCTCAGCACATTTATAATTTGCTTATATTTTTATCTGATAAATATTTCTTTTTTTCTATACTTGGTCCCTTTGCTTTTTTGACTAGTTTGTAACTCATTGATGGCACTAAATAGATTTACTGTGTGTTAGAATGAAAATTAACTGACCTAGACGTAAGGTAAGCGTCACAAAAGCAAGAACCTCGAGTAATTCTTTTTTTAACCATTGTATCCTCAGTACGTGTGGAAAGCACACATTAATATTTGTAGATTCGCTAAATAAAAGAGGGAATAACTAAAAAAAAACAAAACCCTGCTTTTTAAAAAAAATCAGGCTTCCCCTTACCCATTATGTGATCTTGGAAGAGTCACTGAATCCCTTCTACGTCTTTTTTTTTTTTTTTTTAATTCTCACCTGAGGATATTTTTCCATCGATTGGTTGCCTCATCACATACACCCCGACCAGGGCCGGGGATCAAGCCTGCAACTGAGGTATGTGCCCTGAACCAGGATCAAACCCGCCATCCTTCAGTCCGCAAGTTGAAGCTCTATCCGCTGAGCAAACTGGCTAGGGCCCTTCTATGTCTTAATTTCCTCACTGGTCAAGTGGGGATGGTGATGCTGGTGATAACATATTATTGGAGGGTTAGGTGAGATGATGAAGGCACTTGGGAAATGAAAATGCTACACAAATGTATAGCGTGGTGCTGGGATTCATTCTGAAATCAGTAGCTACACTCCAGTGGCAGCGGTGAGAACAGAAACAAGGTAAGATGGTCAGTTTGGCTCCAAATGGTAGACCCTAACTGACATTGTTGGCCTACCTTGAAGATTTCAAGTTGCACTGTTTTTAAAAGTTACATTGTAAGAAACGGAGATAAAGAATTAGCTGAATAAGTGGCTATAGAGATCTAAGCACAAAGACTTTTAAGATGTGTTAGGTAAATATTCCCAAGTTTGGATGGGCCTCTTTGTAAGCACATATCTCTGGAATTCATTACTCTTCTTTTTCTCTCCTCAGAGGGAATGAAGACTTTTTCTTGCCTGATGTAGAGGAAAGATCACTGTATCAGGAAACTTGGATTACAGTACTAGCTCTCCACTAATTTCTTAGGTAGCCTTGTATTAACTCACATATCTCTGCAGTTTTTTTTCTAAGATGACGAAACTGTATAAGAAAAAGTCTGCAGTTCTTCTATTCTCTAAAATTTTATAATTCCTAAGCATCCAGAAGAAATAATGAATTTGAATCCCAGGCAACTTTGCATGACCACTCAGCTTCCTGATTCCCTTATTCTATCAATATCTCCCCCCTTCTGCACATATTTCTACAAAGTTCTTTCATTATAGTTTTGAAAGGCTTACTTTGGGGAGTCATTTTGTTGGTTAATTTAGGTCAGATCTTGCCATTTGACTGCATGATAATAATAATAGCTACCACTTCTATAATATCACAGTATGGGCACTATTCTAAGAATTTAACTCTTTTAATCCTCATAGCAGCTTTATGAAGTAGATCAAGCATGTCAAACTCAAAGGCTAACATGGGCCAAATAAACAAGGTTTAAGTTTATGTGGGCTGCAAAAAAACAAAAGCTTTAATTTTCATAGAAACATAGGTTTATTTCGATAGAGACATCCTGAAATAAATGAGTAATTGTTAACATAAAATAATAGAACATTTTAATAAAAATTCATATTTTTTCTTGACCATTAACTTACCAGACACTGAATAACTGCACAAATTAATAAGCGTAACGCAAATAAACCTATTTTCTTTCTTGTTCTTTGAAAGCGAAATATTTCCTGTTGCACACACCAAACAAGTCAGTCCAAGACTAATGATGTGGCAATCGGCTGCTAAAATATTTGCTGCTAGTATTAGTAGAAAGAAATGGTGCGCCTGCGTGTAAGGCACATAAGGGAAATGAATGCAACACAATTATAGTAATCAGTCATTAGCAAATGTTGTAGTTCATTATTAATAATTATGTATAACAGGATATTGTAAAAATTATGAAATTTTTATTAAAATGTTTCTTGCATACCATTATATTGGCTGGGCTGCAAAAATATTCGTTGTGGGCCACATGTGGCCTGCGGGCTGAGAGTTTGACATGCTTGAAGTAGATGTTATTGTGATTCTTTATATATGAGTAAATTGAGGCAAAGGTGTGTTTTTTTTTAATTTGTCCAGAGTCACACTACTATTAAGTGCCAGAGTGGCAACTCAGATCCAGACTGTTTTATAACTCCACATATGTATGCTAAAGTAATAAATTGTACTGAGTATAGAGGTAGAAGGAAAGCTAGCAAGAGGATGTCTACAGTAAGAAAGCACAGAGCCAGGTTCCCAGATCAATGTGACAGGTACACAGTGCAGGTAAACTAGTTAAACAAATGAGCAACCAAAAGTCTGAGTTCTATCCCATAGATCAGTTTGTTCTCAAAATTTTGTCTCTGAGATTGCCTGCCAAAAATGTGACTTTAAATATAAAACCAACAAAATGAAATCATTTCTTGGAAAACATTTCTGTGGTTTACTATGGAATGCCAAGTTAAGAATATCTGTCTTACATTTTCAAGCACATGTGTTGTAGTAATTTTATGGGGTAATGAGTTGGCTTCCATTAAATATATTTTATTTTTACAGGGGCTGGGGCTGGAGAAATGTTATGTGGCAGGCAGTGAAATATCTTACTTTTTCAGATTGCTTTAGCTAATCACCTACAGGTGAATTTTCTAGGAACTGTGCTTTTAACCATTTAACTGCTATGAATTTTATTGGATTGTGACTGAAGACTTTGGACATAATGTCAGGGGGCCAATGGTGAGGAAAGGAGGAGTTCAGGATATGAGGAAAATGATGAGTATAACAGGAGAAATGTGGGACTTTTGTCTCAACTTTAAAACTTGAATGGGACTTAAAGTCCATTCATTGGATTCAATAAAAAACAATTCAAGATGTGACAATAGCTAATAAGTGGAGGCAGCTTGTCATTTATCAAAATTAGCAGAATCTCAATTCCCAGTTTTCCACATGACAGATGTTGTTAGTTAACTACCCAATATCTATTTTCTCCTTCTTCCTTACTAATAGAAGCAAAATTTTGCTACTAAAAGATTCTATTCCCCAGATTATTTTTCAACTAGAGGTAACCATGTGACACCATTATTACCAAAAAGATATAAGTAGAAATTGTCTGAGGATTTCTGGAAAGACAGCTCCTTCCCCGTCCTCCTAAGTGGTGGCCAAGAGCATCAGCAACCATCGATTAGGCAAGAGAAATGAGTTATGATGGTGGTACAGGAAGACAGATTTTTAAAATATATATATATTTTATTGATTTTTTACAGAGAGGAAGGGAGAGGGATAGAGAGTTAGAAATATCGATGAGAGAGAAACATCAATCAGCTGCCTCCTGCACACCCCCTACTGGGGATGTGCCTGCAACCAAGGTACATGCCCTTGACCGGAATCGAACCTGGGACCCTTCAGTCCACAGGCCAACGTTCTATCCACTGAGCCAAACCGGTTACGGCAAGACATAGATTTCTGATTCTGTGTAAAGTTGATGCTACTACTCTGGACTGCTTAGGAAAAGCATTCTTGTGTTCTGAAAAATAAATACCTATTTTTGATATGTAAGCATTTGCCTAATTCGAGGAATATACTCTTATTGTGCTCTTACCTCTTACCTACTCCCTCCAGTGGCTCCAAGTTTTAGAGCTGACATATTCCCACCTATTAGTGGTCATACTGAGGGGGTAGGGTCACATGTCATTCCATTCATTGTAACCATTATTCTTGAATAGGGAAAACCATTCTTGGTTTATGTGAGAAAGACAAAGGGTTGTGATCTAGATGAGATCAGTTAGGACAATCTGTTTGAATTTCAACATAAACATAATAGTCAGTTGAGTAAAAGAATCTATTGTGCATCCCACCAGGAAGGTCAAGTGATTATGAAAGAGCTTGGTGCCTGAAGGTCACTGGTTTGATTCCCAGTCAGGGCACATGCCTGGGTTGCAGGCTCGATCCCCAGTAGAGGGCATGCAAGATCCCCAGTACAGGGCAGCTAATCAATGTTGACACACTGATGTTTTTCTCTCTCGCCTTTCCTCTCTCTCTAAAATCAATAAAAACATATTTAAAAGAGAAAGAGCTGGGTGCCTAATCCTTGACTAATAGTGGGATATGAGAAATGTCACCCATGAGGTTCCTGGATGAAAAATTTGCAAAATGCTGGTGTCAGTTTTCAGTGTTCTAGGACCAAAATGCAGCCCATCTGGGTAGAATTTCTCTGAGGCTAAATACCAGTAGGACATGAGATATTTGATCAGTAAATGCTGTTAAGGCAATTTTAAAGAACTTTGAAGGGTGCATTCAAGAGTTACCTGAAAGTAAATGGGTGCAGTTTATGTAGTTTGTCTGATGTTACTAAGAAGAAACCGCTTGATGCAAGAAGCCTGTGTGTTAAGTATGGGAGTTTAGAAAAATCTTTGATGGCATCATTGCACTTAAACTAACACCAGCCTTTAGCTTCTTTTTGTATGAGCCAAATAAATCATTTACTTTTTGAAGCTACTGTTGGGCTTTTTTTTTTTTTTGTGGCTAAACTTACTGCACACTGACACATTCCCTCTTCTCTCTGCCCCATAGATATTTGATAAGTCAGAGAAACACATCTGGGTTAAAGACAGACCTTGTGATAGAAGAGTTTGACTATAATTATCTAGGCCTCTATGATGTCTACTTTATGTTTATGTTTTATTTTGTTTTTGTCCAGAAATATTTAGGCTCATTATATTTAAACTAGAGGCCTGGTGCACCAGTGGGGTCCCTCGGCCTGGCCTGTGGGATCGGGTTAAAACTGGCTCTCTGACATCCACAAGGGGTCCCGGATTGCGAGAGGGCTCAGGCCAGGATGAGGGACCCCACCATTGCATGATGGGGGCCGGGGAGGGACGCGGGAGGTTGGTCAGCCAGGGAGGGACCGCAGGAGGGCTCCGGGGTGTGTCCAGCATGTCTTGTTCAGTCCCACCAGACCCCAGTAGCAAGTTAACCTACGGGTCAGAGCGTCTGCCCCCTGGTGGTCAGTGCATGTCATAGCGAGAGGTTGAGCAACCTTAGCATATCATTAGCATATTATGCTTTGATTGGTTGAGCAGACACTTAGCATATTAGGCTTTTATTATATAGGATGAGTTCCAGGAATAACAGTTTATTTTTTAAAAATTTTTAGTGAATTTGTTGTGGTGACGTTAGTTAAAATTATATACGTTTCAGGTCTACAATTCTATAATACATCATTTGTAGGTTGTATTGTGTGTTCACCAACCCAGTCAAGTCTCCTTTCTTCACCATTTATCCTCCCTTTACCCTTTTCTACCTCCCACCACTCCCCTTCCCCTCTCATAATTACCATATGTTATCTGTGTCGAAGAGGTGTTTTTATTTTCTTTGCTTAATCCCTTCACGTATTTCACCTAGCCCCTGAGTACCACTCTCCTGTGACAGCTGTCAGTCTGTTCTCTGCATCTATGAGTCTAGTTTCTATTTTGTTTGTTAGTTTATTTTGTTGATTAGATTCCACATATAAGTGAAATCACATGGTACTTGTTTTTCTCTGACTGGCTTATTTCACTGACCATAAAACTCTCCAGGCCCATCCACGCTATTTTAAAAGGTACGGTTTGCTTCATTTTATGGCCAAGTAGTATTTCATTGTGTAAAAACCTTTTTTACCCACTCATCTACTGATGGACACTTAGACTGCTTCCAAATCTTGGCTATTGTAAATAATGCTGCAATAACAATTTGAGTAGGCTTGAGGTCTTCCTAGGAAATGAGAACATTTTGACTTTCTAAAGACAGCTTGAGGAATGCAAGATGTAATGCAGAGAAGGAAGGCAAAGAGAAGAAACAGATGGGCATTGAATACCCAAGATGTGCTCATCATGGTACATGTTAGCATGTCACCTTTTTTACTTCTCAGAGCTGCTCTTTAGGCATATTGTGTTACAGCCATTTTAGAGAATCTGAAATCTGAAACTCAAAGTGGTAAAATCCTGTTTAATAAGTGGCAGACCAGATTTTATATCCAGATATTCTGACTGAGCATCCAGATTTTATGTCCTTTGTCCTGGAGGTGACATTACCTTTTCTATAGCAGACAGCTATCAAACCTGTCCATTGCTTTGAAAGGAGATGCTATCTTTATTTTCCAAGGCTCTTTATGACACAGACATCCTTGAAAGGAGAATGGGGAACTAGGGCAGCCAGTGCCTTTGCTTGCAAACAGTGCAAATATAAGAGAGGCCCATGGAGCATTATCTCCCGACAGCCTTTTCCTTTGTCCTCTTCTGCTCTCTGTCTGACACCCCCCACCACGGTTCAGTTCCACCTTTGTGCTCCTTTACTATCTTAAGGTCCTGGGGCCTTTCAACTTTTTTACTCCTTTCATTGATGAAAAGTTTAAAAAACTCATTTTAAGCAATAAAATTTAGACTGTATCCCAAAAGGTTTTCATATGATCTTTTCAGGCAACAGAAGCATAAGCATTAATTCATTAGCTCAGTTATGTATTCAGTGTTTGTTGTATAGTAGCTACTATAGAGCAGGTACTAAGTGCTTTCATTTTAGCCATTCAGACACTAGTGAATGTAAAGAAGTAACAGTATCAAGTAGGAATTATACTCAGGTGAGGTTTAGCTTTTTTACATTGAATGGTCCAGGGAGGTCTCGGTAAAACAAAAGTGAAATTTGAGCTAAGAACCCATGAATAAAAAAGAGTCAATTATTAAAATAGCCTAAAAAAATTAGCCTGAGAAACCAGTCCTAAATCTATTAGGTTGAACCAGTTGAAACTGATAATGTGCAGTAGTCTCCCCTCATCCTTGGTTCCTCTTTCCAAAGTTTCAGTTTCCTGAGGTCAACCATGGTCTTAAAATATTAAATGGAAAATTCCAGAAATAAACAATTCGTAAGTTTTAAAAATGTGATCTGTTCTGAGTACATGATGAAATCTCAAGGGATCCCCTCCAGGATGCAAAGCTCTCTTTGTTTAAGGTATCCATCGGGCTTCCACCCACTGGTCACTTCCTAACCATCTTGCATTATCAGATCCAATGTTGCAGAATCACAGAGCTTGTGTACAAGTCACCCTTATTTACTTCAAAATGGCTCCAAAGTTCAAGAGTGATGCTTGCAATTTGGATATGCCAAAGAGAAGCTGTAAAGTGCTTCCTTTAAGTAAAAGAGTGAATGTTCTGGATGCAATAAGGAGAGGAAAAAAAAATCATATGCTTAGGCTGCTAAGATCTACAGTAAGAATAAATCTGAAATCTGAATAATCAAGAAATGATGAAGAAGGAAAAAGAAATTCTTGTTAGTTTTGTGTCACACCTCAAATTGCAAAAGTTATGACCACAGTGTGTGAGAAATGCCTTAGTATGTATGTATGTATGTATGTATGTATGTATGTATGTGCCGGGGTCTTTCTCAGCATCTGCTAGGGTTCATGAATCTGGAAAAGGGGATGTGCATAAATGAATGAAGAAATATGAATTTGGAAGGCATTTTGGGATGCCAGATGGAAACTTAGTTCTAGTGACTAAGCTCCATGAATGTCCCGGACCCCTAGCTTTTTATTAACACATTTTGCCCTAAAGCAAAGCAGATATGCATATCAAAGGTAAGGTTTGGTAAACAGTAAAAGATTATCAGGTTGGGGGAACTGCCTTCACTTCTGGCATCAGGCAATACTATGTAGATCTTCAGCCTTGCTGAAGCCCCAAGTTCCATCAACCTTTTGATGAACTTCTTGCATTTATGACCTGCTGGAATTAGCCTCCAGCATGTATGTATATACGTACACATATGAACATATATACATATCCTATATAATAAAAGGCTACTATGCAAATAAACCAAACGGTGGAACAACCAGAACAATCGAACAACTGAAAAACTGGTCACTATGACATGCGCTGACCACCAGGCAGAACATGGCGGGCATTGGCCGCAGCAGGATGGTGGAGCAGGTGAGAAGGGGTGCCAGACCAAGGCGGGGCACTGGTTGCTGTCATTGGGGCAAGCCTCTGGTGGTTACTGAACATTCTTTGCTCTCACGCGCCGTGGTCCCACCCAGTGCTCGCACCTGCTGCTGGCGCCAGCCCTGCTCGCACCTCCTGCCAGCACCGGCCCCACTCGCACCCGCAGCCAGTGCCGGAGCCACTGCTTGCACCTGCTGCCAGTGCCCAGCGCCAGTCCCAATCACTCAGCACCATCAGCGGGTGTGAGCAGCAGCTGCTGGCCTGATCACCTCTGAGGGCTTCTCCACCTCCCCCTACTCCTGAGTGGCAATCGGGGCAGCAACCACTGATGGTGCTGGTCCCACTCACACCCGTTGCTGGCACTGGCCCCAATCACTCAGCGCCATCAACAGGTGCGAGCGGGGCTGGTGCAGTCAGCACATGGGGCTGGTACTGTCAGCACGTGAGAGCGGCAACGGCCGACAGGGAGCCGGGGGCCGCAGTGGAAGGGGCCAGGCAGGGAGGATGGGTCAAGACCCACTCCTGTGCCCACTGCAGCCTCGCGGCCCACAGTTCCTTTCAAGGTGCACGAATTCGTGCACTGGGCCCCTAGTATATGCATATAAAGGTAGGAGTGTGTGTGTGTGTGTGTGTGTGTGTGTGTGTGTGTGTGTGTATGTATTTCTACTAGCTTGGCTTCTCTGGAGAACCCTGACTAATACATCATGCTAGTGATTTAATAAGTTACTTCTCATTTTATTTTTATTTTATGTTTGTTCTTAGTTTGGACAACTTTATGTGTGCTTTGTCCACTGTGTCTAAGCAGGACACCACTTACCGGCGATTGGACATTGGTTCAGCAACCTTGATACTTGAGTTCTGGCTAAGAAAGAATTCAGAGCCAAGACTCAAATATGGGCAAAATTTTATTTAGAAAATCACAGAGGTAGAAGAAGTGAGCTCTGGAAGAAGTAAGCTAGCTGGGCTGGGAGGGCTCAGGAAATAAGAATCAGAGGCAAAAGAAAGGCCCTTGGAACTTAGGAGAAAGAAAGCAAGGATGTGCGTGCCTGGGGGAAGGAGAGGAGGAAAGGCTCAGATGTGCTCCAGGGAGAGCACCTGAGAAGGGGCTAGAAAAAGTCACAGCCATGCTTGAGAGGTGGTGTGGGGGGCGGGGAGGGGAATCTAATAAATTACTTTTAACAGAAATACTAACTTTTAAAAAAATAATGTGGAATTTTCAAAGGCAACATTTTATGCTAGGAATAACCTTGTAAGGTATCTCTTTGATTATAGAACCTAAAATAAAACTACCACCTCACATAATTAAGAGATTCATTTGAATTTGAATCTTGGCTCCATAAATAATTGCTGCTCTTTGACAGAGCACCTTAACCTAACTTAGCTTTGTTTCTTCGCCTGTAAAATGGGTATAACAATATCTTAAAGAACTGCTGCAAGGATTAAGTAAACTCATATATATAAATTTTCTAGTTTAAGTCTGACACATGACAGTTGTTACATAAATAATAATGATTGTTATTATTATCATATAGATATAAATTTGATTCTGTATGAAATTATTTTAATATGTTAACATGCTCAAAGATTTAAAAGATTAAGCAAAAGTTTGTGAGGCAGTAAAGGAGTACAGGAACTGAAGCTACTTGTGTAGATGAGATAGCATTATCTTTTAGGGAAAATACAGAGGTTAAATAGCAGTATTTCTACATCTAGTCAGCACTGACTATAGCAAAAGATCAGTGGCCAGCATAACTGATCATGATGGGACTTGGGGAACGCATGACTCAATCATTAAATAGGCTCCATTAGACTGAGTTCCATGAGGGCAGGTGCAGATCATTTATTTCTTTATTCTCAGTGCTTATCATGAGACAGGTATTGATGGGAACACTTTCCACATTCTTGCTCAGAATCACCCTGTGAGTTAGACATTATTGTCCCCATTTAATAGATGAGAAGCTTGAAGCAATAAGGTTTAAATGGTTTGTCCAAGGTCAAATGAAGTAAACTGGGAGCCAGGTCTAGGACCACAGGCCACGTTTTGACAACCAAGATGTACTGCCTCTCATTGTCTGTTAATTGCATCTATACATGTGGTATAAAAGAGGCTTCTGGGTAGAATCTTTTCTGTTTGCCATTTTAATCTAACCTTTTTTTTTTTCCATAAAGGAGAAACAAAGAGATTATTGATATCATAAACATTCTCAAAAGTTATCAAATTTATATTTACCAAATACCTATGTATCCCATCTCAGTGATTTTTGAGCATACAAACTCCTTTGAGAACTGATGGAAACTGTGATCAGTCTGTATACAAAAGTTCTCTTGCAAATTAGGGACTTCACAGTCAACCTTCAGGCAGGTTAAGAACTTCCTCAGATATCTCACTCAGTCCTCAGAATAATCCCAAGAAGTAGGTATTATTATACCCTTCTACCAATGGAGAAACTAAAACTACAATTGAAAATAATTTGTTCCATGTGACATCATTGATGAGGAGCAACACCAGAGCTAAACTCAGATGAATCTGGGTCCAAATTTGATCTATTTAAGTTTTACCGTACTAGAGGCCCAGTGCACAAAATTCATGCATGGGGGGTGGGGGGGCTGGGGGGTTTCCCCTCAGCCCAGCCTGCACCCTCTCTAATCTGGGACCCCTTGGGGGATATCTGACTGGCGGTTTAGGCTCGATCCTGGGGATCAGGCCTAAACCGGCAGTCGGACATCCCTCTCACAATCCTAATCGCTCACCTGCCTGTTTGCCTGGTCGCCCCTAACCCCCCTCTCCCCCCGCCGGCCTGATTGCCCCTCACTGCCTCTGCATGCCGGCCTGATTGTCACTAACTGCCCCCCTGCTGGCCTGGTCACCCCTAACTGCCCCCCGCTGCCGGCCAGGTCACCCCCAACTGCCCCCTCCCTGTCGGCCTGGTTGCTCTAACTGCCCTCCCTAACTGGCCTGGTGACCCCTTACTGCCCCCCAGCTGGCCTGGTCGCCCCCAGCTGCCCGCCACTGCCAGCCTAGTTGCCCCTCACTGCACCCCTGCTGGCCTAATTGCCCCAACTGCCCGCCCTGCCAGCCTGGTCACCCCCAACTGCAACCCCTCTGCCGGCCTGGTCGCCTCTTACTGTCCCCTCTGCTGGCCTGGTCACCCCCAACTGCCCCCCCTCTACCAGCCTGGTCACCCCTAACCCACCCCCCCCCATGCTGGACTGGTTGCCCCACGCAGCCTGCTTGTTCAGTCATTTGGTCGTTTCTCACTAACCCCCCTGCTGGCCTGGTCATAGGCAGCCATCTTGTGAGGGTGTGAGGGTTAATTTGCATATTACCGCTTTATTATATAGGATGGTTTTATATCTAGTTTTTCGTTGTTGTTTTTGTTTTTTTTAATGTTCTCTATTACTTGGCATCTGCGTAATTAGATAAATTAAAAAGAAAAGGATGTGGTTCCTCTGGTCGTCCTGTGGCAATTATAATTTGAACTTTGAAATCTGGATATAAAAATGAGATGATTAAAAATCTCTGTCTGCTAGGACATTTTGACTTTGGAAAATAATGCCTCATTAGCCAACACAGAAAGACATTCTTACTGCCAGTCTTACTTTAATTTTGCAAGCTGGGCACTGGTGTTAGAGTTTGATATAGCTCTGGGGTCAAAGAGTTTATGGTAAGTTAATTCAGTTCAGGGTTTGGCATACAACATTAATTGGCTTTAGATGCAAAACTATATCCAAATTGTCTGAAATTTTGAGTGGTACGGCACAAATAAAAAAGTACAATTAAGTTCCTAGTATAATGCTGGAAATTACTTCTGGCTTGGGAAGTGGTGCCAGGTTCAAAAGGATTGCAAAGACTTTAGGCTTTGAGAAATTATTATAGTGACATAATCATTGCCGCAGTTGCTTGAAAGATTCTAATTGAAATGAGAAATCAGTCAAAGAACAAAGAACAGCTAATTGTTTATTGTTTTTCCCTTACGGGAAAAAGTCTGAAAGCAAAATTCATAAATGAATGCAATCATCGACATGCAGTTCAAAACTAATTGACATCTTATCTATAGTATCATTTCTATTGTAGCTTTGATCTTTAATAAAAATGAGACTTGTGCACTGTATTTCACTCCCAATTGACCGTGGGGGTGGGGGGAAAATAATGCTTAACAATATCCTTTTCAAGTTTTGAAAGAAATTAGCTTTGTGGTCTTGAATCAAAACCAGTGATGAAAACGGATTCCAAATAATGAAGCTTTTCCATAATAGAAAGTCTGACTGACTTCTTTTGAGAACCAAGGTCTCAAGATAAATAGCTCATTTCTAAGTACTTTATTTTTTTAAAAAAACTTATCTTTATGATTGAAAGTATTACAAATGTCCTACTTTTTTCCCCATTGATCCTCTCCACCCTGCACCCACCCCTCCCAGGCCTTCACTACACTATTGTCTGTGTCTATGAGCTATGCCTATATGCATATAAATTCCCCAGTTAATCTCTCCCCACTTCCCTACCATCACCTTCCCTCTGAGATTCTTCAGTCTGTTCCATGCTTCTATGTCTCTGGATCTATTTTGTCCATCAGTTTATTTTGTTCAAAGTACTTTTTTTTTAATGTACTTGTAAAATAAACATGTCATTTCCATAAAGAAATGTGACATATGAGGAAAGTGCTGGAATTCATGGGCCAGCTCTGTCTTGAATCCTACACTATTTCTTTCCTGAAATGTTCTCCCTTCTCATATCTTTATTGAGGTATAATTTACATAACATAAAATGTACTCCGTGTAAAGATACAATTCAATGATTGTTAGTATATTTACAGAGTTGTGCAACCATCGCCATTCTCATTTTTAGAACATTTCTACCATTTCCAAAAGTTCCCTTGTGACCTTCTCAGTTTAATCCTCAGGTCCACACATAGCCTCAGGCAACCATTGATTTGTGTGTGGGTTGTTTTTTGGTTTGTTTGTTTGTTTGTTTTTGTCTCTATAAGCTTTGTCTTTTATGTACTCACAAAATGCAGTCTTTGTGTGTCTGGCTCCTTGAACTTAGCACAATATTTTTGAGGTTCATCCATGTCTAGGTGACTCAGTAGATCATTCCTTTTTTATGGCTAAATATTATTCCATTAGATGGATAGATTAAATTTTGTTTCTCCATTTGTCAGTTCATGGTGTGGGCGAAAAAGGGGCCACATGCTAACCTAACAAGTTCAGGGAAGGCCTTCATGGCAGTCTTGCAAACACAAAGACCTAAAGTAACCACAGAGGATGGTCTGGAATTAAAACTTTAACTAAAAGCAGTTATGCTGGGTAGTCTAGTCCTAGCTTTGTATCTTCCCTGACAAAGGCCCATCTTTCCCTTAACTGAGTCTATTGTCTTTGAAATGTCAAGGTAATTTTTTAACTTCCCTTTTCCAGACCCCTCAGGGCACAACCAAATGCCCTGGGTGCCATAAATTCCTTCATTGTTATTGTTATCATGTTAATTGTTTACTGTTAACTATCCTACACCCACCTAAGTAAAAGAAGTATCTATCATCTTTTATCCAATCTCAGAGGTTCCCCCCTCCCTTTGCTTTCTCCCACTTCTCTAATCACCAATGGATTTCATGTAACCCACTTACATCTCCTTTGATTGTAATGTATAAAACAAGGTGAAAAACTGGCATTCCCTAGAGCAGTGATTCTCAACCTTTCTAATGCCTTGACCCTTTAATACAGTTCCTCATGTTGTGGTGACCCCCAACCATAAAATTATTTTCATTGCTACTTCATAACTGTAATTTTGCTACTGTTAATTAATCGTAATGTAAATATCTGTGTTTTCCGATGGTCTTAGGCTCTACAGCAGCGATTCTCAACCTGTGGGTCGCAACCCACAGGTTGAGAACTGCTAGCAGTGTCGCCTTTAGTATTATGAAGTGGCCTTCCTTATCTCTTGTTATGGCATTTACTTTGAGGTCTATTTTGTCAGATATAAGTATTGCTACCCCAGCGTTTTTTTTTCATTTCCATTTGCCTGAAAGATATTTTTCCATCCCTTCACTTTCAATCTGTGTGAGTCTCTTTTTCTGAGGTGGGTCTCTTGTAGACAGCATATATATGGGTCATGTTTTTTTATCCATTCAGCCACTCGATGTCTTTTGATTGGAGCATTTAGTCCGTTTATGTTTAAAGTTATTACTGAAAGGTATTTGTTTGTAGTCATATCTATTTTTGTGTCTGTGTTCCTTCTTACCTGTTTATTTCTTCTTTTTACAGTATTCCCTTTAGCATTTCTTGCATTGCTGATTTGGTGGTGATAAACTCCCTTAGCCTGGTTTCCCCTTCAATTTTGATTGATATTCTTGCTGGATAGAGTATTCTTGGATTCAGTCCTTTGCTTTGCAACACTTTGTATACCTCCTTCCATTCCCTTCTAGCTTGATGTATTTCTGTTGAGTAATCATTTGATAATCTGATGGGTGTTCCTTTGTAGGTAACTCTCTGTCTCTCTCTTGCCAGATTCTCTCTTTGTCGTTTATATTTGCCATTGAAATTATGACGTGTCTTGGTGTGGGTCTTTTGGGGTTGATCCTGCTTGGGACTCTGTACTTGTGTAACTTTTTTCTTCCCCATATCTGGGAAGTTTTCTGTCATTATTTCTTCAAATAGATTTTCTAATCCTTGATGCTCTTCTTGTCCTTCTGGCAACCCTATTATACGTATGTTACTTCGTTTCATGTTGTCTCAAAGCTCCCTCAGGCTTTCCTCCTGCTTTTTAATTTTTTTCTCCAGTTGCTGTTCAGATTGAGCTTGTTTCTGTACCTGATCTTCTAACTCACTAATTCGGTCCTCTGCTTCTTCTAGTCTACTGTTGAAACTTTCCATGGTGTTTTTTATTGTAGCTATATCACTTTTCATTTCTTCCTGGTTCTTGCATAAGTTGTTGATTTTCTCATCCATCCAATGTATAAATTCCACGACCATTACTCTGAAGTCTTTTTCGGTCATGTTGCAAGCTTCAGTTTCACTAATTTCCTTTCTTGGCGACTCCTCATTTTCTTTCCTCTGGGGATTGTGTCGTCTCCCCATTCTGACTATCACCAGAAGGTTCAAGCTTCAATTTGCGTGGATCTGGGCCGTGTGCCATGGGGACTTCACACCACCCGAGTTTCACTGAAGTGCTCTGACACTAGGACATGTGGCTGCTGTGGGTTGATGGGAACCAGGCTTGCCCAGGGTCAGTGTTCCCAGTGTTCAGTGTGGTCTCACGTGTGCACTTAGAATCAGGGACCCTGCTTGCACCACACTGTTGGTGTGTGCCAAAAATGAGTCCCCTAGCGCGTGCCAGGAGTCAGAGTTTCCCTGTGTCTACACCAAGAATCGAGTGTCAGAGTCTCTGTTGCCTGGTACGGCTTCTCGCTGAGAATTAGGGTCCCTGTGTGTGTGCATGCACCAACAATTGGAGTCACTGGCTCTTAGTGTGAATGCGCTGTGAGTCAGGGATCCCAGGCACACACGGTAAGAAATAGAGTCAAGTCGGTGGTGCTCAGTGCTGCCTCTTGCCAGGAGAATTTGGGTCCCGGTTACCATGGGGGACGGGGTTACACAATAGCTCTCTGGCATGCCTGCACTGCGGAAACCTGACTTCCGTGTGCGCTTGTCCAGAATCAAAGTCAGGTGGCACTGCCGCCCTGCGTGGGCTTCGGGTTTGGTCGCCCGATTGCGTTGCGGGGAGCAGATTCCAGTCTCTCAAATTCCAGTAGCAGCGCTGCGGACCGCGCACTCTCCCTACTGAGCCAAACCGGCTAGGGCTTCGCCCACGCTCAAATTCCCGAAGGGGAGCTACGTCCCACGTGTGCTCTCAAATGCCTGTAGGGGCGTTGCAGCTCGGGCAAGGGGCGGGTCTATCAGTTACTATGGCGCTATCCTCAAGCCTGCGGGGACAGGGATAGGCTCTTTGACTCACAGAAATCTGCTGCTGGGAAGTCTGGATTCTTGTTGTCTGTTGGTCTGAAGCTGTGGTCACAGTTCTCTGTCCCCAGTGGCTGCAGGGTCCTGGTTTGTGTCTGAGACCAGGATCCTAGTCTCAAGCAGCTCTGTTTCTCAAGATGGCGTGGTCTCCGTGCCCGCACCGGCCGCCCAGAAGTGTCCGCTTTGTGCGCAGGGCTCTGCTGTCTAAGACTGCCTGGTTTGGCAGCCCCTTGGAGGACCTGCAGAATCTAACTGTCCCTAGCTCATACTCACACACCACACACGTCTACACTCTCCTCTATGGGTTCCTCACTCTCTAAAACTCTCTCCCTCCCTACCTTCCTGCCAGTTGCCATATTGATCCATCCACTGATCAGGTCTTGATTTTTTTAATGATCATCTTTAATCACTTTATACCATACATACTTAGCTTAAACAGTTCTTTGGAATGTTTCATATGGCATATCAGTTCTCATGTGAGTCCTTATTTTTTATTGTAAGTTCATCTTCAACCACTTCCTACCCTTCACCACTGTGGGCATTCTGTGTTCACAGGGTATTAGTTCTACATAACGCTTGTATAGGCTTTTGGCAGGTGCCTCAGAGGTTTTCCTCCTCAGAGAAAAATATTTTCATTACCTTATTAGCTTGAGATAGCTTGATATATACTAATATCCTATATAATAAAGAGATAATATGCAAATTGACCCTCATACCCTCACAAGATGGCTACCTACAACCAGGCTGGCAGGGGGGTTAGTGAGGGACAACCAAATGACTGAACAGCAGGCTGCGTGAGATGACCAGGCCAGCAGGGGGGGCAGTTAGGGGCAACCAGGCTGGCAGAGGGGGGCAGCTGGGGGTGACCAGACCACCGGGGGGGAGTAGTTGGGGGTGATTAGGCTGGCAGGGGGACAGTAAGGGGTGACTAGGCCAGCGGGGATGTGGGGGAAGTTGGGGGCAACCAGGCTGGCGGGGGGTCAGTGAGGGGTGACTAGGCCAGCGGGGGGGGGGGGGGGGCAGTTGGGGGCAACCAGGCTGGCAGAGGGGGGCAGTTAAGGGCCACCAGGCCAGCAGAGGGGGGCAGTTGGGGGTGACCAGGCCGGCAGGGGTGGGCAGTAAGGGGTGACCAGGCCGGCATGGGGAGCAGTTAGGGGCGATCAGGCCAGCACGCAGAGTCAGTGAGGGGCAATCAGACCAACTTGGGGGGCAGTTAGGGGCGACCAGGCAGGCAGGCAGGTGAGCGATTAGGAAGCAGCAGTCCAGGATTGTGAGAGAGATGTCCAACTGCCGATTTAGGCCCAATCCCAAGGATCGGGCCTAAATCAGCAGTCAGACATCCCCCAAGGGGTCCTAGATTGGAGAGGGTGCACGCTGGGCTGAGGGGATCCCCCCCCCATGCACGATTTTGTGCACCGAGCCTCTAGTTTTTTTGTAAAGGTGGGGCCCTGATCCTATAGGATTAATATTCTTAGCAGAAAGTGCTTTCTCTCTCTCCCTCTCTAGCTCTAGTTCTAGCTCTATCTCTATCTATCTTATATGCACCAAGACTATGTGAGGACATAGCAAGTAGGCATCTGTAAGCTGGGAAGAGAGACTTCACAAGAAAATGAATTAGATGGAAACTTGATCTTGGACTTCTAGTTTTCAAAACTGTAAGAAAATAAATTTTTGTTGTTTAAGCTATCAGTTTACCCTATTTTGCTATGGCAGCTGAACTAACTAATATCTAGGTTACTTGAAAATAGCTAAATTTTGATGCCACATAATTTTGTTTTTAATGTAGGTTTTTGTTTTGTTTTTTTGTTTGTTTTTGGTCAGAATCAAGCTTCCTTGCCTTTTTCTAGACTGAGATTTTTTTTTTTTTAAGTTCCACTTATATGAAGGAGGCTACTCTAATTGTGTCCTAGCTTTAAGGTCTTATGCTTATAAGTAGAGAATAAAACCTTGAGCCTAGATTATAGGACCCATATCAGAGTTTTTCTCTTACCTTTGCCCTATGACTTCCCTTCTTCTTTTTTTTTCTGGGATCTGATATTTTTATTATTTTTTTGGATCAGCTTTTATTTATTTACTTATTTTTGTTAAATTTTATCCAGCATTACTATGTGTTTTCAGGGGGAAATAGCCTATGTTAGATCAGTTATTCATGCTTCCAAAATCAGAGTTCTCCTTTTACATATTTTTGTATATAATGCTGTTACAATCATCTCATTTATCCCATACTAAATTCACAATCTACAATAAGAAGTAATTTTTCAAGGGAAGAAGTAGAATTTTTGTAAACTAATGAAGAATTTCCTAACTTTTCTTTAAATAAACTAAAAAAAATGTGGCAGATTTAATTGCTGCTTTTTGGAAACTATTCTTAGACAAATTTTTTTAGTTTCCACTGAATTGCAGTCAGTGCTCCCAGGTCTCGGAGCACTGTTAATAGGTAGGAAAAAAATGAAGAGTGGATATATAAAAAGGAAACTCAAAGTCATAAATATGCCAACTGCAGTTAAGCAGTATTAATTACAGGCACTTGTGGATGACAGAAAATTAAAATACCCCTTTATAAGTTGCTTGATTTCTAAACCTCCACTTGCTCTCTTATTAAAATAGTTCACTGTGTACTTTGGCAAGAGCTGCATGACATTACTCTGAAGGTACCTAGAGTTGGAACACCAGACTCAGAGTCCAACCATCATCACCTCCTTACATTGTGTTCTGTTGGGAGGTTGCCATATCTCTTATGGTTTTTGTTGAGCCCAAATGGCAGGAGAGGGTTAAACTGAAATTTTCTTAAGCTTTTATATTCTCCTGGAAAGGATCTTTATGGGTTTATATTATACTACACTGACACTTAAATACCAGTACATATAGAATGAATGATTTACTTAATTTAAGTCAGTGTTTAGGCAAATAATCCTTATTGTATAAGATTTCTTAAGAGTGAGAGAACTGCATGTGGTAGGGAAAAAGGAATATGGGCTTAATAAGCATAGACACAGCTCTGCCATTCATCTCTGTGTGACCTTTGACATATTACAGATCAGGTTACTCACTTGTAGAATAGAGACAGTATAAAATAGAGTCTTTGTAAGAACTCAGAAATAAAATATACAGTATTGAGCCCAGCCCTAGGTGTTCAATAAATGTTAAATGCCTTCTTTGCTTTTCTAAAATTTTGAAATAAATGCTTCAGTTAAAATACAAACATTTTTTTTCAGGTAGAATTGATAAAATACACATTAATAGCTGTTTATAAGAGCAAAATTACAAACATAAAGTTTCAAAAAGTTAAAAATAGAAGAATGAAATAAAATATCTACCATGGAAGAACCAACTAAAATGTGTAGTTATTATCAGATAAGCAGGCATTAAGGTAGATAGCATGATATTAGAATAAATCACTTCATAAAGACAAAAAGTTCTCACTAGAAAAAGTCAATCATTCTAAAATTGTAGTTCCCATAAACTTTTACATATTTGTGATTTGTGTGATTTCTTTTCTTCTTCTAAATACATATATTAAAATCTTGAAATAATTTATAGATTTTTATAACTATAAATTTGAAAATAACTTTGCGGGTCTTCTTTTCCAACCCGTAAGATTGTTGTGGAGACTAGGAAATAATGAGTTAATCAAAGTCACTCTAAAGCTACCTCGAAGCCCTACTTCTAATTCACATTGATAGCCAATGTTGATGGCTTTCTGCTTTTTCTAGTGTTTAATAAAATGGCGACTCTGTGCTACCTCTGTGAATCAGAAGGTTATCTTTTACTGTAGGGTTTAAAATAACATTCTTTATGCCTCATGATATTGGTCTTATCTTTGCTTTCCAATGTCTTGTCTGCTTTTCCCCCACTTCTGTTTTCATGATGCTGCTTGCTACCTCCAAGATTCACGTGCAACCCCTTACCTCAGTCCAGGTACAAGGGAGTCTAAGGAAGTTCACCCTTTCCCTGACACCCAGAGGGTGCTGACAGACCTCTATACTAGGGGAACAGCCAGACCTATGGACTCCAAGGGATGGATAAAAGAAGAAAACAAAAGGGGAGAAGGGTCTTTAAAGGTCAGACTCCTACAGACTCCTAGGGAGAAAATATCTTTCCCTTTCTATGGGGACATGAATGAATTTTTTATCTAAACCAAGCTTGGGAGACTGAGTAGCTGGAAAATGAAGAGCATTAATAATTTCTTCTTTGAGAGGTCTGACTATAAAATGAAAGAATGAGTCATATTCTACTGTTTAGTCTATGAAATTAAGAACTGGTTTTTCCTTTCTTTTTCTCTTCCCCTCCTCAAAGGAACACAGAGATGATTTAAGCAGCCTTCGATTACAACATACCTGAAATAATAAAGCACTGGGGGAGGAGGGGATGTCAGCTGAAGGTGTAAACCCCCTCCAGGCTGAATGACTGTGCTTATTTCATCTTCTCATTCTAAATCAATGCTAAGCAAAGCACAGAAATGTTTACCTTTGTCTGATCTCTAATTCCCTGAATTTATGTGGAATCATGCACAGATGCGCTGGAAACCAGCCTGGAAAAGCGTGGCATTTTAATTGATCCCAGAGCTTCTTGCCTCATGGCTCCTGCTGTGATGAAGTCGGCTACTTGTTCCAAAGACTCTCTGCCTGGTTGCCTAGCCACCAGCAGCTGGCCAATCAAGGTGTCCACATGGAGCAGAGGAAGTAACCAATCAATATTTTAATTTCCTTTTGTAAACGGGAGTGAATCAGGGTGGATTTGAAATCTCATTAGTCAAAAGTAAGATGTGTAGTGTGCATTTTAACATATGTATTAGTTGAATACATTTAGCATTGAGTCATAAATTCTGATGAATAATTTGAAAGCCCATTTCAGACAAGTTTGAACGTCAAATTACTAACATTCTTTTTAAATCAGTTTTCTATTCTTACTAGTCAAAACTATGTATAAAACGTCAGGAAACTTTCCCCCCTGATTTAACACCTGCCTCTTTGAAAACCACCTCTTTATCAAAAATTCCTTCCAGAGGCAATGACACCTCCTGTTCCAAATCATCGAGATTCAATATATTAGATTCACAGGTAACTAAATTTTTGCCTGCATTCCTCAATCCACCCACTCATCTGGTTTTTGTTTTGGTTTCCCCCCCAATTTTGACCCTATTTCTCCATTCCCATGACCAATACTCTGGTCTAAGGCCCAGATTTCTTCACATTTGGATTAAAAAAATAGCCCTTGGCTTGGGTTCCTCTAGTGCATTCTACAAGCCATCATCATCTGTCATCACTTCTATTCTCTTCTGGAAAACCTTTACTCAGATGTAGACCAACAGGAGTTAAAATCAGCACTTATCAATTGGTATATTCCAGCAAGTTGCCTTGCAACTCTGAGCCTCAGTTTCCTCATCTGTAAACACACAGGTAGTTAGATTAAAGAAGATAATGTTTGTACTTAATCTGGCTCATATTATGTACATATTATTTAGTGTATAAATATTTGCAGTGTGGGACAAAAGTAAGTTTACAGTTGTTCATATGGAAAATAATACAAAATCTAATATATAAAAATTCAGGTTCTTCGAAACAACTGGACAGACGACCAAACAGGCTAGGGAGCTGAGGGAGCGGGAGCTGTGGGGCCGGGCTGCCCACTGCACGGCATCAGGAGGAGGGAGCTGTGGGCCCAAATGACCAAAGGACCGGTCCGGCTCTCATGGCCTGCGAAGCGGGGCCGCAGAGGCTAGGTAGCCTCACGGGGTGGGGGGCTGTGAGCATAGAGCCTCGCACAGCGGCTGAGGCAAGGAGCCTCACAGAGTGAGGGCTGTGAGCATGGAGGTTCACGGGGCAGGGGCCACGGAGGTGGAGGAGCGACACTGGGCGGAGGACATGGCCCTGATTGCAGCTAGGCCTAGAGACCCTAACCGCGCACAATTTAATCGTGTGCTGGGCCTCTGGTTAATAAATAATAATACAAGAAAAAAACTCTGTGTTTCGTGTACCTACAACTATAAACTACTTTTGCCCAATCCTGTCTATTGCACATATCTTCTATTTGCATTACTATTATTTAATGATCCCTATTTTCTTGTATTTTCAAGATCCTTCATAATCTGGCCTACATCACGTTCATCCATCTTTATTTCCAATATCATTCTTCTCACACTCCTTTCCTTGCCGTCATGTACCCATCTCTCTAATCAAATAGTCTCCTCACTGAATCTCAAATTCTTTCTGTTATATTCACTTGTGTCATCCCTAACTCTTCTTTATTCTTCAAACTCAAGCACTACTTCCTAGAGGAATGTTCCTTTATTGTATGCTTCCAAAGAACAACATTCATTTACTTTAGAAGACTTTTTCCCATTTGTAACTATATATCTAGAATGACTAATTAATTATTGTTTGTTTCCCCATTATGCCGGGATTTCTGTGAGAATAGGGACAATGTACTTTTTTGCTTACCACTCTATTCCTAGTGCATAATGTGATAAGTGTGCTATAAATTATCAGTTATGAAAATGTTGCTGAATTTGTATAAATGGAAATGTCCTCTACTCTTTGCCTCCTTTCAAATCTCAAAAATTTTATCTTCTGAAATATTGTATTAATTCCATTAAAGGAAATCAATATTCAAATAAACATTTATTAAAATCATTCCATGTGCCCTATACTACCATGGGTAATAATAGAAGAATTACTTTCCTTGACTTTATGAGGAAATCATGGACTAAAAACAAAAACAAAAATTCACTTAAAGCAAATGTTTAACTGTGTGTGGGGGTAAGAGAGAGAGAGAGGGAGAGGGAGAGATAGCGGAGTTGGAAGGGCGTACTTAGAAAAAGTAGAATAAGGCAATGTGGTCTAGCAGGGAAAACAAAAAATAAGCAAACAAACAACAAAACAAAAACAAGAGATTGAGAAATAAGAAACCTGCCATTTGATATGAGAGCTTAGATAAACTTGAGTAATCACTTCTCCTCTCTAGGCCTCATTCCTTATCTTTTATATGAGCACATTGGACCCGTATTTCTTTAGGCTGTCTTTAAGTTCTGTGGGTCAAAACAAAACATGTTCTAGTATGAACAAATCAGCTGTGTTTCTTTGGAAAAAAATTTAATCCTCACCTGAGGGCATGTTTTGATTGATTTGAGAGAGAAAGAGAGAGAGAGATTATGTAAACTTTCCCCCCTGATTTAACACCTGCCTCTTTGAAAACCACCTCTTTATCAAAAATTCCTTCCAGAGGCAATGACACCTCCTGTTCCAAATCATCAAGATTCAATATATTAGATTCACAGGTAACTAAATTTTTAGTTGCAAGGCAACTTGCTGGAATATACCAATTGATAAGTGCTGATTTTAACTCCTTTTGGTCTACATCTGAGTAAAGGGCATATACAGATCCTGTATATGCCCTAACCAGGGATTGAAAGCCAACCTAGGTATGTGCCCTAACTGGCAATTGAGCTCCCAACCTTTTGGTGTACCAGATGACACTGTAACCAGCTGAGCTACCAGGCTAGGGCTCAACTGTGTTTCTTTTAACTCCTTTAAGTATGAGTTCATGTGGATAAATAAATGTATTTTATAATCTGTAATTAGAATGTTGTATTGTGCTTTTCTCTTGAATCATCATATATAATAAAAGGCTAGTATGCAAAGCGACCGAACAGCAGGACAACCAGTCGCTATGATGTGTACTGACCACCAGGGGGCAGATGCTCAACACAGGAGCTGCCCCCTGGTGGTCAGTGTGCTCCTACAGGGAGAGCACCACTCAGCCAGAAGCCGGGCTCACGGCTGGCCAGCTCATGGCTGGCCAGTGTGCAGCAGCGGTGGCAGGAGCCTCTCCCACCTCTGTGGCAGCGCTAAGGATGTCAGTCAGACATCCCCCAAGGGCTCCCATACTGCGAGAATGCACAGGATGGGCTGAGGGACGCCCCTGCCCCTTGAGTGCACGAATTTTGTGCACCAGGCCGCTAGTAGAGTAATATAAACCTTTTTCATGGTGTTACAAAAGACATTATAATCATATTTTTTATTAATTCAATTAATGCATGTTGAACAAGGACTCTTTGATCATCAAGCACTCTGTGAAGGACTGTAGATAAAAGGTAGAATGGGAGAGATGTGGTCTTGGTCCTTAGGGAACTAACTGTTAGTGTGGGCTACACCTGGTAAGCTGCATATTGGATTCACCCTTTTTTTAGAGTAGAGATCTCACACATTTCAATACATGATTATTTACCTTGTCTTATGATTATTGGTCTTTGTTGTTATTCATGTGCTAGTAATGTATGTCTTTCAAAATTATAAAAATTTTAGAAGCTTCAGTATGTGTGTGTGATCCTAAATCACAGAATTTTCATGCCAATTTTGAATTTAAATATTTTATTTTATTATCACAAATGCAAATAAGACTTGTCAGACAGCATGTCCTAATGTATATTTGGAAATGTACCCATGTATATATAAATGTGTGTAATGGTTAACATATGTGGAATGCTTATTAGGTGACAGCACTTATCATGGACTATTTCATCTAATTCTAATAACTACCATCCCCATTTTATGGATGGGAAAACTGAGGCCTAGAGTGTTAACCCTACCAGACCTGCGGCCCTGAACCTAACTGTCCCCTTAAACCACACAAAGTCAATTCAAACACATGGGGGCAGACATTTGCAATGGCTAACCATGAGGTTTGACCACGATTGGTTGGTTATTTTTAGTTTGTGACTCATTTTTTTCACATACTAGGCAAAGTACTGAAAATTAGGTACAGCGGTATAACGGTCTGGTAGGGTTAAAACACTACCCTAAAATCACATAGATAGTACATGGTATATGTAGAATTCCAAGCCAGTTTCAGACTATTATTTCATACTGTGCCTTTCCCATGCTATGCTTTTTTTATGTATTTCTATTTTCCTACTTCACTCTTGTAACAGAATAAATGCTCAATAATTTCTTAGTGAATGTTATTTTGGAAGTTTTATTTTGGAACCACATACATCTTTGCTTTTTTCTTATGAGCTATACCAGATTTAATAGAATGATCTGCATGAGGGAAAGGAGGAAGAACAGAAAGAATCCTGAAAATATTTTATGCCAACTTGAAAATCTCAATGATTCTAAATTCTTAGAGAAATTTTTAAAGGCATCTACTTTCCAACCACCAGACTTAGTGCTTTGGGTACATGATATTATATAATCTTCAAAAATAATCCTATGAAGTAGGTGCTATAATTGTTCCCTTTTTAAGGATGAAGAAATGGAAGGTTTGCAAGATTAAGACACTTGCCTAAATTATTTACTCTGGATTGTAACACAGAGGGCTTTAAAAATACCAGTTGCCTTTACCCACATTATATTCAATAGTAAGACACCTTGTTCACTCTCTTCTCATTCTCTTCCCCTGCTTCCTTATTGAATTTTTAGTCTCCAGTACATGTAGCTTATTGTTGTACCATTATTATTCATTGCTGCAAGGAGCTAAGATAACATTGAAATGTGTTAAGCATATATCCTGGTATCCTATCTAATAAAAGAGTAATATGCAAATTAACCATCACTCTGGTACACCCACAAGCCACGCCCACCAGCCAATCAGGAGAAAATATGCAAATTAACCCAACCAAGATGGCTGCAGCCACAGAGCGAGCAGGAGGCTTGGGTTTCCCTGGTTATGGAGGAAGCCAAGCTTTCCACACACCCTGGCCGGCCTAGGCCTCCAGTCAAGGCTACAAAGTTTCAATTTTAGAAGATAAATATATCCCAACAAAAATGGTGGTGGCAGCCACAGAGCTGGAGAGAGCAGGAGGCTTGAGTTGCCTCCGTCGATGGAGGAAGCCAAGCTTTCCGCACACCCTGGCCGACCTAGGCCTCCACTCAAGGCTACAAAGTTTCAATTATAGAAGATAAATAAATCCCAACAAAAATGGCTGCGGCCACGGAGCAAGCAGGAGGCTTGGCTCCGCTCAAGGCTACAAAGTTTCAATTATAGAAGATAAATAAATCCCAGATACCAGGGCCTCCACTTGGGTCACCAGGGGGCGTGGCCGGCCTGCAAACCACCACAGGACCCTCTCCCAGGCCACCCCACGCCCCAAGGGAACCCCCACCCTAATCAGGGACACCCTACAGGGCAAACCAGCTGGCCCCCACCTGTGCACCAGGCCTCTATTCCTATCTAATAAAAGAGTAATATGCAAATTGACCATCACTCCAACACACAAGATGGCTGCCCCCGTGTGGACAAAGATGGCTGCCCCCATGTGGACACAAGATGGCCACCACAAGATGGCCAGCAGGAGAGGGCAGTTGGGAGGGACCAGGCCTGCAAGGGAGGGCAGTTGTGGGTGATCAATCCTGCAGGGGAGGGCAGTTAGGGGTGACCAGGCCGGCAGAGGAGGCAAGTTGGGGGCAAACAGGCTGGCAGGGGAGCAGTTAGGCATCAATCAGGCTAGCAGGAGAGTGGTTAGGGGGTGATCAGGCTGGCAGGCAGAAGCGGTTAGGGGCAATCAGGAAGGCAGGCAGGCGAGCAGTTGGGAGCCAGAAGTCCTGGATTGTGAGAGGGATGTCCAACTGCCCATTTAGGCCTGATCCTACTGGGCCTCTAGTAGTTTATAAGGTCCATTAATATTATCTATTAATAATAGTAGTATAATTATCATGTGCACTTGCATTTTGGGCACACATAACTTTAAGCTTGCTTCCTCATCTCCATGAGGACCTTCTGTGTGTGTGTGTGTGTGTGTGTTTCCCCATCTGTCTGTCTGTCTATAATTGGTAAATAATAGTAGCATTAGATAAAGAGGGGACTCTATACACCAGTATTCCAACAAATATAATAATTTATTTTCCAGCATTCTTGACAGTTTTATTCTCTCACATTCCTCTGACCACTAGATGAATTCTGCTTAGGGAGTTCACTAAATTTTGAAGACATATTCATTTGATGGCTCTAATTTTTAGAAAGTCTTGTTTCATATTGAATTGAAATCAGCTTTTCTAGAATTGTAGGTGATTGTACGGAGGGGGGGGGGCGGGCGGGGGAAATGGTGCATACTTGCATATTGAAATCCACTAGGTCTGGCCTTAACATATGACTGTATTATTACTATAGATCTAACTGAAGTTACTCAGTATGTCTGCACCTCCCTTTCTTTTCCTGTGAAGAGGGATCATAATCCTTATTGCAGAGGGTTATTGTGATGTTTGATTAGGGTACATCTTCATTGTTATGATGTTTTCTCACAGAGTGCTTTTTACTCCTTTACTCTGCCCCAATTCTTTCACATCTGGCAGGCAGTACTCTCTCCTTTGAGCTGCATTAGGCTAGCAGGAGGATCTTAGTTCAAATAGATGGAGAACTGGGGCTAAGGTGGCTGCCAGGGAAATGTGTGCTGGCTTCATTAGCTTCTATTAGATCCATTTTGCCACATTGCTCATAAGCTGGCCCTCCATAGTATCAAAGAGCGGAAGCCCTCACAGAACTATTGACCTTACCTCAAAATGGCTACAGAGGTTTCACTCAGGCACAAATCAAATCTGGTAACAGGTTCCCTAGAGAACTCAGCTATGAGCTGTGCAGCAGCAATAGTCACAGGGGTAAAGGGAGAATGGGAGAAAGCTATTAGTTTCTGTGGACTGGGAGACTGAACAGCTCACAATGTCAGCAATGGTCTAGAGGAGGGTAGTGGGTATTGAATGTTTGAAAAATATCAATTCTCTCAACTTCCTAATGTAAAGAATTCTTCTAGAAGATGATATGATGTATTAATATAAATAATACTCCTAGACAATAACATAGGAGGTGTTCCATAATATTCTTGGCAGATTAAATGCATGCATGATTGAATAAATTAATGAGTGACTAGAGAGTGCATAAGAGTGATTCAAAGGTATGTATTCATCATCTATCCTTTGAACCATCCATTCATTTATTCATCAGACATTATATGCCAAACATTATGATAGAAGCTAGGGATTCAAATATTAATATACCACAATGGCTTTTCAATAATTCTTAATCTAGTAAAAAAGGATGTGAAAAAAACAACATTATATATATGCTAGGGACCTGTTGCAGGAATATTTCCTGCAAGACTTCTGGCGGCAGGCTTCCCTCCCACCCCCCCACCTCTCCCGCTGCTGCGGGCGGGGCGGGGCGGGCCGAACGGGCGGGGCACCTCCCGCCCGTCCCGCCCACCCAACCCAACCCACCTCGCCCCGCACTCCCGACCCTCTGCGCCCGCTGACCTGATGCAGCTGCCTCTGTGGCCTTGCACTGCTGCCGCCTCTGATCACCCCGACCCGCAGCTCACGCTGCCTCCGCCTCCTCAGCCCCTCGCGCTGCTGCTGTGCGCCCCACCCGCCCACCCGCCCCACCACGTGACACCCACCTCGCCACGCCCCGCCCACAGCCACCACCGCCTCCAAGGCCACTGCGGCCTCGCACACTGCCCGCCATGCCCCGCCTGCCGCCTCCACTGTGCGCCCCGCCCACCACCGCTGCCGCCGCTCACACTGCCCGCCACCGCCTCAGAGGCCACCATGGCCGCGTGCTCCACAGCTGCGCCACCGCCCACCCGTGCAGCCGCCATGCTTTCTGCTTTCTTCACTCCTCCCTCCCTCAGCATATGCAAATTAACCGCCATCTTGTTCGCTCTGATTGGCTGTGGGCATAGCGAAGGTATGGTCAATTTGCATATTACTGTTTTATTAGATAGGATATATATATATATATATATATATATATATATCTCCTATATATATATATATATATATATATATATATATATATATATATCCTATATATATATTCAGGAATAACCAATACATAACATGATTAGGGTAGTAACATCATAGCAGGAACTATATTAGAGAAAAAAGTGATTTCTGCTTTAGATCTAACCTAGGAATGAAAGTTACATTGAAGAAACTGAATTGGGCCTTAAGGAATGAGTAGGAGTTTTCCAGGTGGTAGAAGGAGGATGAGAAGTGCATTCCATGCAAAAGGAATAGCATTTACATTTACATGCAGCTTGGGGAAAGAGCAAATAATTAGGGTAAAGAGAGGTCTTTGAGAAAAAGCTATAGGATATGAAGCTTTAGAGAAAGGTTAAAATAAGACTTGGATGGACTCTAAATTGAGAAAGGAATTGTTCATGGTAGATAAATAATTCTGACATTTATCTGGGCCTTTTCGGTTTTTGCATACTTTCCAACAGGTTCATAGTTTTGATTTGCCATATCCACCAGTCACTCTTCCTACAGACAATGTCCCGCTGTGTTCAGCATTGCCACTTCTGGCCTGAAAACATGCTGTCCTAACTAGGAGTCTTAAAATTCTTCCCAAAGCTGTAAAACCCTGAAAGTAACTAAATAATGTTACTATTATGACTTTGTTAAATTAATGTTGGTCAAGTGGAGCACTGGATGCCGAATGGGGAGCCAGGGTTCAAGAAAAGATCACAGAAGAAGTTTATTACTCACATGTCCTGGAGGAAGTATAGGACATGTGGCAAGGGGCCACACAGGGAGGTCGAAGCAGAGTGCAGGCAGAGAAAGATGCAGGACCTGGGACACATTAGTTTGAAGTTCCCAGATTGGTCAATTCAAACCGAAAAGAGCAGGGTCTTGGTAGCTCAAGGGGGTTGCTTATCTAAGGCACACAAAGGAAAGGCCATGGGAGGTGAGGAGACTGTTAGGCACAAGGGCTTTTTGGGAGTCCTATCAAGAATTTACATTTGCCTGGGACTGCCCTGTCATGCACTTGCATGAGGGGCTAATGTCACTTTAAGGCCCCTGCAGGCAAAACAAAATCAATAGTGAGACAGCAACACCATGAAGTAGCTTAGCTACTGAACTCTCAAAAGTTACATTTTCCTGATTGCAAAGTCTCTCTATCTGATCCCTTTGTTTTAAATTTGCTGTCATGCTTTTCTTTTTAAAGTTTCCTTCTGTGGAGTTTCCTTATCAAGTTTAAGATGGCTCATTCATTCACTCATTTATGTATTTTTAAATTTGGTAAGTATTTAGCAAATACCTGTGGGTGGATTGCTTTGTGGTTCGCAGGCAAAGGCCAGATTGGTGAAATCAAACCAAAACCCATTATTATTATTCAATCAAAACCATTATTATTATCTTAATATTCCTTAGATGTCATCACATCTTCATCAGCTTCATATTTGCCTTATTCTTTCCCAGGTAGTTCTCACCCAATCACTTTTGTGTTTCTCAGATTCAAACACAAAATCCCTCAGGCGTATTGTCCCTGAGTTGTTTATCTCTACAAGTTCTCAGCTCTCAATTTCAGGACTTACCTTCCAGATCCTTTTAGCAAAGAAGCTACCACAGAAAAGAACTCACTTTTAAGATGGCAAGAATCAGCTGAACTTTCTGAATCCATTGTGAGCAATATTGTTGATTCATCAAAAAATATGAATCAATCCAAATATTTAGTATGCCATTATGCATAGGCCACTTTCCAAGAAATCCCCAATTATTTACTCAGTCCAACATACAATTATGTATATCTTCTTTTGGACTACACTGCAGGGGTGGGGAACGTACAGCCTGTAGGCTGTGAAGGCATTAGAGGTGAGTTAATTAAATGTTAGACCAATTATAGCAAGCTAATTTTTAAGTTGATAATTTTGTGTGGCTCGTGAATGATGCTATAAGTATCCAAATGGCCCTTTGCAAAAAAAAAAAAAAAAAAAAAAAAAAAAAAGGTTCCCCACCCCTGGACTAAAGATTATTCATAGAAAAAAATGCATCCTTTAGTTCTGGCATTATTTTTCCACGAAAATCAAACTTAATGGTAGAAAAATAGAGTAAATGTTTGAGTGGCTAAAAAAAAGAAAGCCTAAATCTTTCAATGAACTTATAATGATTCAATAGCATTTCAAAATGTAAGATATTTACTGTAGAAAATAATTTTGCAAAACAATAGAGATATTACTATATCTAAACTTTGTATTTGGTATATTTTTCTGGAAATACTAAAAATATTGTTTATCACTGTTTTACATATATAGAATATGTGACTAAATTTATGTTCTCTTGTACAGGATGCTCTTTCAAACATTTAAGGTGATAGTCATGTCCTATAGAGTCTTTTTTTTTTTCTAAGATAGGTAGACACAACCTAGTGCATCCCTAGATTCTGCAGTTGTTTATTGAGAAACATGATGATTCAGTATGTCCATTTTCTGGTCACTCATCCGTTTATCAACTGAACTCACCAGAAAGCTCCAGTTAGCCTGTGATCAGCTTGGAGAACAACAGTACCTAAAACAGTACCTATTACTGTTTTCTAATGCAGTCTAAGATAGTTTTTACAACTGTTTCTGTAGGGTGTGGATAAGCGAAAATGCCAAATGCCCAATTTAATGACAAAATTCTTGGACAAAAATCGGAAACACAAGTCGAGTTTAATGGACTGACAAAACCTCAATAATGAGCTAAAATAGAGTTTTATGATATATTTTAGATTTTTTATTTTGTATTATTGCATTTATGTTTTCTTTTCAGTTAAGTTTTTATTTCCTCAAGTTAGTGGCCATATTTCTCAGAGGCATATGAAGTTGTAGACATAAGAGTTAAGAAGGCACCAAAAGAATTGTATCCTAGTCCTAACTCATCCACTAATAGGTAACCTTAGCAAGTCATTTGATCTCTGACTCCTATATAGTTTATTTATAATACCCAGTTCCCTCCCTTATAGAATTACAGTGACAATTATGTGAAGCAATGCATGCAAATGTATGTTAGGGATTTTGACTCTGTACAGTTTGTGGGACTATAATTCTAACTCATTCACACGTAAAAAAATAATCAGTAAATACATCAGATTTGTCAACAAATAATATGTTTGTGTCTCTTTGGGACCAAAGGTGGTTAGATATTACTGCAAATTATACCTATATATATTTTTTTCCAAAATCATGCAGTTTATACAGCTGGTTTAAACAAACTGAGGAATGATGACTAAAACATTTATATTTAAAGAGCATAATTGTAATAATTTGATGTTCCCCTTGGTCTTTATTATGAGAATATTTTTTTAAAGCACTATTGAAAGGATTTTTGTAGCTTTGGGCCTGAAAGGAACAAGTCCCATAGTGGTCACAATGAGCTGGGGCCTTTCCTGCTCCGTGAGTTTTACAACCCTGCGTTAAACAGAATACAGATGTCTGCAGATGAAAAGAAAACATATGAAATTCTCACTCTCGGGCCAGGAGAATTCAAGCCAATTCAAGTGTGAAGGCTAATGTCACAGCTGAAATAGAAGTCAAGAGGGTAGCTTTGAATATAATTAAGATATGACAGTTTCACTCAGATCCAAAACCCAGGCACCTAAAAGCTGAATGTTCTCCAAAGGTGTGAAGGTGAAAATAAAACGTTTCTGGGAATTGGGCTGTGATCCAAAACTAATGAATTTCCCATAGAGTTACTAATCATCTAGAGCCATGGCCATCGGACACAAGACTGGGGAGATGGCAATTCCAGTTGAAACTATTTGAACCTCTCCTCCCTTTGAGGTCTGCAAAACTATTCTTCTCGTAAAGAGGAAAAAAACGAATTTCAAAAATAATGGAATTCAGATTTTCTCACTTTACCTAGACCCCTATCTTCCAGGCACACTGTTTGTGTTGACTCCTTGCCAAAATTGCCAGGCATCACGAGGAAAATACCATCACAGCTAGTTTAGTGTTAACACTGAATAACCAGGTATGGATCCTTTGTTCCACCATGAGACACTCTTTCCCAGAATGTTTCAAGTTTATTAAGGGTCACCCAGAAAATACCTAAAACGAAATAAATAAAAACATAAAACTGTTTAGTTGTGTTTACTTTACACACACACACACACACACACACACACACACACACACACTATAACATTCGTTTTTATCTTCTCTTAAAGAATAGGAAAGATTATTCAACAAAGTCCACTTCAAAAATATATATATTGGAGAGGAAAATTGATAGCAGAATGAGAAATAAATAAAATAAAAAAAGACAGAAACAGGAAGAAAGGAAAAGAACTTGGGGACAGAAAAAAGAAAGAAAGCTGAAGTGGGTGCTCTCACATCTTTTACTTTCCTATAGTTCAGTGATGGTGAACCTATGACATGCGTGTCAGCACTGACATGCGTAGCCATTTCTGATGACACGCGGCCACTGAGGCGACCGCATGCCGAGGATGAAACATTTGCGAAATAATGTTTTTTCCTCAAAGTGACACACTACCCGAGTTATGCTCAGTTTTTTGGCGAAGTTTGACACACTAAGCTCAAAAGGTTGCCCATCACTGCTATAGTTGATTACATCAAACCAATTAACATATAATTGGCTCCAATTATGTGCCAACTACACTATTAGAGACCTAGATGAGTTAGACCTGGTGCCTGCCTCCAGGAGTTCACCATCCACTGACGAGATGAGCTGCAAAGTAAGGAGAACCAGTATTTATAAAAACCAACCATGTCAGCGTTACATTCCCCTTTTATAAATGAAGTAACTCAGGTTCATAAAGAGCCCCTACTATATGATGGAAACAAGACTAAGATCCAGATTTATTTACTGACCAAGCCCATGCTCTTTCCACTCTATCTTGCTTACCAAGTGATAAGTACTATATTTGATATGACAGTGGTCGGCAAACCGCGGCTCGTGAGCCACATGCGGCTCTTTGGCCCCTTGAGTGTGGCTCTTCCACAAAATAACACGTGCGGGCGCGCACGTACAGTGCAATTGAAACTTCATGGCCCATGTGCAGAAGTCGGTTTTCAGCCTGGGCGAGACTATTTTGAAGTGAGGTTAGAACACTCAAGGGGCCAAAGAGCCGCATGTGGCTTGCCAGCCGCCGTTTGCGGACCACTGATCTATGACCACAATGTTTTTGGAGAGCAGAGAAAAGAATAATTTATCTTATTTGGAAAATGTCAATAACCATTGTTTTAAAGCTTTAATATCTTCAATGTTCAAGACCTGAATTTAGAGCAGTGCTTACTAAAATATATTTTGCAAAATTTGAATTCTTCAAGTTATTGGCCAATGAGAGGTTCAGTGTTCAAAAGTATGGGAAACTGCAATTCTTATATTCTTGTGAAAATCCTCAGTGTCTATTGGTCTATAAAAGTCTCTCAAATATCTTGTTTGCTTTAGTTCATTGTTATTCCAAGATTTATGGAATACTCTCTTGGAAATTCTGATTTAGAGGTAACATCTTGAGTGAGATATTTAGAACTTCAAACATCAAAGTGATCAGTTGCGATCAGAATGATAGTACAAGTGCTTCTTTTTTTTCTGAATTAATCTTTATGCAAAAATAATAGGTTGCTAGTATATTGAGCTAGAAATTAATGGTAATTATTAAATATGGTCTTACTATTAAAACCAGTCATTTATTGTTAATTTTTCATTAATTTATACTTTTATTAAAGTAATGCATATTCATGATAAAAAGTTCAATGAGTACAGAAGAGAATAAGATAAAAAAAAATTCAAGTCCCCTTTCTCACCCTCAGACACCACTTCCTTGCTCTGAAGCAATTATCTGTTACTTGTTTATAATTCTAGAAAGGCACATAATATGCATATAGATTTTTAAAATAAAAAGATCATTTTATACATGTTGTCCCATAATGATTTGACATTTAATTTGATACCTTTATTCTCTTTCCATAATGAAAACATGTAATTTACTTTATTTTATGAAGGTATAATTTACATATAATAAAATCTACCAATTTTAAGTGTGCATTCTGATGAGTTTTAATAAATATGTATAGGTAATATATCGCAACACAATTATATTTCCATTACTGAAAAGATCCTCTTATATCCCTTTGCAATATAGCTCCTTCTCATACCCTGGCCTTTAGAAACTACAGATCTGCTTTTTATTTCTATTGGTTTTACCTTTTCTAGCAATTCAAATAAATGAAATCACAGCTTTGTAATCTTTGTAGCTGGCTTTTTTTCACTCAGCAAAATGTCCTTGAAGTTCATCCAAGTTGTTGCATGCATTAATAGTTCATCTCTTTTTCTTTTATTTTAAGAGTTCATTTCTTTTTTATCGCCAAATATCATCCTATTGTATGGATATACCACAGTTTGTTTATCCATTCATTATATGATGGACATTTAAATGCTGCCCAATTTTTGGCTACTATAAATAAAGCTACAGTAAGCATTTATGCATATATTTTTGTGTGGATATATGTTTTCATGTCTCTTGGATAAACACCTAGAGTCAAATAGCTGATTTATATGATAAATGTGTGTCAATAGGAAACTGCTAAATTATTTGCCACCAAGCTGTATCCCATCAGCATATATGAGGGTATAGTTTGTGTATATCCTTGCCAGCTGGCATTATCAATATTTTTCTTTATTGATTAAGGTATTACATATGTGTCCTTATCGCCCCATCGCCCCCCCCCCCATCAATATTTTTAATTTTAGCACTTCTAGTGGCTATGTAGTGGTATCTCATTGTGATGGTTTCAATGTGCATTTCTATAATGATTAATGATTTTGAGCATCATCTTATACACTTATTTGCCATTTACAAGTCTTTTGGTGAAATGTGTCCTTAAAATTGTTGCCCATTTTTAATTGAGTTATTTTTATTCTTGTTATCAATAAGAATTCTTTGTAGATTCTGAGTACAAGTACTTTATCAGGTAGATACATGTTTTGCAAATATTATTCAGTCTGTGGCTTGTGGTTTGATATCTCATCATATTTTTTGAAGAACAATTTTTAAACTTTAAGTAGGTCTAATTTATCATTTTTATTATTTATTACTTTTTGTGTCTTAGATAAGGTATTTTATTCAAGCCATGATCACAAAGATTTTCTCCTACAAGTTTAATATGTGTGATTCTTACATTTAGGTTTATTATTACCCAATTCAAATTAATCTTTGTATGTCTTATGGCTTATTGATTATTCAAATTTTCCAGCACAATTTGTGGAAAAGCTTATATTTAGAATTGCTTTGGTGATTTTGTTAAAAACAATGAAGGATATAAGAGGGAGTCCATTTCTGGACTATCCTGTTTCACCTAGTTATATTCTATCTTTACATTAATATTACACTCTCTGATTATTGTAGCCTTGTAGTAAAGTCTTGAAATCATGTAGTGAAAGTTCCCAACTTTATTCTTCTTTCTCAAATTTATTTTTGTTACCCTATGTCCTTCACATTTTTATATAAATTTTAGATTTAGCTTATTAATTTTTACCAAAAAAAGCATAATGAGATTTTAATTGTAATAGCATAGCAATTTGAAGAAAACTGGCATCTTACTGATATCTTCTGGTCCATGAAGACATACATATACTTTATATATGTTATTTTAGAACTTGTTTCTGACATCTGTGTAAGTAATTATTTCTTAAGCAATGTTTCCAAAAGTAGAATTCCTGGCTCCAGGTGTATGTGCATTTAATATTTTGACAGATGTTGCCAAATTGCCCCCCCCAAGGGTTTTAATAAGCATCCCTACCTATAATTATTAAAAAGTACCTTTACTGATACTGAATACTAGCAAATATTTAAATCTTTGCTAATATTACAGGCGTTGTAGTTCCTTATTTTAATTTTCTTTCCTTTAATTATGTATTTAGGAATGGTGTGCAATGATGCTATAATATCAATCATGTGTTGATTTGTTATTCCAGAAGTGTGGGTATGAGTGCTGTCTGCACAAGAAAAATACTAGCTGCCACTAGAGAATCATTTACAATGTGCCAGGCATGGCCCCAAGTACTTTTCTCACATTATATCATTTAATTGTCACCACAACTCTATGACATCGGTAATGGATAGAAAAGTTAGATATTCGCCTAACTGCCCATCATCAGGAGTGTCTCACACATTGAAACCAACCAACAACCAAACTAAAATGCCGATCCCAACAAATTCGAATTGAAATTCTAGTTTCAAATCTTTCTAAAAACAAATTAAGAAGTCAGTCAAATAATGTTGTTAACAATTCACTGTTTCTTATGGCAAGCATATTTTCTCATTGTTTTCTAAATATAGGAGATGATACCACCCTCAACTGACTTCTATGTTTTATTCCTTACCTTTCAAAACAAGTACTCCATTAAATATCGCATAAGAGTGTAACAATGATAAACGGGTTCATTTACAGGCCTCAGTTCTTCCCAAGCCCAACTCATTAGGTTTGAAGTGGTACAATTAGGCAGCATGGGGGATGGTCTGGCAATGTGAAGCCCAGAGAGCTCACGGGAATTGCAACTTTAATTTTAATTTGTGGTACTTCACTTCCGATTTCTTCTCTTTTCACTTCCAATCAGAGCTGCCAACTACTTTTTACATGCTTTCTGCAGCTCTGTCTGACTTCCCTGAGGAACTTACACTTGTTTTTCTCTCTATTAATGTGTGATTTCTCCTCCTGTTTCATTGTGTATAGCTACAGAGGTGAAGTAATTGAAAGCGCCCCTTTCTTTTCACTCCTGTAAATGAGGAGATCTTTTTTCATGTTGACAGCAAGGTCTCAAAGGCCAGAGTCTGTTTGTACCAGAAACTTGCTTTTCTAAACCTCAAAACACTTCACCATATGTTCAGCTCACTTGTTCTCCTGGCTGGTTAATTTAACCCATGCAAGACTCCTCTCTGCTTGGGGTAGGCACTGGAGACATAGCCTGCTTGTAAATTATTATTTATGGGGATGTAAACTCACAGGTCACTTGCGATGACCCCTGGGTGCTTCACTGAACTGTGAAAGACACCTCTGAGGAGTGATTATGGATGAAAGATATTTGGAATTTAAAGATGAAACATAATACCCAGGTCTGACACCTAGAGTTTTATTTAGTTCATAGTCAGTTAATAAATTTAAAGCAAAGCAAAACATTCTTTCAAAAATTATCAATCTTGTGGCATCCAACCTGTTCCAAAATGTCAGTTTATACATATATATGTAATGCCACTGGGTAACATTAAAATGAGATGAAAAAAATAGAGGTGACAAAAATTAGAGTAACAATTAAAGGAGAGTTGTTCCCAAAACATAGGCTATAGGATCCTACACCTTTGCTAGAAATCGGTCATATATTTGACTCTCAATTACCTATGGTAAAAGCAAAAAACCTAAACAAAGCAAGTTTCAAAATTCACTGTAGACATAACATGAAAACCACCCAGTTTCTCAGCAATATATTTTACCCAGAATTAAGATCTGAGCTACATTTTTACTAGAGCTACACATTAAGGAAATTCTAGAAGAGGGATGATCTGGTGAGATTAGAGAAATCAATTTTATTTATTTATTTTTGCATTTAGAGGTTATTTTCTCATCAGAGATCAACATTCATATTCACAGTCCTATGATCAATATTATAACTGATTCTTCAATATACCTCAATCTTAATCTCTTTAATATCAATTGTAATTTAGTGGAAGAAGTTTTATTAAGAAGGATCAAAACAATTTAGTCCAGGCACTCAGCTCTCTGATATTTTGTTCATTCAAGAACAAAATGTCAACTGTCCAGAAGAAAAGACTGGATAGAATATTACCAAGGCAATCCTCTCTATATCTCTTACAAACAGGCTTCTGATTATTACAACTGGGAAACTAAGAGTTCTAGGTTATATTCTACAGTAGGTACTCAGAGTGCAGATAAGTTTTGGTAATCAACTGGACAAAGACTAGAGCTAATATTTTAAAAGGCTGTCATTAACAAATATGGTGTTTATTTTGGTCTTCGTTTATTACTTCCAGGCCTGAAGCTAAGGCAAACTGAATGGAGCAGGGATGAGCCAGCATGTTGCTCTAGCTGTGAAAAGCCAAGATGAGGAAGTATGGCAAGGTGCTAATGGAGTTACAATAATTGTGAGGCCCTGAGCTACGCTTGTGCCTGCCCCACCCACATGGCAGAGCATCACTACTACATTACCTCTACTTTCTAACTTAAATGTGGGGCATCTTATGATGCCTAAGGAGATCAAAGCCATACTCTCAACTCCAAACCCTCCCTTTGAAACTATAAGTCTTATTATATCTCATTAAGTCATGGAGACTTTGGGACTGTGGAAAGCTGTGAGCCCTCTTCCCTTCTCCCATTTCCACCCTGCTCAGTACTCTAAACACCTCTGTGCAGTATTTTGTGCAGTTTTGGAGGGTTTATGTAACTCGTGATAACCAGATTAAGAACCCTGCTTTTAAAGACTTTGCAGTTTACAGAAAAGTCCAGACTCTTTCAATGGCCTACATGTTCACCTAGATAGGCGTTGTCTCTGTCTGTGTGCCCCTTTCTCTCTAGGCTCATTCATTACTGTTTCTCCAACCCCCAAACCTTGAATACTTCAGTTTCTTAAAGCATGTCCATCAAAACTGCCTGGTACTAGCACAAGAACAGACATAGAATAGAGAAACCAGAAATCGACCCAAACCACTATGCTCAATTAATATTTGACAAAGGAGGCAAGAACATACAATGGAGTCAAGACAGTCTCTTCAATAAATGGTGTTGTGAAAACTGGATAGATACATGCAAAAAAATGAAACTAGATTATCAACTTATACCATACACAAAAATAAACTCAAAATGGATAAAGGACTTAAACATAAGACAGGAAACCATAAAAACATTAGAGGAATCCACAGGCAGCAAAATCTCAGACATATGCCAAAGCAATATCTTCACCGATACAGCTCCTAGGGCAATGGAAACTAAAGAGAAAATAAACAAATGGGACTACATCAAAATAAAAAGCTTCTGTACAGCAAAAGAAACCATCAACAAAACAACAAGAAAGCCCACTGCATGGGAGAATATATTTGCCAATGATATCACCGATAAGCCTTTAATCTCCAACATTTACAGGGAAGTCATACAATTTGACAAAAGGAAGATAAACAACCCAATCAAAAAATGGTCAGTGGACCTAAATAGATACTTTTTGAAACAGGACATAAAGAAGGCCAATAGACATATGAAAACATGCTCAAAGTCACTAATCATCCGAGAGATGCAAATCAAAACAACAATTTGGTACCATCTCACACCTGGCAGAATGGCTATCATCAACAAATCAACAAAAGACCAATGCTGGCGAGGATACAGAGAAAAGGGAACCCTCATACACTGCTGGTGGGATTGCAGACTGGTGCAGCCACTGTGGAGAACAGTATGGAGTTTCCTCAAAAAACTAAAAATGGAACTCCCATTTGACCCAGTGATCCCACTTCTAGGAATATATCCCAAGGAACTAGAAACACCAATCAGAAAGGATATATGCACCCCTATGTTCAGAGCAGCACACTTTACCATAGCTAAGATTTGGTAATAGCCTAAGTGCTCATCAGCAGATGAGTGGATTAAAAAACTGGTACATCTACACAATGGAATACTACACTGCAGTAAAAAAAAAAAAAAAAGGAATTCTTACCATTTACAACAGCATGGATGGAACTGGAGAGCATTATGCTAAGTGAAATAAGCCAATTAGAGAAAGATAAATATCACTTGATCTCACTCATTGTGTAATATAATGAACAACATAAACTGATGAACAAAAACAGATCCAGAGACAGAGAAGCATCTATCAGACCGTGAAACCTCAGAGGGAAGGCAGGGGAGGGTGGGGGTAAGGAGGAGAGATCAACTAAAGGACTTATATGCATGCATATAAGCCTAACCAATGGACACAGACATCAGGGCGTGAGGGGGGTCAATGGAGGGATAAGGACACATATATAATACCCTAATCCAGTGGTTGGCAAACCGCGGCTCGCGAGCCACATGCAGCTCTTTGGCCCCTTGAGTGTGGCTCTTCCACAAAATACCACGGCCTGGGCGAGTCTATTTTGAAGAAGTGGCATTAGAAGAAGTTTAAGTTTAAAAAATTTGGCTCTCAAAAGAAATTTCAATCGTTGTACTGTTGATATTTGGCTCTGTTGACTAATGAGTTTGCTGACCACTGCCCTAATCAATAAAGAAAAAAATAAAAACATGTCGATTCATGCCTCAGAGTATTTGATTATGCCCTTCCCTATTCCATCTTCCTGGTGAATGCTCACGGAACCTTCCAGAGCCAACTCAGAACACTAAGTTCTCCTTAGTTGCTCACTTACTTCTTTGCCCACAGAGTATTGTACAGACTTCTATAAAGCATTGGTCACTCTCTATTGCAATTATTTTTTGACATGAGTGTCTCCCACATTAGAAGGTGACTTTTAAGAGCATTAACAATTTCTTAGTTGCCTCTGCATCCCTCGGTTATAATTCCTATAACATGGCTGTTGTTTATGAAGCTTTTCAGTGTTTTAGAAACTGTCCAGAGCCTTGCAGTCCTCCTATAGATTTTAGAAACAGAGGCTCTGAGAGGCATTTATGGAGACAAATGCTGTATGAGATTCCAGAACTAAGAAGATCTATCGTATTTTGGAACAAATTCCTGTGCAGAAAATTGTTTTGGCCAAACATCTTGATGTGTTAAATATGATATTTACAAGGAATTTGATTTAATTAAGGTACATTCCCCATGATTAACTGCTAGACATTGCAATTACTGACTTGGAAGTGTTACAGAAATGTCTAACTCCAAAAGACTTTCTAGAATGGCTTATGTTTCTCCCTCATTTTCAAAATACACAATCATCAGTCAAATTAGTTGGAATATTTTGCAAGTGGATCATAGATTGATAACATTATATTCTTCCAGACTTGAAGAATGAGAATCTTTTCTAAAAATGTTGCATTGGCCTTGCCAGCATGGTTCAGTGGTTGAGTGTCGACCTATGAATCAGGAGGTCAGAGTTTGATTCCTAGTCAGGGCACATGCCCGGGTTGTGGGCCCAATCCCCAATGTGGGGTGTGCAGGAGGCAGCTAATCAATGATTCTCTCTCATCATTGATGTTCCCTCTCTCTCTCCTTCTCCTTTTCTCTCTGAAATCAACAAAAGTATATATTTTTAAATGTTGCATTGTGCTCCATGATATAATGGAGAAGAGCTTTATCTCAGCATGTCACCTAATATGTATTTTTAACCCCTTGGGATTCTTAATTATGAAATGGGCTCAGATGTATGGCGAAGATTAAATGAGATAAGGGGTGGGGAGAAGGGTGGTATATTTACTAGTAGCACGGCCAGAGTTGTTTGTGTTGAATGCATGGAGCATGCTGGGAACAAAAGGTATGGATGGCAGGGCAAGATAAAGACCGTGAGAAGCAGGAAGTGTGATACTGGCCTGTGAAAGTAGAGCAGCCTCTAATTCTTTTTGCAGAATTACTCCATTGCTTTAAAAGTTTCCTGGAATCGTTAAGCAATTTCAGGGAATCAATATTGTAGTGTGATTAGAGCTTTGCTTTGAATTAAACTCTTGACTTTGCCTCAAATTAATGTCTACCATTTTGAATCTTAAATGAGGTGGTAAGCTTCGTATGTGTTTATAGTTTTATTTCATTCTTGTAACAGTCTGCAAAGAAGTTATTTTGTTGTCATTATTTCCATTACACAGGTGAGTAGACTGAGACATAGAAAGATTTAGTAATTTGTCCAAGGTAAAACACTTAGTAAGTGGTACCTAGATGCAAATCTAGGTCATTTAAAACATAACTACATCACCATACTGCCTCTGTGATCTTCAGTAAGTTAACCTTATTGAGCATTTAGATCCCTTGTCAATGAAATGGAGGTCATGATTTCTACTACCTGTCTTGCTATGATATTTCAATAAGCCAATACATAAAAATTTCCTCACCATAACTGCAGGATCTGTACAGCTTGTTAAAAATACAGATTGATCTCAAAAGTGTGTGTGCATGTGAGTGTGTGTGTGTGTTCATCTCAGTCTCAGTCTGAGGAGTGAGGTATTTTTTACCTGCTCACATTGAGGTACCCCAGGAAACTGACTGGCAGTTGGCAGGCAGCCGGGGTTATATGACTCAGGGCTCCAAAGCATGCCAGTGTGCAAACCAGGCAGGCTTTGAGGTAGGCAGGAGGGATCCATAACCAGGATGGTGATGGGATGAGGTAGTTTGCACCCACTGTTTGTGCCTTCTAAAGAACCTATAAAGAAAGCAGAAAAACTTCATATCCTTGACTCAATTTACAACATGGGGACCTAAGAGGTGGGAAAAAGGAAACTGGGCTAGAATAAAGGGTTTGCTTATTTTTCTTCCTGCTTCATGAACAGCCAAGGCCAAGCTGTTTTTGTAACATTTTTCCCCTGGAGTACTTGTGTGGAAAGACAGCAAAGGTACTAAAGAAATTTTGCTTCTATAATTTAGGTCCAAGTGTTTCAAGAATTCTCCCTAAATGGTGGGTTAGACACACACACACACACACACACACACACACACACACACACACACGCACACACGCACACACACACACACACACAGAGAATTGCTATAGAATACTTAGGATACAAATTCTATACTATGCCTCAGATATAATAATAATGTAAGTAGCCTTCAGTATTACATAGTTGAAAGCGTATAGATTTAACGAGAAGGCATACTTAGTGTAAAATACCAGTTCTACCACACGTGCCTTTTGCTCCATTCCTTAATCTCATAGCCTCGATTTTGCTCCTCTATAAAGTAGGAATAATAATAATACCTTCCTTGCAGAGTCTATTTGCCAAGTAAATGACATAGAGAACATAAAAGCGACTAGAGCAGTGCCTGGATCAGCAAATGTTGGTTGCCCTTCCCTACAACAGGGATTTCACATAGATTCCTGAACAATTTTATCATGTTGACCATCACTACTACTACACTACAATTTTTCTTCTGTTTTTTTTTTTTTTCTTCAGGATACAGCACTCACCCTTCATCCTTAGGGGAAGGAAATTCTTTTTTTGCCTTCTCACTTTACCCCATCCATAATATCCATTTTATAATCTCACACTTGACTACTGAGCAAGGAAAATATGTGTCCATGCAAGAATACTGGTGTCTTTTAAATGTCCCTCTTCCTGAAGCAGAAATCCTGTTGAGCATGAATAGGCTCATGCACAGTATTTAGCTATTAGATTTCCTAAAACTCTAACTTGGCTGTTCCATGCTGTACTGTTCACTCCATTTTCATGAATCCCCTGTTTACCAATTTTGCATGTTTTCTGTCATTTCATTCTTTGCCTCTAATTATGTTGCCATATCTCTGAATTGCCAATTTTGAATATTCTTCTGATTAAATAGAATCTTTCTACTTAGACTTGATAGATTAGTGAATTATCACACAAGATAGAAGGAATCAAGGTGCCAAATATGGCACTGGAGGTCAAGCATGAAGCTGGTGCAATCAGCAAGGATGTTGTTAGTCAAATAAGGTGTCAAGTAGGACCTTCCAAAGCAGTCCGCATCCCAAGGAGGATGGGCACAGAGAATCGGGGCATGAAGACAAGTATTGCAGGTTCTGTTGAGACTTACTTGGGATGGAGAGTAAAGAACTGCTGAAAAGCATGGAGGGATGTGAGAACTAGAACAATTTCTTTCCAATTGAAGCAGTATTTGTTTGTTCATAGAGTTCCCATGGCCTTCAGATGGTTAAGAAGGAAGCAATTAAAGAAATAATGTGTGTAGTAGACATCCTAGGGTTTTATGATCAATACTCCATTTCTAGGAATCGCTCCTTCATTTCAACTTACATTTGCAGGGGAAGCAGCTACAGTTCCGTTTTTCTCCTGCTCCTTGGCTACTCTAAGTGGCCCAGGGGAAGGAATCTAACTCAAATTGGGCCAAAGATCCTCTTCTTCAGGACTTCTGGACGCAGGACCTTAAAGTGTAAGAAAAAATGCTCAGAATCTAAGTTTTTTGCTACGTAAGAGGAAGGGAGAAGCCAGTCTTTTGAGAAAGAGAAAACTGTACATATAAAAAAGGGTAAAAAACTAATTCTAAACATGCCAAATTGTCATTGGGGCGCCCTGGCTGAAGTCATTCTCCTGATTGGGACAGCCTCCTTTCCTCTTCGACTTTGCCCATGCCTGTCATGACCCCTTCATTCCTCCCGTCTCCCCTCCCCTGCAAAGCCCTCCCTGACCACATCTGATGTCAGTCTTCTGGGATGTCTCTTACATGTGCAGCTTGATTAAACTATTGATGGATTGAAAATAAAAAGGCTTTTTTGTATTTTCTTTACTTTGAGTTTGTTTACTTCAAATTCCCTAAACAATTTTTACACATTCCACTTGGAGACAGATTCCTTTGTATTAAAGGTACAGAATTCTGTATCACAAAAAGCACTTTTCAGGGCATAGTAGTAGAGATGTCCATTATCAAGGTTTATAGAAATGGAAATTTTTATTAGGGTATTTCCAATGACCCCATGAGGTAATATTACCTGACAACCTGCTTTGGGACAAGTGTGGGTCTAGTTTTATGCTTTTGAAAACCAGAGAATATTGCCCTGGGTGGTGCTCAGTTGATTGGGTGTTGTCCCATGCACCAAAAGGTTGCTGATTCGATTCCCGGTCAGCACACATGCGTGGGTTGCAGGCTCTGTCCCTGGTGTGATATCTGCAGGAGGCAGCCGATTAATATTTTGTTCTCACATCAATGTTTCTCTCTCTCTCTCTCTCCTTTCTCTTTCTCTAAAAAGATCAATAGAAGTGTATGTTTTTTAAAAAGAGTGAAAGACAAGGGAATATTAAAAGATCTCAAGTGGTCATATTGGTCTAAGTATGTAAATAAAGCTCAGATAAATGTATTTGGATTTTCAATTCCACATGAAACAATATTTAGGATAGCCTTTTTGTCTCAGTTAAGGCTTTAAAATGGAAAAAACAGTGGCCTAAGAAAGAGAACAGAGAGAGAGAGAGAGAGAGAGAGAGAGAGAGAGAGAGAGAGAGAGAGCACACACTCTGGCTGTGTCTGTGGCAGCATTATGAATTCAACTGCTGTACCCAATAGTGAGTATTGACAATAGGAGAGGCGACACAGCAGACGGTCAGCACATTCACCCAAATGTCAGGCCGTGGCATCATTAACATAGTGCAGTGTCCAATAACTCTGAGCTCCCTACGGATGGGGACTGTGCAGGAATAATTACTTGGGCATCACATGTACTTCATCACTTCCAAATTAGATTTTACTAATCCACCGCTTTATTCTCAGTATAATCTCATTACCACAATGGTGTTTCTTTTTTTTTTCAACGCCTTGGAAGATTTATTGCTTCAAACCAATAACAAGATTTAGTGATTGCCAAAGGACATATTATTTTAAGATTTAGACTGCTGTGACTGGGGCTGTGGAAATGCATTCCTCTTTTTCTTCCATCCCCCACCCTCTAAGGAAAATTTTAAGGTGAAAAATAAATTATAACTCCATATCTTGATTTTCCTTTTTACAATAATACAAATAAAACCATATTGCAGAATGCTGCTAATTATCTAGAAAGGAGAATAAGGGTCAACTGATCGTTATACACAGACTTTCTTTCCTTATAAAAATGCATCTAGAAAAAAAATGTCATCTATTCCCTAGATATTTTGTCATATGTATTTTATTTTTTCTCCACTAATAATTAGGTAAAATGGATGTTCTTGGCATTTTCTTTTTCCATTCATGTTGACCCAAAACAGATGAAGTTAGAGAATGCTGAATGATTTCTTCCTCTCAGACAGTGTTGTGTTTCAAGAGCTGCAAATTGTAGACCAGGCCAGACAGGAATTCTTTTGTTCTTCCACAGGGTAATTGAACACAGCCTGGTTATTTTAATTGACAAGAACAATTTTATAATATCATGGAAAACAAGACAAATTGTGATGAAAAATTATCAAAAACCAATGTCTTCCTCTTTATTTTATTAATTGCCTGAGAATATTTTCCTAATTACACACATACTTATACACACCTTATCTAATTTCATATATTATCTAATTTCCATATTAGAGTATCAAAATATGAGATTAATGGTAGACCGAATGACTGAACATTAATGTGTAATATATAATTAGTTGCATTTCCTTTACAAGGAGGTTGTCTGTAATATGGGACAGATATTGTCATTATAAAAATAATCAAGATCAGCATGTTTTCTGCACTGAGGGAACATAAGAAGTAATGGGGAAAACAAACAATTCCATGAATGGTTATTATGTAACATGATGAGTGAAGTACAGGGTACAACAGACGAATTCTCCTTAGGAGCATAAGCAGGGCTTACTTTTGTAGAGTGTTTGATATTTGATGTGTTCCTAATTCCCTCTTCAGAGATCCAACTTTCATCTGGGCTATGTCCTTTCTGTGCATTCCTATGAATTTGTCAACTAATTACTATCATATGCCTTATACTCAGGGTATTAGCTAGTAACTTTTCTGCTAAAGGAAGAAATACAAAGCTTTGGAAGACCCAGATTTTGGTCCTGGGTTGGGCAGTAATTGACGCTCTGTTCTTGAGATGAGTGCAAAGTGTACCCAGACTTCAGTTTCCATGTCTATATGGTGAAGATTTTAACTAAAGTATCCCTATGGACTTTTGGAATTCTGAAAAGTTCATGAATTTAGTTATCTTTGCAGATTATCCCCTTGCATTTTTACATACTATATTCGCAGATCATCAAGACCTACAAAAAGGGAAAGGAGACTAAGAGGAGAATTAACAATAACTGAGTACCTGTTATGTGGCATTGATACTTTACAAAAACAGACAAACAAACAAAAACACCTAGGGCTAGAGATTATATCCCAGGAGTGCTCTGCACTTCTAACCCACCCAGAGTATATATGAGTTGAAATTCAAACACAAATTAAACACTAGTGACGGTAATTCAGGTACCTACACATGGAATTAGAGACAACAATCAATAATCTCAGTGAGAGAAGACTTTCTGGAATCTGAGGGCACACATTTTTTTTAAAGGCTGACCCTGTACATCTGAAATAACCGTGTTTGAGAAGTCAGGAACAAAAAGAAAAACGAACAAAGAAACAACAAAAACTGAGTAAAGACTTTGGTTAAGGGTGTCCTCTTTCTGGAAGGTAATTTTCACACTCCTAAAGTGCACCTGCTCTTTGGTCTCTAGGGGAAATACTGTCTTCCACCTGGAAAATATCTCCTACCGACAGCATGGTACACAATCAAAGGACTGGCTGGGATCTGGTAAAGAAGGAGAACTGTTCAAACTGGATTGATGATTCCCATGGTTTTCCTCTGTAGTCCAACGGATGAATTGACTGTATGTTTTCATGCCTACCTGGTTGCTATGGTAACACAGCTCAGCTCTTTTTGAAATTTCTATCCTCAGTAAAATATATTACATAAAAAAATGGTAATGAGTGTTTTTGCCCAACCTTGTAGGAGGTGGTGGCAACTGTTTCAACTAGCAGCACCTAAGCAGGAGTGGCAAAACCACCACCTAGAGAAAAGGCTGAGCTGAAGATCTGTGAGGTGGGAGAGATGTCAAATCCTAGCTACCTGGACTTGGCATCTGACCCAGGTGTCAGAACTGGGGGAGACTGAACAGGAGGTGATGCCCAGAAACCACAGCCAATGAGCAGAAAACCCAAACATATTTAAGAGTTCAGTATTCTGTTGAGAAATCCTTTGAATGACTGAAGATCTATAAATGCACCCTAACTTTTCTTACAGGCACAGTGTTTGTTTTGTGTGTTTTTCTAAATAAACTTTATTTTAGAATGATTTTAAAACTATAGAACAGTTGCAAAGATAGTCAGGGAGTTTCTCTATATCTCTGTATGGCTATTGTAATAGAAAATTGGTGGGTTAAAACAAACAAATTTACAAATTTGTTTGGTCAGAAGTCCAAAATGGAATTCATTGGGTAAAATTAAGGTGTTGACAAGGCTGTGTTCCTTGCTTTTCTTTACTTTTCCCCACTTTTAGAGGCTTCCCACATATCCTGGATATGTAGTCCCTTTGCATCTTCAAAGGCAGCTATGGTGAATCAAGTCTTTCTCCTACTGCATCACTGGCATTGATTCTTCTGCCTTCCTTTTCTTCGTGTAAGCACCCTTGTGATTATACTGTATCCACATGGATAATCCCGGGTTATCTTTCTGCTTTAAGATCAACTGATAAGCAGCCTTAATTCCATCTCCTACCTTAATTCCCCCTTGCTATATAGTCTATCATATTCACAGGTTCCAGAGTTTGGACATTTTAGATAGCCATTTTCTGTCTACCGCACTCTTACCCAGTTTCCTCCATTGTTAACATCTTACATTACTCTCATTAGTACATTTGCCAAAACTAAAAAAAAAACTGGCACTGGTATGTTATATTAACTAAACCTAGAATTTATTTAGATTTTCTAATTCTTTCTGTTAATATCCTTTTTCTTTTGCAGCATCCAATCCAGTGTACCACATTGTATTTAGTTGTCATGTCTCCTGAGTTTTCTCTGGGTTATGACAATTTCTGTCCTTGCTTTTCTTGACTTTCACAGTTTGAAGGGCAAAAAAGGGCATAGTGTTTTGACAGTTTGCCTTACTCTGAGTACATCACATTTCTTATTTCAGACCGTAAGTGAAGACAGAGATGCAAAATCTTTGCTTAATTTGCCAGAACACTATATTCTAACTTTGCAAACATTCCAGAATAAACTGCTGTCATTATCAATGAGTTTCTTCGAAGGAATGTCCAATTGTTGGCTCTAGAAGAGAAACAGAACTTAGTGGTACATACAGAACTTAGTAGAACATAGCCAAGCCTTCATGAATTCTTCTTCATTCTTGTAGAGATACATAGGTTTACAATTAATAATAGAACATGGTATAATAGGAAGAAATTGGGGCTTGGGATCAGAATGTGTAAGATGTACTGTTTTTGTTATTGCTGTTCTCATTATTATTTTTTTAAATGTTTATTGAAGAAAAATTGGAAAATGCAAATAAAAGATTTAAAACTAAATACAAACCATCTAGAAATAATCCTGCTAACATCTGGTTGTATTCTGTTTCTGAAAAAAAATAAAAGTTATGATTATATAATACTTGAGGTTTGACCTTCATTTTCACTTATTGTCATCTTGAATTTCTAGATGTGCTATGATTTATTTTTAAAATCCTATATAATCAAAGGCTAATATGCAAATTGCCCCCTCTACTGGGAGTTCAGCCAGGAGTTCCACCAGGGAGCGGGGCTGGCAGGCCAACTACCCACAGCTCCTCCCCCCAGCCAGCCCCACCCCCGATTGCCCCTCCCACCCCTATTGGGGGACGGGTCCAGCCTGCCAATCATCCATGGCCTTTCCCCCTGACTGGACCAGGCTTGATCTGGGCCTATCGGGGCAGGCCAGCCAGACCCCACCCATGCACGAATTCGTGCACTGGGCCACTAGTTTCTGATAAAGAGGCATTTAGTGTATGTCCAAGTTCACTGTCGTGAGGATAAAGTTAGCTAACATTTTGTGACCATATTTAACTATTTCTTTAGGATAATTTATCAGTGATTATTAACAAAATTTCTGATATGTTAGATTATATTGGGTTAGCAGCAACTCATAATATCAGGGGCTTAAGATAGTGGCTCATGACAGTGGTTCATCAGTGGCTGCTGCGACTCTGCTCCATGTCATCTTCACTTTGGGACCAGACCATCAGAGAAGTAATTACCTTAGACACTGCCAGTTATTGAGGCAGTGAGGAGAGGGTAGTGAAACCCTTAATGGTTTTTCAGGTTTCTCTTTAGCTCACTAAAATTACTGACCAAATCAAGTCACTTGGCAAAAATGGACTTCAAGGAAGCAGAAAAATATAACCATCCCATAGAGAGCAATACATTGCCAAAGGCCCTTCAGAATGGTTTTACCAGTTTACATTTCCCCAACATTATATTTTCAAATAGCTTTGTAAATACTACATATTATCATGCTCTTAGGTTTTGATGAAAGAAAATGATATTTCATTCTTTTTTTTAAATTATATTTAGTTGGTTATTAATGAAGAAGATACAGTTTAGGTTTAGTTTTGCATTTAAGGTATGTGAGTCCTTGGACAAGTTAATTGACCTCTCTAGCCTCAGTTTATTTATCTATATATTTGGAAAAGGACAATTTCTATCTCATTGGATTGTGGTAAAGATCAAATTTGATAATATGTGTGATTATTTTAAAGGAGGAATCCATTTCGTAATCATCTATATAGTATTGAATATCTAAGTCAGTATAATAAAAATAATAATAGAAACTATAATAACAATATGTATTGAAGACAGAAGTGTAGAAGAATGATTAGAACATTGCAATCAAGAAAGGTCTAGTCCTAGGTGTACCAGTCATAATTTATCCACTGTTGTAATACCCATTCTGAAGGACTTCTATGAGAGTTCAATGAAATAAATGATGTAGGGCATGTAAAAGATATTAAAAATGTTCATCACTAATGGAAATATAGTAGTCAATAAATACCTAATGAATAAATTGAATCATCATTATTATTTGAAAGCGATTGTTAAACTTATAAAATCAATGTTCCAAGTTCTGAGATTTTAAATATATCTGGGAACTTCTCTCTGACTTGGGAACTGTTAAGCATGTCTTTATAGCTTTATTTAAAGTAGGATTTGTTCAGCACTATAGCCAACAAACCTTTAAAAAACACAAAAAATGATATTAATTGGAGACCTTTTATCCATTAAGTGTGTCACTTAGTAGAAAGAATTATTAAATTATTCATATTTTGTCTTTAGTAACTTTTCACAGTAGTGCACAAGGACACACTATTCATTATAACTTTTATAATTTTCCCCTTTATTTTACTATTTTAATATGCTGGTGCAGATTACAGATGTCAAGGCTAGAGAAGAAAATGAAATCTGTTGACTTTTCTTTACCATTTATTAATTTACTCATTCTTTCAGCTTCTTTGTACCACACACTTATTCTCTGCCCAGCTCTGTACTAAACCTTCCACATGCATGATCTCAGAAAATCCTCTTAATAAATTCATTAAATAGGTGTTATGATTATTTTAATTTTTATAAAATAAAAAACTGAAATTTAGTGTGTTTAAGACAAGATCACAATAAGAAATTGGCAGATCCAAGACTAAAACTGAAATTGTAAGCCTTTAGAAAGCATTGCCTAGGCTACGCCAAAGCAAAGACATTTTGGGGGGAATAAAAAAAGAATAACTAGAATATTTGTAAAAGAAACATGTATAATGTGTGAGAGAGAGAGAGTTAAATATTACTCAAAGTTTTTGACCCTGGATAACCTAGAGGATATAGTTTAATGAGCTGAATTCATATCACCCAAGACAAATGTTTAATTTAGTGTATTTCTCAAGATATGATTGAGGAAATCATTATGTTTACACTCTATATTTTACTCTAAATACTTGAGTAAAAAAATACAAATTAGTTTCTATTAAGTGTTGGTATTTAATATACTATTTCATATATTAGTATTAGTATGGAGACTTTGTACATGGAATTAGCTGTAAAAACTCACAACCCTAATTTACAGATGTATCCTAATACCATCAAGTCAAGATCCTTGGATGACAGTTTCAAGCAGTACAAAACCAGGCATGTGTTTTCTTCACTATTCTTTGGAACGTGTAGATTAATAATGGCTTTTCTGGATAAATAGATGTATACCATCCTGCCATTGAGACTACAAAGACAAATGTTTTTCTCTATGAGGACAACATGATTAGGAAGTTGCATACTCAGGGTTGCCTTAGAAAGCAATGGGTCACACACTAATTATATTTAGAAAGAATGCCTCAAGATTATAAAGCTAAAATTATTTTTATGGCAGAAGTCTCCCACTCTTGAATTGGCTTACTTTTAGCAATTTGATGCACCAGGTCAAATCTGTCAGCTACTAAGAAAGTACATTTCAGAATTAATTTACCTCACAGGGATTGCCAGGAAGTTGCTCTATTGTGAATTTTTATGGCTATGGTGAGTGATTAGTAACACCTGTTTCAAAAAAAATTTCCAGTCATACTTAATAGTGTAGAACATTGAGCCTTGGCTACTCAGTTATTTCGGTATTAGAGTAGAGCCAAATCTGCTTCCTAAGGGAAATTTGGACCTATCTCCTAGGCATTCCTTTGAGCAATCTCTGTTTAGAACTACGTGACCAAATTGTCAGCCAAATGTGCTAGGTAGGCCCCTCAGCTTTTCTTGTTGTATATAAACCTTATCCTGTTCTAGAGTGATTGAAAATTACAGAAATGCTCTTAATCAAAACCTATAATGTCTGCACTCCAGCCCTTTCCTAGAGAGTATTACTTCAAAATAACTGCCATCCTTTTCTTAAAGCCCAATTAAAAGAATCAACATCCATAGAAGATTATCTGAAAGATATTCAGCTTAATGTCTCTAAAAGATATTCTTAAATCAAGACCAAGTAGGAGAGAACTGCATAGCTGGGCTCCATTGTTTTAGCAGTTGGTTGAATTTTTCTTTCTAAATTGCCACTGGTTTTGATGGCAACAGCCTTCATTATAGGACATTACAATAGGTAAACCCTTTATTAAGTGGATATTATTGAGCCTGTTGTTCATTATACTGGTTTGGAATAGCAGGGAAAAGATGGGCTAGGAAGCCAGATATAGACCTCAGAATTTGCACACTGTACACAGGCATTTTCTCTACTTTTCTTCTTCCTTCTCCTTTAGCCTGATTTCTTCAGGGTTTAGTTTTTGTCCTGCTATATTTTATATAATTATAAAGTATATTCATTTAATAAGGTTATTTATTAAATAACCACACACACTGAAGTGAATATAGCTTGATGAATTTCTATTAAGTGAATACACCTATGTGCCCACCACCTGGAGGAGTAAAAACATATCAGTGCCCGGCCCAGAAACCACCCCAAGAGCCTCTTCTCAGGCACCATTCCCCATTCATAGCTTTGCCAGGTTTTGAACTTTATCTAGAGGGAATGGTATACTATATATTATTTTGTGTTTGGCTTTCTTTACCTCAATATTACTTGTTTATGAGATTTATCCATGATGTTTCTTTGTATAATTGTAGTGTGTATATTTTCATTGATCTAAAGTATTCTACTTCATGAACATACCTCAATTTACTTAATGATTCTATGGTTGATTGACATTTTGGATATTTTTTGGTTTTGGGCATTCAAGTTATGCTTCTATAAACATACTTATATGTGTCCTTCTGTTGGATTATATGGGCTATTTAAAATAACTTTTGCAAAGAATAAAGAAGGAAGTGGATATACATGCAAATATACATAACATATTGTGGAGTGTGGATGAACTTCAAAGTCAACGATCTGAATTGTTTAAAGCAGAAGAGTAAAATGATCAGAAATAAATTTTTCAGCAAAATCATGTAAAGAATGTGTTGTAATGGAAAAACAGTAATAGAGGACAATTGACATGATCCAAACGGAAAGTGATGAGAATGTCCACTAGGGGGAGGAAGAGGGAAAGATTGAATGGAAGTGTTTGAGGAGATATACCCTAAGGACTAGATGATTGACTATGAGAGGCTGAGAAATAGACAATCATGATTACTTGAGCACTGGGAAGATGGTAGTGAGTCGGGTGGTTTTTCCTGAGCAGGATGCAAAGGTGATTTCTTTCCCAGATTCTTGTCCAGATGGACTTGAAGAATGAAGCCATGGACAAAAGGTAGTAGATGAAAAGGGTAGAAATTTATTGGAAGCAAGTACAGACTCCCACGTAGGGAGGGGATTCCAAAAAGGTAACCCACTAAGCTCCTTTTTTCTAAGGTTTATAAAGGCAAAGTTATTTGTCTCTTCATACTGCCTTCCATTTGGTAGAATATCAGCTTCAAAGCTCAAAACCCATGTGATGCCCCCCTCTTCCTCACTCCTTTCAGTGGTAGAATTCTCTATCTCCTGTGAAAATCAGTTTTCCTCTTTCTCCCATTTGCCATCATTTCTCTATCCTCTGTGAAGTGTGTTTCCTCTTTCTCCCCATACCCTGTGTCTTTTCCCTCTTATGTGAATGGATGTCTGTCTCTTCCCTTATCCTGTGGCACTATTTTTTTTTTCTTTCTGTGAATGTATGCCTTTTGGCAGCTCCAAGCCCCCAACTATGTAGTCCTCCCCCACGGACCCTCTTTATTCCTAAAACTCCCTAAACCTGCCTATTTTACCCCTAAAACGCCTTTCAGTAGTCAGTGCCAAGAGATGGAATACTGGAAGAGAGAAAATTTATTGGGTAGGAGCAAAGATGCTGAATCGTGATTTCATCTTTGTCTATCTTCGGTATGAGAAAACTTCCCCCCAAAAGGATGAATCTGTGTGAACAACTGGAAACTAGACCAGAGGAAGGGTGAACAGTGAGTGTTCTATCTCATTTTAGGAGTAGGCACAGCTGCTTTTGTACATATGTTGACATATGTTTGTGTTGCAAGAAGAGACCAGGTGATCAATGTGCCTAAATGGAATGTAGGTTGTATATGGAGGTAAAGAGGAAAATAATTTATATGTATTTATATTGTGCTAGAAGTTTCAAAAGTCTCTAAATAAATTCCCTCCTCTCTATACTACATTTTCCTTTCTCACTGCTAGCACTTCTGTTCAGAACCTCAGAATCAAAACTATATTCTTCAAAGGAGCCCTTAGAGCTTATTCCTCCCCATCTCTTTGACTTTATGTTGAATAACTGAGACTGAAAGAGGCAAAGTGGCATGTCCAAAACACAGAGTTAGATAGGGAGCCAAAAACAGCACCTTGGTTTCATTTCTCCTTGCCTTCCTCTCTTAGAAAATCAATATCAACTTCTCAACTGGTCTCACCATGCCCAATTCAACTTTTATCAATCGTGTTGCCCAAGGACACTGAAGTTTTGAAGTTGTCAATTTCTGTTCAAAAGCCTTTTATTTTTTCTCAGAGTCTGCAAAATAAAAGACCAAACTTTTGAGCTTAGTATCCAAGATCCAACTGAACAATAGCCTCATCTTTCACACCTAGAACCCAAATGGAATAATTTGCCATTTCCCAAATATTTCTAATTCTTGACACTTCCAAGACCTTATCTTTATCTGGCAAAACCTCATTCACCTTCCAAAGCCTGTTCTAATTACCAACTACACCATGAAGAATTTCCTTATCCCCCTAAATTATGTCCCTCTCTGAGCATGTTTTCTCATCAGATAAATGGGTATAAACTTGTGCTAGGAATTAAATTACAAATCCAAAACTCCTGACAGAGAGCTGGTCATGGAGTGGGCTCTACCTCTTCTTTAAAGCATTCTTTGAACCCTCATAGTTTTGTATATGTTCCTAACTTGCACCTTTGTATTTTGCATTTTTAAAGTTTTATGTGTATTTGACTTAATCCTCTGGCTATGTAGTATTTCAGGGATCATACAGTACTTAGTGCTGGAGCCAGGCCTCATTCTTCTTTGTATCACCAACTCTAACTCTGTGCCAGGCACTAAGTAGGTGTTTAATAAATACTTCAAGTATTAATGTGAACTGATTAAATCCACAGCCCAGGATGCCTCCTCAGCCTCTAGACCTAAACCACTGAATTTTGCTGGAAAAAAAACATTACAATGGAGGAGTTTGGGAGCTGCAAACAATTATTTCCTCCCACAGTGACCTTAGCTTTCTATCTGCCCCTAGGCAGTACTCTTTTTCTTTCATAGCAGTTTCTATTTAAACCCTCTAAGCTCTCCTCAAACTTCCTGCTTTTTTATCTTCAAGTAAGATATATGGCATGCCTATTTCACAAAAAAAGTAGAAAGTCTATATTTCCTGCAAACTTATTCACCAATTTATTCATATTCCCCTGGCAATACTTCCCCACCCTTTATACTTACTTTCAGTTTTGCTCTCCCAATGAATTGGTTGTCGCTACTTCTTCAACTGTGTTCTTGATTTCTAAACTTGCCCACTTCCTCAGATATGTTTCTCTACTAATTATCTTATTTCTCATCCTCTTCTCCACTGACTCCTTTCTAACAACATACTTAGTTGTCACCAACCTTAAAATAATAAATCATCCTTGATGCTAAAAATTTCTTAGATACCATACAGCATGTTGTTTCCTTTCTTGAGTCACCTACATTTATTGCTCCTTCTCGCTCATGTACCCCACAACCTACCTTTGAGTCTACCTTTTGCCACTCAAATGAAAATGTTCTGGTCGAGAATGACAGTGGTTTCTTGATTGCCACATCTGAGAGATTGTCTCTCTTCCATGGCCCACTCATAACCCCCATCACTACTGCTACCTTCATGGCCTCTTCTTCCTCAGCCTGTTGCTTAAGTGTCAGGGTTCCTCGGATCCTCAGCTTTCTTTTTTTCTTTCTCTTTAAGTGATCCCATCATCTCCCATTACTCCATGGACTTTTTATATAATGATGGCTCTAATAGCTGTAATTCTTTACCTGATCTCTCCTCCATCCTCCAGACCTGCTTTCCACCTGGCCGCAGCACCTCAAACTCAGAGCATGCCTAACCATGAAGTCCCAATCCTCCACTTTCCTCCTTACAGCTCTCTTCCTCCCTCTCTCAGGGATAAACACTACCAGGAACCCAGTGGTCCAAATCAGAATGTGTGGGCTCACCATTGAAAACTCCTTTCCCTCATCCTTTTTCTCAGCGCACTAAATGACTTGTCACATTATGTTAATTCTATCTTGTTACTAAATCTCAAACCTGGGTACTTCTTGCCATTTTCATAACCACAGCTTTATTTCAAAGCTGTGTTCCTTTTTATTTCTATTACTGGATGTACCAGTTTGCTAGGGATGCCAAATAAATAAATAAATAAATAAATAAATAAATAAATAAATAAATAAATGCCACAGACTAGATAGCTTAAACAATATTCATTTGCTCACAGTTCTCGAGGCTACAAGTTCAAGATCAAGGTGCCAGCAGGATTGGTTTCACCTGAGGTTTCTTTTTCTTGGCTTATAGATGGCCACCTTCTTATTTTGTCCTTACCTGGTCTTTGCTCCTAATGCACACATGCCCATGATGTCTCTTCATGTGCTCAAATTTCCTCTTCTTGTAAAGACACCAGTCAGATTGAACTAGGGCCCAACCTAACAGCCTTATTTTAACTTAATCACTTCTTTAAAGGCCCTATTTCCAAATAAAGTCACAGTCTGGGGTTCTGGGGGTTAGGGCTTAAATATATAAATTAGGGGAAGGGGACACACCTCGCAGCCTCTACACTGTTATAGCTTTAGTATTATGTTCCTAGGGCTGCAATTACCATATTATGTAAACTGGGTGGCCTGGAATAACAAATTTATTGTCTCACAATTCTGGAGGCTAAAAATCTGAAATCAAGGTGTTATAGGTGGAGTCATACAATATTGGCTTCTTTCACTTAGTAATACGCACTGCAGTTTCCTCCATGGCTTTTCATAGCTTGATAGCTCATTTCTTTTTAGCGCTGAACAATATTCCTTTGTCTGGATGCACACAATTTATTTATCCACTCACCTAATGAAGGACATCTTGGTTACTTCCAAGTTTTGACAATTATGAATAAAGCCAATATATTATTTGCAAATGTTTGTGTGAATGTAAGTTTTCAACTTTTAAGGGTAAATGCCAAAGAGCACAATTGCTGGATCATATGCTAAGAACATGTTTAGTTTTGTGAGAAACCACCAAACTATCTTCCGAAGTGGCTGTACCATTTCGCATTTCCACTGGCAATGGACAAAAGTTCCTGCTGCTTCACATTCTCTCCAGCATGTGGTGTTGTCAGGGTTCCATATTTTGGCCATTCTAATAGATGTATCATACTATCTTGTTGTCCTCATTTGTATTTCTCTGAGGACATAGGATGTGGAGCATCTTTTCATCTGTCTTTTTGGCCATCTGTATATCTTCGATGAAGTATCTGTAAAGCTCTTTGGCCCATTTTTTAATCTTTTTTATTATTATTGTTGAGCTTTAAGAGTAGGCTTGGTACATTTTCAATAATAGTCCTTTACCACATGTGTCTTTTGAAACTATTTTCTCCCAGTTTGTAGCTCTTCTTGTCCTTTTCTTGACATTGAGTTTGTTGAGCAAAAGTGTGTTTTTATTTTATTTTAATGAAGTCCAGCTTATCAATTATTTCTGCCATGAATTGTGCCTCTGGTGTATCAGAATGATTATATTTTCAAAGTCAAGCAAAAATGGTTCCAAAAATAATTTCAGGTTGAAAAACTGAGAAAAATATTTGTGTTAGGAAATTTCAAAACAAAATTTGCCTGTGCACTTCAGAAACTTTGTGCATCTCTTTCACTTAGTCTTCCTGTCTTCATAAATTCTTATGCAAGTTTTATAATCATGGAAAGTATTAATATTTCAAATCTTGGTTATTTGTAGAGTAAAGAGAGACAGGGAAATTAAATGTAATGGTATTAGGCTCTCATTTTCTTTCTGCAGAACCCATCCATCTTTAGGAAATATAATTATTCTCTCCTTTATATTAGTACTTTCCTCAACAAAAATTAATGGCCCTATAATCCAAAACCTTTTCCTTTGACTTAGATGAGAACAGCTTGAGGACTCAAATAGCCTTCTGATTTTTAGTCATTGTGGAAAAAAGAAAATGATGGCATTTTAATAGGTCAAATCACATTATAAGGAACCGTACATATTCTATGTATAAAATTACAATACTCTTGATATATTAATCTAATAAAGGGACATCTTTATAAACCCTTATGGATTCTAATTGCTCAACACAGAATATTTAGACATACTTATGAAATAAACATTTGTATTATTTGTGACTAATGACAACTTTCCAAATTTTAATACCTTATTTTTTTTTAATGATTACCACTCTGTCTAGGACAATGATAGTGGACAAATTTATTTTGTATGTGAACTTTAAAAATATCTTCTAATAGTTTGTTATTAAAAATGATGTTTGCTGAAAAATGTATTGAAAATGCTCTTTATCAGATTAAGATTAGTTTGCTAAAAAGTCCTTATCATGAATGGGCACTTAATGTTCATCTGTTACTTAAGATCATGTTTTATCTTTTATTAAGTTAATGTTGTGGATATATGTGTGTATATGTGTGTGTGTGTGTGTGTATATATATATATATATATATGTACATATATATATACACACACACACACACATATATATCTTCCTACCTAATAATAGACAAATATGCAAATTGACCATACCTCCGACACACCACAAGCCACACCCACAAGCCACGCCCACCATCCAATCAGAGCGAGCATGCAAATTAACCCAAACCAAGATGGCTACAGCCACGGAGAGCAAGGTTTCCTAGGTAACAGAGGAAGCGAAGCTTTCCGCCTGCCCTTGCCAGGCCTAAGCCTCCACTCAAGCTACAAAGTTTCAATTATAGAAGGTAAACAAATTCAAAAAAATGGCGGCTGAATGGAGCTTGAGAGAGCAGGCCAGGGTTGCCGCCGGCAACAGGGGAAGCAAAGCTTTCCGCACACCCTGGCCGGGCCCACCCACTTAAGGCAACAAAGTTTCAATTATAACCCCAACACAAATGGCTGCCGGCCTCAGAGGGAGCCCCAGGCTTGGCTCCGCTCCAGGCTACAAAGTTTCAATTGTAGAAGGAAAATAAATTCCAGATAACAGGGCCTCCGCTTGGGTTGCCAGGGGGCGTGGCCAGCCTGCAAACCACCACAGGCCCCTCGCTCAGGCCGCCCCACACCTCAAGGGAACCCCCACCTGATCCGGGACACCCTTCAGGGCAAACCAGCTGGCCCCCACCCCTGTACCAGGCCTCTATCCTATCTAATAAAAGAGTAATATGCAGATTGATCATCACTGCAACACACAATATAGCTGCCCCCATGTGGTCAAAGATCCTGCCCCCATGTGGACACAAGATGGCCACCACAAGATGGCCAGCAGGAGAGGGCAGTTGGGAGGCACCCGGCCTGCAAGGGAGGGCAGTTGAGAAGGACCAGGCCTGCAAGGGAGGGTAGTTGGAGGTGATCAACCCTGCAGGAGAGGGCAGTTAGGGGTGACCAGGCCGGCAGAGGAGGGAAGTTGGGGGCAAACAGGCTGGCAGCAGAGTGGTTAGGGGGTGATCAGGCTGGCAGGCAGAAGCGGTTAGGGGCAATCAGGAAGGCAGGCAGGCAAGCAGTTGGGAGCCAGCAGTCCTGGATTGTGAGAGGGATGTCCGACTGCCCATTTAGGCCTGATCCCGGTAAAGGGTACAGGCTGGGCTGAGGGACAACCCCCCTCCGTGTATGAATTTCGTTCACCGGGCCTCTAGTCTATATAATAAAAGCCTAAGTGATCTTTACAGCCAAAGGATCAAACGAACGGTCGCTATGATGCACACTGACCACCAGGGAGCAGACGCTCAACGCAGGAGCTGCCCCCTGGTGGTTAATGTGCTCCCAGAGGGGGAGCGCTGCTCATCCAGAAGCCGGGCTCACAGCTGGCGGGAGCCTCTCCCACCTCCGCAGAAGTGCTAAGGAGCAGCGAGACCAGCAGTAAGGAGTGAACAGGTGGGCGGTAAGGAGTGAGGGGTCCCGGACATCCCTCAAGGGGTCCCGGACTGCGAGAGGGCACAAGTCAGGCTGAGGGACCCCCCCCCCACTGCCCCAGTGCACAAATTTTGTGCATCAGGCCTCTAGTATATACTAGTATACTAGTATATTAATCCTCAGACAAGGATATTTTTTTTCATTGACTGTTTTAGATAGAGTGGAAAAGAGGGAGAGAAAGAGAAAACTCAATATGAGAAAGACACATTGTTTTGTTGTCTCCCACATGAGGGCCAGGGATCAAACCTGCAACCCAGGTAGGTGCCCTTGACTGAAAATCAAGCCTGTGACCCTTCTGGGTGTGAGCTGGTGCTCTAACCACTAAAAAGCACCAGCCAGGACTTTGGTTATATATTTTATTAAAGTCTGTATAAGGTTTTATTTTTCTGTTGCTAATAGTTACTTCAGCTTTTTTGGTTTGTCTTTGCCTAGTATATCTTTTACTATCCTTTGAATTTTAGCCTTTTTATGTCCTTGATGTGTTCCTTGTAGGTACAATAATCAGCAGTTATATGTTAAGCACTGTGGATACAATAGAGAAAAATATATATACATTTCCTGATCCTATGGAATGTACATTGACCTGGGAGAAATAAAATAAATATGTACACAAGTAATAAATAACTAAATCATTATAGATTGTGATCCACACTATGAGGAACAGAAAGAGTGTTAGGATAGAGGATGATGGATGGTAACTACTTTACTAGTAAATAGTAGAGGTAGGGAAGACAACTGAGAGAAAAAGCCAATGATGTGAGCAGCAAGGAAATCCAACATACCAGATGGGAAAATGCATGCATGTGTCCAGGTCTGTATGAACTATGCATGCTCTAGGAATTTGCAAAACAGCAGTCTACTGTGAACATTGTGAGCAAGCGACTGGAGGGTCCTAGAGGCTATTCGAAAGAGACAAAAAGGAGAGAAGATACAGAGCAGTGATGTCATAATAAAGAATTTGTATTTGATGATAATAGAAAAATATTGAAAGTTTTTACATGCAACATTTTTTCTTTAAAAACAAGGATTTTTTTAAGATTGAATTTTAGGGAGAGAAAAACATTGATCGGCTGCCTCTTGCATGAGCCCTCAACCTGGGAATTGAACTGGCTAACCTTTTCGTGCACAGGAAGATGCCCAACCAACTGAGCCACACCAGGCAGGAGAACATTTCTAACTTATGTTTCTAAAAGTTCAGAATGATTTCCATGTAGGAAATTGATCTAGCGCTGGTGGAAATATAAGGAGAGGAAATACAGATACCAGATAAAATGCTCTTACAGTGAGGAATGCTGGTGGCTTGGATTGAATTGGGTAGAGGGGATGGATTTGGAATGCATCTGGATGTAAAACTAATAGAACCTGCAGGTATTTTGGATATACAAAGTAAGTGGCCAAAAAAAGTCGACATGCTTCTCATGCCCAAGTCTTATAGTGGTAACTTTAACTGATATGAGAAAGATATGGGGTGTGGAGAGAACATAATATTTGTTTTGGGGTATATACATGTGTGACCTCTGGGGAATGGTTGTGGAAAGAAAGAGATCAATTTTAAACACATTATTATTGAGATGCCTCTGAGACATACAAATAATAATGTCAAGTTACCAGTTATATACATACATCTGTAACTTCGAGGAAATGTGTAGACTAGAGTTACAAATTTGTAAATTGCTATCATATAGAATAGCAGTTAAGAGAATGGTTTTGAACCAGGACTTCCTGGGTTTATCTTGTTTTGCAATTTACTAGCTGTGCAACCTTGGGCTCTCTAATTAATGACTCTCAAATCATGAAATTTCAGGTGGAGGCAAACATCATGGGGGAAATTATTACAGGATAAATACTATGCCAAACCAATAATCTACACCATTCTCTGTATGAGCTCCACCTTTGAACCTCCCCCATTCAGTGTCAAGCATGTAGTCGGTGTGAAGATAATGTTTGTGGGCTGAATCGTACTAAAATATATTGATGACAGTCAGGATTTTTAAAATTGTGTGCTCTTCAGAGTGTTCTAGGAATTTGCTGAACACCACTGGCTCACTAAGATATTAAAAGGATCTCTTGCCAAATTTCATGCTAGGATTGCGTGTACGACAAGCTGTTCTATTAAACTTGCCAAACAGACTCCCTTCTCCTCTTCCAATACAAACTTACAATTCAAAATACACACACCAAAAAGAGTGATTCATTACAATTTTGGTCACTCAATGAAGTCATAATCCTCATCTGATTCAAACAACTGGATTTTTTTTTTCTATCAGCTAGTGTTCCTCGACTGTGTGTAATTTCTCAGAGACATGTAAATGTTTACATAATAGAACTATCAAAGAGAAAGAAAAGATGAGAACCTATAGTTGAGCCAGTCACTGGGCTCTCCATGCTGGTAATAAATATTTTGGTGCACTCTAGTGGTGGAAGGAGATAGACTAGAAGACCTGATGATACTCTAGGCTTAGCAATAGTGATTGTAATTTTGAAAAATGTTCCACCAGTTGTGGATTGCAAAATGTGACCAATGGAATGTTTCATGTAAAAGGTAGAATTTACATATGAACCTTGACCCTCTCCATCAGAAAAAGATACCTAGAAGAGAATAACTACATTTGTTTAATAGAAGAGCACCTTCATTTAAATAGAAATGTAATGTGTGTTGCTGAAGGTTCCTGTCTTTTGTGACCATTTTATTTTTAATAGGAGTGGAGTTCTTCTCATAGTGGCAATAAGAACTACCTTTCCATAAAGCCATTAGGGACTAGAGTATGTACATATGAACAAAAAAGATGACCATAAATGCAAATTAAATATTTGCACACACATGGATACATGTTCATTTTAGATGATTTTGTAGTTGCTTCCTATCTTCTCCCCATACCTCTGGCTGTTTCCTTCCTGTACTTAACCCTAACTCCCAGATCTCCGATCATTTATTCCTTGGCTCACAAGAACTTCATTTGGGCACCTCTTGTCTATTTTCTTGCTACCGTTTATATTTGGAGGAGTAATTTGTGTCCCCACACATTGTAAATTTCTGGAAGACCCAGCTGTGCCTGAACATCCCTGCTACTTTCATAACAGCCAGCACAGTGCCTACTATGTAATGGGCATTTGGAGTATCTGATGAGTGAGCAAATTTGTGAACATCCTGACCTGCTGTTTTACTGAAGTTCTCAGCTCAGGCCCAAAAGCTAGCTAGGAGGAAGCTTGGACCTCTTCAGAGCTGTTGTTTCCTTGAGAAAACCAGGTGCCATGAAAAAAGAGTGGATTTCATATTATCCCCTTCCTCTTAAGGAATCAGCATGATCTTCTGGTTATGGTATTTCTCTTTGGGGTATGCTAATGGGAAAGGGAAAATTACCTTACCAAATTAAAAGTGTGTGTGTGTGTGTGTGTGTGTGTGTGTGTGTGTAACCAAAGGTGAGAGGGAGACAAAACCCACCCACATGTGGTCCAGTAGAAAAACACCAGGTTTGGGAATCTGGAGAACTGCAATAGATGCTCTGTAATCAACTTACCACATGGCCTGAAGCAAGTAATGGACTGTCCATAGGTCCCATATCTTACTTACCAAACAGAACCATCATACACAGAAACTAATAAATCGACAGATATGAAGTGTCCACATAGCTCTAAGGGGTAAAGGTTTTTTGCTGTTATTTTTTTATAAAGCATCTGGCTTTTGGAATATTATGTTTCAGCTGTGGGGGAAATGTCCTTATTCATGCAATCATTTATTTAACAAATATTTTTTGAGCATCTATTATGTGCCAGGCACTCTTCTTGGAATGGGAAATATATACCACTGTGAGCAAATCAAACACACTTTTGCCTTCATGGAACTTGTATTTTAGTGAGAGAGAACAATAGTGAATAAGCAAATAGCATCTACACTAATAAAACAGAAATATGCAAATTGACCATCACTTTGCAATGCCCACCATCCAATTAGGAGTGAGTATGCAAATTAACCTGACAAAGATGGCAGCGGCTCTGTCCCCCAGCCACTCCATGCATGCAGGCGGGTGCGGCCGGGCGGGGCAGGATGCCTGCTATCAGGGGAGGGCAGGGGGCAGAGGGAGCTATAGGAGCGGCGCTCTGGCTTGAGCAAAGACTGAAGGCTCCGGCCAAAGCCAAGACTGAAGGCTCCAACCAGAGCGAATACTGAAGGCTCCAGCCCGAGTGAAGACTGAAGGTGGCAGCCAGAGCGAAGGCCTGGGTCCTGGGTGCTGGAGGAAAACCGGTGCCGGCAGCCAGGGGAAGGAAGGCCTATTGCACGAATCTTTGTGCAACAGGCCTCTAGTATAATTATATGAACATAACAAATTCAGCATTGTGAGTTTCACTTGTTTTGGCAGCACTTGCTGCATCTCCCACAGCCCATTAGCTACCCAGATATGATCTAGGAAGCATCAGACTGAAGGTGGCAGCCAGAAAAAACAGGATTTTTTCTTCATATTTTTTGGCCAGGTGAATACATTCTGCAGAGATGACTTTAAACTAAGACCTGAACCATGTGAGAGAATGGACTGTGTGAGTATGTGGGGAGCAGCATCTGAGACAAAGAAACAGATTGAGCAAAGGCTTTCAGGTAGGAGAATGCTTGAATGGGCTGAAGGAATAGCAATGTCACACCTTGGCAGTGGTTGGAGCTTTGGCTCTTGCACCAAAGGGTCGCAGGTTCAATTCTTTGTCAATCTCTCCCTCTCCCTCCCTTTCTTCCACTCTCTCTCTGAAAATAAAATTCAATGAAAAAAAAAGTCACTGAAGTGATCTATCAAGAGGAAGGGAATAAGGCGATAAGATATAGACAGGTAGTCTGGTGTCATATCGTGTAATAACTGGTAAGCCATAAAGAGATGTTTTTAAATAGTTTTTTTTTACAAGAGTTTTAGAGTTATAGAAATGATGCAGAGATAGTACCGTGGACCCCATGCCCCAGTGTCCCCTATTATTAACATCTTACATTAATTTGTCACAACTAATGTGCTGATATTAATACAGTTTTACTAACTAAAGTCATACTTCATTTACATGTCCTTCGTTTTCCTTACCAAATTTTTTCTAATTTTTATGTCTTTGGATTTTTTTCAAGATACCACATTACATGTATTTGTGTCTCTTGGGGCTCCTTTTGGGCTGTAACAATTTCTTAAACTTTTGTTTTTGATGATTTTAAGAGTTTTGAGAAGTCCCAATTAGATATTTTATAGAACGTTCTGTAAGGAGTGGCTATAGGGTTAAGCCTCAGACTAACCTGTTGGCAAAGCCACAAACAAGTCCCAGTTTAGAGGGCACAGCCCTCTTAGCATAATTAAGCTTGACCTTATGACGCTTCCTAGATCATATCTGGGTAGCTAATGGGCTGTGGGAGATGCAGCAAGTGCTACCAAAACAAGTGAAACTCACAAGAACATTGTAACAATGGTGACCACTACCTTGTTTACCTCTGTCTATAAAATAAAGGCTCAGCTTGCTGTCTGTATCTTTTCTCTGTGGCCTTAGCCAGGCACAGGAGATCCACCTAGACCCAGCTTATTCTCTTTGTCTGTCTTTTCTACATCCTTTGCCACCCTCCCTCAGGCTCGCCGAACCCTTGGCTGTGCTGGTACAGGACAACGTTCCTCAGTTTGGGTTTGTGATGATTAGACTTGGATTATGGATTCTTCAGAGGAAGACCACAGAATTGAAGTGGCCCACTCATCACATCATACCAAGAGTGCATGTTACTAACATTACTTATCACTGGTTTTGCTAACCTGTCACCCAACTGAGGTATGTGTGTTGCATGCCATGAAGTTGGTTCTGACTCCTGGCCCCTCCCCCCATAAATGAGTGATGGCCACAATGTCCTGTCCTCAACAGCTCGGCTCAGCTCCTGTAGACTCATGCCTATGACTTTTATGGAGTCAGCCCATCTTGTATTTGGTCTTTCCCTTTTCCTGACTCAGCTAGTGTTTGTCAAATTTCTGTAAAATTATTTTTCTCCCATGTTTATACTATACCCTTCATAAGGGCATTGCCACCAGCTTCCCACACTTAAGGGGTGAGGAGTTATATTCCAGCTCCTTGAGGAGAGAATGTCTGCACAAACTATTGGAAGCTCTTCTGCACAGGAGATTTGTCTATTCTCATTCATTCATTCATTCATTCACCCAACCCTGTATTTATATCAGTATGGACTCACGGATATTGATTTCATACTTTGGGTTATAATCCAATATGGCATTATTTATTTCTTTCTCAGCTTGTTCCAGGTGTGGCCATTGGGAGCCCTTTTAAGTAAGTTCCTATGGAAAATATAGAAGGAGGTAGCTTGTAAGGTGGCTCTTCAGTGTGGCTCAGAGATGGAAGGTGGTTTGGCAAAAAAAGGTGCAACAGTGGAAATAGAATGGGCCGACTTTGGTATATAATTTTTAGGTTGAGCTTACAGTATTTCCTGATGGATTGAATGTGGAGCATGAAAGAGAGTCCAAGGTGACTCTAAGGTTTCTGTTCTGAGCAATTGAGTAACTGGTGATACTATTTACGCATGTGGTGAACACTGGAGAAGGAGCAGTTCAGGGACTCTAAATAATACAAGATATATAACCCAGCCATGTTAAATAAAACTCTACTCAAAAGAGCAGTTCCCTTGAAAACCTTGTTTTGACTGGTTTTTATGAGGGAAATCAACAGCATGATTCAAACACAGGCTCCTGGGCCAAGAGAGGCAGATGGTAGCTGTTTCTCAGGCTAGAATTGTAAGGGAAGAGTTTTGGATTTTTTTCTGAATATAGTTTCCAGTATCTTAGTATATAAATATTTCCTTAGTTTATGGGCTTGTTTTGTCTGTGAACATTCAACTACCATAGCCCTGGGTGAAGTTAGTTTTCTGGAAATCAGCGAGCTCAAGCTGAAAACCAAGTTGAAGCAGCCCTTAGAAAGATAAAATTACTCTTTCCAAAGAGTGAAAATATTGAAAGTGAGACTTGAATTTTGGATTACGATATTAAGATATTATGTAAATTTCCAAAAGAGATTATGAGTGATTCTTTCAGTCAACAGATTTTTCTATGGACCTATTATGTGCTAACCCTGCTTATGTATAAGGGAAAGAGTTGAGTCTGTCTAATCACCCAGGGGATTAGAAATAATACTGTGTACAAGGAAGCTAGCCTAGGCCCTGGCCCATTGGGTCTCCTATCAATGGAACATATTATTATACTATGTATCACGTACTTCTACACCTTTGGCCCATTGTACATGCTGCTCTTTATAGCTGGAAGATAATTGCCTCTCTTTTCTGCCTTATACAACTTAGCTTGTTCAAGATACTACTCTAATGCCATTCACTCCTTTTCTTACCACTCTTTATTCTTAAGCACTTGGTTGGTTCATATTCAAACCAGCAATATTTTCCAAACTCTATTCACTTATCTATCTCTTGAGTTTTTTTCCTATAGACCCATACACTTATAGCATTATTAACCATATAATTTGATTATGTTGATACATTACTTGTACTTAATTCAATTTCATCTTATGCAATAATACTTGTAAAATCAAATTAAAACTTCATGGTTCTTATTGTATTATTCAACACATGAAAATTATATATATATATATATATATATATATATATATATATATATATATATATACATATATATACTATTTATAAAAACAATATGATAAAAAACATTTCTTACACCATCAATGGAAAGTATACTGTGCTTTGGGAATTCTGGGTTTATTATGATGCATTATTAATAGATTGCTTTAAATAGTTCCAATTCTCTACCCTCCTTCTAACCTTATCCTTCACTATGCACCTTTGTAGTGCTCTCCCACTAAAGACAGGGTGCAAATCCTTGCCCACGAACTTGACCATGTGACTCACTTTGGCTAAAGGGATGTTAGTAGACGGAGTGCAAGTAAAGGATTGCAGGCCAGGATTAAGGTACTTTGAGTGAGGTAATTAGGGTGCAAAATTTAAGGGAGCACTCACTCTCAGCGTTGTGTCTCAGATTTTGTAGACTAGAAAAAGCTATTGGGCTTTTCTCTTGCATTTTTTCTAAGATAAGGAAAAGAACATACCATTAGTCCCAGGATAAATATGAGAGACATATGAAGCAGAACTGCCTCAACCTAGGTGCCTGAATCAATCTGTGCCTGAAGTAGAGCCCCCAGCCAACTAACAAAAGCCAGTCAAGATCAGCCAATCTTCACCCACTTCCCAGCAGATACACTGACCTGTGAATTATCATAGTAAACAATAATGGTTTTTATTACATGTAAGCATTCAGTAAATGTTCACTCTAATAGCTATTACTAGTTGGGTTACATTCAGTTAGTTTCTTAGCCTCTCTCAGCCTGTCACAGAAAGGGATATAATAATAACTACCAACTACCTCTCAGGGTTCAACAAGATTATGTGTCTATTTCTATTCTTGATTCACCACCAGAGCTTTTGGTATTACCGCATATATGATGCTGTCTAATCAAAATGTTCAAAGTGGAGGTTCCTTTAATAATTCACGAGTGTTATTATTCATCTTCTTTCACATATTGTTTGACACCAGGATTGCCATGAATAACGTAATATTTTTTTGGAGAATTCTTTAAATGCTGTATATGCATTAAGTCATTTAACATTGACAACTTTATGAAACAGGTGTAACCTCATTTTGCAAAAGAAAAAACTGAGGCTCAGAGCTGCTATATAATTATAAGGTAACACATCCAGCAAATATCAGCCCAACCTAGATCCGTCTCCTTCTTCTCTAGTAGTAAGTTGTTTTCTAAATATCACCTATAATTACACTACCCCACTATCATAATAGTTTTTTAAGTTTCTATGTTCTTTTGTCATATACATATTATTTTTATAGTTGGCACAAATATAATGTAATATTCCACTATTCACCTAATGTTATGAATAATATTATTTATTAAATTTGTTATTATTATCCTTCCTGGTGACAAATAGAAACAATTGGGTGACTGTTCCCTACTTTCAAAGTTAATGTCTCCAATGACTTTGCACTTAGGGGTAATATTAAAATTAGCGTGTTAATGCATGCAGTATTTTACTTCCTTTGAAATATTTTCTTTGGAAAAATTATCAAAAACAAGATTAGTCAGCTAAATTTTATAGAATGTTTTATTGTTTTGATAAATGTTGACAAGTTTTTAATGTATTTATCAATTTTCTCTGTGACCAATGGTGAATGTGCACATTTCCCCACTATTTTGTGGCACAAAGTATTACTATTTTAATTAAGTTAGTAAATGTAACAGACATCTCTGTGTTTTAATTTGTTTTTCTTTGATAATGAGTCCATTTGTAGTACACTTTCACCTAACCATTTGGTGCAAATACTGCTTCAAAACAATATAAAATGATATTTAAATCCAGAGATATTTTTAAAGGTATTTATTTATTGAATTGAATAAAAAATTATAAATTTGATGGTTAGATATTATTTTTCTAGAAGAGGAATGCTACTCTGTGAGATATTTATCATAGTTTTAAAAACCTGTGATTTTTTAATTTTACTTTAAGCTTGACCCGTCTCCCATGAATGTCTTTATGAATAATATATGACAGCTTCAAAGGTGTCATGGCAGCAATTAAGTACCTCATAACTTATAATAATACCAACCCTTTCCTAAAATCTTGGATTTAAATGTTAATTAAGCAATTAGAGGCACAGGGGACAATCGCCAGATGATGCCTCCTGGTAAAGTGTAGTCCTCGGCAGACAAAAGTGATGAATTCTATTAAGAATTTGTTTAAAAAAAAAAAAACATCAAAAAAAATCTCAAACAGCCTAAAATAAAAACCAAAACAACAATCTGAGAAATAAGACCTTATTTTGTTGTGGGAGGCTTTTTTCATTTTTATGGGAATTTTGGCAAATGCCATTAATAAAACATAAACAAGAACTCTTGCAAGCATTTCCTTTGTGAATCATTTTTGAACTGCTGATTTAAGCAAATCCTTCAAAATGGAGCATCGTATTAAAACCAAATGCATGAGGTACAGATGGAGAGGCCAGCTCTTAGCATATGTTTGGATTTTATGGATGAATGCTTCTTTCTGATTGGCCCTACATATTAATGAATTTTCCTATCTTTGTATAATCCAGACTAGTTCACCCAGTTCAAAAGCCTTTCTCCTGCGATTGATCTACCCACTCCCTCAACACCCACCCTCCAAGTCTAACCTGAGAAGGGCTCTGCCACTATTATGTCATCATGCAGGGTTCCAGATACCCTGTTTACCATATTTATGAATAAAATCTTTGGTTGGAGGAGTGAAAGCAGTAAGAAAGCCACCCATAGAAGAATTTAATACTAACTTGTAAAATTTATCATCTTTTGTAGTTAACTAACACACAAATTCATTTTAGAAAGGTAATGACTCCACACACCTGCAAGATAATTTGATACCATTTCTCAGAGATTGAGAGTTTTTAAGTAAATGTCATTGAAGTTTTTTCATTAATATTCATGGGTTTCAGCCTTTCTTCTATCTTCCTTCCTGCCTTCCTCCCTCCCTCTTTCTTCCCTCCCTCCCTTTTTTGGAAAGTTCAAATAACAGTCACTGTTTTTAGCTCATTAAAGCTAGACTGCTTCTACCATGCTAAAATGTTGGGTATTTTGGGGGGGGCAGTGGGGGTCTAAATCTCCCTTGTAACCTGACTTCTACTGGACTCCTTGCACTCCAGTTCAACACAAAAGTAAAATTCTTTCTGAACCAAAAGTTTGGACATTGATCAAGCTTTGCATTTCCAAAGATGAGGATCATGATACTGAATATATGCAAAGCAGTGTGGCAGTGATGGAGGGGGGTTCCTAAAATCTGCCTATTATATTTATAAAATCAACTCCACTAGACTAGAACAGGACATAATGCAAATAAGTAGGGTAAATTGAAAATGTCACAGTGCATCTCATGTAGTTAGAGTAGATATTGTATTGAGATTTTTTTTTTCATTTATATATCTTAGGCAAACCTAATATCCTGCCAAACTGGGGTCCTAAGTGGTGCATTGCTTCATATTGTAATATTGATATACAGCAGCTTATTACATGACATATTCCAGACACTGTGCTAAACCTGGGCACACAGAGATAATAAGAAATGGGTTTGCTTGTTGAATAGGTTAATTAATTGTAGAACTTGTTGAATTCTATGAGAAAGGACATGGATGTCCTTGATGCACCTGATGTGAGGATAAGAGGAGAGAAGAGGGTTTTTCTAACAGTAATGAATGATAGTAATAAACAACACTCACAGAGTACTCACTGTGAACTGAACCTTAAGAATTTCACATGTAATACCTCCTTTAGTCCTCAGAAATGTCCTATGAGGTTGAATTACTCCCACTTAATAGAAGATTTTTTAAAAATGAGGTGTAAAGAGGTGAAATAATATGTTCAGGCTAATAAGAGGAAGAGCAGAGATTGGAGCCAAGTAGTCTAGCTTGAGTCCTCTTGTTAAAAAAAAAAAAATATATATATATATATATATATATATATATATATATATATATATATATCCTACCTAATAAAATAGTAATATGCTAATTGACTGTACCTTGCTATGCCCACAGCCAATCAGGAGGCTATGCAAATTAACCCAGCAAAGATGGCGGGGGAAGGGGGCAGCGCCCGCCACCAACGGGATCCAAGCCAAGATGGTGGACCGGGGCAGATGGCGTGGGTTAGCGCCCGCAGCCGCCTGCCCAGGTCCCCGATCACGGATCATGGACCGGGGCAGGCGGCGTGGGTTAGCGCCCGCAGCTGCCTGACCAGGTCCCCGATCAGGGCTTGGAGTCTAGAATAACAAAAAGAATATTCAGCAAAAGCAGGAGACAAGGTTTCATAAGTTCTCCCCCAGGTCACCACTGTTCTCTTATACATTTTAATTATCCCAGACTTTGCCTGATGGGATTTGATTTGAATTATGCCTGATAGAGATTACATGGCATGAATTGTAGGCTCATTCTTTCTTTTTGTGGTTGCCTGACTGAGAAAGGCCTTGGAATGCGAGAAGGCACTTTTATTTTCCTTTTTCATTCTTTAGAGGCTGAGGAATTACAGTTATATGAAGAACTTAGTGAAAGAATGAAAGTCTCATGCTGTATTTTTCTGTAAGTTTTATCATATGGACTATCAAAAACTTGGTGGGATCCTTTTCAAGAGGTGTTGCAAAAATTATGTTGGAATTAACATTCAAGAGTAAAAGGAGAGAAGTGAGTGGTGGGTAAAGGAAAGAACTTTGTCCTAGAAACCATATATAAGCCACATAAACCTTCAGATTCTTACTATTGTGCTTTGGAGGTATTAAAGGATAATTTTTTAAAAAGGTAAAATCATGACTCATAATCTGTATAGATAAAAGGCTAAGTGACCGACATTTGTCCATCCGTCCGACCAACTGGTACATATGACGCACACTGGAAATTTAAAAATAAACTTTGACTCGCACACATGCCATACATACAAAGCTCTCGCTGGCGCTAATTTGAATGTTGCATTTGGTGGGAAAGTTCTTTTCAGAGGGGTTTTTTGTGTCGCCATGCTATACGATTGGCCATAGTACAAACGAGTTTAAAGTACTGTAGTGTTTGGGGATGTTTCAGACAGTTGTCTCTTAAAACAAATATGAGATCAGAGGATTCTGCATATAGTGAATGGTTAGTAAAACTTGGAGATGGCAAACTTGATAGCAGTTTTCATTTAGGAATGGATATTATTGAAATTCCCCATGAAATGATTTTTAATGGATCTATTATTAAAGCCACCTTTGGAAATAGTATATCTATAGATAATATTAAAAATATATCTAAACGTGCAATTCTTTGTCCAAAAAATGAGCACATTCAAAAATTAAATGAAGAAATTTTGGATATACTTGATGGAGATTTTCACACCTATTTGAGTGATGATTCCATTGACTCAACAGATGATGCTGAAAAGGAAAATTTTCCCATTGAATTTCTTAATAGTATTACTCCTTCGGGAATGCTGTGTCATAAATTAAAATTGAAAGTTGGTGCAATCATCATGCTATTGAGAAATCTTAATAGTAAATGGGGTCTTTGTAATGGTACCAGATTTATTATCAAAAGATTGCTACCTAACATTATCGAAGCTGAAGTATTAACAGGATCTGCAGAGGGAGAGGTTGTTCTGATTCCAAGAATTGATTTGTCCCCATCTGACACTGGCCTCCCATTTAAATTAATTCGACGACAGTTTCTCGTGATGCCAGCATTTGCAATGACTATTAATAAATCACAAGGACAAACTCTAGACAGAGTAGGAATATTCCTACCTGAACCCGTTTTCGCACATGGTCAGTTATATGTTGCTTTCTCTCGAGTTCAAAAAGCATGTAACGTTAAAGTTAAAGGTGTAAATACTTTATCTCAAGGGAAATTAGTCAAGCACTCTTAAAGTGTTTTCACTCTTAATGTGGTATACACGGAGACATTAGAATAAGTTTAATCACTTTATCAGTCATTATTTGCATCAATGTTGTTTTTATATTATGAGTTTGTTATTGTAGTTATATCATTTTGTTGTTTATTTACTAATAAAATTATGTATTATTTTCATATACATTGTACTCATTTCCTTTTATCGCTCACACTTTTATTATAGAGAAAGGGCAAATAGCAATATTAAAATATTTCCTCTAATTAATTCCCTTTCTATGTGCATGAATTTCGTGCACCGGGCCACTAGTATATATATATATAATTGACTTCAGAGGGGAAGGGAGAGGGAGAGAGAGATAGAAACATCAATGGTGAGAGAGAATCATTGATCAGCTGCCTCCTGCACGACCCCCACTGGGGATTGAGCCCACAACCCGGACATGTGCCCTGACTGGGAATTGAACTGTGACCTCCTGACTCATAGGTCAATGCTCAACCACTGAGCCATGCCAGCCAGGCTTGAGTCCTGTCTTAATCATCATGCCATCCCATTTCTCACCACGAGGGACATAAGAGGGAGAGTGGAGCGGCAGTTTTCCAATGTTCTCTCTCCTCTCCCACCTCCCAGAACTGAGGCAGAAATCCTCCCACTTACCTCTAAAGGAGCAGTGAACCTGTGAATTTAGTTCCTTTGACCATGAACACTCTCCACCCCCACAGGAGGTTAGTATCCTCTTCATGTTATGAATAATGAGTGAGGAAGAGCTGGAAGCAGGTCCTGAAAGCTTCCCTTATCCTCTGACTACCCTTGGGAAGATGCTAACAGACCCATTTCTCACTGCTACTTTTTGTTGTCCATTGGCTCATGTTCCATCTGATATCCACATCCCTAGCATGTCACTGTGTTTTAAAGTTGGTTTTCTTTCTGAAAACTTTCAAAGAAAAAGAAGAAGAAGAAGAAGAAGAAGAAGAAGAAGAAGAAGAAGAAGAAGAAGAAGAAGAAGAAGAAGAAGAATCAGCTGCTGTCCATTTTGTGTTTTCTTTCCCTTCTCTGGAAAGTTGCCTTCAAAACACTAATGTTTAGAAAAAGTATTCTGAGAAAATGAAGGACAATGAAAATCCTAAAGACACGAATCCCCCCCGCCCCCCCAAAAAAAAGTGTGAACTTGGGAGAATTGAGTGTTATGGCCTAAGAGCATTCCACTGGGATGGGGCCCGGGCTTCTAAATCTGTGGACCAATCATTGCCCCCTTCTTTTCTCTTTTTCTTATACAGATTTTCCTGAATACTTGGCCCATAAATCAAACAGCTGCAACATTAATTATGTAAGACCTCTAGTGTTAGCTGTTAAATATGCCTCACCCTAAGGATTACTGCAACACTAACCCTCTCTGGTTAGCACTGGGCATATGAGTAGGCAAGTCACAATTTCTTGTGTTCTCTGATTTGATGGAAATTGGAAAGCCAACACCTCAGCCCACACGCACCTAGGCTATAAAAATCTCTTTAACTTGGCAGACCTAGTTTTTTCTGTCTCTACCCACACTCTGCTGTGTCTGCTGATACCTCCTCCACCCTCTTTTCCAGCATTCATCTCTCAATTTCTGAGTCAGTGCTGGGGAGATCAAGAGGAGAGTGGGGAAATGTGACTAATAATGATTAAGTATGAGCACCTACACTGTGTCAAGTGGTGTCTTAGCCACTATCAATAAGGCAACTATTATTAGCTCTTTTTTATAGATGAAAAAAGTAAAGCAGGATATAATAAGTAAAGCAGTTAAAAGCAACAAAAATAACAACAAAGCAAACTAGTCCACAGGGGCACACATCTGGTGAAAGGATGCCATTGAAATCCCCCAAGGACAAAGTGAAGTCTAGAGGACTCATTTCTAGTAAGGTAATTGCAAGATTTTCAGAAACCTAAGTTCTGGCTAGAGTTGTAGAGTCCTGAGAATATACCATTTACATTTTAAGAAAGCAGTTTTCTTCTTTGCTTAACCCCTCCACCCCAAAAATGATGTCAAAATGTGGGAAATGCTGACTTACTATTGCTGATTTGTGTGACTCAGCATGCAGCTGAAGTGTGAGAAGAAAACAAGGATATGAGCAGTTAGGGTCAACTGTTCTCCCCAAAATTGCAAACTTTGATTCAATTATTGAATAAAATTATAGATGGACAGAAGGAATTTACAGGACACCTCTGTTTCATAAGCCCATTCTTTCTATCTAAGTCTTTTGATTTTGTATTTTTTTAAATGATTTGGAATTTCTAGAATGGCGCATGGTACAGTGTAGCTTCACCCTTCCTAGACTGCATTTGATCATTTCTGTATGAGAGTTCATTCTTCTGCAAAAACAACACAAAAAGCAAAAGCAAAGAATATTCTTTATAATAAAGCATGACAATGTTTTTTTAATCATAAACTAGAATTGATTAAATATATTAATTAGTGCTTATAGACAATTATAAATAAACTTCTCTTTTTATGTATGTGTGCTTTAGTTAACCCCATGCAAAAGCCCTGTGTGCCTTTTACAGAATCTCATAAAAGTTTGTTCAAGCCAGACATTGAGTTTTATAGAAACATAACACTTTCTAATTGCCTCCTAGTCCTACACATGTGAAACACACACACACACATACACACACACACACACACACACACACACACACACACACACAGAATAGCCTGAGGACATACCTAGTTTATAATGTCCTTATTCATTGATGACCAGATCACCTCAAAATGACTGTGGGATATTTTTTCCTGTGACTCTCACATCATAGAAGACTTAGGTTTAGATTATGTTGAGAGACAAGGAAAATGTTGTTGTTCCTTTCCATGCCAATGTTTTTCATCTACCTTTTTTTTTTTTTCATATCTCATTTCCTGGGAGAATACTTTTATTTTAAACTAGAGGCCCAGTGCACGAAATTTGTGCACAGAGGGGGGTTGTCCCTCAGCCCAGCCTGTACCCTCTCCAATCTGGGACCCCTCGAGGGATGTCCGACTGCCCGTTTAGGCCCGATCCCACCGGACATCCCTCTCACAATCCAGGACTGCTGGCTCCCAACTGCTTGCCTGCCTGCCTTCCTGATTGCCCCTAACCGCTTCTGCCTGCCAGCCTGATCACCCCCTAACCACTCTGCTGCCAGCCTGTTTGCCCCCAACTTCCCTCCTCTGTCGGCCTGGTCACCCCTAACTGCCCTCTCCTGCAGGGCTGATCACCTCCAACTGCCCTCCCTTGCAGGCCAGGTGCCTCCCAACTGCCCTCTCCTGCTGGCCATCTTGTGGTGGCCATCTTGTGTCCACATAGGGGCAGGATCTTTGACCACATGGGGGCAGCTATATTGTGTGTTGCAGTGATGATTAATCTGCATATTACTCTTTTATTAGATAGGATAGAGGCCTGGTACAGGGGTGGGGGCCAGCTGGTTTGCCCTGAAGGGTGTCCCGGATCAGGTGGGGGTTCCCTTGGGGTGTGGGGCGGCCTGAGCGAGGGGCCTGTGGTGGTTTGCAGGCCGACCACGCCCCCTGGCAACCCAAGAGGAGGCCCTGGTATCTGGAATTTATTTTCCTTCTACAATTGAAACTTTGTAGCCTGGAGCGGAGCCAAGCCTGGGGCTCCCTCCGCGGCTGGCAGCCATTTGTGTTGGGGTTATAATTGAAACTTTGTTGCCTTAAGCGGATGGGCCCGGCCAGGGTGTGCGGAAAGCTTTGCTTCCCCTGTTGCCGCCGGTAACCCTGGCCTGCTCTCTCAAGCTCCATTCTGCCGCCATTTGTTTGAATTTGTTTACCTTCTGTAATTGAAACTTTGTAGCTTGAGTGGAGGCTTAGACCTGGCAAGGGCAGGCGGAAAGCTTGGCTTCCTCTGTTACCTAGGAAACCTTGCTCTCTGTGGCTGTAGCCATCTTGGTTTGGGTTAATTTGCATGCTCGCTCTGATTGGATGGTGGGCGTGGCTTGTGGGTGTGTCAGAGGTATGGTCAATTTGCATATTTGTCTATTATTAGATAGGATTTTTAAATTTTATTTATTTAAATTTATTGGGGCAATATTGGTTAATAAGATTATATAGATTTCAGGCGTGCATTTCTATGATACATGATCTGTACATTGCATTGTGTGCCCCACGCAGAGTCAAATCTTCTTCCATATGTTTGACCCCTTTACCCTTTGCTACCCTCCATTCCCCTTCCATCTGGTAGCCACTATTGTAGGTCTCTATGAGTTTTTGTTCATTTTTCTTGTTTGTTCATTTGTTGCTTTCAGTTTTATATCCCACATATGAGTGAAATCATATTGTTCTTGACTTCTCTCTAACTTATTTCACTTAGCATAGTATTCTCAAGATACATCCATGTTGTCACAAATGGCAGTATTTCATATTTTCTTATGGATAAGTAGTATACCATTGTACATATGTTCCCCATCTTCTTTATCCAATCATCTATCAAAGGACACTTCAGTTGTTTCCATGTCGTGGCCGAGGGAACTCTTTTAAAAGCCTCAGATAACTTGAAATTCTTTAGCCCTATTCCATAAATATAACATCAATAACCCTTAAGATGGCTTTCCAGTGACTTACATCTTTCCTGTGAGCTAGAATTTGCTTCAAACTTCATATAAAAGGCAAACTTTAAATTAATCAGCAAATCTTTTAAAATATTGTCTATTGTGTTTCTAGCTCTGTTTTTTTTCTCTCTGTCTCTCTCTCTCTTTCCCCTCCTCTCTCTCTAAAAATCAATAAACATATCCTCAGGTGAGAATTTTAAAAAATGCCAAATGACACTGCAACAAGGTACATATCAATGTTTTTAGATTCACATTATCATAGTGAAGTCTTCAGGAACCAAGAACAAAGAAAATTAAATTGATTTTCATTCTTTTAGCTATTTCCATATGTGCAGTTTCTTCTATCAGTACTAATACAAAATGAGGTTTTTAAGACCAGACACACACAAAAGCATGTTTCTTAAGCTAAAAAATTCACCAAGCTCTAAGACTGATACAATCATTATCCGTTGCCATACAACAAGCCTTTGTCCCCGAAGCAGTGCCCGATGCTGAGGTTTTGCAATGAAAAAGACATCACAGCCCTGGTGACGGGTGGTGTTTCAGCCAATGTTTTTCACGTGAGCACTGCTTGTGGGAGCCTGACAACAGGCTGACACCCCAGGTTCTCACTGGGTTCCGGATCCCTTTCTGCAGCTGACGAGAAGGTTTAGCAAAGCTGACGGCAAAGCTGGAAATCCATCATGGTTCCTGAGGCTGGACAGAGGTGTTCCTTCACTCATAGATAAATGCAGACACTGAAAATGACCAAGGGGAAAATAATGTGCTTCCGACATGTAAGGATTTTTAGTTTTCGTTCTGCCGAAGTGAGCACCAACATATAATGGTTTTTGAGCTTCCTATTTCAGATTATAACACCAAAGAGCCCAGCATGTTACCTGGAGAAGCAAGAGTATAGTGGTCAAGAGTACAGCTATGGAGGCAGGTTTGAACTGGGTGAATCCTAATTCTGCTCTTTATTGCTATGGAATTGAGCAAGCTATGTAAGCATGCTTTGCAGTTTTCTCATGTATAAAGTGCCTACCTCTAGGGTTTTGTGAAAATTAAAGGGATAACTTAAAAAAACAAAAAACAAAATTAAAGGGATAAATCATATGAGCGTTCAATTAATATAAGATATATAACAAAAAGGCAGTTTCCACATATAACCTAAATCGCCCTAATACAAAATATAAATGATACAGGTTTCACAGTGGTAATAAAATAATGACACTCTCTTAGATTTGAAGAGTGTTTTAGAGTATGTGAGTGCTTCCACACCTCCAAGCTCATTCGATAATAAAGCATACTTCTTAATAAAATCCTGTTAGCGAAGCTGTGTCCAGCCGCTGGTGGGAAATGGATAAGTATAGTGAGCCAGGCAAGCTCAGGCCCGACAGCCATTAGTGAGAAATAACAGATGGTGTCTCATTTTTTGCTATAGGCAAAGAGCCAAATGACATGACTAAATAGAAAGACAGCCCCATAGGACTGCATTTGGGCTCCTACTGAGCACGGAGCCTGAAAGGCAGGGACATTTTTAATAACCTTTCTTTGACAAGCTTAAAGCCATTTAATGTCTAAACCTGTCACACGTATCCAGCCAGGAGAATAGACCTCCAGAGAAAACCCTACAGTAGACGGTCTCACCTCCCGGTGAAAAAATAAAAATTGCACACACGCATAAAAAATTATACAGCAGTGTCACCAAATATAAACTTTCCATTTAAATAAAAACAGCCATTGCTCCTCTCAATGGCAACCTTCTAGACCTACTCCCCATTTTGCATTGGATGAAAAAAATGGGTTCCTATTCAGACTTTATTTAAATAAAATAATAGAGGACTCATGCTTACTTTAGCTGAAATTTTAGTTCAGTCTAATTAGAAGAAAATGCATTATAAATTATTGTGTGTTGAAAGTTTATACCAAAATAAAAGAGAGAGAGAGAGAGAGAGAGACAGAGAGACAGAGAGACAGAGAGACAGAGAGAGAGAATGAACTCATAATTCTTTATATATCGGGTTTCACTTTTTCATCAATCCAAGTGAAACAGCAAGTAATTGCTTCTTTTTTAACAACTTTGGAAGTAAATGGGGGGGAAAAAACTAGCAATTAACATGATTAAAAAATCTTCATTATTTTGTCTCTTGTTATAGTACTCAGCAGCAGTGAGCCAGTGATTCTGCAAAAAACATTCACTACAGCAAATTTATCTAATAAATTGTATTTGTTTTCCGGCAAGTCAGCTAGTAAGAGCATTAGTGTGGACATGATTTGATTTTCCCTGGAGTCCATGGCTTCATCTTGCCCCAGCTGTTTCATTTTCTTCTCATCACCAAATCATTTTATTACAATAACTCTCCCTGCCTTGTTTTCCTATAGTGTTATATGAATACAAGCACATCAAAGATACCTCCATGCTGAGTAGTAAGTTTAAGGTTTACATTTAAATTCCACCTTAAATGTACATTTGTCAGGAGGAGGAAGGCTGATAGAAAAAAAAATAGTTTGAAAAATATCATTTACCATTCCTTAACTAAATTATATGAAAACTAATTTATAAGAGCTGCAGTAGGGGGGAAACCATGTTAGTAAAATGTCATAATAATGCCTGTGTAGTTCTACAGATTAATGGAATTAATCTCAAATAAAATAGGTGTACTCATGATGTTTCTAGAAAGACCCAGCCTGATTTATATATTTTCCCTTTTAAATCTCTCATGCCAGAAACATGATTTCAAATTTGAAATATATGCTTATTTGTAAATTCAAGAACACTCTGAATTCCATGAAAGTGGCAATTCTTCTTGTTTATCAATGTTTTCTATATATCCATGCATGGTGGATGTTCAATGACTGTTTAATATTTAATGTAATTCACAGCAAAAGTTGTTAGCAAAAGGAGTGTATAAGCACAGTGAAACAACTGAAGCAAGTTGAAACACACATTATCTTGGCCATACCAGAATAGTTTGCAGTTGAAAAATGTGGGTCCCAATGATAGAAAAGAAAAATATTCAAGATCCTTCCCTCAGCAGTAACATTGAGCCTTCCTTCCTCCTAGTCCTCTCTTATAAGCAAGGCCATGGTGTCTCCTCCTTACTCCTGCATAACCCAGCACACCCATGGTCATCTTTTTTTTTTTTTTTAATAATATATTTTTATTTATTTCAGAGAGGAAGAGAGAGGGAGAGAGAGAAACATGAATGATGAGAGAGAATCATTGATCAGCTACCTCCTGCACACCCCCTATTGGGGATTGAGCCCACAACCTTGGCATGTGTCCTTGACTGGAATCGAACCTGGGACCCTTCAGTCCACAGGCCAATGCTCTATCAACTGAACCAAACCAGTTAGGGCCCATGGTTATCTTGATTCCCACCGCATCATGACCACTCCTCTTATTCCGATGCACCAAATACTCATTCTGTTTAGGTCACTCCTTTCTGCTATAAGCACACTGGTGCTTGTGTTAACCTTGCTCCTTCTGGTGGAGGCCACACAGTAAATCCTCAGAAAATGAGTAATGAGCAAATGCATGTACTGCTTTTGGAGTCAGAAATGCACATGTTATTTTTAAACAAACATTCATTCAGCTTGTGAATCTTGAAAAAGCAATTGCTAAAGAGTTTGCAACCAAACTGGAATATACAGTGTGTGTGTGTGTGTGTGTGTGTGTGTGTGTGTGTGTGTGTGTGTATGTTTGTATGTATGTATATCTGACTGATTTTTCTGTATCTAAAAAAAATATTGCATCATTAACTTGAAACAAGCTGTTCTAGCCTGGCCAGTGTGACTCAGTGGTTGAGTGTCAACCTAGGAACCAGGAGGTCACGGTTCGATTCCTGGTCAGGGCACATACCAGGTTGTGGCCTCGAACCCCAGTAGGGGGCGTTGTGGAGGAGGCAGCCGATCTATAATTCTCTCATCATTGATGTTTCTCTTTCTCCTTCTCCCTTCCTCTCTGAAATCAATAAAAACACATTTAAAACAAAACCAAAAACCACCACTACCAACAACAACAACAAAGCTGCTCCAGTAAGATACAATGACACATCCCATTCCAAGGGCTTGGAGACACATATGGCCTCTCAATGCTAAAAGCCTGGAGGGTTGTCCTCTCAGTATCAAGTTTCTGTGTAAACTGCCCACCATGTAGGAAGGATTACTTTATTTAAAATAGCATACCAAACAATAGGCAGATAAATAAATGCTCTTACCTTGTCTCATTTCTGACATTCAAAATCCTAGTTATTCTCTAGGCTTCATGTCAAAATATGCCTTTCCTTATGGGCTTCCTAATATCTAAATATATTGCTTATCATGGTCAAACCTGAATTACAGTAATGCTTTCTCTCCCACTAAATTTTAAGTTCACCCAAGGCAGACAAGTCCTACATTTACCTCTCATCTTTGTATCTCTCGGTTTAGCACAACGCCCAGTCATAGTGCCTAATAAAGATGGAAGTGTTGAGAGTCAAACAAAAACCAGCCCATTGTTTTTTCCAGTCTATGGAGGAACTCAAGGAGTAGGATATGTCCTTGACAGCATGTTCCTCCAGTTTCTGCTTAAAATATGTCAGGCTAATAGGTCAATTTCTGTATCCACAATTTCTCCACTGATCATAATATTGCTGCAACTGATAAGTGACTTACATACATTTATCAAATCATCAGAATGTATAATTTAAATATTATAATTTTTAAAATGTATATTTTTTATTGATTTCAGAAAGGAAGGGAAAGGGAGAGAGGGAAACATCATTGATGTGAGAGAATCATCAATTGGCTTCCTCCTGCACCCCCCGCACTGGGGATCAACGCCACAACCTGGGGGTGTACCCTTGACCAGAATAATCAAACCTGGGACCCTTCAGTCCACAGGCCGACGCTCTATCCACTGAGCCAAACTGGTTAGGGCTAAGTCTTATAATTTTATTTCTCAATTATATCTTAATAAAGCTGGAAAAAATTAAAGTAAAAAAAATGCTAGTTTTCAAAAGAAAAAAATCTTTGGCTTTATTCACGAAAGATAGTATTCATCTTCTGACTCTTGCCTAATGTTCCTCTGGAGAAGCAACATGATCTTATAAGCCTAGAGTAAAGCTAAAGTGATATGTGAATAACAATGCAAAATAATAATTATAATAAAAGGTCAGGTATATATACGTTGTTTTACAATTTCAAATATAATTCACCTCTATTTTTCAGCATAACCCTTTAAACCTCTTTTGTTTATTTAAATAAATATTTGAGGCCTCATTCTGTTAGATGATGTATCAAGTACTGGAAATAATAAGAATGAAGCAGAAAGAAAAATGTCAAACCACACAATTTATGACTCAATTGAGGGAACATTAATTAACCCTTTGGGTTAATGAACAAATGAGGAAACTCAGAGATAAACAACTTGCCCAAAACCTGACTAGCAGGACTGGTTTGAGACCAGGTTGATCCAACTGCAAAATCTAAGCTCTTAAAAAAATTACTATAATAGCTGAACTCTCAAGACCTAGTAGATACCCTTCTCAGTTTCTTACTGCACAAGCAATATGTAATTTTTAGATAGAATACTGAAATATACATTTTATGATTCTCATAATTCTCAGAATATGAGGGGAATGATGGTCTGTTTTATAAATTAACTTTAAGGATATTATGATTACATAATATGGATAACTTTGAACAAATGTTAAGAATACATTTTTTCTTCAAAATTGAATTCAGATTGTTAAGATAATTTGGCTTTATAAAAATCAGCAATAGTTTAGATTTCAAAGTAACAGCATTTTGATTAATCAGATTTTCTTCCTACTTTCTACTTTTCTAAGAAATTAGCTATTTGACCTGTTAGTTGCCCTTTTTCTGAGGTATGATAAAAAATTACTTTTATGGAAGTCTACAAATCATTTCCTTCTGCATCTAAGGTACTTTAAATGGGAGTTGGTGTTTAGATTGATAACATTCAGCACTATAAAATTGCCTTCACCGAAGATTCAATGATACCTTCACACTTACTAAGGTAACCCTCAATCAAAAAGAAAATCCACCCAATGAAAACACCTCATAACCTGAAATGTGCAACTATTCTGTTGGAAATTTAATAAAGGATGAGTAATAATAAGGACAAACTGTGGAGATGGATAAGCAGAGAAAGTTGTGGACATGGAACCCAAGCTCAAACAGTAGAGAATCATTACTGGGTAAGATGGAATGTTCATTGCTTTGGCCAGAAACATTGTGCAGGAAAAATAATCATTGTTATGAGAAAAGTATAACCCTTGGAGAGAATTTTCCAAGGGCTTATGCCAAGGCCTATAATGTTACTATTATTTTCTATGTAAACATATGTTCTGTAAAATGGACCTACTGTGATTTGATACGAAGGCCTGATTCATTAGCAGTATCCAATAAATAGCAGCTGTGACACAAACCCTCACCAAGCATCTAGTCATAAGGCACATTTTACTTGCAACATTGGCTCTAACCAGAAGTGTCAAGTTATTAGGTTTGAGATTTTATAGACTGGCTTTAGTCGATTCAATATAGCCAAGGGATATCAGTTGGTATTAGAACACCCTTATGGAATTTTCCACTGAAGCCTAGCTGAGGATTGTCCCGGAAACTACATATTATAATTCATGTGTATGAGGGTGTGTATGAAAAGCTTTTACAGAGAAAATGAGAGCACTTGGCTAAGGATGTGCTCATTCATTCGTTCAAGGAATATGTATTGAGTGACATGTGCCAGACCTTGTTCTAGGCCCCAGCGAGGCAAACGGGGAACAAGAGAGACAAGGCATCTGTCACTATAGAGATAATATTCTACTGGAAGGCATTATGTGATATACAACTAAAAAAATAAATGAATAAGGTGATTTCTGACAGTGGTGATATATATGAAAAAAATAAAACAGAATGATGTAATAGAAAGTAACTGGTCAGTGTGTGGGTAGCTAAATTCTGGAAGAACCCACTGAAGTGCTAAGATCTACCTGTCAGGAGCCAGATATGCAAAAAGTTGGGTGCATACATTACGATTACTTCCTTTTGATCCTCCTGTAGTTTTGTGTTGACCTTTTACCTTTTTTTTTTCATGAAACCATGTATGATTCTCTATATCTGAATCTTAAAACCTCACAACACTTGGATATGGTCATCCTTTCTAATTCTCCCTCTTAATACATTGGTGTACCCCCATAGCAACGTTCCATACCTTGTGAATCACCTCAAAGAATCGAGGGCTCCTAGAATCTTCTGGGTAGTGTAGGTCTTACAGTGTGCCTACTTGGTTCTGTGAGTTGATAATGTTTAAATTATATCCTTTTGGGAGTAGGATATTTTTGCCTTGGCACTACACTAAGCTTCTAGTGAATATAAAATTGTGGCAAATACCACATAGGTTCTCCAAAAGGTTGGGGAATGACAGATTGACGTGTAGAGCTAGAAGAGCACTTTAATTTTTCAAATAGTGGGACATTAATGCCAGTTTACCTCAGGGAAACCAAATAGACTGAAAATCCATTGTTTTACATTCTTACTCTGCAGAATCTGCATATGGTACAAAGAAATTTTAATCAAAGGCAAATCCAACCTTAATGGGAAAATTATGACATAAATACTTGTATGAAGGGTTCAATTTAGGTATTCACAGCTACACTGTGTATTTCAGAAATGTGGAGTAGGGGTGTTAGCCAAACAGTCTAATATTGTGTCTTCTTATGTGAGAAAACAGATTCATGGCTCAGATTTGCATTTTAAAATATTACCCGATTTACCCAACCTTGCCAGTCATTAACATAGTTGAAATTTCTGCTCAAATAGTTATTAGAGAAATCATTAAATCATGAAAAATTAAAATATGTTCCCACATGCCCAGAACTCATCATGAAAAGTATAATGAATACAAGATATTTTCATTAATCATTCATATGCTTTTCTATAATGATGGAAGTAGTAGTATACTTAGAAATTGAAACATTATTTCCTATTTCTGGTTTCTATAATTTCATCACTAGCGTTTCCTGTAGCTTTCATTTTGGTAAAGTTTCTATGGTATTTATTTTTGCCAGGTATTTGAACTTAAACTTAATGCTTTGACATTTTAATATCCCTTACAATAAATGAATTTAAAAAACAATATGTGTGTAAATATAATTTTTAATCATCAAAACATTTTTGTTTTGTAGCAGGATTCCCTAAGATGAGAGTGGACCATGTCTTATTCTCTATATTGACTCAACATATTTTCTAGACTTCTTTTATTGTCCTTTCCTATACACAGAATCTGTAAAGGTGAAAATTAAATTTCCCAGGCTTGAAGCTAAGGTTCCAGACATGATATTGGTTCTGTCAAGCAGGTGAATTCTGAGGAAAGAATAAAGACCTGAGGCATACATTTTACAGGTGCACATCAGCAGGTGGAGCGTGGATCTAAACCCATCCTTCCCTGCAGGTTCCTCCTGATCTCTGTATCACTGCTAAGAAAGGATTTCCTGGATTGGATTATGGATGAGGTAGTGGTACCAGAGCCAGTAGTTGGAATAATGATTTCCTGTTTCCTCAGTTTCCTTACTGTGGGAGAGAGGTGGTTCCCAGAGAAAGCTAGTCTTGTAGTTTCTTATGGGCATCTTTCCTAGGGGACCAAGGCTGGCGCTTGCTCCTGTAGCCTTCTAGTGATTTTTATAAGCACCTAACAGGCTGTTTCAACTGTCTTTCTACTCAGAGACCAGGTAGGGGTAAGTTTTATTTGGACTAAGATAAAAGATGGAAGCTCTGTTTAGATCTCAAATCTAAGCTGATTTTCCAACTGAAAGTTATCATAATGCTACTTTGAATAATACTGGGCCCTTGACATGTTGATAAAAAAAAGCAATACTTATTCTGCCATTGTTTGAATGTGGAGCTTTCTGTGGAACTTCTTGGGTCATGGACATGCCATAATCAATTACTCGTGAGTTCTTAGTGATCTGATAATCAAAAACATCATCCTGCGTCCTAGACTGAAGAGTGGTAGAGGTTTTTTTCATTACTCTTCTATTAATCCTGTAGCTTCATGGACATCTTGCAACCCAAGCCTTGAAATTATAAAAGGGAAAGAAATAGTCTAGCTTCATCCAAATTAAATATTCACACTTATGATAATATTTGCATGAATCCTTGACCTACTTAGGTAAAGATAGTTTTAAAACTGTCAGGCATTCTACTTAAACCACAAGGGAGTTAGTAAAAGCAAGTACAGAAATAACTAGGACTTCATCGCTTTTTAAAAAATGTTTTATTGAGTTCTTAATGTTATTCTCCTTTTATATATTTATTTTAAAAAATGTATTGATTTCAGAGAGGAAGAGAAAGGGAGAGAGAGATAGAAACATCAATGATGAGAGAGAATCCTTGATCGGCTGCCTCTTGCATGCCCTGCGCTGGGGATCAAGCCCTCAACCTGGGCATGTGCCCTGACTGGGAATTGAACCATGACCCCTGGTTCATAGGTGGACACTCAACCACTGAGCCACACCAGCTAGGCAATGTTATTCCCCTTTTAAAGTGATATTGAATTTCCATTTTAAGAGGGTATATCAAGGTAAAAGCAACATCCCCCCTGTTTAACTATGGTACATACCTGATCAGCCACGTATATTTTATTAATTGTAAACAAATGCTAAAATGCTAACGTCCTTTATAACATGAATAATTTTGGTCTAAGAACCAAGGTCATATATACAATTCATTAGCTATTTTAAAATATGTTATAGATAGGTAGATACGTAGGTAGATAGACAGAGGCTAAGTAAAGCTAAATCTCAAGCCTAACCTTGGCAAGTTAGATTCCTTCAACCCCCTGCAGAATTGATAACAAATGCAGGAAGCCCAGGATTGTGAGGTAGATTTGAGTAAGAAGGTAAGACTAATGAAATCAGGCTTAAACTTTTCTAGACACACTGACTCCATAGTTTACAGTGATTTGCACACTGACCGTCTCTGGCTGAGAATCTTGATCTATTTCATTGGTTGACTCATTTGAATCCCAACTCAGCTATAAACACCTTAAATGCAGGAATCCATTTTACCACTTACCAAATACAAAGCTTGCCCACAGTAACATTTCAGTGAAAGTTTGTGGAGTAAATTAACTATTTGTCAGTTGGATTTCCATCCAGGTTGATGACATCAAGACTTCTAGCCAAGTGCTTTTCAAACAAATGTGAATATGATTACCTGAGGATTTCATTAAAATTCAGATTGCTATTAAAGAGATCTAGGGTGGGGCCCAAGATATTGCACTTCTAATAAGCTCTCAGGTGATTTAGAGGCTGCTGTTCCTCAGATCATACTTTCATAAATAAGAGTCTATCTCACTCCTATGAGTCTTATTTCTGTGAGACAATAAAACATAAGGTAGGCCCGGCCATGGTGGCTCAGTGTTTGAGTGTAGACCTGTGAACCAGGAGGTCACGGTTCAATTCCATGGTCAGGGCACATGCCTGGGTTGCAGGCTTAATCCCCAGTGTGGGGCATACAGGAGGCAGCCAATCAATGATTCTCTCTTATCACTGATGTTTCTATCTCTCTCTCTCTCTCTCCCTATACCTTCCTCTTTAAAATCAATAAAAAATATATATATTTTTAAAAAGACATAAGTTCAAATTCTATTCCTGTACTTATAAATTTAGTAAATGTAGAACAATTATTAATATATCTGTGGCTTATTTCTTCATATGTAAAAATTTGATAACAGAATCAATATTTTATATGGGTATCATAACATGTAAATGAAATAATATATGAAAATATTTAACAAAATACTTGGCATATGGAAAGCACTCAATAAATGGTAGCTATGCAGTCTCATGATTTTCCTTACTGACTATACCTGAGGTTATATGCTCAAAAACACTCTTAGTAGACTAAGTGAGATTAATCTGAAGCCTAATCTTGCCATGTTTGATTTCCCCAATTCGCTGCAGGAATTGATAGCAAATGCAAGCGGCCCAGGGTTGTGAGGAAGATCCCAGTGAGAAGGCAAGACTGATGAAAAGGAGACTTAGGGGCACTGGGTAGTAATGTGGGGCTAATTACTGAAAAAAAGCAGAGTTTTTATAGTAAAATAAAGAAGAAAAAGGCTAAAAAAGAATAGATAGAGAGCCAATCTGTTTAATGGGGAAAGTGAAACATGCGCAAAATATAGAAATGGCATTCAAAATGCTTCTATTTGTCATATCTTAGGTCAGGTTACCCACAAGAAAGATTTTGAGACAAGGATTCATGTTAAGTGGTTTAGTAAGGAGATGTTCTAGGAAAACCAGTCAGAAGAGTGTGGGAAGCTGACTAAGAAAAGAGGGCAAGTCCAACAAATGTGGGCTGGCTCTCCAGCAAAGCCTCACAGAGGGAAACAGCCTGATCTCCAGGGAATTCCTGGAGTGTAAATTCGCCTTAAAGATGTCCTGATTTGAAGAGAGAGAACTGGAGTTTTATTCATTGCTTTCAAGCTACCCCAGAGAAATGGGAGAGACATAACTTTAAATCCCCACACATTTCTAATTTCCCACAGTGCTGGTAAAGCAGGCCCCAGTGCCTGAAAGCAATCTATAATAATAAAAGGGTAATATGCTAATTAGACCGGACGTCTTCCAGACGTCATTCTGGACATCCTTCCTGATGAAGCCAGGGCCAGAGGGAAGCCAGCCCAGGTCCCGGGTGCCTGTGGGTGGCCGGAGGAGGAGGGAAGCAGCCTGGGTCCCGGGTGCCTGCGAGCAGCCAGAGAAGGGAAGCCCAGGTCCTAGGTGCCAGAGGGAAGCCAGTGCTGGCAGCTGGGGGAAGGAAGGCCTACTCTTGCATGAATTTTCATGCATTGGGCCTATAGTCTCTATATATAAAAGGCTAATATGAAAAGTGTGCCCTTGGGAGTTCAACCAGGAGACTGGGAGTTCGATTGCTCGCTATGACTTGTGCTGACCACTAAGGGGTGGAGCGGAACATGGCGGGCAACCAGTGGCAGTGGTGGGGGCAATGAGGGAGCGAGGGAAGGAGGAGGCGGGGGGGTAGGGAACCTGATCGGTCCTGATCACTGGGCAGGCCTAGGGACCCTACCTGTGCATGAATTTCGTGAACTGCGCCTCTAGTCCTATATAATAAAAGCCTAATATGCAAATCGACCAAACAGACTGACTGGTCAGTGGGTGAGCAGGGCCAGTGAGTGGGAGGCACCAGGCCAGCCAAGGCAGGTGCCAGTGGGCAGAGGGAGGAGATGGCAATTGGGGGGCAGCAGCAACTGGCAGTGGCAGTGGGGTGATGGGAACGGGACCAGCCACTTGCCAGCCAATGCCATCCCCCAATCAGCCCACTGGTTGCCTCCCACAGAGGGAGGCCAGACTGTGGCTTAAACTGTCAGTCAGACATCCCCCAAAGGCTCCCAAACTGCAAGAGGGTGCAGGCTGGGCTGAGCACCTCCGTGCCCCCCCCCCGCCCCCCGCCCAGTGCACGAATTTTCATTCACCAGGCTTCTAGTTTTCCAATAAAGAGCCAGAGGTCTTAGAGGTTTGAAACCAAACCATACAGAAAGGAGGGAGAGAACACAAAAATGGTAGATGTCAGACTACTAAATATTACATTACAAAGGTAACTTCATTGTTTACACCTTCCCAGGACAACTGTTGACAATGAAAGTAGTTATTTATCTATGAGTTTTTTTCAATGCCTACAGCTTCTTATTGTGTGACATTAAACAGAAATGACAATGTTTTTGAAAGTCAGGGTAACTTTGCAACATGAGTTTTTGTTTTGTTAGACTTTTTGTTTTAATATTTTTTAATTACTCTTCAATAGTAGAACCAATGAAAGTAAGCTGAGGAAAGTGTTAATAAGGACATATATAACTATATATAAATTGAAATGAAAAATATATACAGTAGGTGGGCAAAAGTAGATTTATAGTTGTTCATGTGGAAATAAAATAATCCTATCTAATAAAAGAGTAATATGCAAATTAGCATCACTCTGCTACACCCACAAGTCACGCCCACCAGCCAATCAGGTGCGAGTATGCAAATTAACCCAACCAAGATAGCTGCGGCCAATGAGTGAGCAGGAGTCTTGGGTTTCCCTGGCAATGGAGGAAGCCAAGCTTTCCTCACACCCTGGCAGGCCCAGGCCTCCAATTAAGCCTACAAAGTTTCTATTATAGAAGATAAATAAATCCCAGACACCCGGGCCTCCGGGGGTCGCCGGGAGGGTTGGCCAACCTGCAAACCACCACAGGCCCCTTCGCCCAGGCCACCCCACGCCCCAAGGGAATCCCCACCCTGATCCGGGACACCCTTAAGGGCAAACCAGCTGGCCCCCACTGTGCACTAAGCCTCTATCCTATCTAATAATCCTATATAATAAAAGAATAATATGCAAATTGACCATCACTCCAACACACAAGATGGCTGTCCCCATGTGGACACAAGATGGCCACCACAAGATGGCCAGCAGGGAAGGGCAGTTAGGAGGGACCAGACCTGCAAGGGAGGGCAGTTGTGGGTGATCAGGCCAGCAGGGGACAGCAGTTGGCAGGGACCAGGCCTGCAACGGAGGGCAGTTGGGGGCAATCAAGCCTGCAGGGGAGGGCAGTTAGGGGTGACCAGGCCAGCAGAGGAGGGAAGTTGGGGGCAACTGGGCCTGCAGGGAAGGGCAGTTGGGGGGAACCCAGGCCTGCATGGAAGGGCAGTTAGGGGTGACAAGGCTGGCAGGGGAGGACAGTTAGGGGCAAACCGGCTAGCAGGGGAGCAGTTAGGCATCAATCAGGCTGGCAGGGGAGTGGTTAGGGGGTGATCAGACTGGCAGGCAGTAGCGGTTAGGGGCAATCAGGAAGGCAGGCAGGCGAGCAGTTGGGAGCCAGCAGTCCTGGATTGTGAAAGGGATGTCTGACTGCCCATTTAGGCCCGATCCTACAGTCAGACATCCCTTGAGGGGTCCCAGATTGGAGAGACTGCAGGCTGGGCTGAGGGACACACACACACTCCAGTGCACAAATTTTGTGCACCAGGCCTCTAGTAAATAGTAATACAAGAATCAACTATCTTGCATACTCACAATTGTCAACTTACTTTTGCCAACTCCCTGTGTATATCACATATAGAAATTTGGGTGAAAATTAATTATAGCCAAGCTGCTTAAAAACTAGTGTGGTCATCCAGAGAGAAGAATGTCTGCAAATGACATGCTGCAATTAAACAAAGCATTGTACCAAACATATGGTTAACCTATAGGACTTCATTGCTTGCCACTTTGCATTTCCACTTTTGAAATGAAGAAACCATTATGACAAATACAGAGTTGAATTAGTGATATAAAAATTATGTCCAAAATAGCTATGCGAATTTAAATTTCATAACCTGACTGGCAGAAACTTCCAGGCTGAATATAGAAGTATCTAAGGGTAAAAATAAGAAGAAATGGCTTGTTAATTCCAAGACCCATATTTCACACTGCACACAAACTGAATCTGAGGTGAAAAACTAAAAATACTTGAATATATATTTTTGTGCTTAAAAATGCTGAAATTGGAAGAAATGAGGAAATGGCCTTTTCCCAAGGACAAGAAATATAGAATATTTTCCCCTAAAATGTTAAGAGTTCAGTTAGATAGAATAAGCTTTATATTAACCCTCAAAATAGCTGCAGCTTAAACTAGCAAACACGGTATGTGTGTGTAATGTGTGTGCATGTATGTAATTTATATATTTTGTGTATGTACATATATAAAATCATAACTCTCAAATAAAATATATATAATAAGATAAAAATATAAATTATTAGAAATGACTGGCAGAAGTAACTGTCACTTATTTAGGATCCTTTCAATGCTTCAGAAATTAAAAGTATTTCAAAAGAGCAACAAAAGCTATAAAGAACTTAGGAAAAAAACTTAGTGTTCAAGACCTCTGAAGAATAAATTAAATAACATAACATAAATGATTAAAAAACACAAAAGCCAATCAAATTCCTGAGTAAAAAGAATTACAATTTTCCCAGATGGGAAGACTCAAAAATCATAGAAATATGAGCCCCAAATTAAGTTAATTAAATGTAAATTCAATATAATCCAATGAGAAAGCCATTATATTTGGGGTAGAATTTGGTGTAGTAATTCTAAAGTTCACCTGAAGTAGAAAATCTGGTAGAATAAGAACTTTTGGGGGAAAATAATACAAAAAAAAACCCTATCTTACAGAAATTAAAACAGAGTGGTTTAGTGGGGGAAAAATAGATCAAGCAAACAGAATAGAGTCTAGAAGCATTTGCATGAAAAATTTAGCATAGAAAAGTTAACATTGCAAATCAGTGGGGAAAATATACACTACTTAATAAGTGGTGTTATGATAATGGGATCTCCATTTGTATTCACTAAAGGCAAAAATAAATTTCAGATGGAATACAGATCAACTTTAAATGAATTAAATGTAAACAAAAATATACATATAAAAAACAAAAACCATAAAATTTTAAAAGAAAATGGAGGAAGATAGTTTTGATAATATTAAAGTAGGGGAAGTTGTTTTAAGTAAGCAAATTAGAAACTGTAAAGAAAAAGCAGAATTAGCTTTAAAACACTTAAAACATCATTGTAACTAATGATGCTGTAAAAACAGTTAAAATATAAAGACCAATTTAGAGAGAAAGTATTTGGAATACTTTTAGTACATGAAATAATAAAATATCAAATGCATAGGAGGCTGGAAAAAGGTAAGATAAAAAATAGGGGTAGTCTGGCCAATGTAGCACAGTAGTTTAGCATCGACCTGTGAACCAAGAGGTCATAAGTCTGATTCCAGTCAGGGCACATGCCTGGATTGTGGGCTTGATCCCCAGTGCGGGGTGTGCAGGAGGCAGTTGATCAAAGAGTCTCTCTCATCATTGGTGTTTCTATCTCTATCTTCCTCTCCCTTCTTCTCTAAGATCAATAAAAATATATTTTTAAAAGTAGGGGTAAAGTGTAAACATTTCACCAAATGAGAAATACCAATAGCCAATTACCATATAAAAATTCGCAATGTCACTGATAATCAGGAAAATATATTTTAAAATGAAAAGCTAGCCTATAAGATAAGAATATATTCATATGTAATTTGGTAGGGCAAATTGTATACTTTTTATTTAATACTAGTAGCCCTTTGCACGAAAATTCGTGCAATAGACCTTCATTCACCTGGCTGCCTGCACCAGTTTTCTGCCGGCACCAGGGACCCAGGCCTTGGCTGTGGACACCGCCTTCTGCCTTTTTCAGGGTCGGGGCTTGGCCCCGGGCGGTGGCCTTGGGCTCGGCCGCACCCAACATCCTTCCTAAGGATCGCAGGAGCCGACCCCCAGTGGTTTCCTGCGATCCATGCAGGCTGCCCACTGGTGCCCAAGGCCGGGAAAGCCTCCGCCTCAGGCTTTCCTGGCCTTGGGCTCGCCGCACCCAGCCTCCCTGCTACCGATCACAGGAGCCGACCCCCAGTGGTTTCCTGCGATCGGTGCAGGCTCCCCGCTGGTGCCCAAGGCCCGGAAAGCCTCGGCCCCTGGGACCCCCGGGAGCGGCGGGAGGGGCCGGCCACGCCCCCCCAGGTATCCGATCGACCCCCGGGACCCCTGGGATGGGCGGGAGGGGCGGGAGGGGCCCGGCCATGCCCCCACAGGTGGCCGATCGCCCCCCGGGACCCCCGGGAGGGGCGGGAGGGGCCGGCCATGCCCCCCGGGTGGCCGATCGCCCTGGGACCCCCGGGAGGGGCGGCATGGGCCCGGCCACGCCCCCCCGGGGTGCCGATCGCCCCAGGCACCCCCGGGAGCGGTGGCATGGGTCCGGCCACACCCCCCCCTGGGGTGCCGATGGGCCCAGCCACGTCCCCCGGGGTGCCGATCGCCCCAGGCACCCCGGGGAGTGGCGGCATGGGCCCGGCCACGCCCCCCGGGGTGCCAATCGCCCCAGGCACCCCCGGGAGCGGTGGCATGGGCCTGGCCAGGCCCCCCGGGGGTGCCGATCGCCCAGGCACCCCCGGGAGTGGCGGCATGGGCCCGGCCACTGGGCACCGCCATCTTGATCTTCTCAAAGGCGGATATGCCACCCGGAGTCCCGCCCCCAGCCTCCTGCCGGCCCAATCGTGGACATAGCGGAGGTGCGGTCAATTTGCATGTTTCTCTATTATAAGGTAAGATTTAAATAGATAATATATCCCTATGTGTCAAAATGCACAAGTACAAAATGCTATGTAATAGTCTTCTCACCCAGTTCCCTGCCAATGGTTTACTTCTTACATGCAATTAATTTACTTTATCTTCTATGTAGTTTTACAAAAATGTATTTACAGGCAAATACACAATGCTTTGTACTTTAATTTTACACAAACACACAGATAGCTTTCTCCTTATTTTTTACAGTGTTCCATTGTATAGACATGACATAATTGATGGATATATAGTTTGATGACAATGCTACAATAAAAAAACTATATATATATAGGTTGCATCACATAGATTTGAATATATGCAGGGTAAATTTCTGGAGTAGAATTGCTGAATAAAAGTATATTTGTTCTTTTACAAATGAGTAAAGTCTTTTGAGAAGGAATTTTGAAGATAGTGTTAAAATTTCAAATAGTTATTTCTTGGAACAAAATACCTCTCCTGCAAAGTACTTTTAACATTTAAAAAATGATGTCTCTAAAAGGATACATATTGCAGTATTTTAATAGCAATAAACTGGAGCTCTAAATGTCTTTTCTTTTGGAATGATTATAGTATATATAATGGTCTATCCATATTACTGAACTAGAGGCCCAGTGCATGAAATTCATGCAGGGGGGGCAGTGTCCCTCAGCCCAGTCTGCACCCTCTTCAATCTGGGACCCCTCAAGGGATGTCTGACTGCCCGTTTAGGCCCGATCCCAGTAGGATCGGGCCTAAACGGGCAGTCGGACATCCCTCTCACAATCCAGGACTGCTGGCTCCCAACTGCTCGCCTGCCTTCCTGATTGCCCCTAACCGTTTCTGCCTGCCAGCCTGATCACCCCCTAACCACTCCCCTGCCAGCCTGATTGATGCCTAACTGCTCCCCTGCCAGCCCGATTGCCCCTAACTGCCCTCCTCTGCTGGCCTGGTCACCCCTAACTGCCCTCCCCTGCCAGCCTATTCACCCCTAACTGCTTTCCTCTGCTGGTCTGGTCCCCCCACCCCCCCCAACTGCCCTCCCCTGCAGGCCTGGTCCCCCCTAACTGCTCTCCCCTGCAGGCCTGGTCCCCCTCAACTGCTCTCCCCTACAGGCCTGGGTTCCCCCCTCCAACTGCCTTTCCCTGCAGGCTTGATCACCCCCAACTGCCCTCCCTTGCAGGCCTGGTCCCTCCCAACTGCCTTCCCCTGCTGGCCTGATCACTCACAACTGCCCTCCCTTGCAGGTCTAGTCCCTCCTAACTGCCCTCCCATGCTGGCCATCTTGTGGCAGCCATCTTGTGTCCACATGGGGGCATCCATCTTTGACCACTTGGGGGCAGCCATCTTGTGTGTTGGAGTGACCGTCAATTTTCATATTACTCTTGTATTAGATAGGATAGAGGCCTGGTGCATCGGTGGCTGGCTGGTTTGCCCTGAAGGGTGTCCCAGATCAGGGTGGGGGTTCCCTTGGGGTGTGGGGTGGCCTGGACAAGGAGCCTGTGGTGGTTTGCAGGCTGGCCACGCCCCCCGGTGACCCAAGCATAGGCTGGAAGCAGGTATCTGGGATTTATTTATCTTCTGTAATTGAATCTTTGTAGGCTTGAGTGGAGGCCAGGGCAGGCCAGGGCGGCGGGAAACTTGGCTTCCTCCATTGCCAGGGGCAACCCAAGCCTCCGGCTGGCTCCAGCTCTGTGGCTGTGGCCATCTTTGTTGGGATTTATTTATCTTCTATAATTGAAACTTTGTAGCCTTGAGTGGAGGTCAGGGAAGGCCAGGGCGGGGGAAGCTTGGCTTCCTCCATCGCTGGGGGCAACCCAAGTCTCCTGCTTGCTCCAGCTCTGTGGCCACCGCCATCTTGGTTAGGTTAATTTGCATACTTGCTCCTGATTGGCTGGTGGGCATGGCTTGTGGGTGTAGCAGAGATACGGTCAATTTGCATGTTTCTCTTTTATTAGATAGGATAACATATGGCTATTAGAAGGAATGAATTAGGTCCATATAAACAAAGATGGAAAATCTCCAAGATATATATAATTAAATGAAAAAAAACAAGTGACTGAACAATATGTGACATAAGATTTATGCTATTTTTAAAAATATCTTTCCAATCTGAAAGGATACACACCAAACTGTTAAAAGTGATCTTTTGTCAAAAATGGAGGGATGGGTGTAGGTGATAGGGGCAATGTGAAGGGGAATTTTACTATTTTTGCTGTATGTCTGGATTTATATTATTTTTTAAATAATAAAAGAAAATATTAGGAACACCTCACCATGAAAGTCAGCCTCTAAAATCTCTTGTGTGGACGCACTCTAAGATCCAAAGGTAGAGAGTGCAGATTGCAACAGATAAAAGTGTGTGTCAATAGGGATGACAAGCAAGGACAGCATAAGCAGAATCGTAGAGTACCTTTGCTGGTATATATGGTATTTCCATTACAAACGTGCCTTTTCAGTTAAAAGTAATAAATCTAATTTTAAACTAAAAAACAAAGTAAGCATAGCCACAATCTTTGCAATTTCTAAGTGATAAAATGTGATAACTTTGGCAAAATATATAAAATGCATTTTATACACAAAGGAAAATGTGGAACTAATATAAATAAATCATGTTTTATAAGTTATTGGAAACTGACTACTTTATATGAATCTACCATATGAGCTATAATTACACCTTATAAACATGAAAAATAACTAAACCAGCAGGAGGGCTTTCTTTCCCTCAATTAAAGAACCATATGTCAGGTAAAAGGAAAATGATCACATCCACCAATGTTGTTTCTGAACCTCTGTTCCTGCTTAGGAACAGTACATAGCTGAACAATACCATCCATCCTATATAATAAAAGCCTAATATGCTAACTGTCTGGTCGTCGTTCAACCAATCAAAGCATAATATGCTAATGATATGCTAAGGCGCTCAACTGCTCGCTATGATGTGCACTGACCACCAGGGGGCAGGCAGTCAACCAGTCACTATGACGTACACTGACCACCAGGGGGCAGACGCTCAAACCAGTAGGTTATCTTGCTGCTGAGGTCTGGCCCATCGGGACTGAGTAAGTTGGGCTGGACACGCCCTAGAGCCCTCCTGCAGTCCTTCCCCAGCTGGACAACCTCCTGCATCCCTCCCTGGCCCCAATCGTGCACTGGTGGGGTCCCTCAGCCTGGCCTGAGCCCTCTCACAATCCGGGACCCCTCGTAGAATGTCGGAGAGCCGGTTTTGGCCTGATCCCACAAGCCAGGCTGAGGGACCCCACTGGTGCAGGAATTCGTGCACCAGGCCTCTAGTTTTACATAATGACTTAGAGTAATCTTTACTTATAATATGAATCAATAGGGCAGTTAAGTAGGCAGACATTCTGTTACTGATTCAATAATATGACAATCTACAGACAGAAATATTCTTAGTGAAAAGTTACATGCAGCCCATGATAAATACCTGGTATACATGCCCCTAATCTCTCATCCCTGTGGAATCTGCAGAAGTTAATTAGCAAATACTGAGCTCCAAGGAAGTCTCAGAATCCTCAGTTTAGTACTTCAGGCAGCAGTCATTATCAATCAAAAAGAGTTATGGCCAATCTAGTTAAAAGTCCAACAATTCAGTTTTCCACTTGAATCTTTCCATTAAGATGCTTGTTGTAGGTAGAGATATTTGATTCTGCTGTTGAATTATTTTGATAATTTTGATATTTATGAGAATAAGGGAATCAGATTCAATGGGGAAATTCCATTGTAATTCTCACATAATATTTTGTTCTTACACCTACTGTACTACAAGTTAAATGGAATAGTAAGAATTCAGTAAGTCACCCAATAATGTTTTTAGTACTCTACATTGAAAAAAAACTTATTAATTTTAAGTTAATTGTTTTTTTATAAAGATATTTTTGTTTTACACTTGCAAAGCCAGAGAGATATAGTTTTCTCATTATATTGAAACTAGTCATTAGTAAATAGTTATCAGGTAAGATCATCTGCTTCCCAAGGCTCTTGACAGTGCAACATCATTTGCAGATAACTCACTACAAAAAGCATAGTTTAACATGAGGTGTCAGCTTATTCTGGCTTTTATTTCACTCAGTTTTTAAGTCCCTTTTCTTTCTCTTTTCATTTGCTCTTATCATAGTATTTGTGCTTGCTTTTTCTTTTATTATCAATAGTTCTAGTTAGAAAAAAAGTTGACAAATATTTCAATGCATTTAATTACTTACTTATATAATAACAAATATGTTAATAAGTAGAAATTTAAGAAAAGAAATATATTTTAAAAGTAAAATCCTACTTGATATAAACTAAACACTTAGGTAACGCTATATAACTTAGGATCTTGATTCCATTTCTTTTTTTTTAATTTAAATTCTTTATTGTTTTTTCCCCATTGACCGCTCTTCAGACGCTCCCACCCCCTGGAATATGCCCTCACCCTCCTCCTGTCTGTGTCCATTGGTTATGCTCATATGCATGCATACAAGTCCTTTGGTTGATCTCTTACCCTACCCCCCACCCCTCGCCTTCCCAATTAGTTGGGATGGTCTGTTCAATGCTTCTGGCTCTATTTTTGTTGATCAGTTTATGTTGTTCATTATATTCCACAAATTAGTGAGATCATGTGATATTTATATTTCTCCAACTAGCTTATTCTGCTTAGCATAGTGCTCTCCAGGTCCATCCATGGTGTTGCAAATGGTAAGAGTTCCTTCTTTTTTAGAGCAGTGTAGTATTCCATTGTGTAGATGTACCACCGTTTTTTAATCCACTCATCTGCTGATGGGCACTTAGGCTGTTTCCAGAGCTTAGCTATGGTGAATTGTGCTGCTATGAACATAGGGGTGCATATATCCTTTCTGAATGATGTTTCTAATTTCCTGAGATATATTCCTAGGAGTGGGATTACTGGATCAAATGGGAGTTCCATTTTTAATTTTTTGAGGAAACTCCATACTGTTCTCCACAGTGACTGCACCAGTTTGCATTCCCACCAGCAGTGCATCAGAGGGTTCCTTTTCTCCGCATCCTCGCCAGTACTTGTAGTTTGTCAATTTGTTGATGATAGTCATTCTGACAGGTGTGAGATAGTACCTCATTGTCATTTTGATTTGTATCTCTCAGTGATTAGTGACTTTGAGCATGCTTTCATATGTCTCTTGGCCTTCTGTATGTCCTCTTTTGAAAAGTATCTATTTAGATCCTTTGCCCATTTTTCGATTGGACTGTTTATCTTCCTTTTGTTAAGTTACATGAGTTCCCTATAAATTTTGGAGATTAAACCCTTATTGGAGATAATATTGGTATACATGTTCTCCCAGGCAGTGGGCTTTCTTGTTTTGTTGATGGTTTCTTTTGCTGTGCAGAAGCTTTTTATTTTGTAGTCCCATTTGTTTATTTTCTCCTTAGTTTCCATTGTTCGAGGAGCTGTATTGATAAAGATTGCTAGGACATATGTCTGATATTTTGCTGCCTATGAATTCTTCTAAGATTTTTATGGTTTTTCTGTCTTACGTTTAAGTCCTTTATCCATTTTGAGTTTATTTTTGTGTATGGTGTAAGTTAGTGGTCTAGTTTCATTTTTTAAAATTTTAATAAAATAATTCGTGGCAATGGAATTTCCATTGCCACGAATTATTTTATTAAATTTTTTAACCATCTTAGTTTTAAGCTTCATAGTTGTGAGTGGATAAAATTGCTTTTTATAACTTTTTGTAACAAGCAACTCTAAATTGCATAATTTTCTATTCCATTATTGGAATTTAGGGTAAGTTAAGTATTAACTTAGCTTTTATAAGTGAGCAAGTCTCAAACTATACAATGAAAGTGTTTATCTTATGCATTTGCTCATTTCTTATTATGACCAGCGCCTTATCTAGTTGGAGTTATGGTAAGGTGCTGAGTGACTGAATAAAGAACTAAATGTATGAATGACAAAATAAATAAAGAATACTTGGTTCTTTGCATAAATAGATGCTATGTATTGAAATAGATATCAGCATTTAATTTAAAGAATGATTAAGTATAGATATTATGCACTGGTTTGTAAAATGTATTATGTGTACTTACTATACGTACTTATAATGAAGTCATACCTCTCATTCTGTGTTGCCAACACAGACACTCGGCATCTTAGAAAATCTTAACTGTTTTAGTAGTGAAATAAATACTACTAATAAAGTTAATTATAAAGAAGTCTAACAAGTGCTAACTGTATTTCCTTGATTTAGAGTCACATGTTCGCCATGTTTAATGTGGTGGGAAACGTTTAAATAAATGGCTTCATGTAATTCTGGAAATAGAGTAGTTGTAGAACCTGTCTCTCACTTATAATACTTCACATGCTCTTCTTTAGCCACCTCTTTATTCTAGGAACATGATGCTGTAGCCAGAGTTATACGTAAACAACACTCACACTCAACATTGAATCATAGTGATGAACGGGCTGCATGTCTTCACCAAAGAGCCGTTTCAGCCCTTAAATTATGAAAAGAGTTGACAGGTGACACATATCTCTGGAAATTTGATACCAAAAAGTTTTCTCAAATTATACACTCTGTGTTATTCATATAGACTCAGTAGAAATATATCATCTGCCACATAATTGTTGTTTTTTCCTAGAAAAAAACATTAACCAGAGAAATGACTCAAAAGCAAAATAAGTGTAGAATAGAAAAACAAGTTCAAAGATTAGAACATATAGTCCAAATATTATGTTTGATGTATTTTAATATCACACTTGTTTCAACTTAAATTTTATTTATATTGCTAAAATGACTTGGTAATCTTTTCCAAACTGATGGCTACATTAGGAGCACAATTAAACCAATGCAGTGGAAATTCACTGCCATTTCATTTAATTTAAATGAAAATGTTATAAAAGGTAAAGCTTAAAAGAGAAGAGATAAAGCAAAGAACTTATATGCATAGCCCATGGACAAGGGCAATAGGGTAGTGAAGACCTGGGGGGAGGGGGTAGAGACTGAGAGGAAGGGGGTAAAGGGGAGGAAATGGGAGATGTCTGAAATACTATCAACAATAAAAACTATATATTTTAGAGAAGATAATACATCAGTCTACAAAAATGTGTTTCATATAGGATATTTACCATGTTAAAATAAAATCACAGCAGTTTAATTAATAAATGTATATATTCATCAAGGAACTGAAAAATCAGTCATTATGTCTCCTGCAAATGGCCTTAGGGACATATTATTTGATTCAATTACTATTGAGTTAATATATGTATTATATTATGCATATGTTAAAATTACCTTTGTCATTACAAAACATCTCATCATCACAAAAGTTCTATTGCTCAGCTCTGGTCTAGAGAATTGAAATAAAATCAGCTTTAAGAACTAGAAGGGAAGCCCGGGTGCCATACGCCGAACAGGTGGCCGGGGCCGCCGGTAGAGGGGAGCCTGGAGGTGAAGTGAGCCAGGCCAAGCATATGAGCCGAGTGGCTCCTTGGCATCGCCTGCCCGCGCCCCCCAGCCAGACGCCCGTCAGTGGCCCTGCCACACCAGCTTCCAGCCCCCGGCCAGGGCTGCTCGGCTGTCATCAGCCAGGGGCGCGGGCAGGCCCGGCAGCGGTGGCGGAATGAAAGTGACCGTGTGTTTCGGAAGAACCTGTGTCGTTGTCGGCCAGTGCGGAGACGGCCACATGCAAGTTCTCAGCCTCATCCAGCAAGCAGTGACCCGCTACCGCAGGCCATCGCCAAGGATCCAAGCTACTGGATGCAGGTGCGTTGACTGGAACATGGAGATGGAGGAAGACTGGATCTTGACAACATCCTCTGTGATGTAGCAGATGATAAAGACAGACTGGTAGCAGTGTTTGACGAACAGGATCCACATCGTGGAGGTGGTGGCACCAGTGCTAGCTCCACAGGCGCCCAGAGTCCAGAGATATTTGGCAGTGAACTTGGCACCAACAATGTTTCAGCCTTCCAGCCTTATCAAGCAACAAGTGAAATTGAGGTCACACCTTCAGTCCTTCGTGCAAATGTGCCTCTTCATGTCCGACAAAGCAGTGACCCAGCTTTAACTGGCCTCTCAACTTCTCTCAGTGATAGTAATATTTCCTCTGAAGAGCCTTCGCGGAAAAACCCCACACGCTGGTCAACAACTGCTGGCTTCCTTAAGCAAAACACTGCTGGTAGCCCTAAAACCTGTGACAGGAAGAAAGATGAAAATTACCGAAGCCTTCCACGAGAAACTAGTCACTGGTCTAACCAATTTCAGAGAGACAATGCTCACTCATCTCTGAGTGCCAGTCACCCCATGTGGACAAATGGCTGGAGAAGCAAGAACAGGGTGAGGATGGGACAGAAGACAACAGGCGTGTTGAACCTGTTGGACATGCGGACAGTGGTTCGGAGAACATACCCAACTTTTCTCTGGATGATAAGGTAAAGCTCTACATGTCCCCAACGATGGAGGGCCTCTGGGAATCCATGTAGTGTCTCTCAGTGCTGGAGGCGGCAGAACCCTGGGGTTATTAGTAAAACGATTGGAGAAAGGTGGTAAAGCTGAACAAGAAAACCTTTTTTCATGAGAATGATTGCATTGTCAGGATTAATGATGGCGACCTTCAAAACAGAAGATTTGAACTAGCACAGCATATGTTTCGCCAGGCCATGCGTACACCCATCATTTGGTTCCATGTGGTTCCTGCAGCAAAGAAAGAGCAGTATGAACAACTCTCCCAAAGTGAGAAAAACAATGACTATTCAGGCCGCTTCAGCCCTGACAGCCAGTGTATTGATAATAGGGGTGTGAAGAGTGCAGGGCTTCAGGCACCGAAGAGAGCACCCAGACTGACCCACCAGGCCAAGCAGATGGACTCGCACCCACAACTACCTCAGCGTACACAGCCCTCTGGAAAGCCACCGGCAGCTCCAGCCCCATCACCACGAAGGGTATTTGGAACAAGTGTGAGCAGTGGTTATAACACCAAAAAGTAGGCAAGAGGCTGAATATCCAGCTTAAGAAAGGTACCGAAGGTTTGGGATTCAGCATCCCTTCCAGAGATGTAACAATAGGTGGCTCAGCTCCCATTTACGTGAAGAACATCCTCCCGGCGGGGGGGGGGGGGGGCTGCCATCCAAGATGGGAGACTGAAGGCAGAAGACCGCCTGGTAGAGGTAAATGGAGTAGATTTAGCAGGCACAACCCAAGAGGAAGTTGGTTCCCTGTTGAGAAGCACCAAGATGGAAGGGACAGTGAGCCTTCTGGTCTTTCGCCAAGAAGATGCCTTCCACCCAAGGGAACTGAGTGCAGAGCCAGGCCAGATCAGATTCCAAAAGAAATGAAAGTAGATGAAGAGGATGTTGTTCTCACACCTGATGGCACCAGGGAATTGTTGACATTTGAAGTTCCACTTAATGATTCAGGATCCGCAGGTCTTGGTGTCAGTGTCAAAGGTAACCGATCAAAAGAGAACCATGCGGATTTGGGAATCTTTGTCAAGTCCATTATTAATGGAGGAGCAGCTTCTAAAGATGGAAGGCTTTGGGTGAATGATCAGCTGATAGCAGTGAATGGAGAATCCCTGTTGGGCAAGACAAACCAAGATGCCATGGAAACCCTCAGAAGGTCCATGTCCACTGAAGGGAACAGTGAGGAATGATCCAGCTCATTGTTGCAAGGCGAATAAGCAAGTGCAGTGAGCTGAAGTCACCTGGGAGCCCCTCGGCACCTGAGCTGCCAATTGAAACTGTGTTGGGTGATAGAGAATGAAGAATTTCCCACTCCCTCTACAGTGAGATTGAGAGGTTTGATGAATCCCCCACAAGAAATGCTGCACTCAGTAGAATAATGGGTGAGTCAGGAACATGGGACTTGCCATACTGAATCAGACCATTGGTCTACCAGTTCCTGTAACCGGTGTCCTGCCTCCAATCCCTGATGCTTCAGAGGAAGGTGAAAAACTAAAATAAAATACAAACCAAAACCCCCCAAAAAATTCACCTAGTAACCTTTGGAAATGCTGTGTATTTGGGTTGAAGATTCCTTAATTTTCATTATAGTCTGTTGCCCTGATTTTGTTAGCTGTGGATTCGTTAGTCTGCTTACTTTTGCATTGTTATTGGCGTTGTCTTCCCTTCCCTCTGCTAGAGGACTTTTAAAACTCTAGATGCTTCCCCCAAGGTAGTAACTTCCCTCCCAGCTCTGTGCTTAGTGATATACTGTGCATGGGGTGACAGACTCTCTACGTTGGATGATAGGCCAATTGATGTTGAATGATTAGACATTTTCTTAAGACAATATTTTTACATGTTATACTGGAATCTAAGGATCCCATATAGTTTTACCCTGAGAAATACATGTACTTAATGTGATTTATTTTTATTTTTGAAAATCTGAGAATTCCTCAGTCTTTGTCAGCCCCTATGTCAATATCATTGGCCCTAAAACAGAAATTTGCTTTAAGTTAGTTCCCCTTAAAGTTAGAAATCCTGCAAAAGATGTTACCTTACAACAAAACAACAAAACAGGGTACCAAATCCTATCTAATAAAGAGGGATTATGCTAATTTACCCTCACCCCATCACAAAGATTGTGGTGCCCACAGCCAATAAGGAGGGAATATGCTAATTGACTGTCCCACCCTCAAAGATGGCGACACCCAGTCCCCTCAGCCCTGCCAGGGCAGCAGGCGTACAGCAAGTCTGGGCCCACCCCCAGGTGGGCCCAGCTGCTCTGCGTGCCTGCCTCCAGAGTCCTCCAGTCCCCTCAAGCGCCCCAGCTGTCCAGGGCCAGCCTGAGGTACAGGCAAGCCTCAGATGGTGGCTGCCCAGTCGCCCAGGTCCGCCCGAGGCTCAGGTAACCAGGGCTGACTGAGGCTTGCGCTGCCGGCAGTGGCAGCAGCAGAGGTGTGATGGGGCATCACCTTCCTCTGATCACCAGGTCACCTCCCACCCCTGAGGGCTCCCGGGCTGTGAGAGGAGGCAGGCCAGGCTGAGGGACCCCCCTCCAGTGCATGAATTTTCATGCACCGGGCCTCTAGTATATTAGAGCACTGAATTTCTATTCATCTCCACCAATACCAATAGAATTTATTGATTTGCATAGTATCTAGGTACATGAAAATTTCTCAGATCTTGCTTAGTAAATGCTTGTCTTCTATGCTTTTAGATTAACTATTAAACACTAGTTGAGGTGATGGTATTTACTTCATGATCAATTATGATTCAATTAGAACTTGGTATTGAAATTCCAGCTGACTACATTAAGAAATGATTTATTTTATGCAATCAGGTGAATTTTCATGTAAAATATTTCTCACATAAGCCTGACTTTAGACCAGAATGAGCTTTGAGACTTCCTGACTCATATCTATGGAAACATATCCTAGGAAAGAAGCTACTAAAAAATATATTTAAAAAGGTAGAATTGTTAGAAATGGAAGGATATCAGATGTCATCAGCCACACTTTCCAAATAACAACTAAAGGAATGAAATCCCAAGATCCCATGGTGATTTTTCTTTTGTTTTTACTTATTTTCTGGGGAATACTGAGATCACACAATTTGTGACATTCATTCTTTATTCCCATAAATTTTTAAGTACTCACATCTTTAAGCAAAAAGCATTAGACAGTCTCTAAAATCTATTCCATTTTGGCAACCACTGTGATCTAAAAATCAAAGAAGTTAATATTTTAAAACAATGTTAGAAATCAAGTAGTCCAACCTCCTTATATTCTGTTCAAGGAATTATAGACCAAAGAAATTAAGTGACAAGTCTGAAGCTGCAACGTTACTCTGCTTCTGAACCAAAATGACCATGTATATTTTTGTGAGTCATGAGTACCACATTACTCAAACCTGTTCCATCTCCTTAGCTTTTGATGGGGTCAGCCATATTTTCGACCAAAGGAAAGATGTCTCCAAATGTCATTCATATTGGCTGACTTTCCACTATTGTGCATTTTAAGAGAGTCATCCTGGACTTTCATCACAAAGAAATCTACAGTGCATAGGATTTCTTTATTTTAAAAGCCTTAAAAATACTTTACACATTGTTAGACCGTCCTAACTAATTAATAATAACAGTACTAGGCATAGCTAATTTAACCAACATATTCATTTCATAAAGTTACAAGCTGACATTTGGGACCATTGAACCTTAAATTTTTTCCAATGTTTTAATCTGAAGAATTTTTCTATCTAAAGTAAAACCGAAATCTGTTGTATCCACTTCAGAATTTAATCTTAGTTAGCTTTTATTTTCACACATTTGTGGTGAGTTTTAAAAAAATAATTATGTTAATATTATTTCATCTTGTTAGAAATTCAATATAGAAAAATGAAACATTAATATTTCATTGTGAGTCAATCACTGGAAAAAATGTTCCTCATTTCATCTGTTTTTAATATCATGTATGGCATTTCCTTCTATGCAAATGTGCCAATGAATAAATGTTTAGTAAACAAAACAAAACAAAACAATAGAACTAGAAGGTATTTTTTCTGAAGTTCTAGTCTTACATATAAATAATTCAAGACCTTCCTCTTAATCTCCTAAATATTTCACTGAGAGGCAGCCAATAAGTAATGTCTCCTGTACCTTTCTGACAGATGTGATTATTTTTCTGTTTCTTTAGGGCATGTCATGCTTTCTGTTCACTGTGGTACTATGTCACCAATTCTCAAGGTTTAATCACTCTTTTACACTCAGATATTTTACTGTGATTGAAAATCTGATTTTTCAACTTGGTTAATGTACAGTAATTACTTTTCATCATTACATGCTGCCAAATAACAGAAACCTGATAAGGTTTACTGATACTTGATGGTCCTCCTATGAGAAAAAAAAAATATAGTATATTCAGTGCTAATTTCCCAATAATTAACATGAAGTTTTCCTGCCAAGGCCTGAAAAATCCTTCTGGTTTTATGAGTTCTCTCTTTCCAAAGACTCCCTCCTTCTAACCTTTTAAAATGAAAAACAATTTCTAGCAAAATAAATAATTAATAAATAATGACCAAAAAGTTCAGTTGTCAATTGAGTATAATTGTTTAAAAGAAACATACATGAGGCTAATCTGATCTATTTATTTATAGCTGATTCACTTTTTCTACCTTGGCATCTGAAAATTCCTCCTTTGATTCTTGAAGTGCAGTAACTTAATCAGTACATACTACTTGATTGTTTCCTGATTTTTCCAGGAAAAAATCAGCCTTTTCATTCTTTAGGTTTATATTTTTCTTATTTCAGAAGTTTTTCTTTTCTATTATATCTTTGAATATTTTTATTCATTCTCCTTTTGGGGATTGTCTCCTCCAAGGACATCAAATACCTGAATGACCTTGGACAAGTGTTTTCACCTGCCAAACTTCCATTTCCTTATTTATAACATGAGGATAATGCTACTTATTTTGCAATGTTGATTATTAAATAAAATAATGTAAGTAAAAAGCTTAACAAAGAATCTGGCAAATAGTAAATGTTCAATAAATGTTAATCTCTCTCCCTCAGGCCCTATCCTTGATATTTGATATTTGATCACCCATGATATTTGATCAGGTTCTTCATCCCCCATTTTTTTTTTTTTATGCCTAAATCCTTAGTCTGTCTTTAGCAAGAATCTTGTAAGGCCAGTTTAGCAAGAATCCCTCTGTCTTCTGGCTCCTCTTAGTAATTTTCCAGCAACTTCCCTCTCTGCTAGTTGGCAATAAATCCCCACTGGTCTTTGTTGTACTTAGAGTTTAGCCCAATCTCTCTTTTCTATTATAATTCCCTTATTACAAAAGTCATGAATAAAGTATTCCTTACCATTTAAACAAGTATCAGAATATTGTTTTCAATAACAGAGTCACAATAGTAAGATAAATAAAACTTAAAAATACATTTTTTAAAAAGCAAATCTATACTTGCTTTCCTATTGTTCCTAAAAGGTACAGTACAAATCCTCTTTGTTGTTTTTTTTCCTAACTCCATCCTACTATGATATTATAATATTTTGATCCCCAATATTCCTTTTGGCCTCATTTACTCCCTCCACCAGTGAATAAGTGCCACATATTTCCCTGGGGAGAGGGAAGATACAACTTAGAACAATGATATCAAATAGGATCCTAAACACATTTTTCAAAAACGTTTACTGTGGTTATTTGTTTTTGAATTCTGAAAACCTAGTTCTGCATATTAAGAGTACATGCCTGGAGGACTCAGACCACAGGATTATATAATAATGAGAGAAGGTTATATGATGACATTTTATTACAAGTCTTTCCAAAGAAAAGAGATTAAAATTATTTTCTGGGATAGCATAGAAATTTGGAGAGGATTTGGAAGACAGAGTAAGAGAGTTTAGATGTGAATGTGAAAGTCTGCTTTCAATTTTGCCTCCTCTCCTAGTCAAAACCCTAGAGAAAGCATAGAAACTCTTGATGATTTGGATAAACAAAAGCAAAGGGGACTTGAGAGCTTTGCAACACTTGGTCTGGAACTCTGGAGACAGAATTGAGACAGAGGGGACCCACACCATCATTAGGCATGGCAGGTCCCCAAAGATTAAGGGCTTCAGGTTAATCCTCTTCCCTTGAGTTTTAGTTACCTTCCACAGGATATTGACAAGGTGTGAAATTACTTACATGCCTGAGAATTAAGAGCATGTATACCTCATGACATGGCTGTGGGGATGTCTGAGAAAGAAGGGGTATCAGCTGGGGAAATGGACAGCCTAAACTGCTGTCCGGATGGAGATGTGTCTACTAGTACTTCTCATGACATCAGTACGGCCAAGGGGCAGCTGAGGTGTGGACATATTCATCAAGAAGGGATCATAAAGTTTTCTACCCACTATTTATGCCAAAAGGACAGATAATGTCTATCAGTAGAAGAGTATTTACAGATCAGACATCCTTCTCTGGAGGATGCTAGGATGGCATAAAAAGCCCTCCTGACCTGGTAACACCTACAAAATACAAAAGCAGAACGGGGAGTACTTATCCAAAGAAGACTGAGATTTAATCCACAGACATTTTATTATCTTAAACTGGCAAAATCAAATTTTCTCCCATCAGCCTGAGAGCTAAGTTCAGTAAGAAATGAAAATTGTAGTGCTCAACATGTAATGATATAATGTGAAATTTTAAACTGGCTACACTACCATGACATTTACTCAAGAAATAAAACTTCATAGTTTCCATTAAGACGCTTATTTAATTATGGGAAAATAATAGTAAATCACTTCAGAAAGTTGTTATGAAGAGTGAATGTTTATAGTACATGCAAAAAACCTAAAAAAGTATTAGCTATTTTATTATAATTACTGATTATATCTAGGATCATGTTGATTTTTGATATAGCAACTTGCTTTATACTATAAGGTACTGCATAGGATAGCATGAGTCAACATAATATTTGGTATCATTTACCCTTTTTGAGAATCTAATGATCATCCCAATAAAAGTGAACAATGAATAAAACATTTTGCATATAATTTCACAGATTCATCTTTTGAGCTCTAAAGGTTGATGGACCCTATGCTGAAAGTACCTGCTCTTCTATACATTTGCAATTATATCTACTGCTAAGGCACTAAACCTTCAAGGAGCTAGATTTTTTTCTCTCACTTTTGATAGAAAATATAAATTCATCCCTTCAAAATATTTTCTTAGAGAATGAGAAAAGACAATAAACAGACATTAACACTGAAATGACACAATGTTGGCATTATCTAGAAAGGATTTTAAAGCAACTGTCATATCAATAATTCATTGAGCAATTATAAGCACTTAAAACCAATAAAAATGAAAGTCTTAATAAAGAAATAAATGATATAAAGAAAAAAATGAACTGTAAACTTTAGAATCAAATAATAACAGATATAAAAATTCAATGGAAAAACTCAATAACAGAATGGAGAGGACAGAGGCAGGAATCAATGAAGTCAAAGATGGAATAATAGAAATTATCCAACATGAACAAAAGAGAAAATATAGTAAGGAAAAAAATATGAACAGAAACTCAGTGACTTCTTGGTATAAAACAGTATAGTTAACTAGTGTCATTGGACTATAGGAAAGAAAGGAGAAAGTGAGTGGGGCTGAAAAATATTCTAAGAAATAATGGCTGAAATTTTTCCAAATTTGGCCAAAGACATAGCCTATAGATTCAAGAAGCTGATCAAATCCAAAATGGGATAAACCTAAGGAAATCTACACCAACATAATCAAAGTTCTGAAAACTGTAGACAAAGAAATAAAAAACTTAAAGAAGAGAGAAATGAAATTTTACCTATAAGAAAAAGCCTACTCAAATGACATATTTGTCATCATAAACCATGGATGCCAGAAGGAAATGTCACATTTTAAAATGCTGAATAAAAAAACAACAACACATATCAGCCCTAAATTCTTTATCTAGCTTTATTCTTCTTCAGGATTTGAAGGGAAAATCAAGACATTCTCAGATGAAGGAAATTTAGGAGAATGTCACACCCTAACGAATAACTAAAAGAAGTTCTTGAATATTCGTGATATTACTTGTTTTACTAAAGGAAGATATAATTATGATTATCCCAAATGTATAAATGAGAACATGGAAGCTTAAAATAATGATAACAGTTTATCAAAGGTTGTCAGTGAACAAGGTTTTTAGTTTATGTCTTCCTTTTTGTCTCTTTCAGTTATACTTCAGTACCCCCACCATTTAAAAAAATCAGTTTTTTAAATCTTTAACTCTTAAATGTAGTTATATCTTTTAATTGCAATATTGTAATAGTAAGTGTAATATCACATTCACAGAGCTAGACTATAAAAATGGGTATAATACATTTAACAAATTGCAGAAACCATATTCTCTAAATATCCTGCCTTAGCTAAAGTTTATAATAACAAGCAGTGAAATCATTTTGAATCTACTGGGGCCAATTTACTGGTGCAATGCACAAGGTCCAGTGCTTCCAGCTATAATTAGAAAATGGCGCCTGCTCTCCATTAGTTTTGGTTACTATAATAATTCCATATGCAACCCATGCCTGCTGACTAGTGAACTAGATCGTGTATCTTCTATAAATTGCTCTTGTTAGTCACTTGTAATTTATTTTATGTTTCCAACAACAGTTTCAAACCAGCAGAGTCAGGAACACATGTTTTTACGCTTAATGAAAAAACAGACTAGAGAATGCGCGCCTCCAACCTCATCCTCACTCCTGGCTATTAATGTTTATGTAGAATACTAAATATTTTTGAAAATTATCAAAGATTGCACAAGTGGATTTTTAAAAAAACAAGGTAGAAAACATACATCCTTTCTGCCAAGCATATTTATTATAAAATTATGAAATCTCATCTCTAAAAGAGACTATAAAATAATTTGTAACCTACATTGTTTTTGGTATTCTTTATTTTGATAGTCAGTTTGTTAGTGTATATTATTTGAAATTTGGTATAAACATCCATTGTGGATTTTAATACAGTTAATATTCTTAAGGTGTGTAATATGCCTTAGAATAGCAAAGAATTTTTACCAATTTTGTCCCTGGGCACATCTATCGTCAGTGACCGTTAACAGTATGCTATTTTCTTATTCTATTTTGGCATATTGTCAATGCTCATAAATATATGCATAGCCTCAAACAGAATATCTTACCAAATAAGTATTGATAATGTGTCAGATTCATGGTATAACATGAATATTTCAATAGCTATCCCATAGAGATTTATACAATTATGGAGGGTAAAATATCCAATATGGAGCTACACGAATATCTATGCCTCACATATTGCTTTTCAGATATAGTTTCTTTTAAGAAATAAAAAATTTGGTTCATAACATAAAAATATATAAGTTAAATAAATTGGTTTTTAAACTTTTTAGTGCATTATAGTCTGACATATTAGTAGGTGATCAATGCTTATTAAATAAAGAAATGAGTAAAAACTTGCAACACAAAAACTGAAGAGTTAGATATAAAATGAGCCTTTGTAGTGATTAACATACAATTTTTTAGAAGTTTTAGAATAAAAATATTTTAAATAGCAATGAGTAAAACCAAATTTCATATAAATCCCTAATATTGAGAGTATCAGACTTCATTCACAGCATAATACTATTTGTAGAATATATGTACATATAAAATATAAACTGATTATTCACATTTTATATCTCTATGCTTATACTTCTGAATTTCTACATATACAAATTTTTAAGATTAAACCCTGATCATTCATGAGATAAAACAATAAAATCACAATAGACTCTAAAACACCAAAGTTCTTTTGAACTCAAACCTTTATCCCAATATTAAGAGTAATGAAGCTTCAAGAGACAGTTGTATACACATTAATTACTGTAATCATTCAAGCTACTTTCCCTTAGGGCCACCATATTTCTAAGTCAAAAGGGCATTCTTAGCCCACTATGGCAATTAGTATCTGATAAATGATGCTACTGCCACACTTCTAATATAGTGATTGATCATTTCCAATTAATTCCTGAGAGAAATCAATGATTCCTTCCTGAAGCATTTACATTAACTAATCTATGTTAATACGAATACTCTATATCCATAATTTGCTAGGGAATATGGACCATTCTATTTATAACTGGTTACTATTTTAGAGCTTTGGTATACTGTTTCAGAGCTCAAAAATATATATAAAAGCTATAAAGATCAAGTAAAATTGGGCAGTTTAACCATAGCAAGTAATCTTTGCATTGGTAAATGTTGATCAACCTCAAATTCAACAAAGTGTTGAAAAATTTGTCAAATTGTTTGTAGCTTAGAAATGTTACCATATATTGGGGACCCTACTTTTGTATGGATTTATACTCCTTGTATCTACTACTAAAATGACTTGCATTTTTGAAGCTATAACTTTAAGAGTGCTGTAATCAAATGTTTCCTCTACTCTTATTCCTTTTATTTTGTTTGCTCCATTTCTAGTGTGAGGGCCTTGGGTGTTCAAGCAGCACAAGCAGTGTTGTCCTCACTGAGCTTATACTCTAATGGAAAAGACAGAAACACATCAACAACACTAAATGGGATTCAATTAATAGGAAAATGGGTGGTCTGAAGGAAAACAAGAGTGTGATATATTTAGATAGAGGCATTATGGTGAGAAATGAAATTAAAGTGAGCAGTGAAGGACCTGGGTGATAACATTCTTGGCTGAAGGAATAATGAAAGTAAAGGTTCTAAGACAGAAAAAAGCTCAGCCTACTCCAAGAACTGAAAAAAGTCCTGTATTTTGGAGTCTATAGAAATTGGCTTAGTATGGAATTCCTTATCACTAAAAACAAACAGAAGGTGAATTATGTGGGTATATTAGTGTAGATAGACGTAGTAGTAAACATCTGCTTAAGTTCTCTTCCAATTACTTCAAATTTCTCAGTGAATGTGCGAGTCCACTACTTGAGCTGTTAGGTGGAGACAGATTGTAGAGATGCAGTAAAGTATAGAAACCAGCTAACTGCAGTGATCTGGCAGAGATATGATGGATGAATGACCATATAAATGATCAAACCAGGAAACTTTAGAGAATAAAAGGGGACACTTGCATTAATTATGCCAGGACAACAGGCATAACTCAAATCTGTCCTGAGCAAGCAATAATTTATGGTCATCCTAGCCTACACTAGGGGGATGAGCAAAAATGGAGATAAGGAAAAATATATGGAAGGAATGTGAGGGTTAGAGAAGAGGAAATATTTTAAGGTAATTCCCAGTTTCCGTCTATTTATTGAGAAACACATGGGAATAAGCAGGCTTATAAGTGGGGATATAGATTTGTTTTGGGTATGTTATGTCAATTGGCTTGTGAGACATTTATATGGGGATATTGGTCATGAAGCTCTGATAAGAACTCTGGGCTGGAGATATAAATTGTGCACATAAGTAGTATTTAAATGGATGAGAACACATGGGAATCAGACTATTAAATTCTGCAAAATCCCAGGAAAGGTTGATTAGGGGAGAAGTTAGCCAGAAAATCAAATTGAGAAAAAGTAGCTAGAAACCTAAGAGGAAACCAGGATAAAGTAGTATCACATAGGTTTTGAGAATAGAATTTCAAGCCTAGTTTCAATAAAAGGGAGGGGCCAAAATGTCTAAAGTTGCAGAAAAGTCTAGTAGTTCTATACAAGAAAAATGTTCCTTTGCATTTGGCATCATGGAAATAATTGTGACCTTGACAAGAGTTATTTCATAGGAGTATTGAGGACAGAAATTAGATTGATGTGAGTTACCATATCTGACAACACGTTGGTTAAAGAAAATTCTTCAGTACTGGTGAGTTCAAACACTGTTCTTTGAAAACTACGTTTGTTTTTTTATTCTTACCTGGGGATATGTTTTGTTTTTAATGCCTTTTCTTGAGAGAGAGGGGGGTGGGGGGGGTGGGGGGAGAAACAATGATGTTTCCCATACTGTCAGGGAGCAAACCTGTAGCTTAAGTATGTGCCCTGATCCGGAATGGAACCTGCAACCTTTTGGTATACATGACAACCTTCAACCAACTGAGCCACAGGCCAGGGCGAAGTAGTCTCTTTTCAGCATTCTTAGAAATGGTCCTTCTAAAAAAGCAAGCTATTGTTAATTGTATGGCTTTAAATAGGATATTTCCAACGTCATCTCCTCTATCCAGAAAATCCATGGTACCACAAACCAATCTTCATGTATTATAATTACACCTATTATAAATTAGTACCTAAAATGTATTTTGGACACATGAAAGGATAGATTTGGTGGCAACACTGACATTTTAATTTTGTAAACCATATATTTAAGTAATCAATGAGAATGTTGCCCACATAGAACTGGGCTTGGGCCGAGACGTAGAAGTTGTCTTTTCCCAAATGCGACATCATGCACCACTCCCAAGAGCTAACAGCAGGTCCGTCCAGATGCTAAGGCCAGGGACTTCAAAGCCTCCATCCTGTGCCTTACAAGTCTCCAGGGCACGCAGAACTTCGTCTTTCAGAGGCGAGGGGGCCTGACAAAGGCTTTGAAACCTGCTGAACAACTCCTCCCAGGGCCCATCTCGGGCCTCAGCTCCAACCCAAACGCCCTTCTGCAGATCGTAGTGCAGCTGTCGACCCCAGTCCGTCAGCTGACCCAGGTAGACCGGGAAAAGCTCTGGGTGGCGACCCACCACCGACGTTAAAAGCCCGGCTGGGAGGCTGTGGCAAAAAGTAGCCACGGTGTCTGACTTCCCCAGAAGCCACTGGACCAGCTCGTGACGCCCCTCCTCTCCCGGGGTTTTGGGGCTCTTCAGTTCCAACTCCTTTTGGGGGGGCCCGGGGGGCGACGAAGGCAGCAACAGTGCGGCCGCTATCACCCCCAGGAAGTTGCTCTGGGGCAAGCGCTCCCACAGGCCGCTGAGCAAGCGGCGGGGGCCCTCCGCTGCGGCCTCGCCCACCTCCTGCAGACGCCGCAGCAGCAGCTCGGCCTGAGTCTGGATCAGTGGGTCCTCCTGGGCGGCCGAGTTCTCTCCGAAACCGCTGGAGCGCAGCAGGTGGACGGCGGCCCGGCGGCGGGCGAGGAGGGCCAGGCGGTCTTGGAGCGTCTCCTCCTCGGCGTCCCGGACGCCGGGGCCGGGGCAGAGCTGCTGCAGCAGGCAGCGAAAGGCGGCATCCCCGAGGGCCCGGTTCCCTAGGAGGCGCTGAGACAGCAGGAGGTCGCAGCGCGCCAAGGCCCGGAAGCTCGTCAACCCGGGGAAGGTGGCGGGCCCAGAGCCGTCCTCCCGCCTCCACCGGTCTTGCAGCCGCCGCTCCAGGGCCCGGCGGATGCCGGCATGACGGCCAAAGCGCCTGTAGACGTGGCGCATGTAGCGAGCCCACTGCAGGGCCCTGCGCACGGTCGCGGGGTCCCAGCTGCGGACGTGGGTGGTGCGGGAGACGGCCAGCACCTCTGAGAAGCGCTCCAGCTGCTGCGAGAGCGACTCCATGGCGGCGCGCGAGGGCCCGACTTCCGTTTTCACCCTGGAGACAGCGACTCCCTGCGAGCTGATTGGCGTGTCTGTGGAACTGATACGCCTCCCTACAACGCTATTGGCCCAAGACGCTGTCAATCTGACAACTCCACACTAATCCGGGTACTTTGAGGCATTTAAACTGGAGAAACTGCGAGGCGGTTTTACTTTGGCCTTTGAACTCTTAGGGGAGGGAGAGTAAGTGCAGGGCGTCCTAGCGAGAATTCCAAGAGCCACGTGAGAGATGCTCATTTAATAAAAATGTTATTAAGTGAAAATTTTAGATCAATTCACCCTAGTGAAAATGTACTGACTCCCACTAATTAATACCAGGCACTATGCAAAAGTCTGCACCGTGACATTGTTCTTTCATTATTAAAACAAGCCCTGGTTAATTGAAACGAAAAGTAAAATAAGATATTTTGAGAGTGAGACCACAGTCACATAACTTCTATTATAGTCTATTGTTATAATTGTTCTGTTTTATTATTAGTTATTGTTAATCTCTTACTGTGCCTAATGTATAAATTAAGCTTTTTTATAGGTGTGTGTGTATAGGAAAATACAAAAAACATATATAGGAATCATACTGTTTCTGTTTGCAGCATCCGCTGGGGCGTCTTGAACGCATCCCACTCAGATAAGGGGGACGAGGACATGAATGTAGTATAGTGTGCACTATGAATATCAGTACAAACCTCCCACTTCTTGATTATGATTTCTAAATTCCTGGGTTACAATAAATTAGGAGAGAGAATGCAAGAGCAAATTTCAGGAGATTTTGTTAAAATCTGACATTAATCAAACCATGGGAATTAAGCATCATGAATAACTAAGGATTAATCAGTGATGGGCAACCTTTTGAGCTTGGTGTGTCAAACTTTGCCAAAAAACTGAGCATAACTCAGGTAGTGTGTCACTTTGAGGAAAAAAACTAACTCCAAGACTCTAGTCGCAAATGTTTCATCCTCAGGAGCAGCAAATGTTTCATCCTCGGCATGCAGCCACGTGTCATCAGAAATGGCTACGCGTGTCAGTGCTGACACGAGTGTCATAGGTTCACCATCACTGGATTAGATAAAGGTGCTTTCACGAAGTGCCAACCTCATCGGGTTCTGGTGAAGATTAAATGAGATAATAAGTGTAAAATGCCATTCTTGATATCATAGTTTTCTTTTAATATTCATTCTTCCATCACCTCACCCTCTTTGCATAATAACAATGCAATTCTGGATACTGATTCCAGCTCAGCTCAAGGGAGTAAGGCCTGATAATTGTGAGTCAATCATTTTAAACTATCCCTCCTCTTAATTCAATAATTAATTTAGGAAACCAGTCTTAAATCTATCTATGTATAGCATTTTTTCATAACAAAATTTTTCCAGAAGTGTCCAGGTGAATCAGTTCCAATCAATTAGGCCTTAGTAAGCAATCAGAGGAAGTAAGACATAGGGTTTTTATTTCTCTGTTCTCTGCTAAGGCATCGGTAGGTATTCAAGCTTCTTCCTCAAAACTTCTAAGAGGCCTGCCTGAGCTTCTGATAGCACATATTGCTCCCTGCAGCCCTAGAATATTCCTGCTGTTGCTAAGTCCTGGATGCCCTGGCATACCTTGTAGATTCCCTTAATGCTGGCCCATCCCTATGAATACTGCTCTGTTAAATTTTCTAAATCCTTACTGACTGTGCTTGTTTCCCACCATGACCTTGATTGAAACAATTCTCTGAGTTTTCAACCATTCTTATAATTAATATAAGCCTGAGAGTCATAATATTATCAATCATTATGTATTTTGGGAATGTTGAGTAGTCAAGGGCTGTGATTACCAAATACTAGCATTGTCATACACTTCTGTCAAATGTTACTGATACGTAAAAAAAATATATGACAGAACAAAGTAATTTTTTTCATAAATGTAATTAAATAAAAGGAAACCACATTTATAAAGTAATGGTGCCCAGCAAGTGTGGCTCAGTGGTTGAGTGTCATACCATGAGCTAAAAGGTCACTGATTTGATTCCCAGTCAGGGTACCTGTCCCAGTTGCTGGTTCAATCACCAGTAGGGGGCGTGCAGGAGGCAGCCAATCAACAATGTTTCTTTCTCATTGATGTATCTCTCTATCCCTCTCCATTCCTCTCTCTCTAAAAATCAATAACATATTTTAAAAAAATAAAGTAATGGTGATATTAAGTGGTCATTTTGTGTTTTCTTAACTTGGAAAAAAAAGTTTGAAATTATTTTAAACACCTACTTTAGAATATGTATGTGTGTAGAAATATAGATAGATCATAAATCAGTGAAATTAATAATTCTGAAAATCTCCTGTTTAGTGTGGGAAATGGTAGAAGTGTTTGTAGATGGACCCAGCTTGTGAAGACTTTGGAATACTGCACTAAGGAATAGGGTCTGTGTTGAATTGGCATTCAGATGCTATTGATAATTTTGGAGTACAAGAATGACATGATCATATCTGTTATAAAGCAATGTAGAAAATTGGTTGTAGCCAGCTGAGATGGAGGTCCACTAGAAAAATATTGCAATAGTCCAGGTGCACAAAATGACAGTTTTACTAAGGAAGTGGCAGAGAAAATAAGGAGGGATGGGAGAGAGTCATGCTAAGATTTGAAAATTCTTTCTGAAGAAGAATCTATAGACCTTAATGGAGAGGAGATGCAAAATAATTCTGCAAATTGTAATTTAATTAATTGGGAAAAGTCTCTTTCCTTTTGGAATGGAACAAGAGATTGATGTTGATTTTGACTAATGCCAGTAATTGGAAAAGAGAATAAAAAACTCATAGCAAAGCATGGCTTAGTGGAAATTCTTATAAACTAGTTTTTTTTTTGTTTGTTTGTTTTTTATCCTCACACTCTTTAGGATCCCCTGGTTTAGCATATTACATAATAGAACACATCATTAGTTAATACTATGTATGGTAACTCCAGAAGACATAATGATTACATGAGAGTTGAGTTATTAAAAATGCGATTGAATTATGTAAAAGGAATAATTTAAACAGGAATATATCCCCTACCTTAAATAATATCCAATTCAACTTCCAGAACCTGAGTATTTAATTTGCTATCTCTTAGATTGCTAATATTCAATACTTAAATACTTGAATTAATCCCACTGGGAGAAGTTCTGCTGACTGAGTTTTATCATTTATATAATTTCCCACTGCATAGATACCTGTTTTGAAAAAAGTAATCTATATATATAAAAGGCTAATATGCAAAGTGTCCCCTTGGGAATTTAACCTGGAGACTGGGAGTTCGATCGCTCGCTATGACGTGCGCTGACCACCAGGGCACAGTGCGGAATCAAGGAAGGCCCTGGCTGGCAGTCAGAAGGTCCCAATTGGCCCTGATTGCTGGCCAGGCCTAGTAACCCTACCTGTGCATGAATTTCATGCACTGGGCCTCCAGTCTCTACATAAGAAACAATGATGACAGCTCTACTGACAAATTGAATAAATAATATACACTTTTGAACTACATGTCAATACACAGATTATACACCCTCCTCTGTGTATATGTGTATATTTGCATAGAAGTAAATGGGATGATAGTCCTAAGAAGGTACTTGAACTAAATAATTGAACTACATTTAAGATTTAGTTTTGCTTTTGCATTTTTTTTTCTAATGTCCAAACCAGAAAGAAAGAAAAAAATCAGGATCTCTCTTTTCTTTCAAATTAGAAGTTTGATTTCATGGAGGAGAGCTCTGAGCTCTGTAATAATGTCTGGATGCCCTTATTTTTATCCCACAGTTATCAGTATATTGCTATATAAGAACCTGCCAGCAAAGGCTTTTTTTTTCTGGTTCAATAACGTTTTAAATGTCTGTTGTTCCCATTTTCAAGTCTCCAAAACTTTTATGTGAATTCTTTCAGCACATTTTTTTCATTATGTCCCGACTTTCTTTTTTTTCTGGATGGCTGAAGTTTCCAGACATATAACCAGAAATGTCCTAAGAGAATTAATATATAAAAAACTAAAGCTAAGGACATGGAAAGCAAAGAAAAATATCATGTAAAATACACAGATATACCTGTAAATTCATTTTAAGTTTTCCTTTAAAAGGTAATACATGAACCTAATTTTCTTTATTAATATTCTCTCACTGAGTAGCAAATATGGTGGAAAGGTACCAAGAAATTTGTTTTTTAATAACTCCCAGATCCAATATGAGTTCTTAGATTGGGCTAGTCTGTTAATATCATTAATGTCAAGGACTGTTATTGCCAAAGATTTCTAGCATTTCAAAATAAACTGGCTGAAATAAGCCAAACAAGTGATTAAAACAAAATTCACAATATCACAGAGATGTTTTATTTGAATGTAAAAAATATTTTTGGTAATGTTTTTTATCAGTCAGTTACCAAATTTTAAGTATAAAGAAAGGCTCTAAGGGAATATTCCATCAAATTTAAAGGGCACACTTCATTTAAGTGGAGAGGGGTGTTTGAAGCAAAAGTGCCAGAATCTAATATTTCTTTTCCCTTTATTGTTCTGAGTGGATGAATGACTTATAATTTTCTAACAGTTTGCATAACTTTAACAGATCTAAATGGGTAAAAGCTCCTATTTCTTGTTATTTTAGAATAGGACATGTCTTCATCTTTCTCTTAGTTTATACACTGAGTGGCCAGATTATTATGATCTCTGAACGCATAATAATCTGACCACTCAGTGTATATCCTATATAATAAAAGGCTTATATGCAAATTGTCCCCTTGACCAGGAGTTCGACCAGCAGGCAGGCCGGCCAACTGCCCATGTCCCCTCGCCCTGGCCAGGCTGGCCAGACCCCACCCATGCACCGGGCCTATGAATTCATGCACCGGGCCTCCAAAAAAAAAAATATATATATATATATATATATATATATATATATATATATATATATATATTGCATTCAGAGATCGTAATAATCTGGCCACTCAGTATATAATTTTAGTATGCATCTGCTTTATTGATGCTCTGAAGAGAGGAGGAGATATATACATAGAGCAACATCTCTGTTACCAGGATGTTGGTAGTACCTGGATCCATTTGAAGACTTTTCAGTATTCCATGACCCATTCAGCATGTTAGAAAATGCCAAGAGTTCAGAACAAGACAAAATTACTGAGGGAGCTGTAGTGATAAAAATAAAGGCAAGAATTAAAAAGAATTATGTAGCCGATTACATTTGACTATATAGTGGGGGAAATATTGAGACATTTTTCAGAGAAATATTTTCCTAAATAATAATGTTATTGAAATAAGACAAAATTAAGGATTGCAATCAGTAACATAATTTTAAGCAAATAATTGCAAATTTCATAGTAAATATTTTTGTTTGTGAAAATTATAATTTTTAAAGTGTAATATTATTAACTTTTTCTACTTCAAATAAAGTTTCTTTTCTGGGTATTTTTGGTTATGAAAAATATTCATTTTATTTTATTCATTTAGTGGGGAAAAAACAATTTGATGTTCATATTCTCTGCCCAACCATGAGACGATCACTTAATAACTACAATTCTATTTAACAAGAAATTATTAAAGTGAACACCATGTTCTTTAGCTCTTCAATGGAATTACGTTAATTAGTTTGTTTACAGGTTTTAGTAAAAAGAAAAAAAATTGCTTAATTTTAACAGGAAGACTGCATATCTCTACAGTGTGGCTTAAGATCAATTTACCTTTTATTGCCTATACCAGCTGCAAAATTTTCCCTTATTCTTCCCTACTTTAGAGAGCCTAGGGGATACTAAATGTAGCTCTCATATCCTAGCAGTCCAAGTATTTTCAACTTTAAATCTATGTGTTTTACATTTTGTAGTCTCATTACGCATATGGTTGAGGAACACAAACTATGACTATTAATCTGATGTCCAAGTGGTAGGAAATTGGAAGGACTTCCAGCATAGCATTAAAGGAAACAGGCAATTGAAACCGCCAGAAGAAAAATCTATTTTGAGAAAGATGTGTGTTTTGGAAACAGAGTCATAAGACATTTGACTATGTTAAATTATTTGTGTATGGTATGTCTTTTAGAAGGTAATTCAGAAATAAAAAAACTATTTCATATACCAACCATGGTAGATGGCTTAGTTAGGTAGTATTTGCACACTGCCAGGTTTGCTTCCTAATTCTAAAATGTCTTCCCTCCCTCCCTTCTTTTTCCTTTCTTCCTTCTTTCCTTCCTTCCTTCCTTCCTTCCTTCCTTCCTTCCTTCCTTCCTTCCTTCCTTCCTTCCTTCCTTCCTTCTTTCCTTCCTTCCAGCTTTGAAGAATACAAAGCACTCAGAAAAAGGGAGCTAATATTATTTGTGTAGTGTAGGAGCTCAAAAGTAGTCAGAAATATATACAGGCTTTATTTTATGATGCTTCCTTAAAAAAATGTACCTTACCTTTAATTTGACTAGTCTTATTTTTATCCCAGGAAAAAATCTGTTGTTTCCTTTCTCAACTATTTTGTGCCTCATATTTCTTAGGCTTGGAACCATTTTCTTCACTTTCATTTCACATGAAACACTTCCTTCTATGCAACACATCAAATCCTACCTCTTTTATGAGTCTTTTCTGATAGCACCAGCAGAAAGTAATCTGTTTCACTTTCAGGTTTCCTGTAACACCTGTGGTTGCATTGTTAATTTGTCACTTACTATTTACTGCCTTTTATGACAAGTTAGGTTCTTTTTATGACCCAAATGTCTAATGACATGAGCCTACTGAATTAATCACCACGCCAGGCATATTGCTACCAGGAGAATTCAATACACCAGGTTCACTGTGCAGGGTCCCTTCTCCACAAAAAGGGCAGGAACACACAGCCCAATTACATTTTCAAATGGATATGTTTATCTTAGCTCCACCCTAACCTTTCTTAATGGAAAGACTGTGTCTTAATGGTATTTTTAATGTACACATTGCTTCCTGCAGTACCTTACAGGATGTAGGAATGCAAGGTGTTGGAGGGGAAAGAATATGTCCTTTCTTAGATGGTGAGACTTCTTTTCATTAGACTTTGAGCTCCTAAAGGGGAGGGTCTAACTAAGTCTTTGTATCCTTGGTTCCTAGCATAATCACTGACACATGATTGGTGTTCACCAAATTGGAGCTCAACAAAATTTAGGAATCAATCAATACCAGTGTTTGTTATAAAGTTGTTATGAGGACTCAAGGAAATCATGTTTGCAAGGCACCTAGCACAGTTACTAGCACATCATCTACATACAATTGATACTAGAGGGTTCTTTTCCTCCTATCATTGAAGTGTGTGTGTGTGAGAACTGGTAGACAGAGTAATGAAAAGGGTACTCTAGCTTTGAGGACTGGAAAGATGAAAAATATGAGGTGGGCAAGATGCATTTGGAAAGTATTTATCTCTTCAACTGATACGTTTTGAGCCCATATTATGTGCCATGTTATGTTCTAGGGATATAGGAATGAATAAAGTAGAGTCTGTATTAGCAAGACCCAGTCTAAGAGAAAAGAAAACTCCGAATAGTCCATAGTCAGAGGATTGCGATACTGGGTATGGCCATTTTAAACATGGCCTTAGAAATGTTGAACACTCCTCCCATTGAAAACACAGATTTGTGACCGATTTGACCAATAATACACAGTGAAGGGATGCTGTGTGACTCCTGAGGCTAGATCCTAAAACAGCAGGCAGCTTCCACCCAGTTCTCTTAGACAGCTTGCTGTCAGAACATTCCTCTAACAACACTTCCTCTAGGAATCTGGCCACCAAGCTGTGAGAAGGCCAGTTCACCTGGGGAAACCTTCAGTCATCCAAGCCCAGGCACCAAATATATGAGTGACAAAGCCTGCAGATTATTACAACCCCTAACTGTTTCCGTTTCTCCACTTGAGACCCCAGGCAGAGGGCAACCATTTCTCCAGTGCCCTGTCTGATATTTCTCAGACTTCCTTAGCAAAAGTATGTGGTAGTTGTTTTACATCACTGAATCTGGGGTGGTTTGTTGCATTGCAGTAGTAACTGGAGCTTAAGGTGATAAAGATGAGGTCATTATTACTTAACTAGAGGCCCGATACATGAAATTCATTCAAAAGTAGGCCTTCCTTCCCTCAGCTGCTGGCACCAGCTTCCCTCTGGCACCTGGGACCCTGGCTTCCCTCGCAGCACTGGCTTCATCCAGAAGGTCATCTGGAAGGACGTCTGGTCTAATTAGCATATTATGCTTTTATTATTATAGATGGTCTAATAATATTTTAAAACCCCTCTTGTTGAAGTTATTTAATTAATTTTCTTTTAAAGAAAGTATAAAATAACTTGTAAGAACTTGTAGGTCCAAGTAATGAGAAATAATTAATAAATAATATAAAAGTTACCTATTTTTTTCTGATAAAGGTGGTATTTCCTTCCAACATGAAGAGTCTCCTTGAACCTTTATTATGATACTAAAATATGGTTCATAAAGAGTTATGGTTATCATAGAGCAGTATAACTATTCCTCATGGTTAGAAAATGAAAATTATCATTATAGGAAATAATATGCAATTATATAATGCTTACACCTCAATTAATTGAATTGAATCTTGAGTTATGCTATTGAGTCCAAACTTTTTAATATGGTATTTAAGGCCATCCCAAATCCCCACTACTATCCTCTATCATCTGAACCCTACAACCCCAGACTGCCTCTCATTCCCTGACGACTGAAGATTTTCATACTGCCAGGCCTGCATTCAACTCCCCTACCTTATCTTGTAAGGGACACCCCACCATGCTGCCTACCCTGATTCCCAGAGGCATGCTGTTCTTGAATCTCTTTGCTCTTCGGTAGACTGTGGTTTGTATCTATATTTACCACTTATTTCATTCTGTGTTAGGCTAATTTTGTTTCCTTCACCAATGAAAAATTATTCAAGGGAAATGGTGTGTCTAACTCATCTTTGTATTTCCACATTACCCACTTTAAGTGCTAAATAAAGACTTTCTAACTGTCAAAAACAAAAACAAATGGGAACATTCTGAGGTAAGTTTGTGATATGGCAAAAAGCATTCTAAAAACATTACCAGAGTCTCCATCTACTCTTTAATTCCAAAATTGAAAAATAGGAACAAAAATAAAAATGACTGCATTTTGTTGAACTCATAAACTCCAAATGGTAGAAATCACCATTTTTGTTTGGAAAAAAATTAGCATTTCTGTTCTTAAAGACGTCTATACAATTCCCATACACAATTTGGTTCCAATTCTAAACTCTGCCTTAATGAAAAAAATTAATGTATGACCTGGCAGGCCTAATACATGCCTCCTCTGCTTGCTCAGCAAAGAAATTAAACCAAACCATAAGATGTAAATCATACACTTTTTTGGTACAGAGCCTAGCTTTTTTTCCTTACCTTCTATGTGTCTAGCACAAATATTTAAGGCTATATATTAAAATTTAATTAGCAAAATTAGTGCAATATTTAAGGCCAAGTATATGAGATTTTATAAGTTATTTAATAATTCTGAGAAAGAATGTTAAGTAAACATTTTGTGTATAGTATATTTTTGTACTTCCTGTGCCTCTTGGATCTTACTTTCTTCCTGTTATTTCATAAAAATATTCTCATTTACTAAACAATAAAAATATCTCTATGTGATGTTATATTGCCTGGATAAAACTGCAGACCAAACTTATTTATGAACAAGAAACTAAAAATGTTTTAAAACAAACTGGAAACTTTTTATTTCAATCATATTATGACTTCTACAAGCTATAAAACAATAGCATACACTAATATTGGATGTGTCTTCTGATTCTTTTCTTACATTTTTGGGTCTTGAACTTGGCTACATTTTCTGAAACTTGAAGCTTTTCATAGTCTCTTTATGAGTTATACCAACATATGTCATTAATGAAGGGAGTTGGGAAACCTCTTTGCTAGTCTTAATACAGCACATGACAGACACCAACAAACCAATTAGGGAGATCTGCCTCAGGCATAGAACGTTGAAAATGGATATCTGTTGAAGCAAAGGGAATGAATGTAAGAAAAAGAAAAAATTGAACAGAGCTGTGTAAAGGAGAAATTGAATGAATGTTAAGATAATGTTCACATGTTGGGGGGGGGGAGAAGAATAAGGTATAATCAAGGTAAACAATAAAAAAATTACAAGAATTGATAAACACTCAAAAAGTATATAGAAGTTAACTTTACGCTTTGAAAAACCCACAACCCCATAACAAAGCAATACTAGCAATTGAAAATCATCATAAGGTGTAAGATGTATGAGCTAGAGAAAATTCCTGATGGTGGAAATAGTCAAAGGCAGTTCAAGTATGCTTATTACTCTCCCACTGGAGGTGTCTGTCATGATTGTGTGTGTGTGTGTGTGTGTGTGTGTGTGTGTGTGTGTGTGTTATTATAGCACTTACATGCTTTTATGTATACTGTATGCTGGACATTTTCATTATGACTCTATTAAAGTTTTAATATTGTTTTACTCATCTTTTCTTTCGTGTTTACTTTTACAAAGGATTTTGAGATAACTTACAGAAATTCATGAGCACAGGGAAGGTTGATGATGATATTTCTATAGAGGATAGTGAGATGGCAGGAACATTTTAAGAGAAGAGGACAGTGAAGCAGGACAAATCTGATAATTCTATAAGAGGAGAATAATTCTAGACGCATGAATAGGTGAAGAAGGGGAAGTAGGATAAAAACAGAGTTCTCAACCCTTTGTCCCTGTTCTATAAAATGTAAGGATTCTTGCCCGGCTGGTGTGGCTCAGTGGTTGAGTGTCTACCTATGAACCAGGAGGTCATGGTTAGATTCCTGGGTAGGGCACATGCCTGGATTGCAGGCTTGATCCTCACTAGCTGGTGTGCAAGAGGCAGCCAATCAATGATTCTCTCTCATCATTGATGTTTCCATTTCTCTCTCACTCTTCTTTCCTCTCTGAAATCAATAATAATATATATTTATCTATATATAATAGAGGAATATGCAAATTAGCCAGGGCGCCATCATGTCACGACCTCACAGCAGGGACCTGAGGCTGCATGGTGCCTGGCCGGGGCGAGGGACCTCAGGCTGTGTCCCCCGCCCTGTGGGGCTTGACGGGGGACTTCAGGCCATGCCCCTGCCCCAGCATTGTGCCGGGGGACCTCAGACTGCATCCCCCACCTGGCGAGGCTTTGACTGGGACATCAGGCCACACCCCTTGCCTGGCAGGGCTTAATGGGGGCCTCAGGCCATGCCCCCGCCCCAGCATTGTGCCGGGGGACCTCAGACTGCATCCCCCACCTGGCGAGGCTTTGACTGGGACATCAGGCCACACCCCTTGCCTGGCAGGGCTTAATGGGGGCCTCAGGCCATGCCCCCCACCTGGTGGGGCTTGATGGGGGACCTAAGACTGCGCCCCTCCCACCTGGTGCCAGGCTGGGGGACCTGAGGCTGCACCCCCCTGACACAGAGGGGCTTGATGGGGGTGGGGCCAGCCAGGTCTGGGTCTCACCCAGTGGGGGTGGGGCTAGCTGGTCTGGGTCTCCTGCATTTTTGAAGCAGGTGGGGACTTGACTCTAGGTCCTGCGGCACACGCCAGACTCTGACAGGAGGGAGATTTTCTTACATACTTTACTAATTTTCTTTCATCTCTGACAATTCTATTATAGAGAAAGGGCAAATAGCAATATTAAAATATTTACTCTAATTAATTCCCTTTAATGTGCACGAATTTCATGCACTGGGCCACTGGTGTGTGTGTGTGTGTGTGTGTGTGTGTGTGTGTGTATTTTTTTTTTTTAAATTAAGGATTCTTTTCATGGCAGGACACATCAAAACATGCTGACACTTGGACAGATGGAAATTAAAACTCTGTTATAGATCCAAATGAGAAAAGGCTGCCAGAAAGAGCCACACAAAAGGTTATACCCTGGGACAGGGTAAGGGCAAGATGAACTTCTGTATGGCAGGCTAGGAGGCTTTAGTTCATTTTCCAAAGCTCCCTGGGAAGTGACTAATTTTGTGTACCCCCCAGGAAATTGGGGCTCTCCCTAGTTGTCTGATACCTGGCCCCAAAGAAATTAGGGTGAATGTGGGTGCATAGTAGCTCAGAGTGTGAGAGCCCAGTAAGGGAAGTGGTTAGAATATGGATTTAGTTGGCTGCATAAGAGGAGGAACTGAAAAGACTCTACCCAGGGTCTCAAAATTGGGTCAAGACAGTATAAAAACAAACAAAGAAACAAATAATAAAACTCCACTATGTTATACTTTCCCGGACCAGAAGGGAAAATAAAGTGATATATACATAATATATAGAATACATATCCTATCTAATGAAGAGCTAATATGCAAATGGTCATCACACCCTCACGCTCTCACAGCCTCATGCCCTCACACCCTCACGCCATCACACCATAAAGGCTAAGACACTCAACACTGGGGAGAGAGGGATGGGGACCAGCCAGGCACAAATGAGCTCATGAGAGAGGAATGGGGACCAGCCAGGCTGTGGTCTGGGAGAGGGACAAGCTGCCTGCCCCACAGTCCCAGGCACCAGCGGCTGAGCTGTGGCCCAGGAGACGGATAAGCCACATGCCCCACGGTCCCCGCAGTCCCGGGCACCAGCGACTGCACCTGCACCTGCGGCCCAGGAGAGGGACAAGCTGCCTGCCCTGCGGTCCTAGGCTACAGCCTGGGCAAAAAACCGGCCCAGGTCCTGGGTGCCTGTGGCTGGCCAGAGGGAGGGAAGCTCGGGTCCTGGGTGCGGGGCAAGTCAGAGGCAGTTAGGGGTGATCAGGCCAGCAGGGGAGCAGTTAGGGACGATCAGGCCGGTAGGGGAGCAGTTAGAGATGATCAGGCAGGCAGGCAGAGGTGGTTAGGGGCAATCAGGCAGGCAGGCAGAGGGGTTAAGGGTGATCAGGCAGGCAGGCAGGCAAGTGGTTAGGAGCCAGCGGTCCCGGATTGCGAGAGGCAGTCGGACATCCCCTGAGCGGTCCCGGATTGGAGAGGGTGCAGGCTAGGCTGAGGGAGCCCCCCTCCCATGCACAAATTTAATGCACTGGGTCTTTAGTATATTATAATATATGAAAAAAAAAAGCCTAGTAAACTCTAAATATAAAGAGGCAAAAGGGAAAAGAAAAAATAATAGGGAGGGGAAAACAGTAGGTTATTTCCTGAACAGTAGATTCTTTCTGAGGTTCTTTTCTTTTCTTACTCTGCAAGGTCAGGACCACTCTATTTCCTCACACTCTTTTCCCCAGGGCTTTTGTTGTCAACTTGGGCAGCCCAATTATGTGAGCATCATATCTTGGCCCATAATTAAATTTGCTACTAATATATTTTATTAGGGTTTAAATTCACTTCACAATTTAGTAATGAACTAAGTCACTCCCAGAGTTATACAACAACTGGTAGCTAAGCAATGAGAAATGATAATCAGCATTCCTACTTTTATTCAGCAATTCCCCAACATTTGAGGTGAGAGACTTTAAACAATCTGGATATTTTTGTGAGAAGAGGAGGAATGAAGACAACTGAATACTTATATATACATGTAAGATTTGCTTTTAAAAGACTCAATTATTTTTATTTTTTAAAATCTTTATTGTTGAGCCAAAACCGGTTTGGCTCAGTGGATAGAGCGTCGGCCTGCGGACTGCGGGGTCCCAGGTTCGGTTCCGGTCAGGGGCATGTACCTTGGTTGTGGGCACATCCCCAGTGGGGGGTGTGCAGGAGGCACCTGATCGATGTTTCTCTCTCATTGATGTTTCTGGCTCTCTATCCCTCTCCCTTCCTCTCTGTGAAAAATCAATAAAATATATTAAAAAAAATCTTTATTGTTGAAAGTGTTACATATGTCCCCTTTTTTCCCATTTACTCCCTCAGCCCGCCCCCAACCTCCACCCCAGCACCACTCTATTGTCTGTGTCCATGAGTTCTGCATATATGCATATACCTTCCCTCCAAGATTCTACACTCTGTTCCATGCTTCCATGTCTCTGGATCCACTCAGTTCATCAGTTTATTTTATTAATTAGATTCCACATATGAGTGAGATCATGTGATACTTGTCTTTCTCTGACTGGCTTATTTGGCTTAGCATAATACTCTCCAGGTTCCTCCATGCTGTCTTAAAAGACTCAGTTATATTTTATTCAATTCTTACTGGGTTCCACTGACCACACGATAGCTTCCACTGGATATCGAATTGTTATCTCAAACTTAACTTGTCCAAAACTAGAAACACAATTCTTCTCTCAAAGCAAGATATGGTAAAACAAAACAAAACAACTTCTTCCCAAAGTCTTTTCAATTTCAGTAAATGGCAGCATAGTTTCTGTAACTGTTTACATTAAAAAACCATTGGGGCCCACCTTGTTTGTCTCTCACACTGTATATCCATCCATCAGTGATAAAATTTAAAATAAAAATTATAGTGACATATATCATGGGTGAGAGAGTATTCTAGACTAGAATTTGGTGCTTGCACAATTCATCTGCCTCATTATAAAATGAATACTAGTATAACTGGGGAAAAATAGTGTGAGGAAAGAAGAAAAAAGTATGAAGAAGAGAATAACCATATAAAAGATATGCAGACTCTAATTACTTACCATAACGTCCCTGCAATCCCCCTCAGCTGGATTTTTATAATAGCCACCAATCTTTTCTTGCATGCACTATTGTCCTCCTACAGTCCATTCCCTACCCAGAAGTCAGAGTGACAACTTCACACTACAAATCTGATCATGTCACTCCTCTGCTCAAACTCTTAAAGCAAAGTCCCTACAAAGACTTACAAGATCCTACAGGATATGAAACCCCTCTTCTGGAACCACAATCTCTCTGACATTATCTCCTACTCCTTTATTTATCTCTGCCATAGGAGCCTCCTTGATTTCCTGTAACATTTGCTTTGTGGAATTCCCCTGAGACATTGCACTAGCAATTTCTTTGTCTGAAATGGTCTTTAGGGATCTTTGTAGTGCACTGACTTCCTTTGGATCTCTGATCAGATGTCATTTTGCTGGTGAGGCCTTCCATGACCATGTATAATATCTGCCACCTCTCAGCAGTTTCTAACATCTTTACCCTTATGCTACCTTTCTGTAGGACACACATTATCACTAGCTATATTATGCATTATTTTTTATTGGTTTATTTGCATAATTCTTGTCTCACTTCAGTACAATATAAGTTTTATTAAGTTGGGGACTTTGATTTCCTTGGAAAGAACACAGCATGCTTCATCTTAGCTAGCAGAATAAGTGGTACTTTATTTTATTTTATATTTTATTGATTTTTTTTACAGAGAGGAAGGGAGAGAGACAGAGAGTTAGAAACATCGATGAGAGAGAAACATTGATCAGTTGCCTCCTGCACACCCCCTACTGGGGATGTGCCCGCAACCAAGGTACATGCCCTTGAACAGAATCGAACCTGGGACCCTTCAGTCTGCAGGCCAATGCTCTATCTACCGAGCCAAACCGGCTAGGGCGGTTAAGCAGTTTTTGATCCAGAAATGCTACTCTATTACAGAAGATGAATGTCAGAACCTCAGTCATTATGCTTTATTTTAAATGGAACACATGCAAACCATTTCTTTTTTTTTTTTCTCCTTGTTTTCAAGCTATGCATTTGAATGTAAATTCATTTTAGTTTTATCTCAGAGGTAAAACTGTTGATGTATAGACTCTTCCTTCTCCTTAAAAAGAAAATAAAAAGAGCCCTGGCCAGGTAGCTCAGTTGGTTAGAGTGTTGTCCTGATACTCCAAGGTTGTGGGTTTGATCTTCAGTTAGGGCACATACAATAAATACAATAATCAACCAATGAATACATAAATAAGTGAAACAACAAATCCATGTTTCTCTCCCTATCTCTCTCTCTCTTCCCCTTTCTCTATCTGTAAGATCAATCAATAAAAATTTATTTAAAAAAGATAGTGAGAAAGGAAGGGCGGGAGGGAGGGAGGGAGGGAAGAATGAAGGAATATAGGAAGGGAGAGAAGGATGGAGGGAGGGAAGGAGGGAAAGAAGCAGGGAGGGAGGGAAATGAGTGTAGACTTTCAAATCACTCAGAATCAGACATGAGTCTGAATTCCACCTGAGCTGTTTAAGACCATGTTTTCTTGTTAACCTGTGAGCTCCTGGAAAGCCAGGCTTGCAACTTCATCTTCATGTAACAAGTGCACAGAGGAGATTGGAGAATGAATGAATGCATGAATGGACCATGAAGCTATGGATGTCTAATAGCGCATAGAGTGGGATGCCATAAATTGGGAGAGGAGACAAAGATTCAGAGAAAGGATGCATAAAATTCTCTGATCTCCTGTATTTTTAATGATGTTTTTATCCCAGGGGATTGTTGTAATGAGTCAGAAAATGATTTAGGTGCTCAATCCTATATAATAAAGAGGTAATATGCAAATTGACCATCATTCCAACACACAAGATGGCTGTCCCCATGTGGTCAAAGATGGCCGCCCCCATGTGGACACAAGATGGCCACCACCAGATGGCCAGCAGGGGAGTTGGGAGGGACAAGGCCTGCAAGGGAGGGCAGTTAGGGGCAATTGAGCCAGCAGGGGAGCAGTTAGGCATCAATTAGGCTGGCAGGGGAGTGGTTAGGGGTGATCAGGCTGGCAGGCAGACGAGTGGTTGGGAGCCAGCTGTCCTGGATTGTGAGAGGGATGTCCGACTGCCCGTTTAGGCCCGATCCTGCCTAAACGGGCAGTTGGACATCCCTTGAGGGGTCCCAGATTGGAGAGGGTGCAGGCTGGGCTGAGGAACACTCCCCCCCCATGCATGAATTTTGTGCACTGGGCCTCTAGTTAATAATAAAATACCTAACATCTACTAGTACTTCATACTTGCTATTCATCAGACAATAAACTAAATATTTTACATATGTTATAGAATGCTCAAGACAGGCCTACAAGAGAGGGGCTATTTGTTAACCCCACTTTACAGATGTGGAAATTGATAGTTAGGTTAACTAATTTGCCCATAATTTTCAGCAAGTAAGTGAAGGAGTTAGAACTTGACCCTGACGGTGTCTGTTTCCAAATCTGGACTCTTAATTATTAAGTGAACCGCAGTGACTATTAGTATCTCAAATTAGGATGTCCTATTCCTTGACAGCTTTGGTGGGAATAATGGCTGGTGAAATCTTTTGGCAAAAGACTCTGGAGTCCAAGAAGCTACTGTGACAGCAGCTTGATGGTATTTCCTTCTGCCTAGAGAAGCCCCACTAACTCTGACTCCTTCCCATGCAGTTTTGTCACTGTGGGCTCGGCATGCTACCTCTCCTAGCCTGGTCCAGTATTACATAGTAGAAAACTTCCACAGTATAATTTTAAGAGTCATTTCTCAAAATGCTTCATGTAAATCAGCAGTTGTCAAAGACCCCGTGTTTGTAAAATATGTGATCGTTTCAATGTTGGAAATTTCAGCACATTTTTTTCATCCTTCAATAAAGTAACCCTAAATTTGTCATTACCAATGTTCTAAAAATATATGGATAATTGAAACAAGGTCAACCTGCAAGAGAGTCCCAAGAAAGGTGACAGTAAAATCTCATTTAAGTGTAAATTGTTCTATCAACAAGGATGCAAAATCAACAACGGGTGCCATCTTCACAGGGAGATTTCCACTCATTTACCCTTTGATGGGTGCAGTCCTTCCTTCTTGCATCTGTCCTATCACACAATGGCATCTGCTTTTTCTCTTCCAGGTATTCAGTGGCATTATGTCTCATTTATTCATTCAATCACTCAACGACCTGAGGTTTGGTACTGTGCTGAGGACTTGATATGCAAAGATGGATAACCTAGTCCCTACTCTCTAGGGGTTCACAGTTTTAGTAGAGAGGTGCAAGTGTAATAAAATACCTGTGACATACATTATAAATGAGATATAAAAGAAATAAAATATTCTCAGAGCAAAACAGAGAGACACAGCAATATTTCTGCCAGAGAGATCAAGAGAACCACAGAGAAGATAACTACTAAGCTAGTCCTGGAAGAATGAATTTGATTTATTCAGAGAGAGAAGGAAAAAAGTGAAATGTCATTCTAGTCAGCATGAGCAAAACTTGGAGGTGTGAGGGTGTACAATGTTTGGGATATTGTGATATTACATCATCTCAAGTCTACTGCCGACAATATATGCGCACATCTGTTTTGTACTTCATAATGAAACCATCTGTTCATTGATACCCTGCCTCAATTTTGATTGATTTTCTCCTTAGTTCAGTTTCAAATTCAGATTTTTTTTCAAACTATGGGTTGAAGTAAATTTAGCAGTTCTTCAACAGCATTTCTTTTCAATTGAATGGCATAGAAAAGACTAGAATAAAGCCAAATAGAAACATGTTTTGGTTATGTGTGTCTGAATGTGCTTCTATGTGTCTGCAACATAAGGTATTTCATATTTTGAGTCACAATAAAACAAGTTTGAAAGCCACTGAAGTAGTAATATTTTTCTATTGCTTTTCAATGCACTCCCATTATATTGGTTATGATTAAACCTTGAGTCCAAATCAACCTTGCTTTTTAATGAAGTGACTAGTGACACAGACTGACCTCATTTATAAGCCTGGTACACAGGCAAGCATCTGTTTTACTGAATTCTAGTTACATTTTACTAGAAGAAATGATTCTAGCCTGGAAATTAAACCATTATTTATAATGTTATTTTAACATTATTTTCCAATTCTGAGGTCCAAACTACTAAATTAAAAAACAATATATAAAAATATAACCAATTAGTAGTAAGCTTCCCAAGAGATTGGATTTTTCTATAACTAGAGGCACGTTGCATGAAGATTCATGCAATAGGCCTTCCTTCCCCTGACTGCTGGCACCAGTTTTCCTCCGGCACCCGGGACCCAGGCCTTCGCTCTGGCTGCCGCTTCCATCTTCACTCTGGCCAGAGCCTTCAGTCTTCGCTCCAGCTGGAGCGCCGCTCCTGTAGCTCCTTCCACCCCCCACCCTACCCCTCATAGCAGGCATCCTGCTCCGCCCAGCCGCTCTGCGCCTGCATGCATGCTGCCCAGAGGCCCGGAGCGTCTGGGGGGTGGGGCTTCTGCCATCTTTGTTGGGTTAATTTGCTTACTCACTCCTGATTGGCTGGTGGGTGTCACAAAGTGACAGTCAATTTGCATGTTTCTCTTTTATTCGTGTAGATATTCATTCACTCAACAGTTACTTATTGAGTGCTTACTAGATGTCCAATGATATTCTAGATGCTAGAGAAGACAGTGGTTTAAAAGAAATACAGGGTTATTGAAATAAAATATTTTATATTAAACATTCATATTAAATTTGATCTTCTTCTAATTAGAATGGCACAGACATTTATAAAAGATTTAGAAACAAACCACACAAATATTTAATGAAAACCTAACTTCACTTAGACAAGGAAAATCACACAACAGTATACGTATATTACAAAGGATATTTAAAACTAGATGAGATAAATGGCATATTTCATGAAATGCTTTTCATCTACCCTCTGTGTAAAAATTAGAAGGCATATGCTCATATACAACACACATTTTGCGAAAAATATGAGCTGTACAATAGGGAATGGATACCTATACTAGTATTATGTTGTACTTATAAACTTTAAAGTTTTCTTTTGAGAGTAAAAATCAAGTTTTTAAGTTGCATATCCAAATGAGAGTAAACCTTGAACTCTCCCATGAAATTTCTGTCATTTGATTCATTCTTTGTAGTGTTACATATGAATGGTGATGAGAAGTATTAACATTTACTTTTTACTCCTAATGCTATTTGCAATTACCATACTAGGACTTATAAATCCTTTTTGTCTGACATTTTAAAAAAGTATTTCAATATATATATCAATTTAAGGCCTATATTATGGTCCAAGATGGTAGATAGGAAAGATAAACATAGTTTTCATTACTGATAAAGTATTTCAATAAAAAGGAAATAAGTGTTTTCATTTATTACATTGCTTCATATATTTCTCTGGCACCATTGCAGGTTTTTATACTGCTCTCCATATCATATTTCTCACTGGGTTCTAACACTTGCTCATTTAATAGCCCGTTTGAAGCTATTTAAGAACATAAGAATGCCTTGGTCACCTTTGGAAATTTATTTTACTTTAACCCAGTGTCTATTTCCATGTTTTTAAAGTTATTTCAGAGTGTCTTCTAATCTTGATCACTTATTGAAAATTTGCTGAACTTTCCAGAAGAGGTGAGGATGTATATATTATTTCATGAAGGAGGGACAAAAGAAAGAAGGAGAGGAAGAAGGGAGAGAGGGGAGGCTAACCTATAGTTGGGGGTGGGGGATAAAGAACTTTATTGTTCATTTTAAACCTATATAAAGATATATATATATTTTTTGAGAGAAAAGGCACAGCTCATATCCGAGACAATGTTGAAAGTGTGGAATGCCCCAAAACACAGAGTAACCTAGAAACTTTCAATATTAAAGTCCTCTTTTAAACTTTAGTATTTAGGTGATAAAATAAAAACTAAACTAAATATTTCTTTAAATCTGGCTCGGCTTTTACTTTTTGTGCTGTCAAGGTCAGGAATGTATTTAGACCATTTTCACCTCAATAGGTGAGGCATTTGCTTTCATTACCTTCAAATTAGATCAGGAAAGATAAGTTGGACCAGGGCTTCCCAAGATGAACATGTTTAGGTTGAGAGAGACCAAAGAAAGACCATTCTTGGACAAAAAGATTATCTGACAAATGTATTAGTGACTGATTGGAGCACATAAATAGAAATTTGATTTTGAAAAATACAAAATCAAAATCAAATGGGAATTGTTACAAATTCTGAAGAAAATTAAATTAAAACATAATTTTGATGCCTCTTTAGAAATCTTTTGTATTCTCTTTTGCCACCAAAAGAGATTCGGCACAACTCTCAGATGCTAAGGGAGAAAATGCACATTTCTCCTAGTATTTTCCTTTCTGCTCTTGCTCAGAGGACAGGGATCTGATGTGAGGCATAATTCAGAAGTAAAAATTCCTGGAAGGAAGGGGCATTGGAGTGAGTAATTTGAATGATGATGTTCTCCCAGTGCTTCTGCAAACCTCTTTATTTTCCCAAACTGGGTTTAGCATTGTTCCTGAATCAGTACAAACATTGATATACACTTTGACAAGAATTGGGAACAATATGGCAAGAATATTTACACCTGGAAAGGTATAGGATATAAGATTTTCAAAATCCGAGGTGTTAGATTTTTGAACTCTTATTTTATACCCTGAAGATACTAAAATAATGTTTATTGGCTGATGATGTTTGATCATGAAAATTTATCTAGGATGTTTGACCTTTTAACTTAAATCGAGTAAGTTTAGAAACTCAAAATACTTTGTTAGGGCTCTTGAAATACCAGATTTGGTTACTTTGGAAACATTTTTATTATTCAGAGTCAGTTCCTCAAATTCATCTGTAACCTGTTCTGTATGATTTGTTGAAGTTTATGTACATCCAAGCAGTAGTATAGGCCTTTACTTAATGCTGTTTCTCTTTAAAATGAGGTGGCTCTGGGAAGCGAAGGAGGAATATGGAACTGATAGCTGCAACATCACCTTGAACTAAAGTAAAAAGGTTGGGGGGTCAGTCAGTGCCACCAAACTTTTCAATCTGTTCTGTCCCCTTCTTCGCTATTTGTACTGCTACAAGCAAGTAACCGATGCGGTGTCTAGATGTTTCAGAGCAAATAGCCACTTCCAGATGAAAGCAGTAATAAATGCAACATGTATTCTTTTTTAAAATATATTTTATTGATTTTTTACAGAGAGGAAGGGAGAGGGATAGAGAGTTGGAAACATCCACGAGAGAGAAACATCGATCAGCTGCCTCCTGCACACCTCCTACTGGGTTGTGCCCGCAACCAAGGTACATGCCCTTGACCGGAATCGAACCCAGAACCTTTAGTCCGCAGGCTGATGCTCTATCCACTGAGCCAAACCGGCTGGGGCACAACATGCATTCTTTTTTTTTTTTTTAAATATATTTTATTGATTTTTCACAGAGAGGAAGAGAGAGGGATAGTTAGAAACATCGATCAGCTGCCTCTTGCACAACCCCTACTAGGGATGTGCCTGCAACCAAGGTACATGCCCTTGACCGGAATCGAACCTGGGACCTTTCAGTCCGCAGGCCAACGCTCTATCCACTGAGCCAAACCGGTTTCGGCAACATGCATTCTTTAATGATATCTAAAGTTATCCAGGTCACTTCGCTATTGTGGATGTACAGGTAGTTTCTATTTGGGGGTTAGGGGTGCGGATGGGGGTGGGAGTACCTTACCACCTACTTAAAAACTTGTATCCAGGAGAGAATCAGAATACTTGTGCCAATGCCATCTCACACAGGGGATGGAAATGCACGTGAAACGGATGAACATGAAAACACAACAACCACCAAGTGTAATTACTTTTCATCTACGCTCCATGGCAAGCGGTGACCCGAGGCGAGTAGGACCCTCAGCCAGAGGTCACCTATATATCAGCGGGGAAGCAGACCCTTGAACATCTGTCCAGTTCACAGCAAGGCTTTCCATCTCAGACTGCTCGTCCTAATAAACAACAGTTGGGGAACACTGTCTGTGACATTCCACATCGTGCCGAGCTGAGGCGAGAGAGAAAGAAGGTGGAATTGTATTTCCTTCTGTAAAGCGAAAACAGCCCCAAGTGCAGCCTCGTCTACAATCTGCTCTTTAGAGAGACGTGCAAGAAGTCCAATTGTTCAGTTTGGAACGAAGGGTGGCCGAAGTTACTGGAAAGCTCATGCTTCCGAGTCTGCAAAAATCACTGGGCAGGAAAGCACAACTTTTCCAACACCCCATTTTAATATTGTGCTAAAGCCATCGACTCTGTTAAAAAACCCTGGAGTTAAATATGATCCCCTCCCCACCCCCAGGCCCTTTCCCTCTTAAGGTTAGTGTTTGGGGGGTCAAGGAGGGGGCTGGAGCTTGGCCCCAACCTCCGAACCCGCTGCCAAGGGCTTGTAATCCAATCTCTCCCCGTTTGAAGGGTAAATCAGTGTCGATTGCGTGTGCCGTCCACCAGAAAAAGTAAGCATTTGACTTCCGCCCGGTCTGTGCGGACTGATGAAATGTAGGAAATCTGTTTCTGGCAGCGGGGAGAGATCGTTTTCCCAAACTGCACCGAGAGGAGCCATCAGAGAAGTATGAAGAGGGGCAGTGCGGCGGGAGCTGCTGCCTGTGCCGCCCGGCTGCTGGGGTGCGGACCGCTGCTGCCGCAGGACCTGCTCCGGGAGGGGGCCGGGCCGCAGACGCTGCGGGAGCCGAGCCGGGAGCCCGGGCGCCCCTGAGAGCCGCCGGCGGCCAGCCACCAGCAGCCAGCTCCGGACGCGGGGGTGAGCGGGGCGGGCGGGCGGGCGGGCGGGCGGGCGCAGCCCTCCCAGCCGCCGCAGCGTGCGCGCTCCGCAGCGCGGGGTGGCGGGAGGCCCAGCTTGCGGGGGCTGCGGGGGCGGCGGGGCCGGGGGAGCTCTTGAACCCCGGGCACCTGGCCGGGCGGGGTGGAGAGCAGCGCACCGCTGGACGGGGCTCTGGCGCGCTGAGTGGGTGGTCACTGCAGGGGGCGCCTCTCTGACTCACGGGGACACAACCATGTGTTCCTCCTGCCTATTGTGGACCAGCCCCAGGGACCGCGGCGCGAAAAGCCCGCTGGGGCGGCTCAGCCAACCAGGGACCGCAGTGAGGGTTTCTAATTAGCACATCGATTATGAATGCACACTGACGCCCCCCCGCCCCCCTACCACCCAGCACCAGGGTCGCTGTGATGCACGCTGTTATTGGGGAGGGGGGAGCGGAGCGGGGTGGCCTGTAGGGATTGATCCTGAATGTTTCTGCTTGAGTCCGAAGGCCAAGGATGGGAAGAAGAAGGGTGACACGTGTGATTTGGGGTGAATCTCTTGTTTTCCTTGATGAGTTTGACAGAGTTGAGCTTTTTAAAGTGAACAAACAAAGGCTTAGCCTGTGAATCAAACCCCCCTTGGGAATAATTCGCCTAGCATTGTTCTCGTTGAGTCCACAGAGCAGGGTTTTGGGATCTGGAATTGTTTGGGGGAGCAGGGGAAGACAACTTTGTTTTGAAGGCATTAATTATTTTGGCAAGATTACATTGTATCAGCCCAGTGAGGTAAATTGCCAATAACCTAGCCCAGCCTGGCGAAGTTTCTCCTGTTAGAAAGGAGAGGGAGCAAACGCTGGGCTTAACCATTGTTTCCCACACTCCAGCACAGTTGGGGGTGGGGTGGGTTCCAGCTCAGCACTTTCCTCCAGGTAACCTTTTTGGAAATCAAAACCTCTACCCTCCCCACCTTCTTCCTCTTACTCCTCCCCCCTCCTTCACCTTCCTGCTCTTATATATAGATTTGCAAAACTTTTGTGTCCTTCTGGCAAACTCCGCCCTCTCCCCAAGCACCCTCTCCAACAAAGCCAGATCAGTTGTGTATGGGAGTCTTATGCAGAGGAAATAAGATCTGCTTGTGCACAGGAACACCCATTTGGCCTCCTCGTGTTAAAATAAAGGCCCAGGCAGGTCGGATGTGCCAGCCGGGCAGGGGAAGTCCACCTTTCCTCTCCACCTGTCCCCTGAGACTCACAGAGGCGAGGCTGAGAACAAGCCCTTGTGCTCATTGCTTCTTTCCCCCCCAACCTCTTCGCTGTGTGGACACTGATTAACTACAGCTGGGATCTAGTGTGCCCAGCCTGTCTTTGAAATCCATCAATGAGTTCCTTCTCGAGGAATGCTCCCCCCTAACGGTGGAGGGGGAGGTGGTGGCCGTGGTGGTCCTCTCCAACATGGGCGTCCTGGTTCTGACTGCCTAAGAGAAGGTAAGGGACAGATGCTGAGGCATGGGACCTTGTAGCCTTCCCCCATGGCTCCCTGAGTGGGCTCTGAATCTGCAAGGTAGCTTGGATTTCAGCCTGTATGCTACTAAACTTGGAGCTTCTTTCTTTACTTTGCGGCTAAACACCATACTTTGGTGATGTGGGCTGTGCTTTATTGGGAAATAGATTCACTTGGCAAAACTTATTTCAGCTGGTGCAAAAGGTCATGTGGTTGCCATTGAGTTTCCTAGTATCTTGCTAAGGAATCTTAGTTAAAACTTAAACTTGCAGGGGTGAAATGGCAGGTCTTTCTTATATTAATCCTAAGTAGGGGAGGCAAGATTTTAGAATTCTGTTTCAAGGCTGTGAGTCTGCATTATAGACTTTTGGAGTCTCTAATGGAAGGCCAAAGTTACCTGGGTTGAAACCAGGTAAGGAGGCTCTAGCAATTCATGTGCAGAGGGAGTTTGTTAAAATTGCAGCTGATGTTAAGGCTATTTTGAAATCTTTGTGGTTTTGATATGGAGGCACAAATAGAATCCCACTGTTTCTTTGCATTTCTCCTGAGCAACTATCAAGGTTTTCTACTCCCTGTTTTCTGATTAGAGGAAATAACTGGGGTGAAGGTAAAACATATCTCTTGTTAAAGTGAGTAAGATGCATGTAATTTTTGTCTTAAACATTTTCAGGATCAATTCAATTGAGTTTTTGTTAATGTTCTCCCCTTACATGAGAGAGACAGTAGAAAACTGATAGCTCTCAATAACATTATAGTTAAGAAAAACAGAAATCTTTGCATTACAAACAGCATATAAAAAACAAAATCTCATGATGTGAGGTTTGCCTAATCAACTTGGATGAAATTTTGCTGGAAGTCTTTAAATAGTCTAATTGACTTATGAATTTCAGGTGGCTTTCTATTCAAATTATGTTCCAAGTTAATCTGGTAGGGGTCCAAAAACTTGTATTAAATTGTTTGGAAAAGTGGTCTAGTAGAATTAAAAAAGAAAAAAGAAAAAGAAAAAAATTACTAATGCCTAGAAATCAGTTCCCACTCAGTCTTAATATTTTGGTCATGATTTAAGAAGGAATTATTATTGCAGGCATATCATTAATTGATTGAAGACAAATCATCATGGGGGTCCAGGTAAGAAAGATTCTTGGGAGGAGAGTTAGCATTACTTGAGATTGGGCACTAGAAGGATAGGGTACTTGTAATGGCTACATAGCTTGTTACATTGGGCAAAATATTTTAGGACTCCAATCATTTATTAAGAACCAGGAATTTTACAAAGAGTAAATCTTCTAATGTCCATTTAAAATTTAAAGATGTTATGACATAATTAGGAAAACTACTGAGTGCTGTTTTGACTTTATGCTTGGTGCTTCTTTAATCTGTGGACAAGTTGCTCCCCTCAGCCAGAAGTGGAGGTCCACTTATTTACAAGATCTAGAATTACTTTTATGATTAAATTTTGAGCTTTGATTTTCTGATTAGACCCTCAGGTTAAGCTTTTGCATTCATGGCATTGGTCGAGAATATGTAGCATTCTGGAGAGATTACTGGTGAGCTAAAATGAATCACATAGGAATGAAGAACTCAGAATGGTGAAAGAGCCATCCTTGGTTGTTAATTCTTTGAGTCTAGCTTGAAAGATACCATTTTCTCCTTCCAGATTTTGGGAGGGTGTTTGGCTTGGGGTATTGTTTGTTTGTTTTAAACTTTCAAAGATAGTGTTACTGGCCTATAAACGTGTTTCTTCATTGTTTCACACCCCAAACACACAAAATGGACTAGATAGAGGTGAGGTCAATGCTGCAGATGAGAACTAGGTGGCCTTTAGGGTGGCCTTCAGTAGCATTCTTTGTTTTAAGTGGCCACAGTTAAGGAGAATGTGCAGGGTAGGGAAGGAGTGTGGTGACATCCTCTCACATTTATTTTGGGAGGTCTAGCATTCTTCTATCTTAATAGCTTATCTTTAACTGGTGTCAAAAATGAAGTATAATTTGTTAACAAAAATACATGTAAACTACTCATTTTAGAGCTCAACATTTCATTTATCTTTGAATTTTCCAATATTTATGATTTTATTTCATCAATACTTTGTTTTCATTTCTCTTCATTACCCTTTGTCTTCTCTTAGTGATATAAAGGCCTACAAAACATTCCTACTTTGTTACAGAATTGCTTTTCTTTTTAAAATAAGTCAATGGAAGTTTCATGTTGGCATACTAGATTTAGCTAGTATTAATTGAATATAAAATATATGCCAACACTGGCATAAATACTTAATCTTGAAGATTATATTTGAGATGTTAGCCTCCATTGTACATACGGAAAAACTCAGGCACAAAAACAAAAAGTCTCATAACTAGAATAGAACAGCTATTAAGTGGATCGTTAATAGAGCTAGTATTTGACCCCAGGACTTCTGATTCCAGTTCTGAAATTCCAATTATTATTCATTAATCAGGCTTTTTAGTGGAATCTCATAGCAGACAATAATGATATAATGTTTATCTTATTCTTATTCTTTCCAATCTGTTTTCTATGCAATATTGCAATGCATTTTTTTATAACATGTCAACAAAGTCTAGAGATAGACCAGGAACCATGTTGGTCATAATTAAAGCACAACTCTAGGTGGTGTAAAGGAATACTTTATCTTCAGAGTCAAAATTATAAGGTCTTCAACTGGGATTCTGGAGCCACAGACTAAACAGAGTCTTTAAACATATGATATTTTACTTACGGAGTCATTCATTCTTTCTTCTTCCCCTGGGCTAGTTCACGTCTCATCATATTCATAATGGTTATTCCAGAATCACTTCTATGGAAAGAAAGAAAAAAATACACATTCTTTGAAGAATTCTGTATTAAGTTTCTGCATGTTTTTCGCTTTAAAATTTATTTTTCTGAATTCCAAATCCTGAGAGTTAGGTTATCCATTTTTAGGTAGACCCATAAACCTTGGAGAAGCCATAGTGTAGAGGACTCAAGGCAGCATTTGAGTCTTCACTCCACTCTCCAAAGCTATTGCCGTTGTTTAGTTCTTACTGAAGTCACTTATCATGCTTTTTACATATTTACATAATATGAATTTTAATGGTACCATCTTTCAGTGTTTTTATATAGTATACCAAAAAAAAAAATGTTTTTTGGTCTCCCAAACTTTAACTTTGTTCTTCAAGTCTAGTGAATCATTAATCATTTCATTTAACATCTTTAAAAGCTACCCCTTGGCATCCCTTGTGATTTTTGAAGACTTTTGAATGCATTCAAAAGATCAGAACTGGTCTCTTTGTTTTGGTTTGTTCTTTGTGATTTAATTCAACTCATCCACACTAATTCAACATTTGTTAAAAATTATAAATTATAAAAAGGTTACAACCTATAGTGATCTTTTTATGTTGGTGATATGAATTTGTTTGACTTTTGTTCACCCCATTTTAATTATTTCAATGGGAAACTATTCACCATGGAATAATTCTTCCACACTCCTGCGAGCTGGGTTCATTCCCATGTTTCTTATTCATGTCTCGGCCATATCTAAATCCAAGACCTCCATGTAGTGGCTGACTTTCAGCTGAACCACAGATGGTGATTTAAATTATGAAAAAAAAACTTCAATTTGGATTGAAATCCTCATTTTTTTTCAAAAGGGACTTAAACAGAGTTCCTATCCATGACAGTGACTTTAAGTGCCAACCTATTTGGCATATGTTTACTTGCTTATCTTCTATTGCATGTTGATGACCCACTAAGCCTTCTTTATCTCATTTTAACCTCCTGGTAAAATAAAACTTTTTTTTAATGGTTTACATATAATTTTGATCATATACAAAGCAGCATGACAAAAATTGCTTAATTACTCCCACTGTTTTTACTTCATGATCATCTATAAATATTAGAAGATAGTTTGAATTACATGTCTGGCAAAATACAGGGCAGACTCCATGAGAAATAAATGTGCCACTGTCAAGAAAATAAAAACTTCACTGTTTAGAAGTATTGAGGGGAAGGATTGTGTCCCTCTGACTCATTGAAACTGTTACATGCCATTAGGCTTACTGTAAACTATCCCTTGATGAATTCTTTGTTGGACAATGAGCTTAAGAATCTGAGGTGTCTTCTTGCTTTTACTGAGCAGAATAGGACTCTGATGTTTAAATGGAAGTTGCAGAGCACATAATAGGATGTAGCTAAAGTTACTGACCTACCACATCTCACTTTCAGGAAAGTAGTGGGAGAGATTGTGTCTTGAGAAGAAAGGCATTTTAGAGGTAACCCTTTTAAGATTTCAATTAGTTATTTAAATATATGAATCATGTGCTTAAATGTAATATTACTTAAATGTCTGTTTCTGAGGCCAGCTAGCCTATAGGAATCCTAACCAGCTACAGGGAGATGTTTTGTTTTCCTGGGACTAGACCTATTTTTTTCAAAGAACTGGGGCAAACATGTTTTGGGTTTCTGATATTTAATGACAGGATTTGGAGAAAATTTTAGGATTTTGTATGAATAATGCGATGATTAACTACAAAAGAATAGGCGATGATAATGTTCTGTTTCCTATAATGATAATTTAGTGACATATGTTTCACATTTGCACTGGTTTACTATGGATAACTAGATATGGAGAGATTTATAAAAACATGTTTTCAAAGAAAAGTTATGGTCCTTTCTTTTTGCAAAATTTACTCAAAGGCATAATTGCTTAGAAATGCATTTGTCTGTGCTTTTAAATTACATATTTATGACACCTTTTAGGTGTTTATGCTCCAGCTGTATTTTCTAATACTATAGCAAAATGTTTGGGAGATGTTCACATTTGACATTTTTTTAAACACCAATATCTTATGTTTTCAAAAGCAGTCTTTAAAAGACAAAAATGATCCCATGCTAAGAGAATTAGACTTTGAGATTAACTAGAAGGGAATACTATGTAAAGTTTCAAAGAATAAAACTGACAAGAGTATATATACACTTGTATTGTAACTTTACAGTACCATAATTATTGAAATATAGCTGAAAACCCCATTATATCATAAATCTTACCTCTTTCCTGTTGTATTTTCATTTTTGTTCAGTTATCATGCATTTAGTTACTTCATATGCTCTATTTGTGTGCATAATAGAGACCTACACATTGTTAAATTTATGAGCTTCTTACCTTAGCTGCTTCAATGTTACTTCTATAGTCTTAGGTCCTATAAATAATGCATACGAAAGTGCTACATTCAAGGCCAAGTATATATTCAAACAACTTTTCTACAACCTACCTAGGGGACTGTGATACCCATGAGGTGACCAGGTTAATGAAGTCAACTTTTATTTTGTAGATTTAAGATATTTAATCACTTCTACTCAAAAGATGGTTGCAAACAAAACCTAGGGTGCAAAACACATAAAGTGAAAAGACTCAAAGTAAGACAAAAGAAAAATTTGTGGCAGTATTTGTTAGAATGATTGGGTTATATTATGGTTATATTTTGTAAAATCGGTCATTCTGGAAAGAATATGAAGACCCAGGTTTAAGGCTGACAGTGCCATAATCTAGCTGTATGATCTTGGTTAAGTAGCTATATGGTTTTTATTTTCATTAACTGTAAAATGAAAAAAGTATAGTAAGGGACTCTTTGAAAACACCTCTTACCCTGTCTCCCACCCAGTTGCCTGAACTTTAAATCCATGATAGCTCAGGCATCTGCAAAGAACCAAGTATTGGGCTTAATCCCATAGGTAATAGTTTTAAGGGTAGTGACCATATGTTTACAATAAATTGTGCAAACATTGTCACTGCAAACATTGTCACGCATTCCTAAAGTTCTGTAGAAAGCTATGCTTTAAAAAAATTAAGCCAAACAATGGGGATTTACAATTTGGATGCTGAAATTTTAATCAACAACTTTGATTGGAATTTCTTGTCTTAGAAATGGACTCTAAATGTGATGTTTGACACAAGCTTAGGGCTAGCTGTTTGATATTTCTATTTGACCTTTGATTGCTGCTATTTTCTACCAGCTGGCTCGTCAACAGTGATAGGACCAGAAAAGATAAAGCAAATAGTGTTTCCTGGGGGTTAATAATTAATAACCTGACCTTTCATCAAAATCTCTGTGGATCTGGTTCCTTACTTTGTCATTGGCGGCAAGATGTTAACAAGAGAAGTCTGTATAAAAAGCAATTGCTCTTTTGTTTCCCAAACAGGTATTACAAGTGGATAAATAATGTGCACTGCTCTGAGCCCAAAGGTACGCAGTGGACCTGGCCTCTCTGATATGCATCAGTATAGCCAGTGGCTGGCCAGCAGACATGAAGCTAATTTGCTACCGATGAAAGAAGATTTGGCCTTGTGGTTAACCAATCTATTAGGTAAGGTTATAAGATATCATTTTTGTGAGCAAAGATAACAGGGTTGGTTTTTTTTGTGTCTCTCCCCTGCCCCCCACCCCCATATAGTATCCTTCACCTAAGCATGTGACAGCACCTTGGAAAGAAAGATTTCATTATTTGGGTTTTGCATCTGGGAAACCTGAAGCATGTGGAAAATTTAAATGAATTTCCCAATGTCTCTCCCATTAACTGTGCCTAGTACTTCCAATACCATGCATCGGAATGTAGAAATATGTGGTCAAATTGCATATTTCGTCTATATGCCGATCTGATTTGCGTTTCATTTTTCTTTTATGCAATGGACCAACCTGACCTATACTTTGGACATCGCACCTAGGCCATAGTCTGTGAAATCTGACTTCTAAAAACTAGATTGCTTTGCCCTACATTTATAGCACATCTTCTGAAACTGCTGAATACCCAAACTCTAGAATGAACACATCTATGCTTCGTCCAAATGAGCTGACTAGAGTCATCTAACCTTGAGCTAAAATTTTTTCTGTTCATTTCACTTCTGTTTTTAGCTACTCTTCCAAAAGTACTATGTCTGAGAAAAATGCTACCTCATGCTAAGGCTGTCTCTTTTTAAATTCTTATTGTGCTGGCATAGTCATAGGATAAAATTTCAACCATGTGCATTTTTTAACCATGTCCATTTAAAGGATCATTATATATAGAAACACTCTTTTTACCAATAGTTTCTCACAGAGAACAAAATTGATTTATGACCCGGAGGAAGGACCCTTATGAACATAAGATGTAAGATTTGAATATCGAGTAAAATATTATCTGTGTGATACTTTATCACCTGCAGAAGGGATTTCACCAACATTATTTTATTACTTAAAGAGAAACTAAAGAGCTTAGTGAGAAGCACCCTGTCCACATGAAATCTTAATGAAGTTTGGAAAGGTTTTAGCACATTTTAGCCAGATTTTCCTTTCTTGCACCAGGGCTCAGGATTTTTCATTTTTTTTAATTTTTTTTACTTTTTCTCACTGTGTATACACTAGGTTGACAATTCTCTGTAGTGTAACCAGAGCTACTGCATATGAATATGCCAAGGAGGAACTTTTATCTCCATCACGTAGAGGGAGTCAAGTTAACCTAAGCAGGTGGATTTCCTCTTGTTATGTTTGTCCTTCCAAGGTTCACTAATGATTGTTACACGAGTAACTTATTATTAACTTGGAGCTGTCTTCAGATATGGGCTTTCACAAATACGGCAGTATAGAATGGAGGTTAAGAGAATAGGCGTGATAGGGACTGCCTGTGTTTGAACCCCAGAACTGCCACTTACTACCAAGATGATATTGGGACAGAAAAACTTCCCCTCTCTGTGCTTCAGTGCCCTCATGTCTCATGTGGTGATAATAGTAGTGCCTACTTTGTAAGGTTGCAATGGGATTACATGACTAAAATAGGTATGCTATTTAGAAAGTGCCTGACATGTTGTAAATACTATGTGTTGTTGTTATTCCAATTATATAGTTTAGTGATACTGTTAATTTTGTGGATACGTTTATTTATTTATTGAACAAATATTTGAGTGTGCCGCAGCATATACTATTAGTTTAGAAAATATGAACACTGACATCAGAAGGCTTGAATTCAAGTCTTAGTTCCACCACCTCCTAGCTCTGTGATGCTGGGCAAGTGTCTAAATGCACCATGTCTCTGTTTTGTCATCTATAATGTAGGTATAATACTAGTGTCAACCTTGTAGGATTGTTGGCAATTTGAATGAGATGATCACATTTAGAACAAGGTCTGGTGCATAGGAATCAACTAGCTATGGTAAATACATGCTGTTGTGATATTTGTGGTCCAGACACAGTCTGCTAAGTACTGGAGGGTGGAGTGGTGATTAAGAATAGACAGAGTGCCTGTTCTTAGAAACGTTGTAGCAGATTGAAAAGGAAACATTAAGTAAGTAATTGAATAATTCATTAATAGGGCTTATTATAAACACTAAAAGATATAGGTTGCAATAAGAGGTGAGAGAGGGGCAAAGGATTGCAGTACTTAGGGAAATCTTCTTTAGGAAGTCTAATATTTAAACTGAGGACTAAAGAATGATTCATAGTGAGCCAGACGAAGCATGTGAGAAGAGCCTGGTTAGAGGGAATGGCTTGCCAGTGGTCGGCAAACTCATTAGTCAACAGAGCCAAATATCAACAGTACAACGAATGAAATTTCTTTTGAGAGCCAAATTTTTCAAACTTAAACTGTATAGGTAGGTACATTGTTATTAACTTAATTAGGGTACATGGTATTTTGTGGAAGAGCCACACTCAAGGGGCCAAAGAGCTGCATGTGGCTCGCGAGCCGCGGTTTGCCAACCACTGGCTTGTACTGAGGTAGAAAGGAGTTTGGAACATTGGGAAAACAGAATGAGGACTAGGGTCAACAGTGCAGGTCAAGAGAAGGTGAGTTTCATGACACACGTAGGTGCTAGATTATGTTAAAAAAAACATTATAATTTATTGTATGATCAGTGAGGAGCCATTGAGGTTCCAGATAGAGGGAGATGGTGATTAATTAGAATATAGGCTGATTATACAGGTATGGTCCAAGGTCCCATGACTTGTCATCAAAGCCATTCTATTTGGTGAATGTGATCATTTACAAAGCAGCTTGATCAGTGTGAGCAGCCCAAGACAGCCTCAAAGAATAGAGAGTCAGTATGTGTAATGGAAAGATCCTTGGAATAAAAATCAAGAGACCTGGCTCCTAACAGGATGTCAGGAGACCTGGCTCCTACAGGATGTCAGGAGACCTGGCTTCTGGTTCTGGCTCTGCCACTCAGGAAACTTGCCCAGAGTCACTCAGCTATCTTTTCTGGGCTCCGTGTCCTCAACCATAAAGTGAAGGGGTTGTAGACGATCTCTGATGTCCGTTCCAGCTCCAAAAGTGTATGTTTCCAAGAAATCCATCTCTTGAGACCCAGTTTGAGATCAATATGCATAAACAAGGGAACATCATTTACATAAATGAATAATCTTTATTTTAAAGAATCAGATTCTTTTTTTTTTTTTTAATGCTAGCAGTTGGTAAATGCAGCTAATGGCTTAGGAGATTTTCTCAGAAAAGGAATCTTAAAAGAATCTCAAGATATAGTAAAGTACCACCTTGTATTGACTTAAATTAATAAAAGTAGATAGATAGTAGACCTCAAGTGACTAGCCTTATGGTAACTTAAAAAGTAGAACAATAACTTGACATTTTTTAAAAGTGGTAAACCACTTGGAGATATGAAAATATGTACTAAAATGGTGATGATATGAAGGGGAGAAAACCAATATGGCTCGGTTAGAAGATATTTTTATAACATATATTAGGTACATTTAGAATTCACATATTTGAAGTCAGTAAAGTACACTTTAAAATTATATATATTTACTGTCCATTTTACCACTTCAGAAATATTTTCAAACTTATGTTAGTAACTCTCAATTATTGCTTTGTATGTACTTGAAAGTTAGATATATCTTAAAAGTATTTAGCTCCAAAGTTGATGCTGTCTTTATATAACATATCTGATTTTTTTTTTTTTTTTTGGTGAGGTAGAAGTTCACATTCTAGAATAAATCTTTTAACTATATTTTTACCATTGTGATATAGAACTTGTGGAAAGGCTTTCTACTTCTTTTTAGTAATACTTGATTAAAATGTAACATTTTTTATGCCCTTCAAAAGGAGTATTAATGATGGTCTAAATTCAGATATTTCTGGTCCTTCATATGAAATATCAAGTGAAAGCTGTAGTTTCTTAAAGAACACTCAATTTGGATTTAGATATTTCTGCTAGATAAAAAAATATTGGATAGAGAAGAAAATTATTTCATTGGTCCATAGACCAGTATTAATATTCATATCACATACGGAGGTTTAATACTATAAATTTCAAGTATATGATACTTAATCAGTAACACTAATACATACCACTTTAGTTTCTTAGGCCTGGAATTAAAGGAGCAATAGCAAATGTTTAGATTAAATATTACTTAAGTATAAGAACATAGACTGACAGCTGTCTTGTATAAAGTTAACTAAAATGAATAAATAGCAGTGGTAGTTGGGATTTGTTTATGGGATAGCACATCAATGTGATTCATAAGATCATCATGTAATATTTACTGACTACTCATATATCTTTGGAAATATCAACTGACCTTATTGAAAATAGTTTGTATAGTCCAAATATGTTTTTCAACAGCTGGCTCCAAGGAGCAGTTTTATGGCCATTATTAAGAAAAAGCAGCTAAAGAATCCTGAATATCCCTTCATTCTCCACTATAAAATGTTTCTTTGGCCATTGTTCCCTATTACACATTAAATACAAAAATTTCATCTCTATTTAAGACCTTCTGATTTGTTATTTTTGTTCATGAACTATCTATTTTCCATTTGTTATTGATCTATGTCCTTAGTACATATTTGAACATCAAATAATTATAAAAATACATCTTGGAGAAAAACTTAATTGTCAGTTTGAATAAACAACATGTTATTAAATTAACAGTATCAGATTATAGCACAAACACCATTCAAATAGAAGAGGCACATTCTACAAATGTAATGGTTATTGCTGGACTATTGAAAATTGTTGTTGACTTAGCTTTGAAATGAATGTACTAACATACATGTTCTCAGCTTGTTTATTTCACTTGTGTTTCTTTGTTTAAAAATGATGATCTACCTTTATCTTTAATTTGTATTTGTTTAATAACACTACATGAAATCACATGGGAATATGTTTTTGAGAAAAGATTATAGTTAAGTAGCAAATAAACAGACACTGTTCTTAAAGATTGTAGCTCTTTAGATGTAGGCATATGTGTTTCAATATATGTAGGGACTTTGAGTAAATCATAAGATATATTACAAATCAAGTTTTGCTGAATGGATTTTACTTCCATTTAGAAATGCGTTGTGACGTTTGATGTTATGGTGATTTCCCCTTTCTCTCTGATTTTCCACAAAAGAAAATTCAGTTGTTATATGCTTAATTTGATTGATATGTAATTTTACTTTACAAGTTATTTATAAAAATAACCAATTTCTAGCATTAAAATGTTAAGTATCTACTTATTGGTGTTGCTGCTGTCTAATATAACTGCTGTCTAATAAGTTTTGAACAGCTTTCTTTGCTTTTTGTTTTTCTTGAAGCCCTTTTACCAGAACTTTATCCTGCAGAGTTCTTATGTTCTTGATATAGTACATAAAAATTCTTTCGGAAAGGTGCTATCTTTTCCCAGTTCAAAAGTCTAAGGAGTCAAGTTCATGTTCACAAGTTGACACCTTTCAGAGAAGTTACTGCCCATGTTTTTTTTACCCAACTTTTCCAACAGAACCAGCTTTGTCTTGTCATGATATAAATGCAGGGTAGAGAGTTGGAATCACTGTGGGGCGAGTGCTGATCTAGGGTTTCAGGGTAGAATGAATCATTTTCTACCTCACAACCTTCAGATTTCAGTCTCAAAACACTGACTAATTCGAGTTAAGACAGCAGATGAGTTCCTTTGAGTTCATCAATTAGAAAAACATCCTGGGATTGAGAGGTGCAGTAGAGTTTCAAGTAGAGTTGGATTCTATCCGGATCACCTGTAGAGATAAAACATGCCAGTTTTCTTCTGCAGTAAATCAGGTCACATATCAGAACATGCCTGAATGACATTCTCAACCGTCCTCCAATTTACAAGGTGCACTGCTGTTCATTTTTCAGTACCGCTATCACTATCTTCAGCCCTAAGCTGGTTTTTGGTTTGTTTGTTTTTTCCTGAAGGGCTTTCTGTGGAGTTTCTATAGTGAAAGAGACAACTGATTAGGGAGAGTGCATTGTAAAAGGAAGTAGTCATATATTTAGCAAACATTTACTCAAGTAGAAGGGCATGGTGACTGAACATAGACTCTAAACCTAAAGTTAAAGAGCCAGATTCCTTGTGTGACTTTAGGCAAGTTACTTAATCTAAGTGCCTCAGTTTCATCATCTGTAAAATGGATATAATGGTAGCACCCACATCACAGTTTTGTGAGCATATTTAAAAAAACATGAATACATGTAATGTGCCTGGCATACAGTAAGAACTCAAATGTTTAATGTCATTGTTAAATGCTATCATGTCTTTAGGAACCTGAGTTTAGTACTACTAACTTACTGGGAGGAAAACATTCTTTCTCAGCAAAGTATAAGATAAAAGGGCTCCAGGGTGGCTCCATTTTAGAACACTAAACGTTGATACTTAATCTTTATGGATTTTATGGCAAGCATGTGTGTTGATTTTAGTTACTTGACAGATGTTTATTTCATATAATTGTGCCCTACTATTTTAATAGGAAGTGACCAATGGCATTTTTTTAACCAAACTTCCCAATCTTTGTCTACTGGCAAGCTGTCAATCATGACTGAATTGATGGTGTGAAGATCAAAGTCTACAATATAAATTCAGGAAGCAAAGACATTGCCTCTAGATTAGACTATTTTAGATTGATCTTCAGGTCAGTAGTCTGTACAACCCAGTGAGGGTCAGTATGCCAAGAAAATTTAAATAAAATATTCATTGTCCTATCTTTTCCCAAATATATCAACAATGTGGAAGATGGGGCTGAGGAAGAAATGATTCTAAGGAACAAGAATCCTACTGCTTCTAGTATTTATAACCTAAAGTCTCAAACCAGCTACACACATTAAATATCTGCTTCTAACAAAGATATTTAGCTTTAATGTATAATGCTTACTTGATAAATTTTAATTAGTTCATCACAGCGTGTTCTAGTGGATTTGTCATAGTTAAATTCAGCTAATTTTATATTCTGTTTTTTAAATACTTTTAATAAGAATGAGACAATATATCAGGCCTTACAAGAATTATGACTGATTTCTTATAATTATATACTACTTTTTAAATATATTTTATGATTCTTAATCTTTGGATGGAAAGTACATTACATGTGATGGTTGTTAAAAATACTTCTCCGTCTTGCATTTTTCCTTCATTTGAGGCAGCACATTTCAACTATAAAGTATGTAACAGTGTCTGCTTTAGCCAAAAAAAAAGAAAAAAGAAAAAAAATCTCACCTTTTGGAGCTATAAAATATACAGAATTGAAAGCTGACACCTAATATATTTTTCATTAGATACAGATGTTCAGTGTAGATTCTTTCTTCAAGTATTCATGGAAGTCAGGATAAAGAAAAATTTTCAGGTATAATGCATACAAGTAAAAATCATACCTTTTGGTAAGTTGATATTAACTTTTTAATAAAAGACATTTTCTTTTTGTAACATATAAATTCTTTTAAATATTATAATTATCTTGTCACTTAACATTATGAATAGAATCTCTAAATTTCCATGAGCTTAATGAAATAAGAATACCTAAAAACCTCATCTAAGTGTAGAAAATCTTAAAACTAATATATATTTAACAATTTAAAGTTTACCTTTTTTTTACCTTGGAATTTAATTGGTAATTTTGAAAATATTTCTAATACTAGAGGCCCAGTGCATGACATTCGTGCACTGGGGGGACAGGGGGCTTCCTCAGCCTGGCCTGTGCCCTCTTGCAGTCTGGGGAGTGGGCCTAAACTGGCAGACGGACATCCCCCGAGGGGTCCTTAGTGTTCTCGCCACCACTGCTGCACTCATCAGCTGTGAGCCGGCTTCTGGCTGAGCAGTGCTCCCCCTGTGGGAGTGCACTGACCACCAGGGGGCAGCTCCTATGTTGAGCATTTGCCCTCTGGTGGTCAGTGCTCATCATAGCGACCCATTATTGTGCCATTTGGTCGGTTTGCATATTAGCCTTTTATTATATAGGACTTATTTTTCATACTTGTCTGCAAAATAACTTTCTTGTTGTCAGAAAATGCAGGCCAATATGGTGAATGCATGGTACAAATTCAGTTGTGCTGGCTTTTTGTTCTTGAGACTATTACTTTAATTCCTGAATTGAGTTGAGCTGCATACAATCTCTCTCTCTCTCTCTCTTTTATATATATAAAAGGCTACTATGCATTGTGTCCCCTTGGGAGTTCGACCAGGAGACTGGGAGTTTGATCACTCCCTATGCTGTGCACTGACCACCAGGGGCGGCGTGGAACGAGGGAAGGCCCTGACCGGCAGCCGGTAGCTGGGGAAGGAAGGCCCTGGCTAGCAGTCAGAAGGCCCCAATTGGCCCTGATCTCCAGCCAGGCCTAGGGACCCTACCCTGCAAGAATTTCATGCACCTGGCCTCTAGTTTTGAAATAATAGTCATTTTGAATAGGCTATGTCTGTGGTGAGTAATTAGAGCTACTGATGTTTTGCCACCTGCAGAAGTCATTATTCTAACTGGGGGCTGAAATGTGAACTATCCAGTAGGGGAAAAAAGAATATTTAAAAAAAAAAGTAATTCTCTTTTCCTTTTTAACTGCCCTTCCCCCAAATCTGAAAAAGAAAATCATTTCAAACAGATGTTTCTTGAAATATAAATATGTTAGGTATTGTGAGTTTAACTTTAAGCCAGTAGTTTATCTATTGTTCCATGTGGGTCATAGTTAAGTGTTCATGGATTTGAGCTGCATGCATTTTTCTTAGGATAAAAGTTAGCTCTGAGAGACTCAATATAAAACTTGAAAATACTTCCTTTTATTTTGCCTTCACCACTTTTCACAAAGACAGTACCCAATGTTTTCTCAAAGTTTCCCAATAGTTTATTTCTTCTATTTCTATTATTTCTATTTTTTATCTGTTAATTCATGTGCTCACTGAACACATTTACTATGTGCCTACTATGTGAATAACATTATGTTTACCTTTGTAGATGCATGCGCGTGTGCATGCACACACACACACAGACACACACACAAACACACACACACACAGAGATTTACCTCAGGAGGTTTACAGTGCATTGAGGAAGACAAAAAATTTATACAAAACATGTTACCAGCTACAGAAGTTTGATAATGCCAATGTGAGTGATACCCATGAGTATAACCATACAGAAAAGTGATCATTGTGAACTGGGAGAACCTTTTTCTGGATTTCTGATTAAAGGACAGGTGGAACTTGGCCAGACAGATAGAAGTAGGGCATTGCAGGCAGGAATCACGCCAGGATCAAAGCCCTGACAGCAGGAACTGGAAGGTGGGCTACTGGAACTGTGAAGGCAGGGTGCAGGCCACGGAGCAGAGTGTAAGGACGTTAGATTAGAAAGGTAGATTAGAGGATTTGGGAAGACATTTAGATATTGGGTTAAAGTGGACATATTTTAAATTTTAGGTAGAGACGAAGATTAGGGACTCTTCATAAAGATGAAGAAGGAGCCAGTGTGGGTGGTGTTTAGCAATAATAATTTTAGCAATGAGTGTGATATGTATCGGACAAAGAAGTTGAGGGTACAAGGAATAGCTCTTGTTGCTAGAGGTTTAAGTATGGATCAGGGCATTTTTTATTAAGATGATGGCACAGGAAACAGAAGGAAGCATGAATCTACAGGATTTGTCATTAATAACTTAAAGGAAATTAAGGCAGGAAGATAAAATATTCTGAAACAGAATTATAGAACCAAGAATAGGAGAGAGCTTTGGGGGAGATGAGTTTGGGGAGCATATAAGGAAAACTTTAGTGGTTTTATAGGAGCTGGAGGAATAGAGCAATTCGGAGTGACAATTAAATGGTAAAGAGTTTCTTTAGGATGTTACAAAATGTCCTAAAGTTGTTTGTGGTGATGATTGCACAAGTCTAAATACAGTGTTAAGAAACCATTGAATTTTACACTTCAAATGAGTGAATTGTAAAGAATGTGATTTATATCACAATAAAGCTGTTATAAAATAAAAGGAAAAAAGAAGAAGGAAAATATGCTTTGGGAACATATGAGAAAGGAAAATCAATGGTTAACCAGCTAAATGCCAGGGATGGACAGTGTTGAATCATGTTCAGAAGAGCAGTAGAGGAAGCCGAGAGTAGTGTGAGGAGAGAGAATGGTTAGAGAGAGTGTGTGTTTACAGAGAGTTTATCAATGGCATTGATTTTACCTGTGCGTATCATCTCAATTGGGAAAACAAATCCAATGGGATTTAGAGATGTGGCTTTATGCATTGGCCATGCTGTTAAAGTAGCCAACGATGGTTGATTTTTGATATATGATGGCTCTATTTCATATTAAAGAAGAGAGCAAAGGCATATATGTAACACAAAATACCAGTCTGCTTTATGCCCTTGCCTTGCAGGCCCAAGTAATTGTCTGGGCCTCTGAGCAGATCTCAGGTGCTAAGCTGCACAGTCATTGGTAGAAGCTGGTTCTTTGAGTTTCATTGACTGCTTGATTGCTAAATGGTGGGACTCTTTCACCCAGAATATCCTTTTTTCACTTTTAATATGAAATAAAACATGTATGCTGTTGAAACTATATTATTCAAATGTAAAATATTGAGATTCTTGCTACCAAAGGATAACATAAAATTCCAAAGGAAAAAGTCTTTCCCATGAGTTCCTAGCCCAGACACATAACTCAGCTGGAATAGAAATGTTGATGATAAGACTATGTCATACATGCTGCCATGAATTGTCACATTTGTGTTTGGGGCATGATTGTGCTTTTGTAATGCTTCTTTTGGTTATTTCAGGGAAGGAGATTACGGCAGAAACATTTATGGAGAAATTGGACAATGGTGCCTTGCTCTGTCAACTTGCAGAAACTGTTCAGGAGAAATTCAAAGAGAGCATGGATTCTAACAAGCCCACGAAGGTAAAAGAGCCCATGGCAAAATAACTATTAGGATGTGGATCACACTTGTAGTTGCTTATGAGTTGAATTTATTTTGAGGGTTTCGTTGAGAATGGATGCATTACTGTCTCTATTAACAACATGGTATTTGTTCTCTAGTTACATAAATTGCATCATCCTTTTGGTAAGTCTAATTAAATAAAAGCTTATAGAAATTGATGGTATTAATACACAGCGATTACTGTGGTATATAAACTAGCCCAATCTGATATACTGACTAAAAATTTAGAGAAATAGTACATGCCATCAGGCAATGAACAAAATCTAGTCAGAAAGATTTCCTAAATAGGTCTTTGTTTTCAAGTAGATAATTGTGGCAGAATATTGGAAAAAATATTTAGAGTGGGTAACTTTTTGTTTGTTTTAAATAGGTAGCAGCATTGAACTAAGTGACTTTGGACAAATTATTTTTTTTCTGACTCCTCAGATTTATTTTCCACATATTAATTCTAATATTCTTTTCTGTTTATTGTAAACATATAATAAAAGTGTGATGTTTGATATTTTTTGAAAGAAAGAAGGTAAATGATACTTTTCTTACATTTTAATAGAGAAATAAAAAAGTAAGGTTAAAATAATGTTAAAGTCAGCTTAAAATACAAATAAAAAACAACTTTAAACTTTCTGCACTTCTGGCAAAAAAGATAAAAGTGATTTTTTATGTATAGTTTCTTTATGACAACTGAACTAAAATCCAAACAGAAGATTAATCTTCCTAAAACACTGTATTTTTTTACTAAAATCCAAACAGAAGATTAATCTTCCTAAAACATTGTACTTAATTTGGAAATAATACCCTATATCACTTTATATAGTGCTATCTATAATAATAAAAGTGGAATATGCTAATTAGACCAGATGTCCTTCCAAACGAAGCCGGGGCTGCGAGGGAAACCTGGGTCCCAGGTGCCAGAGGCAAGCTGGTGCCAGCAACTGGTGGAAGGAAGGCCTACTCTTGCACGAATTTTGTGCATCGGGCCTGTAGTATAATATGAAAGCCCCTTCATTTTTTTTAATTTTAAAAGTGCCTCCGTGAATGTATTAATTAATTTACTGGCTCCCAAATTTGTTGCACATTGGAATCACCTGAGTATCTTTAAAAATGACTGAAACCTGGCCTGAACAATCTGATTTAATCCCTATTGGGAGCAACCTGGGGATGTCTAAAAAGCTCCTCAGGTGATTCTAAAGTTCAGCAAAGTTTGGGCCCCCCTGCATTCATTTCTTCTTCCCCTCCCTCCATCCATTGTTTAGATGCAGACTAAGTGATTTGTGCAAGATCAAGAATAGATTCACTAAAACCCAGATAGTTAGGTTTACATTGAATATTTCCCATAGAGAAAAAGGAGGCTTTCAAATTGGGTATAAATAACCTGGAGGTCACAATATTAAGTGTGTGTGTGTGTGTGTGTGTGTGTGTAATTTCCTCCTAGGCATCTTGAAATGAGGGACAGTAGTGGCAGAGATAGATGAGCTGGTCAATACCTTCTCTGAATTAGTGAAACTATGTTGTGTGTAGGGAGATGTTAAAGCAGAATTTTATTTATTTTATTTTTTTAAATATATTTTATTGATTTTTTCACAGAGAGGAAGGGAGAGGGATAGAGAGCTAGAAACAGCGATGAGAGAGAGACATCGATCAGCTGCCTCCTGCACACCCCCTACCAGGGGATGTGGCCGCAACCAATGTACATGCCCTTGACCGGAATCGAACCTGGGACCTTCCAGTCCGCAGACCGACGCTCTATCCATTGAGCCAAACCGGTTTCGGCTTAAAGCAGAATTTTAAAAAAACCAACAAACTTGATCCCATCTGAATTGATGTCACAGGAAGCACTTAGTAATTTTCTTCTAGCAACTTAAATCTCACATTTTCATATCCCTAGCAATATTTTTAGTTTAATGTGGGGATTTTACAGCTGTGTAAACACATTTGAGTGGGTAAGTTATGCTTGGTATGTGTGAAGCATCCCTGTGTTAAGAATTTTTCAAACACTCTAATATTTGAAATAAAATTTAATAAATATGTGAGACAGTTTACATATTGAATATTTTAGTTATAAATTCATGACTGTTATATTCTATTCTGGCTTGATACAATACCCTGAATGAAAATAAATTGTATTCTAACGTATTTTTTTCTTTCGAGGCATCAATAGGTCAATAGAAAAAAAAATAGTATTAATCTTAGCCTTTGCATTTTCTCCCTTTGCATGGAAGTGTTGCAGAGATTCCACATAATTAGGCAGTGTTAGGTGGAAGCATTTAAGACCTAGTGTGCAACAATTTAATTGTAATTAATTTAATTGTAATTAATTTATGTGCCATTCACTATAATTATAAATATTAATATTCTTGGGGCTGAGGATCATTAAAGGCACAAATCTAAACAAAAGTAATCTTTCTAATATCCTGTCAGGATGAGAAAACCAACACAAGTGATAAGCCCAAGGTCAGGTTTTCTGCCCTTTGACTCTTAATTACCTGACTCAAAGTTGGCATGTCCCGTCAGACAGAATAATTGTTATATGGATGTATGAACTTTCACTTCCTGGTCCACATAGAGTCCAAATGTACATTTCCTCTGTTCTTTTCCTACCAGTCATTACTTGTTGATTTTTTATGCAAGATTCAATCACTCAGGCATCAAGATGGTGCAAGATCCCTAAAGTGTTCATCCTCTCTCTTTTTATTCTAACATTCTTTTCTGTTTGTCTCATTTATCTTGAGAGACTCTGTCCCAGACATCAGAGTTTCCCTGGGTTCAGAGCTTCCTTTGACTTGAACGAGTCCTGGGTAGTTAGATCAGGTTTGAAGCGCATGAAGAAGAAAGAAGAGAGAGAGAGAAAGAGAGAGAGAGAGAGAGAAGAGAGAGAGAGAGAGAAGTTCTGTTACCTGGTAGAATGCTGCATTATGTTCCTAGGAAGGAACTAAACATTCACCATCTAAATGTAGAATCTATCTTGTCCTTGTTTGGCAGAAAGAACATCCTAGTCAGATAGAATGCCCACAGTACTGTTGCCCATCAAGAATACCTAGTTCTCTGAGCTGTAAGAGAACAATACCTCAAGCTGTTGTACCATCCAGGAAGTAAATTAAAAACATAAAAAGATTAGAGTTTTGCCCTTCAAAAATCAATAGTATATTTTGTTAGAGAACACCTTGTCAAGATTGAATTCAGAGAAATCTAGAAATTTGTGTTTATTGCTGATATCTCTGACAATAAGGAAGTATGGTAGAAGTGATAAAAAGTTTTTCTTAAAAAGATTTCAGCTGCAGTTAATTTAGAGTTATCCATTCCTGGTTATATAACTAAAATAATTGTATATTCCTTAAGAAATTCATGGTTTTGTGATGCAAATATAATGCTAGATTAAACCAACAGAATGAATCAGGATAAGATGGAGGGAAAAATAGGTGTAATGATGTGGAAATAAGTGATTTTTAAGGGGTTATTTTGCTGTTTGGAACTTAGGGGAAAAGCAAGAAAGAGGGAGAAGTTGGTGATGAAGTTAAATTCCTCAGGATTTAAAATAAATAAATATAAATATCTTCAAGTTTTAAATATATTAAATTACTTTCCAGTATAAAAATAAATCCCCTTGTCACCATTTTTTCTCATTCCCTGACCACCTGGGAAATTTTTCATCTCTAGATCAGAGATAATGAAATGTCTTGCTTTATGTTTTTCTTATTGTTTATATTTTATACCATCTTAAAGGATTATGCCTAGCCAGGGCTCCATTGCCATAGTAATAGAGGTTAGTCTGTCATGTAGAATGATATGAAAAGAAGCTTTACTTTTTTTCCCTACCCACTGTTAACTCGTCATAGGGGATTTGGTATGAGCTAAATTATACAGGCTGAGATAAAAAAGAAAAAAGGGAGCAGTGTGAAAAATAGGTATAATAAGGAGTGCATGATGTACTTATTGAATTTACTTGGATCTTCATGCCTATTGAAGTAATCCCCTATGTAACACTTCTGCTCACGGACAAGAGTATTGCTAGGTATAACTAAAAATATCAACAAATTGATTATCTAGCCCAGTGGTCGGCAAACTCATTAGTCAACAGAGCCAAATATCAATGGTACAACGATTGAAATTTCTTTTGAGAGACAAATTTTTAAAACTTAAACTTCTTCTAACGCCACTTCTTCAAAATAGACTCGCCCAGGCCGTGGTATTTTGTGGAAGAGCCACACTCAAGGGGCCAAAGAGCCGCATGTGGCTCGCGAGCCGCAGTTTACCGACCATGGATCTAGCCCTAAGCTCATGATAAAAAGTTCAAGTTTTATGGCCTGGTACCCCAAGGTGGAGATTAAACCTCGATTAAACAACAGTAACAGGCTAGGAAGATTTTCATGATGTCCTTTACAAAGAAGGCAGTGTTCCTTCATAGCTCTTACTATTCAGCCCAGAGACTTCCTTTCATTGGCAAAGCCTCCATCCTGGGTTCCCATGGCATTCATCCTCTACTCTCTGGAATGCATGTATTTTATGAAACCATCTACTTTGTCTACTATTTCTGCTCTTCAATATCAAGTAAGCGATACATTATAATATATAAGAGTTTAATATCTTGTGTGACATTGAAATATCCATTGTTTCTGGGTTATGTCATAGAGCAGGATCTGATATGCAAGATGGTAAATTTTGTGATTTTTGTCAAGTGCATACAAACTGCTTCTGGAGTTTTCTATCAATCAAGATTAAGAAAATTATATTTTCCAGATGGATAGATACATGCCCAGTACCAGGATATTTACTAATATACTTCAATGAAAAGGCCTCATCTGGAATAGCAACTCTGATTGAAGCAGTCACTACATTTTAATTTTTCTGTTGTTCTCTACATCCTATCCATCTTTTATATTAGCTTAAACTGAGTGGAGATGTGATAGAAAAAAATTTCCTTACAATGTTTGGATCATTGATAGCAGCATGAATCTACACTTTTTTTTTTTTCAAATTCTAGTGTTTTATTTGGTCCTTCTACCAAGTAAAACATTATTCTATATGTCAAGCAATAAAAACTCTGACAGTTGCTGTTCTCATATCCATAACAATTACTCCTTCAGGAAAAAACATGGAAATAACCTCTGTTGTGTTCAAAGCTGCAGTCGTCGGAGTGTGAGGTGGACTTAGGTCAAAAATCTATCGATTGCCTCATTCCCACAAGGTATTTCTCCTTCTCTGATGCATAGTGTATAGTTCAGGTCTCTTTGAAGATTCATAGGAAGCTGTACAGTAAGGACTTGAGATCATGTCTCCTTTCATTAAGCGGGTCCTGCGTCCATAAATTGGCTCTAGTCTGGAAATTGAGTCATCAAAAAGATTCTCTCGCTTTGTCATTGTTGCTGTTTTTGTTATGCAAGTCAAGCACTGAGGGAGTTGCCTTTCCATGTGCACCTAAAGGCCCCATGATTAATAAATCACAGTCAGGTCTCTGGTGGGGCAGATCATGCCAGGATATTTGATTAGCCTGCTTTGTGTTCTGCCAGCCCTATCCATCTTGCCTATGGAAGTTAAGTGCCACCATGTGTTCCTGTCACCTACATTCTCAATCTGGAGGGACAAGTCACAAAAAGTTCTAGAACTTTCCTAGCCAATCTGTTCTTTACATCTTGGTGAACAATAGAGCCTCTTTGGGTCCCACTGAGTGACATAGTAAAAAAAATACGCTTAGGTGAGCTATACATTCTAAATTACATACAGTATTTCTTCCCCAGATTTTGAATTCCTTTCTCTATATTATACCAAATGATTTCTGGCCTTTTAGCATCATTTAGTGTGGATTCACATTGCATGTACGTTGGTATTAGCAAAACTATCAGACTTTGCAGCATCAGATGATGGCCTCACCTTGATTGACATTTGATGAGACTGAAAAAAAATTGAGAGAGGGATTATTTTCCAAAGAAGGGGAAAAGGGTTCCTGGAAGAGGAGAGATATCCTTTATGATCACCTCCATATTTATGATTTCCCCATCTGTCAGAGGACCTGCAATATTGTTAACTTAGTTGATTGCTTGTCTTTATTCCTTTACTAGATACTCAAGGACATGGTTTATGCTTTATTCATATATAGGTCTATCATAATATCCAGCATATAGGTGCTTGATAGATATGCTTTTGGATGAATAGATGAATGAATGGTCGAATGTAGATATATACTTTGTAGATCCAAAAGGTTATTATCAGTGGGTTTTAGCAATCCTTAGTTTTTATCCTGAAGACTTTTATTCTCAGCAAATTTGAAATTCCTCCCTCTGCTGGTTTTGCTTAACTCCCAAGTCCTTGATGGTCAAAATCATAAGGAACAAAGTTGACTTTTAAGTAGTGGAGAAGAAAGAGGACTGGTGAATTTCAGGGTGGTTCAGAGGAAGAAAAAGGATCTGAGGACATCAAAAGTGCTGACTGGAGATTGGCTGATGCAACAGACCCTGGAGGTCTAAACTACTTAGGAAGAGAATTCTAGAGGAGGTTGATCATTTTGTTAATTGTAGATGTTATTATATATTCATATGATGTGTTATTACTTGAGTTCAGAGCATGATCTAAAGATAAAAATAATGGCAAAATGAGCATCTTAATATCCAAATGTTTTATTCAACTTAAAGATTATTTTTCAAGTGTTTGCCATGGTCCCAATAAAATAAGAAGTGATAACTGTGAATTTGCTCACCATTGAGAATTAGGAAAAGAATAATTATAGGGCCTTTCATGTAACAGATATTCAAGAGATATTTTTGACCTGAAATGAGCTATTGTTAAAGTAATTAAGAGTTGTATCTTTCAATTACTGAAGAAACCATAAAGATGAATCACTGTGAGTTATTTTTGCATCATTTTTCTCAATAGCTGCCTCTTTTGTCCAATAAAAATATTTGGTGAGTGAAATGGGAATATAAGAGCCATTGTTTCTTCTCAGAGCCCCTAATTAGCCATCTACCAAAACATTATTTAACAATCAAGGTAAAAATACACTGTAAAAGTGCAGGAGGGAATCAGAGAATTCCAGGGCTTAGGAACAATGAGCAATAAATGCTGCTATTGGCTGTCCAAAAGTGTGTTATTTGATTAACCCAGGGATAATGCAAAAAGGAGATAAAAGTGATCATGGAGTATAGTAAGTTTAACACTTTATCAACCTTACTATAGAATATCATGAATACAAATATTTTATGATAATTGAGCCCTACTTATATATGTTATTTTAAAATTTGACAGATGACTGATGATTATATTGTTAGGAATAAGAGATGATATTTACTGTAATATTAATGTGCATATGGGTTGGTGGTGAGAAAGGGTGTGACAAAGATATACAGAGTCTACTAAAAAATTTACTCTCTATTATGGAGAAATATGATGTATGTAGTAATACATAGATTTTGAAATCAATTAATTAAGCTTATTAAGGGGTTTCTTAAAAATTAATTTTTGTGTGGCTAACTTTAGAATTTAAAACATATAGTGTACATTGAAATGTTTTTGTACATATAATCTTATTTTTTGTGTGTCTGGTAATTTCTTAAGCAAATGTGTTAATTAAAAATAATACCTGTTTTATAAAATATACACAGAAGGGCCCAGTATGTTTATATTCTTTATATATGCGCCTATTGCAATGATTTTAAGTGGATTTTGGTACATTAATTTGACCATTCCTACTACTCATACACTAATACATCCTTTAATCTTCTTTTTATTATAAAGTCAAAGCCTCATTTGGTTATCCTCAATGAATCATAGAGAAATTGTTACTCTCCCTCTTATCATGTAACTCTCTTGTTGAGTGGCAAAGAAAGTCAGTGAATACCTAAGAAGGTGGACTGAGATTCTTGGGAAAATTACTTAAAACAGTATGAAGTTTGTTGAATTATCTATCGATGGAATTAGAAGTTGGACTACATTATGGCTTTACATACTTACTATTATTTGGACAAGCGTAGAGGTCTTGGCCAAATGAAAAATAACCATGTGCAAAGCTTGGAAGTAGCCTTTTTGGCAAGCACTCGTGTCTGAGACAGCTTTCTTTTTATGTACTTGAAGCAAATGAAATGGATCAGAATTATTTTCAGAAATCCCCTCACGTTATAGGAGAGAAAAGTATAGTTTGTTCTCATGTTTGGCTCCTTTTTTATCTGTTGTCAACAAGTAGTTGCCAACCTTTTTAAATGAGCAAGAGCAAGTCATTATTTTCCCAAATGCGAATGTTGTCCCATGGGAGTTTGTTTCTGATGAGGTCTTCGAGCTGAGATGTGAGAGAGGGTATTTCTAGCCCTCTTCAGTTCTCTGCTAAGAATCCCCACATTCCAGAGCGAGGGGGAGAGACAGACCAGGTCGCAGCATTTAGGAATTTGCCAAGCTTCAGACTACAAGTTTATGTGAATCTGCTGATAAAGGACCCTCCTTCAAAACTGTCCAGAAGTTCTTTCCTTGCAAAAGTTCAAACTGAAGCCCTGGCCGGTGTGGTTCAGTGGTCAGAGTGTTGGCCCGCATACTGAAGGGTTCAATTCCAGGTCAAGGGCACATACCTGGGTTGCAGGTTTGATCCCCAATCCTGTCAGGGTGCGTGTGGGAAGCAACAAATGGATGTGTCTCTCTCACGTGGATGTTTCTCTCTCTCCCTCCCTCTTTCCCCCATCCTGCCTCCCTTCCACTCTCTAAAAAGCAATGGGAAAATATCCTCAGGTGAGGATTAAGTAAAACAAAAAAAAGTTCAAACTAAGTTAGTGTTTGGTACAGTAAGTAACATTAAAGGCACACGAGGCATAAGATTACAAATAAAACATGTTGAATTGAAATTTCAGAAAGCATGAAAACAATTAATACAAATTCTGGGTTAGAAGATGGAGGTCCACACACATTTTTCAAATACATGATTTCACAGAACCAGCAGAATGTTCCCCCGAGCACAAACGTTAACCTGATCAAATTCTTCCATGACGACATCATCTCTCGCACTTACAGGCTCACATCCTGCACTTAACCGCATGCAGACACATGGGCAAGACAAGATTGTAAGAGGAGTGTAGCTGGGGAATGTTTTCATGATATTTGATAGCCCTAATTGCGGTCACTGCTGTTTCAAAGCACTGAGGATATGGAATACTATGTCATGAAAGTCACTCTCACCATATGGAAAATAGAAAATTAATTATTTTTAAATGAGCTGTTACTAAATGCTTTGGAGAAATTCAGGTCACTTGGACAAATCACTAATGAATATACTAGTACATGCCATTTCTTAAAGGAGAACATTCCAAGATTTTATAACGAGCCTTTGTAAGGGACTGAAAATGAGGGGAAAAGAGTTCCTTTTTAATTTAAAAATGTCTGCGATTGCGAGGTGATTTATAATGGAAGCACTCACCATATTTGTGTGTGTGTGTGGTCCAAGGTGGTACGGGTACATTACAGAGCACTGGCATAAATGTTTTTAGATGAGGTAATTCAGTTTACAGTCTATAGAACTCCTCAACTGTATCTTAAGCTTTTCGAGCCTGGCTACATGAATACCTTCCATTGTTTCACTTAGCAGTTTGAAAATGCATTACATATCATGCATGAAGCCGCATAGTATGTATTTTGTGTTTATACTACTCTGCTAGTCATGTCTAATTTCACACCAACTTAGGCTGCTTGTCTAATGGATGCCTTGCTGGCATCCCTGCTCCATATAAGAAGTAAACAGTGTAGCAATATGTTTATCTTGAAGCCAAAATATAGAAGAAAAAAAAAGCTTAATCAAAAGTTAAAAATATTTAAACCCTTGAAGTAAAAAGTAAGATAGGAATCTCAAAATGTGAATGAACCCACTACATTCTGAAAAAATTCAGAAAATCTCTTGAGAGTTTCTTTTGTTCTAGATGTTATGAAGGGTGGACTCTCCCTTGTAGGTCAGGAATACTTGTTTTTGTACCATGACTTAGCAGTTGGGTGCAGCCCTTGACTCTCTTCTCATAATGATGTTTTTAAATATAAGGAATAAAACATATGCAATTACAAATACAACACAAAGGGAATCAATTATATTAAATGACAGTTATTACAATATTAAGAATAAATATTAACGCACCAACTAAAAACAAAGAAGCAATATATCTGCTTTTAAAGATTAACCTGGTTTTTAAAAAATACTGTCATTTTTAAATATAGGAGAAAGTAAACCAAATATTCCCAATATCTGCAACATTTATTATGTAAATAAAAATTTCTACAATTTCTACAATTTCTGCCCTAGCCAGGTGGCTCAGTTGGTTGGAGTATTGTCCCATACTCTAACTTCAGGTTCGATTCCTGGTCAGGGCACATACTCAGGTCACATAACTAAGTTTCAGGTTCAATCCCTGGTTGGGGTGCTTATGGGAGGCAACAGATGTTTCTCTCTCTCTCTCTCTCTCTCTCTCTCTCTCTCTCTCTCTCTCTCTGTCTCAAATCGACAAAAACACATCTTTGGGTGAATGTTTAAAAAATCTACAATTTCTATTGAGAGAGCTAATGTATTTGATTATATTCATAATGAAGGAATATGTATATATATATGAATATATGTATCAATTATATATTTGTTAATGATAAATGAGGAAACAAAGCGTATTTTGATCCATGTTGTCATATTTGCTATATTTAAATGTTGCTTAAAGATCAAAAAGTAGATATTTGATTTTTTTTCTCAGACTTAATGAGTGCCCTGTGATGTGATGATAAAGAAATTTATTAAGTATATTTAAACATTTACTATGTACTTATTCTGTGTCAGTTAGAGTAAGCTTTTAAAATAGATTACATCATCAAGTAACTTAAAACTTAAGTCAGATCATGTCACTTCTTAGCTCAGAATTCTCAGTGGCACCTTGACTTACTTGGAGTAAAAGCCAAAATCTTTATGACTGCCTACAAGGCCCTCATGGTCTGTTCTCCAGCTACCTATCTAATCTCACTTCCTGTGACTTTCTCCTCTCCCCACTTTGATGCAGCCACTCAACAAGCAGTTACCACCCACCACAGGGCCTTTGCAATTGCTTTTCTATTTTCCTTGAACATTCTTTCCTCAGATATGTGTATGTCTTGTTTCTTCTCTTGAGGCCTCTGTTCAAATGTCATCTTTTGCCTGATACCTTCCCTGACAACCCTATATAAAGTACCTTACAAGGATGCTCTCCTAGAATTTTCAACTGATAGACATTGATGGAATGCTCACTATGTTCAAGAGGTTGATAAATAAAAAAAAAGGCCTTCACTCAAAGGCCTTACAGTTTAGTTAAGTAAATAAATAGGAGCATATAAAATACAGAAATAAATTATAAGTGGTCAATAAATTATATATAGCAGTGGTTCTCAACAAAAATAGAACCAGAGACATAGAAGCATTGAGCAGAATGTCCAACCTATGAGAGAAGGCAGGGGGTGAGGGGGTAAGAGATCAACCAAAAGACTTGTATACATGCATTTGAGCATAAACAATGGACATAGACAGTAGGGGGCTGTGGGCATGTGCTGGGGGGGTGGGAGCAGCCAGGGAGAGATCAATGGGGGAAAAAGAAGACTCATATAATATTTTAATCAATAAAGAATTTAAATTAAAAAAACAAACAATAAAAACAAAACAAAAAAGTTTGTGTCACCATAACATACATTATATTGATGACATTCAATCAGCTAATCAGCACATATTTATTGTACACCTAAAATAGTATGAAATACAAGGTACCTTGCCGAGTAGCAAAAAAGGGAGAATAACATCAAACGAACACTTAAGCAAACAGTGAATTACAGCTGTGTTATGTCTAAGCATGGGAGAGTCCAATCTCATGAGTAGCTGACCTATTCTTTTAGGATTTTTACATTATATTAAAGCAGGATTGGGACCTAAACAGACAGAGAGGAAATTCACAGTGTTCCAAATACAGAGAATAGCGCATGTGAAGGCCCTCAGATGTGGCGGTGCATGGTGACTTGGAGGAACTAAAGGAAAGTGAGTGTCTGGATACTGGTACATAATACCAGAGCATCAGGAGGTGAGACCACAGCTAAGTCTTGCTGGATGTTGGCATCTATTTTCATAACAACATATTGCCATTGAAGTGTTTTAAACAGGAGGATGATAAAATCTTTTAGAAAGCTGCCATTAGCAGTGTGGCCAGGGGGTTGGAGGGGAGAGATGAAAATGGAACTCAGGACCCCACTTAGGAAACTGTTGCCCAGGTCAGGAGAGAGGTAATGACCATCTAGCTAGTGGTGCTGGAAAGAAGTAGATGTTTTGAGATGTATTGACACTTGGCAGTGAAGGGGAGGAAAACTTTTTCCTTCTTCCCTTCAGGGTTCTTTGGCAAAATGACAGAAGGCCCATAACAGGTGAAAAACCAATTTTATACATATGGCAGCCCCATAAAGAGATCAGAGCAGGAAGCTTTTACACCTTTTAGACAAAGAAATAATAAATTTGTGAAGATTGGAGAAGACAGAGGGGTTTGGGTTTTAGATAGTAAATTGGGGAGGGAGTAACGAGGTTTTTTATACATCATTCTTGGCCCTAACTTCCCTATCTCTGGTGATAAGAATGCCTTCTCCCCTCCTGGTACAGAAAGGGTATTTTTCACGTGGGAGATTTATCTCCTGCTTTCAGGGAGACAAAGGAGGGTCAGAATGTCCTTCTTGCACTGATTGTTTCTCAAGTGCTTTTAATTAAAAAATAATCAATATGCCAAAGTGGAATATTTTGGGGTGGCATATTCTACTCCCCTTCAGTCGGCTTAGCAGGATTTGGTGATTAATTGTATAGAAAGGGTAAAGGATATTGGTCTAGGGTTTCATATATGAAGAAACGGGTGGATGGGGTGCTTTATTTTGCAAATGGAAAGGCAAGGGAAGAGAAGGATTAGGGAAAAATCATGCGTTCCTATGCACATGTACCCTTATGGATACCCAAGGGTTATGAGCCCTGTGGGCTCCTTGTCCCACTATTCCTTTCATTTCTGCTCAAGAAAAAAATAAAAGTAAATGAGTAAGGGGCCATTCCAGAGATAACTTTGAATATGCCTTAGTTGGCATAGTCTATAAAAGACTTAAATCTTAGCCAATTGAAACACATCCTTGTATATTGACATCTGCTTATATAGACAGTAGATTCTACAGGGGTTCTGAAACAAGTCAGTTTGTTAGAGTGCTTGGAGATGTTTACATGGAGGCAGTGGAATCTGATTCGCCTAGACCTGGTGCAAATAAGTGGGCAGAGAGAAAAGAAAAGTAATAGAAACTCATAGTAAATGAGCCAAATATTGACGTTTGAAAAGTACAAACATATTCTAGGAATATTGAATAGACAAACGTGGTCAATGTGGAGAGAATATGTGGAGAATGTTGAGCACATGGACTTGTGAAGTTGATGATCCATATTATTGTAAAGCTTATGTATTGTAGTCTTGAGCTGGAGACTGGAGCATTAAATTAAGAAAGATTAATATGATGATGATGATCATGATGTATAGATTGAATTGGAGAGATTTGAGGAACATTTTGTAAATTTTTTGCATTTGTTCAGACATAAGATATTAAAGGGTTTAGAGTAAGAGCACCAAAACTATACTGAAAGAGGCAGGATAATAATTGAAGAAATATTTATTAGAAAATAACAATTAGCTGGATTGGCAACTTATTGGCCACTGCAGAAAGGGGTGAGGGAAGAATCAAAACTATACTATGATTTTTGAAGTTTGAAAAACTATAATGATGAGAAGACAAAACTAAAAGAAGGAAATTCAGTTTGGAAGAAAAAATAAAATGACATGATAGATATCTGAGATGGCAAGATATATAAGTAGAAATGAGGGATATTTTTGAGTTTGTGCCTATGCGTGTCAGTGATCATTAAAATCCTCAAGAGTTTCATTGAAGCTCCAGGCTAAATTTTATCATTTTAAAAAACTTCCCTTGCCTCAGTTTTCTAACAGAAACATTTTTAAACTTTATTATATGCTAGGCACAATTTCAAGTACTTCCCATATAAACTCATACCTCCCTCACAGTAACCCGATGATGTAGGTACTATTATTATGCCATTTCACAGATGAAGTTAAGTTACTTGCCTGACATTACACAGCTAATACCTGAATATCCAGGATTCAACCCAGGCAATTTAGTTCCAAAATTTGTGCTTGTAACTACTCTACTCTGTTGCCCCTCAATGGAGGTAATATATGCCTTAGCTACAGTCAGATTTTTATTTATTCAAAAAATATTCCATAAATACTATTTGATAGATATTATACTAAGTTCTGGAGATAAAATGGTGAATAAAACCAGACACTGTTTCATTCCTGGGGAACTAAACAGTCTGGAGGGAGAGAGCTGCTAATCAATTAATCACGTGCGAGAACATAGACAGCAGTTGAAGCACTTGAATAATGTGCATTTTAACCAATTACAAGGAAGTGTGTGGTGGGGAGGGAATTTGTGGGTAAGTGATCCTTCATCTGGGATTAGAAGTTAATCGAGCAAAGAGGTATGGGAAGGGCAGAGAGAACAGTTATGTGTAAGGACCATGTCAGGGGAGGAAGGGGAGAATATGTAGGGGGTAACAGAGCTAGTGTGGGCGAGAATGAGGGCCATGGTGGTAGGTCAGCAGGTTAGCACCATGGAAGCCACAATATAAGGAGCTTTGCCTTTGTCCTAAAAGCACTGGGAAACTACATTTGGCTTTTGAAAAGTCTGCTCTGATTAGAGTGTGGAGAACAGACACAAGTGCATAGCATGGTGAAAAAAATTATAAGATGGGTAAAAACAAATTGTAATTAAATCACCATACAAATGTAAAACATCTGTTTTAACTTCGTTTGCCTACATAAATGTGGGCTTATTGCAGCAGTTACAGACGTGATGATGTAACTATTTTCCAGGCTCATCAGGGAATTCTTTGTAAATAGAATTTCAAGTAGACATGTATTAGAAAGAAATAACATTAAGCGAAGAGGCTATCATCTAGATTCTAGAAGTAGTATTAAGCATTTCTAAAACATCTTAGTTAATCCTCAAAACATGTTACAAATGATGGACATGAAGTTCATCCCTTACTTTCAAATTTACTGGGAGTCTAGGGACCTATTATTAGTCAATCATTAGTTAATTGATGGACACTTATAATGTCAGAGTGCCCAAAAGCTGCAGTGTAGTGAAGTTAGTAAAAAAGGGAGAGGCAACTTTTGCTTAAAAAAAATAAAATAAAAAAGTTTAGAAATCTGTTAGTCACTGAAATAAATTGGGTTTTCTGAAATCCACCTATCAAACAACCTTTAGACTTCTGAAAATGCTTTTCTTTGTTGGATACTTTCCAGATGGGTACCAAAAAAGTAGATTAAACTAAAATATTATATTCACATTTTAAGTGACTCTGTGAACTCAAAATTTGCTGCCACTCTTTATAAATTATTACATCTTTGAATATAGAAAATGTTTCTTGGAAAGACAAAATTCAAGATACATTTCCAAAGAATTTTCTTGTCTATTTCCTTATGGTAGTTCCTTGATTGTAGAAGAGACACAGAAAACTGACATATTCTCAAAAATATTTTAAAAACCATCCCCAATTTGTTTTAGCTCCTTTAATTCATTAATTATTAGCAGCTACTATTAATTTTGTTGAGAATATGAGGGACTGTCACTCCTAGTATCCAATACTCCTTTCTCTGAGAAATCTTTTATATTTAGAGAATATGTTTTTCTTCCTCCATTCAAACCTCACTCTTTCAGTCTTGCTACACTAGCTGTGACTTAGAGGTGTTCCAAGTTGGAAGTGATAAAAAGGAAAGAAAGAAATCACTGTTTTTTGCTTGTGTAGAATTATCTGTTTTTTTTTCCGTTATTCCCTTAATCCATCGTTGACAACAAATGACATAGTTATTTTTCCAAATAACACACATAATTTGGTTACTTCAGAGTTTAACATTGAGATTGCAGGCCATCAACCCCATCTGCCTATAGGATCCAGTGGTTCAAATTCAGGGAATATTCGCATTAAAATATCTGGATTTCCAAATTCTTCTGGAAATTCAGAAGATCCAACAACATTGGCACTGCATCTCTTTATGGTAACAGTGAGGTAGAACTAAGTGAACAAGGCTGTCCCTCCTGGACATGCCATGAACTCTTCAGTTTCCCACAGTCTCCACCATTCCAGTTAGTCCCCTGGAGCTCGCCATTTCATTCTGTTATTTAATCTGCCTGGCCTCTTCTGGGCCTTTGGGATTAGAATATTAGTAATTCTTGTTAGGCATAAAATACCCTTTGTGATCCTGGCCCAGCTGACTTTTTTGGACTCATCTTCTCCTCCACATGCGTTCTGTATTCATCCATAGCACACATGATTGTTCAGGCCCCTGCCAGATGTTTCCCTTAATGCAATACACTGTGCCTGGTGAGCATGTGAGATCCTTCCATTTTGTAAATTGCTTCTCCTTTGTAAGGCCTTCCTGTAATGATTCCTAATCAACCTCTCCCAAAAGTTAAATGCACACTCTTAAATTTCTCAAAGAACTGAATTTAAACTTCTATTTAAATACTTAAACTTCTATTGCAGTTCTTACCATATGAGATCATGATTTTTTAAGTCTGTTTTCAAAGACGCTGAGGGTCTTCAGAAATACTATATCATGGCCTTGTCTTTCTTCTGTTTCAGTCCCTGATGCCGAGTGTTACAACTGGCATGGAGCTGTGCTTTAATAATGATTGGTTGAGTGGAATCAGATTAACTTTTTACTAAGCTTTTCTAGAAGGCCCCAACATTTAACTGTATTTTAAAGTGTAGGGCTAGACTTTTGGAATTTTTAAGAAGCCAGTCTCTGTCTAGTCATATGTAAACAATTAGTCAGGAGAACAGAAGCTTTTCATAGTAGCAGAGCATTTAGATAATGATTCCCATGTGGATGTATATGTAAAATTAGGCACAACGTATACACAAGTGAAAAGAATGCATTTGTTGCTGAAGTTCCTGTATTTTCTCCTCAGTGAAGCCCTTGGTGCGTCTTAAACAACTGTCAGTGACATAATTACTTTTTTGTAGACTTTGATTTTTAGAGCAAAATTGATCAGAAAGTACAGGAATGCTACATTTGTTACAATCAATGAACTTATACTGACACATCATTGTCACCCAAACTCCAAAGTTCACTCCTGTTGTATATTCTCTGGGTTTTGACAAATGCATAGTGACATACCCACCATTATAGTATCATTCAGAATAGGTTCACTCCCCTAAAAATCCCATGTGATAAATGAATGAATCACATGATGAATCACCTATTTATCCCCTGATCCTCACAAACCCCTAAATCATTTTTCTGTTTCTATAGTTTTCCCTTTCCAGAATGCCATAAAGTTGGAATCATACAACATTTAGCCTTTCACGTGGGCTTCTTTCATTTTAGTAACACATTTATGGTTCCACCATATCCTTTATGACTTAATAGCTCATTTCTTTTTACTGCTGAATAATAGTCCATAGTCTGGATGTACCACAGTTTATCCATTTATCTCCTGAGGGGCATCTTGTTTGCTTCTACATTTTGGCAATTATGAATAAAGCAGGTTTTTATGTGTACATAAGTTTTCAACTCATTTACATCTTAACGTTTATTATCCACTTCATCTTTTAAACCTGAAATTTGAGTATTTTTGAGAACTAGGTTTGACTATCATTTTCAACATCATTTTATATTATGCCATAGATAATTTCAGATAATTCAAAATACTTAAAATATTATCCATTATTATTATTATCTTTATTGTTTATCATTTTACAGGATAAACCAGAATTCAGCCATGAGAAATCTCTTTTTTTTCTATATTCATGTGAATATTTTTATGATGCTATAGCATAGAGATTGCACCAAATTTTGCTGTAAGACCTGTTCTTTCTCAAGTGAAATCTATTGTGAGGGAGGAAATATTATTTTTCTTCTCTTATAAGTTCTGGTTGGTCCAATAATTCAATTGACATAGGCAGATTAATAGGAGAAAAGAACTAAGTTTATTATATATTTACATACAGGGGTTTTATAAAAGTATGGGGCCCTAGGACAAATTGTGCAGTTGAGACTTATGTGCCACTTTGAGCTGAGGAAAAAGTGGGATGTGTGGTTTGGGACTTCAAAGGGCAGGGAGGCAATTCACACAGAGATGGAAAAGTAAATGTTTGGTAAATAAATGTTTGCCGAGCAATTTTTAACAATGGGACACAGTGGGCTTTTATCCAATGGACCTCACTAAGTTCCTCCCTGTCTATCACACCTCCATCATGTTAAACTATCCTTATCTATGATGATCGCTCTCTTCCTGGAGCAGGTCCTCTATCTAATCCTTTTTTAGGAATTAAGGGGGAAGGTAAAAGATTTTTCCTGAGTCTTTTGTTTCTTGACAATAACTAGCTTAAAATATTCAATATCCCAAAAGGCTTATTTTGGGTTGGCACATTCTGTTTCCTTTCAATATGTTGGAGGCGAAAGGAGTGGAAAGGTCCATTTTGAATTCAGTCCTAGTGAGATGAGTGGCTACTGTACTAAAGCATAGCTCAATTTGTCTGAGGCGTGAGGTCCTATTGCATAGCCCCCAGGAGAAATTGATGGTACCAGGAAGGATTTTCCCCTATTTTTAATTTTAACAATTTTTGATCTTGAAGAATATATTTCCATCCTTTCTAAAGTCACTTAGTAGTTATATGTAGATGTCTTTATGCTGTGAATGTTCATTGAAATGATTTTATTGACTTTTCTTTCAATAAAATACATAGCAAAACTAAAAATAGCAAGGGGATGGAAACATTGATTCCATCATGGAAAATGTGACTTTATTGACTGCGTATTTGCACAGTACGTTCTGTATGCCCTTCGGAAAAGGGAATATATTACTTTTGGCATTTTCCACATCTTTTATATATCTGTTCTGTTTTATATCTGAAATAACTGCAAATCAAGGGGAGTAGTTTGTCTCAAACTTTCGTGAAGAATGGATTATTTTAAACTAGTATTAAATTTTCCATTTACTGCATATAGAGGAGTAAATATGCATTCTCTAAATTATTTTCTAGTTTTAATAGCTCAAAGAGAACATATAATTTTTTATTTTAATATTACCTGGACAAAAAAATGGGAAATAAATGCTGAAATATATTAAATTAAAGGCATTGGTGAGCTGTCATGGGGCAATTAGAAGTGTATGGGCATAAGAGATGGCATGATTTGATTTTAATTGTGCATGAGTTCATTATTTTCATGAAAAAAATAGAGATACTATTGGAAAATGGAGATACTATATCTGCCTAACTCATGGTAGGTGATTCATGGCACCACTTTTTTTGAGATTTAAATCGGATAATTTATATGAATGAAAGTTTTGTGTGCCTACAGCATGGTAGGTACAGGAATGCTACATTTGTCAAATGCATAGTGACATATACCCACCATTATAGTATTATTCAGAATAGGTTCACTCCCCCCCCTAAAAATCCCATGTGATGAATGAATGAATCACATGATGAATCACCTATTTATCCCCTGATCCTTCCAAACCCCTAAATCATTTTTTTTTGTTTCTTAAATGTAATGTTAATTTCTTAAATGTAAATGTAATGTTAATGTTTCATAATGTTAATTCCCTTTTCCTCCACCCACCTTATGATTCAGAAAATAATAAGACAGTACTGCTTGTGTGTAACACACTATATTTGGCACTATGCCAATATAATGATAAATAGATCCTGGTTCTCTAAGAATAGATTATTATAAGTTTTATAAATTGAATTAGTCATGACTACCCTTTTGAAGCTTTAATACCCATGACACCATAACTAAGACACATGCTTGTTGAACTCTGCAGCATCTAAGTAAACTCCTTGTAAATGACCAACATAATTGTGTATCTCAGGACTGTATGAAGGGAGACTGTTGGATTTGAGGGGAGTTGAAAGAGCTGAGTATGACATTAGTTAGAGGGAAACTAGTCAATTCGTAAACTATTGGACTCTCTGAACCTTCAAATAATGCCTTTACTCTCCCTATTAAGAATGAATTTGCTATCTGAGAGCCACAAACCACATATAACTATAAATCTATATCGAATAAAGTGAAATAAAATTGAAAAATTAGTTTCCAATCACACTAACCACAGTTCAAGTACTCAATCACCATGTCAATATAATGGGTAGTATAGATATAGAACATTTCCATTATTACAGAAAGTTCTATTGGAAAACTATTCTAAAAGTGAGATTGTAGTTTAGTGTGAAGATAGAAATAAATTGTTTGCAATCTTTCTCTGAGTTCTTGTACCCATACCAAAATAAAATAAAATGCTTGCCATATGAAAAAAGGAAATTATAGGCGATTTAGTATATTTTCACTTGCATTGATGATGATAATAAAGAACTTTTATCAAATACTTCGACACTTATATTATTAAATTCACACTCAAATATGCATAGCCAATGAAATGCATTATTTTCTGTGTTCATTGAATACAAGAAGAGACTGAGACACAAAAACAGTAAATAATTTTCCTCAAAGTATCATTGCAAGAAGGTGATATAGCTGAGTTTAAACTCAGGTAATTGGATTCCAAAGCCCTAGCAAGTGCCTAAATGGTAATGGATTGAATTAAAAGCCTTTAGAAGTAAATTTGAAATTTTTTTTATTGCATCCTAACTTGGTTGTTGCCTGTAGGCATAGGGAGGACATTTTTGATATTCAAACAAATTTCTTATATGTTAATCATCAAATCTGTATTTTAGTGGTCATGAGTACATATCTTAGGTTATTTCTGTTGAGAGAAAATGATAAACTTAAGACTCTTGGTATTAGAAAAGTTAATATGCATCTTATCAACTACTTGCACATGATCCCAATGGTTTACTAGTAGTAATTTCTCATTTTGCTAACACAAATATTGAATTCCACACCATGGAGGCTGGAGTACAGTAGCATGACCCTTGCTTGGTAAGTGAGCCTAAATTTCTACCCAGTTTCAGTTCAGCTTGGCAGTTGTTCTCTACTCATCATTCTGTATTTAGTAAATTTCAAAAATAGACGTTGCTTAAAATTTTCAGTTATGCATTTCTTAATTTATGGGAAACATTTATGTGTAATTATACTGTGAATTTAGTGAATTTTGAAGGCCCTAGAAATTTATCCCTTGAGAATTTAAATTCTCTAATACAGTCTTCTGCTCTTGTTATCAAATTGATTATGATCTAGTTTGAGGAGTACGGTCTAATTGTTCATTCATGCATTCATCAATCAGGTTTTGAGGAAATCCTATCTAATAAGAGAGTAATATGCAAATTGACTGTCACTCCAACACACAAGATGACTGCCCCCATGTGGTCAAAGATGGCTGCCCCCATGTGGAGACAAGATGGCCACCACAAGATGGCCAGCAGGGGAGGGCAATTGTGGGTGATCAGGCCAGCAGGGGAGGGAAGTTGGGAAGGACCAGGCTTGCCAGGGAGGGCAGTTGGGGGCAACCAGGCCTGCAGGGGAGGGCAGTTGGGGGTGACCAGGCTGGCAAGGGAGGGCAGTTAGGGGCAACCAGGCTGGCAGGGGAGGGCAGTTAGGGGTTACCAGGCCAGCAGGAGAGGGCAGTTGGGGGCGACCAAGCCTGCAGGGGAGGACAGTTAGTGGCGACCAGACTGGCAGGAGAGGGCAGTTAGGGACAATCAGGCCAGCAGGGGAGCAGTTAGGCATCAATCAGGCCAGCAGGGGAGCGGTTAGGTGCCGATTAGGCTGGCAGGGGCGTGGTTAGGGGGTGATCAGGCTGGCAGGCAGAAGAAGTTAGGGGCAATCAGGTAGGCAGGCAGGTGAGAGGTTGGGAGCCAGCAGTCCTGATTGTGAGAGGCATGTCCGACTGCCCGCCTAAACGGGCAGTCGGACATCTCTCGAGGCATCCAAGATTGGAGAGGGTGCAGGCTGGGCTGAGGGAAACCCACCCCCCCCCCCCCCCCGTGCACGAATTTTGTGCGCTGGGCCTCTAGTCTATATATATAAAAGCCTAAATGACCATTCTACCATTAGACTGTTTGACCGGTAGCTATGATGTGCACTGACCACTGGGGGGCAGATGCGCATCACACAGGCATATGTTAATCACACAGAAACATGGAACAGACTGATGAATCTCAGAGGGAAGGGGAGAGGGGGGAGGGTGGGAAGAGATTAACCAAAGATTTTATATGCATACTAGAGGCCCGGTGCATGGATCCATGCACTGGTGGGGTCCCTCGGCCTGGCCTGTGGGGATCGGGCCAAAACCGTCTCTCCGACATCCCCTGAAGGGTCCCGGATTGCGAGAGGGCACAGGCCAGGCTGAGGGACTTCATCGGTGCATGAATGCATGCACTGAGCCTCTAGTAATATATAACAGCATTGCCTGGAAAATCTAATATGAGTAAATAATTAAAGACATTATATAATTTAAAGGAGTTCGTTGGAGAGTTGAGTGGTAATGGGGAGATATATCAGATGAGCTATGTGTAGAGCTTCTCTAGTTAACCCCCAGTTCTGTAGATCTGAAGAATTTCTCTCCCTACCTGTGATCAGTTTTCAGCTATTCAGTATACATATAGTTCCATAATTACTCAGGGCCATTCTCTATTTTAAACTTACTCTTTAAGATTTCCTTGGCAAGGGGAAAGTTGATTTTACTCACTATTTCTGTTTTTCTTTTATTTACTGATATTAAAGAAGAGATTCAGGCAGAGCTGGCTTTTTCCCAGAATTTTCATGTGAACCTAGAAAAATTAACAAATTAAAAAATCATAGAAATGGAAGATATATAATTGCTAAGGTTTTCAGAACTTTATAACAATTTTTGTGTAAAATGTGTCAAAATATTTTTAAGTCACAAAAGTATTGAGTGCTGGTATTATTAAATCATTTGATTTTTAATTCAAATGAAATCAGACTTCTTCCCTTAGATTCTTAATTATAAATGGCACGTCAACCCTGGGAAGACCCTGACCCTTTGCTTGTTGGTTGACGTGCAGTCAAGGAAGAATATTGGGTCTTACAGCTATGTGCTACTGCTCTCAGGCAATGAGTAAAGATCCTTTCTCCTAGTGTATGTGATGGCTTTTAAAGGTACTGCATATAAGGGTTCACTAGTCATTTGGACTAATGAAGATGACTTTAAACAATTTTTAGCAATAAAATTTTTTATCTGGATGAATATTGGAAGCTTCCTTTCACACTGTTTACAGTTTCTAGTCTTCAGCTGACATGGAAGCACTGACGTGAATAGCTCCATAACAGAAACAAATAATCCATAAATCACATAAAGGCCAAGTTGTTAGATCAGTATTACTGATGAATTCTTTTACACTGAAAATTCCCAAGTTATGAAGTATCAATACTAGCTTTAATTTTATCTGCCCTAAAACAATTTCCATGTCTTCCAATATGAATGAATTTTAAAGAAATACTTAGGTTCTGGTATATGATATGTAGATGACTTTGCAAGGACCACAGGCTTATAGGTAGGAAAAAATGCTATTTTTATTTATATGCTCAGTGCTTGTCCTTATGAGTTCTTAAAGAGTAGGATGAACAATTTGGGGGCTTGTTGCTGGTGGGTATTCTCTCAAAATGTGTTCCCCTGTGGATTAAGTGTCAAATCAATCTCTAGCTTCTTCATGCACTATGGATATTGTATGCCTTTATGCCATACAAATCATGCTCCTTATGTTCTTTAGCATGCCCTTAGATATGTCAAATATTTTACAGTTCCTGGGTTATAGGTCCTGTATTCAAATTCATTTATCCCTTTGAAATTGTTTCACAAGTTATTTTTCCCCACCCAGGGAATGAGATGGTAGATCTTAAAGTGGCTCGGTGTTTGGATCTATTTATGTTCTTAAAGATGATCTTAGCCTTGTTCGCCTTATGAAAGGTTTATAGTCACGTCTTAGAAATTTTGTTTCAGCAGATATAATTTTAATATGTTTTTATTGGTTTCAGAGAGAAAAAGAGAGGGAGAGAGAGATAGAAACACCAATGATGGAAGAGAATCATTGATCAGCTGCCCCTGCACGCCCCCCACTGGTGATTGAGCCCACAAAGTAGGGATGTGCCCTTGACTGGAATCAAACCTAGGACCCTTCAGTCTGCAGGCCGCTGCTCTATCCACTGAGACAAACCAGCTACGGCAAATGCAATTTTTTAAAATGTTTTGGCTGACATAATTTACTTATTTTGACTACTTAATCTGAAAATATTTAAAAAATCACTTAAAATCCTATGACATATTTTGAAATTATGCAAAATATGAAGTAAATGATCCTCTATTCATCAATCACTTTCCTCAAATATAGTTTCTATTGTTTGGATTCATGTCCTTCTTGAGTTTTTCCTAAATTAACATTATATAAGGAAATACAGTATTCACACTTATAATACACCATATTTATATGCAACTTAACTTTTTATATGTCCATTTGCATCATATATGTATATATATATATGTGTATATATATATATACCAGTGTGTGTATACACAAACATAATAAGATGAAATAGTAATATTATATATATGTGTGTGTGTATATATATATATATATATATATATATATATATATATATATACCAGTGTGTGTATACACAAACATAATAAGATGAAATAGTAATATTATATATCTATATATATATATATACCTATATATATATATATATATATATATATATATATATACACAGTGTATATGTGTGTGTGTGTTTGCAAATTGTTGTTTTTGCTTAAGAGTATATAATGAACATCTTATGGTTCAATACATATATGTTTATCTTGATCTTTTTTAATGATACATAGAGTTCCATTGTATTTTTATATTTTATTCCACCAGCCCTCTCTTGACATATTCTTATTTCAAGTTATTTTTTTGTTCAGTCACTGTTGCAACAGATATACATATATCTTTAAGCAGTAATGCTATTATAGCTGTAGGCTATATTCATAAAAGTGAATTGTTAGATTTAAGGATATATGTATTTTAATTTTAATAAGTACTGACTAATTGGTGTTTGTGAATATCTTATAAAGAATATATTATGCTATGCTATATCTGTTTGTTTTTATAATTCATATAGGAAAGTATTTCTCTGAAAACTATTACTTAACCAAAGTGGTTAAAGGGGTATTGCTATATAGTAACCCCGTTTTTTATTTATATACATATCTCTCTATATATATTATATATATTAGGTACTATATATATATATGTAATATAGTACCTAATATATATATATATAATATATTCATGCAAAAATTTTAATTATGTCTACCCTAAGTCAAATTCAATCATCAACAAAGAGATGTATTGACTGACACAGCCTTTAACTGATATAGTAACTGAGTGTTTTAGTTGTCTAGCCATAAAATCCTTGCTCATGAAGAAGTCTAGTAGTAGTTTGTTCTTAGTAGAACTTCACCAGTCGACTCATGGGCCATTGTTTTATTTTTTAAAACCATCCTTGTATATGGACTCAACAATCAACCACATTTTGGTTGTATTTGCTGGTTGACAGTGCATAGAGGAAACATCCTGTCTCTGAATCTAAATCACAAAGTGCTTCTCCCTTATCTTTTTTCTCTTTGAGGTAAAGCTCTATGTAGCTCAGATCATCCAAATTCATGGTTCTGTCTTTTCCTTAGTCTCACCATATGACTTCATGCAATGCCATGGAAACTGGTTATATTCTATTTAAGAAAAAACCCCACACAACTCTTTATAACACTTGGTATGGTACCAAGAGTGATTTCCTGTTTAAAATTATGAGAAACTGTTAATAGAAAAGTTTATAGAGGTTCACACCTCCCTTATCTTAAGCATTTTTTTTTAATCCCAGAAGAAAAATGGTGTGGGATGTAAATAATATGTTTCAAGATCAGGTAGCAGAAATCCAACCAGAATGATATAACAATACCCTATGGTTTAAAAGGAAACAGTCTAGAAGAAAGATGTTAGAGTGTTATTGTTAAAAGATTTTTCATATTAGTTTTCTTGGTAATGGTGATGAAGACTTGTGTGTTAAATAATTCTGCTGCCCTCTTTTTAACTGTATATATGTAGTTCTTGTGTAATTTTTATAGTGTGTGTACATATGTACCTAAGAATGCATGTGTGTGTTATATATATTCGTATACTATATTTGTGTTTCATTCTTCTTTCACAAATGAGAAATACATTTATAAATACTTTGTGAGACATACTGATGGAAGAGAAGGCCAAAAATAATATAAGAGAAAGGAAAGAGGTCATTCAAGCCAGGGTAGGGATTTATGTATATTTACCATTAGATACTAAAAAGCTTGTGCACAGGCACAGATTTTTATAGTCTCTTAATGCCAGCTAAGTTTCATATACATTTCACTTCCTTCCTATAGTTCTTTACTAACCTATTTATTGACATGAGGTCATCCCAAAGCATTTTGTTGAAAACGTAAGTGTGTATTTAATGTGTCACTGTGATGACTTTTCCAGAATTCCTTCAGAGTGAGATTTCTTTGTTTTTCAGAATCTGCCCATGAAGAAGATTCCATGCAAAGCCAGTGCACCCTCAGGCTCTTTTTTCGCCAGAGACAATACAGCAAATTTCTTATCCTGGTGCCGAGATTTAGGGGTAGATGAAACATGTCTATTTGAATCGGAAGGTTTGGGTATGTATTTTCTTCAGAATTTTAACTGATTAAAAGTATTGTAGCTGTCAGTATAACTACCAAAACTGACTTTTTTGTGTGATGTCATTTCACAGATTAACTTTAAAAAAATTCGTAGTTTGGTATAAATGAGTTTTTGAAGGTAGTAAAATGCACGTCCTCTTACTATTGATTATCTTGGGCGTAAAGGATAGGAACATAAATAGCACAATTATTGTCAAAATAAGATCAAGGAAATACAATGCAAAATTGGGGAATATTTGAAAAAGCCAGGTTCAATTTTCTCACCAGGCTCTAACCTGCACTAGAAAGGAAGTACGTAGCTATGTATGTTCCTGCCATGGGAGCACGATTGTCTTTTTGCTTCTCTAAAGGTATAAAAACATCATTTCCCGTAAGTTCTCTTTGTGAAACTGGAGTTTGTTCATTTATTTATTTGATTTGTTGAGATAAAAATCAGCCAAGCAAATAAGAGATTGGATTAAAGATGATGAAATAAAAGACAGATACATTAGTTCCCAGACCTACCCAGATTATTATTATTTTTTTTTATCTTATTTTGTTTTATGATTGAATTTTGCCAAATCCACTTCCAGGCCATAGAATGAGCTTTTGCATTTCCTCTGGACAAAACATACAGTTTTTGGTGTTTCAGCATTATTCATGAAATAGAACTGAGTGAGGAAAGGAGACATCTAGATGGGGAAAAGCTTTCGTTCTTTTGCCTGAAGCTTTAAAAAATCAATTCACAAAAATCACATAATACCAACTATCAACATCAAAGTAAGCTGAGCATCCTTCAGAGAGAACAAGTATACAAATTGCCTTCCAAACAGTCAGACTACCCTAGCCCCCAGGGCTCACAAAGCAATATTCTCCTGTTGAACCTAGGAAATTGATGGCAACAGCTACAATGTTCATTTTTTTGTGCTTAAGGAAATTTGTATTTGTACTAAGAGGAATTGATGTGATATAGAAAAGATTATCATCACATTTCTGAGAATTATCTCAGCAGAGAAGAAAAACACATTAATTTAGACGAGGAGAACATTTTATACCTGAAAAAAAAAATCAGTAATTGCACAACAGCATACTATGTTGGATAGTATGCTCCTTGAATGTTCATTATATGAATGGGCTTTGACTGTTCTTACCATTTCCTCACATTAAAGTAAAACAAATTTGGTGGGAGATGTGTATGTATGCATATACCTCTTTTTCAGTCCAATGTTAATTTTACAGATAGATTTTAACTTTCAGGTTAATAGGGAAACTGTAAGTAGAGAATTCTAAGAAAGGAGTGTGGAAGAATTATTTGCGAAAAAATATTCTTGAAAGATCTAGTGTGTGGCAAAAGTAGGTCTACAATTGTTCAAATGGAAAATAATGCAATAATGAATAAACAGTAATACAAGAATAAACTCAGTTTCATGTACTCACAACTGTATACCTACTTTTGCCAAACCCTTTATACAGCTATATAATCAAGTGTAGACATCATGATTTAAAATTCTGGAGTGCCCCTACATTACCAACAACTGACACAGAGGGAAACTGCTTTAGTATTAATTTATTCATTGTACAGATTTTCATTAAAGAAGCCTTTTTCGGTGGCAACTATAGGCCAAGTGGATTACTAACTATGAAAGTAAATGTGATCTTGTCTCAATTTTTTCATTGTCCATGAGTTAGTTAAACTAATAAAACTATTTTGTTAGTTAAATTAATAAACTTTTTTGTTATTTAAACTAATAAAACTTTTAGTTGGAATCCAAGAAGAGTCAATCTAATAATAAATTTCCCTGGAATATATATCACCATAGCCCAAGTTCCTAATGAGAATTGAATGAATATTATTTACCTTGATGGCTTTTTAAAACCCTATTTAGATAATGACTAATACATTTTATCTTGAAACAATCAAGCCTAAAGAAACATATCTAATAATGGTTGTAGTATATAAATAAGTATTCTGCAGCATATACAATTATATCAAGAAGAATTTTGAGATGACCTAGTTCTTCACCCTGTTTGAAAAAAAAAAAAAGACCTTATAAGAAAGTCCATGAGAATTTAAATATAATAACTTTCAAGTGTTTTGCTAAAATATCTTTGATTTTTATTACCTTCTATATTATAACTTAGCTTATACCTTGCAATTAAAATGCATTAACATGTCCATGGAAGTTTAATACGACCAAGTTTTCAAGCTACAAAATTTAAAAATAATTTTTAATTGTTTAAGTAGCAAATTAAAGCAAACAGGCATTCTAGTCTGCTGCTTAATGAAAAGGTAAATTTGAACTTTCTGCGGCTCAGAATAGGACATGGGGTGATATATAATAGGCCTGGGGAGCTGAAAGAAGGGAGCCAATAATACAGCATTGACTTTAGGATTACTCAGAGAAAGGAAACAGCTGTGCCCATAGATGTTAACGATAATCAAGAGGAAGGGCAATGAGAAATTCCATTTTCCCAAGTGGAACCCTTTCTCCTTGGATTTTTATTATTCACTGTAGGTGAGGAAGTGATCGGGCCTCTGCTGATGGCCTTGGACTCTGTGCTTGCAGAATTGACTTTCCTGCGACAATAACACTGTGTACTCTGCTTGATGTCTTTTCACACTTCACTTTTGAAAGGGAATTTAGGGCAAGGATTTTTTTCCTTTTTTCTACCTCAAGATTTCATTTCAGTAGCACCCGAGATGAAGAGCATCCTTTGTGTCACAGTGTTTTGAATAGCAAATAAAATGAAAAGATGCCCTGATGAAGGGGAAAATCTGTTTGAATGAATGATAAAGTAGATCACTGTACTGAGTGTGTATCAAGAGGCTTCTGTCTTTAGCTGTTCAAAGGTCTTTGCCTGCATAAAGCATTCTTATCTTCATGGCAACTGATATGCTACCCTCTGTTGCAGTGCTTTTTGTACAATTATTTTGTGAGAGGATCTTGATTCACAACTCTCTCAATCTGTTCTATTTCCACAACAGCTAATGACAAGAAATCTCAGTGGGTGGGGAAGATATGCTGGGGGTGAACAGGGGAGTATGGACAGCAACTTATTCCATATGCTCCTCTCATGCTTCTTGTCTTTTGGATTCTTGGCAGATACATTTCTATGCCACATGATACAATCACATACAGAGTATAGCCTGCAATTTATTTTCTGTGACATTCTCGATAATTTTTCCTCTGCGAAATGTCAGTTCTTAGATCATAAGTTCATTACTGTACCGAAGTATTGCCAAAACAAGCCAATAGAAAGATGGACAAAGGTCTTGAAAAGCCTACTCATAAAAGATTTATAAAAATCCAATAAAGGTATAAAAATGTTTGACACATTAGTAATAATGTAAATGCGATTAAAACTATGAAAATTAGCAAAGATTAAGAAAATTGTATGTTTAATGTTGAGAATATAGGAAAATAGGATATTCTGTAGATTACTGGAGAAAATTGGAAATTGATATGTCTCCTTTAGAGGGCAATTTGACATTATCTATCAGAGACCTGAGAAGTATTCTTGTCCTCTTATCAGGTTGTTCTACTTCTAAAAGTTTATCCAGTGGAAATAAGTGGAGAAAGGCATCAGAATGTCCACTGAAACATTTTTGTAATTGTAAAAAAAACATGAAAATGAATTGAATCTATGATATATGGTGATAGCTTAAACAAATTACAGCCATCCAGAGATACCAACAAAAGATAATATCTTTGAGACTTTGGGTAACTTATGACATACTCTGAAACATGAAGTCACACATTTATATCTAGTAAATAACTAGAAAATATATTTAGAATTTGAAAGAAAGATGAACAGTAGTTGGGTTATAAATGATATCATTTTATTCTCCAATTATCTATTAACTAGGCAGTAAAACGATATGGCATATAATCTGAAACATGAACAATTAATTTTATGTTAAGATACAATGTGAACCAATTTGCATAGAGAAGTATTTATGGACATAAAAATTTATACATCAGTGTGTTATAAGGGCTGTTTTGTATCATTGAGGTTTCAAGTGATTATAGAATTTTATACTGCTATGGGAACAGATGACATAAACCTTTGTGACTTCTGTGGAGCGTACTTTAGTCTTAAGATTTTACATATAATGCTCATTGACAACCCCAATTCTTTAAACCATGGTGACATAAAAGTAACTGGAGGAGATTTTATTTTTAATGTCTCTGATTTATTAATAAATCGGTTTCATTGTATTCCTTAAAACTAGGATATGCTTTAAGCTAAAAAAGATCAACATGCAATGTTTTTTAATTTTAAAAGTATGTAGTCTATTGGTCTAAAAATAAAATTCTCCCCCAATAATTATTTTAAAAGAAATGAACTTTAATGTAGAATAAAGGGAAAAAAATGTTTAGAAGGCTCTAGTTATAAAAGCATTTTCTGTTTTCAGTTTGTAAGAGATGTAAAATTTCTTAAACTGTATTAATAATTATTCTTCCTAACAGTAAGTGTAATAATATTTCAAAGGTTAAATACTTGAACTACCATTTCTAAAATAATGATGAATATTTTGATCATTTTTATGATTTAAATTAAGACCCAAAAATGTATGATTTATTTTCAGTTGTGTTTTGAGCGGTAAAGGAGGGAATGGGAGACATCTATAATATTGTCAACAATAAAAAAGTAAAAAATTAATAAATAACTTTTTTAAAAGTTGTATTTTAAGTCCTAAAATTGATGTTCATATGTGATTTTTTAAAAGATATTTTAAGTAAGAAGCTAGTTAAATTAGTCATATTCTTATGTGGGAGATTTCTTTTTTATAATTTCCCTTAGCATACAAATTAGAAATGTCATGTTAGTTTAATTTTCCCCAGAGACCTGTTTATTTTGTGTTATTTGTATGCATTCCAGTAACCTGGGAGATGGGGGGAGGGGGGGGCGAGAAAAGGATGGGAGGAAATTCTTTTAAAATGCACAGTTTTTTGCTTTCTGTAATTGTGTCAATATCATTATGTTATTGGATGATTATAGGATTTGGAGGCCAGTGACTATTCTTCATCTATTTCTCTGAGAAAGAATCAACTCAGCGAGAAAAGGGTTTGCTATCTGCTGTGCTAGCATGCCAATGTGTGTGATTTGCTTTTTATTTTTATTTTTTTATTTTTATTTGCTGTGTTCATGTTTGCTGTGTGACACTGTCTTCTTTTGATGCATGACTTTGATGTTCAGTTTTACAAAGTCCTTTTGAACATGGGTCAAGCACTGATCTACCTGCAATATTTCTGTGATGTTGCTGTATCAAAATAAAAAGGATTGTGTATGGATTTTTTAAACACTATTTTCCATTTGATACTTAATGTCACCTGTTGCATCAGAAAAAGAATCTATGCTTGCCTTCCAGTGCTTGATGAATCATCTTTTGTTGTCTATATTGAGAACTACAAGAGTATTTCTGTAGAAAAAGCTACCTTATTTTTATTAGTCTTAATGTGAGATAACAATTCCATGCAGCTCTGAGTTATTTAGATTCACATTATTTCTTCCCCAAGAACAATTTATTTTAGATTTTTTTTACACCTGTTCTTATAATTCTAATTCACTTTTTACTTTTGAACTGAAAAACTCTTTCCAAATTTAGCCATTTTCCCTATGCCAGATAAAACATAAGTGAGAACAGTATGGAAGCTGATTGAGGGAACTAAATGTCTCCTTGGAACTGTAGGTGTATCAGGACTTGATGGAGTCAGTGTCAAGTTAGGAAAGTAAACACCTTTCTAATTTTTCCAGGTTAAATTTTTTACTGTACAATATTTAATAATAAAAGCTACATGCTCAATAATGAGAGCTAAATAGTATACATGTGCTACCATTTCTACTCTCCCCCAAACCATCATGTTATAAATGAGACTGCTGGGACCTCGAGAACTGAATAACTTGCCCAATGTTACACAGCTTCTCAATGGCCCAGCTGGGAGTTTAACTCGGTGCCATTACCTCCAATGGTCATGTCCTGGGTTACAGAAAGTTATGCTTTGAGTTAATTTTAGAAGTCCATATGATTTTTTTTTTCAAATAAAAGGAAAAATGAAATATACACAGAATTAGAAAAGACCCTTGCCTCTTACTGCTATTCTGAATGGTAGCGACTGGATCCATTAAATTAACATAGGGTCTGGGTGCTGGCGAAAAAAAGGGTGCTACTTGTGCCAGACACTCTCGATTTAATGGCAAAGGCAGTTAACGATGTTTTATTCTATACATCTTCCAATGCTCATGAGATTTTTGTATGAACTCTACACTATGTTTAATTATATGAATATCATATTCTGTTTTCATTGTGAACGATGATTCTGAGAAGTTTGGATACACACGCACTCAGCATTAATGAGCTTGCAGGTTTCTTTCTCCGTGGCCTTTTCTTTTGCTCATTAGCCTCCCTCAGGTCAGTCTTCAAGGCACCTAAACTGCTGTGCCTTGCCTAATTGCCTTCTACCTTGAAACTCAAAGATTATTTATTCTTGTATTATCTATTTCCCATACCAACAACTGTAAACCTACCCTCAGCCAGCATGTGACGGCTGTGTCATCTTGCTGGACATCACATGCTGGCTGAGAGCAGTTTGTTACTATCCCTTCACTTTGTGGGGTGGCATCTTCTCTACCTTATAGATCCTGGCAGGAGAAAAATGCCCATAATACCCATTAGAGGCTAATTGAATGCATGAGTTATTTCCTCCTTTATTCATCCTCATCACCTCATCATCACCACTGTTATCCTGAATATTTTTAGAGCATATATCATATATCAAAACGCTTTTGAATAGTTTTAACAAAATACAGGGGTGGGCAGTAGTAGGTTTACAGTTGTTGGTATGGGAAATAGATAATACAAGAATAAATAATAATACAAAAATCAATTCTTGTGTTCCATGTGCTCACAACTATAAATCTACTTTCAACATATATATATTTATGTTTTCTTCCTAAATATAAATCTTAGAGCCAGTTCCCTTCAAGACCAACCTGAACGTTGTAGCCTCTAATGTATGGAAACTAACGGACAAGACAATTTTTCATGCTTTCATTTCTTTGCTCATCTGTTAAAACAATATATTTAGCTAAACTGTACATTAATGGCCCAACGCATTTTATCCTCGGGATGCTGTGACATTGAAACTCTACCCTGGGTTTTAGTGGAAGGCCTCATTTTCTATTCCTGGAGCTCGCAGCATTCTATTTGACATTTGATGCCCAGGAGATTTTTATAGAATCTAGGTTATAAGATTGAGTCTCTTGCCACATATTTTTGAATAGAGATCTGTGTTCCTTTTCCCAGAGGTGTTCTGCATTATACCTTTCTGTGAAATGGCTTTTGATTATTTAAAAAGAAGCCTCCGGTGATTGGAACACCCCCCCCCCCCAAAAAAAAAAACAACAACACACACACACACACACACACACACACACACACACACACACACAAAAAAAAAACCTTTTGCAAAATAATCACCATTGACTGGAGAGCTTTTTATTTGTTTTAAAGAGAATTTAAAAAGAAAAGAAAGCAGTAATGATCCCCTCTAATACCTGTAACTCAAAGTGAAAAACCATGTTAATGTTACAGTGATAAAGTAAAAAAATGTTTCCTACTGGAAACTTCAGTGAAAGTGGAAGGTTCTTTGTAGTTTTGAAAAGATTACTCAGTAAATGTGCTCAAAATGAATAGGACTTATGACTCAATACGGAGGCTTTAGTTCACAGGCAGTAAAAGTTGCCTTTCTAATCACCCCGATAAAGACATGCATTTAGCTATTTAATCTCCTAAAATTACATAATCAATTCTAATAACTTATTTAAAATAGGCTCATTCACAGTATTTTAATATACTTTATATATATATTTCTTTATTGATTTCAGAGAGGAAGGGAGAGATAGAAACATCAATGATGAGAGAGAAGCATTAATTGGCTGCCTCCTGCACCCTCCCCACTGGCGAGCGAGCCTGCAACCTGGGTGTGTGCCCTTGACCGGAATCGAACCTGGGACCCTGTAGTCCACAGGTTGACACTCTATCCACTGAAGCAAACCGGCTCAGGCTCATTTACAGTATTTAGTCCCACAGACAGAGGAAAATTAATAGTAAGATGTTTGGTGTCTCACAAAATGACTTGTCCTAATGTAATTGTTATGTAAACTTTATACTTAGCACAAAATCATAATAGCTTCATGAGATCTGCTTTATATCTATCTGTATATACTGGCCAAATTGGCTTATTTAACTTGAAATTTGATTAAATTTAGAATTTACTGTCTCTGGTATAATATAAATGATAAGATATTCAAATATAATAGGACCACTCTAAAGTATACAAATCTATCAATAGAAATATGTGTTTTTTTAATTACGGTTTCTTCCATTGCTTAGTATAGTAACTAATACATTGCCTGGACTGGTGTGGACATGATTAAGTGCACAAAAAATGCTTTTAGGAGAAAAAATAGTGAATTAACTTTGACTAAAGCCAAATGATGATCATCCTCGAGAAAACAATTTATAACAATGAAAATAAAACGAACCTTGGACAAATCTTTCCTCATGTGCCACACACTGTGTTAAGAATAACAATAAACATTCTGTGTAATATTCACAAAAATATTGTGTGGTACAGAATATTCTTTCCCTCAGAAAACTGAGATTTCATCGAATGACCTCCTCAAATAACACAACTAGTGAGTGTTAAAGCTCACACTCTCCCCCAGCCACTGCACTCTTTCCATCTAGGAACTTGAGGTTAGAACATGCCTTGGTGCAAAACCAGTCACCTCTTAGGTATAATGTAGATAGTAGATAGTACTTAAATTATTAAATTTAAACTTCATAGCAATAAGGTAAGAGAGTTTGTTTTTATAATGAAATAAATATTTACATAATTTATATCTTGCCTTTTCTAAAAATGCTAGGTAAGATTTTAATCTTTATCAATTCATTCATTGTCACAATCACTATCACCACCACGTAATTTATATCCCCCTAGATATTATGATATATTATATTTACTGTGTAGTTACTCTGATCTAGGCACTGTGCTAATTTATGTACCTCTACAGATTTACCTTATTTATTGCTTACTAACTATCAAATATTGATATTTTTGGCTATTATGGTCCAGGCTTGATATGCCTAATATTTAAAGAGTCACTAACATGTGAGACAATATTTTAGGTGCATTTTGAATCAATTGCATTGCTTTATACAGGACAATATTTCCAAAATTACTGGGAAGTAAAATGTTACCTTTCTATTAGCATTTTCCTAAGAAATGATGCTGAGGAAAATGTTTATTATCTTAAATTATATAACCTGGTTCTGTTAAGAATATAAGTGAAGAATCAAGCTATTTCTTTTTAGTTTGCCAAATTAAATGTTAATGCATCCATGTAGAGTTGACATTTGAGTTTGGACATAAAAAAGATGTTTTAAATTGATAGTTCTGTTGAGAAAGCAAAGAAATACACAAAGAAATACACAATACACAGGATGCATCCTACATATCACATTGTTTTTCATATATTACCCACATTATTGTTTTTCTTCAGAATGATTATTTTCCATAAAATTTATTTGTTTACATCCAATTCTTCTATAGCCTTCAGAATACATACAACAAATTGGCTAAGGAATCATTATAGTTGGACAAGTATTAATTTTTATAGTTGGTTATTGACCCCACATTGACATAATTTGATCAGTTCACCAAAATTTTTCATTTTTTGACATTGTTGTCATCAAGAAATGCATGAGATTGTATCTAAAGCTCATCATGCTTTAACCACTTGCTTCACACAGCTTTCCTTCACTGAAGATGAGGATATTAGACAGGACTTTAAAATCCTTCTCCTCAGTTTTCATGCATTCTTTTTTTCCCCACTCAAAAAAACTCCTGTTTGTCATTTGGTAGTATGGACAGAATTTAAAAAAAAAAAGTTTAAATCGAAAGACATTGATTATCTAGAAAGGAAGATTGGTTTCCATTTGCTTCTGTTTTGTGGTGGTTGTTATTGGATGCCTATGTGATATGACATTCCACATCTTACATTGCTCTGAAGTTGGTTTAATATAGCACAAGTTGTGAAGTTTGTATCATTCTAGCCAGAGACAGTTAATGGTGCATTTGACACTGGAAGTGTTAAGTATCTTTATTTTAAGCCCCTTTAATTAAAAGTAATTTTAGGCTTCCCCAATTAGGATTTTGTGACAATTTATTAAGGTTTAGTTGAAATCAAAATTTGTATTACCAAGATTGGAAATGTTTTCTAATTCAGAAATCCCATAGTCAGTTCTGTTTTAATGAACATTGCTGATGGAATTAGAATTTATTTTAAAAGCTTTAAAAGTGACATTTTATAGCAAGATACAAATTTGTGTCTATTTAAACCCAAGTGAAATCATATACTTACAATCCAAGTAAGAGTATTTTTTTAATCACCACCCATTCCCAACAAGTCCTATAGGTTGTCCATGGACCAAGTAGTGCCACTACCTTAATCTGTGTAAATGAAGAATTAAATGTTTAAATTAAAGGAATGGAATATTCGATTATAAAATTGAATGGGATATTCAGTTATAAAAGTGGGATATTCAATTATAAAATTCTATGTTTAAGAATTAAAGAAATATTATGATTTTTCTTGAAGTGTATTTATAAGCTAATATATTTTTAATCAGAATATTAACTGTGTCTATATAAAGACCATTGTAATGCAATATTTTTTCCAATATCTGTTGTCTTTATTAGGTTGTATAAAATAACACTTAAAATTCTCGAATCATGTTTTGAAAAGAGAATAATATAAGCAGTAGATACTCCTCTGGTAGGCTCAACAAATGCAAGTATGATTTGTCAACATTACTGACTGTGTCCAAGCAATTGGTAAAGATTTATTAAGTAATCAGGTTATATTAGAATAAAAATATCTATGCAAATAGTAGTCTTCTAATTTGTTTATTTTATGAGCAAAGCTGACAGATGGTATATATTGGTGTATATTTCCAAAATCCATCAGTTGAAAGTGTTTCTTTCTAAATTAGCAATCAGGTTTTATTAGGAGAGGACGTTAAGTTTCAGGGTCTCACTTGTCATCTTGGCTTAAAGGATAACAACAAACTGTGATGTGTAATTTTTATTCTTATTCATTGCATCATTTCTGTCAAAATTGCTAGTGAAGGTAAAGCCAGGATTTTGAAAAGGCCAGTCCTTAAAAAAATAAAAATAAAATAAAAAGGCCAGTCCTTGTTCCATAATCTTCTATGTGCTGTATGTTTTAAAATATCAATCAGCTATTTATATCATAATTATAGCCACATATTGACTTACTAAAATTAATTGATGAAAATAATTTTAAGGTGGGATTTACACAGGTTGAGATTTCCTGAGACTAATGGCTTTGGGGAAGGGGGTTGGACAAAGAATTTTGAAAACTACCTTGAAGATTTAGTAAAGTGAAGTCTTCTGTGAGGTAGATAGGCTGCTTTTTGTGAATGTTAGAATGAAGACCAGCTAATTTCCAGGGACCAGGAGAGATGAGGGGGTCAATGGCAAGCCTGTTCACCATTGAGCTGCTTTACAATCCCTTCTATTGTAAATATGCCCACCTCTGTCTTGTCTTTCAGTTCTCCACAAGCAACCCAGAGAAGTGTGTCTCTGTTTGCTAGAGCTGGGCCGGATTGCAGCCAGGTAGGTCAGACTACTGCTACTATGTCAAGACATGAATCATCTCAGCATCCAAGCATCTAAGAAGCTTAATGGCTTTTTATTGCTGATGTTGAGCCTGTTGAGGAGCTATTTATTCAAATATGTACCAACATCTCAAGAGCAGTCATTCAAACTAAAAGCATGCCACCAATATTCTTACCATTGTGATCTTGTTGTCAAAGCCACTCATATAAACTTTATGTGACAATTACTTTTTCCTTATTGGAAAGTCTATTCCATTTTCTCTCCTTAATCCTTCACCCTTCTCTTTCTCTTTACTCTTTACTAATGTTCAGCCTCCTCTTTTGTTCATTTTCCCTCATTTTTCTCCACTCAATATCTCATCTCTTAGCTCTTTTAGTTTCTAATTTTGAGTAGGGGAATAGTTTTAAAATTCTCCCTATTTTGATTAGGGAAATATATAGAATATTATTATTCTTACATAGAGATATCTTTAGAATCTTTGTCTTCTAGCAAAAAAATAAATAAATAAATAAGAAGCAACTGTAGAAATCATAATTATGGTTAAATAGACAGAGGAAGGGACTTTATTAGCTAAGCTGACTTTATGTCATGTTTTCTTTTATATCTTGCAAACCATCAAGCAGGTTTTCAGACAGTTCTATGAAGCCCCAAAAATTAGAAATGAAGATTTAAATCTTCGAAGAAGTCTCAATGAAAAATTAAAATTAATAATAAATTATAGGTGGGGGTAAGGGAGAGAGATCAACCAAAGGACTTGTATGCATGCATATAAGTCTAACCAATGGACACAGACAATAGGGGGTGAGGGCATGAGTGGAGGGGTTGGGGGGGTAATGGGGAGATAAGGACATATATGTAATACCTTAATCAATAAAGAAATTTAAAAAAATAATAAATTATGTTTTCTCATCCAGATCTGGGTATGAGAGCTGAGATCAGATGAACCAATAAGATCTCAATAAATGACTTGCTGCCATCGAAATGCTAGATAAAAGAAACATGGGTATCTAGAGTTCTTACTTAGTAGAAGGAAACAACTTTTTGTTTAGTTGTTTTGATTATACTGTCAGAATATTCTAAAATGCAGATTATATATTGTTGCTTTAATATTGTAACTATATGAATCAAATAAGCATCATGAATCTGAAAGTTGAGATATAGAAGTAAAGAGAAGAAGTTGCACTATCTACGGAGTTAGTTGGGGACTGTCATTTTATTCTTGTTTAGGTTTTATTATTTGCCTGTTTTCTGGATTTATTTATTTTTGCAAATATACTTTTTGTTACCTGAACACTTTGATTAGGAGACCTGCTGAAGTGAACATTTTAATTGTGATCAAATAATCAAAGGAGAAGACATAATACCCAATGACAAAATCCCTTTAAAAATCACCTTTCCTCCTGCTCTACATCTTAAATAAATTGCCCCTTGCCATAGAATATAAAGCAAATTAAAATCTTGGTTATTAAAAAGGAATCATGATGGTCTGTTCAGTTTCAAGTTAAAGCATATATGAAGACTTACATTTTCCTTTTCCCCCAAATATTTTAAAATTGAGATTCTGTATTGCTTTTTTTTAAAAAAAAAATAACAAATTACTGTATTGAGATATGATTGGCCTATAAAAAGCTGTATGTATTTAATGTATACAACTTGATGAGTTTGGGGATAACTATACATCTGTGAAACTAGCACCATAATCTATGCTATAAACATATCCATCACCTCCAAAACTTTCCTCCTGATATCTATGATTATTATTACTATTATTATTTATGATAACAATGGGTATCTCCATTTCTCTCTATACTTATGATCATGCAAGCTGACGAAAGCAGTATTTATTCATGCTGCAAAGAAAATATTACTAATCTCATAAAGGAGTTATCTAAGGAGTAAGATTACCCTTACATTGTAATACTCGATTTGTAAGTTTTGCTTTTTATTTCCTTCGCTTACTTGAGTGGTGTGAAGTATTGCACACTTTCACTGAAAAAGAGGAAATATGCCAAGAGATTGTTCAGGGTGTTACATTTTGTGTGTCACATGAGGTTAAACAGTTGAAAATGAATTGGGTAGATGGAAGATTTAAGTGTCAGAGTCTATTGAAGATTCTCTCAGTACACATTTGAATATTTCTGTTTTTATGGAAGTTCAATTGTGCTCTAAAGAGTCCAGGCATCCTCAAACTATGGCCCGCGGGCCACATGCGGGTGTTTTTGCCGTTTTTTTTTTTTACTTCAAAATAAGGTATGTACAGTGTGCATAGGAATTTGTTCATAGTTTTTTTTAAACTATAGTTCGGCCCTCCAACGGTCTGAGGGACAGTGAACTGGCCCCCTGTTTAAAAAGTTTGAGGACCCCTGCTATAGACAATGGCAAGCTGATCAACCCAAATCCCATTTCCTTAGCTCTATGTTGAAGCATATTAGTTAAAGAGAAAAAAGGAAAATATATCTCCCAATCTCATTTTACTCCTACATTAAAAAAATATATATATGAAACCTTTATTTACATCCTTACTTTGGGCTTCTTTCTCGTTCAACTCCTCCATGGAGGATTATATAAATTATTAAGGTAAGCTAGTTTTAGCCAAAACTAAAAGTGATTTTGGGAGAGCTCTCAAGAATCACAACATTCATTTTTATACACAACATATGAGTTTTGAGCATAACAAAGTTCCAAATACAATCTTGTGAGTTTTTATTTTATCCTTGGTAGATGACGCTTTTTTATATTTGATTCTAAACATGTCCTTCTCAAATTACATAAATGTCATCTTAAAAGCATCAACATCTCTTAGGATATGATTTGCAAAATGTTTCTGGTTTTCTGCTGTGTTCTCCTGTGTGGGATCATTCAGGGAAGCCCCTTGGAGAGCTGTGGGCTTCTCCGAGCTCTGAGATGGGAGGATGAGACCACTTACTTTGTTCTCATGGGTAAAACTTCCTTTTATTTTCAATCAAATAGAGTTATCATCACTGGAGAGTGAAATCCCTCCATTAACGTTTCAGAAACCATGTCAGTTTCTGGGTGTAAAATATGCATGTTTGCCTTCTGAAAAGTAAAACACTCGGCAAAGGGAGGTCAATAAAACCTCACAGATCTTTTTAATGACAGTGTTTTGATATTTGTTCCTTAAAAAAAAAAAGTTACTGTGAATTTAACTTTTTCTACAGACTGCAGAATTAAGATTAGCTTTACAAAAATAGTAAAACACATGATATTTTGGTTTGGGGCCATAATCAATCATCAACATCATAATGGAGCTTTTTATATTTTTGAGAACTTCCTTGATTTTGAACAAAATTTATGACCACTGAAAAGAAATATACCTTATTTATCTTTATTGTTGAAAATACTAAATATGTCCCTTTTTGTTCCCCATTTTCTCTTTATAGCTTGTACCCGCCCCCTGCCCCAGGCCTTCACCACCCTACTGTCTGTGTCCATGGGTTATGCATATATGCATACAAGTTCTTTGGTTGATCTCTTCACACTTGCCCACCCATCTTCACCTTCCCTCTGAGATTTGACATTCTGTTCCATGTTTCTATGAGAAAAAAAACCTTTAAAATAAATTTGTTAGTCTCCTATTTTAATCCATGGCCAAACAAAATGTTTCTTAAAATAAAAAATATTCTTTTACAAGACATTAATTAATTCATCCTATTTAAAGCACTTCTCTCTGACTACCAAGAATATCATGTTTTCACATGGGCGGAATTTCCTTTCAAATTTAAATCTACCTTTAAATCACTTCAAGACAGAATAAAAATGGGGCAAAAATTATCTTGCAGGAATCTGTAAACCGTTAAAAGCTTTAAAAAGGAGCCCTAGTCAGTTTTTCTCAGTGGTTAGAGTGTCCGTCTGTGAACTGAAGGGTCTCAAGTTCATCTGGTGAAGGGAACATGCTGGGTTGTGGGCTCGATCCCCAGTGGGGGGCAAGCAGGAGGCAGCCAATCAATGATTCTCTCTCATCGTTGATGTTTTTGTCTCTCTCTCTCCCTTTTTCTCTGAAATCAATAAAAATATAAAAAAGGGGGTGGGAGGTTTTAAAATTGGTCCCTCTAACTCTAGTAAAATTGGCCCAGGTGTCTTTTGTTTGAAAACTGTAGTCTACTAAATAGTTTGAGTAAATGTTCTCATCCAGGACTCAGTTTGGGACTCAATTATTTTATCTAGAACAATCTCAAAAGTTGTGCCACATGCCAGAAAAACGAAGTCCATGTATAAAATCTCATCATGAAGTCATCAACCATAAGACCCTTCCCTAGCAGTTTGTAATATTTTTTAATGGGGCAAAAAAAAATGTATTGGCCTTTCAATATTCACCCTACTTTCTTATCCCTGGGATATACAGATGTGAGGATTTGGTTTTAGGGCAGTGGTTCTCAACCTTTCTAATGCCGCGACCCTTTAATACAGTTCCTCATGTTGTGGTGACCCCCAACCATCAAATTATTTTCGTTGCTACTTCATAACTGTAATTTTGCTACTGTTATGAATCGTAATGTAAATATCTGTGTTATGTCACAACCCACAGGTTGAGAACCACTAGCAGGGTCACCTAAGACCGTCGGAAAACACAGATATTTACATTACAATTCATAACAGTAGCAAAATTACAGTTATGAAGTAGCAACGAAAATAATTTGATGGTTGGGGGTCACCACAACATGAGGAACTGTATTAAAGGGTCGCGGCATTAGAAAGGTTGAGAACCACTGTTTTAGGGATTCACCCTTCTTGTTTTAGTTAGACCCTGGGAGCTACAGCAGCCTCCTCTCCCCCAAAGCTCTAAAACCTTGTCCTTGGAAAGGAGTAGAAACCAGTATAAAATTGTGAAGACCTCATAGACAAAAATAGAAATGTGAAGTGGTATAGAGTTAATAATGGAAACCATAACGAAGTGGCCTTTCGGAGCGCAGAAAAAAATGACTTATTTGTTGTCTAAGTTGGCTTGCAGGTGTGGGCCCCCAACCTAAGGGGAATTTCATGATTTACAGCCTGTTGACATCTCCAGGCAGACAGGAAGCCAATGAATCGTATTTAAGTGTGCATTTCTGGACTGGCTGACGGTACTTGAGGCAGCCTGAAGTAGCCAAAAGCCAATATAAGCAGAGATTTGGGGCTTAGTGCTGATTTTCTGTGTTCAGCAGCATAGCTAATTTGCAGCTTTCCCGGATAGAGACAGCTCTCCAGGGCAAGGTTCCGCGTGTGACTGTGACCAACTTCATTCAAACTAAGTCCACTTTGTATCAGACGTGGAGTGGAATCTCCTGTCACTCTAATAGCATATTATTTTACTTTGTGAAAAAAGAAACAGAAAAAGTTAGGCAACCTGTTCCTGAAAGGTGGCATGAATCCACCTACAATTACAAATGAAATCATATTTTCCAATTGGCCTGCTTTATACTTTCACATATGAGGTTTTTCACTCAGTATTGACTTTTAATTGGCTGTGACTCCTAGTGTTTTAAATTTCTCTACGTTCACTGCCCAGTTTATGTTATTCTCTGAAGAACATTAAACATAACAAATTTTTATACCTTGATGGAACCAAGAATTCAAAGAAGCCTAGGGAGATTAAGAATGGGTTGCCTGCTGAAGTTCATGCAGCCAGCTAGTAGCAAAGCTGAATTTATAACTTGGTCTGCTCCACTCCAGCACTGAGATATTTCTGCTATTCCACAATTATAGCAAAATCAATGTAAAGAAAGCCTATAGTAAGGTGTTTTTTTTGTGTGTGTGTGTTATTTTTTTTTAATTTTTATTTTTTGGTAAAGAATACATACAATAGTAATATAAACATTCTTTTTAAAAAATATATTTCTTTATTGATTTTAGAGAGGAAGGGAGAGGGAGAGATAGAAACATCAATGATGAGAGAGAATCATTGATTGGCTGCCTCCTGCATGCCCCCTACTGGGGATCGAGCTCACAACCCAGGCATGTGCCCTTGGCCAGAATCAAACCTGGGACTCTTCAGTCTATAGGTCTATGCTCTATCCACTGAGCCAAACATTATTGCCCACTGGCTAGGGCAATATAAACAATCTTAATAATACTACTTCACATCTTAATTAGGATGCTGTTATATTATTTAATTTGGTGGTTGGTATAATATACTTTAAAAGTAAAAACTGGCAAAAGTACATTAGTGCTGCATTTTTCTGGTTGTGCAACATTTGAAACATCAATTAAGAGCAATCTCAGAGGTTGTGATGTGTCAGAAGCTGCGCTACCAGTGTAATGGATACTGTTTTAATTCGTCCTAATAATATTCAAATACAAGGATTAGAATGTCCATTTTATATTGAAATAAAGCTGAGGCTCAGTGATAATGTATGTGAAGGTGCCCTAATGAGCCAGACACACGCCCGTGTTCAATAGCAGTTGCTTTTCCCACATTCTCCCTCCCTCCCTGCACTGCTACATCGGACCTCTAGGGCAGGCCATTTTCATCTCTGTTTCCTGATAGAAAGCAGACTCCTAGAGGTTAAGTGATCTGCTAAATTTAAAGAGTAGGTTCATGACACAGTTAGCTCAAGTCTACCTCAGGGAGTAATGATGCACAAATCTCCATATGAGTTTTATTGGTACTTACCAATGGGAATGAAATGCGGGGTTGAGTTCAGTGTAATTAATAATTATTACAAAGTTTAAAAAAAAAAAGTATTCTCATTTTGGATAGGGGTTAAAGTCACCTAAAACATTTTTTTTTTGGTAAAGCATTTATGTATGTTTAATATTGGCATGTTTTATTAAAGTGATATGCATTTAAAGACCCCAAACAGTGAAACCAAATACATAATTGGAACTCCAAGTTATCATTATATGAAAATACAGGAATTTTTTTTTTTTAATAGTATTAAGTACCTACTGTGTTCCCGGATCCATGCTAACTGCTGGGGATGCTTTGAATCAAAGAGTGGTTTCTGCTGTTAGAGAGTTTGCAATCTGGCACATGTTTTAACTCACGTCCCAGTATGTGGCTAATATGATTAAAAGGTTAAAAATATGGTAAGTGGTGGCTAGGTCTTTTAGCCAATGATTTTTTGTAACTAAAAATTACTCCATTCATAGAGGCAGTTCTCAAAGCAGCATTTGTTCCGCTGAGTTATGCTAGCGTAAACTGTTTTGTACTGAATTCTAATGTTTTCCAGCACTCAAAGGGCACCTGACACATACCACCCATCCTTACCATCTAAATTCTGAAAAAATTAGAAAATAAAGGAGTGGCAGATAGAACATCAAACATCATCTTTGTGGCTGATAAGGTCCGAGATGACAGACATGCTTATTGTCTGTAACAAAACTGCAGAATTAGGCAGGTTAGCCACCTAATTACAGGCAAGGATGAATCAGGATGGAGGTTCCTGTAGAGACCCTCCTGTGGGCAGTTTCTTTTCCAGATGAAGAAGGGGAAAGTGAGTCAAGCATGCTCAGTTTATTCTTAGGCTGTGACCTGCACGGTGGGTTCAGGATAACCTGTAGGAGGGCTGAAGCACAATGAAGACACCATACAAGAAAAATGAATTTTAAAGGCATGGGTGGCCAGGTGGAACCTCCATCGAGGAGAGGAACCATGAGTTCGGGTTCTGCCTGCTTTTTATTCAGTTTGGTTACACATTTGCCCCTTAGCAATGCATGCTGGCAGAGCAGATAGAATCAAAGGTCAGTAAAGTGGCGTAAACAATGTAAAGATGATCAGGTTAGGACAGTGGTCGGCAAACTCATTAGTCAACAGAGCCAAATGTCAACAGTACAACGATTGAAATTTCTTTTGAGAGCCGAAAACCGACTTCTGCGCATGGGCCACGAAGTTTCAGTTGCACTGTACGTGCGCGCCCGCACGTGGTACTTTGTGGAAGAGCCACACTCAAGGGGCCAAAGAGCCGCATGTGGCTTGCAGAGCCGCAGTTTGCCGAGCACTGGGTTAGGAAATCACCTCCAGCCCTCACAATCACAGTGGGAGCAATCTTGTGCTGAATTACCAGCCCTGCTGAGATCAAGGTCCGTTGGCCTTCCAATGTCTCTTTTGCACTTTCATGCTAATGTTATGCACTAGTCTCCGGCATGCTTAGATTTACCGATTTGATAAATCCTTTTATGTTGTTGGAGAGGAGAGAATAATGGAGTAGAGAGACCAGAAATTAAATGAATCAAACACCCTCTACAAGAGCAAAACATCAAGAGTGAGGAAATTGCTTCCCCTTGGGAATGTCTACTGAACACATGCAATGATGTCAGTTAAAATAACAGGCCATTAGGACAGGTTAGTAATTAGTAACCTAAGCTTTTACATTTAATGCTGTTTTAAAATACAACTCACTCTAAGATACTAGACATACCACCAACATAGTTATTCTCTATCTATAGATTATTTACGTGGTAGATTATTCATGACCTGTGACTTTTTCCTCCTCTTTCTAACTCACAGTCACCTGCTTAATAGCCAGAGAAAATTGGCTTCAGTCCTGAAGTCAGAGAACCTGGCTTTGCATCTTTGTGCAGCTCCTACATAGTTCTGTACCTTCTATGGATCTGTGCTCTTAGCTGTACAAGTGAAGTGTGTAATCTAAAATCTTAATTTCTGGAGTTATCTTTGGCCTCCTTCACCTGGGTACAATGGATGTACATCTAAGAAAGCAAATCAATTTTAAGTTTAGCCTAAGAAAAATATGATTATGGGAGATAAGAATGCTAATAACAACTACATCTATTTTTTAAAACTTCTATGGCATTTATAATTTACAACGCACAATTTTAACATATTATTCTAAATTGTTTTTCTTTCTTCTCTGTTCATTTTCTTTCCTAGTAACACTAGACATGCTTTCCATTATATTGTTTTTAAGAGAATAACCTGTATAACCCATAGTCCATTGTTCTTGGGCCCCACAGGAGGTATACAATTAATATAGAGAATTTCTTTTCTGTTAAATCATTTTCTGTTAAATCAATTATTTGGGGGGGGGGGGGGTTATTGTTTTCAAACTTGGCTATGACTGAATTTATTTCCATCTTTAATAAGCTTGTGTCCAAAATAGGAGTTCAATTACATCACTTATATCATTTCCTAGTAAATATGAAAGCTGAATTCTAAATGTTATATGGTTATTTGTATTATTGACTCATTAATATATTACATGTAGTATTTTATTTAATCATAGTATGCTATTATGTGTCGATTCATATATGTGTACACACACACACATACACTTAGCAGATACATTTCCCCCCTGATTAAAAGGATGCCATTTAAGAACCATTCCATGCCAGGAAAAGTTGTTTTAAAAAATTATCAGTTTGCTCCTGTAATCTTCATAATCAAATATAACATACTAGAGGCCCAATGCACAAATTTTTGTGCAAGAGTAGGCCTTCCTTCCCCCAGCTGCTGGCACAAGCTTCCCTCCAGCACCCGGGACCCGGGATGCTTCCCTCCTCTGGCCGCCCACAGTCACCTGGGACCCGGGCTGGCTTCCCTCTGGCCCCGGCTTGGTCAGGAAGGATGTCCGGAATGACGTCCGGTCTAATTAGCATATTACCCTTTTATTATTACAGATGGTAAATGTATCATTGTAAGTTATGCATCTACATTGAACTTGTATCTTCTTAAAGGTATGGTGTGGAGCCTCCTGGTTTGATAAAGTTGGAAAAAGAGATTGAACAAGAAGAAACACTTTCTGCCCCTTCTCCTTCACCTTCTCCTTCATCAAAGTCTTCTGGAAAAAAGAGTACAGGAAACTTACTGGATGATGCAGTAAGTAAAACTGGTCAGACTTCTTACTACTTAGTCTTTTTTGAATTTCAAAACTCATTCTGTTTCATTTTATTTTTTTAATTTAAATTCTTTATTGTTTAAAGTATTACATATGTCTCTGTTTTCCCCCATTGACCTCTCCCTGACAATTCCCACCCCCAGCACATGCCCTCACCCCCTACTGTCTGTGTCCATGGGTTATGCTTATATGCATGCATTAAAGTCCTTCGGTTGATCTCTTCTCCTCCCCCTCCACCCCCCGCCCCCGCCCCCGCCTTCCCTCTGAAGTTAGACAGTCTGTTTGATGCTTCTATGTCTCTGGATCTATTTTTGTTCATCAGTTTATGTTGTTCATTATATTCCACAAATGAGTAAGATCATGTGATATTTATCTTTCTCTGACTGGCTTATTTTGCTTAGCATAATGCTCTCCAGGTCCATCCATACTGTTGCAAATGGTAAGAATTCCTTCTTTTTTTACAGCAGCGTAGTATTCCATTGTGTAAATGTACCACCATTTTTTAATCCACTCATCGGCTGATGGGCACTTAGGCTGTTTCCAAATCTTAGTTATTGTAAATTGTGCTGCTCTGAACATAGGGGTGCATATATCCTTTCTGATTGGTGTTTCTGATTTCTTGGGATATATTCTTAGAAGTGGGATTACTGGGTCAAATCATTCTGCACAATCTCTTATCAGTCTAACCTATCTCTATTTCAATTTCATTGAAATTCATTTTAAAATCCTGTGAAAAACTCTGTACTTCTACAGTTCATTTTGAGATCAAAACTGAACTAGTCATTTAAAATAAAATGTCACTTAATTCTGCTGAATAGTATCTAACAATTTAGGACAATAGATCAGCTCCTTAAAAGTTGACTTTGAAAACACTTAAGGCTGTTGCTATTGGTTTATGACTCCTCATTTCACAGGTAAGAAGCCTGAGACATGAGATCTGGAGGATTTTTAAAGAGGGAAAGCCAACACCACAGAGAAGATAACTGCTCTTTACGGACTGCCTGCTGTGGCCCAGGGTCTAGCATTGTTTTCCAAGTGCTCTTGGTATCTGTAATGCAGGTTTCTTACTGAGAAAACACAAACAGAAGTTGGGTCACCTACTGAGGAAAGGAGAGGAGCTCAGATTCCAACCCAGTTTTGTCTAACTCTAAGGTCCCCATCCCTCTACTTAGCAGAGTCCTTGAGTCACAGTCTTTGGAAGATTAGCAACTATTATCATTATACCCTCATAATCACAGAAAACATCCTGGGAGTCACAGCAAAAGGAATGAATTAAAACTCTCTGGCAACCTCTGTTGCCTGTTAAGTAGTTCTTGGTGATAAGTAGTGTGTTTGATTATGTGTATTTACTGCCAAGAACATGTGTTTTGGGTACAAATGTAAAAAAAAAAAAAATGCTTATTTGTTTTATAGAAAATAGTAACATCATTCAGAGCTGTTAGAGTGAAGTATGTCTCCAATACATGGGGAGAGTCCTGGGAAACTAGCAGCAGCCATAATGCCCATTCTAAGGAGTAGACAGAACTGACAAGGACTGCTGACCCATGGCTGAGGGTTTCCTTCTCCAGGGAATGAGCTGAAAAGGCTGGGACTGTGGCTGACTGGCACTACACAGTGCAGAAACACAGTTTCCCATCTTTCGCTTTCCTCCATGTGGCACGCTATCTTACACTGCAGGTTTAGATGAGCAGAAATATAACTTTTTCTGACAGATTGAGAATTCCCATTTCTGCTAAGTGCAGCAGACCAGCAGACTTAAACTTAGCCTGTTACAGTATCTTACCCAGTAACAGTTTAGTTTTCTTCTGTTCAGTCCATTCAGGAATTAAAGAATAGGCAAGGACATTTTTTATCCTGACCTGAGGGGATATATATACTAATAAAAGGGAAATATGCTAATTAGACCGGATGTCCTTCCGGACAAAGCCATGGTGGTGGTGGCGGGGGCCGAGGCAGAGGTGGTTAGGGGCGATCAAGCCAGCAGGGGAGAGCGGTTAGGAGCTAGCGGTCCTGGATTGGAGAGGGTGCAGGCCAGGCTGAGGGTCCCCCCCACCCCGCCCCACCCCATGCATGAATTTCGTTCACCGGGCCTCTAGTTTATATATATAAATATATGTATATATATTTATATATATTTTATCTTTGTTATTGATTTTTAGAGAGACAAAGGGAGGAGAGAGAAAAACATTGATATGAGAGAAAAACATCCATTGGTTGCTTCCAATATGCACCCCAACCAGGGATCAAACCCGTGATCCTTAGGTGCATGGGACAATGCTTCTACCAACTGAGCCACACCAGCCAGGGCTAGGCAAGGACATTTTAATGCCACTTGAAACAATTTTAAGCCCATTCAGCAGGGCTCAGTGGTTGAGCATTGACTTGTGAACCAGAAGGTCATGGTTCAATTCCCGGTCAGGGCATATGCCTGGGTTGTGGGCTAAATCCCCAGTGTGGGGTGTGCAGAAGGCAGCCAATCAATGACTCTCTCTCATCCTTGATGTTTCTATCACTTTCTCCCTCTCCTGTACTCTCTGAAATCAATAAAATATATTTAAAACATTTTTTAAATCACAGAACTGTTTTTAAGGGATCAGTGACATGCCTTGCTTATCATAGTATTTCATATTTATTTTATAAGTTAATTGAATAAAGTATTGTATTAATAGTATAGTAGGTAATAGTGCATTATTTATATATTGTTGAGAACAATTTTCCCTGATTTATTTTGGAGTAAGATGTTCCTTTAGTCTTTCTCTTTTAAATGTGTATCTCTGGGGCAACTGCACTTGATTTTAATCCTTTTCTCCTCAGCTGTCACCTCTACTCATTTTCTTTAATGCATTATAGTCGGAGCTCTGGCCAGCATCATAACCTCCTAATGAATTAATTTCTGAGTCAAATACATTTTTTTTTAGTTCTCAAATTATGAGGCTTATTTCTCATGTATGACACTGTTGAACAATGTGTTCTTGACATTATTATCCATAAACATTATTGTTACCTAAGTGCAACTCAGATTTGATGAAAATTATATAGGGGTTCCCTTTAACATCCAAGGTAAAACCCAAATCATTTATGCCACATAAGTCTCCATGTGCTGGCCTATTTTGTCTTTTCCCTCTAGACTCATCCTAGCATTCAGAGGTACCCATTGTAAAGATGCCTGCTAACCCCAAATTCCTAAGGACATTTTATGCTCTGTGTTTTTCCTCATTTGCTTTCATCACCATATGTATGCCTATACATCTTTAAATCTACTTTTAAACACCTTTTCATCTTTTAAAATTCAGGCTGTGAGTTTTCCTTGGCATCTCCCATTCCAGGTGAAATTGACAAATTAGTCCTTGATGCCCCAAGTATTTTTATATATTTCATGAGGTATGTACCTTATTGGGCATAAATACCCATTATTCTCTATGTGTAGTCCTTGTTCTCAAAGACACGGACCATCTTTTATTAATCTACTAGAGGCCCGGTACACGAAATTTGTGCACGGGGGTGTGTGTCCCTCAGCCCAGCCTGCATCCTCTCCAATCTGGGACCCCTTGAGGGATGTCCGACTGCCCGTTTAGGCCCGATCCTGGTAGGATCGGGCCTAAAGGGGCAGTCGGACATCCCTCTCACAATCCAGGACTGCTGGCTCCCAACTGCTCACCTGCCTGCCTTCCTGATTGCCCCTAACCACTTCTGCCTGCCAGTCTGATCACCCCCTAACCACTCCACTGCCAGCCTGATTGATGCCTAACTGCTCCCCTGCCAGCCTGTTTGCCCCTAACTGCCCTCCCCTGCAGGCCTGGTCACCCCTAACTGCCCTCCCCTGCAGGCCTGGTCTCCCCCAACTGCTCTCCCCTGCAGGCCTGGGTCCCCTGCAACTGCCCTTCCCTGCAGCCCCGGTTGCCCCCAACTTCCCTCCTCTGCCAGCCTGGTCACCCCTAACTGCCCTCCCCTGCAGGCATGATTGCCCACAACTGCCCTCCTCTGCTGGCCTGATCGCCCACAACTGCCCTCCCCTGCTGGCCATCTTGTGGTGGCCATCTTGTGTCCACATGGGGGCAGGATCTTTGACCACATGGGGGCAGCTATCTTGTGTGTTGGAGTGATGGTCAATTTGCATATTACTCTTTTATTAGATAGGATGCCTATTAGTGCCATTTTTGTTGAATAGATTATCAACGTGAATAATTAAGGTTTAAAAAAGCTTCTCCCTTATTCTTATTATCTGGAATGGCCATGTGCTCTGGAAATGGGCTACTTTGCAGAGGGAGGAGATGTTGCCCCTTGAAGCCATTTACATGAACCTGGAAGAAGTAGCTAGAATGGTTCCCTTTCTTTACCAGCTTGCTCCATATGTGGTCGTCCCTCATCCTTGAGAAGGGGAGGAAAAGGACAGGAGGGAGGAGGTGGTGAAATAACTATGACAAGGATTTTGGAAAAGTTTCTTTAATATTCCAGTCCAAACAAGACTATCACCTCGTGGTGGTTCTCCCTTCTCCAACTTCTAGACCCCCAACTGGAAACAATGAGGGGCTCGCACAAGAGCTTTAAACGTCCTTTAAAGTTTACCAGAATTTGGGAACATAACCACCCATTTAGTTACAGGGTTTTAATTGAATGTAGGAATGTGCAAACTGGATATTTCTGTACTGTTGCCAGCTAGAATACTATGTTCTGAAAGTATTTAAACCAGCATTTCTCCAAGAATGTTTAGTCAAGTACTGACACCCCAGATGCTTTGCAGGGAAAAGAATTTCATGGTTAGGTTGATTTGAGAAACACAGCTCACTGTATTCCCTGGGTAGAGTGTGGCAATGCACTGTGGTATATTAAAGGCACTAGTGAGTTCCATAAGATATTGTTTTACCTGGAATTTTCCAAATTATTTGTCCACGGAAGTTTCTTATAGTCTCTCCTTCATACTTTCTTGCTGAATTTCATTGCAATATTTGCATTCTGTTTAAGTGATAGTTTTTCAGCAAAGCATTTTATTTCAGGGACAGTGGAACAGAGAGAAACATAATTTGAGTCTCACTCTTGATGTAAATCAGAGATTTGTATGTCAAATATAAAAATTAAATAGTCCCTATGGCAGTTGCTTCACTGCATGTGAAGCATATATAGCAGTTGGAAATTGAAAATCATGAACCCCAGTTTGTGTTTTAGAATGGGGGTGTAAAATAGAGATTGCTTGCAAAGTTCCTGTGTTCAGTTAAAAATATTGGCTATTTCTGCTCTGACAAAATTACTATTTGTATCAAAAAAGTAAAGAAAAGAAGAAAGTGAATAAAGAGGGAGAATAAAAGAGTAAGGAGGGAAAAAGAGAAAAGAATAAAGAGAAAATAAAAAGAAAGAGAAGAGTAAGAAAAGCAGAGCTGTGTTAAGATATCATATTCCAGTGAGCAATTTCAACAGGAACTGCCAGTTTTGAAACTGTCAATATTTCCTCACATTTATTTGTTTGCTACTTAGTGGAATTGTGGAAAATTGAACAAAAAAAAATAGGTGACCTTTTATGTGGATAATACACCCTACCTTCTTTAATCAAGATATCATAAAAGAATACACAGTGGTGTCCATTCAGATTAATTTATTCTCCCGAGGTCCTGATAGAGCGATTCAGCTGCGATAAAGTGCTGGGGTCAGGTTCAGTTCTCTTTGCATTCCCTCATGGTGAGCTGGTTCCCACACAATGAGTTGAATCCAGTTCTAAGAAACCATTCTTACTTTCTTCCTCTTCTCCATCAACTTCCTCAGTCTGGGGATGAGAGATAGTGTAATTCTGAGTAATCAGGCTCCTCTTGAAATCCCATTTCAGCAGAATACTGGCTGGGTTCCTGGGCCAAAGCGGAACACCTGCCAGCCTGACTTATCCCGAGGTAACGTAAGACGCACAGATGTCATCAGTCACTGTTTACTTAACAATCTATTTCCACTATCCCGCAGTCTGGCCTCGTCTCTTCCATTTCTGCCTCCGCCTCTCACACAACTACAAAAAAGCCCTTGATTTTTAAAAAACAAGTCTGTTTTCAAAGCTGGGAAGACACTGAGAGAAGGGCGGGCCACTTGAGAAAATGCATTTTGTATTTCACTTCATTTGATCCCCACAGTTTCTGTGTTTTGTCTAAGAACACTTCAAGATGGAAACGCTTTTACCCATCCTTGCGATTATCATTTTTTTTAGCAGAGGAACAACCTGAACACCAGTTTACCCTTTGCTCAATTACTGTGTGGAGGAAAGCTGGGCCAACCAGTGTTCTCTAAAGTTTGGGCCACATGCTTTCATGATGCTGACTTATTGTTCTATCATCACCATCTTGTTTAAGAATATCCATTCAAAAATGTCTCTAGAGACAGAATTCTGTTAATACTGTGGGAGTGGGTGGATGTATCTATGGGCCAAGTGTCATATAATAGAAAAAATTCAGAACTCAAATACACGGACCTAATCACTAACTTAATGACCTTAACAGTTTTTGTTTTTGTTTTTCATTTTTCAATGAAAGCCATTTGTAACATTCTTTGAATCCAATTTTAATCTGTTGCACCATTTCCCCTCGTGTCCCATATAGGCTCATGTTTTTATTTATCCATTCATTTAGTTACTCAATATGCATTTATTGAACACATAGAATATGCCATTAAGGGATTTTTATTTATTTAAAGGATTTAAAACTATAATGAAATACTATCTTAACCCTTAAATAACTCACAATCCAGCAAAGAGAAATTAAGGTTAACCAATAACTGATATATGATTTGATATGGTAAGAATAAGTATTAAGAATTATAGGTTTATATGTTGGCAGAATTAGGAATTCTAGACAGGACAGATGAAAATATGTATCTCAAAGTTGGTTCCCTCTCCCTCAGCTATAGTGTCAGTTTTTCTTCATAGGTCTTCACTGAGGCATAATTGCATAGCACTTAAGATAAGTTTTCTTCAAGATTTCTCCACTTATTTCTAGCTTTTTCTCTAGTTATTATGCTTCCATACTTTCTGGAATCTCTCAATCTGGGGAAACCAAGCTAACTAAGTTCTGTATACCAACACACAAGTGAATTCCTGTGTCACTCTTTCCACAGGTTTTGTTTAATAGAAGTCTGATTGAAGTCAGACGTTGCTTTATTTGAAGCAATGATTGACTATCTTTGGTGACAAAACTCTAGAAACCATATCTTTGTGGAATAAAGAACTTAAGTGGGAGAGACCAAGCCAGTTCTTCAGAAACTAAATTTATTCAGTCTAGCTTCTCAATTGCAGGGTGCATGTTGTTTAGATCGGTGACTCAAAACACAGGAAATTGTTGCTTTGGGTTGTTTAGTTGGTGAGTGGAAGAGAGGGCAGTTATGAGACACAGCATGACAGGTTCCCAATTAAGAAAAACATAAATATAAACTTCATCCCTAAAGTTGTGGTCTATATACATTCCCTTCTAATAGTCACAATTACTTATAGGCATTGTGCACATATCATTTAGATTAGGTATTTTTTTTCAGAATAGGGAGATAGATAAAATCAAGGTAAATTCTGATATTCAGACGTGGTTTTATAAAACGTATGTAAATTGTAAGATACTGCCACTGGAGTAGGTTTTGGTGGGTGGCACTTACTGAGATAGAGTGCATTGCTGAGTGAGCCTGGGTATATTAGAGATGACTTCTTTTTTTAAAAAAAAAATTATGTTTTTATTAATTTTTAGAGAGGAAAGGAGAGGAATAGAGAAATAGAAACTACAATGAGAGAGAAACATCATTGATTGGCTGCCTCCTGCAACTGCTGGACCACACTGGCCAGGCTAGAGATGAGTTATTAAAGAAAACCTTTGAGTTCAAAATAAGATGTAACAATTCTATCTAGTAAAGAGCTAATATGCAAATGGTTGTCACACCATCATGCTGGGGCCAGGGGACCTGAGGCTGCTCCCCCCACTCGGTGGGGCTTGACAGGGGTGGGACCGACCGGGTCTGGGTCTCGCGCAATTTCGAGGCGCACAGGGGTGGGCAGGGACTTGACTCTGGGTCCTGCGGCATGCCCCAGACTCTTGACAGGATAGAGACTTTCATAAATGTTTTACTAATTTTCTTTAATCTCTGACACTTCTATTATAAAGAAAGGGCAAATAACAATATTAAAATATTTCCTCCAATTAATTCCCTTTTGATGTGCACAAATTTTGTGCACCAGGCCACTAGTAGTCTCATAAAAACAACAACAACAACAATGTATTTCATTCTCTTTATTTTGAAGTGGGTAAAATTCATATTGCTAAATTACAATGAGCGAACATACAATTTTGACATATGTTCTATTCTAGTTTTCAACATATTTATCTTGGCAACCCAATGTACATGATTCTCCCACATTTTTAATTCTCCCACATTGAGAGAACCCAGATTCATTCTTACGCTGCAAATTGATTTGCTCATTGTTATCCTCCAGCATCGTTTCTTTGTCATCACCCAGCTCGTGCCTTAGTGCAGTCATTGGCCTTCAGAAAATGCCTTCCAGGCCTGACCTTCACATGGTTAGGACTCAACTGCTCATATCATGTTCATAGTGTGATATAGAACACATATAAAAGCAGTCCTGGTCCAGGGGCCTTTGAACCCACAGAACAGATTAATCTAAATGGGACTTGATGAAGGAGAATGAACTTGCTTGCTCTTCTGTTTCAGGTGAAAAGGATTTCTGAGGATCCTCCTTGCAAGTGCCCAAACAAATTCTGTGTGGAGAGGCTCTCTCAAGGAAGATACCGAGTGGGAGAAAAGATCCTCTTCATTAGGGTAAAGTTTTACTTCTCACGTGATATCTTGTCCTTTATGAGACTTTCAGGACTTGAGTGGGGTTACAGGAAAGTATGTCCAGTAACAAGCAGGGACTTCCCCTAGGGTGGTTTCAGTTGGACTTGAAGACATAAGGTATGAACATTTAAATACGTATCATATATAATTACTGCTGAGGGCTAAATAAATAGAACTATCTCTCTCTTTTTACATATACCCAAACATGCACACCAAATACACCATAGAGATCAAATAGAACGAGGAAAAGAAAAAACAACAAATTCATTTCTGTTTATACATTTAGTTTCAAAAGAACCACTCCCCCCCCCCCCCCCACACACACACACAGATATCCTCAATGGGAAACAGAAATCAACATTCTGCCCTGATATTTCATATCTCCACTTCGGGAATATCATCCTATTGGTCCTGGCAACTTTCAAATTATTTGAACATGATTTTTAAAAGAAGTTCAGATTATGAAGCAGGGTGAGGGGAATGAAAGCTCATTGCAATGGCCTGGCTAAATAGTGACTGCCATTTCTTACTTAGTTTTCTGGGTGAATGAAGAAATGTGGACCTATGCCAATGAATGATTTGGTGATCTCCATTTTACAATTGCCCTAATTAGAAATCTGACTAGATTGTAATTAGGGGCTCAAGAAAGTCACATTTCAGGCCTTTCACTTGTGATCTGTTTTGGAAATAATCAAGAAAACTTAATCTCTCAAAATAAGACTTTTCATAAGACTAAGAATTCTTCTTCTGAGAAATAAGAAAATGGAAAATGTAGCACTGATACATTCCTAGAATTGATAAGTATAAATATTTTTCCACCATAGTTGTTAGTAATTACCTAAATAACTGCAGTTAGGATTCAAAGGAGTTATAGTCTCTCTTCTTTTGAACAAGTTACGAATTTCTTGCTTGTTACTTTATTTTGTAGAACAGAATATTTGAATGCGTACATCTAGTATAATCAAAGAATACTCTAAACAATACTCACAGTGATGGCCCAATAGTAATTTTTCCTGTGCAATATTTTCTTAATTTCAACTTCTGACTGAAATTTATTTGTGTGATAGATTTTTTAAGGTTCTACATCATGTTACTTGCAGAAAAGTTTGATCATAATTAGCCTTCAAAATAATATCAGTCATTTTTTAAATCTAATTTAGGTTAGTGTTCATTGGTGTGTGTTTTTTAAATAATTTTAGGTAAAAATTGATATTTTGGAATAGCAATGAAAGGGATTGAATAGGTTAGTATTAGAGTTTTGGTACAAATCTGGGAGAGTGGCCTCACTAGGATAAACAGTCGCCCCCATCAATGCTTATTGTCCTCTTGTATTTTATTATAGGGATAATATACAGGTTTATTTTAGCCACGCTGCCTGCTTTCCCTTTAGTACATTAAAAATAGTGATTTAGCCATTCCAAAGATATGTTTAAATTTTACTATGCTGACCTTTCTCAATTGAGAGTCAGGCTCCTTGAGAATATTGGGTCCTTGAACCTGGAAGCAAAAGAAGGTTTAATTCATGTAAAACAATTATTCCTTTTATGATGGAAGTGTTGACAAACACATAATTAATAAATTAGATACTTTTCTTTTGTTGTAACCTAATATCTATAGGCAAAAAAATATATACATATATGTATATAGCTATTACATGTTTATTTGTGTCTGGTCTTTATATTTAGTCAATTGTCAGCAAGTTTGATATCGGTATTTATGAATAACATAAATTTACATAGCATTTAATATTTAAGAAAAATTTTTCTTTTCAGAAAGTGAGTTCCTTTTGGTAAAATCTGTGCATGTGTTGTTTATAGAGGAATTGGGATTTGCTTTACTGAAAAAAAAATTGCATCAACTTCCCTAGTGATAACATTTGAATTAAACACCAGTGTGTTACAGCAGAATGTACTGTGTACATTCAGTTTCATGCTTCCAGTGTTCCAGGCAAGCCTGCAATAAGGGAGTCGACTATGACGTGGTTTTCACTGACTGGCCAGCACGTCATGGTGTCATGCTGGTATGACAGGTGTTTTAATCAATTTTAGTTATTCACTTTTTCTCATTTTGCACTGTCCACATATAATGTGAGCTATTTTTTTTTACAACAGATTTCCCTTTAAAATTAACCTGTTATTTTATATGACTGCTTAAACCAGAAAGTAAGACTATTTGTCAAAAAAGAAAGTTATCTCTTAATATATATTGAAATTCTTATCCTTTGGCTTGCCAGGGGTCTATTCTCACCCTGACGGAGGAAAGTGATTCCAAAAAGACTCCTCTGTTGTTTCTGGATTATCCCTCATGGCTTTTTACCTCCCAGTCCCTAGAGTTTAGAAATTGAAATTTCACAGGCAAGCCATAGGCACTGTTCATTGCACATGTTCTTCCTGCTTCCTTTTCTTCACTGAATGCAGGAACTAATAGCGTCTTAGTGATGAGTACAGGCTTTGGCTAGTACTTTTGATTTGTGGCAGGGTCTATATTGAATTGATTGCTATTCTGCACTAACGCACTACAAGGAACTGGCAGTTATTACTAAAAAACAACACCCCAAACCCTCAGAGGAATTGGTTTTCAAGTGATCATATGGTTGTTGCTGCTCGTTTCTTAACTTACGGCTCTATGAACACCTGGGTTAAGGAGTACGTGCGCTGTAGTCAAATGCTCACCCACGCTAGGGAATGGCCACATCACAGTGGCTGCACTGCAGTGTTGCATTTCCTAAACTTAGGTTTTTCACATTGGCATATTTTAAGTGTTTTCATATCTTTTTTGAGGCTGCTAAACATGGTCATATTTACTACACAAGACATCATAAGTAGATGCACTTATGCATTTTATTATACAAAATATACATACAATGAAATATATATGGTGTCTTAGCTTTTATCCCCTAGTTTTCTGTCAGTCCTGGTCTTCATATGGCCATAATCATCCTGGCCATGCAAAGAACAATTCTGTCTTCTAAGGCTGTTGTTAAGACTACTGACTTAGCTCTTACATAAAGGTAATGCAGTTATCAAAACAGTGACTCAGGAAAAAACTCTCTTAGAATTAGTAGATGCAAAATTATCTTAATAAGTCTGCATGTAACACGTTTACTATAGATTTAACCATTTCATTCCTAACAAAATTCCAAGGTTTGTTGACAATACCCAATCACTTTACTTAGATACGGTTTTATGATTATTATGTATATGAACACATCTTCTCTTTATTCATTAAAACAGACACACTAACAGCAAATAAGAATGAAAAATATAAGAATGTCAGCAGATTACAGAAATAGAGCCCAGAAGATGTTTTCTGCAGAGGATAACTTTGCTAAACATATGTCTTATCTGTGGGTTTCTAGAAAGAGTGTATGCATGGATCCTTCACCTACATGGCTACCTTGTATGCACTTGTCTAGATGCAACCATATGCCTATGTAGGCATGTTTGCTTATGTGCATATGTCTCTGTTTCAAGGGGAGGAATTAATCTATATCAAATATAAAGAATCCAGTAGGATAAGGGAAAACCTCTGAGGTTTTTGACTGTCCCTTTTAGACAATCATGCTAATAATCCCCTGCCAAAGTGGGAATTCTCTTGTTTCTAGTTTATAAAAAATAATTTTCAAAGCTATATTTTTTTCTGTATATCTTCTAACAAGCAACACTGTTTTTGACCAATCTGATAGACAAGCAAGATAAATGCAGCTAATTTGTATCTGTAGTGCAGATATAAATTTACTTTCCTCCGAGATAGAAATATTTCAGTTACTTTTCAGTGACTTTTGAATTTGGACAGTGATGCTAAAACCTCCTTCTTGATTACTGAGGTAACAGAGGTTGGGATATTACCCTTTAGCTATGTTATAAATCTTTAAAATGTAAATAGAAGGGTCTCAGGCCTAATGGTATTATTTGAGGAGAAGAGAAGTAAGAATTTTACTTTGTTCATTTGTTCATTCAGTCAGTTGGTATCTACCCAGGCTTTCAAGAAGTCAGTTGGCAATATGAATGTGTATAAGCTTCTGGGAAAGGTTTCCACATGCCATAAAAAGGCCTATGCTATTTTATTTGTCAGCCTCAATTCCATGGTGACAATATTCTGTATAAATAATCCAACAGTAGTTTTTAAAAGTGATCCCAAGATAAGCAGCGTCAGCATTACCTGGGAACTTATAATTAATCTGCACTTAATTACAATTGGAAGTGCAGATTCTTGGCCTCACCCTGATTCATTAAATCAGAAGCTCCCTGAGGGTAGGGCCCAGCCACCTGTGTTTTAACAAGCCCTGCAGGTGATTCTGAAGTGTGCTGAAGTTTGAAACAAACAATCTAAAAGAAAACAAGAACTATAAGAAGGAAGAAATTTGTCATACAATACCACAACTAGAGATCATTGCATATCTGGTCATGGAAGACTACAACCACTCAGGTACTAGGAAATGACTTCTAGGTATCATAAGTGGGGGGAGAAACAGACTTTGAAATTGTATTTACATATTCAAAATTCCACTTTGTGGAAATGATGTATACTTATGATTAAGACTAGAAGGGAATAGGAATCATTGAAAATAGTTTTTAATTGTTGGGGGCATAAAATTATGAGTGAGCACTTCTGATGATGACATTAATAAGATGAACTCTTCAGAAGAAGAGAAGCCAGTGACCTGATACTGTTGCAGATTTGAGAGTAAATAAAAGGACTTTTAGAAGAGGTCATATTAATGAGCTGACTGTTCATTTTTCTGGTCCTCTGGCCAAGGGTAGGGAAGTTCATGGAGTCATGTTGTTGTAGACCAGGGAGGACTTGGTGTTTTTGTTGTGGAACTATAGCATATTTTTCCTTGGCTGATGCTTTTACCTTTTATCTTTCTTTAGTATTTTACCTCTCCATTTCAGAAACTCCCTCCAGTTGTTTTGGGTTAGTACTAGAAAACATGCAAACATCTGTAAATTGTCCCTTCTCTCTGCAGGCCCCATAATTGAGACATGTACTCCGTTTTCTCTCTCTTAGGCATGAAAGCTTTAATCATGATATCCCTTTCCTTTAAAGCTAAATTTTTAGGGACCTGCAAATCACCTAATATGATGAACTGATCTTTGCTAATATGATACATTGATTTGTAAAGGGCTCTAAGGAATAGAATGTTCATGGGGTAAGAGCTTTACACTTACCATTGTTGCTCTAATATTCTGGTAATAAGACTTTCTGGCACAATAGCAAGCAAACGAGTGGGGTCCTATGTTGTGAGGTAGCTGACTTTTTGTGCTACTTGCTTTGGGCACTGATATGATGAATACTTTTTACAGTTTATCACTTAATTACAATTTATCACTACCCTAACATTGTACCTTAACTAACGTTGCTTAAAGTGTGTTCCAGGAAATAATAGTTCCAGAAGATGTTCAAAGGTATTATTTATAAAGAAAAGTTATTACAAAAAAGAGTTTAAACAAGTTTCTTTAATTACTCTTATTACCGATAGTTGACTTCATTAGCCTCTGTCTGAGCACGTGATAGATCTCATTGTACTTCTCATCCTGGTATGTCACCATTCCCATTTTACAGATGAGAAAGCTGAAACATGGAGATTTAATAACTTCTGAAAGACATAAGCTAATAAGTGGTGAAGGTGGGATTCAAAGGCCCAACTCTTGAATTTACGTTCTCTACTAGTAAGCAATATTGATTTGTTTAACTGGTATTATCTGGGATTTCTTGTAGGGTGAATAATGTGAACTATTAATCCCACAGTATACAGTGAAATATACTATGTAGCATTTTCCAAATGTGTCTGACCATTACTAACCATAGAAATTGTCCTTTTCCATCTTCTTTTAAATAAAAAAAACCTCCCAGAGCATCATCCTGAGCTTAGGAGGTTATGAAAACATACTTTGGGAAATGAATTATCAATTGAAGCAAGTTCAATAATTATTTTATAACATAGAATTATACTGAATTGAAAGTTTTCTACATTTGCCAGAGTTAAACCCCATATATATTAAAGTACTTCCAAGAAATGTTGAATTTATACTCATTTTTACCTTAAAGTCTATTTGGAAATTATGATTCCAGGAAATGACTAGAAACCCTTTAAAGGAAAGACAGCTAAAATTAAAAAGTATCATGTGTGGGGGGCATTTTAGCAAGTGCTTTCTATACACTGAGTCCCCTCTACCACACAACTGGGGAATTATTTTCACCCTTTTGTTACAAGTGAAAATATAAAAGTCGTGTTGTTGTGTGTGTTTTTTTCAGACCTAGAAAGACTAAGTCTGAAGTATGTAGTGTGATAAACAAAATTTAAGTTTTGACTCCCAAACCCATAATCCACTCCACTCCAAGCTAGTTCCCTGTGGCATGGCAATTAAATGCAAATGTTTTATTCACAAGCTTAGTATTCTGAAAAAGAGCTACACCTTTTTACACTATATTTGAGGCTCAACTATATAGTAGTGTTTCCTTATATCATTTTTACTTTAAAAATATTCAGAATTCAAAAGGCGTTACAATTGCATAATCAATAGTGCCTACTGTAAATAAAGGGATATAATGTGGATTGTTACAATTATAACAATACTTACTAGGTGTCTATTCATATGCCAGACACGGTTCAAAAGCTTTATATGGCCTATCTAGTGTAATACTCAAAACCATTTAGGCATCTATACATCATAAGATGTATTGTTATCTGTCCCGATATTTTTTTAAATGGAACTTAGAAGATAAATCTTCTCTATTTCCAGTTGAGTCTTGTTGAGTCTTCTTGCTAATTGCAGATATTTTTAAAGTGGATTAATATTATTTCAGGACATTTTTATAGCAGACTTTCACATTAGGTAAAACCATATGATACAACGCAATATACAGATGATGTGTCAGGATTGTACACTTGAAACCTATATAATCTTACTAACCAATGTCACCCCATACATTTAATAAAAAAGAAAATAAATTAAAAATAAAATAAAATTTTGCATAAAAAACAACAGCAACACAAAACCATATAAGGTCCCTGTTGACACCCTAATGGTTCAGGATATATATTTTTTTCTTCTCATTTTAAAAAGTGTGACTTTTAAAGAGCCTGAAGAAAATACGATGAATAATTTAATTGGAAGTCAGCAAAGGGATTTGAAATGTTATGAAGTCGCCTTCTTTCTATTACTTTTAAATGAAATCATCTCAGATCAATGGAAAGGTCACACACATTGTTATTGGTTCATTGTAATTTTTTCTTTACTATAAAAAATTCTTCAGGATTATACCAGTGTGGTAAAAATCAACTCACTGTAACAAACCAAGCAAAAGAGGCACCAGAGCTCTGTTGCTATAGCAACCCAACCTGGCAATGTCTTCTGGGACTCACTCTAAGGTCCAATGATAGCGAGTGATATTACTTCCTTTTCTGTTCTTATGACACATATTGATTTACTGTGAGTAAAAAAGTAGCATGGTTCAAATTGCATACCTTCCCTGGTAATGAAAAATGGGCTGTTATGTAAAAATGCAAAAGACTTTTAAAGAAGTAGCAAGCACAGTAATACTTCCATTTGTCTTAGTGGAAACATTACACAAACAGACATTACTCAACAGCTAAATGTCGAAAACTCATTTAAAAAAACATTAATATGAACCTTTCCTCTCATTTAGCAATTTATGGGAGCAGTGATTAGGGTTTTAAATCTGTCTAATGGCTTACATTCATTTCAAGGAAAAAAAAATATGACCATGTTTGCCTCTGATGTATGTAAAATCTCAGACAACATTTATAGTGCTCTAGTCCATGGTGAGAGAAACATGGCTGTTATTAGCACATTCATATTTTCAAACTGGGTCCCTTTCTTGGCTCAGCTACCTCCAAAGAACACTAATTCAGGAAAAGCAAGCAGCAACATTTAAAATGTATTCACTTTAGATTTTAAATATTTTAAATAATATTTTGCTCCATTAAAGACACTCATTTGTTTTTAATTTATTCATGTTAAATGAGGCTGGGCTAATAATATGGTTATAATTTACACTTTGGTAACACATCTCTCAAGGGACTTTGCAAATGTTATTAAGTCCTCTTAAACTTTTTTCTGAGAAAGGCATATGTCCTGCATGAACGAAAAATAAATAATGATTAACCATATCTGTAAAAATAAATCAGCTGTTAGGGTGTTGTTTTTCTGAGATTTATCCCTTGAGGTTGAAAACCTTAAGCAGATACAATTTTAAAGTAGGCTTTGTCAAAGATGGTACCCAACACTGCATTTAACAACACTTTTAAAAGCAGGAAAAAAAAATTCATTCTTTTACAAGAATGGAAAGATTAGTTAATATATATAGGCAGATCTCTATATTGTCATTTAAGTTAGAGAATTCACTTATTTTTCCATGGAATTGTTAAGAGGTATAGCAACTGTAAAGAACAATAAATAAATGAGAACTCAAAGCCAAAGATTCCTTTCCTTGATAATTTGTTATTTGGCCACTTAGCAATGAGTAGTGTTTTTAAAATTATGTCTACCTTTCAGCTGACGTGATAAGCAAGGTTTACAGTGCCTTTAAGTAGTGCAATATATTTGTGACTCTCTTCCACCTTGCATCTAGAGTAAATGGACAATTTCTTGCATTAGCCACACATCAAAATTATTTACATTTACAGAAGCACTCGAAAATTAAATAGCTTCAGTGTGAAAGTGCACGGGTCGTATGACCTGCATTTTCATTTCTGCATTGCTATAGCATTCCTGCCATTAAGATATATTTATTGCGCATATATACATACATATACATATGATGTATGTATTGTAGTGTGGTGTGTACATGCGTAGTGAAAAGGCACAATATGAAAAAGTTGAATTAATGTAATCATTTGGCATTTTATTTTAAAAGAAATATTAAGTTTATTTCTCTGTACTTGAAGTTTAACCCCCTAGTCAAGTATTTTGTAAGAAAAATAAACCTTATGCCCAGTCGGTATAGCCCACTTTTTGAGCATTGACCTGTGAACCAGAAGGTCACGATTTGATTTCCGGTCAGAGCACATACCCAGGTTGCAGGCTCAATCCCCAGTAGAGGATATACAGGAGGCAGCCAGTCAGTGATTCTCTCTCATCATTGATGTTTCTATTTCTCTCTCCCTCTCCCTCTCCCTCTCCCTTCCTCTCTGAAATCAATATATATATACCTTTTATTTTCACTACATTTCATTACATATAGTATTTAATATTCAATGACTGTTTTCTTTGTGTCAGGTGCTTTTCTAACTACTTTCCTTGGATTCTTTTATTTAGCCCTCACAACTCTTTGAGATAGGCACTATTATTTCCATTTTATCTATAAAGAAACCAAGATTAGGGAATTAATTACTAGTACTTGTTCAAGGCCACACAACTTTAAGAGTCAAAGCCTTTTTTTGAATTCAACACACCTAACTTCAGAGCCCAGGGTTTTAACTGCAGTATAGGCTTTCATTCCCTTTCAGATTGTCTGGTCTTTGGGCAGGTCATCTTGTGAGTATTGCTCCTCTACCTTTCAGCATCCATTAATAATTGACCCGTACTTCATGTGCAGCTCTTAATTTGTTTATCCCTTTGCTTGTGAGCTTTGGAAAATTGTTAAATTTGATAGCCAATCCCTGTTGGAGAGTCAGAAGAAAGTACCCAGGAAACAAAGAGTATTAAAAAAACAATAACAACCACCCTGTCCTTACCTCCCCCACAAAAAATCAGAAATACCAACCAGTATAATTTTCACAGTGTACAACATATTTATTAACTTTTTCAATATATACTGACCATACTTGAAAAGCAAAAATTTATTCTGGGAATGAAGAAACTAAGCAATATTCTCAAATAGATTTCCATTTACAGTTTGCTTTATGCAGTTAAGATTAAATTTGATTATGTATAAAAGGAGTTTCTGAGCATCTTATGGTGGGGTAAAGGGTGAAATTGTCTTGTGTATGCTTTTATACTTTTATGAAAGGGGCGAAATTGAACTTAGGACAAAGTTCAAACTGAAAACTTGGCATAGCAACTAAGGCTTTTAAAAGCAAGTTCCCTAAAAATGGATGTCAAGTAATTTTTAAAGAGTAATGTTTCTTAACTGTTTTTATCCTGGTACTTAATGGTGGTACAGAATATCTTACTTTCACATGATTTGTAAAGTACATTCACTTATACATCACCTTATTTTATTTTCATTACTTTACTACTCTTTGAGAAGAATCAGTGTGATTGTTAATTTACATATCTTATTGAATTGAGACAACTGCAAATTAAATAGAGATTTAACAACTTTCCCAAGGTAATCCAACTAGCAAGTGGTTGATACAGGGTTAAATCACATTATAAATTTTTATATACATTAAATTTCATATATTTTCAACTTCACACAATAAAATTTCCCTTTGAAGTTCTGTTGTGTTTTTTTTAATCTTCACAAAAATGGAAACACTTAGCTGTTCATTGTGTTTTTGATTTAAGGGTTATTTGCCCTGCATTACAAAGTAGACATTACATAGTCATGTGAATTTGTAAAGTTTATAAGACTTTTCTCTTCTTTCCTTTTGTAGTCTTCCTAACAAGAACATTTCTTGGTTTATGTATTCTATGCTGACACAAATGTGAATGATTTTAATGATTAAAATGTGAGTGACTTTTTGCAAAAGGGAAAGAAATGAAACAATTATACATAATGTGTCATGCTCTTAAATTATTGATGAGTCTTCTAGCAGCCAAAGAATAAACCTGTGAAATATCTGTCAGTATAAATTATATTTAATCCTCCCATGGGCTTAAGTTGCATAAACAGGATGACAGGATGCAGCCAGATTTATTAAGAAATGTACTTTGCAAATGTGGCCATCTTGAGTTAGTATTGAATGTAGTGAAGCGTGGTAGAAGTTTTTTCATTACAACAGGGACTAGAATAAAATAGGACTCATTTGTTTAGTGGTATCTTTTTTGTAATATCACTGAGCTAAGCTTCTGCGTGACTTGGCCATTTTAGACCTTGCTTTGCATTTCTTCTCTAATACATTTCATTTTGAATTTCAGTTCCTCAGTAAAAACATGGAATCTTGGTCCCGGACTCAGAAGGTGTCCCCTTTTCCTAATGCCCAGCCTTTCATTGCAGGAGCCTTACCAGTTCACACCAAATTTTAGTTCACTGGGATGGCATGTTTCAATTCTATTAACGTTAACATTTTTATTTGAAGCTTGTTCGTGTGCTGTTTTTAGGATATCTTGTGCCGTTTCCTGCCATCTTGTTAGAATCATACTAAGATCCTGAGGAAATTTTTGTGTAGATTTTGGGAGGAACAAAGTATAAGGGATTTGGGTTTAATGTTGGCCTTAGGATATACATGTATTCTCAATTTGTTTTATAATGAAAATCCTGATGTTCGTAAAAAAGAAAAAATTCCCCGTGAGTTATTTGGAGAGTTATTTGCTGTTTCCCTAAAAGAACCCCCATAAGAAATCACTGCATTGCATTTCTCTTGGTTGCAGCTTTTTTTTTGGTTTTTTACATCACCATTTCTTTTACACACTGGCTTCTCTTGCCAACTTTCCATCCTCCTGCACTACCCTCACACCTTGTCCTTCACACACTCTTGGCTATTATGGAGAAATGCTCTCTCTCCAGCTCAAAGCTCTTCTAATCTAGTTTGCGTTATAGACACATTTTAAGGGGCTATAAACTCCGTGGGAAAGTTTATAATGATTTGAGAAATCACCATGTAAAGGGCTTTCTCACACACACACCCTCACCTTTTTTGTTTTTTTAACCAATCAATCCATCCAGTGTTTTACTGTATTTGTTCATTTTCCCAGAAACCGACACCTTGGTTAACAGTCTCTAACTTTCACTCTGAACACAGGCATTTGTCTTATCTTTTTGAAATCCAGCCTCATAGAAGATGTGGAGCAGAGATAATCGGATAGTCTCTGAGGCATCATTTGAAAGCTGGGAAAGGGCAGGCCTGACTTAAAATCTGTCTTCTAACTTTGGCATCAGGCATAAGGTTTCTGAGAACCCCATTTCAAAACTGTAACACATTAATTTGTCATCACCCATCATTGTGTTATCCATAATTATTTTACCCAGTCCAGGACTCATTTTTGCTATTCATGGTCTTTTGACATTATGGGTTAATAGAAAAATTATGGAAACTCCTATGGCCTACAGAACACTAGGAATTTTTTAATGTCATGTTGCCTACCCACCTGCTAGGAGAAAGGCTAAGGCGGGTTTCAGCCTTGCACCAGGAGGCCCTTGGCAGTACAATGCATATATCACAAAATCCCTCTCCCACGGTGTTGTTTGCCAAACATCTTTCTGCTTCCTTCCATTTCCCTAACAATCTATAGTTAATATGACAAGGAACTAGAAGTGGTCTCAGAAGCAAGGTGAGCACTGTCTCTCATATCCAACCTTGGAGATCTCATCTGTCTCATTTTTTTTTTTACTCAACATCTTATAACAAAAGGAAACCCTCCAGTGTGCACAGAAAGAATTCCAGAGAGACCTGAATTTAATTGACATCTTGGCATCAAGGATTGAACAGGATCTTCCTTCATGTGCAGTACCCATGGATCTGACAGATAGTACGTGTATATATACTAACTAGAGGAAAGAGGAAGTTAGCCTTGACTAATAGATAAAGACATTATAGCCATAATAGTATCTAATCATATAAAGGGTGGAAAATGCCTCCCAAGGATGATTTTACTTGAGAACCATAATGCTTAGTTAGAGAATCTGGGACATGTCCTTCAATTCTGACTGAAGGCCTTTCAACAAATTACCTTTCAGATAACATAGGTGTCTCTTTGTGAGTGTGTGACCATTGTGAGACTAGAATGCTGCTTAAGTACATTTTTAATTACAGCAGAAGGACCTGGTAGAGTGCCTGATGGGTCACAGAGTTTTCATAGAGTAAACAAAATGGTAGGGCCTTAAATAAAAGCAGGGGGCCAACATCAGTGAGCTGGATGGGCACCAGGGAAGTCCAAACAAGATGGCAGGATCTCCCCCAATGTAGGAAGTTTCACACGGAAAATAATGGCTTCATTTACTTACCTTTTTTTTCCTAGGACTTCATCAGACATTCTCTAGAGTCTGGTATGTTTCTCTTGTGGAAATGAGACACAGACTTGACATCTGTTTCCCAGGCAAAATTATTTCCTTACATGTATCTCTCTTTTTTATAGTGAGAGTTCTGAGCAATGAACAGGAAACCACAGGACCCAAGAAAACAGATAATTCTGACATCTGTGTTTTAAAATGCCAGTGGCCAGCACAGTCTACAATCCTCAAATTATGTGTGCTTCAGTGATCACTTAGTGCGGATTATTAGGCAATAATAATCCTTCACTATAGGATGCGAAAAAAATATACACGTAGTCATTCTCATTGTAACTTCAAAAAAAAAAGGTTTCTTTAATCTTGTCACAAAAGATCACAGTTTGCATTTTCAGGTAATGTTCGTGTGCTTTCTGCAATGGAGATGGAGAGCATTTGATGAACTTCCTATCTTCTTGTTTCAGTAGGGTCTTCATGGTTGTTACTATGTCTCCACAGCCAAAGCAAAGCAGACATTTAAGGTAATTACTTAGATAATTAAGGGGAAACCTTTCTACTTGGCTTTCACCGTGGAGCTTTGACCTCTAGACAAATGAGGGAAGTTGGGCAACAAAAAGTGAATAATTTACTTTGTTTTTAGTGAGGTATTCAGATGATGGTTCTCCTTTGGTTTTCCCATGATGCTTTGTAAAAATGGCAATCTGGGGCAGATTGGGAGTGGGTGGCAGGCAGTATCCTCGCGTTTTTGTCTTTTCTACATACAGTTCCCGTGCAATTCCAGAGTATTCCCTCATTAAGTTTTTTTATTAAAATTGTTCAAAAGTATAAGCCTTGGTTTAGCTTCTATAGGCAATATCATCTTAGTCTTTGCTTTAAAGCATTGAAGATGATATGCCTGTGGAATAAAAACATAGCAGTGTATAACTGCAGGATATTCCCTTTCTACTCCCATTGCACAAATTGCCCTTTGTGTTCTCTCACACCTGCAACCTCGTGGACCTCTGCCAAATCTCTGCTCCTGCCTTACCTAACACGTGGGATTTAGTACTTTGGTACAATGCAGGTTAAAAAGGATAGGAATGATAGGACTTGAGGTTGCCAGGGTGCATAGAAGGGTTGGTTCATTTTTAGTTTTTAAATATTAATTATTCTGATCTAGAAAGGGCAACTTACTAGAATAAGTGTTACCCATTTTGTGTAAGTATAAAATAATCATTAGAAAAGCCCTGTTTTGTAAATTATTTAAATAGGATAAATATATCTTGAAACTACATTATGAGAATTTAGGTTAGATTTTATTTAAAAAGTACTAAATGCATTTCTTTATGCATAATTTATTCTTCATTTAGTCACCAAATACATGAATATGTGAAATGTGCAAAGAACTATTAGAATTATGGAGGATGCTGTTTCTGTATAAACTCTGTTTCTTTGTAAAAATCATGCTAAACAATGTAAATAATTGGTCATACAATACTAATGATTCTGACAGTGACATATTTAATTGGTTATAGACATTAATGATTGACAAGTATGAGAAAGAGGTTAGTTCTTGAAGAGTCACTTCCAAAGTCCCCTCAAAGGACCTGAAAATATATTTATAAAACATTAGAGTTTCTGATCAAGTTGGGGCAGAAGCAGCAGACATAACTTTCCTTGGACCTGCTGAAGACATTGCATAAAGACTTATGAGGCAAGTTACTATGAAATGAAGGTGAATACTTACCTGGCAGGGCAGATACCATGATCATTAAATGAGGGTGAAACCCACGTCTCTTGTGCTAACCTGGCTTTGACAGCCTTGACCCCCATTTATCACCAAGATTGATTGAACCCCTCTTGCTGCCTGGGTGTGAACTTTGCCTTTCACTTATTCAGATGTCACTTGGTTAAAAGGGAAAATGTTGCCTGACTGGATTTCTTTGTTCAAAGAATATGAGTGTCTGTATTCTTTTCACTACTTAAATTGCCACACCTCTCCTTGCTTATCTTAAAAGTATTTTTTTTTCATAAGTGTCTTTTTTGAGGGCACAAATTGAATTAGAAAGTCAGGAATATAGTTATCTGATAACCTAGACACAATTCTTTGTACTTTAGGGTGAGTCTCTAAAGAAAATCTTTGAAGTTCATACAATCTCAGTAGACATCATGGACTTTATAGGGAAGGTTTGTAATGGGGCTGGCATGCTAGTTCTTTTTGGGGAGGGGCAGATCAAGCCCCACTTCGGAGAGGCTAAAAACAGTAGAGTTCTTTCCTCTGCCTTTCTTTCCCTCTCCCCCCCGCCCCTCCCCTCCCAGAGAAGATGAACTAGCGAAAGAGAGGGTTGTTTGCCAAGTTTCTGGAATGGCACCCTCATCCTAGTTCCTTGTTTTTCTATTTAAATATAGATGTAGAATGACAACAGTGGCATTGTCCTAATTGAAGTGAAATGCACAAAAATCAAGGTCAAGACATGCTTCCTGGAGACATTTCTCAAAGACCCTGTAATGCCCAGAGAACAGCTTGGAGCTGAGCTTTATCACTGGGCTCTTTTCTGGTCTTGGAACCATCAGAGGCCCTTCAGCAGGTGCAGCCCCTTCCAGGGTCATCGGTCCTTTCAGCTTTGAACCCAGGAGGTTCTGGGAGAATATGAAGGGCTTCTGAGACCTTGGCAAGCAGGGCTTGAAAGGCTTTATCACATCTTGGACCCAAGGGCTGAAATACCTGGAGATCATCAGAGGCCAACCCCCTAATTCTTCCTCCAGGGGCTGCAGTCTGCTGCTTGTGGTTCCACTTTGCTGTCATACCACTCCCTGAAGGAAGCTCTGCCTTCTGACCCTGAGACTCTTGCTGAGAGGCTTGCCAAGCTGTCTTCAACCTTGAGTCTCGCTCTAGCTGGTTTGGCTCAGTGGGTAGAGTGTCGGCCTGCATACCAAAGGGTCCCAGGTTCCATTTGGGTCAAGGTCACATACCTTGGTTGCAAGCTCCTCCTGGCCTAAGCCTCCCCGACCAAAAACACACACACACATAAAAAAACAAAACAAAACAAAAACGAACCCTGACTGGTTTGGCTCAGTGGATAGAGCATCGGCCTGTGGACTCAAGGGTCCCAGGTTCGATTTCAGTCAAGGGCATATACCTTGGTTGTGGGCACATCCACAGTAGGAGGTGTTCAGGAGGCAGCTGGTCGATGTTTCTCTCTTATCGATGTTTCTTACTCTCTATCCCTCTCCTTTCCTCTCTGTAAAAAATCAGCCGAAACCGGTTTGGCTCAGTGGATAGAGCGTCGGCCTGCGGACTGAAAGGTCCCAGGTTCGATTCTGGTCAAGGGCATGTACCTTGGTTGCGGGCACATCCCAAGTGGGGGTTGTGCAAGAGGCAGCTGATCGATGTTTCTCTATCATCGATGTTTCTAACTCTCTATCCCTCTCTCTTCCTCTCTGTGAAAAATCAATAAAATATATTTTTTAAAAAATCAATAAAATATATATTTAAAAAAAACACAAAACAAAAAACCCGAGTCTCATGACCTAGTCTGTACCTAGTTTTCAGTTTTCCCTGCCTTGTTTCATACGCCTTTCCACAGAAGGGTCCTATGTTCTAGTCATCTTCACTCCTTATGCCCAGTTCCACCCCTCAGTCTTAGTCCCTCAGATTTAGACCCCTTTGGGTCTTGCCAGGTGGGTACAGGGCTGGAATTGACACTTGTCCTGGGACCTGTTTGGTGTGAACTGTTGCTCTCTTTGTAGCAAGATTACCTTTTCTGCCTGCCCTTGATGGCACGTCTTAGATCATTTCACTCCCAAGATGCCATTTGTTGTTGTTGTTGTTGTTGATCCTCGCTTAAGGATATTTTTTTTCCATCGATTTTTAGATAGAGTGGAAAAGTGGTGTGGGGGGGAGTGGGGTAAAGAGAAACATGGATGTGAGAGAGACACATCGATTGGTTGCCTTCTGCATGCACTCTGACCAGGACCGGGGATTGAACCTGCAACCTAGGTATGTGCCGTTGACCGGGAGTCGAACCCAAACCCTTCTGTGTGTGGGCTGACATTCGGAACACTGGCCAGGACCCAAGATGACACTTTTGACTCCCTTCCTACAGCAGGCTATAGAAAACGTAGAAAGCATTTTAACCATTTAGATTACAGCAGTTTCCACATAACCAGAGGCAACTGAGGGAAGTGTTGATATACTTAAAATGTCTCCATCCAGGCTTTGCTGCTCAGACATTCCCAGTCAAATATGTCAAGGTAGATTTTTGTTTTAAATTTTTTATTTTAGATGTAATTTCACACTCAGTCATCTCTAAACCTATTTATTATAAGTATCTCTCCAGAATAAACTAGTGCTTTCTCATATTACTGCATGTTGGATCTACTAAAATTGGCTTATCCTCAACCATGTTCTCTCTCTTTGATTTCCTTAAAGTGAGGGGCTTTCAAAACAAAACATATCTTCGAGCAACATGTATTTAGTGTGCTATATTAAACAGAGAACTTTGGCCATATTTTAAAAGAACAATCTGGATTTTTTTTCCCCAATAACAAGACATTTGAAGATTTATCTAAGGGACACATAGTTGAGATGCTTGAGAGAGAACTTAAAGCAGTACTTGGTATATTGACTTTAAGGACTTAGATCATGTTGGGAGAGACATCAAAGTTTAATTTAGACATCTACCTTTCATTAATCTTTCATGTGAGACATTCTTCAGATTTGGAGTTGGAATTCCCAATATTATTGCCTATCATAGGATTTTTCTGTTAATCTGAACTTGTGGAACCAAGAAAGGCTATTAGGAGAAAGAAGTCTGAGATGAGACTCCAGGATGCTAAGGAGAAAGGAAAGCGTTTCAAGTAGAATCAGAAAGGAAACAGCATGCACAAAGGCTCAGAGCATATAGAAAAGGGACACCTGCCCTCTAGTGTCCTCTGTGAATTATTTAATCTTTTTTAAAAATATATATTTTATTTATTTCCGAGAGAAAGGGAGAGGGGAGAGGAAGATAGAAACATCAATGATCAGAAAGAATCATTGATCGGCGGTCTCCTGCATGCCCCCTACTGGGGATCGAGCCTGCAACCCGGGCATGTGCCCTTGACCGGACTCTAACCCAGGACCCTTCAGTCTGCAGGCTGATGCTCTATCCACTGAGCCAAACCAGCCAGGGCTATTTAATCTTTTTAATGGGCTCTTCCCCACTCTTCTCAGTTCCATGAAGGATGTTAAGAGTGCCCATACACACATTTGCTGAGTGAAAGGCATCAATATTTCCGTAGGTAGGAAACAAAGAAAAATAATTCTGAGAAGTCAGCTTCCACTAGAGGAGAGTTACCCTTATTTATTTATTTCTGTAAATGAGAAGTATTGGGAGCAGAGGGGAACAAGAAGTGTTCTGTTGAGAGGAATGACTTGCATATTTTAGCTTGTCTGTTCATTCTTATATAAACTAGGGCAAAACAATGGTCCCATTAAGTGTTATCATTTATCACTTCAGTGTTTTTTCCTTTGGAGGGGAAAAACAGCCCAGAATCAGGGAATGATTTGATTCTGTGATGTGGGTTTAAATTCTGTCTGCTCACCCACAAGAAAATTCTGAAGCATGGGCCCTAGAATTTTCTTCTTCATGAGTGTTAGTCATCTTTCTCAGTTTTTGTCCATCCCAGTAGTTTGGGAAGTGATGGCGAGACAATAGAGAATAGAGTGAGAAGTTTTGGACCATTGTGCTCACCTACCCTCCACTCTATCTGTCGTCTTCCTCGCTCAGCTCTGGCCATATTGGACTTCTCTTCTTTCAGCACACCATGCTGTTTTCTGCTGAAAGGCCTTTGGAAATACTGCTCGTCTTTCTGGAATGCATATCCTTTCTCTGTCCATTTCCTAGCATCTCATTTTTTAATCCTTACGCCTGCTGTCCTTCCTCCAAACAACTGTCCTACCTCCCCACGTGTCTGTCACGGGTTCTGCTCCGCAGCGCCTCACCCTTCACCTACCTTCTGCATCGTTAGGGGCCTTTAGGGTGTGACTGGTATTGGAGTGGCTCACAGATTCCTCTCAGTACAACGTAGTCTCTGGTCCTTGGTCTTGCAAATGAGTGTTGTGTCATAAATACAGGGGGAGGCAAAAGTAGGTCTACCATTGTTCATATGGAAAATAATTAAGAAATAATAATATAAGAATAAACTCTGCATTTTGGGTACTCACAACTGTAAACCTACTTCTGCCCCTCCCTGTGTTTGCCAAATGTATTGCATTTGAATAAACATATTGTTGAAACAGTGCAGGGTTTTGGAAAGTTGAGGGACTCTGAAAACACGGATGTGGAAAATGGATTTCATTAGTTGGCTGTGAGTAACAAAAACCAACAAGACGTCAGTGACTTAAAGAAGATGGAAGTCTATTTCTCCAGCGTGCAAGTCCAGGGCGGTTGGATGGCTGCTCCTCAGAGTCCTCAGGAACTCAAGGTTTCTCCAGCCCATCACTCTGCCATTGCTGGTGTTGGGTTCCAGACACATGGCCCAGGATCGCCTTGGGTCCCGGGCAGAACCATGGAGGAAGGGATCAAGAAGGGACACAGCATCTGTGCCACTTAAGGGAAGTTCCTGACTCACTTGACTCTTCTGTTTACATCTCCTTGGCTGTAACTTAGACATGTGGCCACATCCACCTGCAGGGAGACTGGGAAAGTAGCCTTTTATTCTAGGCAGCTCTGCGCCCCAGTAACATTTCTACTGCCCTGGAGAAAGATAGGAGGCACTAGGAATGGACTGTCCTTCCCAGGAAGTCAGGGTAAACACCACGGAGATCAGATGGAAGCCGAACGGCCACATGGCAGATCATCCAGCGTTAATTGTGGCCTTGAACTTAAGACTTTGATTCTGGAATTTGTAATACAACTTAAAGGCACAAGAGTTACTGATACTAAAATGATACATTCTTTTGAATAGCGGTTTTTGTTTTCGTTTGGCTATTTTGGTGGAATTCATACAGGAGACAAACCTAGCATGGCTGGTTTTAATAAGGAAGAGCATGCTTTTCTAATGGAATGTATCAACTTGCAAGAATTTTAATTCCTACTGGATGCAAGATTGAATTCAAGCCATATAAGTCTTTAACTTTCAAAAGGAGAGTAAGCATGGTTTAGAAAGAAAGAAAAAAAAAATAGGCACAGGCCATGTTTATTTCATGCTTGACTACTTACAAAGCACTTTGAATTAAGGACATTTGGCCCTATAACAGCCCCCAGAGCTAGACGGATTCACAGATGAGGACCTGAGAAGTGAAAATGAGGCCAGAATCAGACAGCTTACAAGTGATGAAGTCAGGACTCAGCCATGTTCATGTCTTATTTTTAAGTGATTCCTCCTGTCTCCAAATGTGTGTCAAAGCCTGATGAGGGAACATGTGGAAACATGGATAAGAAGAGATGCGTCTGCTCAATGTCTTTCTGGGAAAGCAGGCAATAGGAGGACTTAGGAAGTGGAGACGGATACCTGGTACTCTTTAGTCATAATTCGTAGAGACATTTCATATGGAATCCTCTGTGGTGGGGACTTTTCATGACGTGAGTATTGCACCAAAGGTAGCCATGTGGAGTGGCAGGGAATACTGTCTTTGGACAAACCAGGACAGCACACACACACTGAAGACATGCTATGGTCTACACGCTGGTGTCACTAGGCAACCGCGAGCAGATTGCTTTGTATTCTGAGTTATTTCCTGAGTGAGGGGAGTCCCCTAGCAGGCCCTTCAGAGCTAGGCTTTATGGAGAGCTGGATTAAATGAGATTCGAGGATATTATGGCCACCCTCACAGGATATCTATTTCCTGACGCCTGTCCCCGCCCCTGCTATTTCAGCAGGTCATGTATGAGTGCAGCTGCCACTTGGCCTGATTCAGAATGTTTCACTCACAGGTTTAATTAAAATTTCTGGCAAGCACCATCTATCATTCCTCTTTTGTAATTTTTCTCTCCCAGAGAGAGAAGCACAGTGTTCATTACCTCTTGCGTGTTTCCAGTGCCTTTGTTTCTACAGGCAAAGATTCGGAGCCCCTTTAACAGCTCACAGGATTTCATTTGGGAACCTTAATGCAAAGCAAGGCACAATTGTGGATCTGTGCTTCTATCTAAAAATGTGTGAGTAAATATGGGGTTTATTATTTAACTCCGTGAAATATAGAGACCCAGAACATAAAATCAGCAGGAATTATTTTGTATAATAATGTAACAAAGTAATCCACCTTGAGATAGCTAGACCCCCAGGTCTCGTGCTTGTAGAAACGAGGATTCATAGGCTAATGTCAGTATCTCAGAAAGCAAAATGATACTTGTACCTTCACCAATGGCCAGGTTGTGTGGGCACACCAAAACATCAGGCTTTAGGTCAAAGTAGTATAACAATTATTTCTTTTGTTGTTGTTGTTAATCCTCGCCTGAGGATATTTTTCCATTGATTTTTACTGAAGAGTGGAAGAGAGAGGGAAAGACAGAGAGAAACATCTATTGGTTGCCTCCTGCACAGGCCTGGTCAGGGACGGGCTGGAGAGGAGCCTGCAACCAAGGTATGTGCCCTAGATTGGAATTGAACCCAGGACCCTAGGCAATGCTCTAGCTACTGAGCCAAACTAGCTAGAACAATAATTATTTCTTTATTCTAATCAATTGATGTTTTATATAACATCTATATCTATATCTATATCTATATCATCTATATCTATATCTATATCTATATCTATATCTATATCTATACCTATACCTATACCTATACCTATATCTATATCTATATATCTGTATATATGTTTTTGATTAATTAAAATGGGGACTAAGTTATTTCTTAATAAATAGATTTTGCAGGCAAATTCTCTCAGCATGATATGTAAGAAGAATGGCAAGGTCATTCTCACTGTTGGGAGAATGAAAAGGGGCTGGGGCGGGGGTGAGGGATAGAGAAAATAGAGCCCTGGTACTCTTTTGTCACTCCAAGTCATGCAACAACTGTGAGAATGAATTCTATCATCGATAACAAAGGGGATTAGTGATATCTGTGACATATTTGTTAGTGAGAACTAGAAAGTATACCCAATCCAGTAATGAGCACACAGTAGCCTGTAAAGGTTGATTACCTATAAAGGTCATTGTCATTATCATCATCACCACCATCAACTTCATCCTCATTCCATCAAAACATGGGCTTTAAAAGAAAAATGAAAAGGATTCTTTAATTGTGAACTGATTGGGAAGCACCATTTGAAGTCTCAACAAAGTTAAGACTCAGCTGATCTGGGCAAAGCCAGCTTGAGCAAGTCATATCAATTAAGGGCCCCCTGTCATCATCTGTGAAAAGCAAGGCATTGGATTGCTATCTCAGGTATTTTCTGGCCTAGATAGTTCATATTTCTCACCGCCCCACCAAGACCTCCCCTCCCCAGCTCTGCCATGACTAGTAGTGTTGCCTGGTGAGTCACTGCTCTCCTGGGAGCCTGCGTCCTTATCTGTGAAATAGATATAGAAATGCCTGCCTTCCAGATTGTTGTGCAGTAAGAGGATGGCCTGGAACAGAAACTGCTTAAACTATAAGGGGCAGCTGATCACTCTGAGGAGTTCACTGAGCCTGTCCCATGATCCAGGTCTGCTGGGTTCGTCACCGTCATGGCCACACCATCTGGGTGTGCTCCTCTTGCCTGTATCCTTCCTCCGTGGGTCTGAGAAGCAAACCTGTTCCTGCACACGTGTTCTCATAGGTGGTCTAGGCCCTCTGCTTATCTTCATCTTCACTCTCACGTAAAAGCATTTAACCTGCATCTGGAAGACATTCCTCTTAGTGTTCTTTCTTCCTGGTGTTCTTTCCTAGGTGTTCCCTCTATAAGGTCTGAGGTCATAGGTTAGACTCATTTGAAGACCACTTTGCAGCTTCTGGCATGAGTACAGAAGGCTCCAATAAACCTAATGAAAGTAAAAGCCTTCAATTAAATGACAAAAGCATCCTCACTCTTGGAGACCAAAAAGGGGCTGGGGAGGGGAGGGAGGGTGGAAAAAATTCTAAAGTTCCCCTATCACACTCTCCATGCTCCATCCTCAGGGGTTCTGAAGGTCAAGGACACTTGTTTGATCTGTGTTTGAGTTGTACTTGTTTTGTCAACCAAGCCCAAACTACTCTATGTATCACAGACGCACACTTCACAACATTATTGCTGAGAAGGAAAAACAAAAATTAGCCCACAGCACTCAGAAAGGACATCCTTATAGATTGTGTGGACAATAAGGTCTAACTATCCTGAGTGGGTGGTATTGTCCTCTCTCACACTCTCACAGAGCTGCTCTGATTCATTCTGACACATGTCCTCATTAGAAACTGTTTTTCCTTACTCCTGACACATCCTATCTAATAAAGAAGTAATATGCAAATTGATCATCACTCCAATACACAAGATGGCCGCCCCCATGTGGACACAAGATGGCCACCACAAGATGGCCAGCAGGGGAGGGCAGTTGTGGGTGATCAGGTCAGCAAGGGAGGGCAATTGGAGGGAAGCAGGCCTGCAGGGGAGTACAGTTGGGGGATACCAGGCCTGCAGGGGAGGGCAGTTGGGGGTGACCAGGCCTGCAGTGGAGGACAGTTAGAGGTGACCAGGCTGGCAGGGGAGGACAGTTAGGGGTGACCAAGCTGACAGGGGAGGGCAGTTGGGGGTGACCAGGCTTGCAGGGGAGGGCAGTTGGGGGTGACCAGGCTGGCAGGGGAGGGCAGTTAGGGGCAATCGGGCCAGCAGGGGAGGGCAGTTAGGGGTGACCAGGCCAGCCAGGGAGGGCAGTTGGGGGTGACTAGGCCTGTAGGGGAGGACAGTTAGAGGTGACCAGGCTGGCAGGGGAGGACAGTTAGGGGTGACCAGGCCAGCAGGGGAGGGCAGTTAGGGCCAATCGGGCCGGCAGGGGAGCAGTTAGGCGTCAATCAGGCTGGCAGGCAGAAGCAGTTAGGGGCAATCAGGCAGGCTGGCAGGTGAGCGGTTGGGAGCCAGCAATCCTGGATTGTGAGAGGGATGTCCGACTGCCTGTTTGGGCCCGATTGGGCAGTCGGACATCCCTCGAGGGGTCCCAGATTGGAGAGGGTGCAGGCTGGGCTGAGGGACACACACACACCCCCACTCGTGCACGAATTTCGTGCACCAGGCCTCTAGTTCTTACTATATAGTAGCTGTGCTTAACCAGGCAATGCCAGATGGCACTGAATCACCAGCTGCTTAATATTCAAGAACATTTTTTTTATACAGAACAGAACAATGCACGTGCTGATTAAAGGACTTTGCTGATGTCTTGGGAATCGGGGAATGTCCCAGTCACCTCCACAGCTGTGCCTGGACAGTTTGTGTGGGTCACAGTCTTCTTGGAGGCTCTTTGCTAAGTGCGTCTCCACCTTTCCCTTTTTTGCTGGGCGTTTTTGCGGCCCTTGGAGTGTTTGCTCTGAGCTCCCTGCCACTCAGAGTACTGGGTGACATGCCCCCATCACTGGAAGGGTTGTTAGAAGGCCTCCGAGTGCCCCTCTGTAGGATGAGGAGTCTACAGGAATATAAATGACAAAAAAAAAAAAACAAAAAAAAAACTAAAACAAAACAAAAAAACCAGAACTGTTAACATGTATGGTTTTACTTCTATGGGAGAATTGCCATTATAATTCGAGAACATGTCAACATGTTAGCATGTCAGGAATTGCTTTCATGCTATTGCTATGAGTTCCATGTTGTGTTCTGAATTGATTCTGAGCGTAAAGGCTGACTTCTTGGGTAAGTCCTGCAAAAGGAGTTCATTTTCTCTGGGGAGCTTTGGTTAAAAACCAAAGCGGGGTGGGGGGGGGGGGGGTGGCACAAAACCCACTCTCTCATTACTGCATCTTTCCAAAGGCAAGCAACCTTTGCGGGGGCCACCTCAGAAGAGCATAAAATGTTCCTAATTACATCTCAGAGTTATGTTAAAACAATCACAAAGCTTGCCAGACCTCCATTATTTGAAAGCAGATCTGCATGTACATCAGTTGAGTTTTTTTAAATTAGTGAAAAGGAGAACTTTATCTGAGATGTCACCATCAATTTTGACTATTTTGTAAACAATTGGCTGGATAGAAATACTGGCAGAGATTACTTAGGAATGCCTTAAAGTGGATTTTTGAAGCTCAACCAATAAGACCAGCCTTAGATCTCATCACTTAACAAGTCACTGTGTGTTGTCCATTTATCCACATACTCATACAATAAAAGGTTATCACTTGTCCATTATGTGCAAAGATCTGTGTTCAATAATAGTCATTTATAGTTAGCATTAATAATAAATTACATCTCAAGATATAGCCTGGACATTTTGCTGAGGTCCTAAAAGATAATCAGTAATATAGGATGGAAATGATCCTGTCTACCACAGACCTCTATGAATGTTGGCCTTGTGGAAATGCTGTTTATTTCAGTAGACAAAAATAGATTCCTGCCTGTGTCATTGAAGGCACACAATTGATCACAGAAGGAATAGAACACAAATGGGTGGGACAGTGTTGGTATTGGTGAGCTGCAAACCTGTATCGCCTTCAGTGCCAAGCATCACACCTATAACCTTCTTCCTAACTATTTGGTATTTTCAGTTCTGTCTTTGAGGATTTATCAACAAGAAGTGAGGAAAGGCTTCTAAAACTATTAACTTACTCATAGTCACCATCCTATAGATGCTCAGCAATAGCTATATAGTAGAATTACATGGAGAATTTTAAGAAAACTACCCTCCCTAAGAAAATCAGATTAAATTAGTCTGGGATAAGGTCTGGCAATCCACATTTTAATATGCATCCTAGTAACTGCCTTTATTTTCTCACATGAATTGTTTTTTTCCTAATACTATGAAATGGGAACAAGCTGTTTTTACAGCTGAGATAGCACATTGATTGAGCACTTATTTGCCTTTGGTAAGGGAGAATAGAAATTAAGACAAAATCCCTGGTCTCAAAAATACCACAGACTTCGAGTTCTGTGAAATGTGTAACATAAACCCCACTCTGTGGCTCATTACATTGTGTGTCCCTGGCCAAGTCGTTCAATCTCTGTGTTGCTTGGCAATTAAATTGCAAAGGGAGAAGCTAATACCTTTTACATAAGGTTGTCAACTGTATTAAATGAGATAAATCGCTCAATAGGGAATCACTATTATTTATTATTGTATCATGTTCATCATCATTATATATTTCATGTAAGAATTTATGCAATTAAATGTGATATATGTAATCTATGTACATATAACATGCATAATTATTATGTATATAATTAGTTTGTGTATATATATATGTGTGTATATATACAAACATATAAACTAAATGTTACTCTCACAAATATTCTACAGTGAAATGTAGATTTACTTAGAAAAAAAAGCAGCTTAGTGCTTTTTAAGCCCAGTAAAATAAATACAAGGCAATGGTGAGAAATGTTGGAGAAAAATATGTTTACTGCTTTTATTCCAATAGAATTTTAACAATGCAGCACTAATTTTTATTCAAGGATGAGCCCACGCACTTGTGTGCTGCTGCCACCTAGTGCCCAGATGTAAGAACTTCAATTTTGCTACATTTTCGTTGACAGGTATTGAAGGTTAGAAAACAGCTTGCTTGGTACCTTGTCAGTGATTTTGAAACAGACATTAAATAACGTTGAGATGTGTCTATGGGAATTTCCTTGTTCCCTTTATCTCTTCAAGTATGTAGTAGTAAGTGGCTTGCTGACCCAAGTGAAATGGTTTACAGGCTTTTTGCTCGTCACATGGCTTGTCTGTCTTAAAGGCACCAGGGTGCCTTTGCAACATGAAATGGTGCACATTTCCTCCTCTAGTCTGCATTTCAGCACTGCACTGCTGCCCTATGTAGCCACTACATATCACTGTTATTATTCCTACAGCAAAATATTTTGTGTCTCGCATGTTAACTAATCTCGTGGGAATCAAAACAACACTGAAAGGAGAGCTCAGGTGACAGGAAAAACAAGAAATTATCGCTGAGATGGGGAAAATGATTAAAATGTTTCTTACAGGAATGGTTTCAGTTTAATTTTACTTTGTATGAACAGTCATATGTTATAGAACAGGGTTCCTCAAACCCGGCACTGTTGACATATTGCACCAGATAATTCTCTGTGGAGGGTACTGTCCTGTGATTTGTAGGAGGGTTTGTAGCATCTGTGGCCTCTACCCACTAGGCTTCAGTGCAACGACCCCTCCATTTGTGAGAACCGAAAATGTATCCAGAAATTGCCACATGTCTCCTGGGTTGAGAACCACACATGTAAGAGCATGCTGTGGTAATCACACATAAACTAGTGATTTTTGTCATTTTTAATTTGTCTAGGGTTTGTAATAATTGATGACAAAAATGATGTAATGCCTAGTGAATTGTAAGCAAATTCAACCAATCTATTCATTCATTTATTCAGTCATTCATATATTTCAGAGGGTAGCTGTCTATAGTCATTATGTGGTGTGGGTTTGTCAGTCGTGCTGTCAGAATGGAGACCTTTCTGTTAGCAAGTTAGGACTGGAGTCTGTATGGAGGTCTTATAGAAACAAGTACACTACTGGAAGTTTAGCTGAATTTGAAACAAAGTGTTAGGAAATATAGGTTAGATATGTGAATGAGGAGTGGGTATTGTTAATCCTTGACATCATTATTTAACTTAGAATAAGAGGGACACAGGATGGTGTTTTACTTGAAAAACTATGGTTTCTTAGTGACCTGCAGATATTGCTATGCATCTAAGTCCCCCAAATATGTGAAGATGATTGTACAAACAGGAACTTATCATGTGCAATGGGCTTTTGAGGAAAAAAAGGAAGTGGCCAAGGGACCCACATGGCTGAGGATTTGTTCTGTGGATTTTGTCATTTGAGGGAGTTGGACTATACAGATAAACAAATAGAAAATTATTCCGGTGCTCTGGCCAGGCCCTAGTTAGTCAAACAGTATCCCTCTTAACAGTAGGGGAAGGAAGAAAAGACACAGGGATGAGGGTAGATGTATATAGATCAGTATCAGATGGGATAAATTTATGTAAGTTATTTCTCTAATCATGTGTATATAACACAACTACATACAGACACACACACACACAGAACTATAAAATCATGAACACACCAGTATACACACCCATACATATGAAGAACTTTATAAAATCATGAACAGAAATTAGAGTATAGAGATAGAAAATTATGGAAATACTAGATGCCCGATGCACAAAGATTCATGCAGAATTGGGCCTTCCTTACCCTGGCTGCCGGCACAGCCTTTGCTCTGGCCCGAAGCCACCTTTCTGCCTTCTCTCTGCCTGGAGCCGCCTTTCCACCTTCCCATGATGCCCAGAGGCCCTGAGCGGCTGGGGTGGTGTGAAATGCCTGCATCGTCGCCCTGGCAACAATGCAAGCATCCTGCCCCATCTGCTGGGCGCCTGTGAATGCAAATTATCCTGCCATCTTTGTTGGGTTAATTTGCATACTCACTCCTGATTGGCTGGTGGGCATTGCAAAGGTACGGTCAATTTGCATCTTCCTCTTTAATTAGTGTAGATAAAAATAGAAGATGGGCTGGTGAACATTTTAGTGTAATCTTTGATAAGAAAAGAGATACCAGAATTTTTGAAGGTGAATGTAAATTTAAGAGCCAGGAAAATCACCAGGGGAGCTTTGTGAGGTTGTGCCTGAAAAGAGCGTGGATTTGAGGGGCAGCTTTGGGTGATAACTTCCTAGAGCATTAGATATGTGTGGGTTTTACCAAGACAGTGTGTGACTTCCTCCCCTCAGGGACCTCTGAGTGGCCCAGGGAACAAAAGGCTCATTTATAAGTAAGCATATGACCAGTCCCTGAAGCAAGAATGGATAGACACAGTCAGTTATGAATTGTTTAATTCTTCTGGCCTTCATCTTTATGAAGGCTGAACAGTTTGGAAGCTTCTAACCTTCACCTACTCATATTGGAAAATGAATGATGGACATAGAACATCCAGTAAATTTTTTTTTAAAATTCAGAACAAACCAATCTATTCACAATGTGTAGCAAAGAGAATAGCTGTGTGGGAGATAAAGACAAAATATGTTTTAAAAATCCTTATACAACTAGTAATATTTTTACTCATACATTGTTAGGTAAGATTGGTTTATATTTTTCCTCTGTGCTCTTGATCTGTTCACACAGCATGAGAAACTGAGTTAGGGGAAGAGCAAGCCTTTGATGCCTCAGAGAAGGTTTGTAGAGCCAGTTAGGGTCACATGGGCCACAGTGATCGAGCTTTGGAGAGGGTGTGGCATTTTATTAGGGTGTAGGGAGAAATAAGAACAAGGGATCATGGTCTTGGAAAGAAAGTTACTAGAAGAGAAATGCCAGGACTTATGATTGTTCAAGAGTCAAGAACATGTTATAGAAAAGGGGGGGGGGGTAACTAAAGGGAACCAGTACAAAAAAGCAAAGTTAATGTCACAGTCTTATCTGAGGATATCATGTTGGTTTTGCTTGGTGTTGGGAAAAATCCAAGGATGTGTAATATGAAAATAACTTAAAAGTAACATTAGATGATAAAATGAAATAAACCATTAGGTGCTGTTAAAATGTTAGAAAACCCACTTCAGATTTGGGTAGTCCAGAAGTATGTACCTAGGGTCTGAATACTCTTCCATTATACACTACTCTTGAAGTATATCAAAGTGGGGGAAAAAGATCATCATTAATTTTGTAGTGATTTCAGATAAAATTACATCCTTATGTAGTGAAGTATATGAGAATTTTCCAGCTAGTTTGCAAAAGAAGAATATGATTTTTTATAGCAATAAATTGTTTTATGGATGATGAAATATATATATTTCCTATGTTGATGTTTTAGAAATTCTATTTTCCCTATTTTTCTTTTGTTTTCTTAAATAGAAGAACTGAGTATTTTAACTTTAATTTTTATAAAGAAATTCATGTATGTCATTAATAAAATGGTGCTATAAGATGTATGACCCAAAAGAGCAAACTTGCTTCCTCCCTTTCCTTCCCTTTCCCCTCCCTTCTCCTGACTTCTCCCTGGAAGCAACTAGTTTCACCTCTTATAGCCGCCTCTTTTGTCTTCAAGTTTTCAAACCACACAATGATGCTGATGTATCTTTGTTTTTAAATTTTAGACATTTTCTAAGCTACCTTGGGGCTTATGAGCATACCATAGAAAATGTCTAAAAATCAATACTCAGCATTTACTTCATTGTGGTCATGCAAACATTGCAGTGTGCCCCAACCACTTTTCCTTTTATAACCATTTCTATTTTCTTTGAAGTCCATAATGTCTCGTTTTGTTGTCATAAGTCTGACTAAGAAGCCCTTCGTCAGATGCCCTTGGAGAACTGTAAAAGCCATCACAATGATGTCACAGGAAGATACACCAGTTCATCTACCAGTTTCATTTCCAGTCCTTCCGCATCCCCCCTTCCTCGGGTTGGCCTCACTGTGTCACCTGAGTCTTCTTTAACTTGTTCTTACACAGGACCCCCTATTTCCTGGATCGCACGTCTTTAGCTGTTTATTCCATTGTTTTTGCAGAGGTCATCCTGAGAAAATGTGTAATAATTCATTAATCTAAGACATATTTATTGAACATATATAATGAAAAAAAAGCAGTGTTGTAGGAGCTAAGATATATCAGAGAACAAAACGGTAGATCCCTGACTCCCTTGAGGACTTTATATTCGTGTGTATATGTATTTGTGTGTGTGTAAGGGTTGCCAGATAAAATAAAATAGTTCAGTTACACTTGAATTTTAGATAAACAACAATTCTTTTTAGAATGAGTATGTTCCAAATACAGTGGGGGAAATACTTATTCTATGAAAGTTCTTCATTGTTTACCTGAAATTGAAATGCAACTGGATATCCTGTATTTTTATATAATAAATCTGGCAACCCTAGTTAGGAGGGAATATGCTGTATAAACAGTAAACATCAATTGTAACTTGTAGAGCTTGCTAGAAAGTAGCAAATGTCATGGTGGGTGGCGAAGGAAAAGTAAGGCCAGGTACGGCAGATTGGGAGTGCAGGGAGCAGAGATTGTGATTTTAAAAGAGTGATCAGGGTAAACCTCATTGAGAAGGTGAGAGATTAGCAAGAGCATGAAGGAGGTAAGGAGCTAGCTGTTCAGTTACCTGGGGGGTAAAATGTCTTCTAGACAGAAGGCACACCAAGTCAGGAGCATGCCTGGGGTGACCCTGGAGTGTTTGAGAAATAGCAAGGAGGCAATGTGGTTTTAACAGAGCATCTGGGGGCCCAGTGCTGAGACAGGAAGTCAGAGCGGTCACGGGAGTCCAGACCGCACAGGAACGTGGAGGCCCTTGGATGTGGGGCGCCTGCAGGGTTTTGAGTAAGTTGTAGCATGAGTTGCCTTCTGTTTTAACAAGATCCCTCTCGTTTCTCTGTTGAGAATATACTGAGGGGCAAGGAAGGGCAGATGCAGGAAGAGCAGTTAGAAGGTCATTGCAGTCATCCAGGTGAGATGAAAGAACCTGGCACTAGGGAGATAGCAGTGCATATGGTGAGGACAGATTGGATTTGGGTGAATTTTTTCTCTTCCATTTTATTGTGACCATTGTCAAAAACACACAGAAGTCAAGTCAATACCCAGAGAGCTACCATTTGAGTTGTGTAATGGACACTTTGCTGTATTTGCTTCATCACATATCGATGCATCCTGTGCCTGTGTAGCCCCTAGAGCCGTGGTCGGCAAACTGCGGCTCGCGAGCCACATGCGGCTCTTTGGCCCCTTTTGTGTCGCTCGTCTGGGCAAGTCTATTTTGAAGAAGTGGCGTTAGAAGAAGTTTAAGTTTAAAAAAATTGGCTCTCAAAAGAAATTTCAATCGTTGTACTATTGATATTTGGCTCTGTTGACTAGTGAGTTTGCTGACCACTGCCCTAGAGGATCTCTGATTCAACTTCTGCCAAAGTGAACATTAGATCTCCTTCTGTGAGGACACGGTCATTTTTCTGTATGGATGACCACAGCACAGCAAATCTGGAGTGGGGCACACCACATTGAGGGAGCTAACTGATGCTTACACTGACTTTCAATGGATTCTCCTTTTCTCAGCTACACTTCTCACCTGATGGAAGTACCTGGTGATTCTAACACCTAGATTTCCTCTAATTTCAAGGCATGTTGCCTGGTGATTCTAACACCTAGATTTCCTCTAATTTCAAGGCATCATTGCCTTCTTTTGGGCAGTTATCATTTCAGGCTTTGTGTTTTAGCTCTCCCCACCCTGAGTTGGTTTTGACTCATCTGTTTTCCATATTCTAAAAACGTCTACTTTCTTGTTTACTGTTATATCCTCTCAATTTCCCTTTGCCCTATGGCTTTATAACATTTTTGTTCCTTGCCTTTCATTTGATTGGAGCTTTAAGAGGAAGGAAGCTTATGTTTTCAAATATTTTGCCAATAAAAAAGATCTGAATGTATCTGAGTAATACTTTGTTTTCCATTTTAATGGATTTACCAATATGCTAAAGGTACATGAAAAACGGCAGGGAAGTAATAGTTTTTCCAGTGTCTGGATTACAGACAATGTTGTTACTTTTCAGGACCCAAGACGACACAGGTTGGAAATCGCTGGCATGTATCATTATCACAAATAACATGTGGCTCTCTGAGGACTGATTCCTGTCTGTTGGGTTTTGGCATCAGTGTGTAAAAGAAAGAATGGGAGTGCAGACTGAATTAGACAAACGTTTGACGAGAGGAAGGAATGAGTTTTCATTGGCCCTTGGATCCCAGCTTTCCTTCCTGAATAGTTATTACGTTTCAGAGGTGGATGAATTCTAGTCTCCATCAGACAAGCTACAAATCCTTCCTCTGGGCAGTGGTTCCTTCCAGCACCAGCCTCTTCCACCTCATTGCTTTCACTATGCTGAGTGTTCTATGAAATATTTATAACTTTGCCTTCCCTGTCTGAAGTGATGCCATTGGTAGTTAGATTGTGGTGAAGGCACCTTAATTTTATTTGGTGCAGAGCTGGGGAAATGGGGGCCTTACACAACAAGTAGGTAAGAACTAACCCGCTGTTGGAATTAGGTGCTCCTACATACATTTCCAAGCAGATGCAAATGGCACTCTTGCCAGTCAATCCTTACATTCTTTTGTTAGCCACTCTTCTCACGTTTGCTTCCAGAAAGAAGCTACTAAGAGTCCTTAGTCTACAATAAGACTGGGAAGTGAACTTCCTGGGAAGGAAACAACAAAAGCAGCCCAGACATTTTTTTTTTTTTTTCTGACCAGCTTCATTAGCCAGAAGATTTCTGACTCAAAGCCCTGTTCCAGTTGGGAGGTTGGGTCCTATAGTAGTTCACCCTTCAAATGAGAGTTTGAGGATTACCTTTGCCCTAATGTATGTTTTATTACTAAAGACAACAAATCACAAAACTGGGAATCAGAAGAGTAAATCTGTGTTCTTGTTCTGTGTTCGTGAGCCACTCAAACTCTTTAAGCCTATTTCTCCATTTGTGCAATGGGAATAGTACTGAGCAAAGGTGACAACAAAATGATATGATACCAGAGAAAGTACTTTGCAGACTGTCAGGGATCTCTCCCTCTATGATTCCTTCAACATTTTTTGTTTTGTTTGGGTGAATCAATCAGGTCCAAATTCAGATATATTCTTCCAAGCATATAGTAAACATCTTCTTTGATCTGTGGCTGGGATATGTGCAGACTGGGCAATATGATTAGCAATGGAGACATCACAAAAATGTCAAAATGTATTCCCAAGAAAATATGTGTTATCCTTGGGAAGACAACTATAGAACTCAAGACAACCGGGACCCCTGGCAAAGCTCCTTTAGCAGGTATAGTTAAGTAGTAATGAGTATTGTGTTTGAAGTCAGAGAGAGTCATATTCAAATCTAAATATTTTCACTTCCTAGGTAAGTGATCTTGGGCAATTTTTTTAATTTTTCTGAGCTACCGTTTTCTCATCTGTAAATGTAGATAATAATGCAAACCACTTAAAGTTGCTCCAAGAATTAAATGAAATAAAATCTATAAGAAGCCTATCATTATCATCACAACAACAATATAATTGTTTTAATAATAACAACAACAACAATGGCCGGCTACTATTGAGTATCATGTGCCAGGAAGTTTTGCTACATGCTTACAAATATTGATATCTTTGTCCAAACAACTCTAGGAAGAAGGGATTGTTATAATCATTTTACAGATGAGAAACTGAGGCATAGAGAGATTAAATAAATGTCTCAGAGTTGTACAACTAGTCAGTAGGAACCATATTTAGGCAGTCTGGTAAAGGCAAAACAAATGGTTACTGTTAAGCCATCCCTCGGAAGCCTTATCTAAGAAAAAGGCATTATCAATAAAGGACTGTTAGGGAAATAAAAAGGAGACAGTAGATATGAAACCTGCTTTTTGAACAGTAATGCAATAATTCCAAAATATTATTTATTTTAGTAATATTTAACCCTTTATCATTTCAAATAGCTAGAGATGATGACAAACAAGTGTGCACATGTCAGCTGTGGTTAACAGAGCCTCAGTTGCCCCGGGAACAGGTAACCTGATCACTTACCTGAAAAATGCAGGTATCAGGCTTTCAACATGGCAAACTAGAGATGGAACACCTGCCATCCTACTCCTCCGTGTGACAGGGTCCCGTAGGCAGACAGCTGAATTCTCAGTTGCCCAATTTTGAACATATGCCATTTTAGCATAATATTAGATGGTGACAGAGTCTGTTGTCCTATAAGATAATTTAACACTCGTTCTCTGGAGAGCAGATGCCTGCATTCTAAAGACAATATTTTCACTGAAGTTATGATGGCTTGTAAAAACACACCGAACAGGGTTGAGAAGGAGGTATTAGGAAACATATGATATCCCAGGAGGCTGAACTGATCTAAATTAAGGTAGGGTATCTCTTCTAGGCAATCGGTGTCAGAGATGGTTGTCTCTTAAAAGGATGGCTGGCTGGAGAGTGATTAACAGAGTGGGCAGAAATGTGAGCCGTTGTGGTCAGCTAAGTGGGAAAGGGCTTAATGAGAGCTAGAGTTGTGCTGAGTGTCCCAAACACTTATGAATTAAAAGATAAAAAGGGAGGGGGGGTGACATTTTCATTAAGTAATTTGTCACTATAGTGAATGATATTTTAAAAAATGCCAGGTGTAATGAGGACTTGTGAAGAAGATCACCAAGAGAATAGTATCATAAATTAATTCTGGATTCATTCTTCCTCTTTCCTCCCTTCCCTCTTCTCCTTTTTCTCTTTCCTGTCCATTTAAAAAAATTTTATTGATTGATTAACTTGAGAGAGGGAGAAACATCGTTTTGTTCTTCCACCCATTCATGGATTCATTGGTTAATTCCTGGATGTGCCCTGACCAGAATTTAAACCTGCAACCTTGGCATATGGGAATGACGCTCTAACCAACTGAGCTACCCAGCCAAGGCTCCTGTCCATTTTTTTAAAAATTGATTCGCAATAGACTCTCCCTTTTTCTTTTTTATGTGATTCATTCATTCTTTGACCTAAAAGCTATCTTTAAGCAATTCTCTAAACAATAGTTGATGTGGATTATCTTTCACTTCCCAGTTTTTTCACTCTGTCTTCTAAAGACAAATACTTTCCTCATTTCCCTTTTCTTATCTTTCAAAAAATATGCAATGTCTGCTACTTATCACATATTGTAATTGTTGACAGGTATGCAAACGATGCCACCCTTTCAGGAGGTCCCAGGGAGTTAGAGAAAGAGAGACAAGTAAATAAGGCAACAAAGTACTAAAGGCACTTTGCAGGAAATTCACAAGGTTCAAAGAAGGCAATCTAAAGGTTAGAGAGTACAAAAATCCTATATAATAAAAGCGTAGTATGCAAATTGTCCTCTCAACCTGGAGTTCATCTGGGAGTTTGACCAGGGGGCGGGGCCAGTGGGGGGAAGGGAGGGAGGCCCAGCAACAGCAGGCTGCTGGAGGAAGCTGGCAGCCCCAAGGGAGCCTACCAGTGCACGAATTTTGTGCACTGGGCCTCTAGTATTTCATAAAGGCATTGATGCCTGGGTGAAGCGTTAGTAGGTGTTAACTTTGTTCATTCACTCATTTAGCAAATATTTACTGAGTGCCCATTGTATACTTGGCACTGTGCTGGGCCCTCTGGGGATGAAATAGCACAAGGAATAACCTTGCCTGGCACTTAACAAATAAATATTTGTTGAATGGCCAAAGGAAGGGACTTCATTTGAATTCACCTGGTGAATGAGGAGCATTTTTCTGCATGCAGGGATTCCAAGGAGTTCAGAATATTTATGGGGTAGGTACTTTGGAGGGTGGCATGGACAGAGCCACGGTAGCTGCACAGGTGTGCAATGCACAACCTGCACAGCTGTATGTTATCATTCTGGCATAGAGAGAAATCAGGTGGGGAAGGAATTGTAGCTGGGCCATGAAGTGCCTGGTATTTCAGACAGTTGTTCTCAAGGGGGGTTGGTGGGATAGAGGTATGAGAGGGGTATCAGAATTGCTGGTGGGTTGTTTCTCCAAATTATGTAAGCTTTTGCCCTAACCTGGAAGCACAGATTCCACCCAGAATTCTACACACAGACACACATACACAGTACTGCTCTCCCAGAATCTTTGCCACAGACTTCTTGTGGGGATAGAGTCCTATTCCTCGGGTGGGTTGGAGATAAAAATAGCCGAGAAACTGCAGAGAACCACTCCCGGGTATTTAAGCAAGGCAGTGGCATGATCAGATTTTCCCTGTAGAAAGACCACTCTGGCCTGGGACTACAGGGTGAATCAGTGGAGTGTGAGAGACTATGAGGGCGCCCGCTGGAAAGCTTTACATCCTCAGGGTCTAAGGACATTGGTATTCAGAGCACTCGGCAGATACTCCTGCTTGTCTCTGTTTTCAAGGTCACCGACATAAGATTGGAATCAGAATGAAACAGATTTGTCAGTGTTGTCCTGACACCTGAAGCATTTCACAGGGATTATGATTTAGGACAGATGTGAACATCCAAGCAGGTCTCTGCTGGGGAATTAATGGAGGAAAGCTATCAAATAGGAGCATGAAGCATTTAGCTTGAATAGCATAGAGGTATACAGCTTGATCACTTTGAAAAGCAAATGCATTACCAATAAAGCCACAATACTTTCTGGCTGTTTTATGAGACAAATGTATTCATTTGTTTTTGTTTAGTAAAACCTAGGGTAGTCTGTGATCTATATAAATATTGGCTGTGCCTTGTCAACCAAAAATGAAGTTGAGGTATTTGTTTCTAAAGACTAATTATTTTCCCAAGAGAAGAAAAAGACCTACTTTTTCTTGCTTTAAGCTCTTAATATCTACTATACATAATGTGATTCTACTCTGTCTCTCCAAGCTCCATAATTATGGGGAAAACATCTCTTTTCTGAAATCCTGTTGTTATACATGAGAGCCAGAGTACTCAACACCCTGATACCACAGTGACATCAGACTTATAAGAAGCTATTGATTAACCACCTCTACACCTTTAAAATTTTTTATTATGTTCTAAGTTGATATGGGAGAATTAACTTATTTCCCTGCAACCCATTTTTTTTTCCTTTGAATTAAGTATCTGGGTGAGCTATAGCACTTGTTGGTTATGAGGCAGTTTTTATCTTATAATGTCAGGAAGATAAGATTGAAAGGTGGTACTAGAAAGCAGGCTTTAGGTCAACACATAGTAGCCTAACAAAATGTGCATTAAATCTAGTTACTTATCTGAGGTTACAAACCACTGCTGGGTCAGTAAGAGAGTCACCCACCTTTAAGTATTGGATTCATTTTAAAGTAATACTTTTTGGATTAGCACAGTTCAATCGTAAATCCAAGTACTTGGTTGGGAATAAAGCAGATGTGATTTCTAGCCTGGCTCTGGGGAACCCCCTCTGTGACCCTTTCTCTGTCTGTTTGTACATCTATGAAAGGAAAGTATTGCCAATGACCTCAATGTTGTTGTGTGTGTGTTTTTTTAATGTTCTTCTTTTCAAGGCATATTTGTGGATTACCTGGCACTTAGTATGTCCTCTAATATTACAACTCTAAATTATCTGAGGAAAAAGGTTCCCTTTTGCTGGCACATAGGTAGAGGCCTTCTTTGAAAACTACACATAATTAAGCATTAGTATAGGTCAAAATCATTAAACAAAATGCCTTTGATTAGAATGGGAATGCTTCCTCCCATAACTGAAAGAAATTACTAAAAAACAAGAAACATAACATTGAGGCAGATTGATTCTTTTCTCTGGGGGCAAGAAATGTGACTCAGAGACATCAAAAAAATATTGAGGCAATATTTTTGTTAATGTGTCCCCCGCCCCCTAAGAGATGTTGTCATCTGCAAGAATCTCTTTCCATTTGTTGGGATCAGGGGCATAGTGAGAAATGAGACCTAACATGCAAAACACACTGTTTGCGACATGCACTGGGGAAGATTTGTAGCAACTCTAACTTTATTTTTCTTTACTCAAGAAGAAATGCAACCAACAGCAGCATAGAAAATCAATACTAAATACCCAATTGACATGTGCATTGATGCTACTGGAGTGAAGAGGAGTTATGTTTTGGAAGGAAGAACACAAAATTGTTCAACATTGTGAAGCATCAAAAATAAAAAAGCTGTAAGATGTACCCTCATAGAGAATCAAAGCCCAGTCTTGCTTATGCCAACAGATACCTGGCAAAATATATCCTGTCATTACTTGAAACATGTTTATTTCTGAAATAATTAGGGCCACTAGGGGATAATCTTCTGAAATTCAATTCAATGTTTAGTTAGGGTTTATTAGAACATAAACACTATAAATCATTTTATACGAGCATTTAATCTGCTTAAGCTGCTTACGACTATTTCTGACATTGATGTTCCATTCCCTGTCTGTGATGAATTATCACGAGTAAGTAATTAAGCAGACAGAAACGAAAAACCAAATCTAGGAGTTTGACAGAATAAGTGGGTATGGTAATAACGAACCAAAGGATCCTTGTTCCGGTTCTGCCCTGATTTGCTGAGTGAACTTGCACAATCTGTGTAAGAGCATCAGCTAGTCTCTCAAAAGCATCTGTTTTTCACAAAATGGGAGTAATACTGATAATGAAATAGATTAGGCAAAGTGAGTAGAGCCTGTGGCAGTATACCCGGAAAGGACTACTATATGATCACAGTATTGACACTGTTCTGAGCTCCCATACATGAGATTCCCAAAATGAGAAATACATCATCACTCTCTTCAATGAGCCCACACATTATTAAAGGGGGCATACAGGTAAATTAGCAATTACATTATGGTAGAAGGAGTGAAACAGAATACAGTCAGGAGTACTTCCCTGGTGAGAAGTGTGATCATAGATTTTTCAGGTGGAGGTGATGTTTGAATTGGGGAAGGTTTGTGGTCATGGTAAATAGGGAGAACAAAGAAGGAAGTCCACAGTTAGGGCAGATGTGAAAAATGTGCCAAAAGAAAGAGTTATGTTTTCTGGGCACAGAAAACTGAAAGAATTCATGGGTCCCAGAGCTCAGGGCAGGGCAGTTGAGGTTTTCAGGGCTGGTCATGGAGAATAAAGTATGCAAATACAGGGAACTGAATCTCAGCTTCCTGGAGAGAGGGAGCCAGTGAAGGTATTTAGGCCAGAGACAACCAATTTTGCATTTTAAGGAATTCTTTTTGGTAGTAAATCAATAAATGGATCAAGAGAGGGGAAGGCTCGAGGCGTTCGGGCATTTACAGTAGCCCACGGAAAAGGTGAGGCACTGAATGAAATAGTAGCAATGGTAGCAAATACCCTGAGAAATGTTTAGGAAGGAAATGAATGTGTTTGGTTTCTGACTCATTGCAGAGATGCCCATGCCATCAACTTTATTAGCAAAGGCTCGAGGGACCTTCTGGTGCAAGGTGATGGACAGGGATGTCTTTGCATTTTGATTCTCAGGGAAGAGGCAGGGGCTAGAGTTATAATTTGGAAACAAGGGTAGGTGGTAGTGAAAACCATAAGGTTGCAAATATAATGAGAAAAGCCATGAAGAATGGATAAAGTCCTTCAGGATCCTTTACAACAGCAGAACTTAAAAATAGCAGAAATCGCACCCATGAAAGAGGCAGAGGGAGAACAATCAGATAGCTAGGTAGCAGGAGATCCAGGGCAGAGAGTCCTGTCAGAGAGAGTAAAGGAGTAGGAAGATTCAAGGAAGGAATGGTCGATATTATCAAAGAGCTTACTTGAGCCCTAACCAGTTTGGCTCAGTGGATAGAGTATCAGCCTTTGGATTGAAGGGTCCCAGGTTCGATTCTGGTCAAGGGCATGTACCTTGGTTGCGGGCACATCCCCAGAAGGGGGTGTGCAGGAGGCAGCTGATCAATGTTTCTCTCTCATCAATGTTTCTAACTAACCCTCTCCCTTCCTCTCTGTAAGAAATCAATAAAATATATTTTTTTAAAAAAGAGCTTACTTGAGTGATCAAGTAAGGATTAAGAACAGTCTATTGGAGTTGGTAATTCTAGAAGCCACCTGGTTCCTTTCCCCAGTGCAGTCAGTTGAGGTAGGGGCAGAAGCAAAGCCTGCTGTGGGTTGGACAGTGAATAGCAAGTTAGAAGCGGTGACACTGAGTGTAAACTGAGCTATCAGGAATATCAGATGTAAGGAGAAAGCATGAGAATAGAGTAGATGGGGTGGAAGAAGAAGAGTTTTGCTTTGGACACGAGTGGGAGCGGCTTGAATATGTTTATTTCCTGAAGGTTATGGACCTTTATACAATAAATTGGACAGCGAGAAGAGAGAGGGGATGTTCCATGCAGCAAGGTTCTGCATGAATGGCAATGGGAACTGTGATGTAGAGGGAGGAATTGACCTTGGGCAGAAAGACATTTTTTCTGTAATTAGAAAGGTGGATAAAAGGATAAATGTAGATTGAAGTAAAATAGCCAGTGAAGGTGCCAAGAGAGAGGAAGCCAGGCCTAATAAAGGGGAAGCCATCAGTAGATGGATGACAATAGAGAGAGGAAGTGTGAGAATAAGAAGAGCGGACTAGGACACGGAGCCAAGTAAAACAGAAAGGAAAAGAATTCATTGCAATTGGCCTTGGAGCTGGAAAGAGTTCTTCGGCAGAGCTCAGCAGCTGGCCCCTGGTTTAGAAGGGCAATTTCTACACTTGATCCAAGATTGGGGTTTCGTAGGCAAGCACTGGTGGGGAGGGAGAAAAGATTGACAGAGATTTGGTGGATAGCATGTTGATTTGCTTTTGGGTTAAACAAGAGGGGTTTTGTTTAGGGAGATGAATGAAAGTGGGTGTTACATTTTTTTCTTGAGACTGACCACATACCAAGAAAAGGCAGGGGACTTCTACAGGGCTATGAACCCCAATGGTCCTTATTCCCAGGCTTGAGATTGTTGCCCACTGGTCCACTGACTTTCTTAGCAAATTATAGGTTGCTGATTATCTATAGGAAGGATATGGAAGAGGAGGTGGGCAGACATTTAATTCCTGTATTATGCACATTCAGTATGATTCTTTCATGTTGGATCCACTTTGCTTGGGCCTATGGATTCGTTAGATTCTGCAAAGAGAGTTCGCACGTAAACATTTCTTCTACTGTTTTTCCAAGTTGTTAACTAATTGTTTAAAAAATGATTCTTCTGGTTGAAATAGCCTCACACTGAAATGAACTTGGTCATTCTGCCAGAGGCATATTCATACCAAGGATGTTTAGAGGCAATTCTAACTGTAATTTTCAGGGCTAAGAGGTGCCAGCAATTCAGCAATAGGCAAAGCCACTCTCTGAGAACAGTGGGAGGAAGGGTCAAAGTAGGATTTTGACACCAGCCTTTGTTCCAGTGACTTCAAGTTTTGGAAGCTGGCAGTACAGGCGCACACAGGAACTGTGTGACTGGGACTGGGATGGCCTAGTTAAGCCCTGAGGAATTTTATATATGCGGAGGATCTGTTGTGGGAAGAGCACTAGACTGGAAGTCAGGAAACCTGGGTCCTATTCTACGCAAATCACATAAAAGATCTGGGCCTCAGTGTCTTCATCTGAAAAAAACAAAACAAAACAAAAACATGGTGCAGTGGACGGCACCAGGGGAGGCAAAATAGTTAAAAGCCAAATCCTGACTCCTTGTACCTGCTTTATATTTCAGGGGCTCCCACTGAGATTTTGTTTAACATGTAGAATCTGATGCTAAAATAAGTTTCAAGACTCCTAGCTAGATTGTGTTTGCTAAGACGTGTCTATTCTAAAATTCCAATACTCTAAATGGGAATAACCTGTGGCCCTACTTGATGTAACTCTCATGAGTCTAATAGTATTAATTCTTGATAACTCAGCACGTTTGTTATTTGACTTTGAAAACAGCTTCGTGCCAACCATGACTTGGGATTTCTTAGCTTGAGTCCGTGGTTGGGTTTCTGGGAGTCTGTGAACCCCTAAGCACACATGCAGGACTTTGTGGGTATGCGCACACAGAAAGATTTCAAAATGTCCATCAGATCCTCAACAAGTGAATGAAAGCAGTAAATGAACACAAGTTATCCCCAGCTTGATGGGAGTCAAAGACATAGAGCATCAATTTTAGGGATGGTGGGTGCTGAACTGGCATTTTCCACTTTAAAAAAGTCAGCTAAACATTTCACTTTCATGCTATACAGTCGGTAACATTCACAAGAAAATTGCACAGGTATTTCAAATAAAGGGAGGAAAAAAGACCAAGACATATTCTGAGAAAAGCTGTCCAGATCGCAAGTTGACACACACATTTAAATAGAACGTAGAGTTTCTGCAATGAGCACAACTTCCCAGATCCCCTCACGCAGTTCCGTCCTTCCCCAAGATGACATGGCCAGTAGGTCTACACAACATTCTGGGCAGGGGAGAGGGTCAGCAGGGTCTGGTCATGGTGCCACATTGCCCCGTCATCCTACATTTTCTGATAGATGCCAAGTTCAAATTCTGTGGCTCCCCAGGCCAAACCTCAACTCTGACATGTGTTTGCTAGAGAGAAAGAACCACACATTCTTCACCTTCTCAACCTGTAGCCCTGTTAACCTGGAGTTCTAAACGGCTCCCGGGCCCGAAGGTAAGTTTGCTTAAAAAGATGTGTTCTAAAGTAATAAGGAAGAATAAGCGTCAAGGAAACCAACATGCTTGGCCATTCCATAACATCTTGCCTGGGAAGACTTCCGTTTTCCTGAGTGCATTAGCAGTTCTATTTGGTATCAAATATTCGTGTGATTATTAGTGTTATAGTCAATAGCAGACATCTCTGTCATCTTATAAAGTCCCTGTTCAAAGACGGATACCCTGGTGGGGAGAATGAAGCATTGATCGGAGGCAGTAGCAGGAAAGGGGGGCAGAGATGAGCCTGTGATGGAATATCAGGTGTCAGAGAGAAGCCTCCTGACACGTTAAACCAATCCAGGGACGGGACACGGACCGATTCACAAAGCAGGGCGAGGCTGGGTTCTGGGACGTGGACCCGGGATCCGCTCGCGTGGCAAACACGAAGCTTCTTGGATAAATGGTTCGCTCAGTGAGACGCTGTGCGGCCCCGAGCAGATAGACCACCGGGCATGAAAAACAAGGCAGACAAAACGCAGTGACAACACTGAGACCTGAAAGTTGACTCGAGAGACTGTAAGAACGCTCGGAACTGAACCCGTTTGCTCTCCTTTCCTTTCAGATGCTGCACAACAAACACGTCATGGTCCGCGTGGGAGGAGGATGGGAAACGTTCGCGGGGTATTTGTTGAAACACGACCCCTGCCGGATGCTGCAGATCTCCCGTGTGGACGGCAAAACGTCCCCCATCCAGAGCAAATCTCCAACCCTTAAGGACATGAATCCAGATAATTACCTGGTGGTCTCTGCCAACTATAAGGCTAAGAAGGAGATTAAGTGAAACTAGTTGGTCAGGACAAGGGGACTCGCGTATGGCCTGCATCCACTTCTCCAGGGTAGTCAGTTTAGTTCACATGCTCTGAAAATTACTTTGGAAAAAGGTGTAACCCACAGGAAAGTGTCATCCTCTTGAAAAAGGTTCAAAGAGTAGCACTATTTATTTTAATGCTTCGGTAGAAAATGACCTATGAAAAGGCATTCTAAACTCAGATTTAGATTAGGCAAACTGGAGGCAAATTATTACTTCTCAACAGGGGAATACAGTATTTAGAAATACAAATCTAGCTAGAGATAAAAAAACAAAAACCTGTTATTAGAAGAAAAAAATTAGGATTTCTAGATAAAACAGAAAGTGCCTGCTTTATGTCTACAGAATAAAAGCACCCCAGACATTTTTTTAACTGCCAGATTTTTAAAAAGTGACAAATAGTGTGATTATGTGCTACGAAAAACATCCAACAGCACTATCAATAAGTACAGAGTATTCACAACAGTAAAGCTTTACTGGAAAGGCCACTTTAGAAAAGTTTACATTCACTTGGAAGATTGCCTTAAAGTTTATCCCTTACCTATGACCAAGTATCTGGGGTACGTTTGGACGTTTTCAGAACACCCACTAGAGAAGCGCTTATGAATTGCCCCACACATTCCTAAGAAACATGGCTGTGTCGAGGCTGAGTGTCACTCACACACACAAGCTGACCTACATTTATATTTTGACAGAGTAAATTGTACAGTCAAGTGTTCATTGACTTCATGCTATTTGAAAGCATTCTTATTAAAATATATCTTTAGTTAATCCTACTTTGCTATGCTGTCTAGTAAAGTCAATTCACTGTAGCTAATGATGTTACAGACTTATGTATACCCTTGTACACCCAGGACAGAGCTGTTTTGTACCCATCAACAGCAAAATATTGTCCTTGCTGATTCAAGAATTAAAGAGATAAATTGGAAAAAAAATGATCTGTCTCAATATCAATGATTCATTTGGAAATGAAGATAATCTTCAAATGGCATCCTTCCCTGAGAGTTACAGGAAGAGTCAAATTTTAGGTGGCCAGTACTTCTTTACTGTGGGCAGCTGAATGATGGTGTGTGTTCGTCTAAGCGGAGCTGCTACCTTGCGTATATAAAGTATAGTCGGAGTTAATTCGTCATTTCCTCATTTTTCAACAACAAACGTCCACTTTTTTATTTTTTTTCTCCGGAAAGTCAGGGAGGAAGTATCTGTCTGCCAGATGACCGATTTAATAAAGCAGACACAACCTGTTAATAGGGAAGTTGTTTTGTGTGTGTAAAAAATATTAAATTGATTGGGGTGATATAGGTTCCAGGTATGGGTTTCTATGTTACAAGATCTGTATATTGCACTGTGTGCCCACCACCCCAAGGCAAATTTTCCTGTCACCTTATATTAGGACACAATAGGGAAGTTGTTAAACAGGCATAGTGTAATTTGGTGCTGCTGGAAGTGGTAGTAATCCTTCTGGGGGAAAATTAGTTTTATAGGAAATGAAATCACCTTGGAACAGTGAACAATTGTACTGTCTCTAAAAACAGATATTGAGTGATAGGATTTTTATGTTACTAAACTAATATTAACACTGAATTTTCCTGTATAGTAATTGGCAACAATATTTCCATCAAAACTTTCTCCTGTGCTTAAATTTTTCCTATAAACATATTTTTAATTATTAAAATAATTTTGTTAATTTAGTTAAAAATATCTGTTAACTATTAATCTCTTCATGAATTTTGTTTTCTCTTCTGATGTAACACCACATATTTATTGTGATAGTATTGCAGTCAGAAGTATGCGAGGGTCTCCTTGGGCTACCAAGGGGTCAGCAGCACTGTGTTTCTTTCTGAAGAGAGAATCCATTTCTTTGCCTTTTCTACCTTCCCGAGGCTGCCTGATTTCCTTGGCTCATGTCCCCCTTCCTCTGTCTTCAGAGCAAGCAATAGAATCCCACAATGATGCTTCTTTGTTTACATCTCTTTGACCACAGGTTGGAAAGGTTCTCTGCTTTTAAGGATCCATGTGATCAGATTGGGTACACCTAGATCAGTGGTCGGCAAACTCATTAGTCAACAGAGCCAAATATCAACAGTACAACGATTGAAATTTCTTTTGAGAGCCAAATTTTTTAAACTTAAACTTCTTCTAACACCACTTCTTCAAAATAGACTCGCCCAGGCCGTGGTATTTTGTGGAAGAGCCACACTCAAGGGGCCAAAGAGCTGCATGTGGCTCGCGAGCTGCAGTTTGCTGACCACTGACCTAGATAATCTGATATCATTTCCCCATGTTATGATCATTAACTGAATCACATCTGCAAAATACCTTTCGCCATGTAATGTAACATGATCCCAGATTCCAGGGATTAGGATGTGAACATGTTTGGGGGGGAGTGGCATTCTTCCTGCCTTTATCACATCATTTAAGTGTCACTAAGAACACAGTGACAAATGACATTGAGGTCTAGCTGCTAGCTGGATGGCACTCTACACCAGGAATATGGACAACGAGACCACATTCAGAAGGAAATGGCCAAATGCAGATAGCTCTTACTGACTCCTCTAGTGAAAATTACTGTTCTTTTTTTTTCAAATTTGTTTTGGCTATTATACATGCTCAATGTCCATATAAATTTTAGGATTATCTTGTCATTTTCCTTGAAAGACCTTGCTGGAATTCTGCATTGAATTCATTGAGCAATTTGAGAATTGCCAACTTGACAATATTGATTCTCCCAGTGAACATGCAATGTCTCACTGTTTGTCTTAAAAAAAATTTCAGCAACGTTTTGTAGTTTTTAGTTCAGATCTTTTACTTTTTGTTTTTCCTAAGTATTTTTATCATATTTGATACTATGATTGGAATAATCTTAATTATCAGATTATTATTTTAGCTTTCAAATAGAAATAGCATTGACCTTCATATATTTAGTATTCTGCAAACTTGCTTAACTCATTTATTTTATTTTGTGTAGATGTATAGGAATTTTCTACACGAGACACTTTATATTCTTTTTAAAATCTATGCTAAATAGTTCTCAACTCCAACTAAAAAAATTAGAATGAGAAAATGGTACCTTAGGAGTTATTAGGTAGATTGAGGAGTTTAGGATAACTCCTTGACTTCTAACTTATGGGACGAAATAGATTCCAAGCAATAGCCTACAGAGAGCCAGTTTCTGTGTAGAACTAATTAGTTCCATTTGAGATAAGTTTTAAGTACTTACAACAGATTGGTCAAATCTGTTTTTATGGCTGGAAGACATTAACTCAAAACTACACAACTGGAGTATGGTGCTACAAGAATAGACAATGCAATTCAGGATATAATAAAAATATCATATCCAGGTCAAGTAATTGATGAACATTCAGTTCTTAAACTACAATGACCATATTTGGAGGCAATATTTGCAAGATGATGCATATCTAGAAGAGGGAGAACAAGACAATAAAAAAGCCACGTCATATGAGAAATTCAAAGGGTTTGAGTTGTTGGGACAAAAACGTCTCTGTTTTTGAAATCAGAATTTTTTCAGTCTGCTATATACACAAATGCCTGTCAGTGGCTTTTGAGAAAATTAAGGAAAATGGCCACAGTACCACATTTGAGCCAACTTAAAGCACATACAGTAGTCATGGGAATCTGAGATGCTTGCTTGGAGATGTTGAAGGGAATACACCTCAAACCTCAACACAGATAGGCATGCATATCTACTGACCTCTTACTGATTTAGTTATGCAGAAGTTATTATTCAAATTAAAATTGACAAGTTACTCTTTCTTCTAAGGGCATAGCATGATTCCTCAGCAAATAAACAAGTTGAACTATTGGAAGAGAAAAAGAAAATTCAAGTTTTATGCCAAATGCTCCTGGGGTACACCAAGGATGACAGCTGGACCCTCTTACAGTATTACTTCTCTAAGGAAAGAGGAGACTAATAATATTTCTTCTTTGGAGTATTGGAGAAGAAACATGCCTCCTTATAATTCAGGGATTGTATGAACACACTAAACAGCTCTTAGCTCTGTTCTCATTAATCCCAGAGAGATGAAAGCATCGCTGAGGTTTCTCTAACCACTAACCCAAGTTCTAATTATTTAAGATGCAGTGAGATAAAATTTTGTTAAACAGAGAGAGCCAAAGCCAATTTTTATATAGGAAAAATGTATATTTATATCCCTATATGGCAATACAGAATTTATAACAGAAAATTGTGTGAGAAAATGCAATTGGCAAAACAAGTGTCCCTCACATATAGATGCTTTAAAAATCATGCACTGTGTCAACAAAGAGGCCATGTAATAATACACAACTTTTTGTTACCAGCCATATTAATATAAACAGTTCGGTGACTAGAATAAGAAAGCAGTGATTTAGGCATTTTATATTTTAACACAATAGTTACAGATGTGCATTTTACTGTTACATGTATATTTTACTAATTTGGTTGGAGTGTTTGGGTGCAATATTAAGCATTATATTTCCCTATTTAAACTATGAATCATGGTAAATTGGCTCCAAAATAAGGTTTTCATTAGGAAGTGATGCATAACTTTATGAGGGAGATGCCTGGCTGCATCTGCACATGTGTACAAATTTTCTTTAGTAGTAATTTAGTCAGGTTTCCTGTCAGGCATTTAGTGTTCGCCATTCCCTTCCCCTTTGTGACCCTATTCCTAACATTTGAGTATCACCCCTTAACCCATGTAACTTAGGTGGTTTTGGGGGAGCCATGGAGGCAGGTCATGGTTGGCTGAAGCAGGACATCCCACTGTTCCATAAAGCAATATCCCAGCCTATCATGCATGGTTCAACAGTTAAGTAAGCATGGTATTTGGAAACAGGGCAGTGTCCCCCAGATGTAGACCTTTTGTTTACACTAACCCAAGTGGTAATTCTTTAGGATGTAGTACAAGATAAAATTGTTCTTCCTATATTAAAACAGATGGAAGGATTTGTACAGTCCAAGGATGATACGTCTGGTTCTACATCCATTCAGCTGTTAATGATCCTTTTTTCCTTTCGGCCTTGGAAAAATTAATCATGTTCATAAAGTCAAAATTTTATTTCTAAAATGCAACTCAATGATTTCACTATCCTTTATGAACAAAACTCACTAATCCTATAAGACAGTGGTTCTCAACCTTTCTAATGCCGCGACCCTTTAATACAGTTCCTCATGTTGTGGTGACCCCCAACCATAAAATTATTTTTGTTGCTACTTCATAACTGTAATTTTGCTACTGTTAATGAATCATAATGTAAATATCTGTGTTTTCCAATGGTCTTAGGCTCTACAGTCGCGACCCACAGGTTGAGAACTGCTAGCAGGGTCACCTAAAACCATCGGAAAACTAATATACACAATAAAACTAACATACTCATTAAAACTAACATACACAATATATTGCAATATAACGAGACAGTGGCTGTTTCCTTTCTGTAAATCAAATGAGCTGGTCTATTTAGTCCCTATTGACAGTATCCGCAGATTCTAATTTAGGACTCAGGTTATAGTCTTGCCATCCAAAAGAGTTATCAACTACAATAGCTAATTAAAATATACAGTGATCTATTTTAGCTTATTATATATTAAACAGAAATATTAAAAAAGCAAAAATGCGCCTGGCTGGTGTGGCTCAGTGGTTGGGCATCAACCTATGAACCAGATCAGTTTGATTCCCTGTCAGGGCACATGTCCCGGTTTCGGGGCTCCATCCCCAGTAGGGGGCATATGGGAGGCAGCCAATCAAGGATTCTCTCTCATCACTGATGTTTCTCTCTCCCTTCTTCTCTGAAGTCAATAAAATATTTTTCAAAATGCTATAAAACTCATGTTAGTAATAAAACCCGACAAAGTTTATGACTATGCATTATATAGAATTACCTCATAATATTTTTATGTTTAAAGTAGTCCTTTTAAAATATAGTACTACATGTTTCTCTTTCATACATTTATATTTGCCTTGGCAAATGCTTATCTGTATAAATCTTATGACCACTTTTTAATAAATACAAAAGAATACAAACATCTATGAAATTTGGACAAATACATTGCCAGTCAGTATAATCATCTAGATTCTTAGTTTAACTCCTTCAGTTACTAGAAAGATCTCCATAGAGCTGAATCTGATATAGTACAACAGTACATCACTGCCCTCTGATGGTACCACACTAATATATAACTTTAAATTCAAGCAAAATAATTATTATAATGTAAAATATATGTTAAAGTTTATAAGCTACACAAGTCAAAAATAAATTAGGAGAAATTAAATATTTTCTACAAATATTCATTATAGTAAGTTATAAAAATTTACAGTGTCCCTTCACATAACCCCTTCAAATGATTTTTCAAAGATTTTCCCTGATGATCATTTTAAAGGCACTAAGTCCATACAGTTTAAGCAAAAGTCTTCATTATATAATGAAACAAAAGGAAATATAAGGCTAAGCAGCACAACTATAAACAGCTAGGAGGAAAAATGAAATTGTAAATTTTAATATTTGAGATGTATGCAGAATCTTCACATGCAATGCATATATATTCACTATTTAAATTTAACTATTACCCACTTCTTGCAAAAGAAGCAAATGTAGGAAAATAAGTATTCAATTAAAGTTCTGGCCATTTTCTAAGTCTGAAAATCAAAATCATGTTCAATATTTCAATACTGAAAAAGCACTGCATTTAATGGCACTAAAATTACAAAGTCTAAATCTCCATTTATTAAAAGAGAATAAATTAAATGGAGGATGTCCACTTGATTGCAGATATTAGTTATTGGCAGGAGACTCTCACTCATATTATCCTTTATGAAACTGTCCACTAGAAAATAAAAACATAGAGAAAAGTAGATTTTATTTAGGGTTACATAATAATATGTAATATGTGAACAAACAGGCAAAGAGAGGACTATGGGGGCTATATATACACTAGCGTACCACAAGAATTTTTAAAACTCATGATACCTGGCTATTTAGTCAGGTGCACTGACCTCTTTTCCCGTAGACTGTCAAATAAAAAAAATGACAACAGCCAACACAATAGCCATCCGGTGTGAATGAATTAAAATTATACTTTTTTTTTTGTCTTATTGGAATTTTAGTAATTCGTTTATGTGTCCCATGAGATGAAAAAGGCTGAAAGTTGCTGTCATATGCAAATGCAAAGTAATAGCAGAGATTAGTAACATTTCACTTTGCAGTCAGAGTATGAAAGAAGATAATATCATCATTTAAAAATAGAAAAATATCTGGTCAAATTAATGGGTAGCTAAAGTCGAACTATCCAATGATCAGTGAGGGAAAACACACACACACACACACACACCACCACCACCACCACCACCACCACCACCACCACCACCACCACCACCAATCAAAAACAATAATGAAGTTACAAAATGAAAATAAAGGAATTCTTGTTTGAAGCACAGAACCAAGAAATGGGAGAAACTATTAAATAATGGTTTGGCAGTCTTTTTCCTTGCTTGAGTTGAGAAATTACTCCACTTGTTGTTCTGATTAAATCTGTAATAATAAGTTCTAAAAGAGCCACTGGGATAGGACCAGAGATATTTTAAGTCTATTGAGTAGTATTTTCCAAGTATATCCAAGGACTATTATGGGGGCTATATATACGTTTAAAAAATTAAGGTTTATTCCAAATAAACTTGCTTTCCTTTGCAAGAACTTCTTAGAGACTTGACTACTGAACCCTTTTTAATCTTCAAGGAAAGGATACTGTATACAATTAGTATTCAGAATTTTAAAAAATTTTTTAGCACGGGACTCTATTTTCCACAATGTATCTCTTAGGACTAGAGTTAAAAACACTAGAGCAGCGATTCTCAATCTGGTTTGACATTAGATTACCTTGGGGAGCTTACACCAGTACTGATGGCTACACCCCACTCTCAGAGATTCTGTCAGCCTTGTTTGCAAGCTCTTCCTAAGACTCTAATGTGCAGCCAGGGCTGAGAGCCACTGCACTCAAGGTCTGCCATCACTCCTGTAGCAGTGTAGCCTATACTGATGCTAGTCTGCATCCTGATGCCATCTTCACCTTGACTTACTAAGACAAGGCTGCCTTCCCAAAGGACAGTGCTTAATATTACCCTGCGACAAGGCAGAGCTAGACAGGAGGTGACTATGTGGAGGGCATGCAGACAGGAAAAGGACATTTTCCTCAAACCATGGAGTCAGGTCAGATCAGAACTCTGCCTACATTACAGGACTTTCCAGGCCAGCCTGAACAACAGGCCTGATAGCAGCCCTTAAAGAACCCTAGGCCAAAGGGATTGTGAATTCAAGTTATTCTCTGCCTTGTAATTTCCCTTCTGTTATCCTTGAGCCCCCTACATTTTATTTTGAACTTAATGGAATACTCTGGATGAGCCATGCATGTGGTCAAGGGGAAAGCAGTATGTCCCTTAAAGCCAGTGTGTTGATGGTAGAAGTGGTTAGGAATATTCCATGGAAAAATGACCGTGGCAATGGTAGCTGATTTATGAGAATGAGCCACTCTTACTGGGAATGTCTTCTCACCACTGCCCAGTCTGATGGCCTTGAGGGCCATTTTTATTAAGGAAGCCGGAGAGATTTCCTATAAGAACAACATTCAAAGAAATAAAGGTACTAAATTTACATTGGGATGTTTTTCATTGTGAGCTCTTCTGAGGGGACGGACTAGAAGTGGTATAAGGCCTAAATTATGTTTAATCTATAGGCTTCAGGGCATTAAAGCTTTAGGGCTAATTAAGAAAGCCTTTTCTTTCGTAGAATTTGTTAGCTGAGGAGTTGTAAAATAAGTACCTTCTTAATTCTGACGAAATATAAAGTATCCTTTTCTTATAACATTGTATGTGACTTTAAGTCACGTAGTAACTCATTTTCCTTCTACTATGAAATCAATCTCAGCATCATTACCAGTCCTATAATTTAATTTTCACAAATTGTTTTTGAGAAACCTCTATGAAGTAAACCTGATGACACAGATCTTTATCGCACCAGAATACTGAAAGTAAGCATCTATACTTTTCATAAAGTATTTTACCTTCTATCTCCCGTTTTACCTTGTATTAAATTTATTCTATTCTATTGTTGGGGGTATATTAAAAAACTAAGCAAAATGGTCATGGCTATTTACTTTAATATTGAAACCAATTATTTTATACATTTATAAAGTTAACAATCAAAAGGTGTTTTAATTTCATTTAAGTGAAATTAGCTAAAGTCTCATACAATTATAAAACACAGGTAATCTTATCTCCATGTGACATTCCTGAGCCAGAATCACATCTGCACAGAATGCTCCTAAATTGCCTGCCCCACAAACACGTATGTATTTATATATAGTTTTGAGAGTAAAAACCTAACTGAATTGAGTGAATCGGCTAAATCAGTGCTCATAAATCATTGAAAAGTTAAATATAATTGACTGTCCTTTTCGCAAATATACTTACTTGAGGAAATTATTTCCTTTAAAAATGGACCAGAGAGTAAAATCTTAGTATGTGAACCATTATTTTTCTCAGTTTTAACATGTAAAATAAAACCCGCATGCTCCTACTAGGTTGCAAAGATCCCCAAGTTCAAGAGCCTCGTTTAATTTGTCCACCATTATATTTCCAGTGACAAGAGCTGCAATTGTTACACTGGGAGGTGCATGTGCCACATTCACTCGGGTATACCCTACTGTCCAAATTAACACTTCCATAACTATGGTATGAGTGACAATGAAAAGAGCAAAAATATCAAATCATTGAGTAAAAACATTGCAGGTTCCAATAATAAATTTATAGTGTAACAGAATTTAGTAGGATTGATGTATAAGTGGAAACGAGAAATGATGTTTCAAAATGACACTGAATTTGGGTGATTTTGACTCCTTTACACTTTTCCATAATAGTTGAGTTTTCTATACACTTAAGATTAGTATTAATTATATAAAGTATTAAGATAATCAGGAAAACTCCATTTGAATTTTGGGAAAAAGGAAGTAAACCTATTCCAAGTAAATGTTAGAAAATAAATGGATACGTCTTCCAATCTATATTATTCATGCTTTTAAATTAATTCATAATGTTCTGGCAATCCATTTCAACAGGACATTATTGAATAGATTGCTACTTAAGTTTTTTAAGATTCCAGGTAAAATTAAATCTTAACTAAATTTTAATACTTACTCTAAGTCCACCTTCTGGTGGGGGCCCAGATGTAGCTATTTGTTTTTCCATTTTTTCCTTTCTCTTTCTCTTCTGTTCCACAGATTGAGCATCCAAAATGCCCCGAGATGCAGCCTTTAAGTTAAGGGGTACAAAACAACAATAAAAATTAGTATCCAAGCGTTTGTGTGTGTTTTTTTTGCTTTGCAAGTGGGGTATTGGTCTATTTTGGTAACAAAGAATTAGACTATTTCTACAACAGCTTTATGTAAAAAATATTATCATTTTTTCATTTGGTATTTTGAAACTGTACAAATTTTTCTCCTAAACTTATTTCTTATCTGTCAGTGTTTTATAAGGCATGGTCATTTTATCCCAGGGAATACTGCCATTAAGGGGACATCTCACATTATAGAATACATATGTATAATAATTTTCATATATTAGATAACATAAGTATACTGATGTAGCTTATAGAAACACAGAGATCATTTTGAAAAATAATTACCTTTAAGTATAAATTTAATAGATATGGATAATGGATATCAGATACCATTTTTGTGAAATACTACTAGTCATAGACATCTATCAGGAATAAAGTACAAAATTCTCTAAGTAGGTAAAATTTCATTTTTAGTCTCACCTCCTTCTGTCTTCTTTCTGCAGCCTCTGCAAGCTTTGCTCTTTTCTCTTCCTAAGGACAATATGTAACAAATAAGTTTTAAAATAAAACCAAACATTAGCATGGATAATTTACATACCTATCTATATCTTATAGGTAATATAACAGTTCATAAAAAATATTTAGTACTGCCCCCAAATGTTCTAAGACTACCAGTACTTACTTTTATAAAATAATCAACTTTCTGAATTTCATTCTCACAATTTATGAACACACATTCAAATAAGAGCATGCTAAAACATATATATGATACATATTGTATATCATATATATATACACAAATATATATATATATATATATATATATATATATATATATATACATACACACACACACACACACAAATACACACACAACACAGGTTGGTCTATAAAATAATCTATTTCCTTTGGCTAAAAAAAAGGCTTACAAGCAAGTCAGGACAATAAAACAAATTGCCTTTAATAATACAAGGCTTAGTACTGCCAATTATAAGGGAGTTTGAAGTAGGTTGGTGTTTTTAAGAAAGGTTGATGAGTGAAGTGGGGGAATCTCACTGTGTATGACAGGAAGAACTGTAGGAAATTATGAAAAGTACTGTTCTAGGTTGGGAAACTGAATAATTTTTTATATCATGTATTAATTATAAAATCTTTAAATAATAAGACAGTAAGTAGCATTCTCTTGGGAGCTACACTAGTAATTCCCTTGTTTTCCATACCAATTCATTCATTCATTGTACAAATACAGTATTTACTGACTACCTGTCATGTGTACGGAACTGCCTCGGTGCTAGGGATGTAGCAATGAAAAAACTCAGATAAATGTTTCCACCCAAAGGAAACTTAAAATTCCAACGAGGGCACACAGTCAAATATAGTCAAGTAAATATGTACCAGGTAGTAGTAAGTACTTGGGAAACAGGAAGGACAAGAAAGAGAAGGATGGGTGGTATAGTCGGGGATCTATTTTATTTAGTGTGATCAAGAAAAACCTCAACAATAAAGTAGCATTCACGTAGTGAACCATGTGGTTGTCTATGGGGATGGGTGGAGGGTTTAACAAATACTGACCGATTAGGATTTTATCAACAGCCAGATAAACAAAATTAACAACATTTACAAGCAACTGTAGCAAGAAAGACAAGGTGAACTTCCAGGTCATTTTTAGTAATTATAATCAAATGGCTGAAGAGTTAATGCACTTTCTTAAATGTCTTCCAACGAATTTTTTAGCTAGGCAGGAATGTAGGTTTTCTGTTACCAATTCCCAGTAAGGAGTATTCATGTAAAGATACTGTTAAAAACGGAAAGCTACGATAAGTATAAATGCAGTGTACCACAAACCGCTAAGTTACATGTGAATTTCAGATAAACAAGGAATACTTTCTAGTATAAGCATCCCCCACTATTGTGTGCGACAAACCTACTTTTAAAGTGCATTCCTTATCTGACAATTTAAATTGATTTGGGCGTCCTGTGTTTTTATTTGATAAATATGGCAACTTTACAAATTGTAAGCTCTGTATCACATAAAATAATCGTGTTTTTTTTTTTTTTTTCTAAAGGGAGGGCTTAAAGAGGTTACTAATACAATATCCAATAAAGCTCAGGAGTACGGGACTTGATTAAGCACCTTCTTTAAACAGTTGATACAGACACAGGAAAATGCACATCTCCCACGAGAAGACTCAACGCCTCAGTTCAGAAAAGAAGAATTTCATTTGCACCCCGTCCACCGCGTCGCCCAGAACGAACGGCCCCCGCCCACCACTCCGTCCGCGTCCGCTCCCACAACTTCCAGTTTTGCCAAAGTCGGCGAAAGAGACCAAGGAGTCGCCCTCGGGCGGTTTTACGTAACCCAAGTGGGGAGACCGCGGCGGCGGCGGCCCGGGCTCCGCCGGCAGGACCGCAAGGTCCCTCGGGGCGCGACCGCACGTCCCCGCCCCCAGGGCGCCCACCCGCGGGCTCGGCGGCGCGCGCCCCCGCGTCCAACCGCCCGGCCGGCCGGCTGCCCGCGGCGCCAGGCCCCGCGGCGCCCGTCCCGCGAACAGGTGCGCGCGGCGCGGGCGGCGACGCGCAGACGCGGCCTTACTCACCGGGTCCGGCGAGGGAGGCTCGGGCTCCCCGAGGCAGGGCAGGCACAGCCCCATGGGGACGGCGGCTGCAGGTCCCCCGCGCCTGGCCGGTAAGTGCGCACTGCACGGCGCGGGGAGAGCGCGCGCCCCACCCCGACGGGCCGAGCTCCCGGGTCCCCCGCGGCGGCCGGTGACTTCGCCGCTCGGCTCCGCCCCGTGTGGCAACAATCCTGCGGCTCGCGACTCCGCCCCGGCACCGCAGCTCGCGGCCGCCCCCCGCAGGCCACTCCGCACGCCACCTCCGGGGGCCCCGCCCGGCCCGTGCCCGCGGGCGGCCGGGGCCTGGGTGCCTGGAGACGCCTGCCGCCCGCCGCGTGCTGGCCTGGGATGGAGAAAGGGGATTCGCGGCTCCCTCTCTGCCTGTCCTTTTATAAATCAGTGACCCCGGCACGGATGGTTTATGCTGCTTCTGTGAAATGGGACCCTGGCCTCCTAGAAATCGAAGTTGAGTGGAACTAAGCTGGCTGAAATTAGGCAAATTAACTTCGGGGCCGGTTTCTGCCTTCTAAGTGGCTCAGTCTTATTGCCATGGAGAGAGCAGAGAGTGCAGTTCGTGGCTGTGGTTTAGAAGCCAGCCTCCTGAATGTGGCAGTAGTTGAGGTGCCCGTGGGTTTCTGGTGTTTTGGGAAATGATGGGGGTTGGTCCATTCTGAAACATTTTGGTTCTCCAATTTTAATACTAGGCATAAAACTCATCTGGGCATCTAGTTAACATGTGGTTTATAATTTAGTAAGTTTAGGGTAAAACTTGAGATACATTTCTGGGAAGCTCCTGGGTAATGCTGAAGTTGCTGATATCTTCACACAATTGCTTTTGATTTTTTTCCCTTACATTATACTAGCTTTTCTTGCTTGTTGGAATATCTTCAAATCTTAACAAAAAAATAGGATGTGAAATGACAGCTCATCAGAAAGCACCGTTATGTGGTTTCAGGTCTTATGTTTTAAGTCTTTAATCCATTTTAAGTTATTTTTTTGGGAGGCCTGTAAGATTGGGGGCTAATTTCATTCCGGGGCATGTCATTATCCAGTTTTCCCAGCATCATTTATTGAAGAGACTATCCTTTCCCCATTGCATATTCTTAGCTCCCTTATCACCCGGTAGTGGCTTATTTCTGGGTTCTTGATTCTGTTCCATTGGTCTATGTGTCTATTTTTATGCCACTGCTCTACCGTTTGATTACTATAACTTTGCAGTATAGTTTGATATCAGGATTGCTTTGACAATTTGGGATTTTTTTTTGGTTCCATACAAATTTTAGGATTGCTAGTTCTATTTCTGTGAACAGTGCCATTGGAATTTTGATAGGAATTGCATTGAAGCTGCAGATTGCTTTGAACAGAATGGACACTTTAACAATATTACTAATAATACTTCTGATCCATAAACAGGACATATCCATTTATTTGTGCCCTAAGAAAACACCGATTTGCTTTTTGTGGCCCTACAGTGACTATATTTTATACTTTCAGATAATTTGGATCATGTGTACTTCTTCAACACAGAGTTTTAAAATTCATTAATGTTGTGTGTGTGTGTGTTCAATAATATTCCATTTCTATAGCTGTATCACATTTAAAAAATGAATTTACCTATCCATTGACATATGGGCTGTTTGCATTTTGAGGCTATTAAGAACAAAGCTCTCTAAATATTGGTGTACAGTCCTTTGTGTGAACATGTGTATTTCTCTTTAGAAACACCTAAGATTGGAATAAGTGGGTCATATTTCACAGTATGGAAAAACTGTTAGGATTTTTTGTTGTTGTTAATCCTCATTGAGGATATTTTTCCCATTGATTTTTAGACAGAGTGGAAGGGAGGGGGAGAGACAGAGAGAGAAACATCAATATGGGAGAGACACATAGATTGGTTGCCTCCTGCAAGCGCCCAAATGGGGACTGGGATCTGAGATCGAGCCTGCAACTGAGGTACATATTCTTGACGGAATTGAACCTGGGACCCTTCAGGCCGCTGGCCAATAGCCCAACCACTGAGCCAAATCAGCTAAGGCTTTTAGAGATTTTTTTAAGGCAAAGTACTTAAACCATTTTCATTTATATCCGCGATGTAAGACAGTACCAGTTATTTTTCATCCTAGCCAACAGTTGGTATAATCAGTCTTTTTCATTTTACGAATTCATATGGACATATAATAGTATTAATTTGCATTTCCCATGTTTTCATGTACTGTACTTTGTTATTTGCATGTTTGTTTAGAAATGTCAGTTCATATATTTTGTCCATTTTATTGGATAGTCGGAGTTCAAATTTTTAAAATATATTTTGTGGTCAAAGGACACATTCGGTATCACTTCAGTCCTATGACATTCACTGAGATTTACCTGCTGGCCCAGCAGAGGGTCTATTTTCGTGTCCAGTGTACACTTGAAAGAATAGGTGTTCTGTTGATGTTGGATGGCATATTTTATAAATAGCAGTAAAATTCTTGAATGGTAGTGCTATCTTCTACATCTTTAATAATTTTCTACTTGTTGCATCAGTTTTCAAGAGAGAAAAGTTATATTTCAGTTATAATTGTGGATTTACCTATTTTTTGAATTCTAGTTTTTGCTTAATGTCTTTTGATGCCTTATTATTGGGTGTCTGTATTTATGATTATATCTTTGTGATGAATTGAAGCTTTCATTATCATAAAGTGTTCATCTATACACCCGATAATATGATTTATTCTGAAGACTAATTCGTGTTAGTAACATAGCCATTCTGGCTTTAGGATTTGTGTTTTCATGGGACATATTGTTGCATCTTCCTATTTTTATGCCTATCAATGTTCATATGCAAAGCATGTTTCTGGTTGATATTTTGTAGTTGTTTTTGCCTTTTGTAAAATCCGGCTTGACAATCTCTGCCTGTTGGGAGAAATTTCTCCATTGGTCTTGCGTGTTTCTGTATGTTTTCTGAGCAAAGGTTTTAATATTTTTTTCTCTAAACTACCTTTTTAAGGATGTTATATAGTAAGTAAACTTGGAAGATAGTTTACAGCAGATTTGTTTACTGTCCAGTATGGTGGAGATAATATCTTTCTCTGGAGCAAAGTTGGGCAGGTTTGCTTAGCAGCCCCATATGTAAGGTTGGGGTTTCCTTAGTTGTAACATGAACACACAGTATCCACCTGGCACACCTCTGCCTCTCCCCATGGGGCTTGGGGAGTCAAGGGAGACCAATGCAAGCATGCCTTTGATGCTGCCTGCTGTGCTAGACATAATAAAGTTATTTTTCTCCACCCAGTAAGTCTGTTTTCTGCCAGCATCTATGAAACTGTGACAGTCTAACTTGTTTCTTCTAAGTAGAATAAAATTTCGAATTCTACACAGTTCTTGATACTGCCTTTTAATTGGAGTGTTTAGACCATCTAGGTTTAATGTAGCTACTGATTAATTTGGGATTTAATCTATTATCTTGCCATTTGTTTTCTTTATTATCAAATCCATTCTTTTCTTTTTCTATCTTCATTTGGATGGATTTTAAGCATTCAATTTATCACCACTTAGCTATATTTCTCTGTTTGTGTGTATGGTTTCTCTAGTACCTACAATATGTGTTTAACATATCCAAGTCTACCTTCAAATAATATACCTTTTCACCTAAAATATGAGAAACTTTTGATGATTGTACTCTCCCACCCTTTATTATTGTTGTCATACATTTACCTCTATGTGTTATTAAAGCCATAATAATTAATTTTGCTTAAAAGAGTCAGTTCATTTTAAAATCAAATATTAGAATAAAATGATTTTATATTTACTTGTTTGTGCATTATTTCCAGAGCTTTTTATTGTTCTGTGTAGATCTAAGAATCTATCTGATACTATTTTTCTTCCACCTAAGAGCTTTCTCCTACTGTTGATACTTTTTTGGCACTTCTGAAAAAAAATCTGCATTTTTGCCTTCAGTTTTGAAGGACAGTTTTGTTCCATATAAAACTTTAGTTTCACAGGTTTTTCTTTAATCAATTCTTTAAAGATGTCATTCTGGTTTACATAGTTTTTAATGAGGTTTGTGGATTTTTATGCTTGTTTCTCAATATTTAATGACCAATATTTAAGACAATATTTATTTTCCCCTGCTGTTTTCCTTTCTCTTTTCAATTATTCAGCAATTCAGTTATGAGGTAATTTGATCTTTATATTGCTTGTTTATTAAGCTTTTTGTATCCATGGGATTAATTTTAATTAAATTTGAAAAAGTTGTGGGAATTCTTTTTTACTCCCATCCTCCCCTATTTAGACATTCTCAATTATTCATATGTTAGACCACGTGATACAGTGTGACATGGCAGCGAGGTACTAATAAATTTTCCAGTCTGTTTCTTTTGTCTCAGTTTGGATTATTTCTCTTGCTATATCTGCTATATCCTCAATTTCATGACTTCTTTTTTTACATCTAATATACTGTTAATCTCATATTGTGACTTTTCAAATTTTGGATACTTTTCAGTAATACAAGTTCTGTTTAGTTCTTTTAAATATCTTTTATTCCTCTCTTTGTTCATGTTTTTAAATTACTGAACATAGTTAACATATATTTTATTTAAATTAATTATTTTACTTATGTAACCTCTTTTCATTTCTGTGTTTTTTTCTATTGACTCGATTTCCCTGATTTTGTGTTATATTTTTTCTGCTTCTTGACATGCCTAGTAATTTTGATTGGATACTAGACATTGGACATTGATAGTGGACTAAGACTAAACAGATCTGACTTTGTTGAGTTTCACACTGTGAACATGCAGTTTAGCATTCAGCAAAGACTCAGTGTAAGCCATATAAGATCTACAAAGTGCTGTGTATAGTTCCTTATGCTCTGGAATTCTGCCTACAACTTCCAGCTGTCCCAGACTTCCTGAATTGTTATCTCTGTTGCTCAACTCATCCTCAACCCAAGAACATTGCTGTGCTCTGCTTATGATCCTTTTCTCTGCATCAAGATCTGGATTGCTCCACCACGCAGTAAATGGGTAGTGATTGGGTTCACCTATTTCTCCTCGGTTAGGGATCACAGCCCTTTTTTTGACTTTTGTCTTATATCTGAAAAACCATTGTTTTAAATATTTTGTCCTGTTTTCTAGTTGATTTTCTTTTTGTAGACTTACGCTCTGTTTGGTGCAGAGTTTTCTGATTTTGTACTGTTTTCTAGTGTGGAAACATAATTCTGGTACTTCCATCATGCCCAGAAACAGAATCCCTTGTACTTCAAATTATATTTTGGAGGCTGCAAATGATCACTGAATATAATGACCCTGTCAATCTAATAGTTGGCAGTTTAGTTTGAAAATAATAATGATAATTCCATTTTTGTTAATAATTATGTAACTAAACAAGCATTTTACAGAAGCATATGATTATCATCCATATTATACATAAAAGTAAAATTTAATTCAATATTCAAATTTTACCTTGAATGAAAATTATAATTGCACTATAGCTTATTTGCAATATCAACCCATAATACAGGGTTTAGTTAAACATTTTGTTTAAACACAAGTCATAATTATATACAGCAGAGGAAATCTGTTTTTCCTTATTATTAAAACACTAGAGGCCCGGTGCACAAAATTTGTGCATGGGTAGGGTCCCTAGGCCTGGCCAGCAATCAGGGCTGATCATTTTCCCCATCTCTCCTTCTCCCTGCCTCCTCCTTCCCTCACCACCTGTGTGCCGCCACCACGTGGTTCCCTGCCTCCTCACCTCCCTGCCTCCTCCTTCCCTCACTACCCACGCACCACCAACGTATGGTTCCCCACCTCCCTGCCTCTCCACCTCCCCCGCTCCTCCTTCCCTCGCATCCCACGTCCGCCACCACCCACCCCCAGTTCCCTATTCCAGCCTGGGGCCGGGGCCCGATCAGGCAATCAGGGCCTGCTGGCTGGAGGGAGGAAATGGGAGGTTGGCCAGCAGGCCCCATTGGCAATCAGGGTCTGCGGGCTGGGGGCAGCTCCTGTGTTGAGCATCTGCCCCCCTGGTGGTCGGTGCACGTCATAGTGACCAGTCATTCAGGTTGTTCCATCGTAACAGTCACTTAGGCTTTTATATAGATAGATAATTCTAAATCTCTACATAAGTCATAAATCCAACTGCAAAATTTAAATATAAGTGTATTACTTTCAAAAGCCTGTACACAGTCACTATCACTTGGTGAAAAGCAGCAAGTTTCAAATTTCCAAAAAGTAAGTGTTAGGGAGATATGCTGTTTATTGAAATTCTAGAGCCTGTGTCTTGGATGTGAAATGGCTGCATTGTGTTTATTTTGCAGAAAGGGCAGAGTATTGCCTTTATTTTTCAAATGGAGTAAAACCTGGAAATGCCACTTGGTGTCAGAAATCCACAGATTTCTTCCATACAGGCTCCAGCTTTATGGCCACTAAGAGATCAAAATACACAAGAAAAAGAAATTCAGTTTGTTTACATGAAGAAATATTTATGCAACTATAAATCATCTGCAAAAGGTATCAAAGGGAGAAGCCTTTCTTCTGCTAAGAGAATTATGTAAAAACTAGAAATGCTATTCCCTATTAAAGCCACGTACAGATACAATCCAGATATGAAAATCACTAATATCCAATATCACTAATATCTGGGGGAAATTTGATATAAACATTTTTTTTTCTGTAAGTCAGGCAGCAGATACTAGGAACAGAAAGGATTTGTGGAAGATGAAGATAACAGTTTGGATCAAAGTCATTTCTAAACATAATGGGTGTAACAGAAATGTTAAACATGGGGATTTTCTTTTTGTAGACTTACGCTCTCTTTGGTGCAGAGTTTTCTGATGTGTTCAAGCCTACTCTGAATAACCATTTGACAGAAGATTTTGTCATTTATTTTCCAAATAATATAATCCAAAATACTTAAGTGAATAATTTTGTCAGATAATATATGGCAAAGCAAAAAATGGAATCCCGAACATGGTTTCAAAAATCACACTCTTTTCATTAAACCACAGCACCTCCAGGTACGATTACAAAGGAGATTTCAATAATAGATGAGAATTTCATTAGAGGAGCTTTAAGGTACCTTCCCAGAATGCAAGTACACATTTCTCAAAGGAAAGTGGAAAAACAAAATTTGGAGTATTACATTAATTAAAAATGAGGATATCTGGTGCATTTAGGATCCGTTAATTAGATTGAAGTCTTCATACTTACTTGGAGCCCTGGTTCTGGAACAGGAGAAGGCTTTGCAAACCGCTTATCAAGTTTCATCTTCTCTTTCTTTAGGTTTTTCATATTCTGAATACGTTTATTTATGGACTTATGGAAAATAAAAAAAACATTTAAAATATTTTTTATAAAGTAACATGCTGATTATATTTTTGGTTTATGTCAATAAAAAAGATGAACCAATCAGTGCATATGGCTTACATAGCTACATAAAAGTAGGAAAAAAAATCTTCCTTTTCAAATGTGTGGTTTATAGATGAAAAAACATATGGGACTATTAGTAGAATTTTCAAAAGAGACTACTCTTAATCGCTACTTTACCAACCATGTACTAGTACATTTAGATACATGCATTAAAAGCCCTAAAAGGGCATGGCCAGTGTGGCTCAATGGTCAAATGTCATTCTAGGAACCAATGTACTAATGTTATATTCCTGGTCAGGGTACATGCCCAGGTTGTGGGCTTGATCCCCAGTAGGGAGCAAGCAGAAGGCGGTTGGTCTATGATGTTTCCCTCTCATTTATGTTTCTATCTCTCTAACCCTCTTTCTCCTCTCTCTAAAAAAAAAAAAAAAATCAATAAAAAATACACATAAAATAAACAACCCAAAGGGATTTTTATAGTAATTAGAGAACAAAAATCCATGCACATTCTTTAGTTCTATTAAATGCTGCATATCACACAGAGCTTTTTTAAAAAAATTTCCCCGCTGTATGATATCTATAAGTAGCAGGCACCTAAGGGATCACACTAGAATGCATTGACGATAATGAAAGAATATTACGGTGAAGAGGATATGAATAATAGGAACTTTTATATACTGCCAATAGGAGTGCATTTGGTACAATTGCTTTGAAAATAATGAGGCCTTACTTCATAACAATGAAAAACTCTCTTTTCCTATGATCCAATTACCTACTCCTGCCTAATTAATAAAGTGAAACTTTTATTTACTGGGAAAAAAAGACATACTGGAATGTTCGCAATAGCACTGTTCATTATAGGCAAATGTGCAAACTACCCACTGCCCATCAACAGTAAGTCACAAGATCCCAGAGTCCCAAGAAAGATAACACAGAAGTGTCTATCTAATAAAAGTTCTATCATATCAGGACCACCACACATAAAGGAACAAGATAAAGTCACAATTTTGAAATACCCAGAATGATTTATTTAAACATTACCTGCCTTTCAGTGACATCTGAAGGACGAGGATTTCTTGGTCCTTCCTATAAAATATGTGCAATAATTAAAAAAAAAAATCAAGTCATGAGCAGACAGAAAGATTAGTTATTATAACAGGAAGCCTATGGTACAGTTTTTTATTAATATACTAGAGACCTGGTGCACAAATTTGTGCACTGGTGGGGTCCCTCGGCCTGGCCAGTGATTGGAGCTGATCGGGGCTGTCTAGCCTAGTCCTGATCGGGCCAATAGGGGCCAGTTGGCTGGGGAGGGACTGCAGGAGGGCTCCAGAGCGTGTCTGGCCAGTCTCACACAGTCTCCATCGGCTGGACCCCAGCAGCAAGCTAACTTACTGGTCGGAGCATCTGACCCCTGGTGGTCAGTGTGCATCATAGTGACTGGTGCGACGGTCGAATGAACAGTCGAATGAATGGTTGGACACTTAGCATATTACGCTTTTAATATATAGGATGCATATTATGTTGATGGCAAGTGGCAGGAGCAGAAGAATATCAAGGTAAAAACCAGGTTGGAGATTGGTGATAGTACTAGAAGAGAACCAGCTATAAACAACATTATAGGCATGAAAAATGATAAAGGGAAGCTTCATTTAAAATGGAGTTGGAGACCAGAAGGGGGAGACCTCAGGCATCAATTACAGACCCTATCAGGAAGAACTGTTAGTTATGGGCCTCAACAGGAAGAGACTTACCACTCCAGCAGGAGGAAGAAAGGTTTTCTTCCTTGCAACTCAACCAATGAGAAACCACTTTCACTTTTTTCCTCAATGGGTTTCCTTTCAAAAAATTCTCTACCAACTTCCTCCTTTTTCTCTATAAAATTCCTCTCCTTTGCTTGTTCGATTAACCTATAGTTTTTTGCTATAGCATACTTGTCTAGAATAGCGATTCTCTACTATTCTCAGGTATAGCCATTATGCTGCTAAAATAGTTGTGTTTTTTTTTGGACAACACAGGGAACATATTGACTACGGAGATTTATTCTGGAAGAATGGATGTAGGATAAATCCAAACATTCATGTTTCTGTTGGTACATGACTTCAATGGTACCATGCTGATCTTCGCTTAAGGAACTGATTTTTAGTTGAGGTTCTAAAGCCTGGTAAAGCTGGGGTGATTAAGAAACTCCACCAGATGGTTTGGTTTTCTGAGGCACAGGGAGTTTGGCTGGTAGTTTACCTCCCCCCAATTTCTAAATTATTCAATAAATACTTCCCTCTGTCCTCATTTTGATCAGCTGTTTAACTCAAAGACCTAAAAGTAACCTCCTCTCCATCTGAATATTGAGAAGTTCATCCTTTTTCCCACTTCTGTAACTCTCACCCCACCTTCTAGGTCGGCTCACTGTGTCAGTTAACAAACATGATGGAATAGTGGCAGCACCTACAAGGCACAGCGTAGGGTTTTTCCTTGTCCTGGGCAGGTCTTGCAGCCCAGGATCAAGTCTGTCTACTTCACCAGGGATTTCCCACCCCCTAGCACCAAACTACATGCACAATAGCCTGATGCTGTCCTGGCTGTTCTGGCCTACAAGCTCATAGCCTGGGCAAGAGTGACAGAGCTGGGGTTAAGGGCAGGAGACTCACGGAGTTAACTTGGGTACTTTCATCCCCTACACAATGCAGGCACATGCTTCAGAGCCTCAGAGCGCCCCTGGCGCCCACTGCGTGATCTCAACCAAGTAATTGCAGGCAGGCCACCTACTCCTAGGAGCCCCGCCCTGTCTCATCACAATTCTCTTTATCCTCCCCCTGTGAGCCCCGCCCGCTCTTTAGCTGTCTTCCCATCCCAATGAAAGGAAGGTGAAGTCTCCAGCTGTCTAGCTGTCTAGAGAGCACCAGTGGCATTAGGGATGCCAGGTTACCTCAGTTCCATATCCTTCCAGCTCTTTTGCTCAGACAACCACAGAATACCAATTTTTCATCTTTTCTGACCTTATCTCTCTACTCTCCACCAAGTCCCCTTCACTTCGATTCCATGGCCCCTCACTTCAGCCGATGGTCCGGGTTCTCAATTCCTTGATCTCACTGTTCTTTCATCATAGCTTCCAGTTGGATACATCCAACTATCGGCCTTGTCCCTGGGCTGAAATGGGAGAATACTTGATTCCTGCAATACATACCCATAATCTCCAACTTAACCTGTGTCCTCATCAGGGCTATCCACTTCTTTTATGTTGCACACCTCTTTCTTTTTTATATTCTGTAGGATTGCCTTCACACCGCCTCCCTGCTATTAAAATCTCTGAACTCAGCATTTCCCAGGCACCTCCCTGCTTTAAAATCTCTGAACCCAACATCTCCCAGGCGCTTTCAGCTGAAGTTGGACGGTTTTTCCTCCACTCCGTGACAAACACACATAGAATGAATGCTCAGCACTGTTATATGAATTTATACATATTAGCTCCTTACAAAAACCCCCAAAGGGTGAGTGTGTGTGGTTATTATCATCTGGGAAACAAGGCACTGGTGTGTTAAATCACTTGTCCAAGGTTATACAATTAGTGGGTGAGCTGGGATTTATCTACAAAGTCGGCCTCAGCGCCTGTGCTCTTAATCACTATGCTTTGCCACCAATAGCTTTTAAAAGCCCAGAGGTGCTAGCTATCTCCACTCCTTGCCACCTGTAAGCCTATATATAACCTTGTTTGTATCCGCATTACTCTTTTCCTGTAATCCTGTTGGGATTGGAAAAGTTGCCCCCCTCCTCCTAACTGAAATAAATCTCTCTACTTCTGTTCTCATGCCATTTCCCTCCTAGAAACCTCTCCAGAGATCTTACTCCACATATTGCTTCCTCTTCTTGTTATCCTCTCTATATTTCCTTTCCTTTAAACATTTAAAATCCACATACTCAAATCTTCTCTTCAAATGAGTAACCCAAAAACCCTTGAACAACAACTGATTATAACTATTGTCCATCACCTCTGTTTTCAGGAAACTTTCACAAGAGTTGTCTGCAATTCCCATGCTCCCTTCTTTACATCCAGTGTAATATTTGGCTCACTGCAACCTTCTTCAACCCTTACTACACCATTGGTACTTGTTTCAAAATGGTCACTAATGATCTTCCTGCTGAATTCAATGAACACTTTGTACCAGGTGACTTTGGCATTGTTAGAAACTGTAGAGATATCTTGAAAGATTATCTTAGGAAATTTACTCTTTCCCCTGTTTGCTCTGCCTTTTTATTTATGTTGGGAGTCTGTGCCAGGCCCAAGATTTATGTGGGACTCACCACATCTGCTCGCTCATTCCTATGTGCAGCCTCAATTAGAGCCCCAGCTTATCTGCTGGTCCAGAAACAGGAACACATGATTTATATCAGACCAAAGAGGATATATGATTAAAAGTACATAAAGATATTGTCAAAGACAATTTCTCAAAGGTAATAAGCGCCCCCCCCCAACATGCTACCTGTTATTTCCAGCATTCTAACTGCAGTAACTGGTTATCTGCTTTCCTTGCAGTGGTTCAGTGGCCTAGAGACACATTAAGTGTGGCCCTAGCTAGTGCTATACCACAGAGGTGAGAAGTTACAGCTCTAGGTGGTGGAAAGAACAAGCAGGTCCTTGTGAAATTAACTCTTATCCAGTGTCAAGTTCAGGTATATAGTAGCCCTAAGGATGAAAGCGTATAATGCCCTTCCTACATTTATTTCAAAATTGAAGGGCTAAATTATCTGTGGTAGGTTAATAACTGTTTTCAAAATACATCCACGTCCTAATGCTTAGAACCTATTGATATTTCCTTATTTGCAAAAGGGTCTTTGCAGATGTGATTAAATTAAGGATTTTGAGATAAGATTATCCTGGATTATCTGGGTGTACCCTATAGCCAGTGGTCGGCAAACTGCGGCTCTCGAGCCACATGTGGCTCTTTGGCCCCTTGAGTTTTTAGCAAAGGCCAGCTTAGGAGTACCCTAATTAAGTTAATAACAATGTACCTACCTATATAGTTTAAGTTTAAAAAATTTGGCTCTCAAAAGAAATTTCAATTGTACTGTTGACATTTGGCTCTGTTGATAGTGAGTTTGCCGACCACTGCTATAGACCATCACCAGTGTCTTTATAAGAAAGAGGTAAAAAGAGAGATTAGACACTCAGAGAGGAGAAAGATAAGTGAAGGTGGAGACAGACAGTGGAATGTTGTGGCTTCAAGCCAGCGAATGCAGGAAGCAAGCCAATGAATGCAGTCAATGAAAGGGTTCTACCCAGCACCCTGGGGAGAGCAAGACCCTGCCAACGTCTTCATTGTAGATTTCTAGCCTCCATCACTGTAAAGAAGAAACTTCTGTTGTTCTAAGCTACTAAGTTTGTGGTCATTTGTTACAGCAGCAATAGGAAACTAATACACTACCCTACGATATAAATATAAAATGGTCCAACAAAAAGTGCTGGATTTTCCCCCTAGTTTAATTCCTTCATTGATTCCTTTGTTCAATATTAACTCTAGAATTTTATCTAAGTTAATTTCTCATTTGGCTAGAGTTTATATGGGGACAACAAAAGAGAAAATAGATAACGAGTTACCAAAGGTATATATAGGATATCCCCAAAAATGTATACACACCCTTTGAATCATTATAAAGGCAGTGTTTATTAAAATTCATTTCATTTTCAAAATTGATCTATCAGCTGTTGAAGTGTGTATACATTTTTGGGAGAGACCCTACATATAGTCTCTTTCTCAATGAAAATAAATAGAATACATGATAATTCTTTAGAATATTATATATGAATAATTTATAATTCTTAGAATCAGGAAGTTTATTTGCTTAGCAAATATCATTTTTTCCCCCTAGAGTGACTAGAAGTTATGCCCAGCAGGTGGCACCACAATCATAATATTTACAGGGTTGTAACAATTCAGTCAGGGTGAAAACAAAAATTATTATATAGCCAGAAGATGGTGCTAGGTGACCAATCTTTAAAAACCAATGTCTGCATTTGAAATAGCTTCATTTTTACTCATTCCAGGATATATATATATATATATATATATATATATATATATATATATGTCAACAATACCCTAAATATATATATACACATACATATATATTCCTCATATTTATATATATATATAATATATATATATATGGATAGATAGATAGATATAGATATGGTATTGTTGACATTTTTTTGAAATTCTTCAGTGCCTTCAGTAGCTTCAAATTTAAACTTCAGATTTATTACTTTTACAATAAAATAACTCACACTGACCAGCTCATAAAAGCAAGTACTTTCCTACTCTACTTTTTTTTATCACTCCCAATCCTTGAAAAGAAAAATATATTAAAATTTATTTTATTGTTTCTCTACCTTCATATGTTTTAAGATTATAACTTTTAAAAATTAGAAACACTCATCATGCCCACAAAAGTGGAGCTTGGACACTGAGGTGCAGGCGCAGGAGAGTCTCACATCTCTAAATTGCCAGCAAAAGCCGTTAGTGGTAGGGAAATGGTCCTGTCCCCCACCTGCCATCCAAATCTCTCCCAAGTACTGACAGTAAAAATTTGCTTCCAGAGCACTAGCTGCAAGAGTATTGGAGGGATTTAGTTTATAGCTTTCCAAACTCTCCAAACTGAAGAAGAGTGGACTGGAGGGTGAGAATTAAATTATTCCCCTCCTATAGAGAAGCTCCAAGTAGGACAAAAATCACTGATATATGATCATCCAGATAAAATAGCTATTAACATTCCGTCGCTTGTCTATTATTAACCATTTTATGCTGTGAAAGTTTTCCCTGTACATTATTACATTATCACTATTGCCATTGTTGTCTGTCTTAGAAAAGCAGTTGCTAGCTACTAGCAGCCCTGTGCCTTTTCTTTTTTTTTCCTCCTACATAAAGCCTTGTAAAATGTACTTATTTGAGAGGGAATAATGCTGGTGACTCAGACTCAAGATTGCTTTCTGGAGCAGATAATACCAAGAAAAGGAAAACTTCACAAAGAAGTTCCTGTTGTGTGGGGATTATGTCAGTGCAACCCATTCCATTCACACAGGCCATTGCAAAGTCTGTTCTGTGGGCACGGATATTGACTGGGGACTTTCTGTGCTGAGGTCCATTCTGCTTTGACGTCTGATCCCAAAGCCTTCTGTTTTAGCAGCTATCCCAATCAGTCAGCAGCATTTCTGTGGCACAGTCTGAGTGGTTTTCAGCGGAATCCGGCCTCCTTCTTTAGCATTCATCGCCAGGGGCTCCTCAGGGTTGCGTGGCCCATACAAAACAAGATTTACTCCGGCTTGTGGCTCTTTTCTCCCCAGGTGCAGGGCTCACCCCACAGCAGCACGCGGTGCTGTATCTCAGGAACCCGCGGAGAAAGCACTGGTGTCATTCATCGCCTGCATTTGCACGTCCCAGCTCTGCTGCGTCCGCGATCCCTGCTGCCTCCTAGTGCAGCACAAACTAGATAAAAGTGAACGGGAGCAGAGGTGTGGGTTGCAGTCGTTAAAGGTGATTCCTCATGGGAAGGTCCCCAAAGCGGCCCTCCTACCAGCAGACTCTAATTTTCAACTGCATACTGCAGTTTACTCAGGGAGTGGTGCTGAATATCCCCTTTGGACTAAAAACTCAAATTCTGTGTCCACACATCTGCCTTTTCTCTGGTATGTTTTGAGTAAGAGGAGGAAAGATCAAGGACAGCCACCTACAGCGTCCTGCCTCTCTTTACTCCTGCTCTGAGCTAGGGTGGCAGGCATTTTTGGTTGCACATTCAAATGCATCTCTTCTTTCTCGCTAACAGGATTCCAAATGGGTTTGGGGGATAAGGTGCCCAGCTCCATGATTATTACTCTGGCGTTGGAGGGCAGTGAGGTAGAAGGCGAGTCTGAGGGGGATATCCTAGGAATAATTTCCCTTCCAGGTAAAAGAGCCAAGAAGCCCACCTTGCCCGTGCCCCTTTCCCCTGCTGCAGATGTTGCCGTGCCCCAGCTGTGGCAGCAGCCGCGCAGCCACATGGGGGTCCACTCCCCACACTGCGCTGGCAGAAGAGGGGGAGGAGTCTGGGTCTTTGATAACAGTGCTGAATTGCTGCTCCCGTACCAGCTTCTCTTACCCCTAAATTTGGTAAGATGATAAGTGCCTGTGTTGTTAAAACTGGTTTAAATAGGAGATTTTGTTTGTTCAGGGGCAGGCCTTCTCCCTGATAGACATGGCATTTTGATACCTTTTAAAAAAAGTTGTTTGGGAGCAGCTGGCGCATCATTTTGGTGGACTCTGCCAGGATGTCCTGGGCTAGAACTGGGTCAGGAGGGATGAGCACCTGAAGCATCCAGATGAGGAAACAGTCTTCGCACAGGGGCAAGTTAATTGCCAGGAAGCTTAGAGGTTCAAAGCCAGAAAACCCATAACGCCCAAGTACACCTGAGGCTGAGAATGGAAGATAAAACACAACAGATCAAAAGTCCCTGGATAGGTGAGCAGAAGCAAGAGTATGGGTCAAGTGAGGGAATTACGGGTATTCATGAAAAAGACGGGGAGCCCAAGGCTGGTAGTTGTTGGATGCTTTCCTGCCCCCTCAGGAGTGTGTGATCCTGGCTTAAAAGCATGGCTTCAGAGAGATAAATGAGTCCTTTTCCTAACATCCCAGCTTCTTTTCTATTCCCCTTTCCCTAAGCTCTGAAGCACGGAGGGCATCTTATGTTAAGAAGAGGATTTGTGGGTATCTGAATGAAAAGTTCTGCTATGTGATTTTCTGCAGGATAGTTTCTATGCTAAAATCACCAGCCAAAGGAACATTCTGTTCAGAGAGTGGTAAAAATGCGATTAGGGGATTTTCATATAGTGTGCTTTGTAAAGTCAAGTTAAGAAGCCTTCACTTAGAGCCTTTTATGAGCTGGGCACCGGACCCGTTGCCATCTTCCAGGAATAACAATGCCACATTGTACAGGAACCTTGGAGAATCCACACAAAATGTAGCAAAGGGCACACGTTCTCTTACAGTCAAGCTAGTTTTGCTCTTTGAAAGCAATCTTGATCTACCAGAAGAAGTAGAATCTTTTTGTCTAATACAGTGGTCGGCAAACCGCGGCTCACGAGCCACATGCAGCTCTTTGGCCCCTTGAGTTTTTAGCAAAGGCCAGCTTAGGAGTGCCCTAATTAAGTTAACAACAATGTACCTACCTATATAGTTTAAGTTTTAAAAATTTGGCTCTCAAAAGAAATTTCAATCGTTGTACTGTTGATATTTGGCTCTGTTGACTAATGAGTTTGCTGACCACTGGTCTAATACGTCACGAAATACCTACCTGTGATGTTTCTTTTTCCAGTATGTAGAGATCAGGAAGGTCAGCCTCCTTAAAGGAGAGGACGGAAATATTCACCTGGGCGCAGACTTTGTATGTTTCATAATCACTTGTCAAAGCTTCCTGAAGCGTTTGAATGTATCCATTAGCGACTGTATCAGTCAGAATTGTTAAGTGCAAGCAGCGAGCACAGGATTTATTGAAAGATCATTGAGCCGTTCTCGGAATCTCTGAAAAGGTTAGAAACTGTAGCCAAGAACAACATCCCAAATGGCACTGAAGAACTTGGTCAGGTCTAGACACCACAGTAGACACAGTAGCACCATTAACACTGGCCCATGGCGCTGATACAGTCTCTGCATAACGGACTCTGTGAAGGCGCTGGTGTTTGCATTACTAACATGTGGTTCAATATTCTGGATGGCTGGCTGCATGTGATTAGAGAAGACTGGGTTACGTCCCGAGCCTCATTGCAGAAAAGGCCAGGAAAAAGAAAATTTGGAAGTTTGTCTTTCTATAGTAGAAAATGAGGTTTGTCGTACGAGGTAGGCATTTCCTAATGGTTTAGTGAAGCATTTAGCAATGCCTGTAGGTGTTTTTATTGTCACGTCTCGGCTAAGGGAGGGAAGAAGGGGGCACAGTTTGCTTTTGACATCTAATGGGGAGAGGCCATGGATGTTGCTAAACACCTTAAATGTCACAGGATAGCTCACATTACCAGAGAATTATCTGGTCTAAATGATCAGCAGTATTATTGTTGAGAAACCCTTCCCTTAATAGAAAAGGGTTTCAGATACACGTGGCCAAATGATTGACACATATTCATGTAGTGGCCAATGAGATTTTCATCTTCGTTCAGCTTGTTTTTGCACGTTTTTTTATTTTTTATTTTCTTCAATTCTACTTCTCTTTCTTTTGTGAGAAAAGATATATCTGAAGAAGAAGTAATGGGTTCACTGTCAACAAGGAAAGACGTTCAGAGGAAACAGCAATTTGGGCAAAAAGCAAAGATGACAAGTGACAGAGTCTTGATTGTCACAGCAGATCTTAAAGTTCATGATCTTTCCACTCTGCCATGATTTTCTTCTGTGGTCCCCTGAGACCCAGACCGAGTGTTTAGGACGTTATTGTTGTGATAGTGTAGAAAGTCTTCATATAGCACACAACTAATTAGGGAGGAGTCCATGGTCCCAATTTCATTGACATCATCCTGTAACCGGCTGAGTTGATAGTGTACTCAGCCTGCATTCCACTCTTTCACATCACTCACGGATCATCCAGCTGCTTCCAGAAGAACTCACGCCACATGGAAGTGACAGCGACATACATCAAATTAAATGAGTACTTTCTGACTGCCTATTTAGGCCAGGGCCGGAAGGGGAAGGACGCTAAAGTAGCAGTGGCATCCCTAAACGGGGGTATGGGGATATTATTCCCTCTCCTCCCATTCCACCCACTGTTATGCTGCATCCACTCTGTACAGGGCTCCAAGGCAGCGCTATTTTCTGCTGAGCACAGCCCTGGAGTAGGAGTTCGCTCTTGCTCCCGAGAAATCCACTGCAGCCGGGGCAAGTACTTGCATCAGTCACAGTTGCAGGGTCCAGGGCAGGGGATCTAGCCACGTGCTTCAGACATGCCTGCACAACCAGCAGAAAATCCCTTTGCAATGTCTCGGCGTCTTCTGTGTCAATCAGGCTTTGGCTTTGGCAGTAGCCATGATGTTCACATAGCATAGAGTATTGTGTTGGGGCAACCAACTTCAGGTGGCACAGGCAGTTTTAGAACCCCCCAGCCTCCAGGGGCGTATCTGAGCTCTGGCTCCAGAGACAAGGAGAGAGAACATGCTCTTCCGACAAGAGGAAGCACTTGGATTTCTGGTCGTAACTGGGGAGGGCTTCAGTGGGTAGGAGACTGGAGATATGTGAATATAAAGGCTGTGTTTTAGGAAATTTATTGGAGGCTGTTGTTTACATCCTAAATTATACAGCGGGTTATTTCAGTTCTCATACATGAGTACACTCAATTATAAAAATTTTGTGAAAAATATATTGTGCTATTCTGATCTCTAGTTTACAAAAGATATGGCTGAGGACTGGAGATGCTAAGTAATATGGCATTATTACATAGTAAGTAAGAGATTTGTTCGCAGATTCATACATTTTCAAGTCCTCGACTTTTAAATGCCACGTACATGCCATCAAGTAGCCCTTGTTTTACTTCTTATGGGTGAGAGTATCACCAAGTTGCTTGTTGTCTTTCTACTCTTTGTCATTCCACCTGTGCATTTTGGGAATGATTAATACCCTGGGCCACACAGCTTCTCCATTGGACAACCACAAGGGGGCACCCTTAAAACACTGAGAGAAGACCTGTAAAATTAATAGAGGGAGAAAACACCAGTTTCCCTATTCCCCACCCTCCTTACCCCCACCAAAACTAGTGTTGTTGTTTTTTTTAAGTGAGGATCATGACATTTTAAAGGGTCTTAAAGTCAAATGATGTTAACTGTAATTGAAAAATGAAATTAAAAGAGAAAAAAGCCAATTTAATGATCCACAATTGACTTTCTTTTTTTAATTTTATAAAGGAACACAAGATGTGAGAGCACATCACATCTAGTAAGGGTGCTATTATGTGGAAATGTATTCCATTTTTGTGATATGTAATGAGGGCGAGTGTAAATGCAAAATGTATTTCTCACTGTGGACCACATGGTTAAAAGCCACTGGATGGCATGCAACTGCTGTGGGACCCCCTCTGGAGCAGCAGAAACCACCAGGGCATTGCCTGAGTCAAGGAGGGTGGGATGGATAGGAGGGGGTGTCATCTTAGAAAAACAGAGTACAGAGGAGCAACTTGTCATGGAGTCCAATATTTCAAAAGTACAATGGATGGGGAAAACACACACACACACACACACACACACACACACACACACACACATATACACACACACTCCTAGTTCTTCTGGTCCTTTGTCAGCAGCTTCCCTGTACTTAGAGGAAGGACTGTATAACCCGGGAACCTGGTATTTATTCAGCATCTGTGGTGTGCCAGTTGCTTTACATATATTACTGACCTTTATCATTCTTATGAGCCAATGGGGAGAATAGAATTGCTTGACTTTTCAGATAAAAGCCTGAGTCCCTGTGGTAACTGTGGTTTCTGTCTACTTGGTAAATTCTCATTTTTCCATTTTTCTGGTGACAGGCCTCCCCTGTTGGAAACAGGAGGGTCCCTCCGTGGTCACAGGGATTGGGGGAATTGGATAGGAAGGGAAGGGAGGTGGTCCACCTTTGGGCAGCTGAACCAGATTCCACTGGAATTTGTGCTGGAGTTGGCAGTGAAAACTCCCCCTTTTTCTTCAACTATGGATAAAATTACATAAGATGTTCATCTTGATGGGAGCAAAGATGTTTGATCAAGAGACACAGGTTACTTGAAAGCGGACAGCGCATGGAATCAATACCATGATCTTACTCTCCTGCTCTTTTGAGCCACTGTTGGGGCTACCTATTGGGTACATCCAAGTGGAAGCCAGAGGGTATTCAAAGTCCATACAAGTCAGCCTCTGAAGCAGAGATCAAGAAGGAGATGGGTGGAGAGCAGACTGGATGAAGAAATGGACGTGACCTAGTGTGGATGTCAGTGCACGCACACACAGACACACAACACACAATGAAAATCCACTCTATGCCAATAATTAGTGCACAATTCACTCCTTGGCTGCAATAAAGGAATGTTTTTTATTATCAGAGGAGCTGGCCTGAGTGCAAAGTTTCTTTTATTAAGATTTCTGACTCATCGCAATTAGTGATAGCTCTAAACCATCCAGGTAGAAAAATGGAAAAGTAACCTAATTTACTTCTAGAGTTTTGCAAATAATTGCATCAGATGAGGTTGCAGAACAAAAATCCTAGTAGTCTCCCAGGAGACAATTTTCATAATGACATAATTAGAGCTGGCAATCACAGGGGCTGAGGTAATGGAGCAAATGATGAGAAATATAATATTCCTCTTGTCCTTCGGCATAAATGCTTTTCAGAAAAAAACATACCTTTTGCATAATTTGGCCACATTTCTATTCCACATACTAGTTTTAGTGATCTACAGCGGTTCTGACTGTACAGTGAACCATTGAGTTCTTATTATGAGGCGTAGTCCAGCTCATTTAAATGCAGTTCAAGGGAATTCAAGCACATAATCCCTAAGGCTAGGATAAATATGTTCCTCTCTGGATGTCATGCATAGATCACTGCAGGTTTGCTTTGGAGTAGATTTTGAAGGCTTTTGCTAAAGGGGCCCAAGTTTCAGAAGTTATGTAATTACAGTAAATTGGACTTCACTGTCCCTGAAGCTCTTTAACATATTCAAGTTTGGGGAAAAATGGTCATTAACAGATGTGCAGGTAACTTGTGAGTGGATTGTGAGAGAAGTGAAATAGCTGACATTGCCCCTGTGTTAGAGGGTGTCAGGGACTGGCAGTTTGCTTGCTTGAGGTGGTTGTAAATTAGTGTATCAGCTTCCCTGAAACCGTGCCCTGGGCAGCTCTTGGAGGGAGGCAGCATCAAGGCGAAAAAGACTTTCAGGCTGAATCCCAGCTCCCGTATGGCCATGTCTTCTGAAGCCAGTTCCTGAAAGACAGAATCCTGCTCATTAAAATCAGCAGCACAATACCTGGTCAGACAGAGAAAAGGAACTGATTGACCCCAGGGGTCCTGATCTATCAGGGAAGTTCAAATAGGAGGAAGCTGGTATTTGTTTCAGTAGCATCCCAGCTTCTCAGTACCAACTTTCTTAGTCCATTTGGGCTGTTCTAACAAAATGCCACAGACTGGGTAGCTTATAAAAAACAGGAATTTGTTCCTCACAGTTCTGGAGTCTGGAAGTCCAAGATCAAACACATGTTACGTTAAAGTCATTATTTGTTGGAGTTTCAGTTGTTTATAGCTAAACAAATTCTTAAGTTTGCTTCTGTCTCTTAAGAGAACTAAGATCATTCCCCAAGTGGGTATATGATTTAAGAAAATCACATAAGTGTGAGCATGCACCCGAAATGGTTACTTCTACTAACTGTAAGAAATATTTAATTGATAAATATCAATGTAATGGACAATTCCTATTAAAGATTGTGTGTGTGTGTGTGTGTGTGTGTGTGTGTGTGTTTTAAAGGCTGTTTCAACCTCTCCCAATTAATAAAAGATGACTATAATAAAGTCTTTGTTCAGGCATATTTTGGAAATTCGATTGCTATGTATGTACCCTTTTATGAATTGGGATGGTAATATATTTATTACTATAAAATTTACCGAAACATAGTTGTAAATATATAAAAACCAATTGGATCCTTGATGAGGAAGTGAGTAGAAAAAAATTGCTAAATTTATGGGGATTAAGAGAGGATCTCTAAAAATAAACACCTATACCTAATATTAGTCATACATTTGGGGGTTGCTCTTTTGAGTACCCATATATCACATACGTGGTCATTGCGGTACAGAATAAAGTGGGGGCCTTAAACTGGTTAGGTTATAGTCATTTGAATGCTCTAATTTTCAATAATCAGATGTAAAAGTGCGTAATTTAATTATGCCATGTCATTGAACTGTGCCAGTAACAACAGCACCATTTCCCAAACGACATGAATAAAATAAATTATTAGAATGTTTTGATTATAAGTGTATGTCAAATTATTTCTCCCACCTTTGTTGACGTTTTTGTTTAGTAATTAGTAAAGGACTAGCATACCTGTGTGCACTGCCAAGGGTGTCTCCGTTGTGTGCTGTTCACTCAGCAGCTCCCTGAAGCTGCCAAGAATAACAGGATTACGGGGGAGAGAAATGATTCTCTTTGACTTTAAGTATAGTTTATGCCTTTCATTTTGCTTTCTATTTCCCAACATGAGTATGTTCCACAGCTGGATGTGCTTTTTCTCCAGAATGAACATGTTGCCACCTCCATCCCATGGTTCATGGCATCTTTACTCCACCACAGTTACCAGAGCTACAATGTGCACCTGCCTTGTTGTTTTTTCCCAGTAGAAATTCAGGTACAGCATTCTGTTATTTTTTTGGTATTCTAGTAACAAGTGCCTAATTGAAAGTGAATGCTTAAATGATAGTATTACTCTAGCCCTTTAAATAAGTTTAGTTGTTCACATCTTCAGTGTTTTAATGTGAAGCAGGAGAAAAACAACAACCAAAAGATAATTAGAGAAAGAGGGAGGGAAGATAATTAGGAGGGAGAGAGCCAGTTTTATTCCTTTATGAGTAAGGAAAGGTGGTAAATGGAAAATGTAAGAAATTTAGCCTCAATCTCCTCATTTGATAAATGGAAAATAAAATACCTTTGCTCAGAGGATGGCTGTTTAGAAAAATTGGCGTCCTGTGTGCAAGAGGAAAGCTCACAGTGGGTGTTCAATAACTTATTCACTCCCTTTTCTCTTCTCTGAGGGGGCCAAAGCTAACACAAGTGGACAATACTTCACTTACTTTGGTTTCAGCTTCTTCAGCTACATGGGGCATAGCCTAGGCCATGGTCGGCAAACTCATTAGTCAACAGAGCCAAATATCAACAGTACAACGATTGAAATTTCTTTTGAGAGCCAAATTTTTTAAACTTAAACTCCTTCTAACGCCACTTCTTCAAAATAGACTCGCCCAGGCCATGGTATTTTGTGGAAGAGCCACACTCAGGGGGCCAAAGAGCCGCACGTGGCTCGCGAGCCGCAGTTTGCCGACCACGGTCCTAGGCGACCTAAAGAGACCCAGTGCTCCGAGTCTCCCCCAAGCAGTGTGTGATAAGGGGCTCACGACACTACAGGATGAGAAAAAGAAAAAACCAAACAGACAAACAAGGGATTCTCTTCCCTTCCCCTGAGCATCAAGAAACCCACTCCAGCACCCAGAGTCAGAACCGGAGGGTTTTTGTGGTGCTCTCACTACGCACATCATTACCCACGTCCACGTTTAGGGTTATGTTGAGCCCAGGTTGGACTCAAAAACAAAGCAAAAAAAAAAAAAAAAAATCAGATGAAGTGAAGCTCACTTGTGGTTCAGTGGTGCTTCAGATACTGATCTTCGTCCTCCACCTGCCTGCTGCTGTTTACTTTCAGAGGCCTCCGTCATCCTGAGCATATTTTCTCCTTGCAGTCAGTGTGAGCGACAGGGTGGCGTGTGTTTACGCCATCTTACCTGGGGCAGGCGCATATGTTTCTCAGGAATTTTGATGTAAGTGAGCTTTTTGAAAGAGGTTTCTGGAGTCAACAGCTAAACTGAATGCATATCTGTCAGTCCAATGGCAGTCTGCTTCTGCCAGAGAGCAAAGCCCTTGGCACTGTTGTACTTTATTCACATTACAGAGATCCCAGAATGCCTAGACCTGCAGTAGCATTTCACGTAGAGATGTTTAAGACTTAAAAATCGGACTTAACAATACTCTTTATTGTAGGGAGAGGTTCTAGGGTTAAGCCTCGGACTGACCTGCTGGCAAAGCCGCAAACAAGTCCCAGCTTAGAGGGCACAGCCCTCTTAGCATAATTAAGCTTGATCTTGTGACTGCTCCCTAGATCTTTCCTGGGTAGCTAATGGGTTGTGGGAGGTGCAGCAAATGCTGCCAAAACAAGTGAAACTTACCAGAACATTGTAAATTACCTTGTTTACCTCTGACTATAAAATAAAGCATCAGCTTGCAGTCTGGATCTGTTCTGTGGTCTCAGTCACGCACAGAAGATCCACCTAGACCCAGCTTATTCACTTTGTCTGTCTTTTCTTCCTCCTTCGCTGGCCCTCCCTCAGGCTCGCCGAACCCTTGGCTGTGCTGGCACAGCACACTTTATGTTAGTGCCTCATTAATAGTTCATTAATAGCTCATCCACATGAAGGATGGCAAACAAATGTTATCTCAAGTCCTACTTATCGCATCTAGTTGTGGCTACTTGGCATATGGGTCTGAGAAGAACAGAGAGAACCCATAATGCTTGTTTGCGGAAAGGTGTGCTGGGATTGAAGAGTATGTCATGGGCAGAGACATGGCCTTTGCATGTCACCTTCCTGCCTTCCTGGATCTACCTGAGTTCATGGGAGGGAATATATATATATATATATATATATATATATATATATAAGCTGATGAAGCAATAATAATAATGGTTTAATATCAATAGTGAATCATTGGCATTTTGTAGTCCCACTGAAGATGAAGTTTTGTTTGGTCAAAGGGAAGCATGCCACAGCCATGATCACCAATAGCCCCTTTGTTGTTCCAAAGTATTAATAACTATCTTCGCCATTCTTAGAACTGTAGATCAAATGTTTTGTTTCACAGCTGAATTTTAAATGAAGCCACATTAGCATTAATGTTTATTTAAAAAAATGATTTCAGAGAGGAAGAGAGAGAGAGGGAGAGAGAGATAGAAACATCAATGATGAGAATCATCATCAATCAGTTGCCTCCTGCATGCCCCCTACTGGGGAACAAGCCCACAACCTGGGCATGTGCCCTGACTGACCAGGAATCAAACTGTGACCTCCTGGTTCACAGATTGACCCTCAACCACTGAGCCACCACCGCCTGGCAATATCTGAATTTTAATAGTCCTTAGCTCTGAGTTGATTCACTCCAGTGATTTTAAAAGGGGACTATAAAGTGAAGTGGGAGTATTTAGGAAACCTGTGGGAGGTACTACTAGCATTGGGTGGTGGGTACAATATAGGAATTCTAGAAGGCCTGCAATGTGAAGGGGAAGCCCTAGAAGAAAAAAAAAAAGGAATAGTCTTCATCTAGCAGGACTCCAGTATCCAGTGAAAGAAAATTCATAGATGCCTTTAGACTAGCTAAGAAGTGTTCATGTGCAAGACATTTGTGAATAACCCTGTCCAGGCAGTGTTTGTCTATATCATTTGCCTCTTGTCCTTGGAATAAGATGATAGCATTCAAGCTGTGAAGATACATAGCTTGTGCCACCGCTGGCATTAAAGACACATTGTTTTGAAGGGCAAGGATGATTGGAGAGGCAGAAATGCTTGCCTAGGAGAAAAGACAAATTAATTAATCTGTCAAATTATGTCTCTAAGAGCCTGAATGCAGACGATTCTTGCATACCAAGTGTGCTCTCACAGTAGTGCTGAATGCCCATTTCTTGCTTCTCTGTGTTCTAATTTATGATTATGTACAATCTAGCACAGTATTTACAACCACAGTACATAGAAGCTAAGGGATCTTTTACAATATTAAATAACACACATCCCTCTTAAATTTGCATATATATAGATATAAAAACAATGCAAGTGCAGTGACATATGTATGCGCAACAAGACAATGAGTGGATTGTTTTATTTTTAAAACGATCTTTAATAAGACTTTAAGTTTTAAAAAAATTAAAATTTACTTTTACTCAGATAATTTTTGTTTAACAGTTTGGTATTAAGTATAATTGGTGTATTATTTTAATTTTAAAAGTTTAAGTATTTTAGAAAAAAACATTTTATTCTATTTAGGCTTCCTTTATAATGATTTTCTTTAAAGTTACTGTCTTTTAAAGTTAATTATTATTTAAAAATTCTTTATTATTATTATATACCAAAGTACTAAAATTTTATTTTCCAAAGAAACAGAACAGAACAATGTGCTTGCTGATAATGCACCTTTAATATTTTTCTCCTGTCCTAGCTGGTTTGGCTCAGTGGATAGAGTCTCAGCCTGCAGACTGAAGGGTCCTGGGTTCAATTCTGGTTAAGGGCACATGCCCAGGTTGTAGGCTCGATCCCCAGTGGGGGGCATGCAGTAGGCAACTGATCAATGATTCTCTCTCATCATTGATGCTTCTATCTCTCTCTCTCCCTCTCCCTTCCTCTATGAAATAAATAAAAAATTTTTTTTAAAAAATTAAAAAAATATATTTCTCCTAGTTCTTCTTCTCTCAGGGTTAACCAGTTTGCCACCCTAAAGCCTCTCTGACAAGGAAATTCTGGGGTCACCAATAGACCCTAAGCCAAGCATGTCAAACTCGTGGCCCACCGGCTGCATACAGCCCACACGAATATTTTTGCAGACCAGCCAATATAACGGTATGTAAAATATGTAAGAAACGTTTTAATAAAAATTTTGTAACTTAATTTTTACAATATCCTGTTATATATAATTATTAATAACGAACTACAATGTTTGCTAATGACTGATTAATTGTGTTGCATTCATTTCCCTTATGTGCATTATGCACAGGCACACCATTTCTCTCCACTAATACTAGCAGCGAATATTTTATCAGCCAATTGTCACGTCATTAGTCTTGTACTGACTTGTTTGGTGTGCGCAACAGGAAATATTTCACTTTCAGAGAACAAGAAAAATAGGTTTATTTGCGTTATGCTTATTAATTTGTGCAGTTATTCAGTGTCTGGTAAGTTAATGTTTAAGAAATTTATTTTTATTAAAATGTTCTATTATTTTATGTTAACGATTACTCATTTATTTCAGCCCTTTTTATTCAGCATGTCTCTATCGAAATAAACCTACGTTTCTATGAAAATTGAAGCTTTTGTTTTTTGTGGCCCACATAAACTTAGACCTTGTTTATTTGGCCCATGTTAGCCTTTGAGTTTGACATGCTTGCCCTAAACTATTTCAGGCCATTGTAGCTGCATCTAAAAGTGGTGTAGTGTCAAAAACATCCTGATTTGAAAAGGCCAGTAAGAAAGAAAATTATTTAAATTCAAGATCTCTTGTTTTGTGAAAAGTTTGAAAATGGATTAATATATTTTGGAGGTTTGGGTATTTAAATGGAGAGAAGTGAATAACAGTTCACTCGACTAAACATTCAATTAGGCTCAGACATTATGTTGGTCCTGAGAACACAGAGAAATAAAATAGATTCCTTGTCCTTGAAGATCATATATAGTCGAGTGTTGTGCATTTAAAATTTTCCTGCCTAATTTCCACCCCCCCCCCCCCGAAGATAAAAATAAATGTTTGGCCCTAGCTGGTGTTGCCCATTGGATAGAGCATTAGCTCACACACTGAAGGGTTGTGGGTTCGATTCCAGGTCAAGGACATCATACCTGGGTCACAGGTTCCATCCCTGGCCTAGGTCAGGTGCGTGTGGGAGGTAATCAATCCATGTGTCTCCCTCACCTGGATTTTTTTTCTCTCTCTCCCCTCACTCCCTTCAGCTCTCTCTAAAAATCAATGAAAAAAATATCCTTGGGTGAGAATAAAAAAAATAAAAATGAAAAACAAAATAAATGTGCGATCCCAGGAATTCTGAGAGCAGGAGCTTCTCCATAATGTCCGTATATGAGGAGCTTAGAGAAACAATGTAGTTGAAAAAATGGGCTCCAAGGCATTTCTTGCTTTTACTTTGATTGTATGTTAAACACAATAAAAGTAGCAGTTTTCCATTTATCCTTAATCTGCACTTTTTATTTTTTAAAATATATTTTTATTGATTTTAGAGAGGAAGGGAGAGAGAGAAACAGAAACATCAACGATGAGAAAGAATCCATGAGAAAGAATCACGGATCGGCTGCCTCTTGCACGCCCCCGACTGGGGATCGAGCCCAGAACCCAGGCTTGTGCCCTTGACTGGAATTGAACCTGCTACCCTTCAGTCCACAGGCCGACGCTCTATCCACTGAGCCAAACCAGCCAGGGCTTAATCTGCAATTTTTAATAAAATGTAACATTAATTATTTTTATTTCCTCTTGCTGGGGGTGGAGGAAAGGACATTATGCCAGTATGGAAAGATCTCGAGTTCTCTGAGTCATTCCTCAAGGCAGTCACCGTCAAGGGATGTGACCTGGGTTCCCACTCAAGGGTACAGCCAGCCTTTAAGTCTAGAATTTTACTTTAAAAGATCATGCAGATTTTTCATTCTTCTTTGAAATATATCTTGTTTTCATGTGAAATGAGCTGTTCTGAAATCTTACAGAAAAATGTATAACCCAGGTATATTCCGTGGTTATATTGTTGCTTCTCGTATCATGTATCTTGTGGGAGTTTTGTGCACTCAGCTGAGAAACTCAGGCAGTGGAGCATGGACATATGAAGGCTATTCCATGATATAAGTCAGTATGAAATTATAGTTTTTTCATTAAACATATTGAAAAAATACTTTTATTGAAGTTATTTTGAGGTGACAGAACCACAGAAGGTATTTTTTTCAGTGCTCTCTATTATTTATATTATAAAAAATGTTATAACCACTAATAAAGCGCTTTACCGAAGGAGTATGCCTTTGTCTTACAGAATTTCCTGTACTGCAGTAAAACGTTAACCAATGAGCCGTATTTGCTATCTAGACTAGTGATCTCAACTCTCTGCATCTCAGATTTATTTTTTTTTAAATCTTACTCCCAAAATTTTTTGGCAAAATAAAAACAGGATAGGAATTCTTAAGATCTACATGGACCTCATGGACCTTTCTAAACTTATTATATCTGTATGTAGTGCATATAGGTATTTCAAAGGATAGAGGCAAAATTCTTCTGCCCAAATTCATAACATTGGTTATGAAATAAGTGAAATTTCAAAATTCTATCAATGGATCTGGCCTTATTTCACTGACAGCAAGTATCTATTTCCATCATTTTTGTTGTGATTACTTGGAAGCTTATGGTTAAATTTTTACTTTATATATCCTTGGAGAAAATTTAATATTGTTGTTCTCCACATTTTCCGCATTTTTTTTAAATGTCCATCATTTAGATCTGTCTAACTGTGCTTTTGTTTTGAACATCAATCTCCTTTGGAATTGTGCAGGATAAAAATTAACCTATTATTGCCTGGCCGTTGTGGCTAAGTGGTTGAGCATCAACCCATGAACTAGGAGGTCATGGTTGGATTTCAGGTCAGGGCACAAATCTAGGTTGCAAGCTCGATCCCCAGTAGGGGGCATACAGGAGGCAGCCAATTGGTTTTGATAAATGTTTTAATCTTTCACTCTTTCTCTCCCTTCCCCTCTCTCTAAAAATCAATAAAACCAAATATATATATATATATATATATATATATATATATATATATATATATATATATTTTTTTTTTAATGTACCCTATTGCTAATTAATTATCTAACTCCACATATTATCTAACACCTTGTGCTATGAAATAGGAGGCACATGCATTCAGGAAATATGTCAGGACAATAGGCAGCATTCGTTACAGAATCATACTCACCAAATATACACTGAGTGGCCAGATTATTATGATCTCTGAACACATAATAATCTGGCCACTCTGTGTGTGTGCATGTGTGTGTGTGTGTGTGTGTGTGTGTGTGTGTGTGTGTGTGTGTATAAGTATTAGAGGCCCGGTGCATGAATTCATGCATGGGTGGGGTCCAGCCATGGCCAGGGGGAGGGGACATGGGCGGTTGGCCGGCCTGCCTGCTGGCCGAACTCCTGGTCGAGGGGACAATTTGCATATTAGCCTTTTATTATATAGGGTATACACTGAGTGGCCAGATTATTATGCATTCAGAGATCATAATAATCTGGCCACTCAGTGTATATACTATGATATTAGAGGTTTAGCTGCAGAATTTAGACAAATTCTGCATGATCCAAATAAATAATGATTCTTCAACTTGGGCTTTAGTAAAGATTGGCTCAACTCCCACTAAAGATTGAGGACACTGTGCTGGTTACTAGAGTTAACGTTAACATTCTTATGCACTTAAAACTATAACATGTAGAACAGGTTAATGATTTTAATTTCCATTCTTTTTTCTTCCATGAAAAATTGAAGAAATCCATTTACCAAAGCAGTTAAAAAGATTGTTTTCCAGATTTGGTTTATTGCTTGGTGTGTGTCCCTTGCTATTTTATTCCTAGGAGTTTCTATGCATTGGTCTAAGATTCCCTTTAGGAGAAAGAGTCTATTTCAATTTTATTGACAACGAAGTTTGAATTCTTTCCAATGTGCAAATTATTACAGAGAATTACTTCGTTTTCTGTTGACATGGCTCTGAGATTTGCTGTATCTCTTAAGTGTTCTGTGTTTTACAGTCAGTTGGGTAAGTATTCTATATCAAGGTGGTATGAGTTCACAACTCTATACCTGTAGTTTTATAATCTAGTCTCATATAATAAAAGATTTCATGACATTCCATTGCAAAACCAGAAATGACCCAATCTGAATCTATTAATGGCCTTTATTTCTCCCATTTATTGTGAATAGTCACACATTTCATTGCAGTAATATGAATGTGTTTGATTAGAGGATACTGACTGCCTCACACTCCTCCAGGGGATAATATAAGAACCAGATTATGCACTTTCCTACTTTTCTAAAATCATCAAATTTCTGAACTTTAAAACAATCTGCCCTCAAGAAATCACTTAGGGGATTATGAATCTGAAAAGCAAGAACCTCTATTTTTCATTCAGATTATACTTCCTTTATAGAAGTGGTAAAACAAACTTCTTAATGGCTATAGTTTTACTGTTTAACTATTTCAGTGTCCCTGCTAGGAGACTTATTATTACTTTAAATAGCATAGACTTCACCAGAAGCTATTATGGTAGTCTTAGCCAAATTTTAATAAGAGGAGAGAGATGACTACTCAAATCTTACCCTGATCTCTCATTCTCTTATGCATAAGCTTTTGCTTTATAAATCTTTCATTCAATTATTTTCAAATAATTTATTTGGATATTTTAAAATCCTAATTGGTACAAAAAAGTGTCTAAAACCCAGTGCTAATATTTAAGGATGCCTTCTGAAAAATATTTTTCTATTTTTAAAACTGCTTGAGTAATCCAACAATTTCAGAGACTTCTGAAAGAATCTTTATGTTCATATTGTTTGGATTTAATGTCAGATTCTTATGAAACCATGTTAGAAAGGAATTCTTTTTGGCTCAGTTTTAGATATTTTGAGGAGACAAAAGTGAATGTGAGACCACATACATCCCCTGCACCCACAGATACTTTACAAACTGTTGCACAACAGGTGAACCCCTTAATTCAGTTCTCAGATTGAAAAAATAAAATAAAATCAAGAGAGGAGAGCTTATTGGTGAAGAGTTTTTCTCTGGAGAACTGTGCAAGTTTCCATATAGTGATGGGTGGTAGGGTGGGCTGTTTTCTGACCCCACACTTGATCAGAAGTTTCTCTGGCAGAACTTTACAATGTGTTTCCTACAGTGGGAGTCTCAGAGGATGGGTCCTGACTCACACTGGAGAAAGCCAGACAGATCTGACTCCAGTCCTGCAAAAGTGAGAGTGAGATAAGGGTTCCCAAGGGCTCGCGGGGGCTCATGGAAAGAACTGCTGTGCTGAGCTCAGCCTGAACTGCTTGAGTGAGTGGGGCAAGGTCTCTCTGATTGCAAAACTCCCAATAGTACTTTTCTTGCAGGAAAAAATAGTGGTCATAGATGGATTATGTAAAAATTAATGTGAATTGTTATGCAAAGTAGTATGTTTTGTCTGTGTAAAATGAGGGCATATCTATATCTACTGTTGGTGACAAGAGGTAATTAGGGAAAGAATACATTTATTCAAACTAGAGTCAAGTAGATGCTAAGAAGCTAGCAGGTTGGAGAAGAGAATTGACTCACAATAAGAGTCTCCAAAATGAGTGCTTTGGAAAGCCTTTATGTAGCCCCCAATTCAGAAATAATTGCAAAGCTTTGTATGTTTTTCCAGAATCTATTTTTATCCCTCTTCCCATCTCTCTCTATCATTCTCTCTCTTTAAGAGTTATATTTCCAAGGGTGTATATTCACTTAATCAATAATCTTAACTTTTGTTATGCTTTTTATCCTACATAATGAAAAGGTAATATGCAAATTGCATCACTCCGCTATGCCCACGATTGGGCAGGCTGGAGGCACAGGGGGTGGGACTCAGGGTGGCCGATTGGCTGGCGGCGGGCGGGGACTCACGAGTCCCCGCTCCCTGCTCCTCCCGCTGGCCTAAACGGCCAGCGCTGCGGGAGGACCCATGGGGCTGGGGGAAGGGGCCGGTGGCGGAACTCAGGGTGGCCAATTGCGTGGCTGCCAGCATCAGTTTTCCACCAGCACCAGTTTTCCTCTGGCCACCTGCTGATCGGAGCGCCTCTGCCAGCGCGATAGGCCACCCTGAGTCCCGCCCCCAGCCTTTGGGAAGCGCTCCGATTGGATCGGCGGGTGGCCAGAGGAAACGGCGCTGGAGGAACTCGGGGTGGCCTATCGCGCTGGCTGGAGGCGCTCCGATAGGCGGGTGGCCAGAGGAAAACTGGTGCTGGTGGAAAACTGGTGCTGGCAGCCAGATGAAAGAAAGTCTATTGCACGAAACTTCATGCAATGGGCTTCTAGTAAACTCATAAAATGTATTTTTATCTATAGTGAAATTTATGATCAACTTAATTAGTATGGTAAAAAATCAGGTCTTAGAGCCTGGCCAGTGTTGCTCAGTGGTTGAGCATCAACCTATGAATCAGAAGGTCATGATTTGATTTCTGATCAGGGCACATGCTGGTTGCAGGCTTGATCCTCAGTGTGGGGCATGCAGGAGGCAGTCAATCAATGATTCTCTTTCATCATTGATGTTTCTGTCTCCCTCTTCCACTCCCTCTCCCTGCCTCTCTAAAATCAGTAAAATATATATATTTTAAAAAAGGGTCTTTGAGCCCTAGCCAGTGTGACTCAATGGATAGAGGGTTAGCCCAAGGACTGAAGGGTCATGGTTCGATTCTGGTCAAGCGCATGTACCTTGATTGCAAGCTCAATTCCCTCCTGGTTTGGGGTGCACGAGGGAGGCAACCAATGGATGTGTCTCTTTCACATCACTGTTTTTCTCTGTCTTTCCCCCTCTCTTCACTCTCTCTAAAAAAATCAATAGAAAAAAATATCCTTGGGTGAGGATTAACAAGATATGGCTGCTGGGCAGTAAGCGGGGCTCTGCTACTACCTAAGTAATCCCACCTCCGAATCCTCACCTCACTCACTTCCCATCCCTCATCCCTCTCCCCTAACCTCCACTCCTGCCACCACTCATTTGTTGATTAAAAGTTCCATCTCATCAAAATTACATTTTGCCACAGGTCACAAATATGCTTACAAATAATCAAAATCTTTGTTACACATATTATTTCCTCTACCTGGAATGTCATCTGTAACACACACACACACACACACACACACACACACACTCACACTCTGTCCCTCACAAAACATTTTTTCCCCAACTCATACTTGGTCCTTCGAAATTCACCTTAAGTGTTTTTTATATAAAAGTCTTCCAAGAACTTGCTGGCCCGAACCCATGGTCCTCTTTATGACCCTAAGGTATTTTCTACAAGCATTTATTGGGACTCATCCTGTGGCTGTTGGTTTATGTGCCTGTCTCCCCACCTAAATTCTATTCTTGGTGAAGGAAGAAAATATGTATATTTGTTCTTGTTCCGTCAGTGTCCAGTTCTGTGCCATACACAGAGCAAGGGCTTATGAGTATTTGCTAAATGAATATGTACCAGTAATTGAATTAAATGTGAGAGAACTGCCCTAGCTGGTTTGGCTCAGTGGAAAGAGCGTCAGCCTGCGGACTGAAGGGTCCCAGGTTCGATTCCGGTCAAGGGCACATGCCTGGGTTGCGGGCTTGATCCCCTGTAGGGGACGTGCAGGAGGAAGCCAATCAGTGATTCTCTCTCATCATTGATGTTTCTATCTCTCTTTCCCTCTCCCTTCCTCTCTGAAATCAATAAAAATACATTAAAAAATAAATGTGGGAGAACTGATAACTGGACAACACAACATAAAAAAGCTCATGTGTAAAAATTAATAATACCAATGGGGAGAAAAAGAGACATATGTAATACTTTAAACAATAAAGATTTTTTAAAAATTAATAATGCTACCCACTTTATGGGGTTCTTATAATGTTTAAATGAGTTAAGATGCTTAAGTAGTGCCTGGCACATAATAAGCTTTATGTAAGTGTTAGCTTTTGCTATTAACAGTAAATTTAGTGATTTGGGATATTAAGAAACAATATGGAACCCAACTTTGGATGCAATAACCAGAGAATTAGAGTTGAAGATGCTGTTGGTGCCAGAACTGAATTGAGAAAATAGAGGAATGACCATAATCTGCTTTCTACTTCTCTGATCTTTGTGTCAAGCTTAGTCCAAGGTGGCTTTGGAATACATCAATGGAGCTCTAATATTGGATATCACGAGAAAGCTGTTCACTTTAATAAATGTGATTATAAATGCAAAATTGAGATCAGCGGGCGCAGGTCCAGGGATCACTCTCAAACTCAATAACCTTAACTTTCCCCATGGAATAGGTATGCCTGAGATTTAGGAAGATAGGTGTTCAGTATCAGTGCAACTCTCAGTGTCTTTAACTAGGCAGTTGAACTGGACCATGAAATAGCTCAATGCCCAGAAAGTAGACTGGAAGGATGGAAAAAGCTGAAATCTAGTTTAACATTCTCATTTGCTCTCCTATACAGTCTGGAACCATTTTTGAAGAAGATATGACCAGCACTTCCACTTCACATTCAAAAAATAAATATCTTCCAATAGAAAAGCTATTAAAAATGATCAGGCAGAAAGCTTTTAAACAAATACTAAACGTTTCTGAAATTTTTCAGTAATCCCTCTTTCTTTTCCCAAAGTATATATGGTTTTAGTCCACTGGGTTGACTATGAGCATCATTTTTACTCATGTGAGACTAGGCCTTTCAAAGCCCATTTTTCAAAATGGAGGTATTAATGTGTAAAGAAAATATTATTTTCTTATTGGGAATTCTGTCTCTAATAAGAAAGTTTAACCTTGTATACTTGTCCTTTCTTTGGTATTCTTTGTGGCTAGACTTGGTATGTTTGACTCCTTCATATAGTCTTGCTAAACTGTGAGCTAATGTAATATTGATTTTTCTCTGAAGTTACATTTAGTTGCAAATGGTAGCATTTTTCAGATCAAATGATATTCTATTTCCTTACTATTACTAAAAACTTTTTGGAAAAGATAGATTTTTAACACAATGGAACATCTAGGAAAAGTCCACGATATATAGTATCACATAAATTTGTAGGTACAGCATTCATTGTCAAATAATTCACAAATAATATTTTGTGAAACAGTGTGGAAAAGAAGCAGAATAGCATAAGATTATAAATGAATGTTTATTGGAGTTAGATAGAAAGTCTACTCCTAACACTTGTGGGGCCCAATGAAGAATTTAAATGGAGGCCACATAACTAAATAGATGAATGTTAACAAAATTAGGAAACTGAAAATATATGCTGCATTTCCTTGCCTTCATAAATATTCTTCATAATGACCTGGAAGGCCATATTCAAATTGGAATGCTCAAAATCTTTGGAGCTTTCATTGAAACATGGCAGCACAGAGAGAGGAGGCTGCTGGCCTCTGGACCGTGGATCACTCTTTTTTCTTCTCACCCCTGGATGTGTCCTGAATCATGAGATGTCTCTTGTACACATGCGTGGAAGTCCTGAGGTTGCATGTCCCAGCTCTGTCCAGGTTCCTTTCAGACCTGCGCACAGAGGGGGCGGGGGGTGTCACATCTAATAATGTAGTAAGCTCTTAGGAGACCCTAACACAGTAGAAGCAGGAACAGCCACAGTTGGCCTGGAAATAACAGTTTTTGGTGCTAACTAGCTCTGAAAGGTGGTAGGGTTCAAGTACAGGGAATGGGGCTGGGTGAGAGGAGGATCAGAGAGGGTCCCTCTAAAGTACAGGACCCAGAACATAGGGTCCTCTTACTTGAGCCTATAATAATAGTGATATTGCAGTGGGCCTTTGGTTTAAATCTTGTTCATCAGTTATTAACTGTGCATGCTTAGACAAGTTACTGAACCATTGCTAAGTGTTGGTCTGGGGCCAGAATGTCTTGGTTTAAATTCCTGCTCCACCAGTAACTAGCATTATCACCTAAAGGAGGTAGATAATCCCCTGTCCCTCAGTGTCCTCACCTGAAAATTATGGATAATCATAGCCCCTATCTCAGAGGGTTGTTATGAGGGATAAATTAATATTTCTAAAGTGCTTACTTAGTATGCTTTCTAGCACTAATTAGCACTGTGTGTTTATTTAAAAAGTAAAATAAATACCTTCCTCATTTGTAAAAATAGGGATAATAATAGTGTCTACCACTTAGAATTATTGCCATAATTAAATAGGATAATGATTACAAAGCACTTATTTAATGTCTGGTACCTGGTAATAGTAAGTACCAAAATATTAAATAATAAAAAAAAGTAATGAGAATGAAACAACTGGACATCCATATGCAAAAAAATGAATCTAGACATAGACCTTACACTCTTCACAAATACTAACTCAAAATGGATTGCAAAACTATAAAACTTGAAGGTAACATGGGAGAAAACCTAGATGATCTTGGGTCTACAATAACTTTTTAGAACAACACAAGAGTCATGGTAAATAGAAGCAAGACTTGATAAGCTTGACTTTGTTAAAATTAAACACTTCTGCTTTATGAAAGACAATGTTAAGAGAAGACAATGAAGAAAACAGACAAGGATCTCTTCCCTTTGGAGATTAAAGGTGGTGTGGCAACATTTCTTGATTGCTCAATAGGAGCCATGTTGATACAAATTTAAGTATCTGAAGGTCATAAGAGTGGGTGATTCCAGCTTTACTGTCTTGCTGGGTAATTCCTTGATGCCCGATCAGTATTTCACAAAATGATCCAATAAAGTATGTCATAGTAGCATTATTTGCTTTGTATCAGAGTAGAAACTGTACTCAGAGAGATTAGCCCAAATTCATTTTGCCTCTTCCATTATATTGGGCATTTAGTCCTAGCTCTTCTAACTCAGCATTTCCTATCCTTTGTTCTCAGAGTCCTTTGCAAACAACTATGTCTTGAACTATTCATTTTTTAAATTTAGCTATCTAGTTTTATCTTTCTAAATGTATCATAAACCTGGCAACATTAGGGATCATGTTTCATGTTTCTACATTATTCATAGACAGTTTCCTGAGGAAAGAGAATGTAGTAGCTGCTCATGAATACATATGATTATTCTTTCTCAATTTTTAAAGTAGAATGCTTTTAGGGCATAGAAATTTTGCTTAGGTGGCAGTGAAAACTAGTGTATTATATATTTAATAGCAAAGGCAAATCTTCAAAAGATATCCTATTCTTTCTGGACTATATATTCCTTTCCATTAACCAGTGCATTGTTATAGCTAGGAAAATTCCAGGACACGTGCAATAGGGAAACTGAGACAGAGACAAACAGCAGTTTGCAGCCACCTAGCAAATCCTATCTTCCCAAACCGAGGATACTTAAGAGTAAATGGTTTGCATTTTTCTTCCCCAACCAGAGGGTAAGTAGCCTAAATCACCCTACTCACGGAGACAGATAACAGAAATCCTATTAAGTGCCATTTGCCAACAACACCCAAGGACAGACACATTAAGAGAATAAGTCTCATTTTGGTCCATCAGCATGAAGCTGATGAATATTCTATTGAGCTTCCCCGAAGACCTCCCCAAATGCTTCAACACCCCTGAAAATGAAGGTCCTGTGCACTCTCCCTCCAGGGAGCATGCCTTTGCCAATCTAACCTCTGAGCAGCCCAGCCTAAGCTCTCTTGCTACATCTTCTATGCCCTCCCTTAGTTCATTGTCCTAAATATATTTTTGCTGCTGTCAATAAATTCTTGCTTTCTTTTCTACACTTGTCTCTTGATTGAAATCTTTCCCTCAAGAAGACAAGCAGCGAGGTCTCCTCATCTTGTCAGTAACACTTGGATCTGCAAACAGCTGTTCACAGAACAAAATAGCTACTTATCAGTACAGTTACCAATTCTGTATGCACCAATGAATGCTCCAACTTTAGAAAGAGTTGGCTAAATATTCCTGATTTCACTGGAATGTATTTTCTCTAAGGGACTTGGGGTCTGGATCTTGCTAGCATGTATTACATTGACAAAGAGCTTCTACTTGGTTTCTTGGATTGGCCTGCAACTGTAACCTACTTGCTGAAATGAGGGATAGATTCACTTTTAAACTATAAAGTTCTATGGGTTTTGGTAAGTGCTTAGTGTCATTTAACTATCATACAGAATAGTTTCACACTCTTAAAAAAATCCCCTGTGCATCACCGGACAGTCCCTGACAGTCACTATACTGTTTAGTGGGGGTGCCAGGACGAGTCACCTCAAGATGTGCCTCTGTGGGAAGCAGATTGTTTTGAGCTAAAGATAACTTTGACCCACATATATGGCAGGAACAACTTGTATTTACTCAACATTTACTCTTCTTATCATCCTGCAATGACTCTTAGAAGCCCCAAGGTGCATTACCTCACCCCCCTGTAGCATTAGCTCAGGATGTCTTACATACCTCAATCCCCCTTTCTATCGCTGAACCTCCCCTGCATGTGGGCTCTCTGAACCTGTCATGTATGGGGGTTCCCACAGATATGTCTCTATTAAATTTGATTATTTTCTCTTTCTTATCTGTTTCATGTCTATTTGATCATAAGACTAGCAAGAAAAACCTTGAGTTTGTTCCGCATATTACCAAATCTATAGTTTTGGTGTTTTTTTTTGCATAAAAATGAATATAAATGGGATCATACAATATGTGACTTTTCAAACTGGCTTTTTTTCACTTATAAATACTCAGTGAAGGATACTCCATGGCTTTTTGTGGTTTAATAGCTCATTTGCTGTTATTGGAAATATTCTAAATTATGAATGTTAACACATTGTGTTTACTTATTCATATATTAGAGGTCACTTTTTATTCCAGTTTTGGGTGATTATATAAATTTGGTGATCAGTTGTAAATATTCATGTGCTGGTTTTTGTGTGAATATAAATTTTCTTACCAATTGAATAAGTATCTAGGAATGCAGTTGCTGGGTCATATTGTAAAACTGTGTTCAGCATTGTGAAAAACTGCAAAACTGCCTTCCAAGGTGACTTTGTGGATTTCCACCAACAACGAGTCATGGTCCTTGTTGCTCTTTTTATATCTAGGGAATGATGTGGTACTTCATTGTTTTAATTTGAATTTTCCTAGTGACAAATTATGTTGAACTTAATATTGATTTTTATATACTTATTTAACATTTGCATATCTTTTTTGTCTGCTCATATCTTTTGCCCATTTTTTATTTGGGTTGTTTGATTTTTTTTATGTTGGGTTTTAGGTAGTCTTTTTTATTTGTTTTGGATACAAGTCCTTTATATTATACTAGTGGCCTTGCGCACAAATCCGTGCATGAGTAGCTCACTGCTGCTTGCCTCAGCTGGCCACAATGCCCACCACTGCTCTTAGCTCGTTGCTCCGCCCTCCTGCTGATTGGTTATTACGCATCATGGCATAACGACCATTTGCATATAACCTCTTTATTATATAGGATATTTTGTAATTATTTCCTCTCAGTCCATTAAGAGTCTTAATTCTCCTAATAGTTTTTTTTTTTTCACAAAGCAGAACTCTTAAATTTTAATGATTCTAATTTATAATTTTTTTCTTTCATGGATTATACTTTTAGTGTTGTATATAAAAACTCATTGCTAAACCTAAGTTTATATAGATATTCTCCTGTATTTTCTTCTAGAAGTTTTATAGTTTTCCATTTTATATTTAGGTCTATAATCCAGTTTGAATTCATTATTTTTGTCAGTGGTGTAAGGTGTGTTCATAGGTTCATATTTTTGGAAGTCTGCAGTTATAGCACCATTTCTTAAGAAGGACTATATTTTCTCCATTAAATTAACTGTAAACTTTGTCAAAAATCAGTTGACTACATTCATGTCAGTGTACTTCTGGGGTCTATTCGGTTCCATTTATCTATGTGTCTGTTTTTCTTTTTGTTGCCAGTACCACTCTATCTTGATTACTGAAACTTTACATAAGTCTAGAAATGTGACTTCTCTAAATTTGTTGTTGTTCTTCAATATTGTGTTGGAGTAAAAGAGAACTTTTACTTTTCCATGAACATTTTAGAATAAGTTTGTTGATACCTACAAAATAGCTTCCCGGGATTATTATTATTATTACTAGAGGCCCAATACACGAAATTCATGCAAGGGGCTTGGCCCTCGCAGCCACGAATTCATGCAAGGGGCTTGGCCCTCGCAGCCACAGCTTCGTCTGGAAGGTCGTTTGGCTGTCCAGTCTAATTAACATATTATGCTTTTATTATTATAGATTATTATTATTATTAGAGTTTGTTGAATGTATAGATTAGGTTAGGAAAAATTGACATCTTAATATTGATGCCAAACCACAACCATGGTATAAGTCGCCATTTATTTATATTTTCATTGATTTATTAATCAGTTTTTTAAATTTCTGTATATGGAACCTATACTGTACATAATTTGTTAATTTATATCTAAGTATTTCTGGTATTTTGTATTATTCCCATGATGTAATTTGAAAATTTTAAATTTCAATTGCTCATTGCTATTTTATAGGAAAGCAACTGACTTTTGTATATTGACCTTGTATTTTGAGACCTTGATATATTCACTTATTATTTCCAAAAGCATTTATTCATTTTTTTATTTTCTACATTGATATTATCTATCATCGCAAATAAAGACAGTTTTATTACCTCCTTTGTAATCTTTATACCTTTCTATTGATTTTCTTTGCTCTGTGAGACTAAATTGAACAGGGATGAGTGTAGGAGAGGTCATGCTTTCCTTATTCTGATCTTAGAGGAAAAGTGTTCAGTCTCTCACCATGAAGCATGATGTTAGCTGTGGGGTTTTTATAGGTGTCTTTTATCCAGCTGAGGGAGTTCCTTTCTTTCCTAGTTTGCTAAGAATTTTTGTTTTGAACAAATTTTGAATTTTGTCAAATATTTTTCTGCATCAATTGATATGATCACATGCCATTTCACCATGAATTAAGACTTTGGCAAAGTTTTGTGTGTCCCCTCCCTTGCCCCCCCCTCCTCCCCTCCCCCCATCTTGGAACATAGTTCCTTTCTCATGAAGCGTGCTCTGGTCGTATTTTACAAATGTTAATCTTCCCCTCCTCTTCCAGAACCCAAAGATATTCTTTTTCATGGATCTTCACGTGAGAACTTGTGGTTCCTGGAGGTAAAGCCCACAAAATGTGTGGATCCCCCTAATACTGTGGTCCCCAGGAGATACTCACTCTCATGCTAGTTACCTTTAGCCTCTGGCAGTTTATCAAAATTACCATGTAAGTGTTCTTACCAGTTTATGCCTCTAGTACCTTCTGATTCATTTGAGTAAATTTTGGTTAGGTCCCTGTGGATGTACTTGTTTCTCCATATTTTGGGTAATTTTCCCCCATAACTCAGTTTTCTGATGTATCTAAGAAAAATTTTCAGTTTTTTCTGGTTGCAAAAGACAACTGATAACTTTCAAACTCTTTATATGTTGGAAATGAAACTGAATGTACACAGACTATTTCTTCCCTTTGTGAACCTTTCAGGTATTTTATAGCCACAGAATAATAAATTAGTTTTCATATTAGCTGATTCTTTGGGAAGCTACATTGTTTGCAGAAATGAAGTAGAAAAATTCTTTTCAAATGCAAATACAAAAGTTGTTGCATTTGTAAAATAGATATCTATGCCTGAAGTGGAAAGTAAAAAATATTATTGAATGTCTTTGTTAATACATCATCTCAATAAAAATTAACAGCAACAAAAAACTTCAAGAATATAAATCCCATAATCAGATAGAACAAAACAAATAAAAATGCTTTGTGTTTGTGTTATTATCAGACAAAACAAATCTTAAGGCAAAACACACAAAACAAAAAACCAACTCCAATATTAAGAATAAAGAGGGATGCTACATAATTGTAAAATGGAAAAGTAATGATTTTGAACCTGCATTTCCATAAGTATGTATGAAATCATGTGGGGGAGGGACAAATGAGACTACAATGTCAGGATCAGGGCCTGCGTTCAATCTGTGTAATTGCACAGGGCCCCACGTATAGAAAGGGCATGTGCTTGATTTAAAGCTCTACTGTCACCATTTTAGAATTCCTTGCAATTTTTGAACAAAGGATCTCATATATTTATTTAGCCTGAGCCCCACAGATTGTGCAGCCAGTTCTGCTTAGAATGCCTAGGCTAGGATCAAGGATATCTTCTTTGATGGGAAAGACTGTGCTGAACTTAATTTTTCACGAGTCCAGAGAATCATATTTTCCCAACACCTCAAGTTCATTTTCTTGCAAAGTTGCCAGCTGCTGCCACTGGTATTCTTGTACAATTCTCTACTTAGTTGTCTTTTAGACTCATTCAACTTGGAAACTTAGTTCTCTTTTTGTATCTCACATGGAAGGCTGTTTCCCACTTACACTGTAAAAAGGTAGGGTAGGGGAGGTGCAGGGTCCCTTCTCTAGAGCACGTTCCTCCGTGGGTCCCGCAGCACACTGGCCCCCACATCCTTCTCCAGGGAAGATGAGAAATCTGGGCACTGCTTGCTTCCTCATGCTGACCCTTGGCTTTCACAATTCCTCAATAAAACCTGTTTCTACAACTATGTTTCATGGAATGTCATGATGCTTGCTGTCAGCTACCTCCCAACAGTCTTGGAAGTGTATAAATGTAGACTCATGCTCTTTCCAAGATTGCCTTCTGTGACCAAGGACACACACTTAAGACTTTTGGTTGTGATTATGAATAGAGTCTAGATAGAACATACAACAAATGGGCAATGAATAGACTGTACTGACAAAATTACAAGAAAAAATTTAGAAACCTGCATCAAATTAGGAGATTTGTATATATATATATATATATCTCAATGATTGATGGATGTAGCAGATCAAACATTTTTTTAATTGAACAATCTAATTAACAAAATTTATCACAAACTCACACAGTGTGTCCCTCAAACACAAAATCAATTTATCTGCTCCACAAATAACTTTTTCTAAAGTTTTGTGTATTTATACTTTCTCCCTCACCCCATTTTCATTTTCTCTTCAACTCTATATGACTTCCCTAAAGTCCACTTAAAAACTCTTTTCACTGTCAAAAATGAACATCTATGTTATCGAATCTAATAGGTACTTTTTCTGTCCTTATTAGTCTGGACTTTAGAGGCTGACAGTACTTTCCTTTTTGATGTATCCTCTGCTCATGGATTCAGTGGCAGAACTGGACCCATGGTCCTCCTTCCTTCTTTATCCATGCTCTCTACCAAAGAGAGCTTATTAATTCTTATGGCTTTTAAAAACTGTGCCAGATGGTGTCTATATAATAGTTAGGTGTAGAAGTAAAAAAGAAAATGTATAGAGCTGGATTGCCTAGATTGAAATCCCAGTTCTGTCTCTTAAAGCTCAGTTGAGCTTGGACAAGTTATTTAACCTCTCTGTGTCTCAGTTTCATTGCCTATAAATGGAAAGTATATTAGCCATCTCGTTGTATTGTTAAAATGATTAAATCTGTTAATACTCAATTGAAAGGGTTTAAAATAGGGCCCAACACATAGTGAGGACTTTTGTTAAAAGGTATCTTTAAGTTATAAAACTTTTAACACTAATACAAATGTAAAACAAACGTGTTAAACATTTTATTCAACTTAATCAATGAGGGAACTAGTAAGATGTTACAGTGATTCAAAGGAGAATTGAAAGAGAAAAACAATATATAAGCCAACTATTTAGTTGGTCAGGAAAAATATCTCTGAAACCTAAACATTGAGAAGGATTAACCTTTTAAAAATCCAGGAAAATGATTTTTGCCAGGCCCAGGGAACAGTAATTGTAAATAAAGGACCTGAGTGGGAAATGAGCTCAGAGGGTTTGATAATTAGAAAAAAAAAGTAATATAGTTTGAATGTAGGAAGTTATGAGAGAATAGGAGGGAAATAATATTGGATTTAGTCAGGCAATAGACCACATAGAGCCTTGAATAGCACAGTGAGGGAGTCTTGATTTTATTCAGAAAGTAAGGGCAGAAATCAAGAATTGTAAGAAGGGGAATAACAGTTTTGAGAAAATAGACATTGTTATTTTAACTGCCTAGTGATAGGACTTAAAAATCAAGTGGTCATCAATTTTGCTCACTGTTAATTATTAAGATGATTTAAAGGCATTTAAAAAATATAGATTAATGGAATGCGAAGAGATAGTTACCAGAAGCATATGGTATACATTAGTATCTAAGACCAGTGGTGCAATGAAAAATGTCTAACTATGGATTAGAAGATCCTGGATTTAATTTACCTGCTGTACATTTTTGTACTAGGGAGACAGTATACACAGTGATTAGGAGTTCCTTCTTTATTTTATTTAAAAAAAACTTTATTGTTGAGAGTATTACATATGTCCCCCTTTTCCCATAATGACCACTTCTAACCCACCAGGAGTACCTGCTTTAATGTTAAAAGACCTGGGTTCAAGTTTCTGCTCCATCCTTTTGGGACAAGTTATTTAACCTCTTTAAGTTTAACTTTCTTACACTTTAAAATGGAGATAATAACATCTATCCGGGAATGTTTTGTGAGCATTAAATTGAAGGATAAATGACAAGTATTCTATGCTTAACACCATTGTTACAGAATTTACCAGGCGAATGAAGAACACACAGGCATACTTGGAGACACAGGAAAAACCCATTTATTTTCAGATGTTTTACATGTACCGGGTACAGTGACTCAGGGGAGACTGTTTCTCTCCAAATCCTGAGCAAACCAATATGGAGGAAGCTTTCCCTTTGTACCTTCTGGTTTCTTTGTTCCCCGAATATGGGATGGGACTTCTGGACCTTTCCTGGGCTTTGCAGAAAGCCCCGTGTGTTGGGGCGGGGGCCGTGAGATCACACCTAAAGGCCTGGCTTGGCACCAGCGCTGATAACCCTGTCTGGGGGTTGTTCATGGTTTATGGCCTCTATAAAATGGGAGTAGTACTTAGGTAAACAGGTCTTGTAAGACCAGATTGTGGAGAAAGGGGCAGTGACTTAATTATAGGCTATCAAGAATGTGCATTAGGTTACTGGCACAGATTCAGATTGCTAGTCCCACAAAAATGTCTCATTTTCCCCATCATCATAACCATTATGTTAAAATACCACAGTGAATGTAGGTTATTATTCTTAAAACCCAGTCACTGAGGTCACTCATAAACACCAACCCATATCGTGTAGGGGAGCCAGTGTCTGCCTATGTCATTCTACAGATGATTACAATGGCTTGCATTTCTCCTTGTCACCTTGGATGCCAAGGTACCACGTTCACTTAATTCAGTTTATGTATGATTTTGCTATCTCAGGGATATTTTGGTTATTCTTCTTGCATTATCTTCACTAGGTAAGACCTTACTCCCACCATTCCCCAATATATTTATAGCATTAATTAAGGAGGGAAGGTTATGCTGTATTAACAAATAAATCCTGAAACCACGGTGGTTTAACTCAAATGAAACGTTAAGTTTTTTTTCTCAAGCTCTTCTCTTTCCCGCAGTAGCACTGTCTGGAGCATGTGGTTTCCAGTGTTACTGTATCATTGGAAAAGGTAACTGGGGGATTGTATGACCTGTTTGAAAGAGTTAATCCTTAAAGTTATAGCATACCTATACAGTGTACAATTGGATATGGGACATCCAAGTTCGTAAAATGGCCATCCTTGTTCCATATTGAGATTCCCTGTATCTGTCTCGTCCTTAGCTTCTGCCAGGATCTATGTCTCCTCTCTTGTCTCTCCATGCAGGATTTCTAATATCTCCAGACATTCAGAATCCATACATCTTTTTTTTTTTTAATTCACCCCTCTACCTGACTTGCTGTGCCTTGAGATCTGTGCTGTGTTTTGCTAAAATAAACAAGCTATCTGTTCTTTCAATACTATACAGCATTGATTTTAGAGGTTGCTTTTTTCAGATAACTTGTTTTTTCCTTTCTCCAAATGCATTAATATTTTAGAAACTTCATTTTACTGATGTAGGAATAGAAAACTAAAATCAGTTATTACTTTGATAAATCAGATTTCAACTGTAATATTTTTTTCAGGGACATTATGCAATTCAAGATATGCTAAATGGGGATTTTAAAAGCAAAACCTAATAAATGTTACAGTTGAGGTTACTTCTGGTTTGTTCAGTAGCAAAAATATATAAATATTCATATATTTCATCCATTATACAGACTACTCACAGATTTAACTAAGATTATTTTGAATATGTTAAGATAAGTACAACCGAATGGAAATGAAGTAATTAAAATGTAAAGTAAAATGAATGAAATGATTCTGAAATCTAATTATGTTAGTGTTTAAATGTTTTACTTTGGTATCTAAAATCTACATATATTTGATGCTTCCCCTTCTTTTACACTCAAACTACTTTATCAGAAAAATCCTAAGTAACATTAGAAAAAAAGACTTTATTTTATAGAACAGTTTTAGATCCACAGCAAAATTGCCAGATATGGTACAGAGATTTCCCATATACTCCCTACCCTATATGCATAGCTTACTCCATTACCAACCTCCCTCACCAGAGTGATTAGTTACATTAAATTGATAAACCTACATTGACTCCTCACAATCACCCAAAATTCATACTTTACACTACATTGTGGTCTTCACTGCCTTAAAAGTCCCCTGTGCCATGTCTGTTTATCCCTGCCCTTCACCCTCTGCCCCAACCCACACCATGGCAACAACTGATTTTTTACTGTCTCCACAGTTTTGTGTTTGCCAGAATGTCATATAGTTGGAATCATACAGTATGTACCTGTTGGCTTCTTTCAAATAGTAATAAGTATTTAAGATTCTTGCATGTATTTTTTTGGCCTGATAATCATTTCTTTTTAGTGCTGAATAAATAAAATTGTCTGGATGTACCACTGTTTATTTATCCATTAATCTACTTAGGACATCTTGGTTGCTTTCATGTTTTGACAACTATGAATAAAGCTGTTATAAACATGTGTGAAGGTTTTTGGTGTGAACATAGTTTTCTACTCCTTTGAGTTGGTAGTTCCAAGGAACAAGGTTGCTAGATATTTAGTAAGAGTATATTTAGTTTTGTAAGAAACCACCAAACTGTTTTCCAATTTAGCTGAGACTTTTTGCACTACCTTTAGCAAGGAATGAGCATTTCTGTTGCTCCACATCACTGTCAGCATTTGCCATTGTCATTGTTCAGATATTGGTCATTCTCATAGGCTTGTGGTGGTATCTCATTGTTGTTTTAAATTGCATTTTTTAATGACATTTGATATGAGTTTTAAGACTGCTTTATATATTTTGAATAATAGTTCTTTATCAAATGTGTCTTTTGCAAATATTTTCTTCCAGTCTGTGGTTTATCTTCTCATTCTTTTGACATTGCCTTTCACAGACCAAGCAAACAAACAAACAAACAAACAAAAAACAGAAAAAAAAGATAACAAATGTTAATGAGCTTGTAGAAAAATTGGAACCCTCTACACTGTTAATAGGAATGTAAAATGGTGCAGCTACTATAGAAAACAATCAAAAATTAAAAATAGTTCTACTATATGATCCATCAACCCCCCTTCTGGGTATATATTCAAAATAACTGAAATAAGGTTGTTGAAGAGCTATCTGTGCTCCCATGTTCACTGCAGCACTATTCACAATAACCAGGAGTTCAGGTGTCCAGTATTGCTCATCAGGAATTCTCCTTCTCTGAGGTCATAGCTCTTATTATCTAAAATATTCATTTTATTTTACAGTTACAGATGTTTTCTTCTGTATTCTTGATTGATATTTAAATTTTAATTAATTTATATCTTAGGTTTTCTAAAGTAAATATATTCTTTAAATGTAGGTACCTGGACTTTTATGTATTCTTATTATGACAAGTAAAAATAAATACTTGATATTTAGTTAAAGAGGTTTTTTTAAAAATTGGATTTAACTGTTATCCAATGTGTTCACAATTTATTCATTTTTTGAAGCTCATATTTAGGTACAACATTTGTTTTACAATGAAAATCATTAGTTTGTTTTATAGTAACTAGGTGTTAATGAGCTCTGTCTCTTGTTATAGAACAAATCCTAAACAGTGAATCAGAGATCTTTAACTCTTTCATATAATCAAGATTAGAGAATAATTTCCTAAAGTAAACATGCCAATAGAAAGCAACATTGCTAATGACATTCTACAATTCTTTTTTTATATAGAGATATTATCTTTCTAATACATTTTGAAATAAATAATAAATATTTATGATTTATTATGTTTATTTTAAATTATTTATTGAAGCATTGCAAATATAACCTCTAGTCTATCCATATTTATTTTGATACTTAAAGTATATAAATTTATTTGGTTAGTGTAAGTAGTGATCTATTGATTTGCAAAGCAGGATTTTATATTAATCTCTAAGGCTGATTTAAAATTTTTTTAGCAGTAGCTCTGGCTCTGTCTAGAAAATATTTAATTCTCTAAGAAATTCATCAAAATCCCTAAAGAGTCTGATATGAAAGATGAAATAGAAAACTGTACACAGATAGGTGGTGAGTAAATGTCCATGCTATACTACATCTAATATTGTTTTCTTAGAAGGAAAGAATGAGGAGACTCATTATATTTACAGTTGCTGTTATTTTGGACTGGAGACATCTGAAAATACCAAGACAAACACAACAGAACGAAGGAGGAATCTCCTTGCTCATAAACCAAGGAGGATAGATCTGGCTCACACCATGAGAATGTATTTTAAATCCACACTGTCAGTGGGAAAAGAAATAAAGGGATTAGATGAGTTGGGTTAAGGACTGGGGGAAGAGAAGCCAAGCCTGTCATTGCCCTCAAGACACACACATAGTGACAAATATGTGTTGATGAAACAAATGCTTATTGCCTCTTCATAAACATGTTTTTCATAAACTCATCTGAATTCATGCATTCAAATATCTGTTACCTCAGGAAGGCCATAAATAGCATCTGGAGAATGTGATGCTCATTTCAGTAGCTGAACCTGAAACAGTAGTGGATCGTGAATAATATAATACATACAATTATTGGGTTGGGAGGGCAGACAGAGGCAATGTTAAATTCTCAAGTGGAGTTGTAAGTCTTCCTTTACTGTGCTTCTGCATCAACAGGGAGCCTCAAAAATATTCTTTGTATCCATTATCAAAAAGAGGCTGCACAATGTGCAATGCAATATAGAAATCATTTCCCCAAAAGAGAATGTACTATTAACAAAAGGACACACACATTCTTCCTATGAAAACATAGAGAGAATGATTCCTCTGGAAAATTTGGACTGTTTGGTTAGTGATTTGCTATAGAATACAGGTTTATCAAAATTCAATGATTAGCAATAATATCTAGGAAATGAAGGCCTTAAATAGATGGAGGGTACCAGATATCTATATATATATAAGGCTAATATGCAAAGTGTTCCCTCAGGAGTTCAACCGGGAGACTGGGAGTTCGATCACTTGCTATGACGTGCGCTGACCACCAGGAGGTGGTGTGGAACAAAGGAAGGCCCTGGACAGCAGCCGGCAGCCAGGGAAGGAAGGCCCTGGCTGGCAGCTGGAAGGCCCCAATCGGCCCTGATCACTGGCCAGGCCTAGGGACCCTACCTGTGCACGAATTTCAAGCATTGGGCCTCTAGTGTAGTAATAAATAGCTACATTGTCTATAAATAAAATGCATAGAAATCACAGATAGAAGAGAGAGAGGGAGAGAGAGAGATCAATAAAGGTGCTGACTTATAATGGAAGAAATAGATGATTCAACTTTCTTGTCCTGGGAGTCCTAGGAAACTTAAAATAACACATGAAACTCAGGATTCTAAAGTTTAGCCACTTAACTAGACTTTTTTTTTTTTTTAAGAGTCTTTTTTTTTGTCCAGAGGCCTGGGTTTAATATATATAGTAGAGGCCCTGTGCATGAAATTCATGCACTGGGGGTGTCCCACAGCCCAGCCTGCACCCTCTCCAATCTGGGACCCCTCGGGGGATGTCCGACTGCCAGTTTAAGCCCGATCCTGGGATTGGGCCAAAACTGGCAGTCGGACATCCCTCACACAATCCAGGACTGCTGACTCCCAACTGCTCTCCTGCCTGCCAGCCTGATCACTCCCGAACCACTCCCCTGCCAACCTGATCAATGCCTAACTGCTCCCCTGCCAGCCTGGTTGCCCCCAACTGCCCTCCCCTGCCGGTCCGGTTACCCCCAACTGCCCTCCCCTGCAGGGATGGTCACCCCCAACTGCCCTCCCCTGCTAGCCTGGTCACCCCCAACTGCCCTCCCCTGCCGGCCCGGTTGCCCTTAACTGCCCTCTCCTGCCGGCCTGGTTGCCCCTAACTGCCCTCTCCTGCAGACCTGGTCACCCCAAACTGCCCTCCCCTGCTGGTCTGGTCACCCCTAACTGCCCTCCTCTGCTGGCCATCTTGTAGCGGCCATCTTTGACCATATGGGGGCGGCCTTCTTGTGTGAGGGCATGAGGGTCAATTTGCATATTACCTCTTTATTATATAGGATATATATTGATTTTAGAGAGGAAGGGAGAGGGAGAGATAGAAACATCAGTGATGAGAGAGAATCATTGATCAGCTGCCTCCTGCATGCCCCACACTGGCGATGGAGCCCATAACCCAGGCATTAGGGTAAATATTACTATCATCTTGAGTACTGCAGTACAAGTGTCCATATCTTTGTTTGATGTGTTATATTGGATGATGTAAATAAGGACAAGTGGGTAGACATATCACGATGAAACCATCTTCACTGGGGGAAACTCACATCCACAACATCATAGTGTTTGTATGGGGCCTGCATTACCTTTTCATTTTAGGGCAGTGCACAGATGTCTAACAGATATTATGGTCTAGGAAGTGACTTTGAGCTCTGACTTCTAAACTGTATCATTAAGTAAGTCCAGACTCTTTCCTGCTAGAATCAGAACCAGGATTAAGGAGCCATATTAACTGGTAGAACATTGACTCCAGCTCTACTTTCCCAGCTCACATTCATGGTTATCAGCACTAGCCCCTCCATCTGAGTGAAAGCAGGAAGGGTGAGGTTCAACTTGTATATTTCCATGGAGCTCCGAGGGAGGTAATTTCTGTTTCTGGGAGGCCAACCTTCAGGGCATTAATCTTGATAATTAAACATACTTCTTATCCTGCAAAAATTTATAAATATAAATCAGGTAAATCTCTTTACCCATTCATTCTTTATAGTTTTGAGGCACATGACACAGATTTGAGATTTTATTCATATAAAACACAATGTTTAGCAGCATTGATTCAATTGTTTCTAGGTAAAACTGGCAAGACCTATTTTAGGCTACCAAATTACCATCTTGCTTGAAGATAACTCTCCATTTTTACTTTGTTGACTTTGGGTACAAGCCTCCCTTTATACTAATGTACCAACCACCCAGAGAGTCAAATTGTATTTTATATATATTACATATTTACTTACAGGGAAAATTAGAGGCATTATTTCTTTTCTCTCCTTGTGACTGTTTTCTTTGTTCTTTCTCAAGTGTCCTGTCCTCTGTTGCTTGTAGAAAGACAGAGTGTAGCTTCCTACCTCCGTACAGTTTGGCTCTCTCTGAACACCCTGATACTTCCCAGAATGACCCAGTTCACTCATGGATATGCAAGGCCATGTCAGCACCGAAATACAGTAAATACGATGGGGCAGGGCTAAATAGAAACTCTGAAATCCATTAGTTATGTGAACCTGAAAAATCCCTCCACTGATTTGTAACCTATCATATAATATAGAGATAATAATATGTATTTCTTGGGATTGCTGTGAGAGTTATATGAGATACATAACACAGGGACTATTCCTACTATAGTGCCTGGCCTGTAGTTAATATTGAGAAAACATGAATTCCTTTTTTATGGTCACATTATAAAATTACCATAATAATTTTCATTAAATTTTCTGCAAAGTACACAGCAAAGAGATAGAAAATGAAAAAGTATTAAGATAACTCTAGGAATATGGGGTGCTACATTTGGCTTTCAACAAAATAATGAAATTTTTAAAATCTCATGCTTATCAGAACTTCTCAGCAAATCTTCAACAAATAATAGTCTACATTCAAGATATCCATTAAACCACAGTGCTAGGAATTTATTTATGCCCTGGCCAGTGTGGCTCATTCGTTGAGAGTTATCCCATGCACTGAGAGGTTGCCAGTTTGATTCCCAGTCAGGGCCCATGCCTGGGTTATAGGCTCCATCTCCAGTGGAGGGCATGCAGGAGGCAGCCAATCCATATTTTTTTCTCGTTGTTTCTCTCTCTCTCTCTCTCTCTCTCTCTCTCTCTCTCCCTTCCTCTCTCTCTAAAATAAAAAGAAACCACACATATTAAAAATATAAATTTATTTAAAAGAATTCATTTGTAATATGAATTTTTAATATATAAAAATAAAAGAGAAATTTATTCTGATTTTTCCTAAAGAGATTTACCTACACATACCAAGGTTTGAACTCTTCAGGAGCAGGGGCTCTGTCATTCTCACCTTTGTTCCCTACTACCTATTTCTGGACGAATACATGACGCCCTGCTGATGTCTTTTATGTTCAGATCCTACTAGATTCAGAAAGTAAATGGTCCCAGTCTCTATTCCTGTCATACTTGCGAATCATTATAACATATCTGTTCTTCAGTTTAAATTAAGCTGGGCTTCTGAAAACTGAGGTGTTTTTTGAAATTATTTGATCTCTTTTGAATCTTTTTTAGACTGTTCATGCTCTCAATAAACTAAAGAGCACATCATTGGGAAAGAGTCTAGGAGATTTAAATGACAAATTATCAATTTTTTGATCTGTGGATTTTAATGAACAATAATATTTTATTGAGAAATAGTAGTTGTTATTTAGAAATATTACTCTACGTTTATTGTGATCATTTACTCATCATCCGTAATGCTTGCATAACTAATGTACACTGAGTTGAGTTAAAATTTCATTTTATAACTAGCTTCTCCTGCTAGTATCTTAAAGTGGAGAAACAGAAATTTCAGGAGAGAGAGTGTATATTCCTAAGGTATGGGATGTCCTGATAGTATTATGCAGAAAATTAGTCATTTTTCCATTTATGGCAAAAGGCTTCATTTGAAAAATATTTAGGTCAGTCCAACTGTGATAAAACCACATATGAAAATAACTGCCCACAGAGATGGCACTGAGGTGAGATCAGTGAGACCCGTCTCAGACACAAGATTTAAGGGGTGCTGAAAACAGTAATTGAGATATTTTAATGCCCCCTTTTCTGAACTAACTAATGCATGCAGCACTCCATGGTGAACATTAGTATTTCTGGTTTTTCCTTTTGTCTCAAACTCAAGTAGGACAGTAATTATGTCTTCATTTAAACTTTTTATATTTTTGTTTCTCATTCATCTTTATCTTTTACAATTGGTGCATTAAAATACAATTTCTCTTGACTGAGTTTTTTTGATACCCCTTTTGAAGGTGTTGGCAACAAAATAAAAATTGAGTGAAGCCCAAAAGAAAAAAGTTGCATGCCTAGAGCATCAAAAACCTGTAACGTAACAGGAATTTGCTAGAATTTATATAGCTAAAGATAGAAAGTAAAATAATTTAATTTGAAGTAATACATGTAAACACACAGCACAATACCAGGTGCATTATAAGCTCTTTGTACTTTGTACATAGCAAGCTCTTGTTGGCTATTATTTTATCAATATTATTAGTGGTTATACATTAGTGATTTATATATTTTTGTGTTTTATTACTCAAGCTTTACTCTTTCTAACATGTTCAATAATCTTGAGCTAGGCCAAAATAGGATACTTCACTGTTTTTAATATTTGTTTTATAAAATTGCTTACATAATTTTATCAATTACTGAATGAGGTTATTTAACCTTTTGCACTCGGATGTCGAGTGTGACTCGACACGGTTAGCATCGGTAGCAGCTCAAGAAAAAAGCAAGCGAGTGCAAAGGGTTAAAGAGAATTTGGTCAAAATTTTCTCTTGTGTAGTGTTCAGATCATCCTTTCGAGAAGGCTGGTATCTGTGTTTCAGTAAGTCCTATAAAAGTTAAGAATTTTCAAAACTACCAGAAATAATATCTTAAAGGCATATAATTTTGTTTTTCTTTTGAAATTTTTAAAAAAACATGAAGTAAGTATTTTGGAAAAGGAAATGTCCATTTTCAGGCCTTTGACAAAGTTGTGTTTTTTATTGAACTAGAGTTAAATTTGAATCTAAACACTAAAAATAATAAGAATTAATATTTAGTAGTAAAATCATACATTTTTTTACTTCCAGAACCTTTCTTGTATTGTGCAGAATAATAGTCCTTCTAGTACTTTCACACTTTCTGAAATTCACCTTTAACTTGTGTTATCTACAAAATTGGGGTCTGGTGCAAAGAAAGGTGCCTGTGACAGAAAATCTGTAAGAGAATACAATTCATCCAACCTTGCCAACCTTTGAGCATGCTTTTTCTTAGATGTTTAAATATCAGCCAGAAAAAAAAGTGGAAACTAAATTATTTGTTAATTTAAATTCAGATTGTAAATCTAGACAGGTTCTCTTTTTTTCTTTTTTTAAATTGTTTAAAGTATTACATATATAGGTACATATATCTCCTTTATTTTCCCCCATTGACCTTCCCCCAGCTTCCCCTACCTCCCGTTGCATGCCCTCATCTCACCCCTCCAGTGTCTTGTGTCCATTGGTGTGCTTATATGAATGCATACAAGTCCTTTGGTTGATCTGTTTCCCTCCCTCCCCAACACTCCCCAGCCTTCCCCCTGTAATTTGACAGTCTCTTCAGTGCTTTACTGCCTCTGTATCTATCTTTTTATTCATCAGGTTATAATGTTCTTTATTTTCCATAAATGAGTGAGATCATGTGGTATTTTTCTTTCATTGACTGGCTTATTTCACTTAACATAATGCTCTCCAGGTCCAACCATGCTGCTGCAAATGGTAAGAATTCCTTTTTTATAGCAGCGTAGTATTCCATTGTGTAGGTGTACCATAGTTTTCTAATCCACTCATCTGCTGATGGGCATTTAGGTTGTTTCCAAATCTTAGCTATGGTGAATAGTGCTGCTATGAACATAGGGGTGCATATATCCTTTCTGATTAGTGTTTCTAGTTTCTTGGGATATATTCCTAGAAGTGGGATCACTGGGTCAAATGGGAGCTCCATTTTTAGTTTTTTGAGGAAACTCCATACTGTTCTCCACAGGGGCTGCACCAGTCTGCGTTCGCACCAGCAGTGCACGAGGGTTCCTTTTTCTCTACATCCTCGCCAGCACTTGTCATTTGTTGATTTGTTGACAATTGCCATTCTGACAGGTGTGAGATGGTACTGCATTGTCATTTTGATTTGCATCTCTTGGATAATTAGTGACTTTGAGCATGTTTTCATGTGTCTCTTGGCCTTCCTTCTGTCTTCTTTCAAAAAGATTCTATTTAGGTCCATTGCCCATTTATTTTATTGGATCATTTATCTTCCTTTTATTAAGTTGTATAAGTTGCCTGTAGAAGTTGGAGATTAAACCTTTATCAGTGATAACATTGGCAAATATGTTCTCCCATGCAGTGGGCTTTCTTGTTGTTTTGTTGATGGTTTCTTTTGCTGTGTAGAAGCTTTCTATTTTGATGTAGTCCCATTTGTTTATTTTATCTTTATTTTCTATTACTCTAGGAGCTTATCTGTGAAGATATTGTTTTAGCAGATGTCTGAGATTTTGCTGCCTGTGGATTCCTCTAAGATATTTATGGTTTCCTGTCTTACATTTAAGTCCTTTATCCATTTTTAGTTTATTTTTCTGTATGGCATAAGTTGGTGGTCTAGTTTCATTTTCTTTTGCATGTATTTGTCAAATTTTCCTAACACCATTTATTGAAGAGACTGTCTTGACTCCATTGTATGCTCTTGCCTCCTTTGTCAAATATTAATTGAGCATAGTGGTTTGGGTTGATTTCTGGGTTCTCTATTCTATTCCATTGGTCTATATGTCTGTTCTTCTGCCAGTACCAGGCTTTTTTGAGAACAGTGGCTTTGTAGTATAGCTTGAAATCTGGTATTGAGATCCCCCCTACTTTGTTCTTCTTTCTCAGGATTGCTGGGGCTACTCGGGGTCTTTTTTCATCCCAGATGAATTTTTGGAGAGTTCTTTCTAGGTCTGTGAAATAGACCTAGAAAGTGCATTGAATCTATAGATTGCTTTGGGTAGTATGGACATTCTAATGATGTTGATTCTCCTAATCATGAACATGGTATGTTCTTCCATCTGTTTACATCTTTCTCTGTCTCTTTTTTCAGTGTCCTGTAGTTTTCTGCGTATAGGTCTTTTACCTCCTTAGTTAAGTTTATTCCTTGTTATCTTAATTTTTTTTTGGTGCGATGGTAAATGGGATTGCTTTTTTAGTGTCTCTTTCTGTAAGTTCACTATTGGTGTATAGAAATGCCATAGATTTCTTGGCATTAATTTTGTATCCTGCTACATTGCCGAATTCATTTATTAAGTTTATTAGTTTTTTGATGGAGTCTTTTGGGATTTTTATGTACAATATCATGTCATCTGCAAATAAGGACAGCTTTACTTCTTCTTTTCCAATTTGGATGCCTTTTATTTCTTCTTCTTGTCTAATTGCAATGGCTAATACTTCCAGTACTATGTCAAACGGGAGTGGTGAGAGTGGGCATCCCTGTCTTGTTCCTGTTCTTAGGGGAAATGGTTTTAGTTTTTGCCCATTAAGTATGATGTTAGCTGTGGGTTTATTATATATAGCTTTTATTATGTTGAGGTATGATCCTTCTATTCCCACCTTGTTGAGAGTTTTTATCAAGAAAGGGTGTTGGATTTTGTCAAATGCTTTTTCTGCATCAATTGATATGACTATGTGATTTTTATCTCTCAATTTGTTTATGTGATGTATCACATTTATTGATTTGCTGATATTGTACCATCCTTGCATTCCTGGGATAAATCCTACTTGGTCATGGTGTATGATCTTTCTGATGTACTGCTGGAGCCGTTTTGCTAGAATTTTGTTGAGGATTTTGGCATCTATGTTCATGAGGGATATTGGCCTGTAATTCTCTTTCATTGTGTTGTCTTTATCTGGTTTTGTTATTAGGGTGATGCTGGCTTCATAGAAGGAGCTTGGAAGTGTTCCTTCCTCTTGAATTTTTTGGAATAGTCTGAGGAGGATAGGTTTTAGTTCTTCCTGGAATGTTTGTTAAAACTCCCCTGTGAAGCCGTCTGGCCCCGGGCTTTTGTTTGCTGGAAGCTTTTTGATAACTGCTTCAATTTCTTCCATATTTATTGGCCTATTGAGATGTTTAGATGCTTCCTGATTGAGTTTTGGAAGGTTATCTTTTTCTAGGAATATGTCCATTTCCTCCAGGTTGTCTAGTTTGTTGGAATAGAGTTGTTCATAGTATTTTTTAACAACCCTTTGTATTTTGTCGGGTCTGTTGTTATTTCACCTTTTTAAATTCTGATTATGTTTATTTGGGTCCTCTCTCTTTGCTGCTTGGTGAGCCTGGCTAGAGGTTCGTCAATCTTGTTTATCCTTTCAAAGAACCAGCTCTTGGTTTTGTTGATCTTTTGTATTTTTTTTTTTTTTTGGTCTCAATGACGTTTATCTCCGCTCTGATCTTTATTATATCCTTCCTTCTGCTTACACTGGGCTTTTCTTGTTGCTCTCTTTCTAACTCTTTGAGTTGTAGGGTTAGGTAATTTATTACCATTGTTTCTTGTTTCTTGCAGTAGGCTTGTAGAGCTATGAACTTCCCTCTCAAGACTGCTTTCGCTGTGTCCCATAGATTTTGGATTGTTGTGTTTTCATTGTCATTTGTTGCCATGATGTTTTTTATTTCTTCCTTGATCTCTCTGGTAACCCAGTCATTGTTTAATAGCATGCTGTTTAGTCTCCATGTGTTTGATTTTTTTGGATTGTTTTTATTGTAGTTGATTTCCATTTTTATGCCACTGAGAAGATGATCTGAGAAGATGCTTGATATGATTTCTATCTTCTTGAATTTGAAGAGACTTTGCCTATGACCCAACATATGGTCTATCTTTGAAAATGAACCATGGGGACTTGAGAAGAATGTATATTCTGTTGCTTTGGGGTGAAATGTTCTGAAGATGTCAATTAATTCTATCTGGTCTAGTGAGTCATTTAGGATTGATGTTTCTTTGCTGATTTTTTGTTTAGAGGATTTGTCCGATGGTGATAGTGGGGTATTAAAGTCTCCTACTATGATTGTATTGCTATCAATCTCTCCCTTGATATCCTCCAGGTGTGTTTTTTTTAATGTATTTGGGTGCTCCTGTATTGGGTGCATATATGTTTACCAGAGTTATTTCTTCTTGTTGGATTGCTCCCTTTAGTATTATGAAGTAGCCTTCCTTATCTCTTGTTATGTCCTTCACTTTGAGATCTAATTTTTCAGATATAAGTATTGCTACCCCAGCTTTTTTTTCATTTCCATTTGCCTGAAAAACCTTTTTCCATCCCTTCACCCTCAGTCTGTGTGTGTCTTTTTTTCTGAGGTGGGTTTCTTGTAGACAGCAGATATATGGGCCTTGTTTTCTTATCCAATCCATTACCCTATGTCTTTTGATTGGGGCATTTAATCCATTTACATTTAAAGTTATTATTGATAGGTACTTATTTGTCACCATTTTCATTCTTTACCCCTGTGTTCCTTCTTCACTTCCTATTTCTTTTTTTTACAGCAGACCCTTGAGCATTTCTTGCATTGCTGGTTTGGTGGTAATAAATTCACTTAATCCTTTTTTGTCTGTGAAGCTCCTGATTTCACCTTCAATTTTGATTGATAGCCTTGCTGGGTACAGTATTCTTGGATTCAGACCCTTCCTTTGCATGACTTTGTATATTTCATTCCATTCCTTTCTGGCCTGATGAGTTTCTGTTGAGAAATCAGTTGCTAGTCTGATGGGGATTCCTTTGTATGTAACTTTCTTTCTCTCTCTGGCTGCTTTTAAGATTCTTACTTTGTTGTTAGTGTTTGCCAATTTAATTATAATGTCCCTTGGCGTCGGTCTTTTGGGGTTCATTTTGCTTGGGACTCTGTGAGCTTCTTGGATTTGTGTGGGTTTTTTTCTTCCCTATATCAGGGAAGTTTTCTGTCATTATTTCTTCAAACAGGTTTTCTATTCCTTGCTCAGTTTCCTCTCCTTCTGGAACCCCTATTATGCAGATGTTGTTTTGTTTCGTGTTGTCCCAAAGCTCCCTTAGGCTCTCCTCCTGCTTTTTAATTTTTTTTTTCTAGAAGCTGCTCTCCTTGGGTATTTTTTCCCACCTTGTCTTCTAGCTCACTGATGCAGTCCTCTGCTTCTTCTAGTCTACACTTGATGCTTTCTATTGAGTTCTTTACAGCAGCGATGTCATTTTTCATTTCTTCTTGGTTCTTCTTCATTTCCTCTTGGTTCTTACTCATATTGTCGAATTTGTCTTCCATTCTTTTCAGCCACCTTATGACCATTTCTCTGAATTCTTTCTCTGACATGTTGCTTGCCTCCATTTCGTTTACTTCCTTTTCTGGTGATGCCTGCTTTTCTTTCATATGTGGGCTGTTTCTTTGTCTCTCCATGGTCTCTCTTCTCCAGGTGTCTGGCTATGTAGTTCTCTCTCTCTCCTGCACAGCACGCTCCTCTCTCAGGCGATGCCCAGAGGATGTGCCGAGTCGGAGGAGCTGGGAGTGGCGCCCAGGGCAGGACGGTCTAGACAGGTTCTATAAATCAACTTTTCTTCCTTTTTCAATATCATCTACTTTCAATATTATATCCATTATCGAAAGCCAAAAACAATATTCAATGTACATGAAGGAAGGAAACAAATATTAAGATTTTGTTGATACTGGACAATGTGTTAGGCAAAGGGCTAAGTATTTTCACATCAGAACACTGAAGTTTGTGGTATATCCCCAGATAGGCTTTTATCAAAATTCTGGAGATCAAAAATATCATATCTTACCTAAGTTAGTAAATAATAGATAAGAAATTCAAAACTACGTATGTGAAACTTATGCTTTTGTCCCATGGGTTCATGACCCAAGTGAACCTAATTCATTCTAATTATTTGTTATCAAAATACTTCTTTATTAAAACTTGCTTTCTGTGAAAGTTAATAATTTGCATGTAATAATTTACTTGACATAGGGCAGTGACTATCCCCTGGTAATATGTATCTCTACTATGTATTTTACAGTGTCCAGTGTCTGCTAAGTTCATAATTAATACACAAATTTGAATAAATCCTTGAGGAGAGAATTTTATTGCATAGGTACCTTTAGAATTTTTTCTGTTGGTAATCAGCATTTTCATAGGGAATGGACTTTTTTTCTTTACATCTTAAAAAATAAACCTTTATTAAATCAAAACAGAAAAAAAGAATCTAACCCTCAAACTTTTGGTGTACAGTATGATGCTCCAACCAACTGAGCCACCTGGTCAGGGCAAGGCACTCTTTTATTGATTGATTGATTGATTGATTGATTAAGGTATTACATATGTGTCCACAACCCCCTAGGGAATGGATTTGTTTTTGGATACAAAGTTGGTCTCAACCTCTCTCCCCACTAGACAAAATTGCATAAACTCAACCCAGGGTGACTTCATTGTTGAACCTGTTTGTCATCACTTCCTCTTATATAAATATCCATCCTTCCCTCATATAGTCCTTCCCTCACTCAGTGCATAATTACTATATTGAACTTATATTGACTTTCTGGGGGCACATTTAAAAAATACACACTCCTGCTATGTCATTCTTTCCCTTCTTTTCTTTCCAAACTCAAATTTTCTCTCTTCTAACTCTCAACTCATCTCCAGCTCACATAGTAAAACTTAAGTTTGAAGGGAAGGAGTAAAGTTTATTAAATAGTCTATTAAGTTGAAAGCTTAATCTGAGGTACAAAGAAAAAAAGCCCTCACTAAACACTTAAAATTCACCTTACTTTCTGATAAAACTAATATATGAAGAGATCTGCTTTTGTTCCAAACATTAAGATAAATAAATTTTAATATATAGGGGATGATCTGTGCTGTTCTTTGAAGAAAATAAAAATTTTTCCAGATTTATTCTTCAATGAGATATGTCTTAATGATATCCTCAGGTTTTAAGCATTATATCAAAAGAAGGAAATGTGACTCATATTATTAGAATCTTCTAATAATCACAGTTATAAAGGACCTGCATTATTAACCTATTATAAGAGTTATGGGTAATTTTTAAGTTAAAAAACTTTTATGGTTTAATATATTTTATATTATGATCATGAAAATCTAATTAAGGAGGTCATGACTATCTTTAAATTAATTAATTTAAATTCATTTTTATATTGTGGAACTTTGTTCCTTCACTTTCTCTTTTTAAAAAAAGGAAGGTTGAAATTACAAAGACTAGAATAATCTCTGTATACAATACTTCAAAGGAAAAAATCCCTTTGCTTCTAAAGGAGTTGATCAAAGTTGTTCTCTGGATCTAAAATATCTCTTTGAGTGGTTAGATGAGGAAAATTATATTACTGACACTAAGGTGAAGATCTAAAATTACTCTCAAACTGAATAAATTTCTTACAAGGAAATGTCATTAAAAATACCACTTCTCTTAAGGCTTACAATTTTTCACTACAAGCATAGAGATATATGCTAAATTTAAAATAATGTCCTGGAAATCCCTTTTTATATCAAAGTATTTAGATACTATGGTTCATTTTATCTCATAAACCTAACTAAAAAATACCCATTTAAGCAAAAGAAAAGCAATGCCTTATTTAATACTACATTCATCTATCAAATATTTATTTGTTTAAAATCTCTTTATCATGTGATTAGAAAAGATAAGTATTTTTAAGTGATTGAAAAACTTTAATCACCAGAGTATTATGAGTTGCCATTGTCAATAAGAACGTATGAATTGAACTCGAATTTCTTTCCTTTCTTTATATTTCTACATTGTGCACAAAAATGGACATTTATACAGTTCTGGCCAGTATGGCTTAGTTGGTTGGAGCATCATCCTGAATACCAAAAGGTAATGTGTTCCATCTGTCAGGGCACATAACTGGGTTGCAGGTTTGATCCCCAGTAGGGTCAGGTGTGGGAGGCAACTGGTCAATGTTTCTCTCTCACATAGATGTTCCTCCACCCCATCCCCTCTTCTCTCCCTTCCTCTCTCTAAGCATGTTCTCAGGTGAGAATTAAAAAAACAGTTCTCATGACTCAAAACTATTTTATGTGACAATAAAAAATGTGGGTGAGGAGGACAATCTACACACAGCATGAACTCTGCCCCTCTGGACACATACCTGAGCTTGACATGTGGCCTGAGCCCTGCCTGGGTCACTGCCTAGCAGACAGGAAATAGATACAGTAGGCTCTCTCAGCCCTGCCTCAATTTGGCATCTATCTTTCTTTAATGTATCTGTGAAAATGATTTCCGGATACTTTACTGTTCAGGATATCTGTGAGGGAAATTCAGAATCTGTGTGCCAAACACACAGGGATGCTAAATGGAGTGGAAAGCATTGCCAATGGCTTGGTACAGCTTCTGAGAGTGAGAGGAAAAAAAAGTGAAGATACATGTAATGTAAAATAACAGATGCTGCACTGAAAATCTAGTAAGCAATGTATCATTTAGCCATCTGTGTCCCAATGTGGTCCGTAGGAAACTGGCATTTGCAAAAGAATTTACTTTTTTTCTTTAGGACTTTTCTAAGGACTGGCCGCAGGATGCTTGCATTTATGCTGACATAAGTCTCAGGGTTCTGGCTGTTACTCACTCACTAGCTTGGTCAAGATTGCTTGGTTTGAAATCCATTCCTTCAATAAGATCAGATAGACGGTCTATTCCCCAACTTTCAGAATGTTTTTGAGGAAAACATGCTTTTTTTTTTTTTTTTTTTGTATATGAGTTGCAGGAGCTGATGCTGTATACATAATACACACTAGGTATTAGGGACTTCTTAAAAATATTTTTTTATTTATGTCAGAGAGGAAGGGGAAAGGAGAGGTAAAAACATCAATGATGAGAGAGAATCATTGATTGACTGCCTCTTGCATGCCCCCTATTGGGGATCAAGACTGCAGCAAACTGGGCAAGTGCCCTGACCAGGAATCGAACCCCCGACCTCCTGGTTTGTAAGTTGATGCTCAACCACTAAACACCACCACCAGGCAAGGGACTTTTTTTTTTTTTAATTTAATAAATCTTTATTGTTTGGATTATTACAATTGTTCCTTTTTTACCCCCCATAGCTCCCCTCTACCCGGTTCCCACCCCACTCTCTGCCCTTACCCCCCGCCCCCCACTGTCCTCATCCATAGGTGTACAATTTTTGTCCAGTCTCTTCCCGCACCCCCCACACCTCTTTCCCCCCGAGAATTGTCAGTCCACTCCCTTTCTGTGCCCCTGATTCTATTATATTCACCAGTTTATTCTGTTCATCAGATTTTTTTATTCACTTCATTTTTAAATTCACTTGTTGATAGATATGTATTTGTTGTTCATAATTTTTATCTTTACCTTTTTCTTCTTCTTCCTCTTCTTAAAGAATATCTTTCAGCATTTCATATAATACTGGTTTGGTGGTGATGAACTCCTTTAGCTTTTTCTAATCTGTGAAGCTCTTTATCTGCCCTTCAATTCTGAATGATAGCTTTGCTGGGTAGAGTAATCTTGGTTGTAGGTTCTTGTATTCATCACTTTGAATATTTCTTGCCACTCCCATCTGGCCTGCATAGTTTCTGTTGAGAAATCAGCTGACAGTCGTATGGGTGCTCCCTTGTAGGTAACTAACTGTTTTTCTCTTGCTGCATTTAATATTCTCTCTTTGTCTTTTGCTCTTGGCATTTTAATTATGATATGTCTTGGTGTGGTCCTCTCTGGATTCCTTTTGTTTGGGGTTCTCTGCACTTCCTAGACTTGTAAGTCTATTTATTTCACCAGGTGGGGGAAGTTTTTGGTCATTACTTCTTCAAATAGTATCCTGATCTCTCTCTTCTTCTGGCACCCCCATAATTCTGATGTTGGTATGCTTGAAGTTGTCCCAGAGGCTCCTTACACTATCTTCATATTTTTTTTAAATTCTTTTTTCTTTTTGCTTTTCAGGTTGAGTGTTTTTTGCTTCTTTGTAATTCAGATCTTTGACTTGATTCTTGCAATCCTCTAGTCTGCTGTTAGATCTCTGTGTAATATTTTTTTTTATTTCAGTCAGTGTATGCTTAATTTCTAGTTGGTCCTTTTTCAGATCCTCGAGGGTCTCGCTAAATTTATCGGCCTTTTCTAGAAAATTCATGAAAAACCTTATAACCGTGGTTTTGAACTCTATATCCAGTCATTTGCTTTCCTCCATTTCTTTCATTTGTGATCTGTTTCTTTGTCTTTGCATTTTGGCTGCTTCCCTGAGTTGATAGAGTGGCTTTGTGTGGTAGGTGTCCTATAGCGCACAGTGGCTCAGCCTCCCCAGTTACCTGAGGTGGACACTCTTGGTGCACCCCTTTGTCTTGTTGTAGTTAAGCCTTGATTGTTGTTGGTATCACTGGGAGGAATTGACCTCCAGGCCAATTGGCTGTGAGGATCAGCTGTGTGTATGCTGGGAGAACTTCTGTGCTGGAGACACCCTTATGAGACAAGACCTGCAATAGCCTCTGTGCTCAGCTTGGATGGGGCGGAGTCTCAGGGCAGAGCATACAGCATTGGTTTCCCATCAGCCCTGCTCTAATAGGGCCCTGTGTCTCAGTGTCTCATGATAATCGCTCCAAGCACCTCTGAGAGAAAGCCGCCCTTGAGTTCCGCCCGCTGCCAGACAGTCCAGTTTCTCTTCGAATGAGTCTGGGTCCCCAGAATCTCGCCCGGAACTGGAGTTCAGTGCAGTCAGGAGCTTTTGTCTCTCTCCTGCTTGAGAAAGCCAGTCGCGTACTCAGTTGCCCACCCTTTCCGCGCGCGTGCCTCGGTACCTCTGCCTTCCGTAGTTGCTCTTAGTCTCATTGTGCTTTTCTCTTTCCTGACAGTCCAGTTTCACTCCATATGAGTCTGGGTCCCCAAAGTCTCGCCCGGAACTGGAGTTCAGCACAGTTGGGAGCTTTTGTCTCCCTCCCGCTTGAGAAAGTCAGCCGCGCACTCAGTTGCCAGTCCTCTCCATGCACGCGTCTCAGTTCCTCTGCCTCTTGCAGCTCCTCTGAGTCTCAGTGTGCTTTTCTCTTTCCTTCTAGTTGTAGAATTTCCACTCAGCTAGCCTTACTATGGTTCTGGATGATGTCCGTTTTGTCTTTTAGTTGTAGTTTTGAAATTGTTGTGCGAGGCAGCAGTTTTGGTGTTTACCTATGCCGCCATCTTGGTTTCTCCTGACTTTTTTTTTTTTTAAGTTGAGGTAAGATAGAGAAAGACTGAGGAAATTCAAGAAACATTTATTTTGCACCTACTGTTTCCCAGGAACTGGTACACATTAATTTAACTTTCTGAGTACCATTGAAGGGATAGTCAATTTTATCAGAAAAGAAACGGCTTTGCATACATGCCTTGGAATCACACAATTACAAAGTGACAGAGTAGTGATACAAACTCATGTCTCTACAAATTTGGTACTCTCCCATTAAATATTGCCTAAGGTATTTTAAAAGTTCTTTTAAAAAATGGGGAGTCATTAAAGAGTTTTGAGTCTGGAGAAACGTGATTAACAGTTGTATTTAAGAAGCTTAATATGACAACTGTGTACATAATTTTGAATGGAGATATTGAATTCAGGTGCTAGAAGAAAAATGCAAGGACCAAGGAGATTGTAAAAAGTATCTGGATTAGGTTAAGGCCAGTGGAAACTGAAGGAGTAACTTTAGCCATAGAGTATATTGCAGCTTATGGCACCTTTCTGAGAAACTGCTGAATTTTTTTTCACTGCAGAGTAATAGAAATTTTTTTTAAAGAAAATAATCACCTTCTGTAAAACATAGGTCAAGTGCAAAATTGAGGGTATTCCAGAAAATTCATGGTGCTATTTTTCTAGCTCAGGAAATTTTTTGGGATGCCAAGCTGATTTCTGACAGTGCTGCAGCTTTTCTTCTACGTCCTGGAGTAACTCTCTTAAGTAACTGTAGGCAAAGGAACTTGAAGGCTTGGTGTTTCCAATTTCATTAGTTGACAACAAGCCCCACAGAAAACTGTAAAGAAATGCAAGTCAAAAACTTAAAAGGTATGGCTCCTTGACAGATGCTTGGTAGGTATTCATGAAGAACTACTGAACAAAACACAGCTAGGAGGCAGGTGTTGCCAGGCTTAAAAAACATAAAAGAAAAGGTTCATAAAACCTGACCTAATTCATTATTCCACACATCTTATTTATTTATTTTTTTTACATCAGAGAAGGGAAAGAGAGAGAGAGAGAGAGAGAGAAATGTAAATGATGAGAATCATTGATTGGCTGTCTCCTGCAAGCCCCACACAGGGGATCAAGCCTACAACCTGGGCATGTGCCCTGACCTGGGATCAAACCATGACCTCCTGGTTCATAGGTTGATGCTCAGCCACTGAGCAACACTGGCTGGGCTATTCTATACATCTTAAGAGCTGTTTGTAAGCCAGTCATCTTCTCTGGAGTTCAAGTACCTTTTAAAAAGGAGATTGTGCATTGCTCAGCTGCAGATGGTCTTAATAAGATTGGGAGACAATAAACTAAGAATTAGGTGATACAGTCTGACCACGGTCATGATAAAATAGGGACCAGAAATTGCAGAAAGAGTTTATATAGTCATCAGTATAATAAAGACTACTATGTAAATAATGGAAGAAAACCCTTTTGTAATGTTGACTGGCCAGAGTAAAGGGAATGCTATAATTTACCATTTGTGGTATCCAGGAATCATTAAAATTAATGAAATTACGCCCCTATTTTACATTACTAGAAACTCTTTTAATTTAAAAGCATAACTGTAAATATGCTAAAAACCATAGAAATGTTTATTTTAAATGCATGGACTTTATGGTATGTAACATATATCATTTCTAAAACCAGTTTAGTAATTATTTTATCTTAATTACCAGTCACTGGGAAGACACTACATTCATACTAGCTTTGTAATGGTATACCCTGTAGGCTCATTCCCTGGTTTTTGAACTCCCAGTTGCAAACTGTCTTTTTGGTGTGTGCACAATAAACTTCTAAACCAATTACTACTTCAGTGATTCACTGGTTTTACTTTGGCTGTTTCTGAACCTTTGACTTATTCTTGCATATAAAGATAGAAATATGCATACAACATCCTTAAAATGCACAAACAATACTCCTATAACAAAGAAACAATTATTCTGAGTCAACGCAGTGATCAAGGTTTCCCTCATGCCAGCTCATTGCATTGGTTCATTATTTTGTTTTTGATTCACATACTGACCTTAAATAAATGTATAACCAAGCATTGGTGAGCATTTTATATGTACAAAACAATTCAATACAGCACCAGGCACTATGCTAGATGCTACAGATAGAAATGTGATTAAGATATAGTCACAATTTCACGGTGCAAATTAGATTAGTAATGGAACTGGCCATATCACAAATATAGTTTAATCACAAAAGTATGCCATAGCTAGAGTGACGGTAAAAGGGTAACAGTATCAGTCTGGGCTTGCCCACCTCTGCAACCACATCCCTTTAATTCTATTCCATGTTCTCCTCATACCACTCATACTGTTATTGAACATAATGGGGTTCACCGGTTGGGGTGTTCTATTCAATAATTAGACATTGGTTGTCATTAGGCAATTGTATTTATTTGCAGCAAGTAAAGAAGACAGGGGATTCATATCCAAAGCTCTGTCTTTCTGAAGGGGAGACTTAGTTATTGCTTATATACACTGAGTGGCCAGATTATTATGATCTCTGAATGCATAATAATCTGGCCACTCAGTGTATATCCTATATAATAAAAGGCTAATATGCAAATTGTCCCCTCGATCAGGAGTTCAACCAGCAGGCAGGCCAGCCAACCACCCATGTCCCCTCCCCCTGGCCAGGCTGGCCGGACCCCACCCATGCACAAATTCATGCAACAGGCCTCTAATATATATATATACTGAGTGGCCAGATTATTATGCATTCAGAGATCATAATAATCTGGCCACTCCGTGTATATTGTTTGATGCATTATATGTTGATTTCTTCTTTGCACCCAGCAACTAGCAGAGGGCCTGGTGCCTTGAAAGTTATCGAAGTTTATTTATTTCGTACATGTACCAATGAATGGATGAAATGAGGAATAAACCTTTGCAGGAAGCTCGGGAACAATTTCCTTCTGGAGCATAGAAAATGATGTACTAGTTTTCTGTGGCATGCACACACAGTGTAAGTCCTGGTTCTGTCTGGGAAGAGTTGACCATCTCGTTTGGAAAATCCAGCATATCCACTTGTACATCAAAGAGCCAGTTGTGAGTTTGCCCAGGCAGCAATTCATAGACATTAGATACATATGACAACCAATGCTGTAGAGAGGAAAGAGATATAATTTCAAATTTGAGTGGACCCAGAAGTTTTTGTGGGAGAGATGGAACTTTAAAAAAGTCTACACCCAGAAATAGAATCTATATAGATTTATACAGAGAAAAATAATTCTAAATATGGGAAATAATGTGAGCAAAGAAGTTAAAGTAGAAAATCAGGGTAATTTGCAGCTAATTTGAAGGTAATTTCTGGAAATCCTAAAGGCAACAACATAGAATAGTGGCTTTGTGGATGTTGCCAATATTTATGAGAAAGTAGTCTACTGTCCTACAGCTATACATGAAATAGAGATAATTAAACTTTTATCTCAGGTCAAATAAAATCACAAAGAGAATGTCTCTCTAGATAGTCAACCTAAAAGGCTGAATTTATAGAAGCAGAAGAAAGAAGTACAAAATCAAGCTCTCCTGTAATAAATCCACCTTGGCTATGCTATTTTGCCTGTGAAAAGTTAGCACTGTTAGTGATGGGCAGGATTTGTAGGTTTGATCCCGTAGGACATTCTGCAAAAGAAAAGCAATTTAACACATCCCTCCCTTTTGGTGCCTGCAATGGTAATGAAGTAGAAAAAAATGTTTTTGCTTTCTGGCTGTCTAGCTAAATTGCAAAATAAACACCTGGAACTGCACTAACTCATATGTGCATTTTTAAGCAGCTCACAAATGGTGGCCTGAATGATACAGATTTTTCACTTTCAGTACTAAAAGAGGAATAATAACTATTCAAATTTGTTGTGATTATTTTTTATTTTTCAATTATAGTTTGCATTCGATATTATTTTGTATTCGTGTCAGGTGTGAAGAATAGTGGTTAGACAATCATGTACTTTACAAAGTGTTCCCTCTGATATTTCCAGTACCCACCTGGAACCATACATTGTTATCACAATATTATTGACTGTATTTCCTATGCTGTACTTTACCTTCCTTTGACTATTTTGTAACTACCAATTATACTTCTTAATCCCTTCACTTCTTTCACCCAGCACCCCAACCCCTCTGCCCTCTGACAACCATCAGTCTGTTCTCTGTATCTATGAGTCTATTTCTGTTGTTTATTTATTCTGGTCTTTAGCTTTCACATATAAGTGAAATCAATGGTATATGTCTTTCTCTGACTGACTTATTTAAATTTATAGTGATTATATTTTCTCAAAGCACAATTTTTCATTAAGAAAACCCAAAAAATCTAAATATGATTTTTTGAGGGGTAGTAGAGGAGGAAGAAAGGGTAGAGAGTAAGTGTCAATATGAACTGTGTTCTCCAATCACTCCCAAATTATATTATTTGAATTCTCACATCACTCACAACTTCAGCATTAAGACTCACTTTTCTTTCTCCATTCATCAAATTTAAGCCTGTGAACACTTATCTAGAAAATGTGATCTATCTCCAAGGGAAAGAACTTGTGTGTCACCTAGTAAAGTTCCTAAAATTTCTCTCCTTGTGCTGAAACTTCAAGTGTCGGATTGTTCCTCAGCCCTTATTATCTTTCACCCATCTTTGTGAATCCAGTTATCACTACTCTCCTTTCTCTTCTCCTCTACTCCACCCATTCGAATTGCCTAGCCTGAAAGAGATCTGTGCACATTTCTAATATTTTTATTTAAACATTTATTTTTCAAGTCCCAGTATACAGATCAGTACTTGTTAACTTTTCCTACAGTTTTCTGCCAGATGAATCCTTCAATAGTATCATTTAACTATAAACTTTATTCTTATACTAATTATAGGTAGCATTTATTGACTAAATATAGTATATGACTTACCTTGTTTAATTGTCACAAAAAGCAAATGAGATGCCGTTATTAGGTTTTTAAAAAAATAAGGAAGTGAGGCAAGAGGTTTATTTGAAACCCAGGCAAATTGACTCAGAGTTTACGTTTTTAATCAACTTATTATCCCACCCTTAAGCATAGTGGTGTATACAGAGAGGGTTCTTGCTAGAAGCACTGTGAAGTTAAATTGAAATTCAAGGATAGCCAAGGACACTTTTCTTTTGAAAACTCAGTTCCTCAGAGGAAAACAAGAAAAAAACATACCTAGTCATTTTAATCACAGGCACCATTCATTTCTGCAAGGAAGATTGGGATTTATCCAGCCAATATTTACTGAGTATCTACCTGGTGAAAACCATGCAGTGTTAGGGAATTTTTAATTCTCATGAGTACTAGAGAAAAGAGGCCCTGGAGTTTCAGAACTTCCCTAAATTTGCATGGAAAATTTGAGTTTAATAAAATACATACTTTTTTTTTTTTTTTTTTGAGCAGGAGGTTCAAACCTGTCATCAGAGTTTCTAAGAATGAATGCTATTTATAACCACCATCCTGGGGACAACAGACCAAGAAAGATTGGTTGGGACCAGGACACTTATTTGTGCCTAGGCCAGGCGTGCCTCAAGTCAGTTCATAAATACTCAGGGTCCACATAGGGATAGGAGTTTCAAACTCTGTAGTGTTGTATGATTTTTGCTCAGAGCCTTTTTGCACAAATGAGGATCCCAGAGACTGAGTCCGGCCGTCTGTCTAACTCTTTCCACGTGAATGATCAAGCGACAGGAAAACCACTGGCATCAGCACAGTTAGCACTGTGACGGAAACTGGTGCGGCATGCAGAGGAAAAATTAGAAATAAAATATCTCAACCTGAACAATCCTTTTCTCAAAGACAGAAAAGAAAAAGAAAAGCATTTTACTACTGAATGAACATTACATTAGACTGGGATGTGCATCCGCAGTAATCTGCTAATGATATTTATAAAGACAGCGAGGAGTCCCATCCTTTGTATACCACCAAACAGATATAATCCATTACATACCTTTTCTCAAGATTAACAATCATTTGTCTTCTTGGAAAAAGACTTGACCGAACCTTTTTGCTCTACATTCTTTCAGCTAATCCCAAATTCCGCTGGCTAATTGGGGTAGTCATCTGGGCAGGCTAATTGCTTTTATCTGTAGAAATATTAAAACTTTTGAACCTCTATGAAAAACTGCTAGTTACAGCTGTAGGCAATGCCTGCAGCTAAAATTCTGATGACTAGGAGGTAGGGACCCCAGCTTCATTAATGTTTACATTTCAAAGAGATGGCTCTTTGAAATGTAAACATTACATTTGTTTTTGAAACATTACATTTGTCTTTGAAAGCTTTTAAGAAAACTTTCCTGGGTTATAACACTATTTATCCTTTAAAAAGATTTACAGTAGTCCTTCCTTATCCAAAGTGTGTATGTTCCAAGACCCCCAGTGGATGCCTGAAATCAAAGATAGTAGCCAACCCTACATGTACTATATTTTTTCCTATACTGTACACACATAACTATGATAACATTTAATTTGTAAACTAGGCACAGTAAGAGATTATTAACAATAACCAATAATAAAATAGAACCTTTATGACAATATGCCATAATGAAAGCTATGTGAATGACTTTGGGGCAGTGATTTAGAAAAATAAGGGTTAGTTGAACACTAGCACTGGGATACCCTGGCAATCTGTAAGACAACCCAGAAGACAAGGCTAAGAACAATAAGGGTTAGTTGAGAATCAGCACTGGGATACTGTGACAATCTGTAAGATAATTGAGAAGGCTAAGTGGCTAAGGGGAGGGTAGCTTATACAGAGTCGATACTCTATGCAAGGATGATTCATACCCTGGGCAGGTTGGGGCAGGACTGCTCAAGAGTTCATCATGTTACTCAGAATGATGTGCAATTTGAAATTTAGGGATTGTTTAATTCTGTAATTTTCCATTTAATATTCCCAGACCACGGTTGACTGCAGGTAAGTGAAGTGGTGGAAAGTGAAATTGTGGATAAGGTAGGACTGCTTTATACCATAAGGTGCATACATATCAAAGGGTTTATAACCACTAGGCATTGGAAATGGTCTAAGAATGGCAGTGGAGAAAAGGTCTTTTTGACTTTTGGTATCAGGAAAAATTCTAAAAAAGTTAATTTGCCCTTACAAGGGTAAAATGGCTCCATTCCAGAATCACCGTGTTAAGGAAAAGATGGGGCATTGACTTCACATGTAATCTTTAAAGTGGTATTTCCCCCCCCCCCCACATCTCTCCAGATAACAGTTTTAAGTGCTACTGGGTTCAATATGTGTTTCTGGTCCTGTTCTCTAGAAAGCAGACTCTGAGATGGAACGTAATATTCAGGGCATTTAATGGGAGAATTCTTAGGATCAACACCTGCCGAGGAGTGATGGCAGCAGGGTTGGCAGGGAAAGGATAAACTATGAGGTCACCAGCTCTGTTGCTGAGAAGACCATGCATTGAGGCAAGAGCATGGGAGCTTTGTAAGGGAACCTACATTGACTGATTGCATGCTGACTCTCCCTGGGAAGGAGGTATCACCCTGGGAGAGGCAGTTCTCTTCTGAAAAGGGCACTTTCCAGAGGGCTGACTTCGCCATCAGCCCTCTGGGGAAATGAGTGCCTCTGTTCCAATGGGGGCGGGGATCTGGGCAACAAGCCCCAATATCCACTGCAGCCTGTTTGACATTTTCCTTTTTGAGATCTAATTTCTGCTGTATTTCAACACCATTGTTACATTTATATATTGTATGACTCATTGTGTGGGTGAACAATTTTAAAGCAAAAAATTTGACTTTGCTAGAGGATTTGTGGATAGCTTCTGTGTACTTAAAGGACAAATGCAGAAGACTAGGGTTGGGCTGTTTGAAAACCAGGCTGCCTAGATTCAATTCCCAAGTCCCCATCTTTTTTCTCTCTCTCGTCCCTCCGAAGGCGTCTAGGAGATGCAACCTAGACATTTACAAACCTCCTTTGTGGGAAGTCTATTACTCTTAGTGCTTGGAATAAACATTATCAGGATTAAATCCATGGTTTGGCATGGTTATTGAGAGTTTTTATTTTATTTTAAATAATGAAGCATTACCTGTGATAAATAGCAATGTATACTTTAATTAGGAAGTTTGCCAGTTTTAATGATCTATTGTGGAACACCTTAATAAATGAGTCTTTTCAAAGAAAGTTATAATATGTATATCGCATTACTTTACCTTGAAAAGAAAATTTTCTACCTGTGTTCTTCATAATTTGTAGTTATGCAAACAATAAAAATGCTATCTAAGACATTTACTAAACAGCCTCAGTGTCTCTCTTTAGGCTGCACACAGGTCCAAACTCTTACGCATAGCTTACAAGGCTGTCAGTCTTAGACCCAAGCAAGGAGCACCCCTACCTTCACTGTTTAAGGGATACCACAGGGTCCTCCCCGAGCTGTTCCCTTTTCCACAGGAAGGCAGTCTCTGGGGCCCCGGAGATAGGCTCATTTGCAGTTCTGGTTCCTGCACCCGCCACCTTTCAGGTCTTACTTTCAAATTTCTTGCTCAATGGCTACCTGTTTCCAGTGTGTACCTAGCCCTGGCCTGGGTCAGTTCTTGACAGCAGACATCCTCACAGGTATCTGAAGAGAGGCCTGGTAGGCTGCAGGCCAGGGGCCAGCTTGCTCTCACTGTTACATTTTGGCACGAATTCCCAAGAAATCCTAGAAACTGGCCTTCCAAATCATTTTGAGCTATTATAAGTCGCAGTAAAAATAATATAATTTATTGTATTTCAGCTTGACTTGTAACGTACTCTTCCCTCATGATTCACACAAGTTGAAGGAAGGACTGCTCCAAGATCGAACCCCTAATTTTATCATCTTTTTTCAACCATGTCTTTTTCTTTTTTTTAAATATATTTTCATTGATTTCAGAAAAGAAGGGAGAGAGAGATAGAAACATCAATGATGAGAGAGAATCATTGATCGGCTGCCTCCTGCACACCCCTTACTGGGGATTGAGCACACAACCCTGGCATATGCCCTGACCAGGAATCGAACTGGTGACCTCTTGGTTCCTGGGCCAATGCTCAACTGCTGAGCCACACCCGACCAGGCTCAACCATGTCTTTTCCCTTGTAATGTGCACCTGGAACATACTCAACTTTCTTAACTATTGACAGTTTCTTAAATCATTTTGTTTCTTGTCTTTTATGTTTGTATTTGCCTCGAGTGATTTCCCTGCATAGACTGTATCCCAGGCTCCAAAATCTATTCTGCTTTGCCCACCAGGCCAACTTTCATTGAACAGACAGCTTAAGTGTTGCTGGTGAGCCTTTCCCTGGTGTCCCTATCCTCCCACTTTCCCCCACCTGGGTTCATTTGCATACTTGTTTTCTCTATTCTTAATGAAAAATGTTAGCACCAATGAAATTATATTCTAGTTGTTAGTTACTTGAGGAGAGGTACTATTTCTTAAACATCTTTGTAACAATAGAGTCTTACACAGTATCTCATGAAGACTGAGTGCCTCAAAATTATATGCTCATTGCACAAATCTATAAACTATTCAGTAATGATGTTAGCATTTTTAGAATTAGAAAAAATATCCATATAGATATTACCATGTGGATTTAAGTGTTATATATTATCTCTCTCTTATTTCAGTTGTCCTATGTTGATGAATATTTGGATTTTATGTATATAACTCATATGCTTGAAAGCTTTTGAGGCATAGAGAATTAAATTACTATATCCAGAGAAAGAAAATACATAGCAATGAATCAAGGAAAGCTTTAGTGTTTATTCTGTTCTGGCAACAGAGTCCACTGAGTACTTTCTTTTTCTAAATTTACTTCAACGTTATTGACGAAGTTAAAATACATGTTCTTCATTATCTTTACAATTGCAAGAGGGATAAACTACTAACAGAATGTTGCAGATGGTGGTTGGACAATATATAATCCAAGTGGAATTGGATTATATTTATTCCATTGGCTGCTAAAGATAATGCTTAAAACTTCATAAATTTAGAGAGTGTTGTCTACATTTATTCTACAAACTTGTATAATTTCCTTAGAGAAATTGCAAGTTTATTGCCTCATACTTGGGTCTTATAAAGTAAGTACACAGAGCTCTATCAATATGCGCAGTTCACATGCTTAGATATTTTATATACCTGAACAAAAATGCTACAGTAAAAACGGTATCAATCTGTTTCTTAAATTAAAAAAATAAGAAAAGGTTATAATGCCAAAGGTTTTATAGACACATAATTTAATTTGCTCTAAATCATAATTTGTGTCAATATCTTCTTAATTATATTTAAATTTAACAAACATGACAACACAATAACATAAATCATATACCATTTCTATCTATTTATTGATATTAATATAACAATGGTATTCTCTTCATTCTTTTTATTTTCATTTCACAATACATAATATAAATAATAAAAATCTATTAAAATCATTAATTTCAGAAAGGTTTTATTTGTTATATTTTTACTGGCACCTTTGATAAGTTAAAACTTTGGTGAAAGTTTATGATACATGGCAATTTTTGAAATAAGAAAAAGCCTGGCCATGACCGGTTTTGCTCAGTGGATAGAGCGTTGGCCTGCAGACTGAAGGGTCCCAGGTTCGATTCCAGTCAAGGGCATGTACCTTGGTTGCGGGCACATCCCCAGTGGGGGGTGTGCAGGAGGCAGCTGATCGACGTTTCTCTCTCATTGATGTTTCTAACTCTCTATCCCTCTCCCTTCCTCTCTGTAAAAAATCAATAGAATATATTAAAATAAAGAAAAAGCCTGCTTTGCTGCCTTTCTTTACCTTCTATCATTTTATATTTGGAAATAAAAACACAAACCTATGACTTGAATAGATTAGTAACTTCTCCAAATTCACAGGTAGGAAGTTTAGATCCAGGAATTGAACTTAGGCTACTAGAAACTGCATACGATTTTATGGTATCTATTTGATTGGTAAACTTGACATTTTATTTTTCTTCATCTCACTTTTTAAAAAATAGACTCTATTTTTTAAAGAAGTTTTAGGTTCACAGCAAAATTGAATAGTAAGTACAGGTTCCCATTAGCCCTCCCCCATACACATACAACCTGCCCCACTATCACAATCTCACACCAGAGTACAATCAATGAACTTACATTTGTGCATCATTATCAGCAAAAGTCCACCGGTTACATTAGGGTTCACACTTGGTATTTTACCCTTGGTATGAGTTTGTATAATGCTATGTATCCACACATTATGGTATCATACTGAGCATTTTCACCACACTAAACATCCTCTGTGCTTTACATATTAATTTTCTACAACATACATTCATCCATTTTATTCTTGTTATAGTATCATACATAGGTATCATACTTAAAGATACACTTACATGAGATAAGCTACAAATAAGAAAAAAATAATTTCAGTTTGCTGTAACCTGTGTAATGATATCCTAATTCCCTTTCTATATCATACAACAGCATACTAAGTAATTTCAAGCTCTTTGCTGCCAACATCCATGCTGTTTTCCGTCTGAAATCAGCCTGTACCTTTCACAGAGCCATGGCACACAGTTGGTGCTCAGTAAATATTTTCAAAGTGGTTGTAGTTTGCCACTAAGCACAGAATCCAGGAACCATGTGATTTCCTGCTTTGTGGCCTTATAGTGCCACACACACATAGAGTCTTTAAATGTGGAAACATATCAATAACACATGCATTCGTTTCATTGTATATGTTTATTTTCATTGATCAAGAAGTTAAGGATATCAGTATTTAAAGCATCCTGTTATGTACTGCAATCACATTTGCCAATTCATGTCTAACTTGAATTATAATTTCTGTAACTCCTAAACTCTAGAGATAATAACTACAAATGCATTCTGCATTAATTTTTACAGTTAGTGGATTTTCTGCTTTTACTAGAGTTTGTAAACAGACTATAGGCTGTCAAAAACACATCTGTCTAAACATTTTAATAACCTTACACAATTGCTGCTTATCTGAAAGACTGTCAAGGATTCATTACATATTTTCAAAAGGTTCTTAAAAAGTGGAGGTGATAATGATGCTTTTTGTGATTAAAAAAATGTCTTTGAACCTTTAAAACTGCTTTTTTTTCTCTTCCCTAGAATCCAAGGATTTTTAATTTCCTTTCTAAATTTTACTTCCTTTTTTAATGGATAAAGGCAAGACATGCTAACTATAAATTATCAGCCTCCTGACATGCTTTAATTCTGTTTACAAAGTTTGAAATCTCATTAAGATCTGATAGCAAAAACTCAAGCAAACCTACCAGGTAAATGCAAAAATCTATATTAAAATAAGCTCTTTAAAAAGCTTTGGGACTGCTACATTTTAAAACCATAAATTAATAAACTTGTTAATGGAAAATATTTTTGTGTAAAAGAGTAAGAATATATCATTGATTACATTGTTACAGAGAAATTGAGGAGAAAATGCACTTATATATCCATAACTATGTATTTACATTCACTTGTAACTGAATTATAAATAACTAGAGGCCCAATGCACAAAATTCGTGAATGGGTAGAATCCGTAGGCCTGGCTGGCAATCAGGGCCAATTGGGGCCTTCCGGCTGCTGACCAGGGCCTTCCTTCCCCCTTCCCTGACTGCTGGCTGCTGGCCGGGGCCTTCCTTTATTTTGCACTGCCCCTTGGTGGTCAGCACACATCATAGCGAGTGATCGAACTCCCGGTCTCCCGGTCTAACTCCCGAGGGGATAATTAGCATATTAGGCTTTTATATATATAGATAATGGCCATGCTTTTACATAAAAATGAAATTAGTTAATACAGTGCTGTATGATAATTACATTCACTGAACCTTTTGAACATCCCCTCTGTAGGGGTGCCTGCACTGATCCCATGTCTAAATTTGGTGCCCCCATTGCATGTTTTCATAGTCACCTGCAGTGTTCTTTTTCATAGCAATCATATCTGGAATTATGGGCTTATTTGCTCAATTACTGTTATTAATATCTGTCTTCCTCAACAAATTCCAAGAGAGGCAAAGGTTTGTTTTTGTTTTTCCCTGCTGAATCCAAGTATCTGGGAGGAGGTGTCCAGTAAATGTTTGTAAAATTAATCCATTACTTAGTAACTGATCCACATGATGCATCTACAAATACCTGGAAAATTCAGGCATAGTCACTCAGACATTTCTTTCTCTTAACTTTTCCAGTAAAGGCCTCATCAATATATGTTTGTACAGCACTTGAAATTTAATGAATTAAGGCAGATTGAAAAAAATCTTCCATCAATCCATTATAGATGGGCAAATCAGGAGACAAAGGATTTATCAGTTCTTTCCTTAGAGTTCAAAGACCCATCAATAAACCAAGGATGATAGGTTACTTTACATCAAGCATAAAAAAAATTTATATTCCTTGTTCATGTAATATCTTTTTAAAGGTACTGCAATGAAATAATATAGTTCACCCTTGAACAATACAGGGATTAAAGATGCTGACCCTTGTACATTCACAAATTCATGTATAACTTTTAACTTCTCAAAAACCTAGTTATAATTGTCCCTCTGTATCCGTGGGGGATTGGTTCCAGGACTTTTGCAGATATAAAAATCTGCAGATGTTCACGTCCCTTATATAAAACTGCATAGAATAATGCATACAGTCGGCCCTCTGTATCTGCAGATTCCCATTTACAGTTTGTTGTATCCATGTATACAATACCTGTAGATACAGAGTGCTGACTATATATTTATTCTTTAAGAACCTGTGCAATTCAAACGTGTGTTGATCAAGGGTCAATACATTATTGAAAAGGGGTTTTTCATCCAATATATGTGCCAGGTTAAGAATAACTTACAAGCTTTGAATCCATATATAATTTAAACAGACTTAGAAGATGCTCTATTGAGTTAACAAATTTGAGAATCTATAGCCTTATAAATCATATTTAACCATTGGCTAATTTTATTTTCTCATTTAATCTGTTTAAAGAGAAAACAATTCTGTAAAACACTGTTTTTATTTTAAAATTGATTATTAAATTTTAATTTAATGCTTGTATTAGTATTTTTAAAAGTCAGAAAACACTAAAAATTTATAAATAATTAAGAATTAGTCACAAAAACATGGTAAAATAACTAAATTGAATAGACAAGAAATTTCAACCTGAGTTTCCCATATATATTCTCCCATTTTAAATGAAGCCAAATAAATATGTACATATACATATGCACAAACATTACCATATTGTAGAGTTAAAGCATTATCACTTTAAATGTGCCTTTAATCCAAAATAACAAGAAAGAACAAGAAATCAATATACTATGTCTCTGTTAGAAATTCACAATGTACATTAGTATGTCAAATCTACTAAGGGAAAAAAACCCTATAAAACTGTATAAGTATTTTCTAAGCATTTACTAATTTTAGTGATGTTAATGAAATCATTTTGTGTCATTCATTGACATTCTGTTATTTCATGAACTATGTTTTGGGAAATGTTTACCTAAGCGACTTTTTAAAACAGTCAACACATGTTTATTGAGCATCACTATGGGCAAGAATAAGAAAATCAGAACTTCTTCCCTCCTAGATTTTTCTTTTTAAGGAGACAGAAAATAAATAATCAAGTAAAATAATTAAGTTTGCTGTGAGGTGCTTTGAAGAAATTTAGCAGGGTGATCTAATTAAAAATAATGAGAAGGGGTGACCTGTTTCTGATAGGGAGGTCGGCCGAAAAAGACATTTCTGAAGGGAGGCTATTAAAGCTGAAATCTGAAGCTAATAAAGGATCCAGTTTGGGAAGAGCCAGAAAAGACCAAGACAAACACAGAAAATCGAAAGTGCCAAGTGTTTGAGGTAGGAACAGTGTGATATTTGAGGAACTGGAAATTCCATGGGCCTGTAGTGTATATATACATGAAGTGCCATTAGAGAACCAGGTACCATGAAGAGTTAGACAGACATTCATGCAGAGCCTTACAGGCCGATAGTGAGTGATTTTTATTCATTTAATCCTCACCTGAGGATATTTTTTCCCCATTGATTTTTAGAGAGAATGGAAGGGAGGAGGAGAGACATAGGGAGAGAAACATCGATGTGAGAGAATTGTTTGCCTCCGGGATGGCCCCGACCAGGGCCGTGCAACTGAGGTACATGTTCTTGACAGGAATCAAACCAGAACCCTTCAGTCCGCAGGCTGATGCTCTATCCACTGAGCCAAACCAGCTAGGACTTGAGTGATTTGTTCTTCAGTCTGTGGAAATGCACCAAAGGGTTTTAAGTCTCATAATAGTATGATCTGGTGTACATTTTGAAGAGTGTCCTGGCTGCTTGCTCTCAGGAAAATGGAAGGAAGAGGGACAAAACAGAAAAAGGAAGATGGCTTTCAAGGTTATAGAAGTTGTCAAAATTGAGAGAGAAATATGGTTTGAACAAGGGTGGTGACAGTGGAGAGGGGACAAGGTGAATAAATCACAATGCAATTTAGAGGTAAAGCTGATAGGATTTGCTAATGGATTTCATGAAGAGACTGATGAAATGATGTGATTGCCATTTACTGTCATTAACTGTGCTTACAAAAAGTAGAAAAGGAACAGGCTCAATGGAAAAAAATCAATAATTTTTTATATGATAGGTTAGAAATGCTTTTTAGACATTCAAGTAAAGATGCCAAGTAGGTAGTAGATAGTCAGGTTACAGAGAAAATGTTGACTTGAGGTACAAATTTCTGTCATTCGAGTGTAACTTATATAACACCAACAATCTTGGCTGATAGAGTGTCAGGAAAAAATTGTGAAAGATTTTGAAACTGAACAGACCAAGAGCATTACTGGGTGTAATAAATGAAAAACTATGTCTTGTCTATAGCACATTCTTCTGGGATATTTAATTTTATAGGAATTTTGCCTTTTATTGTCTTTGAGCTATTTTACAACTTGTAGATAACTAATGGCAATGAAAATGAAACTTGTCTTGAGACATGAAAATAAATTTTGGACATTTGAGTCTCCCATTCCCAAAACCAGTTTTTCATATATTTGTAAATTTTGGTCTACCTCCAGTTATTCCCATAAAATAACTGTTATGTTCATAGTTCTCTTTGATGTAATCTTGCTTATTTAATTATGTATCCTATGCCTTGTCTAAAAAGAAAGTGAGCTCCAGTTATTAATAACTAATAACCTAGCTTTTCATGTAGCTGGCAGGTGCCTGCTATTAAAATAAAAACTAATAAATTTTTTTCAAATGCATGTTAATAATGACATTTTTGCTACCACTATGAAAATAATCTGCAAATAAAGAGAACATAGTCTAGTATATATGCACTTGGAACCTAGCTCACTCCCTAATAATACATGTGACTTTCTGCAAGATACTTAATGTACCTTTGTTTCCTCATTTGTAAAATAGTGATAATAACCGTACCCACCTCTTAAGATTGTTAGAAGAATTAGATGAGTTGCAACTTGTTAAAATCCTAGAAAAGTGCCTGTATATCTAGTAAGCAATGTGCTTGTAGAACAGATAACAACAGAGTAGATGATCAAATTATATTCGAAAGCTTTAAGTTTTCCTTTTAGTTTCAGTTCTTCCCTACTCACTGACAATAAGTCAATAAGTAGACAAATGGGTCAAAAAATTTAGCCAATTCTTTTCTCTTTTAATTTTCTCTTTGTTTATCAGGTGCTTACAGCTGCCATTTTCGGGTTATTTTGAAGTGTGGTGTTGGATGCCAGGCAGGGAGGCAGGAGTGCATCCTTCATTTTGCTGTAAATTATTTAGAATGTTTTCTACTCAACCAACATTTGTTCGGCAGCTGACACCTGCATTTTTTTTTTCTTTTTTGCTTGGTGAAGTGTTGTATTTATTTACTTTGAACTGGAAGAAGGATTCTTTTCAGGATTTCTTTGTGCCTTGCCATTCTCTGATTTGTGTTTTAAATCCTTTCTGTGCACATGGCATTTTCCTAAAGAATTTTGCATTGGAATAATTTAGATATTGCTGTATTGTGAACATGCTTGTTCAATGTCTTTGTTATGATATTTTAAATCTTAGAACATTGTGTTCAAAAACATAACCAACATTTGAGAAGATGTGGACATTTTAAAATGAATCAGTAACTTCTTCCTATTTTTTCTATACTTACGTTGTCTTTTCTGAGTTAAGAAAAAAATAAAGTTAGCCTAGGGAAGGCTCTGGGAAAAAAAGTTTAAGTTCAAAACCTCAGCCTGCTTTAAAAACTTCGTAATTTGTCCCTTCTGTAACTTTCCAACCTCATCTGTGATTACATTCCCCATGCACCTATTTTTTTTTTTTTTAGTCTTACTGACTTATAAGCTATCTTGCACACACTGATACTTTTCTTGCCTCTGGCTCTTTGCTCAAGCTGTTCCCTTTGCCTAAAATATTCTTTGCCACCATATGCACCTTATAAAGAAATTTCACACTCTCCAAGATACATCCCCAGATACTGCCAGGGGTTTTATGTGCCTTTCTTTCTCTTCTAGTATGTTTGCAACTCCTATGGAGCACTTGCTATGATCTGCCTTGAGCAAAATTTCTCTATTAATTTCTCTGTGATTATTTATTTAATTGTAAGCTCCTGAGGTTCAATTGAATTTTTAGTCATGATGGACTAAAGGTCCCTGTAGAATGTATTATCAGGATCAGTTTCAAATACATGTGTGCTGAAAGGAATCATTCTGCACCAGCATGGGATATAAAGTTGAAGCTGAGTTCAGATCTTGTGCTTATGCCTATGCCAGGCAAACCAACCTGTATTGTTCATTTCCTTCATCTGTAAAATGGGAATAAAACCAGTTTCTTCATACATATGTTGTGGAGATTAAATAAAATAATATTGTGACAATCCTAACTAATAAAGAGAGAATATGCTAACTGACCCTCACACCATCGCAAAGATGGTGGCTTCTACAGCTAATAAGGAGGGAATATGCTAATTGGTTGCCATGCCCTCAAAGATGGTGGCACCCACTGCCACAAGATGGCGGCACCCAGTCCCCTTAGCCCTGCCTGCCTCTGGAGTCCCCCAGTCCTCTCAGCCCCCCAGCTACCCAGAGCCACCCAAGGCTCAGGTAACCAGGGCTGTCTGAGGCTTGCACTGCTGGCAGTGGCAGCAGCAGAGATGTGATGGGGCATCACCTTCCCCTGATCATCGGGTCGCCTCCCACCCCTGAGGGCTCCCAGATTGTGAGAGGGGTCAGGCTGGGCTGAGGGACTCCCACTCCAGTGCATGAATTTTCATGCACTGGGCCTCTAGTGGTATATAAAACATAAAGAGCACTGTAAGCATCAATTTCTGTGATCTAGTTTCTTCTTTTAGGCATTTTCTCTCTTTCCTGTGCCTTTTGGGCAGAATTCCACATGCCTACATTTTTTTCCCCCTTGTGTACTTCTAAATTTGGTACTGCATGTCTTCATTTGTAATTTATATATCTAATTTAACTCTTAGAAATCCAGTGATACTACTGCCTATACTTGCTTCTTTTCATTCATATGTAACACCAATGTAATGATCAGGAGAGTTGTGTAATGGTTGCACATGACAGTGATCAGGACAGTGGAAAGGTGTGTGAAGTGCAGCAGGTGTGTGCTGGCGGTAACTACAGAAAGTGAATTGTTCTGGTCTGGGTCATGAAGACATAGGCTATGATTGTAAGAAGACTATTAAGAATGCAAAAATATTGATGCAATTAGAATACATAAAGATTAGTGCATTTTTCACTTTACTGTTTTCAGCACTGATTCAAAAAGAAATAGGAAGATGAAGAAAAATAAGAGAAAATGGTAAAATGTAGACTAGTCTCTTCAGTAGTTTATTATATAATTTCATAACCAATATATTTGGGCAAGAGGAGATTGGAAATAGATTGTTAAGAGGGATCATAATTAAAAGTAGATAATCATTTTGCAGGTTAGGCCTGTTTTCTTTGTGACCAAAAGCATTTTGCTCTTCTGAATATCACTGAGTTGCTGTGGTACCTCACCGGTCATAGCTCTGTCTGGTTCCCAGTACTCCATTTTTTCATGGAAAGCTGGAATGTCATTTTGTCGTGGTCAGAACTCTTTTGCAGGGAAGTTTGTCAGGACCCTCAGTTGTTGGAAATACAGGGGTGGGCAAAAGTAAAATTTACAGTTGTAAGTACATGAAACACAGTTTATTCTTGTATTATTTATTTACTAGAGGCCCGGTGCATGATATTCGTGCACAGGGGGTGTGTCCCTCAGCCCAGCCTGCATCCTCTCCAATCTGGGAGCCCTCGAGGGATGTCCGACTGCCCGTTTAGGCCCGATCCTGGTAGGATCGGGCCTAAACGGGCAGTCGGACATCCCTCTCACAATCCAGGACTGCTGGCTCCCAACTGCTCACCTGCCTGTCTTCCTGACTTCCCCTAACCGCTTCTGCCTGCCAGCCTGATCACCCCCTAACCCAGGTGTCCTCAAACTACGGCCCATGGGCCACATGTGGGTGCTTTTGCCGTTTTGTTTTTTTACTTCAAAATATGTGCAGTGTGCATAGGAATTTGTTCATAGTTTTTTTTAAACTATAGTCTGGCCTTCCAATGGTCTGAGGGACAGTGAACTGGCCCCCTGTTTAAAAAGTTTGAGGACCCCTGCCCTAACCACTCCCCTGCCAGCCTGATTGATGCCTAACTGTTCCCCTGCCAGCCTGTTTGCCCTTAACTGCCCTCCCCTGCAGGTCAGGTCACCCCTAACTGCCTTCCCTGCAGGCCTGGGTCCCCCCCAACTGCCCTTCCCTGCAGGCCCGGTCACCCCCAACTTCCCTCCTCTGCCAGCCTGGTCACCCCTAACTGCCCTCCCCTGCAGGCTTGATCGACCCCAACTGCCCTCCCCTGCTGGCCTGATCGCCCACAACTGCCCTTCCCTGCTGGCCATCTTGTGGCAGCCATCTTGTGTCTACATGGGGGCAGCCATCTTTGACCACATAAGGGCAGCCATCTTGTGTGTTGGAGTGATGGTTAATTTGCATATTACTCTTTTATTCAATAAGATAGAGGCCTGGTGCACGGGTGGTGGCCAGCTGGTTTGCCCTGACGGGTGTCCCAGATCAGGGTGGGGGTTCCCTTGGGGCATGGGGGGGCCTGGGCAAGGGGCCTGTGGTGGTTTGCAGGCCGGCCACGCCCCCCGGCGACCCAAGCGGAGGCCCTGGCATCTGAGATTTATTTATCTTCTATAATTGAAACTTTGTAGTCTTGAGCGGAGGCAAGCCTCTTGCTTGCTCTATGGCCGCAGCTATTTTTGTTGGGATTTATTTATCTTCTATAATTGAAACTTTGTAGCCTTAAGCTGAGGCCAAGGCAGGCCAGGGCTTCGGAAGCCTGGCTTCCTCCATCGCCGGAGGCAACTCAAGCCTCCTGCTCTCTCCAGCTCCGTGGCTGCTGCCATTTTTTGTTGGGTTAATTTGCATACTCACTCCTGATTGGCTGGTGGGCATTGTGAAGGTACGGTCAATTTGCATCTTGCTCTTTTATTAGTGTAGATTGTATTGTCTATTTGTATGATTTGTCTTATTATCATTTCATATCCTTACTTATGATTCATCTTTTAGATAACAGCAGCTGGGAATGACCAATGAAAGTGGATACTTAAACAAAACCCACTTTTGCCCACCTCTGTATGCTGCCAGGCTCTTGCTCAGTCCTGCCTCCAAGCCCTACCTCCTCCTTCATGTCCTAGGTGCTAGCTCTCTTGCTCTCTTTCTGTCTCAGGATCCTCAAAAAAACATTCTGCTTAACACCTAGATGCCACAATATTTTCATGTACATTGTCGTATTATTCAAAGACCTTCCTGTAGTCATTGCTGAAATCTCAATTGTACATATGCAAATATCCAGGAGGAATGTGAGTGCTTATCATTCAACAGAATCTTTGATTCAGCTGCTTTCACCAGCTGTGGAAGAAATGCATTGGGATTTAGGGGCTGCATTTTTAGCATATTTTGAAAATTAAATGAGTTCCCCTTTTTAAATTTCCCCAACCATACTTTTATTGCTATAACCTAGTCCTTCAGTGGGTTATAAATATTCAATGTATTGTCTCAGTATATAAGCTATTAGCAAAGTGAAATTAAGATTACTTTGCTGATGTAATAAGATAGAGCACTAAAGGAGCCCCACGAGTTTACGTTAGTGCCATCAAAGTGCTGTTAAAGCAGTGGCCTCTCACTGCATTTATATATTTTTGTAAAGTAAAACTCACTGAATCGTCTAAGAATTTGCTAACTTGAATATCTGCAACAACTTTGGTACCAAATTTTTTTATTTCTGCATATATATTCTTCTCACTGACCCCAAGATATCACTGAGGAGGGGGATAAAAGCTTTTCAATTTTTTCTTTTAGAATTATTAATAAGTGAATTAAAAAATCAGATATTGAGGCAGTTACCAAGTGTTCGGTGCTCTCTAGGGTATATGTCCTTAGAGATTGATTAAATTCAAGGGGTACTTGATAAGAGAAAAATCTTAAGTTTGTGAAATCTAAACTATTAAGCAGAGAGAGAGAACTAGAACTATCACTTAGCATGGAGCGGTAATGCTGCTTCACAGGCTTTGTTTAGAGAGGAACGAAAATAAATCAAGATATAAGGTCTCTCAAATAAGAAAAAATAGTATTTATTGTCAGGCAATATTAAATGATCCTGGTCTATATTGTCTGAAAATATATTGTCTTGAATCTCTGTCTATTATACTAGTACTAGAGCCCCGGTGCATGAAATTTGTGCATGGGGGGGTCACTCAGCCTGACCTGCACCCTCTCCAATCTGGGACCACTCGGGGGATGTCCGATTGCCTCTTGCAGTCTGGGACCGCTGGCTCCTAACCACTAGCCTGCCTGCCTGCCTGATTGCCCCTAACCACCTTTGCCTGCCTGTTTGATTGTCCCTAACTGCCCCTACTGGCCTAATCACCCCTAACTGCTCCCCTGCTGGTCTGATCGCCTCTAACCTCCTCTGCCTCACCCCACACCCGGGACCCAGGATCCCCTCCTCCGGCTGGTTGCAGGCACCTGGGACCTGGGCTTCCCTCCCTCTGGCTAGCTGCAGGCACCCAGGACCCCGGCCAGCTTCGCCTGGGCTGGCCACAGCTACAGGGGACCATGGGTGGGCGGCTTCACCTGGGCCACAGCTGCAGGCACCTGGGACCGTGGGACGTGTGGCTTGTCCCTTTCCTGGGCCACAGGCACAGGTGCAGCCACTGGCACCCGGCCCCCCGCGGTGGGTGGCTTGTCCCTCTCCCGAACCGCAGCCTGGCTGGTTCCCATTCCTCTCTCATGAGCTCATTTGTGCCTGGCTGGTCCCCATTCCTCTCTTGTGAGCTCATTTGTGCCTGGCTGATCCCCATTCCTCTCTCCCCAATGTTGAGTGTCTGAGCCTTTAACAGCTTGAGGTTGTGGTGACCATTTGCATATTAGCTCTTTATTATATAGGATTATTCAGGATATTGCTTCTACACTAAACAACGTGTCAGCCATAATTGTGAGTAATTTTCAATGGGGTGAATTTTTTTCAAAACATTGTCTGTTCTGTGACAGCATGAAAAAACTTGGACTTTTCTTTTGTGAATTTTGCATGAGGTGATTGGATATCAGAGAGATACTACAGAATTAATTCAGAGGAGAAAAATGTAGAGAAAGGCAATCTTGTGCAAGCAGTCTTTCCACCCCATTGGCCACATAAGAATGGCTTGGAGCATTTCCTTACCTAGAGATGAAGAGCTCACACAGCTCTGCCAGGTTTATCAGCTAATTTTTCCTTAAAGCATGTGGGTCATATGACACCTGGACAACCCCACTGCTGGGCGGAGGTGAGGAATTTTACTTTGGCACAAGAGGGCTGCATGTAGACCTTGGGAAGAAAATTGTTGACCACCCGAGAACAGCACCCACTATTGAAGCTGGTCTTGCTCTGTCTCTTCTGTATGTGAGTAAAGCATTATTGTCTCCAGTGCTTGACTGTGTTCTGTTGTACTTGGTGACTACAATGCCAAGATGCAATGGGTAGAACTGTTTGGACTTCTGTTCCTAGTGGCTGACATTGTGGTGGTCTTTCCTCTTGTCCACATGGTTGGAGTCCTGCCCTGGGATTGGAATCAGTGGTAATCTGCTCTGACAAGTCACCATGATTTCTCAAGTACTTATGTTTTGTGAAGGAGAAAGAAGAACTGGACTCTGTTTACCATATGAATGATGCATGCTGTTGAGATGAAAATGAAATGTCCCCTGAAAATTAAAGATAGAAAAAGAAAAAAGGGGACTGTTTCTTTTAATAAAATTTCATATTGATTTTATTACCCCAAATTTTGCTTTTATCCTTATGTCTAAGAGTGGACTTGATAGACCATAAAAATGAAACATGAAAATGTTTTCTTATTCTATAGCTATGAGTAACTGATAAAATATCTTCTCTGATACAGAAGTATTTATTCAAAGTTTATTTAATGGCAAATTATGTATCATGCATCTCACTTTGGCCTAAAGTGTTTCTTTGTGCAAAGAAATTACATAACTACGTATCTTTTTAAAAATACTGTGTTTAAAAAAAATTATTGATTGATTTTTAGAGAGAATAAGAGAGAGGGACAGAGAGGTAGAAACATCAATGATGAGAGAGAATCATTGATCTTCTGCCTCCTGCACACCCTCTACCTGCAACCTGGGCATGTGCCCTGACTGGGAAGCCAACCATGACCTCCTGATTTATGGTGGATGCTCAACCACTGAGCCATGCAACATTGTGGTTTTTATATAGCTAAATTTGCCACCTACTAGAATTTTCAATGAAAAACATTTATTTATTTTAACTTTTACGGTATTTGGGAAGTAAGCTGTTCTTCTCTGTTCCAGTTTCATAATTCAAGTCCTTTTATCATCTTCTGCCTGAAATATTTTTCCTTATTAAATTTTGAAGGCATTATAACAATTATCAATAGTTTAAACTCTGAAATTAGGTTTTAATTTTGATTCTGTCACTTGCTACAGAGGTTATAAGAACTTGACATATAAAATTAGAGATTATTGTTTCTCCTTTCCCTTTTATTGGATTTCCGGGTAGTTAGAGTCAATGTTCTATGTTCCATGTTAGTTAGATTATTCTTTCTTTCATTAACTATAACATACATATTTTACATCTGTAGTGTTATTAATAGAACCTACCACATACTTCTCTCTGAAAGTTAAATAAGTAGATGAAAGTAAAATGCTGAAAACAATTAATGACATATATGAGTAAACATTATTTATTATTATTATGTGCCTTTTTCTGTTCCTGGTTCTTGATGTGCAGTTTAATATGCCTCAGTGCTAATCTTATCTGCAAGGGAAAGAGAGCTTTCGAATGTTGCCAAATTTTGCCTTATTGAAACAAGCATTCAAGGATTGCTCTGTAGAAGAATTTTAAGTAAAATACAATTCTTCCCAAATTTATTTATTACCACTAGATTACCCTGCATTGCATTATTCATTATTATTTCTACTAGAGGCCTGATGCATGAAATACGTGCATGGGTAGGGTCACTAGGCCTGGCCAGAGATCAGAGCTGATCTGCAGGGTGACCAGCAGGATGATTGGGGGCCCCCCTCTGGCAACCGCCTTGGCTGGCCTGGGGCCTTTGAGGTGGGGGCAGCTCCTGCATTGAGCGTCTTCCCCCTTGTGGTCAGTGTGCCTCATAGTGACCGGTCGTTCCACCAGTCATTCTGCCGTTCGGTTGATTTGCATTTTAGACTTTTATTATATAGGACTAGTGGCCCAGCACACATGAAATCATGTGTGGTTAGGGTCCCTAGGCCATCTTCTGCCCACTTGCCAGTCCCCACCACAACCCTTTGGTTCTCTGTGGTTCCCAATCGCAGCATGGCTCCAGTTCCCCAGAGCCTGTGGGCTTGGGGAGGGACCAAGAGGTTGCTGTTCCACTCTCTCCCCGCCCCGTTGCCACTCACCTGGGTTCGCCGTGGTTCCCCATTTGACAAGCTGTGATTGGAGCCTGAGGGCCAGGGGAGGGACCAAGAGGTCAACTGTTCCACCCAGCTTGCCAGTCCCACCCCGCTGCCACTCACCTCAGTTCCCTGATCACAGCATGGCTTTGGTTCCCCGGAGCCTGCAGCTGGGAAGAGGGACCAAAAGGTCACCGTTCCGCCTGCTTGCCAGTCCTGCCCCGCTGCTCCATTTGCTGTGGTTCCCCTTTCGCCATGCTGCCATCAGAGACTGCAGGGTAGTGGGGGAGGGACCAAGAGGTGCTCAATGCACCTCAGGGTGACCGGTCAAATGGTCGTTTTGGTTATCATGGTCACTGCCTTTTTATATATAGGATTATTGTCAAACTAGAAAAATATCTATTTTGACATTTGATCTTTCAACTATTAAACCAAGTGATTACTTAACATATTAATGTCAAGTTGGAAGTTCTTGACTTCTTCTTTACTTACATGTGTATTTTAAAATTAATTTATCTCACCTAAATAGCAGCATTGTAGTTACTATTGTTTTCTTTTTAGCAAGCTATCCATTATAGGATCATAATTTCCGAAGAAGAAATGGCAGAAAATAATTTTTATTATTTTAAATATTACCACATCTGTTTCAGAATTAAATAATCCAATTTTATGGCTATGATTGTTAGGTAAGTATTGATCATTTTACAGCAATGGGGAGAGGATGAAAATTTGCCATTAAGTTTTGGAGTTATTAGGGTAATAGGTTATAATCTCGATTAATAGTTAAATCTCTGCCTTCTGTTCTTTCCATCAAATATATTTTCTTTGGAGAATCTGAGAATGTTGTCAGCACCTTACTATGCATGGGGAGAGAAATAGATCAGAAACATGGAGAGTTTTGTTAAATGTGGTCTGCACTCAAGGGCAGTCAGGATGTTGTTGTAGTAATTCTGTTCATCAGCTGTGTGTCCCTGGAATCTGAAAAGATAATGAAAAGCAGATGCATCCAAAATAGAAAAATAGCCAGAAACTATTGTCTAATACTATGCTTTGAGGGATTTTTGCAAAGCCATTTATAACAGATAATTTTAGAAATCTTACGGTACATGTTTTATTGGGCTGTCATACATTTTCATCCCCTGTTAATCAGTTTTGTTCTTAGGTATTTATGACTGTACACAAATGCCAGACTCTTTGACCATTATGGAATGACAGTGTGAAGACTTTAGACTGAATAATTGCCATGGAGAAATGCCAAACTAGTTGGGAAAATAACCTAAGAATATGCCAGAATAAGAGTCTTCTCTTTGACAAAAGAGATCTAATTAGTGAATGAGTAGTGTGTAACTAAGGCCTATGGAAAGGATGTGGTATTCATTACCCATTTGAGACCAAACTTTCTTTCTAATCTTATGTTGTTAAGAGACCATCTGAAGAAGATCAATGATAACTATGAGGAACAAAAGTTCTACTTTGGCAGGCTGAAGTTCTCTGGGTAATAAATATTGTGAATACTACAGATAACCTTTAATAAGTTACAGTACTAGTATATCTGAGACACTCCTGACATTTATTGGGTTGCTGAAAGACAATTCACTGCAGAGCAATTTTCCTAGCTCCTTAAGTGCTTTAACAGTTATTGTCTTGGAGAGAAGACCCACCCTTTATATTGTTTATTTGTTGTGGCCATGACTTTTGTATCAGGAGTGGTTAGGTGTTTATAGGTTTGACTTCCCATGCAAGCCCTATTTCTTCAAATCCTATATAATAGTAGGCTAATAAGGAAATCGACCAAATAGTGGGACAACTGGTCACTATGATGCACACTGATCACCAGGGGGGAGATGCTCAACACAGGAGCTGCCCCATGGTGGTCAGTGCACTCCCACAGGGGTAGTGCTGCTCAGCCACAAGCCAGGCTCATGGGTGGCGAGCGCAGCAATGGTGGCGGGAGCCTCTTCGGCCTTAGTGGCAGCACTAAGGATGTAAAAGCCCATTACATGTTTACAATTTAAATACAGCATTTACACCTAAATATGAACTACTCTAAAAAATATTGCATCATTGTGGTTATAACTTAAGGCCTGTTGATAAAAAAAGGAAAGTTCTGTCAAAGGCTGGCATTGGTTTGAGAGGATCAGTTCTTACACAATAAAGATTTGACTGGGGATCCTACCAATGCACATGAGAAGGTAACAAGCAAGATTGCAGAACCATAGCATTCTAGCACACCAACTTCTCTATTCTGTTACATATCACCTTACTTTACTCATTGAGTGTACTGCTTTGTTCTTCTCTTCTTAGATAAATCAAACCCACTTCCCACAAGATAATTACGACCCTGGAAGCAGCTATTATCTACAGCAGCATTCTCAAGTCTCTGCTGTTCTCTGGCAACCCTTCAGTTTAAACATAGCTTTACATCTATAATAATAAAAGTGTAATAAGATAATTAGACCAGACAGTCAAACGACCTTCCAGACATCATTCTGGACGTCCTTCCAGACGAAGCTGCAGTTGCAAGGGCTGAGGCAGAGGTGGTTAGGAGTGATCAGGCAGGCAGGCGAGCAGTTAGGGGGCAATCAGGCAGGTAGGCAAGTGGTTAGGGGCGATTTCAGGAAGGCAGGCAAAGGTGGTTAGGGGCAATGAGGCAGGCAGGCAGAGGTGGTTAGGGGTGATCAGAGAAAGGCAGGCTAGCAGTTAGGGGCAATCAGGTAGGCAGGCAAGTGGTTAGGGAAGACCAGGCAGGCATGCGAGTGGTTAGGGGCGATGAGGCAGGCAGGCAGAGGGGTTAGGGGTGATGAAGCAGGCAGGCAGAGTGGTTAGGGGCATTGAGGCAGGCAAGCGAGTGGTTAGGGGCGATGAGACAGGCAGGCGAGTGGTTAGGGGTGATCAGGCAGGCAGGCAGGCGAGCCAGCAGTCCCGGATTGTGAGAGGGATGTCTGACTGCCAGTTTAGGCCCGAATCCACAGGAATCCCTGTGGATTCGGGCCTAAACTGGTAGTCGGACATCCCCTGAGGGGTCCTGGATTGGAGAGGGTACAGGCCGGGCTGAGGGACCCCCACCCCTGTGCACAAATTTCGTGCACTGGGCCTCTAGTGTTATATAATAGAAAATCAAAAACATTCACTCACATTTAGACTGTTGTTATTTATTTCTATTTATTAATGCTTGGTTATTAGGAATATATATTTGTGTTTATACAATAGTTCAAATAGAAGAATAATGTTTTTAATAAATTTATAAATGTAACTGGAATCAATGGCATCTTTACATTTAAATTGGTTTTCTCATTGTTTCTCATGGCTCTTTGAACAGCAGATGGGGCCAGGGTATCAGAGTAGCTAGTTGCTTACTGTTGTTTACAATTGTTGTGTTTTAAGTTATGTCAAAGGACTTTTCCATAAGTAACTTTCTAGTAGGTTGAACTATATCCATAGTGTCAATTTTTTGTGTGTGTGCTTTTTTTTTTTTTAAAGACCTTGATGGTCTTGGGGACTGATGTGGTCAGTACGCTGGTGTGACACACACAGCCTAGAGATATGCTGAGGTATACCTCTAGAGGTATGTATCAGCATTGAACACTTCAGCCTTTGGAGCAGACAAGCAGGGCCTGGGGTTGCTGAAGTCCTTGTCACTTGTTGCTGGTTGGATTCCCCAGGACAGAGATTCTGAAATGGAGATTGGGTAGCAGATCCTTACTAGAAAGTGCTTTGGATGTCAATGCCTTTGGATGAGTTGGAAAGGAAGCAGGACTGAGAAGATGGAAAGTTTTCAGCTGACTCCAACAGGAGTTTTAGAGTTGGAAGGTCCTTTTAGATTTGTCCAAAATTGTATAGATTGGATTAAGCCTTTATACAGCTGGGACACTAAATATGAAATGGGTAATAGCTAGACCATTGATAAAAATAGAACAATGACCTGCCACATGCAGCCATCAGTCTAATAAGCCAACCCACTGTCTGTAGTAACCAATTCAGAAAGCCAAATAACAACTTCTGTCAACCTCTGTAGCAATGGGTCTTCATAGCAATTGACAAGACATTGATTTTTGCAAAAAAAAAAAAAAAAAAAGGAACACATTGTTAACATTTATTGTTCAATTTATGAGGTGAATTTTGCATTGGACTGAAGTAGGAAACCTAGAAGTTAAATAAAGATGAAAGGAGCCATCCCCCATGCTAAATATTTTATCTTTGATACATTCATTAGCTCCCCCTCTTCCCCCGCTTCTTGCTATTTTCTGAATAGCCTAGTTCCCAAATGCATTCTAGTTTAGTTCTCTTCCAGTTAAGCACCTACTTTTCTCTTGGGTGATTTGCATAGGTAAGCTTAGGTTTGAGAATAAGCAGTATACAGATGTCGTGGGCCCAGGAATACTATATATGTATTTTACTTCACATTTTATCTGATTTTTATTTTATTTATTTATTTATTTTTAAAAATATTTTATTGATTTTTCACAGAGAGGAAGGGAGAGGGATAGAGAGCTAGAAACATCGATGAGAGAGAAACATCGACCAGCTGCATCCTGCACACCCCCTACCGGGGATGTGCCCGCAACCAATGTACATGCCCTTGACCGGAATCGAACCTGGGACCCTTCAGTCCGCAGACCGACGCTCTATCCACTGAGCCAAACCGGTTTCGGCTGATTTTTAAAACTAAGTCTGTTTAGAACTGCTTTTGGGAAATAACTTACTGGGAGAATATTTGTATTGTGTGGAGAGTGATACTAGTTCAAAGAATTCTCAGCTGAATGGCTGTCAATAGGAGGGAAAGTGTGAATTTTTTTCACATGAATGCCCCTTTTCATTTTTATAGAGCCTGGAAATATGAAACAAGAATATTGAATACTTGAATACAATTCTAAAAAAATATATGGTTTCTTCCTTTTATTTTACAATTCAAAATAAAATTGCCAAAGGTAAAGTTCTGACTTCCAAAGCCTGTCACTTAAACCTATTCTTTGTGAAATTTTCCCAAATCACAAGATATCATTTTGCATGCATATCCCCTATTAATGTAGTAGACTGTATTTGAATAGAACACATTCTGGGAACATTATGCATCCTAAAAGTTTTGTACTCTCAGAGTATTGTCCTGATTATTAATGAACATTTATACTACAGACAAGGAATGAATATGTTGGCATAGAGTTAGAGATTAAATAAAACTCAAAATATCGGGGGATCACTCTGTAAAATGCATGATTGTTTAACCACTATTCTGTACATCTGAAACTAATACAGAGTAATATTGAATGTAAACTGTAATTGAAAAAGAATTTGAAATGTCAAACTGGATTCAACTCCTTCATCCACCAATTTTAACTGTGTGACTGTGGGCAGATTATTCAATCAATCCATCTGTTTCTTCATCTGGGAAATGGAGCTACCGAGCATTTCATCGTTTTTCGATAGTAAATAATTTAATATGAATTAAGCCCTTAGCAAGTTGCCCAGTTTAGCATAAGTGCCAGAACTACCACTTTTCATAGCTCCAGGGGCACTATTCACAAGGATTCTATGCACCTGGTGCCCTCCAGAGCACATCGTTATGTGGGCATGGCACCCCTTACAGTTGTGTTCCACACTAGTGTTGGTAGCTCATGAAAAGTATGGCTTTATATTATTGTGGTTCGTGTCAGGATGACTGTATTGCAGTTCACTCAGTACTGGTACCTGCCTATGATCCTTGCATTATTGGTGTCACTTTTCTCCCAGAAGTGTTTGCATTTGGACGATAAATTATATGGTCACTGTATGCATGGCTATTTAGGTGAAGCTTATCAGTGTATACCTTGCCAGTGGATCTCTTGAGTTCTGATGAAGGACATTTTTCATCTGTTCAAATCTCAAAGTCTACCACATCAGGACTCTGATAGATAATTTCTGTAGCCTATTCATCTGTGTAGCTTTCCAAAAAAGGTCATTGATTTAGTTTAGAAGAAAGACAAAGGCTTCATTTCATTATTGTTATTTTGTTTTAGTTTCTACAAAGTTTTATATTTTTATTTTATTTAACTCTACAGAAAATAGTATTTTGGCATGGTTTCTTAATGTTGTTTATTGCCTGAACTTTATTTAACTGAGGTTTTAGCTTTTTACCATTAGATGGTCTACTGGGGAATCAGATCTGCTTCTCTTTTCAAGACAATCCAAGAACAGCCTATACTACTTTAGCATTGATTTCTATATAATAGTCTTTATAGAAAATTATATTTCCATTTAAATTTATATTTTCGTTTAAAATTATATTTCCATTTCCATTCCAATTGAGAGCAGCTTTAGGTGCATGTATATGGAGTCTATTGAAATAAGCCAGCACATTTTTTAGATTCTAAAATTACAAGGAAAATAACTTTTTTCATTTTTGAAAATGAGCTTGCTTCTATGAATTTATTAAGTTAGATTTTATATTCAAAATAGTTATACATAGTTCTTAATTTTTGACAGTTGCCATCTGTAATAAAGGTGATATAAGTCAGTGGCAACAAATGGCAGAAGAATATCTGCCATTTTTTGGGGGGAGGCGCAGGGGAGAAATATCTTTCTTGCATTAAAAAATTCAGATAATATAATTTCTTTAAATTGTATTTTAAGGATTCAATAATTTTTTTCAAATCTGACAGATTTCTTTTTTTAAATGGTAAATGTTACATTGAAATCTATTTTTGATAAGCAAGTGGATTTTGATTCAAATTGGACTTTTTGACATAAAAATTATTTAATAATATTTATGAAAACTTTCTTCAAATATGTTCATTGATGTAGTTCAACTAGTCCAAAGTTTTGTTTTTGTATTTTTATTTTACTTTATTTTTTATTTAAATATATTTTTATTGATTTCAGAGAGGAAGGAAGAGGGAGAGATAGAAACATTCATGATGAGAGAGAATCATTGATCAGCTGCCTCCTGCAAGTCCCCCACTGGGAATCAAGCCCACAAACTGGGCATGTGCCCTTGAATGGAATCGAACCTGGGACCTTTCAGTTCGCAGGCCGACTCTCTATCCACTGAGCTAAACCAGCCAGGGCTATGTTACTTTATTTTAAAAAATTTATTTAGCTAAACCTTTCTCCCAATACTTACCACTTGGCCCTTCATAGTTCTCAATGTAAGTTTACCATTTAAAAATAAATGTTTCTACATTTTCTTTTCTCAGAAACATGTTATCTTATATTGTCATAATTGCTTGCCTTAACCAAAAACCTAGACCATCTTGAAATAAGGTCACTTCCCATATATTTCTTTTACATAATTTATGTAAAACTAATCTAAGTCCATTTTCAGATAGCACTGCACTTGTTCATGTGCAAATACCTTATGACAGCATCCCAGTTCCTTTCTTTGGTCCCTTGTAACACCACTGTCATCCATTTCTCCTATCCATATTGTATCATAACCTAACATATTGTTACTCTTATTGCTTTTTTAAAGGTTATATTTTTAAGAATAAGAAAATACCTTTTTTAACCTAATTTATTCATTCTTCAGTGGTCTTCCTTTATGTAAATCTGTTTCTTACCTATATTAGAACTTGTTTTAACATTTCTTTTGGGGCAGATCTGCTAGCAAAGAATCCCCAGTTTTTGTTTTTCTGAGAAAGCCTTTATTTCTCTTATACTTTTGAAGGATAATTTCACTGAATATTGAATTCTAGATGGGCTTTTTTTTTACACTATTCAATTTCTTATATATGGCATTTCAGTCTCTTCTTAATTTCATAATGTGATTAAGTCAACTGTAATTTTTTATTGTCCTTTATAGGTGCTATCTTTCCCCTCCATGGGCTTGTTTCAAGATTTTCACATTGTCTTTTGTTTTCTGGAGTTTGAAGATAATAATATGTGCATGTGTGTGCGGCAGGGGTGGAGGTAGAGAAGGAAGAGATGGGTGGTAGTATAATTTTTCTTCTTCTTCTTCTTCTTCTTCTTCTTCTTCTTCTTCTTCTTCTTCTTCTTCTTCTTCCTCCTCCTCCTCCTCCTCCTCCTCCTCCTCCTCCTCCTCCTCCTCCTCCTCCTCCTCCTCCTTCTCCTCCTCCTCCTTCTCCTCCTTCTCCTTCTTCTCCTTTTTTTAATTTTTTATTTATTCATTTTTTAAGTTTCCTATGGCTGTGGGTTGGTTTTTACAATTATTTTGGAAAATTTGTCTCCCGTGTTGACTTTGGGTTTCCCTAAGTACTCTTCCTCAAGAGAGAGTTTGTATCTTTTAGTTTTCCTGCTGTAATTCACTGTTATTATCTAGAGCCTTGGTGGTGTAGTGCAGAGAAGTCCTTTGTCATGGACAAGATTCTGAATGTCTATCATAATGATTGCTCCTTACCTTCCCCAAGGAGAGCACAGAAGGTTCTTTCTTGGCTCTTTACTTAGAGAACATGGTGGACTTTGCAAGGGTAACTTTGCAAATACTGAGTTCTTCCTTAAATTATGGGCCCCTGGAATTTCTCACTGTCATGCTAGTCTGAACTCAGCCTTTATCAATTAGTGAAAATAGCACTGAGTATTCATACCAGTCGATTGCTCCAGGGCCTTCTGTTACAATAATTGTATGTGCGTCTCTGCATATGCTTGTCTCTCCAGACACCAGGGTGTGTTAGTTCTCTAACCTCAGTTCTCTGATGAATCCAAGAAAAGTCAATTTAAAAAATTGTCTAGTTTGTTCTTGTTGTAAGCATGGGAGTGATGATTTGCAAATTCTTTACTTTTAGGAACCGAAACCAGAAACCAAGGCTGTCACTTTTTCACCATCTTGAAACAAAGAAGAGAAAAACACATCCCTCTTCATTAACATTCTTGACTTTCCCTAATAATTCTTTGTGTGTGTCCTTTTTGTTATTGTCACACAAAGATATCCTCTCATTCACCTAAATCATTGAAGATTTTGGCAATTGAATGATAGACTATATCTATGCCTCACATTTTGTCACTGTCAGGGTAATTTTATTGTTGTTTGGTTGGATGTTAACTACAAAATGAATAAGTCTTAATGATCAATGTCATTACTCAAGCCAACAGTCTTTGACCCAATTTTTATTTTTCTCTTAAATGTCCAGCTCTCATTGCCACACAGTACAACTTTCCAGTTATTCTGTTCTGAAAAATGTTAATACTTACAAAGAGGACAGTTAAGAAAAATCATAATTGGAAATGAACTGAGTATAAAAACATCAAATTCACCATCATTCTCTGATATCTATAAGAGCTTTTCAAGGTAGTGAGCCTCTCAAATGTAGTTCTTAGATTTTCTTATGTATTGATAATGGTATCTATTAATCTTTTTTTTCAAAGATTTAAAGTTATATGTGAAATCATAATCTAGTAGTTAAAAGGAATCTGAAAAATTGGCAAATAAGGAAATACGTGTTTTAAGATAGATAACATTATTAAGTACTTAAATAATTCAAGTTTTCATCTGTTAATGAATAAAGATGAGGGAAACTTGAAATATGGGCCAACAAACTTAAATGTAGTCATCATATGTAAATTTCCAATGCTTTACTAGTATAGCTTAATCAACTCCCTTATGTAGAAAATGTTTATTTCTGGGATAGATTTCCATTCATAGATAATATTCATGATTTAACATAATTGGCACCAGATCTCAATCATTAAAACTAAAGATTTTAATTAAAACTGAGATTGTGAAAATGAATTTCATGATCAGTAGATATATTTAATATAACATTAAAGAGATTAGGGACAACAAATTGCATTAAATGGAAGATAAAAGCTTTCATGTAAGGTTATATAGTAGAATATAAAGTCTGCACTTCTGATTCCTAAATAAGATATGAATAAATCACTTGTAGAAACCAGCAATCACATAAGTTGAACTTTTATTAATCTGAGGAAACTCAAAGATTGAGTTTCTCTTAGAATAAAAGAAAGTGTCATGGATTGCTTTTCCTGGGCTACTTCTTAAGGGCTATACTAGTAAATGAGGGCAGCAAGAATAGAGTTCTCACTGTATTTCTGTCCAGAGAGGAGACAAGTTAGGTAACCCCACACACAAATGAAAGAACAAACACCATAACATATGAAATGTGTTCAACTTTGCTGATATCCAGAGGATGTCAATAATTTTATATTAAAACTCTACATTAAAACCATGATAATATCCCATTACACATTCAGCATATTGGCAAATGTTCTACCAACTAAAAATCTAAAAATAAAAGTATAAAAAAATTATCATTTGCAACCTTCAAAGTAGTAATTGAATCAAGTAAGACTCTTCAATGTTTCCTAAAACTAATTTGTGAAGTTTACTGAGGAATAGTAGATTTTAATATTCTCAAGTATCTTCTCACATATTACTGATTAATTATAGAAGGAAAATTATAGTGAATAAACCTGTAGAACCCCACCCTATCCATGCGATTAAAGTTAACATGACCAAAAATGGAACAAATTGATCTCAATTTCTTATAATACATAGTCATATTCTAACATGGCAAACATGGACAAACTAAAACTGAGAAACATTACCCAATAACAACTTATTCAGCCCTGGCAGGTGTGGCTCAGTTAGATGAAAGTCTTCCCATGTACCAAGAGGTCACCAATTCAATTCCTCTCAGGACACTTGCAGGGCAGGGGAGGGGGATTTGCTGCAGGCTGGATCCTCTCCCTTTCTCTCTCTCTAAAAAAAATGAATAAACGCATATGTATAAAATAAATACAATCTATTCAATGTAATTCTATTAACCATTTTGAAGTGAAACAATGAAGTTAAAGTACACTGACTCTCAAAGTACATTGTTTTAGGGAATATCTTTCTCATTTAGAATATTTATAACATATTGTTAATTGATGTGCAAAAATATCTCGTTCTCATTATGTTTGTGTGTTGTTTTGCCAAATAGATATGCTGCCCACAATACACTGCAGGATATTGTACAATAGTTCTTCCCCTTCATGCTATTAGATAATTGTGCTTTAGTTTACTTTCACTTAAATATAGACTTTAATATCAACTAAATTTCTACTAGTTTTCTTCAAATCCTGTGTTTTTGTCATCAGTGTATTCACTCTTCATATTTTAGAAGATTTAAAGAAGGATCTATAAATGATTTTTCTTAATTTTATATTCTTACAGCCTTACTCTGGAACTAATAGGAAGAATAAATTAAGTTTTAGTGGGGAAAATCCTTATTCTGCATAAAAGCTTAAACTATTTTAAAAGAGAAACTAACCATAAAATCTGCTTCATATTTACATGGTTAAATATTTCCTTGACAATGATTAGATATTAAATTGAAAGTTTATGTAGTGTGCACATTGGAGACAATTTGGCTTTCACTTTCCAGTGTGAAAGCATTCTTAAAGTCACTTTCTTTCACTGTATGAGAATGCATCTAATTTGCATTTTGGCTTAACATAAAAATATTCCGTATTCTGGACACAATGTTTTTACATAAAATTAAAAGTAGAATATTTAATATTAACCGCACACCCTCTAATATCTGTGAACATAAAATGTATTCATGTTCCTTTGCAATTTCATGAAAATATTTAATATTGTATAACCTTTGAGCTGATGTTTTAAATGTTAGAGAAAAAGGTAATTTAGGATAATTACATTTTGAGAAATGTTACCTTTCCTAAACAGACCAAAACAATGAAAGTAAAATCTTTAAAAGTTATTGGATCCAAATAATATATGTTGATACACCAAGATATAACTTAGTCTCTCTCTTTTTTTGTTATTGTTGTATGGGCTAGACTTAGTGACTCATTCCAAATAACATAGTATAACAAAGAAAAATGTTAGCATCATAATGGGCAAACCTGGTAAACAGGACTGTAACTAGATGATTATGATAAACATCATCAGTAATATCATGTAGCTTGTGATATGATAATATAAGAAGAGCACTATATTTCTGGTGTTCTTTCTAAAAATCCAAAAACCTTTTCTAATCATGAGAAACACCAGTCAATTTTAACTTGAATGACATTCTACAAAATCCTTGGCCAGTCTTCCTTAAAACAGTGAAGGTCAAGAAAAAACTAAGAAACTGTCAAATACTTGGGGACACTAAAGAGTCATGATGAATAAATGTGTGTTGTGTTATCCAAATTAGGTCTGGTATAGAACAAGGGCATTGGCAGAAAAGCTGGTCAAATAACGTTTAGAGTTTAGTTTATAATAACCTACCAATGTTGGTTGCTTCATCGAAACACACATAATGCATACAGTGTAAAATGTTAATAATAGGAGGAACTGAAACCAGGTGAGGGATTTCTGTAAATCTAAAAATGTTATTTTCAAATGTAAAAAACCATTTTTTTAAATGAAAGAAAAATAAATGGAGTAGACTCCGTCATGGCTTCCATGAAGGAAGGGAGGAAGGAAGGAAAGGAGGGAGGAAGGGAGAAAGGGAAAGGGAGAAGGAGAAAAGCTGAACTACATAAACACAAAGTAACACTATATACTTCAGTTTCTCCTGGGTATAGTAAATTTAATTTAAATTTAGAACACTAATTGCTGCAGTGAGAATAATGCTGAAAATGAACTAATACTAGTTAATAGTACAGGTGTGACAGCTATGAGAAATGAGTAATTTAGTATTCAAGTCTGCAGGTAAATGTCAATGCTTAATTGCTAGTTCACCATATTAACAATGAATAGAAGACTCATCATGTGATTGAGTTAATACAGTGAAGCCACATCTGTAATTAATTATTTGATTGTCAGTCATTAAAAACTGTTTAATTTAAGGGTGCTTCAGAGAACATACATTTATTGGGATTAAAAATGTGGAAAGGCAAATATTTTTGGATTCCATTTTCTTTTTGCTCTTCTGGTTAGTTGTTTTTTGTTTCCTCATATTTCAAATCGTTGATTTGATTCTTGAATCCTCTACTCTACTGTTGAATCCCTGTATATTATTCTTTATTTCAGTCAGTGTATGCTTAATTTCTGACTGGTCCTTTTCCATGTTTTTTTTTGGAGGTTTCTAGAAGATTTTTAAGTAACTTTATAACTGTGGTTTTGAACTCTATATCTAGTAGTTTGCTTTCTTTCATTTGTGACAGGTTTCTTTGTCTCCACATTTTGGCTGCTTCCCTGTGTTTGTTTCTATGTATTGGGTAGAGTTATGTCTCCTTGAGTTGGTAGAGTGGCCTTGTGTAGTAGGTGTTCTATGGGGCCCAGTGCCTCAGCCTCCCCAGTCACCTGATCTGGGAGCTCTAGGTGCACCCCTTTGTGGGCTGTGAGCACAGTCTTGTTGTAGTTGGGACTTGATTGCTGTTGTGTCACTGGGAGGAATTGACCTCCAGACCAATTGGCTGTTAGGACCAGCTTCGACTACAGTGAGAAAGCTGCTGTGCAGGAGACACTATGGAGCAGTACTTGCTCCAGTAGGGCTTTGGTGCTCACTGAGTCTGCCCCTTGAGTGTGTCCCTTATGGATATGAAGAGTTGTAATCTGGTATAGTCTGACACTGACCACTGGATACACTGGCTCTTGGGTCTCCAGGGAGGTACAAAGTCAGCCACTACCTGGGGCCACCCAGCAGGAGCGACAGAGAGATCTGCAGATTCATCCTCTTCATATCGGGTTTGGAAGTGCCCTGATGAGGCCCAGCTGTGAAGCAAGGCAGTCTTGGGCCTTTTATTGATAGGTTTGGGACTCCCTGACCCAGCTGCAGTTTGTCTGAGAGATTTTGCCCTGAGCAAGGAAAGGCAATTCATAGCAAAAGCCATTGCACACAGCTTGGGTGAGGTTGTAAATTGGATGAGGCGGGGTTTTAGGGAATCACCAGGGCAGAGCAAACAGAAATGGCTGCCAGTCAGCCCTGCCAGGTGGAGGTCCCAGTATAGGAACAATGATCCCTGCAAGCACCTCCGTCTGGGAGAAAGCTGCCCCCGAATTCCTGCCCCAATATCAGGCAATCCAGTTCCTCCTCAGAAGTGTCTGTGTTCCCCCAAGACTCACTCTGGTGCTGGAGCTCAGAGGAAGCAGGACCTTGTAAGTTCAGTTTGTGGTGCCGGCCTTTTAAGAGGAACAGCTGGGCCTCCAGCAGCCTCTGTGCCACTGAGCCCCAATCCCTACTTTTTTTTTTTACAGCCGTAGTTCTTACTGCCCGTAGGCACTTCTTTTCCCAGCTCTGGGACTCTGGGCTGGGGGTTGGTGCGGGACCTCTTGCTCCTCCAGGCGGCCTCCACAGAGATGATCTCCCTCCAGATTAAAAAAACAGCACAGGAGGGTGCCAGACCAGCCCATTCTGTGCCTCTGCGCCTCCTACCAGTCTCAGTGTGCTTTCTTCTTGATTCCTCTCATTGTAGGACTTCCATTCAGCCAGCTTCCCAGCAGTTTTGGATGATGGTTGTTCTGTATTTTAGTTGTAATTTTGATGTGCTTGTGGGAGGTGGTGAGTACAAGCATTTGCCTATGCGGTCATCTTCCAAACCCTCTCCATCCTAACTAAATTATAATAAAACCAATGACTTCCATGATCAATAATTTAAAAGGGAAATTAGAGATAAAAATACCATCTAGTATTTCAAGGATACACATATGATCAAGAGCAATAATAGAAGATGGTAAATAGGGATTTGCTTTTGAGGTACTAGAGAAAAGTCTGTGACATTCACTCTCCATCCTGAAATCCCTATTTTTTTGGAAGTTGAATAAATATGCTTGAATGTGTTCCTCTTTCAACTATTAACAACAAACCCAAACAAAAACAAACCAGAAGAGGAATTTGTTCCAAGGTTTTAAGTGGACGGAGACTTCATGGACCCAAGCTGAAGAATGCACAGGAGGGTTGGAAGCAGTAATGGAGTCTTTTAGGAATTTCTTTGGCCTCCTCTTTCTTGTCTTTGTGCACCTCCATTCCCTCCACATCCTCCATCTGACTTCAGCCTTCCTGGAACAGGCTTTCTCTGCAGGAGTCAGAAGATAACTGAATCATGGCTCAAAAGAGTCATCACTGTAGTTCTAATTTTTGCAGACACTAAAGGACTAGCTCTGGAGAGAGAGATTACTTGGATAGTTGTTGGGCCAGCTGCCTGCTCTGTTAATCCATCAACTCTGATAAGTAGAAGTGGGATCACATGGTAAAAATCTGATTGCTTAAGAGGCTCATCTCTGCCTTTGTGGAGGAGATAGTTCCTGGGACAGGGGTAGTGGTTCACCGCTTAAACAAACAAACAAAAATATGTATTATGAGTATGTTTTTCTTCCGTTGTGAGTATAATGTCCAGTACAAAGGTGAAGTTCAAGAAATAATTTTGAATGGGTGGCTTTTTAGAATAATAGCTAATTTATCATCTATCACCCTTTATTTGTGGATGTTATATTGACTGCTTAAGCACACTAATTTATGGAGGAGCAAGAAATAATAATTCCATTTAATGAACCCTTTTTAAAAATCTTTATTGTTGAAAATATTGCATAGGTTCCCCTGTCCCCCCCCCCCCCCCCGCATTAACCTCTTCCAGCCTGCTCCCATCCCCCCTGCCCCCCCACCAATCCCTCACCACCCCATTGTCTGTGTCCAGGGGTTATAAATATATGCATACAAGTTAATTGGTTGATCTCTTCCCAAACACCTTCCCCTGCCTTCCCTCTGAGGTTCAACAGTCTGTTCATGTTTATATGACTCTGGGTCTATTTTTGATGCCAGAAACTATGTTAGATGCCTTAAATGTAATTAATAGAACTAAGCATTTAATTGTTTCAGTGAATGTCTCATTTCTCAGGCACTGTTCAAGGGCCTGGAAATTGAGCTACATGGAACATTTCATTGCAGTGGTAATGGGTGTTCACAAGAAGAAGGAAAGGGTGCTTTGGGGAAGTGGAATCAGGGAGTTACCTCACTTGATATTTACATAAACCCTGCTAGATAATGTGACAGAGAAGTTATCTGTCATTTAGCATTGCTACCTTTTTCTTTCACCAAGAGGCCCAGAGGGTGGGAGGGAGCCTAAATTAGAAGCCAGGCATTTCTTATACAGAAGTCCTTGCTTTGTTATGAGGGGATATTAAAACTTGGATGTTGCTGTGATGAACACAAAGTCCAAAAGATGATTGTTCCTGGCACAGACGAAGGCTAAAAACTCAGGTTCACTGACTGGGAATCACATTCTCCTGCTGTGCATTTTCTCTACAGAAACAGATGAAAAGTGCAGAAAAAGTGGGTGCAGCTTTCTCATGAACTAAATTACCAAGAAGTGCCAAATCAATCAGCTTTTGTTACTAATGGTGCCATAAACACTTCATATCCACACTTTTTCTCTAGACTTACTTTTCTGAAAGAAAATCAGTTTCTTGTAAAAGTGGTGCTGGCACAGATGGAATATTTTGAATTTTATTTACACAGAGACATTTAAGGGAAGAAAAGTTTGATGGCTTGTAGTTTAAAAAATGAGATCCTTTTTAAAAATTCTTTATTGTTGAAAGTATTACAGAGGCCCCCCTTTTTTTCCCATTGACCGCTTCCAGCCTGCAACTTCCCCCTGCCCCTGGCCTTCACCACACTATTGCCTGTGTCCATGGGTTCTGCATCCAAGTTCTTGGGCTTTTGTTTCATTTCAGTGCCAGTCCACAAATAAAGCAAGAAATGTCTCCCCCTCCCCACCCATCAAAAAAAAAAAAAAAAAAGATCTTGAGTCTTGAATTTTTATGTCTCTTACAATAACAAATCTTGCACTAAATCTGCATTTTTTTCCTTGCTGAGAATAATATGAAAATCAAATGATTGTGGCTGAAGTATGAATTTGATTCTCTGTGAAAGATTTGAGTTGTCAGGTGTCACATTTCTTATACAATGGGGAATTTTATATTTTTCTGTTTATTTTGCATAGAGAAGTTCTGCTATACATTCTTAAGATTATTAATTTTAATAAATCACTTTATGGCAACTTGGTAATAGCTAAAGTTTATAGAGAAGTTACCACACGTTCAGTATGCCTCAGTTAGTAAAGCAACAGATAACTGGATTATTCTGAGCCAACATTCTGAGAGGACACACATGTGTTTCAAAATTTTACGAAGTCTATATATTCAAAATAAGTTTACTTTTTAGTAGTAAACAGGCAAAACTAGAGACAGTTTCTCTCTGAGTGGTTCATTATTTCTCAATGCAGTTTACTTTCTGCCTGGCTTTGTGGTCTGAATGCAATAACAATTTATTCTTTGTTCCCCAAATTTACTATGAGGGATTCATAAATATTCAAACACTTCAAAGTACAATAATAAAAAGGAATAAGAAAATTTTAGGAGTCTTACAAATTCAAATTTTTCCTCATCATTTTCATTTGAGTATTGAGATTATCTTTACATGTGGCCCTTTTACTGTTAAATTGCGGGATTTATTATGCTAAATGAAATGTGAATATAGTGTGATCAAGAAAGTCATGCACTTTCAATTATTTCAAGATTAAGCAAATTAATGGAGATTTTCACGTCATAGTTTCCTATGGTGTTTTGCAGAAAGATTGATGATGTATAGAGACATTAACAATAATTAAACAATTAAAACAAACAAAATATCTAGATGTTTTCTCATGCAGGTTTGCTATAATCTCTCCTGACATTTTCCACCCCCAAGTAGCACATTATTTTCTGAACTGAGTTCTTAAGTGAGTTAGAAGATGTGAAATAGTAGTCTTTTGAAGCTCAATAATAGAACTTATTATTAATTTCTTTCACAGTTTTGAATCATGTGGACTGTGAAACATATGCAAAAGTCACTATGCCAGTGGAGTGAACTCTACTGGGAATGGAAGAGAATGAGTAGTTAAAAGCGCAGCAAGTGAAATAGCTTGCGCTTAAAATCCAGCTTCAGCAGTTACTGGCTCTGCAAATTTAGGCAAGCTAGTAAACCTCTCAGCAGTTAGTTTGTCCTCTATATGGTTTGAGTAATAATACTAAGATGCCTTAGTGGTTTTTTGATGATTGATTTGGTATTGGGAATAATGCTCTATACATTTTATTTATTGCCATAATTATAGTATATCCCCAGCACTCATATATCTCTATAGTTCTGTTTTCTGTATTCATTGTTTTATATTTACTCTTCTCAAAAGATGAAAACTGAAGTTCTATATGGAAATTCTCCAGAAGTACAAGGCAACATGCAGAGGAAACAATGGATGTGGAAAAAAATATAAAGATCTCTGATATTTTTGAGTAAGTCAATTCACCCAATATCTTTCTCTTATCTCTTTTGATATCACTTGTCACAGTTTTAGTTTTACATACTTTCAGTAAGATTTTGATTAGGCACTGTGCCGAATCTGTATGACATAAGTAATAGTAGTAACAAAAGTGATGATGACAAGAATAATAGCAACTATTAATAGATAGCCAAGTTAGGGATATCACTTATATATTTTTTTTATAATTTAAATTCTTTATTGTTGAAAGTATTACATATGTCTCCTTTTCCCCCCATTGACCTCTTCCCAACTGCTCTTGCCCCTCAGCACTCAATCCCCTGTTGTCTGTGTCCATTGGTTATGCTTATATGCATGCATACAAGTCCTTTGGTTGATCACTTACCACCGCTCCCCCTCACCCCCACCGTGCCTTTACTCTGAGGTTTGATGGTCTGTTTGATGCTTCTGTATCTCTAGATCTACTTTTGTTATTCAGTTTATGTTGTTCATTATATTCCACAAATGAGTGAGATCATGTGATATTTATCTTTCTCTGACTGGCTTATTTTGCTTAGCATAGTGCTATCCAGGTCCATCCATGCTGTTGCAAATGGTAAGAGTTCTTTCTTTTTTTCTTTTACAGCAGCATAGTATTCCATTGTGTAGATGTACCACCATTTTTTTAATCCACTCATCTGCTGATGGGCACTTAGGCTGTTTCCAAATCTTAGCTATGGTTAATTGTGCTGCTATGAACATAGGGGTGCATATATCCTTTCTGATTGGTGTTTCTAGTTTCTTGGGATATATTCCTAGAAGTGGGATCACTGGGTCAAATGGGAGTTCCATTTTTAGTTTTTTGAGGAAACTCGGTGCTCTTTTCTATAGTGCATTCCCACCAGCAGTGCACCAGGATTCCTTTTCCCCAGCATCCTCATCAGCACTTGAAGTTTGTTGATTTGTTGATGACAGCCATCCTGGCAGGTGTGAGATGGTACCTCATTGTCATTTTGATTTGCATCTCTTGGGTGATTAGTGACTTTGAACATTTTTTCCTATGTCTCTTGGCCTTTTGTATGTACACTTTGGAAAAATGTTTGTTTAGATTCTTTGCCCATTTATTGATTGGATTGTTTATCTTCCTTTTGTTAAGTTGTATGAGTTCCCTATACATTTTGGAGAGTAAACCCTTATCAGATGGATGTAACATTGGCAAATATGTTCTCTCATGCAGTGGGCTCTCTTGTTGTTTTGTTGATGGTTTCTTTTGCTGTGCAGAAGCTTTTTATTGTGATGTAGTCCCATTTGTTTATTTTCTCCTTAGCTTCCATTGTCCTAGGAGATGTATCATAGTAAAGATATTGCTATGAGAATATTTGTATATATTATCTCATTAATTGAATCGTGTATGAATTATAATTACCACTTTAAAAAATGATTTTTATTGATTATTTTAGGGAGAGAGGAAGGGAGAGAGATAGAAAGATAGAAACATTGATGCCAGAGGAACATAGATTGGCTGCCTCCTGCATGCCCCCTATTGGGAATCGAGCCTGCAACCCTGGCATGTGCCCTGGCTGGGGATCAAACCAGTGACCTCTGTGTTCACTAGTCGGTGCTTAACTAATCAAGCACATTTGCCTGGCAGTATAAATACCACTTTTATAAAATAGAAAGCTGCAGTTTGATTAGCTATAAGTATTACAGTGAGAAAAAGAGTTTGAAACTTGAAGCTATCTGCTGAGGCTCCAAATAACTTTCTTCCTTTCCTTATTTGTATAAACATGTTTCAGAAGTTAGAACTTCATAAGTTGCCAAAATACATTGTTATGTGTTCTAGATAAGAATAACAGAAGTTATGTTTTTTCAAAAGGAATTCAGTATCAAAATTCACATCTAACAGGAAAAGACAGAAAGGAAGAGGGAGAGAGAAAAACTTTAGCCCAAACCACAGAATCTTCCTACTAAAATGTTAAGTATTTAATTCCTTTTGATATAAAGCATTAGATTTATGAAATATTCATTGTTCTGTTCAATTCTTTAAAACAAGAGGTTTTTTTAAATAAAATGAGGATCATATTAAAAATTTATGTCTGAATCACATAACCTAAGTATTGGGAACATAAAATGGTGAGTAATGTGCAGTTTGTTCTGAAAGGATTTTTATGTCAATTAACTTATTTTAATAGGTCCTTTTTATGATTGGTTTGCATTTTGTTTTTACTTCATACTTGTGCAAAAATCTGAGATTATTTTAATATGTTATTTTAATACATAATACAAGTATTTTTCCACATTATTTAGAAGATAGATTTTTAGATTAACTTAAAGCTGAATCTATTTAAATGGAAATGTGCTAATGTATTTTAGCTTTGTAGAAATGGACTTTTAGAAGTATAATTTCTGGATCTTTGTACCCTTAAAAGTTATAAATTGGTCTTTTTCTTATAGATTCTTCAATTTTGTGGGATTATATGATTTAGCAATAAGAATTATATAAGTAATCTTCAATTTGTTGCAGTCATTTTATATTGATGGGTACATTGGCAGTGTTCTCCTTAGCATATTATATACTATTTAATTTAGTTTTATTCATGAGAAAATGGAATAATTCATCAGAAATAAAAAGTTTTATTTATAATTCTTTTACAAAGTAGGAAGGACTAAGCTAGCAACAGTGTATAACTTCCACCAAGAACAACAGCAAACATTGAATAAAATGGAGGAAATATTTATAGGAGAATAATGGTTAGGTGCTGAGGAAATAAAAACTTGCGAGACTAATTTATTGGGTGTCATAAACCTCAACTAGGTGCACTTAATTCTGCAGACATATTTCCCCCAGGGAGTTGCTAATTCTTACTCCCAATAATTGAGGTTCAAAGTTTGACCTTGGATAGGGCTATTGAAAAGGGCACAGGAAAAATAAAAAGTAGCGCTTTTTGAAGACATTGACCTTGGCACATGTCTGGGTTTACTCTCAGGACGTTTGCTGAAATCTGGGGTTATGATATGTGGATACTAAACAATTATATGTAATCCTGCTAACATATTGAATGGTTTTTCAGCAGTCTCATGAAACACAAATTAGAGATTGGAACCTATTACAGGGAAGAATCCTGTAAATTACACTGGTCTGTCACTTCAGTATTATATATGGCTAGGCATAAATCAGAGGTAGATTGAACCTGCAGTACTGTGAACAGTTCTTGCCTTGATCATATTCTTGAATTGACAGTCAGATTCTTCCATCACTTTATTAACCGAGCAGAGGAAATTGTGAACCCTCTCTGAAGGAATCTAATACCTGGAGCCTTTGAAATTCTTTTAAACACAGTTTCTGGCATCAAAATTTACTACACATAACAAAACATAGGAGTACATACATGGAAACCAAGATTAGAAACAGAAAACAACACCAAATTTAAATGATGTAAATTTATTTAATAGATGGCAAGAGATTTAAAATAAATTTACCACAGAAACAAATAGAAGTAAATAAATTAAATGATGGAGAATCAGAATTTCAAGTAAGGAATAAAATGCAAATTCTAGAATTAAAAGGCATCACTTGATATGAAGACATTCTTAAGAATTTAACAAAAGACCACATGCAGCAAAAAGCAGAAGAAGTGAACTGAAAGAATTATCAATACAAATGCCAAACTGATGCACACAGATAAAAAAGAAAAGAAAACATAGAAATGAGCTTTGGAGATGTGTGAATAAAAGTGTAAAGGTCTAACAAATGTCTAAATGTAGTCTCCTCATAAGACAGGAGAAAAAGGGAGGAGAAAAAAATATTTGAAGAGATAATGGCTAAACATTTTTTTTCCAGAAGCCCTATGAAATTTAAGACTAACAAACACAAAGAATACAGTGCACAGGTGTGTCACAGAAGATTGTTGGAAAACAAAGACACACATAATTCTCAAAAGTAATAGGATGGAGTAAGGGGAAAGGCAGGAGAAAAACATTACCTTAAAGGAACAACCCTGAGACTGAAAGCTGACTCTTATGCAGAAATTATGGAAACAGAAAATCATTAAAATAACATAACAATCACCTATAATAATGCTTAAATGCTGTAATGCTATAGAATGCAATAAAAAATGTATTTTACCCTATTGTAACATGTGAACGTGAAGAATCTCACTTTCCTCTGGGATAGGAAATGCTGAAATTGTATCATGTTTACTACATGTTTGGCATTGTTCTATGTTCTTTACATATATATTCACTAATTCAGTCCCTATTTTTTTTAAAAAATCTGCTTGGCAGATGTTATTTTTATTGAAAGTTTACATTTGTCAAAACTGAAACTCATGCCATTTAAATAATTTGGCCATAGTCACTCAACTAGTAAAGGGCAGAACCAAAATCCAAATCCAGCAGTCTATCTTTGAAGTTAATAATATAGAAAATCAATATAATATTTTTAAAAACTTTAATCTACTTTAGAAAAAATTATGTTACCAGAATACTCTCAGTAAATTTTTTATGAAAACAATTATGATGATCAGAGTAGAGTGTCATGTGATTTGGAGGACAGGAGACTTCTCTGGCTCCCAGATTAAAATATTTTTAACATAATATTTAGGTTCTCCACAGTATAGTCATTGTCTATTTCTTTGGCCTCACCACCCACCATTTCATTAAACACTAGAGGCCCAGTGCATGAAATTCATGCACAGGTAGGGTCCCTAGGCCTGGTCAGTGATCAGGGCTGATCAGGGCCTTCCTTCCCCTGGCTGCCCGCTGCCAGCTGGGGCCTTCCTTCATTCTGTACCATTCCCCTGGTGGTCAGCACACATCATAGCGAGCGGCCAAACACCTGGTTGGTCAAACTCCCAAGGGGAAAATTTGCATATTAGCCTTTTATTATATAGGATTGCTTGTCTGCAGTTGTATTCCAATACTATTGCATATCTGAAAGTTTCTAATCACACTCAGCTCTCTTCCTGACTCTGAATCTGTTTAATCCTTTTGAGTAGATCACCCCCCATCCCCACTCCTGTAGCACGTCAAAGCCATCTCTTTCACTAATGGTCTCCCCTCACAGCAGAATAAGTCCTTCTGTTATAAATCATTTGTCCCTTTACATAATTTTTGAAGATATTTTCACTCAATATGGATTTATTGTTCATATATCAATTTTTCCAAACTGATTTTAATCCAATTTAGGTCTTTTTATTCACCTCCATGTTCTCATTCCTTATTTCAGTGCCAGGCACTTGGTGTTTACTCAAAAGTAACTCATGGGAATGAACAAATTGACAAATAAATGACTATGGAAAGGTAGTATGAAATAAATCCATAAAGATTTGTTATTTTGGAATAAATGTTTCTGAATTGAAGTTTCATAGAAATTAGTAGACATGTATGGTACCCATTTACTTATTTTTTCAAACTTTTATCAAATTATTTATGAAACATTTGTAATGTTCAACTTAGAGCATATGTAGTTTGGGAGATGGGCAATTAAACATAAGTCTGTATCAGAAGTCCACAGAAAAGCAAAGAGGATTCAATTCATAAGGGATGCAAACAATTATAAGACATGATTGAGGATAATAAAGGCTGTAAAAGATACTCCGATAAAATGTTAGAGAATTACAAAGAAGAAAGAATTTCCTTCTATCAGGTTATCAAAGAATGTTTTCATGTATTCTATTACTCATGTATTGTGTTTCTTTAAAATTTGTTAATATGATTTTATTGATTTCAGAGAGTAAGGGAGAGGGAGAAAGAGATAGAAACATCAATGATGAGAGAGAATCATTGTCTGCCTCCTGCATGCCTCCTACTTGGGATTGAGCCCACAACCTGGACATGTGCCCTTCACCAAAATCGAACGCAAGACCTTTCAATCCACAGGCCAACACTCTATCCACTGAGCCAAACCAGCTAGGGCTCATTTATTATGTTTTAAATGTCTCCATTGCCTTGCTCAGTGATGGGTACATAGTAGATCCTCAATTTTTATGACATGACTATAAGATTTATGGATGTGGATATATGCCAGAAGAGTATTCAGGGAGAGAAGTAGGTAAAAAGAATCTCAGAAGCAGGGACAAATGGGGCAAGTATGGGGGAAAATGCCTATTTGTTGTTAAGAGAGAGAGTGAGGGTACGGTTGTGGTAAGAATGAAGATCCCAAGGGAATAACATTGCACTAGAGGATTTATGGATTATCTGTCCAGCAAAGGTAGGAAAGGAAAAAAAAACCTCAAACTGACTTTATAGTCCATTTTATTAAGGCATAATCCACATACATATAGTTTATTCATTTAAATTGTACAATTCAATATTTCTTAGTATATTCACATAACTGTGTAACAATCACCACAAACAATTCCTACATCATTTAGTCCTGATACCAATGTCTCAAGGTTATTATGATTAAACAACATGTTTACAAATCACCCAATAAGGCATCTGGCTCCTATTAAACATTGCTTAATAAATGTCAGCCACATACTGTTAGTCATGTGAATTATAAGTGACAGAGAGGAACTCTATGAATTGTCTCTACAGCGATCTGAACCTTGGACTGCCACAGTTATTAAATTGGGAGAAGAATTGTTGACACGCCTTAAATAATATTCAGAAAACATTTATAAACAGCTAGTCTAGTATTACCAGTCATTGAAAAGTGAATCAATAGGAGATAGTAAGTAATCAAATCTAAGGAACTAGCTAAATTGACAGCAAGCTCATGTGGGAAGAGGCTCAATACCAGGAAATGTTTCACCAGCAGAGGTCAAAGATGAGACACCACTCAAGGCCTCCCATGGCTTACTGGTGCAAGTGCCTCTTCTGACCTTTCCTTAACTTGTAGAGATAAAAGCTTCCATTTGACCCAGCGATCCCACTTCTGGGAATATGTCCTAAAAACCCCCAAACACCAATCAGAAACAGAAATTGCCAGCCATGAATACTATATCTAGCAATGTTCTTCTTTAGATAGGAAGGAGAAATAAAGACTTTTTCAGATATACAGAAGGCTAAGAGCATTTACCATCAGAAGACCAACATTGTAAGCAATATTCAAATGGTCTATAACATGTGAAAGAAAGCACAAAAGGTCACAAAACTATGAGTAAGATCACCAATAGGCAAATCGAGGCAGGATATTAAATTCTTTTATAGAATAGGGTACTATTCCCTAAAATATCACATAAAGGTTAAAAAGGTAATAATATTAGAAAAGAGAAGGAAGCCCTGGGCAGTGTGGCTCAGTTGGTAGGAGCATTGTCTCATATACCCATACACTGAATGGTCACAGGTTTGATTCCCAGTCAGGGCACATAATCTAGGCTGTGAGTTCACACCCTGGTTAGGGTAAGTGCAAGAGGCTGCCCAAAAAAGGCAGCCTTTCTGCTTATTTTCAGCAAAGCTTGATGGTTTGTGAATTTCAAATGTAAGAGGACACAAGTACAGCTATCCATGTTCAGTGGTTTATGACTTAAAAATATTTTTGAAGTCTTGTTTAGAGTAGCAGCTATTGAAAAATCTCAGGGAAATGAAAGGCAGAAGGTTACATAAATTTCAGTTCAGTTAAGAGAGTGTGTGTGTGTGTGTGTGTGTGTGTGTGTGTGTGTGTGTGATTGTATGTTCTTCCTATGGTTGCTAAGAAGTCACTGTCTTCCTAACAGGGAATACAAGCAAATATGTGATGTGGGGGAGTTTATTACTCAGGAGGTTGGTCACCAGTAGAGAGAACTTGGGTTGGGGATTCTGCTTTTGTTGGAGTTAAAGGTGGGGCCTAGAGTTTCATGGGCTCCCTCTTTATTGGTAAATTTAATACATAACAGTGCGAATTTAAAGGGTAGGGAAGAGAAAAAGCAAGCTGGCTCTTTTTGTAGTTGCGTGACTGCCATGTGTTTATTAAAATAGCCATCATGACGCTGATGGCTCTCTGAGGTGGATGCCTTGCCAGTCAAAGCTTAATGAGGCATTTGCATTGCAAAAAGAAGAGCCAACTGTCAGGGCTTACAGGACAGTAATGCACATAATCTTTATTCTCCCTCTTTTCCTCCCCCGATGCTCTCTTTTCCAAGACCCTGATTTTTCTGGGATGGCATACATAGTGAACTCATACAACATAAGCTCTTGTGTCAGGCTTCCTTTTCTAGAATCCAGGGAAGACACCCCTAAAAAAATTCCTGTTTTTGCAGTTAGTAATAAAGGGAAATGATCCAGCCTTTTTTTCTGCTTTTTCTAATAGAAACTGTATTTCTGATAAATAAATAGCCCAATGATGAGATAAAGCTAATATATCATAAACCAATATCAATAAATATAAAGAAATGATAATATTAGAAAATTATCATGATGCTGCCTAGGTGAGGATACTTGAAGGTAGGGCCTGGGCAACTAAGAGACAAGTTCACAAAAGTATGGAGTCAGGATTAGATGTGTACAGTGATAGAGCAGCTGAGATCCAGAGCCAGATGTCCAGGGACAGAACGGATAAGTGAATAAATTGTGCTCGAGTCAACCAGTGGAACATTATAAATCAGGGGCATATATGAAACATGTGGATGAATCTTAGTAATAATGTGAGTGAAAAAAAACCAAATCCCAGAATACTGCATGCCATGTTATAATCTATGATAAACCACAAAACCTAGAAAAATATTGCTTCAGTTTAAATATATGTGAAAAAATCCTATCTAATAAAAGGGTAATATTCAAATTACCTGTCACTCCATCACAAAGATGGCGGCTCCCAGTCCTCTCAGCCCGGCTGGAGTCCCCCAGTCCCGGGGGGGGGGAGGGGACGGCCACTGAGAGCAGGCAGCATGAGCGGCCTGGCGGAATGCTTGTTTCATCGCAGCACTCGGCTCGGGCAGGCCCTCCGGAGCCAGAGCGGACACGGACAGGGACAGGGGGGCCGGCCCGCAGCCTCCGTGGCCGAGCGCAGGCCTGGAGAGGAGACGGCGGGCCCGCCTCCCGTGGGAGCAGCGCGGGTCCCTCCCACCTCCCGCGGAATCAGTATGGGTCCCTCCTAGCTCCCGTGGAAGCAGCACGGCTCCCGGCAGCACGCTGCGGTTCCCACTGGCTCCTGTGGAAGCGGTGGGCAGTCTACTGCACGCAATATTGCATGATGGGCTACTAGTTATAAATAAAAAAACAAGATAGTGATAAACATGTACAGTTATTTGTGGTGAATATAGTAAGATGAGGGGGATACTGGATGTATTTAGGTACATGATAATCTAGTCTCAAGTTGTGTTCATTTTTTAAAAGATAAAAATTAGTCCAACTCTATGTACCTGGGTTTAAAATTTAAATTACCTTTCACATGTGAAGTTCTTAGTGAGTGAATAATTTGTTTCCAAATTTTAAAAAACATTATTGATCTGAGTGTTAATTCCTGTGGTATTCTTGCAGCCCAACAAAATGTTAACATGGAAACCAACTTTGAACATGAAGAATATGATGAAAGAAATTTTCAGAACCCTAGGTCTCTATGGAAACAGTTAAAACAGGGAAAAGAAATGTCATGCTTGCCTGCCTTGTATTTTCTGCTTCATTGAAAAATGGCTTATTTGAAATAAACAAAATTTTTAAAATGTGATATGCTTTTAATCTGTTTGAATGAAATTAATATTATTATCCCTCTAAAGAGTAGTTGTATATTAGTTAACTTAGCTTATTTTCCTCTTTTTTTTCATATTGACTGCATTACTGGAACTTAAAATTATATATAACACACTTAGGCTATATGATGTAGCCTATGCTCCTAGGCCAGTGATGGGCAACCTTTTGAGCTTGGTGTGTCAAACTTCGCCAAAAAACTGAGCATAACTTGGGTAGTGTGTCACTTTGAGGAAAAAACTAACTCCAAGACTCTAGTCGCAAATGTTTCATCCTCAGGAGCAGCAAATGTTTCATCCTTGGCATGCGGCCGCGTGTCATCAGAAATGGCTATGCGTGTCAGTGCTGACACGCGTGTCATAGGTTCGCCATCACTGTCCTAGGCTATAAGTCTGTACAGCATGTTACAGTATAAAACAACATGAAATTGTTTACACAATTTTACCTATTACTATGGATTAAAATGTGTCCCCTCAAAATTCACACTTGACTCCCCAATGTGACTGTATTAGGGGGTACCTTCTTATAGCTACTCTGGGGTATGCAGAAGACAAACTCACTTTTTGCCTATACAAACAGATGTCCTAGTGGGTGCTAAATCTCAACCTTCTATTCTAATAATAGAGGAATATGAAAATTGTCCAGGACGCCATCATAGTAACAACTGAACAGCAGGCTGCATGGGTTGACAAGGCTGGCAGGGGGGTTAGTGAGGGACATCCAAACGACTGAACAACAGGCTGCGTGGGGTGACCAGGGTGATGAGGCCAGCAGGGGGTTAGTGAGGGACGACCAAATGACCAAACAGCAGGCTGCATGTGGAGACTAGGCCAACAGGTGGATTAGTGAGGAATGACCAAATGACCAAATAGCAGGCTGTGTGGGGAGACCAGGGCAACCAGGCCGGCAGGGGATTAGTGAGGGACAACCAAACAACTGAGCAGCAGGCTGCGTGGGGTGACCAGGCCGGCAGGGGGGTTAGTGAGGGCCGGCCAAACGACTGAACAAGTAGGCTGTGTGGGGCGACCAGGCCAGTAGGGGGGTTAGTGAATGATGACCAAATGACTGAACAGCAGGCTGCGTGGGGCAACCAGAACTGCAGTGGGGGACAGTTGGGGGTGACCAGGCCAGCGGGGGGGCGCAGTTGGGGGCCAGGCCAGCGGGGGGGGGCAGTAAGGAGTGACCAGGATGGCAGGGAGTGCTGTTAGGGGTGACCAGGCCAGTGTGGGGGGCAGTTCGAAGTGACCAGGCTGGTGGAGGCAGACAGTTGGGGGCAACCAGGCTGGCAGGCAGAGGCAGTTATAGGTGATCAGACTTTCAGGGGGTGCATTTGGGGGCGATCAGGCAGGCAGGCAGGTGAGCAGTTAGGAGCCAGTGGTCCCGGATTGTGAGAGGGATGTCTGACTGCTGGTTTAGGCCCGATCCCTGGGATTGGGCCTAAACTGACAGTTGGACATCCCCCGAGGGGTCCCGGATTGGAGAGGGTGCAGGCTGGGCTGAGGGGATCCCCTCCCATGCATGAATTTCATGCACTGGGCCTCTGGTTTTATTATAAATATCTGGGCACTGCAGGCAAAATGTCTCTTTTGGCTTGAGTTATTTTCATGCCTTCTATCTGCAAATGAGTTAATATAAACAGCAACTTTCTACATTTTAAAATAATTCCTTAGAAAAACAATGCAAAATTTTTTCTTTTTTTGTTTTCCATATGTCTCATGGTCATTCATATTGTTCAGTAATATTTCTATATCTTACCCTCTCTGAGCTCCTGGAAGAGTCATAATCCCTGCTCACCATCAGCCTGGGTTTCTGAGTAACAGTCCACCATCAATCAGCCTGGGTTTCTGGAACTGACTTGGATGGACATGTAGCCTGAGGAAGAAATAAGGCTTCATTTTGTTAAGCTATTGAGTTTTGGGGGTTCTTGTATTACTATAGAATATCTTAGGCTCTCCAAAGAGTTGTGACTTTTCTTAACCATTTTAGCATTTAAACATAACAATTGTAATTAACTTCCACAGTTACTTTGGCTCTTAAAAGTTAAATTAATATCAAGCTTGGGTGAAGCAGTTAGTAAAGGTCCCAATTCATTCATTTAAATGAAAGAGCGAAGCAAGTAGTAAAGGACGAGGAGTCTCCTGAGATTTCTCAACTGGCTGACTGTGCCCCATTTCTACTTCTTCTTAGACACTGAGATGCTCATATCTGAAGGAACTCACGAAACATCGGAAGTCTTGGACTGCAAAAACAGACATAGGCTAGTGGAGTGCCCTTCTTTTCTTCCACGTGAAGAATGTAGAAGGGGGAAGGGGAAAAAAAGGCCCTGGAAGGATAATAAATGTAACAAATAACCTGGTTTGATATATGCTCTTACAGTTAAATGTTTTAGTGGTGCGATTTAGCCGAGGGTTGTATTGCATCTCTCAAGAATGGGAAAAAAATAGGTTTTTATAGTAGCTGAACTTACTAAAATTTAAACTGATCATGCTGGAGATGGGCATTTCCAAGAGAAAAGTTGAAAATAAATGACAAATTTTAGAACCAATATTATTTGAATACCTACTGTTTGCTAACTAGATAGGATTTTATATCATTAACCTATTTTACAACCTCATCAACATTTTGAGCTTATTCTTATTACTCTTATCATTATTCTTATTTACATATGTAAGGAAGGAATTGAAGTTTGGGGTTCTAATTCATTTTCTAAGTTAATTTGGGGTTCTAATTCATTTCCTAAGTTAATACATTATGTAACTGGGGTTCACTTAACACACTGATTATGCCCTTGTGGATTGTATTTGAAGTCTGAGAGAAAGATCAGAATCAAGTATGATTCCAACATTTTCTGGACTTGACCAATTGAAAGAATGGAGTCACCATTAATAATCTGGAACTTACTAGAAATCATTGTGTCCCATACATATTGCAAACTTCAAAAATCATCAGTTCTACAATTCTCAATACCAGTTAGAGTAGCTATCTAATTCTCTACTTTTCCCGTACATGCCCTCCACTAGTTGCACCAAGCTCTGAAGATATAGATATATGTTCAGTCATTAAACAGATGTATGATTATTTGAACCACCCAGATTTGATGATCACTTTAGCAGTGAATGGAGTATGGGGTGCAAATTTTTAAAAGTTTTCACGTGCCTCTTTCACTACTACTGCTTTTTAAGAATTATACCTTATATCTTGAATAGTATTGTAACCTAACCCCGATGACATTTTGAGTTCTTCAAGGATCATTGGATTCCCTCACATTAAGCTTTCAGACACATCTGCCTGTCTGTGATGATGCCAGAGGTACTCATTTTTCATTGAAGGAAGAGCTAAAGTTTATTTTATACTCAGGTTTTATTATTCTTTGATCCATTACATTTTTAAAATAATATTCTGGACAAATACATTCAATATTTGAACATCTTTGAAGGATTCGGAAGGCTTTCTGATAGCCTGGGTAGAAGTGTGTCTTAAGTGTTTACATATGGGTAAATGATATAAAAAAACATAGTACGTTCAACCTATGTTTTTTAGAAGTAACAGGAAAAGCAATTGTCAAAATGTCATACAGGTTAAAAAAGAAAGAAAATGCAATCAACTGCTCAGTAGGATCAAATTCCCTTCTGCTCTTATATCCTTAGGCATGTCACAGAGCAGATCTAATTCCTTTGTTTTTCATTTCAACATGAAACCTGAAACTAAAATAAAGCCAGATCATTTGTGCCTGGGTTGAAAAAGGGCTCAAAATTAGCTTCCCAGGAGCAATAATAAACTCTCTTATTATTTGCTGCTGGTTGTATGATAGTCACCATATACTATTGGTTCAGGGACAAGAGGGGGGACCCAGTGGCATTTGGTCAGTCATTCTCTATACTGAGAGCAGCAGAGGGAAAGACCACCATTGAGTTCTGCCAGCTCTTTTGGTTCATTGTGCAGAGCATAGATGTTCTCTCTGACTTTATTTTGCTCCTGTCATCTCAAGCTTGAAAACAAACTTCAAGTGCTGTCATTTTGCGTATTGAGTCACATACGTGTACTTTAACACAGTTCTCCCTTGAATTCAGGTGCACAACTAGACTATGTTCCCGACCCTTTCATAATCAGGAGGGGCCATCTGCCTTGGTTTTGACTGATAGGACTGAGTGGGAATGGCAAGGCTCTGGTTTTCATGGAGCCATACATCCCTAAATAACCACATGAAAAGCGACCTTGCTCATCTGATTCACATCTATTAGAACTATTTATGAGTGAAAGATTTCGGTTGTACTGAAATATTATATATCAGGTCTACATTTTTAGCAACTGCGCTATAAACAAGTCCACATGCCATTTAAGACCACTTACACCTTGTCAGATGAGGTTTCTCTCGCATGACATTTTGTTTGGCAGCATATTTTCTAGCCATAATAGTATGCTATTTATTCTAAATTCTCCAAAGTCATTTAATACTTCTTTTTTCATATTGCTGCCTTTTGTCAAGGATACCTTTTCTTGGTTCTGCTTAAGTGCCTGGAAAACTGTACTCAGCCTTTTTTAAGAAACATTGCCAATTCTAGTAGTGAAAATAATTGCTCATGAATACCCCCATAGTACCTTTTTTATTTTTTAAAAATTTTTAATTATTCTTTATTGTTGAAAGTATTACATATGTTCCCTTTTTCCCCCCATTAACCCATCTAGCCCGCCCTTGCCCCAGGTCTTCAGCACCCTATTGTCTATGTCCACCCCATGGTACCTTTTGTCAACTGTTACAGGTCTTATATCTATCTCACCAATAGTTACCATGTGAAGACCTAGCAGTTAGTATATGTCAATTAAAACCTGAGAAATGGGAAATACATTAAAGAATATACAGGAACCTTATTTTCATCCTATATAATAAAAGGGTAATATGCAAAGCGACCTAACGGCAGAACCACCGATCACTATGATGTGCACTGACCACCAGGGGGCAGACGCTCAATGCAGGAGCTGCCCCCTGGTGGTCAGTGCGCTTAGCCACAAGCCAGGCTGACAGTTGGTGAGCACAGCAGCAGTGGTGGGAGCCTCTCTTGCCTCCGTGGCAGCACTAAGGATGTCCGACTGACGGACATCCCCCAAGGGCTCCTGGACTGCTAAAGGGCGCAGAGAGAGAGAGAATGAATATAAATATTAAACAAAATAAGGACTTCTAAGAGATATTTGTACACTCATGATCATTGCAGTGTTATTCACAATAGCCAAGAGATGGGAGCTGCTAAATTGCCCATCAATGGATGGATGGATTTTTTTTAAAGTGACATATACAGATAATGGAAGATTATTTAATCTTAAATAAAAAGGAAATTCTCACACATACTACAATATGGATGAACCTTGAGGACATTATGATAAGTGAAATAAGCCAATCAGAAGAGGACAAATACTATGTGATCCTACTTGTATGAGTTAGCCAGAGTAGTCAAATTCATAGAGACAGAAAGTAAAATAGTGATTATCAGATGCCTGATGACAGGGGAAAATGGGGGATTTTTCTATAATGGGCATTAAGTTTCAGTTGAGGAAGATAAAAAGAGTGGTGGTGATGGTTGCTCAACAATGTGAACGTATTGAATGTCAATGAACTGAACACTTAAAAATGGTTAACATGGTAAATTTAATTTTGTTATGTATATTTTACCACACTTTTAAAAAAATCAAAATTATGCAAAGTTAAACGGCACATCTTTTTTGGCACATTTTATTCCTAGGATTTAAAGAACAAAGACTAACTTAAAAGGTGGTCAAGTGACACTAATTACCAACATTAACATGGCTAAATTTAGGTGGCATCCATGGAAGACACAATCTTTAGAGCACGCATCTTGAAATTCTGAGGTGGTAAACCTTGAAAATGTGAGAACAAAAGGACAGATTATTTTACTTCATATTTATTTTTTACTCCCCAAATTTATCACTGCTACCTCATTGTGCTAAGCATTTCTTGGTTATCACATGTAAATATTTCTCATCTCAAGACTTCATAGATTTGACTCTTGGAGTTTCAGGAAAACTAACCATTCACTATTCCTGAGATAATTTGGTAGTTTTTAAGTGGCTGAACTGTGGTGAGGAAGGAAGTACTTGTTTCAAGTTCATTATCCGTGCACTGCGGAAGGAAAGTGGAAGCAGTAAGTGCTGAGAAGGTTTAGAAACTGTGCTGGGTTGTTGATTTTTAATTAAGAATAAAATAAAATGGAGCAGGTGTCCTTGGGACAAGACAATAGAACTGGACATCTGAAAACAATGGCATACCTTACCTCTGAATACTTGTAACTATATGGGAATTGTTGCAAAGAGTCTATAAATTAAAGAATTCTGCAGTGCATTTTCTGAGTCACCTTGGAATTCCCTGCAGCTGCAAAGCTCGTGCACTTTAGAATTTGCCTTCCTCAAGGAGTTAGTTTCCAAATAATTTTTTGTCTATATTTTGCCCTGTTTTCTTTCTCCTTGACCTTTCTAATTCCACTGATTTTTTGAAATACGTCATTCTGTGTTTCAAAATAATGTATTTTTAGGTGAAGTTTATCTAACTGATTAAGATATACAGTAAACCAAATCATTCCTGCAAAGTTTCCTTATACAAGAAATAATGTTTAATTTTTCATTTCCTTTACTTTGCTGTATCTGCTGCTGCTTTTTCTAACTCAGTTATCATTCTGTTTCCTATGGATGTCCCTTTAGTTTCTCTTTCCTTTGTCATAATGTCCCATTCTCTGTTCTTTTATCTTGTTTTCTTTTAAAGCATGCATCCCGATCATTTGGAAATTTCAGTGTTCCCTACTTTCTCTGTAATCTTTATTCCAATTTATTTTCATCCTCTTTGTAACTTTCATTTCCATATGAATTGCCACACAAAAAGAGGAAATAATAATTTACGTGTTTAGAACCTTTTATATACTAGTCCCTATGGTGAGCATTTTTCTTTATAGTAGATAGTGTCATTTTTATTTTTAAATCGGGAGACTCAAGAGAGATTATTGAGCGTATCCTGTAGTTAGATAATGATGTAAGAGTTTCACCTGCATAATAGGCTTCCTGGAAGTAATGAGCGATAGCAATAGTAGGACAATCTCCTAATATGATATTATTCTTTTTCATTTTTAGGGAGCATTTCTAGTGTCATCAGTTTTATACGCAATGACTGTGACATTTGGCAGCAGCTATGAGAGCGGACACTCAGAAGGGCTGAGCTGGAGACTCCATGGACCTGTCCATGAGAGGAGTCCTCGAGCTCTTTAGTGATGGTGAGTGATCATCTGCCTTGTTCCTGAATTCTTCAGGCAGGAAGACTCACTCATAGGACAAAACCATGTATACATGACCTTTACCTTTGTGCTATGATCTAACATCTCTACCACCCCAATCAGTTCTTCAGCTTCTTGGCTTTTCTTACAATTTATTGTGTTATTCATCTTTCAAGCTTTATACTCAGACCCCTTTCTCTATCTTAGACATTTCACTTGTTCAGTCATAATGATATTCCCCCTAAGCCGATAGTAGTTTAGCTTCTCATAGTAAATATTTCATTTATTTCAGTCTGGGCTCATGAACCTTATATTTTAGTGCAAGTCCTTGTGAGCAGTTCCCCTAGATGTGTTGGCTCTGCATTTCTCAGACTCAGGGAAGAAATCTAATTGCTATGGCACTTTTTCAGCCATTGTAAATGAGCAGCAGAACTAACAATTGTTGCTGTTCTCGCCTGTTGATTAAACCAGTTTCTATAACATTGCATTAATAGTTCATGGGGGAAAAAAAGGAGTAATGAAAAATTCAAGGAGAATTTTTCTTACCTTCCTTGGATGGGGGCATTAAACCATTGTATATGTGTGTGTCTCAGGAGTACCACTAACTCAGGGATTACTTAGCAATTAGAGAATGGTGAAAACTGTAATTCGAGGTCTTTCCAGCATGGCTGCATTGCTACATATTTTATTAAAAAGGCAGATTTATAAATGATCCAATATAAGGTGTTCTGTGTCTTTGGGATCCCAAATTATAATCTTTACACATGATTTTGCCCAAGTGAGGTTGACTGCAAAGGCATGAGGTGAGGGCATTATCCACTAGGTCCACTGTTGCCTGTTGGGGTGAGGTGTGCATATGTCTTTGCTGAAAGATGCTTGTAAGACAATTTCTTAATGCATTAGTGAAAACCGGCATCTATAATTTATCAGAACAGCCACTTGAAAAGTGAATAAAACAGCCACACCATTTTTGAATCATAGGTATCAGACTTGCTTGTTAAAATAAATGTTACTCATTTTGAAAAGATATGACTTACAGTTCTAGTATGTAATTTTATAGCTTTTACGACTATGTTTCTACTTTAAAATTGTAATTTATTCTTTTATTGAGACGTGTAATCGTAACTATATTAAAAGGAAAACTATTTTTGCCAGTACCTCCATACATCCCTCCAAAAAACCTCTAAACACAGCAGTTTAAAATATGTATACCTATACTAAAGAGCATCTCTACTGGAGAAATAGACATATGCACTGTTGTGTTAATGCAGTATATGTTGTGTATTATATTCAATAAAGAAAACATTGAAAAAAATTATAAAACTAATTATTACAAAGTCAAAGAGATTAGCGAGGATAAAAGAAAAACACAAATGAAAGAAGCAAACCCAAACAGCAGAGAAGTTACAATAAGATACAATGGAAACTTAAGTTAAAGAATGATAACGACCTACTAGCCAAACTCACCACTACAACAACATCAATTTATTTTTTCTAATTACATTTAATTAGAAGTTGTTTCACCAAACTACTTAAAGTGGGATTGTGCTGTCTTTGAAAGAACACATGAGTAGATGCTGGGAAGCATATTCCTAAATAGCCAGTTACTGTGTACAACTAAATTTCACTACTGTTAACCCATTTTTCATTTCCATAATGAGGGAGCCGAGTCCTTCCAGATCAATGGCTCCTTTGCACTTCAATAACTTCTGTACATATGAAACCTGTGATGTTAGATCTCCAGTCGAGTAACAGAAGTAGCAACTAAAGAAAGAAAAGGGGGCATGGAGTCAGCGAGATGCTGCACTGTAAAACTAGCCTTTTCCCTGTTCAGGGACCCCCCGCCCCTCCAGGTAGCTCAAATGAAAGAACAGTCCTATATACTCTGTCACAGCAGAATTTTTCCGGGGAAGAAAAAGAGATTTTGACTAATAGTCCAATTCTGTCCAATTTCACTGAAATTCATCATTACTCCTTGCAAGTTGATAGTTACTCAAAGCCCTTAGAATTTCTGTGGACTTAGCAGGTTTTTGAAACCTATATTAATTCGATGTCTTATAGATAAGCCCTGGTTTCCAGATCCATTCAGCGCTTAGACAAAGATCCCTTGTTGTCAGAATGCTGAGCAAGTAATCTTTCTTGAAAAATCCCTTAACGATACATTTAATTTCGGAGAATTGATATAATCCATCTCCAAATATTCTTATAGATGATATTTGCAACCTTGAGTTGGGAGAAGGGACAAGCAGAATATAAAACCTGAAAAGGTCAGTTGTGAAACACATTTCAACAGACTTGGCTGTGAAAAGAAGATATGGTTTTTTTTTTCTTGTTCTTTAAGCAAGTCGCCGCCATGGTTTGTAGAATGTGCTCCATCATGCATAGCTAAACTTCATTTCAGTTACACAGTTTACGTTAAGGATATGATATTATAGCCTGGGATAATTCTATGAAATATATAATGAAAGTCATTGTTCGTATTATTATGGAAACTCCAAGTTAGGGAGAGTGTTCAAATTTGATAGAGCCCCTTCCCATTCCTTACCTATCGCCACAGGGTGTGGTGGATGGGATTCTCTCTGTGGAATCAGTTCCAATCTAATTCCAGCTCTGTCACTTGCTAGCTGGCGACTTGGGCATATCACTTAGTTCTTTGATTTATAGTTCTTCATGTTAAAAGTGTTAAAATAACATAAAATTCACAGAATTGCTCAGAGTTTTAAAAATACATCTACATCTACATAGTGTCAGTGTTTCAGCAAAATTGGGCCCCACTCCCTTCATCAATGTATGAGAAGTTCTGTTACTTTATTCTCAAGTTCATCATCACCCATGCCCTAGTCTGGGCAACAGGTACTGGTATTAAATTATCTCTGTATCAGTGATACTGTGTGTTTTCCCAGCTGGATCCTGCCAGATACAATCATTTAATCTCCCTGTGAAGGATTAAGTCACAGACTTTTTTTTTTAAAAAAATTTGGTTTTATCTCTTAAGTTATTCATAGTGTATCTCATGTCTCTGGTTAGCATAGGTTTATAAGAATTGTAATAAATGAAGTGATTTTATACTTTTTTCTTTTGGTTTCACATTAGGAAAAGCTTCATAAATCTAATTTTACTATACTTTAGCTGTGACACATCTTCTAAATTATGTTTACAAGTAATTGCACATAGTGAAAAGTACTTGGACTATTTCAAATTATGTCTATAAAATCACATTCTCATTCTGTTCTCACTTTTTACAATTATTTTTTAATAGCTTCAGTGCCCTCCAAAGTCATAACAATATAATTATTTTGAATATATTGTGCTTCGTGCCTATTTTCTATTCATGAACCATCTGTGTTATTGAAAACCTTGCAATTAATACTTAGAATTTAATGAATTACTGGAGAGAAAACCCCTCTGCTGTTGAACATTGAAGGACTGAATTATTTTCCACCAGTGAAAAGGTAGAGTACAGGTATTTACACAGGTGCCCATTTAGATCCATCTTTTCTCATGGTTTATTGGATGGGTTGTAATCACTCTTAATTTGGAGACAATTTTGTTCTACTCTGTGCAGTTGATGAATGGGAAAGTTACATGTTCAGCATTGAGGTTAAAGAGGAGGGGTTATAGAGAGGCTTGTTTCATTAGTCAGGGTAAGTGATGTGAGCTGCTGCAACACACTCAGATCTCAGTGGCTTGCATACACAAAACCTGGTTTTTATTGCTCACTCTAGTGAAGGGTCTTCTCCATTCTGAGACACAGGGATATAGGCTTCATCAAACTAGTGATTCAACCACCTCAGCATATGGATTCCTAGATCAACATGGCAAGGAAAAAGAAGAGCTCATGTTTCACACAGGATGTTTTCAAGGGGCAGAACTGAGAGTAGTTTACATCCCTCTGCCTGATGCCCTGATGGGCACCCGTTATCATTTACCTAATCTAATTGCAATGTAACCTGGGAGAGCACATGGAATGTTAGATAAATGCTTACTCTGTGCCCCATATCTGCCAAACAGGTGGGGATGGGCATCAGGAGATGAAACTGTCCCCATATCTGTGCACATCAAGTTTCTTTGCCCTGCAATACCTGGACTTCTTTCCTGAGGAGTTCCTGCACAGCTCTTTTGCTAAGTGATTGGTAGCCTACTCTTGTCATAAAGCCTTCCCAGTTACCTTCAGGCAGTATAATTGCTCCTTTCCTACATTCTCCTATTTTATTTTATATTATGACTATCAATTAAACATTCACTTTACGGCAGCCTATAAATATATATTTAATTCCATCCCCAAACTCTACAAGATACATATTCTCACTCTTCTATAAAAGAGGACAAAGAGAATTGAAAAAAAATTAAATAACGTGTGCCACAATATAGTACTAGTAAGTTGCCCAGTGAAGATCGCTTGAAGCCAAGATCTGTGTGATTCCAAGGTAAACAGGTTTTACCAATGTGTATCTGCCTCCATCATCTATCTAGTGTGTACCTTTCCTTATAGCAGTTAGCAAAATGCAATGCAATCATGCATATGGTTTCTCTGAGCTTAATCTTTGGAACTCCAGAGCCCAGCATGGTTACAGGTTTTCAAAAAGATATCGTAATAAATGATGGGACACAATTTAATTAATGCATATGCAATCTTGTAACAACTGTGCCTTCTTGCCAGTTTCAATAGGTTGCAGCACAGCCCAATTTAACTAAAAAGTATGAGTGATAATTTCATTTAGAGCTCGATGACACCCTTCTGACAAGTGGTCAGGGTCGTCCACAACCCTCACTCCGTGCACACACGGAGAAGTGCCATTGGCTTCTCCACTGTTTCTTTGCTGTTATTACAACTTGAATTAGGTCCTCAAGGCCACCGTACAAGGCACCACAAACCGGGTGTCAGCAGGGCCCTGCTCTCTCTGAAACTTGTAGAGAATCCTTCCTTGCCTCTTCTTAGTTTCTAGTAGTGGCCATGCATCCTTGGTGTTTCTCAATGGTGGCTGTTTCACTCCAATCTTGGCCTGTCAACCCATGGTGTCCTGTGTCTCTACTTCACATGAGGCTTTCTACTCTTTATAAGGACACTAGTCATATTGGTTTAGGGCTGACAAATGACTTTATCTTAATTCTATCTGTAAAGACCCTATTTTCAAATAAACTCACATTCACAGGTATTGGGGATTAGAACTTCAACATCTATGTTTGGAGGATGCAATTCAACCCATAACACTATGATAACTCCCCTGCTTAAACCTTTCATTCTATCATTGTAACTATTCATTTACATTTAACTCATTTATGCTTGCTTTCTAGGGATTCTATAAATCACGCCTTGTTTTTTGTTTTGTTTTGTTTTTTAAATTCTGAGAGTACATTTATTAAAGTTGGGGGAAGTGGAACAAGAAAGGGCTTAAGATAAAAGAAGCAATAGGACAGAGCCTAAATGGGGCTGCTTTGGCTCTCTGGAAATGTTATAGGAAATAAATGAGCCAAGGCTGGGCTGCTGTTAGCTCACTGAAAAGTCAGAGAAAAGGGGATCTTGGAGACAGACTCAGGGGATAAGCCCAGGATGAGCTGCCTGCTGCTTCCCTGGTTGCAAGTATCTTGGGAACCCTTAGAATTTAGGAGATGAAACCCTATAGGGACGAAAGGCATAGGTGTGCTCCTGGGAGGGAGAGCACCACTATACCTGGTTCTTCTCTTTGGCTCTGGTTTCCTCTCCTTCCCTACTCAGCTGCCTCATCCAGGCCACTTTAGATCCAGGGGCCTGTATGTTTGGGTACCTGGAGAGCTCTCTGATTGCCAAAGGAAAATCACCATCTCTGTTCAACTTCTGTCTCTGTGGTCCTTGCATGATGGTCCCTAGAACTACTAAGCCAAGAGCATATTCCCCTTATCAATCCTGCAGTGTGTAGCTCCAGAGGATTTATAACATACTCTTCTCTGGCCTGAGGCTAGAAAAATAGAAACTAATGACAGCTGAAGAAAACACTATTATTTCTTAGGTATATTCAGTGATATAATGATCCAACTCAAGCTTTATGTTTTTGTTTAGTTTTGTTTTTCACAAAATTATTTATTATTAGATACCTCTGATCCCACTTGAAGTGATCACTGACCACCGGAGACATAAGGCAGCTTACTAGTATCTGCCCCCACCCAGTGCAGTGTGTGAGAGGGTAATACCATTTTTTAAATGAAGAGACAGAGCAGATGTTACAAATAATTTGCATAAAAACGAGGGTCATTTATAAAGTTGAAAAAGTGGTTAATAAAAATGGAATAGCATCAAAAGTGAAAAGCTACATAGATTCAATATTTAACATCCCTGGGCTGTATTGTAACCTGCAGTTAGTGAATTGTGCACACAGTATCCATTCTCTCTCCTCACAGTCCCTGATCTCCATCCCCTCTCATTTCTTCAGTATTTGTGTCAGCTCCATAGGATGAATTCCATGTACCAAAGAGCAAATTGATGTCCTAATTAGCAGATTTTTGTTGTTAAAGTTCAGTTTTTGTGTTTAAAGACTGAAGGATATAAAAATAAGGATCTTTATGAGATGCCCTAATAGCATAAGAATTAGTATTGCCCAAAGTTCACTGCCTTCCCAAAGCCTTCACTTACCTCTTGTTTCATTTGCCATTCAGGAAGAGGTGCTATGCAACAAAGGCAACTACTTTCAGTATTAAGCACATAATTTGGAAATTTATTGTTGTAGGTATGCATATTACATGTTAAAAAGTGACAAGAAGAAAATAATATTAACTGAAAAATTCCTGAACTTTTTGGATTAAAAAGATTGCCACAATTTCAAAAAAATCACAAACTTTAATATCTTCCAAAAGTTAGCTGAACCATGTAGAACATTTTATATTGCATGCATGTCCATTTTTATGCATGTCAAAAGACTCAGCAGAATTTTTTAAAAAATCTAGTAAAATTATTGTAAATTTTGACATTTGTTTCTATAATTAACTGAACCCAGAGACTCCTGTCCCTGGTAAAATATAGAGTATTTTGGGAGGCCACTTTAGGTGAATGACTCATGTCACATGTCATCTTATTGCTAGAAAGTATAGCTCCCTGGTGGAGTAAGTTAGCTTCTTTATACGATGTAGCAAAGGCTCCAGATTGTGAGAATGGTCTCAGCAGACAAAAGTAAGTGTAAAATGCTGACTTTTTGGGGAAATATAATGAACCTTTGCTTTTGCTTTAACCTTTCCTAATGGCAAGTAGCTATAAGCTATGATGGGAGAGAGACAGACAGACAGAGAGGAAAAGACAGAGACACAGAGACAGAGAGAAAGAGATGAGTGAGTTATTTAGGCATTATATTGGATTTTTGTGGATTGTCAGTAATCCACAATGAGAATTTTGATAAAATGTTCTAAACATTTTTTTTGCAAAAGTATAACATATATCTATCATAGACTATAAATTGAACGGTGAGATATAGGAAAAAAAGAGGAAATATCTAGGTCCACATATCATTAATCTTGTAATTACTTCAGAACATAAGAATATAATGAAGATATTTTAAAGAGGCAAATGAGATCTTGCCATTTGACATGCTAGATGAGTTAATTTATTCATGCATTTACTCTCCAATTCATTAAGAAATTTATTAGATACCAATAGTATGGCAGGCACTGTGTTAGAAATTTAAGATTAAGATTAAAAATCATGTTCTAGCTGGTTTGGCTCAGTGGATAGAGCGTTTGCCTGGGAACTGAAGGGTCCCGGGTTCCATTCTGGTCAAGGTCACATGCCTGGGTTGTGGGCTCAATCCCCAGTGGGAGGCGTGCAGGAGGCAGCCGATCAATGATTCTCTCTCATCATTGATGTTTCTATCTCTCTCTCCCTCTCCCTTCCTCTCTGAAATCAATGAAAACATATTTTAAAAATATTAAAAATCTTTCTCTTTCTTTTTTCAAAAACAAATTCATACTAGTAGAGGAGCCTGGCATACCATACACTTTCAATACAACAGGAGAAAGGACTTGTGTAGGAGGGGTGGTCAAAGTGCCCCAAAATTATTCATTTACAACACTAAAAGGAACCCTCATGGAAACCCTTTTATGGGTAGAACTATTTTAGAATGTTTAATTTTTCAATATTGTTTTAGTTTCTTTGAAGGTAGCCAGTGTTGGGACCTACGTTACAATAGGCACTTCCAAGAGAACCATGAGAGGGTAGGAGTCCTGGCTATGAATTAATTTCAGATGGTGTATCTGTTCTAGACTCGGCTGGGCCATAAAAGAGTGTTACACAGTCTGGGCCATATCCCCCAAACATTTAAGGCAATAAATACTGCACTCATAGACTTTGAGCTTTTGGAGAATAGGGATTATCATCTACTTTGTTTTTTGTTTTTAGATTTATAGTTCTCTGCATAGTTCAAAAGAAATACTCAATAACAGCCTGTCAAATAATCCCATGTATGCTAGTAACTATGGATGCAGTAGGAAAACTATATACCTTAAAGCTCTCACCAGTGAATTATTCTTCCATCTCTGCATTTCCATTGCTTAATATGAGTTCTAGAATACGGTAAATTTGACTGTAGTTGATTAGTCAATTAGTTACATTTTCCTTATTGACATTGCCCAATTTTAAAATGTGCTTCAATGTCATCTCCTTACCAAACATCTACATTTGCTGCATTTGAGTAGGGATGTAATTAAAGAAAAAATACTCAGACTTATTCCACTGAGTTGCTTTTATTCTTGGTAGACGCCAGTTGATAATTTTTACTCTAGTGATCTACTTTTGTTATTTATATTTGCTCATTATCTTTAATGCAATATAATTACAAAATAATATTGGCACTATGTTATGTGTGATCATTTTCTTTATTAATTATATCCAAAGTTCACTGTCTCCTTTATACAGGTTTCTTGAAATTTAATAATTTTTCAAAGTAATTCAAGAGCCTTAGTCAATAGAATGTGTTTTTTTTACAAAGATAAAATTACTTGGTTTAATTCACTGTAACTCATTTTTTAAGTAGGTATTTTTTAAAATAGTCTACATAGATTTGTTTTGCTTTGCCTTATGAGAAATATCAATCAGTAGATTGCTTCTTTGAAAAAGGGATCAAATACCCAAATTCTTTGTGAGAAAGAAACAAAAATTATTCAATTATTGACCCCACTTTCATTGTTCATAGTCAGTACTTCATTTTATTCATAAACATTAATATTTACTCATAAATATTTATTCATAAATATTCATAGAGAAAATGATGTCAAAGTTGAATGATTTCATACAATTTTTAAGCATCATTGGATTCATTTAGGAACTTTTAATAAACATTATGTTTGAGGACTCTTTAAAAACTTTTCCTTGTATGTTGGCATGATAAAATGTGTGTGTGAGCAATATGTTAAACACTAGGATTTTTAAAAACAAGACCAACTTCAGAATTTTCAATTTAATTACAACTTGAAACAAATGGTATTTGTTGACAATAAAATAGTGATGATAAAAATTTACCATACTTTTTGCAGATAAAATATATTTTGTAGTGTAGAGATTTACACTTGCAACTACCAAAAAATCTGGAAATAGAAATATTTGAAAATAGCATTGACTACGATAATTCTAAAAGCAAGATGCCTCTATTCTAGCAATCTAATTCACTTAATGTTCCTCATCCAGTGGATTTTCTTGTCCATGTGCCTTAATACTTCTCTTCTCTTCCTGGGAGAGACACTGCTCTCTACCACTTCAAGTCTGTTAAAGACTCATCAAAGCTTAGTTCAAATGTATCCTCCTTAATTAGGGTTCCATAATCACTTCTCAATGCTTTCTGGAAGTTGTTTGTACAATACTATTTTTTCCTCTCTTATACTTTCTTTTTGTTTATATTTGTGTAATGAAATGTATTCCTTTGTTTGGACAACCATGAGCTTCTTGAGAAGTAACTAGGTAATTGAAGTATTTTCATTTCCTAAGCCAATGATCTATTTTCATCTGGTGGAATAGAAAACAAGCCTCTACAACTCCAGCAAGAAATGAAGACACACAATCCAGCCAAAGTCAGCAGCAAAAAACACAGTAAATTAGACCTCTACCTTTCCACTTCCCTCAGCAATGCATTTTAATACATAGTGTGAAAACATTGTCTCATTAAGTGATAAAAACACCTAGTGATAAAACCATTAAAATGTGCCATCCTATTTTATCATACACAGTGTGTTATTGTGACCACTCTATACACACTAGGTATTTCCAGAGAATCCCTAAGAATTATAGTTTTCTTGAGAAAAAAAATCAATCTCTTGGTGTTTCAAAGCAATAAAGTAATAGAATATGTAATATGAGCAAATGAAATTCTACTGAATCCTTGTTGCTATTTCTCTTAGAGCATTGCTGGTGAGAAATACACACACACACACACACACACACACACACACACACACACGAGGCTCAGTGCATGAAATGCACTGGAGGGGTGTCCATCAGCCTGGCCTGCCCCCTCTCACAGTCCGTGAGCCCTCAGGGGTGGGAGGCGACCTGGAGATCAGGGGAAGGCGACACCCCCATCACACCTCTGCTGCTGCCACTTCCAGCAGCATAAGCCTCGGGCGGCCCTGGGTGGCTGGGCAGCCACCATCCCAGGCTTGCCCTTGCCTCAGGCTGGCCCTGGGCAGCTGGGGGGCTGAGGGCAGGTCCGGCCACACCGTGCACCTGCCACCCTTCCAGGAGGGATGAAAGGACTAGGGGCTCCAGCGGGGCTGAGGGGACTGGGCGCCGCCATCTTGTGGCTATAGGCATCACCATCTTTGTGATGGCATGACGGTTGATTTGCATATTCCCTCTTTATTAGATAGGATTAGTTTTTTTTCTTTGTTATTGTCATTTCATATTTCTTATGCCAAAATATTTTATACCATTTCATGATTCTTTTAAATTTCTCTCTTACTCTAAACCAAATCTATAATTTATATAATGTAAAGGTGTCTGCATCTTCCTAATATAATACAAGTGTGAAGTTTTCCTAAATTCAGAAAAATTGGTGATGGTTTTAATTTGTCATCTGTTTTTTTCCTGCAAATTCATTTTAAAGTACTCTTTATTTAAATAATTTCTAAAAGTCTTCCTATATTTTCTCCCAGCTCCTAGTGTTTAGTGAATAAAACTGGACTCCTACACTAGTCAATGAGATGCTCTAAAAAACACCGAGTTTAAATTGAATTATAATCTCCTATCATTTCCTTTTTTAAAAAAATATTTTTATTGATTTCAGAAAGGAAAGGAGAGGGAGAGAGAGAGATAGAAAGGTCAATGATGAGAATCATGGATCGGCTGCCTCCTGCATGCCTTCTCCTGGGGATCAAGCCCACAACTCTGGCTTGTGCCCTGACTGGGAATTGAATTGTGACCTCCTGGCTCATAGGTCAATGGAATTTTATGCAAGAGGTACAGATATCCATTCAACTTCAATGAACAACTTAAATATTCACATGCCTATTGGCACCCACCTAAGATACCCTGTAACCTCTGGGTTAAAAACTTTGACTCCAACATGAACAATCATCCAAGCACAATTACTGTTAATTAATATGATTAATTAATCTTTCTCCTGTGTTCTTTCCTTTCTTACTTTAAAAGTTTTTACTTAAAAAGATTTTTAATGGTCACTTTGAACAGCAAATGCAGTCAAATGTCCACAAATAATCCTGCTTAAAGAATAAGATTCCCTGGGGCTCTTATTCAGAGGAACATGCTGGGCCCCTCATATTGATTTCCTCTGTAAATAAAACCGACAGTCTTCAGTATAGGAGTGGATCAATTGCAGAAATCTTTGAAATGCCTGGTATTGTGTTGTTTAAAAAAATGTACCAAATTGAAATTGTTCAGTTAGAATTGATCTTTCCCTCCTCTGTACTTGTATTATAGTGCTGTCCTTTACTCACGTTTTTATGTAAAAGTGTAGCTTCCAAATCAGTGTGAGCTCCCTAATGGAAAGTGCTTTCTTAAATCATTTTTCAAATCATCTATAAATGCATATGGCCCTTAAAGGATACTAGAAAAGTAAGGTTTCATATAGAGAGATATAGATATCGGTATCTACCTATATGTCTAGGTATCTACATGCATATCTAGATCAATCAATTGATCTATCTATTTATCTTTATCTGCTGCTTGTATTTATGTAATATTTAAAACACTGTGATATTTTGTGCATCTATGCTGTTTTAAGGTCTGCACTGAGGGATTGGTAGACATTATGTTATTTAATCTTCATGACAAAATACTATGAAATATATCTTGCTATCTTAGTATGTAGTGTATGAAATAGAAGTTCAAATTCATATACAGTAGCTAATAAGAAATACTGCTGAGATTCAGACCTATTCTTTATGATTAACAGATTTATCCAAGCCCTAACTGGTTTGGCTCAGTGGATAGAGCATCGGCCTGTGGACTAAAGGGTCCCAGTTTCGATTCCAGTCAAGGACATGTACCTTGGTTGTGGGCACATCCCCAGTAGGGGGTGTGCAGGAGGCGACTGATCAATGTTTCTCTCTCATCAATGTTTCTAACTCTCTTTCCCTCTCCCTTCCTCTCTGTAAAAAATTAATAATCTTATCTAATAATAGACAAATATGTAAATTGACTGTACCTTCACTATGCCCACAGCCAATCAGAGTGAGTGAGTATGCAAATTAACCCACCAAAGATGGTGGTTAATTTGCATATGAAGGCAGGGCGGACAGCACCATGGCCTGCTTCCAGGGGTACGGGTCCTTCGGGGGTGGAGGAGGCCCTGCGGGCAGCACCAGATACCGCCCACAAGGTACCAGTCCATCGGCCAGGGAGGCGGTGGGGTGGGCAGCGCCAGATGGCACAGGAGGGGTCCAGGTTCATCACAGGCCCCAGGAGGGGCAGCGGCCTGCCTAGCCGCTCCCCAGAGTCCCTGGGAACATCACTGCCCCAGGGAGGCAGAGGCAAGGCCGGATTCACCTAGCCGCTCCCCGGGGTCCCTGGGAACATCACCGCCCCAGGGAGGTGAGGCCGACCCGCCTAGCTGCTCCCATGGGGCTTTGGGAACATTGCCGCCCCGGGGATGCATGGCCAGACCCGCCTAGCTGCTCCCCGGGGGTCCCTGGGAACATCGCCGCCCCGGGGAGGGGAGGCCGGACCTGCCTAGCCGCTCCTGGGGGGCCATGGGAACATCACCGCCCCGGGGTGGCCTAGCAGCTCCCAGGGGTCCCTGGGAACATTGCAGGCATGGGGTTGCTGAGACCCAGACCTGGCCTCTGGCCACAGATTCATAGCTTTGCGGAGACCGAGGGCAGGGATCTGCTTCATCTGCAGAGAGACAGAGGTTCTGCAGTGGCCCCAAGACGCGGGTGGGCCCAGCCAGGGAACAAGGGGCATGGAAGGATTCCCGGGCCAAGGGGCAAGGACCCTCACCCCTGAGGCGGGGGTTGAGGGGTGGTGCCACCTCAGTGGAGGCGTGCTGCACTGCAGGGTACTGGACTGACTGATGTGATTCAGAAAAGCTCCCAGTGCTAAAGGGCCTCGCTCAGGCGGCCTTCACACTTCAGAGGCAGTGACTCCTGCTCCTGCCTTGACCCAAAAGCAAGCCTGTGGTGCCCTGCCCCATGGCAGAGCATGCCTAGGCAGTGAGTGCGAAGCCTTCCACCTGCTCTGGAGAAGCGGGGGCAGTAAAGAATGGGGGGCAGGGGACTGGGAGAGGAAAGAATGTGGAGCATCCGCAATGAAGAGGTGCTCGAGAAAGAGGCTCGCAAGCCTGACTGGAAGGTTTGTTCTGTTTGCCGGGCGGCTGCCCCTTAGGAAGCGCAAAAAGCATGGCTCTGAGGGCTTCCTGTGTGCTGAGTGAAGTTCCACAGCCAACCGGAATTGGCCTCAGTTTCCTGGTCTGTAAAATGGATGAAGCGTGTCCCAGTTCCTTCACTGAGCTTTGATGGCCAATTGAGATACTATATAAAGAAAATGAGGGAAGAAGTGAGAAAGAGAAGGAAGGACAAGCAACACAAAAGAAAGACTGAAAGGAACCTGTAAACCCATTGTCACTTAAATAGGGAATATAGTCAATAGTGTTGTAATGATGGTATGATGCCAGGTGGGTACTAGAAATATCGGGGAACACTTTGTAAAGTATATGATTGTCTAACCACTATTCTGTAACTAATATAAAACCTGAAACCAATACAAAATAATATTGAATGTAAAGAAATGAAAATTGGAGTGAAATTTTTATAAATTTCAAAGTTTAAATAAAAGCTGTAAAGGAAGGAAGGGGAGAATAAAAATAGTGTTTTTCATTTTACCACTTCATTAAAAAGACAGTTGTCTTTATATGGTGCTTTTATACTTTTATACTTTTCTAAGTCATTATCTCATTTTAATTTCCGGGCAACTTAAAGACAAGATAATAATTCCCTCCACTATTCAAAGAAAGGAAATCTTGGTGTCTGTTCCTAATGATTCAATCGTCAAGCTCTTATTGTAAAGCAGGGTTAGTAAAATTTTCTGTGCAGGGTCATACCTATACTAATAAAAGCCTTGGGGGTGATCAGGCCAGCAGGGGAGGGTATTTGGGGGCAATCAGGCCCGCAGAGGAACAGTTAGGTGTCAATCAGGCCAGCGAGGGAGCAGTTAGGGGGCAATCAGGCAGGCAGGTGAGCGGTTAGGAGCCAGTGGTCCCGGATTGTGAGAGGGATGTCCAACTGCAGGTTTAGGCCCGATTCCACAGGGATCAGGCCTAAACCTGCAGTTGGACATCCCCCGAGGGGTCCCATATTGGAGAGGGTGCAGGCTGGGCTGAGGGACACCCTTTCCAGTGCACGAATTTGGTGTACCGGGCCTCTAGTATATATATATTTAGCCAACATGACTAAAAAAAAGATCTATGCAGAGTAATTGTATTTCCTTTATTTCTTTTATCTCTGCCATTTTAAAGTACTTTTAATTCTGGTAAGGCAAGTACTAGCTTCCCAGGTTTTGCACCATTGTCATTTAAATATAACAAATTTAATGGATTGCTGTTTTCTAGACTTTCAGAGCTTTTTTTGTTTGTTTGTTTTTGTTTTTGCCATGTCCAGAGGCATCAGTATCAATCACCAAAACTCTCCTATGCTTTCAAGTTAATCTAGTCCTCTGTCCCTAGAACTGCCTGTTATTACCGTTTATTCCCAGAATCATTAGTAATCAGTTGCCATGAAATTAAAGATGGCAGTCTAATTATGAAAAAGGGAAGTGTGCATGCATTTACCAATTACATGTTCAACAGAAATATATTTACTCCAAAAAGGTAATCTGTTTAGATTTTTTTATGGCTAAGCATTCTATTAAAGTATCCATTGTTCTGACATATCATGACTAGTAAGTATTATAATTTCATTTTCATTATTTGGAAGACCAGTGTGAAGCTGGTAGTTTTTAAAGAGGCTGATAAGGCAAATGTATTGTTAATAAATAATAATGGTAAATAATTGTTTACTTTATAAAGAATAACTTTAAATGGAATCAGAGACTTTGCAGCTTAAACTTTTTCTACCTGTGTCATGCAGTTGACTTCAGCCATCTTTTTGTCAGAGGCCAGTTAAGAAAGGCCCTTGTGATTTTACAATTAAATCATTTTACTGCATAGATACTGTGAGTATTGCATAGGTAAGACTTTATTATAACTCAGAGTCCTCACACTTTCTAAAACTTGGGAATTAGACTGGATGTCGGACAAACTTACAGCTCTAATGAAAAGATTGAAAAAAAACAGAACACAGGAGGTGGTGTTAGTTTCGGATAGCAAATTACTATAGGAAAGTGATGAGGTCAGGAAGGGTTCACTTTCTGCAAGCAGAAATAAAAGAAACAGAGAAATTTAAAGGATCCATGGACTTGCAATGTGTGACAGAAGACATATACTTGGGGATTTTTCCCTTCAGAAGACTTCTGTTAATGTCTAGAGATATTTTGGTTAAACAACTTGGTGGTGGGTTATTACTGGAAAACAAAACAAAATGAGAAAACAGAATCCATGTACATTCTGTAGAGTAATATTCTCTGTGACAGTCTAGGAGGACTTGACTGGTGTTGTTTGTCCTTGGGAAAATACTACCTTAATCCACTCTAAATTTGGGTTTACCAAATCATCTTCTGAATAAAAATCTACGTATTCAAGAGCCTACCTCCTAAGAAGGGGCATCCTGGATCAGAGACTCAGACGTTCTCATCACTAGAGAGGTGTATGTCACATCTATAATAATAAAAGTGTAATATGCTAATTAGACTGGACAGCAGAACGACCTTCTGGACATCATTTTGGATGTCCTTCCAGATGAAGTCGCTGTGGGGGGGCCTGAGGCAGAGGTGGTTAGGGGCAATCAGGCAGGCAGGCGAGCAGTTAGGGGCGATCAGGCAGGCAGGCGAGCAGTTAGGGGCGATCAGGCAGGCAGGCGAGTGGTTAGGGGCCATTAGGCAAGCAGGCGAGTGGTTAGGGACGATCAGGCAAGGCAAGCAGAGTGGTTAGGGGTGATCAGGCAGGCAGACTAGTGCTTAGGGGTGATCAGGCAGGCGAGCAGTTAGGGGCGATCAAGCAGGCAGGCAGAGTGGTTAGGGGTGATCAGGCAGACAGGCAGGTGAGCGGTTAGGAGCCAGCGGTCCTGGATTGCGAGAGGGATGTCCGACTGCCGGTTTAGGCCCAATCCCAAAGAGATCTCTGTAGGATAGGGCCTAAACTAGCAGTCAGACATCCCCCGAGTGGTCCCAGATTGCGAGAGGGTGCAGGGTGGGCTGAGGGACACCCCCTCCCATGCACAAGTTTCGTGCACTGGGCCTCTAGTCTATATAATAAAAGTCTAAGTGACCATTATGGTGGAACGACCAGAATGACTGGTCACTATGATGCACACTGACCACCAGGGGGCAGAAGCTCAATGCAGGAGCTGAACCCTGGTGGTCAGTGTGCTCCCACAGCAGGAGCGCTGCTGAGCCAGAAGCTGGGCTCATGGCTGACGAGTGCAGCAGTGGTGGTGGGAGCCTCTCTCACCTCCTCAGCAGCGCTAAGGAGCAAGGGATCCCGGACATCCCCTGAGGGGTCCTGGACTGCGAGAGGGCACAGGCCAGGCTGAGAGACGCCCGCCCCCCATGTGCGAATTTCATGCACTGGGCCTCTAGTTATAAATATAAAAAATGTAGCATCTGGGTTTATCTGTTTCTCACTTCCCTGATTAGTTCCTGAAAGTCAGCTACCAGGAGTTAGAAGGTCTCTGGTGGAATAAGAACATCCTGTCTAGGGGCAGGAGAGACTCCTTCAGGTTTTATTTCACCATCAGCAGCAGCTTCTGCTTTCAGGACTGGCATTTCCTCTTCCTCAGCTGAGATAACTGACTGTCGGGCTGCAGCTAAATGCTACAAGACAAGCTGCATGGCATAAGTTTAGACATGCTTCTTAGAAAGAAGATAATAGGATCAGGAAAACCCTGCCTTCATACAGATATATATTCCAGCAAAAATCACACGCTTACAAGTGAGAGGTATAGCAATACACAACAGCTACCTCACAGCCTTTGGATATCCAGCAGCCGCCTGCCAGGAAGAAACAAAAAATCAGCTAATCCTGATACATGCTCTCAGATCAATAACCCACAGATGGTGTTTAACAACAAAGTCCCGATTTCAGTTGTACAGTACAGTGTTATCAACTGTAGTCACCATGTTAATCACCGCTAGATCCTCAGACCTTATTCATCGTATAACAAATTTTCTACCCTTTTAGAGATCTCTCTTTAAATCCTGGCAATCACTTTTCTACTCTCTATTTTTATGAGTTAAACTGCCTCCCCCCCGTGTTTAGTTTCCATATATACATGACACTACAAAGCATTTGTCTTTTTCTGGCTTATTTTACTTAGCAAAATGCCCTAACTCATTCACCCAAGTTGTCACAAATGGCAGGATTTCCTTCTTTTATATATGTCAGGTCCTGAATCCAATCACATCTGCAATCACATTCATACTGTATTTTCTGTATCTATTCCTCCATTGATAGACACTTAGCTTGTTTCCATACCTTGGCTATTTTGAATAATACTTCAATTAATATGGGAGTACAGATATCTTCTCAAGATAATAATTTCATTTTCTTTGGACATATGCTCAGAGATTAGTATTGCTCGCTCATATGGTAGTTCTAGTTTTAATATTTTCAGGAACTTCCATATTGTTTTCTATAGTTTACATTACCACCAAAAGTGGAGTAGGGTTCCCTTTGTCTTAACATCCTTATCAACAATTATTATCTCTCCTCTTTCTGATAATAGACATGCTAAAAATTATGAGTTTATATCTTACTTTGGTTTTGATTTCAGCAACTGCAGAAATGACAAGGGGGAGAAAATAATTGAGTATAAGAGATATTTAGAGAAGATTTCTGCTTTCATTGAGTTCTAAGATACTTTCTTCATGCAGTTGTGCAAATATTTAATTGCATTTTCTCCTCTGAATTTTAATCTTTTTATTTCACAAAGCTTGAGTGATTTCTGAACATCACAATCCATTTCTGCATAGATAAGAGCTGCTTCACAAAGTTTCATGAAAGGATATTGTTTAATATTTTTCTCAGTTTGTAGAATCCTGGGACAGAGTAGATAAAATAGCTGATTGCTTTCTGTATCTTAGCTAGCTAAGATTTCATGGTATACTTGGTTTTGCTGTCTTCTATTGGCTGCATGCTATTATAGGCAAATCATTTTTAAGTCAAATTTGTATAACTCTTATCATTCAAATTTATTTATTTTATTAACAAGACTATATTTTGTATGCTATTCTCCAATACAATGACACACTGAGAATTTATTGAAATGTAAACTGTTACCAAGATAGAGTAATAATAAAAGAGTAATATGCAAATTAACCATCACTCTGCTGCAGCCACAAAGCCACGCCCACCAGCCAATCAGGAGTGAGTATGCAAATTAACCCAACCAAGATGGCTGTGGCCACGGAGAGAGCAGGAGGCTTAGGTTTCCCCGGCAATGAAGGAAGCCAAGCTTTCTGCACACCCTGGCCACCCCAGGCCTCCACTCAAGGCTACAAAGTTTCAATTATAGAAGATAAATAAATCCCAACAAAAATGGCGGCAGCCAAGGAGCTGGAGAGAGCAGGATGCTTGGCTCCACTGATGGCAACAGAGTTTCAATTATAGAAGATAAGTAAATCCCAACAAAAACGGCTGCGGCCACGAAGCAAGTAGAAGTCTTGGTTCCGCTCAAGGCTACAAAGTTTCCGTTATAGAAGATAAATAAATCCCAGATACCAGGGCCTCCGCTTGGGTCTCCGGGTTGCGTGGCCAGCCTGCAAACCACCACAGGCCCTTGCCCAGGCCGCCCCATGCCCCAAGGGAACCCCCACCCTGATCCGGGACTCCCTTCAAGGCAAACCAGCTGGCCCCCGCTTATGCACCAGGCCTCTATCCTATCTAATAAAAGAGTAATATGCAAATTGACCATCACTCCAACACACAATATGGCTGCCCCTATGTGGTCAAACATCCTGCCCCCATATGGACACAAGATGGCCACCACAAGATGGCCAGCAGGGGAGGGCAGTTGTGGGCGATCAGGCCAGCAGGGGAGGGCAGTTGGGGGTGATCAAGCCTGCAGGGAAGGGCAGTTAGGGGTGACCAGGCCAGCAGAGGAGGGATGTTGGGGGCGACCGGGCCTGCAGGGGAGAGCAGTTGGGGGGTACCAGGCCTGCATGGGAGGGCAGTTAGGGGTGACCAGGCCTGTAGGGGAGGGCAGTTAGGGGCAAACAGCCAGGCAGGGGAGCAGTTAGGCATCAATCAGGCTGGCAGGGGAGTGGTTAGGGGTGATCAGGCTGGCAGGCAGAATTGGTTACGGGCAATCAGGAAGGCAGGTAGGCAAGCAGTTGGGAGCCAGCAGTCCTGGATTGTGAGAGGGATGTCCGACTGCCCATTTAGTCCCGATCCGGTAGTATCGGGCCTAAATGGGCAGTTGGACATCCTTCGAGGGGTCCCAGATTGGAGAGGGTGCAGGCTGGGCTGAGGGACACTCCCCCCCCATGCACGAATTTCGTGCACCGGGCCTCTAGTGTAGAAATAACCTCCACTGTGCCAATTTGACAATGATGTAATAATATACATTCTCTCTCTGCTTCATTCATATATATGTACGTATATGTATATACATACACACAAACACACACAGGATGGGGCAAAAGTAAATTTACATTTGTGAGTACATGAAACAGTTTATTCTTGTATTATTATTAATTATTGTATTATTTCCCATAGGAACAACTGTAAGCCTATTTTTGCCATATCTATAATAATAAAAGCATAATATTCATATCAACCAAATGGCCGAATGACGTTCTGGTCCACCTTCTGGACCACCTTCCAGACCACCTTCCAGACGAAGCCAAGGCAGCGGCCGTGGCTATGAAGGCTGAGGCAGCTGGGACTGTGAAGGCCTACTCTTGCATGAATTTCGTGCATCAGGCCTCTAGTTCTGTATATATACACACACACAGTTTTCTGTTTGTATCTGTGGGTTCCCCTCCTGCAGATTCAATCAACTGCCAGATAGATTTTTTCTTTAAAGTTATGTTGTTGCATACATGAACTATGTAGCTAGCCTACAATGGTTGCATCTGTACTGAACACATCTGGGCTTTTTTCTTGTTATTATTCCCTAAACAGCACAGTATAACAATTACTTCCATAACATTTACATTGTACTAGGTATTATAAATAATCTAGAGAGGATTTAAAGTGTACAGGAGGATGTGTGTAGATTATATGCAAATACTATGCCATTTTATTTAAAAGACTTGGAACCAATCCCCTGTGCATGCCAAGGGACGACCGTATGCTTTTAACTGATATGTCAATTCTCAATATTTGTTCAGTGAAGCAGTTTCTTTTATTATGAAGAATATATAACAAATTAGAGGTGTTTACAGACAAAAAATAAATTAATTTTTCCATTCCAATAAAATTATTTTTATGTCACATATGAACTTCCATTCACCATCCTCATGCATATGCATTTCACATAATTGTAGTCATTATGCAAATGGATTGTCTGCTTCTGAAATCCTATTACAAACATTTCTTCTTCTCTTGAGAGACTCCATAGTTATGAATTCCAATTTTATATTCTGTTGATATCCCAATATTATTAAAACATTTATGTTGTTTTCTATTCATCTGCTATCTTCTATCTTTATATTAAAAATTATATGATTTGTACATATATATGGGTATGGGCATATATATTTACCAATGTATGTTTGTGTGTGTGTGTGTGTGTGTGTAGTTTCTGTTTATTTTTCTATGATGAATTCTTAGAAGTAGAGTAATAGGACCAACAATTACAAATTTCTATTCACTCTTGCTGTGTACTTTTGCAATTTTTCCTAAACCATTTGATATGAATTAAAAAAAAAAGTTTTTATTTATTTATTTTAAAATGTGTTTTTATTGATTTTAGAGAGGAAGGAAGAGGGAGAGAGAGATAGAAGCATCATTGATGAGAGAGAATAATTGATTGGCTGCCTCCTGCATGCCCCCTCCTGGGGATCGAGGCCACAAGCCGGGTATGTGCCCTTGCCCAGAATCGACCCCAGGGCCCTTCAGTCTGCAGGTCGATGCTCTATCCACTGAGCCAAACCAGCTAGGGCCTGCCTACATGTATTTAAATTATGCCAGTTCTCACAACTCACTTGTCTGACCTTGGGATAGTGTACTATACAATAATGGAAGCAATGTCAGCCCCTAGGGGATGTTTAGGAAAGGAGTAAAAGGCTAGGTGGTTCTTGCAATGATTGGTGGATGTTACTGGTTTTGCATAGGTAAGCATCAGAATTTCTAGAAGGCTGAAATTCAAAGGGCAGTTCTGTACAACAAAGAAATCTCCAATGTAGTATCCTAAGTATCTTACCCTGAGTATCTTAAAACTGGACAGAAAGAGTCCCATCTCATCCCTACATATCACAAACACTCAAAACATGCATTTATTAAAGAATTAAGATGCCTCTTTCACTTGGGATCCACACAGCTTTGGTAACCCTAAATATCCCCCTGGGGACACTGGTCTAATGTCTTCAAAACAAGGATGACTGTGTGAATGCTGTGAAGATTTCTGGGTGGTGCCACTGCAATGAAAGAGTTCAGGAAGGATTTGAGAGACATAAACGCTTACATAGAGAAAGAAATATGAACTTGTCAAAGCCTTTCTTTCAGATAACATGAATGCAATCAATTCTTACATAATTAAAAAGTGTGCAAGAAGTGCTGAGAATTCTTATTGTTTGTTTCTCTTTCTGCTCCTACTTGTGATTCCAGTTATTCACAAGTTTATATTATGTTTTGAACACTCACAGTTGGCTGTATAAGGAACATTTTGCAATATTAAATGCAACATATTACTCTTAAATCTGTTTATTTTCAGGTCTAGATAAAATCTGTAAGAAACAAGATACCACTTCTTTATATTGACCATAAAATGGCCAGGAAGCATTGAATGGCCATTTGATATTGAATGCTAAATATTGAGAATAGTTTTATTTTATAAACATATTTAACATGGTAATTAAACCAATTAGAACATCTACTTTATTTAAATATATTTGATTTGAAATTTGATATTAATTTTATAAATATGTAGTTTACCTTTTAATTTAATAAAGCATTAAATAAAATTTTACTGGAAAACAGAAATATAAAAAATAATTTATATTCTTGCCCCTGACATTGCAATTGTTAAGAGTGTACAAGCCCACTACAAAAATAAATATAAAGTACTTTATTATACTAGTGTGCAAGAGTACCAAAAATTATTACAGGAATTTTTTAAAATATTCATTAATTTAGAAGTAGGCCATTATTAAGGAGGAACCTACATATCAGTAAAGGCTTTGTCCTGAAGTCATTGAATACTTTCTCACTCACTCATATTTAATTGTAATTGTGTAGTTTAGTGGAACAGGTACTGGAAAAGCAGAGAAATTGATTATAAATAAGTAAAATATATGAGACATTTTTTAGTAGATTTGGAATAAAATATTATGAAACACCAAATTTCATTAGTAAATATTGTTTTAACATTTTATATGATCACCATGTTAATTATATTTTGATAGTGTTTGTAGGAAATGATGCATAACTTTTGTGAAAATTATATATTGAATATATACTTGCTTGTAGGTTACCTGTTGCTCTTATTCTTATTTTGACACTATTTTTGGATGTCTACCACACAGATTCTCTACGTGTTTTTAATTATTATTTATTTTTCTAATTCATTTTCCAACTCAAGTAATGTCCTGAGACTCCAATGATCTTCTCTAAATACTAAAGAGTGAATATATACCTCAACATATGCAGGGATTTCTAGAAAATAATTATATTTTATGTCATATATGAAGAGAGTGAAAACTATAATATAATATGTTTGGAGGTGGGTAAAAGTAATAGTACAGGTTTTAGACATGTCAAGATTGAGATGTCTATTAGACATTTAATTTGCACAGACAGCTCTAGAGCCCTATCTCATATTCTTTTGGTTTTTCTTTTACTTCAAGCATTGATATAACAAGCTTCTTGTAGGAATACCCGGGTATGCTCTTACCTCAGATACAATATGAGGTTTTACTTCTAGGGTTGTGTGATGCTGAATATGTGAAGTCTACTGGGTCCCACCCAAGCATGGGGAACTTAAAATCAAGAGAGAGTTAATATCTGACATAGTAACACTTGACCAGTTATGGATGGAAGTAAGTAGAAATGTGAACTCTTCAAAATTCAAATGGGTAGTTTTGAGGCACAATTATAAGATCCATAGAAATTCATGGGAGATTTGAACCCCAGTTGACTTGAACTAAACCTATTTGGTGGCCAAAACAAATCTTAAATCATATATAGCTATTTATAATCCTTACTAGAGGCCCAATGCACGAAGATTCGTGCAAGAATAGGCCTTCCTTCCCCTGACTGCCGGCACCAGCTTCCCTGGCACCAGCTTCCCTCCGGCACCCGAGACCCGGGCCTTCGTTCTGGCTGCTGCCTTCTGCCTTCGCTCTGGCTGGAGCTGCCTTCCACCTTCGCTCTGGCTCTGCTGCCCTTCTGTAGCTCCCTCCACCCCCTGCCCCCCCATAGCAGGTGTCCCGCCCCACCCTGGCTGCTCCGTGCCTATGTGCGAGCGCTGCCCAGAGGCCCAGAGTGGCCAAGGTGGGGTGGAATGCCTGTGTCGTCGCCATGACAACGACACAAGCATCCCGGCCCGGTCGCTGCCATCTTTGTCACATCAATTTGCATATTTCCTCCTTATTGGCTTTGGGTGCCACCATCTTTGTTGCTGAGTGATGGTCAATTTGCATATTCTGTCTTTATTAGCTAGGATTTTTACACTTAAAGTATATTTGTTAATACTCTTAAATTTTTATATTATATTTAAAAAAGTTTTCCCAATGGGCAGAATATTGAGAACATTATTCTTTACATTAAACATTTAAATATTCTATGGTTATAATATTGCTATTTACTATTTTCACTATTATGTGAATTCTAATTACACTGTATGTTTTCTCCATTTTTTTTCATTAACTTGTGTGAATCTTTGTATTTAAAGTGGGTTTCTTGCAGAATCATAGAATTGAGTCTTGATTTTTTTGTGTCCCTTCTGATGATCTCAGACTTTTAATTGGAGTTCTACATTTAATATTCTATTAACAGGTTTGGGTTGAAATACAAATATTTTCAAATAGACCTTTAATTATAATTTATACCACTAATTTTTATTGTTTTGCTAATACTAAATAGTTATCAAAACTTTTGATTCAGTAGGGAAAGAATAAAATATTTTGAAGTTATAATAAACAAAATAAATTTATATTTTTATATTTAAATAGTCCTTACAGTGTGTAGTTATTATTTGTATAAAAAAGAGATTACACAATAGTATAATAAGAATAATTCTTTTATAGATCCATGCTAAAATTTACCACCCTCCATTTTCCTAAATGTTTCCTTGAATAGCAGAATGCAGTTTACTCACAGTATACACCTGTGTTTTCTTTTGGCTTTAGTCCATATTTACATAATATCTACCTGAAAATGCAGGCCATATAATATTTATCTCAGATTATGGGGATATGTAGCAAGCCATTCAAATGATGGGTTGCATTTTCCCCTTTCCTAAGCAGATGTTTTTTGGTTGTGTAGGCAATTTTGTTGATTATCTTCTCCCCTTGTGTTCCAGTACTAAATGAGAAAACTATTTATTGTCAGTTGTTCTTAAACAAATACCTTCTGATCTACTACAGAAGTATGATTTGAAAAAGACTGAAACACAAGAAGACTGGTATTCTTCCGACCTATAAATAGGCCTCTAAGTAGAAAGTTGTACAATACATGTAATATTGGCATGCTGATAAAGTAGAATTTAAGGGGAGAAAAGACTGAAACCTGGTTACATGTTCCAGTAGGCTTCTCTCTATGTAGAACTGAAAAAGTTTTAAGAGACTGAGATATGGTCAATATTTCTATTTCATCTTCATATAGTAATGCTCTTCTAATAGAAAAGATATTTAAAAAAAATAAATGGAAGACTTTTTAATGGAATTATTAGAAGTTTCTTAACTTTTCTATATTAGCCTTTTCCTGTCCCAAAGATATTGCTTTCATCTACTGGTTTGGCTGTGTACAATATTTCATCATTTTCAGTCACGTGTGACTAGGCCTTTCCAAGTTCATTTTTCAAAATGGAGATACATCAACATTTATTGAAAAGATTAATTATTTCTGGTTTGGGAGTTCTATTTTGGCAAGAAATTTTGATCTTGTAAGATTTTTTTCTTTCCCTATTCTTTCTGACTGTTCTTAGTATGTTTGTCTTCTATTTTTTATATGTACCTATTAATCTCAAAGCTAATGTAATATTGATTTTTTTTCTGAAGTTATGTTTTGTTGGAAATTGAAAGCATTCTTTAGATCAAATAATACACTAATTTTTAACTGTGACACTGAATGAGATGAATTATTAACATGGTAGAATATCTAGGAAAACTTATGATCCCTTCCATTACACTATAGCAGCAGAAACATGTGTAGGAAGGGCAATTCAGCTGTCAAAACTTTACATCAATACTTTAAACAAGTCACCTAACTTGAAATTCTGTGTCAATCATGTTTTAAGAAGTTTCTTTATCCTTAATAAATGGTTTTAAAAAATGGTAGCAGCAGAAGAGAAGCTGGAAATGCTGAAGTGAATTCCTAAGGTGTCATTCTAAATGCACTCACAGTTGGGCGGGGGGAGGGGGGGATATCCAAATTTCTTCCCAAGTCTTTTGTTTTTTAAAAATAAAATAATCTCCGTGCCCTACATTTTAGGGTGGCAAATTTTGTTTTCTTACAAAAGGAAAGTTCCTGAGACATTTTAGATGATCAATACATTTTTATTGACTATATGAATAAAAATGTAACTGCAGTCTGAACTCAAATAATTTGCTTTTGCTGAGGGCTAGAATCTAAATTGCTTCATCAGTCAGTATGAAGTCAGGTGGGAACAAAGAAATTTATTTTATATATTAATTTTAATAATACAGCATTGTGCAACTAAGAAAATTTTATCTAGACCAGTTGTCCTCAAATGTTGTTTACAGACCACAAAGATCAGAATCACATAAGAGACTTTATGCATTTGAATTTATTACATCTAATATGGGGCAAATCATCTGAATTTCCTCAAGTTCACTAGGTAATCCTAATTTATTGCAAGATTTGGAACCATTGCTCTAGCTCAATCTGCCAACCCCGTGGTCAGCAAACTGCGGCTCGTAAGCCACATGCGGCTCTTTGGCCCCTTGAGTGTGGCTCTGCCACAAAATACCATGGCCTTGGCGAGTCTATTTTGAAAAAGTGGCGTTAGAAGAAGTTTAAGTTTAAAAAATTTGGCTCTCAAAAGAAATTTCAATCATTGTACTGTTGATACTTGGCTCTGTTGACTAATGAGTTTGCCGACCACTGTACAAACCCATTCATCACTACAGTGTCCCTGGAAGGCCAATTGCCATTTCTGGCTCGAATGGCTCTTGTGATAGAGGACTCACTACTTTAAAAAAATTAGATATCACAAAGGAAGAGAGAGAGAGAGAAAGAGAGAGAGAGAGAGAGAGAGAGAGAGAGAGAAGGGGGGGGAGAGAGAGAGAGAGAGAGAGAGGGAAACATAGATTTATTGTTCCATTTATTTATGCATTCATTGGTTGATTTTTGTATGTGTTCTAACCAGGGATTGAGCTACTTGGTCAGGGGCTTTTATTATTAGTTCTTGTTTATCTCTTACTTTGTATAATTTAATTAAGCTTTATCATAGTTATGTATGTATGTGTAGGAAAAACAGTATATATGTATGTATTCGTGCTTTCAGGCTGGGATTCTTGGATAAGACCCCTGTGGATAAGGTGGGATTGCTGTATAAAGATAATTCAAGTAAATTATACATTGGGCTTTATTTTTTCCCTCTCTTCTTAGAGCAAAACACTTTTTAAAAGACTTGATGGAAATAATTTTAAAATGCTATTTTTTTATGTGAAGCTAGATTAATTTTAGATATTCCCCTTTATACCACCAATATTTCTGATTTTCTGGGCCATTTCCTTCATCTGTCCACTCTTGAATTAGTTTCATTCACTCTCAGAGCTTATTTGAATCCAGAGAAAAACTTATCAAAACCCTTTCAAGCAAAGTGGACTTATCTTTGAAATTATAGAGGTGATTGTATTTCATTTTTAAAATTCCAGTCCTTTTATTCAAGAAGGTGAAGGGAAAGGAGAACAAAGCTCCACATTATTAAATCAGAATTTAAATGAATTGCTTAATAGAGAGGAAGTGATCTAAAGAGTTAGGTTGTCATAAATCATGAAATAAAGTATATTATACTCTAGAAGTTTTTTTGAGATTAAAATTGAGCCATGGTATTCTTTGTAATTGTAGGTTAATAATACCAGCCCCTTACAATAACAACACCACTTGTTCAGACAACCACTACTTCCTCAACCATGCATGAAATATCTACTAGACTAGCAATTTTCAACCCATGTGCTACGAGAAATTTTATAACATGCAATACTTCGCTATTTAGTCAGAGGCACTGACATATTTTCCCTTGGGTTGTCAAATCAAATAATAACAGTCAACACAACAATAGCCATCTAGTGTGACTGTGCTGTTGTGAGCCATAAATATATAGGTTATATAATAGAGTTTTATCTTATTGGTCACATTATATACTAAGGTTGCAACTGATAGGTTAATTTTTGGAACCAAAAATTCTTATATACAAGCATAAGCATCTGATTTTTAAAAAGTCAGTTTGGAGGAAAAATGTAGATAATTACTATTATTTTTTTGTAAATCAATCAAAATTATACCTATATTTTTTGTCAGATTGGCAAAAAATATATGTTTTGGTGTGCTACAGAATTTTAGTAATTAGTTTATGTGCACCATGAGATGAAAAAGGTTGAAAATCGCTGTAGTAGACAGTCAAAGGTCTATTCTTAATTTAGAATATCCAGAAAGAAGAAATGTTTTATTTCCAAAAAATGCATAGATCTCACCCAATTAAATAAAACTGCCCTGTTTGAATATTGGGGATGAAAATGTGTTCTTATTTTCCTTTTAATTCACATATTGGTTTTATTACAAATATTTTTCTCAGAGGCAACTTCAAAAATTATTTAACATCTGGGTTACTTTAGTCTGATAATAAATAAGTTGAGATTTTTCAACTCTGTGTTTAATGGATCTTAATCCTACCCTTTTAACACATGCTTTATCATATCGACGGGGCAAGTGTGTAGAATTAATGGACAGCATGGAATTTAGGGTTAGGAAGAGAAAAGGGATAAGAATGTGAAAATCACAAGTGTATATATTTGCAAGGTAACCTCTAGACAGGTAATGTGAGAGCTAGCAAATTATGTTTGCCACACAGGGATGGAGGAAGGAGCCAAACTCTGTATATAAGAATCTGATACAGAGTTTGGAATGTATTGTCTGGATTTGTGTGGTACCATGGAAGTCATCATGGTTGGATTCACAGTTGTTGATTCTATCAGGTAGAAAGTGATGTTGAACTCACCTTGGAATGATAGAGTGGAGTCTTAGTGAAAATGCCCACTGAGTGTAAGAAAAATATGTAGTTCAATCTCTTAAAATTGCTTCCTATTTTTGGGGTGCACAGTGATGAGATTCTCTAAGTGGGAGCTAACCGGGGGGAGGGGGGGGACAATTATTCTGTACTTATCTCCTTCAACAGTTAGGATTCAGTCAAGAAAACAGAACCTACTCTGGAATGTTCAATTACGAGATTTAACATAGAAACACCACCAGAAGGGCTGGTGGTCAGGAATAGCAGCAGTAGCTTTTAGTCTCAGTATTAGGATCTAGATGTTGCTACCACCAAGCAAGTCAGAAAGTGTATTTCAGAGCAATCTGCACCTCTGAGAAAGGTGAGATTCATGGAGAAGACCCAGAGGCTGACCCAGAATTCCAGGACTGATAAAAATGTGTCTGTCTCCCATTTCCACACGAGTGAAACTCCTGCTTTCCTTCAGCTTTTCAAATCTGGTGAGAGTTATTGGTAAATTCTAAACTGGAGAGTTATTGGTAAATTCTAAACTGGAGTCCTGCACAAAGGATTTCTGAAAAATGTAGATTCCAAGCTTCTAGATTGTCATGCAAAGGACAGCCATAAACTGATAGAATTTTAGTAATTATATGTGCACCATGATATGAAAAAGCTCCCTCCTAACAATGGTGTTCTTTTTTTAAAAAAATTTACCTTTGCTATAAACTTCTCTCTCTTAGGATTCTTTGCATAACAAGTACTTATTGAAATTATCTGTGGTACAAAGCATGTTCAAATGGAGACGTGATTTGGGAGCAAATAAATGGACTGGAGAGACTACGACCTTTAGAGACCTAGATGTAGGTCTCATGTCTTCTGCTAGGGCTGCCATAACAAATTTCACAGACTGAGAGGCTTAAACAACAAAAAATTACTTTTCTTCCAGTTCTGGAGGCCGGAAGTCAGAGATCAAAGTGTCAGTAGGATTTGTTCCCTCTAAAGCCCAAAGGGAGAACCTGTTTCATGCGTTTCTCCTGGCTTCTGATGGTTTGCTAGATGTCTTTGGCATCCTTTGACTTGTAGACACATCACCCCAACCACAGCAGTAGCACTTGGGGTATTGGTGAGTTCTCGGGCATCCCGCAGAAAGATAGTGCAGGACTAGAATGTAGAGATCATAGAAAACCATGCTAAGCAGTTTATACATATAGGCATACAACATTGTGTAGAAACTTTGGATGTGTCAGGCCTGAAGCAAACAGTGTTGTGACAAGAAGATGTAAAATGAGCAGATTATATTCACAGAGAAAGAAGAACAACTTCTCTCTCCTGGAGGCTATGCCAACCGTCCAATGCTCATTCCCTCCTGCTTCTGTCTCAGGTTTGTGCTGGTCTAAGTGAGCAGCCCCTGTCCTGTGACTGATTTGGTTCCCATGTGCTGCACCGAATCTTCTTCCTCTTGTCATTCACATTGCAGGCTTTCTGCAGTTGCTTTTCTGGCTGTGTTTTATCACAGTTGGAGAGCTCTGTTTTTCCCAAAGGAAGCCTTCCTTTGTCACAGGAGAGAAAAACGTGTGTCTTCCCAACAGGATGGCACGGAGGGCAATTGATGCCCCAGGAACAAATGCATAAACGGTCTCTCTAATGTCTTCTGTTTCTCCACTTTAAAGTACTATCAGGGGGAAAAAGTTGAAAAAGATCTTCAAATAGAAAACTGTAGTGTTTGGGGTTAACTATTTATTGACTGTATGTTAGTTTCACAAGTATTGCAGAGATTGTCTAGGGGTCAGAGCGACCTGAAATAGTCTCAGCATCCCAACGGGAGGGTAGTTAACATGAATGGATCAGAAAAATGACAAGGTAATTCCAAATCATATCTTTCTTGAATATTTTAGTCAAAGGCATGCTCTTTGAACTTATCAGCAATACAAACAAGCCAAAGGTTCAAAGCAGATCACGTGGAGGAAAACTAACGTTTACTGGAACTGGGGTTATTTATGTAGAAGAAGAAAAGAAAAAAAAAAAAAGGTTCTCAAAAATGTCAGCCTCACAGACTAGGGATCATGAACCTTTCATCTCTAATACTGTTTATGACCATAAAAGACAGTGACAACTCTGGTGTGCTAGAATTTATTTTCCCTATAAGATGTGTTCAGGGAGTAAAGATGAATGTGACATAGACTCTGCCCTTGAAAAATTCAAATTTAGAAAAATTTAAATGAAAAATTACATATAATAAATATAAAGTCTTATCTGGGATATTTTTAAATTGTTATGTTTGCAATTGGTTTCAGAGGAAGTATTTTAAGTATACATTCAGTACTCTAGTTTTATGGAAACAATACATATGCACTATTACTTGTTGCAGTCTTTTTTTAAAAATATATTTTATTGATTTTTTTACAGAGAGGAAGAGAGAGGGATAGAGAGTTAGAAACATCGATGAGAGAGAAACATCGATCAGCTGCCTCTTGCACACCCCCTATTGGGGATGTGCCCGCAACCAAGGTACATGCCCTTGACCGGAATCGAACCCTGGACCCTTGAGTCCGCAGGCCGACGCTCTATCCACTGAGCCAAACCGGTTTCGGCTACTTGTTGCAGTCTTATTAGAAAAGGAAGCCATTCTTAATAAGCCTGAATCGAAAATTCTTAATGGTTTTTATGGAATTCCCAGAATGAGTGTCTGTATTCCTATGTTCATCAGAAAAAGCATCAATTCTCTATCAGTAAACTCTGTGGTTTAGGGATAAAGAACTTAAAGAAAACACTATCATTTTCTCAATATCTGCTTAGGCACTGTCAGGCATTGGGTTGTGAAATTTACAGGCATTGCATACATTATGTAACCCTCACAGGAAACCCAAGAGGTAGGTCTTATTATACCTACCTTGTAAGTGAGGAAGGGTGGGATGCAGAAAATTTGGTTGTGGTCTCCAATGTGATTGAAGAATCCTATATACTAAAGATGTAATATGCAAATGGTCATTACGCCATGAAGTGTAATGACCGGCCACATAACGACGGGATCACGGATCAGCAGGAGGGTGGGGCAGTGAGCTACAAGTGGGTGGCAGAGAGCTACAGGAGGGGGGAGGGCAGCAAGCTATGAGGGGGGGAGGGGGGCAGAGGGAGCTACAGGAGGGCGGCAGTGAGCTACTGGCGAGCTACTGGTGCACGATTCATGCACAGGGCTACTAGTTAGTTATAATGAAGGACTGCTGCAAGGATAATGGAGTGAACAAGACTTTCCTTGTCCTCTGGCATGTAGATTGTAATTTGGCATCATTAGGAGTGGATCTTACCACTTTGATCAGGCAATCCCTGCACTAAAATTTTCAAATATGTCTTATACTAACTGAAACTCTTATTTTAACGCTATAACAAAGGTGTTTAAAATATGAAGAACAGGTAAGAATTTTGCAGTGATCATTGCTGTAGATATTCATGAGTTGATAATTGGCCTCTGCAGTGCTCAGTGGTAACAGGCCACAGCTCAATGCCTAATGTGATCAATCGTAGCCAACCACAGGAATATGTTTCCTTTTGTACCAGCAGAAGGACTGGTGCTATTTCCACCTCTGAATGGTAATCTTGAAGGGTTGTGCTAAAGTCAGTGTTCTGCCATGACACATGGCCAGGTTATCCCTTTGACACTGACAATCTATAGATATTATTGCTCCTTTATAACTGTTGGTGGAATTAGAAATCTTTTGTCAATGCATCTGTACCTTTCATGGCTTGGGGGAGGTGACCTAATCTGCTTCCATTCTCTGTCACCTTATCTCTACTCTTCTAATTCCACTTTCCCTTTATTCCCTGATATTTGGGACTTAATTATGTATTCTAATGTTTTCTCCATGAATTACTTGTTTTTGCTCACCTAGATATTAACAGGATTCTAGTCCAAAATGAGTGGCAGCTATAAATTTAATGAGAAGTTTCTTATCATAAAACAATATGATATATTATAAGCATGAACATTTAATCACCACTTAATCTGTATATTATTTCATATATTTTAAGTGTTACATCAAATATTTAGGGGTTTTGATAATTTTTTTCTAAAACTAAAGCCTTTATGCAGAGAGATACAGTCATTGATGGAAGAAGGGCCTTATCTCTTATTAGAGATTACTATAATTCAAGCTTTGTAAATTAATTAATTCTTATTTACAACAAGCAAAGGTAATTGTGTTCTTTAAATTGAAAAGTAAATAAAGGTGGAATAAAGGTAGCATTTACATTGTATAAATAAATAATTTAAAAGCACATAATAAAGAAAAAATAAATCATTTTGGTTTATTTTAAAATAAGTAATGAAATAGGAAGATTACATCTCTAAAAAAGAGAGGGCTTTTGAGCTTCATTGGCAACTGAGCTTTCAATCAGCACTTTTATTTTGAGAATAGTTCTATAGGTATTTGAAGTATATGGAAGAGCTGAAGATCCCCAATTCACTGTTTTAAATTCATTTTCATTCAGAAAAATAAAGTCAATATAATAGTTTCAAACAACCTGGTGATTTTTACTTGAATAATGGAAATTTTAACTGAGTTAGATCTTTAAAATTGAATAAGTAAATGACAGGCTGGAGAAACACTAGCATCCAGTTGAAGCTTATCTTCATGTTTCTCCTAAGCACTGTTCTAGACCAAAAACATGAAAGGTGGTGTGAATGCATCAGACCTTATCTGATTGACAATAAACAGATATAAAGTTATTAGAATGTAATTAGTAAAGTTTTGAAACTGCAAGCAACAATGTAGGAGATGGCATTTTTAATTGCTAACACAAATAAACAGACAATGGGAAGTATGACTTCAGTGGGAGAAATCTCCCTGAGAAATCCTAAGTGACTAAATCCATTGATATTGACTATATACTGTCTTTGGTAAGAAACATGATCAAATAATATCATTTTAGAAATCAAATTATATTCAAATACTTTTCAGGCCCAGGAAAAAATATGTTAGGTTGATTATTTTTTTCAAAAAAGAAAGAATTAAAAAATTCTTTAAATTAGACATGATAATTTTAAAAAAGAAAGAAAAAAAGAAGGTAAAATACTCTTAAAATGCCATTAACTATATTCGAACTATTAACAAGATTTATTTTGACCTATTAACAACTCTCTATTATCAAGATTTTATTTATTAGTATTGATGAGATGAAGCTGATGAAGTAGACAATACTCCACAAATGCAGAAAAAGAAATTATGGGGTAATAAACTTGAATTAGAAATTTAGCCAAAATAAACAAAAATAATCTCTCAGGTTATGTCTTGAGATCAACACACTGTGAGTTCTATATCCTGGCACTTCTGAACTTCTTACTGGAGACAATAGTCAAGTGGCTGTTATAATTCAAAAGTTTAAAAGAAGAAATCTTGATGAAGCATCTAATGCTAACACTTACAAGGCACTTATACTCTGTGAGAGGCCGTAAGTGACTGGCATATGTAAATCAATTCAGTCTTCTCGACAGCACTGTGACTTTTTCAAAATAAATTGTTGGTTTGAAGTCTCAAAATTCTGAGATGATCATAACTAAGCCCTCTTCCACTTTACATTTTGCCAATTTTTATGATTTGTGTATATGAATGTATATTTTCATTTAATTTTTTATTTTATCACATGACTATTATTGAAAGGAACCTCAGAATGATAGTTATTCTCTCTCTCTCTAAATCTATCTATCTATCTATATGTATATATAGATAGATAGATAGATATATCCTATATAATAAATAGCTAATATGCAAATGGTCGTCATGCCCTCTCACCCTCGTGCCCTCGTGCCCTCGCGCTGGGGCCAGGGCACTTGAGGCCACATCCCCCTCTCCAGCTCCAGGGCCAGGGGACCTGAGGCTGCACCCCACCCCCCGCCCGGCGGGGCTTGATGGGGGACCTGAGGCCGCGCCCCCTGCACTGCGGGGCCGGCTGGGTTTGGGTCTCGCGCGATTTCGAGGCATGTGCGGGTGGGTGAGGACTTGACTCTGGGTCCCATGGCACGCCCCAGACTCTGACAGGAGGGATATTTTTATGTACATTTTACTAATTTTCTTTCATCTGTGACACTTTTATTATAGAGAAAGGGCAAATAGTAATATTAAAATATTTCCTCTAATTAAGTCCCTTTTAATGTGCATAAATTTCGGTGCATCCGGCCACTAGTGTGTGTGTGTGTGTATTTGGCATATGATCTCTTTAATATAAAAATTGTAAGTGCATAGTATATTAGGAATTGTGCTATGTTATGCTATGAATGCAAAGATGGGGACATCTGTGGTTGCAGAATTCTAAAATTGTCTTAGAGTTCCAGCCCCTATTATATATCCACCTTCTCCCACTTATTTAATAGAACACTAATCCAGGTATTTCTTTGAATGAATTTTGCAGATGTCATTAAAATACAAAATCATTTGACTTTCATATACAGAGATTATATGTGTAGGTCTGAACTAATCACATGAGCCCTTTAAATATGCATCCAAAAGGCAGAGACAGAGATCCAAGATAGCAGCAGAGTACTTGGAGGCTACATTTACCTCCTCCCTAGATCAAACTGGAATTACAACTAAAATAAGAGCAATCGGTCTGAATGACCAACTAAAATAAGGTGACCAGATTTTAGCATTGGTAAAGCGGGACACCATTGACCGGGGGCAGGGAGGGGAGGGGGGGGGCGGTTCTTGATTAAAAATTTGGTCTATATGAAGCAACAAAAATTTTCATAGAACGCAAAAATAGTATTGTAATATATATTTTTAAAGTTCAACATAAGTACAATTTACAAATATAATAAATAAAAAATTATGTATAGTATTATTTTATTCTTTGGCATATTTCTCATTTGAGTGAATTTTTTTTAGTAGATTGCTGTCATTGTTTAAAAGGTCATGAATTTGCCGTAACGTAAGTCGTAAGTATCACTTTCAAGGCCGGCGCTAGACTTTTTGCCGCCACTATAAAATATAAATAATACGAGTACTGTCTGCTAAATTCAAGAAAATTTATGTATTTATGAAATAAATAAATTACTTACCTAAATTATCTGAATAGCTGATTTGTAATGACATCACTTGTTTAACTAGCTTACTAGCACGCAGTAGGATGTGTATCGTCTGAGAGACAGTTACAAAATGTTTTCGTCGTTGCCAATCCCAAAAAATGCCATTGTTCATTAAGTCCAAACAATGGTGGTCGAATTCTAACAACTGATCAACAATGCAAATTTTGATAAGCAGTTCTCGATAATCAGTTCTCAACAATTATTTGTTATTATTAAAGTTTAACCTTATAAAATTAACAAAAATAATATAAAACTCATATCCTGGCAAAATAGCCACATGGCCGCCGAAAACCGTATATTCCCTTCCCGTTCTCCCGCCGTTCCCTAGCTTGTCGTGCATTCTTTCCAAAAATCGGGACTTTTTAAAAACGCCGCGGGATGCGGGACAAATTGTTTAAAATCGGGACTGTCCCACCAAAAGCGGGACGTCTGGTCACCTTAAACTAAAGAGAAGTCTTATAAGCAAGGGTTTATAGATGTGGCTCTGGAGTGAGGGTCACTCACCCAGCTTCCCTTTAGTCTGACCAGCGCCTCCCCCTCATGGGAGATCCACTAGCCCCATCCTCTTGACTCCTGGCATCCCTGCCCTGCTGAGATTGAGCTCCTGGCAGAATCTAGGACAGACTGATTTGTATGGCTCTAGGATCGGGGCCATTTTTCCCTCTCATGCCCAACCAGTGCAGAGCCCTCCACTCAAAGGTCACACTTAGTAAAGGGGTGATAAATGGTGATAGAAGGAGACTTGATTTGGGGTGATGAAAATACAATACGATATACAGAAGATGTATTATAGAATTGTACACCTAAAACCTATAATTTTATTAACCAATGTCACCCCAATATATTCAATATTTTTTTAAAGTCAGGGAGAGGGAAGTAAGTGATTTGAAGCCCAAAAGGATTGAATGAATGCTTGCTGGTTTGAAGATGGAAAGGGCAGAGGCAAGGAATGCCAGTGGCTTCTAGGAGCTGAAAGAGGACCCCAACTCACAGCCAGCAAAGATACTGGGACCTCAATCCTACACTGCAAGAAACAATCCTTCCAACAATGAGAAAGAGCTTAGATGTGTTTATTTTTTATTTTCTTTTATTTAGAGCCTCTGAGTGAGGACTCAGTCTGGTTAGACATTTTGCTTTCAGCCTGTGACACCCTGATCAGGGATCCTAGCCATGCCATGCCAGACTTCTGACCTATACAAAGATGAGCTAATCAATGAATTCTGTTTTAAGCTGATAAATGTATGATAATGTGTAATACCAGATGCTATACTTTAAGAAGAAGCATGAAGACTTTGCAGCCAGAGAGACTGTTCAAAATCTCTGCTTCATAGGACCCTAAATTGAAAATACTGAAAATTTCTTTATCTTTAATTATTTTATCTATAAAACAAGAATAATATATTATCTCCCCCATGGAGTTATCATAAAAATTCAAAAATATGTGTATAAAGATCTGTGAGAGTAGCTTATAAACAAACTATAGTCAAAATGATATAATACGAAGTTACTAGCTACTCAGTGTTATAACTAATAAATTATTGTCACTTATGTTTAGGATCTTTGGAAATTATAGAGGGATATCCATGCGGATAAAGCATTCCAGTAAATATATGTACATAAATTTATGGTATTTAGCAGAAAGTGCAAGTAATATCTGAAGAATAGAAAAATAGATTATAAATTCCACCTGATAAAATGCCTCAAAGAAAGCAGCATCTTGCATCTCATATGGGAAATTTAAATCTGCCTATAAAGTCATTTGAGAATGTTTTAACAGCTGAGAGCCCTACTAACGTATCCAATCACCAGAGTTGCCAACTTCATGTGTATTTCGGAGGATTTACTGTTCCATCCTGTCTTCAAATCTATTTTTGTTATGCTACTAATATGGGGTTCTGTGAGTCATTACCTTTACCTACATTTTATTTTGAAGTTGCTTCCAGTTATGCTACTATAATTCACTTTAACTTTTTCTCTAAATTTCATGCATGAAACATAAGAGTTCTGTATCCAAATGAAATATATACAACAGAATAAGCAAGGTAAACTTAAATTCATTTGTGTCCCTGTTCATTTGACCTTTGTTTGCTTCCTCATGGATTTCCCAGGTATCTGCTATAAGGAGATATTACTATTGATAATGTGGCAGCAAGAGGAGAAAACAGTGATATAATTAATTAGGAGTCTATTTAGTCCAAATCTATGCTGGGGAAAAATTTGATGGGCTTACCAGTTTTGCACAATTCTTTGCAAGGCTAAATTTATTTACATTTGTCTCAAAAGTGGGGTTATTCAGTGTTCTACTTTGAATTCTAGTAGTAACTTCCCAGAATTTACTAAATCATCTTTACTACTTATACATGGCTAAGAGCCTTGTTCCTTATGCTTAGATGTAGCTCTACATCATTGAAGATTATTTTGCTATCCAGTGACCAAGAATTTTTTTTGTTTGATTTTAGTTTAGTATAATAGGTAGCAAATTGCGGTGCTTTCTAGAATTGAACTTATTTATCAGCTTCTGCACTCAACACTTAGGAAATACGTAGTTGCTGCTTGTTTTTCTATGGTTTCTGAATAAAAACTATGTTAAAATAGAGTTCTTAGAGATATTTAAATTCAAATGCCTGTTCTCTGTTTATAAGAATGATAAGTAGGCTAGTTACTCTTGCATATTTAGAATTTATAATGAGTATAAATGCAAATTGAATATTTCAAATACCTAAAATATAATTTAGCATTTAAGAAAATGTTTAGGTAGCCCAGCCAGTGTAGCTCAGTGGTTGAATGTTGACCTATGAACCAGGAGGTCAAGGTTCAATTCCTCATCAGGGCACATGCCTGGGTTGTGAGCTCGATCCCCTGCAGAGGGCATGCAGGATGCAACTGATCAATGATTATCTCTCATCATTGATGTTTCTATCTCTCCTTCTCCCTTCTTCTCTGAAATCCATACAAATATATTTAAAAAAGAGAAAGACAATGTTTAGGTAACTTCAAAGCAAGTTGCTAAGTCAACAATTTAACTTCTTCAAAATCAAATATGACATAAAAATGTTTATAGTTTCTTCTACCATTTACCCTCTTTCTATTTTTTAATTTGTGTCAATTTTAGCATTGCTTTTATATTTTCAAAAACCATTTATATTGTTTTATAAAAGTAATTATGTTCTCTATTTTTCTATATTTTGATTGTAAAAATTAAAAAGAGCAGTAAGCAGCACTCTACTGTAATTAAAGAATTAAAGTTCATTGCAAAAATAAGAATTGTAATAAGGTCCTGCTCTGGGCAGTGTCGCTCAGTAGGTTGGGTGTCATCCTGTGCACCAAAAGATTACTAGTTCTATTCCTGGTCAGGACACATGCCAGAGTTGTGGGCTCAATCCCTGGTAGGGTTATCTAGGAGACAGCAAATCAGTGTTCCACTCTCACATGGATGTTTCTTTCTCCCTCTCTTTCTCTAAAAATCAATAAAATGTCTAAAATAAAACTAAAAGAATTGTAATGGACCCTATAGAAAACAATGTTAATTTAGTTACTATCCTGAGTCATTTAAAGGATGAAGTTATAAGAATGAAGAATAAGTATGTTATTTTCTTAAACTTTATCAATTATTTTAATATTAGAAATTTTAGCTTGTTACTTTTTGCATCTGAATTCCTTACATATACTTTTTTTTATTTTACTTCCCCTGAAGTTTCTTTTCACCTTTCTTTTCTTTTTCTTCTTAAAATAGTGAACACATATCATAGATCTAAGATTATTCTTTATCTTATAAATATTATATATGTATTACATCTACTTTATTTCTGAATTGTTCTTCTTGGAGTTCTGACCACAAGCTCCAATCTAACCCAGTGGATCTCTAGGCCAGTTTCCACAGCTAAAATTGAGATTTTTACTTCATATAACTCTTAAATTGAGAACATTGTTTCTAGGAATCAATGTCTTTCTTTTTGGGGGGGTTATTTTAAATTGTTTGGTTGATTGGCTTGTTGGTTGGATTATTCGCTTACTGTTTTGTTGTTGTTTTTTTTAGAAAGAACATATAAAAGGTAAACTCTGAGTTCCTAAAGAATGAAACTGTCTCTGTTTTGATCTCACACTGAACATGGGTGCTATGAAATAGAACAGAAAAGTGATGAGAAGTCAGAACTCCCAAGTCAGAAGTCTTGTGCTCAAATAGCAGCACCGGCATTCTGTGTCTTTGGGAAAGTTACTTATTCTCTTTGTGCTTCTAATTTCTCATGTGACTGATGAGGTTTTAATGGTGTCTAATACACAGGATACAATAAATTAGTATAGAAAGAAGAGGGTTTGTCACATTGTGAGCATAATATGAATATGGATATTAATAGAGTGTGGGTCCCAAGTCTGGGTTCAAGTTATCATCCATCAAAATGTAAAAGCCTTTGTTCCTTTATTGTCCAGTATGAGGTGTTATTGCTGAGAAATTTGATCAATATCATTCTTATTCTTTTGAGATAACCTGTTTTGGTGTCTATAAAACCTTTTAGAATCCTCTGTATTTGACATTCTGAATATCATGGGATTGTGTCTAGGTATGGAGGATTTACTTCATTGATTCAGCCTTTGTTGTTCCCATTGATCTGAAAATTTGTTATCTTCTGCTTTAGGAAATTTTCTTTATTATTCTTGAATATTTTTATTTTTTTTCAAATTTCACTCTTCTTTGTTTATGACTAAATATGATGGCAAGTGATAGACATTCTCAAGTGAACTAGATACTCCAAAATATAGAGCCCATGGTTCTTTCCCGAATAACATTTTATTGGAACACTATCAGTTAGTGAGAAGGGTGATGAAGAAATAAAATAAGATGCATCAGAGAATGACTGAGTATATCCTGTTTTTCCACTTGACATGTCAAACATTTGTTTGTGTACTATAAGAAAGTATACTACATATTATTTTAATAGCTTTTGGACTATAGCTGTAGAAAACTTCTCTGAACAATGATGATTTTTTTTTCGTTTGCTAAGGGGGGTATTTCTTCCCTACTCCTCCTGTTACCTTACATGAATAACATCCATTAACCTAACACTTGCTTCTCTCAATTCTCTGCTATCCCTTAGTTACCCTTACTCTGTCTCAAAGAGACTTACCTGTTTTGTAAATTTCAGAGGAGCCATGCTCCCTCTTCTCTTTTTTCCTTTTGAACCGATGCCATAAATGAGTATGTAATTTTGGCTGCTCGTCTGTATGCCATTAATTTTGAAGGACTCTGCTTCTATAAGGTAGCAGCAATGGTAAAGCAGCTGGCAGACTTGGGGCTGGAATGTCAAAGAAACCAACAATAGGGACATTAGCCAGATACCTTAAGAACGAAGCATGCAATTTTGAAGAAAAATACCAACTAAGGAAAACTTAAATCTTAAGTAAAGATTTAAACTTTGTTGCTTCTTTATTAAACATAGACTTTTCCCTTAGTAGTAGGCAGCTTATATTTCCAATGTAGTTATAGCTTTATACACATATAGTTTGTTGTCTTCTAATATTTACAGCATACTAAGAGACTTTAAATCTTAACTCTCATGGTATTTTTGAAGGAGATTGCAGTTTAAGACGTCTTACTTTATAAAAGATAAGATATACAGTGGCTGTTTCTATAGAAGCAGGGCTACAAAAATTGTGCCTTAGAAAATATAAAAGTTGCAGGGTTTTAAGAAAAAGCACCAGCTTTTGGAGGCATTAGCTAGATGTTGAACTACTACCATAGAAGACACTGAGTATGCTGACCAGGTATATGGGAGCTTTAGGATCCAGATTCCTGTAGGTTGACCTACAATTCTATAGGCACAATTCCCCTTAAAAAATCATGATGCATTAGAACACCAGTGTAGTTTGTTAATGCTAGCTATGGAAGTATGTTCAAAGAAAAACTTAAATGAATATTCTTTAACATACTGGGTAGGGAATAAATACATATCGAATAATGCCCCATTCCAAATTTCTGAACTTTTATAGAAGATGGCAATGTCCCAAGACATTTAATTGATGTAATTATAAACCCTATGCAATATTTTTTCCTAAACAGTTAAGAATGAAAGTTATTGAATCTACATGTGAGTAGAATCTACAAATTTCTACTAAATAGAAATCTATTCAGTGAGGTTTAGGCCAAAATAGGCTAAAATCATGGAAGAATTTAGAAATGTGTCAAATACTCCTCCTCAGTACTTCACAGGTGAAATATTTCAACCTTTAAGGAATACGTAATTTCCATGTAAATTAAAATCATTAATAACTTTAAGATGGAATGTAAGAATTATAGCATAAATAATATAAAACTATAGTATCTCTGACCTTTGATTATCTCTCAACACTAAAGCATCAGCAACTCCTGCTAATTGTGCCTCCTAAATATCTCTCAAATCTATCCACTTCTCCTCACCTCTAATACTTTTCCTCATAGGAGGTAGACAACATTCTTAAGCATGGCTGAATAACATTGCTTTCTCTGGCTTCTGCCTACCACTCTAGATTCATCAGATTACACATTACCACTGTCTCATTCTTATGGACAGATATAAAACCTGTAAAAATGAATTAGATTTGTGTTAACTTGAATGGACATCACCTAGAGGTCTGGCTGGAGAATTGAGATGGAATGTCAAAGAAACCAACAATAGGGAATAGATCTTCTCATCGGAGTGTGGGGTTGACTGCTAGAGATCTGAAACTGTTGTGGAGTCATAAGCGACCAGTCAAATAAGGCATGTACAGTGTCAAGAATCTGAAGGTGGCTCGGTCAATATGGCTCTGTTTGAAGAACCTAAAAAAGCATTTCCTGTGAGAGGAAATCATTTGGCTTTCTTCCAGATAGAAAACCTGTATTTCTGATAGAAATCCTTATATGATAGCCAAGTAATACCTTATCCTTTGTCTCCAATTCACACTCTCTTACTGTCCTGCAACAAACTAGAAAATCAAAGATCAGTAGACATTGCATAGGAGAGGGGTAAAATAAACCAATCTCATCCCATTTTCATCCAATTACTAAACTAGGCTGAAATTGGAAGAAAGAGAAGATTTACCTTATGCAAGACTGAATTTTTTGTGATAGATTGCACTAGACTTTTTCTTACCTAAAAATGACATAATTAAATACCTAAAAGTGAATGGGAAGTCAATAGGATATACCCAAGGGACTGTGAAATGGTGGAAAGGAACATTCAGCACACGTGCAGAAAAAGCATAAGGTGTTCCTTTATTTTATTTTATTATTATTTCTTTCCCATAGTTTGATCAACCAACCCCCTCACTATAGTTTCACTGGTGACCAGCCATCAGGACTCCAGCTCTCCAGCAACTCAGCTCCCAGATCAGGGTAACATAACCCTCTTCCTTGGCTCCTAGTGGTGGCAGCAGTTCCCTGGGATTGCCAGTCTGAATTGTCTTTCTTTTTAAAAAATGTATCTTATTGTTGAAAGTATTACAGATGTCCCCTTTTATTTTCCCATTGACCAACTCCACCCGCCCCTCCCAGGCCTTTACCACACTATTGTCTGTTCCATGGGCTATTCATATATGCATAAAAGTTCCCAGGTTAATCTCTCCCACCCACACACCTCCACCTCCCCCACCCGCCCCCCTCTGAGATTCCTCAGTTTGTTCCATGCTTCTATGTCTCTGGGTCTGTTTTGTTCCTCGTTCTTTATTTTGTTCATTAGATATATGAGTGAGATCATATGATACCTGTCTTTCTCTGACTGGCTTATTTCGCTTAATACAATACTCTCCAGGTCCGTCCATGCTGTCTCATATGGAAAGAGATCTTTCTTTTTTACTGCTGCATAGTATTCCATGGTATAAATGTACCACAGCTTTTTATATCCACTCATCTATTGATGGGCACTTGGGCTGTTTCCAGATCATAGCTATTGTAAATTGTGTTGCTGTTGTCTCTTGAGTTCCTTCCTTCAGCTTTCCCAGCAACTGTTACTAGTTCCCTCTATTTAACTGAAGCAGCCTCTTTTTTTGACTTGACTCTTTTAACATGTTTTATAATAAAGGTAATTTATAACTTTAAAAATAATAAATTAATTTGATTTAAAAATAACTTACAGAATACATGTGAAGTATTACAATCAGTAAATACAAAAACTGATGAGTAAAAAAGATACATGTTAGTCTAATCAGTTATTTAGACATACTGCAAAGTTGTAAGAATTATGTAGTGAATACTAATTTCTATTCAGAAAAAAATGGATTAATACTAAAGAAAGCTCAAAAAAGTTTTCTATTTTCATAAATATAATTTAATAGTGAAAGCAGAAACCACAGAAACAGGCTCTCTAAATAAGGAGAAGAGTTCATATTTTCTTAATAGATAACCATATAATTTAAGGAGTTATGGATTTAAAAGACAAGTATTCAATTCAAACCCATGTCCATCACTACTCATATTATCTTTCCCAATTCAATGTATTTCTCTTGAGCTCTAGTTGTCTCACCTGCAAGACTTGGCAGGACAATACCAACCTACTATAATTTTCGTGAGGATGGATTGATATTAGGTCATGAAACCACTGTAAATTTGAAAATACTGCAGTATAGAAATATTTGTTAATAGTATTATTTTCTTTCACAGTCAGCTCTATAATCCTTGGATCTTCATATGCTCTTACTAAAAAGTATTTAGTCTATCATTTTTGTCTGTTTTCACATAAAATTAGTTTCATCCTCTAATTATTTGTAAGCCTTTTAGTCTCCATGGCAACTTCAACTGCATCTTTCTCAACTTGTAACAATATTATCACAGGCAATTTTTAGGTGCAGAGAAATCAAATTTTTATTTAAAGAAAAAGTCATGCTCTCAGTTTCTTTCCTAATATGATTTTTATGTTCATTGGTTAGGGAATGCATTTTGAAAGTAATTTGAAATGCTACCTAAACTTTATTTGAAAAAGGTATATGTAGATTTTAGAAACCAATGTATCAATATGTGAACATTAACATAATTTCAGAATTGCTTCTTTTTTATTTTACATTTCAATTACTTCAGTTACATGCATCTGGAATCATGCTATTTTTGCATATTCCTGATTACATTAATTGATGGGTATGTTACTTGTTTTATATTTATAGTTGGTGAATTTGGGAGTATTTTGTTACTGAATAAAGTATAGTTAACCTGTAATATATATATTTTTAAATATATTTTTATTGACTTTTTACAGAGAGGAAGGGAGAGGGATAGAGAGTTAGAAACATCGACGAGAGAGAAACATCGATCAGCTGCCTCCTGCACACCCCCCACTGGGGATGTGCCCGCAACCAAGGTACATGCCCTTGACCGGAATTGAACCTGGGACCTTTCAGTCCGAAGGCCGACGCTCTATCCACTGAGCCAAACCGGTTTTGGCTAACCTGTAATATATATTTTTTAAATTCTGAATTAGTATACCTAGCTCTGGAAAAACATGGCAAACATAGTTGAAACCTGATATAGCAATATATTGAAATTTCAGTGTTGTATTCCAAAAGCATGTAAAGAGGTAGTAAAACTGAAAACATAATAAAACCCAACGTAACACCATCTCATCCTACCTCTGAGGAGACTGGCTTATAGTCTTTCAATACCAGATAACCATGTTTTTTTTAAAAAAAACAAACAGTCCTAGGGTGCTGCCTATAAAGATACATCTCAGTCTTGGTCTGCTGACTCAGTTGGTTGGAGCATCATCCCTTACACCTAAAGGTGGAGGATTCGATTCCCTGTCAGGTCACATACCTAGGTTGTGGGTTGATCCCTGGTCTGGGTGCCTACAGGGAGGCAACTGATCAAAGTTTCTCTCTCACATTGATCTCTCTCTCTCTCCTCCTTCCACCCTCCCTCCTCTTTCTATCTTGCCCTTCTAGTTTGTAGCAGTCTTGGAGCTGCGTGGTTCCAGTTGGTATCACTATAAAACAGAGGAGGGCCACCCAACCCCACTGTACTCTGCATGAGCCAGAATCAACCTTTACTATGTTTAACCACTTTCATTTGTTGTTGCAAATTAATAGTTAGAGCAAGAGTTCTAGGACTGAAGGGATTAAGGGACGCCTAGTGAAGGAGGACAGTTGAAGAAGGACAGTATTCTTAAGAAGGCAAGAAATTCCAAAAGTGAACTCAGGCAATAGAATCAGAAATGTGGTTCCTGCCCCAGCTGATGTGGCTCAGTTGATTGAAGCATGGCCCCGTACCCCAAAGGTGGCGAGTTCAATTCCCAGTCAGAGCACATACCCAGGTTGCTGGTTCCATGGTTCCATCCCCAGTTGGTGTGTGTGCGAGAGACAACCTATAGATCTCTCTCTCTCTCTCTCTCTCTCTCTCTCTCTCTCTCTCTTATTTATATTTGTTATATAAATAAGCTTAGATAATTTAACTTATATTTAAAAGCTTCAGGTTTTATTCTTTGTTTTCAGTTGTTTCTGATAACTAACTTTACTCTTCATTCAACAAAAATATATAGATATAATTGGTTTACAATTGAGTCAGTTTGTTATTGGTGGGAGTGAAGTTCTTGGGATTTGGCGAGGAAATGAATTTCCTGAGGCCCCCAGGGGAGGATGAGGGATCCTGGAAAGCTTTAGTGATGATGTAACATTAAGGGTATTCCCCTTCAATGTCCCATCTCTGTTCATCCCTCCATGGGAAAACAGCCCAACTATGACTTCAGTGGGGCCAGAATAAAGGCTTTGTCCATAGTTTCTGTGCCATATCACAGTCCAGTCCAATCCAGCATCCTGCATGTGGAGTCTACAAGGCCATGGGTCATGCGGCTGCTTAAGGCCATGTGGCTATGGAGAAAGAACAGGCAAACACTCACGCAAGTGAGAGTCATAGAGTAGGAGAGAACAAGAGTCAGAGAGAAGGAGAGCAAGAGAGAAAAAGCTCTTTGGTCTGGGGTTATAACCAGGAGCTTAACCAATTAAGTTTTCAAGATGTTGCACACTTCTGATGGGGTCCATTCCCTAGCCAATCCATTATTCCCCAGGCCACCCTGACAGCAAGCACTCTCCCTGCATCACCCCAACTTCACTGCACATGTGCTCATCTCCCTCTTTGTTGGACTCCTTCCCCCAGAGATCTGCAGAGAATGGGCTGGTGGTTCCTGGGGACTGTGAAGCTATAGGTTCCTGGTGAAGCTGCCCAGATGACCAGGCTTATGATGTCTGGCCTTCCTTTTGCTCTCTTTCTATTATTAATATTAACTAGATAATTAGGATAATAAATTTATTTTTAATCAAAAAATTCCTTGAGTTTGGTGCTATGTGCACAGCTGCTATTAATTCACGCTACTGCAGAGAGTGTGGCATGCGTGGATGGGAGTGGGGTAAAGTGATGCATCCTGTGGTCCTTTCAGTGTAGAAATAGGTCATTGTTTGTGCAAATTAATCAATTTAACCAAGAACATGCATTAGATAATTAGAATCCACGTGTACTTCTGTTTGAATAGATTTTTATTTCATAAAACTAGGACTAGGATTCTTTTCAGAATTACATTGCACATTTTTATTCTCTGAAGAATGTTTCAAATTCTTTTTTTCTGTACATGGCACTTTTTTGTGGCATTTTGTACAAGAGAATTTTAACTTTGACGGTATCATGAACAGGCCTGTCCAAAGCTCTTGTCATCACATTTCAGGACTGGAAATATATATTCAAAAACATATCAAACATCTGTCAAGAGCTGGACATCTCTGACTGAGTCAAAGTCACTTCTTCACAAGTCTCCCTTAGTTATATCATTCTATTGTGTTTAAAAAAGTAAGCTCAGGGATGACTAGGCAAAACTGTCTACTTTAAATCCTCGGCCTGTAATTCAAAGTTTTCCATGTTTTGTCCTTTTCATTCTTATTCTGGAAAGACACTCCCTTGAATCTTGTTTTTCAGTCTTATTGACTTTTTAAAATAATTCTTTATTGTTGAAAGTATTACGTATGTCCCCTCCCCCCCCCATTGACCCCTTCTTTCCCCTTGCCACCACCCCCTAGGCCTTTAGCACCCTATTGTCTATGTCCATGGGTTATGCATATACTAGTATGCATACAAAGTCTTTGGTTGATTAGCCTTTCTCCAAAACTTCAATTTCATTTCTGGCCTGAAGGCCTTTGCCCAAGTTCCTCTACATAGAATATTTTTTTGCCCCCATATACACTTTAAAAACATTGGGTATTACAAATCCCATTTAAATTCTTCTCTAAAATATTGCTGTCTCTGTTATTTATTATATAGTAGAGGGGTTGATGCATGAAATTCCTGCAAGAGTAGGTCTTCCTTCCCCCAGCTGCTAGCACCACTTCCCTCTGGCACCCAGGACCCAGGCTTCCCTCACAGAGGGAGGCCCCACCCACCTGCAGCAGCGTGCCAGTAGGTGGCCTGGGCCTCCCTCTTTGGGGCAATCTTGGAGCCCCCTGATTGCTCGCCTCACCAGCTGGTGGCCTGGGCCTCCCTTTGCTGGGTGATCATGGGGCAATGGCAGAGCCCCCGACCAATCGCATCGCACCTGCCTTGGCTGGTCTGGTGCCAGTGGGTGTCATAGCATGGTCCTGGATGGTCATCCGGAAGGTCGTCCAGTCTAATTAGCATATTATGCTTTTATTATTATAGATATATTGCATCATACTCAGATTCTTTTATGGATTGAGCTGAAATTCCCAAAATAATAACTGGTGCCTAATAGATTTCCTTGTTTCACTGACTATATTTATGTTGCTTTAGGGGGCACTTAATCTAGAATCCTCTCAAGGGATTTTAACAGCTACACAAAAGCAACAACTGTCTAAAGTAGGTTTCAATTCTCAGTGTTAAAAATAAAATAAAATAACTAGCATGTACGAGTGAAAGTTATTTTATTTTATTTGCATAAATTAGTTCATGTTTACTACAATTGTTGAAGGGATTATCCACATTTTATTGATGATTTAAATTATTCCTCAAAATCAATAAGCAACTTGTCCATAATCACATAGTCAGGATGTGGCAGGACTGGAAAAGCCACTCAGTTTACCTTCCTCCAAATCCTCTGTTCTTTCTACTGCAGCATATATTTGACCCTTGAACAATGGGTTTGATCTGTGCAGGTGGACTTATGAACATATTTGTTTTCAATAAATACAGTCAGCTCTCCACATCCTTGGAATTCACATCCTCATAAATTGAACTACTGTACTTCTAATTTTTATATTTTCAGGCTTCAGAAAACACAGAGATTTGGAACACCTACATAAGGTGTTTCAAAAGGATTATCAGAAGGAGATAAATTGGATAGAATATTTGAATTTTATTTGCAGGTTTTTAGGTGATTTCTTTTTTTAAAAAAGTCCTTTGATACTCTTCTATTGCTGCATAGCAAATCAACACAAACACAACAACTTAACAGAAAAGTACATGTATTATCTCACAGTTTCCATGAGTTAGAATCCCAGTATGGCTTAGCTGGTCTCTACTCAGAATTTCATAAGCTGCAATCAAGATGACAGCTGAGCCTGGGTTTAGTTAAGGCTTGAGGTCCTCTTCCAAGTTTCTGTGGTTGTTGACAGAATTCATTTCCTTCTAGCTTCTGACACATCAAGGTGATTTGCATCTTCAATGCCAGCCACAGAAACAGAGAAGGTCTCCACAGTTTTCAGTCTCTGAGCTCAGGTAAGTCCTGAACCCTCTTTTAAAGGTCTGGCCTACACAAGATAATCTCCCTTTTGATTAAATTTACATGATTGGGGACTTTAATTACATTAGAAACATGAGACAATCCTTTCATTTTGCCATATAATGAAACATAATCACAGATGCGTGTGATATATCTTCATATTCACAGGCCTCACTCAGACTCAAAGTGTGGCTCTTTGAAGATCATTTTAAAATTCTGCCCATCACAGGTATATTTAAATGAGCATTCAGTATTCTTTTAAGATCTTAAAATTTGAGCTGAGAATATAACACACATAGTTATTTTATTTCTAAATTCTCCTGGTTGATATTTACAATCAGGAATTAGTAATTAAATATAATCTATGTAAATAACATTAGGGTTATTTTCTTGGAAGTAAACCATTCTTATACAATCTTTGTTTCTGAAGAGATGATCGTATAATAAATATTAAAGAATATTATGGAGAGGGTTTAATGTTAGATGAACTAATCGTATGGCTATATGTAATAAGCTAGTATTGACTATGATTCAAACATAGAAAGAGATGAAGGCTGAAAATTTGCCATTAGATTTAGTCAATGGAAATAGCAAAGTTTTATACTTGACTAGTCATCAATATCTATCTAAAGCTTGTATATCAGATTAATAATTCCTTTGGGGATACGAAGGTCATTTTGCATTTCCTACTCAAGATATCAATCATCTCACCACATATGGGACAGCCAGCTTAGAAATATGAAACAGCTTATTAGAGGTAAGTCAACACTCAAGGGCCATGAGGATGTTGCTGGAGCAATTCTGTTGTTTGCTAGAAGGCCAGGAGTTGATGAATAAGCAAGCATGGTGATACAATTAAAAATGAGAAATGATGCAAACATTATGCTCCCAGGGCTTTCTCCAGAGATTATTATGCAAACACTAGAGGCCCAGTGCATGAAATTCATGCACTCGAGGGGGCGGGGGTCCCTCAGCCCAGCCTGTGCCCTCTTGCAGTGCAGTCTGGGAGCCATCAGGAAATGTCCAACTGATAGCTTAGGCCCGCTCCCATGCCAGCAGTTGGACATCCTTAGCACTGCTGTGGAGGCAGGAGAGGCTCCTGCCACCGCCACTGTTCTCGCCAGCTGTGACCCCGGCTTCTGACGCACTGACCATCGGGGGGCAGCTCCTGTGTTGAGCATCTGCCCCCTGGTGGTCAGTGCACATCATAGCAACCAGTTGTTCCACTGTTTGGTCGATTTGCATATTAGCCTTTTATTATATAGTATTAGAGTACATATTGTGTTGGGTTCTCCTTCATTTTCATCTTCAGGTAAACTTATTTCAGAATTAGTTTTGTTATATAGGTATTTATGAGTCTTACAAAAATCCAGACCCTTTCCTTATAGAGAAAAGGTTATATGGACTTCAGAGGAAATTGCCAAGCATAAATCACCTCAGAATGTGCCTGAATATATGTTTCCCATGGCAGAAGGGATTTATTCAGGAAATATGTCTAGACAACCAAGACAGACAGGAAGAGTGTGACAATAGTTACCTACCAACTTCGTGTCCCATCAGGACCCCCTGAAGTTGAACCATAAATATGAGGCACATATTTCTCTTAGGCAGATTGCATAATTATCTGTTCTACTAGCTAAAAAGAATTTCAAAGGCTACTGATAACTTTTAAATAGATTACATTAGTTGGAGGGTCTCAAATTTCAGTGGGCATAAGAATTACCTGATTACACTTGATTCTTCGCTGGATAAGGTTCAACCTTCTTTGGAGTAGCTTAGAATTGAGTCAAGGAAAAGTAATTTCTATGTGTAAATATAATTAAGAAAACAGTAACCAGGTTAAAAGACAATTTTGAATATAGCATGTTAAAACAGGAAACTTTCTTATAAGTGATTAGAAAACAAACACATGAACCTGCATACATATACACATGGACAAATAGTCATTAGTAGAACAGTAAATTACAGGCCTTTAAATATGAGTCAAGTTTTGGAATTCTTACTGAGAAAAAATAAAACTATGTTGTGTTTTAAGAGCAGCCCCATCTGATAAAAAATATAACATAAGCCATATATACAATTTAAAATTGTTTCATTATCACATTAAAAATATTAAAAAGGGCTGGGAGAGGTCAAGGGGGAAAAAGGAGACATATGTAATACTTTCAACAATAAAGAATTTTTAAAAAGAAGTTTGAAAAAAATAAATAAAAATGTAGAAATTAAAATAAAAATTAATTTACTGATATGTTTCCTTTCACTTTTTGATAAATTAAATACATCTTGGAAATTAAATAAATGACATGTAACATAAAACAAGGGCTGCTGGATTCCAGATATTTCATTGTCAAGATTCCAGAAGAGGTCTTATGTTCATGCTGCATGGAAGCAGCACTGCCCTCTTCCTGGACTGACTGGTGACTTCCTGGGCATTCCTGGGGAGGCTCTGTCACCAGCTCTACACCATTTGCACCTTGATGCTCACTACTCAGTGTTGCTAAGGTGAACAGCAATTTGATTTCAAATGGGTGCCTTTGATTCTAGACGTCTATTTCATGGCATTCCATCCAGCATTTGTATCAATCCACTGTTGTTATCTTTAGCTATGACATATCAATCCCTATGGCACATCTCTTTGTGCCTTTTCTTTGTACTTTGGATCACTTAGAATGATGATGATGATAGTCTCTTTCTTTGGCTGAAGGCTTTTTTTCATTGACTCATTAGCACTGCTGCAAATCTTCTGGTGGCTACAGTAGAGCTCCCCACTTTGAGAAATATCCAAAAATGATTTCCTGGTGTCCTACCAGCTTATATGTTAAATCAGACCATCCTAAACATACTTAGAGTGAGGAAAATTCATCTAGCCATTTAAAAATGATGTCATAAATGGGCAAATGGAAACAATTTTTTATATACAGACAAAATTAATTTTTAAAAATGGATGGAATTATCACATAAACTTCTCTTAAATTATTAAAGTTCCTTACCCAAAGGTAATAGAGCTAAGAGTTTAGATTTTACTTTCTGTGTAAGCTTGAAATCCAAATACTATTACAATAGTTTAGGAAGTTGACACTTTCTATAAAAATGACACATTATCAACACTCTCAATGTAGACATCAGTTTTGCATTATTCATAATCTAATGTAGCATAATTAGGAGCTAAGTGAAAATTGAAGGGTCCATTCACCCACTAATTACTTTAATGCGTGACTTTCGTTGGTTTCATTTTTTCATTGCTCCCTCTTATTTCTTGCTACTTACCATTCTCTGTCTAAAACCCCTACTGCTGCAAATTTAGTTCCAACTGCCCTTGGGTTGTGTTTAGATTTGGGGCTGAGAAGAAACATAGTATACAAATTATCTGGAATATGGGTTTTGAATATTGTGGGCACAGGAATATTTGGTTTGAAATTTGAGGCTGAGATGGAATCCTCCTTGAAAGTAATATTTTATTGGCAGTACTTTTGAATCATGTGGAGAGTGAGTGAGACTGACTCAAAGTATTGTCAGCCAAGTGACTGTGTCAAGAGGAGGAAAGGTGTGAATCTTTTCACTGGAGTGCCTCTTTTTATCTTCACCGAATCTGAAAATATAAAGCATAAATAACACGCATATGAATACAATCTTGAAAAATATGCGACCTGTTCACTTTACAATTCAAAATAAAATTGCATAAAGCGAAGTGACCACTTACAGTGTCTAACACTTCCGTTTATTCCTTTGAAATGTTCCAGCTTGCTTTTGTATATTTTGCATGCATGCCTCCTATTAACACAACAAAAATCATTTCAATAGAATAAATTAGGGAAGTATGCCAGCATTGCACAGCCCAGTTCTCTGCTCAAATTATCACAAGGCTGCAATGAAGGTGTCATTCAAGCTGCGGATTTGCCTGGAGTAAAACCGACTTTGGGGGTTCATTCTTGTCAGAAATTATAGCTTGCCATAGAGCGCCAAGGTGCCTGTGTCCTTGCTGTCAGCTAGCTGGTGGCCACGTTCAGTTCCTAGAGGCTTTCCTTATTTGTTGCCACGTGGCCCCCTCCATTGTCAAAGCAGCAGTGATCTGTCAGATCCTTCTTGTGCATGTTGAATCTTACTCCTTCTGCCTCTAAGCTCTAAATCCAGATACAAGGGCTTATGCCTTGAGATTAGACCCCCTGCCTGATAATCTTTATTTTAAAGTCACTGATTTGGGACCTTAATACCTCTGCAGAATCCCTTTTGCCATATGAGGTGATATAATCATGCGAGTGACAGCTCATCAAATTCACAGAGTCCACCCATGCTCAGGGAGGAAACTGTGCAAGACTGCACCTCATTGGAGGGCATCTTAGAATTCTGCCCGTCACAATCATGCCATATATAATTCAGATTTAGAGAAAAACTGTTATATATGAAAGATTATGGAAACAGCCTGCCTGCTACCAACCAGGAGATGAAACTCAGGAGTACAAAAGGAAAGCAAAAATAGGATCCAAATATAAACCCAGGTAATGAAGAATCAGAGTAAATGTGAGTTTAACAAAATGATGCCATTGGAGAAGAGAGGCTCTGCTAACTCTGAGCGTTGTTATCAGGTGGTTTCAGTTATTTAAGCTAGCATTTTCTTTGTCATAATCTTGGGAATTTCTTGAACCACAAGACTCAGGTTCAGTTGTGCCTGCTATAGTTTTGTATAATAGGTTGAATGGAGGGCAGAGTAGACATAGTGGAGATATTAGCTTTTATAGGATTTTGCTCAGCCTTACTATTTCCACTTATGAATCCAGATCTCTTCCTGTGCCTTTGCTCAGAGAGAAAGAAAACCCATTTACTGTATTTCACTTTGAAATGTTAGGTTTGTGGCATCCCACATGCAGTGACATATTCAGGAAGGTTTGCTTACACTCAGGTATTTGCTAGTGGCTTTCCTATAAGTGAATAGGTGCAGGACTAGCAACCTACTACCTAACATTTCTGAGATTTCTCTTTAGAAAGATTATAAAATCTCTAAATTACAATTATTTCAAGTGGACAGAAAAGCTGTTCTTTTTTTAATATATAATTTTCATGTTTTTATTTTTCTGTTTCATATATATGTGTGTGTGTGTGTGTGAATATATATATATATTGATTTCAGAGAGGAAGGAAGAGGGAGAGAGAGAGATAGAAACATCAATGATGAGAGAGAATCGTGGATCGGCTGCCTCCTGCACACCCCCTACTGAGGATTGAGCCCACAACCTGGGCATGTGCCTGCCTGACCAGGAATCTAACCCGGTACCCTTCAGTCCACAGGTCAACGCTTTATCCACTGAGCCAAACCAGCTAGGGCCAGAAAAGCTATTCTTGAAAGACACAGAACTTCAGTCGGTCTCAAACTCTAGGCACTGGATATCTTGGGGTTGATATTTGGGGACCTTTAAACACAGTTCTTCCTCGCCCAGCCACCATGGCTCAGTGGTTGTGTGTTGACCTATGAACTAGGAGATCATGGTTCGATTCCTGATCAGGGGACTTGCCCGGCTCCTGGCTTGATCCCCAGGAGGGTTTGTGCAGGAGGCAGCCAATCAATGGTTATCTCTCATCATGGATGTTTCTCTCTCTCCCTTTTTCTTCCTCTCTGAAATGAATACAAAGATATTTTTAAAATAAAAAATAAAAATAAACACAGCTCTTCCATTTGTTCCCTGCTTTCCTGTAGGATGATATGATAGCACATGACAGTATTTAAAGCTGTTGAGAAGAAAGCAATATGCTGAATCATAATTCTTGGAAAACATTAGGGATGATGAATACATTCCTCAAGATTTATCTTTAGTCCTTCAGTAGGCCCAATGGCACACTAATTAATAAGATTTGGACTATGTAGCAGTGACATAGCATGGCAGAATTTCTCTACCAGTCAGTCTCATTGTGGGCAGATTTTTATCTTTTCTGTACCAGACTTTATCCTCATTTCTTAGAATAGTGTCAAAACAAAATATGTACCTGTTGAAAACAAAGAACTGTATTGATGTGGCCCCTCAAACATATGAGGGCAAAGACAGCAGCCCCATGATTACTTTGCTCCCCTTGCCTGCAAGTTCCCTACTCTCTGAGGACCGTGCTGATCACTGAACTTGGGCTTTGCCTCTGTAAGAAATGGGGAGGAATTGTGCCAACTGTAAACCCAGGCCCAACCATTTGTAGTCTGTCATTGACGGTCTTTCTATCCGTTCTTCCTTTTGCAGTCAGGTAAACATGTTTATAATTCCTATCATCGATTACTCACGATGCTGAACTTTTGCTGGATGAGTGCAGCATTTATCGTTGCATCCCCAGCGCTTAGCTTAATGCCTAACAAGGAGTGCTCAATAAATACTCTTTGGAAGAGTGATCATTTATTTATCTCCCAGGCTCATTTCTTTATGACAACCCACAAATTTGGCCGGTATTAGTTGAAAATGCAGTGTTTACGAATTGCCATGTGTGCCAGACGGTTAAAGGCAGTGTATCAAAATGTGAGACTTGATCAGAACTCTCTGGGGACAATCTAAGTGGGAAACGAGATGTGGTTAAGACAATCAGGTAAGTCAAAATAGGAGTGTTTCAGAATGAGTGATAAAAAGAAAAGTATTTGTAGAAATGAAAAGAAGAACTGAAACATATTGGGCTACAGAGGACAGAAAACATGTGATTATGAAGGAGATCATTTGAATTGTCCATCAGAGAGTGTGTGAACTTGCATATAGGGGAAGAGCAGGACATCGCCTTAAAAACTGGTCACATTAGAAAACCAAGATGGCGGCATAGGTTAAACACCTAACCTACAGCCTGGCACAACAATTTCAAAAACACAACTAAAAGTCAAAACGGACATCATCCAGAACCACAGGAAAGCTGGCTGACTGAAATGCCCACAACTAGAAGGAAAGAGAAATCCACAAGGAAAATCAGAGAAGCCGTAAAAGCTTGAGGTATGGAGACAGGGGCGGAGACACGAGCCCGGGCGCGTGCGGGGAAGACGGAGCCGGAGAGGAAGGGGCGGCTGACGGCCTGGCTGGCGTTCTCTGGCTGGAAGGAGATAAAAGCGCCAGATTGTGCTGAAACCCAGCTCCGACTGCACTGAACCCCAGTTCCGGGCGAAACCCTGGGAAGCCGGGATCAGGCTGGGGGAGTCTGGGCTGTGGGGCGGAAGCACAGAGGAGTTGCGCCAGAGCCGCGCACGGGAATGAGCGCAGAGGAGGGACTGTTGCCTGTGCCGCTGGATTGCCCTAGCGGGAGGGAGACAAAAGCTCCTGACCGTGCTGAACCCCAGTTCCAACTGCACTGAACCCCAGTTCTGGGAGAGACCCGGGGAAGCCAGGCTCATGCTGGGGAAAGCTGGGCTGTGGGGCAGAGGTGCAGAGAGGCGGCGAAGAGCAGAGCACCAGAGGCGCGCACGGGATTGTGCGCGGAGGATGGGCTGTTGACTGTGCCGCTGAGTCGCCCTGGTGGGAAGGAGACAAAAGCGCCAGACTGCGGTGAGCCCCAGTTATGACTACACGGAAACCCAGTTCCGGGCGAGAATCTGGGAATCCAGATTCATTGGGGGAGAGACTAGACTGTTTGGCAGCGCGCGAAACTCCAGGGCGCTTTTCTCTCAGAGGTGTTTGCTGGGAATACGGAGGGACACTGAGACACAGGAACCTCATAGGGCGGGGCTGACAGGAAGCCAAGGCGGCAGGCTCCGCCCTGTAACTCCGCCCCATCCAAGCTGAACACAGAGGCTTTTACAATTTTGCAAGTCTAGTTGAATGGGGCTGTCTCCCGGCAGAGACACAGCTGATCCTCACAGCCAATTGGACTGGAGATCACATCCTCCCAGTGTACCAACAGCAATCAAGGCTTAACAACACCAAGACTTTGCACTCAGCCCACAAAGCGGGGTATCAAGAGCGACCACCTAGGGAGATTGGGGAAGCTGAGCAATAGGGAGGCAGCCAAAAGGGGAAGACACCGAAACAGGTCACGAATATAAGGCATGCTGTAATTCCTGCTGAGGGGCCTCAGGCAGTAGCTGACCTACACTCCATTGGAGACCCAGAAACGAGGGCATCTAGTGGTCGGTGTGAGATGACACCAGATTTCAACCACTCGCATAAGGTACACATTCAAGAGGCAGACGCAGTGAGTGCCAAAGCCTTGCTGCACCAAGACCCGGCCCATAAACGTGTCTCCCGCACAGCAACTCTTCCTTTATAGACACAGAGGGTCCGCACAGCCAAGTGGCCTGGAGGACAATTCCTCCCAGTGACACCAACAACAATCAAGACTTAACTATACAAACAAGGACCAAGATGGACCAACATAGGGCAGAAGCCTGATTGCTGCCTACCACAACAATTTTGAGACTACGACGGGAGAGCAGAGCAGACACCATCCAGAACCACCGGAGGGCTGACTGAGCAGATCCTCTACAACTAGAATAAAAGAGAGGGGTACGCAGGATGAAGCTGATGCCGGTGACCCAAAGACCACACTTTAAAAACTACGGCTCAGGCGACACAATGGCGGCCTGGAACGTGCTCGGCGCAGTTCCCCCAGCGGTCTCCGGCTGAGGGGAAGGCTCCACTCGCTGCCGAGCACGGACAGACGAGCCCCTGGGAGACATGGGGTGGGAGACTACGCGCTTGCTGACCTCCGAGTCCTTCAAGAATCTCAACGCCCCGGAAGCGGCCAAGTGCGCACGCTCGGCGACCGGCCACCGCTGCAGACCCAAGGGCTGATGCAGCCACCCCGGACCAGCCCGCCGCCGCGCACCGGGCACACCGGAGCTTCGCCGAGCCCGCCGCCCAACGAGTTCTGCGGTGGCTGCCCTGGAGCTCTGAGAAAATGGCCGAAGGAATTGCTGAGAGGGAATTGACCAACAGGAATTGGGATCAAGAAGATGAAACCCTGCTGGGTCCCGGATCCGGGTGAAGCCGCGCGCCCCTGGGTCCGGGTGAGGCTGGGAACTGGGTCAGGGTGAGGCTGGGTCCCAGGTCCGGGTGAGGCCACGCGCCCCTGGGTCCGGGCGAGGCCATGCGCCCCTGGGTCCAGGTGAAGCTGAATCCTGGGTCTGGGCGAGGCCGTGTGCCCCTGGATCCGGGTGAAGCTGGGTCCCGGGTCCGGGTGAGGCCGTGGGCCCCTGGATCTGGGTGAGGCCACGCGACCCTGGGTCTGGGAGAGGCCACGTGCCCCTGGGTCCGGGGGAAGCTAGATCTCGGGTCGGGGCGAGGCCATGTGCCCCTGGATCCGGGTGAGGCTGGGTCCTAGGCCCGGGAGAGGCAAGGCGCCCCTGGGTCCGGGTGAGGCCATGCACCCCTGGGTCCAGGTAAAGCTGAATCCTGGGTCTGGGCGAGGCCGTGTGCCCCTGGATCCGGGTGAGGCCGTGGGCCCCTGGATCCGGGTGAGCCTGGCCCCGGGTCCGGGTGAGGCCATGGGCCCCTGGATCCGGGTGAGCCTGGGTCCCGGGTCCGGGTGAGGCCGTGGGCCCCTGGATCCGGGTGAGGCCACGCGACCCTGGGTCTGGGAGAGGCCACGCGCCCCTGGGTCCGGGTGAGGCCACGTGCCCCTGGGTCCGGGGTAAGCTAGATCCCGGGTCCGGGCGAGGCCGTGTGCCCCTGGATCTGGGTGAGCCTGGGGTCCCGGGTCCGGGTGAGGCCGTGGGCCCCTGGATCCGGGTGAGGCTGGGTCCCGGGTCCGGGTGAGGCCGTGGGCCCCTGGATCCGGGTGAGCCTGGGTCCCGGGTCTGGGTGAGGCCGAGGGCCCCTGGATCCGGGTGAGGCCACGCGACCATGGGTCTGGGAGAGGCCACGTGCCCCTGGGTCCGGGTGAGGCCACGTGCCCCTGGGTCCGGGGGAAGCTAGATCCCGGGTCCGGGCGAGGCCGTGTGCCCCTGGATCCGGGTGAGGCTGGGTCCCAGGCCCGGGAGAGGCCACGCGCCCCTGGGTCCGGGTGAGGCCATGCGCCCCTGGGTCCAGGTGAAGCTGAATCCCGGGTCCGGGTGAGGCCGTGGGCCCCTGGATCCGGGTGAGCCTGGGTCCCGGGTCCGGGTGAGGCCGTGGGCCCCTGGATCTGGGTGAGCCTGGGTCCCGGGTCCGGGTGAGGCCGTGGGCCCCTGGATCCGGGTGAGCCTGGCCCCGGGTCCGGGTGAGGCCGTGGGCCCCTGGATCCAGGTGAGCCTGGGTCCTGGGTCCGGGTGAGGCCGTGGGCCCCTGGATCCGGGTGAGCCTGGGTCCCGGGTCCGGGTGAGGCTGTGGGCCCCTGGATCCGGGTGAAGCCGTGCCCCTCGGTCCGGCCGAGACCAAACCAGAGGGAGTCGGATCTGCATTACCACCATTTGTCCACCATCCAGAGCTGAGGGTTCAGTGCCGACATGTACTCATAAGGAACTGGTGGACATTGATATTGGGTCTCAAAAGAACTGTTGGTCCAGAAAGAAACTCACTACAGACTGATTCATTTGCCTGTCAGCATAACTATTATTGCTCGTCGCACATTCAATTCTTATAAGTATATCTCTAGTGACACATGATTTCGCTCATCTAGGGGAAATGATGAACAACATAGACTGATGAACAAGAACAGAACCAGAAACAAGGAGGCATCGATCGGACTATCGGGCCTCAGAGGGAGGGTAGGGGAGGGTGGGGGGAGGGGAGAGAGATCAACCAAAGGTCTTGTGTGCATGCATATGAGCCTAACCAATGGTTAAGTTCAACAGGGGGTTGGGGCATCCATGGGGAGGGGTGTGGGATGGGAATGGGGGGATGAGGACAAATATGTGACACCTTAATCAATAAAGAAATTAAAAAAAAAAAAAAAACTGGTCACATTAGTGTCATGCTTTTCCTAGTCCTCTATGTCCCAGGCACACTCTTTCCTTCAATTCCTCATCTGAGGGCCTTTTATTGCATTGTTTTCTTTTGCCTGGAAAATACCTCCCTCCTCTTTCCACTCTTCTTTTCCCACAATTACCTTCCAGCTTTCAGTTGAAATTTTTATTTATTCTGAGCAACTTTCTGTTGCTCTCTACCCTTTACTCAGTTAATCAGCACCTTTCCCCTGATTGAGCCAGCTCCTCATATAATTCACTTTCATAGCATTTCATGACTTTTCCTTGGAAATATTTGCTGTGATATTAATTAAATAAAACAATTAATTAACTGCAAGCTCATGCTCAGAGAAATTTATAATAACTACTTCAATATTTCAATAAAGGATGCTCATTAAATCCTTACTCAATTTTTGAATGATTAAAAATGAACACTGAAGTATAGGTCTGAAGATGCCAGGTTTGGTTGATGTGAAATCTATAAACTCTGGGCTGACATTTGAGGCTGCCAGTTTTCACTATGGGACACCTTAGGCTCTCTGGGATCTATGGACAATTATGAAAATAAGAAGCCAATGAATAATTCTTGCTACAACTTATGAAAAAAATAGTAAAATAAGAGGGGAAAAAACTTAGTGTAGAAATTTAGTTAGGGAAGTGAAGGGCAGAGCCAGAGTCACTCTAGCTATCAAAAATGTTGCTCTCTCAATTCCCTTGCACCTCATGTTCTATGTATTATTGATCAGAAGAAACTTCAAGGCCGTATCTGCACTTTCATGATTCAGTGCACTTGCACTTATTACTCATTCAGTTTGAAGTGTCTTTCTATCCCTCTCAGTCAACTCTGGACTTCCTGGTAAATATTGCACTGCTCCCTTTTGTTATCTCATCCCCAATAATATGAACTTTATGATAGAACCAGAGGCTTGGTGCACGAAATTCATGCACTGTGCGGGAGGGTCGCCTCAGCATGGCCAGCACCCTCTCACAGTCCGGGACCCCTCGGGGAATATCCACCTGTCAGCTTAGGCCCTATCCCCCCAGGAATCGGGCCTAAGCTGGCAGTCAGACATCCCTCTTGCAGTCTGGAACCTGTGGCTCCTTACTGCCCGCCTGCAGCAGAGGCGGGAGAGGCTCCCGCTACTGCTGCTGCGCTCGCCAGCTGTGAGCCTGGCTTCTGGCTGCGTGGCGCTCTTTCTGTGGGAGCACACTGATCACCAGGGGGCAGCTCCTGCGTTGAGCATCTGCCTCCTGGTGGTCAGTGCATGTCATAGCAACCAGTCGTTCCACCATTCGGTCAATTTGCATATTAGGGTTTTCTTATATAGGATAACATACTATGCCATTTGCTGTTGTACATCTGATATCTATGATAGCATCTGGGAAATTGAAAATGTCCCAAAATGTTTATGAAATGAATGAATAGGTGAACAAACTAGAAAATTATACTTCTTCACTTTTAAGACATGTTTTTGTTTCTTTGTATGTTTTTTGTTTTGTTTTGTTTTTTTACATACAAACAAACAAAAACATGATCTGATACAGAGGCTGGGAAACAGAGAACAACCACAACAAAAGACTGATAGATTACATAAATATAAATTCCATCAAGATTATTGAACTATCATGTTAAACCTAAAAAATATTCATGTGTATAAAAAGAGAGGATAATCATTTTTGGATAGCTGTTTGTTTTAAAGATTAAAAGTTCCTGTCACTCCCCCTGGAAATTATAATAGGAAGTCCTGAATAAGATCAAATCAGTAAAAATTATAATAATACATACAGTATTGGAAACACATTTTTGAGGACAATTTTGAAAAACTATAAAAATGCTTTTATCAAGTACATTTATTCTTTTAATTATTTCAACAGTCAGTCAGTGAAATTATGATGCATAGAATTAGATAAAACATAATCTTAGCCTCAGGACCATGGTTATCTTCAAATTATGCAGTGATCCATTCTTCATAATGCATATTAAGGAATTAATCAGATGAAGGCAGAAATCATATACTAGGAGATGTTTAATATAGTGCTATTTCTCATATAAATTTATGCAAAAAGCTTTATGAGAATGATCTAATAAATTACTGTATACCCACATTGAAGATGTATTATTCAGACATTAAATATATATGTCATTCATGAAAGTCTTTTAAGTATAAAAATAAAGTTAACTTTAGTGAGTTTATATCATTGTAAAATATATATATTTTAAAATATATAAAATATATGTGTTTTTATATAAGACTGTAAAATGGTAAGTTGGAATATAAACTAGTATATTTATGCTAGTATGTTAGAAGTTGGGGGTTAATATTAAAGATTTTGCAGTTCTTAAAATAATTAAGACTTAAAGTATCCTGAATAACAAAATTCAATGACAGACACACACCAAGGACTATAAAAGTTAGTATTACTCAAATTTTGCAGAAATATGATCAAAGTCTAGTAATGCCAATGTGGTTAATAAAAATAGTAAGATTTCAGTTCATCTCATTTTCTAGTGAGGTATTCAATCTCACCTGTCATAGAATTATTTCCAAAATAGATTTAGATAAAATTTTGAGTTATTTGGGGAGATGGTATTAGCTAAGGTTGTTATTGCTTTGGTAGTCAGAAAAATGGCTCCCCAAATACATCCATCTCCTAATTCCTGAAATTTGTGTTTTGCAGCTCCAAGAAAAAGCCCCATTGTTATTTTAACCTGATTTAAAATTTCTCCCCCAAGAAAACATTATCCCCAGTCTGTAATCAATTCTAATTACTTAATAACACAGTTGCCTAAGGCTAAAATTCCAGTTGGGGAAATCAAGATTCTGGGCAAAATATTAAAAGGACGATCTAGAATAGGAGATGCTCATATGAAAACTCTGACATATTCCTGGGGATCCAATGAACACTTGAGAGTGCCTAGTCTGATTTGGATATTCTCTGCAAGGAGGAACTGAAAATGAGGTAAATAGAAAAACTGTCCAGGGGTTGAAGGGTTGTATCAAAACACACACAGAACCACTTAGCAAAGGATGGAAGACTTACTAGGTCAAACAATTTTTTAAAATCTCTGACCAACCATTATCTGATCACTAAGCTGACTGAGCAGACAGCTTAGTAGCCACATACTATAGTGAATATAAACTTTACAGTTAATTATGTAAGTTTTTTTTTTTAGAAAGAGAATATACACACACTAGCAACAACAAATCATGGCATAGTGATCTAATTTCCAAAGTTGCCACATTATTATCTAAAAAGTTCAATTATCAATAACAAATAAACAAAACTATGAGACACACAAAGAAATAGAAAACTATGGCCTATACACAGGAGAAAAAAATAGTCAATGGAAACACTCTCTGAGTGAGTATAGATATTGAAATTACTGGATAAAAACTTTAGATCTGCTATTAAAAGTGTATTCAAACAGCAAAAGAACTAAAGAAAAATGTAAAAGTGATGTTTAAAATAAATTATTTAGAAACAAAACAAATAAGAAATTTTGGAGTTTAAAAGTAAAATAATAGAAATGAACATTTTACTATAGAGGGGTTTAATGTCAGATATGAACTGGCAGAAAAATGAGCAAATTTGAAAATAGGTGAATTGAGATTTGCAGTCTGAGGAACACAACTGATAAAGAATAAATATTAATAATTAGTGCCTCAGAGATATGTGGAACACCAATAGGAATTCTAACATGCATACAGTGGGATCCCAGAAGGAGAAGAAAGAAATGCCATATATATATATATATATATATATATATATATATATATATATATATATGAATAAATGATGGTTGAAAAATTCTCAGATTAGATGAAAACATTGTTCTTCATTAGAATAACCTCAATTACAATTTTCCAGGATAGTTAGAGATTGAATTGAAATGCAAAATTGAGTTTGAGTAAATTTTAAGACATATTCCAAGCTTATTTTTCAATTTAAAATATCTTCTCCAGTTGCTTTTCAAAAATTTGTCCTTTTTATCTACTGCCACATTCAATAAATTTGTTAATTTATCAATTATCTATCATCTATCTATCGACATACCTACCTCTATTTTTAACCTAAAAATAAAAGGCCAAAGTAAGAGGCAAGGAGCATTTATTTGAGATCCAAAAGAATCAGGAAGCACTGATTCAAGAAGAAACACAAATAGCCTTCTGATTAGGAGTTGGAGGCAAAGGGTATTTATGAGAAAGGGGAGGGGAATAATTGAATGAATACATGAAAGGAATTTCTATGGGTATTAATAAGATAAGGGAGAAATTTTTATAGGTGCAATAAACTGACAGAGTGATGCTAATTCAAAAGATTTTTAAAAATTTTTCAGTCCAGTAGTCATGATATCTGCTTTTCTGCTGCCTTTGCAAACAATTGTAATACAGTGCGGCCTTGGATCCAGTCCAAAGGTTGAGCCTAGTTTTAACATTCCAAAGTCTTGAGGAATAAGTCATGCAAGGCAGAGTTCCTCTGGGATGGCAGCTCTGATCCCATATTAGAGTGGCTTTGTTTATGTTATTTATTTACTTTATCTATCCATTCATTCATCCATCTATCCACCCATCCATCTATCCATCCATTCATTTATCAATCATGTATTTATCAGAGGCAATAATACTTGTTTAATATCACAGAATATATTATCTCTTCTTTGCATGTGAAGTATTCTTGTGAACATTTTTTATTTTCTTTTTGCTCTTCTGGCTTTTTACAAATCTATTCCTCTTGAGTTTGTCTTTATACATCTCAACATTTCACATTCATGGTTTTGATTGCTTGTTCCAAAATGAGTTGATTTAAAGAAACCTCAGTGATAATTTCCATGGTTCAATGAAATGCATATTAAAGGTGGATACCTGTCTCCTGGTGTCTACTGTACCTGGAATGTTCCCTTTGTGGTTAATTTTTTCTCTTTATTTGAGGATGAACACAAATGTTTCTTCCTTAGGAAGTATATCCTTTGCACATGTCTAAAGAATGCAGTGTAATTACTGATCCTATTTCTTATCCATTCTTTAGTTTTTAATAGGATATCTGAAATCTCCATTTTCATTTTTACATCAATTGATCTGAGCATTAAGCTTTCAGACTGATGTTAACAAAATTGGCTTAATAAGTCAAATGCTTTATCCTTTTTAAAATAGTTCTTTAGAAAAATCATGCTTCACAGCTATGTTTATCATGTCTCTTTCCAATCGACTACCCACAAAAAGTCAAGTGCCTCTTGAAATCCTCAACCTAAATTACACTGCTTTGGTGGTAAATGCAGAGATTTACTAAAGATTAACAACCATCTGAAGCCCATTTAGAGACAGGAATGATACTATATTTTCTGTGTTCTTTTAATATAATCCATTTTGTTGAAAATATTAGTTTCTTTGTGATTGAGTTTTTACAACTTCATATTGAAAGTAGGATGGTTCACTAAAATATACTTTAGCTACATCAGTGAAGTGGCTACATATTTTAAAATGTGAATATTTTTTAAAAGTATCTGTTTTAACTTCTGAGTTTGAACCTACATGGTCCATCACAAGGCTGTTCCAAAAATATGCCTGAGCAGATTAATGTTGAAAACATTAAGTATTCATTCAATATTAATTTGAAATATTTACTTCACCTTTAAAGGACATTTAAAATGTTCCTAAAATTTAATAAATTAAGAAATTTTGAACAAGGTATTAAAAACACACGGAAAGCAGTAGCAGAATTTCTGTGATTCATGCGTAAAATTCATTTATGAGCTTTCTAACCTGCCTTCTTGTATCAGAAAGGAGAACAATCTGAGTCCCTTAGGGGATCATAATACTTGTTATTGAATTATTCTCCACATGAAAGTTACATGCAATAATATCTTTCTCCCTCCTTTCCAAATATAGTAAAATATGCTTAGAGCTCATTAAATCCTATAATGCTTTGTGATGGCTAATTTTATGTGTCAATTTGATGGGGCTGAGGGAAGCCCAGATAGTTGGGTGTGTCTGTGAGGGTATCTCTGGAAGAGTTAGCATTTGAATCAGTAGACTGAGGAAAGAATCTTACCTTCACCAATGTATGAGGGCATCATCTAATCCACTGAGGGCCTGTATAGAACAGAAAGTCAGAGGAAGGTCAAATTCTCTCTCTGCTTGAGCTGGGACATCCATCCTCTCCTGTCCTTGGACATGGGTGCTCCTGATCCTGTGGCCTTCTCACTCAGAACAAGACATTCATCATCAGCCTTTGGACTTGGACTGACTTACACCATTCATTTTTCTGGTTCTCAAGATGGCAGGTTGTAGGACTTCTAGGCCCCCATAACTACATGAATCAACTCCTCATAATAAATCTCCTCATATATATATATGTTTATGATTTATCTTGATAATGCCCCAAATCATAGCATTTCATTTAATTTTCATTGTAATTAATGTGCATTTCATAGAGGCAAATAAAAATAGAATTTCTTATCTTCATTTAAGGAACATTGTTAACATTTCTCCGTCAAGATGTGGGGTCTCTCTTCCTTCACCTTGAACTACAATGAATGGGACACTTTATAATTGTTAAGGCTATCACAAAAGTTTATAAAACCTCTGTCAGGTTTGGAACCCAGTGCCCATGGTGGGAGAAAGCCACATCTATATATATAAAAAGCCAGCGACCACAGTGCCATAGTGAACGTAATGACCGGTCGCTATGACGCCAATTGTGGCCAGCAAACCGCCCGATCAGGGGCTGGGGCCAGCTGGCCAACCTCACGACCCCTCCCCATTGCCGGCCTATCCCTGATCAGACTCTCCCACCCCAATTAAGGGTGGGGCCGGCCAGCCAAATGCCCCTCCCCCCTTTTGCCCCAGACAACCCTGCCACAGATCGGCCTGCACCACCACAATAGGCCCCATTTGGGGGTGGGGGCAGCCAGCCCACTACCTACAGCCCCTCCCCATGGCTGTCCCTACCCCTAATCGGCCCCCCAACCCCAATCGGGGGTGGGGTCCACCGGCCAATCACCCGCAGCCCCTTCTCCCAGCCGGCCTGGCTCTGATTAGGCCCCGATCGGGGTGGGCTGGCTGGCCAACCTCTTGCCATCTCCTCCTCCCAATAGGCCCAGCCCTGATCTTCCCTGATTGGGGCCAGGCTGGCTGGACCCCACCTGTGCACGAATTCATGCACCGGGTCTCTAGTATTCATATAAAATCTGCGTGAGCATCAGTAACTGAAGATCATTATTCAGTCCCATTAAGATGGTACCTTTATCTATTCCTATCACAAAGGAGGCTTTTATCCTATATAATAAAGAGGTAATATGCAAATTGACCGTCACACCCTCGCACAAGATGGCCACCCCCATGTGGTCACAAGATGGCCACCACAAGATGGCTGGCAGGGGAAGGCAGTTGTGGGTGATCAGACCAGCAGTGGATGGCAGTTAGGAGCAACTAGGCCAGCAGGGGAGGACAGTTAGGGGTGACCAGGCCAGCAGGGGAGGGCAGTTAGGGGTGACCAGGATGGCAGGGGAAGGCAGTTAGGGGTGACCAGGGTGGCAGGGGAGGGCAATTGGTGGTGACCAGGCCTGCAGGGGAAGGGCAGTTAGGGGTGACCAGGCTGGCAGAGGAGGGCAGTTGGGGGCAATCAGGCCCACAGGGGAGCAGTTAGGCATTGATCAGGCTGACAGGGCAGTGGTTAGGTGGTGATCAGGCTGGCAGGCAGAAGCAGTTAGGGGCAATCAGGCAGGCAGGCAGGCAAGTGGTTGGGAGCCAGTAGTTCTGGATTGTGAGAGGGATGTCCGACTGCCGGTTTAGATCAGGCCTAAACCGGCAGTCGGACATCCCCCAAGGAGTTCCAGATAGAAGAGTGTGCAGGCTGGGCTGAGGGACAGCCCCCCCCCCCCCGCCTTGTGCACGAATTTTGTGCACCAGGCCTCTAGTGTAGCTATAAAAATATGATGGATGGGGCAGTTTTTTGTTTTTTGTTTTTTAATAGAAAAAAGGGATGGTTAAGAGACATTTTTTCAGAATAAACAATACTATTTAAAATATTTTTGGAATTTGAAAGGCAAAAGGCTGAAAATTTTGTAGTCTCTTGAGTAGAAGTGTAGGCAACAACATGATTTGTAGAAAGCAAGATGGCTTCTATCCCTCACTATACAGGCAGTATAGAAATTTTTAATAATGATGTATCCTTTCCCTCTGATGCACTGACTCAAACTGTCAGTGTTGGTCTGTGGGAACATGTTTTTCTATGTTCCTCTAGGGGTACCTGCGTCTTCAGGCATGGAGGAAAGTATGTCAGACACAGGTCATCTTAGTTCACAGTCTCTGACATTTCTTGAACCTAGAAGATTGCACTTTTCAACAAACCCCTAGATCTGACTTTTGGGTTGATTCTAATAATATCTGGGGCTATAATTTGGCCTGTTTCCTAGTGTCCTGTCAGTCTATCCTAGCTAACTGAGCTTAAGGTTGAATTACAGGTAAATCTTCTTTTGCTCCCATCATTTCTCAGATAAATGGAAGAGTATAGGCTTATTATCTTTGCATGTAAAATATTTATAATTATCAAATATTTTATATTCATAATAGCATTTGATACACATTTTATTTAGGACACTGTTCATATGTCACTTTCTCAGAGGGCCTTTTTGAATCACCACAAGATCCATTTTCTTGCCTATTTTATTCTTTGATATTTTATTTAATCATTTCATTTTTTTTAGTCAATTATTTTCTCTTTTTCACTGGAATGTGCACTTCATAAGAGCAAAGGATTTTGTTTCTTCTATTTACCACTGTATATCCAGAGTTGTATTTAGTACATATTCAGTGCTCAAAATGTAATTATAATTTTTAACTAGTCTTGCAGTGCAGATATAGTACATTTAGTGATGAGGAAACACATTCATTAGGGCCTCTTAATTTGCTTAAGGGACAGAGCTAATAAGTAGCATAATCTATTTGTCTTTGTTCTTTTCTTTCTGGGTACCTCTAAAGGTTACTTTTGAAACCAAGTTCAATTACACTCGTTATTTGGAAAATATGGTTTGCTTTGCAGAGGAATCTGAAAACAGTTTAGTGTCATTAACCAGTTAAAGGAGACAAACCTTTTTATGGCTACGCATAACATGAGTGATATAGAAAAACAACCTTTGGGAATGTCCTGGACGCAATGAAGTGTCAAGTTAGAAAGTTCTGTAGCTCAGAATTCCCTAAAGCAGATATGTTAGAGGTTTTTAAAGGAAGCCTCTTGCTAAGCATGTCAGACACATCTCCAAAATAACTTCATCTTATGGTTTCTTTTCATAAATACCAAAATCACAGCATTCCATTCCATTTCCATTGTAACTAAGCAAGCGTTTCATAGAGGCAAATCAAGATAGATATAATTTCTAGCTTTTTAATATCTTCAGTTGTTTCTCCAAATTTATTAGAGTTTTCCCTCTTTATGATCATTATGGCTCCTATTTCAAGAAGAGATTTCAGTTGTCACTGTGTAGTTTGCTGCCTTCTCTGTGGCTATAGATTTTTGAGAGAAACAGATATATCAGAATCCACGCAGAAGTGCATATATTTATTTCTATGATAAGGTAATACTTTTGAGAATGCTACATGACTTTCTATTTCACTAAACATCAAACATAACCTGTGGATAACGTGCTTGCCTGACATTTTCAAAAAGCATGTCACTTTTTGAAACTCTCAAAGATTTACTCAAAAGCAGTTAGAGTTTCTTGCTTGCTATTTCAAAGCAGCAACTTTAAGTTATATTGAAGGGGAAGTTAAAAAGGTTCGCCAGCAGAAATCATGCTCAATAGCTTTCCATCTACCCCTTCTAAAGCTGTACAAAACACGACGCTAAGCTAATAGGAGTTTAAGCGCTTTGTAAGGACACCCCCTGTGTACTCTTCACCCAGCACTCATTCAATTTCACTTGCTTTTCTTAGGCCTGGAAGAGGTGAGCAAATTGCCACAGGCTAAAAATATCGTCAGGATATGAGTTTATACCCTTTTAAAACCCCCAGAAGAGGCACATCTTAGTAGTGAATTGTTTCCTTACTTGCCCCTTCAGACCACTTTTCAGGCTAAGAGTGATAAGCGACCTCTCAGCAGTGTGTGCCAGCGCCCAAAGGTTCAGAACAGAATACTTCTGCATGTGCTCATTCCTATGCACTGTTTTCAGCAGAGCCTCCAAATACAGTTTTCCCATTTGTTGTTCATTCTTCTCCAAGGGATCAGCATATGCCTCTTCTTGGAACAATAGCATAGTGTCTTGATTTAGACCTTGACCATTGATGCGCAAGTGCCTAGAATGAAAACCTGGTTGACTACTTGCTAGATGTGTGACTTTGAACAAGTTGCTTAACCTCTCTGTACTTCAGTTTTCTCCCCTTTCAAATGGAGATTATAATAGTACCTTAAACCTAGGATGATTGTTTGCTTAACTCTTTAAATAAATAAAAATTTCTTTGACTAGGACACAGCACAGACTACCTGCATACCGATATTTGCTATCACCCTCGTCACTGCATGCACACGCGCATACACACACATACACACTCACACACACCCATGCATTTGCGGTTTCTTTGCTACTTTTTCAAAAGTCCTAATTTTTCTCATTAATCTCATTAATCATTGATTTGACATGCTAGATATTCTAATGTATGACAAGAGATTGTCAGGTAAAGGCTTGCTGAGTGTAAATGTCCCACATTCCTCCACACTGCTTAACCTAGTGTTCAGCAGAATCTTTCCAAGTAATTTCTGGGCTCAAATATTTACCCTACTGTCTAACAAAAACAGACTCTCTAGTCCCTATACCTTCTACAAGTCATATTTTATTCCTACCACTTCCTCTAAATCTTTCCCTTGAGTGACCAACTCAACATTTACTTCCATTATAAAACCTTTCTCGAATTCTCTAGTCACAACGACTTTCTTCCTGCTTCAATTGTATTTTGGTTTGGTTTTATATCTCTTTGTTTTAAAAAATATACTTTTTTTGAGGTATAATTTACCTATAGAGAAATGCTCAAATTTTAAGTTTACAGTTCCCTGAGTTTTGACAAGTGCGTATAAGTCTAGGTGTATGCATTTCTATAGTTATAGAACGTTTTCTTCCCTCCTTAATGTTGTCTTTGAGCTCCTTCCCAGTAAATCCCCCAAATCTCTCTCAGGTGAATCTGTTCTGATATACATCACCATACTTTAGACTTGACTGTGTTAGAACATCTTATGAAATGATTTAAAGAACTCTAGACAATCATGGTAGAGGGTTGTGCAGTAATCTCTACTAAATAATGCCTATATGTGAAGTCTCAAAGGAATCTGGCTAGGATACTACAGTATCTGACAAAATTATATACATTGGGGAAGGCTGAATTACTTGCACATATTAAGCAGATATTACAAATTCGGTAGGTATAGGTACTCTTTAATTATTTCAGTTGAGTTACATATTAACAGTGGGACTTCAGAGACAATGATTTCACCTGTAATCAGACAAGAGTGACTTACATTATAAGCTGACATTTCTCTTCATCCTTACATGGTATTCATTTCTCCCTATGTTTTAGAACTTATCCTACATTGCCATCATGTCTATACCTATTCAGTAAATCACGAAAGACAAACCCTTGTCCTTGAGAATAACAGGCTGGGCCCAGAGAGTACTTTATCTGTGTTTTGTTCAAAGTCTGCCTAGAGCACCTCAAGAGTTTCACATAAAACGATACTCTGACAGTGTTTACAGAGAGTGTAATGAAATGCCAACTTGCATAACTTAGCACATGTTCTGCATTATCGTGCAGCCACTGAATCCGTAATATCTGCTTAATATGTGCAAGTAATTCAGCCTTCCCCAAGGTATATAATTTTGTCAAAATAAAGAAATATTCAAATCCCTCTTGGCTATGGGCTTGGTATACTGTTGAAAAAGAACTTTCCTGCATTTGAAATGAATGGAATCTAAAATATTCAACATTGGCAATTTGGGACTCTAAATCTATGGAGATCACATAAATTCAGATCATGCATGGAAACTTCCTAATTGAATTTTCAATCAAGATCATGTAACTAACAAAAGCCACATGAATGTTACCTACATTCAAGTAGTCTACTTTGAAAGGTCATACACTTATTTCTTATAACAGGACTCTCTGGGGTTGGTCCAAGCAAAGATATAGAAAACAAAAATGTATTTTCCCTCACTGTTATTTTACAATCATTTTAATATATTACTCATCCTAATGACCCAGTCCTAATATCACATTTACACTCAAATCACAAAGGTATGCCACAGCTGAGGTGAAGTCTCAAGCATGGCTGCAACTCTAAAAACAAACCCTAAGGAAACATTCTACAATTGTGAGCAACAACACAAGATTTTGAATAAGAACATAGCTTGTGAGTCACATTACACATATGGAGTGCGAGTTCAGATAATTGGTACATAGAGGAGCTCATGTACGTACAGTAAGAATATATTTAACAATAGTTGCTTTCGCAATATCAGCCCTCTGAAGAATGCAGCCCAACAGAAATGTTTATTTGTTCTTCCTGTGCCAGCCACAGGGTCTACAAAACCTTAAGACTGGCACCTTTCCTGCTTTCACAGGACAGACACAAGAAAGAAATAATTACACACATGGTCACTGAATTTATTTGACATGTGTGCAGAATACTGTCTGAGTATATTTAACATCTTCTAAATGTCTGACTTCTTTTTGTAGGCTCTCACTCAGAGCTTTGACCCTTACGCAATTTGTATGGTTCCATAGTTCCCTGGTCTACAGCAGTTCAGAAATTGGAAATAGATGCTAAGTAGATGAGATCTGCTGGTGGGAGGTATCTGACAGTAAAAAACATAAGTGACAGCAGACAACTCATAATAATGTAAAAAAAGAGGCACAGAACTGTAGCTTAGTTCAATAATTCAATATTTTTCCAACTTTTGTCTTTAGGTATGTGATTTAATTTTTAAAGCAAATCTCACCTGGAAGTGCAAATAAATGAAATGCATAAATGCAGGGCAGCTCAAAAACCAAACCTGATAGATCTCAAAGAATGTTCCTCAGAAACCTTAGTTTGCCTTAAAAATAATACAATAATAGATACCTTCATGCCACTAACGAAAGATTCAATTCAATTCAGTATCTCCTTTGAAAGATTACAACAGTATGAACAATACAAATAAAAAATTTACACTGACAAAATAGAGAGAGAATTTGATTGTATGGAAAATCTTAGATTCTTAGTTCTTTCTTTTGCTCTCTTTTTGTGTATTAGTCGCTGTTGATGTTTCTAAAAGCTTTCTATTGCTGTTGTAAAAGTTATCACATATTTAGAGGCTAAAGTAATACAAATTTATCATCTCTTGGTTTTTGAGGTCAGAAGTCTGATAAGAGACTCATGGGGCTAAAATTAAGGTGCCAGCAAGAGCTACATTTTTTTTTTCTAAAGGCTTCAGAAAGAGTCTTATCTCTTATAGTTTCTACTAGAGGCCCGGTGCACGAAATTTGCCTGAGCCCTCTCATAGTCCAGGACCCCTCGGGGGATGTCCAACTGCCAGCTTAGGCCTGACCTCCCCCAGCTCCACCCTAAGCAGCCAATCATTCTGCCAGTCGTTCAGCAGGTTGTTCCGCTGTTCAGTCATTTGCATGTTGGGTTCTATTATATAGAATGGGTTCAACTTTTATTAGCTAATGGGTCCTTTCCATTTTCTAATGGAAAGCATCTCTCTGACCATTCTTTCATGATCATATATTTTTCTTTTATTTCCTTCTTCTACCTCCCCTTCTACTTTTAGAGATTATAGTTGGCTATTTGAATAATCTAACCAAAACAAACAAACAAAAAAAACATGGGAAGAATGCTGTGTGGCTTAGGCTCCACCTTTTGGGATTGTGGCTCCATCCTCTGAGTCATTTTTCCTTGTTCATAAATGGTCGCATGCAGTTGCAGTTGAGTAGTTCTATCAGCATGTTTTTTGCTTGTTGAATTTTGGGAGTCTGTCAACCTTCTTTAATTTACTCTCTCTGCCCTCTTCAGTCCAGCTGGCCGAGTTTCTGCTGATACCATGTTCTCCTATATAGTAGATACGAGACTAATCTCATCTCTAGTTTTGACTCTTACGGAGATAGCTGTGGAGCTCCATGAGTTCCATGCTAAGGCCCTTTATATGACTAAGTATTCCAACCACTTGGTCTTTCTGAGGTATCAGCACAAGACTGTCTGGCCATGCTTTCTCAATTTCATGGGTTTTTTCCCTGTAGAGCAGGGGTGGGGACCTTTTTCCCGCCAAGGTCCATTTGGATACCTATAAATAATTTGTGGGACATACAAAATTATAACTTAAAAATTAGCCTGCTATATTTGGTCAGACATTTGATTAGCTCACCCCTAATGCCTTGGCACAGCCAGACCAAATTATTTCTCAGGCCTTATACGGCCCAGGGGCCAGTCATTCCCACCCCTGGTCTAGGCATGCTTTCCTGACAGCAGATCTCTTAATTTTAGCAGTTTTTATAGTCTGGGTAGGCTGAGAGCTTTCCAAATCTTCACATTTCTGTGTGTGTGTGTGTGTGTGTGTGTGCGCGCGCGCTTAGCAGTTCTTTCTTCAGTCTATCCCTTTTCTTTTGTGTTTTTCTATAAGCAGAAAGAAGAAATCAGGATACATATTCAAATATCTGTTTGTCAATGTCTCCTCAGCTAAAACTCCACATCTTTATTTACAAGTCTGCATTCCACATAACTGCAGGAACCAATTCAGATAATCTTGCTACCACTTACAGGAGAATTTCTTTCCCTGTTTTCAATAATGTTTCTTCTTTCCATCAGTGGAATTACCAGCACCATTAGTGTACATATTCTTACTGACAGTTTCTTCATAACAATTTAGACATTCTCTAAGATAATAAATGTTTTCTAACCACGCTCCATATTTCTTCCTGAGGCCTCCCCAAGAGAGTCATTCATATTTATACAGGATGGTGTAAAATTAGGTTTACAGTTGTGAATACATGACTTATTTACTCTAGTATTATCATTTATTACTTATTATATTATTTTCCATACGAATAACTGTAAACCTTGTTTGTTCCACCTTTTATTCTCACTAACAGTCTGTTCCAGGCAATCTCGGATTTGTCTATCATGTTCCTCAGAATTCTTCCAGCTTTTGTTTATTTGTCCCACTACCAAAACCACTTCTACATTTTTAAGTATTTATTACAGACATGCCCCACTTTCAAGTGACAACATTTGTATTAGTTTTCTCCTGTGTCCTGACTTCTTGCTGGGCTTCTTGGGGTATCCTGGGAACAAGAATTTCCTGATTCTTCCACGGGAGGACGAGGTATCCTGGAAAGCTTTAGTGATGAGATGACATTAAGGGAGTTTCTCTCCAAGGTTCCGTTGCCCTCCTTCTCACCATGGAAAAAGTCCCATTTTGTCTTTGGCAGAGCTAGCATCAAAGCCAGAGTTTCTGCTTCATGTTGTTAGCTTGTGTTCCCAGTTGCAGTCCGTTGTGTGTGGGGTTCACATGGCCATGGGCCATGAGCCCTCTAGGGCCACATGGAGGGCTCGTGCAGCTCACAGAACAAGTGAGCCAAGGAAGCAGGAACAAGCAAGAGGAACACTAGAAGGAGAATTCTTTGTCTTTTGGGATTTCACCTGGGAGCATAACCAATTCAACCTTCAGGATTTCCCAAGTATGCAGTGGCTCCACCCCTTTAGCCAATTACCTTTGTTTCTTGATTAGACTGACAGGCAAGCACCTTCCCCACTTCACTGGGCATTTATCCATCTCCCCCTTTGTTAGACCCCTTCCCCCAGTGATTTGCAGGGAATGGACTGCAGTGATGGTTCCCTGGGGAATGTAAAGTCGCAGCTTCCTGGTGAAGTTGCCCAGATGGCCATGCTTATAATGCCTGGCCTTCCCTTTGCTTTCCTTCTATTATTAATGCTAATAAACTAGCTAGTTACCACTGTCACAATGTGACCCTTGTTTCCATGCAAGCATGTGGGTGGCTTGTTTGAATAATTCTACAGGCTTGCAAAGAGAAAAACTCACTACTCAGGGATAAGCAGGAATAACTGTGCCTTGCCCCCTGATGAGAAGGGTTGTTTGGCTACTGAATTTAACCTGTCTGTAGAAGCAGACTGGGGAGGAAAATTTGTGGTTAGGCCATTTTAAGTTTCTCTAGGTTTTACCAGATAGCATAATATTTGGCCTTAATTTTAGACCTTACACTATTTAGTTTAGGAACCTGGAGTTCAGAGACATTGAGTATTAACCTAAGTTCATACATGGGGCGAGAATGGCAAAACTTGATATGTGACATCTGACTCCCTGTCCTACTTCTGTAAGAGTTCATAATTCATATACCACTTGCTTTACAAATTGCTTTCTAAAAGAATGTGTAGTGACATACTTTAAAATATGCATGAACAGCCAGATTACCCAAATAGAAATAGAGTGCTGACATTTGAGAAATTACATGGACTTTTCCCATACATACCATGAAACAAATGCACCAAAGCTCTAGAGACCCTCACTTGCACAGACTTTTCCTAAGTCCCGGGAAAGTGCTCTAAAGAAAATGTGTTTGTATAGTTATATGTTTTTGAAAAATATGCAAAATTATAAAATATTTTAACCGCAATCAGATTATGACCGCTTTCTGTTTCTGGGCTGTGCAAGAGTTGTGGTCAGAAGTTCCTGTAAGATATTCGCTCAATGGGGACATGCTTTTGCAAAACTTCGACTTGTAGAAAGAACTTAGTTTCCCTTTGACATTTGTTAGATTTTTGTAAGGCTCAAGCCTTGTGTTCTCCAGTTAACCCTTTCAGGATTTACTTCTTTTCTGTCTATGTCCATTTTCAGCATTGCCACCTCCAGAAATGCTTCCCCCACAGATGGGCTGTTACTTCCAGGCCTCTGCTCAGTCCTTTCTTCTCAGCTCACTCACCCCTTTCCCTATGGTAGGATTTCCCATAATGCCACCTATACCCCACAGGTCATCTTCCTGTTGCTCTTTTGTTCTCCCCCAAGCGAACATGTGACCTCATGTGACCTCATGCCATTCTGGGTCTTTCTAACACATTTCAGCCATGAGACTAGCACCTAGGGTCCTATCAGCCTATTTTACAGAAGTTCATTCCAGCACTCAGAAGCCACCATTCCGTGAGATTAATTGTTCTCTGCATGGAACAGTGCATGGCAAAAGGAGGAGCCTGTTTCTGCACACACAAACTGGGAAGGCATTTCTGCAAAAATCTTTGCAGCGTTTTATCTGTTTGTTTGATTGTTTTTTTGCAGCCTGTTGAGGTACACTGGGGTCTGTTTAGAATTAATAAACCTCATCAGGAATGTTGCTAATTTCCTTGCTAAAATGATCACAAAGAAGATGGACTTTGAATATTTTACTTTTATTGTTCTGTTTTTTATTTTTATTTCCCCTTTAATGAATAAAGGAACAATGTCATCCATCAAAGAACAGAATGAAACTGTGGCAACATATGCCTTTTTTTCATATTAGTGAGGAGCTCAAATACTGGGTGATTCTTAAAAACAACGTCTCACGATGAGCATGTGTAGTGGGCAGAGTTGAGAGGAAGCAGGGCAGCAGCAAGGTGATACGGAGAAGGTCAGGGAGCAGGGAGGCTGTTAGAACTGTCCAGGTGTCAGAGCAGGGATCTAAAGTGGTGGGGGAGCAGGGTTCAAAGGAAGTGTGACAGGATGGCATTAATTCTTAGGTGAGGATATGCCTGCATTTAAAAAAATGTGTTTAATATTGTAACATTGTTTCATGTATGAGAAACATAAAAAAACCCCACCTTGCTCAGAGTTCTTGAGTAAAAAAATCAGAAATTGCAAAAGAATAAGAATTACTGTTTCAGAGGCTGTATATTTAATGAATTAAAAATAGCAAAATAAATCTTTTAATTCAATCCTGTCATAATTAATTACATTTGACTACTAATAATTCTCTAGGATAATAGAAAAATTTATAATGCATTATTTTAGATGCCACACGTTGCAGCAGTGGGCTTGTGACAGGTGCAGCAGAATATAATTAGATTTCCCTGTTAAAGAAAGAAAGAAGAAAAGCCATGAGACCTGGAAATCTTTATACACTAAACTAGTACCTTTTGCATCTGGCAATTGGCAAAGTGAATGTTAATTATATTAATAGAACCAATTAAACAGATAAGAAAGGCAATTGTGTGAGACATGCTTAGCATATATCTTTTGGAAGAGCATGATTTTATCAATGGATTATATCTGTATATACTGAAATAATTTCCTGAAGTTATTAACAAAGCTGAAAGCTCACTCTTTTTCTTTTTCATTTTTAGGACCAGGGTACACAGTATAGCATGGCATTACAACTTCTGCTCTACAGTATGACTTCCTGGGTTTGAATTTTATTTTCCCAACTTACCTGCTCTATGATCTTTGTGAAGTCACTTTAGTTTTCTAAGGCTCAGTTTCCTCATGATAAGATTGAGATAGTATAAGAATGTTTTAGTGGAGGGCATGAAACAATAAAGCTCTCAATAAATGTGTAATACTTCACAATTGCATTTATCTGGTCTCTGCCAAGGACAAGGAGATTATATTGTACCTCATGACCCTGTACAAACTATCTTATTCAATAATGTGTGATCCAATTTGAATTAGAAAGTTAAGGGTTTGACTTCAGGATTCCCTACTTTCTGTTGGGTAAACATGGGAAGGACATTTTTGCTTCTATGAGTTTAAGATTTCTTTTTTTAAATTTAATTTTGTTTTTTGATTGCAGTTGACATTCAATATTATTTTGTATTAGTCTCCTCAGATGTATAGCATAGTGGTTAGACAATCGCATACTTTACAAAGTGTCTCCCCTGAAATTTTCAGTGCCCACCTGGCACCACACGTGGTTATTAGAATATTATTAATATTTTATATGCTGTACTATTTTGTAATACCAACTTGTACTTCTTAATCCCTTCATCCTTTTCACCCATTTCCCCATTTCCCTCCCATCTGGCAACCATCACTCTGTTCTCTGTATCTATGAGTCTGTTTCCATTTTGTTTGTTTGCATTAATTTTTTTTCTATAGATTCCACATATAAGAATTCCTGATTAAAGAAATAACAATAATAATAGTACTTTGGGAAGATTTCTGTAAAAATTAAATGATTTATGCATCACGTGTCACATAGTGGCACTTACATCGCCTTCTTTGTTTTTGTTTTGTCTTTTCTAAGTTTTTCTTTTAAGATATACTACTGATATTTTTTAGCAAGTCTCATCTTAAAAGAGGATTGGAAATGAGTTCAAAATATACCAATCTGACCAAAACATACCAACTTTCCTTATTCAATATTTGGGAAGGTTGTAAGGCACAATGCCTTTGAATGCCCTGTTCTACAAACAAAAAATATTCATTCATTTTTCATTGCTTATTAAACTGTTATTTTTATTAAAGGTGCCTTTCTCTAAAAAAGTTGACACTCATCATGTTTTCTGAATATAAGGCTATATATACATAGAAAAGAGAAAAAACTTAAACTTTCCTACTGAGCTTATAATATTCAGATTTTATAGTTTGGCATGGAATTCCACAATGCTTAATAAGATTTCCGTTTATGAAAGGATCATGGATGCCAAATGATGTGAGGAGCTTAGGAAGGGAAGTCTGAAGGAGAGCTCCCAGCAGGCATGCCCAGACCTTCACAGACTCCTGGGAAGAGATAGTCATTGAGATGAGACGTGAAGCCCAGGCAGGATTGTAATGGTGATCTGGAGTGAAGAACAGCTGACACAAAGTTATGATTTGGTGCTTTTTCTGTTCTGTGTGATAGAACACTCCAAATTTAGTGGCCTGAAACAACCATTTCACTGTGCTTACATACTCTGTGGACAGGAATGTAGACAGTGCTTGGTTTTGCTGTGTGATTTCTGGGGAAGACTCAAAGGCGTCAGATGACTTGATGTCTGGGGCCAGGAATCAGCAAGAAGCTTCTCCACTCATGTTTGCTACATGAGTGAGTGGCCAGAAGGTTGAGTTCACCTGGAGCTGTGAATTGGATACCCATCTTCATAATGTGCCCCGGGCTTCTCAAGCATGATGGCTGGATTTTGAGAGAAATTGCCCAAGAGCAAGTGGCCCAAGAGAACAAAGTGATTTGCATGGCCTTTTCTTTTCCGGACTCAGAAGACAACCAGTCTTCCAGAGCAGCCTGTTAGTTACATGTGAGTCACAAAGGCCAGTTAGATTCAAGGGGAGGGAGCATTTGCAGACTTATTTGAAAATCACCACATAGAGCAAACCAGCAACTTCATCTTTCTATTTCTTAGAGTAATAAATACAAGACCTTTAACCTATTGCTTTGGAATATATTATTTCAGAGCTAGGTTGTGGGCTTGATCCCCAGTGGGGGGAGTGCAAGAGGAAGCTGATTGGTGATTCTCTCTCATCATTGATGTTTCTATCTCTCTCTCCTTCTCCCTTCCTCTCTGAAATCAATAGAGAAATATATTTAAAAAATATAAAAGTTAAAAAAGCAAAACCCTCATAACTTTTTAAATGTGTTAAATTTAAATTGCTTAGTTTAACCTTAAAAGTAGGAGCTTGTCCCTTCTGTTAGTTATAATTCGGGAAATGGATCAGAGAATCTTAAAACTTCAAGGGACATTGAGAATTATCTACCTCGTCCCTATACTTTATGTTATAAGGGTAATAAAAATCAAAGAAGTTAAATGACTCACCCAAGATCACAGAGAGAATTAACAACACAGCTTCAAATTATAGAACTTTTTTTCTATAAGTGCTTTTGAAACACTCTTCACTCTGTCTTTCTTATGTCTCATTCTCCCAGCTCTCAAACTTTTCTATCATTAAAAGGAAACTGCTTTGTCAGACTGGAAACATTCTTTCTCATCAAATTGTAAAGAGCACAGTTATAATAATACCACATTCTGATAGAACTTAAGACACTCCTTATTGTAACCTTCTCCCAAATTTTTGCATGGAGGATGACTGTCATTGGTTGACAGTTAATGGAAGGTTTCGTGTTTCAGATAGACATGGATGGCAAACACTTCTTCAACATTTATTGCTGTTAAATTTGCAAATAATATGGATAACACAGGAGTTATTTCATATTTTATTCATAATGTTGAATGGTTAAGTAGAGGGAAAAGCACTTGCTGACAATGAACTATTTTATATAGGTGCCAAAGTAAAAGACAGAAGGAGAAATTTGCTTATTCATCTAATTGCTTTCATTTCTTGAACTTTGCCTTGGTTTTAAAATAGTTTTGCAGCGTATCTGCAATGATCATCACATTATATACATTACATTAAATTGACCTAAATTAAACCAAAACTGCTTTTAGCAACAAGGATTGAATTACAAATGAAATGTAACTTTTATCATCCTCATGTATTAATTGAATGATTAGTTGATTTATTGATTAAGTCAATAAAGAACCATTGAGTTCTAGATATATGCTAAAAATTGTGTTAGAAATTGGGGACAGTTGGTGCCCTTAAAGTTTGTTCAAACACTGCTCACACTTTTCTGCCATGGGAACAGAAAAGAGAAAACCATACTTGACTTTGCAAAAATACCGAAACTCTTTTGGGAAGAGGGAGAATGTGTTAATCATGAGGCTTCTCCTAAATTATCTGGCAAAGTCCTTTGAGGCTGTAGATAGCACAAATTATTTGTTGAAATGCAAAGTTAAAGGGTGTGAGGTAAATAAAATTGACTATCAGCAGTGTAACACAGTTTAAACTTTTAGGTCTCATAGTCTATATTGTTTGTGTTTGATGAAGTCTATAAAGTCAATTGGGAATGAGCACAATTGGTTATTGAAGATGGACAATATCTAAATAGTAATGGAGAAACTCATGAGGGAAACACATTCATACTGTGGTGAAAGCAAGAATACTTAGAGTTGAACAAACCAATTCCAGCATACTTGTTTTTTTTCAGTGATAGAGGCAAAAAGTTGCCCTTTCCTGTAAAACTGATATATTCACATTTTAAAGGAGAAAAATGACCCGATACTTATCAGTAGCTGTTTTAATCACTTTTATTCTTTCTATGTCAATTGTAATAGGCTCTCTGAGTATTTGACAGGACAGTGTAAAGTCACTGAGCTCTTGTTCTTTATGAATAACTTTCTATTCCCAAGGAAGGCATTTTTACATAGTGAGACTCCTTAAAGTCCAGCGCTCATTGCAATCAACTTGTCCATTGCAATTTCCAGTGCATAAGGTATGTGCAAGCATCAGTGTATGGCTTGCCACTGAGTCTCATGTTGCCAATAGAATCACACACAGAGAATTATTTGGTGTATAACATGAATTCCCTGATGTATTAAGTGCAAATGATGAGAAGCCTTAGAGAGCAGGCCTGACACTTACCACTAATGAGAAAATCTGCCAGAAAAGAGATAAATATCATACTGAGAATCAGCTGTTACAGTGGATATGACAAAGGATTTGGCCTCAGGAACTCCAGTGTCAGAACTGCTTCTGTCACTTGCCAGTTGCAGACCTTGGACAATTAACTTTAATCTAGATAATTTGTTTTTGTTTCTTTATCTATAAAATAGATCTGTTCTACATATGAATGTGAACAATAATTAGCAGTGAGTTTGACACTTGGGAACAAAATCTAATAAGATAGAGAATACACATGTTATCCCATTTATTTCTCTATTTTGAATTGGCTAACCCTATTTAATCTATTTATATGCTTAAAACATACTTGAGAGAATTTCCATTCTAAGTGGCCAATAAGGTATGGGCAAAGAGGAAAATATATCTTTGGAATTTGGGGAGGTAGGTTCAAATCAGATGCTGAAATGATAACTTGTGATGTGGTAAAAAAATCTGCTGGTCCTGTTCCATAACAATACTATTATTGGGTAAGACTCTTCTATCCCCATTTTACAGATAAATAACCCAGCTCCATGTGCAAGAAAAATAAGTGTATTTTTATTTAGATACATATGTGTACATACACATCTATGCATATATGTAAAACTTTCCTCATAGCAAAAGTAATACGTCAGCTTTAAGGTCTTTAAAACAGTAAGCAATAGAGCTGAAACTATAACACATTTTCTTGCTAACAAATACTATGCTTCATCTTCTAAATCATGCTTATTGCTTAGTATACGAAAGCATGTTAATGACCCAGTTAGTGTTGTTAAGAATTTGTCTTTCCTCCATCCAGAAGGATTTAAATAATTAGACTTTATGATGTAGCCAAGGTACTAAAACAGGTGTAATTTTTCCTTTAGTGGAAATAAAATAATTCCAAAAAGATCTTATCTGTATGTTAAGCCATAATATTTTTAAGACAACAGAATAACTCCAGTAAAACTCTTGACTTCATAAAGAAATTCCTCTCTTGCCTGGCCGGTGTGGCTTAGTGCTTGAGTGTCGACCCATGAACCAGAATGTCATGGTTCAAGTCCCAGTCAGGGCACATGCCAAGGTTGCAGGCTCGATCCCCAGTGTGGGGCTTGCAGGAGGCAGATAATGATTCTCTCTCATCATTGATGTCTCTATCACTCTCTTTCTCCCCCTTCCTCTCTGAAATCAATAAAAACATACCTTAAAAAATAGGAAAAAAGAAATTCTGCTCTTTAGTATTTTGTCCTTGAGGTGATATATTTTCTCTACTTTTAGTTCCTTTCATTATAATTTCTGTACTTCAGAAACCTCAACTTTTTTTTTTCATTAATTCAGTGGTGGAATTTTTATTTTAATTTTTTAATTGAATTCAGAGAGGGAGAGGGAGAGAGAGAGAAAGAGAGATAGAAACATCAATGATGAGAGAGAATCATTGATTGGCTACCTCCTGCATGCACCCTACTAGAGATCGAGCTGAATCCTGGGGATGTGTCCTTGATGGAAATCAAACCCGGAACCTTTCAGTCTGCAGGCTGATGCTCTACCCACTGAGCAAAACTGGCTAGAGCCAATGGTGGAAATTTTACCTTTACTTTGTTCTAAGGATGAAGCCAATTCAATCAGAAAAACGGTCATCCTCTTTCAGGCTTTAGTTACTTGGATCCAAAGTTTTTAAAAATTTTGAACAAATGCAATTACTTCTTTTCACATGTTTTGATGCATAAGTGGGTGGGGGCTGGGAGAGGAGAAGGGGAAGGGAAATGAAGGGAAGAAATAAAAGGGTAACTCTTCTGTGCTTTCTATTAAGTTAAAGGAGCCACATTATTATATTCCTTTTGATGTGGGATTCTGTGAGCAGATTATTTTTAAAATAAAATATTATGGCTAAACACATTTAGGGGCTTTTAAATGTCAAATACTTAGTTATCATGTCTCAGTATATACTTTCTTATTAAAGTTATTTCACATATTGCCTATATTTCAGCTGTTACCAAAAATAGAATCTCCACCAAAACAAATACATGTAACTCTTCAAAATTTCTTTTCTTTTTACTTTTAAACTTTAAAGTTGGCAATTGAGATGTATGACATTGACTTCTCAACAAAGCAGCAGATGAGGAATAAGGATCCTCAATTCATGGAATTCTCACAATGGTGAAAACCAACTTAGTGTAAAATCTCATTCAATTTCAAGCCAATGCCAGTAGACTAATTTCAGAAATGTGATTATGTAATAACTAAAGGCCTGGTGCATGAAATTCGTGCATGGGGGAAGGGGGGCCGGTGTCCCTCAGCCCAGCCTGCACCCCCTCCAATCTGGGACCCCTCGAGGGATGTCATCCCTCTCACAATCCAGGACTGCTGGCTCCCAACTGCTCGCCTGCCTGCCTTCCTGATTGCCCCTAACCGCTTCTGCCTGCCAGCCTGATCACCTCCTAACCACTCCCTTGCCAGCCTGATTGATGCCTAACTGCTCCCCTACCAGCCTGTTTGCCCCTTACTGCCCTCCCCTGCAGGCCTGGTCACCCCTAACTGCTCTCCCCTGCAGGCCTGGGTCCCCCCCAACTGCCCTCCCCTGATGGCCTGATCGCCCACAACTGCCCTCCCTTGCAGGCCTGGTCTCTCCCAACTGCCCCTCCCCTGCTGACCTTCTTGTGGTGGCCATCTTGTGTCCACATGGGGGCAGCCATCTTTGACCACATGGGGGCAGCCATCTTGTGTGTTGGAGTGATGGTCAATTTGCATATTACTCTTTTATTAGATAAGATAGAGGCCTGGTGCACGGGTGGGGGCCAGCTGGTTTGCCCTGAAGGGTGTCCCAGATCAGGGTGGGGGTTCCCTTGGGGCATGGGGTGGCCTAGGCAAGGGGCCTGTGGTGGTTTGCAGGCTGGCCACGCCCCCGGCGACCCAAGTGGAGGCCCTGGTATCTGGGATTTATTTATCTTCTATAATAGAAACTTTGTAGCCTTGAGTGGAGGCCTGGGCCTGCCAGGGTGTGGGGAAAGCTTGGATCCCTCAATTGCCAAAGAAACCCAAGCCTCCTGTTCACTCAGTGGCCACAGTCATCTTGGTTGGGTTAATTTGCATAGTTGCTCCTGATTGGCTAGTGGGTGTGGCTTGTAGGTATAGCGGAGTGATGGTTAATTTGCATATTACTCCTTTATTACATAGGATTCTAAAGAATCTCAGATAGCCCAAGGTTTATAAAGTATGAATTTTGCATTATAAATGTTATCAATTGCATGGGTGTATTTCATATTATAATTGAAAATCTGGAATGGAACTTGAGTTTTTAATTCTGCCACTTTGAAGAACATCTCCTCTTGACAAAGAAAGTTACAGTTTCTTGGCACCAATTTTATCAAATAAGAGATAACACCGTATACAAATATGTTTATTGCCAACATTCAAAATTAAGTAGGTTGCACAGCCAATCAGAAGCATTATGTAATACAAGGTAACATGTTAGTGACCTTCTAGCAGATAGAAGTAAACATTTATTTGGAGTTTACTTCCTCTATATCCAAAAATGCTTTGAGATAATTGAGTTCAAAAATATGTGAACAGTATCAAAATAACCATCAGCTGTCTTCCAAGGGTAACATAAATGACTTGAAATTAAAGGTGATCATAAATAATTAAAGTACTTTATGAACAGTAGAGGTCTATAAGTATGCTCCAGTATTTTATTAAAGTTATTATTATAACTTGTTTCATGACTCCTCCACCAATATGATAATATGGGACCCAGGTTCTTGCATCGTATCGTTCCCTACGTACTTCTGGAACGACTTAGATATCATTTGATGACTATACTTTTATTTGTTGTCTAAGTTCAACTCCTTTTTGTTGAGTAGTCACAGTGTTGATGCAGGGGACATCTCAAGGGGATTCAACCAAAGGGAATCCTGTGATGAAATGTCCAAACCATCTCTCTCTGTTTTTGACATGTGTTTTCCCAAAGATATTAAATCAATGCTGTTTGTTCCACAGCATATTAAATAAAGTTTAAAATAAAATGGGTATAGAACACATTTTATTATAATGGCCAGTTGCATATTGAGAATATTTAGTTTTCCTTTCATTGCAGTCTCTTCTTTGGGTTGCAACGTTTTTGCAAGTTAAACCATGGAAAAGAGATGGGGCCCACCAGCCAGACTATCACTTGAAACAAAATAGGCTAAAGCATTAAACTTTAAGGATTTTGAGATGACAAGAAGATTGTGTGGTCTAGCATCATACTTAGGATCAGAAGGTCAGAATATGAAATGTGACTAAATCTGGGCTCTGAATCTGCCTCATTGTATCTTTCTTAGAGTATGCTAATCCTTCAAGGCCTCTGTTTACTCACCTGATAAATATAAAATCTCTCATTCTGAATGCTTAATCTATACTGGATGGAAATAGAATGACAGATTTTCTTTTAACATGTAGAATTTTCATAATAACACTAATATAGTACCAATGTAGTGGTCTTAATATACCAATATGTTACTAATATTAAGATATTAGTATATTAAGGGATGTTTACTATAACTTGTTTTTAAAATAAGTTATGTATGACAATATTTTTAAACTGTATTGTAAGAAGAAAGTTGTTGGTATTCAACAGCTTTGGAATTATATTTTGATACCTCAAACTCAGGTTTCAGAAAACAGAGGCACTGAACTGAAGGCTGTGAGGAGAATAGATAGAATTAAGACTCGGGAGGTATTAACAGTGTTATAGAGAACGAGAAACTTCTGTCACATGTTCTGGACTCGTACTGCCTTAAACCATCGGCAGATACATGAATCTTCCCAGTTGACATTGCTATTCTTTGAGATAGAACCAACAAAGATTGAATTGTTCTTATTTGTAACATCTGGCAAATGGATAATATGAGTGATTCTAAAAGTGTGTAAAGAGGAATACTAATCCTACAAAATTTATTAGCCAACACAGTTTAGAAATTTAAATAAAATAGTATCATCTTAAAGCTATGAAATATACATTTGTGTTCCTATCCTAAAATATTTGAGAAGTTATAAAGTCAATAAATTATGTTTATGATTGACCATATTTTTTCTTTAAAAAGTTTTGACCATTTAATCCTTTTCTAAACATAGGATTGATTAACACATTACAGTTGACTCTGTAGGTGTCCCAACCATATCCTATCACCCTTGCAATTTTAGTATCAGCTTTTTCAGGGGCCAGTACTTGCATCCCTTTTTCTGAGGATTTTTATGCTCCCCTAAAAACTCCCCCTACAGAGGGCTTTGCCTGCTTACTTGGCAGTTAAGAAGTGCTGGGATCTGTTTTTGTTCATCAGTTTCTGTTGTTCATTATATTCCATAACTGAGTGAGATCATGTGATATTTATCTTTCTCTGACTGGCTTATTTCACTTAGCATAATGCTCTCCAGGTCCATCTCTGCTGTTGCAAATGGTAAGAACTCCTTCTTTTTTTACTGATCAGACCATCAAACCTCAGAGGGAAGGTAGGGAGGGTGCGGGTAAGGGGGAGAGATCAACCAAAGGACTTGTATGCATGCATATAAGCCTAACCAATAGACACAGACAACAGGGGGGCGGGTGAGGGCATGAGTGGGGGATGGGGAATAATGGGGGAATAAGGACACATATGTAATATCTTAATCAATAAAGAAATTTAAAATAAAAAAGAAGTGCTGGGAATTAACACCCTTGACCCTCAAAGAGTGTCTAACAAGACCTGGTGCACAAGTACTCCAGGTCCCTCACATTTTGTCTGCTGTGTTTTACACTAACTTCCGAAGTTTCCCATGAAAGAGTAATCTCCATTCACCTCCAATAGTATCTGGCTTGAAAAGGTAATCTTTATTGGCTGCCTTTTCTCCCAGTCTCACTTCACCACTGGTGTTTCTTTCATATCCTAGGCAAGCTTCTTGCACTTGAACCCTTGCCTTAGGGTACACCTTTCGGGAACTCAAACTAAGACACATATTTTGAAAACTGGGTGCTTCCTGCTTCACTTTTCAGTGACCCAGATATCAGAATGATTAGTTCTGACAGCTTCTGAACACCAATCTCAAGGTTTCTGTACCTCAGGTTCTTTCTATTGTGTCACTTGTCATATATTTAAAAAAAAATAATTTTTGCTGACTTTCTATCCTAGATATTTAGTTTCTGGGTGCCTTTAGAGGCTTTCGGAGCAAAAATTGCACTTAAAAAAGTTAAACAAGCAAGGAAGACTTTACTTCAAGACCATTGTAATAGGGGAGGAAGGCTGACCTGAACTCTCCTGAAACAAATGTTGGGAGTGTCTTTAAGTGCTGGGGTGAGCTATTGAAAGGTACTGGATGACAGAAAGAAGGGGGAATGTCAGTGACCAGGATGTGGAGAGCACATTGAATCATTCCCGAGTTTGTAATTGTTTTTCTCTATGATTAGGTCATGGGTGCTCATCCATCTTAGTCTCCTGCCCTCCAGGGGAGACTTGGAGATAGAAGCATTATTTCTTTCAAGGTTTACTTTCCAATAGGATGGTTTTCAGGTCCTTGAGAAACACATTTCCTCAATTGTAAGATAAGCAAGAAGCTGGGAGATTTACATACATTTCAAAGAGAAAATATATACAGCTGTAAGCTTTTTGAAAATTTGATTTGAGAGAGAGGGGGAGAGAGAGAGAGAGAGAGAGAGAGAGAGAGAGAGAGAGAGAGAGAGAGAGAGAGAGAGAGAGAAAGAAAACATTGATTGGTTGCCTCCTGAGAATCAAACTTGCATCCTGCTTATGCCCTGACTGGAATAGAATTCGAGACCTTTTGGTGTATGGGATGATGCTCCAGCCAATTGAGCCATACCACCCAGAGCAATTGTAATCCTTTTAAAGTAAATATTCTAGAAAAAGGAAGCCAGGGGCCTATTGTCAAGAAGAATTCTTTCTAAAGATTAGTCAGTCTGAGGGGAATATTAAGGTCATCTGGCTCAATTGCAATTAATGAATATCTAAGGACATCCTTTCCTTAATCATGTCTTGTGCAGCTGTGGAGCGTAGTAAAAGAATTTCCTTCTAGTTGTGTGAAAATGGAACACTTACAACTCTAAGCCTCATTCACAAAAAGCTGGTAGTAATCACACCTTCTTTGGTATCTTTGTAAAAATCAAAAAAATAATTCATCTAAAGTTATTGACGTAGTATATTAGTCTACTAGGGCTGCCATAATAAAATACCATAGACTAGGAGGCATGAACAGTAGAATTTTCCCCCCTCACAGTTCTTAGAGATAGAAATCTAAGATCAAAGTGCTGGTAATGGTGATGTCTGGTGAGAGCTCTCTTCCTGGCTTGGGGACAGCCACCTTCTCATTGTTTCCTCATACAACCCTTCTTTGTAAGTAGGCATCCCTGATGTCTCTTCCTCCTCCTCCTCCTCCCCCCGCCTCCTCCTCCTCCTCTTTCTTTTCCTCTTCCTCCTCCTCCCCCTCCTCCTTCTCCTTCTCCTTCCTTTATTATTGACAGTATTACAGAGGTTCTCCATTTCCCCCCTCTCTAATGGATTAAAGCCCACCCCTATGACCTCATTTAACCTTAACTACATTTTTAAAGGTCCTGTGTCCAAATACATTCACACCAGGGAAATAGGACTTCAACTTAGGAATTTTGAAAAGATACAATTCAATCCATTTGACATAATTTCTGGATCACAATAGGAAAACAATACCTAGTAGTATTATTATCGTTATGCATGCAACAACTGGAAACTCTGAATAGAAGATACATTTAATAGTGTATTAAGGAAGTTTGAAAATCACAGAGCACGAGGTGTTTGGAGGCAGGCCGCCCTATTCCTACAATAGAGATATAAGGAATTCACGGATCAGCCATGATTAAGAAAACTTATTTCTAAAAAGTCGCTGGATAGTGCCTCTTTGATTTGATAAGTTTTACATTGACTCAGCAGGCTTTTTTCTTATGCTGCATTAATGTTGGATAAACATTGTTTTATAAAGGAAAGTCCTAGTAGCAAATTTGTATTTTAGAGTTAGAGACTAAAAAGACTAAGCAACGAAATTCATGAACTAGTCCAAAACAAAGAAGAACCTCTGTAGTCTTCTCAGCCCATTTACTAAAGATCATATTGATTGTGGAAGCAAATAAATACTGAACAGGCAATAGGGGATATATCTGAAAGTAAAACTCGAGCCACAAAATGCATTCAACAAAAAACACACATGCTGTTGACAGAATAGATCTCTAGAGAAGGACAATGGAAGGTATTTAAGGAAAAGCAAAGTTGAAAATGTAAATATTCTGATGGAAAATTTTTGAAGAAATCAATTTATTTTTTTATAATCTCATATATTGTGGGTATTTCCAACCTGTATCATTAGAATCATTTACATGATTTTCAAAATACCTTTTTAAAGTTAGACAGCCTTTTTTTGCACTACTCAGTCTTATATCAGGATCAAGGAATCCCAGATGTATGAGAAGGCAATCAGAAAAGCAAAGTACATTAACATTCCCTGAGCCACTGACAGATTGAATGGAAAATGCTAAGGTTTGAATATATACTCAGCCCTTCTCCTTTCACCCCAATCTAGTGTATTCAGTAACCCCTGCCTAAAATTGTCCTGCATCAGAGCCATTTATCCTCTTTGATGGTAATACAATGTCAAACAGATGTGATTGGCTTTGTAGTCTTTATCAAATGGATTGTGTGAGGCAAACATTGCAGAACAATATAATTGCAAAATGTCAAGGATCCTTGTATAAAGCAGGGGGTGCCTCAAAAATCCTTTAGGATAATATTCTAACAAGCCCTTGCCAGGAGATTTGCAGCCTTGAGGGAATTTTTTTTTCACCTTCAGGGCTTCCAGTGTGTTTATGGAGAGTGGGGTAGAGAAGAGACATGTTTATTGCTTCCCAAATTCCAACTCTGACAAGTCATCTTCTTCCTTACAATGGAAGGAAAGTAAAAAACATGTCTGAGAGAATAAGGAATGAGAAGTAAGACCAAAAAAAAAGGGGGGGGGAGGTTGTGATGTTCTGAAGCAGAATTAAGGGCACCAAAAATCTGGACCCCTGACCTGCCTCTGTCTTCTGATGTCCTCTGGCATTATTTAGCCCATCAGCTAAATGAATTGAGCATGACATTAAAAACCTCCTTGACTGCTGATCAATCAACAAGATTTTCAGAGTGCCTAAATTAATCTCTGGGGAAACATCAATTTAATTAATTCTTCTTGTCACATTCACATACACGCTTACACACACAGATACACACACAAATTAGTGAAGCACTGTTTTGGTATCTTAAGGTTAATTTCCACTTTTAGACATTACGTGAAACATTTGCTCAAACTTCTTGTTTAAAATTTCCCCCATCTTTGTGAAATAATTTCTATTATTAAGTTAATTTTGCTAATGAAGAAACTGAGACTTAGTATGTCTGTTCCTTGACCAGGGTCCCAGACTAATGAATGGCAGACCTAATAATTTAACCACTGTCAGTAGGCAATAGAGTTTACTAATTAAGAGATAAACTCTTGAGTCAGATGGCATATCCTTGAATCTTGAATCTACTAATTACTATCTATGAAACCTTTTGTGTGTTGGTTTCTTTTTTTGCCTCTCAGTTTTCCCTTCTGTGATATAGAGATAAAATGTTTTGTACCTCATAGGAACATTGTGACAATTACATGAATTCATGTGTACATAGAGTACTCAGAAAAGTGTCTGGAATGTAGCACGTGCCCAGTAAGAGTTCACTATGAAGATGATGATGATAGCGGTTGTTGTGATGACCGGGACTCACATTGCCTCTTGTGATGAAAGAGCTTTCTCTGCAGTGGGTGGAGCCTCGGTCCCTTGTTGCTTCCCAAATTCCAATTCTGACAAATCATCTTCTTCCTTACAATGGAAGCACATTTCTCCAAGAATGTTCTTCAGCCTAAATGAGCCTACTTGTTCTACATGAACTTCTTGTACTGTTGTTACTCGTTGACCACTATGGAAATGCATTATGATGTCCTCTGCAGAAGCTGGGAACTCTGGGTACCATCTTCACATCATGCCTAATATATGGAGTTAGGGAAGGGGACATCCAACAGAGGCAGGATCGATATAACCAGGCGACCAAAACTCTTTAGTGTGTCTTTCAGAGGAAAGTTCTGCTCTTTCCATTTGAAGCCCCTGGATTGATTTATCCTCATTCACTCTACTTCTGTAGTCACCCTCAATGTAAATGGGAACTTAGGGGACTCCTGACACCACCCTCTGCTTGAAAGACTCTTTACAAGTTCTTCAAAGCAATTAAAGAAATTCTGGCTTCAAGGATAAAGCCTAGCAAAACTCACAATTTTTTAGAAGAATTTTTGGATCACCTTTGTGTTTCAGTGGTTATCAGTGCAGTGGTAAGAAAAATATGTTTTAAACCAAAAATACTCACTTTTTGTGGGTTATCATATTTGGGAAAAGAACTGTTTTCAGAAACCGCTCTTGCATTGTGCTTGACTTAATATCAGGGTTGAGAAAGGTTTTTGTTTTCACAAATAATGATGGTATTAAAATCTTAAAATTAGTCAATGAAGGAAAAAATGCAACTCAATAGCATGTTTTCAGATTTTACCAAAGCCATTAACCAATTGCTAGCAGATGTTTGAGAAAAGTTAGTCAGTAGAACTCATAAACTCTTTCAGTTTTTGGTGTATATTATGATATGAGTTTTGAAAGTTTATATGTGGGGCAAAAGTAGGTTTTATGATGGTTTGTATGGAAAACAATGCAATAATTAATAAATAGTAACACAATAATAAACTGTTTTACATACTCATAATTGTAAACCTACCTTTACTCCACCCTGTATTTATATAAAATTAGATATATAAAGTCACTCACTGAACTTTGGCCACATTTTACCACAAGCAAATCCAACCTATCAGAATGAGTCATTATCCTGAATGCAAGTCAGGCACTCCAGTTAGAGTTAACAGAGGTTTCCCTTTACTTTATTTTCATCACTTGCCTCTTCCTCTCCTCTTTCTCTCTCTTAATCTCTCTCTCTCTCTCTCTCTCTCTCTCTCTCTCTCTCTCTCTCTCTCTCTTTCTCTCTCTCCCCCCCCCTCCTCACACACTCACAGACTTGTGTATTCCAAAATTAATCTGTAGTGGTAGCTGATGTGACATTTTTCATGCAACCTAGATAACCTAGATCAAACTTTAAAATTCTGGAATGTTATGAAACTGCTTCTAAACATGAGTTTTATGTCAATGACACCTTTATTAATCCCATTTTATTAATAAGATGGCATCATATATTTCTGTAGCTCAAAGTGTACTTTGATCTCCTTATTTTTGATTCTCAAAAAAAGCTCTCTACGAAAGTAAGGACATATAATAAAATTATTATTTTATAGCTTATGAAAATAAATAAAATTAGTCAAACAACATGATGATATAGTTCATTTTTGTAAATCCTGGTGTGCTAAGTTGTCCATACTCATTTATAACACTAAAGTTCTTGCTCCATTCTAAAATGTTGTCTATCAAAATATTTGTGAGTGGTTAGCTCAAGTGAGTAAAGCACAAAAGAATCTGAGGTTAGAGGTTTGGATGCCACTAAAACTGGTAGTTTCTCCTAATTTCATTTCCATGGGCTCAATCCCAGCCACTCTTGATATTCACCTTATTGGCCAGCATCTTGATCAACAGAAAGAAGAACATAATTCTATGCACATTCACCATCTACTACTGGAAAACAAGCTGGAAGTCTACAATTTGTTGGATCAGAATATTTATCTGAAAGTCACCTGAAAAGCAAGCACCTTTCCCTGTCATGTTGCCTTCTGCTGAGTCTGTGTGTAATGGTGCTCTTTCCTCATGTGCCTTGCAGGGTAAATAAAGGGATCTGGCGAGGCTAACAGAGCCAGGCTCTCTAGTTAGACACTTAAACTTTTATGTACTAACATAAAAAGCTTTACATATAATTACCATTCTTCTCAGGGGACCACTACCTGACATGAGGCTCTTAAAACCAAAATTAAGTAAACTAGAATTACTTTTATTTTGAAGTCGGTGTTAGCAACAACCAAAAAAAGTACTACTTTCCTGTCATTTCTGATAACAAATGATTAAATATTATTCAAATTAACCCAGAAAATAAACGAATAATTTAGTTCTTCAAACTCTTAACCCAGTTCATACTCTAGGATGCTATCATTTATTCACAAAAATGCCTATAAAATATTGTTTACAGACCATGGTATGATAACTATACACAAATACATATCCCTCAATGATAAGGCATGTTATTTACAAACAGTGTAATGTTATTTCCTACTATTTTTCATTATCTTCTGCTATATAAAACTAGTTGCTAGTCCTCAGACTGATTTAAAATGTTTCTTTTTCCAATTATTTGTGTTTTGATTATTTTTTTACTATCTTATTTTGGGGAAATATTTACTTTATATCTATAGAATCACCAATTATTCATTGACTCTAGCTGAAATCTACAGCATAAAAAGAATAAAATTAATATGAACAAAACTATAATAATAAGTTACAACTATATATATGTTCATATACTTTTTATTCATATACTTTTATGAATTGAATCACATGTAATTCTCAAGACATTTGTGTGAGTAAGAATTTATTGCTCACATTTTACCAATTAGGGAAGTAAAGCTTGAAGAATTTTTGACCTAACACAAATCTCGTATTTAACCAGGGGTAGTGTCCAGGCATTAGTGCTTTGACTAAAGTCTGAGCACTCTCTTGGGATCCTCACTGCTGCTTTTCCATTATCTTAGTGTGATGGTACCCCTCTCCTCTGCATTTGCAGGTCTCTTATGTAATTTAGACTTATATGCTTGAATTTAGTTATCAAGACATGGCAAAATATCTAATCTATATTGTGATCATATAAATGCATCATCAATCCTCTTATCCAAGCAACTTACAATATTAAATATCACATAATTTATTTCCTGTTATTCTCAACATGACTTGGTTGCTATAGATAGCAGTGCCATACAGTGACTATAACCTTTTTCTATTAACTATGAACAGTCAATGATCCAAAATCCTTATAGTACTGATATAATCTCTTGCCAGAGACCCATTTCCATCCATAAATCCTGACCTTGTCTTCAGACCCTGAAACAAATTATTTTATATTTTCTCTCAAGTAGCACAATTTTGCCTTTTGACGGCAAGTTTTCATTTTTGAAATAGCCAGCATTCATTCTAGGTTTAGTCTGGCGAAGAAAGTTGATGACCAATACAATTATATGTTCTAGAAATAAAATAGTTCTGGTGTGGGTAAGGCCTTTAGGCAAATACCAACTTTGAAGCAAGTTATAGTCTTTCAAAATCACTTGTTATTGTCTTTTTAAATAACCTGCAACAAATTTACTACCTCAGTGATGTTCTCTACCACTCCAAGACATTTTGTCTCTTTGTTATGGCATTAATATATTCTAAAACCACCTAACTTTTTGTAATTCACTATGCTCTATTGAAGTGTGTGTGTGTGTGTGTGTGTGTGTGTGTGTTTAAAAGTATGTTGGCAATCTGTAAAAGGAAATGTAAAACATTCTCTGGCTAGAATAGATTTATCTTATCTTGAATAATGATTGCCAAATCAACAGTAGTACTAACCATTTAAGCACTTCAATATGGATGAGTGATGATAAATAGAGAATACCAGGAAATCAAATATCATCAAGTAAGAATACACATGTCACGTAAGTGGTATGGAGTTGCAACAGTCTTATAATGATTGGATAAAAACTTTGCTTAAATAGAAGTAATCTGGAATTTACTATAGTTACTGTGAGTCTATGATTAATTCCAGGGAAAGCAAGTAGGAAAGGAGAGCAAGAAGATTTTCTTTTGTCAATTAGGCAAGAGATCAAGCTGAGAGATACCAGTTAAGTCATGATCAGAAACACCTAAGCTATCATTACAGAAAAATAAAATAAGAACCACTTGCTAAAGAGACTAGGCAGTAGGAGAGCAGAAGGTAGACAAGGAATCTGGCAGGCAATTTATGGACAGATTTCTTGAACAAGACACATCATGAGTCATAGGCTCCCTACATCACTGTTTACAGACATATCAAAACACGGATTGCCTTAGCATACTAGTACAGTTGTACTAAATCTAACTGAAATATTGGACAGTAGAGGGCAAGGTTATTATGAATGTAGACTTAGTAAAAACAGCAATAAATTACATCTACAGAATTTAAACTTTTTAAATTATTTAATTGTATGCACTTTTTATTTGGTTTAGTATTATTGAATAAATGCCTTTTTGAAAAATGGGTTTAATTTTTCTTTCACATTAGGCATGCTTATAGGAAAGCTTATTTCTACAAACCATAATGCATACCACTCCAATCCACCACCTGATAATAAGCTAAAATACTAATTCTAATATCTGGAAATGTAGAAGAAAAATAATTTCCTTTTTTAAAAAATCTGTAAATTATGGTTAAAATTAATAATAACGGCCAAAGTCAGTTACATTAGTCATTCACTTAATCTATCTTTAATTTACTGAAACAAATTTAATCTTAGTCTTAGTTTTTATTGGAATTTTGTCAATATCTATAATAACCTGAAATTCTAGAACGGCATTAGTATATTTAGATCTGTGCTCTCTCCCCAAAGTAGTCAACAGGATCCATGTTTTATCTTTGATCTTGAAAAAATTGAAGCTCAAACTAAAGTTGTCAATTTTAGTGAGCTCAATAAATGCAGAAAGAGAAAGTACAATGAAACAGAAACAAGATAAGTTAGTTCAGACATCGAGATTAATGATTTACTTTCTTAGCTAAATCATAAAGACCATTTGACTGGTGTGATAGATTTGGAGTTAATTATGAGTGGTTCGATTCTGGTAATTTTGTAGCGTAGCACACAAAATATTACATGTGTAGTATGAGCAGAAGAGAGTCACTAAGGACAATTCTCCCAAGGTTTGTTTTTGTGGTTTTCTCAGCAACTTTTACACCTCAGGGAAACTCTGTGAGGAGTACTCGATGAAAGAAAAGAAATATTATTAGTCATGTATTGTAAATTAGGTTCTCCAGATGCACACAGTGAGATGCAGCTTGAGGTACAAGACGTTTGTTAGGGGTTAACACCTGTGAAGGGAAGATGTTTGTGAAACAAGATTGGTTAGAGGAAAATGCTTAATTGCAATGCAGGACTGTCACAATGTCATGACATTTGATGGGGTGCTCTGTGTTGAGTATTGTCTATCAGTGTGTCCTTGCAGAAGGCTGAAATGGCTAAGCCTATATATCCCAACCTCCCTCAGTCACTGAATAGGGCTTCACCCCAAACAAGGCGACTTTGTGCATGTGAGGCACACCCTAAAATATCTGGCATTTGGAAATGGTCTGCCTACTGCACTAACTACATGTGGGCAAAAAACCTGTCCTTGAAAGAAGATCCAGGTAGTGAATATGCGTGTATAGTGTAACCCACCTCTGGTGGCATTTTGATCCACTTTTCATATTTACCATATTTTTCCATGTATAAGATGCTCCATGTATAAAACGCCCCCCACTTTTCCAACCCAAAATTAAGAAATCAATATTTTAAACATAATACAGAATACATTTTTATTTAGTAATTACCACGGGTGATGTTTACATACCAATACTATGATATTATGCAGCATATCACTTTATTCAGCCTCTGTTACATCACTACTCTCTTCTTCATCACTATTAGTTCCAGACATATAAATTTCTTCAACTTATAAGCAGAAGAAACTAGTTGAAAATGGGAAAGGAAGAAGAATCATGTGATTGATGATAGCTGAGTTATATAATTACAGAACCATAAAAATAAAGATCCATGAATTCTTGTGATTGAGGTCTCGGGCTACAAAATTTCTACAACCACCTAACAGTCTTAACCATGCTGTGACTCCTGTACTTAAATTTTCATGAATATACATTAAAAACTTTCCCACATATGTTTATACACCTTTGTTTCTGGACTGAACTAGTGGTTTCTATTCCTTACCATTTGCTGAATCTTAGTAGAAAACTTAAAGCAACCAATTTTTTTCAAAAGTAGCAGCCGGAGGACTATCATATTCATTGTGTTGGCCAAATCAACATACATGGTGAACTTGAACTATGGAAATACTGTCAGTGACCAAAAACAAGTTTGTTACATTAATTGCCCCATCAGTGCAATTTATTTGGTTCAACAAAGTTATCATAAAAAGTACTTGGCATCATTCAAAACCTGAATATACAGGTGGAGCTGTAGAATTTCCTCCTAAAATACACATTTCTATCAACTCCACCCAAGCATTTTTTAAATTGCCAGAATTATTTGCTATGCTACCATTGTTTCTGAATATAAATCATAAATTATTTATAGCTATGCTGATATTGACAAAGTACTTATTCACTGACAACATTTTATTTCCCTTAATCTTGTCATATGGCTGCTGTGCAATATGAGGTGTCCTTAATTAACAACTAAGTGTAATTAAAATATATTACATTGTCAAGATTGTAATCATTTTGATGTTTACAAGGACAACAGTATTGTTTCTATGAAAATGCAATACTCAAATATTTAGGTCCTCAAAATGTTCTCAGTGATATAAAAGGGTCAGCATTTTGAAATCATAGGTTTAAAATTATAATAGATATTAACCCTACTAAAAATAGTTAATACTTAAAACAGATGTTTATAATATAGTTCTTAGAGGTAGATTTTTCATATGAAATAAAGAATGGGAGAATTTTATGATAATTTACCCCTAGTAAGAATGAAAGCTTGAAGCCATCTCTTTTTTTTTTTTGAAGCAAATTATATTTTAATTAGGTCAAGAAAGCTAGAAAAGTTAACAGCAGTGAAATTCCTTGAAAACACATTCATAACTTTAATTGCCCACCCAGCCTACATCGTGAATTCATTTCTCCTTGGCAGTCTGTTGGGGATGTTCATTAAAAACAAAGGTTTTGAAAGATTTTCCACTTCGTTATTTACTTAAAAGAAAAACATAAAATGTAAAAGTCTAGATACTGTGTGCTTTCAATGATATTGAAGTAAAATTAGGTCATTGCTTTTTCTTTTGATTTTTTAAAAATTAGCCTTCCTCTGGATTTTGTGATCCATCATCTAACGCCATCTTCACATTTGTAGCATTTTATTGTATACTAAATACTGTGGGGCTTACAACACATTTTGCATAAAATATGCATTGCTTTTGTTCTATCAACAGACATAGTGATCAAATACATATATATTTCAGAGACACTCTGGGTCTAACAAAGGAAAGTTCATTATAATTACTTGCTCAGAGATCACGTTTTTATAAAATCCAGTTTTAGCAAGAAGTCAGCTAAGTCAATTTAAGGATAACGATCCACCTTTGATGTATGATCATCCTTGATATCTGGGTGTCTTTTTTTTTTTTTGTCTTCTATCCCTCAGGTGATATGTGATCATCCTGGCATATCTTCTTCAGCAAGAATCCTTTTAGATTGGTTTAGTCAGTGTCCCCCTTAACTCTGATGTTCCTCTTAGTAATTTTTCATCCACTATCCCCCACTCAGCTTCTTCGCTATTCTGAATGGCCTTTGTTGAATTTGGAACTGAGCTCAATTGTATACCAAGGTCTCTTTCCCTGCTATGGCAATAGTCCTGAATAAACTATTTTTACCACTTTACTGTTCAGTTTCAGTTTTGCTTTTATGCCATCAATCTAAGGATCTGTTTGGGGGCAAGTGAACAAACACATGAGGTGACAAATTCGCTTAGTCAAAAATATGCAACACACGTCTGAACAACCTGGAATTTATGGACACTTGAAAATGAGCAACATCTTTGGAAATGTTCCTAATTAAATTAGGGGAACAGAATTGGCTTCTCAGCAGCCAGCTCAAGCTTTCTGACTGTTTCCAGAAGTTTTTGAGCAATAAATTCTCCTCTGAAAACTATGGTGAAAAGGAACAAAAAATATTGCTATAAAGAGGAACCACATGACATCGGTTTGATGTAGGTTCTGCCCTATCGAAATGAGAGGTGGGCATCAGATGGCAGAGCATCTGAATAGAAGTACTAGGAAAACATAAATTATCTAGAGGTACTACAGTCATTGTGTCCTACAGGGTTTGAATGGAAAATAAATCCTCCCCTACAGGAGCCTATAGTGCAAGTTTGATTGCATTATTAAAGGAAAACCATGGCGATTCTCTTGCCTCTTCAATCATTGGTTTCAGACAGCTTGAACTTGACAGGGATCTTTCAGTTGCAGCAAATTAACCCGTCAAACCACCTTAAGGAAGCAAGGGGAATTCTTGGCTCTCATTATTAAAAAGAGCATGAATGGTCTTCAAGCATGAAAATCTTCCGGCATATTTGATGGTAGAAATACCCTCTGGATTCAATCCGTTCAGTTAGCATTTTTTTTCCATTTTATTTTTTTATTTTGCCTTTTCTCTTTATCAGCTTCAGTAGCAGGAAGTTTTTTTTTTTTCCATGGAAAGTTTCTGAATCACATTCTGAAAATTTAGCAACCCGGTTAGAAAGAAACTGTCCTTTTTTTTTCTCCATTGAAACTGTGATAAAGAAAATGAGAGATACTAACTTCTCTCTGTCCCTACGAGGCTGCCTCTGCCTAATGATTCTGAGTCCAGTTCACAATGTGTGGATTCTTTCCTAACACCAACCAGAAAAATCCAATATCAGCTACATGTCCCATAGTTCAACTCAATTCTGACATGATCTACCTGGAGATAGTGTCAGATCCCACAGTTTGAAGGCTCAGTCCTATAAGAATGCCCTCTATCCCCCACTTCAGATACCAAGTGCATGTCCAGGTCATCTCCTGTATATAGATTGGAGGTTCCAATGACCCCTCTCCTTAGGTTTGATTAACTTGCTGGACTGGCTCAAAGAACTCAGAGAAACAGTTGACTTACTAGATTGCAAATTTATTATAAGAGGATGTAATTTAGGAATAACTAACTGGAAGAGATGCATAAGGCAAGGAGTGGGAAAAGGCACAAATGTTCCAAGCTCTCTTCCATTGCATGCATTTCCCAAATCTCCACTTGTTCACCAACCCAGAAACTCTTGAATCCATCCTTTTGGATTTTTGTAAAGGTTATATTATTCATGCATGATTGATTACATCACTGACCATTGGTGATGGAGAGTCAACCTCTAGCCCCTCTTCCATCCCTGGAGGTCAGAGGGGTGGGACTAAAACTCTCAAGTTCCAATCACTAATGGTAACCATTTCTAATGGTAACCAATCCATCCTTAAATGAGGTCCAAAAGTCACCTCACTAACACAAACTCAGGTGTGGTTGAAAGGGGTTTGTCATAAATATGACACAATCATTTCTCTTGTCACATAGGATATTCCAAGGGTATTAGAAACTATGTCCCAGGAAAGGAAGACCAACTATATATTTCTCATTATTAATCACAGTATCACACTGCCTCTTTTTAATTTCTTTGTTACAATGAATAATAAACCCAACTTGTTCAATTATATGTATGTTTTGGTAGTCATTGGATTGAAGGTATTGACATCTGAGAAAAAAATAAAATTTCACTGATTATATAATACTTATCTTAGTAGCTGTATTTTCATCATTAAGAAGGACCCTTAATTTTATCTTTGATCAAGTAATTATAATGAGCCTCTGTATGTTAGACCACAGAGTGTCTCTGAAATATGTATCTGATCACTATGTCTTTTTTGAAAGGGAAATATTAATTCATATTTTATACAAAACATAGTAAACCCCACAGTATATAGTAATTTTATAGTAAAACTAGAGGACTGGTGCACGAATTTGTGCGGTTTGTGTCTGGTGTGGGGGGGTAAGGTTGGGGGGGGAGGGGAAGTGGGAGGTTGGCTGGCTGGTCCTGCCCCTCATCAGGGTGTGGGGGGCTGATCGGGGGTGGGGCCAGCCAGGGGTAGGGGCCCTGGGCAGTTGGCAGACTAGCCCAGCCCCCTGGTCGAACTCCCATTCAACTCCTGGTGGAGGGGACAATTTGCATATTACCTTTTATTATATAGGATGCTATAAGTGTGAAAATGGTAGATTATAAAATATAGAGAAATGCTATTATTTTTACTTGTTAAATGACGAGGATTTTTTATTAAAAACTTTTAATGTTGATATTTTTGCAGACTTCTCCCACCTCCCCCTTTGCCCATCTCCACCTACCCTCATTACCCCTACCCTTAGCCTTCACCACACTATTGTCCATATCCATGGGATATGCATATATCTTTTAAAAAATCAAAAGAAAAAGTAATGACTTAATTTTCTTTCAATGTTGCTTGAAAATGTACTTTATCTAGATTTCCACATTTTATTTATTTTTCTACTAAGCAAATAACAAGCTCACCTTACTTGGCACACATTTTTCTCATGATATATCTTAAAAAGTACAATATTTTAACTTCAACATTACCAATGTTGTGCTATAACTTAACCTTTTATAATACCCACATAATATCTAAAAATATTATAAGCACTAAGTTCTGAACATTTAACAGTACCTAGAAATTCATTAGTTCCACTTCATTTCCCAGATCATACATCACTAGAATAGCTCTGTGCCTCTAATTATTTAGAAAACTACAAAGCACTGTATCAGTACATGTACCAACAGCTGTTTTTCAAGATCTTTCTTAATTTATTTAAGTGCTTGGTGTAACTGAAATCATGCATACTTATAATTCTACCTATATAAATATACAAAGACCAATATTGTCTTTATCTTCTGACAAAGTCCTTTATTAGTGCACGCAGATCAATAACTTAATTAAGCCACTCTGAAACTGAAACAGAGATCAAATAACAATTTTTTCTATGATTATTGCTATTGGTCTTACAATGAGTTAGTGGAAATTCAAATGAATTACAAACTATTCCTTTCTATGTGTCTTTAATTTCACATATGAGATCATATGGTGTGATGTTTTATTTTTATTTATTTATTTTAAAATATATTTTTATTGATTTCAGAAAGGAAGGGAGAGGGAGAGAGATAGAGGCATCAATGATGAGAGAAAATCATTGATAGGCTGCCTCCTGCATGCCCCATACTGGGGATCAAGCCCACACCCACGCGCCCTGACCAGTGATTGAACCATGACTTCCTGGTTCACAGATTGACGCTCAACCACTGAGCCACACTGGCCGGCAGGAGTGACTTTTTAAATGTTTTAAATTTTTATTTTATTTTTCTCATACTATGTCAATATTAAAAAAATGAGAAAAGATGGACTCAAACAAAGGTCAAGCATTTGGATGCATCTTTATTTTTCTGGGGAAAAGCTTTAGGAATTTCATCCAATTTTCAATTTAGAAAACATACAAAATAATTTTAAGTGGATGTATTTTTTACAGAAGTAGCTTTTCAATCATGATAATTATTGTTAGTCAGGGTTCTTGGAAAAGACATTTATTCATTGTTAGTGAGCATGAAATCTGGCTCAAATTTTTCTTGAACCCTTGAACTTTGCATTAAAAGTTATATTTATACATACACTTTCTCACCCTGTAATTTCTAGTAGTTTATTCTAATACAATTATCAAAGTGCTGATAAAATGTTAGATAGAAGGCCATTTAAGGAGCATTCTTATAATAATAAAATGTGGCAAATCTGTTAAACAAATCAAGCATAGAATGGAATGAATATTCAGTAGCCACTGAAATTAAGATAACATTTTATCTTCCCTACCACAAGATTTAGCAACCAATTTGCTTCTACTCATACATATTCTTTTTTCCAGTTACTATAGATGAATTTTCTAATCTGTTTTGGGCTTGTCTCTGCCTCCTTGTTTAATTGTTCAATTTTCTACCTACCTTTTGCCCAGAGACACACAAATAATGTGTAGCAGGGCTGTGATTCAAACAAGGGCTATTTTTGGACTCCAAAGCTTAGGATATTCTTTCCCCTAAGTGCAAATATTCAGAAACTTTCTATAATTGTTAAAAATTTGTTTCTCTTCAGCATTTCTTCACATTGAAATAGGTAAACCTCAAAATTAGGTTGGTAAATCCATTAATATTCAATGTCTTCTTTCTCGAATAGTAGCATCACTACAGGAATGATCTCTTCTACTTACCAATTTTTCTTATCAATATGCAAACATAAATATTAATACCTGTATTAATCCCACATACTCATTCCTCAGATCTATTTTAAGAGTTATCTATACTTCAATTCCTACTTTCCCACCTCTCTCTTGAACTCTAATTTAGATCTCATCCCCATAGCTCTTCTGACCTAACCCTTGTCAAAGTCAGCAATGACCTCCACATCCCTAGGACAAATGGACATTTCTCAGTTCTAATCTTATTTTGATTCATGAACATCATTTTATACATTTGACTATTCTCTTTTTCTTTAAATAACACATTCATTTGTGTTTTGGATATTAAAACCCTACCTCTAAATAAAGGGTGGTGTTTCATGGACCAGTCCTTGGAGTTTTTCTCTTCCATCTCTACTTTTACACTGTAAACTCTATGGGGAAAAATATTAAGTCAGTGACAAGTATGGGCCAATATATAATTTAAAATTTTGATAATAAAGAATAGTCATTTAATTTTAATATGCACCTTACTTAAGACAATATATAAAATGCAATCAATATACAATTATTGAGAAATTTTATATTATTTTTGCATCCAATATATTCAAAATACAGTGTATGTTATGTTTATAGTACATCTCATTTCCCACACCTCTCATTTCCAATATTCAGAAGCCACATGTGGTTAGGGCTACCATACTGATCAATGTGGTTCTATCTGAACTCATTTAGAGCTTTAATACCATACCTCTGCCGAATGCTCTCAAATTAACATATTTGGAACCACTTCTCTGAAATACTCTTTCCTAGAACATCTCCGCTTGGATGTCCAATACTACATCAGAGTAAAGTACAAAATGATTTCTAGCCCCGACACCGACAAATGGTCTTCTGTCTTTTCCATCTCAGAAATGCTAACTCTGTTTTTCTAGTTGCTCAGGTCCCTCAAAAAAGTATGTATATACTTTTACACACACACACACACACACACACACACACACGCACGCACACACACATTCAGAGTTACACGTGAATACTGGTCTACATGGAGCATTTGATTTGGCTAGTAACCTACTGATATTGTCTGTGTCATATGGTTACTCCCACCTGCCAGAAGTGCTGAAATAGCAAGCTGGGCCCTTGCTTCCTCCAACAAAGTCAAGGTTACATTAGCAGAAAGTACGGTAGGAAATAGATGTTGGGTAATATCTTAGTGTCTGCCATAATAGTCATCAAGGGAAACATCACAATTCGGTTAGACTTCCATGTACTCGTTTTATGGTTTAGTATTTATTGTTTTAATAGTGAATTACCTCTGGGAAAGTGATACTGCAAACTTTTCATTGCTTAGTTCCTCTGAAGTTCTAATTTAGTGTTAGTATGAGAAGAGTATTCTCGAACGGAAATTTTTATGGACTTTTGTTTGTTTGGGTGTTTGCTTTTTTTTTTAAAAAAAAAAAAAAAAAGAAACAGCAATTGGACAATGTGCCGCTAGAAAAATTATCCCCAATCACTCAGTAAACTCATTACACTCTCGCTACCCTGGTTTTCCTTATTTTTCCAACTATGCCATTTCATTCTGACCTCATGACTTTCTCATGATTGTTTTGGAAAGCTTTCTGCCAGTCAAAACCTCCACCTGTCTTTACTGTCTTCCCAAGCCTGATTCTTCCTCTAGGTTTGGTTTAAATATCCCCTCCTTGGGGATGCCTTCTCTGATTGGATGCCTCCTCTACGTAGCCTCAATTTCATTAGTCCTATTTTATTTTATTCATGTTTCTTTTATAATTTTCTTTTTCTGGAACTATTTATTTATGCATTCACCTGTTTACTGTCTGACTCTCCCAAATTTAATGTTAAGTTACTCAAGTGCAGGAAAATTTATCTGATTTAACACTGCATTTTCTGAATCTAAAACAGTGCTTATTTACACACAATAGTCACTTAATAAATATTGGTTTTAAAAAGGAAAGTATTCTTAACATAAGGTTCTTGATTAGAATAAGAGGAGTAATTTAAATATTAAACATTTAAATATATGATTGCTTCATTTATATCATGGCTGAAAAACTTTCTTTTGTTGACACAAACTTCCAATACCCGCCATCTAATTATGGTCAAATCTTGCTGGCATGGCGATCATTAGATTTGCCTATATTGCTGTGAGACATTATATATTAATTTAAAAATACAATTATCCCCAATTAAAAGATGGGCAAAATATCTGAAAAGACATCTCACAAAAGAAGATATAGATAGCAAATAAGCATATGAAAAGGTGCTCAACATCATATGTAATTATTAAGTTGCAAATGCGATATCACCACACTCCTGTTAAAATGGCAAAAAACCAAAACACAACACCAAATGCTCTTGAGAATATGGAGCCACAGGAACTCTCACTCATTTCTGGTGGGATGTGAAAATGAAACAGTCACTTTGGAAATCATTTGGTAGTTTCTGACAAAACTAAGTATACTTTTGCCATTTGACCCAGCAATCATACTCCATGGTATTTAACCATATGAGTTGAAAACTTACATCCCCATAAAAACATACACATTAAAATTTATAGCAGCTTTATTTATAATGATAAACACTTGGAAGCAACCTATATGCCCTTCATATGTGAACTGATAAAGTGTAGTATATCCACACAATGAGATATTACTCAGCAATAAAAAGAAGTGATCTATCAAGCCACGGGAAGACATGGCAGAACATTAAATTCATAATGCAAAGCCAGAGAAGCCAATCTGACAAGGCTTCATACTGTCTGATTTCAACTATTTGGCATTCTAGAAAAGATGAAACTATGGAGACAGTAAAGAGATCAGTAGTTGCCCAAGATCTGGAGGGGGAAGGTGGGAAGGGTGATGAGTTGGAGTACAAGGGATTTTTAGAGCAATGAACTATTCTATTCAATACTCTAATGTGAGATACATGTCATTAGAAATTTGTCAAAACACATAGAATGGACAAAATAAGGAATGAACCCTAATTTAAACTATGGATTTTAGTTAATAATAATAATATATTAATACTGGCTTAGTGATTTTAACAAGTATACTACACTAATGCAAGATAATAGGAACTAGAGGAAGTATTGTGGTATATGGGAAATACTTTATATTTTCTGATACATTTTTCTGTAAACCTAAAATTACTCAAAAAACTAAAGCCTATTTTTCTTAAACATAATTCTTCTCCCAGAGTAACATTGAAATACAGAGTACTTCTCTGTAGTCTCTCCGTGTTAACAACCTATAAGAAAACTTGAAAGAGTAACTTGCCTTGTCATTCCTATCCACTAAAGAATTGATTTAGTCTCTTTCTCCCTTAGGTTAGTTGAATAACAAAGACCAAAAACATCCCCAAATCCTGTTTAATTCAGGGCTATGGGATTCTGTGTTCTTCAAAGTTATGTCTGGAATGGCTTTTATAATTGCTACACAAACAACATGTCAACCTTCTCAGAGATCTGCATGTCTTCGGAAAAAATAACAAAAAATAACTGCAATAATAATTGCTTGTATATAAAACTAACAACTATTTCATTTTCTTCCTCAAGAGAAGGTAAAATTTCATCTTTGAGGTAAAATAAAGCTCTCACATAGTGATAACATGTGAGAAATCATAATGTGGCATCTTGATATCTGTAAAATGGAGAATAATGTCTCACCTGTGAGGGTAGGAAAAGAAATCCCAGCCCTAGCAGAGCACTAAAACTAACACGTCTAAATATCTCCTACGGCTTCAGTATCATGTGGAACAATCCACTTCATGTTACTCCATACCACATCGTGACTAATTCCTGTGATTTTTCTGTCCACGGTCTAGGATGAATCAAGGCTTGAGAATCAGGCCACATTAAGAGGATCAAAAATTATGACCAGATGTAGTATTTATTAGAGTTAATAAACTGTTGTCATCTTCTCTCTATTGACTTTCATAATCATCATGATAATGCCTAGCTTTATCCGTTTTATCCAGTAGAGTAGTTTCACCATGGTTTTGCTTTCTTTCATTATTTTTCCTAACAAATATCTATAGTGCAGTAAAGGTTAGGGCTCATGAAACTGGCCAGTCATTTACAAAGCCTGACTGGTTCATTGATTGCTGGTCTCCTGATTCACCCTTATAACTAGCTAACAGGTTGACTTCACACTGATGAAACCTTTCAGGGGGCAAGGCAATAGAATGTATTGATGAAATGTCTGAAGGTGAGAAATGCAATTGCAATTCACTGTGAAATTCTAATTGGGAATCTGTTTTAGGACTTCACAGTTGAGAAGAAGTTCCATTTGTTTCCTCCTGCTGTGAGTCAGTGTTTTAAAACCAGCTGATTGCTGGGGGGAAGTGGCAGATCCTGAATTTCTTTCCAGATTATCTGATGGCACAATCCAGAGAATAGAGCTTCTTTCCTGATGCTCTTTATCTTCACTGAGAGCTAACTTTTTCCAGGACCACGTGCATTTTTAGCTTTCCCCTTTGGAGGATAATCAAAAGTGCTGTTTATGCGAGGTCTTCTACTCAACATTGAACAGAAATAATCTCAAGTAAAAAGAGAGTAACTCTCTGAAGTAGGCATTATCATCCCCATTTTATAGACGAAGAACCCAAGACTTGAGAACTTCAATAACCTGTTCAAGGTTTTAAAACTAAAATATGGGAGCATTTGATTCAGAAGCACCCTCGTGCTTTATAATGCTGTTCCCGTTCCCTATGTACTCTAGGCCAGCAGAGAGCAGGATATAAAATAGGTTGCTGACATGAATATTGAAATTCTCCAAGTCATTGTTGCTTCTCCCTACCTGTTACCTCTATTTTCATATACAAATATGTTCTTTTAATCTCATGTAATTTTGCTATTCTGTACACCTCTTCATTGATATCACTTAATAATCTACTGGTCATGCCTCCAGACTTACTGTGGTAAGGGTCCTGGAATTGGATACTTTCAATATTCATGTTGGCAACCTATTTTATATCATGATCTCAATATTTCTCAATGGTTTCTTCAAGTTCCTTCACATCTACTCCAGCAAATCACACCTAGGGAGGAATCTGGACTTTGTTTTATCCCCAAGTAGTTTATATAGAAAACAAACTCTGACATCTCACTCTCACTACTGTCAGACATTGTTACATCTCTCTTACTCTTTAAATACTCGTGTTTATGACCTCATTAATATTCTCTTACTAGACATCTTAGTCTACCAGTGACCTTAGATGATCACTTATTTGTCTACCTTGGTCTAGTAATAATATTAGGAGTAATAATAAAACCATTAATATCACTTATCACTATTTAGTAATTATTTTCCATGCAGTGCAAATAGTACTTTATATGCTTTGTAAACTGAGTCTCAGATAAGGCCATCCAAGACCATAGAGTTTATAAATGACATAACTAGGATAAGAAAACAGGTCTGCCCTGTCACTCCAATGCCCCCCTTTTTAGAAAAAAAAATACATTCCACTGCCTCATTATCATAGACTCCTCCTGACAGGCACCTGTGATTATCACTGTCAACTCTCTAATCTGCAAAGCTCTACCTCTGAGTCATCCCCATGCAATCATAGTGGGTCTCCAATGCTGTGTAGCTATCTTTCCCTTGATAGCAGTCAGCTTTCATTTCTAGCCACTTCAACTGTGACTGCAAACATTATTTTTCCTTAAACTCCTCAAACTGTTCACCAAATAAGTACCTATATTTAGACAAAAGGCAATGCCTTCTTTCTCTCTCTCTCTCTCTCTCTCTCTCTCTCTCTCTCTCTCTCTCTCTCACACACACACACACACACACAGAGGAGATAAATTTGCATCTTACTTTAAAGAGAAAATGTATCTATTCAGGCAAAAGATTCTCAGCTTGCTGTCCCCCTTTACCTCTTATTTGAACCTGTAGCATCCTCACAGCTCCCCTTCCTGTCTCAGTAGAAAAGATGTCCTCCATCTTCCTGTCCAAAGCTAACCTCTCTACCTAGGCTTTAGGAGTACATGAGCTTAACCCATCAACACTTTCCTCTCTTTCATAATTTTATATACATACTAGAGGCCCAGTGCATGATTGAATCATGCACGTGTAGGGTCCCCTACACGCTTTCGCTTTTCGAGGGGGAGCTGGGTGCCTGTCCGCTGGTGCACCAGGCCTTTCAGAAGCCTCCGGCTTGGCGGAGGCTTCTGAAAGGCCTGGTGCCAGAGCAGACAGGCACCCAGCTCCCCCACTTTTGATGGTCTGCGGCCACTGAGGGGGGCTACCCTGCTGTTGCGCGGCGCAGGGGGCGGGACTCTGAGGGGGGCTGAGGGGGGCTGCCGCGGGGGGGGACTGAGGGGGGCTGCTGCGGACACCTGGCTACCCTGCCGTTGAGAGGCGCAGCTGGGTGTCCGCGGCAGGCCCCCTCAGCAGCCGTGGATCTGGCCAATGAGAGGCACAGGGGGCGGGAGTCCTGCCCCCTGCACCTCTCAACAGCAGGGTAGCCCCCCTCAGTGGCAGCAGATCCGTGCCTCTCAATGGCCGGATAGGCCACCCCGAGTCCCGCCCCCCAGCCTCCCGCCGCCCAATCGTGGGCGTAGCAGAGTGATGGTAATTTACATGTTACTCTATTATTAGATAGGATATTCCTTTTAACCTCTACTAAATCTATACATATTTAATGTTTAGGAGTGATTTTTGCCTGTAAGTAACAGAAAACACTTCTATCAGTGGCTTAAGAAAATAGGGGCCACTTTTTTTTCCCACACACAGCAGAACATCTGGAATTAGACAGTTGCTGTCATTGGTTTGTAGCTTAGCAATGTCAGGGACAATGTACTCTTCATTCCCATCCTTTCATGTAAATATCTGCTGCAGTTCCCTGCATCATACCTCTTTAGAAAGCTCCCAGCAGACTCCCCTCCCCGACCCCCCCCACCCCCAACACACTCTGTTCTTATTGGCTAGAATTTGTTGGTTAGATTGGTTTTGCAAAGTGCCCCAAATGTTTTAGAGAATGAGAGGCTGAGCATCTAGTTTTTTATGGCTAAGTAGTGAGGGCAGGAAAGGGCACTATTTAGTGAATTCCTGGTGTCTGTCAAAGCAAGTAGGTATACTTTAATGTCTTCTGTCTATAAAGAGGATGGCCATGCAGAAGACTGTTCAGCCTATGTCTTGTCCTTTCTCTGTGGTACTTGAGCTGCTTCAGGCTTGACCCTCAGCAGGGGCTTGTTGGCAGCCCAGCTCCCTAATATCTGGATTTATCCCTGTGAACACTTAATTGCTGTGACCACCTCTGCCAGGATACAGGAGTTAACACTCTTCATCCACTTCTGTCTGAAAATATTTGTGGGTATGATCTTGTATGCTAATCAGTTCTCTCAATTTTACTTTGCATTTATTATTTTTACATATTTTATTTCTCTACTATCTGCTGGGGCTCTTGTCCCAGCCTTACAAAGGGTTCAGCAATCTGGAGAAAGGAGATTCAAGAAGGAGCCCAAAGACGAAAGAATTTTGAAAGGCCTTGGGGGTCAGATGAGCTTCAGCTAAAGGAACTGAAGACTACTTCTTTTGTCCTAAGGCAAGGTGGAGATAATACACTTCTAAGGGTAGGGTTTACAGAAGCATTGTCAGGTTGGGGAATAGCCTACAGCTGTTCAGGTGTTTGGCCAACAGGAGTCAATAACATGCAGATTTAAGATTCCTGAGCTGTCTGGTAGCAAACAGTCCTATTCAGGTTTTGGGGAAGAGCTGTTTAGCCGTTCCAACAGGTAAACTATATATGTGGCTCAGCCCTTGTTGAGCAGCCCAATCTTCACCAACTTTTTGATGAAACTCTTGTAATTATGACATGTTGGAATTGGTTCCCGGCAACTATCATTTTAACATTGTATTTGGAGAGAAATTTAAAGGTGTGTTCAATCTGCCTTCCTTAACTGAGAGTTTTATTATATTACATTGAGTGATTATTTTTATGTCTGTATTTTTTACTAGATTCTGAATTATAGAATCAGATGCCACTTATCTATTTTGCTGCAGTTCCCTAGTACCATGCAGAGTTCTTAACTACTTCATTATTGACAAATGGAAGTGGATAAATTAATTAAAGACTAAATGCCTATAAGGATTTGAAATCCAAATATCAGACTTGAAGTACAGGATTTTCCCCCCTTTACCACTTTCATGAAGCAGTGAAATTTTTATTTCCTACTTCAGGTCTTTAGTTTGTCAACCTTTCAATTAAAAGTAATATACTTCATATTCTATCCTAAGGTGATTTTAAAGAATAGATATTCGCATGATTTATGAATTATAAAATATTAGCAGTTATTATTTGATAACTTTTTCTTTTTAGAATAATTATGCAGAATGTGATAGAATGATTAATTAGTCATTTCAAAATTATTAATTTGTCAGTTCCTTCATAAGAAACCGGAAAATTAATTATCATCCATCAAATATTTATTGACTACTGACTATGTACTAGGCAATGCTCTTGGTATACTGTTACAGAGATTCGGATCAATCAAACAATGCAGGAGAGTTTGGAGAGACTTTATTCACCGCAGTGGGCTTAGAGAAAATGAATTCAAATTCTAAGCAAGGCTACAAGCAGAACTTCCCTTTTTATTAAGGAGCCAGGCCTATGTATGCTTAGTGGTTATCTTGCTGCTGGCCTTGAAAACAACACAGTTCTATCCAATTAAAAAGTACACTTGGCATGGCATTGAGATTATGGGCATATCTAGTGTCTGGCCTACAAGGTCAGGCAGCTAAGTTTATCTTCCTCATTATTCAAGAAGGCTAAAGCAGGCTAGAAAGCAAAGTTATTTTTTAGAATAAGAGTCTGCCTAAAACAACAGCAGAGAATTCCAAACAGTAGTTTTACAGAATAGGGGTTTGCCTCCTCAATACCAGAAATATATCAGTGACCCTGCTCACATGAAGCATGCTTTCTGTAGTTGATACAAAGTACATGTATTAGTTTTCCATTTGTTGTTGTAACAATTTTCCACAGACTTTTTGCTTAAAACAACAAAAATTGATTATCTTACATGGTCAAAAGTCTGACATGTTTCACAGTTTAAAATCAAGGTTTAGTCAGGATTTTTGTTTTTATTTTTGAGGCTCCAAAGAATTTGCTTCCTTGCTTTTTCCAGCTTCATGAGGCTGCCTGCTTTCCTTGGCTTGTGGCCTCATTCATGCTGCCATCTCTCTGGCTTGACACAGATTTCCTTGTCTCCCTCTTTACCTTATAAAGACTCTTGTGATTACATTGTACTCACCTTGAAAAATCCAGGATAATCACCCTAGTTTAGGGTCATTCGGTCAGCAACCTTAATTTCATCTACAACCTTAATTTCCTTTTTCTATGTAAGGTAACATATTCAAAGATTCCAGAGATTAATATGTGGGCATCACTGGTAGGCCACTATTCTGCCCTCACAGTATCTCTATCCCTTAGCTCCTTATACTCCTTTTCATTAAAAACTAACATATGTCATCTTATGTTTCTTTATGAATCTCTGATATAACAAACCAAATGGTAAAAATATAGACATATAAAGCAATGTGAATGCAGGTAGTCTCAGTTTCAAAAAAATCTATGAGAGAAAATGCTGTGTAAATTATAATGGGACAAATCAGTTGGTTTATTATTCTTTCCTACTCTTAAGTATGTAGATATAATAACAATGGGAGCTTACTCCTCTAGCAGTCCATATCTTAAAGAATTTAGCAGTTATTACTTTGGGTTAATGGTGAGCTTATCATTTGCTCTACTAGTATTGAGGTCACTGGAGGCAAGAACTTTAACTCATCAGTTTATACCATGTTGCAGCCAGCACATTGGTCTTGTCTGAAGTAGGTATGATCTAGGAACTGTGATGGGTGCTGGGAATATAATGCTGAGCATATATAGGAACAGTTCTGACATTGTCTGAATTTAGAATTTAGAGGCAAATATATATATATGCATGTATTTTATTATTGGCACTGGAAAATAAATTTTTTAAAAAAAGAGGAAAACTGACAATAACAGCAGAGTATCCTTAGCCATATCTTCTACTATTGTGCACTTGTTTTGTCACTTGCAGAGTTATAAAAGTAGGAATTATTTGATAACCTATTGGTTTCCATTGTATTCTCCCAGAAGCCAACCCTGAGATAAGAAATTGGATGTGATGTGTTTATTTGGAAGGTGGAACAACTACCAGTAGAAAAAGTAGAATGTGAAATGGGGGAGGAAAGGTAGAAAATGAAAGATGGATTATGAAAATAGTACCACTAAAATTGAAAGGTAGATTATGAAGATAGTACCATTGAAAAACTCTACATTTTTACATTTGAAAACTAATTTAGAAATCAGAGCATGAGATATCCTCAAATATGTGTTCAAACAAAGTTCCAGACATGATATTGATACACTTAGTTTAAATGTTTAGGCAAACTTAGAAAAATCTGGGACAATCAATTTGCTCAGTGGTGTTTACTACTTATTGCCAATTCAAACACTAACCACCCCCTTAACTAAAAACTTCAGGCTAAATTAGGGAAAGAAGGTCTGCTTCAGACCTTTACCAGGCCCCCTCCAGTTTCAGCAAACATTTTGCCACAGGAAACCTCAATATTCTAAAGGACATTTTCCCTTTCGCCTTCTGGTTCTAGGTCATAATGCAATCTGGTCATTTTCAGCCATAAAAATTAAGAAATTCATGAACAAATGAGGTATAAAATTGTACCAATGAAAGAAGAATAAATGAAATAAGAATAAATGCAGTCCTTTTTGTATTTATTTAAGAGTTATCTAGTAACAACTAAATGAAATGCACTCCGGGAGGTATTAGAGGAGACATAAACACAGATTAAATTGTGACTTTGGGGAAATGTATAATGTATTGCACAAAATAGCAGTTTTAGTGGAGGACATAAGGTATCTACATAGATGATTATAATGAATGGCAGAGAATATAATACAATTATATATGAAGGATCTGAATATATTGCTATGGGATTTCTGAACAAATAGCAAATAATTTTGATTTAAAGGGCAGAGATGGGCAAAGTGGCACTAAAGATAATGTTTAGACAACATGGAGATGGGGGTAAGAAGGCAAAGAATTACAGGTACCATGTACAGAACAAGAAATAGGACAGACTTAAGGAAAGGCAGAGAAGAGTTATTCAAAATTTAGGCTGGAATGTTAGGTAAAATTAAAAGAACACTGAGCTGAAGCTATATTTTGGAAGGCCTCAGATATACTAATTGTGAAACTAATTGGGAGTCTCAGGCATGCTTTTGGAGGATTAGTCTCTGTCCTCTGAAGGACGGATGGGAGCCAAGACAGAAGCCACTGGGAGAGCATCACCACTGTCCCCACAAGACTTACTGAGAGAGATGGTAGTTAAAACTCTGACCATGCCAAGCCTCATACATGGGATTCTGCTTTTAACTAGTATAACTTTCATTTTTACTTTTCATTAATTTTCCTAAACCAGAAAGCCAGACTCTAATGACAAAGCATAGTATTTGAAATCAATGTCAAGTCTTACTGGAGGGGGAAAAAGAGGCTCTATCTTGAGACTATGAGATCTTGAACAATGGGCATTGTTTGACTTTGGTGGATTACTGGTGTATGTTTGTAAAAGATTCTATTCTGAAAGATACCAAGCCTTCTCCTGGAAGACTGGCCTCTTTTCTCTCTAATTTACTACGCCTTTTCTACCTTTGCTATTATGTCGCTCCAACTTATACAAGGAATATTTTACTGCCTCTTCTTAGATCAGGTAATAGGTTCTCAGCCAGCATATTTAGAAGGTCATTCACAGTATGTTCTCTTTCAATCCAGAGAGTGACACCCAGACAAAGTTTCCTCCCAGCACATTCCCATTGCTTGGGTTGGACTGCACAGCCTGTGCTGCCAATGTGCCTGCTATAAAAACCTCCCAGGGACAGCAAGTGAGGCTAGGAAAAAGGCTTCCTGATGTATTCATGGTCACTTATCATATAAACAGCCATGCCCAGCAATGAGAACCGAGGCATTTCTAAATCTATCATAAAAACCGTTGCCCCTAAGCAGTGTCTCTCATGCTTTTGCACGCATTGCTTTAAGTAAACAATTTCGTTTGAAAGCATTCTATTCTGGATAGTACTCTCTGTGGAAATGCTGAAAAATCTAAGTCTCAAATCAAGCGTGAAAAGTTGCACAATTTCTAATTACTAAGCCCCATGAAAAGCATAGATCTGACTGATTGAATGCAAAGCCAAGAGACTTATGGCAACACCTGTTGCCAGGCAAAGTGACATCTAAAGATGCTGGCCCAATCTCCCAATAAATGTAGTTAATGTTTGTTCAGGGTAAAGCCAATGAAATGTAGTTAATGTTTGTTCACAGTAAACTGTGCTGTCAGCTAAAAAGGAACTGCATAGAATGGCCTTGGAGGTTTGTTGTTTTGTGTGTTTTGCTTATTTCCTGCCAGCCCCATTATGTCACAATTTATTTTCCCAATGGCTCCTTGCTAATCTGCAAAAGGTACAACAGGTATATTAAAATTGAATCATTCTTTACTGACCTGGGCTTTAGTGAATTTTGGCAGGTGTTTTGGTTTTCATTAAAGGACAATATGTCCTGGACAACAGGTGTCCAAATCTCTTTAGTGAATATCAAAAATAAAAGTTTTACATGCTACTGACGCCATTATTTTTAATGCATGTGGCTCCTGTTTTCCCCGGCTTTGTGGACGTTATTGCATTTGTCTTCACAGTATAGTATGCAGCTGTCAACTTTTATTATCCTGGTTTTACAGATGTGAAAGCAGACATCCTGTCCTAGCCAGTTTGGCTCAGTGGATGGAGTGTCAAGGGCTTGTGCCTTAGTTATAGGCTTGATCCCCTGTGCCAGTCAGGGCACATGTAGGAGGCAAACAATTGATGTGTCTCTCTCACACTGATGTTTCACTATCTGTCTCTCTCCCTGCCTTCCACCCTCTCTAAAAAATCAAGGGAAAAAAATATCCTCTGGTGAAGATTAACAACAACAACAAAAAATACCAAAAAAACAAAACAGACTGGCTTTTTTGTGACTTCCTCAGTGCCACAAAACAGAACCAGAGCTGTAGCTCTTTCCTGATAGTTTCATGAACTTACACAGTGGGAAATGCCTAATTCTAAACTTCTATGTGAGAAAGAAAAGTCTCTGTTTTGCTTAAGCCAATGTTTTCAATATTTGTTATTTGCAGTTAAATATAATTATTAAACAACTAGTGGCCTGGTGCACGAAATTCATGCACATTAAAAGGGAATTAATTCAAGGAAATATTTTAATATTGCTTTTTGCCCTTTCTCTATAATAGAAGTGTGAGAGATGAAAGGAAATTAGTAAAATGTTTATGAAAATGATATATAAATTTATTAATAAATAAACAGTTACAAAATAATATAATAACAACAGAGGCATGATATAAAAAACAACAAAAGCATGATATGAAAATAACAAAAACATGATATAAAAACAAGTGATGCAAACAATAACTGATAAAGTTATTAAACTTATTCTAATATCTCCCTGTACACCACATTAAGAGTGAAAACACTTTCAGAGTGCTTGACTAATTTCCCTTGTGATGAAGTATTTAGAACTTTAACGTGACATGCTCTTCGAACTCGAGAGAAAGCAACATATAACTGACCATGTGCAAAAATGGGTTCAGGTAAGAGTTTGTCCTTGTGATTTATTAATAGTCATCTCAAATGCTGGCATCACGGGAAACTGTCGTCAAATTAATTTAAATGGGAGGCCAGTGTCAGATGGGGACAAATCAATTCTTGGACTCAGAACAACCTCTCCCTCTGCAGATCCTGTTCATACTTCAGCTTCGATAATGTTAAGTTGTAATGTTTTGATAATAAATCTGGTATCATTACTAAGACCCCATTTACTATTAAGATTTCTCAATAGCATGATGATTGTACCCACTTTCAATTTTAATTTATAACATGGCATTCCCAAAGGAGTAATACTATTAAGAAATTTGATGGGAAAATTTTCCTTTTCAGCATCATCTGTTGAATCAATGGAATTATCACTCAAATATGTGTGAACATCTCCATCGAGTATATCCAAATTTTCTTCATTTAATTTTTGAACATGCTCATTTTTGGACAAAGAATTTCATGTTTAGATATATTTTTAATATTATCTATAGGTATACTACTTCCAAAGGTAGCTTCAATAGTAGATCCATTACAAATCATTTCACAGTGGATTTCAATAATATCCATTCCTAAATGAAAACTGCTATCAGGTTTGCCATCTCCAAGTTTTACTAACCATTCACTATAAGCAGAATCCTCTGATCTCATATTTGTTGTAAGAGACAACTTTCTGAAACATCCCCAAATAGTACAGTACTTTAAACTCGTTTGTACTATGGCCGATCTCATAGCATGCGGTACAATACTGAGACATTGTTGAAAATCAAGAAGGAGAAGTTTCCCACCAAATTCAACATTGAAATTAATAATTTTTCTTAGTAATCTGTCTATGGCATTTAAAGCATGACTGGATGCCATGGTGCATTCATCAATAATGAGAAGTTGGGCCTTTTTAATAGTTTTAGCAACTTCACTGTTTATATCGAGTCTAGAAATTGAAGTTTCTTTTAATGAAATTGGTAATTTATATTGGGAATGAAAGGTGCTTCCACTGAGAAGTAAATTTGCAGCAATTCCTGTAGACGCTGTGGGTAAAACAGTACCACGACGACCTCTAATACAATGTATTAAAACTTTCTACAGATATGCAGGTGAATAGGATTACTAGCTGGCAGGCCCCTGACAGCAAGCTGGCCACCTGTCCATTCAGTGAGGAATGGGGCTCTCTCCTCCCTCCTGTCAGGGTCCAGGGTGCAGGTGAATGGGGTTACTGGCTGGCAGGCCACTGACAGCAAGCTATCCAACAGCGGATTCTGTGAGGAATGGGGCTCCCTCCTCCCTCCTGTCCGGGTCTGGTTTGAAGGCCGGCCAGCCACGCCCCCTGTTGGGCCAGACCCAAAGTTCTACCATGCCTTGGCCTCTACCTGGGCAACCCAAGACTGACTGCCCCTGGGTGCTCCTGGCGCTCCGAGGGTGAGAGGGTGGGTTCTTCCCTCAGGCTTCCAGGGAAACAGCTCGGGGAGGGCACAGCCGTTGCCACAGCGACCCAGGACTCAGTGCCTCCAAGCTCCGAGGGCGGGTTCCTGCCTCAAACCTCACCCTTGCAGGAAACAGCTTGGGGAGGGCCAAGTTGACCTCTGCAGGACTGACTTCCTTCCAGTTGGTCGAACTTCTGTCGTGACGATGTTACACCCAAGATTTTTATATAAATAGATGTGCTAATTATGTCACCATTGGTAGATAGTAAATTTGTTCTGAATACTCATTATATTCATTCATAAATTTGTTGTAGCAAATAATAATAAAAAGTAACAATCTCAATAGGTGTACTGGAAGGATTAAATTAAAACATTCATGAAAGAAAAATGTGAGGGAAAAATAGAGTGCAGTCAGATATTCTATACCTTATAAATAAACAAAGTTTGATGAGTTTATTTTTACAAGGCTGTATAAAGGGCAGAAGTGATGTTAATTTAGACAGCTGAATTGTTTTAAATAATAAATTAAAAATAATTACCATAGCAAATGTGCTAATGATTTAAAAAAGATTACTTTAAGTGAAATCCATCCAACTGAGAAAATAAAACACAAGTCATTAAATCTTAGATCCTCTTTAAAGTGATATATTACTTATTGCTTTTAGGGGTTTATACCTCAATAGAGCAATTAATTTCTCCTGATTTAATATATAATTATTTCCTTTGCATAATTATATTCCCAACATTTACATTCTAAGAAATCATGGAACTTCAAAATAGAAAGTTCATTATAATCTAATTTTTAATACTTCAAAAAGTCCCCCTGTGCAAATAACTAAATTAACTGCTTGATTAACTCTATTTACCACATTCCTTTTCTCTTTCACCCATGTCATTTATTTTTTATTTTTTCCAGATTTACTCAAGAAGTTAATTCTCTATGACTTATTGGAAAAGGAAATATTTTTCTTGGTGTGTTTGGTTGACTTGTTTTTATGTGTGAATTTTGCATTTTTCATTTTCCTGCAATTACTTCCAAAAAGCAATACTAAAAATTGTCCACTAAGCATAAACTGTACAAATGTATATTCTCCCTACCAAGTGCTTCTGAAAATTCTCCAATGCATCACCCATAATTAAAGTCTAAAATATGTCCCTATAGCCCAAGCCAGTTTAACTCAATGGATAGAGCATCTGCCTTAAGACTGAAGGGTCCCCCATTCAATTCTTATCAAGGGCACATGCCCGGGTTGTGGACTCGATCCCCAGTAGGGGCCGTGCAGGAGGCCGCTGATCAATGATTCTCTCTCATCATTGATGTGTGTGTGACTCTCTCTCTTCCTTCCTCTCTGAAATAAATAAAAAAATATTTAAAAATATGTACCTATAAACTTTATAATATAAAAGTATCAAATTATAGAATAGTTCTAAAAAACAGCTGACTTTTTAGAGTCCTAATATATGAGCTTATTATACACAGATTAGAGGATATTATTATTATGTTATAACTAGAACAATGGGATGAGGAGACTGACCTCTTTAGGTTAAGTAGAAGTTCATATATTTCATTTGTTTAGTGAATGTTAAATATGTATATAGCCCTGTGGTTAAATAAAGAATGAACCTATAAATTACTTGAAAGCAAGACCTGCCCAATTCTTTGTGTTAACATAAGAAACATTCAAACCTGTAAAGAATGTTTGTGAGTTTATTTGAGCCAATTGCCAGGAAGCAGAATCTCAAGGGAGTGAGATAATGCTCCTAAGAATGGCAGGTTTTTTTTTTAACTTGTTTTATAAATTAGAATCAAAGGAGGTGACATAAAATCCATTGGTGGTAGATTAGGGAGGTGGGAGAAAGCAAAGGGAGGGGGGACCTCTGGGTTTGGGTAAAAAGTAAAATGATAGACATGTGCTTCTTGTACATAGTTGGGTACATGATACATAGTCAACAATTAACAGTCAATAATTAACAGGATAACAATAACCATGAGGGAATTTGTGGTCTGGCCCTGGCATATCGGTTGTGCCCTGAGAGGTCTGGAAAAAGGGAAGTTACCCTGACATTGCAAAGTTAAGTTATTATAGATACAAAAAGACAATAGGCTTAGTTAATATCAAAGTTGAACTTTATCAAGGAAGATATTGGCCTAGCACATGATGGCCCACTATAAAGTGCTTTTAATTAAAGTTTTAATTTCAGATCATCCTTTGTGGTTACTTTAGGTCTTTGAGTTTGCAAGGCCTCCATGCAGGCCTTCTCTGAGCTTGTCAGGTTAGCATGTGGCCCCTTTTCATCCACACTTGCTGTCTCCTCTAGTCTTCAATATAGTATAAAGAGAGAGAAAAAAGAAACAGACTAAGTAGTGGAAAAAGAGGGGAGTAAAATATGAAAGGTGGGAAGAAATGCAGTGTTTCTGGTTGATTAGAAGCATAGCTGTATTGGAAAAAATAAGTCTATATCCGAGGCTGGTTCTTGTCCTTAAGTGTGTGCCTGGACCTCATTTCCCCCAGGTGAACAATGAGAATGATATCATTTACTTTGTTAAAAAAAAAAAGCATGCCCAGCCCATAGTAAAGTCTTCTAAGGATTTATTTGGGCCAAATTTCGAGAACATGCCTGGAAGCAAAATCGCAATGGATTGAGAAAATCCTCTGGAAAATTGGAGTTTTGCAGCTTATTTTATGTCACTGTTGCTGGTAGAAACGGTGTTCTTTCATGGAGTTGCCAGGAAAGCATTCCAGGGAGCCAGTATGAGAGAAAACAAAGTGGTAAAATCTCTGGGATTGGATAAAAAGTAAAAGAAATAGACATGTACTTCTTTTACATAGATGGGTATAGGAGAGATAATGGTTTATAATTAACAGGATAGCAAAACAATGTGGGCCTCTGTGGTCTCCTGATTTTGTGGGAGATTGTGCCCTGAGGGGTCTGGAGAAAGGAAATTACCCTGCCATCCCAAAGGTATGTTATCATAGGTGCAAAAAAGACAGTCGACAGGCTCAGTTAAGGTAAAAATTAACCTTTGTCAAGGAAGATACTGGTGTAGGACATGACTACCCACCATGACCATCTTTTAGTTAGAAAGTTTTACTATCAGACCATCCTATGTGTTTCCTTTAGGTCTCTGAGCTTATAAGGCCACCATGGAAGCCTCCCCTGAGCTTGTCTGGTATGATGTGTAGGCCCTTTTCCATCCACACTAAGTATAATTAGAAAGTGAAGAGGAGCCAATTTTGTTGTCCCAAAATAGGTCTCTTTGGCGTAGTGATTATTTTGAGCTAAAGGCAATCAAAACCCAGCAGATCCAAGAAAACTTTTTACTTCCTTCTCAACTTTTCAAATCTACTTTGGAAAGGGGGTCTGCACCAGGAAGAGTGCTCTTACCAGAGATTCCATTTAGCCTAAGAAACTTACCTGAAAAACAGGGTGACAATTATTTCCCAAACTTCTCTGCCTTCCTGTCCATGACTTTCCTCCCCTTTTTTTCCTTAGTCCCCCTACCCTTTCCTTAACTCGGGATGTTATGTAAGCTTCAATTACCTAGCTGTCTTCTGGGTCTCATTTTTACAAGGCTCCCATATGTACATAATTACATGTTTTTCTCCTGTTAATTTGTCTTATATTAATTTAATTTTAGACCAGCCAAAGAACCTAGAATGGAAGAAGGAAACTTTTTTTCTGCCTTTACAAAAGGAATATTAGATTTGAATACTAAATGATTTGGAAGTCCGTCTTTCTAGTCTGTATTGAGCAATTCCTTCTCAGAACCCTGGGTCTGGCCTCAGCCACCTGGGTTTGAAAAGATAAACTAAAACTAGAAAACGTTTGAGGATGAGGTAGATGGAATCAAACTCTTATGAGGAAACAACAGAAACAGTTTAAGTTCTTGTCTTGGCAAAAATACTGTGAAGTGTTATGTTTAGCAATTAGGTCTGTCTTTCTCAGAAACCAAGTGAGTTGTTACAGCAGAAGTCACATGGAACCATTTTATTAAGAAGGCGAGGAAGATTTTGTTCAAGGTTACTGTAGTAGGGAAGAGAGGCCAGAACTCTCTCTGAACTCAGCTCCATTGAAACCAAGGTAGAGGGCTTTGAGCATGGGGGTGAGCTAGTCGAAAAGTAATGGAAGACATTAGTGGGGGTTGATCCATGGAATACATGGGCCACACTGAGTTATTCCTGAGTTTGTGAATCTTTTCCTCTGTGAGTATGCCATCGGTGTTCGCTAATTAGTAACCAAGGAAGTTAGTTACCAACCTTCCCCAGAGACTAGGAGAGAGGGCACTGCCTTCCTTGATATTTACATCTTAAAGAGATAGTTCCCATGTTCTTGAGGGAAAAATATGAACCTCCTCGTTAAGAAATGGCAAAGTAAGATTCAGTTAGCCTAAAGCAGGGGTGGGGTACGTCCAGTCTGCCACCCATATAAGGCCAATGAAACCATTTGCTCTGGCCCTGTCAAGAGGCATTATGGGTGAGTTAATTAAATGTTTGACCAAGTATAGCAGGCTAATTTTTAAGTTGATAATTTTGTATGGCCCAAAAATGATGTTATCAATATCCAATGGCCTTTGGAAGAAAAAAGGTTCCCCACCCCTGGCCTAAAGAATTACATTTAATTTGTTTTCTTGAAAATGAAAATAGACTCAATTATTTCTGATTTATACTTCTCTGTATATAATATAATAAATGAGGCAAGAGGTTGGGTAAGGTTAGAAGAAAAAACAATGTGGTTTGTTTTTTTTTTTACATAGAAAATAAGGCTTCTAAAATTATATGAAAAATATTGAAATAATTCACTTCATTACATATATTTGGGTAATAAAAAATAATTGCTAGAATCTCAGAGAGATTGTGATGAACTGACACTTCTACATTATCCTGTATTAGAGGCCCAGTGGATGAAATTCATGCATGGGGGTGTATGTCCCTCAGCGCAGCCTGCACCCTCTCCAATCTGGGACATCCCTCTCACAATCCAGGACTGTTGGCTCCCAACCGCTCACCTGCCTGCCAGCCTGATCACCCCCTAACCACTACCCTGCCAGCCTGATCAACGCCTAACTGCTCCTCTGCCAGCCTGATTGCTTCTAACTGCCCTCCCCTGCAGGCCTGGTTCCCCTCCAACTGCCCTCCCCTGCAGGCCTGGTCGCCCCCAACTGCCTTCCTCTGATGGCCTGGTCACTCCTAAATGCCCTCCCCTGCAGGCCTGATCGCCCCCAACTACCCTCCTCTGCCAGCCCGGTCACCCCTAACTGCCCTCCTCTGCAGGCCTGATCACCCCCAACTGCCTCCCTTACAGGCCTGGTCCCTCCCAACTGCCCTCCCCTGCTGGCCTGATCACCCACAACTACCCTCCCCTGATGGCCATGTTGTGGTGGCCATGTTGTGGTGGCCATCTTGTGTCCATATGGGGGCGGCCATCTTTGACCACATGGAGATGGCCCTCTTGTGTATTGGAGTGATGGTAAATTTGCATATTACCTCTTTATTATATAGGATTGCTTTTGTTTTGTGTGCCTTCATTATTAGTAATGGCTCTCCTGTTTATCACCTAACAATTTTATGTTGTTAGTAAAGGAAATGTGCACTCTACAACAGTGCAAATTCATATATGTTGTCCCATTTACTACTTAATATGGTAGTAAAAGGCCATGTTTCAGTGATCCACAAAAGATTATTTAGAAAGTGCATCACAATTCAACATTCAGTTATTTTCCCAAAAATAGGTGACATGGCTTACCCTTAGAACATCCTCAGTTGAAACATTCTTTTGTAAATGGCTTCTTAGAAATATTGCAGAAGCACAACATTCTGGAAAACAAGTTTGGGCTTAAATAGTATCCACACAATAACATCCTGGGGATTTCTACATATAATTAATGAATATGGTCTTCATAATCTGATTAAGTCAGTAGATTTTCATAGATAGTCAAAAATTGCTCTTTCTCAGTAAATTGTAAATAATGTTTTTGAACTTCAAATCATATAGCCAAATAGGTAAAGGTGTAATAAATATGATTTTATAATTTTTCTAAACAATTAAGTACATGTGTTGCTTTTTTTTATATTACTGATATCAAAATACTTATTATTATTATTTTTTTTTGGTTTATTTTATGCCAGGGAAAACATGAATTGAATTAAGTACCTCCACTTCCTGTGTGACTTAAAACTAGACTTTAGTATCTTTTTTAAATACAGTTCTCATTTGTTTAGACATATTCTCCTGTGTCACACTGGACCCTGTGTCAAAAGACCCACTTTAAAAATGGTCACTTTTGAAACTAATTTTAATATATGCAAAATTGGTATGCTGCTGCCTTTTCAATCAATCATAAGTGGTTAACTCCAACATAATTCAGATAAGCACTGAAGATTTCCCTACACAAACTATCATAAATGAAACATAACAGTCTCTTCCTATCCATAAAATACTTTCTTCTCAAATATCTGAAAAATTCTAAGAACAAGAATTGTAGCAGTTGCAGTTCACACGCCTTTATGATCTTCCCTTCTCATTATTCAATACAAAACACCATCCAAATCTTTTACATTTGAGTAAGCAAAGGATAAGGGTGGGTAGTCACCTTGATTTGTTTCGCCAATTTAATGCCTTATCCATCAAGAAATGATAAAAAATGAGCCGTTTGGATGCCATGCACTCCTACTCTGCTCATTTTGATCACACAGGATACAGCTGTACCTGCTGAAGTGGCAATTTTAATTATAATATGCTTTAGGAATTTGTCAGCATAAAAATTGTATGACACTCTGGAAACACTAAGGGAACTGTTTGCCTTAACTATCCTTTTTAAGGGAAAAATGAAACTCTTATTTGATATCTTATCATCTAACTCTAAAGCAGTGGTTCTCAACCTTTCTAATGACGCAACCCTTTAATACAGTTCCTCATGTTGTGGTGACCCCCAACCATAAAATTATTTTCGTTACTACTTCATAACTGTAGTTTTGCTACTGTTATGAATCGTAATGTAATTATCTGTGTTTTCCAATGGTCTTAGGCTGTACAGCAGCGGTTCTCAACCTGTGGGTCACGGCCCACAAGTTGAGAACCGCTAGCAGGGTCGCCTAAGACCATCAAAATCACAGATATTTACATTATGATTCATTAACAGTAGCAAAATTACAGTTATGAAGTAGCAATGAAAATAATTTGATGGTTGGGGTCACCACAACATGAGGAACTGTATTAAAGGGTTGCGGCATTAGAAAAGTTGAGAACCACTGCTCTAAAGGATTGTGTCACTCATTCTGTGAGCCTTAGTTTTTCAATCATTTAACTAAGTGAGATTAGTGTATTATTAATCCAGGGATCGATGATCTCTAAGGCTCCTTAACATTAAAAAAGAAAAAGGTAAATGACTATAACAACCTTTGAAAATTAGAAAGAATGACACATCTAAGTGTTGGTGGCTAAACAGCACCAGATGTTAAGCAGCAGAGTTAGACTGGACTTTAGCTCAGCAACCTTGGTACTTGAGTTTGGCTAAGAGAATAAATAATTCAGAGCCGAATGACTCAAATTGTAGTGAAAGTTAATTTAAAAAGTCACAGAGATAAGAAAAGTGAGACATGGGCTTAGGAAACATAAGGCAAAATAAGGCTATTGAAGCTGAGGAGAAAGAAAGCAAACTACCCTGGAATTGAACTGATGACCTCTAGTGCATGGAACAATGCTCAACCTACTGAGCCACACCGACCAGGACTGCATAAATTTTTATAAAATGCAAAGTAATCTATTTTGACAGAAAGCACATTAGTTGTTACCTGGAGAAGAGTAGAAAAGGAATGGATGTCTTAAATCACACATATTGAACCCAATCAATAATTTGAAAATGGGTTCCAGGTGAAAAAAACAAAAAAACAAAACCAAAACCTCCAAATCCAGATCAGTGAAAAATTGTTGCAACAGAAACCTGTGGAAATTTTAGGCAAATTTATCAGAGGTTTCTTGACTTTAAACTTTGCTCAGTTCTAGGAAATGGCAAAGGGGATCATCCTAGCTGTCTTTTTAAAAAATATATATATTTTTATTGATTTCAGAGAGGAAGAGATAGGGCAAGAGAGATAGAAACATCAATGATGAGATAGAATCATTGATTGGCTGCCTCCTGCACGCCCCCTACTGGGGATTGAGCTCACAACCCGGGCATATGCCCTTGACTGGAATTAAACCAGGGACCTTTCAGTCCACAGGCCTACGATCTATCCACTGAGCCAAACCAGCCATGTCATCCTAGGGGTGTTTACTCTTGAGCCCCAGTGTTACTCTTATCATCAGGGAATTTACAATAGCTGTATTTTCTCAGCATTGCCATGAATATTAGCAATAAACTGTATTATTATCTCTCTTCTCTAGGACACCTGTCTCAAGGTCATGTTTATGCCTTTATTTCTGTCTAAATACCTTGAGCCTGTCCCTCCTAATGTTTGGTTTTGTGACTTCGACTTTTCTGGAGGTAGGCCACGCACGCAATACTGCTGGTGTCATTTCCAGGTGTGTGACTTTTCTCTAACACCCAGAGAGGATATTTTTCATGTAATGTGGCTGGATTTGCACAAGCTCCACTCCTCAGCCTTGAAAAAAGTCTGAAAAATAAGCAAATATTTAACAAAAAACTATAGTTCATTTCATATAAATCAGCTTGAGTGCAATTTGCATAAATCCTGTATCCACGTGGTTTCCAATACCTTGTTCTTAAGAGCACACTTGACAAGATTAAAACATTTCCAAAGCAACAGCAAACAAGTCAGAAATAATTGCAATGCTATCCTTACCTAGTGGTAATGATGTCTCCCAACAGCCGTGAAAGCATTCACTGTGTGCACACTATTCACTTGGTGACTTTCAGCTTCTGTTTGACTAGAATTATTTACTCAAAATTCTCCAATCCCTCATGCGTTCATTTTTTAAAGTTAATAATATTTAAGTAAACATCTGCTGTTTCTTTTATGCAGATGTGAGACATTGCCCTAAGTTTTCCTGTCTTTCATTTATCACCAAAATAAATCCTGTTCTCTGACCTATTTAGCACAACTTTCTCCTTTTTTAATCTCACATATTTTTGCGATAGGATATGGCAAAATATATTTTCTGTAAGTCAGAAATTCATGGCACACTTGTAAAGAATTCATGTATGGAAGTGAGAACCAACTCATGCAGGATGCTGTGCAAGCATGGTACCTTGAACTAGTCCACCGTCAGTAGGACTGCCCTTGACCAATGGAAGTAAGCTTCCCAGGCTCTAACTCAGGGAAGCCAGGGCTTTGGAGCGACTTCCTCACAGTTGTCTCTGTCATTGTCTAATGTCTGAAGCCAGCATAGGAATGTTGTTCCTTACCCTAGACCTAGACTAGAACCTACGTGAAACTGAGTCACCTTTTCTCCAGTTTGAGGTAGGTTCTGACAGAACTTTTCCAGGGCTTAGTTTATAAGATAAAGACCTTTATCCTACTTTCAAAATTGCCCCAATTCCCAGATCTAGTTAAACTCCAAATCAGATTAACTCAGTGCCCTACTCGGTGGTCTAATGGAATAAAGAGGAATGTCCTTTTTAGGATACAAATATTTTTACCTCAGACTTTATTATTCAGCTACACCAATGTCTTTCATAGAATCAAAAACTACAAGACAAAGTAGACACACAAAATGTATAATTTTTGAGAGATAAAATAGTCAATAAAATCAAACCCAGCATTATCCAAGAAATTGGAATAATCAGATAGAGCTATGATAACATTTCTAAAGAATTCGGTGGAAAATGAATGCAGCATACAAGCAGAGACAGGTAAGATCAGCAAAGACATGGCAATGACACAAATACAACTAAAGACATTAAATAGAAATGAAGTAAAAATAGAGTTTGCTCTCTGTGGCTTCCTGTACACTAATATTAGTTAGACATTTACTTGACTGAGATGAGATAACTCTAGTGCAAGAACATTGCTTGGTGACAATTTCTTCTTTATCTCTGGATTCTCTTTCATTATTTTTGTTTTCTCTGTTACCAGATTTTATCTGTCACCACTGCTAGGGCTGGAGGGAGACAGGTCTTTGGAAGGAAAAGCCATTGGGCCCTGCACCGAGAGCTGTGAGGATGAGTTCCAAGGGGCCGAGACCACCAGAAAAGGGCTGTGCTTCTCCCCGAACCAGAGTAGATTCTTAATCATAGAGGCACCTTTTTTTTACTTAGTTGGGGGACCTGGCGGTTGCAGTACCTACCCCCACAATGGTGACCTATACCCGTGGTCGTCAAACTACGGCTCGCGAGCCACATGCGGCTTTTTGACCCCTTGAGTGCGGCTCTTCCATGAAATACCATGGCCTGGGCGAGTCTATTTTGAAGAAGTGGCGTTAGAAGAAGTTTAAGTTTAAAAAATTTGGCTCTCAAAAGAAATTTCAATCGTACAGTTGATATTTGGCTCTGTTGACTAATGAGTTTGCCGACCACTGACCTATACAGTGCTCCTTGGCTCAGGTTGCACAGGCTTCTAGACTCACCTGGTGCTGAGGATCAGTGTGGGCAGCTGAGGCAGCAATTAGTGCACTGAATGAACTCCATGCTGTCACCTGCTGGGGTCCTTCTTCCTTCGCTGTCTCAGTCTCCTGCCTTCTCGGGGTCCTGCGTTGCTTGAGTGCTCAGCTCTGTCTCTGGCTACCTGTGCACCCTCTCCTTGTGACTACAGACAGAGATCGACTAAGCCAATGGCCCCTCTCAAAAGCTGCAAGAGGGGAGTGATACCACCTGAGAGGTGAGTCCCATTATATCTGGTTTTACCAGCTCCTGAGCCCTCAGGGTGCTTTGTTACTAGCGCTAGAGGTAGGGCAGAGAGAGGGAGGGGGTGCCCAGTGATGGCCTTGAGCTCCTGGTCAGTGGGCTACACTCATCTGGCTGCACACTGGCTCACCTGGGGCTGATAATTTATTCCTGCTGTTCCCAAGGATGGGAAGGAAAGGACAAAGAAAAATCCAATCTGCTAGTAACTGAGTGGGTGTACTAGGTAGGAAATGAAGCCAGATTCACTGGGAAAGATTGTCAGGCTTTTAAGGTGGCAGACGATGTCCCTGACCTGATTAAGCAGTTTGGAGAACAGGGCTGTAGAGAGGGAGTTAAAATTTTTTTCTCATTAGAAATGCATAACAATCTCCCTAGTTCAGGTGCATGGGTAGCAGGAGTTAACAACTTTCAGAAATCCACCATGGGATCACTATGCCATTGCAAGCTTCTTAACAGATAAGTGGATTATAAAGAAGTTTGAGGGCTATAAGGACACCTGTTGTTTCTGCTTTTTGAAGAATTCAGATCCTCTTTGCTTCAACCTCTTTAATTTCACCAGTAGCTCAGGGGGAGCTGTTGACCAGAGTCCACTCACCTACAAGGGTCATTTTCCTCAGGTGAGGTTCATCAGGGAGACAAACTAAAGAGAAACTTAGCAAAATGCTAACAGTAATTAACGTGGATTGATGATGTTGTAAGGGGAAGTTTGTTTTGTTTTGGTTGTTGTATTTTCTAAATATTACAAAAATTTCACAAAAGAATGGAAAACTCAGCAAACTCTACCTCAACTTCAGGAACCCTTCCCCTCAGGGAGACCCACAGAGGAAGAAGACTGAAGGTTTAATCAAAATAATAACAGTAATTAACTGAGAGTGATGGACTGGAGAGGATTGTTTTGTCGTTGTTACTGGGTTTTCTGTTATTTCCCAATAGTCTATAAAGGACATCATATGCAATAGACTTTACTTTGAAAAAATAAATTATGCAAATGAAATGACAAAACTCCTCTACAAAAGTCTTTTGTAGAATGAAACTCTAGAAAATCAAGTCCTACTTCAGCTGCTGAGATAAATAACCCTGGATCTTTATAATAAAATAAACGACTATTAATTCTGCAAAATAACCTGGATAAATTATTGTTTACAAAGCATTTACATATTCACTATTGCACTGGATTCCCACAATTTTGAAACAGTCAGAAATAGGAGTTAATAGTATGTCTATTGCAGAGATAAAAAGAAACTGAACCTCCATCAATGTCTTCGGTTTATTTATTTTCCTTTGAGAACTGAGTTATTGGATTTTCCTGAAATCTAAGCAAGCCTCACACTTGATATAAACACAACTAACATCACGCTTGCTACAAAGTTGGGGTTCAGTACAGATCCAATAGAAGGGTACACATGGGTAGGATAAGTTAGTCAGTAGAAATGTTTGACTGAAGGTTTCACCTCAAGTTTTTCCTGTTAGGTCCATGCCATTGAGAGAATAATGGTAGGTGAGGTAGTTCCCTTCCTCTCATCCTTCTGTTATTCAAAAATATATTTTTAGGGTTGGAGGAGTTATAAGTCCTTTCTCCCTTGGCCAAGCTTTATCACGAAGAGAAAACACATCTCTTAACGTATTATTTTTTGTTTTTAATGTGATTGAAGCAATAAGCAATCATGTAGGACAGAAATAAAACATTTATTTAAAACTCCAGGTCTCTAAAATAACTGAACAGGAGCATATGCAAACTGGATAGCACTACCTTGCTTATAGTAAAGGTGACTCAAATTAAAATAGACATAATCCACTCCTATATGAACTACGTGTCATTTTGGTGAGTGAAAGTGACAACATGTTTTGCTAAAATGGGATTCTGATATTTAGCTTACAAAATAGCATTGCCCTTGCTGGAGTTTTCTAGCAATAACTATTCAGTTCAGTTTGAAAATAAATAATCCAAGATGCATTTTCTGCAATGACATGTGACTATTTTTTTAATTGAGAACATGTGTATAGTAGGAAATATCATTCTCATTTGTAGATACTGTTATGTTCTCATGACAAGTTTATTACCTCATGTGCTCATCACAGAAGTCAAGGACACCCAGCATTTTTATTATTCTCTTTTCCAAGAAGAAGGTGGTCACAGAGAGGTCGAGTAATTTGTTCCTGGATTGTTCTGATTCAGATAATATGGAGATTGTACTCAAAGTCTGCCTGTCTCACTTGAAAACCTGTTGGGATAAAGATAACTGAAATGAGGGAAAGAAAACCTTTCCCTCTACTCAACTTTTATTACTTTCTTCTAGACATATTATCATAAAACAACAATCCTCATCATCTTTATCAATTTATGGAAAAAAGACAAAAAAAACTTTGTTTAGACATTTTCACACACAGCCCTTTGTGTGTCTCTGTATTTTATATACAAAGCAATCCCAACTTTAGTTGACCTTTTGTTCATTTTCTGTAGAAAAATATTATCTCTCTTAGATGCAGTAGGTGTGTATCAGTAACTCCATTTTGAAAACGAACCGGTGTAAGATTTTAGTAACACTTTGGTGATTTAAGAATTATATTTTCAATTCTGTTATGGTTCAACCTCACATCAAAAGTATTTTCCTCTTGGGGAATTACAAAACCACAGGAATTCGTTGCCGAGGATATTCTGTCTACTCTGTCTCAGGGAAATGTAACAAATCCAGAAATTGATTTCATGGCTTCAGAGGGTTGATCTCTATGCATTTTGAAGATCCTGCAGTGCAGACAGCAAGCACACTTAACAGAGGGTTTCCTACTGAATTGTAATAGTTACTGTTTGATACTGCTGTAGATACTGACTACCCAAGCAGAATCATAGCTATGAATAAATAATTTCACTAGGAAGTCTCTCACAGTCAGTCTTTGATTTTCTTTCTAGAGTCTCTTCTTTCTCTTGTGTTTTTTTTTTTTTTTTTGAACTTTAGTGTTCCCTGGGATTCAGTCCTTGATGCACTTCCTTTATTTATTTATTTTTTTTAACCAAGGCAAGCTTACTATCATGCTCATGATTTTGGCTTCAGTTAATATTAAATAACTCCCAAATATGCATCTCTTTCCTAGGATTCCTTTGAGTGCTTCCAAGGCAAACTTGATTATACTAACCCATTTCCCTTCTCTGCCCCATCCTCCTTCATTTTTCTGTAATCCTCGAACTCCTAAGGTACTCAATTTATGCACCTAACACTCATTCATTATTCATACTTCTTTCTCTTACTCATTCATCAAGACCTCCTCTGTATCTCTTTAATCCAACCTCCTGCCTCTCATCCTCCTCCTCACCAATGCCCTAGTTTAAGCATTCCTGACCACTTGTCTCTAAACCCAGGTCAGTTTGCTCTTCAATGCATACACCCTGGAGAAACTCACATAAACTGAAAATTCTCCTTTTTTGGCTTTAAAGATCCTTGAGAGTGGCCCCTGCTTTTCTTCACAATACATGCCTCTTCTCTTGCTGTTCCCTTCCATGTTGCACTTGGACATGTACATATTCCTTCATTTAAAACATATTCTAAATAAAATTGAATGAAGTGGCTGTAAAGATGATGAACTATAACTTGAGTTATTCTAGTTCTGTCCTTCTGTCTGACACATGGAGCTTTTAATACCCAGATGGGTTATATGCCTCATGATATTGTACTTCAGGATCTATTGGAAAAGATTCCAAGCCTGTATTTTCTATATGCCTTGCTGAGCATAAGCAAAAGGTGATATGGAAGTACTCATATCATTCACACAACCATGGATTCAAAAAAGGCTTCTCAGAAGAGAAAACACCTGATTATACTTTGTAGCAAGACCAATTGATTTCCATGTAATATTTTATTGTTTACATAACACTTCTCACATATAGGGTTATACTTCATCTTCAGCGAAATTTCTGGAGTAAGAATGTTTATCTTCATTTTACTGTGAAAAAACTAGGCTCAGTTCCCTGAGGTTGTTTACATTTACATTTACTCTGTATAGTTGATTTAGGATTCATCACTACCTAATTCATATAAACATTTAGAAATCAAAATGAATCTTCTGACAGTTTTAAAATAGATTGTTTATCAAGCACTGTAATTGCCAAGTGTTGGAACTATAATACCTGCTATAAACAACCAAGCTACATAATCAATCCTATTTAAGCTTTCCCAATCTTAATTTTTGCATTGAAAATATGTTTAAGCATCATTTTTACCAGTTTCCTGATAGTTAAGCTGCTTAGTTTTACTTTTATCACGATGTACTATCTCGATTTTAAGTGCCATTTCCCATTGAAAAATCCACAATGTTAGACTAGCACATAAAGAACTCATGCTATTTTACTCCTTCATTGCTAAGGTCATTCAGACACTTCCTTCAGGCTTTTCTGTTATTCTTCTGAAAACTCCTGAAATAGAACCATGTATTTGGTTGTTGACTATGACATTTGCTCCATAGGTCAGACCAAAAAAACTGAGAAAGTACCATCAATTTGACAGAGCCATATGGCTCATCAAATCATATCACTCACACTTGCCTCACATGCTTCTGACTTCAAAACTGAAATCTTAAATAAAACCAAACCAATAGTCACGCTCTAAATCAGGCGTCCTCAAACTACGGCCCGCGGGCCACATGCGGGTGTTTTTGCCGTTTTATTTTTTTTACTTCAAAATAAGATATGTGCAGTGTGCATAGGAATTTGTTCATAGTTTTTTTTTAAACTATAGTCCAGCCCTCCAATGGTCTGAGGGACAGTGAACTGGCCCCCTGTTTAAAAAGTTTGAGGACCCCTGCTCTAAATACTTGCTAAATGACTATTTTTTATGTAAGTAGAAATGTGAGTTAAAACTACACACACGCACACGTACACACAACATTTTGCATACATATATATGTACATCTATAATAATACAAGTGTAATATGCTAATTAGACTGGACGTCCTTCCAGACAACCTTCCAGATGAAGCCAGGGTCCTGGGTGCCAGAGGGAAGCTGGTTCTGGCAGTGGGGGCAAGGAAGGCCTACTCTTGCATGAATTTCATGCATCGGGCCTCCAGTCCTATATAATAAAAGGCAAATATGCAAATTGGCCAAATGGTGGAACAACTGGTTGCTATGATGCGCACTGACCACCAGGGGGCAGACGCTCAACACAGGAGAGAGCACCGCTCAGCCAGAAGCTGGGCTCACAGCTGGCAAGTGCAGCAGCAGTGACGGGAGCCTCTTCTGCCTCCATGGCAGCATTACGGATGTCCAACTGCCGGCTTAGGCCTGCCCCTTAGATATCCCCAGGGGGCTCCTGGACTATGAGAGGGCACAGGCCAGGCTGAGGGACCGCCCCACCCCCAGTGCACAAATTTCATGCACCAGGCCTCTAGTATCTTATAAAAATGTGAATAATACATATATGATCAAGATAATATGCATATATAAATAACCAAGATATATACATATGATCAAAATATAAAAACCTTAGATTTTTGATCATAGGTATTGGATTCTTAGTGGTTTCCATCTGTCTGCCCAGTATTAATTGTCTTCCTTATGGACATAAAATATGAATTTGGGGGGAGAGAAAAAAATTCCCCTTTCAAGTTCTTGTGATTTAACTGGGCATAACCCACTGCCAAGTGTCATGGGTAGATCCAAGCTGCACCTTCGACCAATCAGTCATTCTATCTCTTGACAAGAGACTGGTATGAGTATTGAAAAGAAGATATTTTGAGAACTGAAAGAAATCATGCATGTGAACCCATACTACAGAAGATCCCATCAAATATGCCCTTGAAGATTTTTCAAATAACATTTAAAAGTCCACTTCACTCTATATTTGTGGCTGCTGTGAAATTTGAAAGTAATAGTAGCTGCCATGTTATTTCATTTTATCTTCATTAGTAGCAACTATGTATGACTTTGTCGGTAAGACCTTAACTTCATTGACTTTAAACAGATCCCATAATTTAGTCCCAAGAATTTGTGTTGCTCTAGTTTAACTGCTCCTCTTGATCTGTAGTTTAGATGATAAATGTTGAGATTTCTAGGAATTGGATGCAGATACTATTTTTTTTTCTAATTAGTTTGTTTTGCCATTAGCTTGTAGATGACTTTTGCTTATGCTAGTAGTTAGAGACAGTTCTGAGTGAAAATATGAAACATCTATATCATAAAAAGCCTGTGGCCCTAACACCATAACAACCAAAGACTGGCGTGGGTGGGCGGGGCTGCGAGTGCGGTGAGGCACTTGTGAATGTGCGGAGCCACGCGATCTCGCACACTGGGCTTCTAGTCTATATATATATATAAAAGGCTAATATGCTAAGTGTCCATCTGACCGGTAGCTATGACACACACTGACCACCAGGGGCAGACGCTCAATGCAGGAGCTGCCAAGCTGCAGTGATGCACCCTGAAACCAGAGAGGAGGGAGTCTGATTCTTCGCGGGGCCACATGATTCCACCTTCGGCCGTGGGTTATGTTGTTGCTGGGGCACTGTCAGGCCCGAATCTGGTTTACTGCACACTTGCATTTGTGTTCCACACCCTGTACAACAGCAACTTTGCAGAGTGCCCTCTCGCACTCTGGGACCCCTCAGGGGGTGTCGGACTGCTGGTTTTGGCCCGATCCCTGCAGGACAGGCCAAGGGACCCCACCTGCCAGAGGGAACCTGCTCACTATGCAGATGCTCTTTGAACCACGGCACCACCCTAGGTGCAACTGGCTAGGGAGGGACTGCGGCAGGTTGGCTCAAGGGCGCATCCAGCCCTCTTGCCCAGTCCTGCCCCACCAGCCACCTTCTAATTAATTTCCTTTCAATGTACATGAATCTGTGCACTGGGTCACTAGTTTTATGTATTTGTAGATATGTATGCTGAAATAAAGTGTATGTATAATTAAGTACATGGAGATGGATAAAAGGGATATTTTTATAGAAATAATATTTAATGCTTTAAGCCCTTGAAGTTATATGTTAAGTATCATAAAGTGATCTATCATCACACTTTTCTAAGTTATCTATCAGTTATGATGCAATTATGGGACACAGGCCTTGATCATCTCATATTAATGTTTAAACCAGCATTTGCTTTTTAGGTCTTAACTTCCATTTTCCACTTCTAACTTATAGCTTATAAACACGTCCAGTGAATATTTATAAAACATCATTTTCCATCTTGACTCAAACTTGATACTACCCATTCAAACTTGATCTGGTAAGACCATGTTTCAATCTTAACTAGATGTACTAAAAATTCAGTTCTGATACCGACCACCCAGAGTTAGCATAGATCTCACAAGTTAAGGGCTCAGTCCTCCATAGTCCATGTGATACATGTGGCCTGGAGAGAAGATCAGTGGCAGACATACTTACCTGTAAGGATAGTTTATAGAATTAAGGCATTCTAAAAATGAGAAGACAGCTTGCTTTTCTGCCATGATTCACCAAGCCTGGTCATAAAATTTCAGTGCCATTCATTTTTCTCCTGGAGTCTCTTCTCCTGACTAATAAATCACTTACCACTTCCAACCAAGGCTCTTTTATTCTCCTTGCAGGGAATTTAGCAAATGAGAGATAGATTTACTCGATAGCAGTTGATCCCCACGTGTGGCCTTAAACATTTTACCTTAAATACATTTTTGTTTTTTCCTTATCGGCCTTACAAGCATAAGTCACTGTGATTCTAATTAAATCTTGCTGCTGGTAAAAGTCTTATGGGTCCCCATGGTCTCATTTAAATAACGAATTTCTAGGATCTTTCCTGTTGTAGCAGATAGGATCTTTGTAAAAAGGTGGGGGGTGGAGGGTTAGTATTATTTATGAAGACTAGGCCTTTCTAGTTTTACATATTTTTTAATGGGGAAAAAAGATCTTAATAACTTATCACAGACATAGAACTCTGAAATGGATGAAGAGCTCAGCTACACTTTTTCCCTGTACTCTTCATGTAAGGAGAAAGCTTTCTCACATTCCAACAGAAGTAGTATCTGCAGGCGTTAAATATGATCATACTTATGATCATATCTAGATATGGTCATACTTACTTATGATCATATCTATTCCTTACTAAATAGGTTCAGTCACATTCATTATCTACTTATATAGCATTAATAATTTGCTTAATGACATTAGAATCTGTTATTAATCTTAGTGTCAGAATAGTGCCAAGTGATATGAACCTGGAATGTGTTTTCTGGTTTATGATTTCCAGGTTTTGACTGAGTTGTTGTTAGCTTTTTAAATGCTCTCTAAACAAAGTAAAACTGGGAAAACCTCCATCTACTATAATAAACCCTTGCATTTAAAAAGGGGTTTTAACTCCACAAAGTATAATTACATGCACTAGCTTCATTTCATCTAAAAAACAGTCTTGTCAGGAAGGCATGGCTATTTACTTAAAGGGGTGGGGAAACCGAGACTGAGAGCTTTGGTGATTTCCCAAGGTCACACCGCTTGTGTCAGAATTGGGCAGCTACCCCAAAATTCATTAAGGGGAAAAGGGATTGAATTGGCATTTATTGACTAGAATTGACCAGGCTCCACACTATGTGCTAAAGGCAAAATTTATCTCACTCAAGAGAAACCTCCAATGAGTAGGGGATATTCTTCAAGGTGATTTTACAAATGAAAAGTTGAAGCTCTGAGGGGCAAAGAAATTTACTCACATAGTGTTCCTAACATCAGAGCTGGGGTTAAAACCTAAACTTTGGTTGCCAGTTCCATACATGAGTATACTCCCTATGCCCCTAACAGAGAACTAATGTTAAGATTTTCTTGATATGTATTCAGCACTATCCAGCAGGCATTGTTGGGATAACTTTTAGACTGGCTGCTAAAATCATGGTTACCTCGGCTCCCCCATTCCAATCAGGATCCTGTCCCTAGGATTTTTTAAGAAGCTGTAAATAAAAGAAACCTTTTCTCTGATTTTGGTGTAAGGATGAGAGCCTGAAACTGAAGGAAGGCAGGTCTCTTACCTTATGAAGAAGGGTAACAACAATAACAACAAGGAAAGACAGTCTTTGTCATTTAATAGCAGAGAAGTGCTTCAATTGACTTCATGACCTGATGGATGTGAGTAGCCCCATAAATTTATCATTCCAGTCTTGCGGATCTTACTGTTTTGAAGTGGTATCCCTCAGTGCTGGGGTTACAGTCCAATGAAGCATCAGCCTGTTGAGATTGTGCAGAATAAAATATTTGTCCTGCAGAAATGGAGATAAAATGATTATCCGTCATTTCTAATTAGGGACGCCATAGAAAAATAGAGGAGGCCACATTTGCATTAAGGCTATCCTGCTATGTATGTCAAATCAATTTACTTGCAATTTGCTAAAGATGGGGTGAATTAATCAATTGGGGTGTTAAGTCCCTTGGGTGCCTGTCCCTTAAATGGAAGCTACAAACAGCGCTTGTAATCAGTCATGGCCAAAGTTTCAGGCTATAAATATCCTCATAAAGGCAACTTTTGGCTGCTCAATATTTTGACACCCAGCTCTTAAAATCAAACCAGTTATGTAAATGTGTGACAATTAATGCTACTTCTGTATGTATTCTCCTGGAAAGGCATTTTGTAAATGTTCTCTTGCATCACTGCATTATTCATTCACTAACTACAGGTTAAGTTTATTTAAATCCCAAAGGAAAGCATTGTTTACCTTTTATATCTTACTGGATCTAGATACACCTCAGGAAATAACTTCAGTATCAAAAAATAAATAAAAGCTGTGTAACATTAAATATTAATAAACGTATTAAATTTGTACAAATGTAATAGCCTCTAGAATTAGTCTTATGAAGTGTAGGTATTCCTGTCCTAAGTGAAATTATGTTAGACCCTTTCTCACTTTGGGGGGCTGTTCTTGCAGTAGAGGATAAGCTTTGTGATGGAACTGACAGAGGAAGATTTTTTTTCTGTCTGATGTTGGTTTATAAATGTCAGTTAGCATTCTAACATAGTAGCCATGAGGAAGCTTCATAATGGACCCTTTAGAAATCCTGCCCAGGAGTCAAAAAGAGGATGCATTTTATTGCAAAATGGCACCTTTGTTAATGATATTTTGAAGAAAAAAAATCACAGAAATGTGAAATCATAAGCTTTTGCTATAGAAAAGCCGCTTGTTGAAAGCTTTGGGCAGGTGGGGGAGGAGTATTTCAACTTCTGTGAACATGAAGCTTCAGTTTTCCAATTCTTTTGGGCTGAGTGCTTCAACTTCAACATGGACCATAGTCAAAATGCAATCTAGTTTTAATAGTTTGTTATACTTTTACTGAGGCAGAGATTATCACTGGATCCATGTAGCTAAAGTCTATCATATGTGCTTAAAATATATGATCTGTTCTCTTAAATAATTTGCTTAGATGGTTTCCTAAAAATGTATTTATTTTTTTAAATATATTTTTATTAGTTTCAGAGAGGAAGGGTGAGGGAGAGACAGATAGAAACATCAATGATGAGAGAGAATCATTGATCAACTGCCTCCTGCACATGCCACACTGGGGATCGAGCTGCAACCTGGGCATGTGCCCTGATCGGGAATGTGACCTCCCAGTTCATAGGTGGATGCTCAACCACTGAGCCACGCCAGCCAAGGCCTAAAAATGCATTTTTAATTCCTTTTATCTCCCATACTTGTTAATGTGGACTAAATTTAAAAATCATTTGGAATTGATTTCATATTTAAAAATGCAAAACTAAAAATAGTTCATGTAAAAATATTTAAATAGATAAAGAGCAGATTGACAGCTGTCAGAGGTTAGGAAGGTTGTGGGACTGGGTAAAAAAGGTGAAGGTATTTAGCAAAAACTGCCATAAAACATACACACAACACAACAACTTTTAGACATGGACAACAGTATGGTGATTACCAGAGGGAAAGGGGTAGGGGGAGGTATGAGAGGGTAAAAGGGAGATAAATGATGATGGAACGAAATTTGACTTTGATGGTGAATACACAATATAATGTACAGGTGACATATTATAATATTGAAACATATATACTTTTCTTAACCAGTGTCACCCCAATAAATTCAATGAAATTGCAAAACAAAACAAAAAAAAAAACACACACACACCAAAAAAACAAACAAAAACAAAACATAAAACAACCCTGTTTACTTATCTTTCACTATACAGGGAAAGATAATTAAATCTAGTTATGTTAATACAGTCACTTTATTTCTCTCAACAAATGTTTTTACTAGTATCAACTATGTGTGCATATGGTATATGGTGAAGAGTTAGTTGATAGCCTACCCATCTTGTTGTATTTTGTAGGGAATGTGAGAGAGGGAAGTACTGACCCCATGCCCAACTTCAAGCATTAGGCCCTGTGTGGCCTAAACAATCAACAAATATAAGCTAGGTCTCTGTCAGTCAGGGCATGGTATTCCACAGCTCCAAGGACTGCCTCATCAAGAGATGAAAACTGAAATTTCTGTTCCATGATTGGAAAACAGAAGCTTGATCTCTGTAGATTTGAACAGCAAGGCTGAAGGCAGCCACTGTGGAACCAAATGAATTTCAAGCCCTAGAAAAGGATACCTCTAATTAGATAGGGCAGAGATAAAGAAAGAAAGTGGGCCTTTAATGCCATAATTGGATCAAAATGAAAATGAAGTACATACACCCTACCTCTGTAATTTCTAGGTACATGAGCCAGCTAAGTCTCTTTATTGTTTAAGACAATTTGCATTTGTTTTTGTGTTTGGGCTACTTAAAAATGAAAACATGCTTATATGCTGTACATATTATATAATTATATCATCAACTTAAAAATGTTATTCTTGTTTACAAGGATAAGTTAAATCACCATGTAATTTACAATCACAAAGTTTTCATGGAATAAAGATGGTGTGTTTGTTATTCTTTAATTGACTTTATTTAACTGTATATCTTGTAATTTATTTTTCTTTAGTGCACTCCAAGACTAAATAACCAGCTCCTTTTCACAAATTAATTTATGATGAATTCTCAATTGCCCCTTTGGTTATGGTTAAAAAGTAGATGGTTGTGTGGAATTAAAACAAAATGGTTAATGGAAGGTGGCCAAATGCATACTTGTTCGCATTTAGAAGAAAACCCATGAATGGCTCTTGTTAAGCTGGACAAAAGTATCATGTGAAGGAGAGAGGGGAGGCCATTGCCCACCTTACAAGCAGGTTAAAGAGAGCTCAGTTAAAGGCAAACAATGACCATGTGCTGCTAGCCAGGTGGAGCAGGTTCCCTAAAACTGTTAACAGCATGGTTCCTTCATATCTCAGAATATCAGATCCCAAGGGAAGACTTGGATTGTGAACACTGGACTGCAACAGCCTGTTAAGAATTATGTCCACAGAAGAAGATACCAAATTTACAGCATGATGCACACGTGAATTGGACTGAAGAAGAGCAATCTGAATTCCGATCAGGAAGGTAAACTAAACAAGGAAGATGAAGAAAGTCATAGGGAAAACATGTACATAGCCCCAGATGACTTTGCTCAGCAAGATCTTCTCTAGAATGGAATCATTTCAGAAGATCTCTACCCTAGACCCTGCCATCATGTTTTTGCTGTCTCACCTTATTAGATAGGCATTCTGTACCCATTGCACACTTCCCAGTCCGCCACCTCACTTGCCTTTGTCCTGCAGATTGAAGCAGCCAGTTCACATCACAACTTTTGTTGAAAGCAGTGTTTGAGTTGGATCATGTTGCAGTGGCAGATTATTGAGGAAGGGAGAAAAAGGCTTCCCACTTCCTCCTCCAGATATCCTGGGACACCCCTAGGGAGGTGTATGTTTGCCTTCCTCAGAATTAGTGACTGAAACTTTTGTTTCACTTTGAAAAGCAAATGTTCCCTGGGAAATGTAAATTTCAGGCAGTTACACTCATTTACACTTTATAGATCAGAGTGCTCAGAGAAAATATCTCCATGGAAGGCAGAAAAGAGTATATGACACAATGCTTATGCCTTAATGATTGCATAGTGAAATGTGTTTATTTTTATAGACATAAGAAGTTCAAGAAGATTCTAGGTCATATCATAAACAATGATTCATAGTGAATGGATGAATGATTACATCACAATTTTTTGCAAGTAGCTCTTTATTTAAATTAAGTTTATTGGGGTGACACTAGTTAATAGGATCATGTAGGATTCAAGTGTACATTTCTGTAATCTATGATCTGTATGTTGCATTGTGTGCCCACGACTGAAAGTCAAATCATCTTCTGTCATCATATATTTGGCTTCTTTTATCCTTTACTACTCTGGTAACCACCATACTGTTGTCTGTGTCTCTGAGTTTCAGTTTTATATCTCACATATGAGTGAAATCATATGGTTATTAGCTTTTTCTGACTGACTTATTTCGCTTAACATACTATTTTCAAGGTTCATCCATATTGTCACAGATGGCAGTAATTTATTTTTTCTTTTGGCTGAGTAGTATTTCAAAGCATATATGTACCACATATTCTTTATCCAGTCCTCTGTGAAAGGACACTTTGTTGTCTTCATGTCTTGGCCACTGTGAATAATGCTGCAATGAATATAGGCGTGCACATAGCTTTGCAAATGAGTATTTTCGTGGTTTTTTAGTATAATCCAGAAGAGGGATTGCTGAGTAATATGGTAGCTCTATTCTTAATTTTTGAGGAACTGACATACTGTTTTCCATAGTGGCTGTAACAGTTTATATTCCCACCAGCAGTGAATGAGATTTCCTTTTTCCCCACAACCTCTTGTTATTACTTGCCTTGTTGATAATAGCAATTCTAACAGGTGTGAGGTGGTATCTCATTGTAGTTTTGGTTTGCATTGCCCTAATAGCTACTGAAGTTGAGCATCTTTTCATATATCTGTTTACTATTTGTATGTCTTGTTAGGAGAGGTATCTGTTCAAGTCCCTGACCCATTTTTTAATTGGATTGGGTTTTTGTTGTTGGTGGTGGTGTTGAGTATTATGATTTCTTTATATATTTTGTATATTAACCCCTCATCAGAGCTGTTGATTGCAAATATCATCTCCCATTTGGTTGGTTGCCTTTTTGTTTTGTTGGCAGTTTATTTGCTGTGCAGAAGCTTTTTAGTTTGATAAATTCCCATTCATTTATTTTTTTCCTTTACTTTCCTTGCCTTTGGGGTAAAATTTAGAAAATCTTCTCTAAGACCAAGGTTCATAAGTTTAGTACCTGTGCTTTCTTCTATGTACTTTATTGTTTCAGGTCTTATATGTAGGTCTTTGATCCATAGTGAATTAATTTTTGTATGTGGAAACAAACTATAATCTAGTTTCATTCTTTAGCATTTGGCTTTCCAATTTCCCCAGTAGCATTTATTGAAGCGGCTTTCTTTTCTCCATTGTGTGTTTTTGGCTCCTTTGTTAAAAATTATTTGCCCACATACATGTGGTTTTATTTCTGGGCTCTCACTTCTGTCCCATTGATCTGTGTGTCTGTTTTTGTGTTTTTATTTTTTCTGTCTAATGACAGATAATAGCAAACTTACCTAAAGGATGTGATTAAAAACATATTTGAAAGTAACTAATTAAAAATCAAATGAAAGAAATACATGTCTTTAGGGATAATCTACTTCCAAAAGTTAGCATTTTATCAACTACTCATACAGATTTGTATTAGGCTTCTCTTTCATGCACAAGCAGCCCGCTCCTCATATATAGCGCGTAAAATTTGGAGACTGCCTAAACATGTTTGCACATCTGTTGACATAAGGAAGTAAATTAATTAAAAATATATTGTTACTGCCCGGTCAGCATGGTTCAGTGGTTAAGTGTCGACCTATGACCCAGGAGGTCACCATTTGATTCTGGTCAGGGCATAAGAGCAGCTTGTGGGCTTGAACTCCAGTAGGGGGCATGCAGATCAATGACTCTCATCATATATTGTTACTAAGAATATTTTATAATCAGCCAAAATAGATTAAATTAAAATCTAACGCTGATTCCTATCATAAATATGCCAAAACATCCTCCAATGCCTCTTTGAATTGTTACAATTTTGTGATTAAAAAAAAAAATCAACTGAGTATTTTTTCTATTTTGTGTATTTTACTTCTTTTGTAAAACAGCAGAGATGCTTTTAAGTTATCTATAAGCATATCTGTAAAAACAGGGTTATTATCAAGGGAATTGTGATATTTGTCAATTCAATGAACTCTTCATTTACAAGAGTAATTGAACATATATTTCTTCTATTACAAAAAAAACAACAAAGCAAAACAAAATATGAGCAGGTGATCTGTCAATATATAGTTTGTAATTTTTTTCACTTAGATAGCCTCTTATACACTCTGAAAATTATGTTTCATATGTATTTAAATAAATTAGAAATCAATATTATATTTTTTCTTCAAAATTGTTTTTAAGTCATCAGATAGAATTGTTGCTACCCTACTTCATGACATTTACTTTTTCTAGACTAACATCCTATCACTCCCTGTTACCAGACTGTTATATGCAATATTTTTGTTTCACTAGCTCAATGGAAAGTTTGTTGGTTGTCATCAGAACATAAAATATTACACTTTTTAATATAAAACAAAGAATATCTATTACCATAATTATAATTAATGTAATTTTGTTGTTTAGAATATATCTACAGGGAAATAACACCTTTTCAATTATAACCTGTAATTTTCATTCCTATAAAATGTACAGCATTAATCTTTTCAGAGACATTGTAAAAAAAGACCAAGGTCTAATTGTTGGGTAGCCATTTCTCTAGCAGTATAAAATGATATATCTCTTTAGGTCTCAATCCCAAATCAGAGTTGGGACCAGTTTGTATTTAAATTCTTTATAATAGCCACAATTGTGCAATATAGAGACATTATCAGTGAGATTCCTTTTTCACATCTGAGTTTATGGGGCTGTATTAATGAGAAAACAAGTAAAGTGAACAATAATTCTGTGTCAGAAGTAGCAATGTAATTTAAAAGACAGTGTGACATATTATAAGATTACTATCAAGGGAATTGTGATATTTGTCAACTCAATCAACTCTTCATTTACAAGAATAACTGAACATAGATTTATTCTGTTACAGAAAAAAATATGAGCAGATGAATTCTGTGGAGGGTTTGATGATTTTTCAGGGCCCTAAGCCATGTCTTATCCCATATAGACAAGCCCAACCTGGTGTTTCTAATTAGATACTAAGCATTAAGAGATATTTCAAACAAATCTTGTTTGTTGCTTTGGACATTACAAAATCACGTTAACAAAATGACCGTACAGGTTGTTTAACATAAGTTCTTATTTTCAATAAATATCCCCAAGGCAATAAATAATTTTATTTGTGTGTATAGAACAATGCCACAATACCAGTAAATATTCAAGCATATTAATTCCAGGAGAAACTCAAAAGAAATTTTAGGACAATATTTAAAGATTTTATTGATAAAATAAATTTCATGTTGTAGAACTATTTGCAATAAATCATCAGTGCTCCTTATTATGTAGTTTGACATCTAAACCTAAAGACTTTGTCCTGTCTTCATCAGACAACCCTCTCCCTTCTTCTACATACAAATACATGTCCTTCACTTGAGTTATATTTACTTATTCAATAAAATAAACCACTATGTGTTTTCTGAGGATGCCTCGCTATGACCCTTTAAAATCTAATCTCAATTTATCTTACTGGTTTTTGTTTTCAACTTTTCCCCCTCTACTTCCACAGTATATCCTGTGAACTTCTAGAATTGAAAAAAAAAAAGCATTCTACCCTTCATCCTTTTGAAAGAAAATGCATTTGTCTATCTTGTTCCCATTAGATGGAATTTTTCTTCTCTGTTTATTAGGCTCAAGCACTAACTCAAATGTCAATGACTTATTATTTCAGCCATCAGAATCATTATTTCCCTCCTTTGGGCTCCCTTAGTAATTTGTTCGTACAATATTACAGCCCAAAAAAAAAAACTTGCACAAAAATAACCACCCAGAAATAATAATAATAGATGACATTTTCAGAGCATTTGCCATGTTCCATGTACAGTTTTAAGTAACTTTTAACTCTTAATAGTTTCATGAAGTGGATGGTAGTCAGCCAGCAAGATGGGAGTCAACTGTGAGTTGCAATCCATCCTATGACTAGATCCTAGTCATGTGGCAAGGGGCAATCAATGAATGAGTCACCTTGCAAGTTGATTTTCCAGGCCCAGTTAAGCCTTTTGATGGCACAGCCCTGGTAATGTCTTGACTGCAACCTCATTAGAGATCCTGAAGCAGAATCAGCCTGCTATACCACTGCAGGATTACTGAAGGATTTTCTTTTCCTTTAACCTTTATAACGCTTTTTTCACTGAACCCTCTGCCCTTAGTTTGTAGCCTCTTGTCATTTTTATCCACAGGTATTATGTTTTATTTTCTAAGAAGAAAGCTGACCCTGCTCCACTCTCCTCTAAAATTCCTCAGAGGTTTCTCATCACCGTTTGATCTACCTCCTGTATGTGCCTCCCATAAACACCCCCTACAATTCTTTCACACTAGACTCCCCATGCAATGGGCAAACTAGGCCCTCAAACGTCCCCATGGCCTAATGCCTAGAACCTTTGAACATGTTATACAACCTAACAAAGGGGGATTGACAAATATATTTAAATTTAAAGGCTTTAATATAGGGAGAGTATCATGGATCATTCAGGTGGGCCCAACGTAATCATGAGTCACTAAAAAAACATGGCATTTTCTCTGGCTGGAAGTAGAGATATGTGGGAAAAGGAAAAGTTGAATAGATTCGATGTGTGAGAGGACTTGAGTCACTATTGCTACAGGGGGAGGGCAGAAGGGGAAGGAGGGCAAGTGGAAAGCACGAGAAAGAATGCGGGCATCTTCTAGAAGCAAAGACACCTGCCTGGCTGACAACCAGAGAGGAAACAGGGACCTCAGTTCAACAGCACAAAGAAACTGAACTTGACCAACAACCTAAATGAGCTTGGAGGTAAATCTATCCCCAAAGCCTCCAGAAAGGAATACAGCACTGTTAACACCTTGATTTGGCATGTGAGAGTCTGAGCAGTGGATCCTGTTGGGCCGTGCTGTATCCTGACCCCAAAACTGTGAGACAGTAAAATTGTGTTGTTTTGAGACTCTAAATTTGTTATAGCAGTGATAGGATACACATTCCAGTCTCTGAAACCTCACTGAGATTTCCAGAACACACTTTCCTACTTTCAGCTTTCTCAGTTCTCTTTCCTCTACCTGCATCCCCCAACTCCCGGCTCCTCTTTATATAAGAGATTTATTTTTCCCCCACGAAATGTATTCTATAGTCTTTCTAATGGCAAGATTGGCAATTCTACATCAGCTGGTGTCCTAGCATGCTGTTAGCATCTGTATGACTGCAGAGCAGTACAGTGGTTCATATGGAGCTCTGAGCATAAACGGATTAGAAACTATTTCCCAGGTCTACCACTTACTCGTGCAGCCGAGTGTCCATTATTACAATGGTCCTTCCCCCATGACATTGAAATTAACTATTACTAAATTCTTGTCTAGATTATAAGAATTCTGAGTACAGAGACCATGCGTTATTTTCTCTTGTGCATCTCCAGGTTTAGACATAACATTGGTACATAGTAACCACTTATTATCTGTTTACCAAACCAAACGTGTATGTTGCCTTGCTTTACCGCTTGTAAAGAATATTTATGGATATTATCTTATGGCTCACTATGAGCTCATGTAACTTGATATTATCCGTATATCCGACACTTAAACAGGCGAGAAAGCTGTTTCACACTAGAAGTTTTTACTTCGAAGTCTATCACTCTCACAGCACATGCTCCACAGGGGAACGTTTCCTCGTACGACAGATTTCCTCATTAGCTATAAGCAGCAGACCCGAAGCTGAGACTTTTCATCATTGCCATCATGGGATTTAAGTTATGCACCACGTAGTTCCCTATGCATAATTCTATTGGAGACACAAGATCCCTATTCATGCGTGAGTGCACCGTACACCTGGATAATTGTAGTGGACAACTTGAATGGAATTGAGTACCAGACTGCTGTGAGTCTTCTTTTATAAAATGACTGTCCAGGGAATAAAAAGATTATTCATGAAGAACAAGAACTCTCTGACTTTATACTGTCCTGTCAAGTACCCAGGGAGCTGCTTACGAGTGACCCAGACTGGGTAAAAGTAATTAAAATGACTACTGATCAGTATCAAGCCATTTTCTTTTATGGAATGTGAATATATTAGATGAGCAAAGTGTGGAACTTTTGCCTTTGTCTTAAGTGACACCAAGCAAGCTGCATTTGGCATATTTATGTCCAAATGTTTTCACTGCAACCATGGCATATTACTGACCCCTGAAAAGACTTTTTCTCCCCACCTGTTGTGTATCTGGATCTTGTCCATCCTTCAGAAACAAGTATATGTCCTTTGTCTACTTTATAATCCTCCCCAACTATATTCTGATATACTATGTTAAACTATATAATTGCAAGTAATTATTTTATACTTACAAAAATGACTAGTTTATTTTTTTACTTAATATACTTACTTTGAATTCATCACCTCTTTGAGTTGAAGAGATCTGAAAATGCTTTGGAAAGCTATTAAGTAACCATAGAAAAAGCTCTAAATTATAGTATATACAGAAAGTTATCTACAAGTATGTATGTGTGTATATATCTACATATATGCACTGTCTACACAATGAAGTAGGAAACTATACAGGGGTGGGCAAAAGGAGGTCTACAGTTGTGAGTGCACAAAACACAGTTTAACCTTGTATTATTATTAATTATTATTATACTAGAAGCCCGGTGCACGAAATTCGTGCAAGCGGGGGATTGTCCCTCAGCCCAGCCTGTACCCTCTCCAATCTGGGACTTCTGGAGGGATGTCCGATGGGATCGGGCCTAAATGGGCAGTCGGACATCCCTCTCACAATCCAGGACTGCTGGCTCCCAACTGCTTGCCTGCCTGCCTGCCTTCCTGATTGCCCCTAACCGCTTCTGCCGGCCAGCCTGATCACCCCCTAACCACTCCGCTGCCAGCCTGGTTGATGCTTAACTGCTCCCCTGCCAGCCTGTTTGCCCCCAACTTCCCTCCTCTGCCAGCCTGGTCACCCCTAACTGCCCTCTCCTGCAGGGTTGATCACCTCCAACTTCCCTCCCTTGCAAGCCTGGTCCCTTTCAACTGCCCTCCCTTGCAGGCCTGGTCCCTCACAACTGCCCTCCCTTGCAGGCCGGGTGCCTCCCAACTGCCCTCTCCTGCTGGCCATCTTGTGGTGGCCATCTTGTGTCCACATGGGGGCAGGATCTTTGACCACATGGGGGCAGCTATATTGTGTGTTGCAGTGATGATCAATCTGTATATTACTCTTTTATTAGATAGGATAGAAGCCTGGTGCACGGGTGGGGGCCAGCTGGTTCGCCCTGAAGGGTGTCACAGATAAGGGTGGGGGTTCCCTTGGGGTGTGGGGCAGCCTGAGTGAGGGGCCTGTGGTGGTTTGCAGGCCAGCCACGCCCCCTGGCAACCCAAGCGGAGGCCCTGGTATCTGGAATTTATTTTCCTTCTACAATTGAAACTTTGTAGCCTGGAGCGGAGCCAAGCCTGGGGCTCCGGCAGCCATTTCTGTGGCAGTTAATTCACCTTCTACAATTGAAACTTTGTAGCCTTAAGCGGGTGAGGCCGGCCAGGGTGTGTGGAAAGCTTTGCTTCCCCTGTTGCCGCCGGCAACCCTGGCCTGCTCTCTCAAGCTCCATTCTGCCGCCATTTGTTTGAATTTGTTTACCTTCTATAATTGAAACTTTGTAGCTTGAGTGGAGGCTTAGGCCTGCAATGGCTATTGGAAAGCTTGGCTTCCTCTGTTACCTAGGAAACCTTGCTCTCTGTGGCTGTAGCCATCTTGGATTGGGGTTAATTTGCATACTCGCCCTGATTGGCTGGTGGGCGTGGCTTGGCTGGTGGGCGTGGCTTATGTAGCGGAGTGATGGTTAATTTGCATATTACCATTTTATTAGAGAGGATTATTTCCCATATGAACAACTCTACCCTGGTTAAGGGCTATAAGTACACTCTTTAACTTCAGTTGTAAGCTTTGAGTTCAGTATCATTACCCTAATTTTAGAGAAAAAATAGATTCACAAAACTTAAATCACTGAATCAAATCCAAACCTTCTGTCCCAAAACCTTGTCAAGTGACCCTCCAAGCTCTCCACCCCCCGCCCCCTCCTTTGTTACTAATGAACAAGGCAACCACATACAAAAAGGAGCTGTGTCTTTTTAGAGGCAACCAGTGTTTCATTTGCTAACATAAAAAAGGATATGCCATCAAGATCTCATTATCTCTTCTGATATGCTGCCTTTGAATTTGTTTAGTAAAAAGCAAATAAAAAAATTCAATCAGAACAGAAGAATTCAAACACCATTATTACTCTTTCTTGAAGAGAATTAGCAATGTTCTTGATTAGATCTGTGTATTCTAAACATACATAAGAGTACCTCAATATTACCAGGTGTTCCGGTTAATAATGATTTTTTCAATAGATGGAGTTACACATATGTTGATATATGTGCGATTTGATATGTATGCTATTTTGTTGTATTGACAACAAGCTTCAAAACTTCGTATGTCAAATTTGCTGAAGGTGTTAACATCATAGATATTTTTTACACTTAAAAATGTCAAATTTCATGCCAAAAAAAGAGCTTTTGCGGGAAGTTATAATTCATTACTTTATTTTGAAGAGAAGTGCTGCTGAATACTTTGGGAAGCTTATGGTGAACATGCTCCATCTCAAGATACTTGTGAACGCTGATTTAAATGCTTTAAAGTGATGATTTCGATGTGAAAAGCAAAGAATGTTCAAGGCCAACCGAAAAAGTTTGAAGACCGACAATTACAAGCATTATTGGATGAAGATGCATGTCAAACTCAAAAACAACTTGCAGAAAGATTAAACGTTGCTCAGCAAACAATTTCTGATCATTTACAAGCAATGGAAAAGATTTTAAAGGAAGAAAAACGGGTGCCACATCAACTGAACGAAAGACAAATGGAAAACCGAAGTCATCAGTACAATGTTGCTTCAACAGCACGAAAGAAAGTCTTTTTTGCATCCAATTGTGACTGGCAATGAAAAGTGGATTTATTTTGAGAATCCCAAATGCACAAAATCATGGGTTGATCCAGGTCAACCATCAACTTCGACTACAAGGCCAAATCGCTTCAGAAAGAAGACAATGCTCTGTGTTTGGTGGGATCAGGAAGGTGTGGTGTAATATGAGCTTCTAAAACTAGGTGAAACCATTAATCCTGATTGCTACTGACAACAAATAATCAATTTGAATCATGCTTTGATCATGAAACAACCAGAATGTGTTAGAAGACAAGGCAAAGTAATTTTGCATCATGATGACGCACCATCACACACTTCAAAACTAGTTAAAGACATGTTAAAAGATCTTGCCTGGAAAGTATTGACCCATCTGCTGTATTCACCAGACCTTGCTCTTTCAGATTAGCACTTGTTCTGATTAATGGCACATGCACTTTCTGAGCAGCACTTCAAAATGTACTAAGAAGTGGAAAATTAGGTCTCTGAATGGTTTGCCTCAAAACAAGTAAAGTTCTTTTGGGAGGGTATCCACAATTACCTGAAAGATGGGGGAAATGTGTAGCTAGCGATGGACATTACTTCGAATAAGGCACTTTTGATGCTTCTCTTGAAATTACCGTGTTTTCTTAGATTACAAAATCCTCTATTATTAACTGGTATACCTACTATATGTTTTCAAGATGTAACATTGAGAAAAATAGCAAAGGAAACTCAATTTTGACCTCATTTGAAAAAAGTTTGCTTTTAAAGGCTCATGGGATTATATTAGTCTCACTAGGCTAATCCAGAATAATGTCTCTATTTTAAGGTCCTTAACCTTAATTACATCTGCAAAGTTCCTTTTGTCTTATGATATTACATATTCACAGCTTCCAGGCATTAGGGTGTAGACATTTTTTGGGAAGCCATTCTGTGTACTGCAGGAATGTTGGGAATTTTCCTGTAAGGGAGATGCTTGCCATTTAAAGTGCCATTTACTATGGAAAGATAATGGAACCAACAACAGCTTGAAAAGAGGCTGGCTGCCTGGCCCATGCCCAGGCTCCGAACAGTTTTACAACTGAAAACAAATGTGGTGTTGGGCAGAGTCTGAGATGGAGCATCATCAGCCATGGCCTTCCAGTGGAGCAGAGTGAGAAGCTGGAAGCCACAGTTCCTTTCCAGCATCTCATTTGTTTCAGCAACAGGAATGTGCAGCCCCTGCCTGTTACTCCCCTTCCCTGATTGCAATCTGCTCATTGATGTGCAACCTCCTCATGAATAAGCATGAACAGAAACTTAAAGCTCCTTCTTATTCAAAATTCAGGCATTAAATTTAGTTTGTTACAGTGTGCATATGTACTCCTATGCCATGCATGTGCATCAGAGTTTGTAATGCAGAGCTTATAATGGAAAGGGAAAGGTATATTCCTTTCCCTCTCTAGAACTATTGCTTTGGCATACCTAAGATTTCTCTGTGTTTATTTATTACTATTGAGAGATGAAACCAAAGAGCTTACTCATAGCCTTCCTTGGTAAACACAAAATCAGGCATGCGGCCCGCCGGCTGTGAGTTTGACATGCGTGCACTGGAGTGTATCAAAGAGCCAGCATAGAATGAACATTTATTTCATTCCATTTCTTACGGTATTTGCCGAAGAAATGTCTCTTTTTTTGTTTACCAACTGTGCTCAGAAATAGGCATTTTATAAATTTGATATGCCCTTTTCTTTCCTCCTTCACTTATAATTGTTAGAGTTGATGAAATGTACTTTCAGTTAATGAAGGAAAAAAGAATATTAAATTTATAGCTAGATCTTCTTGCTTTTCACTCTTTCAACTGAATCATAAACTTGCATTATTTTTTTTTTTTGCTATACTGATCTTGACTATTATTTGACTGAAAATAGGTGACTTTCCTAGGGTCTGTTTCACTCTTCTCATGACAGGTAGTCTCACATAAACCTTAGAGAAGTTGCATTCTTTTATTATTTTAAAAGGAAGTTTTATACTCATTCATTCATTCATTCATTCATTACTAAATAATGGTTTGACAAGTGTCTGTTATATTTCAGAACTAGTTCTAAGTCTGAGGATACAGCGGAGAAAAAAATAGGCACAGATTCCAAGTCTCCCAGAGCTTGCAGCTTAGTGACAGAGCATCTCCTAAAACCCTAACAGCTGTGCTCTGTACAACTCCAATGAATGGGTGCTTTTCCCGTGGATTATATCATGAATGGTGCCTCCTGGAGGCAGGCAAGGTTAGAGCCTTAGTAAGTGCAGACCACCAATAAAATAAATAAATGACACCCATTTGATTCAGTCATTCCACAAATATCACTGAGCATTTACTATGTCCTAGTCTCTAGACTTGGAATACCTTGATGAATGAAATAAACAAAGTTTCATAAAGTTCATAATCTAATGGGATGCCTTGGACAATTAAAAAGTCTTAAAAAGAAAATGATGTTTTATATGAGAAGGAATGTTACAAAAAAAATTTAGAACAGGATGAGAGAAATATTGCAATGCTAAGGTTGGTATATTAGCCTTTTTACAAATTGTCCCAGTCCACCTTACCAGCCTTTTATTTGCCTCACTCCTGTTGAATAACCTTTCACTTTAAGGTACCAAATTACCATCATTCCCTAAATTTTCTATCCACTTTCCCACTTCCACATCTCTGCTATGGTGATTTCCCTGACTGGAATGCCCCCCTCCACCTTTCCTACCTAGAGCACTTCCACTGTCATGGGGGAAATCTCCCTCATTCTACAATACTAACTCCTTTCCCAAGAAACTTCCTTGTTTCTCTCCCAAGCAGAATTAATTTGCCCCCTCTTTTCTGACAATAATCTCACCTTGTATTGCATTTTGGCTCTAATTCTTTCTGGTGAATTTCTGTTTATATTTCCTTCTGTCTCTTCAATTATCAGTTGACAACTATTTATTCAAATTAGAGAGTCTGCATTACTGAGCTCTGCATTACCAATGTCTAACATAATGTCTGAGCATATTAGGTTTTAGTAAATTTGTGTTGCACAGAAACATTAGGGTTAATGAAGAGATGTAAATTTAACCTTAATTTAAAAAGCCCAAAAAGTGGGATATACCTTCAGATATTTTTGAACATAAGACTGGAGTATTTTGTAAAAAAAAATAAAATAATAATAATGCCCAAGACATGGCCTAGAACAGACTTTTGCTAACAGTGAGTTTCATTTATGGTTGTCTAGGCTTGTATCTATTATTTCCTAATGACTAAATACAATATATTTTACTGATGTTGTGACAGGGTTGTCAAGAGTAAAGATAGGGCCTTTATATAAATAGTTTCACAACAAATGAAATAGATTCTCCTTCAGGCCTTTAGCTCTGGCATGAGAACATCAATTGCTATTTGGCCAGGTAAGGTAATTGTGATCCATTTGCTCACTGATCAAACAAGGTATAAGAAAAAAGCAAACAGATATCCCAAAGTTTTCTTCACAGACTCTGTTCATATAGTAGGAGAAAGTCTGTGCTTAATTTATTCCTACTTGGAGATGGGGAGTGGGAGACCCATGGAGTAGCATAGGTTGGAGGTGGGAAATAGGTTCTCCCATGGAGTAACAGAAGTTGGGAGGTCTAGTGGAAACAAGGAACAGTGAGAAGAGGAGCTTTCATGCCACAATAAAGGAGGTTCTCATTTATCTTTTTATATCATCTATACTAATAAAAGCCTAGTTGGCCCTCATGTGCAACATCGTCACAAGATGGCCACCACAAGATGGCTGCCACAAGATGGCTGCCACAAGATGGTCGCACACACAGTGGAGCTGGGGCCCAGCAGCCACTCCACGTGGTGAGGCCTGGGGGTCCCGTGGCTCCATGCAGTGTGGAGGAGGCCAGTCCCAGAGGAGGAGATGGGTTGTGGCAGGGGAGAGCAGTTGTGGGTGATCAGGCCAGCAGGGGAGCAGTTAGGCGTCAATCAGGCTGGCAGGGGAGCAGTTAGAGGGTGATAGGTTGGCAGGCAGAAGTGGTTAGGGGCAATCAGGCAGGCAGGCAGGCAGGCAGGCGAGTGGTTAGGAGCCAGTGGTCCTGGATTGTGAGAAGGATGTCTGACTGCTGGTTTAGGTCCAGTCTTGATAGAGCCTAAACCAGCAGTCGGCCATCCCCTGAGGGGTCCCAGATTGGAGAGGGTGCAGGCTGGGCTGAGGGACAACCCCCCCCACACACGTGAATTTTGTGCACCGGCCACTAGTTTACAATAAGTCAGTATTTGATGTTCAGTGTTCTATGTACTATTTCAATCCTGATTTTAGAAATTTAGATATATGGAGCTGAAACCGAATATCACATAATGAGAATAAAGCTATTATATGGGGACTATAATTTATACCTTGCCTACTTCCTAAAATGATTTGCACCAGTGTTCCATAAAATGCATATAACACAAATATCATGCTATAGGAGAGGATTTTTCCCACCCAATGTTCATTGGTCTATCTTATCCTAACATGATCTCTGGGGGCTATCAGGCTGCTGGTGAAAGGTTACAGAGCTCATTCATCAGTGATTTGTAGAGGGTGGAGGAAATTCAAGGTGGTTACAGTTTATACACAGGATATATACCCTGCTCTTGCCATCATTGAATTTTGCCTGAAGAATCCTAGTAACTAGCTGGTAAGGTCAATTCTCAATCAATAAAATGCTCCCTCTCTTTGTTCCTAAAGTTGATGTGTGTGTTTATTTGTATGTCTGTAATTTAAATGTAATGAAACCAAGCACAAGATAAATATTTAAATTTAGCAAAAGCCTGTGAGTGTGAAGTCAGCAGACACTGCCCATGTGAGCCTAGCTGCAGCTCTGCTCCATCCTTCGTATTCCTGGGCTTCACCTGCCTCTTTGATCACTCATGCTAGTGTGATCTTTATTTTATGCACATCATTCACTTACTCTTGGGGAATGTATGCTTTCTTCCTCCTTGCAGCTGTTATTCTTAGTAGTTTGAAGGAAAACTTTGTTGAGACTGTAATTTTATGTCCATATGTTACATTTGTTGTTATGTTTAGGATAATCTCCCCTAAAGATCAGCGATTATTACCAAAATTCTCTTTTTATCTGTCCCCTGTGCTTTTCTTCTTCCCCAATCTTCCATCCTTTGTAGTTTTCAGCCCTCCTCACTCCTCTCTACTTGAAATCTCTCTCTCTTTTGATACCTTTACTTATTATCTCCAAATGAAATCTCTTATTTATCTCAGTATGCAATTTATAAGTCCATGAGGCTTGAAGTAACATAAACATATGTTTATATTGATCATATCTTCCCCCAATTTTATATTTGGTGGCTTCCCAATGAAGAGGATGCCCTTATAAAAAATAAAGCGCATGGTCAGAAGGAGCAAATCCAGCTAGAATTCATTTTATTAGTTTCCTAAGAAAGAATATATTTAACAGACTTGAAGACATACAAGAATTTGCTTGTCACACCATTCGTATGGTTTCATTTATGGCAGGAAGCATGTTTATGGGTTTAGAAACCAGAGTCCTTGGTAAAATTCTGTTTTATTAGTTACACACCGAGAACTTGAGCAAATCATTAAACTTTACTCAGCCTTAATGTTCTTCAGCGTTTAAAGTAGATAAGAACCTATCTCCCAGATTTTTGGACATATCAAGAAATGTAATTTCATAGCTTTAAACACCTAAAAGTGACTGAGAAAGAGACAAGATTGACTTTTAGATGCCTTTTCCTTTTTTTGACAACCTTGATTCTTTGGTATTATTATACTCAATGGAATTCACTGATCTATTCTACGTGTATACATTTTTAATATTAACATTCATCCTTACCTACAAATAAGTTTTACTTTACAGGTTGCCCATGATTATGTTGATGATGGAAAGACCTCATAAGAATATGTCTCTTGTCAATCTAGTTTAGGTGAAAAATCAGTTAGTTACAGGTGTTCTTTTAGAAGGATTTAATTTAGAAGTTTATGTAAATAAATTTCAGAGAGTCAGGTGTTTTTGAACTAAAATGGAGATAGAAATGATTCATTCATTTGTTCACAAGTTTCTGGTGTACTGATCAATAACACCAGGCATCAATAGGTACTGGGGATGCTGCTATGGGCAGGACGAAGACTCTGTCCTCATAGAGCCCATGCTAAAGCTCCAGTCTGGTTTTAGGGATCAGGACTAGCCAGTGTAGGTCTACAGGGTGTCTGTCTAAATCTATAACAACTGTAAAGCTTTAATGCTGATTGAAGGGGAGCAAAATATACCACCCCCAAATATGCCTCTTTGGCACATTGATTATTTGGGTCTGGCTATTTTTCAAGAAACAGCAGACACAGGGAAAGCTCTGAAAATAGAATAGAAGTTACCCTTTTGTAAGAGAAATTTTACATTTATAAACTTCCATTTGTCAGGGTATCAGTGTTGCTGGTGGAAATTGTGTTCTTCCGTGGGATCACGAGATAAGCATTTCACGGACCCTCACACAGGATATTCTGATGTGTGGAGGTTGTTTTGGGTGGAAATAGAAGGCTGCCCCTCCTGGGTCTCCCATGTTTCATATTTGTTTATCCCGCCATGGAGAAAGTCCAGTGTTGTCTTCATCAAGGCCAAAACAAAGTCCAATGTCCAGAGTTTTTGGTTTATATCACAGGTTCTGCTTAGACCTGTGGAGTCCGTGTGGTCAGCTATGGGCCCACACGGATGCTAGATCTGCATGGTTGCTTGTGTTCCTGGGATAGAGAGAGGGAGCTCTTCTTTGGTTTGTCTCAGGCTTGGGAAAGGAGCTTTTTCAAAATAACCAATAAACTTCCCAAGCTTTCACGGGCTTGCAGTTGGCCCGCCTCACAACCAATCTATTATTTCCCAGGCTAGACTGACAGGCCTCTATGGTCAAGCACTTTCTCCTGTGCCATTTTGATTTCTGTTGTGCATGTGCTTCCCCCCATCACCTCTCCCCCAACAATCTGGGAAGAGAGGGGTGTTAATCTTTGGTGGGGCAATGCTGTGGTCCCCTGGAGTGTGTGAAACTGTAGCCTCTTGGTGAAGCAAACAGGCTCAGTGTCCGATTTAGCTCCCCAGCCCATTAGGCGCAACAATGTCTGATTCCCTTTGCTTCTTCCTCCATCATTATCTAGCTGCCTACAATAATACCAGGAATGGGAGGATGACTAAATCTCTAGAAACTCTTATCAATGGGGAAGTTAGAGACTTAAATCTGTATAAAACCATGTCTTTTTTTACTGTATTTTTCCTGATAACCTCTCATAACTGACTCTCCCCCATACCCCAAACATCTTTTCTCTTTAGCTGATGTTCAAGGTGACAGCTTGGGCCATTACAGGAAGTTGCTGTTTCCTCTGGGTATTGCCTGTGTATACAAGAGGTGTACACATTATTAAACTTCTCTTTGTTTTTCTCTTGTTAATCTGTCTTTTATTATGGAAGGTTCTTAATCAAGAACCTAAAAGGGTGGAGGGAAAATAGTTTTTCTCCCCCACAGAATTAAAAGGTAGAAGACATAGTGCTTACAGTGGAAGAGATGAAGCATAAGCTTCAAAGACACAGGCCCTGGGAAACACGCTTATTATGTGTGCACAGATTTGTATATTTTTGAAAAATTACAAAAGGAAAATACTTTTAGCAAAATCAGTTAATATCACTGCCCTTCCAACTCTAACTTACTAGTATATATCTCATCCTGCTTATATCAAGAGGCCTTGGGACAACAATGAGCAATTTTGGAATCAGCTGATGGAAAATTCCATGAAAAATGTTTTTAGTTCCCATTTGGTGATATGTAATGGGTCTGCAGTCATATCTGTGTATAGATACATTTTTCTTAGTTGTGTTGGTGTGGAAATGGCTCTGGGACTCTTCCTACCCTTGACCTGCACTCACTTGGCAAACTGATGTGAAGGTGTGGGGCCAAAGTTCTTTCTGTAAAGTGAACATACTCCGTAGTGCTTAGCACTGGAAGTAAGTGAATAATATAGTAGAGAAAGGTTTGAGACACACATAACCAGACTTCCTCTTGGGAAAATTTATAAGTCATTTATGAAATAAACTTGATAGAAATATTTCCAAATTTGAAAACAATCCTGAAAGTTTGCTTAATATAATCAAATAAAAGTTATAAAATTTAAGAAACATTTTATACAATCTATGATAAAATTATGTTTCAATTAACCATGTGAGAGAAAGAGTGACCATGTGTCAAAAAGGGAAGAGTCAGAAAGAGGAAGAAAAGGGTTAAGGAGTGAGGGTGGTATGAGCAAGTGAAAGCAGCATCTTATGAAGTTATGCTCACACATTTTGCAGCGGGCAGTGCTATAAATTTGAAGTGAAAGGTTTCCATGACCACTGCTGCAGTAGTTGGCATTCGCATTATATACTGCTGGCATTTGAAGTTAAAATTACTGCCCTGTTCCATACTCCCACTGTTATTAAAAGGCTCTGCTACTTCATGATTTAGAGCTATTGTTCCCAAGTAATAGGTTTAGATGTTTCTGTAGAGCGGTTTATACCTTCCCTCTTCTTTTTCTTCAAATTTCCACCAGATCTGACTCTTGTATGAGTTTCTCAGTCTTTCTCAGAAAGAAACCCCCAACATTGGGAATAGTGTTCATTTTCAAAAGCGTTGGTGGTATTAAATTACATTTAAAGTCACCTTTTCATCTATGGCTGTCCCTGGGAACTCCTATATGGCAGGAGAAATTGTATTATCTCCCTGTCACTCCCAGACTCATACAATTTCTATAAGTAAAATTATGTTTCCATCTTTATCTATTACTATATTACCCTGGAAATGGCTGTCTTGATATCTAACCAAATTGTTAGAATATGCTTGCCATAGTATGACATAAATATAACCTAATGTAGATATATATTCTTTTTGGAGTATTAGTAATCCTATGGAGTACTTTAAAATATGTACATGTGTTTTTTGTGTGTATGTGGTTTGTGTGTGTGTACTTATGTGTTTAGAGAATAATGGTACACATCATTTTGAAAAGGTCAGTGAGTTAAATTGAGAAATATGCATCCAACTTCTTTTATTTCCAAATGGGAGGATCACATGTGTCTATTAATTTTCTAGTTGGTTGTTTTTTCTCCCTGTAGATATAGATAAGAATATATATCTGACAAAATTTCATCATTGCCTGGCCAGTGTTGCTCAGTGGTTGAGCTTCGAACTATGAACCAGGAGGTCATGGCTTGATTCCTGGTCAGGGCACATGCCCAGGTTGTGGGCTTGATCCCCAGTGTGGGGCATGCAGGCGGCAGCCGATCAATGATTCTCTCTCATCATTGATGTTTCTGTCTTGCTCTCTCTCTCCCTTCCTCTCTGAAGTCAATAAAAATATATATATATATATTTTAAAATTTAATCATGAACACAAGAAATCTTAGATGCCTATCATCAAAAATAGTTTTTGAGAAGGAAGCTGAAGTTGGGGTGGTGGTTTGCACTATCAGGGCTACCCAAAGAGACAGGCTGTCATTGGCCTGGGGACTGAAAACCAAAGGCAAATGAGTGGGCTGTGGGACTGCAGGTTGGAGTGGTATTTTCTAGCTTGAGCAGTTGAACTACAGTCCAGAGAGAGTAATGTCTTGGTATTAATAAGAAGAGACTTCTCAGTAGCAGGTTGCCAGACACAAGAAACAGGATAGTTTCCAATATGATTTAATCCCTATTATGCTAAGAAACCAGTTAATCAAGGTTCACTGTATGCAATTTTCCACTAATTTAAAACTCTGATCTGGAAAGAGGAACTGAAGTTATAAGCTAGACCAATGGCAGGTCATGTTTGAATCAATTACTGGGCTCACAGGGGAAAAGTTTTGTTGTCTTTTAAAATCTACATATTGAGAAATGGTATTCAAGTCTGTCGACATCAGTGGATATTAATAGAGTTTTTAAAGAAGAGCATTAGTAAACATCTCTGAAGTGTCATTAATTTTCTCAAACACTAATTCCCTCAAAGTAGGAATTTATTTTAAAATGTTTATCCTGCCCGCTGGTGTGGCTCAGTGGTTGAGCATCGATCGACCTGTGTACCAGGAGGTCACGGTTCGATTCCTGGTCAGGGCACATGCCCTGGTTGGGGGCTCAGTCCCCAGTGCAGGCTGTACAGGAGACAGCTAATCAATGATTCTCTCCCATCTCTCTCTATCTCTATCTCTCTCTCCCTTCCCTTCCTCTCTGAAATCAATAAAAATATTTTAAACATTTTTTTAATGTTTTTCTTTTTCTCCCTCCTTTTATTCTTGGTCTTTCTTTCTCTGTCTCTCAGTCTCTGTCCCTTTATAGAGCGTCACCACAGAAAGATGAAAACAGCCACCTTCTGTCCCAATATTGGGAGAACTTTCCCATTTCTCCCCACCACTGCCCTAACTACACCAGAAATTCCCTGGCATGGGGCAAACAGTCCAGGAAAATATCTATTCTCCACACTACAGGAGTGGTTGGCTCTCTTTGTGATTCTATTATTCCATTCAATAGAGAATGATGTTTTTATCTTTGTGAAAAGGATAGTGGTATGTCTCTCCATTCCACTACAAAGTGTGTGTGTGTGGGGGGGGGGGGGGGGTAGAGAATCAATCTCTCAAATGTCTCACTTATTAATTTACATGTTTTTCTATAATCCAAATATTCAGAAAGACATTTTCTGCTTTACCTTAAAAATTCAGGTAACCTGAATGCAAGTCTATCATATGTGAATCCTTTTGTCTCAAAGGTCCTCATAGGTGCTATGTTGTCTGCTTGGTTAAATGCAAACTACTCATCAAAGAATCCAGATGTACAAATTGTGCAGGGATTCAGAAATCCAATAATTCAGAATGAGTGTGACAGAACAGAGAGAAACCAATTTAAGAAGATTCTATCCTGAGTGTTCATTTGAACTCATTTATCCGATGTCCCCAATTCCTCCAGACTATTTGGCTCACCTACTTTTTAATTTTTTATACGATTATATGTAAGGCTTTTTTGCTTACATATTGGGGAACTGTAACAAGGTTTCTAATAGATCTGAAAATTTTGGAGGGGTGTATATTTTCCTCTAATTTCTCTCTTTTAATATAGTCATGGTAGTTTGAATTTGGCTTCTTAAACATGTCTCTTTTTCATTCCAAGTTTGTGAACTAGGTAGTAGGTAATATCAAAAATTTAGTCAATAGCCGATACCGGTTTGGCTCAGTGGATAGAGCGTCGGTCTGCGGAAAGGTCCCGGGTTCGATTCCGGTCAAGGGCATGTACATTGGTTGCGGGCACATCACCGGTACGGGGTGTGCAGGAGGCAGCTGGTCGATGTTTCTCTCTCATCGATGTTTCTAGCTCTCTGTCCCTCTCCTTTCCTCTCTGTAAAAAGTCAATAAAATATATAAAAAAAATTTAGTCAATAGAAGACATATTATAACAAAAAATTAATTTCAGCCATCCTTGCTTTTTTTGAGTCCATCAGCTTTCTCCCTGTAGAGACACCACTTGCAGTCCTGTGACATACTTCATTTTCTGCTTTCTTTGACTGTTGGCCTTTTTCTAACTCAAATCCATATCCATTTCTATCAAACATGTGAACTCTCTTTCTGTGCTGCATCAGCTTGTCAGAAGGCCGTTGCTTTGAAATATCCTCTAAGAAAACTTTCATTAACTACCTGCTTCTAAGGGAATCCTTGAAAGTTATGATGGTTCCAGAAATTTAAAATTCAGCCCATGTCCCCATATTTTAAAATGCATACTAGTCGATTGGCAAGAAAAATAGCATTCTCACACATACTACTTAACTATAAGAATATTTTTCATTCTACATAGATACTAAATATACCTCCTGGCATTTCTCCACCAACCTGTCATTTCCATAGAAAGCAGCTGACCTAATATTAACGCCTGAGAACTTCCTTTTAAATGAGACCCATAGTTATCATAAAGGAGGAAAAAGTGAAAAAATTGGAGAGACAGGAGAATGTAGTGGAAAATTAGAAGGCATATCTGTTTTTACTTATCTCTCTTAAAAGGAAATGAATTACAGCGGTAATGAAAAGGGTTGCAGGGATGGCAGGTGCTGTGTAATTAAACCATAAACTCACATGATTTGGTATTATTGTGTGACTTCTGCTCAGCAGACTGCCATTAGATAAAGCGTCCACAATTCTGTTTCAGAACAATCCTGAGTTAATAAGCTTTCTTATAAGGTAAATGAACAAGGACAGCCCATAGGTTGTTTACCTATGTCATTCATATTCTGGCTGACCATAAAAATGGCAGTCTTTTTTTCAAGGTAATACCACTGAATCTTTTTTCCATTTCTGCTTACATTTAACAGTATTTTCAAATATCAAGTTTTGTTGAACTTTCTCCGGCTGAGGTCCTACCAATACTATTTGCAGGAGTAAAAGCAACCAACAAGTAAGTACAAAATAACACTAAGCTTTGGAGGTGACAAGATAGAAGAAGCAAAGGTAAAAAGATTGTATTACTTGTGTATCTTAAGGAAGTCAAGTTTTGAATGTGCTTTATTATCAACAAAATAGGGATATGTCATTCAGCTCACAATATGTTTTATATAAGAAATGTTTATTGAGCCTTGAATCATTGTCAGGTATGACACTAGTGTACTGGGGATATAATGGTGAAAAAGATTAAAAAAATAGATTTTCCCTCATGATAGAGTGCATTTTAGAGGAAAACACAGGCAATACAATATGCGAATGAATGCATAGTAAGGAGAATCACTATGAAGAAAAATAAAGCAGGGGGGATGGGTGGAGAGTGCTATTTTGTGTAAGGTGATCAGAAAAGTAGCTCTCTCTCTGGAAGTGACATGTGGATGGACACATGTGCATTTATATACACGGATACTACCTTCCTACTGTTTGGCTAAAAAAAGTAATAGGATGTGTCTTAACTGTAATAGATTGCTGTGCCTGCTGTAATAGCCCAAAATATAGTCCCCAAAGTCAGGGGATTTGTTGAGCTAGTTTTGTTTTCTGGTTTCCAGAACATCTCAGAGCCTCTATTAAAAAAAAAAATTAGAATCACTATCTCTGACATTCTTTCCATTTATGCTTTAAAAAAACACACAATTACTATGAGGGGATGGAAATTATCTCTTCTTCCCTCATGCCAGCTTGGCTAGATGGCTAGTAAGTGACAGGCTATAGCAGCACATCAGGAAAGATGAGAGTGTTTGCCATATTAGAGATTTCTGCCCTGGGTGTGGGTACAAGGAATTGAAGCCTGCCAGTCATTACTCACCATTCATATTCTAATAAAATCAGCTTAATGTCTATGCTGCTTCTCAATATTTATTTTTAAAGAAAGCCACAATTAGCCCTGCTGGTGTGGCTCAGTGGTTGAGCATTGACCTATGAACCAGAAGGTCACAGTTTGATTTCTGGTCAGGGCACATGCATAGGGTTTCGGGCTTGGTCCCCAGTGCAGGGTGTGCAGGTGGCAGCTGGTCAATGATTCTCTCTCATTGTTGATGTTTCTATCTCTCTCTTCCTCTCTCTACTTCTATGAAAGCAATATAAATATGTATTTTTAAAAAGCAACAAATTTGAACTATTTTATGATATATTACTCCCAAATAGATGCTCAATAAATATTTGATGAATGAATCAGCAAAGGTCAGTTTTCATAGAAGTTTTCCTGTGGAGTGTGGAGGGGAGTGCCTTCAAGGTATTTTCAGAAAGCTGACTATAGCTGCCGATAGAAGATTCAATCCAAGCTTTTGATTTGTCAGAAAAGCTCAAGCAAGGAAACCAGTCAAGTGTAGCTGGTCACAACACATACTCCGGATATGACACCCCACTGATTTCACAGTTCTGTGACCTAAGTGATTTCAGACAACCACCCTGGGGCTCACAGGCTCTTGTCCCTCATCTAGGACAAATGCAAGACACTTTATTTTCAATGCCTGAGTTCACATGACAGTGGTGAAACAAACAAATTGGCCTTGATGCAAAGTATAATGTCATCCTTTATTCATTGAAAATCGTTTTCCATTTCATGGCATTTGATGCATACTTTTTTTTTTTTTTTTTTGCCATTTCTCAAGAGAGGAAATTAATTTAGAAATATTTTCACTTATTTTGTTTGTGCTTCAGTTGCTACACTTATATATTGTTGCATTTAAATTATAAATTTAAAATGAACTTTATAAAATGAATCATGCCTTTAATAATTATACTACAAGGCAATGTTCATGTTAACGTAGCAAATAAAATCATTCCATTTTTCATCCTGCTTTACTACAGTGAGTTTTGTTTTGTTATTGACTTATTTGTTCCCACAATACCTACTAAGTATATATTGGGTTAACAGGAAGATGCTCTCATCTTTCACAGACTGGTCCTAGATATGGGGTCTTGAGTGTTTTCCATGGGGTCCACTTTTTCCATGGACCTCTGCTCTTTTCAATGCAACTGCCTCATGAGGGCCCTGGAAATGCATCTCCCCCCAGGAGGCCAGTTACCCTCTTTACTGCTTCCTCCCAAGTGTGGTCACAGACCTTTGCTTTAATTGCTCGCAGTAACAGCCAAAACCAGATGCTAAATTGTGATGAGAATGAACCAGAGGTTTAGAAGTGATCATGAGAAGTGTAACCCCAGAGTAATAGGAGTGATTTATAATTTCACATAAACCCATAAGTTCAGTCCCATTCTGGGGGTGGGGGGGCTGGTAAATTCAGAGCTGTTTCATCATGAAAAGTGTCAGCTTATTCCTATTGCTTCATGGCGTTGTTTTTTGTTTTGTTTTGTTTTCTTAATGGGCATTATCAATCTCAAGTGTTGAAAATATGAAATTTAAGAAATAGTATATTGTTATGTTTTCACTTACATTTTAAAATTTGGGGGTTAATTTAAGAATTTTAATATGCTATGGTTATATTTATTTTTATGTAATCTATTAATCTTTGTTTAATTTATACTGATTTTTAGATGTTTTATAAGTTATAATTATTATAATCTTTTTAATGTACATGCTAGCAAGCTCCCATAAACCCATTACTTATCCCAATAATTGGGTAATTATCAATAACTTGAATTTCCCAGGTGTTCCTCTTCCATATCAGACTCTGACTCTATTTGACAGGAATCCCTTATTATTGTGGTGCAGACTATTATTTGTCCATCTAAATTTATTCTCCCTCTTTTAGCAATAGATTTTAAAGTAGGCATTCAAACATCCAATTAGAAAGCATTATTCGCTGGCTAGAATAGCCATCTGAGTAATTTTTTTTTTTTTTAGATATAAAGACATGAAGTGAAAGGATCCAATTTTAAGTATACAATTCATGTAATCTCCCTCATTACTAAGACAGAGAACATTTCCAGATCATTACCTTGTGCCCTTTGCAAGGTAATCCCTCCCCAGGTCAAAACATTCATTGATGTGAATTCTGTCAGAGTATCTGAATTTGCTTTTACTAGAATATATACAATATGCATTCTAATTTGTGTCTGTTCTCTTTTACATAGTATTGGGGTTTTTGTTTCGTTAAACCTCAACTGAGGATATTTTTTCCATTGATTTTTTTTTTTTTTGAGAAATAGTAGGAGGGAGAAAATGTGGGGCAGAGAAAAAGAAACATTGATGTGAAAGAGACACATCCATTGGTTGCCTCCTGCACATGTCCTGACCATGTGCTTGAACCTGTGATATGAGTCCCCTTGACCAGGAAAGGACCCCTCAACCCTTGAGGCCAACACACTAAACATTGAGCTACACTAGCCATGGCCACAGTGTTAGGTGTTTGAGATTGCTACATATTTCAGTTTAGGATATAGTTTCTTAAGAAGTTATAAAATATTTTTCAAAGTGTACTATTTTACTCTCCCATCAATAATGAGATTATTATGAGAGTTCTGATAATAATGCATCAGGGGTCAGCAAACTTTCTATAAAGGACTAGCTAGCAAATATCTTAATCACTGTGGGCTATATATCTCTGTTGCAATTACTAAATCATACTATTGGAGTATGAAAGCATCCACAAAAAAATACATAAATGAATGAGCATGGCTGTGTTCTGATACACTTTATTTATAAAAATAATGAGGCAGCAGACAGATTTGGCCCATCAGTTATATTTTGCCACCCTTACTCTGAATCATCTCCAGCATTTGGTGTCATCAATATTTTCATTTTAGTTATGAAGGTAAATGTGATTTTACTTGTGCTTCTCTGATGACTAATGATGTTGAGAACAAAATCATATATACTTATTGGTTATTCATACATCTTTCTTTCTTTAGTGTCAGGTCAAATTTGTTTTCCATTGTTATTGTGTTGTTTCTATTTGAGTACTGGGAGTAGACAAGTTCTTGCTTAGATGTATGTCTGGGACTATGTTCTCCCACTGTGACTTGGCTGTTTATTTTCTTAGTGGTAGCTCTTCATGAGAGGTGAAGATATTTCACTTTTGTAAGAGTTAAAATTATTTATCTTTTAAAAATATTCTTAATAGTTTATCTTTTTCTTTATGAAATCTTTACTTCTTTATGATTGTGAAGATAATCTCCAGTGTTTTTTTTTCTAGAAGAGTTATAGCTATGTATTTCACACATAGGTATATAATTCAACAATGTTAAGTAGAGACGGTTATAGTAAGCAAAAATACATTTTTATATTAGTAGGCAACTGTTAACAGTATGCATTAATAATTAAGGTTTAGAAATTTGTCCTTATTTAAAATAATTAAGAAGTATTTTGTCTTTACAATAATTATTACCACACTATCTAGAGTGTTAGTTCTATATAACATTACCTATAAATAGTTATTTTTTACATACCATAAAGTATTTTTGCTTAAAGTATACAATTCATTGATTTTTAACATAATTACAGAATTGTGAGTCATTACCTTTTCTTTCTATTAAATTGAATTTGTGGGGGTGACATTGGTTAATAATATTACATAGGTTTCAGGTATACAATTCTATAATACATCATCTGTATATTGTATTATGGGTTTACCAACCCAAGTAAAGTCTCCCTCCATTATCATTTATCCTCCCCTTTACCTTTTTATACCCCCCTACCCTCTTTCCTTCTGGCAATCACCATACTGTTTTCTGTGTCCACGAGTCTTTCCTTTTTTAAATTTATTTTCGTAATCCCTTCACCCTTCTCACTCAGCCCCCAAACCCCTCCCCTCTGACAGCTGTCTAGAAATAGTTTTTGATAACTCAGAATAAAATAAGTAGTAAAAAATAACAGCAAATGGCTAATAACATATTGAAATGTTTGACCCATCTCAATTCATTCCCCTCCCCCCAATATTCCAAGGATAATAATTTGATACTGGCTTTAATGTTTGGATACATGTGCTAGGCTCTAACCTGATCTTATGGTCCTTACAGCACAGTTTCATAATTGTATGTATTTTAACTGCTGTCATGTTTCATATTCATTATAATATAGTATTAAGTAATAATTGGTGCCAAATAAGAACAGTCCAAAATATGAACAAACCAGTTTCTCATGTATAATTTAATAACATTAAGTACTGCGTTGGCCCACATTTGCAAATCACTATCTCTTAAGAGTCATTTCACTTGTAATTCAATACTTTTCCATTGATCTAATCAACCAATACCTTCTTTTTCTTGGTGCTATCTACTCTTGGGAATTTAAAAAATTCAGTACAGCCTAATAAGCACCTACAGGCTAACTCATTGGACGGGGTAGCACGTTGGCTTATGTCAGTCTTTCCTACATTTGGAACAATATGCAGATGATTGAATACCTATGTGATTGAATACAACATTTAGAGAGTTTATAAAAGCAACATTGCTATTTTGTGTCAAATTGCCAGTTGATACCTGTTCCGGGCCAGCATTGTGCTGTGTAGCAAAAGTAAAAAGATCTGAAAGAACATTTAGCCGCCTGGGGAAAATGAATATCATTAAACTTTGTATAAAACAATGTACTAAGAATTATAGTACCAATGTTAGAAAATTATTTTCAAATATCAAAAAAGCATAAGGTCTACTGAGAAAATGTCATTTAAGCTGGCTTTCTGGGATAGTTAGTGTCTTGCTAGAGAAAGGAGAGTGTAGGAGGGAAGGCAGTGTCATTGAGTAGGATATTTCTAGGTGAAAGTGTAGCAGATATAACGGTACAGATGAGAATGCCTTTTTTCTTTTGCATGATCTACTCATATGTATAAAACGATTATTACACAGTGACAACTGGAATGCTGCAATCACCATACAGTCACTTTTATCCATGGCATAGACATAACTCAATTGGATTTTTTACTTGCTTTCACACATTTGAAGCTTCACTATTTGCATAGCAGATGCTCTGCACAGTTGTCTTGACAACTACAATTTTATAACCATTTAGCCATGAAGACAAAAGTTCCAAAGCAAAGTGAAAAATTGCTATTCTTTTCAAAATGTTGCTCTGTTCAACTAATTAATCATAGTAAATGCGATGTTGCTGTGCAGTTTTAGCCAATTTCAGACCAATAATTGACATGTGTTTTGTTTATAATTGGTACCAATTATATTAACAAAAGTCAGGAACATCACTGAAGCTTCCAATATTAGAATATTAGAGCTACATATCCAGTATTTTGTCTGTTTCCTGTATTATCTGACCTAGAAAAAGACACTATCCTTACCTTTCTGAACAATGACCTGCACAGTAGACCATAAACAAAAGATAACACAGTCAGAAAACAAATATGGAAGCACCTTAACCAGAATGGACAGCTGTTTCATCAAGAAGTTCCAAATTTCTAATAACTAATCTTGAAAAAGACAAAGAAGAAAAAAGACAGAGCCAAACTTCATGAAGACTGAAAATTCCATGCTGCTCAGACAGTGAGACAGCTGATCAGCTCACACTTTTCTTCATCTTTTTCAATTAGTTTACTTTCAATATTATTTTTTGTTGGTTTCAGGAGTATAGCATAATGGTTAGATAATCATATACTTTACAAAGGGTCCCCTTTGATACTTCCGGTACCCACCTGGCACCATGCACAGTTATGCAATATTATTGACTATATTCCCTATGCTGTACTTTACAACCATATTTCTTATTAATGTAATAGTCAGATGTTTTCTTCCTTTAATGTAGTTATTTACATGAATGAATTTGGCATGTGGAGACACAGAGATTTCCAGTAGCAAGAGAGCTGGATGGTGGCAAAAGTGTCAGAAGTCTTGACAGCTATCATCTGTGGAATTGATTACAAATGCTCATAATCCAAATACTAATGCCACCATTGTCCTCAGTTCAGATAACTGAATGCATTTTAATGGTTTGTACTTATCTTGTACATCATATTTTCAGTGGAAGATTTCATGTTCTAGTCTTTGCTTTAAAATTTAGCAGTGATATAAATTTGTCAAAAAATTACACTCTGTCTCATTTCCTCCCCTTAAAATTGAGTTAGTAACAATGCACCTCCCTACTGAAACTGGTTCATTATGGGAATCCAGAAATAATATAGCTTGAAATTGTTTACTTGTGTTTCATATGAAATGTATATAAGGGTTTTAGTTTTCCTAGATAGAGTTCTGTGGTTCTGAGTGATGTCAATTTTAAAACATGCAAACAAGTACGATGGGAATCAAGATACTTGTTACTAAAATTGAGCTACACAATTCATTTTGGACTGATTTAGGAAATGTACATTTTGAAGCCATATCTCTTCTGAGTTGGAGTCTCTGTCATGTCTGCAGCCTCCCTGGAAGCGGAAGGCATCAGAGTGGGCTCATCCTGTGGATAAGAGGAGAATGGGCTCAGCCTAACGAAAGGCAGATCTCAAAGAGACACCCAAAGAATGAGTAGAGCACATGTTTGCAATGATAATTTTCTAAATGTTGCCAGCAGGTAAGAAGAGCAAATAGGCAGGAAAAAGTTAAAGTTTCCTCCCCAATATTTCTCAGAGAGTGGAGATCTCTATTTCACCCTCAAGCTAGAAATGCTGTGAGGCAGAAGAAATTGTATCCCGTAGATCTCTTTACATTTAGTTATCTCACACCTTTAATTTTGAATTTCATGCTTAGCCAAGGCTCTAGCTTGCCCCCACAGGAGAACAGACAAGCCGTGTACTAAGGTAGTCCTGGTTTGACCTCTATGAGGCAGTCTGCTATACTATTGTACACAATGTCTCTTTTGAAAACTCCTGAGATGTATGCACAGAAAACTTTCTGAAATTGGTTAGAATAGTAAAATAGTCCCAAAGGTAGGTTACATCTTTCATCCCCATAAATCCCTATAATATTTTTAAATTTTGCTTTGAGCCACCTCCAGGGTCAAAGAAGAAACTTGGGAGAAACTCACTTTTTATTTGTTCAGTTTTCCAATTATGATTTGAATAATATATTGTTAAATACATACTATTTAACATAATATGGATATCTATTATATATCAGGTATTCTTCTTGGTACTATTTATATATCAGTAAATAAGATAAACACACACACAAAAAAGACAACTTTGTCCTGCATCATTGCATTATAATGATAATAGACAGGAGTAATATAATACATAAGATAGTATATTACATGCTTACAATTATTGTTGCAAAAAGAGTAAAAACAAAAAGAAAGAGTAAGGGTTTCTGGAAAATAAGGGGGAGTTACCTTTTCTATTTTTGTGATGAGGGTTGGCTTTATTGAAAAAGTGACTTTGAATTGAGATTTATTAGTAAATGAGGTGCAGGAGTGAACTAGCATTTTAAGTAGAAAAAGAAAGATCTCAAAATGATTTTATCTTCTATTATTGATAAATGCATTTCAAGGCTTATAAAAATTAAGCAAGCAGGTATTTATTCAAACACACGTGAAATATCTAAAAAAATCAATGTTCTAATCTGTAATATTTTAGTGACAATAGGTTTACAAACAGCTTTTAGCAATAGAATCCTTTCTGTATGCAAAACTCCCCTGGGACCTTAGTTTATAAAGCTCCTAAGATAGTAAGCACCGATTAAAATAAAGAACATGGATTTACATATACAAACATGGAAGTGTTTTTTCATAACAAACAAACTGAAATGAATATTGTACAGAACAAATGACCACAGCATGTAATCTTTCAAAATGCAAGGCGTGTTATGTGGGTGTGTACATAGGTAAAAAATTTGAGAAGAATAACCATTAATCAAGGAACTGAGCTACAGAATTTGAACAAAAAGATCTATGCCATTTTGGTTGTTTGCAATGAATTCATTTTATTTTGCACTTAATATGTATCACTTTGAAAAAGGGACCCCTGCCAAATGTTGTCACATGCTAACTTGAAAATGATGTTTATTTAAATCGTTTTCAATTTAAGTCAAACTCAAATAGCAAAAAACAATAGGATCATTAGACACCACTGTGGGATTCTATGCAAACCCCAGGCATGATTTTCCTCTGCCAAAATGCCTCTGTATTATCAATCACTCAGACTCAGTAGTAAGACTGTAAGAGCAGATGGTGGTTCCTAAGATCAACCATAATTCATGGCTCATGAGAATAAGCTTCTCTTTAAGAATTACATGGACGGTTTGTATTTGTATCACATGTGCCATCCAACATCTGTCAGATAACAATTCATTTATCTGCCAATTTATGAAGTTATTAACCACACCTTGTTCCTTAATAGAATAGTTGTTGTATTAAATAAATATAAGGCAGTGGTGACTCAGTTAATGGAAAGATTTTCCAACTGTATTGTTAATGACTATTTCACTTTAAAATTACCAACTCATATGCTTTCTTCGAAATAGGAGTTAGAAAGACAAAAATCTTTCTCTGAATAGAAGAGCAGGAGGGTGGAAAAAAGACAATTCATTCCACATTTTCAAGCCACAAAATATTAGCACAAAATGGAAAGACAGGGGAACTGATATCTGGAACTTCCAATAATATATTTTAATAGTGTCATAGGCACTGTGATAGTTAATTTTATGTGTCAACCTGTCTGAGCCATGAAGTGCCCAGACAGTGGGTTAAATATTATTCTGAGTGTGTCTGCTAATGTTTCTGGATAAGGTTAACATTTGCCTTGGTAGACTGAGTCAAGCTAATTGCCTTTGCAATGTGGGTGGGTGTCATCTAAATTGTTCAAGGCCTGAATAGAACACTAGACTGAGTGAATAAGAGAATTTCTCTTTTACTGCTTGACTGTCTTTGAGCTGAGATATCAGTCTTCTTCCATCTTCAGACTCAGACTTCAACCGGAACTACCCCATAGACTCTCATGGGTCTTCATTTTACAGACTGTAGCTCTTGGGGGTACTGCGGGCATTTTATAAGTATTAAAAAATACTTATAAATAGAAGAGATAAAATGTCCTTTTCATTTTCCACTTTGTAGGCCACTGATCTAGACCAGAAGAGGGACTAGCTGAGCCCTCTCTCCTGCCTACTTACAGAGTGCTCTACAGTTCTGGGCTATATGTGGAAACCACACCAACCCATTGACTCTTGGGCATTCACCCCCCACAAAATCCTGCTGACTCTAAAATTATATTTTCAGGGACAGTAAAAATGGGCACACCGCACACAGCAGGTGTACATCTCCAAGCATGTCATGCAACCTGTTCCCTGCCTGGATAGCTGCACCATAGATGGTACCATGGATATGGTGGCCACTCTCAGCCCTGGCTCAATACTTTACCTCAATCTAATGTGAAAATTATTGTGTATTTTACAGTTTAGATTACTCATGAGGAAAACTCAGAAGCATTCCAAACACAGAGAGATGTTCAATGGAGAGTATTGGCAATAACTTGGTACAGGTTGTGAGAGGAGAAAAATTTTAACTCTATAGACTCAATTAGATGTAACATAACAGATGTCCCTCTGTATATATAGTAACTTCTCATTCAACCATCTGTGCTCTAAGTTGCTTAGTGAAAACATGCATTTACAATGGGTTTTACTTCATTTATAAGAGGCTAACCTTGTGGCATACACGTACACATGGAGGCTTTCTTCTCTGAATCCCAGCTGGTTTTCATTCAACAAGCATGCAACTTGCAAAACAGGAGAATCAAAAGTCAAAATTAGTTAGTTTAAAATTTCATACCTAAATAAGACATAGAGGCTCTTTGCCTCCCTAATATTTTTGTTAATTATTTTTATCTTGAGATAATTGTAGATTCACATGCAGTTATAAGAAATAGTACAGCTCAGCCGGTCTTGCTCAGTGGTTGAGTGTTGATCTATGAACCTGGAGGTCACAGTTGCATTCCCAGTCAGGGCACATGCCTGGGTTGCTGGCTCAGTCCCCAGTGCGGGGGTGTAGGAGGCAGCCAATCAATGATTCTCTCTCATCAGCGATGTTTCTGTCTCTCACCCCTTCTCCTTTCCTCTCTGAAATCAATATAATACATATATATATATATACTAGAGGCCCAGTTCATGATTGAATCATGCTTTCACTTTCGATCGCAGGGGAGCCTGGTGCCTGTCTGCTGGTGCCGGAGCAGACAGGTACCCAGCTCCCCTGCTTTTGATGGTCCGCGGTGGGATGTGAGCTCGCTGCCCCAGAGGCCCCTTCTGTTCCGCAGCACAGCCATGGCAACGCGAGCTCAGCATCCTGCTGGCTCAATTAGCTACCCAGCCACCCCGAGTCCCACCCCCTGCGCCTCCTGCTGGCCCAATCATGGGCATAGCGGAGTGATGGTAATTTACATATTACCATTTTATTAGGTAGGCTACACACACACACACACACACACACACACACACACACACTGAGTGGCCAGATTATTATGATCTCTGAACGCATAATAACCTGGCCACTCAGTGTATATACTATATATATATATATATATATATATATATATATATATATATATATATATATTAGAGGCCCAGTGCATGAATTCGTGCATGGGTGGGGTCTGGCCAACCTGACTATGGGGAGGGGACATGGGCGGTTGGCCGGCCTGCCTGCTGGTCGAACTCCTGGTTGAGGGGACAATTTGCATATTAGCCTTTTATTATATAGGATATACACTGAGTGGCCAGATTATTATGCATTCAGAGATCATAATAATCTGGCCATTCAGTGTATATATATTATAAGCAAAGGGCTTTTGGGGATCAATAAGTGTATGCCATAGGTTTTGTGTAAAAGCAACTTCCAGTTCATTAAGGAGAAAAGGGATTCATTCCATGCAGAGGAAGGGAAATGACCTAACAAATGTTGCCACCATTAAAGCTGAATTATTATCGACACTTTTCTCACTTTTCTTTATCTGTCCCCAAACCCATCCATTCAATAACAAGTGTTACTGATTTTACCTCCTAAATATGTCTTTAATCTTCTGCTGCCATGACCCTGACCTTAGTCTTTGTACTGCAAGTCCATTAAAGGCAGGGGTATTGTCTACCCTCCACCCAGTCTGAATGCAGTGAGTTCAAAGACTGTTTCATTGATGAAGAGTTGTAAATAGTGCCCAGGCTAGGACAGCCAGAACAGAAATTAAAAGGGAGGCATGGATTTTGCCATACATTATATCACATTATATGGTATATTTATAAGAATCTATTGGTTTTGTTGCTTGTTTCCAGTACAAAAGAAAACACAAACGTTTTTGAAGTAAATGAATTATCTTCTGGAATACAAATGTCAGAGATAAACACCACAGTGATTCAAAACAGAATGTGCTGTTGTTTTAGTTTAGGAAATGTGCTACAAAGACAACCCAAGTTCTGACAGAGCTGCAGCTTTTCCATCCTAGAATTATGTATACAAGTAACTGTGGGCAAAGAAAATTGATATTTATTGTTTCTAATTGTATTAGCAGAAAAGAAGTCCCAAAAAACTAAAATTAAATAAAAGTCCCAAAGCTAAAGGATATAATTCTCTTAGCAAGATGTCATGGTTACTCCCAGTAATTTCTTATGTTGAAGTCCTAACTCCCAGTATCTCAGATGTGACTGTATTTAGAGATAGGGCATTTAAAGAGGAATTGCCTTAAAATTGGGTCCTTAGAGTGAACTATAATCTAATATGACTAATGTCCTTAAAAAACAGTAGGTTAGGACAGATATGTGAAGATAGAGCAGGGAGAATCTACTTTATCAAGTCCTACATTGGGGTCAAAATGTAAGTACCAGATGCTCAATGAGGTCATCAAGGATATAGGATAAGACTGTGTCTGGGGGAAAGATAGAGGTAGTGTTGGCCATCAACTGCCCTCACATGAGGCTTGAGATCACTGCCAGGGCTAAGAAGTTAATTCCAGCCCAAAGCCGTACTCTAGGCCTCCAATTGTCACTGACACAGCAGCTTTCTTCACATGTCCCAGGAGGAAAATCCAAGAGGCTTAGAAAGGGCCTGTGTAATATGCCATCCCTAAAGTTTAAGCTTCAGTAGCTACACAATAAATGTCCCTCTGGGATCCAGGGCTTAGAAGATAAAACACTATTGCCCTGTGACATACACATGAAAACTGTAAGGTATTATTTTTCTTACAAGACTTGACATTTTCATTTTGTAGAATCCAACATGCCCACTTCCACATATAATACTAAACTGTGATTTTCCCAGGCAGCAAAGTCATAAATGTTAAACAAATGTCGCAGACTATCTATGGTGTAGAGAGGAAGGAGACACCTTTTCAAATTGGGGTGGTCAGAGAAAGCTCCATTAGAGAGATGAAGTTTTAATAAACCCTTGAATCACAAATAGAATCAATTTATAGATAGGTGGTGGCAAAGTATTTCGTGCATGGAAAACAAATGTGAGCAAAAAATACAAAGATAAAAATCGAGGGTACCATGCACCATTTTTCTAAGTAGCCATGCAGAATTTATAGATGTCCGTGTTTGAAAGGCAAAGGAGTCTTCTATTCTGCAATCATACATAAGTAGTCTGCGAAAATTTTGTTTTGACCAGCAGACACTGTAATTCATGGAAGCAGAAGTAAAGGGTATACTACACTGTGAGAAATACACCTGGACTTTGCTGACTCCATTTATTTTGAAAAGTTGCAGTAGTCCCCCCTTAGCCATGAGTGATACATTTCAATACCTCCAATGGATGCCGGATATATACAGTACTATGTTTTTCCCTATACATATATACCTATCATAAAGTTTAATTAACAAAATAGACATAGTAAGAGCTTGACAATAATAACAGTAAAATAGGACAATGCTAACAATATATGATAATAAAGGTTATGTGAATGAGAAATCTCTGTCTCAAAATATCTTATTGTACTGTACTCACCCTTCTAGTGATGGTGTGAGATGATGCAGTGCCTACGTGATGAGATGGAGTGGGGTGAATGACATAGGTTTTGTGACGTAGCATTGCACTATTATAAGTGTGACTTGAACACAAGCACAGCAATACCACAGCAATTGAGCTGATAACCAAGATGGCTACTAAGTGACTAATGGGGAAGGTAGTGTAAACAGCATGGATACACTAGACAAAGAGATGATTCATGTCCCAGGCAGGACAGAGTGGACAGCATGAGATTTCATCACACTGTTCACAATGGTGTGCAATTTAAAACTTATGACTTATTTATTTCTGGAATTTTCCACTTAATATTTTTGGACTGTGTTGACCACAGGTAACTGAAGCTTTGGAAGGTGAAACCAGGCATGAGGGGCACTATTGTATATAAATATCAGATCATCACATTGTATATCTTTAACTTATGTAATGTGATCTGCCAATTATATCTCTAAGACTTGCTTAGGGTGGGGGGCAAGGGCTTTAGTCCTCCGTGGACTTAGCTGGACCCTTTGGAAGATATGGTTTCTCTGATTTAGGCTCAGTTGAAGCACCACGTTGAAAGTTTAGAGTCTGGCTGCTCCAGTGGATGCCTGGACGAGCCAGTGAATATAACCCAGTAATTCATCAGAGTGAATACCCATCAGGCAGACCTAACCTGTGAGGTACAGAAGAAAGGAAGAGGCCGCCAGATACAGCCCTCTACACTCCTTAGCCCAAAGGGGTGTTCCAAGGCATGGTTCTTTCATAAAGTCTAGAAGATATTTCCTGTTCCCAATCTACTGGCTGCATTTTCTAATGAAGCTGAGGCTGTTTGGGAGTGTTAGTTTCCTAGGGCTACTGTAACAAAGTGCCACAAATGAGGTAGCTTAAAACATTAGGTTTTTTCTCTCTCATAGTTCTGGAGGCCAGAAGTTTGAAACCAAGTTGTTGGTAGGGTTGTGCTACCTTGGAAGGCTCTAGAAGGGATCCTTCTTTGTCTCTTCCTGCACCTGGTGGCACTAGGTGTTTCTTGATTTGTAGTAGCATCACTCTAATCTCTGCTTCTGTCTTCACAGGCCTTCTCCCCAATGTGACTATGTCTCCATGTGTCCTTTCCCCTTCTTATCAGGACCCCAAACATATTGGACTTAGGGTCTACCTAGTTCTCTTAACTTGTTACACCTGCAAAGATCTTGTTTCCAAATAAAGTCACAGTCCCAGGTCCCAAGTGTTAGGACTTAGCAACTGTTTGTTTTATTTTGTTTGGTTTAGCTTAAAATAGATTTTACTAAGGTATAATTGGAATACAATATTATATTAGTGTCAGGTAAACAACATAGTGATTTGATACATACCTTATGATGCAGCCACTACAATAAGTCTAGTAACCATATTTTTAGGGACACATTTCAATGCCAAGACTTACTAATACAACACCTTGAATTTGCTTCTCTCCTGCTATGCTTCATTTTCCTTTTTTCTCTTATTCTTTAATGCCCTGCAATTGCATCTACCAATGAAGCTTTATCATATGCAAAAAAGAAAAGAAATTTTACATGTAGACAAAAAAAATAATTTTTATAGCTAAAATCACCATAAGCAAATTCAAGACAAGTGATACATTAGAAAATATTTATAGCAAATATCACAATAAAAAGGCTACAATTTGCAATATATCAATCAATATTTAACATGAAGGGAGAAACACCAAAACATGAGAAAAGTGGAAAAAGTCAAAAGACAATGAAATAATGAGGCAAAGTGGCTCTTAAACATAAAAGTAGATTTTTTACCTTCTCTCATAATAACAAAAATGAAGATTTTCACTTTTCTGAGAAACCTTTCCCTAAGTGAAAAAAAGTAGACATTTGACAACATTCTGCTGGTGAGGCTGCAGGAAACAGGCGCTGTCATAGATTACAGGTGTTAGGAAAAGTGGTGAATGAACCTGCCCTGCCTCTGGCAGAAGACTGGCTGGCGGAGAACTGGAGGGATCGCAGCCAGATTTCCCTGCTGGCCAGGAGCCTCTGTGATGCCTGCAATATACACCCTATCCAAAGTGTCTCTGCTCTCCTTACTTACTAGCAGATAGGCCATCACTCTTTAATTTTACTTTAATAGTGTTTGCTCTTATCAACCCACTGGTCTGCTCATCCTTCTTAAAAAGTTGGATTTCCTTAAGAAGATGCTGGTAATACTCTTTAAACACTCAGAACTCCCAGAGCATTTACTTACTTCACCCTAAACTTCACACACTAGACTCTTGATATTACAGAGCCTCAGTTTTACACTTGAAAAAGTAAATAAAATAGATAAAATATACAAACTGTTCTACTACCCTTCAAGAAAACTAACAATTATGAAGAAAAATTTTCTGACCCAACCTATGCTATTTTCTGCCTTTGATCATACCATATGTTTAATTGACTTCCAAATCATCAGCTTTACAGTGGAATCATGACTTTCATGACTGGTACTTCTTTTTAATGTTTTTAATCATATTTGCTAGAAATATTAGATCATTATAAAATGGACTAGAGTCCTGGTGCATAAAATTTGTGCACAGGGGTTGTGTCCCTCTGCCCAGCCTGCACCCTCTCCAAACTGGGATCCCTCTCACAATCCAGGACTGCTGGCTCCCAACCGCTCACCTGTCTGCCTGCCTGATTGCCCCTAACCGCTTATGCCTACCAGCCTGATCACCCCCTAACCACTCCCCTGCCAGCTTGATCGACACTTAACTGCTCCCCTGCTGGCTTGATTTCCCCTAACTGCCTTCCCCTGCAGGCCTGATGCCCCCAATGCCCTCCCCTGCAGGCCTGGTCGCCCCCAACTGCCCTCCCCTGCAGGCCTGGTCACCCCCAACTGCCCTCCCCTGCAGGCCTGGTCACCCCCAACTGCCTTCCCCTGCAGGCCTGATCCCCCCAACTGCCCTCCCCTGCAGGCCTGGTCACCCCCAAATACCCTCCCCTGCAGGCCTGTTCATCCCCAACTGCCCTCCCCTGCCAGCTTGGTTGTCCCTAACTGCCCTCCCCTGCCAGCCCGGTCTCCCCTAACTGCCCTCCCCTGCAGGCCTGGTCACCCCCAACTGCCCTCCCCTGCTGACCATCTTGTGGTGGCCATCTTGTGTCCACATGGGGGCAGCCATCTTTGACCACATGAGGGCTGCCATCTTGTGTGTTGGAGTGATGGTCAATTTGCATATTACTCTTTTATTAGATAGGATGCAAAGATACAAAATCATTTTAATTTTAACAACTATTAACTTTTAAATTACCTTTTGGTTTTCTGTGTCAGTTATGCTTCATCTAAAACTAAACTCATTTTCTCTTATTGGTGAGCATGTCTTGTATGGCTCAGTCACCCTTGCAGAAAGATGTGGCCATGTGGCTGAGTTTGAGCCAGTATATGTAATGTGAGCTTACATAGGTCTCTAATGTATGATCTCCATTCTCTTTTTTGTGTCTTAATGTGGATTGGCACTGTTAATGTGGAAGCCCAGTGAAAAGATAGCAGAGTCATAAATTAAAATAATCCTAGATGTTCAAATTACCCTCTCAATGGAGAGGAGCTACCTGCCTAACTGTTTTGAACTTTATAGAAATAAACATTAGTAATCCTATCTGAGCAACTTCAGATTTTGAGGTGGCTACTATAGAAACTGCCATTAGCTGAACTATTACCAGTACATACCCATTATTAAGAAATCAAAAAAGAGGGGAAGTGTCTTTCCAGAAAACAAGCAGAAATGTTGTAAATACTGACAGGCACTGGGTTATACAGGTGTAATGGAGGATTTATTTGGGTAAAGCTTTCTCTATATCTTATTTATCAGTATTTTCATAAAAATGTGTTGGCTCAAGGAACAAAAGTGAAGGAAGGAAGGGAGATTGGAGTAAGGGAAGTGGGGTTAATGCACAAAAGCTGTAAGAAAGTGTGAGAAAAAATGGGTCAGGTAGAAAAATAGGGGTTCGCCAAAAGAAAAGGGAGAGGATTGGTATTAAGTACACTTAGATATTTTGAACAACTATGTTTCATCCTCCTAATATCTCCTTTGAGGTACTTATTAGAAATTTAAACAATGGTGCCTATTTTTCTCGCTGGTTTGATGTCATATTTTCTTGACTCCATTTAACTCAGAAATACTGTGTCATGGTCTAAAATTTAAGAGATATCATAAGTCTCAAGATGGCTAAAAGTTTTAAATTGAAAAGTTCATGTTGTTCAAACTTCCAATGAACATCTGACAGGATAGTTGACTGATTTTCTAGTAAACTATTAGTTGTCAGAAATAAATCTCCTGTCTCAAATGATTCTGTGCTACATCTATAACCTTTATATCTAAAAGTAATGTGAAAGGGCTCTTTGATCATTTTCAAAGAAATTGGGATTCAGTGTGAAACCTAGAGATGTATTCTAATTTGGGGACAGAGAGGTGAGTCTTTTAGGCAAATGGCTGGCAAATGGATTATAAGACAGTCACTAATCCAAAAACTGTTTAATATCTAATGGATAACCTAAAATATCCTTATTCCAATAACTTTTAGTGCTAATTCATTTAAACACATTAGCAATCCTTACAGAACTGAGTAATCTATTCTCACATTTAAGCTTTCCTCCAAAATTGGCTTTTAAATGTTTGAATAACATTTTGTTGCCATCTAACAGTTTATGACTGATACTTAATCTAAACTTACCAATAAAATAAGCATAGTATTTTAAAATAGTATATAATTTTATGAATTGCATGTACCTACTTATTTTAATTTTTTTCCCTTTTTTTTGTCTCTCTCCCCCTAACCCTCCACCCCTGCCTTCCCTCTGAGAGTCATCAGTCTGTTCCATGCTTCTATGTTTCTGGATCTATTTTGTTCATCACTTTATTTTGTTGATTAGATTCCACATATGAGTGAGATCATATGATACTTGTCTTTCTCTGACTGCCTTATTTTGCTTAGCATAATGCTCAACTGGTCCCTCCATGCTGTCTGAAAGGGTAAGAGAACCTTCGTTTTTTTACAGCTTTTTCAATCCACTCATCTACTGATGGGCACTTAGTTATATTCCTAGAAGTGGAATCACTGGGTCAAATGGCAAAAGAAACCACCAACAAAATGGAAAGGGAGCCCACTGCATGTGAGAGCATATATGCCAATGATACATCTGATAAGGGGTCAATTTCCAAAATATATAAGGAACTCATACAACTTAACAAAAGGAAGACAAACAATCCAATTAAAAAATGGGCAAAGGCCCTAAATAAAAACTTCTCCAAAGTGGACATACAGATGGCCAAGAGATAAATGAAAAAATGCTCAAAGTCACTTATCATCAGAGAGGTACAAATTAAAGCGACAATGAAGTATCACCTCATACCTGTCAGAATGTCTCCCATCAATAAATCAACAAATGACAAGTGCTGGCAAGTATGAGGAGAAAAAGGAGCCCTAGTACACTGCTGGTGGGAATGCAGACTGGTGTAGCCACTATGGAAACCAGTATGGAGTTTCCTAAAAAAAATGTACCCACTTATTTTAGAGAAATGGATAATGCTAGAAACTTTAGGGAAATGTATTCTAATTTTCCATTATTTAAAATCAAACACCAACTATCTTCTTAATATTGAGTAATATTGAAGATAGTTCTTTTTTCTTTTTATGAGAGAAATAACTTTTTGAGACATAAAAAGTATCCAGTCTTAGGTTTATGTCTAAGCAACTTCTAGAAAATACAGTAGATTTGTAGTTTAATACACCATTAACCTGTCTGACTCTTCTCCCGTGTAAATAAAATGCAATACATTGGATATTTTTCATACTAAATAGAAGACTCCTTTGGCAAGAAATAAACTTGCCTCATTAATTTGACTGCTAATATCTTACTACCCCTACATTATCAGGCAAAATCATGAAGTGAAAAGTCCAGCACTCTCCCACCATGCTGTACATTTCCCAAGGATTCTGAATCAATGGATGTCTTCCCCATGGTGAAAGGGCAATGGGACTTTCCAATTACTTAGATTAATGTTTATAAAAAATACTTTAAGCTTACTTAAAAAGGAAAACACTTTAAGTTTATTTAAAAATTTATAAACAAAACTAGGAATACTTGCTATCAGAGAGTACTGGGAATATTTACATTAAAAGTAAAAAATATATACTACAGGATAATGAAAACCTGAAAAAGCTATGGTTTTCAATATTATATTATATATTTCTGGAGCCATATTTTCTATTCTTTTACTTTAATATTGTTAACAATCTTGTTCATTTACTAAATACCAAATCCTATGTTGGATATTGTGTAAGGCATTATCCTATTCATTTGTTGTAGCCACCCTATGAGGAAGACACTATTTCTATCACAAATTTGACACATGAGGAAATTTGTTCTTACTGAATTTCTTTATTTGTACTTATTATATGGCATATACTATATTGAGCATTGTATAAATATTAATCACTTAATCTTCATAGCAATCTTTTGAAGTAGACACTTTTACTGTACCCATTTTAAAGATGGGAAAACTGTGGGTCAGAAAAGTTGTGTACTTTTCCAAGGTATATAACTACTAGCTAGTACAGTAAAAATACAAAGTGAGGCAGTCTGGTTTTATTATGTTTTATTTTTTGTAGAGAATGGACTGTATTTTTAGTGTAGTAATGAATGTCTAGTGTCATACAAATACAAATATGTCTATTACCTATCTCACATGTCTGTTATTCAGTTTACTTCAATCATTATTTTTTTTAATTTAAATTCATTGTTGTTTAAAGTATTACATAAGTCTCCTTTTTCCCCCATTGACCTCTCCCCGGCCACCCCCAACCCCAGCACATACCCTCCCCTTTTCTACCCGCCCTCCCCCCCCCCCATCTGTGTCCATTGGTTATGCTCATATGCAGAGGCAGTCTGGTTTTAGACCACCACTTGGAGCAGTGTTTCTCAAATTTTAGTTTTCATTATTGCCCCCTTAAGGAGTGTTTTTAGGACCCCTTTCCTCCTAATTTCCCCCACCCTCCCCACAAAATTTTAATACCACAGTTGCACTTTTTATGTACTGTAAATTTAATTGTGTTTTATATATAAAAGGAAAAAAAATTGTTTACCTATCTTGGAACCAAATTTTGTACTTTTAGCGAGAATATCATCCCTGTTGTGAATGTATCACTTAGAGGGATTAAAAAACATGTAAACCAGGTCTTTTTGTGGTATTCTCTTAGACCAGCTAAGAAGGGTTCCTTCTCTGGATCCTAAACTTTAGAGGGCTGCTTTAGTTCTCCTCGGGCCATATCACTTCCCATGGAGCCAGGAATCTAAGAGATTCAGGGATTTGATATTTCATGCTCCACTTTTGAATTGCACTTATGGAATCAGAAAACCTCTATTCCCAGCTTCTAGAACCTACTTGATTGAGCCTCTTCCCCAGGTCTAAGTCTAAACACATGGCAGCATGTATTTAGGTAAAGTTTCGATGTGTGAGCTAGGAGAGGCCTTTTTGTGATGCAGGACAGAGTAGGCAAAAGAAAAGCTAGCGATCCACATGCCAAGGAATGGAAGTCAGATTTCCTCTCTGTGACCATGTTAAAAGGAGAGCTCTAAGGAGTTTGAGAATTTTAAATCTGAATATGGCCTTTAAGAACATTGTGAAGGATAGTTATTAAAATAGAAGAATAGAAAAAACCCTCATAGACACAGACAACAATATGGCAATTACCAGAGGGAAAGGGAAGTGGAGAGAGTTAAAAGTGTGTTGATGAAAATAGCTAAGCACTAGATCTACCATTCCTGTGTTGAAGGGAAGAAATGTCTCCCTCCACTGCATTTTATTGATCACTTATTGGAGAAGTCTTTTAAATATGAGTACAGAATAAATAATGGGATAAAGGGGTGTTGCAAAGGCTAGGCATGGATATCCGAGGACAGTATGCAAGGAAGCATGAGGGAGTCATTTCGTGAGCTGATCAGTGGTACCCGTGGGAATAATGTCCTGTAACGGAGTCCATCTCAGATTTTTCTTGACTGTATTCTGCTACCACTGCTGTTGTTTAACTAATTACTGATGGTGAATAAATTCAGTGATTTCCATTTACTACCCCTGTCTTCACAGTCATTATTTGTGACATTTGGCAACCTTGCCTGTGACTTTCTGTTATGTATTTTAATGAAAAGTATCAAAATTTTTTCTAGATATTTCATCATGTTCAAATCTATATTGTTCAAAGCCTTGCAGTTTAAAAATTAGTACATGGTTGATCTGAAAAATGCTTCTAATTTCCAACAAAACACAACTTTGAAAAATCAATATTATATTAGCTCTGTGTTTAGAAAGAATGTATGACAAATTGAAAACAAACATAGCAAGAAAAGCCAGAGAGAATAAGAAAGAAAAAGACATTTATACAAGGGCAAACTTTCTTGGTAAATAGAGATCTCTCAACCAAGAAAGAATAATATTTTCATTAAAAGTTAATATACCTTCATTTTGAAAAATGCTTTTTGAAATCCCTAGTCACACATGATTAGAAACCCAGTAGCCTAACCCTATAGAGGGAAGTTATATGCTTTGCAGAAGCTGGGAGGAGGGAGGGCAGGGAAGAATAATATATAAAATGTGCATAAATGTTTTGATTTTTATTAAAAAGTCTTCTATCTGATTATTTTAATAGCTTTCCTTTTACAAGATGGTGATTTTATGAAGGTAAATGAAAATGCTGGTTACATCTAGCTCTCTTAAAATTATTCTCAGTTCAATAGGGAAAAGTTAGACTGGAATACTCAATCACTTTCAGCTTTTCTGTCTCTAAAGTCTCCTCTCCAGCATGTTGCTAACTCACTACCCCACTATTAAGTTAAAATCTATTGTGATGATATGGAAGTATACTTTTTCTCCTAAGTCTTAGTCTTTACAACAAGGATCTATTTGCCATCTTTCTGTATTGTGTAGGACTTCTTAAAAATTCCAAACTTGTACCAGAATGACCCTCTTACTCTTTCTCTTTCCCCAAGTATTCTCTTTCTTGGACATATGCTCACTTACCAAGCTGACCATCTTAACAGTTACCCTTTATTCATTCAGAAATAATTTTCATCACATTGTGCAATTAATAGTGAACTGGACAAGTAATGAGGAAGAAAGACTTTTTGAGGTGCAGCTGCTGGGCAGTTATTCAGGTTTTCTAGTTAACTAGGTAACCATCCTACCCTCCACTAAAGCTGCAATTAAAATTTCATCAAGTCAATTTGCCACAAGTCAAACTATGAGTAAAAAGAATTGAATCTGACTCTGTATATATTTTTCCCTCTATCGTGAAAGTTAACGTTCCTGAGTTTCTCTTTGATGATAATAATCTTCTTCAGCGTGTGCTAGTAGTGTCAGTGTAGTATCTCTTTTCCTGTCCCTTGTTACTAAATTAGTTGCAGATATGCTGCCGCAGTTCAACAGAACACGTTCTTTTGAATAGTGATTTACATAAATTTTTATGCTTATGTTACTCCATGGCCAGACATTTTTTTAACACTGAGTACATTTAAAGAGACACAGAAGAGCAGCAGCACTGGCTTTCTGATGGTGGGCTTTGCTTTGCATCCCCAGTTCTGGTAGACTAATATCAATAGAGAAGCATTAGGAAACCACCACCGAAGCCCGTGTTAGTCTTTTCTCTGGTTCTCTAGGTTTCCCATGACTGGTGTCAGATCCAGTCCACAGTACATTTTCGCTTACTAAGGCATGAATAAGTTATTGGTTCCTCATGATTCTTACTGCAAAAACAACATCAACAACAAAAAACACATTCTGGAGTTATCCAAGGCTCTCTTGGAGCCCCTTCCTACTCATGGCAACAGAAGGCACCCTCCTCCCACTCCTGCCCACAGGGAACATGTCTCTCCCCCTTCTTGACTTTCTCGTATTATAGACGTGAGTAAAGAGGTTCAAGTGTAGTGAAGTTAAGTTCCTCTTTGTGCCCTTTGTAAAAGATGTAGGGAATTCTCTTTAGAATTAGGGAGACCTTGACCAACTAGTTCCCGCAGGGCATGCTAATGAATCCCAACACAGCAGCCCTCTCTAGAAACCATAGCAAAGAAAGCTCTTTGTCATTATTTTCTGTCTCACATTCATTTTTTTGTATGCTGATATGTATTGCCTTGGTGGCATAGTCAAAACTAAGGCTAGGCATTTCCTGCTCTAAAATATTACTACATAACAGTTAAAAAGTAAGTAGGAATCATATTTCAAAATTTCTTTCAGAATTCTCTCTAGTGTATATTTCTTAGAACCTCTTAGATTATTAAAAAAAATAACCTAGGGAAAATTATTTTGAAACTATGCTCTAGCCCGGCCAATGAGGCTTCGTGGTTAAGTGTCCACCCATGAACCAAGAGGTTGCTGGTCAATTTCTGGTCAAGGCACATGCCCAGGTTGTGGGCTCGATTCCCAGTAGGGGGCGAGCAGGAGGCAGCCAATATTTGATCAATGTTTTTCTCTCATAGATGTTTCTATCTCTCTATCCATCTCCCTTCCTCTTTCTCTAAAATCAAATATATTTTAAAAAGAAAACTATTCTCTATAAGTCAGCACTAAGTTCTAGACCATCTTTCTTTGTATCTGCAAGAATAAAAACAATACCAAATGCAATTGTTTGCAGTTGTCAGGGCCCAGGGCAAGCTTCCCCAAGATATTTCCACAATGGCATATTGATTATTTTAAACTAAAATCACCTGTAAAAACAACAGGAGCAGGAAGAGCTCTATGACTCTGTCCCCATAAATGCAAGAAACAAATCTCTATGATAGGTGCCCTCCCCTCTCCTGAAGGACTGAGAGACAGCCTTATCACAATTTATAAAATCCAGAGTCGAAAAGCATGTATAAGCAAACTTTGTAACGCCTTTGCTAACTTACTACCCAAGGCCAGACTTGCTTAGATTCCTCACTAAGGCAATACCAAAAGCTTGCTTAGATTCCATTTCAATGAACAATACCTTTCTTTGTCCGGTCCATTTCTTACAAATTTATTGCTCTTTTGCCTATAAAGTATAAAATGGTGCCTAGCTCTATTATTTCTTTAGTCTCATTTTATGATATGAGCATCGTATTGTGATTTTTCTATGCACATGTATCAAATTATTTTTCTCCTGTTTATCTAGTCTTGTGTCAATATTATTATTTTCTTATTGGTCCAGCCTTAAAAACAAAAGAATGGCAGAATGGGGAATTCTCTCCATTCCTCCACACTGTCAACTGAATAGGAAACTCACAAAGGGGAAATATATTTATCACAACTAATAAAAAACTTGAAGATCATCTGTAACCTCTTATCCTAACTGTTAAGATAACCCTATAATAATTGCTGTTGAAGGATTATCTCTGTAACTCAATATAACTCTAAGTTACATAACACTGATATTAAAATATAGCCAGGTGAATATTTACTATTGTTACAAAGGAAATATAATCATGTCAATGTTTTTCAATGGGAAAAAAAAATTCTTAGCATGAAACCAATTTGAAAAACGGGGTTGGGGTTCTTTCAGATACGAATTCACAACCTCTTATTGGAATTCAGTTTTTCTGGTTTATAAGGTGAGAAGAGGAGTAAACTATATGTTACATAACACTCCATTGAGGTCTGAGATGTTACCCTGTAATCTAGGGCATAAATATCAGTGAAAAAAACAAGTTATGAATAATTGCAGTACGTGGGGTAAAAATCATAGGTAGTGTCATGTAATTTTCAGGGCTGTCCATGATGAGTTTTAATATCTTTGGCTTTCAGACTTGCAGATTAAAAGTTGTGAATATTTACCTTCTTGGGACAGAATACAAAGCCAGCTGCCCATGAAACAGTGCAAATTCCTTCAAATAAGCTTTCACTGGTTGAAGGTGACATTACGATTTATTCCTGGGCAACAAAACCATCTAGAACAAGTTTTGTGAGTTTCTTTTAGGTGGCTTATGAGTGAAAAGTTTTAGAGTTATTGGAGGTGACACTTTGGTGTTTATGAAAATCCTCATTTAGATTTATTTTCTTTTTAAATAACCAACTTGTTAAATTTTTAAAAGGTTTTTCTAATTAACATAAATGTTCATTGAGTCAATGAATAAATGAACTAATAGGCATCATTTGGGACAGTCGATCATCAAAGAATTTTTGAATTTGAAAGAATAGGGACAGAGAGGACCTTCTACAAATTAATACATGGTCATAAAATGTTTATGAAAATGGAATTTTCTTTGTTTCACCCTTGAGACTATGACTAAGACTGCCGTAGCTTTACCATAATTTTGACAAGAACTACCTAATTCTAAATTTAGTCACTAACCCATGGAAACTGTAAAGTGTGTTTGGAGAAGTAATATCTAACTAAAATGTGGTTTAAAAGAACAGATTTAGTGGGAAACCAAAATTCTAGGTCCCCAGGAAGTTTGTTATAAATTTTCTACATTTAAATTCACATCATGGAATTTTCTCATTGTTTTATAGGGTTTTGAAAAACTTTGCTTATTTTTCAATTCTTGCCAAAGGAAGAATCTTATCACATTATTAGTACATCAAACAATCCTAAAGAAAGACTTCTGTATCCATTGATATATCACAGTGCTTTTGGAGAGCCATTGAAAACATTGTTAGAAGATCAGAGGTCATCAGTGAACAAAATATTTTTGTCCTTTCTTTTTTGTATAATTTACAATGTTTCTCCCTTTTTAGCATAATTTAAACTTATCTTTGGACAATTTTATGTTTTTCAAAATAAATTCTGATAAAGGAGTCTAAGAAATTCAAGGATGTCTAGCAATGATTACTCAGTCTTGTAAAAATTTTTATATATGCTAAACAAGTAATGTTCTACTCTATCCCATTTAGTGAGAATGCATCTTTCTTTTTTTCTCCTTTAATAGAAAGTCTTAGTAGAAATACTGGCATTATCCTCTTTATATTGTTAATGGATGTTCAGTCTATAAATAGCTTTAGCATACTTTTTACTTGTTCTAAGTATCATAAAGTGAAATTACACTTGCAATTTTTATGCTACTTTTATTAGTTCTAAGCATTTTAGTGAGTTTGTTAATGTTAAAATGTAACAAATGAAAATTTTATAGTAGTTAATAAAATAGGAATTTTATTGATATATAAAATTCTTTTTAATGCCAAGCAGTTGTTTTTTTATTAGGCAATTATACTACATTATGGTTCTCTTCTCCTTGTAATAGAAATATACTTGCATAATAAAATGCAAAAAGAAAATGAAATCATTCATAATTCTATTCATACACAACTACTTTAATATTTTGAAGTATTATAAATGTACATATAATCATCATACTTATAATTTCTCATGCAAACTGAGGGAGATTGGTGGGTATTCTTCAAGATCCTGCCATGTCTGATTTAAGTGCTTCTCCATCTCTTCAAATTGTGATTTTTTTGCCTTTTGCTATGCCTTGCCACTTTTTCTTGGTAGCTGGACATGATGTATTGGGTAACAAGAACGACTGCGACTTGTCTCCTCCTGACAGCTTCTAGTAAAATGTGAGAAGAGAAGTGAATAAAAACAGAACTGTTAATCAAAAGAGAATAAGAACTGAAAACTTTGGAAAATCTCAGCCTATCTGTGCTGCAAAAAATAAGAAAGCATATTTGGAAGAGAACTATAAGCGTGTTGCTAAACAACCCTTTGGTTAGTATGGGTCCAAACCACAGACTTAATCAGCCATTTCAGTGGAAAATAATCCATTTGAATTGAAGGGGAAGGAAGCAGAGACAAATAAAGAGAGATAGTTGGACAGGGCCATAAAACTATTTGGTTGCAAAAATGCAATATTCTTCAAGACAAGGGAAGAAAGGCTTCCAAAGTGATTCAGTAATTATAAGGGCTGCCTCCTCAGTCTCAAAAGTCAGGGCCTTTGACTGGGTTTCAACAGGCCAGATGACCCCAGCCCAAAATCTTTGGGCAGGATGTCTGCACACCGTAACTATGGGACATGGCTACCTCCACCTACATTTTAAAAGATGGAGCCACCTGGAGTTGTGGGCATGCCAGCAGTTAGAGGGCTCAAGCAAGGACAATGCCCAGGGAATCTGTAGGGGACCTGGTCCAGCCCAGGGGAGCTGCAGACACCTAACTTCAATCCACGAGAACTACCATATGAGCTGCACCCAGCACAGCCATGGGTCAGGATGCCCTTGTGTGTCTGGAAGATAAGAGCCTCTTTCCATAGGTCTGGTGGGCAGATCATGGAGTTAAAGAAGGTTATTCTCAAGCCTTAAGATTTGCTGTTGTTTGTCCTATTAGGTTTTAATCCTGTTACCCCGTTTTACCTATTTATTCCTTTTAAAATGGGAATGTCTTCCCTAAAGTATTTCCATAGCATGGAAATAACAGTTGAGAAATGTGGCATTCAATAGTGGAAAAATGTAAACTAAGGTAAATTAAAAATTGTAATATTTGTGTTTCTGAATTTTAATATTGGAAAGATTAATAAAGCAGATACTTATTATTACAGAGTATTATAGATTTCCCTAAATCTAGTTAAATTATAAAAAATATATCAAATAATATAAATTTATTCACTTAAATATTTTTTTAGATATTTAAGACAAGATGTTAAACTCTAGCCAAAATGATATAAAGCAATTCCTGTTTTCAAGTGGCTTACAGTCTAATTAGTGGAACTGGAAAATAGTTATGGCTGTGTAAAATAGAAAATGAGAGTGCAGTAATTTCAGCTTCTTTACACCATGAGCTTCAACAGCCTGGTATTTAGTGGCCATTATCTTCTGGTTTGATGAAGAGGAGATATATACTCCATTTCAGCTTTTATTGGAATATTAGTAGGCTGTTTACAGTTAATTTCTTATCCACAATAGTAATATTTACAAAGTTTTTTGGTATGTTTCTGTAAGTTAGCACTCTTTGGAAATGCAGTGCAAGAGCATTAGGAGAACAAGAAATATAAATCACAATATTTTAAAGAAATAGCTTAATGGAGTTCTTCTGGTAATTATGTCTATAATAATAAAAGCGTAATATGCTAATTAGACCGGACAGCCGAATGACCTTTCAGATGTCCTTCCAGATGATGCTGCCATGGCGGGGGCCAAGGCAGAGGTGGTTAGAGGTGATCAGGCAGGCAGGCGAGTGGTAAGGGGTGATTAGGCAGGCAGTCAGGCAGAGGGCTTAGGGGCGATCAGGCAGGTAAGCAGGCCAGCAGTTAGGAGCCAGTGGTCCCGGATTATGAGAGGGATGTCCAACTGCCAGTTTACAAGAGGGTGCAGGCCAGGGTGAGGAGTACCCCCCATCCCCATGCACAAATTTCATGCACCGGGCCTCTAGTATTTACATAAGACAATTGGATATCCAAATGACAAATAGGCAGTGAATAAAAATTTGAATAGGTCCTCACTCAGTGGGTCAAAAACACCATTAGTTTATTATTCACAGGGACAGCTAGAGAAGCAAGTGCTTTTGATTGAGACCTGGATTCAGGTATCTGTCATGTTGAACTTGTGACCTCAAAAAAGCTATTCATGTTTAAGAGTCCCAGTCCTTCTTTTTAATAGTAATCATGTCAGATAATGTTAAGAGTTATTGTAAGGGCCCTAGCTGGTTTGGCTCAGTGGATAGAGCGTCAGCCTGCGGACTGGGGGGTCCCGGGTTTGATTCCAGCCAAGGGCACATGCCTGGGTTGTGGGCTCAATCCCCAGTAGGGGGCATGCAGGAGGCAGCCAATCAATGATTCTCTCTCATCATTGATGTTTCTATCTCTCTCTCCCTCTCCCTTTCTCTCTAAAATCAATAAAATATATATATTTAAAAAAAAGTGTTATTGTAATGATTAATGGTGATAAGCTAAAGTAATTATTTATTAAGGACTACTTTCAACACATACATGTCATTAAAAGCTTGGGAGGACCTGGGGCACCAGCTCAAAGTTACAAGAAAATGCCAATTTTATTTTTGCGCCCCCGTATTTCCTTTGCTTTGACTTGTGAATTGCTAGCAAATATGAAGAAAAAAAAAGGTGTTTCCAGACTCCTCTTTCACTGCCCTTCTCATATTGGCAATATATGACATCAACTTCCGTTTTGAAACTTTTGTTGAAAATAACTTGAGATTCTTTCAATAATATCTTACTTTCACTAAGTGGCATTTGTTGTTATTCAGAAAGCAAAGCACTTTGTTTTTTCTTGTGGAAAATTAACCAAAAAGCTCTTAGGGGCTTCCAATGAAAATGCGGGCCTAGCAAGGTGAAAAAGGCAAAAACAAATATTTGTCACGTGCCTGATCTTTGTTCCTGTCTCTTCTGTTTCTCCCAGTAACATACTTAAAAACCCATCCGTGTCAATAAGATATGAGATTGGAGAACACTGTGTCCTCTGGTCAATGATGGATGAGCTTTTTAGACCCTTTGGTTCCTTCTAGAAAGCAAATCTCAAATTCTGTACAAACTTGGGACTCCTTCTGCATATAAAATCATGGAATACAGGTACTAGAGGATCTCTATCCTGTCTAAGCTCTTCATTTGAGAGAGATAATATGGTAACTAAAATTCAAGGAACTCAAGCAATCATCCTAACATCAAACAGCTAGTGTAAAAGGGATCTAAACTCACGTTTTATTTCTGAGTCTAGCATTCTTTTACTTAACTATTAACTATAAATACTATAGTTCACTTTTTAAAAATGTGAGGATAAGAATAAGAGAAACAATATACAAAACATAAAATTTCAGTGTGTATTTTCCTGCATAAGTTATATTTTTCTTTCTCACATGGTCCTTTCTCTTATGATAAAAAATGTCTTCTGTATTTAGAAATTGATCTCTTTATATTTGAGACATGAAATGTTTGCTAAATATACTTTAATGTCCACATGCTTTTTCAATATATTTATATATTTATTATGGAATAATTAATACATACAAATGAATATTTTAGCAGCTGTGTGTGTGTGTGTGTGTGTGTGTGTGTGTGTGTGTGTGATCCTGAAATGAATACTTGAGAGCCCATCACCCAATTTTAGAATTATTCCTGTTTCCCTGTGTGCCCTTCCTGGACCCCAATTCCTTCCTCCGTCTCCCTTTACTCAAGAGATAAACATTATCCTGAAATTTGTTGTTATTTGGCTTTTCTTCATAGATTTAGATACTATTTGTTGTTGCTTATTTTTTAAAAAATCTACATAGGTATTATTTTATATTGTATATTATTGTGTTGCTTTATTATATTCCTTTTACTTAATAATTTGCTTCTAATATTCATCATAGAAATGCTTTATGATATTTAACATGTAAAATAGGAACAGAAATTTCCAGACCATATTTGCCATCCAAAAATGTATGTTAAGATCAAAATTTGTTGACATGCATCAGATGAAAAAAAATTAAATATTAAAAATATTTGCAAAGCATAACATCTTCATATTGGTATCATTTAAACACTCTCATATCAAATGAACACTTGGAAGCTAAAGCAATACAATTGAGCATAATGTCTGTTTTTTATTAAGTCTATAAATGGTTAAAGTAGAGATATAATTTATGTTTTTTTATATGGATAACTAATATTCCTAGTGTCTGGCTGACTAACCTTTCTGATAATGTCATTTCTTTCTTAATCCTTCCTTTTATGTACTTTTTTAAAAAACCTTAGACAACTCATTTTACTTCTCACAGATCCTGTTTCATGCACAAGCTATGGGGTTGAGTTATAATAATATTTATGTCACATTTATATCTAAAATTCAGTGATTCTATGTCTCTGTGTTTACTTTCCATTCTCAAGATGGAAATGGAGTGGTGCTGTGGGCTGAATGTGTCCCTCTCAAATTCACATGCCCTCAGTACCTCAGAATGTGATATTTGGAGATAGGATTCTTAAAAAGGTAATTAAGTTAAAGTGATATCATTAGGGTGGGCCCTAATCCAGTATTACTGATATCCTCATAAGAAGAGGAAATTTGGACACAGACATGTACAGAGAAAAGACCACATGAAGACACAAGGAGAAGATGGCCATCTATAAGCCACGGTGAGGTCTCAGAAGAAACCAATCCTGCCAACATGTTTATCTTGAACTACCAGCTTCTATAACTGAGAAAATAAATTTCTGGTCTTTCAGCCTTTCAGTCTATGGTACTGTGTTTTGGCAGCCCTAGCATAATAATGCAAATGACATTCTTCAAATATTCTGAAAAATGTGCTTTCAGATGATCAAGCGGTATATAAATGCAAAGCAGGCATGCTTAATTCAGTGTTGATAGTATTCTTAAGACTACTACATACTTGGCCATCTGGTTTATTTCTTGCTTTTATTTATATGCAGTAAAAAAGAATAACTAGATTGTGACTATGTCTCCTAGAATATATTCAAAACATTTGCATATTTTTCCTGAAATGAAGTTTGAAAACTTGAAAGTGAATCTCTGCCTTTGGGGATTTTTTTGACTCTTTTCTTCTGATTCATGTCCTCCTACCACAGTGCCGAGCTGACATAGAGAGCCAGATTTCTTTGTTTTCTGGAGATTTCCCTGATGACTTCCTTTATCTGTGGCTTTTGAAAAGCTTTTTGTCCTTTCCCTTTTATACCTCCACTCTCAGTAAGATTTGATTAGTGCTCAATTTTATGAAGGATCTGAAGTCCTGGGCCTATGCAGCTTGGGGTTTTCTTTGCTGGTAAAATGGGCTGGGAGTTCACATAAAATAAGAATTTGTATAGTTTAGAGGAGCTCCTGAAATTTCCCTGGCTTTTAGTCTCAGTAAGAACTGTATTTTAATGCTAACTTTACTTCTATCTTTCTGTGTGCCTATGAGTCTCAAAGTCCTTATTTGTAAAATGAGAATTTAAAGAGTTTGCATTTGGGGGTTGTGATGATTAAATATTATTGAAAACTTCTGCTAAAATTAAAGAAAACTATAATTCCATTGGCAACATAATTACAAACTTTTTCACATCAATACTACATCAGCATATAATTTCTGTTATATAATCTCAAAATATAATCATTAATCTATGAGTGTACTTCTAATTACTTTTTTATTATAGTCTCAGGATTATTAGCCTTTATAAAGTAGGTTTGTATTAGGATGAAGGAAAAGAGCTAATGAGGTAATATTTTCTATGTATGCTACATTGGCATTTCAGATTTGAAAAAATATCCAGTTCTATAGTAGAGAATGCACAAGATTATTTTATTGATTCTTTTTCTGTAATGTTAGGCAAGCTATTAAACTTGTCTCTTTATCAGTACCTTCACCAGGGAAAAACATAGTTTGAATTTATTTGGATTCCTTTTTAGTTATGAGTACATATGTTTCTAAAATTTATCATAATACTTAGATAAATATTTATTGTGCTTGAATACATAAGGTGGTTTAAAATGACAAAATAAATCTACCCTTGAAGAAAGTTCAGAGTAAAACTTAGATTTTCATGATTTGCAGTTATTCATATTTTGCATTTCTCTGGAGGTACTGTTGAAAGTGAATTAGATTTAGGATATCTAGAAATTGAAAGACAGGAGACTATTGGATTATCCACTTAAGAGGTGGTGAATGTCATGATCATTTATCACACATAATCTAAAAAAAGTAAGAAGAAACAGACATCAAATTTAAGAAATATTAAAATGTTACTGTAGTCAAAAATAATTTACACAATGGAATATTATGCAGCTATAAAAAAGTTCTCTTACCCTTTGAGACAGTATGGAGGGACCTGGAGAGTATTATGCTAAGCAAAATAAGCCAGTCAGATAAAAACAAGTATCACATGATCTCACTTATATGTGGAATGTAATGAACAAAATAAACTGAGGGAAAAAAAAGTAGATCTAGAGACATAGAAGCATGGAACAGACTAAAGAATCTCAGAAGGAGGGTGGGGCATAGGTGGGGAGATATTAACCAAAGAATTTATATACATATATGCATAACCCATGAACACAGACAATAGTGCAGTGAAGGCCTGGGGGGGGGGGTGGGTACAGTGTGGAGGGGGTCAGCGGGGTGGAAGAAGGGAATATCTGTAATACTTTCAACAATATAGATACATTTTTAAAAAATAGTCCAGAAATGCATAACCAAAATTTAAAGCCTAATAGAAAAACATACAAATTCTAAACTAATAGCAATCTAGGTCCCAGAATGAAACTGATGACAAATTTAACCTGGGTTATTTTAGTGAATTTAAAAAGTGATATTTTCAAAAATATAATGGTAATAGAAATAATCATAGAGTAAGATCATTGCTCCCAGGCTAGGAACATGGATAGAAAGCAGTTACTAGAATTCAGAGGAAGAGCTACATGAATAGTAAGTAGGACACAGGAGGCCTTTCAGGGAAAGGATGTGGGGAATAAATATCCCAGTCCCACTTTCTTTTTGTGAATCTATTCTGTTATCCAATTGACTGAACTTTACCAGAAGGTAGATGGCAAGGAGGCCTAATATTGTCCTCGATGGTCAGACTCCTGGAGCATGGTAGAGAAGATGGATGAAGTGTATTGAGAGTTAAATAGAAAACACCCATCAAAAAAAAAAAAATCACACAAAAGAGTCACGGAAAGTGGATGTTATCAGGAACACAGTCCTCTAGTAATTATGGAATGCACAGATGAACCACTGCCTCCATTGTATTGTATTTTTAAGATCACAGCCATCAATAAATCAGGATACCACTGAATTCCAAGTGCTTCATACTTAGGAAGTGTATAATGAATTTTTCATGAATGGATTAATGGAACAATGAATGATTCAGCTTACCTTTATCTTGTGGTCGATGTTCCATTTGTCATTTATGACTTCGCTGTATTTGTGGACTTTGTGAGATTATAGATAGTTGTTTAGTTCTGACTTGTGGCTTTAGATGAACATTGTCTGGCATTTCTGACTTACTCTGACTGCTCTCTATTAAAAAAAAATCTTCATTGAATTATGGTGCTGTAATCGCTGCTTTTATCTCAGGACTTACCTGAAAAAATAACATTTAGATAGAGTAGGACCCACATTAGTACAGTGGGTAATCATGATCAAAGAATAGTGGGGATGATTTTTAAAACTATTTAACATGTAGAATCAATCAGATTTGACAACTAATAGAATTCGGGCATAAAGGGAGACATAATGAATTCCATGTGAAGGGGGGACAGAATTTGCCACTGCAAAACATGTGTCCTTGGCTTAAGGATTATCTTGAATTGGTTATTTTTTAAGAAACATCATATATTAGAAAAGCTCTGAAAACTGGGTAGAAATTCCTCTTTTGTAAGAGACATTAATAACCTTACCCTTATTTACTTTGCTTTTTCTGATAACCTTGAATAACTGCACCCCTACCCTATCTCCTTTGTCTTTATCTGGAAACTAGAAGCCTGTTGCACAAAGTTTCATGCAATAGACCTTCCTTCACCTGGCTGCCGGCACCAGTTTTCTGCCAGATGCAGTTTTCCTCTGGCCACCCGCCGATCGGAGCACCTCCCGCCAGTGCGATCCGCCACCCAGAGAGGAACTCCCATCAGGCCCAATCGTGGGTGTAGGGAGTGATGGTTATTTGCATACTTCCCTTTGTCTTTACCTGGAAATGGTATTTAAGGTAGTGGTATGAGCCTTCTAAATAGTCTGCATAGCCGAAACCGGTTTGGCTCGGTGGATAGAGCGTCGGTCTGCGGACTGAAAGGTCCCAGGTTCGATTCCGGTCAAGGGCATGTACCTTGGTTGCGGGCACATCCCCGGTAGGGGGTGTGCAAGAGGCAGCTGGTCGATGTTTCTCTCTCATCGATGTTTCTAGCTCTCTATCCCTCTCTCCTTTCCTCTCTGTAAAAAATCAATAAAATATATTAAAAAATAAATAAATAAATAGTCTGCATAAGAATTGCCATCAGAGCCCTAAAGAGAAAATCTGCATGCCTATGGGAAGTGTGACTTGTAGTCATGCCTATTTAGGGATGTCCAACCAATTTTAGAGCTACTGATGGTTAACTCCTATAAAGTAAGATTTGTAATCACTGGAGAAAGGGACATACATACTGTGATTTAAGGACTCTGAGATGTTCTAAATAAGATCTTCCCTTTTTGAATATTTCTTGAAACATTTCCCACTTTAGATTATAGTAATAACTGTCAAGGTCTTATCTACCCTCCTGTCTTAGACTAGGAGCAACTTGATGTCAAAGATAATGTATTTATTTATATCAGAATTTCCTTTAGTAACAAATATAGGGCCTAACATAATTTTCCATATGTTTATTCTCAATGAAACAATTTAAATTCATTTTTTTCATCATTCAAATGGATTTTAGAAATGACCCCCTAAGCAGTATTTCTGACCTTCATTTTTGATCATTATAATTTCCCATCTATGACATTAAACATTTCATTATCACCCCAAAAACATGTTTCTAGCCTCCTCATCTTATATTTTGCCCATTCAAGATTTATATAAGTACTATTTACAATGACATTTGCTATTCTCTGAAAAGTACCCCTGCATTTAATCATGATTTTCCAAAAACCCTAGCCTCACAGTTATCATTTCCCCCCTCTATCTGTTAAAATATTTCTAGTCCTCAAGGACTATATCAAATAAACTTCTACCAACTCTTTCATCACATAACATGTTGGTCATAATTAGATGATAGTTCAGTACCTGGGATATATTGGGTGTTCGATGAATGCTGGTTGAACGAAACAAATTGCAGTATGCATTTCATTTAGATTTGTTCAATAAATAGGTTTTTATCTGCCACTGAATTACAAGATGACTGTGGTCAAGGACCAGGCCTAAATCATATCTGTGCCTATGATGATGTTGTGCATGTAACAGTCTTGAAATGAATGCGGATTGCTAAATTTAAATATTTATTAAGTGCAGTGAAGGACATGCAATCTGTGTCCTACCGAGGAACACCAGAAACATAACTTTGGTTGAATAAAATTTGGTTTATTTCTTTGTTCAAAGAGGGAGAGCTTACACCTTGAGGAACTGTGGAGTGTCTCACTAAAAGTATGTCATACACGACTTGATTTGAACTTGTGTTTTAAGATTTTCTGGGATTGATGCTGTCAAAAAAGCAGTGCTAATCCTATCAGTTGATACCTTTATAGTAATTCTAAAATAAAAGTAAAATAGCACAAAGTAAATTTGGAGCAATTATTTGTGATGAATTGTGGAGGTTTGGCCCTTTTTTTGTTGTTGTTTTAATAATATCTCTGTTTCTGTCTGTATTCATCTATGATTACGAAGTAGTCTAATTGTTGTCTTTCTTCATCATAGTAACAAGTGACCTTGTCTGATGTGATATCTTTGACATTTTTTTTGTTGTTGTTCAACAGTAGTCATGGCCCAGCTTGTGTATCAGACCAGGTCCTGGCTGTCAGAAGCTGCTTTTCTTCTCACTAGTGAGTGGTAGAGCCAAAACCAAATCCAGGCCTTTATGGATAATTGGGAGCAAAGGAACTTTGGGAGTAGGTAGGAACAACACTATCACTACCTGCTGTAATCAATACCTTCATCTCCAGTAGAGATTATTTTGGCATATGTGCTGTGTGCTTACCACTATTCCTAGAGATTTGAAATCATTGTCTCCTTTAGCCCTCACAGCAGCCCTGTGAACTAAGCGCTGTTATCATCCTCACTTTACAGACCATGCAACTACCTGCCCAGCCACAAAGCTAATAGTCGGCACTTCCTTCACTCAATCACCCTAATTACTCTCTCTGTATATTCAAAGCGCAGTTACACCAGCTGTGTAAAACTTTGAAGTGTTGTAATTTCTCTGAAATTTCACAAATGTTAGGAGGCTTAAGTCACCTTTAAGATACTTAGGAAATTTAGAGGATTGGGACATGTCCACCACAGAGCAGGGCTTACCATTGTGCTGAATCATTTTTCCTTTTCTTCTAACAAAGCATATTTTCAGTCGTGCTGAGCATTTATGCTTTCTTAGGATATAACATTTATCAGAATATAATAAAATTAAAATAATCAAATCAACTAATCACAATAACACCTACTTTCTGAGGGAGTGACAGATTCGGTATTTCCTCTGTCTGAAGCTAACTGAAATCTGCTGATATCTAAGACGGAATTTAAGGAAGGAATTTAAGAGCAAAAACCAGACAACTCCCTGGCATCCGGAACACTGAACATTTCAATTATCTAAGCCTGTTGGGACTGTGACCCTGAGCCCAATTCCATTCCCTCTTCTCCCTCTAGAGCTTTTAACAGTCTCTGTAGAAAAGAGATATTTATGTCCCTAGTATACTATTTTGAAATCATCTGCAAAAACTGATTATATTATTTATCTAATAGAAATGGGATAAATAGGATGAGTAGGAAACTGGAGCCTAAGTATTTAAATTCAATTTCTAGCTTTTAAAAATAATTAATTTATGGTCAAATAAGTAAAGAAGGGGAAAAAAAGCAAAATGTTTCATCCAAGTAAACACTATGCTGTGAGTTGCTACATTTTTATTAATACTTGTAGTCCCCGCAACACCTAATGCAATGATTACACATAGGAGTGCTCAATAAAAATAATGCTTGCAGAGAGGGTACTGTAGTTGGACCGGTATATTGCATTTTGTTGTTCTGCATCACAATCCCAGCTCAATGGCCATTGTTCAGAGTGACTTTGGAGATATTGCTTTAACTCTGTGTGCTTCCTTTTCCATACTACTTGCTTTTCTGTTCTGCATGCTTTGGGAGTGGCAGAGTATTATGAAGACCAAGTTTTATTGTCAATTACATTTGTATTCAATCTTAACCAAAAAGCTTGTTCGATCAGTTCCTTTCAAAGAGGTACATTCCCTATTTCAAACTTCTGATTTTTCCATGAATGGCTGAGGTCCAGTATAACTTCTGGTAGCTATATATGTGCATCTTTATTTCCTTAGACAACACTGAAATGAAGTAGAGTGGATGTAGATGGAAGACATATAATCAAATAGAAATAAAGACCTGATTTAGATACAGACTTAAATGTTCCAAGGATTTTACAATCACATGGCAGGCTAAAATACAATAAGGGGAAACATGCATTTGATAATCCAAAGAGGCAATGCATGGAAACCTAAGAAATCTCAATATTTATAGTTTAAAGTTAAGATCATAAAAAAACAAAAACTATACTGCAAAAAAGACTCATTTAATTAAATGAACATAAAGTTTGCCATAGTAGTGAAATTATAAGTTATGAAAGGTGAAGGAAAAGTGAAATAGACTAGACAGCTGCCATCACTTTTAAATTTCACAGAAGCCAGAAAGAATAGAATGAAACAGAATAAAAGAATTTCAAATGTGGGCTGGAAAGTCTTCAAAGGCTGATGAGATATTGTATGTGGACTTTTATACTGAATCTATTCATAGGCTATTTTTCTTGATCCTCATGAAATCAGTGCCTGACCTTATTTATGTGGCTTGAGAGAGAATATGTCCATTGGCCAGTCTTGATATACATCTATAAGTTGGCAGCTTTTTTAGCCCCACTTAAAACACAAGAAAATTGAAAGTACAACATGGTGACTGCATTTAATAATACTGCATTGCATTTTTGAAATTTGCTGAGATTAGATCTTAAATATTCTTAAAACACACAAAAAATGGTAACTAAATGAAATGATGGATGTGTTAATTAACTTGATTGTGATAATCATTTCACAATGTGTACATGTATTAAATGATCATAGCATGCATCTTTTAAAAAATCACATTTTACAACCTAGATATATACTGGTGTGTTTTTTTTTAATTTTTCAATCATACCTCAATAAAGCAGTGAGAACAAACAAACACCAATAACAGCAGTAACAAAAACACAAGGACTAAGACCAATGAGGATTATTTTTCCTCAAAGGAATATCACTGTTTATTTTAAATGTAAGATAATGGAGACTGGATAGGTGAAAAAAAAAGATGTATTTTAGCAAAAGAGTTGAATATTAACTTATAATGCCAAAGAAGTAATCAAGTTAAGGCTCTTGAAAGGAGTTTATCCTGGATAACCCAGTTGGGCCCTACATGCTATCACAGTAGAAGGGAGGAGAGGCTGAAGGTGATTACACATAGAGGACAAAGCAATGGTGAAATGAAGCAAAGAGACGTGATCACAAGCCAAAGAGACACGAAGAGGCAACTAAAAAATTCTCCCCTAGGACCTCTGGAGGGAGTGGAGTCTTGCTAATACCTGATTCTAGCCCAGTGGTACTGATTTGGACTTCTGGCCTCCAGAACTGTAAGAGAATAAATTTATGCTGTTGTAAGCCATTCCATTTGTGATCATTTGTTTCTGCTGCCACAGGAAACTAATACACGTTCCATCTCATATTAATAACATTGGTGTAACTACAGTTGCAGTTAACATTCAGAACTGTTGCATCACAGTGAAGGTCTCTCTCATATAAACCTTTATGTTCTCTATTTTTAAGAGTCTTTTTATGTTTCTTTTATATGTAATGTCCAGGTGTTTTATTTGTATTTAGTGAGAAGAATAGAGAAAATTACATCTAAATGTACTTTTTCATTTAAACGTAAATGAAGAGAAAAGTCTCCAGAGTCTGTTTATAACTAAGTATGCTGCCATTTTCCTCCCAAATAGCATGGAATTCACTTGTGAGTTCATTTGTATGTGCCTAGTTATAGCTGCTGTGGGTCCTACTGCTAACTCAGATATCCAGCTTGCAAAACTACTCATATATTTTAATGGTCGGGGCTATTAAAGACATTGTGTCTGCTTTTCATTTTGTTTTGAATTTAATGCTCATTAAAATATAGGAAAAATGAGTTAACAAAAACTGCACCTCTTCAAAATAAAGTTTTAAAAAATGAGAGATGGTACATTTGTTCCAACAAATAATTACTTGGAAATGTAAAATAGATGATTTTTTTTCCAGATTTATTTACTTATTTTTCATTGAGTGTGGCATTCTTACAGGAAATTTGGATATAAAACATAATAACCAAGGCCTGCAACCCCACTCCCTGAGTTAGTCACTGATGGGTTTTTATTCCATGATTTCTATGTGGTTCTATGTGGTCAGTCTCACCTGAGGAAAGAAACCCAAGTTATGGGGTTGGCAAATGCCATTTGTCCTCTGTACATTTCAGGATGCTGTGCATGTCCTGTTTCCCAATTCCCTCACCCCCTTTAGCACCTGCCTCAGGCCGATCACTATGTATGTTTAATCAAAACAATATTTTAAACTCCCTCCCTTCACATCACTGGGTAATCAGGTGAGAGTCACCCTCCAGAGACTCTGAGCATCTGAGTTTTTCCCCACTGAATTCGGTCTCACCTCCTGCAGAGCACTCAGATTCAACTTCTGGCAGATCGATTTCTCCTCGCCCCCGCCTCAGCCCTCCACATCCCCAAGAGAAGTAGAATACATTAATCAGCCACTGGCAGGTATGCATCTGAATGACCAGAACACAGTGGTTGTCGGGAGCATGCATGGTCATCCCTCCCTCTCCAGCTGCTAGAGAAAACACACTCTCTGGGCTGGGAAGCTGTGGCACCAAATAGTCGTGGCTGGGATCTCCCAGGACACTAGTGATATCACTCTACAAGCCAATTCCAAGCTCCCAGCTCCTAGTTTCCAGAGGTGTTGTTGGGTTCCTCTGTTTTTCTCTGTCCACCTCTGAAGAGAGCCCATCACCAGCCTGGCACAGGATCTATAGGACCCGTGGAGAAGGGAGGGCTAAGGCAGCAAGAGAAGAAGGACACTGGCAGGTGACAGCATGGAATTCTGCCCAGTGCACTCCTCGCTGCCTTTCATGCCCAGGCTGGTCTCCAGTGCCAGTTGAGTCCAGGACCCTGAAGGACCTGAGCCAAGTGTGCTGATGGTGCGAGGCTGGATATAGTAGGTCACCTGTTGGGCCAAAGGCACCCAGGTCAGCTCTGTGCATCTTTCCCTCCGTTAGAGGGCTTCTATGATTAGAATGCGGATCTACTTCTGCAATGAAGTCCTTTCGAAGGAAGGCTCAGGACTGCTTCCTGTGCAGAAACAAGAGTTTTCTTCCAAAGACAACATGTTTCTTTCTAGCCCTAATAGTAATGAGCATGTTATGGGCAACAGAGACCAAATAAATGGAACAGAATCTAACTACAAGGAGGAAATTGCTACCAGGGAATGTCCCCACCATGGCCTGCCAACATAGGTGTCTGATCTTAGGGTTTAGGGAGCTGGAGCAAGCAGATAGGTTATGGAATACCTGAAACCTCGTACCCACACCAAAAACGCCCTGGATTCATGAAAGAACCTGTTTTAACTTCTGGGGAAGGCCAAGTAGTGAGAGATTGCATACATTTTCATTTGTCTGCCCTCTGACCTGAGCTAAACAAATAGCAAAAAGGCCACTGATAGTCAGAAACACATCCATTATACTGAGATCCTCTCTTACTGATTCCAAATGGGATGATTTCAAGGTATTACTTACATATAAAACACACATTTTAAGTGAGCATATGACCTGGTCAGTTTTGGCAACTGTATGTAAATAAAAGTACAGATATTGGCATTACTGCAGAAATTCCCGAATACCGCATTTCAGGTAATGCCCCTGTAAGAGTAAAGACTTCTAATTTCTATCAGCATCGGTTCATTGTTCTTTACAATTTTATAAATAGAATCATAGAACATTCTTGTACATATATGATCGAAATGGGCATAGTTGAATGTTCTAAAACAGGCCACCTGTTTTTGAAAGTGTTTACACTGTTGTTGTGTTTTGTTTTGTTTTGTTTTTTTACTCTGACCAGCAAAGGATAAGCAATCTAGCTGCTCCACATCTTTAGCAATGCTTGGTATTTCAATCTTTTTAATTTCAGCAACTATAGTCAGCAGTTTGCTGTTTTATTTTATTTATTGTGCCCTTTGCAAAAAAAAAATTGTATTTTTCACTTTCAAGTTCAATATATTATTTTTAGTGATTAATACCCCTTTTCCCTTTATATTATAAATGTTTGCATTCCTCATGATCATGAAACTATTTTGTAGATTCAATTCTAGAAATGTTATTGTTTTAGCCTTAATCTTTAGGTCTGTGATTCAACTCAAACTAAGTTGTATGTGTGTTTGTCATGGAATAGCAGTCTGGTGTTTTATGTATTTACTAGAGGCCCGGTGCACGAAATTCGTGCACGGAGGGGGGTTGTTCCTCAGCCCAGCCTGTACCCTCTCCAATCTGGGAACCCTCAAGGGATGTCCGACTGTCCATTTAGGTCCGATCCCAGGGATCGGGCCTAAACAGGAAGTCGGACATCCCTCTCACAATCCAAGACTGCTGGCTCCCAACTGCTTGCCTGCCTGCCTTCCTGATTGCCCCTAACTGCTTCTGCCTGCCTCTCACAATCCAGGACTGCTGGCTCCCAACTGCTTGCCTGCCTGCCTTCCTGATTGCCCCTAACCGCTTCTGCCTGCCAGCCTGATCACCCCCTAACCACTCTGCTGCCAGCCTGTTTATCCCCAACTTCCCTCCTCTGCCGGCCTGGTCACCCCTAACTGCCCTCTCCTGCAGGGTTGATCACCTCCAACTGCCCTCCCTTGCAGGCTTGGTCCCTCTCAACTGCCCTCCCTTGCAGGCCAGGTGCCTCCCAAATGCCCTCTCCTGCTGGCCATCTTGTGGTGGCCATCCTGTGTCCACATGGGGGCAGGATCTTTGACCACATGGGGGCAGCTATATTGTGTGTTGCAGTGATGATCAATCTGCATATTACTCTTTTATTAGATAGGATAGAGGCCTGGTACAGGGGTGGGGGCCAGCTGGTTTGCCCTGAAGGGTGTCCCTGATCAGGGTGGGGTACCCTTGGGGCGTGGGGCGGCCTGAGCGAGGGGCCTGTGGTGGTTTGCCACGCCCCCTGGCAACGCAAGCGGAGGCCCTGGTATCTGGAATTTATTTTCCTTCTACAATTGAAACTTTGTAGCCTGGAGCAGAGCCAAGCCTGGGGCTCCCTCGAGGCCCGAAGCCATTTGTGTTGGGGTTATAATTGAAACTTTGTTGCCTTAAGCGGGTGGGCCTGGCCAGGGTGTATGGAAAGCTTTGCTTCCCCTGTTGCCAGCGGCAACCCTGGCCTGCTCTCTCAAGCTCCATTCTGCCGCCATTTGTTTGAATTTGTTTACCTTCTATAATTGAAACTTTGTAGCTTGAGTGGAGGCTTAGGCCTGCAACGGCTGGCAGAAAGCTTGGCTTCCTCTGTTACCTAGGAAACCTTGCTCTCTGTGGCTGTAGCCATCTTGGTTTGGGTTAATTTGCATGCTCGCTCTGATTGGATGGTGGACGTGGCTTGTGGGCGTGGCTTGTGGGTGTGTCGGAGGTATGGTCAATTTGCATATTTGTCTATTATTAGAGAGGATTTATTTCTTTTACCACTAATATTAAGACATAGACAACTCTGTCCCCTGGGATAGTTACTTACTTTAGATACTTATTCCAGTTATCTCTAGACATTAAACAGAAAACAGGTCACATAATGCACCTTGAACCTTGCACTTCTCCCTTAGAGTTGATGAGTAGAGGCACTAAGGTAAGATGGAGAGGTCCTTAACCAGTACCTCAGGATCTAAATCTTATAAGGCTGCCGGTATGGGCCCTTTGAAATTGTTTGCGTTTTCAAAGATTTTATATGTATACATTTTTCTAGATAGGAGATCTGAGATTTCTCTAGAGGATTTCTGACCTTCCCGACTAAGAAGAGGCCATAAATATGACTCATGTGGACTTTAAAAAAAAAAAAATCAGAAGTTGTAACTCTAGCCATTTTTCACCTAATGTTACTAAAAACAAATTTATGCTTACCCCTTGTCAGCCCCCTATCAATAACTTTTTTGTTGCTACAGTTTATGCTTCATCAGTTTTTAGAGCCTTAGTTAGCCTTTTTTGTTATAAAATGTTAAAAACAAATTTGAGCAAAAGAGATATTTTAACAAGGCCATAATAATTTCATGCTAATAGGTACACATTTTAAAAATAGAGAAATGCCATAATCATCACATAGGGAATGATTTCTACCAACGAGCACCCAGGCCCTGCCAGACTCCCTCCTATTTCATGTTTTTCACAACTGTATATCAGAGTATGCGGTGTGCGTGCATCTTTGAATTGGAAATCCTCATTGAAGGGCAAGATCAAGAGGACCTTTGGTATGGATGTGGAGTCAAGCAAACTGAATTTGGTATCAGCGCTTGCACTATCTTCTGTATTTTGTGGACAGGTCATATTCCTTCTCCACATGTCTGGGATCGGCTCTAATAGAAGGCCATTCTTTTCTTCTTCTACCCTTCCTCTTCCTCCTCTGTCCCTCCTACTCCTTTTTCTCTATCTCTTTCCTCTTGTTTTTCTACTCATTTTCCTTCAAGACCCCTTGTATGCATACAGTTTATAAGCAGGCTAGTTACTTTGTGTAATAGTTAATGATAAAGAACCATTTACAAGAATGGCTGTGGCAGTAATGGCAAGTTCATTTTCTTGCTGGTAAAAACTGCTTAGCTCATCAGTGGTTACCAAACAGGAGGTGTTCAAACTCAAGACTTTTAACCAAAAGTCTATGTAAAACAATATTCACAGCAAAAGAAACCATCAACAAACAACAAGAAAGCCCACTGCATGGGAGAACGTATTTGCCAATATTATCACCAATAAGGGTTTAATCTCCAACATTTATAGGGAACTCATACAACTTAAAAAAAGGAAGATAAACAACCCAATAAAAAAAATGGACAATGGGCCTAAATAGTTACTTTTCAAAAGAGGACATACAGAAGACACATATGAAAACATGATCAAAGTCACTAATCATCCGAGAGATGCAAATCAAAATGACAATGAGGTACCATTTCACACCTGTCAGAATGGCAATCATCAACAAATGACAAGTGCTGGTGAGGATGCAGAGAAAAAGGAACCCTTGTGCACTCCTGGTGGGAATGCAGACTGGTGCAGCCACTGTGGAGAACAGTATGGAGTTTCCTCAAAAACTAAAAATAGAACTCCCATTTGACCCAGTGATCCCATTTCTAGGACTATATAGAAACACAAACTAGAAACACCAATCAGAAAGGATATATGCACCCCTATGTTCATAGCAGCACAATTTACAATAGCTAAGATTTAGAAACAGCCTAAGTGCCCACCAGCAAATGAGTGGATTAAAAAACAGCAGTACATCTACACAATGGAATACTATGCTGCTGTAGAAAGAAAGGAACTCCTACCATTTGCAACAGCATGGATGGACCTGGAGAGCATTATGCTAAGTGAAATAAGTCAATTGGAGAAAGATAAATAACACATGATCTCACTCATTTGTGGAATATAATGAACAACATAAACTGATGAACAAAAACAGAGACAGAGAAGCATCGATCAGACCATCAAACCTCTGAGGGAAGGCAGGGGAGGGTGGGGGTAAAGGGAAGAGATCAACCAAAGGACTTGTATGCATGCATATAAGCATAACCAATGGACACAGACACCAGGGGGCATGAGTGGGGGTATGGGGGTGCAATGTGGGAATAAGGACACATATGTAATACTTTAATCAATAAAGAAAATAAAAAAATATTCACAATTAGCTTGTGTTTAATTCTTTTCAAATTTATGGATTGAGAAGTTGAGATTCTTGATTCAAAAACACATATTAGTCAATATTTGCTATTTTTCATTTCAAAATTTCACATTGTTTTAAAGGTGTTAACCAAAATTAGAAAAATTATAGTCATTATATAATAATACTAGAGGCCAGGTGCTTGAAATTCGTGAACAGGTGGGGTCCCTAGGCCTGACTAGCAATCAGGGCTGATTAGGTTCCCCGCCTCCCCGCCTCCCCGCCTCCTCCCCTCCACCATCCCTCACTGCCTGAGTCCACAGCCACCCACTCCCAGTTCCCTGTCCCAGCCCTCTGCCGGCCAGGGGGAGGGGCCAACCACCACAACAGTGGGCAGGTGGCGGGCTGATCAGGGCCTGCTGGATGGGGGGAGGGACCCCGGTGGTTAGCCACCAGCCCCAAGGAGGGTTCTGACCCTCGGCCCCCCCAGGAAAGGGGCTGCATCCACTGCCACCCCCCCTCAGTTCTCTGTCCCAGCCCGGAGTCCCGGCCCCAATCAGGTGATCAGGGTCTGCCGGGGGGGGGGGGGGTGTGGGGGGGGGAGAAACCAGGAGGTTGGCCCTGCAGGCCCCATCGGCAATCGGGGCCTGCAGGCTGGGGGAAGCTCCTGTGTTGAGCGTCTGCCCCCTGATGGTCAGTGCATGTCATAGCGACAGGTCGTCCCATCGTAACAGTTGCTTAGGCTTTTATATATTTAGATTCTTACTACAGGGATACAATCTCTTACTTTAAGTATGAAATTTTACATAATTTTCTGGGTTTGTCCATTCCCACCATTTCCTTAGCAACTTTAGTAGCTGAACCATTAGTGCCCTGATTGGTCCATAATTTTCTCCATAATGAGCATGTATTAGGGCTCCCAATGAAATTTTCTTTGTTACCCTGAAGGAAAGTACAATATTCAACCTGTAGCAAAAGCCTAGCATTATGATTTTTGAACTGGTAAATGCCACAGATATAAAGAAAATTATTTAATCTTGACAATTGGCTCTTCCGCTCAGGAAATGGCAGCTAAACTCTAAAATGCAATTTAATGACATGGATAATATAACCAATATAGAAATTCATTTAAGGTATGCACAAATAATTGTGGTCAAAGAAAGTAAACATGTATTGTTTAATAGATGCAGCATGTAATTTCTGTACTTCTTAAATAACTTTATTTTGTAGAGGTATTAAGTTATTACGAGACAGCCAGTAATTTACTTGAGAAGGAAAGAGTTTAGATGTTAAAAGAAAAAGTAGCATGAAGTGTTCTTTAGTTCTTGGTTTAAAAAAAGGACCCGTGGGGTGCATGACAAGGTGTGTGTGTTTTGTTCTGATGAAACCATTTTGTTCTTTTATGCTGTAGTTCTCCTGTTGGTTCTTTTGTATTGTTAAGTTTTAAATGGTTTGCTAAGGGTAGAGACATCACAGGGAAGGAGTGAAACTCTATAATACTTTGGTGATTTTTTGCATTGAGCAAATTCTGTGAGCAGATGGTCAGGTAGAGTCCTCCCAATAGGAATCACTGTAGGAGTTTCTCCTGGGCCCTCTGGTTTTCAGCAGTCACATCATGTTTACTTGATACTATTGTAAGGAAATGCTATATGTTGTTGATTCTCAAAGGTTCCTCTTTTGCTGTCCCTTAATCTAACCTCAATATCAAGCAAAAACACTGATGTTGGAACCAGTTCCAATTCAGCATCTCTGAAATACTCTCCCGGTAATTAGAGCTAGTTTTCCCTATCTCTGTTCACAAAATAAGGCTGAAACACTCACTTCATATGACTCTATATACATTCATTCATTTGTGATTAGTTTTATACCATTCTGAAGAGTTGGATTATAGTAATGTATTCTTCCTATTTTTAGGAGATATTAGATTCCAGTGAGATAGTTTGTTTACTTTTCTGGAAAAGAATAGTATTTCAAATGTTATTAGGAATGTACATTATCCCTTTGCCACTAATCTATCATCTCTGCCTACTGAAAAGCTGGAAATATTACATATATATATTTAATATATATTTTTAAATATATTTTTATTGATTTCAGAGAGGAAGGAAGAGGGAGAAAGAGATAGAAACATCCATGATGAGAGAGAATCATGGATCGGCTGCCTCCTGCAAGTCCCCGACTGGGGATCGAGCCCACAACCCGGGCATGTGCCCTTGACCGGAATCGAACCTGCGACCTTTCAGTTCGCAGGCTGACGCTTTATCCACCGAGCCAAACTGGCTAAGGATGGAAATATTATATTGTTTTGTATTATTTTTAAGGGGAAACTAGAAGCAAATTAGATTTCACATAATAACTTGTGTTGAGTAGCTAGTATTCCAGTGTTTTGTTTTGTTTTTGTCAAGTAATGGATGAAAATAACTGGTTTTAATAAAAGGTTTATGATTTTTCTGGAACAGTCTGACATAGAAGAGTATGCAGTGTGAGAAAGCTGTAGAACTACCTTACTCTCCCTGATGTTATCAATGATATTACATCATTGTCAGTTTACCCGTCTTTAGCTGTGTCAAATATCATATCATGATATTGTGATATATATCTTCTTATATCAGAAAATCTGAACTTATTAATATGTGTTCTGAAATTAATTCTAGAAAATAACTCTGTATCATGTATTTATGTCAATCTTTAGTGCTTTACCAGTTTTTTGAAAGAAACAATAATAAGATACATTTATCTAATCCTATGATCTAAAGTTATAAATATAGATGAAGACAAGGTTAATTGTATCTATAAGGAAATCTCAGATGGAGTAAGTGGAAGCTCCTGAATTAGGCGGAAAGTCTTTGAGGACAGGCTCTAAGTCTTAGGATGCTCAATGCCCTGCATGAGTCACTTGCATATATTTTAGAAAACAGATGAGAAATCAGATTTTCTGTATTCTCAGGTGACCTCTAAACACTCTTCCTACTTCTAAGATGCTGTATCTTTTGGTGTTTATATAATAAACTAGAGGCCCAGTGCACAAATTCGTGCACCAGTGGGGACCCTCAACCTGGCCTGGAAGATCCAACCCAAACTGGCTCTCCAACATTCCCCAAGGGGTCCTGGAATGCGAGAGGGCACGGGCCAGCCTGAGGTATCCCACCAGTGCACAGTTAGGGCCAGGGAGAGATCGCGGGAGGGCTCCAGGGCATGTCCAGCCCTTGTCGCTCAGTCCCAATCAGGCAGACCTCAGCAGCAAGCTAACCTACTGGTCAGAGCATCTGCCCCCTGGTGGTTAGTGCATGTCATAGCGAGTGACCTTAATATATCAAAAGCATAGTATGCTTTGATTGGTTGAATGGCCAACCAGCCAACTGGACACTTAGCATATAAGGCTTTTATTATATAGGATTAGAAAGATGGTAAGTGCAATAAGTAGAGTCCCTTTAGACCTATGATTATATATTTTTTTGTATTTTATGTTACAGGCAGTCCTTGGGTTATGTCAGACTTGATGTATGTTGTTTCGTGGTTACGTCACCATCTCCCATTTATTTATAAAAAAAAAGTTCCGTCATTTCAACGTATGTACATATGTGCTTTATGTTTTTTATTATTTATTTACCACAAGTAAAGATCAGGAATTTTTATCTTTCTTTTAATTTTTTTTTTTTTTTACTGTTTCACTTCATTACTGGTGTGTATGTGCTCCATGTGAGTGACGTAGGTGCTTGTGTAGGTGGGTTCTGACTTATGGCGAAAATCGTGTTAAGTCGCACCATAGGAAAGGATCTCTGATGTAACCCGAGGACCTACTGTATTTTTCTTTATTAATTTTATCTTTATTGTTTAAAGTATTACAAATGTCTCCCTTTTTCCCATTAATCCTCCATCCCCACTACAGTCCCCTCCCCAGGCCTTCCTTTACCCCACTGTTGTCTGTGCCCATGGGTTATGCATATATGCATGTAAGTTCTTTGATTGATCTCCCTTCCCTCCCTCTAAAGATACTCAGTCTGTTGCTTGCTTCCATGTCTATTTTTAACAAGAAATTCACTGGGCTTTTCAGTTGTACTTCTAGTTTTAGTCCTAGTCACATAATTATGATAATTTTCAAACAAATTTTACATTGAGAACACAATCCTTCCCTTGTCTTTGCTAAATTTATAAAAAATGATCGCTTAGCTTTCAAGATTTTTTTGTGAAGTTGCCAATGAATAATAATTTTTTTCAGGGAAAGAGTCCAAAAGTCTTGCTAAATCAAACTCACGCTTGATTTGAAAGAGGCAATTATGATGATGTCATTTCCTAAATTATCTTAAATAAATGTAGAATTTGAAGGAACCGTAAAGATTAATGAGCTCATATAGAATAAGGGCAGCTGAAATTACTGGCAAGGTCATCCCCTCCCATTCTTCACTGTCCAAGCAATGCTCCTTCTCTATAAGGTGATTCAAAAAGTGTTTTTATTTCTTTGTACTGTACCTTGTCCTTAAAATTATATGTTTTATATTATAATTGGTGACTTCTGTAGTAGAGGAAAAAACAAAGGCATAGATAGATAGATAGATAGATAGGTAGATAGATAGATAAGTTTGCTGAATATAGTTCATAAAATTGTGCTTAAAAATTACGGGCCTACAAAGACAGGAACCTTTCAAATTATATCATTCTAATTATCCTATATATAAAATTGTTATTTTCTTATTGGTAAAATTTATAATCACTTTCATTAAACTGTGATGATATATAATCTGAGCTTTGAAATTTAAAATCCAGAGTTATTTTAATATGGAAAGTTTAGTGAATATTAAATATTAATATCTTGAGTTTTAGTTTGGCTTTTTCTGTTTTGATTTCCAAGCACTCAAACACACACACACACACACACACACACACACACACACACACGCGCGCGCGCGCGCGCATGCGCATTGGTCTTCTTCCTTATTTTTTCATTTGTATTTACCCTTATTAGTTTTGTTTCTTTTAAATTACTCAGGTTTCAGTTAATATACAAATTAAATAGATATACACATATATAAAAATATACATGAATCGTTTATATTTTTAAAAATAGCAATAGAACATAAGGATCATAAAAAGGAGAGATAAATATTTTTGAAAGTAAAGTAATTCAATATTAATTTTGTTTCAGAAAATTTTTGGACAGAAATAGTAAGCTAATATAAGTCATTTGGTATAATTATAAAAATTGGCATATTGATTTCTACAGAGAAAAGGTGTTTTTATGGCATTAAATTGTAAAACTTATTTTGTAGGACCGTCTTTAGTTAGTGTTGAGCCACATGTTACCTAATGTCATCAGGAAAGAGTTAAAATGTGGATGTGACTATTTCTTTGGCTGACCCTCTGTAATGCAGACCATTAGAAGTCTGATCAATTGAATTTCTAAACTTCCCTTTAGACATTTCCCACCACAAATTACATAAAGAGTGACCTTGGCTCTTTGATTTGTTTGTACTAAGCTCTATGAAACAAATCAATGTGTTGACTTTTTCAGTGCTACCAGTTTGGATACAATTAAAATTGTTGGCCTTATAATGATATATTTAATAAATGGTATTGACAAATTAAATACAAGCTTACTTTCTAAGATAAAAACATTGGTTATTTCTGAAAAAAGATTTTTGCATATGTATGTTAAAATCTCTCTACCATAATTTTTGTAATTGAATGTTTTACTTATTTTCTTGGAATGTGATTATACACATGTTGATAGTACTCTTACAATGGCTTAGTCCCAAGATGGTTATTTTATTAGGAATATTTTTTGTTTAAATTGAACTTATATATATTGAAATCACAGATAAGTTTATATTCATAAGGAGAGAGTTGGTACTAAAAATAAAGAGACACTTTTTTCTTAAAGGCTGCTTCTCTCCTCAGTGGATCAGCATGTTTTCTAAGGCAAAAATCAACTAGCAAGCTTTCTTCCTTATATAGGTAGAATGTACCTCACTTTTTAGTTTACACTTTGAAACTTTCTTTTGCTGCCTAGTTTCATTTTTAAATAAGCCAGCTGTGTTAGATAAAGTAAATCATATGAGATATCTGTGTGTTTGCTTTCCTCAAATTAATTATTTGTACTTATCACCAATATGTTAGTATAGTTTTGTTGTTCATCGCTTCACAATTTTTCTATAAAATGTAGCAAAAGATCTTGCACATTTTCATCATGCATTGAAATGATGAAAATTATTTATATGTTCTTATGGAAGAATTGGTCAAGGATATGAATAGAAAAATCATAACAGATGACAAAAATGAATTACATATATTAAAATACCATGCATGTTTCTTTAGCTGCCTCAATATTTTACAGAACATATTGTTTGATATGCAGTTGGGATATTATGAGCAAAATAAAATGTACTAATATTAATAATATATGGTAATTTTGTATATGCATGTGTGTGTATGTGTTGCTGCAATTCCTGTGTAAAGTTACCTTCCTGAGACATAGAAGTGAAATTTAAGGGAATAATTGGAAAGAAAGAGGCACTAAGTTAAAACAAGGGATACATTCCTTCTTGGAAAACACTAATGCCATATTATAAATATTACTAGAGGCCTGGTGCATGAAATCGTGCATGGAGAAGGGGTGTATGTGTGTGTCCCTCAGCCCAGCCTGCACCCTTTCCAATCTGGAACTCCTTGAGGAATGTCTGACTGCCCGTTTAGGCCTGATCCTGCCTGCCTTATTGCCCCTAACCACTTCTGCCTGCCAGCCTGATCACTCCCCTGCCAGCCTAATCGACGCCAAACTGCTCCCCTGCCGGCCTGATTGCCCCTAACTGCCCTCCACTGCCAGCCTGGACCCCACAACTGCCCTCCCCTGCCAGCCCAGTCACCCCTAACTGCCCTCTTCTGCAGGCCTGGTTGCACCTAACTGCCCTCCCCTGCAGGCCTGGACCCCACAACTGCCCTCCCCTGCCAGCCCAGTCACCCCTAACTGCCCTCATCTGCAGGCCTGGTCCCCAATAACTGCCCACCCCTGCAGGGCTGGTTCCCCCCAACTGCCCTCGCCTGCAGACCTGGCCCCCCCCCCCAACTGCCCTCCCCTGCAGGCCTGGTTGCCCCTAACTGCCCTCCCTTGCTGGCCTGGTCACCCCCAACTGCCCTCCCCTGCCGGCCATCTTGTGGTGGCCATCTTGTGTCCACATGGGGGCAGCCATCTTTGACCACATGGGGGCAGCCATCTTGTGTGTTGGGGTGATGGTCAATTTGCATATTACTCTTTTATTAGATAGGATAAGATAGTTGGGCAAAGGAAATGGGACTAGGTAATACATTTCCAAAGTTAATACAAATATTTTATCTAGGGATATCTGGATGAGTGCTTTTATAGAGTGCAATAGATAATTATATACAACTGTTTCCATACAATATTCTAGTTAATTAGTTTAATAATGAATTATATAATTGTTTCTTTCAGTCATAGAAAGAAATGCTTCACAGTTTTGATTAATGCCTATGTCACTTTCTGGCAGTTTAGTAGTTACTTATAGATGTGTGATGAAGATTAAGGCAGAAGATTAATTATTTCACCCTGATTATTTAAGAGGTTAATTTTCAGTTAATTTTTCTTAAGCAGCATGGGAAGAAATACATGGAATAGGACTCAAGAACGATTTATAAAGAGTGATACTGCCAGGTATCTGCTCCAAGAAACTTTAAGTAGAGATAAATGTATTTCTGTTTTGCATACAGCACTCCTAAAAGACTTAACAGACATCCAAAATCCAAGAAGAAAACAACGCTATTTTGTTTTGTTCTGTTTCATACTAATATGAGTTTATTCATTTCCCCCCACGTCTTCATTTATATGAGAGACTAGAGGCCCGGTGCATGAAAATTCATGCACTGGAGGGGTGGGTCCCTCATCCCAGCCTGCCCCCTCTCACAGTCTGGGAGCCCTCAGGGGCGGGAGGCAACCTGGCAATCAGGGGAAGGTGACACCCCATCACACCTCTGCTGCTGCCACTGCCAGTAGCACAAGCCTCGGCTGGCCCTCGGCAGCTGGGGGGCTGAGGGCACTGGGGGACTCAGAAAGCAGGCGCATGGAGTGGCCAGGCCTGCCTAGGGACGGGCCTGGCCTTGCCACGTGCCTGCCGCCCGGGTGGGGCTGAGGGGACTAGGTCCCGCCATCTTGTGCCTGTGGGCGCCACCATCTTTGAGGGCAGTGGCATTCAATTAGCATGTTCCCTCCTTATTGGCTGTGGGCACCGCCATATTTGAGGGTGGGGCAGTCAATTAGCATATTCCATCCTTATTGGCTGTGGGCGCTGCCATCTTTGCAACAGTGTGAGGGTCAATTAGCATATTCCCTCTTTATTAGATAGGATATGACATACTAGATGGATGTAAAACAGTTGTCTGAGAACTAATTAATAAGAACCTAAAAAAACCTCATTTGACTTATTTTATTTTTTAAGTAACACAGTTCTGAAGGGAGGTGATAAATTACTCTGCCAAAGATAAAACAACAAACATATAAGCAAACAAACAAAAAGAACCTGCTGGAAACCACTCCAGACTATGAAAGTATTTGCGAAAGACTAGGTATACTTTTGTTTTATTCTCAATTGTAATTGTGTCTAGTTGACCATGCCTTCTGGTAACATATGTCCCCGCCCTTGAGGATCACCCTAAGTCTAGTTGGAAGTGTGCCAATATAGCTCACATTTTATTTGGAAAACAGACATAGGCATAGACACAACAGAAGTAGCAGAATTTCTGTGAGCCTTTTCCATCTTGTATTAAAGTAAAAGTCTTTGAATTAGACCAGTTATAGGACTTTACAATTTTTGGCTATACTAACTAACTGGCAGTTTTATGTGCATCAATTGGCAAATTTGGAGTAATATAAGGGGAAAAAATTGCAGCTGCTCAGAAAAGAGATATTTGGAGATGAAGTGTAAATGCTTGTTTAGAAAATCTTATGAATTACTATTCTGAATGACTGAATTTCCAAAATTGTGTCTGTGTGATTTTTTTAATATTCAAACTATTATATGAAATCTTCAATGATTTAAGGTTTATGAATACCTATGAATCAATTTTATTGCTTTGATGTGCAATATATCAATCTCATTACACTGACTCAATATGGTTAATAATTCCTATAAAATCACTCAGGAGGACATATTTAAATATAGAAGCTCTATATATTCTGTTTTAAAAATATCAATCTAAATTCTTTGGTTGGTTCTTTGAAGAATACTTCTGGATTTCATTTTCTGTCATTTTAAAATATTTTACCATGAGCTAAAAAATCCATTATTCATATTCTTTTGGAATTAGATTAAGAAGTAATTTTACTTCTTAAAAAATGTAAGTAGTGAAAACTACTTCATTGAAGCAAAGTGTTTAGACACAAAATTGTTTGAATTCATTGTTGCCCAACTTCCTGCTCATTATTGAGTCCCCTCTATGGAACACAAATACCCACTAAGCCTGATCTTAGAACTCTAGAGAGTTCTAAAATAGTGAGTTTTTAATCAGGTACAACAAATCTTCCTATAGCTTTCAAAAACATATTCTAATTTTGTTTTCTGGAGCAGGACAAACACTATTTCACTTCCCATGTGACTTTTTCAAGTATACATTTTTAACTGCATACTTATTTTGCTTTATAGATAGTCCCCAATAAATCTAAGGATCCATTTATACTTACAACTCAGAAATCTTTTTTTTTTTTATTCTCACCCCGTTAGAAAACTGAACAATAAATTGAAGTTTCTTATCACATCATTGCCCCTGAGCTTTTGAATACAATTGTCGATGGAAGGTTTACTTTCAAGATTGTGAATTTAGTTTTACTCTGACTTAATACTTGATGCCAAAGAGTTATATTTAGAACAGCTTTAAATTTTATGGGCAAGATTCTCCTCACATTTATCTTTTTTACATAGAATTCTAAGACTAGCTCCAAGGTTATTTTACTAATATGTGGCTGGGTCTGCATTGCTTCTACAAATATAAACACTTCGGAAAATTCAAAATAGTTTTAATAGTTGAATTTACTCTAGGAGTGACTTATTTGACAGATAATGTCACACAACCATTGAGATTGACTGAGTTTGGGTTTCTCTCCTCTCTAAGTCAAGGAAAGTTTAAGTGTGCATGAGTGACTATGGCAATTGTCACAGTACCAAAAGGTACATTGAGATTTTTAGGCTCAAAGTAAGATGAAAATTTTGAAAATGATAAATTATATCTACCTTTATAGTATTGTAAATAAAGAGAATTCTTGTAAAGAAGGGTGAAGTTCATGCTAAAACATGTGTTTGTTGAAAGAGTTACAAAGAAAAAATAGAACTTATGAAACGATGAAGCAAAAATATTGACTTCTCATTTCAACTTGATGGCATGGTAGGATGAATCCAAGGGTAAAAATATTTCTTGCTAAATTCAAATATGCAGTTGTGTATATTTTAAGTGATTCTGATTGAAAAGGAAAAAGTTTGCAAAAAGTTTGATTTCTCACAAAAAAAGTATTATATATTTGTACATTTTGTATTTTCTACTCAGCATGCTCAATCTTTTCTCTACCGTCTTGAACTATACACAGTTAAAGCTATAGTTCTATAGTTATAATGATTGTCTTCGTGTTCTTGATTATTAATTCTATCAACTGTATCATTTCTGGGTCTGTTTCTATTGATTAAATTTTCACCTCCTTGTGGACTGCCTGCTTTTTTGTATGCAGATACATTTTTGTTCAATGCCAGCCGCTGTGAAATTTGTTTTCTGGGGGGTGTTAGATATTTTCATAGCCCTATAAACACCCTTGATATTGTTCTGAGGCACAATTAAGTTATTCTAAAAATATTTGATCAGTTGGAGGATTGCTTTTAAAATCTGTTAGATGAGACCAGAGTGGTTATGAGTTTAGAACTAGTTTTGCTATTACCATACTACTGAGCTCAAACTTTTCTGAGCACTCTGCTTCACGTCCTGTGAATCATAAAGTGATTTTTTGTTATTGTTTTTACATGCTATTTCTCAGATAAGAGGTATAGGGTGACCTTTTTGCTAAACTCTGGAGTTCTTTCTGTGTAGCCCTCTCTTCTATGGTATTCTGCACAGAAAACTCTAGCCAGCTTGACTTCCTTAGACACCCAGTTCTTCTTCTTCAACTGAGCAAGACGACTAGGCTCTACCTAGCTCCTCTACCTCTGTTGCAGCCTGGAAATTACTCCAGGCAATAAATTTGGACAATTGCAAGGCCTGCCTCATTTGTTTCTGCTCTCTCAGGGATCATCCTTTGCATCATGTTCAATGTCTAAAATCCATTATTTTATATTGAGGTTTTTTTTAAATGCTTCATGTATGAATGTAAATATATCCATCCATCCCTCTTGAATTGGAGAAAAGAAATATTAATAGTAATTTGAAAATTTCTCTTATAATCCACCATACTACCATTTATTGAAATTACTTGTTATTTTAGACTAGAGGCCTGGTGCACAAAATTATGCACTTGGGGGGGGGGGATGGTCCGTCAGCCCAGCCTACACCCTCTAGCAGTCCAGGAGCCCTTGGGGGGTGTCCAACTGACAGCTTAGGCCCGCTCCCCAGGGGGGTGCGGGCCTAAGACAGCAGTCAGACATCCTTAGTGCTGCCATAGAGGCGGGAGAGGCTCCTGCCACCGTCACTGCACTTGCCAGCTGTGAGCCTGGCTCAGGGATTCTGGGTGAGTGGCGCTCCCCCCTGTGGGAGTGCACTGACCATCAGGGGGCAGCTCCTCCATTGAGCATCTGCCCCCTGGTAGTCAGTGCGCATCATAGTGACCAGTTGTTCCGCTGTTAGTTGATTTGCATATTAGCCTTTTATTATATAGGATTCTATAGATAATTGCATTTTTACCACAGAAACTTTTGAGATTTCCTTTCAGCATATTGGTCACATGACCCTGCTCCTTTCTGGTTTTAATTTGCTATGTATATATATCATCAGATAGGAAATTTGTCTTTTTTCATTTATGTCTAAGTTTCTGATGTTAACCTCTAAATTTTTAAATTCCTGTAAGAAGCAAGTTAGTCAGACAAAATCTTTAATAAGGGCCTGAGAGATCACTTAAAAATATGGGCTTTTATACAGACCCTACCTATAAATCTTCTTTCTTTTTATTTCTTTTGGAAGTTTATTTAGCATTCAGTGTACATTATTTCAAATACCTAGAGACGTGAATGAAAAACATTGTTTGCGATCTGGGCAATAGCATATTCATGCCCACATCAATTTCTCTACACTCCTCCCACCTTTCCATTTTAAGTGCAAAAAATCCACTTACACAGTTCAGTTGTTGAAACAGGCCATATCTCTTAGTGGCAACTTGTCTCTGTATGAGATAAGATGAATAAAGCTGCCATAGTCCTGAGTGTCCTCTAGCTCTCTTGGGACTGAAATACTTCAAAGTATTTCTCTGTACTATTCTGAAGAAGGAAGATTTTTGTGCAGGCCACACAGGGAACTGTTTTACTTCCTGACATATTTGCTCTTCAGTGCTCAGAAGACTTGAAGTTTAATGTTTGTTTTTCTTTGTAAATGTGGCGCTGAAGTACTGATGGCAGGGCTTTAGCTCCTGTACCCAGCCTAAAGTGCCAACAGGGAGAACATTCAAAGCTAAGTTGAGAATTGCAACTTCAGGACACTGAAATCATTTGGGTAGGCAAAGCTTTCATTTCTGTGAGAGTTCTTTACTTCCCAGCTTTCTCAAAATATGTGTATGATATAGTGTCATACATACCTTGTGAAATATAGTTGTAAAATTAAAGAAAATATTTTCAAATACACATTTATATTACTTATGTATTTGGATAAAAACTAAGAGAAAACAAGTAGTCATTTGTTTGGTTTGGTTTTACAACACTTTAAATACTTTTTTTAAATTTTTTTAAAATGCATTTTTATTTATTTCAGCAAGGAAGGGAGAGGAAAAGAGAGACAGAAACATCAATGATGAGAGAGAATTATTTATCAGCTGTCTCCTGCATGCTCTCTCCTGGGGACACAGCCCACAGCCCAGGCATGTGCCCTGACAGGGAATTGAACCGCAACCTCCTGGTTCATAGGTCAATGCTCAATTACTGAGCCATGCTGGCTGGGATAAAGACTTTTTTTATTTTTGAAATGCCTTAATATGTTTCTAAATAAAAACCCGAACATTTTATAAAGTGTACTTTTAAGATTGAATGAGAAAATAAGAAAGTTTTCTGAAGAAATGTTATACTCTAAACTGTGCAGATAACTTTAAATACTAATTTAATTTCTATGAATAGTATTTATTAAGGAAATAAAGGGTGATAATGAACATTTTGTAGCCTTGTGGTTGGAAGATAAACACAGTTCCTAGAGTGCTACAGTGGAGAAGGAAACATTTGCCTCAGCAAAAGATCCGAAGACTCTGTCATCCTGTCTCAATAAATCTGTAATAAAATCATCCTTCAAATGCCAGAAACATAAAATCACACATCTTGAACTAATTCACCAGGGGCATATTGAGAGTGAAGAAGTTTGAGATCCTGCTGATGTGTCTAAACTGCTAGGACCATATAAGTGGCCCAAAGACTTAGAGATGGCATTGTCTAATAGCCAAGACAACTGGTATAAAGAAGACATTGCACAGCTACTGGGAAGAATGGAGAATAACCTTCCACCCCATGATAACCACACATTCAAATCAATCCAGTCACATAGGAACTGGGGAAAAGTTAGCTTTTAAATATTTTTCTGGAGAAATTTGCAAACTCAAATGGTTAGAAATTTCTTATAAATTGAGATTTGCACTTTGAAAGAATTTCTTATAAATTGAGATTTGCATTTTGAAAGTCTTGGAAGCTAAGAAACATGGTAAAAATTCCCATAAAAGTAAAACATGCAAGAAACATCCAGATGCCCAAGCAGTCTCTGACTGCTTACCTCCACTTCTTCAAGGAGAAGGGCCTGTGCATTCCCAAATGCACCCCAAACTCAGTAACCAGGAGCTGACCAAGGTCCTGTCTGAGAAATACAAGGAGCTCCCAGAGGAGACAAAGCTGAAATATATTCAAGATTTCTAGAAGGTGAAACAGGAGTTTGAGGAAAAACTGGCTCCGTTCAGGAAAGACTACCCTGATCTAGTCCAGAACTCCAGGACATCTGTTGTCCCCAAAAGTAGTCCAACCAGAGCCCAAAAGAAGTTTCAGGGAAATGGGAAAGAATTGAACTCTTTCCCAGAAAACTATTTTTTGGAGGAGATTACATTCCATGAAGAGCCTGAAAAGCCCCCCATGAATGAATACCAGAAGTTTCACCAGGTTTGTGGCCAATTGGGGAGCTGCAAGACCTGTCCCTGAGGGAGCACATGGTGGAGATTAGCAGACACTGGCAGCACATCCCGCAGAGCCAGAGGGAGAATTATAAGAAGCAGGTGAGGAGCTGCAGAAACAGTACAAGGTGGACCTGGATCACTGGGTCAAGAGTCTGTCTCCTGAAGAGTATGCTGCTTACAGAGAGAGAACCTATGGTAAGCATAAGAACATGAACATGAGAGGAGGCCCGGAGTCCAAGATCATCAGGACAGAAGTGCAGTCTCCATCAGCAGGCACTCTGCAAGAAGGGCTTGCCCAGGAACAGGGGCTGCAGGCTCCAGAGGCAGAGTCATCAGAGGCTTCGCAGGGATCCGAAGAAAATAAGGAAGATGGGGAAAAGACAGAAGGCAGTGTGTTCTCAGACTCCAGTGGTGGCGATGAAGGTGAAGAATGTGAGGACAGCAACTCCAGCCTCTGACTCACACCAACTGAGCTTTGTTCACTTCCAAATGGTGGGACAGAGAACTTCCCAACCAAAGTCCTTGGCATTGACAACAAATTAACGAACTTTTCTCCCTGTCCCTCTGAATCTGTATAATTTTAGTTTTCTCCCTTATGTATTATCTTGAACACATATTCTTGAGCCGTATATATTTTAAACTTATCTTCCGCTCCCACTAGATAGCTTCTTGAGGACAGGTCTTAACTAGATAGCTTCTTGAGGACAGGTCTTAACCATTTTAGAATCCTCTACATTATGGTCAAAGGAAGAAGAAAATGCATTTATTCATTTAACTCAATGGAAGATTTCATGAGGGTGAAGACATGATCATCATATCCAAAAAAGTGTGAAATTTAGGGAAAGATAAAGGAAGAATTAAGAGTCTCAGAAAACAGCCCTAATGTGGAGAACCATGTTTATGTCACATCAACCATTCTCCTCTGGCTGACTTGCAGAAGTGAAGAAAATTAGGGGCCTTTACCGAACCCTTCTGACTTCAGTCATGTTCCTCTCTACCATTAACATTGTTTACCAGGCCCTGTAAGGTTTTGTTTTATCTCACTATCCCAGTCTTTTTTCTCTTAGAGCCTCCCTTCTGCGCTTACTCTACATAAACATAACTAATCTATTCTCCTCTCTCTCTCTCTCTCTCTCTCTCTCTCTCTCTCTCTCTCTCTCTCATTCATTCTTTCATTTTCTCAGTCTCTCTCTCTCTCAGGACATCTGGCATTTCTTTTCTGTTAAGCATTTTCTACTAAGCTCTTTCTGATTTTTCTGCCTGGAATGTTTTATATCTCTATCCCACTAGCCTGTCTTTTCCTAGTTAATTGTTCTTTTTTTGTTTATGTTTTAGCTAACATTTTCTTCAAAGAGTTTTTCCTGATATCCCACCTTAGGCACCTCCTGTGCACTTCAGTCTATCAGGAATTCCGCTGTAGCATTCACCACGTGTTTTGTAATTTCTTGTTTTCCTATCTGTATTCTCTGTCAGCCTACAAATGCATGAGAGCAGGAGGCCTATTGCTCTTGTTTCTCCATCACTTAGCACTGTGGTTGCCAAGGGATATATATGTGCACAACAGTCATTCAGGGCTCACTGAATGAATGAGCAAATGGGACCTAGATTAATTAATATCTCAACATTATTGAGAATTATCAGAGTGTAATTGTGGGCTATGCAAGTCAGTGGTATACGGATAGCATGGCTAGAGGCACTGAGATGAGAGGCAGCTGAAAAACCTTCTTAATTAGACACTGATGGCTAATCAGTGAGACTATCTCTTTGGAATTCACTCACATGGAAGCAGTGAGTTTAAAATGTGAGAAAAAATATATTAATAGCAATATAATGAAAGAAAAAGTTTTTCTTATTTGTGCCAGCTAAAGGTATACTAAAATATAAGACACTGACCAAAAGAGAATATCAATTACACAGTTGAGGGGGAAAAAGGAATATTTTTAAATAATGGTTATGTCAAGTTGAGTGGCTGATATACATCAGTGAAATTTTAAATGAACACGTTAACTATGCTTTTTTCCATTTATAAGATCAAGTTTCTATTTTATATTCATGTTCTTATTTATTTTATTTTTTATTTTTTGTTTTCAAACATTAATAAAAGGAAACAGGCATGTGAAGTTGTGGAGATAGTTGATTTATATCTAGACCAGAAAAGCTCTATCTTTATTTCTTGATATTTGGATTTCTAATTTTTGACTTTTGGCAGAGAACAGGATAATTTAAATTTAAGGTATACTATTTAAGGTCAGAAACCCCGTGGAGATCCTCTGGGCCAATTTCTTTACTAATGGTTTACAACTGGCCTAACTAGTTTGACAAACTTGGCTTGAGCTCTCCCAAAACCAAGATGTCTTGCATAGATCCTGGTGGTTCAACCTGGAGAAACAGGGCCAGGAGGGAGCTTGCTATGGGATGTTTCTTAGAATTCAAACAGGAAAAGCCTGAACTCTATTTCTCTTTTTTTAAAAATTTCTTTATTGATTAAGGTGTTACATATGTGTCCTTATTCCCCCATTACCCCCCATCCCCCCCACTCATGCCCTCACCCTCCTGGTGTCTGTGTCCATTGGTTAGGCTTATATGTAAGCATACATGTCCTTTGGTTGATCTCTCCCCCTTACCCCCACTCTCCCCTACCTTCCCTCCGAGGTTTGATGGTCTGATCGATGTTTCTTTGTCTCTGGATCTGTTTTTGTTCATCAGTTTATGTTGTTCATTATATTCCATAAATGAGTGAGATCATGTGATATTTATCTTTCTCTGACTGGCTTATTTCACTTGCATAATGCTCTCCAGTTCTATCCATGCTGATGAGTGGATTAAAAAACAGTGGTACATCTACACAATGGAATACTACGCTGAGATAAAAAAGAAGGAGTTCTATTTCTCTTGATGTAGCATATTCTTTGCCTTAAAAAGGATGCTGTGAATTAGTATATCTATTGAGAAGCCAAGTTTAATTTGGAAGATCTGAACAAGATTTTGAGAGAATGATCATCAGTTATGAAAATACTAAATTAGAAGTAGTTACTGTTATTCTGCAAGGTAGGGAAATGATTCAAGACAGGTTTGACAAATCAGAAAATTAGTCCAATACTAGAGAATAAATATATGGATGGGAAAAAAAAAAGGCCACATGCTAACCTGACTAGTTCAGGGAAGGCCTGCATGGCAGTTTTGCAAACTCAAAGACCTAAAGTAACCACAAAGGATCGTCTGAAATTAAAAATTTAACTAAAAGCAGTTTATAGTAGGTAGTCATTTTCTAGGCCAGTATTTTCCCTGACAAAGATCAACTTTGATCTTTCCTGAACCTATTGTCTGTCTGCATCTAAAATAACATACCTTTATTTGTAACTTCCCTTTATCAGGACCCCTCAGGGCACAACAGACAGCACAGGGCAGAAACCACAAATTCCCTCATTGTTATTGTTATCATGTTAATTGTCTACTGTTAACTATCCAGTATCCACCTATTTAAAAGAAGCATGTGTCCATCATTTCACTTTTTATCCAATCACAGAGGTTTTCCTGCTTTGCTTTCTCCCACCTCCCTAATCTATCACCAATGGATTTCATATAACCCACTTAAATCTCCTCCTTTGATAGTAATTTATAAAAACAAGCTAAAAATCTGCCACTCTCGAGAGCATTATCTCAATCCATTGAGATTTTGCTTCCTGGCAATTGTCGACAGTTTGGTTCAAATAAACTCACAAAAATTCTTTACAGGTTTGAATTTTTTTTTTTAACATTAACAAATATTAATGGGAACATAGTCATATAGCATGATTAAGGGCAAATGGGTGTGTGTAGCCTTTATAATAATTGCTTAGGAATAAAATTGTTGAGGAATAATACTGCAGGAAAACAAACTAACAAACAAAAAGTCTGAAGGTTATAGTTGACCACAATTTAAACTAAAATATATAGAATTTTAAGATTTTATGATATTTCACAGTTAGCTTAATCTCTTTGCAAGAAGACCATTTCTGGATAAGAAGCAGAAAATTATTTATTCTAAGCATATTTTAAAGGCTGTTGGTGCTAGAGTATAAAATTCCGGAAGACTGCTGTAAGTAGAGAGCAATAGAGCAAGAATTGTCACATGGAAAGCAGGAATGGTCCAAGTAAAGCTAGCTATCAGAAAGGCCCTCTTTCTTCACAAGTTAATTAAAAACTAGCATAAACGCTTTATACAAAACAAGGGACTTGAAGGCATTAAACTTGACCATGATCTTTGTCTTTTTCTCTGCCTACTTAGGAAAGATAAGTTTCAGGATAGACACTATGGGTATAAAGAAGGTGTATTCTAAAATGAGCTAGCATTCTTTTCATGCTGAGTTACCAGCAAGTAATAAAAACCTTTTGATTTCCAGCTGCTCTTAGATCTTAAAGATGAAATCCTGATATCAGTAAAATAGGATAAAATAAGAGGCCAGAAAGCATGTAACAGGTCCAGGGTTTTTCTACTCCTGAAAAATACATGAGGAAAGCTCAAAATTTTTCCTTCAAGCAGAATAAAGAAAATTGTGTGTTAACACATGATAGTAAAGATTGATATTTAGTGTAATAAATGGTACACCTTCAAACTAAGGTAAGTAATTAATGTGAATCTTCCACTGCATGTGAATTACTGTGCAAGTGCTGTGGATACAGAATGTCCTATGGCAGTGGTTGGCAAACTCATTAGTCAACAGAGCCAAATATCAACTGTACAACGACTGAAATTTCTTTTGAGAGCCAAATTTTTTAAACTTAAACTTCTTCTAATGCCACTTCTTCAAAATAGACTCGCCCAGGCCGTGGTATTTTGTGGAAGAGCCACACTCAAGGGGCCAAAGAGCCGCATGTGGCTCGCGAGCTGCAGTTTGCCGACCACGGTCCTATGGGGTCACTAAAGATGAACATATAACCCTAGTGGGGGATGATGGAGCCTAGTAAGCGATGGTACAGAAGAGAAAAAGGTTACAACCAGTGAAATTTGCATCTTAGATAAACAACATTGTTTTTGGTAGCTTTGTTTATTATACATATGTTTATACTAAGAAGTATGCATATTATCTGAAACTCAAATTGAATTTGACATCCTCTATTTTAAATAGCAAACCTATAGTTAAGGAAGATTTCACAGAAATATAGATACCTGTAATGAGATCTCAGAGATAATAGTGAGTTAAGAGATAAGAGGAGATGAGTACATACTAAATAATGGAGTGGCTTATGAAAAAGCCAGTTGAAATGAGGCAACAAGAAAGGTTCAGGTGCTACATAAAGTTATGTTTTTATACATATTCTATAAAATATTTACATACTAGTAGTGACATTTGGAGAGATAAGCAAGGGTTTCATAATGAAAGGTATGTGGTATGTTTTGACTCATCCAGAGAGCAATAGGGTGCCTCAGAAGGAATGTAAATTTCAATAGTGACATCTGAAATTAACACTTTGGGCTTTTAAATTTTTCATTTTGACTAATTTGTTTCCTTAAAAGAGTCTCTTCAAATCATTAATAAATTTACTACAGTAATTCTTTTTAACTCTTTGTTTATCTGAAGTAATTCAGATGCTGTCTAAGTTTATACTATTTGTGCCTTCCAAAAGCCTTGTAAAAAGCCAAACATTCATTTAAAAGACATGGAAACTGAAATTAAACTCATATTTTTTCTTGTACTTTCATGATAGTTTCAACTTATCCAGTTTTACAGCGCTTTTTTTCTTCTTCAGTATTTTGAGATAAACAGAAAGGCCTAAATTCAGATAAAAGTTTGGAAAAATAAACTTTAAAAGCAGTGCTTTATGTATGCCTGCCAATGTGTCCAGCAAAATAACTTTATAAGTCCCTATAATTAGTTGTTATTTATAGTGTTAGGGTTAAGAATTGAAAAACATATGCTTAAATTAAAATCAAGTCATAAGTCATTAAATATTTTGTCACCTGATTTAATTCTCAGGTGTAACATATCAAGTGGAAATATTTAAATTAAAATAAAGGAACAAAAGGCACTGCTTCTCAAATAGCTCATAACAATAATTATTTTGACTCAGACTGCAAATTCTGTAGCAATAATTGTGAGAAGCCCTTTACCTTTATGTTCTTATTTGATTCTCTCACTTATTAAAATAACTATTGATATACTCATTTTATGACTGAAACTTTTACAGTCAGATTGGACTTAAAACCATGAAGATAAATCTAATGTATTAATTAGCAATTGCATTTAGCTAAAAAGAATAAACAAAGTTAAAAAGAGTACCTTAAACAAGTTAAGAATTTCATTTTTAATCACAGAAAGAGAAGTGTGAAAGTAAGCATTTGGGGGCTTTGATATTGCTATAAACCTGTGCTCATTGACTACTGTGCCTGTTGTTTCATAGTCAAAAGTGTTGCTTAAATTTTAGCATCTAGTTTTGTTTTGTGTGTGTGAGTGTTTTTTTAGAGAAACATCTGTTTCTTGTCAGCTGAGTCCCTGTCCCCATTTTAAACATGCTTTCTCAAGCCCCATCTAAAAACTCCCAGCAGCCAGAAATATATCACATAGTCACACATAATTGGGAAGAAGGCTGGGAAACTTTATCTGAGCACTCTGCAGCTACAGCAAATGAGAATTCTAGTAAAAAGGAAAGGAAAGAATATATTTTTTAACCACCAGACCACATCAAAATTACAACTAAACCACAGAACAACCATCATCATTTAGAACCACCTGAAATCTAGCAAACAGAAGTCCTATAAATAAGGATGTACAGAAGAAGCCACGTTGAAACTGGTAGGAAGGGTAGAGACATGGAATGGGCTGGTCCCACATCCACATGTGATGGTGAAAAAAAAGGAGGGATATCTTGACTTTAGAGGTCCCTCCTGAGGAGTGAGGGGTCTGAGCCCCCACATCAGGCTCTCTAGCTCAGTGTTCTAGTGCCAGGAAGATAAATCCCCATAACGTCTGGCTTTGAAAACCAGCAGAACAGAATTATGCCTGAGTGAGATGGAGGTATGCTGGAGTCCCAGACATTTCTGTTAAAGGGCCTGCACATGAACTTAATTGCTCTGAGTTCCAGCATTGGGGCAGCAACTGGAAAGGTACCAGGGACATGCAAGGAGGAATTGAATTGTCTGGCTGGAGGGGTAGCTTTCTCCAGACAGTAGTGCTAGCAGAAGCCATCATTCTAAAAACACAACAGATAACCTCTAAAACACACTAAAATTAGAAATCTATTAACAGTATTTATTTAAGACACTGATATTTAAGCAACATTCCTCTGCCAGTCAGTAGACTTATAGTATAATAGACAGATTCTAAGTTCTATCTACAAGTTCATATTTGCTCTACTCATATACAAAATCCTTAGGAATTTTCTATAAAATACATTACAGGGAAGAATTTTAGGCAAGAGATGTGCTATTCTTCATAGTTGTGTTTATAGCACTTAGCATAGTGGCTGGCATGTTATAGGGATTAATTAAATATGAACAAATGGATAAATAAAAATATTAAAAATAAATTGGTGACTTTCTGAATAGACATTTTATATTTTTTAAAAGCTCAAGATAACCCAGTTGTTTCAATTTATATCTATTTTATTATTTAAGCTACCCTGTATTCATGATGTTTAATCATGTTTGAATATAGCTTACATATGTTTATGCACATATCTTGAAAAATATTTTTATTTAGTTTGATGGTAAGACTAGTCAACTTATTGAAATGAAATCTATTCAGGTTTAGTTTAAGGACAATAGTGTTTATATCCTCTCTATTTGCTTCAAAACTTCTAGATCAGATAATTAAAAGCAAAACAGCTGTGCATCTGTTGCCTACAATACTGAGAGGATTCATTTTCCTTACTCATTAACTGTCATATCCAATAAATAAGCTGAGAGCTTATCTGTGATAAATGCACTCTGTTTAATGCAATGAGACAGTCTCTTAATTTGAGTACTGAGCATAGTGTCAGCTAAATTTCCTCTACTGATTTAATTGGCAAGAATTCAGTGTTAATTATTTTGTATTTAAATTTTTGGAATCTCACGGATGAAAAAAATATATAATCCCTTTTCAAAATAAAAAAAAGGAAACCTAGTAACAAAAACAGTTTGCATGGTTTTTAAGGCTATGTAAATGTATTAAACAGCTAATGAATTATTCAACACTGTATATCCTTGGAAAATGTACAGATTTAATGAGCCTCCCTAATTTGACTTTCATAGTATCTTACATTATTTTATTCCAAGTTGTTTTTATTTAATAGTGTTCATTAGAAAAAATTCATTAATTTATTATATCTTGCAAATGAGGAAAAGTAAAATATTTGTTAGTGATTCTTATTGTAGTTTTTTTTCTGGAATTCCTTCCATTGACATCATTTTATGTAACTAATTCATTTTACTGCCCTATAATGTAAATGGAAATCTCCTTAGTTTGGTCACACTTTACCCAGAAGTTATTCATCAAACAATTACATAGAGCCCAATTTAAAATATATGTCAACACCCTAAGCTATTTTAGTGTGCCTCATTTTCAAGGTCTTGGCTCAAAGCTCTATTAATATAGACTGCTGGGTATAGAAAACCTTGCTTACTACAGTTTTTTTTCCAGACAAAAAGCTTTTCTCATTCCTTTACTGGCCAAGTGATATCAGAACTTATTTGGATGGCTCTATTTAATGTTAAGAAGAAACAGTTTTGTTGTTTCTTTTGTTAATCTTTAACCAAGGATATATTTCCATTGGTGTTTTATAGAGAGTGGAAGGGAGGAGGAGAGACAGAGAGAGAAACATGTGAGAGAGACACATTGATTGATTGCCTCCCACAGGGGCCCTGACCAGTACCAGGGATGGAGCTAACAACCGAGGTACATGTCCAAAATTGACTGGAATTGAACCTGGGACCCTTCAGTCCATCGGCTGATGATCTATCCACTGAGCTAAAGCGTCTAGGGCAGAAACAATGATTTTTGTGTGTTTTTAAAATTTATCTTGGAGAAAAAATAGAGCCAAGCTCTAATAATTATATTTGAATGTATAAAGAGCTGTCATGCCTCAGAGGGTAGAGGCGCATCTCACATCAAAGGATCTGGAAGGCAATGCATCAAGGGGTCAACAATGACTGTCTCCATGTGGGAAGAATTTGGGGTGACTCTTTGTTTTCTTCCGTTTGCTTGTTTGTATTTTGTGTTTTACTTTTGGAGTAATGTAGATTTTCAGCAAGGCAGTCAGAGAATTTTAGAGCTACAGGGTTGAGAAAAAATACGTATGTATCTACGAGATGCTATTTCAGAGCACAACTCAGTATATTTCAGCCTGAACCCCCATTGGTGCTCATGTCTCCATGTTGTTGCTATTTTGAAGTTAACTATTAAGAGATCAACTGGTAACAGTTAATATCATAGTCCATCCTGGTATGGAACCTGGACCTAAGGGAAACTGGGCATAGGAAATTACAATCAGGAACTCAGAGAAGTCTTAGGAAAGATATGTCTGGGGAGGGGGAGGTGGTGGGTTGGGGTAGCTAAGTCAGGAGGTAAGCAAATGCCAAACTTAGTCCACCGAGTTGGGCTAAATTCAAAATAATTTCTTGCTTACTTCCAAAGAAAGCCAACTAAATGTACTTAACACTAACCCAGTGCTCTAATACTCCAATTTATTTTATTTTATTTTATTTTGGCATTTAGTTTCTTGCAGTAGCTGGAGGTCCCTATTAGGAACACTAGTTCACTGCATGTTGAGAGGAGTTACCATGTAAGGATTAAGTGTATGGGCTCTGGAAAATAACCTTGGGGAAGTTACTTTCCCCAGGAAGGTATTTTTTTGTTTGTTTTTAAATTCATGTGGACTTGTGTGTTGTAATTTTTAAACCACAAATTACATAAAAGTGGTAAGAGATTCACAAATAATACTAAGAGCAACAACAAAAGAATAGTAGTAACACTTATTGGGCATCCTATCTAATAAAGAGGGACTTTGCTAATTGACCCTCACGCTGTCGCAAAGATGGCAGTGTCCACAGCCAATAAGGAGGGAATATGTTAACTGACTGCCCCACCCTCAAAGATGGTGGCACCCACAGCCGATAAGGAGGGAATATGCTAATTTCTGCCCCACCCTCAAAGATGGCGGCACACACAGCCAATAAGGAGGGAATATGCTAATTGCTGCCCCACCCTCAAAGGTGGCGGCACCCACAGCCACAAGATGCCGGCACCAGTCCCCTCAGCCCCGCTGGGACGGCAGGCGCGTGGCATGCCGGAGTCCCCCAGTCCCCTCAGCCCCCCAGCCACCTAGGGCCTGCCTGAGGCACAGGCAAGCCTCGGATGGCAGCTGCCCAGCTGCCCAGGGCCAGCCCGAGGCTCAGGTAACCAGGGCCGAGGCTTGCGCTTCCAGCAGTGGCAGCACCAGAGGTGTGATGGGGCATCGCCTTCCCCTGAAGGCTGGGTCACCTCCCAACCCTGAGGGCTCCCAGACTGTGAGAGGGGGCAGGCCGGGCTGAGGGACCCCTCCTCCAGTGCATGAATTTTCATGCACTGGGCCTCTAGTTTATTATATTCATTTCCTTACTTTATCCTTCTAAGAAGCTATACTATGTAGTTGGGATATTCTTCATGTTTTCTCTTCTCTCTTTTTTTAAAGCTATATTGAGGTGTAATTCATACAAAACATTGCAAACATTTAATGAATAACAAATTGATAAGTTTGGCCATACAAATACAACTGAGATAATATCACCACAATCAAGGCATTAAACATAACCATCACCTCCTAAATTATTTTGTGTTTTTCTTATGTTTTTGTTGTTGTTGTTATTGCTTGTTGTTGTTGTTTGTGGTAAAAATACTTAAAATGTTTTGAAGTATACAATACCATATTGCTATGTTGTTTAGTATTTTCTCCATTGCATTGGTGAAGGACTGATGTGCAAATTGATGAAATAACTTTCCCATACAGTTCCCAGCAGCTTAGTAGAAGGGCAATGAGTCGCATCTCACTACTATCCTCTGTAAAGCATTCTAGGAGTGCATTTTAACGAGTTAAAGTCATTTTATTTTTGATACCTTTAATTCAGGGGGGATTAAATTGTGTGTTTCTCTCACATATAGAATAATCATGCAATATAATTAAGATACTTGCTGACATAAAATATTGGTTATCTCACCGACTCTAATTATAGCCATTTTAAAAATTTTAAAGATATTTTTCTTGAATATTTTTCCAAAGGAGACTGAGGCTGACAGACCACATAATTATCAATGTGATTTTTGCTCACTTTCATCCTGAGTTTTTTTCTGTAGAGATGAAACTACAAACAAACTAAAGCTATAGTATATGTATATGTATATGTATATGTATATGACATTTTATTATAAACTTTTAACTTTAGACTTTCCAAAAATTAGAAATATAGAACCAAATGTCTTTTTCCATTTTCATCAATCTGATTTTTTTCACTTATGTATATTTAAAAACTGTTTGACTTACTTCTAAAAGTTTATTATATACTTGTAAATAACAGGAACTCAATACATGTCCTTTCACGCCTTCTTCTGAAACTTTGCTAATGATAGACAAAATGTAGTGGGTTGACACCGTGTTTCATATTAAGCTCCAGAATAATAAAAATAACATAATTCTGGCAAAAATGTGTTTTCTGACTTGGGTAAGAGATGGATAATCTATAAATTCAGTGTTCGGTTTCTGACTCTGCTGCTACAGTAAGGTTTGTACATTTTCTTAACTTCCTTATCATTTCTTAGTCATTTTACAAGATAGTAATATAAAGACCATCTGTTTCTTCAATCATGAGGAAGTAGAAAAGGGAATGTAGGAAAGTAGTCCGAATCCTTCCCAGAGATTTATAGTTGCCATGTGGTGAGGAAGTGAGAGCATTTGAGAAGGCTGACCATACCTAGCCCTTTCTTGATTTGACTGAGGGGCCATCGGGCAATACCAGCATGAAGGAGAGTGCTGAGTGTTCTTTCAGGGAATCCTCTGTGGCAACCCTTGGCCATCGTCCATCGTCAGTGATTAGCCTTCCTTTACAATTGGCAGCATAAAATTCAAGCCAACCTCCTTACTAGTAAAAGACACTCTCTGTATCTAGACTACTTATTCCTACAGGTACAGGGCTATTTCTGTATTGATTTAAAATTAAAACAAATACATAATCAAACAATCTGTAATTTCTTAGCTAATCCTTAGGAAATGGCTTAGTTTGTCCACTTATTCTTAGCTCTGCCTATGGCCTCAGTTTCTTTTTGTACAGTGACCTGGACCCGCATTACAGGGGTTCTATTAAGAGAAATAGTACATCATTTGAGGAAGGCCCAGATGCTGTGGCCGGATTGCTTTGATTGAGTCCTTACCTTTGTCTTTAGCTCTAAGACTCTGAGAAGTGACTTTACCTCACCACGATTCAGTTCCTTGTCCCTCAGGTGGGGAAAATGATAGTATCTACTTTGTATTATAAATATACATACATATATGTGTTATGTACACATTTTAATATATGCATAAATATGTAAAATACTGTTTTATATAGAAAATTTAGAATAGCAGAGTTCACATGGAAAGTACTGCAAGCATCTTTGTCCCAGATCTTTATAACACATTCTTAAATATCATTAAACTTCATTCCTTTGCTGATGCACTGATATTAGAATTGAACCCTAATTTCACTCTTTACTTTTATTTGCCTTCACTTTTATTCATTTGCAATTTGATCTACCTTAACCTATTCCCATCTCCACTCACACCCTCATCTCTCACATGGTCTTATCTTTATTCCCAGACTCACCACTGAGCCCCCACCCTGTAGCTGAAATTCTGGTGTGACATCCGTGTGTCCTTCAGTGGCTGAAATGTTTATAAGCTGCTCTTTATATTTAATCCCCAAGCCTTGTGCTGAAATTGACATTCATTTATTGTTGTTCACCTGGAAAGAAAACCAAAAGTCTCTATCTATTTGGTAATTACACTTCTGATATATTGCTCTCTAGGTGGTTAAGGGCAAATAAATGCCTTAATTTCTCTTGATCAAGCAAAGAGCCCTCAGTAACCTAAGTGCTTTTGCAGTGGTAGCTGTTTTCACAGTTGTTTAGGCCTCTTAATTGAAGATACTAAACTCAAACTATCTCTGCATTAGGAAATAAATTGTGCTCCAATTTTTTGAGCTCCTTGATAAATGGGCAGTGGTAATAGAAGATTCCTTAGCACTTAGCCTATTGCCAAATCATACAGGGAGTGAATAAATACTTATTGAGTTATATGTCATAGGTAAGTGATCTGCTCAACTGTAGAATGCAAATATTGATTTGAAAAGTAGCTAGAAGAAGCGGTTTAAATATATTTTTTTGAAGCTCTTCTTTCTTAGAAGTGAACAAAATTATGTTATTCAGAAAGCATGTTATATGGAAAACAAAATGTATAACGGCTACTCTTTTCCCTTGTGGAACTCACTGTTTAGATTCATCAAAGGTTCAAAAATGTATCACAACACACACACACATACACACACACACACACCTGACCCATCTATATCAGTAACACACACAACACAACACTATGACAAAACATCCTAACAAGGGTATGCAGCAGGTTTCACTTAGGAAATGTGGGAAGAAGATACCACTATATAATAACTTACCTCCTCTGAGCACTAACCAAGGACAAAAACCAGTATCTTATGAATAGTCTATACACTTTTCTCCATATATCTTGAGCTCCTCTGGTTACTTCCTATCAAATAAATGTTTTAATTAGCATCAAAACTTTGAAAGACTGGTGAATACAATAAAGCATGTCTTTTGGGGCACATTTATTTTATTTTTTGATAAAAGGAACTCAAGATTTTTCAGGGCTTTGAAAAATACACATAAGGTTAATTGAAATTAGGCCAGACTTTTCTGAAGCATGCTTTTTCAGTGTAATTTTCCTATAAGCTATTCTTAGAAATGTCATTTCTTAGTCAAATAAGTTTTTAAACACTATATCTCATGTCTCTGTCTTGGAGCTTGAGAGCAAACTTAGGAATATTGAAGAATCTGTGCAGATTTTTAATAAAATAGCATGCATCAGATGAATTAGCCAGATGATGGTTAATAAAATAGCATGTATCAGACGAATTAGCCAGATGGACCACAGAATTCCCTTTATTACCCTCCTTTTACTTGTAGCTTGAGCAACAGTGGTATTTTGACAATCATCTTGCATTAGGTTGAACTTATATTGGTTCTATGAAGATTGAATATACATTTTATTATTTTATATTACCCACAATGGTTTCTAGCATGGGCATTTAGATTTTCAAATGATTTCTTGTATATGGTACTAATAATGCCTACTAGCTGGTCCCTATATGAAACATAAAGACATTTCTATTATGTTATTGTTATTTAATCAGCCTCTCTGTGTGACAAGTGCTGTTACTTAAATACCTTCCCTATGTAGTCTGAATGCTGAAACATTGTAAAGGGGTGTAACTATCTATATATATAAAAGCCTAAGTGACCTAACGACTGAACGACCAAACGACCGTTTGCTATGATGTGCACTGACCACCAGGGAGCAGACGCTCCAAGCAGGAGCTGCCCCCTGGTGGTCAGTGTGCTCCCACAGCCAACCTCCCATGGTCCCTCCCTCTGGCCAGCCGGCCCCCATTGGCCCTGATCAATCAGGGCGGCCAGCCAACTTCCCATGGCCCCTATCCCCAGCCGGCCAATCTCCCGTGCCCCCACTGGCTCTGGCCCCATGGGCCCCAATCGCCAGCCAGGCCTAGAGACCCCACCTGTACACGAATTCATGCACCAGGCCTCCAGTGGATATATAAGCAAAAACAAACAAAAAAAACATAACAAAATGAAAAACAGGCAAAGCCCATGAGGAGACCCTTTTCTGCCTTGAAAGACAGTAGAAGCACCTCAGTAAATGCTGTCTTTTAAAAAAACAACTGTTTCAAACAATGTGTACATCCAGCAAAGCTGTGTTGATTAAATTTGTTTAAATGTTATCAGCTAGAACCCAAAACTGAACCTTACTTGTGAATCAATAGCAAGTGTCAGGTCCAAATTAAGTGCTGTAAGCTGTAAGCTCTCTGAATCATCATTTTAAGTCTCACTGCAACACTTAAACCAACAGAGACTGTGTCTCTAGCTTACTAATAAAAATGTATGTTATTTCTACAATTCATACTATTATCTATTCACTGCTCTCTTTTCTATTTAAATGGTGTATATCCTGCTCCTTTTTGATTGAGAAACAACAAAATTCTGGTCTGTTGTGTTCCTCAGTCTCTGCTCTAAAGGATTCCTCAAGGGCCATTGAGAAAGCCTTTCTGTCTCATTTTCTCTGTCTCTCTCTCAAGTGTGTTTAGACCAACCCCATCCCCTATTTTGGTAAATATAAAATGTTTGTTTTTGTGACTTTAATTTCAGAGGAGTAATAATCATTAAAAGTCATAAATTTTTATGGTTGACCTATTTTCATTAATCAATATTCTCATATTAAATTAGCTGAAAAAAACAGTAGATGGACCAGATGTTATCCACTTAGTGTTGGGATTAAAATAGATTAAATTTCCAGGGAATGATTAGTGTTTATTTTTAAAAATGACCTTGCAATTGATATAATACAATCAAGATGATTTATGCAACTACGATTTGTGTTCATTTTTTAGGTTTTGTTTGTTTTTTTGACATCAGAGAATGATCTGAACTAATTTTAGTTCACTGGGTTAGTATAAAACAAGTAACATTTACTGGTTTTGGGTTATTCAAATTTATCTATCTTTGAAATCTTGGTAGACAGCATGAGCTTATATGATTCTAATTATGACTTTTAGAAACAAAGTATTTTACTTATCATTATTTCATGCACACACATACAGATACTCCAACCATGAAACTCATGATTTCATAGAAGACTCTTACTAAAAATAGTTTCCTTGGAAAAGTTTGGAACAACATCAGTAAAAAATGCATAAAGACTTACTCTTGTAAGCTCTATGTTATAATTTCCTGTCAAACTTTTCTCTCTGGAGTCTCCTCCAGCAAGAGCAGAAGCAATCTGGATAGAGAAATTTTTTTTTTATGCATTTGGTCCTGGGTGAAACATTTTGATGGATCCCCCATCTGCAATATCTAGGTTAGGAGAGAAGATCCCCTGTCAACTTCAAGATGTGGTATGCAATAGTAGGAAGTCCACAAGAACATATGTAGAATGATTAAAGCAAGCTGCCTTTCTGGATAGGGAGTACAAGTTGATAGATTTGGATATTGATAGATTCAATTACCTCCTACTTTCCTCATCTTCTCAAGCCCAGGTAATTAAGACATAATTGCTGTTTCTATACAGTACCCTTGGCACATAAAGACAAATTAACTGCCATAGTAGTGAAGATCAACTTTCAAAGTGCAGTAGGGATCATCTTGGTTCAAATTCTGGCTCTGACGCTTAATTTGCTCCAATGAACTTGGACAACATTGGGTATTTCTAAAAGCTGACTTTTCTCATCTTCAGTGTTAAGATTAAATAATCCTATCTAATAAAGAGGGAATATGCAAAGAGGCCGGCATCCACAGCCAATAAGGAGGGAATATGCTAATTGACTGCCCCATCCTCAAAGATGGCAGCACCCACAGCCAATAAGGAGGGAATATGCTAATTGACCACCATGCCCTCAAAGATAGCTGCACCCAGTCCCCTCAGCCCTGCCAGGGTGGCAGGCGCACAGCAAGGCCATGCGCCTTGCCATGCGCCTGCCTCCCGAGTCCCCCAGTCCCCTCAGCCCCAGCTGCCCAGGGCTGGCCTGAGGCACAGGCAAGCCTTGGCTGTCGGCTGCCCAGCCGCCCAGGGCCAGCCAAGGCTTAGGTAACCAGGAATGGCCGAGGCTTGTGCTATCAGCAGTGGCAGCAGCAGAGGTGTGATGGGGGTGTTGCCTTCCCTTTATCACCTGGTCGCCTACTACTCCTGAGGGCTCCTGGACTGTGAGAGGGGGCAGGCCAGGCTGAGGGACACCCCCCTCCAGTGCATGAATTTTCATGCACCGGGCCTTTAGTACTATATAAACAAGAACTATAATAAATAGTTATTTCAAAAAAGTCTTTCCTCTCTGTTGTTTTCTACTTAACTGGTTGCCCTCATTTAAATTAATAAAAAAAAAATATACCAGTTTCAGGGCAGCTGCAGCTTTAGGTCATTGTAACTTCTGAGAGTTTCTCTTGCCATCTACAAACCAGGATAATCATAGCTGACACCTGTTCACCATGCTGTGAAGATGAATGTGGTAACATCCAGGAAGCAGGCTGTACTCTAGGGGAAGCCAAGAACCGCTTGAGGTAAAAATAATAGCAAGAATAACATTAAGAAATATTTATTTTCCCATTGCTCTCTAAAGAGATTTAGACATCTGTTGTCTAGGCCATATTGGCCTTTAAGGAAAAATAAGTACCTGCCAGTTTGCATTAAAATCCATTTGAGCAAATAGTTACTGTCCTATAAAATACCTATTGAGTCCCTTGCAGATTGGGGAAGAGCTGATGGGAGAAAGCACTGTACCATGCTGGCAGGAAATGGAAAAGCTCACCAGGGCACATTCTGTGCACAGTTACCATTAAGCCAACAGCACTTCTCACTGAGATTTTATAAGCCTTGTTCTGAGTAGACATGAAGCACTTTAATTGAGATTTTGCCAGGAGTTTTTTTTTTGTTTTGTTTTTTGTTGTTTTTAGATTCTGCCTGATAGCAGTATGTGCCATATCTGTCTGTCTATCTATCTATCTATCTATCTATCTATCTATCTATCTATCTATCTATCTACCTACCTACCTACCTACCTACCTACCTATCTATATGGGGCCATAAACGTCTTAGTATTACATTTAAACAGATCTATTATTGTCTTGGCTCCCAGTAATATCTGGGGAACCTTTTTACATTTGAGATTTTGAATTTTCATCATACCTCCAAGAAAAGTAGTCAGCATTAGGACATTTTAAAAAATATATTGCTTTATTGATTTCAGAGAAGAAGGGAGAAGGAGAGAGAGATAGAAGCATTAATGATGAGAGAGAATCATTGATCAATCGACCGGCTGCCTCCTGCACACCCATACTGGGGATCAAGCCTGCAAACCAGGCTTGTGCCCTTGGCCAAAATCAAATGTGGGACCCTTCAGTCTGCAGGCTGATGCTCTACCCACTGAGCCAAGCTGGCTAGGGCAACAATAGAACATGTTTAATGCAATTGTTTATTTAAGAGATAAGCAAAACAATGTGTGCAAAAGCATCATATGTGCTCATTAAGGAAGCCAGCATGTTTTATGATATGTCTTTAGTTTAAAAAAAATGCTTCAGCTGTCATTGTTTAGATTTGGGTTTCTACATATGACTTTTTCTAAGTATGTTGGTGGTCAGGTTATTACTTCATCTGTAAAGGGAAAAATATTTTTTTAAAAAATCAAGACCAAATAATAGAGATAGAGAAAGAGATAAAATTAGAGAAAAACCCTGTCTTTCTGAATTCTCTATGCTTTTAAGAATAGAATCCATTGCAGATATATATCAATGATGCAAAAAATTAAGCAATGCCTATTCTTCAGTTTTCTCCTGACTTAAATAAACTTTTAAGGTCTTCTCTGTGAGATTTGAATATTACTCTAAAATAGAATGATTTACCAAAGAGTCTGTTTTTCTTGCTTAAGAAAACAAGTTAAAAGGATGAGAGTCAAAGGGCTCCCTGTTTATAAGGCTGAACATCTTCAGAATTTTAAAGACCAATTCACACTGTTAGGGAACCATGGTGATGATCTCTTGGTTTCTGTCAGTCTTGGTGTCCTCCTCCACACAGCTGTTAGGCTAATAATCTGACTCTAATTGTTTTACAAATAGATGGCCTTCCATGATCTCATCCCTACTTGATTTAATGGCCTCTTTCCAATGTTCCCTTATACCTAGATGACTTTCCAATCTAAATGACCTCCTGATTGAATCATCTACATGCTTTCTGACTTTTTCTCACATTTTCCAGGACTAATACAGTTTTGACTTTTCTGTTTCCTCATGCAATATTTGTATTTCCCCTTTAACAATTACTCTGGTTACTTCTGCTCCTGAAGCCATAACTAATTTTACTTGCTTCAGAATTCCTATAGCAGTGTATCTAGATCTTTAATATAGTGTTTCATCGTATCCTCTACTATGCAGTAAACTATCTATGAATATGCCTCATATCCTCTAAGTATGATATTTCATTCTATGTATCACAGTCTCCCTGAGGCCAGGATTCAATTTGTTGTTATGTCAACTCTATATATCTACCTCCGAGAGTACATTGCATTTAGTGAAAACTATGTAACTCATTGAATAAATACAAAAGGGAATGTTTTTTTTAATCCTAATTTCATCAATTATTCTTTCATTTGGTACTATTTTGTATTTTATTTTGTTTACATTTGTTTTTGTCTTGTTGAAAATGACAAAGTTTCTTTGGAGCCCAGAAAGAGGAGATAAAGGGGGGAAAATGTCTTAAATAAAAGGACAAAAGACTAGAAAAGCAGGCTTCTAAATGATCAGGATGCAGGTATCTATAATAATAAAAGCATAATATGTTAATTAGACCGGACATCCTTCTGGACAACCTTCCAGACAAAGCTGGGGCTGTGAGGAAAACCTGGGTCCTGGGTACCTGCCAGCAGCCAGAGGGAAGCCCTGGTCCTAGGTGCCAGAGGGAAGCTGGTGCCTGCAGCCAGGGGAAGGAAGGCCTACTCTTGCATGAATTTCGTGCATTGGGCCTCTAGTTAGGTATAAGGACTAAGACAGCAATTTCATAGCAGGCGCAATCCAGTTAAGATACACTGGCTCAAACAATAAAGGAAAAAGGAAAAAAGATACAGCTGCTTAGAAGAAACAGAAACCAATGTTTTCTACCCAATTGTCAAAATTTGAGAGTGGGACATCTAATTGGTCTAATTGGTCATGCAAGGCTTGTATTTGGGAAGAAGTAACTACTATTTACAGTCTGTGTCTGAAAGGCTTCTTTCAGTAGTGAAAGCATAGTTGCAGTAAAATAAATGAGGGGGCTATAAAGGAAGAAAAATAGAGGCTTTCAGAAACAAGCACACATCCACTCCTGAAGATTTATCATGTGGAGACATTAGGTAAAGTCTAGGAGATAATTGTTTTTTATTTTTTTATAATCTATAATTAATGAACATGTTCTTCAAGTTTTTTATTATACTTCATTGTGATGTGTTAGAATAGGGCTGTGTTTACTGCACAAAGGGAATATCTTGCATTGTTTCCACATGATTATTACAGAATAGCCTTATTCAAAATAGCTCTAGATATGATATAATACCAGTTAATTTTCTGTAATCATATTTCTGGGTGGGCATATCCTCAGAGGTGTCAGACTCTCTGACTCTATGCGTAGTATGCTGGATGACATGTCTTTGATGATCTTTAAGTATAGGCAGAGTTAAAGATGCAAATAGTAGCTGATTAAAAAAGAAGACGAGGCATGATGTGCCTCTAATGAGACTGATTTCTTTCGTTGACAAAAAGTATATATGTAGTCAAAGCAGCAGATCCTATGTGAACTCTGGAACTGCCTGGGCTTCATGGCAAGACATTCTATGTTGTATAAAGCAAAATAACTGTTTTTTTGTTTTTGTTTTTGTTTTTGTTTTTTGTGGTTTTTCTTTTTTGCAATATCCACTTGGATAGTCCTCCCCACTGCCTTTACTTCGGAGAGGAGTTCAGGCTGTAATGAATGGTATCAACTCATTCATTGCCGGGCTAACAACTATTCACCAGTCCGTATTCATTGTCTTGTAGGGAGAGGAGTATTGGGCACAGATCCCGAAAATAAAATGAGAAAACACAGAGGTCCTGCCTTCCAGCAGCAGTTTTATAAGAGAAAGATAAATTGATGATTGTAGCAGTTGTCACAAGGGTCCATAATTCTCAGTGATTGATGAAAACCCCTGGAAGTAAAGGAGAAGCAGAGTGTGGCACAGCTGACTTCCAGAGAAGATGGTGCTGGAGTAGCATTTTCAGTAGGTCCGAAATAATTCAGGTGAAGAAGGTGTGTATGGGGGAAGGGTTGGGAAGAAGTGAGGCTGGATAGAGACTAGACTTGGAAGGTACACATCTCTCATTTGTTGATGAAATAAAAAGTAAACTTTGCCATATTGCCCCTGAAAGGGAGCTAAATTAGAGTCACAGTTACCTTTTTAAAAGATAACTCTCAGGTAGGTTACTATGCCATTTTCAGAAAGAGAGCTTTGTAAAACTTTAGATGGTTTGTGTCCATCTACAATGAAACTTTATGGGATACAGGAAGGCAGAGGGGGATACTTTTGCCTCCAGAGGGGCAATTCCAAAGACAGACTTGTTGCCAATACAAAGAAGTCAGGAACAAATAAGAAACTGGCATAGCAATCACAGTGAAAACTCTGAGGCTGTCCAAATGGCCAAGTGATTGCTTTTTTATTTATCCAAGCCAGACTTTGGTCTTTGGAATTTTTCTTCTAAATAGGTTTTCTAGATAGATAGCATATAGCCAAGATTTCTATGGTTTTATACTGTTTAGGTTAACAACTAAGTTTTATAAGCCCCATTTGAGACAGAAATGTTTTTTGTTCATCCACAGAGCAATGAAGGCACTAAGATAGTCACCCCTTTGTCTTTGAGGCAGTCAGATGGAAAGGCATTCACGCATAGTCACCAAAGGACTATGCTGGAGTTGAACCAATAGGAAATACCAGTGTTACAGATTCACATCTGATATCAGCATTGTCATCCCAACTCTGGATTTATCAGTGAATCCATGCCATACCATCAGTTCTAAATAGTCAACTGACCTCTCTGTTTGGTGATTTCCCACTTAGGTGATAGCCCATTTCATCATTAGTCCACTTTAATCATCAGGAAATTCTTCTATGGTTTGTTTGTAATTATCAGTTGAACCTTTTCTTTCATATCTTGTCCATTGCCTAATTGTAGTTCTGCCAGCCGATCCTTCAAATATCCACATACTGCAAATATAGTTTATAATGTTTTTCTACCCAGGCTAAACAACGCCCAGTCCCTTATGTTTCTCATGTGATGTCATATGTTTTCTCATCTTCCTAACTTAGGATATACTAATCCCTTTTATATCCTTCTTAAAATTCAAGAACATATGATAACCCCACCCGTCTGAGAAATGTGTCAATACTTTCCTAGGTATTTTAGAGACCTTACTAACTTTGTGAAATGTTGAAGATATAACGGATTGTTTCCCTTGTATTATTTTCATGCAGTCATCATCTGCATTCACCAAATCTTCCCCCCAAGCAGTCACATACCAAAGTATGGGTTTCCAATTGTAGATAGGAAGAAAATATTTAAATTTCAATAATCTTGTCTAATTTTTCTTGAGATTTTTTTAGGGTTTGCATGTTAGGAAAGCTTTCCTTGATGTTTGAGAATTGATAAAATATACCAGAGAAGTCAATCCTCAAAGAGATATATGTGTAAATCCCTATTCTGTCATATCATAGCTCTGTGACCTTCAGCTAGCTATTAACTTCTCTGATTTTAATGTTTATAACTATTAAATGAAGTTGACTTTCAAATAGTTATAGCAAGAATAAATGATATTATGTTTGAAAAATATCAAGAATTGAAATGCCTTATTCATAGAAGATGCTCTACGAATGTTAACAATTTTGGGAAGAAGACATATAATTTACAACTAATCCTATATAATAAAAGCCTAATATGATAAGTGTCTGGGCATCTGGTCGTCCAGTCAACCAAGCAAAGCATAATATGCTAATGATATGCCAAGGCTGCTCAACCTCTCACTAAGACGTCCACTGACCACCAGGGGGCAGACACTCAACACAGGAGCTGACCCATGGTGGTCAGCACACTCCCACAGGGGGAGCGCCACTCAGCCTGAAGCCAGGCTCATGGCTGGCGAGCACAGCTGCGGTGGTGGGAGCCTCTCCTGCCTCCGTGGCAGCACTAAGGATGTCCGACTGATGGCTCCCTACGGGGAGCGGGCCTAAGCCATCAGTCGGACATACCCCAAGGGCTCCCGGACTTCGGGAGGGTGCAGGCCGAGCTGAGGGATCCCCCCCCCCCCTCCATCGAGTGTACGAATTTCATGCACTGGGCCTCTAGTTAAAAATAAAGGCATATTTTGAGACATGACAAGCAATAAGACCTTCAAAACTACATTGGCTTGCCCAAGTTTATACAGCTACTTAAAATAAGGAAAAAGATGACAGTCCTAATCCCCAATGTTGCATTTGCTTTCTTTTAATGATACCAGTTACTATAACAGGTTACACCCTTGTTTCTGCTGTTATAAACAAATATAAATCTAATAAATTAGATAGTGAATAGAAAAACATGTATATTATCTTACCAAATATTCTATTTATTTATCTCAAAATGCTTCTATACAATAAAACTGTAAGCTGGTACTATCTTAAAGGTGAAATTAGTATTTTAAAGATAAATATGGGCAACACTAAACTAAAAATGTATTAAGTCTTAGAAAATCCCTGAGGTAAAAATAGCACCTGAAAGGTTATAAATTGCCTCCCTATGTCCTAGCCAGATCTATCAGTTCTTGATGCTGACAATAGTGCTTGGATGGAAGATATGGATACATACAAACAGATAAACATGTGCCTCTACCCTAGAAGAAAATTAGATTTAGATACTGTGGGCCTTCATGTTCTAAATTTGACATCTATAAAGATATGGAGGCAGGAAATCAACACTTTATCTCAGGGTTCATTTACGAAATGCTGCCGCTCACTCTCCCTCACAGATTCTCTTTTCTCCACTACCATTTTGCTTCCCAGAGCCAATGACAAACTTCCATCTGCCATGCCAAGAAAAGAATTGTTCTGCTTAGGACTGTTCTAGGAAGCAAATCCAGAAAATACATTATTTACACTTTTTGCCTTTAAACAAAAAATTTAGGTCATATTCTAATAATAACAAATGTTTATTATATAATTACTCTGCAATATGGGATGAGAACCTATTGCCATACACTTTTTTTCTATTACTGCTACTTTATAGCAAAAAATTAATGTTAACTAACCAAGCACATCCTGTCACTCAGACACATGCATACAAACAAAACCAATACGTATAATTTAATGTCATAAAAATATCTCTAGCTCTCACTCCAGGTAAGTTTCCCTAATGTAAAATGTTGAAAATACCTTCCCTGAATAGTTAATCTATAATAGTAAGAGCATAATATGCTAATTAGACTGGATGTGCTTCCAAACATCCTTCCAGACGATCTTCCGGATGAAGCCGGGGCTGCAAGGGAAGCCCAGGTCCCGGGTGCCAGAGGGAAGCTGGTGCTGGCAGCTGTGGTAAGGAAGGCCTACTCTTGCTCAAATTTTGTGTATATGACCTCTAGTGAAATTATAAAAAGACTCCAAGTCACACAAGTACAAAGATTGCCAAACAAGATGAATCCAAAAATACTCACACCAAGACATGTTGTAATTACAATGGCAAACATTAATGACAAAGAGAGAATCTTAAAGGCTGCAAGAGAGAGTCAGAGAGTTACCTGCAAGGGATCTCCATTAGATTATCAAATGATTTCTCAACAGAAACACATCAGGCCAGAAGGGAAAGGAGTGGCTGGCAAGAAGTATACAATGTGATGCAAAGCAAGGGACTGAATCCAAGTATACCCTATCCAGCAAGGCTATCATTCAAAATAAAGGGGAAATCAGGAGCTTCTCAGACAAAAAAGGCTGAGTTTATCACTACCAAGCCAGTAATGCAAGAAATGCTAAAGGGACTGTTATAAAAAGAAGAAATAGAAAGGGAAGAAGGAACACAGGCATAAAGAATAAAAATGGCTACAAACAAGTACCTATCAATAATAACCTTAACCATAAATGGATTAAATGCTCCAATAAAAAGACATAGAGTGGCTGAACGGATAAGAAAACATGACCTGTATATATGCTATCTACAAGAGACCCACCTCAGAACAAGTGACTCACACAACTGAAAGTGAAGGGATGGAAAAATATTTTTTCAGGCAAATGGAAATTAAAAAAAAAATGCTGGGGTAACAATACTTATATCTGACAAAATATACCTCAAAGTGAAGGCCATAATAAGAGATAAGGAAGGCCACTTCATAATACTCCCCATTAAAATACCAATGCCATATTTCACAGACCTAGAGAGAACTCTACAAAAATTCATCTGGAATTAAAAAAGGCACCAAATAACCATAGCAATCCTGAGAAAGAAGAACAAAGTTGGAGGGATCTCAATACCAGATATCAAGCTATATCACAAAGCCACTGTTCTCAAAACTGCTTGGTACTGGACAAGAACAGACATACAGACCAAATGGACCAGAACAGAGAACCCAGAAATCGACCTAACCCATTATGCTCAATTAATATTTGACAAAGGAGGCAAGAGCATACAATGGAGTCAAGACAATCTCTTCAATACATAGTGTTGGGAAAATTGGTCAGATACATGCATAAAAATGAAACTAGACCACCAACTTATACCATACAAAAAATAATCTCAAAATGGATAAAGGACTGAAATGTATGACAGAAAACCATAAAAATACTAGAGGAATTCACAGGCAGCAAAATCTGACATATGTTGAAGCAGTATCTTTACCTATATCTCCTAGGGCAATGGAAACTAAGGGGAAAATAAACAAATGGCACTACATCAAAATAAAAAGCTTCCGCACAGCAAAGAAACCATCAACAAAACAACAAAAAGTCCACTGCATGGTAAAACTTATTTGCCAATGTTATATCTGATAATGGTCTAATCTCCAAAATTTATAGGGAACTCATACATCTTAATAAAAGGAAGATAAACAATCCAATCAAAAAAATGGGAAAAGGACCTCAATGACACTTTTCAAAAGTGGACATACAAAAGGCCAAGAGACAAATGAAAACATTCTCAAATTCACTAATCATCTGAGAGATGCAAATCAAATTGACAATGAAATACCATCTCACACCTGTCAGAATGGCTATCATCAACAAATCAACAAATGCAAGTGCTGGTGAGGATGTGGAGAAAAAGGAACCCTCATGCACTGCTGTGGGAATGCAGACTGGTGCAGCCACTGTGGAAAACAATATGGATTTCCTCATAAAACTAAAAATGGAACTCCCATTTGACCCAGTAATCTCACTTCTAGGAATATATCCCAAGAAATCAGAAACACCAATTAGAAAGGACATCTGCACCCTGTTTTCATAGTAGCACAATTCACAATAGAATAGATTTGGAAACAGCCTAAGTGCCCATCAGCAGATGAGTGGATTAGAAAATGGCGGTACATCTACACAATGGAATACTACGCTGCTGCTGTAAAAAAAGAAAGAACTCTTACCATTCTCAACAGCATGGATGGTCATGGAGAGCATTATGCTAAGCAAAATAAGCAAGTTGGAGAAAGATAAATATCACATGATCTCATTCATTTGCGGAATATAATGAACAACATAAACTGATGAATAATAATAGATCCAGAGACAGAGAAGCATTGAATATACCATCAAACCTCAGAGGGAAGGCAGGGAGGGGGGGCAATAAGAGATCAACCAAAGGACTTGTATGCATGCATATAAGATAACCAGATACTGAGGGGGGGGGGGGGTGGCGGTGAGGACATGTGCTGGGGTTGGGAGTGGCCAGGGAGAGGTCAATGTGGGGGAAAGAAGATGTATCAAATACAGTAGAAAGAGAGTATGGAAACCAGGCTTAAGGTGCCAGCTATGCCTATCTTATCTAATAATAGGCAAATATGCAAATTGACCGCACCTTCGCTACGCCCAAGCCACACCCACCAGCCAATCAGGACAAGTATGCAAATTACCCCAACAAAGATGGCGGCTAATTTGCATATCAAGACACCGTCGAAAGAAGCCAAGAGCTGCAGAAGGGAGTAAAGCTTCGGAGAAGCAAGCAAGCCGGGGGGAGGAGAAGGGAGGAGCAGAGGCGGGGCCGGGGGAGAAGGGAAAAGCAGGTGGGCTGATGGAGAAGGCAGGGCTGGTGACAAGGGAGGAGTGGAGGCGGGGTAGAGTGCAGCAGGAAATCCTATTGCAGGATTTTTCCTGCAACGGGAACGCTAGTCCTACCTAATAAAAGGCTAATATGTAAATCGACCAAATGGCAGAATGACTGGTCGCTATGACGGACACTGACCACTGGGGGCAGATGCTCAAAGCAGGAGCTGCCCCCTGGTGGTCAGTGCATTCCCACAGGGGGAGCGCTGCTCAGTGAAGCCGGGCTCGCCAGTGGGCTCACAGCTGGTGAGCACAGTGGTGGTGGCGGGAGCCTCTCCAGTCTCCTCAGCAGTCGGACATCCCCCGAGGGGTCCCGGATTGTGAGAGGGCAGAGGCCAGCCTGAGGGACCCCTCCCCAGTGCATGAATGTCATGCACCCGGCCTCTAGTTAGATAAATAAACTAAGTCACTTAAGGAGATTCGTTGTCTTCATCTGCCAAATAAGGAGTTGAACTAAATCTCTGAAAACTAAAGGAGTTGAGGTAAGTCTCTTATATTGAAATAAAAATTATATAATCACACACACACACACACACACACACACACACATTTAGAAAGATTTATTTCCATATGTTTTAATTGTCTAATAGTGAGAGATATACTTGTTTTTTAAATAAAATATGTTCACCTTCTGATGTACGTTAATATATGTTGTAATTGTAATCTATAATAGAAATATACAGATTAAAGTCGATTTTTGCTTAGTAAAAAATGCAAACTTGTTCAGAATTTCAACTATTAGTAAGTATATGGTATGGTGCAAAGAAGTGAAACATAGAATAAAGTCTACAAGTAAATTTAGATACAATTGCTGTATTCACTTAACCTCCTAGAGGGTCCTTCTTTCTCTGTAAAATGAGTCCCCAATGAATACTTATAATTGGGAGGATATGAAGGAGTCACATTTATGACAATTTTCTTAGCTGAAACCACATAACTGTTTAAGGTAACAGCTACCTAACCATATTCAATGTTTGACATGGATGGCTGCCCAAGACGACCATTCCTTCTTCTTTCCCTTTTCTTGTCCCATCACTGACTCCTGGAAGGAAATCCAGAGGAGACATGTGATCAGAGAACTAGGGTTAGGTTATCTTCTTGTATTCAGAGCTGGGTTAGGTTAAAACACCCTAGATGAGGATGAACTAGAATAAATAGAAGCTGTACACAAGGGAGTGAAATAGGGAGAAGTATAAACATTGTCCTCAGACTGTGTTGTCTGTGAGGGCTGCTCAACAAATACCTGGCTTTGTTTTTTGCTTGCCTTAGTGTTGCTTTAAAACTCCAGAGGAACTTGCCTCTCCATCTGGTGGTTAATGTGTGCTATAACATTTAACAGTGGTTTTTCATAAATCCAAAGCAGAGATAATTTTAATGATGAGATGAGGGAGACAAATGCATTCACAGGAGTAGAGGGCACTTCCTTTTCCTAATTCAAGGTTCTGCTTTGTACTATGATCAATTCTGTTGAGCATTAAATGTGAAGACAATAGCTCTGATGTTTGTTATTGTCTCTGAAGACAATAGCTCTGATGTTTGCTGTGTTCCAAGTGAAAGACTGCAGGCAGGACAACTGAAATAATTTAAGCTGCTGTGACTGCCTCTCCTTATCCAGTTTAGGAATCTTGAATTCTTGAGAAGAAGACAGTCTTTTCTAGCAGTGAGGGACCTTAAATAAGTGGCCACAAGTGAAGGAAAACCCTTTCTGCCTCAATGTCATCCACTATCAGGAAAGGGACACCTGGGGAATTCAGTCTGAGCCATTTAAAACTACAGAGTGACTTGAGTTTATTGAAGGCCATGTCTTTAGTGACATGTAACTAAAGGCCATTGATTGGCCTTTAGTGTTTGGAGAGCTGACTCCATTTTAAAATTTGTCCTTTTGCTCTAAGTTTAGTAGAAGGTCATCAAGAATTTGATATATTGACAGCATCGTTAAGGCACCTATCAGTCCACTTCCCGGAACTACAGGACATCGAAACTAAAAGATCATAAAGGGCGGCCAGTAGCACATACTTTCTGTGACCATCTTGAGTTTTAATGTCTCTCTTTGAGAAACACTTCAGAGGTAAGAGCTGTTCTTATTGAATGCCTGTCTTCCCTATAGACTCAGATCTCCTTGTAAGAAAGTATATTCATTCTGTTAGACACTGTCCCAATGCCTAGCAGATGCTTGGCACAGAATGGACTCATAATAAACATTTGTTTAATGATAGAATGCTGCTAGGCATCCTTTTCATGGATGGAGACATTTAATTAGTGCAGCAATAAAGGTTATTTGAAAGGCACAGAATTCATTGATTCTGCTTGTAATTTTTCAGTTGGTTTCCATTAATTCAGGACTGGACCAGAGTCTTCTTGTATTCAGAGCTTTTTAAGTGTCTAGAATTTTAGAGCATTTTGAAGAGGTACACCAGAATACTAACTTCTGATGGTGGCATTGAGAGTGGACTAATGAACACTTTGGGGGGGGGGGGGATATTTTCTTGTGTTTCATGTTCTATTACTTAACGGTACTAGAGGCCCGGTGAATGAAATTTGTGCACAGTTGGGGTCCCTAGGCCTGGGGATCAGGGCCAATCAGGCCAGGCTGATCAGGGCCTGAAGGCCCTGGCGGGGTCGGGAGAGGAGGTGACGGTGGCCAGGCGGGGTACAAAAGCAACAGATGCCAGACGCCAATGCTGCCCTCAGCGTCCCACCACCCCACAGTTCCCTGCCTCCCCCCTCTCCTTCCCTCAGTGCTGTGCTGCTGCCACCACAGGCCTGCTGGCTGGGGAGGGGCCAGGGAAGGCTTTGATCCCCAGTTTGGAATGTGCAGGAGGCAGCCAATCAATGATTCTCTATCATTGATGTTTCTATCTCTATATCCCTCTCCAAAATCAATCAAATATATATTTTTAAATGCAAGGTTTTTAGAGGAAGAAAGGTAGGGCAAGGGAGCTATTGACAGTGGGGCATTTGAGATCTTGCTCACATTTCAGATAGGATAACATAAGGTGGTCCTCAGGGGGTGACAGGTGAGGAGAGGCAGTGGGTGGAGCAAGGCACTGCGGGCTGAGGAACAGGCTGTAATGTCTGGGAATGTCTGTGACAGTGACACCGAGCGTGTGTTGGGGCCATTGCTGGAATCATTCATCCTCAAGAGGTTTTGATTCCAGATGGGAGGAGAAACATGGAGCACAGCAGGCCTTTCTTAGCCTAGAAGATGAGGCAGGCGTCAGGAGTGGGCTGCGCTGCTTCCCTACAAATGTAAACATGCAGTGTAACTGCACATGGATGTCAGTCACAAGACCAAATCAATGCCCAGCCAGCGCTGGTGGCTGTGTCCTGCCACTCTCTGGCTGTGCTGTGGCACTATTGGCTGGGAGAGGGGGGGTGAAGCCACGCCCCCAAGTGCATGTAGTATGCGAAGGGGCAGGCAGGAAGCCAGCAGCTGGAAGTAGCTGCATGTCACCGGTGAGTCCCTGGGAGCCCCACCACTCCGCCAGGCCAGGCAGGGCCTGGGGAGGCCTTTCCCTCCTGGAGCCCTTCTTCCCAGGGTGGCAGCTTTGGCCTTTGCTTTTTTTTGCTTTTTTCAATTTATTATTTTTATTGGAAAGCATGATCTGGGCTTGCAGTTCCTGAGATCCCTGGGCCGTAGAATGCCCCTCCCGACCTCACTGCACCCCCTCCCTCTCCCCCTCCTCCTGGGTTGAGCATCTGGCCACTGGTGGTCCTTATGGTCCTTATGCCCTTAGGGCTTTTATTATATAGGATTTCTTGTTTGATCTCCAATGTCTTTACATTTTTTTTTGGGGGGGGGCAGCTATAAGTAAAATAAAAGCTCTTAATTTGTTTTAATTTTCTAAATCATGCTAAACTGGATCTTTCATTCATAAGTTATTAAACTCCTCCTCCCCCAGCTTTATTGAGGTATGGTTGACAAATAAAAATTGTATATATTTAACGTGTACTATATGATGTTTTGGTATATTTACACATTGTGAAATGACTACCATAATCAAACTAACTAATCATAACCTCATATAGTTACATTGTGTGTGTGTGTGTGTGTGTGTGTGTGTGTGTGTGTGTGTGTTGAGAAATAAACATCTACCCACTCATCCAATGGGTTCTGCTGCATTAATTTTCATGATTAAGTTGGATCTTTCCTTTTCTGTCAATTCTCTTGTGGTCTGCTTTTTGACTCCTCTTAGCAAATTTCACACATAAAATACGTGATTATTAACTATAGTAACCATGCATACATTTGGTCTCTAGAACTTATTTCTCTTATAACTTATTTCTCTTATCACTGATATTTTGTACCTTTTTACCAACATTTCTTCATTCCCCCATTCCCCTTGCCCCTGATAACCCCATTCTACTCTCTGTTTCTATGAGTTTGACGTTTTTACATATACTTACAACCATACTTATTTAGTGCCATATGTATACTGGGTAGTGAAGCTGTGATAATAAATAAGGCGGTCTCCACTCCAAGGAGCTCAAAGTTTAGATAATAGTAATAAAACAGCAATGTGACAAATAACACTTGTGTGGTTCCTGATGTGCCAGGCAATTTTGGAAGAAATTTGCATATACAACTCATTTACTATTCATAAAAATCCTATGATATAGGAAGTATTATTATGATCATTTTATAAATATACACAGATTTATGCACTAACAGGCAAGTAAATATGTACAGTATAATAGGATATACCCTGTAATAGATATTTGTGAGCTCAGATAGGACTTGTTTCATTGTGTGAAACTTTGCCTATGCCATGAAACTTGACTCTGAGTTTGCCAAGCAGAGGCATAGATTGGAAAAGATGGTGTGTCTGGAAAAGAAAACCAAATTTACAAAAATTTTGAGGTTTACTTCAAAATAGTGAAATTATAGAACTTCCTGAGCTCCTTTATTTGGAAAATAACTTCAAATTTCTGACTTTAAATTCCCTCTTATTGTCACTGTTAAATCATTTTGTCATGCTACTTTTCTGTTAAGTATGATTTAACTTTAGTTTCCAATGCAACCATGTTTACATTAAAGTGAATCTATAGTCTTCCAGTTCTGAAAAGTAATTTAGTATGTAGACCTCTACATGGTTGTTGTATTTTTGTTTATGAAATAGGTTTATTCTCCTTTTAAAGGGGACTGATGATCTCCAAAACATTTATAGCTAGGTAAGTATTGTACATTGTAAAACATCCCATTGAAGTAAGTATATCCCTTATCAACTTATCTATTTTCCTTCAAAAGCATTTTGCAATGTTTAATTTCCTGTGTATACACAGCTAGCTTATCACAAACATTTTATGGCTGTTGTAGGAAAGTGCTGTTTTAAATTTAAGGTTTATACTATAGCTGAAATATTATTGTAAATATAAAAACCTCATTCAGTGGGTTCTGTTGCTTTAATTTTCATCATTAAGTTGGATTTTTCCTTTCTGTCAGATCCTCTTGTGGTCTGCTTTTGGATTTCATTTGCAGAGGTGCCATCCCAAATGATTTACTATAAAGTTGTCTCTTTTTCCTGTCCCCATTGTGTTAATAGCAATCACATCAGCAGTCTATTTTATTTATCTTAATAAATCTTAAAGGATTTGTAGTTACTATATGCAAATATTGTATTTCCCTTTTTCTAATTTCTCTCCTCAAATGGTACAAAAGCTCCAAGAAAGGAGCGCTTTTATTTATCCTATGTATGTCTCTACTCCCAGCGTAGAGAACAATTTCTAGCACATAGTAAGCCTTGATAATTCCTTGTTGAGTAAATAAAAGAAGAAAGGATGAGTGAATCTGTAAGTCCGGTTTCAAGTTTTTATCTTTTACTTTTCTTTTAAAAATAATTTTGTACTTAGGAAACACTTGCAAATACAGGGAAGTGTTTCATATACCCTTGGGCCAGATTTCTCCAAGTGTTGTTACTTAATACAATATCAAAATCAGGAAACTGACTTTGATACAATTTGATTAAGGAAACTCAGAGCTACTCAAACTATCAATGATCCCTGAATGTCCTTTTTATAATATAAGATCCCATTTAAGATCCCAGCTTGTATTTAGTTTGTCATGTTCCTTTGGGTTCTTTCAACTTGCATTGATAACCTTGACACCTTTGAAGAGTACTAACTACTATTTGCATGTGTCCAATGTCTCATGTTTAAATTCAGATAATACATTTTGGGATAGGTAACCATAGTTATGATGTTATACCATTCTCAGTGCATAATATCAGGGATACATGATACAATTTTCTACTTATGATGTTAACTCTGATCACTTATTTTAAGATAGATGCCGTAAATCAGGTTTTTCCACTGTAAAATTACAAGTTTCCCTTTTATAGTAAACAAGTATACTCCTAGCTGGTTTGGCTCAGTGGATAGAGCATCGGCCTGCAGACTGAGAGGTCCTGGGTTCAATTCCAGTAAAGGGCATGTACCTCCAGTGCAGGCCCCTCCATGGCCCGGGCCATGGTTGAGGCACGTGCAGGAGGCAACCAATCTATGTGTTTTTCTTACGTCAATATTTCTCTCTTTTACTCTCTAAAAATCAATGGGAGAATATCCTCAGGTGAGGATTTATAAACAAAACAAAACAAAACAACAAAAACAAGTATATTAGAGAAGATGCTTTGAAAATAGACAAATATATTTTTCTCATCATATGTATGCTCAGTAATTTGGACATTCATTGATGAATCTTAACTACAATAAACATTACTCTTGTGTTTGCCAAACAATTTCCATTAGTCCTTCTACATGTATTAATAGTTTACTGTCCGCTTATTTTATTTATTTTTCAATTATTTACATTAATATAGAATCATTGATATTTATTTTATTCAATGGGTTTTAATTCCTTACTATACTTTCTTCTTTTGCTCAAATAATTTCCTATTTGACCACTGGCTTCTGTGAAATTTCAACATGGCCTCTTCATTTTTTTAAGCACTTTCTTACAAGATATTTAGACCCATGTTGTACTTTTCCTGCTCTGGCCCTGGGATCTAATCACTTTTCCCAAGGAATTATTTTTATCTTCTGTGTGATAGTGATATTTAGAAACCCAACTCTAAGTGTGCTCATTGCTACCAGGGTGTCCTTGTTTCTACACCCTCTCAAGGGACATGGGTAAACAATATATGCACAATCGACAGAAATACACACATACTATTTACACACATACTTTCACTATATTTATATCTGTATCTATATGCATGTCATTTTCGTATTTCTAATTCTAATTCAACACTAAAAGGTTCATTCTAGTCTATGTAAGTTCCTTTGCTTATTAAATTTGTAACTTACCCATCTGGAGTGGTCTGCTTCTTTCCTCGGTCTCTCCTTGTCCTCATGTATGGGAGCCAGTTTGCAAATCAGCATACATATATATGTTTGTATAATTTAATCTTCAGGGTATAACTCCTAGAAGTGGGGTTGCAGGTGTATATGTAGTTTTCAAATTTCCCACCAAAAGGGTTGCAACAGGTTGCAATCCCACCAGCAGTGTGTACAAATGCTGTTTCCCCAACAAATCCCAACAAATGGTGTTGTCACTTTTTAACTTTTGCCAATCTGATATGTAAAAGATGGTGTGTCAATAATTTTCTTTAACTGGGAATTTAAATGTCTTTGCATTTGCTTCAGGACCATTTCATTTCCTTTTTTTTTTGTGTGTGTGAATTTTCATTACATGACTTTTCTCATTTTTCCAGCATGCTTTTTATTCTGTAGTCCTCAATTTTCATGAAATATTTTGCAAGAATTTTCCGTTTGTCAATTGTCTTCTGACTTAGTTTATAGTGTTTTGTTTGCCATGTAATTAAACAAATTATGTATTCATATTTATCAACATTTTATTGCCTCTGGATTGTAAGTCAAGTTTAGAAAGCCTTTCTCAACTCATATTTTTCCCTAGGGCTTTTATGATTTTAATTTCTAACATTTAGGTCTCTGACACATTTTTAATTTATTTTTGATATGATACACTGAAGGTGGCATTTCAGATCTTTAAAATAAGTGATGCCCAGACACTTGGTTATTCTTTTGTAAAAAGATAAAATTAAATCCATACTTCATACAATTAAAACTAGTCCATTTTTCTATTCATGGACAAGTACTACAATGTTTTAACTATAGTCTTTGTAATGTGTCTTGATATCTGCTTTATCATTTTTAATATCCTCATTTTTAGTTTTTCTTTACTAGTGTTTATTGGCTATCTTGCCTATTTGTTTATCTACATGAACTTTTGAACCATCTAATCTAATTGCACATATAATCGTCTTTGTATTTTTAAAAAATTATATTAAATCTATAAATTAACTTAAGAAGAACTGACATCTTAATGTGAGTCATTCTTACCAAGAACAAGGAACATTTTATTACTTGTCAAAGTCTGCTTTAGGTTATTTTACGAGTGCTTTTAAATTTTTTTCAACATTTAAGTTTTGTTTATAATTCATTTATTTCATGGAAGTAATCCGTATTTCCTTTATGGCCAATTATATGACTATTTTCTGTTAATGTTACATGAGGATACAAGAAGAGGGTACATTCTCTGATAACGTTTGGTATATCTATAGATCTATCACACTTATATTGTTTAGGCTACTTTCCACTTTATCTGATATCAAATTCATTATAAATGCATTCTAATATTTTCCACTCACTTTGCCTATTCCTTTAGTAATGACCTTTCCAATTAATTTTACATTAGATATATCTCTTGTGTATAGAGCATAATTGGACCTTCCTTTGTAAGTTAAATGGAAACTACTTTCAGAGGGTGCATTAAGCCTCTTCACATTTTTGTATAACTGAATTGCTTGATCATAGTTTCTTATTTTTTACTTTTTGAGGTATTTTTTCTAATCTGAATTAAAATGATTTTCGTAATGCTTATTTATATTTATGTGCTTTACCAGACTGATATTTCTGAATACCGAGGCCCTATCTACCATATCCTCAAACCACTTCAATAATTGTTTAGTGAAATCAATAATAGTAGTAACTTTTACAAAGACTGTTAAGAGTATTTTGAAACACTTTTACTAACCGAGCATTATTTTTTTATTTTAAACATATATTTTTATTGATTTTAGAGAGGAAAGGAGAGTGAGAGATAGAAACATCAATGATGAGAGAGAATCATTGATTGGCTGCCTCTTGCATGCTTCACAGTGGGAATCAAGCCTGCCAGCCTGGCATGTGCTCTGATTGGGAATAGAACTGTGACCTCCTGTCCATAGATTGATGCTCAACCACAGAGACGCGGGCCGGGCTAATGGAGCATTATTTTAACCATATTCTTCTGTTGTTTGCATTGAAATTATTGTTTTTCCCTCCTGTCTTACCAAAGCTATGTTATGAATTCTAGCTTTGAGGCTTCACTAAATAGATGTACCTTAGTTACTGATTCCAAAACCAAGTTCTAATTTCTTTAACTCTTTGTAATAATGGTGTACTGAAAATAAGCTATTGAGATGAGAATATTTTACAAAATTTATAATTTGTGGGCTTTAGAGACCTGGAAAGGAAGTCATTTTGAGTTCGTTTGTTTTGATTTTAAAAGTCTGAAATGAAAACAGTTGTGAAATTTCTTTAATTAAAAAAATTTTATGCCCACATATATTTCTTCATGTATGTCAGTCCAGAGATACCAAACTCATTTGAACTGTCAAGATCCATTTTCTCTCTCAGTTCTCAAGTTCCTCACTTACCAAGTAGAGATGAGAATACTTGTCCCTTTTGCTCCCGATAATATTGCAGTCATAAAAGTTAACTTGAAGCGTGTTTGTAAATTATTGAATATCTGCTCCATTTTCCTCACACAGTGCTGTGAAGATTACATTTGATGATGTGAAAGTGCTTTGAAAATGACAATGTTCTTTACAAATAGGATTTTCTCTGAATTATAGGTCAGTTTAGCTGTATGACAGTCTGTATGGTGCCAGAATTACCAATTTAATGTCGTAAATTTAATTTATAATTTAATTCTAATAAATAAGTCACGGGCTTTTTTGAAGCCCAGGCTATTTATTGAGAACAGTGATATGGATCCTGTGAAGTGCATGCACACAGCATAGAGGCAAAATTTTAAAATACAACAAAGTAAGATCATAGTGAAAATAAATTCAAGCTGTGATTTAATTGACCAGTCTTTAATGTAAATCCACATCTCATATTTAGCTGGTCCACAAAACAAGCACTGATAGTTGTGTCTTTTATCTTGCTGGCAACACATATGTAACAATTCCATGTGCCTTGAGGCAGTGAAAACTAACAGGGAAAAAAAGATATCTATACAGACATTCCTCGGGTCACGTCACACCCAACATACATCGTTTCATGGTTACATCGCCATCTCCCATTTATTTATAAAAAAAGTTCCGTCATTTCGATGTATGTACATATGTGCTTTATGTTTTTATTATTTATTTACCATGAGTAAAGGTCAGGAATTGTTATCTTTCTTTTAAAATTTTTTTACTCTTTCACTTCATTACTGCTGTGTATGTACTCCATGTGGGTGGTGTAGGTGCTTATGAGGTTGGGTTCTGACTTACGGCAAAAATCGCATTACGCCGTTCCATAGGAATGGATCTCCGACGTAACCCAAGGACCTACTGTATATATAAAAGCCTAATATGCTAAGTGTCCGACTGTCCAACCAACCGGTCGCTATGAAATGCACTGACCATCAGGGGGCAGATGCTCAACACAGGAGCTGTCATGACATGGACTGGCCAGCACCATGAACCTGGCATTGACAAACCAACTCTCAGCTTTTCCCAAGTGGGACACAGGCTCCACCACCACCCCAGAGCAACAGCTCACCGAATCGCAGCCATTGCTGCCGAGAATCCATGATGCAAAATGAGGCCCACAGCCCAGCCCAGCCCAGAAATGGTCGCTGTGGGCACTGGGTAATGACATCTTGTAGCAACACCTGCTTCCTCTCCCTACCAACTAGCCTCCTTGGAATTTCTTCAGCCCAGGAACATGACTTGCTTTATAGCCAGGTGGAAACATTTTACACTTTAACCAAATGTCTGTGAAGTGTTTTACCGTGCCTCATCTCATTTGATCCTCACAGAAGTCCTGGACTAGGTAGATAGGAAACTCAGTGGAATCTTATTTTCTTTTCATTAGCTGGAAAGTGGAGATTTAGAAAGCTTAGAAACTTGACACGACTGAAAAGAAGTAAGAAATGGTGGACCTTGAAAATGACTTCAGGTCTTCTCACTATGCAGAATATAGTCAAACACTGCTGCAGTTAAATATTTTGCCCTCTGTTCTCCCTGCATGATCTACAATAATAATCTGTTTTGTGTTGATATTTACTGCTGTGTTGCTGACAATTATCTGAAAGAGATGTTGGGGTGCTTCACTGAGCTGGAAAATGTTTAGCTAAATCAGAAAGCAGGTCTAATTAAGCAAGTTTATTCTATATATATAAAAGGCTAAGTTGACTCATGTATGCATGACACATATAAAGCTCTCGCTGGTGCCAATTGCACACGTGTGTTTCGATCTATCATTGTCGATCATGAATTTGGTTGACACTTCTATTATAGAGAAAGGGCAAATAGTGATAAAAATTTTCTTCTAATTAGTTTCCTTTCAATGTGAATGACGAATTCATGCACCAGGCCACTAGTCCTACCTAATAAAAGAGTAATATGCAAATTGACCCTAACTCCGCTACACCCACAAGCCACGCCCACAAGCCACACCCACCAGCCAATCAGGAGCAGATATGCAAATAAACCCAACCAAGATGGCTACAGCCACAGAGAGCAAGGTTTCCCAGGCAATGGAGGAAGCCAAGCTTTCCGCCTGGCCTTGCTGGCCTAAGCCTCCACTCAAGCTACAAAGTTTCAATTATAGAAGGTAAACAAATCCAAACAGAAATGTCGGCAGCCACGGAGCTGGAGAGAGCAGGCCAGGGTTGCCCCTGGCAATGGAGGAAGCCAAGCTTTCCACCTGCCCTGGCTGGCCTAGGCCTCCACTCCAGGCTACAAAGTTTCAATTATAGAAGGTGAATTAACCCCAACAGAAATGGCTGCTGCCCACAGAGCGAGCAGGAGGCTTGGCTCCGCTCCAGGCTACAAAGTTTCAGTTGTAGAAGGTAAATAAATTCCAGATACCAGGGCCTCCACTTGGGTTGCCAGGGGGCGTGGCTGGCCTGCAAACAACCACAGGCCCCTTGCTCAGGCCGTCCCACACCCCAAGGGAACCCCCATCCTGATCTGGGACACCCTTCAGGGCAAACCAGCTGACCCCCACCCCTGCACCAGGCCTCTATCCTATCTAATAATAGAGTAATATGCAAATTAACCGTACCTCTGCGACAAAATGGCGGCCCCCATAGCCACAAGATGGCGGCGCCCAGTCTGCTCAGCTCCACTACTGGAGTGTCCAGCCTGTCGGCAGGAGCAGCGAAGCTGGATCCACCTCAAGAGGGGTTTTTGATCTGCCCCCAGACACGGCAGTTAGAGCCAGGACAGCAAGGCATGGAGGCTTTCCTGGCAGCGGGGAAGCCCCAGGCCCTGCAAACAGAGCCCGGACAGCAGGGCATGGAGGCTTCCCTGGCAGCGGGGAAGCGCCAGGCCCTGCAAACAGTGCCCAGACAGCAGGGCATGGTGGCTTCCGCGGCAGCAGGGAAGCCCCAGGCCCTGCAACTGAGCCGGGCCTGGACAGCAGGGCATGGAGGCTTCCTCGGCAATGGGGAAGCTCCAGGCCCTGCAAACAGAGCCTGGACAGCAGGGCATGGGGGCTTCCTTAGTGTGTCGGTGTCCTCAAAGCCCCCAGGCCTGGCAGACAGAGCACATTGCAGGGCATTGGGGCTTCCTTCACATGGCGCATGGGGAGGCCGACAGAAAGTGGAGAGCAGGGCATGGGTGCTTCATCTCCATGGCTGCAGCGAAACCTCCAGGCCCGCAGAAAGCAGAGAACCATGGGGAGTGGGCCTAAGCCATCAGTAGGACATCCCCTGAGAGCTACTGGATTGTAGAGGGTGCAGGTTGGGCTGTGGGACCCCCGTGCATGAATTTCGTGCACCGGGCCTCTAGTATACATATAATTACCAAAGAAATAGGTTGATGGTGCAAGTTACTGAGGTGTTGGAATCCCAGGATACAAGTGAAAAGAGATACCTTTTCTATTGAAAAGGTAAAAATGCTGTGAGCTGAGTGTAGATTCCTATAATAGGACAATAAGAAGGGAAGACTATTGAGAAATCTCCACCTGAATACTTCAGTTTTCCCCATGAGGTAGAGTGGAAGATCATGTGCTATGTGTGTGTGTCCATGCATGTATTTGTACATGTACTTGTTGACTGAGAGATTTGAGGAGACTAGAGTTTGAAGTGAGAGTTTACATAAATGAGAATAGGAGTTGATTAAAAATATGAACTAATGGCAGTATTTCTCCATATCTTTTCTCCCTCTAAGTAGCATTTTTAGACATTTTTCTACTTGCCTTCCCCACAAATTTTTAATATTATGAAACACTTTGTACTAAATGCCTTTTGAAGGGCAGAACACCATTATAATATCTTTATTTTCAAACTTTCTCCATCTAAGAACCAATTTTCATTGGAGTAAATAATGATTCAGAAGTTGAACTCTGCAGGACAGGTGAGAATAGATCTGACAAAAAGATGAGAGATAATTAAAGGATTGTATCTTTGCTATGGTGGCACATGATGTGGTGAAAAGAACATGACATTGGAATCAAATGGGAGGACAGGTTTCCTTATCCTGAGTGTATCACTCATACCCTGTGTCAATTTGGGTGCTTTGCCTCACTTCTATAATCCTTAGTGTAATAATATATAAAATACATAGCTGTTAAAAAGCAAAAATGGCATTATTTTTATACTATTATTGGTTTGTGATATTGAGATTGCAATTGAAAAAGCAAGGCTGTTAATAGGTAGTGATTAAAACATAGAAGTCAAGACATGGAAGATAATGATGAGATAAAGAAAAAATAGTAAAGGAAACAGAGATGGAACAATTGGTTGTGTTATGAGTGAGATGTTGGAGTTGCATATTTCATAAATCAAGCATTTTGAGTTAATGAAAATGTTTAGGCACATCCCTGAGTATAGTTTGCTGGAGTGGGTGTGCAGGGCCATGGTGGAGCAATTAAGAGATGTTAGTATGAATGTAAACAGTAGATTGTCAATATGAATGTTGAAATAATCCAAGGCCAAAGAAAAGGCTCAGCATAGGTAGTGAAATAAACCAGGATGGAAATAAACCAGGAGTGTTCCGAATGAAGCAATGAAATGATAGAAGCTTAGCAGGATGACATGAGATTTAAAAACATTATTCTTATACATGAGGATAGAGGCGTGGTGAACAGGAAGCAGCACTAATGGACAAGAGAAGACTGACGTCCCCTCCACTTGATGGTGTTGTGATGTACAGGGACAGGGAAACTCAGTGGCTAAGGCAAGTACAACACAAATGTTCCTACAATGTTTCTCATGTCAAACAACTTATGAAGGTCTTGTGAGTCTCAGGTCCTATAAAATTAGGGTGAAAATGTCAAAATTAGAAGATTGTTGTTCTGATAAAAGAGGCAATGTCTAAAAAATGCTGAGAAGAGGTCTGGATACTAGTAATACTTCAACAAATGGTAGCTATTTCCATTACTATCTTCCACTGGGAAAAGAAGGGACTGTGGCTATGGTCCTGGGGAAAGTAGGTTTTAGTTAAGATGAGGAGTAGCAGGAACGAGTTGGTATTTCTTCAATCACATCTGCTGGAAAGAAATTTGGGGACTGTCATTGCAGCATCCAACAATAGTCACTTATTATTAACCCTTGGCACTCGCTTGCTTTTTTCTCGATTCCTTTATTCTACTCGGGATTTAATTTTTTAAATACCCCAGATTTTACAAAGCGTGGCAGTAGAATAAAAAACTGGAGTTTCTTTTCATACAAACTTATTTATTTGGATTTTTTTATATTTCAAATTATTGATACATTCAAAGAGTAATTTGCACTCGACATCCGAGTGCAAAAGGTTAAAACACTGGCTTACAAGCAGGAGAAAATAATGAAATTACCTCTCAACTGTGAAATCTTAAAACTGAGTCCCAAGTGGATCATAATGAAATAATTCCCCTTTATTTTTTAAAATACATTTTTTTATTGTTTTCAGAGAGGAAGGGAAAGGGAGAGAGAGATAGAAACATTAATGATGAGAAGAATCACTGATCGCTGACTCCTGCACGCCCCACACTGGGGATCAAGCCCCCAACCGAGGCATGTGCTCTGACTGAGAATCAAACTGTGACCTCCTGGTTCATAAGTCAATGCTCAACCACTGAGCCATGCTGTCCGGGCTAAATATTTTCTCTTTAAACATCTCATCAATAGCTTATACTACTATGCCTCCTGGGAGACTTGCACCATTGAGGAGGTAACTTTAGCCAATGATAGAATCAGATAATCAATGAAACTTACAGGTTTTGTAAATGACACAGCCAGTGATTTCTAACAGGCTGAATTTTATCCAATTATTTGTAAAGAAAAGAATGTGAAAAAAAACCTACCCTTAATATAATAATGATGTCAAGAGAGTATCATAATAGAGCTAAAGGAAAAAATGATGGCTTTTTGTTAGCTCTGATAATCATTAAGTGAATTAAAAGTTGTTCTGATACTGAGTACTGGCATGTGCTTCAGTTTGTCATGGCTAACAAATTCAAGCCTTGATTCAAAATCCAAACTGGTGTATCGCAAAATACCTTGGGAAGTATTTCTCATGTTATTTTGCATGCTATATGAAATTTTGCTACAGAACTTTAATTTTTATTGGTTTGCTAAGATAGGAATTTTGATTTTTATATCTGTGATGTTGTGGTTTATAATGAGAGATATATATTTGTGGGTGTTTTTTGTTCCTATTCCCCGCACAGAGCTCCTGAAACCCTTGCAATTTTCTAAGTGATAAGAGTGATGAAGGTATGTTAATATTCATAACAACCCCTTTTAACTACACCCGAGTTTACATTAATGTGGTGATTTTTTGGAAAGCACCTAAGGATGAGGATTTGTTGCCAGAGAACCAACCATGTGATTAGAGTTGGAAATTTTTTTGTAATAAACCAGTAAAATAGTAAGTAAACTGTTTGCCTGAATTTTATGCATCGCTCTATCAAATTAATCATCTCCAAGGAGAGGGGTCTTTGGAACCTGTCATCTATAGCCTAGACTTGCGATTGTCATGTAAAATGAGGGAGAGGATGTTCCATTTTGTAAGACTGAGCCCTTAGCCTGCGACATATAATGCTATCTCTGGGTAGATAGTGTCAGAACTGAGATGAATTGTAGGAAACTCAGGTGGTGTGGAAGAATTGCTTGGTGATGTGGTGAAAACCCACACATTGGAGTTTATGTCTGAATCATAATATCCAAACTTGAGATGCATTGTTTTCTATTAGATGGATATTAAAATAACATATTATATATATTGCATCCTATAAATATGAGTTGCATTTTACCTCAGAGCCAAATAATCACTTTGTAGAAGAAAATCAAATGTGTATTTTTCAGTTTAGATGCAGTTGATCAATTTTACTATTGCATGTTGACACGGATCTCCCGAAGCAATCTGGTCTTTGAGAAGCCCAGAAGCATAGAGACTCATAGATTTGAATTAAAAAGCAGTTCTGGACTTGGGGGCATTTGTGTTGTTTAATAAACATAAAGGAAGAAAGATGATAAATCACCACTTTGATAGATAAAAATGTCAATGTAATTCATCCATTTAAAAACACTCTAAACTAAAATACAAGATTTCAGTATATAGAAGGGCTTCAAAATGCAAGAAAAAATGTTATTTCCCCAAAATATTATTTTTTAAATTATGTTTAATATCTAGTGCAGACATTAGCAAAGATAACTAGATGAGTTGACTGAATATTGGAAGAAAGCATCCATGACAAGAAGTTTGTAAGACATGTAATAATACAAGAATTTTTGTCTAGATAGAGTGGACGGTATTCATCAAGACACTTGACAAGGGTAAAAGGCTTTTTTTCTTCTCTATTACCAGATCTGTTTGCTCTGGTGGGCTAGGATACCCCGATTTAACCTTTGGGGATCAATACTTTCTTTTTGCTGGAGACATCCCTGTGTATTATAGGATGCTTAGGACCATTTCTAGTCTCTACCCAGTTATGGCCACCCAAAATGTCTTCAGACATTGCCAAATGTACAAGGGAAGTGGGGGCAAAATCACTCTTGACAGAGAACACTGAATGGTATATTTCACTATTATAACGGATACCCCCACTGTAACAATATGCTAATTTTTAGATCAGCTTGTCAATTTCTACAAAGTAGTCTTTTTGGATTTTCATAGGGATTGCATTGAGTTTATACATCCTATTGGAAAAATTGCTATTCAATAATGAGTCTTCACAATCCATGAACATGGTGTATCTCTCCGTTTAGTCAGATCTTTCTTAATTTCTCTCAGCAATGTTTTGTTATTTTTATATACAAGTCTTGTACTTCATTTGCTAGTTTCTTTCTTAAGCTTTTTATTAATTTGGATGCTATTAGAAGTGCAATTGTCATCCTAATTTCATTTTGAAATACATTGTTCTAGTTACACAGCAATGCAATGATTTTTATATATTGATCTCTTGTGCTGCAATAGCACTAAACTTATATATTAGTATTCTTGTAGATTCATAGGGATTGTTTGTCTATGAGAGTACTTCTTTCTTGAATAAAGCCTGTTTTACTGCTTTCTTCCTAATCTTTATGACTCTTATTTCACTTGATGGCCTTATTACACTGGGTAGACCATCTAGTACTGATGTTAAACAGAAGTTGTGAGAATAGTAATTCTTGCCTTGTCCCTGAACGTAGAAGGAAAACATTTTGCCTTTCACTATTATGGTGATTATAGTTTTTCTGTTGATGTTCCTTCTTAGTTTGAAAAAAAATATATTTTTATTTCTAAAATGCTTATAGTATTTATCATGAATGCATGTTGAAATTTTTCAACTTTTTCTAGGTCAATTTAGATTTTCATGTGGTTTTCATCCTTTATTAATATAATGTATCACATTAATTTATATTCAGATGTCAAACGCACTTTGTATTCTTGGGATAAATTTAACTTGGTCTTAGTATATTATCATTTCATATGTTGCTAGATTTTTTTCGTTTTTTTTACGTCAAGAAAAATGATTTTGAATATAATAATGTTATATGCAATAAACCTTAATATTTCAAGAAAAACGATTTTAAATATAATAATGTTACATGCAATAAACATTAATATCTCAAGAAAAACAATTTTAAATATGATGTTACATGAAATAAACACCAATTATTCAAGAAAAATGATCTTACATATAATATTATATGCAATAAACATTAATATTTCAAGAATAAAAGAATTTTAAGTATAATTATATTACCAAAACTGTACTAACATAGTATGATATCACAAAAGTTGTAGGAAATATTAAAAATCTGCAAATAACAGGATTACTTCTATTTCATTTTAGTATATTTTTCCACTCTGGCTCTATTTTTGTTCATCAGTTTATGTTGTTCATTATATTCCACAAATGAGTAAGATCATATGATATTTATCTTTCTCCAACTGGGTTATTTCACTTAGCATGCTGCTTTTAAAGTCTATTTTGTTGGATATGAGTATTGCTACTCCAGCTTTTTTTTTTTTCTTTTCCATTTGCGTAGAAAATTTTTTTCCATCCATTCACTTTCATCCTGTGTCTTTTATTTTGAGGTGGGTCTCTTGTAGTCAGCATATAGTTGGGTCATGTTTTTGGTATCCATTCAGCTACCCTACACCTTTTGATTGGAGCATTTAATCCACTTACATTCAGGGTTATTATTGAGAGGTACTTATTTATAGCCTTTTAATTCTGTATGGCTAGATTTCTCTCTCTGTTTCTTCTTCTCAGCAATCCCTTATAGCAGTGGTTGGCAAACTGCGGCTTGCGAGCCACATGCAGCTTTTTGGCCCCTTGAGTTTTTAGCAAAGGCCAGTTTAGGAGTACCCTAATTAAGTTAATAACAATGTACCTACCTATATAGTTTAAGTTTAAAAAATTTGGCTCTCAAAAGAAATTTCAATCATTGTCCTGTTGATATTTGGCTCTGTTGACTAATGAGTTTGTCAACCACTGCCTTATAGCAATCCCTTTAGCATTTCTTGTAATGCTGGCTTGGTGGTGATGAACTCCTTTAGCCTTTTTTTTTTGTCTGGGAAGCTCTTTAATTGACCATCTATTTTGAATGATAGCCTCGCTGGATATAGTAATCTTGGTCTTGGATCCTTGATTTCCATTACCTTGAGTACTTCATGCTATTCCCTTCTGGCCTGTAGAGTTTCTGATGTCAGCCTTATGGGAACTTCTTTGCAGGTAACAGTTTTCTTTTCTCTTGCTGCCTTTAAGATTCTCTCTTTGTCTTTAATTTTTGGCATTTTAATTATGCTGTATCTGGGCATGGGTCTATTTGGGTTCTTCTTGTTTGGGGTTCTCTGTGCCTTCTGAACTAGTGTACTTTTTCCTTTACCAGGTTAGGGAAGTTTTCTACCATTATTTCTTCAAATACCTTCTCTAATCCTTTCTCCCCTCTGCCTCTTCTGGCACACTTACTATTCTAATATTGTTACATTTCACGTCGTCCCACACCTCCCTTAGGCTGTCCTCCTGTTTTTTAATTGTTTTTTTTTTTTCTTTTTGGTTCTCTGATTGAGTGATATTTTCAACTCTGTCTTCTAATTCACTGATTCAATCTTCAGCTTCCCCTAATCTGCTGTGTATTCCTTCCAGTGTGTTCTTTATTTGTGTTATGTCATTCTTTATCTCAGACTGTTCTTTTTTCATAGTTACTATATCTTTTTTCATACTGTTGAGCATTTTTAACATCATTACTCTGAACTCTGTTTCAGGTAAATTTCTTATCTCTGCTTCATTTATCTCTTCTTCTGAAGAATTCACTAGTTCTTTCATTTGGGGGTTGTTTCTTTGTTTCCTCATTTTAGTTGTCTATTTTGGTTTGTGACTATGTTTTAGGTAGATCCTCTACACCTCTCAATCTCTAGTGCAGGACAGTATTAAAGACTGTTTCTGACTAATTGGATCAGGCAAAGACTCAAAGCCTCCGGAGACCGCCTCTATTTACAAACTAATAGGATTCCAACTTGAATTGCCCCCAGCAATCATCCTCGGGTGTGGTAAGAGTTTTTTCAACAAGGTGGGGCTGTTCCTTCTGCCTGGAGGCTAATTGTTTCTTTTAATCTCTTAAGGGGCCTCATGGCAAGGTGTTTTCCAATAGGGTGTGTAGGCAAGGCAGATGTCTATGTGGGGAAGATGTCCTCCACTGTGTGAGGAAATGCCTCAGCCCAGGAAACTTGGGGTGTCTGCTTTCTGAGCCTTATCCCCTGAGTCCCCAGTCCTGGGTCCTGCTCTCACAGCTCCAGTCCACTTCACCCTCCCTCTGCCAGAGCACAAGGTGGGTGGCTGCACAAGGAATTTTTGTGCATTGGCCCTTTAAGAGGATGCCTGAATCTTCAGCCCACTTCCTGGCAGACAGCACCCCACTGTTTTTTATAGCTAGATGTTATATGGGTACTCTCCTCAGTTTGGTGCTCTCTGGTGGGGAGCCCAGCTTTGAAATTAGATCCCAGAGTTCTCAATAGCACCCCCCTACAGCTGAGATATCTCTCCGGGACTTTAATTGCCATCTGTGGGTGCCCAGCGTGCCTCTGCCCCTCCTACCAGTCTCTATACAGTCTCCACCTTCGGCCCTTGGGTATCAGCATTCTCTCCTGTGAGTTTTCCATTGATTATTCAGGAAGCCTTTCAATATTTCAGTTGTAATTCCAGCTTGTTCCTGGGATCATGTCTGTGCAGCATTCTCCTACTCTGCCACCATTTTTAATCCATATGTTGCTAGATTTGATCTGCTAATGTTTTGTTAAAGATTTCTATATCTATGTTCATGAAGTATATGTCTAATATTTTTTATTTTGTAAAATTTTGTATTTTTTTAATATAAATTAAGAAATGGTCCCTCCTGTGTATTTGAAATATTTTATGTAGAATTGGTATTACTTCATCCTTAAATATTTGTTAGAATTCACCAGTGACATAATCTAGTGACAAACTTTTCTTTGTGGAAAGATTTTAAATTACAAACTCAATTTCTTTACTTGATATATATCTAGCCAATTTTTTTAAATTTCTTCTTGAGGCCTATAGGTGTCTTCTAGGAATATGTCCATTTTAGCTGAGTAGTATCATTTGTTAGGATAAGGTTGTTCATAAATATTCCTGATAACCTTTTAAATTTTGGTAAGAATGTTAGTAAAGCCCCATCTTTATTGGTGATTTTGGTAACTTGTATATTCATCTCTCTATCTTTGTCATTCTAACTAAAGCTTTATCAATTTCATTGGTCTATTCAAAGAACTGACTTTAAGTTTTATTGATTTTTCATATGATTTCTCTATTTTCTACAATTTTGATTGCTCTGCAATTTATTATTTTCTTCTTAGTTTGGGTTTTACTTGCTCTTTTTTCATTGCTTTCTGAAATGTTAGCTTAAATTAATGATATTAGGTAGTTCTTCTTTTCTAATATAGGTGTTTGTAACTATAAATTTCCCAGCTTCATCTTTTAGTTGGTATGTCATCAGGACTAATCTATATATACAAAAGCCTAAGCGACCAAACTACCGAACCAGTTGCTATGACACTCATTGACCACTGGGGGGTCAGACACTCAATGCAGGAGCTGCCCCCTTGTGGTCAATGCTCTTCCACAGCCAACCTTCTGTGGCTGGTCAACCTCCAGCAGTCCCTCCCCCCAGCAGGCTAGCCCCCCCCACCCCCGATTGGCCTCGAATTTGTGCATCAGGCCTCTAGTTACTTTATGTATGTGTCAGTTTTCTGTATATGTTGTAAGGATTATTTTAATTTTTAAAGAGTTTAAAATGATAACTGATATATGCAGTGTCCTATATGTGTTAGCTTTTAATATTATGGCTATTTGGAGGGATCTTCCAGTTAAATTCAGGTAACGTAATAAAACAAATTGGTTGGCATAATATATAAATTGTAAAACTTATAAAAGGGAAATTGTTGACACACTAGATAAAATACCATAGGTTTAAATCTCAAGAAAACACAGTATCTTCTGAATTATTTCTACAATCAAATAAAAATATAGGGTCCAGCTAGAACTTTTCTTCTTCTTCTTGTTCTTCTTCTTCTTCTTGTTCTTCTTCTTCTTTTTTAAACACTTTCCTAATTATGTTCTTCAACTTAGTCATTCTCTGTAGCTGTTGACTGATTTCAATAATGCGTACAACATTTATAGAATTCCTCAGTCGGATATGCCACCAGAACTTGGAAAATATTACTTTAAACCAATTTAGTAAATAAAAATTCTCATGCTTCACTGATAGGTGGTAATTTTTTTAAAAAAGCTAATTGTTTTAGTTTATGGTTATGAAATTGAACAATACTATTTATGTTTTTAATAAATTGAGATAAAGAAGCAAAAATAATTATTTTTCTTTTTATATCGCTGAATAAATATACCTTGTGAGATGAAGTTAAAAAAGATCTTGAAGATGTATAAAGTATTATGTATAAAGTTTTATTGATTTTCCATATTATTTCTCTGTTTTCTATAACAGATGACTAAAACATTAGTGTTCACTTGATTTTACACAGGTTTAGTATTTGTTTAAACCCAAATCATTCAAACAAACTAAAAATATCTAACACTAAATGTGAACCTCATGGATTTATGGACTAATCCTTTAGAAATACACATTATGCTATTTGAGTCCTCTGTGGTTTAAATTTCATTTGAATTCCGCCTACAATCAGATATGATTGAGCTATTTTGTGTAGGCATCCTCAAGTCAACTCAAATCATGCTGAATTACTGAATCTTGAACTAAAAATTTAGGGTTCCTAACAAATAGAAGTTGCTGGTTGTTTCTACATTTGAGGTCATCAGAGGCACCTCAAATATAGTAGTTCATTAGAGTTTCTGTTCAGAATCTGCCACATGTGGGTATACATAACTCTAAATCTGTTTCTTATTTTCTCTTTTCTGATTGGTCAAACTCATCTACCAATCTACATGTATTTTCTATATCTGAGTTGCTGTTATTCATAGTTATTCACCTCTCATCTATGGTTTCCTCCCTAGTCTTTCTTTACTCCTTTCTGTTTCCACTATTACTGCTAAATGACACAATTTCTTTGGTAAACAATTTTTCTTAGTAAAAATATCGAATAAATATTATCCAGTTTGATAGTTCCTGTTTTCATGACAGGTTGGTAATAAATAGGTCATTATTTATCCTAATGTTTGGCTATAGTTGAGCTGTGTCCTCAATTTGTCTACTTTATCATGGCTAGAAGTGGGGGTAGGGTGGGCTCTTGGCTCCTGGAAAGCTTTCTGACCAATGGAGGGGAGAGGGAGGTTCAAGCACTCTGACTGGTAACTACTACATTAAATAGACTTGATATGATCTACCCAGCAGAATTCAATGAGCATTAGAAATTTTGTATGTGAAAATTCCCTAGCCTCAGGGGTCTATTGCTTTTCTTAAGAATTATCTGCTGCCCCAGACAATAGTGCCATAAACATTAGCTTACAAATGCTTTGACAACTTCCCTCATTCCCCAAGCAATTTTAGCACATGGCCAACTCTGATGTGATTAAAATAGAGACATGCTAGAGCAAGCATGTAAAACTCAAAGGCTAACACGTGCCAAATAAATGAGGCATACAGCCCGTGGGCCACGAGTTTGACATGCTTGTGCTAGAACCTCAGCCTAAGGACCAAAGGGTCCAGGTTTGATTCTGGTCAAGGGCATGCACGTACCTTGGTTGCAGGCTCCTCCCCAGCCCAGGCCCTCATCAGGACTCCAGCAGGAGGCAATCAATCAATGTGTTACTCTCACATCAATGTTTCTGTCTTTCCCCCTCCCTAAAAATCAATGGAATAAAGACATGCATGCCTCTTGAATCAGTCTCTCAGGAAGCCACCAGACAGGCCAGACAAATGATTGCAATTCTTTGAAACCAATTGGTTCTAAACCTCTGGTGCTGGGAATGAGGGCTGTTATTGTCATGGCTGCCACTGAGCTGGAAAGGAATGGGACCGTGTAAGGAACAATGATACAAAATTTGCTGTTGCTAGTGAAAATCACTTTATTTTTATTTGTTTTGGAAGTGCCCCTCAGGTTGCTGCAAAATATTGGTTAATTTACAGAGTTCCAAAGAAGTTGACTTTGACAGGTTATGCCAGTTCTTTGTTCCTTTTATGGAAGAGAAGAATTTCTTACTCCCCCATTTTCACTGGCATTACTTAAATATTAGAAGAGTAATCACCAAACCATAAAATGCGTGTAATATAAGTCCAACACCATTCTGACTTTTCCATTGTTAACTATAAGGGGAAATAGGATATGCCAACCAAAAATACCATTTTGGCATATTGATTAATGTTACCTAAGAAACAGCTGGTGTAAGAAAGACACTCTGACCCTCCTTTGACCCCTAAAAGCAGCAGAAAAAAACTTCCATGTGAAAGGTGCCCTCCCTGTTCTAGGAAGTAGAGAGACACTCTTATCACCAGAGATGGAGAATTTATAGCCTAGAAGGCTGTATAAAGAAACCTTGTTGCTTCACTAATTTACTCCCCAAGCTCAAACTTCTTTGTCTTGTCAATCTTGCACAAAGGTATTTTTTTTTTATTTGTTTAAAGGGTATTAAAGCTGCCTGCTTTGGTCACAGCTTCATGAGCTCCCTACAAAATGAATTTTGTTTTCATCCCGCTAATGTTTTGTTTTGTTTTTTCTTTCTTTTTTTGGTCAGATTATTAGACCAGCCAAAGAACTTAGAAAGAAAGAAGGGAAAAGCTCTCCTCCCTATAACTACTATGACAGGCACTAAAAGAGTACACTCAATGTTCACTCTCTTCCATCTTTCCTGTGAACATAAGCTTTATTTTGTTGCAGGTAGCAATTTTCCCAGTTGAAAACTTGCTCTTCTTCTCAGCCGGTAGTAACAGTTTGACCCAGATCTGGACAATAAGACATCAGTGAAAGTCTTTTATAGAGAAGTGTGAAATCATCATCTTTTCTAAAGAGAAGGGACAGAAATATTTGTCTCCCATATACAGCACACACACCCCACTTCTTCCTATATTGAACATGGAAGATGTGGTAGTTTCAGCCTAGTTATGTTACAAGCGTGAGACTAAATGTAGAAGAGCAAAAGTTAAAAGCTGAAAATAGTAAAACTAAAATAGAAAAAATAATGTCTCTGATGGTATCACTGAGTAACTGAATCAGCAATGGTAGTAGTAATGCACCTCATGACTTCATATCACTACATGAGAAAATGAGGCCCTTGTATGTAAAGATAATTTCATAATGGCTGCAACCATTTAATATTTACTTTGAAAATCCAATAGGAACTATTCAGTTTAATTTCCCATCCTTTTTTCTTTGGGGCCCCTCTGTTCTTGCTGTCCTACACCTGTTACTCTGAGCTTAATGGAGGTAAACAGGAATGGGTCTGTATTCATTGAGCTCTTACTATGTGTCTGATTAAAATCTGAAAGGCACTCTCATTCATTTATCCCAGAACACTTATAAATACGCTGTTATTATTGTTCAGAGTTTATAGATAGAATCTGAGGTTCAAAATTATGAACTAGCTAGTCCAAGATTATATTGCTGATGAGTGCAGAATGTAGGTTTGAACCCAGGTTTGTCTTGCTCCTACTTTTAATCACTGTGCGATATCACCTCCTAGAATGAATAATCCATTTTGTTATACAAAGTTAAAGAGACCAAAATATAATTCAATGTGCAAAGCCTGATTTGCTCAGGATTAAGAGAAAAAGAGGGGAAAGTAGAATCTATGACAATATATATAGCATGTGTATATAGTTAAGTTCATTGTTTATGCATGCTTCTATAATTTTCTATATAGTGGTTACTTTATGCTCTCTCAGGAAATAATTATAACCAAAGTGCTAAAATTTATCCCTGGTGGAATTGAATGTAGCCAATTAATGCACGTTTTAATTTTTTTTGGAAGGCTACTTCAAGAAAAATACTAGCAAGGTGTTAAGAGGCTGGTTTGCTAATTAGATTTATTGAACACAGTGTGTTTCTGTTTGTTTTAAAAACGGATCTTGTGGAAACATTTGAACACAGCTACTGCAGCTGTCAAATGTTCTTCTTGAGTTACAGTTCTCAACACCCCCAGGGACTGTGGCCTAATTTCAGGATCCTGTGTCTTACAGAATGCAAAGCAAATCTGCATTTCAAAGTAAAGTGAGTGGCTACAGTCCTGCCAGTTCAACTCCTTACAATTATGCAAACAAAAATCTGATAATAAGAGGCCTTTACATAAATGAATTTGTTGTCTTTCAATATATTGAAGAGAACTATCTCATATTTTTTTGTCTTTAATGGAAAGAGGAAATGCTTGAAGAGCTCACAGTACCATATTGTCTGTGTGCTTCTTGCCATCCCTCTGACTTCTCTGTCACCCTTTCTCTTTGAAAACAGGTTTCTTCTTTCATGATGAAATTGGCAATAGGCAAGCAAATTAGTGAGCTGAGAATACAAATCATTATTGTACACAACGCCAGCAGGCTTCAGAGGAGCTGGTATTATATCTAAAGAGCGGTGAAACATGAAAACAACTTTGGTAAGCAGAGTTAGGCCAATAAAATTTTGAGGGAGGGAAAAGGGATAGAAAAAAGCATTAGAATTGAGAGCATCAAAGTGGACATTTGTTAAATATTCACAAACCTTAAATCTTCAGCCCAATATGTATGGATATATGCTGAATTTTTGTTTTTTGTTGTTGTTTTTGAAACTTGTTTTGTTTTTGTTTAAAAATGCTTTGACAACATCTGCAGTTTTTTAAAAAAATATGTTTTTATTCATTTCAGAGAGTAAGGGAGAGGGAGAGATAGAAACAAAGAATAAATATTCAAGATAAAGTGCTAAAATTCTTGAATATAGCCAATGTACTAATATAATGTTTGGTACCTGTGTCAATAAATGTCTGTTTTCTCCATTTAAATGCAACTTTTCAAAAGAACAAATCAAAATACATTTCTTGAATATCAAGCAACCTGCTCAGTCACTAATTTGAGGAATTAGGAAAACTACTCAAAGATTGTCAACTTTTAGGGCACAGATGATGTAAGGAATTTCCAAGTCTGGTTACTGATGCTCTTTACTTCATGATAAGTACTATCCTAGGCTACTCAAATGAAAAAGAATTATCAAGAAATGTATGTGTTGACATAACCTAGCCAAGAATTCCACCTGTTTTCCTCTCTGAATTAGTTTTCTGTGATCTAGTGCTGGTTGACTTGGCAGTCTTGAAACCTGGCATGAGTATTAATGTTGCACATCCAACCCTGCTTGAATGCCTACTTTACAAACAAACACGGTAGCATGTTAGCTATTGATTCTAGCTCTTCCCATGTGGCTTGGATAGCTTGCATAAAAGGAGGGTTGTAAATGGGGGAAGGAAGGTGGTGTACTCTTCTAGGTGCAATGTGAGCAGAAGGAGGGCAGCTGATGAGACCCTTAACACTTCATTACACAATTGAACACAACATTTAAGTGGCTTCTCCTGAAGTGCCACAGAAAGCAGACTGTGAATGACTCCCACCTTGCTCTTCTCACAACATTTATATCTGAAACTTCCAACATGGTAGTGTGCAAGCCTGCCGCGTTGCTGCAAGTGAGACTATGCAAACACAAAACAGAGCCAGCCAAGGAAAATCTTCCACTCTGGAAGCACAACAGGACTGTTGGATTTGTTATAAATGCTAGGATAATAGAAGAGACATTGTAGCACATTCAAGAGACAATAGCCAGTTTCATTTCTTCTGCATGTATTTGACCAAATTTCCCAGCACCATTTATTGAAGAGACTCTCTTGACTCCATTGTATGTTCTTGCCTCCTTTGTCAAATATTATTTGAGCATAGTGGTTTAGGCCGATTTCTGGGTTCTCTAATCTATTCCATTGGTCTATATGTCTGTTCTTGTGCCAGTACGAGGCAGTTTTGAGAACAGTGGCTTTGTAATACTGCTTGATATCTGGTATTGAGATCCCTTCTACTTTGTTCTTCTTTCTCAGGATTGTTGCAGCTATTCGGGGTCTTTTTTTATTCCAGATGAACTTTTGGAAAGTTAGTTCTAGGTCTGTGAAATATGCTTTGGTATTTTAATGGGGAGTGCATTGAATCTATAGATTGCTTTGGATAGTATAGACATTTTAATGATGTTGATTCTACTAATCCATGAACAAGGTATGTTCTTCCATCTGTTTATGTCTTCCTCTATCTCTTTTTTCAACATCCTGTAGTTTTCTGAGTAGAGGTCTTTTACCTCCTTAGTTAATTTTATTCCTAGGTATCTTAAAAGGAAACTAGACCACCAATTTACGCCATACACAAAAATAAACTCAAAATGGATAAAGGACTTAAACGTAAGATGGGAATCCATTAAAATAATAGAGGAATCCTCATGCAAAATCTCATATATATCCCGAAGCAATATCTTCACCGATACAGCTCCTAGGGCAATGGAAACTAAAGAGAAATAAACAAATGGGACTACATCAAAATAAAAAGCTTCTGCACAGCAAAAGAAACTATCAACAAAACAATAAGAAAGCCCACTGCATGGGAGAACGTATTTGCCAATGTTATCTGTGATAAGGGTTTAATCTCCAACATTTACAGGGAATTCATACAACTTAACTAAAGGAAGATAAACAACCCAATCAAAAACTGGGCAACAGACCTAAATATATACTTTTTGAAAGAAGACACAAGAAAGGCCAAGAGACATGTGAAAACATGCTCAAAGTCACTAATCATCCCGAGAGATGCAAATCAAAATGACAATGAGGTACCATCTCACACATGTCAGAATGGCTATCATCAACAAATCAACAAATGACAAGTGCTGGTGAGGATGCGGAAAAAAAGGAACCCTCGTGCACTGCTAGTGGGAATGCAGACTGGTGCAGCCACTGTGGAGAACAGTATGGAGTTTCCTCAAAAAACTAAAAATGGAACTCCCATTTGTCCCAGTGATCCCACTTCTAGGAATATATCCCAAGAAACTACAAACACCAATCAGGAAGGATATATATGCACCCCTATGTTTATAGCAGCACAATTTACAATAGCTAAGATTTGGAAACAGCCTAAGTGCCCATCAGCAGATGAGTGGATTAGAAAATGGTGGTACATCTACACAATGGAATACTATGCTGCCATAAAAAGGAAGGAACTCCTACCATTTGCAACAGCATGGATGGAGCTGGAGAGCATTATGCTAAGCGAAGTAAGTCAGTCAGAGAAAGATAAATATCACATGATCTCACTCATTTGTGGATTATAATGAACAACATAAGCTGATGAACAAAAACAGATCCAGAGACAGCGAAGCATTGATCAAGTGATTACACTTCTTATTTTTCATAGTGTTAAAATGTTGTTACTAGTGAGACAGAAAGAAGCTAGGTAGATAGGGATGGGACCATGGGATGAGGAACCCTATGAGGTGGAGTAACTAAGACAGCCCAACTAGGATGGAAAGGGCGTGTGTGGGAGCCATGAGTTCTCAAATGTATGGATATTGCTAAGACGGGCACAATGGATTCCTGATGCTCCTGTTCAGGGGGAGCACCTCCCCCGCACCCACGTGGCTGTGGCCATGGGGACTCCACACACGGACGAATAGACTTTCATTCGCATGGATGCTCTCAGGAAACCTTGGTTCTGCTAAACGTTTTTGTCTGCGACGACTTCAATTTTCCCCAGACAAGAAGTCTAACTCAAAAAACCCATATTTTTGGTTTCACTAGGAAGTATAGAATTACATATGGTCTTCACATTATATCTCTATTAGATAGCACTGACCTAAAACATTTGTTTTACTGTAAATATTTAATATCTGATAGGGCTATACCTTTTAAAGAATTTTCTTGGATATATACAAAACAAAAAATGATAACATTGGTAATATATATATATATATATATATATATATATATATATATATATATATATATATTAGAGTCCCGGTGCATGGCATGGATTCTTCATGGATTCATGCACTGGGGGAAGGGGAGGGGTCCCCTCAGCCTGGCCTGCACCCTCTCGCAGTCCAGGACCCCTCAGGGGCTGTCTACCTGCCTGCAGCGGAGGCAGAAGAGGCTCCTGCCACTGCCGCTGTGCTTGCCAGCAGTGAGCCCGGCTTCTGGCTGAGCAGTGATCCCCTTGTGGGAGAGCACTGACCATCAGGGGCCAATTTATGAGTTGAGTGTCTGCCCCTGGGTGGTCAGTGCACATCATAGTGACCAGTCGTTCCTCTGTTCAGTCGATTTGCATATTAGGGTTTTATTATATAGGATATTAAAGAATTCACTAATATAAGACATTTAAAATGTAGAGGATACTTTTTCAAGACTCACAAAACAATGTTAAGATAGACACACCCACATTTCTTATAAAAACATGCTGGCAGAAGATAAATTAATCTGAGCACTCACTTCTCAGATGTGCAAAAGCTATGAAGTTGTTAATCACTGGATATTGTTATGATTGTAATGTAATACTGTGTCAACATTTTATCAGTTGAATATCACTTACATAGCAATCTACTGGTGAGAAACAAAATTAACAGCACTTTAAATATGTGGCTTATGTTATTATTTAACTTGACTTCAGTAAGCTTATTGCTCTGTTTCTTTGTTTTCTGTATTTTATTTTAAGGATAATGGGTCCCATCGTTATTGTCTCATTGTTTCTGAGATACTAGCTGTATTAAAATCTCATTACTGTTTATAGCTACTGTTTAAGCTCCTTCAGATAAATTATTGAATTAACAATAAAGACAATATTTCTTTTTATATCACCTAGTTCTTCCTTAGTATCCTGAGGTTGAAGTGCTGTGAAGCCGTCTACCTCCATGACTCCACTAAAGCAAATTCTGTAAAGGTCACTCACCAAACTAAGTATCCTCATTTACTTGACATTCATTAACCTCTTTTTAAAAAATATTCTGTTTTCTACATTTTTCGCCAGGCTTTTCTCTCCCTCAAGTATCCACTCTTGGATATACTCTTTCTGTGGGACAAGTCCCATAGTTTCACTCATCTCCTCTAAGAAAATGACCTCTAAATCTCTCTCCTGGCCTTGAACTCTGTTTTCCTTTCAGGGGGTGGTGGGTTTCTGGCAAATACATTTTATTTTATTTTATTTTATTTTATTTTATTTTATTTTATTTTATTTTATTTTATTTTTTCATATAATTTTATTGTTGATAGTATTACAGATATCTCCCACTTCCCCCTCTGTACCCCAGCCCTGAACTCTTAATGAGCATTAAATCTGTATTGACCCCTAGCTCAAGCTTCTAGAGGCTTTTTGCATTCCCTGGCTGAGTCCCCTTAATCTTCAAAGCTAGCAGTTCTTTCCATAGTTTGAATCTCTCTGATCTTCCTCTAGGTCTCATCTTTTCCGTTTCCTCTTCCATACATCTCCGCAGCTTGCTGCCAGCAGATAATTCATATGAACTTCCATATCTTTAATTATATCTGCAAAATTCTGCAAATTATGAGCATCCTCTGGGCAACAGGTGGTGACTGTGAAGGATCTACTGCCCACTTTGTAAAAAAAAGCATTCCTTTAGGTCAAAACGTGTCTTTCTTTTTTAAAATTGCAAGGGGGATGTAAAAAGTACAAACCTTATTTAATACCTTGTTATATCTTCTTCTAGTGAATCTCTATATCCAGCAAAGAAAATGCATTTCCTAGCCTAGTGCCTTAACTCCTCTCTTAAGAGTGTGACATGAGTTGTAGGATAGAGTTAGATTCTGTAGAAAAGTCATGTACACAGAAATAGCAATGTAACTGAATAAGAATTATTTTTTCCCTGCTCCCAGATTGCTGTGTTTGGGCAATCTGAGACTATACTAGGAACTTTTCCTTAGAGACACAATTTCAGTGTAAGGATTATTCTTTATCTAAAACCTGACTCAATCCCAGCTCATTTGCATCAGTTAATAGATATAGGTAGGTCTCCCACAACTGGATGGGTAGCAGGGAATGACTTTGCTTAAAGGCACCCATGTGAGGATTAAATTTCCAATTTTGAATTTTCTCTAGGCTGGTTCCCCAATCTGACTCTCCAGCCATATATATTCTCTTTATCCCTTAAGTCCCTGTCACTGAAGCATGGCTTTTCTCCCTGGAATGTATGAAGATCTTGAATGCTGAAATCCTTAGGCTTTCCATAGTCACTTGCCTATTATGGCTATAAATAATTTCATTTCTGCACTATTTTGGTAGTAGCCTTCACCAATGTTCATGGGTACATTCTTCCAGGGCAGGCACATATTCCAAAGATGATTACTTTCATCATAGACAGAAGATCTCCCTCACAGCCTTTTTATTATCTTAAGTCTCAAGTGGTATTTCCTAGGTTTTGGGAGAGGGACCTCATGGGCCATCATTTGTCCCTCTCTTCTCAGGAAAGAGGTAACTTACCTTTTAGGAATTCAGAATGTTAGAGATCCTTAAACTTCACTTATTATATTTATTCTTTCTTAGTTGTTGTTTATTAGTGTTTGTTTTTTTTTCTGATAACTGCTTTACATCTTTCAGGTTCATTAAGGGTTTCTGTAATTTCCCATCTATTTTAATTTTAATTTTAGTGGCTGATAATCATCTTCCATTTTATGAATATGGAGGTTTCTATTTAACAAAGTTATTAATTTTACTATTGTACATTTTTATATGTTCAATAACTGTAATTATTTCATGAAGATACATTACTATTTTATTAATATAAATTCCTAGCAATCATAGAGTGAAGAAATATACTCAATTGTACAGTGACAAATGGTTTTTCAGAACTATTCAACCAAGTTTTACTTCCCCCAACCAGGTAAGAAATTTACATATCCATGAACTCTTATACACAATGCTTATCATAATTTAAAAACTACGTTATTTTTACCCAATTTTGTGTTATTATTTTAATTTCAGATGTTATGAACAGTTGGAAGTTGAAATTTCTAATTCTTTTTCATAGAAAAATAAAGATGTAACCAACTTTATTTTTAATTTTAGAAGATTCTGTGACGTCAGCTTTAATATACTTTTCTGTATACTAGTCTTATCTAATGAAAGAGTAATATGCAAATTGAACGTCACTTCAACACACAAGATGGCTGCCCCCATGTGGACACAAGATGGCTGCCACAAGATGGCCAGCAGGGGAGGGCAGTTGCGGGGACCCAGGCCTGCAGGGGAGGACAGTTGGGGGAGACCCATGCCTGTAGGGGAGGGCAGTTGGGGGTGACCAGGCCTTCAGGGAAAACCATTTGTGGGGGACCCAGGCCTGCAGGGGAGGGCAGTTGAGGGAGACCAGGCCCTTCAGGGTAGAGAAGTTAGGGGGGACCCAGGCCTATAGGGGAGGGCAGTTGGGGTGACCAGGCCTGCATGGAGGGCAGTTAGGGGTGACCAGGCTGGCAGGGGAGGGCAGTTGGAGGTGACCAGACCTGCATAGGAGGGCAGTTAGGGGCTACCAGGCCTGCAGGGGAGGGCAGTTAGGGGTGACCAGGCCTGCAGGGGAGGGCAGTTGGGGGTGACCAGGCCTGCAGGGGAGGGCAGTTGGGGGTGACCATGCCTGCAGGTGAGGGCAGTTGGGGACGACCAGGCCAGCAGGGGAGGACAGTTAGGGTCGACCAGGCTGGCAGGGGAGGGCAGTTAGGGGAAATTGGGCCAGCAGGGGAGCAGTCAGGTGTCGATCAGGCTGACAGGGGAGTGGTTAGGGGGTGCTCAGGCTGGCAGGCAGGCTGGCAAGTGGTTGGGAGCCAGCAATCCTGGATTGTGAGAAGGATGTCCCACCGGGACCGGGCCTAAATGGGCAGTTGGACATCCCTCAAGGGGTCCCAGATAGGAGACGGTGCAGGCTGGGCTGAGGGACACCCCCCACCCTCATGCATGAATTTCATGTACCAGGCCTCTAGTATACTACAATAAAATGAAACAAATGTAAAATTTGAAAACAAAGATTTCATTAATATATAACTAATAACCAGTGGTATGTCAAGAAGTTTGAAAAACAGAGAGAAGTTGGGATGGGGGAAAAGGTAGTTGTCTACTAGTGAAATAATATTTTCATAGCCGCTTGGATAAAATGCCAACCCTGACAAAGTCCCTTCTTTCCGTTAAGGAGAAAAACTAAAGAGGACGAGGAATTATATAAAGTATGTATGGCACAGGAAAGAAATGGAAGTCCTGGTGCTATGAAGCAGAACTATGGACACTGAAAACTCAAGTTTCCTGCCCCACCTAACTTTCCATGACATCTAGCATTGTTTAACTCATCAGTTCAATTAATTAAGCACATCAATTAAAAGTCACCTTTACTGTAGCAGTTAATTAATCATCAGGGTTGTCCTAGTGCCTCTATTGGGAACATTAACTTTTTATTAACTCTTTCTGGGCACACATACACACACAAAGTCTACAGAAGTATTATTTTGGTGTCCTAATTTTTTTTTTTTTTGCTAGAAACTATGTTTAACAACAACTATAAAATAGATATCATTATTTACATCATTCTAAGGATAAGCAAACAGGCTTAAATATCTTAGATACTTCACCATAGTCACAAAGTTAGTGACAGGCCTAATGTTTGAAAATACTTCTGTGTTGTTTTTTTCTAATCAGCACCTAAACCATTTACCAAAGCTTGTTGAACAATTTAAAGGGGCAGTTTTACCATATGCAATTATACCTCAACTAGAGGCCTGGTGCATGAAAATTCATGCACTGGAGGCTGTGGGGCGAGGGTGGTCCCTTAGCCCAGCCTGCACCCTCTCACAGTCCAGGAGCCCTCAGGAGATGTCTTACTGATGGCTTAGGCTTGCTCCCCGAAATCTGGCCTCCGTCTGTGGTAGGTGACTGGGTGGGCCAATCAGGAGATATCGCAGGTTGGTGAGCGACTAGCCCTGCCCCCCCAGTCACCCCTCTGTCACTGCTGGTCACCGCCCCCCAATCACCATCTCCTCCCTCTGCCCGCTGGTATGCACCTTGGCTGGCCTGGCACCACCTGCTTGCTGGCACTACCCTCTGTTGACTGGTTGGTCCACCGATCGGTTGATTATCATATTACACTTTTATCATATAGGATAATCTTGAATTTGACAAATGAAAACTAAAGAGAAATTGGGATTTTATGGGCAAAGGGAAATGTGAGTCATTTTTGTACTAGTTATTTTTTGCATTCAAAGCTCATGCATAAATGTCACATAAAATGCCAAAAAAAGGGGGAGGGGAAGAGCTAAAACACTACAGGAAGCATTCTAGTATTGAGATTAAGAGATGAACTTTGGAGTCCTACTTGCTTCATTTAGAAACTTAGCTTTGCCCCTAAATAGCGATATGACTTCGGGAAGAATTACAAAGTCCTCTGAGTCCATGTCTTCATCTGCAAAATGGGCTAACAATACTTATGCATGACTTAATCATGACTTATCCATGATTTAATGAGATCATATATATCAAAATTTAATGAAATCACTATGTGTCTATAGTTTGTCATGATAGACTCTCAATAAATGGTTTATTTATGAATTTAATGAGTTCATTTTCCTTCATTTGTTGAAGGTGAATTGGAAGGTAATAGAGGGAATACAATTTATGTATTTAAAAAACGAAGTGTGGAGAGAGGATAAAAGAGTGTGGACATATCACATCACTGCAGGAGAGACAAAGAGACTTATGAAGGAGGCAGTAGAAAACAGCCAGGACACAACCTGTTATGTCCGTTAAGTTTTCCATAAGATGGGAAGGTTAAAAGTGTAGTCCTCTTAGTGCATGTGTTTTCCTTTGCAAAGATCTAAGCTATTCCCCTCAGAGAAATTAATTTATTCAGCACACATTTAAGTGGCTCAGAGAAGCCAGGAACTGGAAGCCTGTGTCCTGAAACTGTCGGAAATAATCTCAATATGTTTGGGTCATTGAAAAGTGGAACTGGGAATGTCTACTGAGATACCATAGCCCTCTAATTTCCAAATATGTATCTTAACCTAGATCCCCCCCACAATCCAACCCCAAGCAGAACCTGTTTGTAAATAATTTATTTGGGAGGTAAAGCAAACATTAGTAAAGGACAAGGAAGGGATGTTAGCCAAAGTGTACATCCCCCAATAGAGTCCTTAGTGCTGCCGTGGAGGTGGGAGAGGCTACCGCCACCACCACTACGCTCCCCAGCAGTGAGCCCGGCTTCTGGGTGAGCAGCGCTCCCCCTGTGGACGCACACAGACCACCAGGGGGAAGCTCCTTCATTGAGTGTCTGCCTCCTGGTGGTCAGTGCACATCATAGCAACTGGTCATTCCCCCTATTCGGTCTATTTGCATATTAGGGTTTTATTATATAGGATATCTTATAAGACTAAAGTGTCTTAGAAATATTTTAGGGCTCTAAGGTTGAATCCAATTGTCTATATTTTACAAATTACAAGTTAAATTACAAATCTAATTGCCCATTTACAAATGAGGAAATTAGCTTTAGATGAGTAGGGATATATTCATAAGGACTAAAAAAGCAGAAATTTAGAAAAAATGCTAGTTTATCTGATAAGAGGTAAAGCAGTGAGGACCTAGAACATATGGCAGGAATTTCCTATTAAATATGTCCTTGTGGTTACCTTCCTCATTCTAATTCAGCCTCTTCACTTTTAGCCTTTAATACTCTGGCTCTATTTTCTGAGACCTAACTTTCATGCCAAAAATACTCATTTTGTTATAATCATCATATACATCATGATTATGAAACAAAATGTATATTAAGTATCATAATATAATGGTATTCCAATGTTAATGTATTGGTATATTGAAACCAATGCATTAGTATTATGGCATTGTTATTATAAAAATGCCACCTCTCCTTAACAGAGAAGTTCAAATCCTTTATTAATTATCCCTACAAGAATACTGCATAGGCGATAATTTCTGTTTATAATGTGAGCAGACTGAGGCCTAGGAGTGTTGGCATTTTCTAAAAGTGATAAAATACCTAGGATTCAGAATGAAGATTCAGGATCAAATATTAAATCCTAACCTTTTGACCTACTGAGGCTTAGTGCTGGTTCTACCAATTTCCCACCCAACTCAAAGTCCTTGAGTTAATATTTTGGGAAATTTTTAGTTAGGGTAATAAAGGGCTGGTATAGAGTCATGGCTCTTTAAAGCACTTTCAATAAACTGGTGTTTCTCAGGCATGAGTTTTACAAGGTGTACCTTATGAAAATGCCAACATGTGAAGGGAAACCATGATCAAAGACAGACTAAGTAGCCCCAACACACAGCTGGGTCATAATGCAAACAAGTTATCCACACAGTATAATTATTTCTCTGAGTTTGTTACCTGTGTTTAGATGAGCCCTGAGTTGTTTCCAGTCCAGGGGTTAGCTACTTCTAGAAAATGAATCTCCAGGAGCGTGGATTAAAGCACCTGGGAGGAAACTGCTCTGGAGAAGAAGAACCTAGACCAGGAAACTTGAATGCACAGCAAAGACTCAGTTTACCAGTCAGAGGGGGCATTCTGAAAATGTAGCTTTCTTGTCTGAAGAAGCCCTCACACTGACCACTATGGAACAATGCATGAGTAATTTGGTGGTAGAGAAGTGTCCAGTGAAGTGGGGGGGTGGGGGGGGGAGACAGAGATAGGCATGTCGTTAAATGATCACTAAACATTTTGAAGTTCAAACAGCACTACTTAGGGCCCCTCAGAAACAGCCAAGGGCAGGAAAGGGAAAGAATTGTCCAGGACACTTCACACCAGGGCAACTCCACTTTTGACTCATTTCACTGTTTGGAAACTGGAAGGGAGAGTGGAGCCAACGTTCTCTTGGTTATACTATAAACACTGAATGAGATCTGAAGTGAAATAAAATTATATTCATCAGATGGAACCCATGTGCAGAAATACGTAGGGGACCAGTTCTGCTGGAAGTTGGGATCCTGCATTATAAAATCAGTCGCGGACACTTAAAACAGAAGTTATAATGAGAGCAACAGAATTCGAAACAAGGCATATGTTATGGGCATTTACAGTTTCAAAAACATTTCCATGTGTATTGTCATCTTTAATTTTAAATTATTCCAGATACTCCAAGAAAACTGAGGAGATCCATATTGTTACTGTTGCCATATCCTCGAGTCCTAACACATGTTTCTCAAATAGACGAGGTAAATTCCAAAAAGTGTTTTGCTCATATCCCTGAGGTCTCTATTGTGTATTAAAATACTGCTTGTACATAGATGTGCAATCTACTTTATTGTGAAGTTTGGAGGAAACCAATGTTCACAATGACTATCCCTATTAGATATATATCCTTGTTTGATAAAATCGAGGTCAAGAAAATTTTAGGGTTTCTTTCCTCAAGAATCGCCAATCTGCGAAGTGGTAGAAAAAGGACTCCACACAAGTCTAAACTACACATTCACATTACTTTACAACGCAAAGCTTATACCATAAAAACCTTGTTTTACTTAAATGTAAATATAGAATTGCTATTTAGTAGGCGGTGGATATTCCATTATATATTGAAAATCACCTTAAGATTCTTGTTTACAGAATGTTATCAGTTAGAGGGAAGCTTCACAGAAATAGGAAAAAAAAATGCTTTCTTTGAAAAAACAATCTTCAATTCCTTTTCACTTCTGAGCTCCTTGCTTACCAGTGAACGATGACTCCCAACACCTCAAATCTTGTGAAATATCAATAACCTTTGACTTACACCCATTTCTGAAGCCATTTGGCAGCTGCTTTTACATACAGATGATTCCAGAGCCTGGGCTGCTATTTCCAGCTCCATAGATGAGTCATTTAACCTCTTTGTCCCCTTAAAGATAGGAATAAATTGTTCCTTGGCCTGCCTCACCGGGATGAAATGACTGGTGGTGAGATAATGTCAATGAAGCAATTTGAATGTCTCACGCAAAAACTGCCAAATGTTTTCCAAGCAAATTGCTGGACTTTCTCACCCAGAGGTGGAAAAGGGAACCCATGAAATTGACTCTCTCAATGACTAAATGAAGAGCAACATTTCTTCTTGCTTGCAAAAGGAAACCATTGCTCTATGGTTGCACAAAGGTCTAATTCACTTCTGATGAATAGTTATTGCTTTCACAGTGGCTCGCTAGACATAGGCATGTCAACAAGATGCACATGAAACTGTCAAAGGCATAAGATGGAAGGAGTCTAACTTTTGAGAATGTAACTCTCTTCCTTATTTCCTAGTTTGTGGTTCTAGCATCTACCAATTTGGCCTAGGTTATAAATCTGGGAGTCATTCTAGTGTTCTTATGTACTCTCCACACTTAACCCATGTCCAAATCCTGTCCACCCTGTCTCATCACTTTCTTACTAAGCACTACTTGATATTTCCTATAGTGCTTTGCTCAGTCTACCAGCATGCTGTTCACTTGATTATTATGGACTTCTCCCCAGTTTACCTGACCTACTGTCTTATATTTCTTCATTTTACCCTTCACATCTACAGCACTACCAATCCCTTTGTCTGGTTCTTGGTTCCTCCATCAAACCTTTTACCCTACCTTTCCCAAAGTATATAGCCCATATTCCAGACGTGCTGAATAATTTACAGCTCTCCAAACACAAAATGCTATTTCATACCTCTGGCTATTGAACATATGTCTCAGCCAAAAATGCCTTTCTCTCCTTATTCAGGAGCAACCATACAGTGTAATGGTTGGAGAAAAGGCTATATATAGTAAGAATAAAATGCCAGCCTCCCTAAACTTACTAGATCTCTTTGGGAAAAGTTCTGAATTTCTCTGTCCCTCAGTGCCTCCTCTCCAAAAGAGATAATAGTATACCTACATCATAGGTAGTGACGTGATCAAATGAGATCATTTATGTAGATACCACATGTTAGGAAATCTAAAGTTATTGCTGTTATATTTTGGCTGAGTCTAATTAAAACATTAAGTCAAAACTTGCTTATTTCCTTTGCATAAACCTTTGTTATCACCCACCTCCTCCTGCAGCAGGGTCACTGCTGTCTCCCTCTTTTGTCCTCCTTTATCTGAGGGAGATGGTATAATAACCCTAACACGCATTTGAAATTATTTGTTTACATATCTGCTTTATACACAAGAGTGAGAAAATTGATTGAAAGTAAATCCAGGTCTTATTTACTTGGCAAATTCTGACAAATAATAGTTTCTTAATAAATACGTATCAAATAAATAAAAGTAGCATCTCTGATCTTCATCATAAAATATCTTGCAGAGATAAAACAAATGCCTCTCCTTTTTCTAGAGCTTCATGGTAGAAATGACTTTGTTGTTTTTTGGAAGTGTGATTTTTTTTTCCCAACTGACCTCTTCATTGACATGCAAAACTGCAAAGATTTTTTTTTTTCTGTAGAAAGTCCAAAATGGCTTGTAGCATGTTCTAAAATGGAGATTTTTACCATAGTATGTTATGAGTTTCACACTGTTTGGTAGTTAAAATATTTGGGATTAAAACTGATTATTACTGTCTTCACTGAACCATATTGATCACATAGGTTGAGAATGGAATATTGAACATCTATTTTTAAATGCATGTTTATATGTAGAGTAGAAAATTATTAAATTATTCATAATCAAACCCAACCACACAAATTTGCATATAAAAATAGCAGCATCCATAAATCTATAATTTCATTACAAAATGCTACACTATTACAATTTAATTTTTCAAGTATGAACAGCTACCAATTTTTAAGTCTTAAAAATCAATGTTGCTATTACTATTTTTGAAAGCAATTGCTGTGCTAAATATTTTACATGCTGAAAGAAAGCAGTAGCAACTGTATGTATCTTTGGTGATAAAAATTAATCAGAAGCGTAGCTTTAGGCATTTGGAAAATGTTGAATTAGATTTTTAAGTAACTTGACATTTGTCCTTAATGAACAACTTTTTGAAAAACGTGATGGGCAACACATTCCGTTCGCCTCCATAATATAACATTTCAGTTCAGTGGGGTCACGTAAATAAGAGCTGAAAGTAGAGACAGCTCTTATTGATGGCTTCTAGGAGATTCTTATTTTTTTTTGTAGAGCTTTGAGCAGCTCTAGCCCCAGCATTTCTCCAAAATCAAGGCTGGATGGTGAGTTTTCAGCCTGCAGCCCTCCTGGCTCCCTCTTAGCTCAGTGGATGTCCTGCAGCACCCGTCTTAATTAAGCTCAATACTTTTAAAGTACTTGACATGCTATGAAGTTTCAAATAGTTTGGGGAAATCTATATATATAAAAGCATAATATGCAAATTGACCATATGGTGGAACAACCAGTCGGCTATGACTTGCTCTGATCACCAGGGGGCAAACGCTTAACGCAGGAACTGCCCCCAGCCCGCAGGCCCTGATCACCCGATTGGGGCCTGCTGGCCAACCTCTTGGTCCCTCCCCACAGCCAGCAGGCTCCAATAGCCTGCTGGGGAACCAGGAGTGGTGGCAGTGGACGCTGGTGGCACTGGGACCCCATCGCCCTGCTGGTTGCCCTACACACAGAGGGCCACCAGCGGCAGTGGGGGGTGGGGCTGGCAAGCGGGCAGGAATGGCCAACCTCTGGTTTCTCCCCCTGGCCTGCAGGCTCTGATCGCCAAATGGGGAACCGGGAACTAGGGGTGGGTGGCGCCAGGCCCAGATCGCCCCGCTGATCGCCCCACACACAAAGGGTGACTGGCGGCAGTGGTCGGGAGTGGGGCCAGCTGCCAGCAGCCAGAGAAGATCAGCCTTGATCACAGGCCAGGCCTAGGGACCCTACCTGTGCACGAATTTCATGTGCTGGACCTCTAGTCCTATAGTATAAAGAGGTAATATGCAAATTGACCATCACACCATCACAAGATGGTGGCGCCCACAGCGGGGGTGGGTCCAGCTGCTCCATGCGCCTGCAGCCAGAGTCCCCTCAGCCCCACTGGATGCCTTGGGTCCTCCTGCACCCCCCACTGACTGACAGCTCTCCCAGGCTCCTCCAATGAGCTGCCCATCCCTCTCTTCCTCCCTCCCACGAAGCTAAAGCCTGACTGTGGTGTCCAACAAATTGGAAGTTACAACTCATGTCATTAAGAGTATCCTCCATTCCTCAGCCAGGGCTGGCCGCTCCACATGCCTGCTGCTGGAGTCCCCTCAGCCCCGCCGGGAGCCTCGGGTCCTCCTGCACCCCCCACTGACTGAGGCTCAGGCAAGCAGGGCCAGCTGAGGTGCAGGCAGGCCTCAGATGGCGTCTGCCCAGCTGCCCAGGGCTAGCCCAAGGCTCAGGTAACCAGGGCCAGCTGAGGCTTGTGCTGCCAGCAGTGGCAGCAGCAGAGGTGTGATGGGTGCATTGCCTTCCCCTGATCGTCGGGTCGCCTCCCACCCCTGAGGGCTCCCGGACATGAGAGGGGGCAGGCTGGGCTGAGGGACCCCCCACTCCTTCAGTGCATGAATTTTCATGCACCGGGACTCTAATATATATGTATATATATAAAAGCCTAAGTGACTGAGCGACTGAACGATCAGTTGACCGGTCGCTATGATGCACACTGACCACCAGGGAGCAGACGCTCATGCAGGAGCTGCCCCCTGGTGATCAGTGCACCCCCACAGCCAGCCTCCTGTGGCCCTTTCCCCCCAGCCAGCCTGCTAACCTCCCACTGCCCCGCCCCCCCGGCCAACTTCCCGATTTGCCCCGATTGCTGGCCAGGCCAAGGGACCCCACCCATGCATGAATATGTGCACTATGCCTCTAGTGTTATTTATAAAAGGGAGATGTGACATGTTAATTTCCATCCTAGATTATAAAACAATCAGAACTATAGGATCTAGATCAGAAGAAGTGTTTAAATTTTGATTGCAGTTTTCAGGGGTACTAACCACATTTGAAAAGAATACTTGTGACCTGTCACCAGGATAGTATGTTGAGATCTCTATTTGGGAATGGTGCATTTTTCGTGTTCTTTCTAATACATTTATGATCCCATTCTACAACTTATGAACTATGTATAGGGTAAGTTACTCAAACTTTCAGTGCCCAAACTCTTCATCTGTAAAAGCTTCTGATCACATCTACTGTGACAGTTTTCTAATGCAACTGTTACAAATTACCACCAATTTAGTGGCTTAAAATAACACAAATTCATTCTTACAGTTTGGTAGGTTAAAAGTGTGACACAGATTTCATTAGGCTAAAACCAAGGTGTTTCAAGGGCTGTTGGATGCTCTAGGAGAGAATTTGTTTCCTGCTTTTTCCAGATTCCAGAGTCTTCCCACATTCCTTAGGGCATATCTGCCTCCCTTCATCTCAAATCTAGCGATGCTGCACCTCTCTGACAATTCTCCCACACATGCATTTCCTCTGACAACATCCAGGAAAAGCTCTCCACTTTCACAGACACAAGTTTAAGATTGAGTAACCTACATAACCCAGGATTTTCTTCAACTCAAGGGCCTGGACTGATCACATTTTCTAAGCCCCTGTGCTGCGTAAGGGAATTCACAGGATCCACAGGCTAGGACAAATGCATCTTTGAGGGTCCATTGTTGTGCCTATAACAGCGACCTCAGAGTTTTTCTGTGTTGATCAGAGATAATTCTGTGAGGCTGTACACCTGATGTGGTGATTACAGTGGTTGGGACAGTCCCCTTCATGTCCAGTGCTTTTCCTTCCTTTGTAAATAATGGTAATTTGAGCACTTTATTTTTAACTTTTTTTAGCAGCTGTAACAATTTATAAATAACCTTGTAAGGGTGACTCCTAGAATATAAATGTTTGGAGTCTTGCAAATGAAATGGAGGCAAATGGCTTAATCTCCTTAAAGCAGGTTTTAACCTTAGTTAAAATCTAAGTTAAAATCAATCTAGATTAAAATCATGTTTTATTGTACCCAGTTTTAGCTTTCTAGTTTCTTTTATTTCTTTTTTTTTGAGGCTCTACATTTTTATGAGGAATGGTATCTTATGAATTTTATAATTTCTTAGAGGTCTCCCAAAGAACAAAATTTATTTATTTAAAATAGAATAAAACTTATATATTTTTTAATTTCTCAAAGTACTGCCAATTGTGGGTCTTTATCATAGTCTGTATGTTCTTGCTAATTACATTAACATGTAGTGCTACTTCATAAAGTATGTGTGTGAATATTTTTATATATTGCATTGTCCAGGTTACTACTGTCCGTGATTTAAAACCTGGGATCATATAAACTGTCAACTCTACACAGCTGTTTCTAGGAGCTTACGGAGTTACAGTACACATCCAAAACAAGTTTGGCAACATTGTATATTGAGTTTATTTGTTGTGATCTTCATAATTCACTTATTAGTTATATTTGTTCCTTTTAAGATTCTTTAAGTTTTCCTCAAACAAGAACAAATTCTTTATGAAAAAAAAAAGTTTTAATTCTTGCTTCCAAATCATGACTTTTTATTTTTTCTTCCTGACAGTGGTTCTGAGGTCAGCTGCCCACCCTAACTGGGCTTCTTGGACCATATACCCTTGCCCCTGCATCCATCCTGCAGGACTAGCAGAATTGGGTCCAATTCTGTTTCTGTTCCTGCCTGCTGTGTGCTCTTGGAACCTCGGTATCTTGTTTCCTCTTCAGTGATGGCAGCCACAGGGCACTCAGGTCTGGGCAGGACTTACGCCATGACCCTAAAACAGGAAGCCCCACCAGTATATAGTCAACAAAAGGTGAAACAAGAGAGGGGAGATGAGGTCCATCACCGTGGGCTTGTGAGCCACTGTCAGACCTGAATAAAAGAGAAGTCCCTTCAGGATGTGAGCAGGGCAGGGACAGAAGTGTCTTCCATGCAGGGTGATGTTACACATGAAAACAAATAAGTGCTGATGATACTTTGCACAAAAAAACGTGGTGGATGATCACTGTCATGCCACGGGTAAAACGGTCACCAGCATGCCTTCCCCATTGCAGGCACCGCGGCTCTCTGCTCTCAGTCCCTCATTTTTCAGAGAGGGTCTGTGGATTCTGATGTCCTCTGACACATAAAATTTTTAAACTAGCCCTAGCTGGTTTTGCTCAATGGATAGAGCGTCAGTCTGCAGACTGAAGGGTCCCAGGTTTGATTCCGGCCAAGGGCACATGCCTGGGTTGCGGGCTGGATCCCCAGTAGGGGGCGTGCAAGAGGCAGCCAATAAATGATTCTCTCTCATCATTGATGTTTCTATCTCTCTCTCCCTCTCCCTTCCTCTCTAAAATCAATAAAATATAGTTTAAAAAATTAAACTAATTTTGGTACTTTTAGTGATGTTTTTTACAAAAGCAACAAATGCAATTCACATGAATCACACATCTCAGCATGCTATTAAATAATCTTCACCAGCATCATTTTAATTGGCTGAATATTACTTCCTACTAGGGAATAAAATATAAATTATTTAACCAAATACATTTGGTTTTTGTTTATATTATTTCACACCTTTTCACCATGTTAAGATAAAGACTTTTACTTGCATTTTTTGATATATGACTTTATTGTTTTCTCTCAGGATACAAAAAGCAATTATAAATAATGTGGAAGACACTGAAGATTGGCTCATTAAACACTAATTCTGATCCCCTTTTGGGTTCTCTTCTGCACTATGTTATTTGAAAAGCTACATTTACTAGACTCCAGGGTTCTGAATTTGTCATAGATTCTATCAAGTAAAATCCTTTTTGTAGGATGTGAAGATGGAATTATGAACCTGTGGTGATGGCCTTGGGCAAGGAAAATGGTCCTCCAAAAACAGAGCGGCTGTAGTGTTTATTGCTCTGGAGTAGCTGTAGCTGATGTGTTCGATAGAGGCCTGGGGCATCATGGTTACTGAACAAGGTGTATATTTCAGCTTAATCACTGATTTCTTTAAACTCCTGGATGTTATCTCTTGAATGCTTCCTATGTGCACGCTTGTGCACTCATGCCCTGCATAATGACATTTCAATCAATGGTAGACAGTGTACATAATGGTGGTCCCATCCTATCTAATAAATAGGGAATATACAAATTGACCATCACATCATAACAAGATGGCAGCACCCACAGTGGAGGCAGGGATTTCATAACACAAGATGGCTGTGCCCACAGCAGAGGCCGAGTTCCGTAATGAGCCTTAACAAGCAATCAGCAGGGACCCGAGGCTGCGTGGCGCTGGGCTGGGGCAGGAGACCTGAGGCTGTGATCCCTGCCTGGTGGGGCTTGACAGGGGACCTCAGGCTGCACCCCCCCCCACCCCGGTGCTGGGCTGGGGGACCTGAGGCCGTGCCCCCACCTGGCGGGACTTGATGGGGGTGGGGCCGATCAGGTCTGGATCTAGCCCAGTAGGGGTGGGGCTGGCCGGGGCTGGGTCTCGCGCGATTTTGAGGCGTACATGGGTGGGCGGGGATTTGACTCTGATTCCCGTGTTGCACCCAAGACTCTGAAAGGAGGAAGATTTTCATATACATTTTACTAATTTTCTTTCATCTCTGACACTTCTACTATAGAGAAAGGGCAAGTAGAAATATTAAAATATTTCCTCTAATTAATTTCCTTATAATGTGGACAAATTTCGTGTACCAGGTCGCTAGTAAAATTATAATAGAGCTAGGATATTCCTATTGCATGGTGGTCCCATAGGATTATAATAGAATTGAAAACATTGGAGCACAATGGATTACTCATGTGTTTGTGGTGATACTGGTGTAAACAGACCTACTGTGCTGCCAGTCATACAGAAGTATAGCACATACAATTGTGTACAGTACATAGCACTTGATAGTGATAATAGATGACTATGTTACTGGCTTATGTATTTACTATCCTATACTTTTATTATTATTTTATTGTACTCTTTCTGCTTGCAATAAAAGAGTTTGCTCTAAAACTGTGCTGTGTCATACCAGCAGCAACCTCCAACACCTCCTGTTTACCATGTCTCTTGATTGCATCGTTTTATCTTATGCTTGATTTACTCTGGTGTTGTTTTGTACAGCAAAATGCTGTAAGGCTTGTAGTCAAAGAGCCATAGGCTATATTATATAGCTACTAGGTGTGTAGTAGGCTATACCATCTAGGTTTATGCAAATGCACTCTATGTTGTTTGCACAATGACAAAATCACCTAATGATGAATTTCTCAGAATATATCCCCATCATTCAGTGGCTCATGGCTGTGTATATGTTATCTAATTGAATCCCATAAAAGCTAATAATTTGGGATTTTAGCTATTATCTCATTCTGGAACCTGAGATCAGTAAGACTAAGCATGTTAAGTACTTCAGGAATATACTTACAACAAGCAAATGGAAGTGAGAATCCAAATGCAGGTGATCTGACCCATTAGCTCATGCTAATTCCAATTCATCACTTGTCCTGTGGCATCATCTGCAAAACTTTACACTCCTTCTCTTGATACATGCAATTTATAAATTATGTAAAAGTTGTCTCAGTCTTAATTACTTGCTGTGGGCAAATAAAGAAGTCTGTAAATAAATATATATATATATATATTTTTAATTTAAAATGTAAGTATGGTTGTTAGTGCACACCACTATTTTGCTAAAAGACAAGCACCTGTTGTTTGTGAAAGCTGCTTCACGCAAAGCTAAACCAGTGTTGCTTCTCAATAACTGCCTGATGCGAGCATGAATATACTGCAAACTGTAAGAAATTGTACCCATGTTTGTGAAATGAGATTGCATGCAAGTAATAGGTACAAGTCCCATGCTTGTTTACTAGGAATACGAAAGGACTGACAAGGACAATGCACTCTTGAGCCAAAAGAACATAGGTGTTTCTGAATTGCCCAGGACCCCAGTTAAGATAAAGGATCCAGTCTGTTACAATGAATATCTGAAAACAACATTAGCCTTTCTCTTTTTACCTCTTCTGAGAGTACTGAGCTGCTCGCATACTGTTTCACTGATAGCATAAGGTTCACTTCCATCACTTTGCTCTGCGTAATTAATGAACATATTCAAACAAAGGATCGCTTTGATCAAAGCAATATTTTGGTGTCAACAGCAGGCAAAAGTAATAAGTGACTAATGTCCTGGAACAGTTAGTGCAACCTTCCTTTCTGTTGTCTCATAGCTATTTCATTGCTAAATTGACTGACTGGATGATTGGCTTGTTAGATGAGAATTTATGTGTATAACAAAGCAAATGGTACACCATTTTCAGGGAGGATGACTCTTTTTATTGATATCTTGAAACCAGGTCTTTTCTTACAAGTCAGCCAAACATCTAAATTCAAAGTGAGCATTCAAATATAATAACTGACATTTGTCTCAGAATGTTTTTATTTTCAGGCAAAGTTAATAGCTCACTCCTCTTTGCTTCCTTAGCACCTATGTTTATTTCATTTATTGCACTTATCACATTGTGTTATTTTATTTGTGAATGTTATTTTTGCTCCCTAGATATTTTGCTGCTTGAAATTTTTAATGAACATTAGCACTTAGTTTAGTAGTTGATATCATGAAATGGAAAGAAATCAATGCGTGAACAAATAAACCTAGATCTAAGAAGTGGACTCTAGAATGCTGGGGTGTAACACAGAGGAAGAGAAAATATATCAAGAAGGAAAGCTAATGACAATCTTTCCTCCGGTATGTTTATTTGTAAGGGTATGTATGGATAGTTAGTACAGAGCTAAAATTAATGCTACAAGGTAATGAGATGGGTTAGGAGAAAATAATAATTGTAGTTGTGCACAAGTACAGATAAATTCACTCTCCATTGAAAGGTGATTTTCACAAATAAAATAATACAATATTAACTCAGAACCAAAACTGGAACACTTAATGCCTCTAAGCTGCAATTTTCTAATTGTCAAAATGATGATAATGGCATTTGACTGATGTATCTCTGGAAGTTGATATAAGCAATAAATAAGAACATATGTAAATGTATTGATGGATAGTCAATTAAAGATCACTCTTTTAGTTTAGATTTTGCCCCTTTGAACTGGTACATGCTATTTAAATTCTCTGACTCTGTTCATTCATAGAAAGAAAGAAAAATAACTATTTTCTGTGGTTGCTGTGTAAGCCCAGGGTTTCCGCTCCACCCAGCAAGATTTCCTCACATATTGATATCAGTGCAGATAATTCAAGCAGATGGGAGTGTAACTGATAAAGAATGAGGCTGATGGAAAAGACGGCATTAAGAATACCGGCTGAATTTTTCCCCTAAAATCACCAGCTGATTGGTGATAGCAAAGTAGGGGAAACATTGATGATACTTAAACAAAATTCAAGTGTTTTTTAACCCAAACTTACATATACAAAACCAAATATTCAATGACTCATTTAAAAACAAATTAGTGCTTCATCTGGATGACTTTTCCATTTCAATCAATCCCCCCCCAAAAAAAATTATTTGGATATTGCTCTGTTCCAAGGGTTCAAATCCTTTCAAGACAAAAAGAAATTAGTAGGATAGTAAATACTCTTAAGAAGTCCAATGTCTAGTGGGAAAAATAAGGTAATGTTGTACAAATAACCTTGATTGTATCAAAATATAATTTGATAAATACCAAAAATAAGGCATAAAGCTTATTAAAGAGGCTCTTGGCACTGGGTGGTTACTAGCACAGAATTTATCACACTGAACCACCATTTTCTTAAAGTTTATTTGTAACAAGTATTTACAAATAGGGATATGTATGAATAGGAATTAATGGATATATTTGATATTTCCATATTGAATGTGATATATTTGATATTTCCATATTGAATGTAGCATTTCCCAAGTAGGATATGTAGTCTGTTCATTTGCTGGATTTTGGCTTCTCAATCACAGTGCTCATAGTAATGGTGCCCACCCTTCATGTTTGTATCTCAATGAATGATATCTCCACATAGCTTGTTTAGGTCATCCAAGCAAGACATGTAGGACTTGTAAATAGCACCTCCCTATTCATCCAATCAATTATCAAGTCCTATTGACGTTACATCTTTAATATTTCTCAATTTTTTAAATCCTCATCATCCTTATTTACATGGACTAAACTAAGTGACTTTATTGTCTATTACTTAAAGTATTGTGATGCTCCCCTCCCTTTTTTTCTGATTCTCTGCCCTGAGGATTCCGTATTTTAAAGGAAAGTCTGCCCATTTCACTTCCTAGTTTATAACACTTCAGTGGTCTCTCATCATCTTTTGGGCAAAGATAAATTCTATAGCACAGATTACAGGGACCTCCACAGTATATACTCTGTTTCTCTCTCCCTTTAGTACCAGCTCCTCTTTCACAAAAGATGCTCCAATAATAACAGCAACAACGATAATTATTGGGATTCTTCAAAGATACCCTACTCTTTCAAATTCCTGAGTTTTTACTGAAGTTTTGCCCATGTCTATAATTTTCTCTTTTTAAAAATATTGTCTAAGTAACCTCTTTTCATTCTCTAATATTAAAGTCCATTGTCTTTTCCACTAACACATTCTAGACAGTCCAAACCTAAAGGATGTGTGAAGTGAGCTACGTTTGTAATAGCAGACTGCTCACCCATCTATCCTAGGATTATGGTGGTTATGACTGGGGCTCTGAAGGAAATGGATAGGGCTTCCAGTCCTTTTTCTACCACTTTGGGAAGTTACTTTAACCTTTCCAACATACCCTATTCTCATCCTAATGAAGTTGAAATGATAGTTAAATCATCAAGTTGTAGGGAAGACTGCATGATATTATGCAAATAGAACAGAAGGCCCAACACGTAGAGAAAGGCTCAATAAATATTGCCTTTTGCACCAGCCCTTGACACACTGAAGTGAAATTATCTCTTAATGTTTTCCTTACTAGACTATAAAGATTTCAAGAGGAGAGAGAGCCCCTGCTTTATTCATCTGTGTATCTCCAGAGGAGGGCCCAATGCCTGAAACATGACCACTACCTCATGGTTGTTTGTTGAACCAAAACAAGCATATGGACCTTGCTCTACCATTTGTACACAGTATTAGGAATATGGTCACATTGTAAAAACAAAAACAAACAAACAAACAAAACTCATTGACTGCATATTCAGATACTGCGTCTATTTTGTAGGAGAGGAAATTAGGGCATGAAGGAATGAAAGTAATGTCCCAAGTCAAAAACTAGTAAGCAGCAGACTAGATCTGGCTCTAGATTTTCTGCGAGCAAAGCCTTTGTAATATGGACTCTAGCACAGCACATGCTCAGTATGGAAACACTGTTTCTCTGACAGTTGTCCTCATTAACTTTCAGTGTCAGACATGGTAGTTAAGCTTGTCATCATTTGCATCAATGCATCAGGGAATTCAGGTTTTGCACCAAACAAAATCCACAGGTGTGATTCTGTTGGCAACAGAATGCATTCAGGAAATAATGCTCTACTGATGCTTGAGCACACCGCAGTTAATGGAAACTGCAGTGGGCAACTTGATTGAAATGAAGCATTGGACTGAAGGAGAAGTTCTTCATAAAATACTCGTCCTGGTAGGAAAAAGTTTATTCATGAAGAAAAAAAATCAGTGTGACTTTCTACTGTCTAATATATATATATATATATATATATATATATATATATATATATATATATATCGCAAATAGGCCATAAGGAATACAAGTAATTACAGCAGCTATCAGTAAGTATCAAGTCATTTTCTTCTGTAAAATCTGAATGCATTAGCTGAGCAGGGAGGTTAGATTTTTGCCTCTAACTGGCACTAGGAACATCAGGCCTGATCCACTCTAACTAGTGTTTCTGGGCTAGAGCTTTATCTGACCCCTCCAAGGACTTCCTTTCCAACTGCTCTCTAGGACTTGTCCATTCTTCACAGAGAACAGCATATCCTTTCTCTACCTCATAGCTTCCTCAATACACAGAAATCATAGGCACTATGATGTAGTATATTATAGCCCAGTAGTAATATATTAGGTTGAAGCATGTAGAAATTTTTAACATTTTTTGACTTACAAAAATAGTAGATTCATTTTTTTTTCTAATCAAGTATATGGGCTTTGAACTTACAAACTACTATCTATTCTTTTCTTTTTTAGTTGTTCCTAATGTTTGTTTTTTTTAAATTTCTTTATTGATTATGGTGTTACATGTGTGTCCTTATTCTCCCATTACCCCTCTCTACCGCCCCCCATGCCCTCACTCTCCTGTTCTTTATTTTGGTATTCTTAAGATCTGAGAACTTTTGTTTGGAAAGTTGTGAAATGACCATACAAAAAGCCCTAAAATATATAAAACATGGGTCTATATGCCTGTGGGTATGTGGGTGTATGTACTGTGTATTTGTATCTATATGCACAGTGTATGAAGTAATGAAAGTAATTCGGAAGGGGAAGAAAGTCAACATTTTTTTTACTGCCTCTCAGATGCTCCACTGCATGTTAAGGGCTCTTTTCTTATTCTTTATTTCAGCTTCACAGCCTCGAGACGTTTGTCTCATTTTACCTATTACAGAAACAAACAAAGAGCCTCAAATAAACCAAACTACTTAATCAAAATTATGTAGGTTTAGCCAGGCTTTATATCCTAGCCCAGTTGTCTGAAAAAAAAATCTCCCTTGTTTCTAACGCACATTGCCACAACACGTTTTACACTTTTATTGTATCATCATTTATGTACATATACATTCCATGAAAGTCAAAATCTAATCAGGGCAGGGACATGATTGGATACTTCTGTGAATGCTCGGTAGTCAGTGGCCTCAACTCAGTGCAACTTGTCAGCCACCCCCCACACCTGGCACCAGCATGAAATCACTGAAGTCAGCCATGCAGTTCTGTTTCTTCTACAACAGTAGCAAAACTGCAGTCTCTGCCACAGAAGAACAACTCAACACAAAGCATGAGTGTCAGGAGTGTCATTTTGTGAAGAGACCTAAAATTATTGTGCCAGTTTCTATCATTCTAGTCACAGTGACTCTGCCTATAATGGTAGTGAGGAAATAGTTTCATACCATTGTGGTAGGAGAGAGACTGCTGTGATATGTACTATATATAACTTTGCTGTATGGTACTTACTCAATAAATATTGGTAGATCTATTACTTCTTAGCTTTAATTTTATCCTCCTTTCAGAGTTGCTGCACTTTATTTCTTATTTACCAGGTCAAACATGTAGACACAAATACTTTAAATGTTCAAAGGATCTGAGATATTGACCATTAAGCTTGTTGTGAAAATTATTAAGCTAGAGCTTAGAGATGAAAGTTTCCTCAATATAAATCCCAATCAGTGAACTGGGGCCTTGTGATTATATTTCTAATAGTAATTAGGTTATGCATCAAATAGAGAAAGAATCTCAGGTGTGTTATATGAGTCTTTTGGTGCCTCCAGAAACCAGCTACATTGATGCTCTGCTCCAATGTTTAAAGGTTTGGTTTTAATCATGTGTTTTTCTTATGGAAGTGATACTGGTTATTCTTCCTCAATGTCATTATGACACAAAAAACATCAACGACAGCTACAAAATGCCTAATGTTATTAATTACCAGAGAGATGCAAATCAAATCCACAATAAGGTATCACCTCACATTTGTTAGACTGGCCATTCATCAAGAAGGCAAGAGATAACAAGTATTGATAAGGATGGGGAGAAAAGAGAACTTTGTTCACTTTGGTTGGAATGTAAATTGGCACAGTCAGTATAAAAAGCAGTATGGAGGTTCCTTAGAGAGTTAAAAATAAAACTACCATATGATCCTATAATTCAACTTCTCATTATATTCCCAAAGAAAATTAAAACAGGATCTTGGAGATATAGCTGAACTCCTGTAGCATTACTAGTATTCACAATAGCCAAGATATGGGAACAACCAAGTGTCTGTCAACAGATAAATAGATAAAGATGTGTTAAATGTGATGAATGGAATATTATTCATCTGTGAGAAAGAAGGAAATCCTGCTATTTTTGATAACATGGGTGGATCTTGAGAGCATTATATTAAGTGAGGTAAGTTAGACAGAGGAAGACAAATACTGTAAAATATCACTTATATGTAAAATTTAGGAAAACCAGAGGAGAATGGTAGTTACCTGGGGCTGGGATGTGGGAGAATTGGGGAGGGGTGGTCAAGGGTGCAAATTTGCAGTTACAAAATGAATAACTTTTGGAGATCCAATGTATAACTTAGCAATTTTAATCAATAATAATGTATTATATACTGCAAAGTTGCCAGGAGACTAGATCTTAAATGTTATCACCACAAAAATTATATGACACTAGAGGCCCAGTGCATGAATTTCGTGCACTTGGGGAGGTCCCTCAGCCTGGCTTGCAACCTCTCACAGTCCGGGAGCCCTTAGAGGATGTCTGACTGCTGTGAAGGTGGGAGAAGCTCCCGCCACTGCCACTGTGCTTGCCAGCTATGAGCCCGGCTTCTGGCTGAGTGGCACTCCCCCTGTGGGAGTGCACTGAGCACCAGGGGGCAGAGCCTTCATTAAGGGTCTGCCCCTTGGTTGTCATTGCGCATCATAGTGACTGGTCGTTCTGCTGTTCGGTCGATTTGCATATTAGCCTTTTATTAAATAGGATAATAGAAGTATTAGCTAATACCACAGTGGTAATTATTTTGGAATATATAAATGTATCAAATCAACACTTTGTAACCTTAAACCCACACAATGTCGTATGTCAATTACATTTCAACTTTTAAAAATGTCTACTACTCACTGGATCTCATATCATCTCATTGACTCACTCAGTATGAGCAAGGTATCATTATTATTCATTTTATAAATGACAAAACTACACATAGAGAAGTACAGCACAAAGTGACTGAACTAATAAGGAGTAGACTCAAAATTGCTACCTAGATCTATCTGACCCCAGTATCTGAGCTGTTATCGATAGTGATTTGTTGAAGTGATTCTGTTTGGGAAATCACCACCACAGTCATTATAAGTTTCCATCATGAATTTAAACTTAGATAAAATTTACACATTACAATAGCAATTAATATTACAGAAAATATGGACAAGTTAAAAGAAGAAAATAGGAAGTGATCCAAATTTCTATATGTCCAGAGACAACTACTACTTACACTTTGTGTAAACCTTTTCAATAACTCTTCTGGCAGTCTGGGCACTTGCCTAGAGGACATTACCGATTCTGATATGCTATGTATAGATCTACATATATATTTGAGCCATCCCATGATCCTGCATCATTATTTTTGTCTACCCTCAGGGCTGTGGATAGCCAGTCTTCTGATGTCCAGAAGATTCCTACTTCTTTTTAGGGAAAACCATTACCAACAGTGAAACATATGGGGTTATTCATAACAGGCAAATACTCAACTCTTTCCACATTCACTTTTTAAAAAAAATTATTTTAATTGCATTTATTGGGGTGATATCAGTTAGTGAATAATATTATATAGGTTTCAAGTGTGTATTTCTATGATATATGATCTGTATATTATACGATGTACCCATCACCCAAAGTCTAATCTTCCATATCCATATATTTGGCCCCTTTTACCATTTACTAGCCTCCATCCCCTTCAATCTGATAACCACTATACTATTGTCTGTGTTTATGAGTTTTAGTTTTATATTCCATACTAGAGGCCAAGTGCACAAAAATTTATGCACTCAGCAGGGGGGAGGGGTCCCCTCAGCCTGGCCTGCACCCTCTAGAAGTCTGAGACCCCTCAGGAGCTGTCCACCTGCTGGCTTAGGCCCACTCCCTGGGGGATCAGGCCTAAGCTGGCAGTCAGACATCCCTCTGGCAGTCTGGGAGCCCTCAGGGCATGTCCAACTGATGGCTTAGGCCTGCTCCCACGGAGTGGGTCTAAGCTGAACTCAGACATCCTTAGCACTGTCGAGGAGGCGGGAGAGGCTCCTGCCATTGCTGCTGTGCTCATAGCTGTCAGCCTGGCTTGTGGCTGAGCAGAGCTCCCCCTGTGGAAGCACACTGACCACCAGGGGGCAGCTCTTGCATTGAGTGTCTGCTCCCTGGTGGTCAGTGTGCATCATAGTGAGCGGTCATTCCAGGTCGTTCTGCCTTTGAGTCAATTTGCATATTACCTTTTTATTATCTAGGATATGAGTGAAATTATATGGTTCTTAGCTTTTTCTAACTTATGTTGATTAGCCTAAAAGTCTCAAAGTCTACCCATGTTGTTGCAAATAACAATATATTCTTTTTTCTCATGCTGGAGTAGTATTCCATTGTATATACTATGTACCACATCTTCTTTATCCAATCATCCATTTAAGGACACTTTTATTGTGTCCATGTCTTGGCCACCATGAATAATGCTGCAATGAACATAGGGGTGCACATATCATTGTGAATAAATGTTTTCAAATGTTTTGGATAGATACCCAGAAAAGGGGTTGCTGAGTCATATGGTAACTCCATTCTTAATTTTTGAGGAACTTTCATATTGCTTTCTACAGTGGCTGCATCAATTTATATTCCCAATAGCAGTGAGTGAGGGTTCTGTTTTTTCTACAATATCTCTAATACTTGTTATTACTTGTCTTGTTGATAATAGCCATTCTAACAGGTGTGAGGTAGTATCTCATTGTGGTTTTGATTTGTATTTCCCTAATAGCTAGTGAAATTGGGTATCTTTTCACATATCTGTTGCCATTTGTATTTCTTCTTGGGAGAAGTGTTTATTTAGGTCTTCTGTCCATTTTTTTCTTTTATAATCCTCACCCAAGTATATATTTTTATTTTTAAAAATATATTCCATTGATATTTTTTACAGAGAGGAATGGAGAGGGAGAGGGATAGAGAGTTAGAAACATCAATGAGAGAGAAACATCGATTCAGCTGCCTCCTACACACTCCCTACTGGGGATGTGCCCACAACCAAGGTACATGCCATTGACTGGAATTGAACCTGGGACCCTTCAGTCCGCAAGCTGATGCTCTATCCACTGAGCCAAAACGGTTAGGGCCAAGTATATTTTTTTAAATTGATTTTTAGAGAGAAATATAGAGAAATATTCATTAGTTCCCTCCCATAAGAGTCCTGACTGGGGATTGAACCCACAACCCAGGCATGTGCTCCAACCCAGAATTTAACCCTAACCCTTTGGTTCATGGGAGGACAGTCCAACCAACTGAGCCACTCTGCTCTGTCCATTTTTTAACTGGATTGTGTGTTTGTTTGTATGAGTTATTTATATATTTTGTATATTGACCACTTTTCAGGGTTGCTGTTTGCAAATATCTTCTTCCATTCAGTTGGTTGCATTTTTATTTTGTTGGAGGTTTCTTTTGCTGTGCAGAAGCTTTTTAATTTGATATAATCCGATTCATTCATTTATTGACTTTCTGTTTGGATGATCTATCTAGAGCTGTCAATGGAGTAATTTAGGTCCCCTACTATGATTGTGTTTTTGTCAGTTTCTCCCTTTAGTTCTAGTAGTAGTTGCTTTATATATTTTGGTGCTCAATAATTGAGTGCATATATATTGAGAAGTGTTATATCTTCTGGATGTAGTGTCCCCTTTATCATTATAAAATGTTCATCTTTGTCACTTCTTACATTTTGTTATCTTGAAATCTATTTTGTCAGATATAAGTATGGCTACACCTACTTTTCTGTGGATGCTATTGGTTAGGAGAATTGTTTTCTACACTTTCACTTTGAGTCTATCTTTGTCTTTGCAGCTTATATGCGTCTCCTGAAGGCAGCATATGGTTTCTAGAATGTTGATTGCCAGAGAATTATGACTGCACCTCTGTGTTTTGTTCTAGCCCAGGTCACTGTGCTCAGCTGAAGCTCATACTGCCCACTCGTGCAGGAAGGCTCACTAAGTCACATTGCTCCTACCAGCTGAAGGGAGTGACAGCCACAATCAGATTCCTCCCCTCTCTAGAGTGAGCCGCACAGTGAGCACTGAGCAGCAGGGATGCATCTGTGACTTCTTTGGTCTCTTCTCCCTTCTTGCTTTCCAGTTTGGTCCTACTTGCCCACCTTTAGATGTTTCAACGCATGGATCTCTCAGACATGTTTGTACATGGAGCAGGGAATCCTTTGTTGTGATATAGCTGTTCAAATAGTTGAAACTTCAAGGGCAGAGTCCAAATAGGTCTCTCATGCCACTATTCCTCTGACGTCCCTCCTCACATTAACTTCTGATTAACACTCTTTTTAACTTCACTTTAACTTCAAAATCAGCCCACATGCTAATAGGAGGGCCTTTGGATTTAGCTAATTAAGCTATCCCTAAAGGCAAATATTCTATTTAATGAGAGACCTCAAATCATTGCTCATTAATCAAACAACTGACTGCAAAGCATTCTGTTATTCTTACAATTAAACCAAGTAAGACCAGAAAGTTAGATGGACTTTTTAAATTAGACAAAGTCTACATTCGTTTCCCTGGTATAGTTGTGGATAAAGTTCATTTAAAAAGATAACCTTAACGTTAAAACAGTGATTTTACAAGTGTTTCTATTTTAATACTTATTTTTGAGATTGTTGGTACTGGATGACCCAGAGTGAGGTATAACAGGATGGTCTTAGCTGCAAACAACACTGAATTATGATTCACTTGCTTTAGCAGAAAAGATTTATCATCTTATGAAAATGGCTCCAGGGTTAATTAAATCAGTGGCCTAACAATGTCATAGAGGATCCATATTTCTTTTTCATGTTTCTTTTCTGCCATCTCCAGGGTGTCAGTCTAATCTAATTCATGGTTACAGGGTGGTTTACAAAGCTGTAGGCGTTGTGGGGAGACTGTCATCAGAAAAAGAAGGCCTTTCTTCCCCCATGGGTGATAATCAGTTTTATGTGTCAATTGGGGCAGACTATAGTACCCAGTTTTATAATTAAACACTAATCCAAGTGTTACTATGTAGGTATTTTTTAGATGTAGTTATCATCTACAATCAGTTACCTTCAAAAAGGAGATTATTCTGAGTAATCTGAGCGGGACTCATTCAATCAACTGAAATTCTTTAGGAGCAGACCTGAGTATTACTTGTAAAGAAGAAATTTCACCTCTGGACTATAACATAAGCTCCTGCCTGGGAGGCTCCAGCCTGCCCTTCCTGACAGCCTGCCCTATGGATTTTGCACCTGCCTGGGCAGTCCAAAATTATATAAACGGATTCTCTACAATCTTTCTTATATGTGTACTAGAGGCCCGGTGCACAAAAATTTGTGCACTCAGGGGGCGTCCCTCAGCCTGGCCTGTGCCCTCTGGCAGTCTGGGAGCCCTCAGGGGATGTTCTAAGCCACAGTCTGGCCTCCCTCTGTGGGAGACAACCGGGCAGGCTGATCAGGGGATGGAGCTGGCGGCAAGTGGCCGGCCCTGCGCCCCCCATCGCCCCTCCACTGCTGCTGGTTGCTGGAGCCCCCTGATCGCCATCCCCTCCCTCTGCCCACTGGCACGTGCCTTGGCTGGCCTGGCACCGCCTGCTCATTGGCCCCACCCCCCCAACAGGTCATTCCACTGTTCGGTCAATTTGCATATTATGATTTCATTATATAGGATATTGCTAGTCTATTTATCTAGTGAACCTTGGTGAACCTTGACTGATAAACCAGGTTTTTTTTGTTCGTTTGTTAATCAGGGATAAAAGCTTTACCAAAAGCTACTCCCAGAGGTCTTCCTGCCACATTACATTGGCAAAACTGTATTAGATGTTTCTTCTGAAAAAGTTGCTGCATAAGATAAAGTAATTTCCACTTATTAGGATTTACCTCCAGTCTCTTAGAGTAGGGGTGGACAGAGGGATGAAAATGCAAGTTTTCTTAGCAAAGCAGTGGATAGTCATTAGTGAAATGTTTACAGGAAGAAAACTATCAGCATTCTTTCTTCACAAGCAGGGGTATAACATTACATAACAGAAAGATAATCAACCCACAAATAGTTTTGTGGCCCCAAAACTCTATCCACCATCTTCATGAAATATTAGCTTTGTCCCATTACCTCTCGGTCCTTCAGTTTAATCTTCAATAAAAATGAAGAAGCGGAACTAAATGAACTCCAAGCTCTTTCTAGCTTGTTCTGGAATAGAGCTGCGATTCTGTTCTGTATAAACTTGGTGAAATTGAACACATCCTCCTGAACCGATTCATATTCTTCCTCCTTTATTAAGTCCTCTATTACGGCCTCACAGAGTAAACTTCCACTCAGCATTTTATCAAGCCCCTATTATCATACACAGGAGGTAGCTGTTTATATAAAAGAATTCAGAAAACTAGGAAGAATAAAATTCAGAAAACTAGGAAGAATAAAAGTAATTCCTACTTTATCATCCCTTTTCCTCTGTCCCTGCTCCTCAATACTCGGGTCAGGCTTTACTTCTCAATAGCTGCCCCCACGGGTGCCTGGCACACACATTCTTCGTGTTAGACTCAGAGTGTTGAAAACCAAAGCACTTTGACATTTATATTGTTATTTACAACTTTTAACCCTTCTTAGAATGTAGGTAGGGCAGTTTCTAGACTATAGTTATTTTTTGGCATGGAAAATTGATAAGAGAGTACAACAATGTTGCTGTCTCATTTTTATAATGCTTTTTTTGTTACTGGACACATATTTTCCAATAATTGGATGAGTTCAGATCTGTCATTAGGTTATAGTAAAGGCAAATATATAATCCAAGAACAGAATAGCATTAGATAAAGAAGTCAGTCTCACACTTTCTCTCATTAAAACTAAGTTATTTTACTTAGACATGCAAGCAAAACATTACATAAGCAGCCAGATCAGTTTCTCTGTGCTGGATCCACCATCCTACATTATTAATAATACATTGAATAACTCCTTGTTACCTGCATAGTTTGGGAAATTATTAGCAAAAAAAAAAAAATGGTTGAAAAACGTGTATGCCATCAAAATCTTTCTTAAAAGTAAGGCATTTTATCAGCTGTCAAACCATGACAGCTCTTTCCTGTGTGAAAATTAGGACAGAGACAGCAATAATGAGTTTCCAGAGCTGTGCCACTACTTGGTATTTAAACTATGATCTTCCCAATTTGATGAGAAAAGAAGCTGCCTTTTTCATGACAGAAAATGTAGAGAGTGGAGCATCATCTGACATAAAAGAGACAGGCAATAAAATTGTGGTAGATGATCATTTTACTGGAAAGAGTCTAAAATTGGAAATTCTATTATTAATTAATAACATGACCCTGGGAAAATCAATCTCTATGATCTTAATTATCCTTGTTCATAGAATAAGAAGTTTGGAATTGATGATCTTCAATGACCCTTTGAAATTCTTATATTTAAGCGCTGACTAACCATTTTCTAAAATGAAACTTAAAAAAAAGAAAAAAAAAAGACAAGAGCAGGCTCTTTGTGTTGGGTTGAATCTCTCACATATAAATGGTCTAAAAAAATGAGACCCCTGTCTTTGGCCCAAAACTGAAATTATGGAATGTCAAATATTTTTGTTTTTTTAATGAAGGTCCCAGGATGATTTCATGTGAGGCTTTTTTGAGATGATATTTTGTGCTTTCAGAAGAAATAAATAAACCAAGTAGCAAAGCTCATTTTGAACACTTTGAAAGCAAAGGCTGTATCATAAAACTACCCATCAATTTGATTCACTATTTTTTCCAAACCATTTTTATCTAATACAACCTTAAATATTCTTGTGTTTTTAGAGTATGGCAAGCCCAACACTTTAAAGATGGTATAAATGGTAAACACGGAGTAGCAAGAGCGATCTTGAGAAAGATAAACAAAGTTTGAGGAATCATGTTACTTAATATTAAAGTATACTGCAAGGCCATAGTCATCAAAACAGCCTGGTGCTGGAATAAAAGCAGACATATAGATTTACGCCTTTATAGTTAATTAATATTTGACAACAGAGGCAAAAACACACAAAGGACAAAAGATAGTCTCTTCAATAAATGGTGTTGGGAAAATTGGACAGATACATGCAAAAAAAATGAAACTAGACCACCTTCGTACACCACATACAAGAATGAAGACCTAAATGTTATACTCAAAACCATACAAATCCTGGAAGAAAACATAGGCAGTAAAATCTCGGACACCTCTCATAGCAATATATTTTTTTTTTTTTCTGATATATCTCTTCAGGCAAGGGAAACAAAAGAGCAAAAAAAGGGAATACTTTAAACTAAAGAGTTATGCATAACAAAGGAAAACCATCAAAAAAATAAAAAAAACAACAAACTGAATGGGAGAACATATTTGCAAATGATACATCTGATAAGGGGTTAATATCTAAACGTTTATAAAGAACTTATAAAACTCAAAACACACACACACACACACACACACACACACACACACACACACACATACACACACAAAAAAAAACCAATCCAATAAAAAATGGGCTAAATACTTGAATAGACACTTCTCCAAAGATGACATACAGATGGTGAATAGACATATGAAAAGATGTTCAATGTCACTAATCGCCAGAGAAATGCAAATTAAAACCACAATGAGATGTCACTTCACATCTGTCATAATGGCTATCATCAATAAATCAACAAAAGTGTTAGGAGAAAAGGGGAAACCCTTATGTACTGCTGGTGAGAATGCAGATCGGTGCAGCCACTGTGGGGAGGTAAATACTCAAGAGTAGATAGGCCGGATATATGGTTCCTCCATGTCCTCACCCAAACTAGATATGGTAAGCCTTGAGTTAAAAACAAAGTTGGAGGAATCATGTATCTTTTCTGTGATAGTGTTTATATGATTGTCCACCTTAACACATTTCTTAGAACTATGGTTCTAGAAGAGCTGAATTTTACCTAAGTCATTCCTCTGTAAACCTACCTTCGGGACAGTCTAAAAATTCATTAACAATTGTCTTTCTTTTTAAAAAAATATATTTTATTGATTTTTTACAGAGAGGAAGAGAGAGGGATAGAGAGTTAGAAACATCGTTGAGAGAGAAACATTGATCAGCTGCGTCTTGCACACCCCCTACTGGGGATGTGCCCGCAACCAAGGTGCATGCCCTTGACCGGAATCGAACCTGGGACCCTTCAGTCCGCAGGCCGAAGCTCTATCCACTGAGCCAAACCAGTTTCGGCAACAATTGTCTTTCTTATCCCTTCAATTGACTACATTAATATAACCAACAATCATACACTATATTACATTCAGGATGCAGGGTATACACATTTAATACATAAGAATTATAGGAACATTTATACCTTTCCTTCCCTCTTAATGCCTTTCTCTTATATAAAAATATTTTATCTTGCTGCACTTGTCACAGAGACTCTGGAGCCTTGTTATATTTAAAATGATGCATTATAATGTTTCCTACTATACTGAAGAATTAAGAAAAATGTAATCAAATATGGAAGGTTTTCATCAAATATATAAGTATATATTTTTTATTGATTAAGCATGCAGATTCTCTAAAGCAATGTTTCCCATCTATTTTGTTAACCCCCAATTCTCAACTAATGAAAATTTCCTTGAGCTGTGCATTTTATAATTTGTATCATGAGAACAGTGGTATCTTCTTAAGTTTCTCGGGCATTAAATGATATTCTAACATCACATGCAATTTTTAAATATATGTATGTATCTCTCGGGTCTTCTCCCAGAATTCCTGCCATCCAGTTTTCTCTTTCACTCACTCTTATCTTTAAAAACTTCTGTTCTATACTGTGTTCACATCTCCTCTACATCATATCAGGACTTCACCTTAACCTTCCTTCACATTGGCCCTCCACAACTGCTCTGCCTTGTTATGAATCTTCTGGACATTAGCTAATAGAAAACAAGAATAGATTTTTATAATTTCATTCTGGCAACCTTTAAAATAGTAATTTTAGTTGTTAGAGGTATAATTAAAATAGAAATAAAACCCACAAAGTATAAGCACTCAAACCCCACTGTCTTTGCTAGTCTTTCTCCAAGGAAATTAGCAACATGCCTGCTGAGACCTGCTCATTTTAATCAGACTCTGGTGAACCTTGCTATCATGTTTTCAAGAGACAATAGATAAAAGGAAGCTCTATTGCCTTGTTTGCCTTTGCAGAAAATAGCTCTCACAGACCTTAATTTTGCATGCCCTATTTAGTACAAATAAGTGTTAACTAAAAGTAGGTTGAATAATGTTCAGAATATTCAGGTCTACCAGAACTTGTGACTATGTTACTGATATGAAAAAAAAATTGACTTTTCATGTTACTAAAAATCTACATACCACATAGTCAATTGAGGATAATCTGGAATTATAACTGTTTTCCTGTTAATAAATTTAATATTTTAAACTAGCCATCTTGATATTTCTTGAACATGGTAGGTATATCTCTCAGTTAAGGCTTGTATTTATTATCTATTGGTGCATAAGAAATTACCCAAAAACTCAGTTGGTTAAAACAACAATTATACACAACCTCACAGATGTTGTAGATCAGAATTTGACAGTGGCTTAGTTGGGTGGCTCTACTTAGGATTTCCTATGATCTTGCAGTCAGCATGTTGGCCAGGTTTCAGTCATCTGAAAGATTGGCTAAGCCTGGATAATCCACTTCAAGATGGTTTATTCTCATGTCTGCAGGCAGGAGGCCCAAGTTAGTCACCAGAGAGCCTCTTCTAAGAGATGTTTCCTTGATATGTCCTCAGGACAGCTGACTTCACTCCAAAAGAAGACTAATACAAACATTCTATGTTGTTTATGACCTCCTTTCAGATGTGACACACCATCACTTCCATTTTATTTGATTCATTAGCAGCTAATTATAAAGTCCAGTCCACATTAAAGAGAAAGGGAATTTGGATTCCGTTTTTGAAGATATATCAAATAATTTGTGGACTTCTTTAGATCATGACAGGCCTTTGCTCGAGGTCTTCCCACTGTCACTGTTGACATTTTCTACTCTTTAAAAAAAATATATATATATATATATACTAATAAAAGGGTAATATGCTAATTAGACCAGATCGACCAGACATCTTCGGGACATCCAACTTCCTTCCAGACAAAGCCATGGTGGTGGGGGCCGAGCCAGAGGCAATCAGGCCAGCAGGGAGGGCAGTTGGGGGCAACCAGGTCACAGGAGAGGGCAGTTGGGGGCAACCAGGTCACAGGAAAGGGCAGTTGGGGGCAACGAGGCCAGCAGGGGAGGGCAGTTGGGAGTGACCAGACCAGCAGGGGAGGGCAGTTGGGGGTGACCAGGACGGCAGGGGAGGGCCGTTGGGGGCATTAGGCAGGCAGGCAGGTAAGTGGTTAGGAGCCAGTGGTCCTGGATTGCGAGAGGGATGTCGGACTGCTGGGATCGGGCCTAAACCAGCAGTCGAACATCCCCTGAGGGGTCCCGGATTGGAGAGGGTGCAAACTGAGGGACCCCCCCCCATGCACTAATTTCAAGCACCGGGCCATATCTATATATATATATGTGTGTGTGTGTGTGTGTGTGTGTGTGTGTGTGTGTGTATATAATTTTATTTATTTAAGAGAAGAAGGGAGAGGGAGAGAGAGATAGAAACATTAATGATGAGAGAGAATCATCAGTCTGCTGCCTCCCGCATGCCCACGCCCCCTACTGGGAATTGAGCCTGCAACCCGAGCATGTGCCCTGACTGGGAATAGAAAACCAAGATCTCCTGGTTCTTAAGTTGACACTCAACCACTGAGCCATATCAGCCTGGCATAATTCTCTACTCTTTTACTTCTGCTTGACTAACTCCTTCAACTTTCAAGTCCTGGCACAAGTCTACTTGTCAGTGAAATCTACTATGACTATTGTAGCAGATCTGGGTGTTCTGCCCAGATCCCCTCATGTTCAGTTTATTGCCTTATGTCTTTTCCCAGCTTTCGTTCTCACACCTGCATCTGTGACACTCTGGAGGATTGTTCTCACGCTACTGGAGCTGTTTTGCCTTTTGCAGAGATCACAGAGGGCCTGGAAATTTACATTCCATCTTACTTCTACTAGGGTGGCCCTTAACCAATGACTGATTGATGTGGCAGCATAACCTGGAATGCTCTGTCTGCCCTTCACGCCAAGGAAACGTCCACTCTTTCTGGGGAAAATCTCTTACTTAATGAAACCATTTCTTTGTGAAAGTGTCCTTGTCTTTCAAGCAGAATTAATTGCCACCTATTCTATGTTCTCAGTGACATCTTATAAAAGACTCTATTTTAGCCCTAAATGTGTCCAGATTTTCATTTAGAGTTTTGCCTCTTTCACTATAGATTGAACTTGAAGGAAAAAGTCTACCTTGTTCAAACTTGTATTTCTAGTGCCTGATCGGATGTCTATGTATGTTAGATCTCAATAAATATTTGTTTAATTAATAACATTAAGGAAAAGGAAGAGAGGCAACATTCAAACTTTATCTTGCCAGCCAAAAAAAAATGGGATATTTTCCCAGATATTTTGTGAAAATAGATTAATATTTGTGACGGACTAAACAAAACTACTATAGCAGTCTCTTGCCAATTTTTTTTATTTCCTGTGTTTTTAAATATTATTTTTTCAATGATTTAACATATTTTCCTATGTTTTTCATAGGGTTGCCAGCAGTAATTATGAAGATCTATCTTTAAATAGCTTCACAGTAAGTAGAAATACATTTCTTTCAAGGTGTTCAAGTACAGTATGAAGGTCCATGTTTGTATTTGGCTAGCTAGGCAATTGTGATCTGCTTCTTCAATAATCCAAAAGTCAGTAGAGAAATAAGCAAAGGCTAGGACATACTACCAGTTTTATAAAGAGTCCTAGGCCTGGTCATAGTGTTGAATACAGTTCTTGCTACATTTGTCTGTATTTGAAGATTGGGTGGAAGTGAAGGAGTGTGGATGGAGCAATAGAATTTGGGCACTGGGAAGTGAACCAAGGGGCTTCAACATTGCTGTAAGTCCACAGAGGGTGTCCTATTTTCATTTTTTACCAGATTACAGAATGTCAAAATTGAATGGATAATAGACATCATCTGCTTTATTATCCTGAATGAATGTCATAGCACAGAAACATTAAAAAAAATTTAATGTCACACAGCAAATGAGTGGTAAAACTGACATGAGACCTTTGACTCCCAGGCTGGTCTATATGTTTATTTATAATATACTAGAGGCCCAGTGCACAAAATTTGTGCACTCCTTGGGGGGTCCCCTCAGCCCAGCCTTCACCCTCTCGCAGTCTGAGAGCCTAAGTCATCAGTCAGACATCCTTAGCACTGCCAAGGAGGCGGGAGAGGCTACCGCCACCACCACTGCGCTCGCCATCCTGGGCTGAGCTTCTGGCTGAGTGGAGCTCCCCCTGTGGAAGCACACTGAACACCAAGGGGCAGCTCCTGCATTGAGCGTCTGCCTCCTGGTGGTAAGTGTCTGTCCATTTTGCATATGGGCCTTTTATTATATAGGATAGATATTATATATTTATTAGAAAGCTTTTTAGTGGCATGTAACACAATTCACTTGAAAATCAATATTAATAAAACAGAAATAGAGGGATGCCATTTGAGGTAGTACATACAGAACATTTGTTGATCTATTACTCAGTGGTCTAGTTCATCAGTCGCCAACCGGCGGCCCATGGACCACTGGTGGTCCGTGAGTTCCAAAAGGTTGGCGACTGCTGCTCTAGTTAATCCTAACATGCTCCTTCCTGGAGTTTATCAGGCTGCTTATCTTCTAATGAGTTGAAAACTTTGGAGGAAACAAGGATTAGACAAGGTTTAAGCAAGGGTTAAGCCACTCCCATCCTTGCTCACTTATATTTTGCTATAGAATCAAATAACTAGTTATATTCTGCTGGTTCTATTTCTCTGGAGAACTCTGTTTAATACAGTGATCTATGGAGTTGTTTTTTTTTAATGTATCCAATTCATAGAGAAACATCCATCAGACTGTCAAACCTCAGAGGGAAGGCAGGGGAGGGAAAAGGGGAGGAAGAGAGATCAACCAAAGGACTTATATGCATACATATAAGCATAACCAATGGATATAGACACTAGGGAGATGGGGGGAAAACGGGGGATAAGGAAACATATGTAATACATTAATCAATGAAGAAAAATATAAAATAAATGTATCCAATTCATATAAGTTGTCAGACTGACTTGCATAAAGTTGATCAAAATATTTCCTTACACTCTTTTTATGTCTGTATAGTCTGTGGTGATGTCATCTTTCTCATCTCTGATATTGGTAGTTTGTGTCTTCTCTCAGCTGTATCTATGAAGGTTAACTCTAGAACTCTTAGACTTATTACTTGAAAATATAATGCTTTCTGATATATGGCTGTGATTGGTTTGAAAAACAGAATATTTTTAGCTCTAGAAAAATTTCACAGAAGTTTTTTTGTTTTGTTGTGTTTTGTTTTACCAAAAGTTTCTGAGATGGCTTCTGATACCATTTTGCTAAAACACAATATATTCTACTAGAGGCCTGGTGCACAAATTCGTGCACAGGTGGAGTCCCTTGAGGTGGCCTGTGGGGATCGGGTCCCAGCTCGCACCTCCAGCCTCACAGCCCCGCAGCCCTGCCTGGCACCCTGCAGTACCCCCTCACCTGCTCCACCATCCCGCCTACGGGGCAATCTATCAGGGCCACACACACCCCTCCACTCAGTGCCTGGGAGCCAAGTGGCAGCCCCACCTCCCGCCACCACCGCTGGTCATTGTCTGCGGGGAGGTTTGCAGGATGATTGGGCCCCGCTCACACCCACCTTGGCCTGACGCTACCTGCTCACCTGCTCCACCATTCCACAATGGTCCCGCTCTCATCAGGGCCCAATGGGGCCGGCAGTGCCTCCACTGCCATCCCCTGCCAGCGCCACATTGCTGATGCCTGCCATGTTCTGCGCCTCCCCCTGGTGGTCAGTGCATGTCATAGCGAGCGGTCAAACTCTCAGTCAAACTCCCAGTTGAACAATTTGCATATTAGGCTTTTATTATATAGGATGAGAGTGTAACTTAAACTCAAAACCTTCATTGTAATCCTCCAGATTCTTTTTTGAGTAATTGATCTTTCCTCTAGAATCTCATTGGATCTTATACTGGCATAATAGCACAACACATTTCCCGGCTGGTGTTGCTCAGTGGTTGAGCATTGACCTGTGAACCAGGAGGTCACAGTTCAATTCCCCAATAGGGGACATGCAGGAGGCAGCTGATCAATGATTGATATTTCTCTCTCCCCCTCTCTCTTCCTCTCTGAATCAATAAAAATATATATTTTTAAAAAACATACAACACACTGATTTGAATCAGAAATATTTACATGCTTTTATGTTCCTCATTAAATAGGGGTAATTTTAGAACAAGAATTCTTGCCCTGTTTGACTCTATATTTTGAGCCCAGAGACCAGAGAATGTATTCAATAAAAATTTTTCAGTGGATTTGCTGTAAAGTGAACAAATTTGGACATTTTGAGGCCATCAATAATACTCAAGATGACCATTTCTCAAGAGAGATTAGTCAGAAACAAGTATAAAAGGATTAAAAAGTAAAGGGATGTGAGCAAGTGAAAGCAGCAAGTTGTACTCACACATTTCAGGTGTGTGGAGCTATAATTTTGAAGGGCAACGTTTCTATGACCACAGCTGTAATAATTGACATTAGCACTGTATATCCTTGGCATTTAAAATAAAAATTACAGTCTTGGTTCATACTCTCACTAGTGTGCTCAAAAGCTCAGCTACCACACAATTTAGAAGTCTTAGTCCCAAGAAATACAATTAGATCATTTGGTTGAACTAGTTCTTTCAATTTTCCCATTTTTTTATCTTAAATTTTCCATCACTCATGCTTTTTATGTACTCTTTTACAATCTGAGAGAGACCCCTAACATATTAGACAGTGTTCATTTTCTGTAGCACATAAGGGAACAACTTATATAAAGTTAACTTGTTACATTCTGGCTGTGATTAAGGACTCCAGCAAGGAAGGAAGAATTGTGTTACTACTCACCAACTCCAGACATATAATTTATACATGTCTATCAAATTGGTAGGATGTGTTTAGGATAGTTTGACTTAAAATATAAATCTATAGTATATTATGCTAAGGAACTGGTTAAGTGGATTACTTGAATCCACTACTTGAAAATTTCCTCTAATGTAAATTCTGACATGGAATGGAGAGCTAAAGTCATAAAGTGCACCATTGGTAAGATCATGTTGAACCAAATTTTGTGACCCAGTGACAATCTTTATTAATTGAGGAATCTTGCAGATCCAAACATGAATAAAAAAAGAAAGGAACATGATGTGCACGTCTACAATCCTATATAATAAAACCCTAATATGCAAATCGACTAAACGGCAGAATGACCAGTCACTGTGATGCACACTGACCACCAGGGGGCAGATGCTCAATGCAGGAGCTTCCCCCCGGTGGCCAGTGTGCTCCCACAGGGGGAATACTACTCAGCTAGAAGCTGGGCTCACGGTTGGCAAGTGCAGTGGAGGTGGTGGGAGCCTCTCCAGCCTCTGCAGCAGTGCTAAGGACCCCTGAGGGGATGTCCAACTGCTGACTTAGGCCCGCTCCCCGTGAGAGGGTGCAGGCCAGGCTAAGGGACCCCCCCTCGCACCACCCCACTGCACGAATGTTGTTGTGCACCGGGCCTCTAGTAATATATATTAACAAGTGTTAACAAAGGAGAATCAGTATGTGTCACCTGGTATTACTCATTTGCTCAAAATAGCAAATTTTTAAAAAAATTTCTTTACTTTATAATGAGCTTCACCAAAGAAGATAAAAGTATGGGCTTCAGTTTGATCAGGTTACTTTTTTACTTGGAAATTTTTCAATGTGTGACCCAGAGTAAGCAGCAGAGCCAATGTATTTATTTGGGCTCTGGATAATGTAAAATACAGAATATTAGATGTTGTTATACAATTGAAAATTATTACAATTTTTACTAATTGTTGCAATTATAGGAAGGCATTACAAATATATATATTATATTAAGCTAATAATGATGAATGATTCTCCCAAGTACCTAAAAATACAGCTAGTAATAACATGTTTTAATACTTTGATGAGTACCTATCATATGTAAAACATTTTACACATATTATTTCTAATCCTAACACAAACCTTGCCAACTATGTTTTATAATTCCTGCTTTACATATATGAAAACTGACAGTCACCCAATTTAAACAGCTTGCCCAGGGTCACATATATCAAATAATTAAATTTATCATAGTAGTGGTTAATTATTTAATAATTATTTATTTAATATGCATCTCTTTGGCTAAATTTAAAACTTTTTGTATATTTGCTACTTAGACACTTTTCCTGGCACAGCGAGGAGAAATAAATGTTCTATTGTGCTGAATTTTCAGAGGTTTGAGGTTGCTCAAAAGCTTTGGATAAAGAGGTTCTTGCTGCATTTTTATGAATTTTCTAGTATACATATATCTCTGAACTTAAATCTCCACATGAGTAATGTCAGTTTGGCTTAAAGTATTTATGGAATTTCCCTTTGTATTTGCTTTAGAAACTAAATTTGAATATTGTCCATTAGAGTATTTTGGGGTTGTGTTGTATATTTGTCATTTGTGGGTAGGTTTGGTTTTAGGATGATGCAAAACATTACTCTAAGAAGTTAACCCTAAAGTCTATAGTGGGTAATTAAAACAGAAAAAACATTAGAAATGACATATGTAATAAAGTAAGGGAAAAAAATTACTGGGTATGCAAAATGTTGTGCTTAAAATACCCTCCAGGGTCCTAAGAAAGAAATGCATGCATGACTTTCAGGCAGATTATTTGAATGCAGTCAATGTTTATTTAGGTGTGTTTTTGTTTTTGTTTTACCCTTATGGAAACTTGACTTAAAAATCAAACCAAACAATCACTACTTCAGACTCACATGCCTATGAAGTAGTTCCCAATAGTCTCTGAACCCAGGTAGTGAAAGCACAAACATTGTTCCCACTAGAGATTTGGCCTAATTCCACTATTCCCTGAAGGAACATAGGCCAATGTGTATAAATAAATAAATAAATAAATAAATAAATAAATAAATAAGCAAACAAATAAATAAAATAAAATTTTAAAATGTTTAAAGATTAATTTTGCAGACTTCATACTTTGTTTTTGGGCTCTATTGAAACCAATGTATAAGAACAAGGACACTCATGCTTCTTCAAGAAGTATTCTGCTCTGAAAATTTGGAAGGCAGTGCAGGCTGTAAATAGCACATTTATCACTGTCTGAAAAGTGGTTCACTAGGGATAGTTGGAAAAAAAAACAACTACCTCTTAGGCAATTCACTACTCTTTCTGAGTATTCAAAAGAAAGGCTAGAAAGGAAATATTAGAGACAGTTTTAGCCTCATTAGTGATTTGCTCACCTCTTCCATGTCTAAGAATGTAAATGAAATTGAATGAGCTCTAGATAAACAGTATATCTGGGTATCATTATAATGAGCTTATGCCCATATTGTGACAACTTTACGTTTTGGACAGATTTAGAAAAATAGAGTTGTGTGGCTATTGAGTTTGATCAGAGGAGATATCTGCTAGATAGAGTACCCTTTTTTTATGCACTGCTTTGGATTATCTCAAGGTTGCTGTGTTAAAATTAGCAGATAAAAACAAAAGTAGAAAACTGTACCTGTCTACTTTTAACCAACTAAGTCCTTGAGAGTTCTAATAAAGCCAGGAATCCAAAAACTCATGTCAAGTATGTTAGCAACTCAATATTTTTACACTTTATTGTTTTAAAATATATTTCTTATTGATTTCAGTGAGGCTGAGGGATAGAGAGATAGAAACATCAATGATGAGAGAGAATCATTGATTGGCTGCCTCCTGCATGCCCCCTACTGGGGATCAAGCCTACAACCCAGGCATGTGCCCTTGGCCAGAATTGAACCTGGGACCCTTCAGTCTGCAGGCTGACACTCTATCCACTGAGCCAAACTGGCTAGGGCTATTTTTATACTTTAAGCAACTATGGCATTTTTACATATTTGTGAAAGAAGACACACAATTTTAAATGGATCCTAAATATCTGTGCAAGTCCTCTTTTTCCCTTCATAGTTTCTTAGAAATTCAGCAAATTTAATATTGAAATATAAATTTCTTTTAAATGAGAAAAATAATTGTTTTTAAAACAGAAAAGCTTGGGAAAAGTACATAATATAAAGTAAGAAAATATATCTATTTTTAGTTACTTCTCTTTAATGTTCATTAAACATAATTTCAATTCAATGTTTTTTTGTGATAGTAGGTGTCATGCAAATAAAATATAAACTAATTTTGGAGAAATAATTGACAAGTGATCAAGACTAACAGAAAGTCTCTGAAAGGTTTGTTTTAGTTTTTCCTGAGCCATGGAGCATTCTAGAAAGCAACTTTAATAAATTTCTTATGTTATTATATATACATTCAGTGTTATGGCTGGTCATAAGAGTGCTAGTCTCTTTTAAAAGTTAATGACTGAATTCTTTCAGATTTCTTTTCATATCAAATAGTTTTTCCTAAATGCTAAGTTTTATTGGATTTTAGTTGGTTGTATCTCTCTATCAACCTCATTTGATTAAGAACAAGCTATCAACAAGTGTCATGTAACCTTAAACTTTGGAGGTACCCAAAAGGAAGGCAGCAAAGCAGCAAAGGTGAAGGGATTGTGCTATTTACTGTGTGTGTGTGTGTGTGTGTGTGTGTGTGTGTGTGTGTGTGTGTATACTTGAAACAAGTCAAGAGACCCTTCTGATTTTGCTTTCACATCAACAAAATGGGGCTTGTGCCATGCCTGTCTCCCATGGTTGTTTAATATTTCAGTTAATCAATTAATCATTTGACAGGTCTGGTTGTAGGTAGTGTGTGTATTCTAATGGAAAAGAAAGACAATAAACAATTAATGAATGTATAAAATATCATGTCCTATGAAGAAAAATACAGCAGAGCCAGGGGTGGAAAATATTATTTCACCACATATGGTTATCATAAAAGATGTCCCTGAGGAAATGATATATGTACAAAGTACCAAATATAACTAGAGGCATACACATTATTTGAATATTAGAAATAATATATAGGCTATAATACTATAAACCCTACTATTTATTAGAGAAGGAAAAAGAGAGTTTACTTGCAAATCAATTTTAAGCTCAGTTAGCTAAAATAGACTGATGAGACACTGAGTAACAGCTCAAAACATAGCTCCTACAAAATTTTAAAAGCAAATCAAAAGTCAGCTAAATGGCTTTGTTGGAATAGTGTTGTCATCTCTCTTCCAGAACATTTCAGGTAGATTGCAAATAAGACTTATTCTCGTCACTATAGCAGAAAGCACAGTTACTTCAAGAGAAATAAAGGGAAGTCTCATTCCATATTGGGAGCCTGCTGGCTGGTAGTGACAGCTTGTAGGAAGTTATTGGGAAGGAGAAAGTCCATCTGTGGCCTCTATTAGAAATGCCTGCCCTCAGTGTTAGGAAAAGGAGTAGAGCTTACTAGCCTCTTATTTCCCATCACTGATTTATATAGCAAAATCTGTTTAATGATGTACTGTCTCTCAAGCAGAAAATCTTGAGCTTTCTAACTCAATTCCACATACTAGTATTAAATACACATTGTTCAATGTGGAAAAATAGCATCTCTATTACTTATAAGCATCATGATTTTCCCCCCACTCCCCATATTATAGACTCAGCAAAGAGATAGATAGTGTTTGTGGGATTAAATAATACCCTTCAGTTGCCAATGGTGAAGCAACTTTGCTGACATATCTATTGTCATTGTCCGTTGCTTCCCTCTGCTCACTAGATTGGGCTTCTTGACAAATGAGGATATGCCCATTTGCGTTCCTATTGGCCAGCACAGCATCATAGGCACTCAGTAAATATTTGGTGAATGGGCAAATAAAGGGGAGCCCTCATAACAGTTATCCTATTATTATGATGGTGGTGGTGGGAAAGAGAAGTGCATTTAGTCATTTATCTGAACAAAATTACAGATACTATAAGAAGATTAGACCAAGAATGTCATTTGTTGGACTAATCCAGGCAAGAAAACCCTTTTTATCTTCTCATTTTCACACAGAGTGAGCACAGCTGGCAAACAAAAACTCAGGGTGGGATATCCCATACACATGGCAGTTGTGCATTCAAGCAGTTTCCAACACATCAAAAGATATTCCAGAAACACATTGTCTCTTAAAACTAAAATTAAACCTTATATTAAAAGAATTAGCTAGTGAAATGAGAGAAGAAAAAAATGTGAGGCATACAAATTACAAATGAAGAAATAAAACTGTCTCTTTTTTCAGATGTCATTATTGTTTACATAGAAAATCCAAATTGTTATTCAAAATCACAGGATAAAAGATAAGTATACTAAAGTCAATTTTAGTATACTAGATCATTGCTAGTATAAGTATACTAGCTCATTGCTAGTTTATAGATATATGAATTTATCTATATAAGTATACTAGCTCATTGCTAGTATATAGATAAGTATAGGTATACTAGCTCATTGCTAGTATATAGATATATGAATTTTATTTCAATTGGAAATTTAAATAAAACAGTAGGAATTTTAAAGAAAACAATTAAGAGTAGTACAAAAAAATCATTGAGTATAAATGTAACAAAATGTTTAAAGGATTTTTATGGTTAAAATCTAGAAACCTATTATGGAAAAATCAAGGCTTAAAATGGATATACCATATTTATGCACTTTAAGTATCAATATTAAGATATCAAATCTTACCAAACTGACCTATCATTGTAAAATTTTATTAGTAATTTTTGTAAATGTCAACAAGCTAATTTAAATATGCATATGAAAAGAATAGTTGAAATAACTTTAAAAAGAAAAACAGAGTAGAAGGATTTGTATAACTTGATTTCAAGTGTTACTAAAAAACTAAAGTAATCAAGAAACTGGCCCTAACCAGTTTGGCTCAGTGGAGAGAGTGTCGGCCTGCAGACTGAAGGGTCCCAGGTTCGATTCAGGTCAAGGGCATGTACTTTGGGTGCAGGCACATCCCCAGTGGGGGGTGTGCAGGAGGCGGCTGATGGATGTTTTTCTCTCGTTGATGTTTCTGACTCTCCGTCCCTCCCCTTTCCTCTCTGTAAAAAATTAATAAAATATATTTTTAATAAAACCTGTGAAATTGACGGAAAAGTAGAAATAGAACAATGAAACAGAAGAGAAAATCCAGATATAGACCCAAACACATAAATGGCCATGTAATTTTGAGACATGTGGAGAAGTATTTGGAGAAAAATTAAGTTTTTATAAGCAAATGGTATTTAAACACACTAAATCCAAGGTAAGAGCAGTTCATCTTGAATATTTTGCAATAACTAGAGGCCTGATGCATGAAATTCATGCAAGAGCAGGCCTTCCTTCCCCCAGCTGCCTGCACTGGCTTCCCTCTGGCACCTGGGACCTGGGCTTCCCTCGCAGCCCAGCTGCATCCAGAAGGACGGAAGGACGTCCAGAAGGACATCTGGTCTAATTAGCATATTACCCTTTTATTATTATAGATGCGGTGGACAGAAAGTAACTATAGAAGTAACAAAATGAAAACCCAGGTCTACTGCACACTAGATTGTCTTAATGTCCCGCATTAATGGCCTAACAAAGAAGAGGCATGCCCCTTCAGGAATAAAGAGTATCGGGGTGACTTTGTAATATGTAAACTTGGCTGGGTTAAAATACATTTTCCAGAATTCCTTTTCTTATGTGTATTTCTTTAGAGAGGGCCACAAAGGTGATTCGTGGGAGATTTGGAGGGCAGGAGAGAACGAACAGCCATATTTGTAGCTAACATACGTTTCTGTTGAACTAATTATGCACTTGCACTAGCATGAAACAGCAGCTGAGCCTGCAACTCCCTTCATTCCTCAGATCCTCCTTTGACTTCTCTGACTTTTCAGCTAAACCCTGTGACAAATGGTGCCCAGGGCAGAGGTAATGGGAAACAACATGCACTTCGGTCTGGAGCCCTACAAGGACAGATTGAAGACCTTGTAGGGCTCCAGATCATGCTTGTAGATTCCAGCACGCCCTTGAACTTCTCCACATCACACCCAGCATCCTTTCCTGATGTTTTCCCTGGAAAGGTCAAACTCCAGCATCAGACAAAGCCCTACAGACACGGCTTAGCCAGCTCCCACATTTGTGTGGGGCCAATTCCTTGTAACTGAATTGGGTTTTCAATTTACTTTCACGTATTCAACTCTGCAATTTTCACTTAGCAGATGCTCTGCACAGCTGCCTGACAACTGCACATTCTACACATTTCTAAACATTAAGTCATTGAAAAAGTAAAGTTTCTATGCAAAGTGGGGAAAAATGTAGCCTTGTTCAATTAATTGATCATAATAAGCTCTCATCTCTGCACATTTCTGGCAATCTCCAGTCCATTAATTATCACATGTGCTTTTCTGGAATACACATATAATTGTCTTTACTAAACAGAAGAGCACTGCGGAGTCTTTGCGTCAGTGGCACACAATGAAATCCATTTCCAGCACTGTGTCAGCTTTGTAACATTGCCTGGCCCAGAAAGAGCTCCTCTCCTGACCTTTCTGATTATTGAGCTGGATGGAGAACCATGAAAGCAAAATTACACAGCCAGAGACCTCATCAGGAAAGCACTTTTTTCAGAATGGCTAGCTGTGTCATCAAGCAATTTCCAAGCCTCTCTAATGTGGTAAAAAAAAGTTACTAATGTAGAACAAGCAAGACAAATAGCAAAGAAAGAACAGTGTTAAAATCTCATTAGCACCGGGAAGGACTCAGGCAGCTAAAGCGATGATTAGCTCACACTTCTCTACTTAAGTCTCTTCACATTTCCTGTGAATACACAGGTCAAAGTTTTCTTTTTTACATTAAGTGGGTCATTTGCATGAGTGTCCTTGGTCTAGAGAGACGCAGAGCTTTGGGATGGCTAGCGGCAAGAGAGCTAGGTAATGGCAAACGTGTCAAACATCTTGACAGCTGCCACCTGAGGAACTGACTGTGAATGATCAGATTTCCAGGGCTAATGCATTAGACTCTTCAACTCAATTACCTAAATGCGTTTTAAGGGTTTGCGCTTTTCCTGGAGTGTAATTTTATATTGTCAGACCTTGGTTCTCGCGAAGCTCTGCAATTCAGCATCCATGTAAAGCTTCGGAGGGTTTATTTCATCATCTCTTCAGGTCTCAGTTTCCATTGCTTTAAAACAGTTTCGCAACTTGAATACCATCTGCACTTTTGGTTATCAAAATTCATGAAGATCAGATACTTTAAATGTAATCTGTAGACATTTAATGATCTGAAGGAATTGATTTTTCTTAAAATGCTCTGTGGGTGTTCTGAGGGATGCCAAACAGAGAAACAGAGGAAGGACATAGGATCAAGATGTTGGTCGCTGTAATGGAAGTGAAGAACATAACATGATTCAGGGGCAAAACTGGCTTTTGACAGGTTCTCCATTGAAATGAAATTGCATACAAGTCCATACAGAGAAGAGGAGGAAGACTCGCTGGCTTCTGCTGCAGAAAAGCCCTGGTGAACTTACTGGTGGATCACGGGGGAATAATTTCAGGCTCAAAAATTGACCCAGCGGGAGGCTATGCCACCTATGTGAAATGACCATTTCCCCCAGCTTTAACAATCAAATTAACATAATTGGAGATCAAGAGGTAAAGATAGGAGCTTTCTTCTCAATACTTCCAAGAGGATGGAGATTTCTATTTTCTTCAACCAAGGAACAAATGCAAGGAGAAAGAATAAAATGTCCTAAGCCCTGACCAAGATTGTAGGACTTTGATTATGACTCTAAGGGCACCAAAGTAACAGACTATGCAATGAACAGATAAGAAGAACCAAATACCCTATTTTACAGATTACAATTATTTTTTTTTATTGAGGAAAAAAAAAAAAAAAACACCTGAGGGAAACTATAAACACAAAATCTAAAATACCAAGGCAAAATTTGTGCCTGCAATTCTCTCTTTTAAAGCAAAAAGAAAAAGAAAAATGACACATTAAAAAACCAACCACTATTCAAGATGGGATTAAGAAGGTGGAAGCTGATTCAACCGTCACTAGGGTAACTGGGAACCAAAATGTTTAAATAGAAGAAAACTGGTGAGAGTTTAAAAATCAAATTGAGTATTGTTTCTTTGAAAGAAAATTCAAAACCAGAAAGATATTGAAAATTTGCCTCTTCAAGCTATAACTAAGGAGTTAATAGGAATAATTGAGAAATCTGGAAGTCATATATTATTGTTACAAAAAAACTGACAAATATGTAAGGAGAAATTAAAAGAAATATATCAAGCTTTATCAGATGAAATTCAAGGTGATAATTGTTTATAGCTGATGTGTAAGTAAGGCAGATTGGCATGATGTTCATCCCAAGCGCATATATCAAATTAAATCTCAAAGTAAAACATCAAAAAAATGAGCCATATGGAGGAAAGTCTCAAGGAGGAATAGGAATGAATGGAGATACTTCCTGAGTGGAACTATACTATTTAGGTAGATGGAGAGGAGCCAAATTTGTTTGAACAGATGAACTCTCATTTACTTCATTTTTCTTCCCCCTGAGAATATCCATAAATCCAAATATAGAGAAGTATATAATCAGAACAAATGCTTGGCCTTAAAGCAAGCAAACAAAATGCAAAATGAATTAGGGCTCACTGCTCTGATCCAACTCACAGAGATAACATTGCACAAGGGAGGAAACTAAAAAAGACAATAAAAGTAGGCTGAAATGTCATAAACTAAAAAAAAGCTGTCAGAGTAGGAATAAGGGAAAAATAGGGAGAAGCTTAAAATTAGGGCTATATTTCAAAGCTACAGGAAAATACATGGCAGAAAGCAAAGCTTCTGATGACTTTAGATGCTTTTGATTACCAAGAAAACCATATTGGTCTTCATTGGGCCTCTGAAAACATAAAATTTCCCAAAGCAAAATGTTTCTAAAATGTAGAAACTAATACAGGTAATCCTATATAATAAAAGGCTAATATGCAAATAGACCAAACAGCGAAACAACTGGAAACCAAACAACTGAACAACCGGTTGCCATGACATGCGCTGACCACCAGGGGGCATACGCAGAACATGATGGGCATCGGCCGCAGCGGGATGGTGGAGCAGGTGAGCGGGGGGTGGGGTGGGGGGTGGGTGTCAGACCAAGGCGGGGCACTAGTTGCTGTCATTAGAGCGAGCCTCTGGTGGTTACTGAACATTCTTTGTTCCCAGGCTCCACAGTCCTGCTGGCACTTGTACCTGATGCCAGTTCCAGCCCCGCTCGCATCCATTGCTGGTGCCTGGTGCCGGCCCGATCACTTGGAGCCATCAGAGGGTGCGAGTGGCAGCTACTGGCCCCAATCACCCTTCAGGGCTTCTCCACCTCCCCCTGCTCCTGAGCAGAGATCGGGCCAGCAGCCGCCTCTCGCACCCACTGCCGGTGCCAGAGCCTCTGCTTGCACCCATTGCCAGTGCAGGCCCCGCTTGCACCCGCTGCTGGCGCCAGCCCCAATCGCTCTGTGCATTCAGCAGGTGCGAGCAGGACCAGTGTCATCAGAGTGTGGGAGCAAAGTTGAAGAGAGGACTGTATAAGTATAAAATTATTAAGAGCAATCAAAGGTATTGGCAAGAGATCAGTCAAGATCAACAATCCCTGCTCGGTTTTACAGCCCGTAGTTATGTATCCCCCTTCCCTCTTCACATCCCCCCAAACTGGCTAGTACTCAGAGAGGCTTATGATGAAAGACTCAGCTCCAGGGTAGTGCCTGAGGATGTGCCACGCCCCTTCAGATCAGCTGCTTCCTTTCCCTTCCATTTCCAGGGTCACAGTCCCAGCTGGAAGCAACAGTGCCTCTGTAAGAGGAGTGCTGGGCTCTGGCCTTCTTAGAGAGAGAGGTCAGGGACAGGTCAGTATTGTGGGCAGGCGTGTATCTTCCTAAGTTCTCTTACAGTCCCTACTGGGACTCTCTGACTTATTTTGGTTGGTTTCTAGTGCTACTTCTTTTACAAACTACACTTTGTAGACTTTATTAGATTACTTTATTTAATGTGAGTTTGTCCCTTTTTGTCTCAATCTTCCAATACAGGTATATTGGGGGAGGAGGGGGGAAAGCAGTCTAATAAAATCCTAGACAGAGAGAGAAAAAAAAAAAGCATACTCTCCTTACGGATTAAAAAAAAACAGCCTGCGTGGGTGTTGGACCAGCCCGTTCTGTGCCCCCACCCCTCCTACTGGTCTCAATGTGCTTTCTCCTTTACTTCTCTAGTTGTAGGACTTCCATTCAGCCAGCTTTCAGGTGGTTCTGAATGATGGTTGTTCTGTATTTTGGTTGCAATTTTTTTCTTTATTGATCAAAGTATTACATATGTGTCCTTATCGCCCCATTGCCCCCCACACCCCCTCCCCACTCATGCCCTCACCCCCCTGGTGTCTCTGTCCATTGGTTAGGCTTATATGCATGCATACAAGTCCTTTGGTTGATCTCTTCCCCTTACCCCCACCCTCCCCTACCTTCCCTCTGAGGTTTGACGGTCTGATCAATGCTTCTCTGTCTCTGGATTTGCTTTTGTTCATCAGTTTATATTGTTCATTATATTCCATATATGAGTGAGATCATGTGATATTTATCTTTCTCTGACTGGCTTATTTCACTTAGCATAATGCTCTCCAGTTCCATCCATGCTGCTGCAAATGGTAAGAATTCCTTCTTTTTTACTGCAGCATAGTATCCCATTGTTTAGATGTACCAGTTTTTTAATCCACTCATCTGTTGATGGGCAATTAGGCTGTTTCCAAATCTTAGCTATGGTGAATTGTGCTGCTATGAACATAAGGGTGCATATATCCTTTCTGATTGGTGTTTCTAGTTTCTTGGGATATATTCCTAGAAGTGGTTGCAATTTTGATGTGATTGTGAGAGGCAGTGAGTCCAGGCGTTTACCTACACCAGTGATTGGAAAACTGCGGCTCGCGAGCCACATGCGGCTCTTTGGCCCCTTGAGTGTGGCTCTTCCACAAAATACCATGGCCTGGGCAAGTCTATTTTGAAGAAGTGGCATTAGAAGTGGCGTTAGAAGAAGTTTAAGTGTAAAAAATTTGGCTCTCAAAAGAAATTTTAATCGTTGTACTGTTGATATTTGGCTCTGTTGACTAATGAGTTTGCTGACCACTGACCTATACCATCATCTTGGTTCTCCATCTGATAATAGGTTTTAAAAGTTAAAAACTAGGTTTCTGTTTGGCTCGGAGAGACCATATGGAAAGACAACATAATGACAGAGAGAAGTGCTCAAGTAGTCCCAGTTATTCCTGTCCTCAACTGGGTTCAGTTTCCTAGCTCTGATGTGTCATTGGGAGAGATTTCAGAACTCTCCAGCCTCAGCCACTGTCTGCCTGCAACTTGCTGAGAGACTTGAACCAATGAGCTAACTCAGCCAATCCTTCAAATCATGATAGATAGCAATAAGGTTGGTGCTTGTATCCTACACAGCAGTAATAACTAGAAGATATTTTGGAACCTGATAGAGGAGAAATGCTAAAGCATGTAGAAGTGGCCTTCAAGAAACTTCGCAAAAGGATAATGACCCTTGAGGAGAGAGTCTGTAAGCAATGGGCCCTTGTCCTGTAGTGACTGAAAATTTAGCAACAATGTTACATGCAGTGACATGGAAAATACAAACACTACCTATTAACCAAAATGGTCTAGCTAAGGAAATTTCTAGGCAGACTGATGAAGGTGCTGAATGTCTTCTGGTTGTCTAGTAAATACAAGATAAGAGAGATAAGCTAGTGAGATAACTGGTAAGTATAAAGGCACCAGGATCTCCATTGATCTAAGATAAAACTGATTTATATTCTAATTATCTTATTCTCAATTGATAAATGGCTTCTAGGCAGAAATAAAATCCAGGGTGATGTCAAGGAAAATGGTTTAAATATGGCGTGTGACAAGGATGGAACTTTATAACCTTTTGCTAAGACTCAGGAAGATTTAAGGAGGTGACAGAAACAGAGAGAACTCCATTTAAGGATCTTAGTAGCATGTCTTAAACATCTTTTCCATTAAAAAGTCTAGGTGAACATATGATATATGTTTCTCTTGCTGAAAGTTTTAATTTGGTTAATATCAGAAGTTGAAATTTCAAAAAGTTGAAATTTTAAAAAGCTATCAAAGACTTACTGTCTGATATCTTGGCTAGGCTGACCCAATACATTTAGTTTTGTTCTTATGAAATTTTGTGACTACATTTTATTCTCAGATACCAGTACATTGTCTCTCTATAGCACTGGACTATCAAAAATAGTAATGTAAAAAAAATAGTAATGTAATTCTAAATTATGTATGTTTGGAGCATTGGAAACATTTTTTTTTATAACTATTAGAAGGGTTAATGATTTGCTTGATTTTCTTTTCCTAGTTTTTCTATTGATAAAAATAGATCTTATTTTGACACTTTGGACTCATTTCAAAAGTGAGAGTAACTTTAACTCAATCAAGTTATGGACTAGAGCATATCATGCATAAGAGAATAGTTTAAAATCTATCTGGGATGTATCTGGATTTTTAATTTATTTTTCTGTGTTGATTGAAATTATGTGGTTTATAGCCTTTATTCTATTGATATTTTTATTATATTAATTGATGTAAAGCTACCTGTATCCCTGAGATAAACCTCACTTGGTCTTGGTCAGAGAGATGCAATGTTGCTGGCTCTGAGATGAAGGAGGAAAGTCACTAACCTAGGATTGTGGGGCGCCTCTAGAACATGGAAAAGGCAAGTCAATGGATTCTTTCTTGGAGCATACTGAAAAAGAACTCAGCCCTGCTGGCATCTTGAATTTTATCCAGTGAGCGTCAAGTTCTGACCTACAGAACTGTAAGAAAACAAATTTGGGTTCTTTTAAGCCATTAAGTTTGTCATAATTTGTTACAGCAGCAATAGAAAAACTAAGACACTACTCTTAACTAAAATACTTCTCAGGTAATGGCAGTGATATAAAAGTATGCCTAAATGCAGTTTTGTTTTGTTTTCGTGTCATTTCAGACAAGTTCTCACTGGGAAATTAATTACGGTCTTTAAGTATAAAATCACCTTGAAAAGTATGCCAGTGAACACAATGCTGAATACACCTTTCTCTTCTCTTTGTATATTTACTCACATTAAGCCTGTATTCTCAGTCTAAATGAGAATCAAATTCAAGCTTATCCTTAGCAATTTATAGAGCACTACAACATAGGCATAGTAAATGTTATGATTAAGTAGGATACTACTTAAGCATTTCTCTCTCTTTTTTTAGTCTGTTACAAGACAATATTACTAAAGATGATTAGAAAAGTTGAGTGCCAAATTTAAGAGATACATAATACAGTGTACATTTGCAGCTAATGTTTAATTAACATGATTTATTTTATGGGGTAGATAGTAAATCAAAATAGTATGCTCATATTTAAAAATGCTACTGAGCTCTTAGTATTTTTAGATCCTGAGAGTACAAAGATGAATAAGATCAGGTCTTAGTCATTAGGTAAATCATAGTCGGTTCTAGCAGGTAAAAGAAATATAGACCAAATACAATGTATATGAAATTGTGTGTAAAGTACATACACATATGTAGAATGGAAATAATAAAGAACCAGTGTAGGCAGAAAGATGAAAACTGATATAAACTAAAGCAAGTAAAGTAGTCAAGTTATGAGACAAGATTCTGAATGGCCTCACAACCTGCACCACTAGGCTTGGACTAACCCTGTAAGGTGTGTGTCCCAAATGTTAGTAATGTGTATGCCATTTTCAGAATGTGTATCATTTCTACACATCAATTATGCAAAAGAGCCCTATTTAATAATTTGTAGAATATCCACAGTGAATCCACTTCTGACACATTATAAGAACAAAAATAATTAACAGGTTTATGTTGTACAAATATATCACACACATGTGCACACACACATACACACTAAATGGGATTCATATTGAGTGAAATTTTTACATGCTTTGCATGTATAAATCATAATATGGGCATTGTTCTTACTCTGGTTCTATGTTGCCATTTGCTCAGATGTTCATATATATATTTATTAATTTATTTAATTCATACAACACCTGTGTAGTAGTTGCTATTGTCATTTCTATTTCAGCGGTGACAGAGCTAAGGGATAGGAGAATTGAGTAGCAGAAAATTAGAGCTAGTAAGTGACATTTAGATTTCATGTCCTAGTGGCCTGTTTACAGTTCATATACCTATCTATGGTGATGAACTGCTATCACACAGTGTTTGGTTCCTGCTTGTGTCTTTTACACATTTATTTTGAGCAAAATATCCTTTGGTAAAAATAAAATTTAGGGAAATGAAAAAAAAAGGGATAAGTGGATTTTGTTGCCTGGTAGGTTTGAGTTGTGTTTATGTCTTGGGCTTTGAAATAAAAGGAAAGTGTCAAGTGTTCTTGGGGTCTAGAGAGACTTACATGAGACCATTTCTAATAAACATGTTTTGCAAAATTCTGAAAGTGTAATAGATTTCAGGTTGATAGGATACAAGTATTACAAGGTAAAGGACCATAAGGATCTTATATCCTGGCTTCAGTTCTTTATTTAGAAGTTCTATCTTTTTATTGAAAAATATGCAATTATACAATGAAAACTATTTGTGAAAAAATAGGCATAAGTGCTATACTGAGAATAGAAATGGAGATTACCTTGTATAAATTAGACTTTGCTACACTTGGCACACTCAAATCTGCTACTTCACCAGATGATTCATCCATGTATAAAAAATATTTGGGTGGTTATATTTTAGTCATATACCATAGGAGGAAGAGCAAACCAAACATTCTTCTCTACATATGGGCTTTATAATCCAAAGAGAGGGCTAAACATTAAACAAATAACCACACTTGAATTGTAAAATTAGAAATGTGTCTGTTTAAAAAGAGGTAAGATTCATCGTGCTCCTAGACTATAGTAGGGTAATTTGATTTCTTCAGGAGAGAGAGAAAGGGTAACAAAGAGATGTGGTATTTGGGCTGAAATGTAAAGGCATTGATTACTAATAGTTGAAAAAGAAGGAGAAAAAACTATGCCTGGCAGAGGATCTGAATATGCAAATCCCCTGTCGCTGTACTGTGCAAAGCATCTGTGGATGCAATAAGGACACAAAAAGAAGACTAGAGCAGGCCAATTGAGACATTATTTCTAGAATCATTATACCACTGGTGGTTTTGATTGAGACTTGGGTAGTTAGTGTTGTAAAGAAACTATTGTAGAGGATATCACGTTAGACTTTTGAGCTTTTTGGACACATCTTGGGACCTTGACAGCTTTAGTCATCTTATTGCCAACTGTCTTAATTTCACTCACAGCAAAATCTGCTTTATATCTCAAATAGCAAAGTAACTCAAGGAAGGAAATGTGAGTGTGATCACCAGGTATGAACTTTGTGTGAAACATATAAACAAAGAATTCAAGGCCAAAGGGTAGTTATTTGTGGCCCAGAAACTCAGTTATCACACATTTTTCCAGATATCTTTTTCTCTACATGGGTCTGGTCCTGAAATGGGGTGGGGGGGGGAAGAAGAAGAAAAAATATATATATGCATCTTCTGTAGCTATGACAACCCTTCATAACACTGTATTAGAAACATTCCAATAGAGATAGATGGACATTTTTGTTCAAAAGTGAAAACTGAAGGCCAGAAAGAAGGAACCTTATATAAGGTTTTATATCTAACTGGAGGCTCAATACACAAAATTCATGCAAGGGGCTCGGCCCCCACCTTGGTGGCCACCTCTGCCTCAGCCCCCACCACCGCAGCTTCATTCAAAAGGTCCTCTGAAAGAAAGTCATGTCTGGTCTAATTAGAATATTATGCTTTTATTATTATAGATTAGTATCAGAGAAAAGACTAGACCTCTGGTCTCCAATACAGAATCCTTTGAAATTTTTATCTCCTTGTGACACCAAATCTTAAAGCTCATATTACCTTAAAAATGAAATATAAATTCAGGAGCAAGAAATATGAATCTGGAAAAAAGTTTAACCATGGATGATCAGAGAAGAATGGAATAGATATAGACTCAAGTAAAATAAAAAAGAGTATTAGTGTAAATGAATATTTTAAACTTCTCTGTGAACACATAATTATACTTCATTGCAATTATTAATATATCATTGTAAAAAGTATCATCTATAGTTCTTATGATACCTATAATTATATATAGCTCATAAGAATATGACATGCATGAAATAAAGTATCAATTGTAATAGACCTTTTATTTGTTATACATTTTTGTTGAATTAATTCAATTAATTTTTATGATTAGCTTTAAAAAATAAATCCTGAAAGTTATGGCTCAGTGTGTAATGGCTGACTTAATGAATATCTTAAAACAATTTAACCCAAATAAAACTGTGAAAATGAAGCAGTTGGCATGCAATATATTAAGTAAATAGGTAATATTTTAGTGAGCAGAATAGAGAATAGAAAAGAGAGAGAAAAAATAGATTACCAAGCTGGGAAGATTTATTTTCGATATTTATGTCCAAAGAGCATTTTATCATTCTTTCTAGTTCCCCAACTACCCTGGGCTCTAATACTGTCCTTAAATTTATTGTATATAACATACCATAAACCAAATGCATTTTCCTTTATAAACTTACAAGAATTTTAGCAGCTTCTTGAATCATCCCTAATGTGTTGCTTGAGTTTTTAAAAAGGGCAATGTTAAATCAAAAAAAAATAAGCTTATATTGATAGAATTTCAATTCTGTGTCAGGTTTTTATTTTATTTTGATTTCGGGTGAGAGTGGGGGGAAATGGAACTAAGATTTTTGAACATCCATTATATGTGAATGACCATCTAATACAAAACAATATGAGTTTTGAAACAAATTCAGAAAAATAAATCCTTGGTGAAACACTGAGGATGAGAAATGGTCTTATACTTCAAAAGCAAAAATGCTGGGCCTTAGGAAAATAAGGACATGGTTTTATCCACTGAGGCAATTTCAGGTCAAAGGTGGAAAAGTTTTCTTTCTTTTCTTCTTTTTTTTTTTTTTTTTTGTAATATATTTTTATTGTTGCCAATATTGTCTCCCTTCTTTTAAAATGTTAGGCAAAGAGTCCAATTCAGTCGCCTTGGTTAACTTATATTAGTAGAGGTTCCTGAGGGTTTTGATCCACTTTAGATTTTTACTGTGGCATGATTCAAAATATATTAGAAAACTGAAAGTTATAAAAATGTTTCACATTCTTCATTTGCTGTATAATAAATATTTATTGGAGAGATTGTGACATTTCCATCAAGAAAAGAGTGATAAAAGTATTCACTTGGCTTAACTCAGTCCTTCAAATGGATTTCTGGTATTGGACTTCATATTTTATATTGGTCTTTGTAAAGAGTATATAAGAAATAGTGAAATGTTCTACAGGATCTTTGAGATAAAGAAAATAGAATTGACCTCAACAGACAATGGGATGAGCTAGAAAGTTTGTTAAACCAGCTGTAACCACTATCTAGATTATGACATTGAAAGAAACAGTGTGTAAAAAGGAGGACGTGACTTAGAAAATTAAGTTTAGATTATCCTCATCCCTGAATTTTCTCCAATCCTTGCTCACCAGAAACGCATCTTCTTGCTATTATGGCTTTCGAAGAGCTTCCATAAAATAAAAGTCTATGTGTATGAGTATGTGTGTTTGGTGTGGATCCTAGTCATCTCATTCCAATAGAACAATGACAATCTCCTGAGCCTTGGCAAACTCAAGTTAAAGTCCAGGTGTGAAGAGTTCTTGATTGACCTCTTCTTGGTAAAAAAATAAAAAAATAAAAAATACCCCCTTTCTCTCACCGCCATTGTATCTGATTTACCAACTTCAGTTTTTCCTTTGATTGTTATCTTATAAATGTATGTGACTACATCTCAAATATTTGGTACTTTTTCTGTTAAAGCACAAGAATTAGAAACTACCTACCTATAAAGACTACAATGCTCCCACCATAAAGACATGGGTGTCACTCTACAAATGGGCTGAAATTCAGCTACAACCTTGTCTCTAAAGTGATAAAAGTATACCTTTTCATATTTATCTCCTCAACTGAGAGCTTGCATCTTATACATTGCAAATTGTCAGAACATTGAACAACATTCAGTTAACAGACTCATAGAATCAAAACTTAAAAGGAACCATAGAGTTTATCTAATTTAACTTTCTACCTGAATATTTAATCTCATAAAAATATCTTCAAGTTGTAAAGTGAGGATTGACGACCTTGAGGTGCTAATACTGAGTCACCTTTAAAGGTAATCCATTTCATCAAAGCTCTGATAGTAAAAATGTGTCTCTCTCAAGCTTCCAAAATCTTACTAGGTCATGAGTTAGGTTATAAAGAATGTTAGAACTCCTTCTGTAAATATTGCATATGCAGATACATGGCTTTGAAAAAAAAAGAGGAACATTTCATTCCATGACTCAGTCAAAAATATTTTTTTTATGTTTACCTTCAAAATAATGAGATATACATAGATTTATTCCCAAAATATAGTCATATTGGAAAGGAAGCATGGGCTTAATGATTCAGGGAACCGAGAACTAAAAATATCAAAGCAAAAGTTGCATTAGACAAAGTTGAACAGCTAAGGAAGATTTTATTCAAGGATATTGTAATGGAGGAGAGAAATAAGACACACTCTAAACTTATCTCCACTAAAACAAAGAGTGGAAAGATTTCTAAGAGTTGGGGTTAGAGGATGGTTGTATTCTACTCTGAAAAATAACTTTGACTTGCTTAAATAACATTAAAGTCTATTTCATCCATGATGTCAAAAACATAATTTTCCCACTTAAATGTGTGTTTTCATCCCAGTGAATTTGTTTTAATACAAAATATCATTTTTCCTTATAATTATATTTTTTGGCACTGAGAAACATAGAATGTCAAATCCTATAACTGTTAAGGGAATTATAAGTTTCTATATCACCATCTGCTATTTGCAAGGTTCATAGTCCCAAAGTTAATAGTCTAATTCATTAAACAAAAAGCAATCCATGCAAATATGGTGTAAAATTAATGGTCCCAGGCCTCGGAGTGAACAAGAAAAGTAAAATATGTTATTTTTTTTCAAAAATAGTAGTAGTTTTTTGTTGTAAACAATTTCTTTTAAGAAGCCAGATGATGAATTGGTGAGTGGAATAAGTAAGTCAATTTTAAAAGCATTAAACATATTTACACAGGATTGTTCCCATTGTGTGAGGTCCCAATGTGTGAGGTCCCAGAGCACAGTCGTACAAGATTCTATACTACTTCTAAGTGAAAAATTCATCAGAAGCTAGCATAGCTTTTGCCTATCTCACAGCACTGGAGAAACAAAAATTAACGTTTGAAGCTTTCAGGAGCTGAGGGGCCAAGATTCCCAAGAGAAATGCAAATAAGTAAGCTGAACTCTGTACTGAGGCATTTGCTGAAGTCTTCAGTTTCACCAGGCAAGTGCCAATAAATTAGGCAAAAAGCAGCTAAAAAACAACCCCAGAGGATAATTAGCTTTGAATTGGAAGCCACTGAATTATTCACATGTCACTCAAGTCCCAAGTTTCTACAAAATGCATCTCTGGATTATCTTTCTGCCTGTGAAAGGTATTGGTCTTTAAGAAGCTTGATCCTCAGCCCACTTAAAGAAATAGCAAATATCAAAAGGAAAGCAAAAACAGCTGGTCATCCTTAAGCCATCTCAAAAGTGTTCTCTCTTCTTTGAATTTTAGCTCCTCTAGGTCTTGTTGCTTCCAAAGTCCTCTGATGCCTTTAAAAATGTAATTTTGTAATTTTTCTGGCTTTACTAGTTGTTGTAACAGGAGCATTGCCCTACCACAAACTACTGCATCTTACCTGGAAATGTCCCAATTGAGTTTTTTGGTGTGTTTTTTTTCCCCCACTGAATTGTACATGAAAATTATATAGCTCATTGGTATCTCTGTAGATATCTTCTGGATACAATTTAAGTTTCTTCTGACAGGCAGCTAGGTTAGGATTAGATTTACCTTGATCTTCTCAGAAATTCAGTGCTTCGCATTTCTGTTCAGTGATAGCTGATTTATCTCCAGTTTAGCTTTACTTCTTGGATGTAATCTTTTGGATTCTAGTAGAAAATCCTGGGCATTGACCAGAGTCTCTTTAACATGGCAGGGACTCAAATCCAATTTTTATTTTACCAGTCTCATGCTATGATGAAGATGCAGTGTGGATTTTCTGGTATCCAGCCTCAGAATTCTTAGTTTCTCAGCTCAGGAACCATTTTCTCCTACCAAACACTTCAATAGGAAAAGTGTTTCCAATTTTCTGACTCATTTTGCTTAGCTTCCGTTGTCTCTGGGAATTACAACCTAGTGTCTTTTTAAAAAATATATATTTTCACTGATTTCAGAAAGGAAGGTTAGAGGGAGAGATAGAAACATCAATGATAAGAAAGAATCATTGATTGGCTGCCTCCCGCATGCCCCACACTGGGGATCAAGCCCAGGATCAAGCCTGCTACCTAGGTATGTGCCCTGACCAGGAATTGGACTGTTACCTCCTGGTTCATAGGTTGACGCTCAACCACTGAGCAACACTGGCCCAGCAACCCAGTTAGTCTTTGTTGTTCTGACCATTTTCATTAACTTCCTCTCCCCCAGTCTCAGTCCTCACACATGTTAACACATTCTGTTATTATTGATGTATGGTAGCCCTCAAATTGAAATATCATAAGCCACTTCAAATTCCCCTTAATTGACATCTAACTCAGTGGTCATCTAATGACAGCAGAACTGTTAAGAGAGAGAAATATAATTTGTGTTTGCTATATGCATTAAAAAGACAATCCTATCTAATAAAAGAGTAATATGCAAATTGACCATCACTCCAAGACACTAGATGGCCGCCCCCATGTGGTCAAAGATGGCTGCCCCCATGTGGACACCAGATGGCCACCACAAGATGGCCTGTAGGGGAGGGCAGTTAGGGGCAGTTAGGAGTGACCAGGCCTGCAGGGGAGGGCAGTTGGGGGGCCCAGGCCTGCAGGGGAGGGCAGATGGGGGTACCAGGCCTGCAGGGGAGGGCAGTTGGGGGGGCCAGGCCTGCAGGGGAGGGCAGTTAGGGGTGACCGGGCCAACAGGGGAGGGCAGTTGGGGGTGACCAGGCCTGCAGGGGAGAGCAGTTGGGGGGGACCAGGCCTGCAGGGGAGAGCAGTTGGGGGGGACCAGGCCTGCAGGGGAGGGCAGTTAGGGGTGACCATGCCAGCAGGGGAGGGCAGTTAGGGGTGACCGGGTCAGTAGGGGAGGGCAGTTGGGAGGGACCAGGCCTGCAGGGGAGGGCAGTTGGGGGAGGCCAGGCCAGCAGGGAGGGCAGTTGGGTGTGACCAGGCCTGCAGGGGAGGGCATTTGAGGGGGGACCAGGATTGTAGGGGAAGGCAGTTGGGGGGACCAGGCCTGCAGGGGAGGACAGTTGAGGGTGACCCAGGCCTATAGGGGAGAGTACTTGCAGGGGACCAGGCCAGCAGGGGAGGGCAGTTGGTGGGGACCATGCGTGCAGGGGAGGGCAGTTGTGGGTGATCAGGCCATCAGGGAGGGCAGTTAGGGGTGACCGGGCCAGCAGAGGAGGGCAGTTGGGGGAGACCAGGTCTGCAGAGGAGGGTAGTTGTGGGCAATCAGGCAAGCAGGGAGGGCAGTTAGCGGTAACCGGGCCAGCAGAGGAGGGCAGTTGGGGGGGACCAGGCCTGCAGGCGAGGGCAGTTGGGGGGGGGACCAGGCCTGCAGGGGAGGGCAGTTAGGGATGACCGGGCCAGCAGGGGAGGGCAGTTGGGGGTGACCAGGCCTGCAGGGGGGGACAGTTAGATACAATCGGGCCAGCCAGGGAGTAGTTAGTTGTCGATCAGGCTGGCAGGGGAGTAGTTAGTGGGTGATCAGGCTGGCAGGCAGAAGCGGTTAGGAGCAATCAGGCAGAGGCAGGTGAGCGGTTGGGAGCCAGCAGTCCTGGATTGTGAGAGGGATGCCCAACTGCCCGTTTAGGCCTGATCCCACCTAAACGGGTGGTCAGACATCCCTCAAGATGTCCCAGATTGAAGAGGGTACAGGCTGGGCTGAGGACACCCCCTCTCCCCCCGCCTCTGTGCACAAATTTCATGCACCAGGCCTCTAGTTTAATAAATAAAACATGTATCATGTATAGTATTTATATATAATATAAAAATAAAATAAATTGTCAAAAGTGCTTTTTAACTTAGTAATTTTCTGGAAATTCTCAGTGGTTGCAATAAGTAGAATTAATTGACACTCTTGTGTCTTAAATAGACAAGTGGATCATGTTCAAATTCTTCAAGCCATGTGCATAATTTAGTTCCCTCTAAATCAAGCATGTTTTTTCTTATCTTAATGGCAGCTAAACTTGGCTGAATGTCTACGTTATTTGTTACTGACATTGTAAGAAAAGCTCAGAAACCACAAAACGCAGGTGAAAAAAAATATTCTAAATGACTTTGGATCAATCTAATTTCATGGACACATCATTATCATTACTTAGTGGGCTGTAGGCTCTGCAGGGATGGCATGAATTTCATTTCAATGACCATGAAATTGTGGTATCAAAATTCTTTTTCTCAGTAAAGGATGAACAGTCTTTGATAGTATTGGGTTTTCAACTAGAGAGGAGATAACTTAAAATATAACACAACAATTTGCTTTAAAAAAAATAAATATTTATCTGATAAAGATTTAACTTATCCCTGGCAGAATGCTGCTTTTACTCCTCAAAAATGCTGCATAACTAGGATGGGCTGAATTGGAGGGCCACGATTTGTACTGGTGCCCCACTCTAGAGTGAAGCAGACCCTAAATGAACAAACCCATTGCAAGGAACTCTTGATAGCATGGCAGACAGAGGACCAGACACCAGGCAGTCTGATCTGCCTTAATCTTTTTTTTTTTTTTCTAAATATATTTTATTGATTTTCTACAGAGAGGAAGAGAGAGGGACAGAGAGCCAGAAACATCGATGAGAGAGAAACATGGATCAGCTGCCTCTTGCACACCCCCCACTGGGGATGCGCCCGCAACGAAGGCACATGCCCTGACCGGAATCGAATCCGGGACCCCCTGAGTCCGCAGGCCGACGCTCTATCCACTGATCCAAACCGGTTTCGGCTGATCTGCCTTAATCTTGAAGGACGAACAAAAATTATTGTCAGTGGGCAGTAAACAGGAAGACAGTGATGTGGGGATAAGGGACTTTTAAAAATTCAGAAAAGATATTTAACCACTCTGATTCTAAATTTTCTCACTAACATTTCTTATATCCCTTGATACTTGCAGCAAAAAAAAGGAGATAATGTATATAAAGTTTATAGCATGTTACCTAGCAAATATAAGATCTCCATACTGCCTGTTTTCAAATATTATCCTGTTAATCCTATGGTATTTCAAAGGAATCTTATATTTAATTTAAAGAGAGAAAGCAACAACCATTTCTTAATGGCGGATAAAATTTGACTTTGACCCTTAGTCCCATACCAAATTATAGTAAAGGGACAATAAAGTAGAATATCCTATATAATAAAAGGCTAATATGCAAATCAACTGAACTGCAGAACGACCAGTTGCTATGATGCACACTGACCACCAGGAGGCAGATGCTCAACGCAGGAGCTGCCCCCTGGTGGTCAGTGCGCTGGCAAGCCCAGCAGCAGTGGTGGGAGCCTCTCCCACCTCCTTGGCAGTAGGACATCCCCTGAGGGCTCCCGGACTGCGAGAGGGCACAGGCCGGACTGAGGGACTCCCCTGAGTGAATGAATTTTGTGCACCAGGCCTCTAGTTTTATATAATTTTGTACTTATATTAGACACTCAGAGGTTACAGATTGTATACTAAGAATAAATGAATGGTGGATTGAATAATATACGCAATTGCTCCATTTTGGAGATAAGAAAACTGAAACTCATCAATGTGAACTTACCATGAAGTCACACAGTTAGTGGAAGAACTGCAACTAAAACACAAATGACCTGTCTCCTTATCTGTTGACCTACAGAGACCCCTACTTGTGCTGAAATGCTCAATTTTTCTAAAGCTTGTAGCATCATTGGAGTCTGCTTCCTATTCCCCTCCCCTCACATCCATCACCCCCTGCAGCTTATTCCAAAGTAGACTCCTAAATCAAGTCATGAGACTTGGCTAAATCCAGGGGATATGAAAAAGCAGAGAAAGAAATTGCAGAGTGCTGTGAATAAAGAGAGTGCATTTGCCCTAGCTGGTTTGGCTCAATGGATGGAGCATTGGCCTGCAGACTGAAGGGTCCCAGGTTTGATTCCAGTCAGGGGCACATACCAGGGTTGCAGGCTTCATCCCCAGTAGAGGGCATGCGGGAGGTAGCCGACCAATGCTTCTGTCTCATCATTGATGTTTCTATCTCTCTCTTCTCTCTTCCTTTCTCTGAAATAAATAAAAATATTTTTTAAAAAGAGAGTGCATTTAATGCCATAATTCTAGTTTGTCTGACTCCAACCCCGCCCTTCCCCCTCCCCACCCCCGTTACTTCACCCAAACAAGTTGATTTGCAGCTAATTGAGCATTTTTTTCAGTAGCAGGTGTCAACTTTGGATAAGTTTCATATGTTCATTTACTCAGTAAATAGTCTTGGAGTGCCAAATATATATATGAAACTATTAGAAGATCTTGCCAGGAAGAGGAAAGCCTAAGTTTCTGTCCTCATTTAGCTTACATTCTAGTGTGGAAGACAGATGAACAGGTAAACAAATACATATATAATGTAATTCTAATTGTGTCAAACATGAAAGACAATAAAGTATAGCAATAATTATTAGAGGTTTTCCATTTTTATAAAAGTTTCAGATATGGTATGTATGGGTATATACGTATGTAGTAGTGACATTTGAGACTTAGTTAGATAATCATACAAAGGAAGGAAGGGATATCAAGTGTAAAATCATACAGAGCGTATATCAAGTGTAAAATCCTGAGGAACATTGGCTTTTTCCAGGAAAAACAGGAAACAAGCATAGCAGGATCAGTGACCAAGTCAAGAAGTGTAAGATGAGATCAGGGAGTTGGCATGGGTCAGTTCATGAAAGGATTCAATCAATAATTTTCCTAGTCTACTAAAAAAAGTAAGAGTAGAGTAGAGGAGTCATACAGATGAGGCGGGGGGGGGGGGAGTTATAATTTTGTACCAATAAATGGTAGACTGGGGAAGTATCTAAGCCATATATCAAAATGGATTTGATACCTCATGTTAGTGCTGAGCTAGTACTAACCAGTCTGTAGCTCATCGTGGGTGACTTCTTTTTCCACACAGCAAGAGCTGACTTAAATGCATGTTACCTGCAGACAGGCAGATCTCTGCAAGAAAAAGGGAAAAGAGGAAGAGGTCATTCTTGAAAACTTATCAATCAGATATGCCACTGCTTTCAGCATGGAAAAAATAAGAGGTGGAGAAAGAAGCAAGTAATGTTACTGTCATCAGATATCAAATCCATCTGTATAGAATCATGATGTTTATGGGTTAAGTATTTCAACTTTAGAGTTTTGTAGCCCAAAATAATGAAATTTAAAAACCAACAACAAAAAAACACACAACCAAAACAAACAAACAAACAAACAAAAAATCCATGACAGCTGACTCAAAGCATTCACATTCTGTCCGGCAGGTAGCATTCGCCTCCTCTGATGGTCAAAATTAATATTTTTGAAAGCTTTTCATTTTCGTTACAATGTGCATTTAAGACAAAATAATAACATGGTGTAATTAGAAATAAAATTAAAAAATTCAAGTTTGCTCTTCACTAGCTTTGGGCCTGACCAAATGACTTCATATCATAGATTCTCTATTTTTTATTTAAGAGGTAAAATTCTACTACAACCTCAAAGAGCTGCTATTGGAATGGAAGGCACCATTTTGAAAGGAAATAAAATATTTCTTTATCCTCTGCACATATAAGAAAGCTGCTAGTTCTTCTAACTCCTAGTTATAATTTTTTATAAAAATTTGCAGAGTATACACACAGAGATAGAGAGGGGAAAAAACCCAATTCTGTCTTTGAGCTTCTAAACATGGTGTTTTCCAACCTCAGATAATGTCTCTAAATATGGGGATCTGAAGTCTCATAGCATACCAGTGAGAGATGCGTCAATTACCATGATTAGGCTGAGTAGATCAAAGGTAAAACAAGGTCGTGTTCAGATTAATCCTAGTGAGAACAAAAAACTCAAAACAGAACCACTACTCAGAATAACTGGCTATTCAGTGTAGAGTCAGACTGTGAAGGGGGTACGCTTGCACACGGCATGTAAAACTTGCATTTGACAGAGTGCTTAACACCAGGTACAGTCACCTCAGAGAGATTCAAGCAAAAGAAGACATCTAGCACTAATGAAATGGAAGATCATTTTCTAAACAGTGTTTTCAGGACGACTTTTTTTTTTTTTTTAAATGAGCCACTTATCATTAATGAGCCATTTACTAAGCAGGAAAAGTTTGTTTAAAGCAGAACTACATACACTCTGGAACTCACTGCTGTGCATATCTTCAGTGGCGTTCATGCCATATCTTCACTGTATGTTTTCTTTTCAGGTTTTCACATTATTGTAGGTGGTATGTTTACCCAAATGTTCTATTGGTGTGAAAAAATATGAGTATTTTATAATTTCCTACTTATGTGTGCAAAATTTGCCCATATGAACTTAAATCGAGATAATGATTGATGTATAAATATCTATACTTTTTTTCTTTATTTTTCCTTTTTTTTTTTTTTTTGGCAGTAGCCGTCTGATGGGATATGAGGAAGATTGGTGAGACATGAAAGGAGAATAATAAACAGGCAAATTATAATACATGGAGATGCAATCGAATGAACTGAGAAAAATTTCTATGGAAATTCAGTAGAATATCATTTCCTTGATTTACATACTCTATTGCTAATCCTTTGAAGCATCAAGGGGTAGGAACCGCTATTTCTCAGGGTTATAAATTTCCTTCCAAGTCTACAGAAAATCCCATGAGCACAGAATAGCGGCAATAAAGTTTTGTACATGACTGAATATGATGGCCCAGTTAGTGAGTTTACTACTAGATGTTACTTTTAATTCATAACTTAATGAAAAGCTTGCTCACACAGTATAGCATAATTGCCAAGAGAAATACAAGGGTTTAGACAAAATTTGAAGTTGACTTTGGCTGAGTTGCATGACTTTATTTTTGTGTGGAGGTTAAGTGATTGTTGAACATTCTGGCAGGACCAGGCATCCAGGTTGGGTTTCTATGCACAACATTGTTCAACTTCAGCCTTTGTTGGTGAGGACCAAGGTTGCAATTTATGTTATTTTATTTTTTAAAATATCACCTGGGTCTTTTCTTTTTCTTTTTCTGAAGTCAATCAAGGAGTTTCACATAGAATGGAAAAACATATAGTGATCTTTCCATGGGGAAGTTTCATGGTATTTTAACAAAGGCCAGTTGAGCAGCAGGGAGCTGTGTTAAAGACAGGTCTTTCCTCGCAGATTGCAAAAGTTAAGGATACATCAGAGAAAGCAAGGCAGTGTATGTGCTTTTAATACTCTTAAGAATAATTTCTAAATTAATTGTTTCAACTGTCTTCACATTTTGTTTATTTGTTCAACATTACTAAGTTCCAAGAACTACATTTTTTAGGTCCTACAAATGCAGAATTGCTCAGCCTAATCCCAAAGAGATCACTGTTGACAAAAAAGAGAAATACATGTAGAAATTTAGAAGTATAAATATAAACCAAAATATAAACATGGCATGATAATTGAGCAACAGGATAATCACTTCCACTTGGGGTCATAGAACGATACAATGAGGAAATGACTTATATTTCCTTATATAGTCTAGATAGTAGTCACTATCCTATATAATAAAAACCTAATATGCAAATTGACTGAATGGTGGGACAACCAGTTGCTATGATGCTCACTGACTTTCAGGGGGCAGACGCTCAGTGCAGGAGCTGCCCCCAGCCCACAGGCCCCAGGCCAGCCAAGGCAGGTGCAAGGGGGAGCTCCCCCGATCACCCTGCCGGTCCCTCTGCAGATGGTGGTGACCAGCGGCGGTGGCGGCAGGGGACAGGGCTGGGGATTGGGCGGTGCCAGGCCAGCCAAGGTGGGTGCCAGTGGGAGCTCCCTGATTACCCCGCTGGTCACCCCACAGATTGGCCCTGATCACCGGTCAGGCCTAGGGACCTTACCGGTGCATGAATTTCATGCACTGGGCCTCAAGTCAGATATATTTAGATATATGTCTGCTCATTTCATTGTCTAGATCTTTTGTGCTCTGATTTTATTCTCTGTTGTTGTTTTTTCTTTCTCTAGGTTATTATACACCTTATCTTTTGGGGATTTTGTTGTATATATTGAGTAACATATATTTTATAGATACAAAAAGATTAAATATAACTCAAGAAAATATTTTCTTCCTTTAGAGATGACTTAGAGCTCATTCCAACTCACTATACCACAAGTTTGTTGTGAGATGATTCTCTTAAAAATATCAAAAGCCTTATTGTTCAACTGACAGGATCTATAAAGCACAACTTAAAGATTCTTAGAAAGCCACGTCTCTTTGAAAAGTTTTTTTGTATCATTACCTTAGATATTTCCAAGTTCTTAATAAAGGGTATTATAATCCAACCCTGAACTGGTTTTTATACCTCAGGCACTTTCTTACTTTGAAACCCTTATCTAGCTGAAAAGACTGGTTTGTAGCTTATACACATCCTTCTATTCAAAAGCAAAATATTTTGCTCTTTAGTTTACCTCACTCATTTTATAGTATGTAGCAGATAATACCTTCACACTTTGCATAGAAATCTTCTTTTCAAGATCAAAGGTCAGCAAACTATGTCTTTTAAGCCAAATCAGCTTACGTTGGTCAAATAAGCCATGCCTATTTGTTTTTATACTGATTTATTTTATTCTACAATGGTAGATGTGACAGATGGTAAGGTTTGCAAAAAACTTAAATATTTACTATCTGACCCTTACAGAAAAAAAAGGTTGCTAATCCTTGATCAGGCAGAGAGCTTATTAGAGACCTTTTCTATTTTCCATGTTATTATAGGTGACAGATACTGCCACTGAATTTTCTGCCATAATACAGCAAGGGTTTCTTTTCCTCTAACTTTCAGAAACATTTTTCTATTTTTCCTTTAAACCACAATTGTTAGCCACCTCCAGTTTCCTCTCCTCCAGGGCTGTTAGTACTCCATTGACAGTCTTTTCAAGGTCTCTCCAGCTTCTATCTCCTGCTCAGTCTCAAAGTCAATGGTACATATCTTGGGAGTTTCATTATGAAAAGACCTCTCCTGTTACCAATTTTATTTCAATTATTTTTTCTCCATAAAAATATACACCAAAACTTGGTAACTTAAAGCAACAACATGATTGTATGATCTCTTATGGTTTCTCTGAGTCAGGAATTCTGGAAAGTTTTGTTGTGTGGTCCTTTGTTTGGGGTCTCACAATGTGGTCACAGTCACATGGGAGCAGGAGCTAAACCAGTGGAAATGGCCAACCATTTATCTCCCCTCATATATCTCCAGGGCCTCCCCTCATATTATAGTTTTTTCATATTCTCAGACCATGGCACTCTCAAGTTATTTGAAATGTACACATTAGGGCTGAGGACTTTAAAAATGGACTCTTTCAGTAAATAAGTTGAAAGCTGCCTCACCTCTTCTGAGATAGCTATAAGTTACATATCTTGACTTCTGCTATATATTTTTGGGTAACCAATGATTCACAAGGCTGCCTAATTTCAGGGGTAAGGAACAATAAATACCTTCCCTTAATGGGGGAGAGGAAAGATGGGTGATGTTATTATGACCCCAATTGGCAAATAAAATCTATCATAATGTTTGGCATTCCACATCAAACCTAAAAAGAAAAGAAGTATTTCTACCTAAAAATAATGTCTTTGAGGACGCTGTTTTTTTCTCTTAATTTCCCATTTGAAGTATATTTTTTGATACCAAGAGTGCATATTTTATTAATTTGCAAAGGATAAGCATTATCTAAAATTACTGGTTGCTATAATATTTGATTTGCTTTCAAGGCCTACATTCCACCATTAGTTCAACTTGTGAAACTTGAAATTTCAGGTCCTTTTTGGTCACAAAAGGAAAGTAGCAGATCATTTTGAATTTTTCACATTAAGTATAGCGTATGTACCTCTGAGTGAGAAACATGATCCTTTTCTGGGAAGGCTAATCTATTTGATAAAGCAAACTGTAGAACTACATTACATTCATGTTAAATGATGGAAATCCCAACCTAAGAATTTATATCAGCTAAATTAATAGCAAAATTCCAACATATCCTAACAAAAGCCATGTGATAAACATTTATTAAATGATAATGCATGTAAATTACTTTACACAGTACCAGGAATTTAGAAATCCATTAAATCAATGTTGCCTAGGATTATGACTCCTCATAGTTACAATGGTAAACACAGTAGCAGTAGTAATATTATCAATGGAGATAATATTTCAATGATATTTGAATAGATTAGTATATAGTCAATATAAATAAAGCCAGCTAACTTTGGATTATATTATCATAAATATCACATAATAATATTTTATGAAATGTTAACTGTTAACAAATGTTTGAAAATTTTAACAAATGTTCCACTAAAAGTAAACCTAAAGAACTGCACATCTTTTTCCATTTTGACTTGCATTTCAACAAATTTTTTAAAATTTTTTGTTCTGTGCAAAAAAATGTATAACAAACTGTTTTGGGTATGATATTCTTTTGGGCCTCATCATTTTCAAAATTTTATAATCAAATAAAGCTATGTTATCATAGCACCAATAGAAAGATTTACACTGAAATTTTATTTATTTAGCAACACAATGTAGTGTAATTTTATGTTTCTTTTTTTTATTGTCAATATATAGTTTACTTCAAAATATATTTAAATGTCCTTACCAATAATCTTTGTCTACATACAATCTACATTTTCACACCTTCATATGGAGGAAATATTTTGAGCTTTCTTTAACAGAAAATACAGGAATTTTCTGAGTGAACTCAATGTCAAATTTCTAAGAAATTATGCATTTTACAAAGAATGCTGAAAATGCTGAAATTTATAACTGAAAATGGAATTTTAATAGCTTTCTTAAAAATGAAGTAAATGGTTTAAATTTGCTTCTCAAAGAAACAATCCACTGATCACCATTGCTTTAAAGCAAGATAGAAATCTGTGTAGAACAATTTTTGAAAAAGCATTTGAGGCTAATTACAGAGAATTTAAATTAAATCATGTCTTAGAAAAAAATCAATTTTAGTAACTTGCAGGAATTATTAAATTTCAAAAACCTGTGGGAAAAAGACAGCAAGATCAGGGTAAAATTAATGAAGAGACTGTCATATTGAATCCAGCTCCTGTAGTGTCAAGCCAAGTTTATAATTATAATTAACTAGAGGCCCAGTGCATAAAATCGTGCACGGCAGGGGGTGGGGTGTTCCTCAGCCCAGCCTGCACCCTCTCCAATCTGGGACCCCTCGAGGGATGGACATCCCTCTCACAATCCAGGACTGCTGGCTCCCAACCGCTCGCCTGCCTGCCTGATTGCCCCTAACTGCTTCTGCCTGCCAGCCTGATCACCCCCTAACCACTCCCCTGCCAGCCTGATTGATGTCTAACTGCTCCCCTGCCAGCCTGTTTGCCCCTAACTGCCCTTCCCTACCAGCCTGGTCACCCCTAACTGCCCTCCCCTGCTGGTCTGATCACCCACAACTGCCCTTTCCTCAGGCCATCTTGTGGCAGCCATCTTGTGTCCACATGGGGGCGGCCATCTTTGACCACATGGGGGCAGCCATCTTGTGTGTTGGAGTGACAGTCAATTTGCATGTTACTTTTTTATTAGATAGTATACTAAGTTTCCTTATCAAGTCTGAATTTTCCTTAAATATTCTTTAATTTTTTTTAAATTATGTGTTTTTTTAAAAAGCAGGTAATTTTCAAACAGATTCCCCAAGAATAAGAATCACAAAAAATAAATATAGTAAAATAGTTGGTGGTAATTTCTTCAGGTGACCTTATTTTTGTTTGTTTACTTATTTATTTATTTGACACTTGTTTGAAATCTAGATGTCTTTTAGTGCAGCAACTTCTTGCTCTCTAGCTAGAGCCATAATCATAAGAGACTTTAGAGATACAGAGATGAAAGAAGCAATCCTTAGGGAGAGCTTTATGATAAAACCACCTTTAGTCTCAAAATTACTTTTGTACTATCTTTGCAAAAATATATGTAGGTGTGTCTGATACATTTTAAAAATATTTTTATTTAATTTCAGAGATAAAGAGAGAGGGAGAGATAGAAACATCAATGATGAGAGAGAATCATCAATAAGCTTCCTCCTGTATACCCCCTACTGGGGATTGAGCCTGCAACCCAGGCATGTGCCCTGTCTGGGAATCAAACCATGACCTCCTGGTTCATAGGCTGACGCTCAACCACTGAGCCACCCTGGGCAGGCTATATGATACATTTTTGTTGTACTTCTGGACCAAGTACTGTGCTAGACCCTTTGGATAAAATAAAAATAGAACATTTTATCTTCTCTTGAAGCCCAAAATTTAACAATTTAAGACATGTTTTCAAATTGTTCGTGGGCACTAGGCTGAAAATTGTAATAACATGTCTTCTATCTGGGCCTACACCAGTTACAGAACTGGTTGTTGGGAAGGTGTATAAAAATGTCACTTTAATTACAGTTGTCAAAGTTATGCTATTTTTAAAAGTTGATTGTTAATTAAAGCACCAGGAAAATTATTTTTTTCCTGAAAACACTTGTACTGTCAGCCCACAGGGAAAGCAGAGTAGTGCCTGATGCTTTTCCCTCTGTAGACATCTGCCCACACATTTGAGGTTCTCAGATCCTCCTCTTTGCTCTGCCCTTTCTCTTTCCATTAGAGATAGATTCAGAGAATGGTAATTAAGGAAATAAAGGTCCATCACATTATCCCCCAAATCCACATGGTTCTTATGTATTCCGATAGGAGTGTTATCAAGGGAATAGGTCTTTGGCTCATTACACAGGGCTGCTAATATTTCATACCATGGAGTTTTGTTCTTTCACACATATTCTGAAATGTGGCATTCACTTAAAATGCTTTGCAGAAAATCCTCTACTATGGTGATGTCCGGTCCTCCTAATGCACCTAATTGAGGGAACAATGGTAACACTCTAAAGGCACTTTCCAAAGCAGAGAAGGTTACTACTGAGATTCCTCTCTCAATGAATACATCTGTTTGTCCTTCAGAGTATGAAATGCATTCTGAACAGCTGACACTGGTACTTATTTACTCCAAATAGCCAAGGGGTGTGAAGAACCATGAGCCATAAGGAAAGAAAAGTCAGAGGATGTTGACAAAACCGTTAGGTGCACCTAGAAGTGCTCCAGAAGGTCAAGTACTGAGCTTTGAGGCTCTCTTGGTGCTGACATTTATTTATTTATTTATTTTTTTATGAATCAACTTAGTACTTCACTTTTATGCGCAGGTTTTATTTTTATGCAAGTGAATTGGTACCATCTGCTCTGCTAACTCCTAGATACATAAGAAGTGTTTTATTCTTTCACTTCGTGTACTTGGGGGATAACATAGACCTGCTCGAAAAACTAGGCTGATCAATGATAATCTCAAGTGAATATTTAAACACTTTATGTCGTTCTCACACACAAACAGCTCAATTTGTGTCATGATAGCATTAGATATAAAAGAGATAAACGTCCTTTCAGATGTTATTAGACTATGATTTCCTGGGCAATGGCTAGAATGGGTGGAAAGGAATATTTAATCAATATGCTTGGAGTCCCTCTTCCTCCTCCCCCTGCCCGCCCCCTCAGCATGAGTGATGAAAGAAGGCATTCCTGGGTTAGCAGTCTCCAGAAATAGCATGCTGTGCATTAAGACTAGGAAGGGGGAATGGTGATTGTGATGATTTTGGACAACCAGGAACATCCTGGCATCAGGAACATACAAGGATGTGGTTCTTAGAAAGAATAGAAAAAGGGCCTCCATTAGGCAAAAGAAGGAGGAGAGAAAGTCACTGCCAAGGTGAAAAACTGGGACAGTGATCTCAAAAGCACCAGAAGGTAAGGGTAAGCCTGAGTGAGGACAAAAATGTAATGTTAAAGAAGAGGGTCTAAGCAGGGAAAATAGCATGATTAACAAAAATAGCAAGAAAATAAGTGGATAAGACAGTGGTATTGTTCTCAAGACCTACTGTTTAAAATCAAGCATTTAAATGCAGTTGCAACCAGAGTTAGTGGGCTGTACATGAAATCCATGAATATTGTTTTTGGCTGACTAGCAACGACATGGGGCCAGCTGAAACGAGGAAGCTATGTTGATTTCTCATGTATATAAATTTTTTGATCCTTAATTTATTTAATATATATTGTTTAAAAGACTACAACTATACCCTTGAGTTTTCAAAGTTTATGTGTTATTTCAGCTAGCCTGATCATAAGTAATGCAACTTTGCTCTCTAGAGACTTAGCTCCTCATCTTCAGAATTGAGCATCTAACGACCCTTTCCTACCTAGATCTGTACTGGAAATTCAACTATTAAACCACAAGTTGAGTTGGAGCTAATGGGTTTTATTTGAAACCTGCCTGCCTGTAACCGGACAACCAATGGGTCCGGGATGCCTGTCACTACTTGAGCCAATTCAGCAGAGACAGGTTTGAATCATATATGAGCATTTATTCTAATAATGCCGGCAGTATGGGAGAGCAGCAGGTCATCCGAAAAAATCTTCTCTCCCCCCACCATAAGCCAGCTGCTTATATATTGGGTAGAAGGTGTTAACGTAAAAAAAACATTCAAACCTGTAAAGAATTTTTGTGAGTTTATTAGAGTCAAACTGTCAACAATTGCCAGGAAGCAGAATCTCAATATATTGAGATAGTGCTCTGGAGAATGGCAGTTTTTCACCTTGTTTTATACATTATAATCAAAGGAGAAGATGTAAGTGAGTTACATGAAATCCATTAGTAACAGATTAGGGTGGTGATAGAAAGCAAAAGGGAAGGGTGGGGGACCTCTGGGATTGGATAAAAAGTAAAATGATAGACACCTGCTTCTTTTACACAGGTGAGTATAGGATAGTTAACAGTCAACAGTTAACATGATAATAACAATGAGGGAATCTCTGGTCTCGCCAGGGTATCAGGGCTGTGTCCTGAATGGTCCAGAAAAAAAGGGAAGTTACAAGTTGCCAGGACATTCCACAGGCATGTTATCTTAGATGCAAAAATACAATTTGCATGCATATAAGCCTGTGGAATGGACACAGACATCAGGGAGATGAGGGCATGAGTAGGGGGGTGGGGAGATAATGGGGGGATAAGGACACATTTGTAATACCTTAATCAATAAAGAAAACAAAAAGACAGTAGACTTAGTAAAGATCCAAGTTGATCTTTGTTAGGGAAGCCTAGGACATGACTACCCTCTATAAACTGCTTTCTAAGTAAAGGTTTTAATTTCAGACCATCCTTTGTGGTTACTTTAGGTCTCTGGAGTTTGCAAGGCCACCCGCAGGCCTTTCCTGAGTTAGTTAGGTTAGCAAAGGACAAAGATTATGTGGGAAAGTAAGAATTACAGGCCTGGGAAAGTAGGCAAGGTATAATGGTTACAGGTCACAGACAATTTGGGCTGGGGGAGGGTCGCAGAGGGTGGGTGCCTCAGGGCATTTCAGGGACCAGATTACAGGCAATAGGGTTGGGGGGTGCAAAGGGTGGGCACCTCGGGGACTGGATTGTTTCAGCCATGAGGTTGTAAATCTTTCCATAATGGTAAGACAGACTGGAGGATGGATGGACTGCATTCCGATGTTAGCTCCCATGTCCCAGGGCATACAACTCTCAGACAGGTTAGAATGTGCTTTCTCTAATCAGAACAGAACCATCCCGGTTAACAGAGCATGATTAATATTTCTTATAATTATAGATAGTCCCCAATATTCTATCCGCCGCTAACATTCCCATTGGAAGAAAATAATTCAGTCATTAAATCACAAGGCATATTAGAAGCCATCCCCATAATAATTCATTAATTCCTAAGTATTAATCATATGGTTTTCAATTATACAGATGGATATGGAATAGTAAATATACTTAATGTGCAATAGGTTACAAATAACTAAATTTTAAAAAAATCACAGAGAAATGAGAATGCAGTTTTGCGTGCACAATTCAAACTAGCCCAAGTTTCTCTACACCAAATGCAACTACTGGTAAAAAATTACTGGGAAATGTGATAGGGCTACTATATGGTAAATTAGGTTTATGAAGCTTTTCCTAATATGTGGATATAAAACAAAAAGTGCCTAATTACTCGGCTCATTAAAATTCTCATAAAGCATATTAACCAGTGTACAAAAAAGAGAAATCAGCCGCATATGTCTGAAGTGAGGGTAAAATTAAATTAAAATCAAGAACTGTCCTCATAATCTTTTGCAAATAAATGAGTGTACAGTGAAGTTTCAGTTAGAAAACCAGAAATATTCTTGGGCATGTGCACAGAAAGAAGTTATGTAGGGAATTGCTTATCTAGGTGATGAGAATTTGATTCTTTTTTTCTCTCTCTTTATTGATTAAGGTATTACATATGTGCTCTTATCCTCCCATTGCCCCCCACCCCCCACTCATTCCCTTACCCTCCTGGTGTCTGTGTCCATTGGTTAGGCTCATATGCATTCATACAAGTCTTCTGGTTGATCTCTTCCCCTTAACCCCACTCTCCCCTACCTTCCCTCTGAGGTATGATGGTCTCTGTTTTTGTTCATCAGTTTATGTTGTTCATTATATTCCACAAATGAGTGAGATCATGTGATATTTATCTTTCTCTGACTGGCTTATTTCGATTAGCATTATGCTCTCCAGTTCCATGCATGCTGTTGCAAATGGTAGTTCCTTCTTTTTTTCTGCAGCTTAGTATTCCATTGTGTAGATGTATCACCATTTTTTAATCCACTCATCTGCTGATGGGCACTTAGGCTGTTTCCAAATCTTAGCTATTGTAAATTGTGCTGCTATGAACATAGGGTTGCATATAGCCTTTCTGATTGGTGTTTCTAGTTTCTTGGGATATATTCCTAGAAGTGGGATCACTGGGCCAAATGGGAGTTCCATTTTTAGTTTTTTGAGGAAACTCCATACTGTTCTCCACAGGGGCTGCACCAGTCTGCATTCCTACCAGCAGTGAACAAGGGTTCCTTTTTCTTCGCATCCTCACCAGCACTTGTCATTTGTTGATTTGTTGCTGATAGCCATTCTGCCATGTGTGAGATGGTATCACATTGTCATTTTGATTTGCATCTCTCAGATGCTTAGTGACTTTGATTCTTTATGATACAGAACACAGTTGGATAAGGATACCAATGTTCAAAAATTAAAGTTTAAAATTTAAAGATGTTGTCATTTTTAATGGGTTTATTTGTTCAGCAATCTAAGGACAAAGGATGATTTGTCAAAGAGATGAGTGGATGAGACTACTAGGGGCTTTACTACAGTACACTAAACTTTCTAGTATAGGTGGTTCTACAGGATCTGTAATAATAGGCCTCTCTAAGTATAGTTCTCCCAAAAGAAAAAAGAAATTTCAATATATCTCTACAGGCATAGACTGTTATTTTGAGTCTATGCTTTTGTTTTTTTTAGAAGAATTTTTTAAATACTGAGGCAAGTATAAAGTTTCAGGGGTGTTCCCTCAGTTGAGATCTCTGGAGAATAGTCACCCGTTAGAGAAAGAAGAAAGTCATCTTTCAAGCGCAGCCGGTCTCTGATTTTTCCTCTTTAATTATAACATTACTACTGCTCTGGATATGTAAGTCAGCACATTTCCAAGTTTGTATAAATGATTTGATAAGAAATGTAGTCATTGATCTGGTAGAAACACAATTACCTCATTATGCAAATAATATAGTGTTGATAAAAAGTAAAATGAGTTGTTAAGGTCCAAGGTAACATGGAAATTCAGGATTTGCCCCCAAAAGAAGGGCTTTACTTGACATATATAATTGACTGTGCTTTTCTTTAACTGATTTAACAGTAGTATTGGGAAAATTACATTTTCTCTTGTCAGATAAGTGCCAATATATCAATACCATACATATATCTTTTGAATCTTATTGTAATATCCCTCTTGTTTGAGCTTTCTTCTTTAACTTATTCAATTTTATAACTATGATTACCTTTCCCTACTATGTGTTCCTTCTAAAAGCTTCCTATTTTCTTGGTCTAAGACATAGTCATTTCTATAAATTCTTTTTTAAAGAACACTGTACAAAATATTTTTGCATTTAATTCACAGTACATGATTGTTGTTTTTTGCTTCAGTAGATGTGTTCTGTGATGTATGAAAATATATTTGCTTATAAACTACTCAATTTTGGCTAAGAAAAATCATTTATTTTGAACAGTTCTACTTACAAGTTTCATTAGAAAAGAAGTGGAAGGTTTAAATAACAAACACTGAAAGATATTTTCAAAAGGAATAAATTCACATACTAGAACTGCATTCATACATAGTCAAAAGAAATAATTGTTATTTTAATGAGCTAATGTGGAACCCTGAGTTCAGGAGTGTGGTTAGTATGTTTAATTCACAGTTTTGATGAATTATGGATGAGCATTTTTACACATGCACTACAGAAGTAATTTCTTACTAGCATCTTTCAGCCACCAGTCGACAAGCTCAAAACTCTTGGAGGATGATATAACTGCCTCATGCCTTATGAATCTATTCTGCCTGAGATGAATAAACATAGTGTAAAGGTCACCATTTTTAGACACCGAGACAGAATATTTGGTTTTGAAACATTTACAAGCCTGACCTTTCAGTGAAATGTTTTCCCACATTGTCATGCCATTGAAAGCTCAAAATATATTTTCACTCACTTTCTAATTGCTAAGTTCCTAGTACACCATCACACAAAAGGTTAGTGTTACTTTCCTCACTACACCCAATGTAGCGAGAAAATATTCTTTCCTGCATTTTTCAGCATTCCTTGTTTGCAGAAAATGTTAATGTAATATTGTGGAAAGCAATTGAATTAATAGACAATATCAGCAACAAGAATTGGTTTTTCAGGTTCTATATGATGTTAGAAGCCCCATAATACCCTGCGTTTATCTCTACATCTTGTTAATACTTCTGAGGGCAGAGCAAACACACCAGGGGAGCTACTCACAGGGCTTGCACCAAGTATCCAGCTCATGGTCCTGGGCTGGAATTGTCAATGTAATTCAGAGAGAATGTTCTTATGATTGAGGCATAAAGTGAAATATCTAAAATGGGGATGCATGTCTGAGTATAGAATCTGAAGAATGAGACAAGAGAAGGAATGGGAAAACATGAGGTCAGATACTGAAAAGATTGTGGATTAAAGAGAAATTAAATAGAAGATGAATTATGGCAAGAATTTGAAGGCTTTTCTATATGATTTTGTGATGTAGAATGAGTCTACATCACAAAAAAAAGTTCAAGAACCACCAGATAGTCACTCACAGATGCTGAGGGAGCTCAGCATCTTGTTGCAAGCCCCTGGGGGTCTCTAGTGAAGTTCTCCTTAATTTCTCCCCACATAGCTAGTGCCTTCCTCATAGTTGCTGCATAAAAAAAAAATCCATTTGAACACAATATCCTCTTTCCAGGGGATATTCTTCTGTTTCTTCATAGAACCATCACTATCTTAAGAAATCGTCTTGAAGCTACAAAAGCTCTCTAAAATCTTAAGAGAAAAGGGTAATATCTTCCTACGTGTAAACTTCTGTTAGCATGGAGATGTGCTACTTCACCTCTTCAGCTCCCCCCACTTAAAAAATTCTACCGTGCAGTAGAATAATGTCTACTACACAGTAAGGCCTGGCATATAAGAAGTCCCACAAATGGTAATTCTTTCTTTCCTTTTTCTTATGTCACTTCTTATTAAATGTAGAGTAAAATGGAATGAAATAAAAAGAAATTGGAAAACACAGAACTATAGAAACACAGACAATGAAATTTAAACAAAATATCAGTAAAATATGATATTGTGACAAAGCAAACATGGAAACTGAAGCAAATTGATAAATGAATAAACAAAAATTGATATATTTTATCCTTTCTTAGAGCTGACAAATGAAGTATAGTATCTAAGCTTTTCCTGCATAGGGAATCTTTGGGGAAATGACTTGATTCATGATATATTTTATTTAGAAAAACAAAGCTGCAGCTTAAGCTGTTTTCTCAGATAAATATATGTGAATGCACAAAACACAGGGGAGACAGGGCAAATGTTGAGATTAAAAAAGTACTAAGAAATCAATCCCATGATGAAAATAAACTCTAATATTCATGACCTTGCAGTTGCAAGGGAGGCCTGTGACCCACATCTCCAGAGAGGCAAGTACACATGAGCCTGTAGGATTAGGTAGGGATAGAATCTTCGCAGCAACCTCACAAAGTTAAGGTTAACATACCTTTCATGAGCATCCAGAGGAAACCTACAAGCCTAGCCTTCGCAGACTTCCCAGGTCCAAGGTCTAGTCCCATTGACACCTGTTCCTGCCTCCTCTACTGCACCTCAGAAATCAATAATTCAACATTGTTCTTGAGAATTCTTTTGAGAATGGCCTTCTGCCACTTCTCTTCAGTAATGCATGAATAACAGACATCGAGTTCACACATCCGACATGGCTCACCACCGTTCGGAAGTGTGCTTAGTTGGAAAGTCTCTTTTATGAAAGGCTGATTAATAAAATAGCAACGTCTCTAGCAATTGACTTAGAAGTAGTAATTGTTGTTTACCCCAAACCCCAGAAAACAAAAGTAGGCAGTGTGGCTATGGAGAACATTGGGATGGTGATGAGATTATGACTATAGTAAAATGTGGCCATACAGAACACAGGATAAAGTATAAGGATAGGTAGGAATAATTGAATTCTTTTGATGTGCCAAGTATTAAGAAACGTCATTCTACTCACCTGCAGTTGAGCCAGGATATTTATAATGGAAATAGCTAATAGCTGAATAATAAATAAAATATTCCACTAAAGGTATTTTTTTACAAAATCCATGAAAATATAACATTTAATAATGCTGCAGATTTAGCCCAGGTCTGTTCCATATTTCTTTCATTTATCTTGGATTATCAGGATAAATTGGGGATTTCTTCTTTTGTTGAGAGCAGGAATTCAACAGGTTCTAGAAATCCTATGCAATGTTTAAGGTCAGGCTTGCAACTAACTATCTGTCAAGTAATTTTCTTGATCTCTTACCTTCATTGCCTTTTATTAACATGTCTTTTATGCTATCCACATCTGAAGTTATGTGGCAAAGCTTAACATGGACATAAAGAAAAAGAGGTGTAAATTATTGGGCCCAAAATTCTGATCTTCTATAATATCCTAATATGTACTAGACTCTATTCTAATAATTGCGAATACATGAATAATTAGCACAAAGACTCTTCCCTCTGGAAGTCTGCATCCTTTTATAAGATACAGACAGTAAACAAATAAATATATAATGTGAAAGTTATCATTAAGAACACTGAAATATTTAAAAGGCACGTTAAGTGTGCAGACATAATAGAAATGAAAGTTGCCTGTGGGCCAAATCTGGTCTTCTCTCTATTTTTGTAAATGATTGAAACACAGTCAGACTGAGTGTTTATGTTAGTGTAGATAATGATTGGCTGGCTACCAGTAAGGCTCTAACTTCTGGCCCTGGACCAAGAATACAACCAGCATCGAAAAAGAGTCTTGAGAGGGAGGGGGATGGGAGAGGGCAATGTGGGGGGGACATACTAGTATGTAATACTTTCAACAAAAAAGATTTATAAAAAAACATACACAGAATTAGGTATTTTTACTAAAACACTATCGTTGCTCTAGGAAACACCAATGTCTGAGGCCCTTTGTCAGCACAAAGACAACTATGCTGCCTTATTTTAGGTTCTAGGTTTCACATTAGAATGACCAACAAAAGGATTATATTTCTTCTGACTTTCGTCAAAGAGAAAAAAGCAAAAGGGGCTTATCCTACTAAGAAACTGACTGATATTCTGACTTGGTTTTTACCTGTATGACAAGTTGCCAAGTGCCTTTTACTGACAGCTGAGTAAAGGTTAAACTTATTATATTTGACCACAAAGCCATTTACTCAAATGTTAGCATTTGGAAACATTTCCAAGAAGCGTCTTAGATTAAAACTCTATTAACCCTTGAAAACAACTCATAGACACTACCCTTTCATTATCTTCTATAACTAAACAGTACCCCTCTCCCCTTCTATAATTATGTCATGTACAACAATAATCAGAAACACATTTTAAACATCAGAAATCAAAGTGCTTGTATTTTCCTTTGTTGTATTTAATTCTCTTTTTTTGTTTAACAAGGTATTTGTATCCATGCCTTTAAATTGTTATTTTTTAAAGGTGAGGGAGAATTGATGTTTTTTTACCTCTTGTCCTTTCCTTTGCCTTGGCATGGAAGCCAGGTGTTTTCCAAAATCTATATGTATAAAGAGATAATATGAAATTGTCCGGGATGCCGTAGTGTCAGGACTGCTCAGGAGGAGGCTGCGTGTGCAGGTGGGAGGGGGGGACTGCGTGCGAGGTGAGGCAAGCCTCAGATGCCACAGTGACCTGAGCAGGCCCAGAGCAGAGACGGGGGCCTTCCAGCACCGCCATGGTGGCCTGAGCAGGCCCAGAGTGGAAACAGGGCCCACCTCTGTGCATGAGCTGCAGAGGAAACACCTTTTCTGACCGCTCATTGGCTAAGCTCCCTGTTCGCTGCCACTCACAGTGTTCTTGGTAACTTGGGTAATAAGAATCCAAAAAGGTGATCTAGGGTTTTTCCACCACACTCCTGGAGGAAAAAAACTAAGGTTCGCTGCTGGAGGGGCTAAGAAATGTCATATCCTGCCCTAGCCAGTCTGGCTCAGTGGATAGAGCCTTGGCCTGCCGACCGCAGGGTCTGGGTTCGATTCTGATCAAGGGCATGTACCTAGGTTGCAGGGTCCTCCCTGGCTGGGGCCCAGGTCAGGGCTCATGCAGGAGGCAACCAATTGAAGTGTCCCTCTCATGTTGATGTTTCTCTCTGTCTTTCCCTCTCTCTTCCATGCTCTCTAAAAATCAATGGAAAATATCCTCAGGTGAGGATAAAAAAAAGAAAGAAAGAAATGTCATATCCTATGAAAGACATATCTTGAAAATGCCTAAAGAAAGTTGTCATTTTTTCGTGGTGAAGGGACTGGAGTCCGTGTTGATGAAAACACCTTGGTGGCTGCGGCAGCCAGCAGAGGGAGCAGCAGCAGGGTTATCGGGGTGGCGCCTTCCCCTGATCAGCCTGGTTGCCTCCCTCAGAGGGAGGCCAGACTTTGTCTTAGGCCCGCTCCCCACTAAGCTGTCAGTAGGCCATACCCTGAGGGCTCCTGGACTGTGAGAGGGGGCAGGCTGGGCTGAGGGACCCCCCCTCCAATGCATGGATTTTGTGCACTGGGCCTCTAGTAAGTCAATAAATATTAACCACTGAAAAACATGATTCATGATGTACTGTCACTAATCAAAAGATAACTAAGTAAAGTACATATTAACCTACCTTTTCCAGTTTCATCTTTAATTCTGGTTCTTCTGCATTGTATGATTTAGCCAAACTGAATTTCTTAGCATTTCTATAGCAGCTCTATCCATTTCTTGCCTGCACCCTTTCTTTTCTTCCCTGTATAATAAAAAATAATAAATGAATAATCCATTTTCTCTGTTCCACACATGCTCATATCCAACTGTTCATCTTAGCTCAGCTTAGGAACCCTCTTTGACTATGTTTCCCTGGTCATGGTTTGGTGTACTCTTATCTCCATTGCCTTTCATCAACATATCTTTCACTCTGTTTGCCACTTTCACCTTAGACTATAAAATTTTTGACATAGAAAGTTTGTCCTATTTCTAAGGGACTATAACCTCCTATGTGCCTAATTCGCATCATTTTTTCTTTGCTGAATGCCTTGAACTCTAATTCCTTCTAAGCATGAGAACTCCATAAAAAGCGCTGAATGATTATTTATGCTCATTTTGTTCTGAGAAAAGAAAATTAAATTGAAAAAAAATGATCAGAACTAAAAACAGAGGGATGTAAACATCTACGTTATCCCCTTTGAATCAACATTAGTGTGAAAATGTGAAGTGTCATTTGGTATCCTGAGGTATGTGCTATTAATTATGCATAAAAGTATTTTATAAAGCTTTGAAAATTACCTTGCAAATTAAAAAATCACATTTTCTACAATGGTATACATACTACTGGATAGAATTTAAGTATCTGCTTTATTGTCAAGATGCCTGAGGTCAGACTCTGGCTCTGTGACATAGTATGTATGTCTATGAACTTCAATTAGCTATTAAGCCCTCTGAGCTCTAGGGTCTTCGGTAAAAAAGGGATCATAATACTACTCATATTATGGGGTTTCTCAAGGGATTAGTAATATAAAATTTGTGTTTGGTAAATAAAAATTGTAATAAATACTAGTTTTTAAAATAACTGGAATTTAACCAAAAGAAAATTATGTAATAAAGGTACAATTTTTAAATCAATATACCTAGAGTTTGTTTCACCAGTATTTTGAGTAAGATGAGGCTTTGAAGTTTTCTTAAAAGTGCATGTCTCACCCTTTACTACCACCTGGGTGTGTCTCAGGGGAAGAGTTACAGTTTATGGAGCAAAATGAAATGATTCTGAATTTCTTAAAAGTTTGACACTTTGAGACCTAGGAACTGAGTCAGGCAATTTTAGCACTGTATTAAAGCTAAAGTATTACATTTGAAGTAACTTATTTTAGGTTAAATATTTATAATGGTGGAAATGTTACTGTGTTGTTAATGAAATCATTAATTTACTGAGGGCTGTCACCTCACTGTATATTGAATACAGTTTTCCCATTCATGTGATTCATGATGATTATTAAAATGCCATATGTTCAAATACATTTGCCTAAAAAGATACAAAGAAAATTGAATGTGGACTAGAATCTAAAACCCTTATAAGCTTATTGTAGAAAGTTGTCTTAAAAATAACCCAACCCAACACTGGTCAGTGCATGGAGTCCCCTTAGCTACATTGCTGACAAGTGGATGAGTAATACTGGTTTCCTGAATCCAGTAAAAAATTCAGTAAAAAGGGAATTCAATAATTTATGTAGAACTATTAATAATATTCATCACTTATTAAACAATTATTAGCAGTAAAGGAAGACTCACAAACTTTCAAAAAATGTTGTTTCCCCTTCATCCATTGCTAGAGTTCTTCAAGGCAGGGTAGCTTCAAATAAGCATATGGACTCTTAATGGATTTTTTTGTTTCAAATGAGTGGAAATATTATATTAACTATGACCCTAGATATAGCTGACTTCTGTAAGAGTATACAAAGGAAATATAAAGAAAATCTTTATTCAACTGATGTACAAATCCAGATAAGCCCAAATTTTTAGGTTATGGGAACTCCATCGTTTTATTGCACAAAGCATAAATCTTGGAATCATTCTTTAAATTCTCATTCTCTAATACTACAGATCTACATCATCTCTACAAAAACAACAACCAAAAACATGTTGTCTAAAGGACATGCATTCCATTGCCACAATGTATTAAATGTGTAACACTGAACAGGATAGTTAACTCTGATCTATGTTCCTCGTCTGTATAGCATGGGATAATAATACCTGCCTAATAAGGTTGTTGACAGCAGAAATAAGACAATTATATAAAATTAATATATGCCTGACACATAGTGATTGTTCAATAAATCTCTGTCCTTTTATTTTATAATTTCATTTAATCATTGTACTGGATTTAAAGCCTATTACTAGGTTCGACAATGAGAAAAACACATTCCTTAAAACATCTCTTCTTCAAACACCCGAATGTGAGAACATGAAATCAAAGCAGGCCAAAAGTTGCAGTTATTTCCTTCCAATTACTTTAACCCCCTCACTCCCCAAAATTACATCCCTGCAATGCAGTAAGGGATGATCATATCCTGTCATTCTGCTTCTTACTTGGACCTCAGGTGCTTTTCTGATTCCCAATAAAAGTATCTTTCAGTTTCTAAGAACCAGCAGAACTTAGGAAGTCGGCAGATCTGGAAGTCCCACCACGAAAAATATCAAATCACTAACATATGTTATCTATTTTGTTATGCTGGCAGACATTCTTTATATCCTCTCATTCATAAAGAGAAAGCACGTATTGAACTGAAAAGAATTTGAACCCAGAGGTCACTTTTGCTCAAGTATCTGCATGTTTATGAATATGATGTGCACCCTGTGCTAGGCAGTTTCCTTTTGCACATGTAGCCGAAGTAAAATTATCTTTTACTAGGGGCCCAGTGCACGAATTCGTGCACCTTGAAAGGAACTGTGGGCCGCGAGGCTGCAGTGGACACAAGGGCAGGTCTTGACCCATCCTCCATGCCCCTGCCCAGCCCCTCCCACCACAGCCCCCAGACCGCAGCCAGCAGCCCCTCTCCCTTCACCACTGCTCCCACGTGCTGATGGTGCCGGCCCCAATCTCCCTTCAGGAGCAGGGAGAGGTGGAGAAACCCTGAGGGGTGATCGGGGCTGGCAGCCGCCACCCACACCCACTGATGGCACTGAGTGATCGGGGCCAGTACCAGGCGCTGGCAGTGGGTGTGAGTGGGGCTGGCACCAGCAGCAGGTGCGAGCAACCGGTGGGACCGTGGCGTACGGGAGCAAAGAATTTTCAGTAACCACCAGAGGCTTGTCCCGATGACGGTGACTGGCACCCCGACTTGGTCTGGCGCCCCCGCTCACCTGCTCCACCATCCCACTGCAGCCTATGCCCGCCATGTTCCATGCTCTGCCACCTGCTGCCAATGCCTGCCATGTTCCACATGCATCCCCTGGTGGTCAACGCACATCATAGTGACTGGTTGTTCGGTTGTTCTGCCATTCAGTCTATTTGCATATCAGGGTTTTATATATATAGATAGCTCCTGCATTTCTTGGTGTATGGTACAGGATCCCCCTACTACCATAGAGGCATTTTTATGGACGGATGCCAAATTTTAATTGCTAAAATGTAGGGACAAAAGGAGAGCAGTCTTATGTTGCCATGATGTGGACATCATCTTGACGTTTGTAAGATGGGGCATAAGTAGGAGGTTGGGTTAACCAAACATAACAAAATAATTTCTAAAATTTCCTTGCTAAAGTTTGAAAAACTCTTCTCTCAAAATCTTGAAAATACTGTTCCAATGTGTTTTTGCTTGCAATGTTGCTTATGTGAAGTCTAAAGTCATTCTAGTATTTATTTTTTAATACATATGTTTGTTTCATTACCAATTCACATTTTTTTTTGTAAATATGAGGGTTATTTCAAACTAGAAATTAAAAGTCCTTCCATAAGCAATTATTTTTTAATTATTTCATCAGTGATTTCCACATCTGTTTTTTTAAGAATACCTATTATTTGAATATTAGTTTTTCCAAATGAATTTCTAATAATTATAATTATTTTCTAAAATTTTATATTTCTTTGTTCTTCAATATTTTGTTTCTATTGCTTATGTTTCATTCTCTTGATCTTTTTGGCTTATGTCAGTTTAAAAATATTGCTTTACTGCATAGAGGGAATGTGGAAGGAATCACAAATAGATATAGTTTCAGTCCACTATCTTTACTCAGAACTTGCCAATGCAGATTTCAAAAGATTCCAAAATGTTAAGTTCCATATTGAATGCCTGTTGTTGTTTTTTTTTTCTTCCCTAACAGAACTCAGTGAGTAATTTCACAACCACTTTTTTTTATTTTTTTTGGTGGGGGGTCCGCATTAAGTAGTAACTACCCATTTCCCGTCCCCTCACCCCTGGAAACTACCATTCTATTTTTTGCTTCTAAATGACTGTCTATTTTAGATAGCAGTGGAATCATGCAGTATTTGTACTTATGTGACTGGCTTTTAAAAAAATTATTTTAGATTTAATAATGAAATCTAACTCCTTCGCAATGCCTATAACTGGTTTATATTTGTTTATTGCCTGTAAAAACCTTTTTATGTGTTTCGGGTAGCTAAGATGTTCAGTCAAAATTATACTTCTTGGAAGACCTAATATTTTTTTTTTATGTGCCCCAGGCATGAAACAGTTCTGGCCACCAACACAGGCATCAAGCTAGGCTGTACTGAGTGTATGTCTGCTTTGCTCCTGACTGATCGAAGAGCAACTCCACCAATCAGGTATCTCCCTTGCCTATTGCCAGGGGGGTTGGAAGAACTAATCTTAACATCATTTCTTTTGACAATGATTTATACATCAAGCTTTCAGGGCCTTCAGTCTCCTGATGGGCAGCATTTCACTTATGATTTGTTGGCAAGTATGGAAATCAATAATCTAAATATGGTCTGACATATGGAAAATACATCACAATTTTTGTAACTGATATTTTTTTATCATATAGTTCACCATTGTCTAAAAGGCTAGCCACTTCCATCCTGAGTTTTATGCAATATAATTTTCAGTTTTGTCATAGTTAATCACTCTTCCATTTAGTCATTAATGAAATAATTTTTAGTCCTATACAATCAGATGGGCACTGCACTCTAAAAATTTGATAAGCATGCTTTCAAAAATCCGACATAAAAAAGCAACAAAGCAGAGGATCCATAATAGAGTTAGCTCTCAAAATGGGTATATAATTACATGCTTCGGAAAACCTGCCTGTGGAGGCTTCTTTTCTCTCATTCATCTGAAAAACTGTGATGACAGCCTTGCCTCAAGCAAAGCAGCCTGTGTGGTGGGAGTGCCCAACCTGGGATAGAGGAGCCGGAGGTGCTGCTGCCTCACACAGAACAACTCAGGGGCTCAAGGCCTATTTACGCCAAGGCTTCGGGCTCCTGTGTAGTCTAAGATCCAATGTCACAAGTAGTGACAGGTACTTTATATCAAGAAATGTTACCGAGCAATAATGTGCTTATGTGAGTAGAATGGACACTTAGCCTTACAGAAGCAAAAAGAGCTCACAGATATCCTGTCACATTTTATCAGAATTGTGCGGTGGTGGAGAATTTTCTTAGCCCTGAAATAGAAGAGTAAGAGAGCAATCAGAATGATATGCCATTCAAAATTCCCAAGATATAGACCAACATTTGGTTCAAGCAGTCAGAGTATATTTGTGCATATGGGCATTGTCAAAGAGGGGGGTGTACCATGGCGGGTGGTAACATTGGAGAGACGGGGTGATTTTCTGTGGGGAGAAAGCAAAAAGGAATAATCAAGGAGGTAGCAGGTGGAGGGTGAAGGATTAGACCAATTGAAGCCATTTATTTCCTAGAAACAGCCTGTGAACCTTGATGCTGTACTTTTCTGCTCTGCTCTCATAGATGCACCACAGTCTGTAACATGCAGCTCTCAGAGTCCAGTGCATACCAATAATCATTGTCAAATCACAGCAATCATAACAAATCATAACAGGCACATAGCCTCAGTATTAAGAAATTTTATACTCCTGCTATTAATAAATCTTCTATATTTAATTGACAAAAGCAATCATGTCACATCTAAAACCAAGTTCTGAAAAAAAATTCCAAATGTTTATAACAGTAGATCATATGTTTTTGCTTAATCAAGAGATATTGAATACACAGTCATATGTATACATACATATATATATATATATATATATATATATATATATATATATATATTTTCCAACAAGAAGAAGACTAATTTATTGACAAAATATAAAAACAAAGGGTTGAGGGGTTTCTTTCAGTTTTTTATTGTTGTTATTTTTAGAAAATTTGTATAGTCCACTCATAGAGAATTATGATGCTATAGACTAAAAAAACAGTACTTGAATGTAGGAATGTGGGAGGAGATAAAAGAAGATCTGTATTACAAGGATATGTGAGGTTTCTATTATTACAAATAAGCCATACTATTGTACAAGAAAATTTCTAATTTATGCAAGTTTCCTTAATAAATATTATCATCACGTAGCTAAAATGTATCATAATCAATTCAAATGTTTTATGAATAATTGAATTATATTTTCACTAAAATAGAATGAGGACTATCTCATCAATAAGTACAGACCAGACAGTTAAGGGTTATATTAGTCCCCAAATTCTTTCAATTGTAGCCTCCCTTAAAAACTCTCTACAATATGGGACATGTTTGGGTTGTAGATCTAAATGTAAAAGGTAAAATAATGAGTTGAAGTACTTAGAAACTTTAAACAATAATAAAGATCTTTATGACCTCAATGTAGGTAAATATTTCTTAATCACAAGATCAAATGTAATAACCATATATAAAAAAGATTGACAAATAATACTAAATTAAAATGAAGTATTTCTATTCACCAAAAGACATTATTTAAAAAGTGAAAAGGTGAACTATATATTTTGGATACAGGGCCTTTGTCATTTTAATGTGTTGCAAAATCTGTCCACCTATAATAATAAAAGCATAACATGCTAATTAGACAGGACAGCCGAATGACCTTCCGGACGAAGATGGGGCTGTGAGGGCCGAGCCCCTTGCATGAATTTCTTGCATCGGGCCTCTAGTATATCAATAAGAAACAGATAGTTAATACAATTAGAACAAATGATCAAGAGGCATGAACAGGCATTTTCAAAAGAGGATATTTACAAGGTCAATGAAAATATAAAAATATAACTAAATAGGTAGAGTTCATAGGTGAAGGAACCAAGGAGTGAAAATGGTAGTGGCAAGTTTACTCAGGGACTCAGGGAATTTTACTTTTTCCATTTTACTTGGCCAAAAAAAATCTAGTTGTCACAAAGGAATAGTTCCACCAGAGGAAAATGATAAGATTTCCATTAAATTTAAAATTAAGGCTATTGTCTGGTCATTAACTTAGAGTCAGTAGACAAGGAAGTTGAAAAAAATAGCAATGACCATTATAAAAAAAAAAAGTAATTATGACTGACAAGGGTAATTAGCTTTGATAATCATGGGGATAGGACTACTGCTACATAGCGGGGGCAGGTAGGAATATGTTTCTTACACAATCCACCAAGGGATCTCTTTTTACTCCCAAGCCCAGGTTTAACTGTACAGTGGCAAGTAGAGCAACATGATATAATAAATGTATGGTAATCAAGGTCTCTAACACTTCAAGATAAGGGGTCGGCCCACCAGCAAGCCCCTAAGACCAGGAGACATGCTGGGAGTAATGGAGAAGAGTTGAGAATAGTTAAGGGAAGAAGGAGGAGAGAGCAATAGTCAGAAACTTGGAAGCAACTAAGAGCAGGAGCTTATAGTTCATATTACTAACTGTCCTCTTGTAAATGTTTTAAGGAATTGTGGTAAGCCCGAATCCAGAGACTATAATGGATAAAACGACTTAATGTGAGATTCAAGTGCAAACAGGCCACTGTGGTAAAGGCACTGAACACTTCCACCGAGATCTCCACTTGTGTGTCATCCCCAGTGAGTGTGAGGGTTGGTTATCATCAGTTCACAACCACCCTTTACTTTGGAGAATTGCTCTCAGCTGACAGACACCTCTGCAAAAAGATACCCTCTGCTGCCCAGCCTCTACCACAGTCAATGCAGCTGACAGCTCACAGGTAGTGATCAACCGATATATTAGTGCCTTTCCCTGGGTTTGAGGGGAAGACTACTCTGCAATGGGATTTGTGCTTCAGACTCTCTGTGGATGTAGCCACGGAGGGTCTGAGGTTATCTGAGATGCTGGCATTCTACATTGACTTTCCCCCTCTCGATTCTGCTTTCCTCAGTTTCCTATAGGTTTTCCTGGAAAGCACTCCTTAAATAAATCAAATACATGTGAATATTTCTTCCAGTCACTGTTTTCTGAAAACACAACCTGAGACATTCTATGACCCTAACTGAAAACAAACTGAAAGTCCATTAATTGTTGAATGAATATGTATACTAGTACTCTTCTATTTGCATTTTATTGCATTATATTTATTTATTTAATATATTTTGTTGATTTTTTACAGAGAGGAAGGGAGAGGGATAGAGTTAGAAACATCGATGAGAGAGAAACATCGATCAGCTGCTTCCTGCACACCTCCTACTGGGGATGTGCCCGCAACCAAGGTACATGCCCTTGACTGGATTCGAACCTGGGACCTTTCAGTCCGTAGGCCAATGCTCTATCCATTGAGCTAAACCGGTTAGGGCTATTGCATTATATTTAAACACAATGTATGGCAGACTATATTTTCCAAAGACAGCTACAAAAATACCTCACATCCCACATGCCCTTCTTAAAATGGGACCTTAACACACCTCCCAACTAGAGCTGTTTTATTCTATAGTTCCTTCCCTTAAGCCTACTTTTCCCTTTTTTACTGCCTTTAGCAATAGAATATGGAGAAAGTTGATTTTACAATATGCTATGTGATTTCTGAGGATAGATTATAAAGATGCCACAATTTCATCTTGATTTCTCAGGATACTCACTCTTGGAACCCAGCCATCCTACCATGTGGAAACCCAACTAGGTAGACTACACAGAGAGATGACATGTAATGTTCCAGCCAACTTACCAGTGGGGGGCCTAGCTAACAACCAGCATCGACTATTAAACACGTGTAGAGGCCTCCAAATGGCTCTCGTCCAGCCATTAAAACATCCTTAGCCTTCAAGTGTTCGCTGCTAATGCTCCAGACATCCGTGCAGCAGAAACAAACTGTCCTTATTGTGACCAGTCTACATTCCTGACCCACAGAGAATAATTTGCTTAATGCAACTGATTTTCACAGCACTAATAAAGTACAGTATATTTATATAGTAGTGAGAATTAGCATCATATAAATGCATCTCATAATATTGAGTGAAAAAAACATAGGAAGTTACAGAATACACATGCTGTGAGATTCCATTGCAAATATAAAGAACAGGTAAAATGAATCTATGCTATTAAAAAATCAGAATAGTAGTTACCCTTGGGAAGAAGAGGAAAGGGGTGAACTAAGCAGGCATGAGGGGACTTCAGGGATATTGGTAAAATTCTACTCCCTGACTTGAGCAATGGTTACACAGGTGTGTTTACTTTTAAACAATTAATCAAGCTGGAGTAATTAGTATTTGTTAAATTTCTGTAGACTTAGATTAAAATATATCTTATCTATCTATCTATCTATCTATCTATCTATATATATATATATATATATATATATAAATTCTTTATTGTTTTAAGTATTACATAAGTCTCCTTTTGCCCCCATTGACCTCTTTCCAGCCGCCCCCATCCTCCAGCACATGCCCTCACTCCCCTATTGTCCATGTCCATTGGTTGTGCTCATATGCATGCATACAAGTCCTTTGGTTGATCTCTTACCCCCTCACTCCCCACCTTCACTCATAGATTGTACACTCTGTTCAATGCTTCTATGACTCTGGTTCTATTTTTTGTTCATCAGTTTATATTGTTCATTATATTTCACAAATGAGTGAGATCATGTGATATTTATCTTTCTCTGACTGGCTTATTTCGCTTAGCATGATGCTGTCCAGTTCCATCCATGCTGTTGCAAATGGTAAGAACTCCTTCTTTTTTATAGCAGTGTAGTATTCATTGTGTAGATGTACCACCATATTTTAATCCACTCATCCGCTGATGGGCACTTAGGCTATTTCCAAATCTTAGCTGTTATAAATTGTGCTGCTATGAACATATGGATACATATATCCTTTCTGATTGGTGTTTCTGTCCTCTTGGTATATATTCCTAGAAGTGGGATTAGTGGGTCAAATGGAAGTTCCACTTTTAATTTTTTGAGGAAACACCATACTGTTTTCCACAATGGCTGCACCAATCTGTATTCCGACCAGCAGTGCAAGAGGGTTCCTTTTTTCTCCGCATCCTCTCCAGCTCTTATTATTTGCTGATTTGTCGATGAAGACATTTTGACAGGTGTGAGATGGTACCTCATTGTTGTTTTGATTTGCATCTCTTGGATGATTAGTGACTTTGAGCATATTTTCATATGTCTCTTGGCCTTCTGTATGTCCTCTTTTGAAAAGTGTCTATTTAGGTCTTTTGTCCATTTTTTGATTGGATTGTTTATCTTCCTTTTGTTAAGTTGTATGAATTTTGAACTTTAATATATTTGATATTTTAGATTATTTATGTTTGCTATTTTATCATTCAATTTTGTATATAGTTGGCCCTTGAACAACATGAGTTTGAACTGCAGTGGTCCACTTATAATATGGATTTTTTTCAATAAATTCATACAGTACTATATATGTATTTTCTATTCCTTATAATTTTCTTATTAATATTTTCTTTTCTCTAGCTTAATTTATTAAAATACTAGAGGCCTGGTGCATGAGATTCGTGCACTGGGTAGCGGGGGCAGTGGGTGGGAGATCCCCTCAGCTCAGCCTGTGCCCTTTTGCAGTCCTGGAGCCATCAGGGGATGTCCCACTGACAGCTAGCAGGAAGCTCCTGTGTTGAGTGTCTGCCCCCTGGTGGTCAGTGTGCGTCACAGCGACCAGTCATTCTGTTCAGTCAATTTGAATATTACCCTTTTATTATATAGGACTAGGTGCCTGTGTATGCAAACTAACCGCCATCTTTGTTGGGTTAGTTTGCATATCACTCCTGATTGGCTGGTGGCATAGCGGAGGTATGTTCAATTTACATGTTTGTCTATTATTAGGTGAGATAATATATAATGTGTATAACATAAAAATATGTGTTAATCAACTGCTTATGTTATCAATGAAGCTTCCAGTCAAGTAGACTATTAGTAGTTGAGTTTTGGGGGAGTCAAAAGTTATACTCAGATTTTCAATAGCACAGGAAGGCCAATTAAACCTCTAACCTGTTGTTTAATGGCTAACTATATACCTTTTGCTTAGTATCTGCAGTTTTCCATATTTTTCTCCCAAAATAATTAATTGACTAGAACACTTTTATTTGGTAATAAATGACACAATTCTTTAATAAGTATGAAGTAATAAGAAAGTATTTGTAAATGATAATGTACTTAATATTATAATGCAATAGTTTTCACTTTTAAATGTTTCAACATTCTAGACCTAGAATTATAAAACAGGTATCTAAAATTTATTAGTATTTAAAACCAATATGTTATTTATTGCACATTTCCTAAATCTTGAATTAAAATTAGGCATTAGTTATGTATAGTTAACTAGTCCATTAAAAAAATAAGTGGTATTTTAAGAGGTCTACAGGATGTCAAAGAGCAAAAGAATAAAATAGTATATATCAAGCTTAAGCAAGTTTCTTATATCTGCAAAATCCATGAAAATTTTCTGTTGAATGAAAATTGAACTCTTGCTAAGAAGGAATAATTCCACATAATCTCCATGTCCTAGAGGTAATTATCACTACGTGTTCTTTTTATCTGGCAAGAATAATCTCAGACTGATATCAATGCCATTTTTGGAAAGAAACAGCTCCTCCAAATACTTATTTAGTTCTATCTCTTTCCAGGGATATCTTCTAATTTTAATTAAAAAAATTCATTTTTGATCGGACCAACTGAGCATGAGCTTGAGTAGGAAGGCCTGATGAAGTTAGGGTCATGGTGCAAAATATACAAAATAATGGAATTAGGATTTGTTAAACTAAGATTCCAGAACCTTTTACCAAACTAAGACCTCTAAAGGGAGAAGTTATGCCCATCTTAACAACAGATGAATTTCAATACAAATATTTCCCACGTCTAACACAGTTGATTAAATAGAAAACACTGTCTTTCTCAAATAAACAGAGCTTGTTTATTATACAAGCCAATGTCTAATGTGATTTTTATGAAATATGCTTAGATAAAAATGTAAACATATTCATGAGGCAGACCAAAGAATTAATTAATTAAAATTAAACAAGCTGATTGCAAGTACAGATTACTGAATATTAAGAATTATCATTCTTATTATAAAATCTATTTCTGGGCATTGAAATACACCAAGGAATGATATGGAGTGAAGATTAAACCTCCTAGTATAGTGCTTTTTAGTGATGTATTTCATTAGAAATAGTTTGTTCTTTGAAAATGTTGTTATTGGCATAATATCAGACATTATAGGGTCCCTGAAAACACTTCTCTTAGTATTTTTATATAGTCTTGGATAAATTGAAAATCTGCTTCTGAGGAATTATGAGACATATACCAAATGTTTTCTTTTATCTTCAAATATTTCATGTTTAATAAATTTTAAAAATTCAGGCTTTGAGAACTAGTTTGGTGTGATGGGAAGACCATATAAGATTTAGAATCAATCATCCTAGGTTTGAGTATTAACTACAATTTACCATCTGAGCAAACTTAAGCATTTTATTCATTTAATCTTTCTGAACTATAATTTAATTCTCTGGAAAAATGTAATATGTGCTCTTTGTTCCAAAAAGTTGCTCTCATGATAAAATAACACATAGAATTTAAATTATGAGCTCATGCATTAGCTGTAGAAGTATTTTAAAAAATGTCTACTTAGTGCACTAAATTTCCACATATAAAGGAGATTGTTGAACATCAAAGTACAATTTGAATCCTGTGGAATGGCATTTCAATATTGGGAAATAGGTTATATTCTTCAATGTAAAAAATCAAACAAAACTTGAAACTATTTTATTGATTTTTCTCCATATCATCACAAATATATTAAAATCAATTTCACACACAATTCTTCAGTGTCCCAAATCTTATTGTGTGGTGTTGACCAAATGAAGTATCGATAACTAGGCTGTATTACTGTCTTATTTACAAAACTTTATTTCATTCCTCAGTTGTAGAATCATAGATACTGAGCCAGAAGAGACTTAACAGGGATCAACTTCAACTATTCTTTCTTCTAAAATGTCTCCACAAGTAAAAAAAACAAAAAACCCCAACATATTGACTATTCTATGGACAAATTCACACATGTCCTATTCTCCTGTAGTAAATACAGACCATGGCATTATACTTATGTTTTCTCTCTTTTCAGAATTGCATGTATAGTACACTTTTCTTACAGGGTTTCTTTTCAAAAATAGAAAAGATCGGTGCTGTCATTCAGATGAAACTCAAAGGGTTTTCTAATTTCAAAGAGCAAACATTTACTTACAGAAGATTAAGTCATCATTATAAGATAGAGACAAATTGTGTTTCTATGCTTTTGTGTTTCTTTTTCTTTTGAATTAATTTGTTCCTTCAGAGTCTAGGAGTCACCACTGCAGAAATATTAAGACTCCAAGGGTGTAGATAAGAAGCCACAGTATATTTTTAAACATTTTTAGCCTGTCTGGATTGGCATTAAGGGGAGGGGAAAGACAACCCATGGTCCCCACTCTTAATAGAATAAAGGAAGACAGCATGTACATAAGGACAGAAGAATACCGCAGCTTCAGAATTGTATTGTGGTATGGGCGAGACAACATTAAGTCTAGTTAAAACCTTAAGGTTGACAACAGATAATTCTTCTAGATATGAAAAAAGAAGAAGTAAAAGAAGTAAACAGAGGAATGTTTTATAAGGATTACATCTTTATATTCCAAACCCTGAAATTAGAATGCTTCCATTGCTAGAATTCTCAATAGGAAAACAAATCACATGTTTGTCACCATTAAATCATGACCACTCAAGATTTGTTTGAAGTAATTTGATACTGAGAGTGTGTGTGTGAACATACCAATCTGGGCATTGGAGGAATCAAAAGCTGTTATATGTCATTGGTTTATTATAAAGTAACATTGTTTTATTTTGAATAACACATGGCTGGGCACTGTATTTTACATTATTAGAGCTTCTAAATATAGGCAGTTCTATATCAGTTATCAATTTCCTGACTCTCAGCTCCAAATTCACCCATTTTATCCTTTTTCATGGCACTGTATCTGAACTCTGTAAACATTTCTGTTAGTTGCTGTAATATTAGGCTCTTGAAAGGTCAATACAAGTGGAAGGGCCTTTATTACCTGGTCTGTAGCTTTTCTTACAGCTTCCTGGCTACTGATGGGTAAGAGAACCCATAGTGCACGACCCCAGAAAGTGTTACCTGCAGCAGAGCAGGTACCTTAGCGGTAAATTTAACATGCATCCCAGTAGGTGGTTTGTTTGCCAGCTTCAGTCTGTGGCATCTCAGATAATTTCTTTACTGTCCAGTGGGCCTCAGGCACAACCTCCAATGAGATAAATATGTCAAGCTTCCTATTTTTCCCCTTAGATTCACTTAGCTCTAAATATAGTAGCTGCTCTCTACATCTGCCATTCCTATATTCTTTAGAGTTCTCTTTACCCAGCTTACAAGTTAAAGCCCTCATGAGAGCTCTTTATGTGAAAATCTCCCTGCTTTAATTACTGGTGTGATATTTGTCTCCTGATAGGATCCTGGTAGATATATGCCCCTGCAAACTTCTGTTTCCTTTTTAAAAGAGCTCTTATTTCCATATTTCACAGAGGTCGAAAGCAAAGGCATAGAAATCCGATTATTTGAGTCTGAATTCTGGTTCTACTACTTAACTTCTGCAAATGGATGATATAAGCAGTACTTGCCTCATAGCATTGCTGTGAAGGCTAAATAAACTCATGCAAGGCCCATAGAACAGTGCTAGGCAAGTAGAAAACTATGAATGCCAGCTATTGTTATTATTTCTTTAATTTCCCCTTCATGGAGTTATAGGCAAAGGAAAACATAATATACACATTCATAAATTTGTTGTAGAATTGTATAAATAGCAAAATGGAGATCCCGACTTAAATATCCACCTTTTACAGGAAACCTTTTCTAACCATCTTCTCACCTTCCCACTTCTTTGTGTTATACATGACTTTGTCCCTGCAATTATCACACTGCACTCTAAGTAGTATCTTTAGAAATCTATCTTCTAGACTAAAATGAGAGTTGGATGCTACATCCCACTCATATCTCACACATAGCAAATGCTTATGAAGTGTTTAAGGAAAGAGGGTGGGCGATAAAGAATAAAATTATTTATTTATTTTTATAATTCTCCTCAATTTTCAAGACAGAAAAACTAACCTAAAATATAATCCCCACCCCATCAACTTCAATCAGGGAAACTATTGTATTTCTTGGGAGAAGTAGCAATTTCATAGTGTCAGGTATGGAAGGAGGTTACTCAGAGACCTGATTTGTACTTAGAGTTAAAGATTCGTGGGTTCTGCTACTGCACACTGATTAGAGAAAGCAGTATTCTCAATCCAAACTCACCTCTCTTTTCTTTCCCTTAATAAGTTTGTTAATGAATGAATGTTTTCAATGGACTGTGAAATTAAAACAGCGTGCTTTCTACTGTGATTGCCAAACAATTTCCCTGGACATGAAATGTGTCTCCCTCTCAATGGGATTTTCTTTTACCTATTGATAAATCAAAAAGACAGCATCAGAGAAGTGCAGGTGTCTGGTGGTGGACAAATAAATACTCTCAGCATGTGGAAAAATTAAATAATCTCAAACTAAATGAGATCAGAGGCAGAGGCAGACGCCACAGGAACAACACTTGACAGGCAAAGAGAGAAATTCCAAATGAATCTCAGGTAGAGGAGCTTGGCCCAGCAGGCTGGCAATCTTGTGTCTTCCTTTGGCAATGAAGAATGCTCTGGACCAAGCATGTCAAACTCAAAGGCTAACACAGGCCAAGTAAATAAGACTTCAGTTTATGTGGGTCTCAAAAAAACACCACAAAACAAAAGCTTCAATTTTCATAGAAACATAGGTTTATTTCAATAGAGACATGCTGAATACAAAGGACTGAAATAAATGAGTAATCATTAACATAAAGTAATAGAACATTTATAAAAATGAATATTTTTTCTTGAACATGAACTTACCAGACACTGAATAACTGCACAAATTAATAAGTATAACACAAATAAACCTATTTTTCTTGTTCTCTGAAAGCGAAATATTTCCTTTTGCGCACACCAACCAAGTCAGTATAAGACTAATGATGTGGCAATCGACTGTTAAAATATTCGCTGCTGGTATTAGTGGAGAGAAATGGTGCGCTTGTGCGTAAGGTGTGTAAAGGAAATTAATGCAACAAGATTATAGTAATCAGTCATTAGCGAACATTGTAGTTCGTTATTAATAATTATGTATATCAGGATATTGTAAAAATTAAGTTATGAAATTTTCATTAAAACGTTTCTTACATACCATTATATTGGCTTGTCCACAAAAATATTCGTTGTGGGCTGTGAGTTTGACATGCTAGTTCTGGACCCTGTGTGTGCATTGAGAGGGAGCTCTTCAGGCAATTCTGAGGGAAGAATGATGAAATTTAATGTTGCCATGAAATCAGATAACATTCAACACAGGCTCACAAACACAGGCTCTCCCTGTAAAACCAGAACACTCAATAGTCCTACAATGGGCACTATACTAGTACTTTCTTGCTCCCAACTCTTGTCCCTTTACCTGGAATAATTTTTCATTCAACTCAGATGCTAGATATTACTTTCTGACATGCAGTTTTTTTTTGTTTTTTTAAAGGTTAAGTAAACTATATTTTCAGTTAAAACATTTATTATGTAACTAGAGGCCCTGTGCATGAAATTCATGCATGGGGGTGTGTGTCCCTCAGCCCAGCCTGCACTCTCTCTAATCTGAGACCCCTCAAGGGATGTCCGACGGCCTGTTTAGGCCCGATCCCGGTAGGGCCTAAACGGGCCATCGGACATCCCTCTCACAATCCAGGACTGCTGGCTCACAACTGCTCTCCTGCCGGACTTCCTGATTGCCCCTAACTACTTCTGACTGCCTGCCAGCCTGATCACCCCCTAACCACTCCCCTGCCAGCCTGACTGATGCCAAACTGCTCCCCTGTCAGCCTGATTGCCCCTAACTGCCCTCCCCTGGAGGCCTGGTCACCCCTAACTGCCCTCCCCTGCAGGCCTGGTCCCCCTCAACTGCACTTCCCTGCAGGCCTGGGTCCCCCCCAACTGCCCTCCCCTGCAGGCCTGGGTCCCCCCCAACTGCCCTTCCCTGCAGGCCTGGTCACCCCAACTGCTCTGCCCTTCTGGCCATCTTGTGGTAGCCATCTTTGACCATATGGGACAGCCATCTTGTGTGTTGGTGTGACAGTCAATTTGCATATTATTCTTTTATTAGATAGGATTAAGGCCTGGTGCATGGGTGGGGACCAGCTGGTTTGCCCTGAATGGTGTCCTGGATCAGGGTGGGGATTCCCTTGGGGCATGGGGTGGTTTGGGCGAGGGGCCTGTGGTGGTTTGCAGGCGGGCCACCCCCCCACCCCCCAGGTGACCCAAGAGGAGGCCCTGGTATCTGGGATTTATTTATCTTCTATAATTGAAACTTTGTAGCCTTGAGCACAGGCCAGGGTAGGCCAGGAAGTTTGGCTTCCTCCATCACTGGGGAAACCCAAGCCTCCTGCTTGCTCTGTGGCTGCAGCCATTTTGTTTGGGTTAATTTGTATACTCGCTTCTGATTGACATGCTTGCTCTGCATCCTCTGTGTGCAGATCAGCTGGTGGGTGTGGCTATCGGCGTAGCAGGGGTATGGTCAATTTGCATATTACTCTTTTATTAGATAGGATGATAATCATTATTTATTCACAAACCATACTCTTGAAAAACTATCATACTTTGATCCTGGATATACACCCATTTCTTTAACACTATTTTAATCTCTTAACACCCAAAATATCTTGTTCATTTGTTTTTTCTTTATTCCCCCCCCCCCAGACTCTTCCAATATATATTTTCCATACTTTTGCCAAACACTAGGCTAAATTGTTTTCTTATTATATATGGTAATGAAAGGATTCAATTTGGAAGTTACCATGTACTTCCAAATGTTTACTCATCTTTGAAATGTGTTTATTACGACACTTAACAGATAATGCATTTAAAGTATTGGCCATGATTATTACTAATAAAGAGATAATTGAGCAATCATATAAATTAATGATTGTAGCTGTCTTGTGGGCAAGGGAGCTCTTATTATCAAAACTCCCTAGGAATTTAGTTTCTATTTCAAAAGAAAGGTGTTATTTCAAGCAACATCTCAGCCTCAGCTTCATCATGCTGGGAAATTTTTGCCCTAGATTTGTATCCAACCAGGAACACATGAACTAAGTTTTATTACTCTGGCACTAGTCATTTTTGGTTGAGGACTCTCCACATTAGTGCAAACTTGGGCTCTGTATGTACAGAAATATGTAACTAGAGTAACAGTCCTCTGAGGATAGTCACAAGAATGGGTCAACTATAGTTCAGCCTTTGTATATCTCTGATCCACTTCTATCTCATATTAAGTTCACTGTGTGCTGTCAGGGGATTTTCAAAATGATGTTTATTCACAATTCCTGGGCAAAATTCACAATAGATAGTTTAGAAAAATGAACTATTCCTGATGACTGCAGTTTATCCTGAAATTGCAACTGATACTCATTACCCCATCCTCTACTAACCATTCTTGATTCCACTCATCCTAATCTGGCCCTTCTGCTGTCAAAAAAGTGTTCCTGTTGAGAAATATTCAAACTCCTGTGTATATTTCCAGATGAAAGTTGTAAAAAAAGGAGCTGTATTGCAGAATGTTCATAGTAGCACTACTCAACAGCAAAAAAAAAAAAAAAAAAAAAAGTTAAGAAAGTCAGAGAAGGTGAAAAAAGATAAAGGAAAAAGCATAAAAAAAAAAGACTGTAAAAATACCCACAGATGAAAAAATAATGTTATATTTATGCAATTGAATAGTTTATGCCAGTAAAAATCAATTGCTACATATAATAACATGAATACATTTTAATGATCTAATGTCAAAAAATACATAACACAACTGAGTTTTATAAAACTGCCCTGGCTGGTTTGTCTCAGTGGATAGAACATCAGCCTGCGGACTGAATGGTCCCTGGTTTGATTCCGGTCAAGGGCACATGGGTTGCGGGCTTGATCCCCACTGGGGGATATGCAGGAGGTAGCCAATCAATGATTCTCTCTCATCATTGATGTTTCTATCTCTCTTTCCCTCTCCCTTCCTCTCTGAAATCAATAAAGATATATTTAAAAAAACAAAACTCAAAAGCACATAAGCCAAAAAGTGCATTATTTAGGCATATAAATGTATACACATGTGAAAAAATACACAGTCCAGAATAGTGATCTCATTAGTGGAGGAAACAGATAATTAGGATAAGAAAGGCCTATATATGTAGGAGTAAGGATTTAATGGTGAGTTTAGTAATGCTCATTATGTCAAAAAATAAATAAAATAATCGTGGGCTAATGACAATTATGTACATAGAAGCAAGGATTATCACTAATCTTTCTGTACATCTGAGTTCAAGTAAAAAGTAAAAGTTACAGGTTGACTGATTTGACTGTGCAGCTAAAATAAGAATCATTGCACTCAATAGTCTTTAATGTAACTCACATATAAAATTATTTTTTAAGTAAAATGAGGCAAAAATAGTGGCTAGATATTTCATTTGTAAAAGAACTGAGATATGATCTTCAAGGGTACAAGTTATTTAAAAAATAATCAAATGTGTGTGGCATTTTATTTTGATATATAATAAAACAAAACATGCCAAATTTAAATTTGATTTAATAATGCCCATTCATATACTACATAAAAACTTCTTTCATTTGAGAGAAATAACATCTATGAATGGAATGATTTTAACAGTCTTATAAGACAGAAATTCCTCCGGAAAGTCATACAACCCAAGTAGTTAAATTACATACTTAGTGGATAGCATGTAGAAATATAAAGTTTTACTTTAAAAAATCAAAAAAATCAAAGGTAGTTGTTAACAAATGGTAAGCTCCATTTTATTCTTCTTATTTCAGTCATGCAATTACCTGATAAACTGTTTATTCACATGTACATTTTTACCACTTTCAGACAAAGAGCCATAGTATAATAATGAACCTGACATGAAGACAAATGACTCCAATTAGCTTCCTCATTAGTTTTAACTAAGATTACTTCTTTAGTCCTGACTGACTTATCTCTTTTTCAGCTCTGCAGTGCTTTAGGAAGTTGCCTGCCAGATGAAAGCTAGGTAAAGAGATTTAATTTAAACTAGCAACTTTCTCTTTTCCCTTGGGCTGATCTGTGACTGGCATTCAAGAGAGGATTCACAGACATGTGCTTTGGCCGTTATTCCTATTGGAAAATAATCAACAATATTGAAAGAAAACGTTTATAAAATATAGTAATGCATGGCTATTTTTCATGTAATAAAAAACAAATATTTTTAGAATGTCTAGAAAATTCTTGAAAAATCTTGATCCATTTTATGTTCCTGACTCTGTCTCGCTCTGTTTTACTTTTGTCACAGTATCGCAGAGGGTGGGGATTGAGAATTGCGATAGGCACATTGGTGGAATAAACTAAAAGCATTCATGGAAAGCGTAGGGTTCTTCCTAGGTAACTGGGGTTGCCAAGCTGGAGACAAATATAAAACTGCATTTTGCTGCAGTTTTACACAAAGACAGATCAGCAGCAGAGGGAAAACTCCGCCTTTCCTTAGGTCTCGGGGAAGATTTACTTTTTATTCTTTTCTGGTGAAGACTTAACCTACAGAAGCCTGTAAATCCCTTCTGAGATGGTGCGTGCCCCTGCCCAGAGTGTATTTCAGGGAGGAACTGCCCTGTACTTCCTCTGGGCTTTATGTGGTATGGGCCTGGTATGATGAAGTCCTTCCATATGCTAACACTGGAAAAGAGCCTGACTTTTGCCCTGAAACCTGCAATCACAGAAGCTCTCTTTCTGCATTTAAATAGAAGAGATATGGTTTGCTCATCTGATATTAACTGATTATTTATTAAAAAGCCATAAGAGGCCCTAACTGGTTGGGATCAGTGATAGGGCATTGGCCCTGGGGACTGAAGGGGTCTGGGTTCAATTCTGGTCAAAGGCACATACCTCCGTTGCAGGCTCTACTCTCAGTTGCAGGCTCAATCCTGGTCCTGGTCAGTGTGTGTGCAGGAGGCAACCAATCAATGTGTCTCTCTACATTGATGTTTCGATGTTTCTCTGTCTCTCACTCTCCCTTTCACTCTCTCTAAATATCAATGGAAAAATATCCTCTGGTGAGGATTAACAACAACAACAAAAGCCATAAGAGCAGAAACTTATGCCCCGTAGCCACAGACTAGGAAAAAATATGTTCATCTCTTATATCTGATAAAGTATCTATATCTAGAGCACACAAAAAACTCTCACTTCTTTTCTCTAACTTCTATCCTCCTAGGCCCTATGGCAGGTCTTTTATATTTCTCTCTAGAATAGAAAAAATACAGTGGTATCAGGACATCATTCAGAGCACTTTAACAGTTGAGAAAAGTAGAATTAAACATTAGATAAACTACACTAAGATATCTTACAAGATCCTTCATATTGATTCTCACTTAGTTCTCCAGACTTATTCCCCACTGTCCTCTCATTGGACCACACAATAGGAATTGCCATTCATGACATCATTTCAACAGCAATTTTAGTTCTGGATGCACAATTTACCTAGGGGCTAGGTACTAACTTAATGTTATTTGTGAAAGTTTGAGCTCATTAAAGAATTTTTGGTCCTTTTGGTACCAAAAACATACCTTCAAATTTATTTAATTGTCGATTAACATTCTGCAGGCAAAATATCTGACTGATTGTCTGAAATGACTACATGGTTTAGGATAATAACTATATATGCAACCACTGTCAGGAATTGGTAATAGGAGGATCAAACAGCTATTAAAATGCAAAGGGATGCATCGAAAAAAATCACAAGCTGCTCACATTTTAAAGTAAAACTTAATTATTATACATTGCAAAGAAAAAGGAACTAATGTTGATTAAGCACCTACTACGTATTGACCATCTTGCTATTTAATTTGCAAATATTATCTCATCCACAGACCAGCTCTATGAATTAAGCAATAAAACACTCACTTTAAGTGTGAGAAAATATAGATTTTGGAGAATTAAAAAACTTGACAAGGACATACAGCTATTAAAGGAATAATATTGGGTTTGGACTCAAATATGTCAAACTTTAAAGAGTCCTTTATTTCTGATAAAATTCCTTTAAAGAGATAACTTTATGTATTACTGAAGAAAAAGCATTATGATAAAAAATAAAACAATTGGAGACAACATTCAGAATTTAATACCTTAGGCAGTATCTAATTTTGAAATATGATTAATCAATTGATATATTGATTATTCTTTGTTTGTGATTTTTGTTATAATTTCCCAACACTCCTATTTTAGTAAAGAATTTTTATCTTATGTTTATCAAAGAAAACACAAATTATTCTATTGGCATTTATTTCTGTGTATATAATTCATAGTGAAACCAGCTTTTCAGATTATATAATAATTCTTATGGGAAAGCTTTACAGAAAACCACATGTATAAAATTTCATATATATTTCACAAAGTTTAAATGACATATATTCTGAAATGTTATTCTCTAGAGAACAAATACACATGAACAACTGATTTCTGTCCGAGCATCACTAAGAGAATGTAGATATTTAAGATATGAGGAAGCCATGAACAATTAATTTTACCAGTGGCTAAATAGCTACATTTGGAATAGCCTAGCATATTTCTGTGAATAATCCTCAGTATCTGAAAAAAAAATTTTCCCAAGTTTTAACTAAAATCTGCTGAAGTCCGTGGGCATCATAAAGGTTATAAATAGAATGAAAATAAAAATATTTGGCAACTGTAGCACACTGAAAACTGTTCCCCTTTCTGAATGCGTCCTATAACCATTTTTGAAAGCACTAGATCTGAACTTCATTAGAGAAGAACAAAGCCAAAGGCATTAGTGAATAGGCCATTTCTATACATCAGCAAATTCTTGTAGAGCACAGAGGCTGCATTTGGTACTGGGCTAGAAGCTCTTCACACCTCTGCTGCCCCAGACAATAACAGGTTTTGCTATAGGTAGAATAAACTGCTAAATGAAATTTGTTTCAACCTTAATAGCTGAAATAATTTATATGTATTCGGCACTTTACGTGTTACTAACACTGCATATAAGTCAATATGAAATTTATTTGCTCTGAATTTTGCTCCAGAACTTATATGAATATTTTGTACTGACATTTCTTTTGTGGAATACGAATATACAATGGAGCTAGAAAACGATGGGAGAAGAGTAAATAAAATGTGGTTTAATGGCTATGCTAATTGTTTCTTCTTCCTTTGTGTTTACCTTTTATATATAGAAGCAGTGAATTAATACTTTTAAAAAGCAACTGGTATATTTCTTCTTTACTTGTTTTATTTGCCACTTTAAAAATATGTCTAAAAACAATATAAGGTTTCAACATAAATAACAACCTAACAGCAACTGTTGCATTTACTACCACTTTATAGACTTATATTTTTAAGGCCAACTCTCAAGATGCAATAGATGTGTCAGTGAAGAGTTAAACAGTTGCTGATATGGGACATACCAATGCCATACTTTTGACAAATGATCAGATCAATTCCAATATCAGGTATTTCTACAAGAATTTCAAGTGAAGTATTTATGACTTTATAGAGCTTTTTAGGACAATAAAAATAAAGCAGTGCATGTATTGGCTCCTGTCATAACTCAAAACTGAAAGAGAAAGTAACCTTAAACTGAAAAGATTATGGCTGCCAGGTGGGAAATACATTGCTCCTCTCTTATTATATCACTAGAAGCCTAGTGCACTGATTCATGCACCAGTGGGGTCCTTTGGCCTGGCCTGAGGGGATTGGGCCAAAACCAGCTCTCTGACATCCCCTGAGGGGCCCCAGATTGTAAGAGGGCGGTTCTTGGGTGACACACCCCAGAATCGGGCTCCCTCCTCTCTGGTTCTGGGTGAGTCACCCAAGAACCCCAGCTGCCAAGTCACTGCAGCTCAGCAGCTCCTGCTTTGAGCATCTGCCCCCTGGTGGTCAGTGCATGTCATAGCTACCAGTTGGAGCATCTGCACCCTGGTGGTCTTTGTGCAACATAGCTACCGGTCAGACAGTGGAACAGTGGAACAGTAGAGTGGTCACTTAGGCTTTTATATATATATATATATATATATATATATATATATATATATATATATATATATATCCTATCTAATAATAGAGAAATATGCAAATTGACCATACCTCCGACACGCCCACAAGCCACGCCCACAAGCCATGCCCACCATCCAATCAGAGCAAGTATGCAAATTAACCCAAACCAAGATGGCTACAGCCACAAAGAGCAAGGTTTCCTAGGTAACAGAGGAAGCCAAGCTTTCCGCCAGCCATTGCAGGCCTAAGCCTCCACTCAAGCTACAAAGTTTCAATTATAGAAGGTAAACAAATTCAAACAAATGGCGGCAGAATGGAGCTTGAGAGAGCAGGCCAGGGTTGCTTCTGGCAACAGGGGAAGCAAAGCTTTCCGCAAACCCTGGCCGGGCCCACCCGCTTAAGGCAAAAAAGTTTCAATTATAACCCCAACACAAATGGCTGCCGGCCTTGGAGTGAGCCCCAGGCTTGGCTCCACTCCAGGCTACAAAGTTTCAATTGTAGAAGGAAAATAAATTCCAGATACCAGGGCCTCTGCTTGCGTTGCCAGGGGGCGTGGCCGGCCTGCAAACCACCACAGGCCCCTCGCTCGGGCTGCCCCACACCCCAAGGGAACCCCACCCTGATCAGGGACACCCTTCAGGGCAAACCAGCTGGCCCCCACCCCTGTACCAGGCCTCTATCCTATCTAATAAAAGAGTAATATGCAGATTGACCATCACTACAACACACAATATAGCTGCCCCCATGTGGTCAAAGATCCTGCTCCCATGTGGACACAAGATGGCCACTACAAGATGTCCAGCAGGAGAGGGCAGTTGGGAGGCACCAGGCCTGCAAGGGAGGGCAGTTGAGAAGGACCAGGCCTGCAAGGGAGGGCAGTTGGAGGTGATCAACCCTGCAGGAGAGGGCAGTTAGGGGTAACCAGGCCGGCAGAGGAGGGAAGTTGGGGGCAAACAGGCTGGCAGCAGAGTGGTTAGGGGGTGATCAGGCTGGCAGGCAGAAACGGTTAGGGGCAATCAGGAAGGCAGGCAGGCAAGCAGTTGGGAGCCAGCAGTCCTGGATTGTGAAAGGGATGTCTGACTGCCCATTTAGGCCCGATCCCTGATCGGGCCTAAACGGGCAGTCGGACATCCCTTGAGGGGTCCCAGATTGGAGAGGGTACAGGCTGGGCTGAGGGACAACCCCCTCCATGCACGAATTTCGTGCACTGGGCCTCTAGTGTGTGTGTGTGTGTGTGTGTGTGTGTGTGTGTGTGTGTGTGTGTGTGTATATATATATATATATATATATATATATATATATATATATACACATACATATATATATATATATATATAATTTAGCTCTGAAAGACACAGTTCTAACAGTTCTATAAAGAGTGCTAAAGCAAAGCAAATCATACATATTAAAAATCTACAACAAAAATATTTTGTGAATATGGTTAGAGTCAGGACAGAATTCTATAGGCCTAATTAGATCCTTCAAAATACGATGTAAAGAGCAGAAAAGAGAGGAATATAGAGGCTAAATGTTAAGGATGATTTAAAGGCTAGGTGAAGCTCCAAATTAGAAACTAAGAATGACAAACATGATCATTTCATAGTTCATTAATCAAATGATCACCCTTATATTTTGAAAATAGTAAAAAACAAAACAACCCTTTTTTTAAAGACTATTTTTGAGTACTTTTAGGTTCACAGCAAAATTGAGAAAAACGTACAGAGGTTTTTCATGTGTTCCTACCTCTACATACATACACTCTCTCATTATAAACATCCCTGACCAGAGTAGTACTTATCTTATAATTCATGAACCTGCATTGACACATCACAATCACCCAAGGACTGTAGTTTACATTAAGGTTCACTCTTTGTGTTGTAAGTTTTATGAGTTTGGACAAATGCATTATGACATGTATCAATCATTTTAATATACAGAATATTTTCACTGCCCTAAAAAACCCTCTATTCAAATTTCCGCCTTCCCAGTCCCTGACAACAACTGATATTTTTACTGTCTCCATAGTTTTTTATGCCTTTTCCAGGTTGTCATATAGGAATCATATATAGTGTGCAGCTTTTTCACTTAGTAATATACATTTCAGTTTTCTCCCTGACTTTTTACAGCTTGATAGCTCCTTCATTTTTAGCATTGAATAATATTCCATTGTCTGGATGTACAAAATTTCATTTATCCATTTATCTACCAAAGGACATCTTGGTAGTTTCTAAGCATTGGCAGCCATAAATATAGCTACTATAAGCATCGATGTACAGGTTTTTGTGTGGACATAAGTTTTTAATTCTTTTGGGTAAATACCAAGGAGCCCAATTGTTGTATTGCAGGGTAAAAGTATGTTTAGTTTTATAAGATACCACCAAACTGTCTTCCAAAGGGGCCATATTTTGCAATTGCACCAGCAATTAATGACCATTTCTGTTGCTCCATATTCTTGCTAGCACTTAGTGTTGCCAGGGTTCTGGATTTTGGCAATTCTAATAAGTGTGTAATGCTATCTCATTGTTGTTTTAATTTGTATTTCCTTACTGACATATGATGTGGAGCTTCTTTTCAATATTATGATATGCCATCTGTATATCTTCTTTGGTGAGGTATCTGTTAAGGTCTTCCCATTTTTAAATCTGGCTGTTTATTTTCGTATTACTGAATTTTAAGAGTTCTTTTTACATTTTGCATAATAGTCCTTGATCAGATGTGTCTTTTTTCAAATATTTTCTCCCAGTCTGTGGCTTGTCTTCTCATTCTGTTGACAAAGTCTTTTACAAAGCAAAAGTTTTTAACTTTAATGAAGTCTCCTTTTTCATTACTCTTTCATGGATTGTATATTTGGTATTGTCTCTAAAAAATAACCATTATATTTTATATCTGGCTTTCTCCTGTGCTAGCTTGGAGAAGTTTTTTATAGTTAGGTCTGCAATTTCTTTTTTAGTTAATTTTTATATAGAATATATAATCTATATCTAGATTTGATGTTTTTTGTTGTTGTTTATTTTTCATGTGAATGTCTACTCATTCCTGCACCACTTGTTGAAAAGACTTATTTTTGCTCTAATGTATTGCCAGACTTTTAAAATGTTGCTAGATGAAGTGATAGGGTTTTTGTGTTTTTTTTTTTTTTTTGTCAATTCTAATCAGACTATCTTTTACATCTGTTACACTGTCAAATTTTACAGAATAATAGCAAAACTCACAGTGTTTCCAATGATTTACAAAAGATGAAAATACAAAATGGTTAAGGAGTAATTATGCAGTGGAATACCAGCATAACAAAAATGCATCTTTGTTTTCTGGGGATGCACAGCCCTGAGCTAAAAATAAATCAGCTTTCTTCTTCTTTCTCAGCCACTAGGTCACTCCAGGTCTTTTGATACACATTGAATCTTCCAGAGCTTCACCTTCCTGCTCTGTAAAATGAGAGAAGAGGCTTGACCAAAATAATCTTAAAATCCTTGCAGTACACATGTTCTCCCATTTTGAATACTCCCTCTTCCCTTTCTGTCTTTCTGTCTCTGTCTTTTCATCTTCTCTTCTCCTTTCTTTTTCTCTTATTCTTCATTTTTCCCTTTTGTCTATTCTTTATTTCAGAGAAAGAGGAGAGAGAGAGAGAGAGAAAGAGAGAGAGAATAAAAGTTTTCCTTTGTAATAAAAGTACAATTTATGTTAAACAAATTGTTCAATTTTGAGAAATTTCTGATCCATAATAAATCTAGAGTTGATTAAAGTCAATCCTTTAATGTAAGTGAAATTTGTTAAGAAAACATTTTTTCTCTTTAAATTAAAAAATATTTTATTATAATAAATTAAGAGCTGGTAATTGATCTAAAGTAGAATACACTAATTTTTTAGACTTGGCTTGATAACTAGATAGAAACAGACTCAAAAAAAAAAACATATACCAAGTGTAAAGTATAAGTACACTTGTATTGGGTTTAATGAATACCTTGTTTAAAATACTGATGTCGGCAAACAAGTGCTAAAAAGATAATCATTTATTTTCTTTTTTAATATCAATATTAATATGTGTGTTATTAATAGTGAATTTGCTTAACCTCTTAATCCTGACACTGGTGGATGTTCTGAAGGAGCACTGTTATGGCTACTTTTTCTACAGACATGCTTTGTAGACACCATCCTGTTATCCATTAGTCCACTGTCCTCAATTTGTATTTAAATTGACTTCTTGTGCATTCTGCACTTATCTGATACCACAGACTCTCCTTCCCCTATCTTTTAGAAAGATTGCCTTTTTTGTTCAGGACATCTCAGTTGGTATCAGTAAAGGTAGAGTGGATACCCTGAGGGGACATGGAGAGTGATAGAGATAGCAACATATATTTCCTAAAATTTGCAGGCCAGTTATTCTAATTTTTAACCCTAGAGTCCTAGTCATTGGGCTGCTTTCAGATGGGTCTAATTTTGTATCTCGCCATCACCTTTCTCCCCAGGATATTATGTTAAATTTGCCTTTTCATATCATTTTCTCTCTGTTATTTCATTAATTGAGATAAATAAATTAGTCTTTTTACCTTTGCATGGCCATCAAATGGTCTGGGACACAGTAAGCACTTAAATCTTCATTTAACGAATAAGTAACAGAAAACGACATTGGATTATGCTGCATTTATTATTTTCTATGATTTGAATCCAATAAAAACTAGCTCTGAATGGTATGTATATTTAATCTTGAAGATAATTCTATCTTTGCACCATGACTTCTATATTCAAAAAATTATGAAAATGTTAAATGGAACAAAATGTTTGCACAATTCTCACTAACAATATTTAGAAAATGTATGTTATGACCATCAAGCAAACAGCACTTGCATGGAAAATGCTAAGCATCTGCACATCCTTTCTTCTGTGTGTTCTCATGCAATTACTCATCTGTCTCTAAACCATATATTTATTCAACATTTATTAAGCAACTGTTTTTTTACCAGGCCTTAGAGCTACAGGTAAAAAGCAGTTTATTTTCTCAAGAAATAGTTATTTTTTTCTGATAAAAAAGTGGAAATTACATATGTATAGACACATTTACATACATAAAAATATAATGTTAGACTTCTTTTAAAGAAAAACTTATATAAAAGATAATGGCGTGCTGAGGAGTTTATATAAGGAGAATGAAGGACTGCTGGGTCCATTTCAATGAAGGAGAGGCTAAATGAAATTTTGCCCCTGGTACTCTAACTGCATGCATCTATAGAACATCTCCCAGAAAGTTAATAACCATGTGTTAGAAAGGCATGTAGGATGTAAGAAGAGGATTACTTTCCCATTCTTATTTAAAGTATAATGAATAGGATTGAACTCACATACTCTTGTGAATCTTCTGTATTCACATTACTTGAATGAAAATTATACAGTTGTAAAAACTTGGTATATGTTCTTATACCAAAGATCACTTTTAAAAATCAAGTAAAAGCATAAGTAAGCATACATTTTATACCAACACTGTAAATTCCATTTTCTACAACTCTGCCCAAAGCAGTTGTTCCTCTCTAGCCATGATCTGTCTACAACCTGTATCCCTTCAACTATCTACTCAATAAGCTCCAGATGCACTGATGTTCTTCAGTGCTGTACAGTGCTCTGATTCTTTCCCCCTCTAATCAAGGGAGAGAGCCAGTGTTCCCCAGCTACTTTCAATCCAGGAGGAAAAGTGATATGAGAAGGAACTGGCAAGAATGTGCAGAGATGGAAGTGGTATAATCAAGTGAGATTCATTCCTACCCTCCAATAGGCACACAGCATTGAATTTTCTCTGTTGAATTTATAGAATTCTTCACCTGATTTCAGTAGTAGTTTTTAAATATATATATATATATATATTATTGATTTCAGAGAGAAAAGGAGAGGGAGAGAGAAATAGAAATATCAATGATGAGAATCAATGATTGACTGCAACCTGCACACACTACTGGGGATCAAGCCCACAACTTGGGCATGTGCTCTGATTGGGAGTCGAACCTGGGACCTCTTGGTCAATGTGACAACACTCAATCTACTGAGCCAACACAGTCGGGTGGTAGTCATTTATTTATTGATTTATTTTTATTGGAAACATTTTCTTTGCTATGTTCTAAGCCAAATCACCATGAACCAAATAACCCATGATGTGCTGCTATTCCTGTGTTCTGAAGAAATCCCCAACATCCTGAAGTTCAGATATGAATGTGAAAGTGGGGAAAAGAGGGAGGATCTAAACCTTTTTTCTCTTGTGGGTCACAGAATATTTGGAAGGGGAAAACATATGTATGCCCTCTTTGAAGAAGTATCTATCTATTCAGGTCCTTTACCCATTTTGTAATTGGATTGTTTGTCTTCCTGGTGTTGAGTTGTGTAAGTTCTTTATATATTTTGAAAATTAACCTCTTATCAGAAGTATCATTGGCAAATATGTTCTCCCATACAGTGGGTTCCCTTTTCATTTTGTTGATGGTTTATTTTTCTGTGCAGGAGCTTTTTAGTTTGATGTAGTATAATTTGTTTATATTTTTCCTTTGTTTCTCTTGCCCTAGGAGATGTATCAGCAAAAATAATGCTATGAAAGATATCTGAGATTTTACTGCCTGTGTTTTCTTCTAGAGTTTATATGCTTTTGCCACTTACATTTAAGTCTTTTGTCCATTTTGGGTTTGGCACAATGAGATATGAACTCATTCCTGTTAGAATGGCAGCCATCAATAAATCAACAAATGCTGGCAAGGATGTGGAGAAAAGGAAACCCTGGTGCACTGTTGGTGAGAATGCAGACTAGTGCAGCCACTGTGGAAAATAGTGGAGTTTCCTCAAAAAATTAAAAATTGAACTGCCTTTTGACCAGGTGATCCTACTTTTGGGAATTTATCCTAAGAATTCCAAAACACCAATCAGAAAGAATACATGCACCCCTATGTTCATAGCAATATTATTTACAACTAGAAGCCCATTGCACGAAGATTCCTGCAATAGACCTTCATTCACCTGGCTGCCTGCACCAGTTTTCCGCCCCAGGCCAGCAGCGATGGGAGCGGCGGGAGGCGGAGGCCCCGGCACCTCCCGCCGGCCCCGGTTCCCACGGCGGTGGGGGGCAGGGCAGCGCCTGGGGGCCGCCATCTTTCCTGGGTTAATTTGCATAGCGCCCTGATTGGCTGTGGGCATAGCAAAGGTATGGTCAATTAGCATATTACTGTTTTATTAGGTAGGATAGCCAAGATCTGGAAACAGTCCGAGTGCCCACATCAGCTTCACATTCAAAGCCTTCTGCAATCTTGCCCCACTTTAAATATTGACCTAATACAAGAAACCCCTATATTGCAATGCAAAAGTCATATAGTTCCCAATTGTAGGTGATAGGTACCACCCAGGGGAATATTCACTTCCTGATAGACTTTTCCTTATTCAATTTTTTTTAGAATTTTTGAATGTGAGAATGTGTTTGTATGTAATATAATCTTTTAAAGATGCCTGATTAAAGAATAAGTAGTTTTCAGAGGAATGGGATGATTGCATGTTGCTATAATATAAGGCAGTGTGTAAGACTTATGGTTGAAATGGTCAGATCTATGGATTCAAGATCAAAGCTAATGCTCTGTGACTTTGAGTATAGACATTATCTGTAGTGAAGCTTCTGATGTTTTCTTTTTCATTTTCTTTTGTTTGGATTTAAAAAAAATAATAGATAAAATAGTAGGAGATAAAAGATTAGAAAATTTGGTATAAATGAGGGTTGGTTTCTTTTATTTTAAAGGTATTATCAAATCAAGTGAAAATAAATTTTTATGAGGTTAAGAAATAGTAAAATGGGAGAAAAGTAATTTTTTTGTTGTTGGTGGGAGTATTTCATTTTCTTTATGCATTTTACTTTCAAAAATAGAAATACCAATAATGTAATCTACAGCAGCTTTTTACCATAGAAAATTAACAGTAAGAATAAAGAGAAGAAAAAAAATACTTTTTTTTCTTTCAAAACACCATTAAATTATCCAATGATTTCATGAGATTCTATTTAAAATATATAAATTTAGCCAAAATAATCATTTCCTGCCCCTAGTGAAAGTGCTTCTACTTTCTAAGTTTCTATAAGAATAAAACATATTTATACAGATATTTTAGAACACTTTATGGCAATGTGTCATACTAACAAAATTCTGTGTGATTGTAGCCAATCTTAACTTACTTAAATATATTTAGAATGATTAATGCTGATTATATTGCTTAAATATAATTTGTTACTGATTAAGTGAAATGTTTATGATCTTAGGGAATCAGACCTGTAAAAATGAATTAACTATATACTTGTTAGTATTGGGTACTTTGATTGAATTAATATCTTTCCATTTGAAGGCCATCCTCCTTTTCTCAAACATTTATTCACTAAAGCAGAACAGTCTGTAGCTTTATCATATAAGTCATTATCACCACGGTGAGCTCTTCCCACAACCAAATTTGTTTACTTGCCATCTTTCATATATACATGCCCATTTCCACTTTATAAATGATAACGACTTTGCTAGGTAAATTTTGTGGAGGGGTATTAATTTCAAGTCCTATGTAAGCGAATGTGGTTATCTCATTTAATTCTCTCAACATTCATAATTAGGTAGATACTATTTGTATTCCCATTTTATGACTAAAGAATCTGAAAAACAGATAAGACAATATGACCATGGTCACATAATTTTAAAAGGGGGGGCAAGGAAAGAAAGAAATTCTTCATCTCTAGTTTACTTTGCTCTGTAATTGTCTGAATGTCCTTCTTTCATCCACCCATGCCCTACCTTTACTAGGAAGCATTTCTCTACCATACCAGCATTTCTCTGTGAACTTCAACAATATTTGCCTAGGAAATGGAAAGCATTACCCATTTCTAAAATGTTTCATTTGACCCACTTTAGGTTTCCTATGGATAAATTAACAGTTAAACCAAGCATCTATTCAGTCTACCAGTGTTAAAAATCCATTAGAAAGTTACTACTTCTATTATTGTGTTGAATAGAATCCTTTGTAACTGACTTTCCTAAAAAAATAGTTTTTTCCATCCATATCCTTTGAAACACATACTGTTAATGGCTACAACCCACTAAATGCTTGTCTATAACTGGTTACCCTTATCATGTCCAAAATACTAGGGTTGTTTGTTCACCAAGAGACTAAAAATCTATCCTCCACTAATCTTCAAACTATTCCTCTTACTGTCTATATCTCTTAATGACATCACTATATATATCCTGACAGTAGGCACTCAAAACTTTAATTCATTTTTAAAATATAATTTTATTTAATTAAAACATACACACAAAAGCACAGACAGATCATAAAGGTGTGCTGTTATGAATATTTGCTATTCATTAAAATAAAGTTTATCATATCTTTAAAATAATCTCTTTTATATCTATACTTTGATCATACTAATGTAATTCTTATAGAACTTTTATGTTTCAGGAAAGAAAGGCACAATGACAATACTTGCCATTGTCCTTTATGTGAATTATCTTGATATTTAACTGATGTTTTTCTAATTAGAACCAATCCAAAATATCTCCATGAAGATGTCATTAAATTTTATTAAAATAGAACATCATAGATGTTATTTTTTTATTGATTTCAGAGAGGAAGAGAGAGGGAGAGAGAAATAGAAACATCAATGATGAGAGAGAATCATTGATAGGCTGCTTCCTGCATGCCCTACACTGAGGATCTAGCCAGCAACCCAGGCCTGTGCTCTGACTAGGAATGGACCATGACCTCCTGGTTCATAGGTCAAGCTCAACCAATGAGCTATGCCGGCCGAGCACATCATAGATTTTAAATGTACTTTGAAATGCAATACATGTTTTCAGAAAATAAGCTATATGTTACAGTAGAATGTTCAATGAAAAGGAGCTCAGAGTTTATCCCTAGAATGCCACTATCATGCTGTGTGCAATAGTATTGAAACCTCAGTAAAGTCATTTATTACAAAAGGTATATAGGTAAAATTATTTCAATAATCACCTCAAAATCTATTTTTATGTGATCAAAAATCTTTGAGGACTTTAAGATTTTTCTGTACTACTAAGTTTATGATTTATACCATCCTACAAAGCAGTGCGGTGTTGTTAACTCACCATTCTACTTATGTTACAATGTTTATGATCAGAATTTCTCTATTCTCCTGAAGAGCATCAATTTTTCTCAAAAAAAGTATGTTCCCTGAAACAACGTAAATCAAAACAAAATGGCAGGTTACCAAATCAAAAGTTACAGATGTGATTTTATTATATTGATAGTTATTTGCATAATTAATATTCTACTCATTTTTAATATAATAATGCAATGTAGATTAAGCTTTGGAGCTTGTCTGTGTAGTTGAGTATTGTTCTCTTCACTTATCATTCACAGCTGTTACATCTTAACTTATAGTATAAATTCATTTTTAACAGAATTGTAACTGTTGTGCTTATTATTCTAAAGACAAGTACCAAAGTATCCTAGGAGAATATAAAGCATATAATGTTAATTTGTTTATCTCCATATAGTTCAGCGCTTTTCTTTAATTAAGTAGAAAAATCAAATTTCAATAGAATCAGTATAAATCCTCATGTTTGTGGAGATTTCACTTGAGATTATTAAACTTAATCAGCAAATCTAGGGGGAAAATCCAGTTAATAGTTTAGGTAACTTGTATTGTATAGTTATTTTAATTAAATAAAAGTCACATAATTCATTCATTTAAAATAATAATCAGAAATTCTGAAAATAAACATTGCAAAATAAGGACAATGGCAAGTGTAGTCACAACATTGCACTCAGAAATGATGACAATAATTCATAAACTTAGCAATATGGAAAAATCTTGGAACACTCAACATTTTTTTATGAGATAAAAAATTCAGTTGGAGGTTCTTATTGAAGTAATTTCACCTGTTTGCTTTCCACCCTATAAATAAGCTGACATTTATTTGTATTAGATAAAACATTTTAAAAAATATATTTTATTGATTTTTTACAGAGAGGAAGAGAGAGGGATAGAGAGTTAGAAACATCGATGAGAGAGAAACATCAATCAGCTGCCTCCTGCACACTCCCCACTGGGGATGTGCCCACAACCAAGGTACATGCCCTTGACTGGAATTGAACTTGGGACCTTTCAGTCCGCAGGCCGACGCTCTATCCACTGAGCCAAACTGGTTTCTGCAGATAAAACTTCATTTTATTAAATTATTATTTGATATCACAAAGTTGAAGAAAACACCTTAATCATTTAATTACAAAACTAGCTCACATCTTTAGTGAAAATCAAATTTATGTGCTAAAATTTTTTTTTAAGTTTAGTGTAACAATATAATTTTGTAGGGCTTTAATTTCAGTGTTACTTTATTTAAAATAAAATATATTTAGCATTGTAGCACATAAAAATCTATAAAATGAGGTTCTGAATGTGAAAAAAAACACACAACAAAACATTTGAAATAACTTGCCTTCAGTGTCTTCAAACCCTTCCCAGAGGGTTAGAGCTCAATAAACTGTTATCCTATACTAGAGGCCTGGTGCATGAGACACATGCACGGGGTTGGGGTTCCCTTAGGCTGGCCTATGCCCTCTCACAGTCCGGGACCCCTTGGGGGATGTCCACCTGCTGGCTTAGGCCTGATCCCCCAGGGACCCTTGCTTCTTACTGCCCACCTGCAGCAGAGGTGGAAGAGGCTCCCGCCACCGCCACTGTGCTTGCCAGCTGTGTGCCAGACTTCTGGCTGAGCGGTGCTCCCCTTGTGGTAGTGCACTGACCACCAGAGGACAGCTCCTGCATTGAGTGTCTACCCCCTGGTAGTTAGTGTGTGTTATAGCGACCAGTCATTTCTGCCATTCGGTCGATGTGCATGAATTTCGTGCACCAGGCCTCTAGTATTTTTATAAGTACATGTTCAAGAAGTTATATGGTCTCTGGGGTATGTTATTGTCTTCATTTTATTTCCCTGCATCCTAAAACCACACATCTGATGCTCCCGGGGTTCACACCAAATCACTACTTCAAGGCTGGTCTCCTTTTACTTTTGGAGAAAACAAACAAACAACACCAAGACATTGTTATTCACATGTGCATTCTTAGGGCCTTGGCTTGATTTGAATGGAATAAAATGGTTAAGAAATAATAAATCCAAGGAACAGAAACAGCAATCTTAAATCTTTAAACTGCCTGATAATAATATATTTTATAGTTTAAAATGTTTCCACTCACATGTTTATTTGCTCAATTCAATTAAGTAAGGCGTTTGAGTACATACAAAGAATTACTTTTTGCTTTTATTTGTATATTTTACAGCCCATCTATTTTATTATCAGCAAAATGAACTAATTTTCAACATCATTTAACAAAACCATTTTCCCTCCATAGAATTCCAACATGCCAGAATTTTTTGGATTCTAAAATATAACTGAAGAGTTAAATGGTTTTAATTATATCAGTATGTAAGACTTATCATTGAAAATCTCTCTCTATGGCCAATCAAAATTTATTTGAATGTATAACAGCATGTCCTACTAGCATAGCAACAACAATACTATATAAAAAAGATGTAATATGCAAATGGTCATTACACCATGCAGCATAATGACTGACCGAGTAATAACTGGATCACGGATCAACAGGAGGGTGGGGCAGCAAACTACAAGCAGGTGGTGGAGAGCTATAGGAGTGAGTAGGGCAGCAAGCTACGGGGGGTGGGAGGTAGAGGGAGCTACAGGAGGGCAGCAGTGAGCTACTGGCTACAAGCGGGCAGTGGAGAGCTGCAGGAGGGGGCAGAACAGCAAGCTATGAGTGGTCAGGGAAGGAGGGGAGTGGGGGGGAGCTACAGGAGGGTGGGGCAGTGGGCAGAGAGCTACTGGAGGGAATCAGTGAGCTATCCGTGAGCTAATGACACATGGATTCATGTGCAGGGCTACTAGTTATAAATAATATTATTTTTCATTTCCCCTTTACACTCATGAAGGCAGATCAAACTGTTATGTAAGAGTGTAATTTCAAAACTGAATATTTGTTACTTTATTTGTTTTTCCCAAATAATCTATTTTGGAAGGCTAAATACAAAATTGTCTGGAGGTCATGAAAATATTAACATAATGATAAATTTTAATGTGTCTTTTGCTTGAAACTTTTCTGAATAGAAGTATTCATTGAGAATACTTAGACATGCTTAGAGATCTCAGAATCCTTTATTGCTTAGTAAAGTCCACCATCTCATCTAGAAAACAATAAAGCCATTTTTAAAAAGTTCCTTTGAGTATAGCTATTAATATCATTTTTCTCTCTCCCACTGAAAATGAGCCTTTACAATTTATGGAAAAAAAAACTTGAAAAATCATTACCCATCTGCCCAAGGGCCAGTGTTTATTAGAAACATTTTCAATAATATCTGGACTACAAAAGTTTTTTCAGCTTTATAAATATTTGGAAAACATTATGAGTCTTTGCTTTACCTTTTAATAAACTTTACCTTTTAATAAACTTTACAAGCTCCACAATATGTAGGACTGGATGCTATGGGGCCAAAGGGAAAAAAAAAACAAACAAACAAACTGGAGACCAACTATGGGACTATGGCTTTGGAATAATGCTGATACAATTAATTATACCTAAAGTTACAGAGGTCATAAAACCATTGTAGTAGCATAAAGTCATTTTCGAGAATTATTTTAGCCATTTAATCTTAATTAAATGGCCAAATTTAATAAAATGATTAATTATCATTTTATTTTATAGTTTATCATTTTATAGTTTAAAATGTTTCAACTCACATGTTTATTTGGCCGCTGGCTTGTAGCCAGTAACTCCCTGCCGCCCTCCTATAGCTCTCCGCTCGCTGCCCCCCACTCCTGTAGCTCCCTCCGCCACCCCCCCACACCCCCTATAGCTTGCTGCCCTGCCCGCTCCTGTAGCTCTCCACCACCCACTTGTAGCTCAATGTCCCACCCTCCTGCTGATCCGTGATCCAGTCATTACGTGGTCGGTCATTATGCTTCATGGCGTAAAGACCATTTGCCTATTACATCTTTATTATATAGGATTGCTATTGCTATGCTAGGAGGACATGCTGTTATACATTCAAATAAATTTTGATTGGCCATAGAGAGAGATTTTCAATGATAAGTCTTACATACTGATAATAATTAAAACTATTTAACTCTTCAGTTATATTTTAGAATCCAAAAAATTCTGGCATGTTGGAATTCTATGGAAGGAAAATGGTTTTGTTAAATGATGTTGAAAATTAGTTCATTTTGGTGATAATAAAATAGATAATAAAAATTAATTTGGCCAATTTTCAATGTAAGAAAATTGATATAGTTGTTGAGCACTTGCTATATGCCAGACACTGTGGCAAACATTCAAATTATATTATATTCATTATGTTTATTTAATGCATCCTGAGTTCTAAAAGATAAATGTTATTATTGACCAATTTTACGAATGAAGATTCAGCAGTATGGAGAGGTTTAGTTAATTATCCCATGATAATACAGTTAATAAGTGGTAAAATCCTGATTCATCTATCTTGGAAGCTTTTATTTATCATTAGCATATATGACCTGTCAAAAAGCCTCATGTGGAAAAGATCCTTCCTTGTTGATGCACTGAATCCCATGCTTATAAATAACCTTAATGTCTATCTCATCTAATGCCTCCAGACACGTGGTTGAATCCCACTCCACAATACCCACAGCCCACCTACAGACAAACATTTCCAAGAACAACAGCTGATCCTGGCCCTTTCTACCTTTGGGTGATTTCCTCTAAGACATTTGTATTAATGCCAGACAATATTCCAAGCTTTCAACATTCAAACACAAACTGAAAGGCAAGATTACTAGTTTCACTGAATTTACTTATTAATGGAAGAGATAATAAAAACCAAATAAAAAGGCAAGAAAATATTAAATATTAATAATGGCTTTGAAGAATCCAAAACACAATGATGAGGTGAAATCTGAGTGGGAGTGTATTTTAAATTGGATGGTTACAGGCCTTTCTAAGAACATTTAAACTAAAAATGGAATAATAGCCTGGGTGGTGTGGCTCAGTGGTTGAACATCAACCAAGGAACCAAGAAGGCATGTTTCCATTCCTAATTAGGGCACATGCATGGTTGCGTGCTCAATCCCCAGTAGGGAGCTGGAAGGAAGCAGCTGATCCATGATGTTTCCCTCTTATCGATGTTTCTATTTCCTTATTCCTCTCCTTTCCTCTCTCGCTAAAACAAAATCAATAAAAACATATTTTAAAAAATAAAACTGGAATGATATAGAAACTCTTATTATCTTAAGATAGGAAAAAAACTATTCCATGAAGTGGGGGGTGGGGGAAACTTCCTGAAGATTTCTTAAGGCAGGAAACAAACATGATCTATTCTAGGAAAAGAAAGAAGGTCTGTGTGTCTGAAGAAAGACTGTCAGGGGAGCTGTAGGAGGAGGTGGGAGAGGGGCCAGGACTTATTGGCACTGTATGTCCTATTGTGAAAATAAAGTTCCTTTCTAAGAGCAGATGATTGTAAGCAAGGAGAGACATTACTTATATTTTAAAGAAGCAACCTTTGATGTTGGGTATTGAGTCAATGATAACAGGCCAGAATGGAATTAGAAGCCTGTTGCAGTTAGATGGCGTTATCATGGACTAAGTTTGTAGCAGTGAAGATGGTAAGTGGATGATTTCTAAACATGTTTTGGAGGTAGAACTCACAGGTCTTGTTCATAAATTGTATATATAGGGAAAAAAATAAAAACACAAAACAATAGATAGTTGGTTGCCTCTTAAGTTTTTCACTTGAGCAAAAGAATGTTTTTAATTTAATTTACTAATGGACACTGACCATCATAAGATGAGGTTTAATTTGTGAAGGAATCAAGGTTTTAGTTTTGGTATTGCAAGACTGAGATATCTGTTAGATATAGAAGATAAAACCTGCCTATGTTTTTGTATCCTTCCCCTTCCCTCCCCCTGTTTCTGCCTTTTAGTACCAGAGTCATAAAGACTAATATCTCTTCTGCATGGCAGCACTTAAAATATTAGAAGTCTTCTCCTCTCAGTTAATATTAATCTTCCTTCCAGTGTTTGTCCTAAGACATGCTTCCCTCACCATTTCATTTTTCTCTCTTCTGGATGTGTTCCAATTTGCTTATACCATCCAAAGAGGGGCGGAGAACGGAACATCACTGAACAAAGGGGAACTTGAGAGTTATATTAAAGAAGAGGATTTTAATGGTCACATCCCAATGTGTCTAGCCCCTCATTCTAAGAAGTAACAGATGAACAGAACCTAGCATATAGAATTTTATCTGCTATCACTTAAGAAATATTCATTACTTAACTTTATTAGATTAGAATGAGGATAGGTTGGTAGATAAATAGGGAACATACTATTTTATCTGGGTGGTAGCTTGTGGTTGTGTACTCAAGAGAAGGACCTGGGGTTCTGTATTCTTTTTTTTTCTTATCTAGGGCTACCAGAACAAAATACCACAGGCTGGGTGATTTAAATACCGTAATTTTATTTTCTCGCAGTTCAGGAGGCTGCAAGTCCAAGATCCAGTTGTTAGTCCATTGGGTTTCTTCTGAGGCCTCACTCCTTGTCTTGCAGATGACTGTTTCCTTGCTATGTCTTCAAATGGCCCCAGTATCTCTTCCTCCTCTTAGAAGGGCACCAATCCTATTGGATTAGGATCCCATTTTTATGACCTTTATAATCTTAATTACCTTTGTAAAGGCCCTATTTCTAAATGCAGTAATATTGAGTATTAAGACTTCAACATACAAATCAGTGGGAGGCACCATTTAAGCCATACCAGGTGCCCCTGGAAGGATTTCCGGCACTGGGGAGAGAAGTATTTAAGGAGTATGATAAAAGCAAATGGTTTTGTGCAGCAGAGAGAGTGACATTCCTTTGGTTTAGCATAAAGTGGGACAGTATATACAGTTGTCTTAATCCAAGTCTGGATGAAACATAGACTATGTTATCATATTCAGAATTTTAATGTAATCTTTAAATTAAAAAATACATTTCAAACGAGGAATTGAAAAATTCCTCAATTTTGGATATTTACCTTTATCTAGGCAATGAAGAAAAGCAACAAGATGATGCCAGAACCAGGTATAGGGGCCCGGTATCCAAACTTTTAGACTCAGATGAATTGTGTATTAATTCTGGGTCCTTTCTTTAAGAAAAGCAGCTTGAGTTTGAGCACATTTAAATCTGACAAACTGTCATATTACTAGAACCTGATACAACTAGGATTGCCTTCAGATATTGGAAAATTTTCTCTATGAAACAGGAATGAGGCTTGTTTTACATGCCAAAGGGGAGAGCTAAAACCATTTTGGGGAGCCACAGGGAAGTTGCAAAGAAGACTGTTTCAACAATTATATTATCAAACATGTTAATGTTTTGCATTATAAGAATGGGAGTTTTGCCTCTGCAGGAGAATAAACAAGTTGAACAGCCACTTAGAGAAAAAAGCACACAGGGAGAAATCAAACACTGATTAGAAAATAGAACTTCATGAGCTCCAAAGTTTCTGCCAGCTCTGAACTCTAACTTTCTTCAATAAGAAAGCCTTTAGAGTTTAACTCACAATCAATGGAGGACATTGAAAAAACAGCTTTTTTGAGATACTAAGCGAAGGTAGAGATGATATTAGTCAATAATTTTTCAGCCCGTAATTGAGAATTCAAAGCTGCCAACTTATAATCAAACCTACTAATGTTTCCACATTCAAAATTCTCTCTTAAAATCTAATAAAATATTAAAAGAATATCATTTTATTTTTCCCTCCTTAAAGATGGAAAGTAAGATTTATAGCATACAAACATAAGGTTTAGAGGCAGAGTATTTTAGTTTAAAAGTTTTCAAGAATCCAAGCTATCTTTAAAGTTATAAATATGTTTGAATGATCAAACTTGCTTCTCTAACTAGAACAAAACAGTTTATCAAAAGTCATTAGGCTCGTCCAACATAGCTCAGTAATTGAGTGTCAACTTATGAACCAGGAGGTCACAGTTCTATTCCAGGTCAGGGCATATGCCCAGGTTGTGGGCTCAGTCCCCAGTGTGGAGCATGCAGAAGGCAGCTGATCAATGATTCTCATCATTGATGTTTCTATCTCTCTCCTTCTCCATTCTTCTCTGAAATCAATCACACACACACACACACACACACACACACACACACACACACACACATACATATGTAAGTAGAGCTGCCATTTTATAACTGAGTTATAGAATGAAAGAAGACAATGGGAGAAATTAATCCTCTTTCCACCTCAACCACCCAGACCTACATATCTGTTAGATGGATGTAATGAGGAAGGGGCCAAGAGATTCCAGGAGTTGGGGAGTTGAGAGAAGTAAGTTGGCTCTACCAAAATGACACCCAAGCCTATACCTCAGACTATACCTGGGTAGATATTTTGCAGATATTGGTGCAATTATTCATTGGAGTCATTATCCACAGGATCCATTTCCACGGAATCCATCTGATTTGCAAATATCTGAGGAGAACAAATTTCTCCCCTGAATGTTATCCTTAAACCCAGGAGTAGAAAATTGGAAAGATAGATTCAATCAATGGTACTTTCTTTTTTCTGTATTTGCTTATTAATTTTTCTTTTTTTTAATTGATTTTTTTTTGAGAGGGAGGAAGGGGAAGAGAGAGAGAGAAACATTGAAGTGAGAGAGAAACATGGATCAGTTGCTTCCAGTACACATCCAGACCAGGTATTGAACCTGCAGCATAGGTATGTGCTAAACCAGAATTGAACCTACAACCTTCCAGGATGATGCTCCAACCAACTGAGCCACAATGGCCAGGGCTTGCTCATTAATTTTTATTTTTGGTTTTTATATGACTTCCTAATTTCTTCACTTATCTTGGTTTTTATATTGTCTTCTCTAATTTGAGTTCTCTTTGCACTGATCTACTTTTTAGTAAGCTTACTAAGTCCCTATTATAAATTATATATTATTCCATCTAATGTTTTCAACAACTATATTTCATCTTCATTCTCTATGACATTCTATCTTACTGTATTTCCTTTGGCTATGACTTAGTCTCTTTTCCATTTCCAATTCATATTGTTCAAAAAATATTAGTGTATCTCCTCACTTTTTGTCAATCATTAACCCAAATTAATGTTGTTTTATTTCCTGGTGTTTTTAAATTATTTTTTATTTTCTGCTGTTTTATGTCACTAGTAACTTTCCAATTACCAAATTGCGTAAGTAGTTTTCAGACTGTCTTTCTGCAACACATAGCTGACTTTGGATATGTCCACCTCTTGTTTCTGGATTCTTTTGCTCAGTCTTCTCTATAAGATTTCTCTGTGTTGTAATTTTTTGAATATGTTGTTTATTTCTCCTGCTTTTCAACATTGCATTTTATAAATATATAATTCATACATCCATCTTATGGTGATAGTCATTTGGGGTGAGTAGGGTTGAGGCTATTATAGTGTTTCTGTGAATATTCATGGACACATCTTTTACTGAGTATATACAATTCTGTTGAGCATATAAGATTGCTGAGTCATAGAGGATGTATGCATTCAACTTGAGTAGGTATTGCAAAATAGATTTCCAAAGTATTTGAAAGTAATTCATATTGCGACCAGCAGTGTCTGGGAATTCTACCTGTCAGCTTATGGTGATGTTAGTCATTTTCATTTTAGCATCATTAGGTGACACAGTGGTAACTTAGAGTTTTACTAGAGGCCCAGTGCATGATTGAATCATGCACGTGTAGGGTCCCCTACACGCTTTTGCTTTTGATCACGGGGAGCTGGGTGCCTGTCCGCTAGTGCACCAGGCCTTTCTGAAGCCTCCAGCGTGGCGGAGGCTTCTGAAAGGCCTGGTGTCTGAGCGGAAAGGCATCCAGCTGCCCACTTTTGCTTTTGATCGCGGGGAGCTGGGTGCCTGTCTGCTGGTGTCTGAGCAGACAGGCATCCAGCTGCCACGCTTTTGCTTTCGATCGCTGGTGCACCAGGCCTTTCAGAAGCCTCCAGTGCAGTGGAGGCTTCTGAAAGGCCTGGTGTCTGAGCGGAAAGGCATCCAGCTGCCACGCTTTTGCTTTTGATCGCGGGGAGCTGGGTGCCTGAGTGGACAGGCACCCAGCTCCCACGCTTTTGATGGTCCGTGGCCGCTGAGGGGGGCTACCCTGCTGTTGAGAGGCGCAGGGGGCAGGACTCCCATCCCCTGCGCCTCTCAACGGCCGCTGAGGGGGGCTGCCGCGGACACCTGGCTACCCTGCCATTGAGAGGCGCAGCTGGGTGTCCGCGCAGGCCCACTCAGTGGCCGCGGATCTGGCCTCGATCTGGCCATTGAGTGTCGCAGGGGGCGGGAGTCCCGCCCCCCTCAGTGGCAGCGGATCCGTGCCTCTCAATGGCCGGATAGGCCACCCCGAGTCCCGCCCCCCAGCCTCCTACCGCCCAATCGTGGGCATAGCGGAGTGATGGTAATTTACATTTTACTCTATTATTAGATAGGATTTGCATCTTTTCTGATGAAAAATGAAATGGGTACATTTTAATGTATTTATTGTTCATTTGAATAATCTATTTTTGAAGTGCTTATTTAATTATTTGCCTACCATCTTTTTTATTGGTTGATAGCTGGTTTATAGCTTTTATTTAAGCATTTCCTTCATCTTTCATCACATATGTCAAATATATTCTCTCCCCGTTCTATTAACTTTTCACTCTTCTATTGGTAACTATTAATAACTCATAATTCTTAATTTTAATGCAGTGTAACCAATCATTATTTTTTTATGTTGTTAATACATTTCTTGTCCCAAGAAACCTTTGCCTACTCATAGCTCATAAATACATAGTCCTATGGTATCTTCTAAAAGTGTTATTACTTGACTTTTACATTTAGAACTACAATCCTTCTGGAATGGTTTTTGTGCATGGTGTAAGACAGAGCCCCAAATTTATTTATATTTTAATATGGATTCCAAATAACCTCACACCCTTTATTCAAAAGACCATCTTTTCACTATGTACTGCGGTGACATCAATGCCATAAAGCAAAATCTGCCAGGATTTTTATTTGAATTCGTTTGCATCTGTATAGATTAATTGTGTAGGTTATTCTTTTGCTTCATAATTTTTCATTACTTTTGTCTTGTGATAGAAGTTCACTACGAGGCAGTGGGAATTCCTATTGTTAGGTACTGCAAAGTCGTTTTTAGTCACATAAAAAAGCTGTTATTTTTCTTAAGTGTGGAATGATATGGGAGGACTTATTTATTTATTTATTTATTTATTTATTTTAGGATGTTTTCCATTCTGTCACTTTAATGAGTTCATAATATTTCTTTAGAGAGTCATTTTTATGTAAGCATGATTTTAAATATGTCTAATGATTTTCCCATGCTTTTCTTCTATCTCGTTGCTATGTCCAAAATTGCAATTAAGTAGTTCCATCAAGAGAGCAGCATGAAATCCAAAACTGTTTTTCCAGTGAGATTTAAAAGTCCTAAACTGTCATTAAGTATTATTAACTTCTTTGCCATTTCAGTTTTTATTTTTATTACCTATAAACATTTGGCTGTGTTAGTAATACTGATAATGAGTATGCATAATAACACTATGCATATTTGATTTGAATAATCTCTGTTTAACTTGGGTGGAGAAAGACCACATTGGGGAAGGAACTACTGCTTTAGTAATACTGATTATTATTTAGAGATTTCATATTTCTGTCTAAGAGAGCTTTTTCAGGCTATAACCATTTCAGTGGAGTTAGCCAGAGCAGAATTCCATGAAAGTCAGAAAAAGCTCATCTTATGTCCTTGAGACAATGGGCCTCAAAAAAGTTTTATCTATACCAAATTATAAGGCCTCTTTTATCCACAACTAGATATATCTCAAGCCCTACTGAATTCATACCATGTTAAAATTTCAGGAGTTGGAGGTAGGCAGGATAGAAATACAGTCTTCTTACTACTCTTGGACAAACAAATATCCAATGGATGGCCATTAGAATTAAGTGTTCTCAGTTGCTGAAATGACTTTTATTATGTCTCTTCATGTTTAAGAACCTACATTTCCCTCCTATATGGAACAGTTTAACTTATACAAGTTGCTTTCTCTTATTATCTCATTTTATGTTGGCTATTTAAGAAGCTACAAGTACTTAAGAATTTTCATTAAGAGAATAATGGGTAGCATTCATGAGATCTCCACAGTACCATCAAAACCGCCTCTTGCCCCTTAAGTTGCCAATTTCCTGATAACAATATTCAACTTGAGAAGCTGCGATAAAGACAAATCTGTATCTTTGGCTTTCAAATCATTAAATAAAGATCACAACTAATTGACAAAATATACATCAAGAACAACTTTTTAAGCTATCAAACTTGCAGAAAACACAAAACTAGATATTGCCTAATATTAATAAAAGCATGGAAAAGCATGCAAAATTATCTATGTAAAACCCTAATGTGCAAATAGACCAAACTGTACAACAACCAAGCAACCCGTCACTATGATGTGCGCTGACTACAAGGGGGCACACATGGAACATGGTGGTTTTTGGCAGCAGGCGGCAGAGCACGGAACATGGCAGGCATCGGCCACAGCGGGATGGTAGAGCAAATGAGCGAGGGTGCCACATCAAGGTGGGGCTCTGGTCACTGTCATCGGGGTGACCCTCTGGTGGTTACTGAAAATTCTTTGCTCCCGTGCACTGCAGTCCCACCTGGTGCTTAACACCTGCTGCCGGTGCTGGCCCCGCTTGCATCTGCTGCTGGCACCAGCCCCAATAGCTCTGCGCCATCAGTGGGTGCAAGCGGGGCTGGCACAGTCAGCGTGAGGGAGCAGCAGCGGCAGGAGCAGGGCTGCCAGCTGACAGGGGACCTGGGGGCCATAGTGGGAGCGGCCAGGCAGGGGAACAGAGGAAGGGCTGAGAACCGCCCCTGTGCCCACTGCAGCCTCAAGGCCCAAAGTTCCTTTCAAGGTGCACAAATTTGTGCACTGGGCCCCTAGTCATAAATAATACTAAAACTCTGTAGAGTGCAATTGATAGCATGTTTCCAAGTTGAAAATGCACATTCACTAGACACAGCAAGTCCATTCTAGGAATGTATTTTATAGACATAATAATAAAAGTGCATAAAATAATATAAATAATTATGCCTATTGCTTGTAATAGCAAATGACTAGAAGCAGCCTAACCATCCATCAATGAACAGTCAGTGATATAAATTATAATAGATCCATACAATGGAATACTATAAACCCATTAAAGAGAAAGAGCTAGATTTCTGTTCTGGTACAAAAAAACAATCTCACTTGAGGAAGGGGAATTTCTATAAAGCCAGGCAGCTTTTCAACTATGTAGTAAACTACTAACAAAGCTAATAAAGCTTAGAATGAGTAATGCTATACAATGTATTTCTCTATAGACACTTGGCTACAGGAATATTGTGCAGTATTTATAAGATCATGACAGCAATAAAATAAAACCTACTCTTTTCCGGAAATCACAAGTTCAAATGTTGTCACCATTACTGTCCTAGATAGTGGCCAGGCTCTATTTGATTTTTAATGTAGTATATTATAATTAACCCAGGCAAAAATACAGAGTAATAGTGAGTGGGAAGTGTTACATAATCAAAATCCCAAGGCTACAAATTATAAAATTTTGCCTCATGCATCTGGCTGTGATAGAGGGCATCCCATTCAAAATTCAGAAATAAACACCTTGCTATTCTGTTAATTATGAATGAATAAAAAATCAAAACTTTTATTAACATGTTTGAAGCAACTGTTTTAAGGGAAGAGTTTGGATTGTTTCTGGTTTGGGAGCTATATCTAAGATAGAGTTGAAAACAGCAAGTCTTGTAACTTGAAAATGCTCTGTGTATGATTCTTTTTTTCTTAAGTTCCAATAGAAAGGGGAAGATAAATTGAGACAAGATACTTGCAAAAAAACAAAAAAAAATTAAATTAATAAAGTCTGTTATTTCCCGTATCATTAAACTTGTTAAGAAAACAGTGTCTTCACTAATGTGTATCTCCCATCTGTGTGGCTTAGTGAGAAGCTTTTAAAAAATCATTTGCTAAGTGTATTTGAGTTCCTACTCTTCTTATCATTTAATTCTCCATCTTTCTAGGCCTAGTACAATCTCATGCTTGATAAGCTCTAGAAAGCAGAAAAACAGTGTAATATGTTATGCACATTTACATGTATAGTACTTTATTTTAAAAATATTATAGAGACAACATAACAACTCAAAAGTCAGAAGAAAAAAGATCAATAGATATTCCACTTCTTTGCAAATCAATTTTTATGTCTTTGTTCCATTGTAACATTTTTATATGTACATTTTCAATTTGGTATAGTTATCATCACAGATTGTATATCATTTTTTTTTATTTTCCATGGAATGTATCTTAACTTGAAATATTTGAATGCTGTGCTGTGCATTACTGTCTCATCCTAACATATTTAAAAAGAAAACAGATAAATAAATGTAATCAATAAGATTAAATTAACTGATAGAGTACATTAACATTGAAAAAATAAATAAAAATTGTTCAAAATTTTCTAAGACAATGTTAACAATAAATTCTAGGAAGTAGATTTATATAAGTGATCAGCACATAGATGTTAGAGAAAGTTATGAGAGAGGATGAGGGTATCATGGAAAAATATAATTAACCTGAAGAAAACCTAGATTTCTGATTCAATGATGAATAAAAAACAATGGTTTAAAAGAGCAATAATATGAATAATAAAACAAACAAATAGGAATTGAACTATAGATGTATGATTCAATAAAACTGAATTATTAATGAAGTGTTGAGAGATAGTGAAGAGTAATGTAGAACACTTGTAGAATGAACTCTAGCCTAGAAGGAAGCCAGATTGTGCAAAAGACTACCTGGGTCTGGCCTACCCTGGTAGGCAAGAGAATTGGCCTTGTACATGTGTTTCTTTTTTTGTTGTTGTTTGTTTATAGCTTTTAGGTAGAATTTTTTGTTCTATTTTTCTTCTTTTATAATGACCCTTTGCTCAGTATCTGACAAAAATATATTTAATGCCAGGATTTATTCATCAACAACTTGTCAAAATTTTTCAGCTTTTAGAAACTCATTTAGAAAAAGGAGAAAAATACATTTATTATTGAACACTAGACAAACCAATGATATTCAATGTTTTGAACATGTGAAGATTAGACCCAAAGAGAATAAAATATGTATAAAAAATAAACAATTGATATTTTATTAGAGAAGCATTTTGACTTTAGTATTTTAAAACATATATATATATATATATATATATATATATATATATATATATTTTTTTTTTTTTTAATTTTCCTACTAGTGTGGTCCCAAATAAATTTAAATTTGGGTCAAGAAATGTGAATTCAACAAAACACCTGTCTGTTTAGGGTTTGTTGAATTTTTGCTATGGCAGATTTCTACTTTTCAAAGTACATGTGCGTGGTCATAGTGTACATATTGCAAACATAAATCTTTGCTCCATCTATAGATTCAAGTTCAGAAAATATTAAAGAAAAGCAAACAGTTCACAGAGGATGAAGAAGTGAACCGTTTCTTACATAGCTGTTCTCAAAGTCTCCATAATTCTCTCACTTCTTTGTCCTCTCCTACCAATATTTACTTTGTCAGTGAATCTCTATTACCTTTTGTAAGAATAGAAAGTTTAGTTTCTACCTTTAAAAGTTCTGCCTATAGGAAGTCTTGCCCATACTTGAAAAGAACCCTCTAGATAAATGATAAATACAAAACTATAGTTTTCTTGGTATAGACAAGGATGTGTGTGTGGGGAGAGGGAGGGAGGGAGGGAGGGAGGGAGGGAGGGAGGGAGAGAGAGAGAGAGAGAGAGAGAGAGAGAGAGAGAGAGAGAGAGGAGAGAAATGAATTATTAAGAAATGAAGGAGGCCCTAACCGGGTTGGCTCAGTGGATAGGGCGTCAGCCTGTGGACTGAAGGGTCCCAGGTTGGATTATGGTCAAGGGCATGTACCTTCCTTGCAGGCACATCCCCAGTAGGGGGTGTGCAGGAGGCAGTTCATCGATGTTTCTCTCTCATCGATGTTTCTAACTCTCTATCCCTCTCCCTTCCTTTCTGTAAAAAATCAATAAAAATATATTTTAAAAAAAGAAATGAAGGAGAATGCAAATCAATATACCTGCAATATTCCTGACTAGATGAGCTAGCAGGTGAATTTGTCTGATGTGATGAGCTTCAAAGGAAGATGTTTGGCAGAGGCGAGTAACAGTGATATGCAAATGTTTTAGGGCCTTGCAGTGAGAGATTATAAAATTGTACTATTGTAATAGGACAGATTTCTGTTAGTGAGAAAGTTAAGGGCACATTCAGACAAGGCATTAGGACAGAGAAAACTTTGTTGAAGCCATATTATGTGTTCCTGGGGTCTAAGAGGAAAAGTTTGGGACATCAGGAGATAAAGTTGGATAAACAGTTTACAGAGATGAATGAAGCATAAACTATGAGTATTGACTTTTCTGTAGTTACTGAGATTAGCATAGATATAACGAAGGATGAATTCATCCTGAAAATCTCTTAGAAGAGATCAATGGTCCTCTCTAATTATAGCCCCTTTCCTGGAACTAGTCTCTTACATAGATTGTGATGGCCATTTGCATAGTATTTGGTAGGGAAAAAGGGAAATCCTGCCAAAATTTGCTGAGCTCTATGGGTTCCCTTTTTAAACCTGCCAACAGCAGTGTCAATGCCAAGCAATTAAAATATTTCTCAAAGACATAAAGTTATAATATAGTTGCTATATTTATGGTTTTGTGTGTATTTTGAAACATTTGGCTGAAGAGTTTCAATTATTCTTTTTAAACCTGCCAACAGCAGTGTCAATGCCAAGCAATTAAAATGTTTTTGAAAGGCATAATGTTATAATATAGTTGCTATACTTATGGTTTTGTGTGTATTTTGAAATATTTGGCTAAAGAGTTTCAATTAATCTTTTGTTAAACAACAGGTTTTCTTTTCTAAATATAATTATTTTTTAAATAATACTATAAAATACTTAAAATTATACATATTCAAGCATTTGACTGCCCAAGAGATAATTCAACCTAGTATTTGTTGGCTAGTCAATGCAAAAAGGCAAAAGGGCAAAACAAAAGAAAGTTTTAAAAAATCAGAACAGATAAAGCAAAATAAGTCTGTTTGAAGATATTATAATTGTTTTTGTAGACAATGAACTTATGTAATAAAATAATTATTAGAACTAATTAGAAAATATAACAAGGTTAATATTGAAAGTATCAATCATATCTTTATACTGGCAACCAATAAGAACAAGATAAAATTAAATAAATTACATTTTTAAGCTGAAAAACACAAAATGATTATGAAAAATTTAGGAAAAGGAATATAAGATTTCTGCATTGAAAAAATACAGAATGCTGTTGAGAGAAATGAAAGATCTAAATAATGTTAGTAATATTGTTAGCATGGCATTTCTTAACAAACTGATCTATAGATGCATTTAATCCAAATCAAATCTCAGCAAGTTTCCTTATAGAAGTTGACAAGGCAATTCTAAAATTTATATGGGAATGCAAATGCTCTAGAAGAGCCAAAATAAGAAAAAGAACAAAACTGGGAACTTGGCACCTGATTTCAAGACTTAGTAAAGAGGTATAGAGCTATCAAATTCAATATGTTGTATAACTTAAATGCATACAATTCATTATACACCATTTATATCAGAAGCAAGTTGATTAAAACAAACAAATAAACAAAACCTGTTCAATACTCAGTCAATGATAATTATCAACCCAACTAAATTTGTCTTGGAATATCAAAGGTCTCTTGGGAGTGCCTATTTTAAAATGGATACATATGGCATTATCTGGCATAAGCAAAATCTCATCTATTTAGAATTAAACAGATTTATGTTGTTTGTCTTGTTATTGAGTTGTAAGAGTTCCTTATATGTCATGGATATCAGATATATGGATTATAAATATTTTCTCCCATTCTGTAGGTTGCCTCTTTACTGTTGATTGTTTCCTTTGCTGTAGAGAAGCTTTCTAGTTTGCGTTAGACTTGTCTATCTTTGCTTCTACTACTTATACTTTTGGTGCCATAGCCATGAAATCAATGCTAAGACCAATGTCATGAAGTATTCTTCCCTACATTTTCTTCTAGGAGTTTCATAGTGTTAGGACTCCCATTTAAGTCTATAATCCATTTTAAGTTGATGTTTGTGTATGGTGTAAGTTAAGAGTTCAGTTTCATTCTCCTGCATGTTGATATCCAGGTTTTTCAACCCTATTTACTGAAATTAGTATTTGTTCCCTTTGTGTGGTTTTAGTATCCTTGTTCAAGATCAGCATGTGTGGGTTTATTTCTGTATTTTCCATACTATCCTATTGGTAGTTGTGTTAGTTTTTATGCTAACACCATACTATTTTTATTACCATTGCTTTGCAATATATTTTGAAATCAGGAAGTGTGATTCTTCAAAGCTACCATAAGATATCACCTTATACCTGGTATAATGTCAATTATACAAAAAGGTAATAAGTGTTGCTGAGGATGTTGAGAAATCAGAACTCTTGTATATATACTACGTTGGTGGAAATGTAAAATGATGCAGCTATTCTGGAAAACAGTGTAAAAATTCCAGAAAGAACTAAAAGTAGAAGTACTGTGATTCAGCAATCCTACATTTGGGTATATGTTCAAAATAATTCAAATCTAAGATCTTGAAGAGATATCTGCCCTCCCATGTATATTGCAGCAAGCACTATTCCTAAAAGTTAGGATATGGAAACAATCTAAATGTCCACCAATGGATGAATTAATAAAGAAAATATGGTATATACATACAATGTAACATTATTCAGCCTTAAAAATAAGAAAATCCACCAACCACTGTGGATCAGTGGTTAAGCATGGATCTATGAACCAGGAGGTTTGATTCTCAGTCAGGGCACATACCCAGGTTGCTGGCCTGATCCCCAGTGGGGGGCATGCAGGAGGCAGCCAATCAATGATTCTCTCTCATCATTGATCTTTCTATCTCGCTCTCCCTCTCCCTTCCTCTCTGAAATTAATAAAAATATATTTTTAAAGAAGAAGAAGAAAATCCTGCCATATTTGACAATACAATGCACCTGGAAGATATTGTGCTAAGTGAAAAAAAAAAATTCTGTAAGATTTCATTTACATGAGATACCTAAAGTAGTAAAACTCATAAAAGCAGAGAGTAGAGTGGTGGTTTCCAGGGTCTAGGAGAAGGAAAAAGTGGGGCGTTGTTGTCTAACAGGTATAAATTTTCAGTTATACAAAATGCATAAGTTCTAGAGATCTGTTGTACAGCATTGTACTTATAGTTACCAATATGGCATTGAGCACTTAAAGCCATGTAAAGAAGGTAGATTTCATGTGTTCATACCACAAAAATCAATGAACAAATCTCTTAAATGCCTATTTAAATAAAACAATTAAACTTCAAGTTGATGGTAAAAAAAGAGTAATATCCAGGTCTAATAATTTATTGTAGGAGAGAGAGAAAGAGAGAGAGAGAGAGAGAGAGAGAGAGAGAGAGAGAGAGAGAGAGAGAGAGAGAGAGGAGAAAACAAACATCTCTCTAGCACCTGCTTAAACAATAGCCCAACAACCAAAGAAGTGATTAGATGAATATATAATGTTACACCAAAGTAACACAATTAAATTTGCTGCACTGATAATTGATACCTAGCCTATCCTCTCTAATAAAAGGATAATATGCAAATTAACCATCACTCTGCCACATAAGCCACGCCCACCAGCCAAGCCACGCCCACCAGCCAATCAGGGCGAGTATGCAAATTAACCCCAGCTAAGATGGCTACCATTGGGTTTCCCCGGCAACAAAAGAAGCTAAGCTTTCCACACACTTTGGTGGGCCCAGGCCTCCACTCAAGGATACAAAGTTTCAATTATAGAAGGTAAACAAATCCAAGCGGCAGCCAGGGATCCAGCAGGAGGCTTGGCTCCGCTCCAGGCTACAAAGTTTCAATTGTAGAAAGTAAATAAATTCCAGATACCAGGGCCTCCGCTGGGTTGCCAGGGGGCATGGCTGGCCTGCAAACCACCACAGGACCCTTGCTCAGGCCTCTCCACCCCCCAAGGGAACCCCACCCTGATCCAGGACACCCTTCAGGGCAAACCAGCTGGCCCCCACCCACGCACCAGGCCTCTATCCTATCTAATAAAAGAGTAATATGCAGATTGACCATCAATCCAACACACAATATGGCTGCCCCCATGTGGTCAAAGATCCTGCCCCCATGTGGACACAAGATGGCCACCACAAGATGGCCAGCAGGGGAGGGCAGTTGGGAGGCACCAGGCCTGCAAGGGAGGGCAGTTGGAGGCAATCAACCCTGCAGGGGATGGCAGTTAGGGGTGACCAGGCCGGCAGAGGAGGGAAGTTGGGGGCAAACAGGCTGGCAGGGAAGCAGTTAGACATAAATAAGGCTGGCATGGGAGTGGTTAGGGGGTGATCAGGCTGGCAGGCAGAAGCGATATAGGGGCAATCAGGAAGGCAGGCAGGCAAGCAATTGGGAGCCAGCAGTCCTGGATTGTGAGAGGGATGTCTGACTGCCCGTTTAGGCCCGATCCCAGTGGGCAGTCGGATTAAACGGACAGTCGGACATCTCTTGAGGGGTCCCAGATTGGAGAGGGTGTAGGCTGGGCTGAGGGACACCACCCCCCTCCGTGCACGAATTTTGTGCACCGGGCTTCTAGTATAATAAAAGGCTAATATACAAATCAACCAAATGCAGAATGACTGGTCGCTATGATGCACATTGACCACCAGGGGGCAGATGCTAAATGCAGGAGCTTCCCCCTAGTGGTCAGTGCACTCCCAAAGGGCTCCCAGACTGCCTGAGGGTGCAGGTTGGGCTTAGGGACCCCCCGAGTGAAGGAATTTTGTGCACCAGGCCTCTAGTGTCATAATTATGCATACTGGGGTTACCAAAGTTAATAAATAGTTGTTAATCACCAAAGGCAATTTTTCACATTCTGTTTGACAGTAACCTGTAGCTGTGCCAGGATAGTTTTTGCAATATAAACACTGTGCACCCATCAAGAACTGCTGAGCATATCATTTCACTAATATTTGATTTTCTTCCCTTCATTTCTAAAGACTTTCTGGTAGAAAAATACACAAATACATTCACAGCACTACAGGTGGAGATGTTTTCAGATGTTCAGTTGGGATTCTGACATCCTTTGGGATTTATCTACATAACTGTGTATACAGTGTCTTATGACTCTAAGTAATTTTTTTCCATATAAGAAAAACAATTATTGGGTTTTATATTCTGTTTAAATAAACCTGATTAACTTCTAAAATATTCAGCACATATAAATCAATAATTTCTTATTGTTTTCTTAGTTTCATTAAGCTCTGATATTTGAAGTAAACCTGCTGAGCTAACATCTTCAGGAATTCCACTCAGATATTCTCATCTATACTTCAAGGTCCCTGGTTTTCTCAATTAGGGTCCTGGACTTTATAATAAAACTAGAAGCCCGGTGCACGAAATTCATGCAAGGGGCTTGGCCCTTGCCACCGCCAAGGCTGCCTAGGCACCCACCACTGAAGCTTCATCTGGAAGGTTGTCAGGAAGGACGTCCAGTCTAATTAGCATATTACACTTTTATTATTATAGATACCAACTCTGGCTGAGCACTTATACATCTCTTGAGATCTGCAGCCCCATTAGTTCAGTTGTTGCTCAGTTGGTGTGGCTTGTCTGCCTCAGGAGATAGAGACCTCCATAGGCCATCAAAGCCTCTCTCCTCTCTTTTAGGTCTTAACTGCCTGCTAAGGAACTCTGTCTCTCATCAATACCACTTAGCAGTAACCAGCCAACTCTGCTGGCTTTGTAGGCATGCATAATTCCCTCATACATTTCAAATCCCAAAGTCCTCAAATGTATAAGGATTTTTTCTTCACATCACCAGCTACAACAGCAATTGGGTTATTGTGCCTCATTGTGGCTCTACTTGTTTTACTCTGGATCCTCTGAAGAGCAGATGAAAAGATAAGATTATATATGCAAGAAATGCATGGGGAGAAAGGCCTGGGGAAAATAAAGGAGGGCAAGTATAAGAAGAAGGGGAACGCTTTCCTACCACCATTCAATGCTAACAGCTGTGAAAAAGGGTTACTGAAGGAGGACTGATTATAAAAAATATGAATATGCAGAGCATTTCTAAGAAAGTTTTTCTCTTTTCTTTCCTTTGTCATTCTTTCTTCTTAATCTTTCATAATTGTTTTAATTTTTTTTAAATGATGGATAAAGATAAATAGTTATTTGTGTTATTAATCTGTCTCACTATAAATGGTAACTCCTATTCCTCTTTGAAACAAATTTATTTGATGTAGGTAATCTCTTGATTGGACCCGTCAGATATTTTAGATGTGCAAATACAAAGCATAATCCTGTTGCAATGGAGCTTCCTCAGAGACTCCCTGCAAGTATAAGGCCACATTTTCCATTTGTTCACATGAGACACAATGATGGAAATTAAGGGATTTGTCTCAAAGGAGAAAAGACAACTAGTATTTAAAGGCCTGCAATAAACACTGAGATTTTTAAAAAAATAGATTTTATTGATTTTTACAGAGAAGAAGGGAGAAGGATAGATAGATACATCGATGAGAAAGAAACATTGATTATCTGCTTCCTGCACGCGCCCTACTGAGGATCAAGCCCCAAACCAAGATATATGCCCTTGACCTTAATTGAACCCAGGACTTTCAGTCCATGGGACCCATGCTCTATCCACTGAGCCAAACTGGTTAGGACAAATTTGAGATTTTTATTCTAGATTCATTTCCAATTGCATGTATAAAATTATCAGCAGTATAACATTAATAGTTTGCCACAACATAGTAGTTAAAATATTCCAATGTGTATTTTAGTGTGTACTGAAATGATAGAGAGAAAGAGAAAGAAGGGGGAGGGAAGGGAAAGAAGTGTGGACAGAATCCTATATCCTATAAAATAAAGAGGCAATCTGCAAATTGACCATCACTCCAACACACAAGATGGCCACCCTCATGTGAACACAAGATGGCCACCACAAGATGGACAGCAGGGAAGGGCAGTTAGGGGTGACCAGGCTGACAGAGGAGGGTAGTTGGGGGTGGCCAGGCCTGCAGGGGAGGGCAGTTGGGGGGGACCCAGGCCTGCAGGGGAGGACAGTTGTGGGCTATCAGGCCAGTAGGGGAGGGCAGTTAGGGGTGACTGGCTGGCAGAGGAGGACAGTTGGGGGGGACCCAGGCCTGCAGTAGGGACAGTTAGCAGTTAGGGGTGACCAGGACTGCTGGGGAGGACAGTTAATCATGACCAGGACAGCAGGGGAGGGAAGTTGGGGCATTTGTGCTGGCGGGGGAGCAGTTAGGCATCAATCAGGCTGACAGGGGAATGGTTAGGGGTTGATCAGGCTGGCAGGCAGAAGCAGTTAGGGGCAATCAGGCAGGCAGGCAGGCGAGCAGTTGGGAGCCAGTGGTCCAGGATTGTGAGAGGGATCCTGGATTGGAGAGGGTGCAGGCTGGGTTGAGGGGACACCCCATGCATGAATTTTATGCACCGGGCCTCTAGTAAGTAAGTACATTAAATAAATAAATAAATAAATAAATAAATAAATAAATAAATAAATACAATTTTAGCTGAGAACCAAAAAGAAACTCATATCAATCAATGAGAAAGGAGGGATCAAACTGCATTCCATGAAAAGGAAATTGCATGCCAAAGGCCCTCAGGTAATAAAATAAAAATTACTCATTTGAGGGCAGAAAAATAGAAAAATGTGCCTTGGACTCAGTCAACTAGAGACAGCATGATATTAATATAACCAGTTTCTAATTAAATGCCCTGCCTCTTCCCTGTATGCAAATTCACACATTCTAAAGCAGAGGTAACTTCATTTCCTTCCCAATCTGGTGCCATGTCTTCTCTAGCCTAAGGAGCTTAGTCCATCTTCGAATTTGATTTTTATCTGTGTCCCTCATTTTGAAGTGTTTACACAGAGGCTTATATCTTCACTTATGTAATTGTCTTAACCACATCCGGTATCCCATTCATAATGTTCCACAGGGCTTCCATCACATCTCACATTTTAATATATTGTCTTTTGCATCGGAAAAACACAGTTCTTTGCAAACACTGGTTTTTAGCTAATGCTGGTCAAATTTGTGAATTGTGATGAGTAACAAGTCTTAGGCATACAAAATACGCTTTTGATTATTTTCTTAGTAAATACTTGTGAGCATCGTGTCTATGTTAGGCACTATGTTGAGATAGGTTATGTTCTCTGCAAGTGTATGGTCAATACCATTGCTATAAGTGATAGGTGGAGGAAGCTGCAACTCTATTTGTCTATGAAAGAGCAGAGAATAGAGAGAAGGAAGGACATTGACAGAGATTACTGAACTGTATTCAAAGGTGGTGGGAGTGCTTTCACTTTAGCCAAGTACATGACCAGAAACATAAAGATAAGATTCAAATGCATGGATATACTTCTGAGGACCTTCCTAGTTTTCCTGGAGGCAGACATGAGTTTAATAGTCAATAAGATGCTCACAGAATAAGGGATTGCAAAATAGGAAGAGTGAGGTAAGAATAGGCTCATTTCCTTATCACTAGAGATAAGGCCATCCTATATAATAAAACCCTAATATGCAAATCGACCAAACGGAAATGACCTGTGCAATGACTGGTTGCTATGATGCACACTGACCACCAGGAGGCAGACACTCAATGCAGGAGCTGCCCCCCCCCCCCCCCCCCCCGGTGATCAGTGCACTCCCACAGGGGGAGCACCACTCAGCCATAAGCTGGGCTCACGGCTGGCAAGCACAGTGGCAGTGGTGGGAGACTCTCCCACCTCCGCAGCAGCACTAAGGAGCAGTGAGCTGAGCAGTAAGGAGCAGTGAGCAGGCGGGAGGTAAAGAGCAAGGGGTCCCAGACTGTGAGAGGGATATCCAACTGCTGGCTTAGACACGATCCCCAAAGGGTCCCGGACTACGAGAGGACACAGGTCGAGCTGAGGGACCACCCCCCTAGTGCATGAATTTCATGCACCGGACCTCTAGTATAAGTATACATGGGCCTGCCTATGATCCTTCTTTGAACAAGTACTTTCAACACATATTATGTGTCATCATTCTAGGAACAAGGGTTACATTAGAGAAAAAAGATAACAGTACCACCAATAAAAAGCTTGCGTTATAGTGGAAGTACTTCTTACTGGTAGCTGTACCAAACTTATAAGTATCTAACATCTATTTATTTTATTATGCAATTGGGCCTGCACTGGGCCTGGCTAACGCCCACTGCAGAGAACTAAGAATAAATCTCAAAGAAGGGAATGCCAATCCCTCATGCTTACGGAGTAACAGGACTTGGCATATGGCTTCTTTCTCAGTAGCTGTAGACATCGTGAGGTGGTTAAAACTCTGATTTACAGAAAAGCAGAGTGAAGACTGGAAGAAAGAAGAGGTCACTGAGTTCCTCCCTCCTTAGTGAAAAATCTCAGAGGCCATCCCCCAGCTGTCACATTGACTGAAGTTTGCGATTCAAGATAGCTCTTTGGGGATGTTCTTTGTGACCTGAGAGTAACTACAGTAACTACAGCTTTTCTGCCCACTGGAGAGGACCATGACTTGCAGGCTTTTATAATCATTCTATGACAGAAAAAGGATTTTATCTCAGAAAGGCTAAGGTAGAGAGTTTATGTCCTGTGTTTGCTTAGCTATTCACCTCCAGAAATGCCATAGCATATGTGAGACATTAAACAAATCTGAATTTGTCACTGCATGTAGCATGCCTCAGACCTAACCTTTCATAAGGTGAAAACGGTGAATGGTTTTGCTTTTATTGTATGAATAAATGGAATGTGTCAATCTGGGTCATTATATTTAGTCTTATTAAAACAAATATTTTCATCCCATGGCTGTTCCTCCCTCTATGCAGGCTAGGCCCTCAAAACTATTTTAGGAGTTACAGGTAAAGTGAAGTTTATCTTCATTATGAATAACTAAACCTGGATGTGAATGGAAAATAGATAGATGATAGATAGATAGATAGATAGATAGATAGATAGATAGATAGATAGATAGATGATAGATAGATAGATAGACAGATAGATAGATAGATATATAGATAGATGATAGATAGATAGATGATAGATAGATAGATAGTCAAATAACCAAGACATTCTGATAATGTTATTCAGAGTCAGAAGAGCCTCCCTTCTTTCTGGCTAGTTTTATTCAGGTTACTTTAAAAATATTTGATTACCTGGGTTGTTACCTGGGTTTATATTTGGCTCCCATTTTTGTATTTTCTTTGTTCTTTTGAGTTTTATATCCTGGCTTACATCAAGCAAGCTATGACAGCTATTTCTTATCCATTAGTTCTTTCATGCATTCAGTATGCATTGTGTATCTCCTTTACTGTGGTTACTTGAACTATGCCAGTGAAGAAAATGTGTAGGGTTCCTTACCCTCATGAGGCTCACCATGTTAATTTTTGTGTTGATTAGCATAAAAATTATATGTCCTTTATTTCCTGTCCTATCTAGAATGAGGCTTTTACCTTTGTTTTTCCTGCATTTTCCTTTGGTTCCTTCTGTCTGTCAATAATGTCTAGAAAATACTGACCTGGACACTTACATCTCTGCTTTTTATCATTATTTTCACAGTCTATTGCTTTATAAGGTCCCTTGAATAATTAGCCATCTGTGAGTAGCACAAAATAATTGATATGATACCGCTGAAAAAAAGTATCTCCAAGAAAACCAACACTTGTTTCCACATTTTCAAACTTGCTTTTTAAAATCTGTTAGTAAAACATCCATTAGCCTTTTAATTTCTTTTTGAATGCTGTAGCATTTCTATTTGCTAGAATGATGTTAGGGTAACACAATAACCCCTGTCAGTAAAAATGAAAAAGTATTGCCCAGAAACATTATTACATATGATTCCAAATAAAAAATAATAATAGATCTTTATAAAAAGCCTGGGTTCTAGTTTTACAACTGGCATGCTACATTCAAACTACAGTTAGCAAGCAGCAGGGTAATAAAAAGAATATAAAAAGAAACAGAAGCATAAAATAATGTATACTTATTAAGAAGTGAGAAAGAAATAATAAAATTATAATTTTTGTTGAATTGTAGAAGTATTATCCTATATAATAATGAGGTAATATGCAAATTGACTCTCACACCCTCGCACAAGATGGCCGTCCCCATGTGGTCAAGGATGGCCACCACAAGATGGTCGGCAGGGGAGGGTAGTTGTGGGCGATGAGGCCAGAGGGGAGGGCAGTTAGGGGTGACCAGGCCGGTAGGGGAGGGCAGTTAGGGGTGACTGGGCCAGCATGGGAGGGGAGTTGTGGGGGACCAGGCCTGCAGGGGAGGGCAGTTGGGGGGAACCAAGCCTGCAGGGGAGGGCAGTTGGGGGCAATCAAGCCAGCAGGGGAGCAGTTAGGAGTCGATCAGGCTGGCAGGGGAATGGTTAGGGAGTGATCAGGTTGGCAGGCAGGTGAGTGGCTGAGAGCCAGCAGTCCCAGATTGGAAAGGGTGCAGGGTGGGCTGAGGGACACCTCCCCAGTGCACGAGTTTTATGCACTGAGCCTCTAGTTTTAAATAAAGAACTGTAATGTAAAATATTTTAATAATAGAACTATGTTTTTTTATTTGAAAATATTAATGAGATCTTATTTTTAGACATCATGTACTAAATATTTTATTTTGTGAGCCTAAATTTGAGCCTAAATTTTGTGTTTAATCAAAGTCCATGACACACACACACACACACACACACACACACACACACACACGTGTAGGTATAAAAGTGCAAGAAGAAAATATGTTTTATGACTGATATTAATGGTAAAGAGTGATTCCAGAAGTTACAAGACATTTATGATTCTGTGAAATGATGGGGAGCAATATTTCATTGAGTTTAGGAGAGGATAGTGTTTTTCCCTTCTATTGTATAGAAGGCAATATGGGAAATCCAAAGTCAAAAAATAAATGTGAAATGATCAGTTAGGGAATGTATTACACTCAGAAAGAAATACAATTAATTTTCTCAGGGAAGATATATTGATTGAGATTGAAGACAAAGTTTGTTAATCAATTAATGTAAAAGAAAAAGATCAAAATGAGGAGGTTAGACTCATGTAATCAAGAGTAAAGTAGAAAACAATTTTTATAACAAGAACCTTTCTTTTTTTCTGTACAATGCTTGATAATGTTTTGTAGACTATAAATTCGATAAGAATGAAAAGTTCATTAGCATTTAATAGCATTTTATAATATATAGATTTAAAGTATGTTATACATATGCATGCACAATGCTAATGTACTATTCCCATTGTCAATCAAAGAGTATTAACAATGTGGTTTAAGTATTACCTACACCTAATTTGGGGAGAGGGAACTATACCAATGCAACATTTCCAAATTGTGAAACCTAATGAATATTGTGACATCTCTTCATTATTATTTACTAGTGGCCTGGTGCATGGATCCGTGCACATTGAAAGGAAGCAGGGCCATGCTCCCTCCTCTCTGGTTCTGGGGTGTCTCACCGGAGAACCGCGGCTGCCAAGTCACTGCAGCTCCACAGCTCCTTTGTTGAGCATCTGCCCCCTGATGGTCAGTGCACATCATATGTACTAGCCGGTCAGATGGTTGGACACTTAGCCTTTTATATATATAAATTGTTTTCTGTTAGAAATTGTATTGCCCAAACTAAATACAAATGCCTCTGTCACGGTGAGTTTAAGATAATAAACAAGCAGCACTTTTAGAATTCTCTATAGTTAATAGTTACTGCTACTTAAGCCTGTTGAGAATTTATCTCAAACATCAAGCTCCATTTACTATAATAAACTTGAGGTTATGTGGAATTCAGGCACACTTTAAGACTTCAGAGTATATTCTAATCTTATGAACTATCTGATTTTAGTGAAATTCTTTTAATTACTCTGAGGCTGTTTTCCCTTCTATATAAGACATTCTTGAGCTCAAATATGTTAATTTTATGAAAACACCTTGTCCATATTGAAACTGGATAAACATAACTTTTGGTAATGTTATAATTAACATATTTCAAAGAAGTTCTGAGTCATATTCTTATACAATGATAAGCACTTTATCTCAAAAGGAATATTTCTTTTTAAACTCTAGTCAAAAAACTGGTGAGAAATAGTTCCCTGAGGATATTTGCATATACTCAAAATCTCCATACAATATTTAAAATATCTTACTTGTAAAGATTTACCATTTTTTTTTCATTTAATTTACTTCTTATATATGTAAAGTTATATGTCATACAAAGCTTCCAGACAACAGGGGGGATGAGGGCATGAGTGGGGGGGTTGGGAGGGTTATGGGGGGATAAGGACACATATGTAATACCTTAATCAATGAAGAAATTTAAAAAAAAACTTCAAAACTTGGTATGATATAGCCTTCAGATGAAACACAAATGAATATAGTGTGCCATGAAATATCAAACGTCCAAGTGAAAAATGAAAACTCTTTTGGAAACTTGCATAAGTTTCCAAAATGAGCTATTTTGGAAACTTGCATAAGTGTGCACAATGATGGTGCTGGTGCAATCTGAAAAGGGAGATGTATTTACATCTGCAATCAGAAAACATTCAGATGCTAATAGGTCATGGCTTTAGTCACAGACACTCTTACATGTACTAGTACACATTATCTTATTGATCTGAATAATTAAATGAATAAATATATAAAATGATTGAATACAATAAAATCAAAAGTTGCTAGACTCACCTCCTTCCAGCTTTGATGTAAGAAGATAGACCCAGTATAAGCAGAAGTTGTTGGTTGTCCAGAGGATATTGTGAAGAGTTCATGTTCTCTATCCATTCATCCATCCATGGATGTTTATGTTATTCCCATATCTTGGCTACTGTGAATAATGCTGCAATGAACATGGAAGTTTATATATAGCTTCAAAATTCTCATTTTCATTATTTTGGCTTTATACCCAATTGTATATACATAGAAAATAATGTTTTTCAACCTCACAAAAGAAGGAAATCTTGCCATAAGTGACAGAATGAATGTGTCTGAAGGATGTTATGCTAAGGCAAAGAAATTAGTCACAGAAGAAAAAGAACTGCATGATTTCACTTATATGAATTATCTAAAATAGTCAAACTCATAGAAGCAGAGAGTAGAAAGGTGGTTTCTAGGGACTGGGTGAGGGGGCAATGGGGACTTGCTATTATTTTCAGTTATACAAAATAAGGTTCAAACATCTGCTGTAAAATATAGCAACTATAGTTAACAATGTTATTTTGTACACTGAAAAATTTGGTGAAGAGGGTAGACCTCAGGTTAAGTGTTGTTACCACAAGAAAAATAAAAACAACAAAGGGGCAAGAAAAAAATTTTGAAGGTGATGAATATGTTTATTACCTTAATTGTGGTTTGTTTATATGAGTAAACTAGAGGCCCGGTGCATGAAATTCGTGCACGGGGGAGGGGGGGAAGAGGCTGTGTCCCTCAGCCCAGCCTGCACCCTCTCCAATCTGGGACCCCTCAAGGGATGTCTGACTGCCCGTTTAGCCCTGATCTCAGTAGGAACAGGCCTAAACGGGCAGTCAGACATCCCTCTCACAATCCAGGACTGCTGGCTCCCAACTGCTCGCCTGCCTGCCTTCCTGATGGCCCCTAACCACTTCTGCCTGCCAGCCTGATCAACCTCTAACCACTACCCTGCCAGCCTGATTGATGCCTAACTGCTCCCCTGCCAGCCTGATTGCCCCTAACTGCCCTCCCATGCAGGCTTGGTCACCCCTAACTGCCCTTCCCTGCAGGCCTGGTCCCCCCCAACTGCCCTCCCCTGCAGGCCTGGGTCCCCTGCAACTGCCCTTCCCTGCAGGCCTGGTCACCCCCAACTTTCCTCCTCTACCAGCCTGGTCACCTCTAACTGCCCTCCCCTGCAGGTTTGATCGCCCCCAACTGCCCTCCCTTGCAGGCCTGGTCCCTCCCAACTGTCCACCCCTGCTGGCCTGATCACCCCCCAACTGCCCTCCCTTGCAGGCCTGGTCCCCCCCAACTGCCCTCCCCTGCTGGCCTGATCACCCACAACTGCCCTCCCTTGCAGGCCTGGTCCCTCCCAACTTCCCTCCCCTGCTAGCCATCTTGTGGCAGCCATCTTGTGTCCACATGAGGGCAGCCATCTTTGACCACATGGGGGAAGCCATCTTGTGTGTTGGAGTGACAATTTTCATATTTCTCTTTTATTAGATAGGATAGAGGCCTGGTGCACGGGTGGGGACCGGCTGGTTTGCCCTGAAGAGTGTCCTGGATCAGGGTGGGGGTTCCCTTGGGGCATGGGACAGCCTGGGCAAGGGGCCTGTGGTGGTTTGCAGACTGGCCATGCCCCCCGGTGACCCAATTTGAGGTCCTGGTATCTGGGATTTATTTATCTTCTATAATTGAAACTTTGTAGCCTTGAGTGCAGGCCTAGGCCAGCCAGGGCAGGCAGAAACATTGGCTTCCTCCATCGCCAGGGGCAGCTCAAGCCTCCTGCTCTCTCCAGCTCCGTGGCTGCCACCATTTTTGTTGGGATTTATTTATCTTCTATAATTGAAACTTTGTAGCCTTGAGCACAGGCCTGGGCCAGCCAGGGCAGGTGGAAAGGTTGGCTTCCTCCATTGCGGGGGAAACTCAAGCCTCCTGCTTGCTCTGTGGCCGCAGTCATCCTGGTTGGGTTAATTTGCATACTTCCTCCTGATTGGCTGGTGGTCGTGGCTTATGGGCGTAGTGGAGGTAAGGTCAATTTGCATATTACTCTTTTATTAGATAGGATGCCTATGTCCAAACTCATAAAATTATACACATTAAATATGTACAGATTTTAATATATTAATTATATCTAAAGCTGCTTTAATTTCTTTGAAATGTAAAAAAAAAGCTCATGTCCATAAAAAACTTGACAATCACTCTCATTTTCAGATTTGCTGAAGGATAGTTATTGCCCTTAAAAATAAATAATTTAATTTTGAATACATGAATGAACTTAATTAGAAACTGATAGGACCATGAACATAGACTCAGATATGCTGATGAAATACGTGGACTTACAGGGGGCGAGGAAATCTAACTTTGGAGCATTACATTTATATTTAAAAAATCCAGACTAGTAGAACAACCACTGCAGTAGTATTCTTGGATGTAAACTTTATGATTACTTTAAAGTACTGATATTAAGAAGTCCAGTTGATTTTTTAAATTTATTTTCACAGGAAGTTTTACCATAATACTTATCTTCAAAGAATAAAATGTTAGATTTTAAAAACAATTATATCCTGACATACAATTTAAAGAATTAAAATCAACCAAATTTGAAATAATGGTGAGAAAGATGATCTTGACAATGAATGATACACATACATATACATATATACACATACACACATGCACACACACAATATTTTTAAAGCATTTATTGCTACCTACTCATGTCAAATTTATCACTAATGGTTACTGGAAGTAAAATGAAAAGGCTAATCTTTTAATACTGATCAGAATTATGTGTAAAATCTGATATATGTTCATGAAAACAAGCTCTAGACTTTCCTTTAAAAAATAAAAAAGATATTGTTCAGAAGTTTTAGATAAATTTGATATTTAATGTTTTTGCTAATCTCTATTTTTCTTATAATTTAAAGAAAATGTGATGAATTATGTTACCATGTTTCTTATAAATGCCCCAGATTTCTTATATTTCAGTTTAATCTTCCATGCAAGTATCATTTTTTATGGGGGTGACAATCTGAATACATTGGGAAATGCTGAGAAAGTGTATAGTGTTCTTCAATTACTTAGAAATGAGTGTTTTATATAGCATACTGAGTTGAGTAATTCTGATGAAATCATGTGAAAATTACTCTGGAGATTCTTATAAAATAAGAATACGTATGTATCATTTGGAAGACAAAGGGTAACAACAATGGGGAAAAGTTCCAACTTTGTATAATAGGCCATGTAGACTTTATGGAGTCAAAACCCATAGATATTAAGCCTGGCTGTTATTGCTCAGTGGCTGAGCATAGACCCATGAGCCAGGAGGTCATGGTTTGATTTCTGGTCAGGGCACATGCCCGGGTTGCCAGATCAATCCCCAGTAGGAGGCAGCAGCCAATCAGTCATTCTTTTTCATCATTGATGTTTCTATCTCTCCCTCCCTCTTGCTTCCTGTCTCTGAAATCAATGAAAACATATTTTTTAAAAATGAGTCCATAGATATTAACATTTAAGTAAAAGTAAAATACTCCTCATTAAATATACAAGCTATCAAATTTCTTCTACATATGCTTAAATAAATGGATTCCAAGAATGAAAGTTGTTATTAAAATTTTTCCAGGATGATATATAAACTGAGACTGTCCTAGGCAAACCAAGAATAAAGCCATCCTGCCCGAATCACAATAATACCAGCTAGTTTACATTATGCCATACAGGACTGCTGTGTAGCCCAATGTCAAGGTGCTCTGGTCACAAACTACAGGCACTTACCACAAAAAATTCAATATGAACTGTGCCTCAAAGAGTTGTGCAAACTGAAGCATATATTCTTCCTTTCATTAAGCCAGGCACATTTCTGAGGAACATACATTATATTACCATATTTTTCCATGTATAAGACACCTCCTATATATAAGACACCCCCCACTTTTCCAACCAAAAATTAAGAAATCAATATTTTAAACATGTTGCTGGCTTTCATCTTAAGGCCTTCTTCTTTTTTAGCATCTTAAGGAGTTGTTCTTCCTGTTTTCTCCACAGTCTGATCATATACTCAGTGGGAGGAGGTCCAAATTGTCTCTCTGCAGCTTTATTTCGATACTCTTTTGCTTAGCTGATTACATTCAGTTTGAATTTTGCAGAATGAGACAATCGCTTACCGGTATTTATCTTTTTAATTTTGACATCTTTATGGGCTCAGAATGCTCGGTTCCTGTTGCATCTGCTTACTCTCCACCTACACCTCCAATTACAGCATCAGCTGACCTCAGTAACAATAAGGCTCCTGATTGGAGGAAGCCTGTTTGACAAGGTATGGGCAGCTACACACTGGCAAGGCTCCCTCCTCAGCTGACTTCCATGTACCGGTATAAGATGCCCCTCGATTTTCAGTCTAACGATTTTAGGAAAAAATAGCGAATAAAATACAGTAAGTACAGAGGTAGGTGCTATTATTATCTCATTTTACAGATGATGAATTACATGCTACAGACAGTGGTGGAGCTGGGATATAAACCCAGGTAGTGTGGCACCAGCGGCTTTAATATATTTGCTTCTCTATTAATATTTTTTGTCTGCAGTGCATTTTCTTTAGCAATCAGTACAATAACCTGAGGGTATAAAAACTTAGGAAATGCATAATGCCTCCCAAAATTTATTCATTTCAAATAATTTCCATTGCATCTCTAGGAAATATGCATACAAAATATACACCAGTGAATTGGGAACATTTCACAGTCTAGCTTGAAATGACATGTTTTGTAAATTGGAACTTAACCTCTTAAAATTTCTCTTGAAATATGAAGAAAAATAAATAAATCACATTGTATATATTTTCTTAGAATTGTACTCCTCTGTTTATTATTCATGCTTCATATTTCCAGGTTCAATGAAGATGAAAAAGTGAACTCATGTGGACAGATTCACACTTCTCTTGTCCTGACAGTCATTTGAGTAGACAATGTTAGGGTTTTGGGCAGGTGATGCAGGCTGTGAAAGAATCCATGACTAAAAGAAGAGATGCAGAGAGGAAGTTTATTTTACTTTCCCTGAAGGGAAAGGGCCCATGTCTTGCTAATCAATATTAGGGCAAAGAATAAAATGCTGCTCCTTTTTTAAAGCTTTAGCTGCTGTTGCTATGTGACAAGGAAGGGAGGGGGATTTTGGGACTGAAATTGAGCAGGCATCACGGGAGTTGTCTTTGAAAAGTTTGTTTGCTTTTTTAGTCCAGGGCAGATGTCCTGGGGAAGTATCCTTATCAGTATCTTCACAAGCTGTAAAACATTCTTAGAGTGAAAGTTACAAAGAGTTTGAAAAAGGCCTGTTGGAAGGGGAGGGAAGAATTATACTTGAGTTGTAAAACCAGCAGGGAGGAGGTGTATTGAAGAATGTAGCCTTGACAGTAACTTATCTTGTCTTGCAGATTTAACAGAGGGGCTGTTTGAATCAGAGGAGCTAAGAATCTTGGGTTTAATTATCAGGTGCTTCTCCTAAATTGTGGAAGGCTACAGCAAAGTAAAAGAAAGGCTTTTTTTTTTTTTCCTGTCCTTGCAGACATTACTTTGAACTCTCCACATTATCCAAGTGTGCTCCCAATAAAATACTTCCCTGAAAGAAGCATTTTAAATCAATCTTGGTTTAAAACTCAAGCCCATGTAAAGTAAGGCTTGCTCCTGAGATTCTTAAGTTTAAAACTCATACTTCACATAATTTGCCTAGTATACTTGTTCTCATCATCAAATGTAAAGATGAAAATTGCTTCAAGGTAAGAGTTGAGATGCACAATAGAAAGGTAAACTGGAGGGAGAGAAATCTCCTATGCAGAAAATGTAAGTAGGTTAAATAAGAGTAAATAATTGGAAAAAGGAAGCCCGTGGATTTAATAAATGATAAAAAATGTATGGTGATGTTCCATTTCAACTTTATATACCTCCTAATTATTTCATATGATAATATAAGCAATTCAAAATTGATGCCAAATTTGTGAACTTTGAGGGTGTTAACAATTTGGGATATACTTATCAATAAGTGCTTACTTCTCAAACCATCATCGTAGTATTAAGATGTCAAGCTTATAAGGAAACTAAAATTTTATTTACCTGACATGCCTCCTTTGATTAAGGAACTTTGATAATTTAGAGAACTTTCTGCAATTAATCAATCAATACATTATTGTCACTGCTCAGACATTAAATACATATCTACATATATATAAAAGCCTAATATGCAAAGTGTCCCCTCGGGAATTCGACCAACCGAAAGTTTGACCAACTGGGAGTTCAATGGCTTGCTATTACATGAGCTGACCACCAGGGGTGACATGGAATGAAGGAAGGTCCTGACTGGCAGCTGCTAGGGACCCTACCCATGCATGAATTTCATGCACTGGGTCTCTAGTATTGTATATAATCAATCAAATAATGGATGTGTTTCTAATTGTCCATTATGATATCACCTGGAAATGACTAGGTGCATTTTTTAAAATATATTTTATTGATTTTTTACAGAGAGGAAGGGGGAAGGATAGAGACTAGAGAGTTAGAAACATAAATGAGAGAGAAACATTGATCAGCTGCCTCCTGCACCCCTCCACTGGGGATGTGCCCGCAACCAAGGTACGTGCCCGCAACCAAGGTACATGCCCTTGACCGGAATCGAACCTGGGACCCTTCACTCCGCAGAGACAAACCAGTTAGGGTGACTAGGTGCATTATAACTAACTCTGAGCATATTTACGATGGTCTGGCTTAGATATAATATAGGTGAAATACCAGAATATCACTTTGGGACCCTGGGGAAATATCCAAGGGTCTTGAGAAGGATTAGGAGTCCCAGAAATGAGTGTGTGGGGTTTTGGGAGCTTGACAGAGGGATAGGCCACAGTAAATCTAAAAACAAACTAATGAGCAGATTTTCTCCAACAGAGAAGACCACATTTAGCAAACTGCTTTTTATTTCTGAGCCAACCAAATCTCATCTCCTGTACTGAGATGATATGAGAGTAGTAGGGAGAAAATTGCACTTTTGACTCCCTCAGAGAATTTACCTCTTATTTAACGGTCTTCAAGTAGAGATTTGGCTTCTAATGAGGTCTAAAAATTTACTACTTCCATGACCCAAATCTAATGGCAATATTTCATTATTCCTCTCTTCTCTATAACTGGATCCTAATCAATACATATTTAATAGATATAATCATAAAATTGAATTATATAATACTACTGTAGCCCTGTAATATTCATTTTGTTCTCTTTCTCCAGGATTGGAGGTCTTATAAGAATGACCTTATTTCAAAAGAAAATAATCAAAACCACAATATTATTTATAAGTAATAACCTATAGATAATTATGAAGTTGTGTTTTGAAAAAATAGAAAGGTCAATCAGAAGACCCTACAAACAGATGAAATAAATGTCTTAGGTCATATTGTAAGATCTTAATAAAACTTTGATCTGATAATTAAAAAATTGTCAAAGGAAATTATTTAAGAAGCCACTTAAAGCTTGAGAGTAAAATATTGATATACAACTTTTTCTATTTGAAGACAATCCTTTTTTAGTACCTTAAGTGTTCATTCCAAATCACTGCTTTTCAAGGCCTAAAGGCACAAGTGTTAGAAGTAGTCTTTGCTTCAGATTTTCTCCCAAACAAGGGTCTCAGAGGTAAAAAGCCCAGCAACCTAGCTCTTAGAGGTGAGGTTGCCTAGCAACGCCCATCCACCACACTGAAGCTGTCTAAATGCATCAGTTCTAAGAGCAACTAGTTTGCAGATCAATTACTAAGACAGAAAATGAAGACAGAAATGAAAGCGTTAGTAAAGTACCCCATGGAGTAAAAGAGTTTTCAGATATTGAAAGTCTTGTAAAATGCCTCTCCTTATATCTTTTTCTTGCAGAAACACGAATGCAAAAGACCTTGAAAGAAAAAACTTTATCATTACAAAACTCATTGGTATCATTGGGCTAAAAGCAAGAAACTGCATCTTGGAGACTTCTGAAGTATTAATGAAAATTTTTGTTTTTTGTTAATTTTTTTAAATACTGCTTTTGTTTATTACAGAAGCTTTGAGGATATGATTTCTATAATCATTAAAGTACCTTATATGTCTAGAAAGAAACTACTTAATTTGTGGGTTATATAGTTGCTTGATCCCTTTGCTATGGACACCATTATACATAGTACCCTAATTAAGAGCATTAAATTGTGACCAAATTGACCTAGGTTTAAATCTAACCTTTCTAGCTCCGTGGCCTTAGGCAAAGAATTAAGGCTTTCTAAGCTTTTTTTCTTTATCCATAAATGAAAAAAAAAATGTATGCAAATTTTTAAACCATTGCCTAATACTTAGTAAGTTCCTAAAAGGAATATCCCTAAACAATCTAAATCAAGAAGAGGAAAAGTCCAGAGTCCCAGGAAAGAGGGAATTCAAAATAGGAAGATCTGAAGGGAAAATCAGAGATAATACAGGAAGAAAAAAAGTTCATCAGCTCTACAACCTATGACATGAGCCACCCATCCAGATTGGTTCATTCCAGAAGATCTGGGGGAAGGGATCTTCTTGAGAATAAGGTCAGTAGAACAACTCATGTTGTGAAAATAATTCTATGATGGTTACACTGCTGAGGCAGAGGTTGGGGAGACTAAAAGATTATGTGTGTGTGTGTGTGTGTGTGTGTGTGTGTGTGTGTGTGTGTCAATTGACAGCTAAGAAATTGGAAGTTTTCGATGACAATCATATTCTGGTCTTCAGTAGACACAAAAGAGTATTTACTGTATGACTCCATTTATGTGAAGTTCAGAACTTCTATGGTAATAAAAGTCGTTTGTGATAATATTGGGAAGATATTAAATGGAAAGGGTAAGATAAATAAGGGAAACTAACTTTAGGAGTGAAGGAAATATTCTATCCCTTGAGATGGTTAAGGGTCAAAGAGGGATACATATGTAAAATATATCTAGCTATATATTTATGATTTATGCATTTTATTGAACTTACAATGGTGAAGCAAGTAAAAAAATAAAGTACAAAAAAGAGTATTTTCCCATATGAAAATTTGTGAGAATGCTTTAAATAGACTCAATAAATCAGAGATGCTTAAGAATTTGTTAAGTAAGCATAGGAGAGGCAAGTATAAAAGACTGGGAGAAAGTCATAATATTCTAAAAAATTTTTTCTCCTTCATGTCTCCTTCACAGAGTCTTTATTTCCCTCAGATAATATATTTATGTATAGGGTTTCTTTTAAGATAACATCAGAATATCATTTAATGCAACTTGTTTAAAGCAAGTGCCATTTGTTGACATTTGAACATAAATTTATATTTAAAGTTAATATATTTATAATTTAGGCATATATGTGCCTTTGAAAGTCATTTCCTACTTTTCTGAATTTTTATTAACCTAAATTTTTTTCTGCAGTAATAGTATTAAAATTAAGTGATTTGCAGTGTATATAATAACATTTTATTCCTTCTCCATATTTTGGATGTGAAAAATGAATCTCAGAGCCTAATAGCATTTACAGTTAAGTGATAGGATATAAATATAATGGCAGATGCTAAACTTTAAAAACAGGTTTATTGATGTATAATTGATATACAAAGAACTGCACATATTTAATGTGTGCAATGATGAGTTTGGGCATATGGAAATACCCATGATACCATCACTTAAATCAATAGAGCCTAAACCCTTGTTGCAAGGCCTGATCTAGGCAGGTCAGGATTAAGATATAGATTAGAATTTGTATGTCAAATTATACTTAAGTATCACAAATAATGATATTAATTTTTGATATATATTTTTAATATATTTTATTTTTTACAGAGAGGAAGGAAGAGGGATAGAGAGTTATAAACATCGATCAGCTGCCTCCTGCACACGCCCTGCTGGGGATGTGCCCACAACCAAGGTACATGCCCTTGACCGGAATCGAACCTGGGACCTTTCAGTCCACAGGCTGACACTCTATCCACTAAGCCAAACCAGTTAGGGCTATTTTTGATATTTAAGTGGAAGAGCTACTCAGTTGGTTAGAGTGTCTTCCCAATACAGGAAGGTTGTGGATTTGATCCTTGGTCAGAGCACATATGAGAATCAACCAATGAATACCTAAATAAGTGGAACATAAAATCAATAACTCCCTCTCACCCTTTCTCTCTCTCTCTAAAATCAATAATTAAAAAAAGAAAAAATATATCATTAAGTACATTTAATGAAATGTGATAAACCTAGTTTAAAAAAGTGTTTATTAAATAAGTTATTTTGTGATACATTTGCAAAAACAATCCATTTTAACTAAAAAATATGCAAATCTAAATCTGCAAAACAAAAAACTTAAAAACTTATCAAGATGATGAAATTAATTTTACTTTATAAAATGTCTGGATACAAAAGGACAATTTTATTTCCTCCTGACTACAGAGTATGAAACAATTTTCAGCAAGTAGTGTATCATGCCATCCTTGACCACAAGGGTTGAAGCAAAATTTTATGCACTTTGAAAGAAATCAATATGAAACTGCATTTAAAAAATATTTTTTTCTTTAAGAAGTCATATCAGCAGCCAGCATTTGTGAAAATGAGAAAAGCATTGTACTAGTCTTCCTTCACCCTCTCCTAGAAGGAATTTTTTTCCCTCTGAATATATTCTGCAGGATCACTAAGCATCATTTCTTGCAAGATTTATAAGGTGAAAAAGGTAAAAATCCAAATCTTCAGAGTGTCAATAAGTATTTGAGGGCTTTTCAAAAGAATGTGTTCCCATTTATATCACATAATCAAGGCTAGCACCTTGTTTATTTTGAATGCAATAACCTGGGAAATGTAAAAATCAAGGATTCAGGATAATAAGCTTTAAATGGATTATAGAGAAGGAAGTTTTAATGTCATCCAATTAAAAATATAAAACAAGAATACACGTTTGCTTCATCATTCCATAGATATTATTTATTCTCAACGAGTTGTTTTCTATCTTGATTTATTCTCTTTACCTTGTACAGATTCTATAGCAGCACATGTCATGCTACTAGATAATAGTTTCAATTCTCTTTGCTTTTCAGTTTGACTAGACATTTAATAGATATAAATATCTCCCTTGTCAATTCTCTTAAGAACTCTATAATCCTCTAAGGATAAATACCCTCAAGTACAAAATACATGATAATCCCCCAATATGAGCATTGTGACCCTTTTAGTATTGACAACTATTGCAAACATGGAAAAGGTCTATAGCACTGTTCCTCAAACTTCAGTGTGCATCTGAATCCCTGATGAGCTTAATGTGAAGTTCTTCTAAACCCTGCCTATATTTCCCTCTTTCTTGAATCATTCCTGGCACCACTTGGATTAGTGAGGGTCTTCTCACAAGCCAATTCCAAAATGAAATTAGAGGTAAAGAGAGGAACTGGATGAAATGCCTGGTAAAAATAAAGAGAAGCGTGAATAAAGGTAGAGAAAGAATTCAGAACAAGTGTGATCCCAGTGAGGGAGAGGGGAAAGGAAAGAATCTATCTAATAATAGAGTAGTATGCAAATCATCACTCCGCTACACTCACAAGCCACGCCCACCAGCCACGCCCCAGCCACGCCCACCATTCAATCTGAGTGAGTATGCAATTAAACTGAAAACATGGCGGCAGCCCCGCCCCCCAGCCTCTCCAGGTCTCTGGGAGTTGGAGAAGTCAGGCGCCAGCGCCTGAGGCTGGCTGCAGCCACGGAGACCAAGAAGCTGCCCGTCCCATGATCCCAGGCTGCAGCCAGCCTCAGAAGCCTCAGGTCTGCCCGCCCCATGTCCTGGGGAGACGGAGAAACCAGGCCCCAGCACCTGAGGCTGGCTGCAGCCACGGAGACCAAGAAGCTGCCTGCCCCGTGATCTCAGGCCTCAGCCAGCTGGAGAAGCGGTTCACCCCATGTCCTGGGGGAGACAAGAAACCAGGTGCCAGTGCCTGAGGCTGGCTGCAGCCCGGGAGATGAAGAAGCCGCCTGCCCTGTGATCCCAGGCTGCAGCCAGCAGCAGAAACCTCAGGTCCTCCTGCCCCACCTCCTGGGGGAGACTGAGAAACCGGGCCTCAGCGCCTGAGGCTGGCTGCGACCTGGGAGATGAAGAAGCCGCCTGCCCCGTGATCCCAAGCCTCAGCCAGCTGGAGAAGCCGCCCTCCCCACGTCCTGGGGGAGACAAGAAACCAGGTGCCAGTACCTGAGGGTGGATGCGATCTGCGAGATGAAGAAGCCATTTGCCCTATAATCCCAGGCTACAGCCAGCTGGAGAAGCTGCCCACCCCATGTCCACCCGCCCCACGTCCTGGGAGAGATGGAGAAACCGGCACCAGTACCTGAGGCTGGCTGCAGCCCGGGAGATGGAGAAGCCGCCCACCCTGCGGTCCTGGGCACCAGTACCTGTGGCTGGCTGCAGCCCGGGAGATGGAGAAGCCACCCACCCTGCGGTCCTGGGCACCAGTACCTGTGGCTGGCTATGGCCTGGGAGACAGAGAAGCCACCCACCCTGCGGTCCTGGGCCCCAGTACCTGTGGCTGGCTGTGGCCTGGGAGACAGAGAAGCCGCCCACGCTGTGGTCCTGGGCATCAGTAACTGCGGCTGGCTGTGGCCTGGGAGACAGAGAAGCCACCCACCCTGCAGTCCCGGGCACCAGCACCTGCGGCTGGCTGTGGCCTGGGAGACAGAGAAGCCACCCACCCTGCGGACCTGGGCACCAGTAACTGTGGCTGGCTGTGGCCTGGGAGACAGAGAAGCCGCTCACCCTGTGGTCCAGGTGCCAGCACCTGCAGCTGGCTACAGCATGGTAGATGGAGAATCCGCCCACCCTGCAGTCCCGGGCACCAGCACCTGTGGCTGGCTGTGGCCTGGAAGACAAAGAAGCCGCCCACCCTGCAGTCCTGGGTGCCAGCACTTGCAGCTGCAGCACAGGCGAAGCCCCCTGTCCACCATCCCCTAAGGCTGCAGCCAGCCTGGGCGCCTATGGCTGACCAGAGGGAGAGAAGCCTGGATCCTGGGTGCCTGTGGTCAGCTGGAGGAGGGAATCCTGGGTACCAGATGTGGGCCGAGGCAGAGGTAGTTAGGGGCAATCAAGCCAGCAGGGGAGCAGTTAGGGACAATCAGGCTGGTAGGCAGAAGCAGTTAGGGGCAATCAGGCAGGCAGGTGAGCGGTTAGGAGCCAGCAGTTCTGAATTGTGAGAGGGATGTCCAACTGCTGGTTATCCCATGAGGGGTCCCAGATTGGAGAGGGTGCAGGCCAGGCTGAGGGACACACTCCCCGCTGCCCCCCCGTGCACGAATTTCGTGCACCGGGCCTCTAGTCCTATCTAATAAAACAGTAATATGCAAATCATCACTCCCCTACACTCACAAGCCACGCCCACCAGCCACACCCACCAGCCAATCAGAAAGCGAATATGCAAATACACCTAACCAAGATGGCTGCAGTCTCAGAGAGCGGCAGTTGTTGGAACTGGGATATTGGAGCTGAAGATCAGAGGGGAAGATCGAAGCCAGTGGAGGTCCCCCACAGGTGATCAGAGCCAGCTGGGGGTCCCTGCCCAGGGCCCAGGCCTCAGCCAGAGGCTTTAGGCCTTGGCTGGGGGTGGAGCCCGAGTGCGGAGCCAGCTGGGGGTCCCTGCAGGCGATTGGAGCCAGCTGGGGGTCCCTGCCCAGGGCCCAGGCCTCAGCCAGAGGCTTGCAGCCTTGGCTGGGGGTGGAGCTGGGCGATTGAGCCAGCTGGGGTCCCCTGCGGGTGATTGGAGCCAGCTGGGGGTCCCTGCCCAGAGCCCAAGCCTAGAGGCTTGCAGCCTTGGCCGTGGGTGGAGCCGGGCTATAGAGCCAGCTGGGGTCCCCTGCGGGTGATCGGAACCTGCTGGGGGTCCCTGCCCAGGGCCCGAGCCTCAAACAGAGGCTTGTGGCCTTGGCTGGGGGTGGAGCCAGCTGGGGGTTCCTGCCCAGGGCCCAAGCCTCAAACAGAGGCTTGAGGCCTTGGCCAGGGGCGGAGCCTGACGATCGAGCCAGCTGGGCGTCCCCTACCAAGGGCTGGAGGCTTTAGGCCTTGGCAGGGGCAGATCTGTAGATCACAGGAGATAGGTGAGAACTACAGAGGAAATACCTTTTCTGACCTCTCATTGGCTAAGCTCCCTGTATGCCACTGGTAATATTCTTAGTAACTTGGGTATAAGAATACAAAAAGGTGATCTAGGGCTTTTCCACCACACTCCTGGAGAAAAAAACAAAGGTCCGCTGCTGGAGGGCTAAGAAATGTCATAACCTGCCCTAGCCGGTTTGGCTCAGTGGATAATGCCTAGGTTTGCCAACCGCAGAGTCCAGGTTAGATTCTGATCAAGGGCATGTACCTAAGTTGTAGGCTCCTCCCTGGCTGGGGCCCAGGTCAGGGCTCATGAAGGAGGCAAGCAATCTAAGTATTCTTCTCACTTTGATGTTTCTCTCTGTCTTTCCCTTTCTCTTTCACATTCTCTAAAAGTCAATGGAAACATATACTCAGGTGAGGATAAAAAAAAAAAGAAAGAAATGTCATATTCTATGAAAGACACATCTTGAAAATGCCTAAAGAAAGTTGTCATTTTTTCTTGGTGAAGGGACTGGAGTCCGTGTTGATGAAAACACCTTGGTGGCTGCGGTGACTTGCAGTGGCTCCAGCAGCGGGGTGATGGGGCTGGTGCCTTTCCCTGATCAGCCTGGTTGTCTCTCACAAAGGGAGGCCAGACTGTGGCTTAGGCCCACTTCTTATGGGAAGCGGGCCTAAGCCGTCAGTAGGACATCCCCTGAGCGCTCCCAGTATATGAGAGGGGGCAGGCTGGGCTGAGGAGACCCCCCCACCCAGTGCACAAATTTCGTGCACCGGGCCCCTAGTATTTAATAAAGGGCCTCAGACTGCAGCACAGTTCTAAAAATGCTTTGGCAAGACTGAGGCAACAGGCCACCGTTGCCTTTTAAAGGAGTCCTGGCTCCTGCAAGAATGCAGCTTCTTAGATTAAGCCTCCTCTACTAAGCAGGGCAACCTTTGTGCAAAAAATAGGACAGATTCCCAAGGGCTACAGTTGGGACCATTCATTAATTTTGCTCCTGGAGCAGGAGATCTGAGTGTCACATATGTATGGCTAATACAGTTTGTCAAAACACAAGTTCCTGAGCTCTACCTGGAAGAGTTTCTGTTTAGTATGTTGGGAGGGGGGCGGGAGGTCTGTCTGAAAATTTGCATTTCTAAAAAGTTGGATATGCTACGTACCTCTCCAATGACTACATTAGGTGAAATGTGAAATGCTAATGTGTATATATCAGCATTTGTTGGTTCACTTTCCTCTTTGGATATCTTGGAGTGGGGAGATAATAGATGTGCTGAAATTAACGCTTTTGATACAAAAAAGCTTCTGCAGCACTTTAGCAATATATTGAATATAGTTCAGTGAGTGTTAGTTTAGAAAAATGCATAAATGCTGCTAGATAAAACTGTTTTAAAAGCATTTTGCGGGCATGAAAGAAAACCTCTGGGACTCCTTTATTGCTTTGTCTTATTACCTCAGCAAAGGAAACCTAACTTTTCTTTGTTCCATTTTAATAGTTAATAGCATGTATATTGAAACAATACATTTCAAATTCACAATGCATACAGAAATTTTGATTAAGGGGTGAGAATATGGTTGGGGAAAGAAGATTTATTTAATTCCCATCTTTTGTGTCTACTAAATATGCAGACACAAATCCCAATACATTGTATCCAGAGCAGGTAAAAACAAACAACAGACAACCTGACTCAAATATTATTTTGCACTAGGAACATACAAATCCTTCCAATTTTCTTATGTCAAATCAAAGTTTAGAAAAGAATTATAGGGAGTTATTTGGATAATCAGATATAAAAAGTTGCAGTTTTAAGTTCAAGTCCTTAGCCCAGTTGAGTTCATTTTTGTGTATGGTGTAAAACAAGGGTCTAATTTCATACTCTTGCATGTGGCTATTCAGTTTTCCCAACACCATTTATTAAAGAGACTAACTGTCCTTCCCCCATTATGTACCTTGGCACCTTAGCATTTTTCCATGTTGAAAGTTAGTTGACTACAAATGAGTGCATAATAAATTAATTTAAAAACAAACCTTTATTTGAACTCATCATGCTACTCAGAATTTTGTGTATTTTATAACTTTTGAATTGTTTATTTATGGAATTTATTCTTTAATATTTTTGGACTATGGTTGACCATGGGTAATTGAAACTACAGAAATCATTTGAAACCAAGACTAAGGGAAGGCTACTGCAAAGTGAAATTATTTTTTCTTTTTTAAAAATATATTTTATTGATTTTTTTTTACAGAGAGGAAGGGAGAGGGACAGAAAGTCAGAAACATCGATGAGAGAGAAACATCAATCAGCTGCCTCCTGCACACCCCCTACTGGGGATGTGCCCACAACCAAGGTTCATGCCCTTGATCGAAATCGAACCTGGGACCCTTCAGTCCGCAGGCCGATGCTCTATCGACTGAGCCAAACCGGTTAGGGTGAAATTATTTTTTCTATGACCACACAGTGAAATTAGAAGTTTATATATACACACATGCACATATTAGAAATATTTACTTTAAGTTATTTGCTGCACTTTAAAATTTTCCTAAATAACTTGTAGATATTATTATAAATTAATCCAAATGCCTCTAATTCATTATTTTCAATGACTACAAAATATTGCATGAGTTAGAAGGAAGACAATTTATTTAATTATTTTTCTTCTGAGGCACCTACACTGTCTTTTTGTACTTTTATTAGCATAGTGATCTTTCAAACCTGAATCAGAAAATATATACCGTGCTCCCTCCCTGATTAAACAAAAGTTTTACAGGCCACTACCTACATCTCTGCTTCATTGACTTGCATACACCCTTCCATACTTCGCGTTAGATATAGACACACAGACACACAGCCTTCATGTGTTTGCACCTTCTTCAGAATTTAGTTCAGTGGTCACTTCCTTAGAAATCTTTCTCTGATTTTTCTAAGTAGTTTTTTTACCCAATTAAATGCCCCAGAGCAGCATGCATAGTTTATTGTACTTACTACTGTAGTATTAATTTGTGATAATTGTCAGCCTCCTGTGTTAAAAAATAATTTTTATCAATACAGGAAGTTTATTTTTATTTTTATATTTCTTGTCACCTCTTTACATATTTAACACTTCATAGAAAGCATTGAGTATAGTAACTTAATATGTTTCATGAATGAATAAAACTTTGTAGTAAATACATAAAATACAAATATCTAAATAAAATATGACTATTGAAAGTACAAATTAATATTTTAATACCAGTTAGAAGAAGAAGAAATATGAGTAATTTTTAATATCTAAACATTTGTAATTGCTAAATGTAAGTTGAATTTTGAAGTATTTTAACAGAAAGCAAAAGGAGAAATATGAGCTAAAACATGTTAGTTCTTAAATGAATTAACGTGAAATTTCTTACCCAATACTTAGATCTAAAAAGAATGTTTTTATCTGGGACTTACTATAATGTGATAATTTTCTTAAAAAAATAATTTTTCTTTATTTTTTTAATCCTCACCCGAGGATATGTTTTTACTGATTTTTTTAGAGAGAGAGAAAGGGAGAGAGAAACATCAATGTGAGAGAAACTGATCTGTTGTCTCCCTTACATTCCCTGACTGAGGCTTGAACCCACAACCTAGGTATGTGCCCCTACCAGGAATCAAACCCGAAACCTTTTAGGGAAGAGGGCATTATGCTAACTGACTGAGCCACCCAGCCAGGGAAAAAAATAATTTTTCTTATCCCTCTTTTGGAATTAATATCTCTTGGAAAAATTAGAATAATGACAATTGCCAACACTTATGTAGCATTTCTCCATGCTTGGTACTTTTCTAAGCACTTTACATACATTTCTTGATAAGCTCTTTATATACCTTAACTCACAACAATCTATAATTATTTTTATTTTAATGAGAATGATGTTAAGGCACATAGATTTAATAGATTAAGTAACCTGGCCAACTTCCTGGAGCTAGCGAAGGAAAAAGGCAAGATGTTAATCCGGTTAGTAAAATTTTTAAAAATCAATAATAAATACACATACAGTATAGACAAAATTCAGAGATGATCCTGATACAATGTGAGTTTCATTTTTAATTTCCTCTCTGCACATTTATTTTTCTTCTAAGGAGTCCAAGACACTTTCAATTGCTTATAGCTGAGTAACAGATCTAAAAACATAATGGCATGAGTAGCATTATTTATTTCTCATAATTCTGTGTGATGACTGTGGTGGGCTGAGTGCTTCTGTTGCACAGGACATAAGATGCATTCAGTGATGTGTCAGCCAGACTGAAAGATCAAGAAGGCTTCAATTACAGCGCTCTTCCATGTGGCGAGCTCAGCTTCCTCACAGCATGATCTAAGGTAGTTGAACTTCTTATGTGGAAGCTGGTTTCAAAATAAATGTTAAAAAAAAAAGCAAAAGCTGCCAGTACTAGTAAGGTCTGGGCTTGAACTGGAAGGTCGCTATTACAAATGCTGTAGACAAAACACGTATCAAGGCCAGTCCAGGTTCAAGGGAGGGAAGAATAGACTCTACTACTTGATGAGAGGGTCAGTGACTACTTGTAAGGAGGGCAGGAACTGTCGGGGGGCTTATTTAGGGGCTCTAGCACAGACATACATCAATGCTTTAGTATTCTTTTCATTTTTCAAATATTTATATTCCTAATCAGTTTTGGCAGTGCTGGAAATAGAATGTGGGGGAAAAAAAAGAAAATAAGAGGAATGAAGAGAAATATAAAGCAGGGTATAGAAACTAAATGTCAGTGTTTGAGTTTGGAATTGAACTGGCTCAGAAATGCTGATTTTTCTTTGGGCTTATCCAAGGGCGTGAAGAGCAAGAAGCTTTAGCAAACGGCCAGGGGCAAGGAAGAGAAATATGGTTTTGGAGGATTGCTTGTAAGTCAATCAAACTTAAAATACTCACACACAAACCCAACTCAAGGGAGCTGATGAGTGTATTCAATGTAAGATTTGAAAGGAAAGGAAGGGACAAAATGTGAAAGATTTTGAAAGACAGGCTGAGGATCTAAACTTGACATCTTTGCTCAGAGCCAGCCAGTAGAGATAACATATCCAAGGAGAATTAAGAAGAAGTTATTTTGGCTCAGAATTGTCCAAATCTTGTCCATGTTTTGTTCTATTTTTGAACACATATTTTCCTGGCCTTAAAATATGATGACAAATGTTTTAGACAAGCATGTTCTCGGTGGGGCCAAACAATTTATTCCGGTGTAAAATGTTTTAGAAAAGTGTCAGTTCGCAGAGAAAAGCTTTAAATGATACTTTCAAAGTTAAAGTGGTTATGAAAAAAATGTGTTTTCAGTTAAAATATTTTTAAAAAGACATCTAATAAATGTTGTTAATATTGTTCATTAATATTTTAAATTATTTGCAGCCTCATTTCTAAATGAACTATAGATGCATCATCATGCTCCCCTTCTGCACATGCACACATAGCCCATCCATGCTCTAATAGTGGCAGCAATGCACCTAACACCAAAGCCAGAGTACGTTAAACCAGAGAAAGGAGAGAAGTTGATTAAGTGATTGGATCCAATTTTATACGTTTTGTGATTGAAGGTATGGCTAGTGGATAAGGAACAACAGAAAAGGGAGTAGGAAACTTGATGATTTTGAAATATAATTTCCTTTCTATTTTTTAACCAATACTATTTAAAACACACTATGCACCAGATACTCTTTGCAAACTATACATATCATCTTATAACAACCTTTTGCATCAGGTACTATGATGATCCACATTTTACAAATGACATATGTGACATATCTGAAAACAGTCACATAATAAAAACATGTCAATGTAGATAATAAAGTGTGATTTTGATTCTCAGTGTCCAGGCAGAGTGTGGGGGTAGAAAGGTTCAGATTCATTGGGCCTTCAAAGAAACTCTTAAGAAAAGAAACGAGGGAAAATGATCTCCTTTCCTTTTTAAAAAGGAGAATGTCATCATTTTTATTTATCCTTATGCCTATAATTTACTTATATTACTCTCAGATGTCAACGCTTTTTAACTTTTTAATAAAGCATAGTCATAACAGAGTGAGTAGATGCATTCACTTTGTACCCAAAAGAAAATGCACAATAGAACAATTAAAATAAATTGAACTTGCCTTGTGCACTTTGCCCTGGTAGTTGCTTGCTTTGTTGTGTATTTCCTACTTATCTGTTCTAAGAAGATATTATTGATAAGGGAGCATGAGAAAAAAAGCAATGATAGAATCAAGCATGGGGCTATTCAGTGCTAGAAAGTAATTTAGTGATTTAATGACAATAATTTGAGCAATTCTATACAAGGCTAATTTAATTTTACATTTGTCATCTAGATGTAATTTCTCAGTTTATACGTGTGTGTGTGTGTGTGTGTGTGTGTGTGTGTGTGTGTGTGTGTGTGTGTTGCTTAATCAATGGATTGGATTATATTTAACAAAGTAGCTGTGGTAAGTCAGAGATATTGGTGTGTAGGATTTAAATCCTAATGCATGTTTTGAGTGTAAAATTTTGATTTCTTACATATTACCCAATTTTCTATGCTTTGTGTCCAACTTTTATCATAAGAATATGAAAATGGATGTTTTGGATTGCATTGCTCTAAAAAATTGAATCCTGTATTTTTTTCTTGGCAAAGAGCAGTAAGAGGAATTTTTAATGGGAAGACTTCAGCTGAAAGTCTAAGTAAATCAACATTTCACTAAAAAATTCAAATAATTATATAAAATGGAAAAACATAAAATTAAATACTAAACTAACTTTTTCTATCTCTTCACACCCAAGCTTCAGTACCAGGCCCTATAGCTAGATATTTTAAATACATTTATTTTAAATTTTCTTCTGTAGGATTTTTTCTTTCTTTAAAACCATACTTCAAATTCAGTTACCTATTAAATATGTTACCTTCAACATTGTAGCTTTGCTTTGTACATTACTGTTTATATTTTAATATATTTATATCCTGTGTCTTCCCAACCAGATATGCAGTTTAACCGCAATTGTAGTCTTCTACATTTTATATTACCAAGAGTAAAGATTGAAAACTCAGTTGCTAATGAAGTTAAAAAGTGCCTACAGTGTATGCATATGTGTAGAGCCCAACCCATTAAATATTTAAAATATAAACTATACATAATTTCTTTATTTTATTATGGTGCTTTTTATGTTATTCATTCCAATATTTCAACTATAACCTTTAGTCCATTCATATTGACAGTACTCCTTAAAGCAAACAATTTCATTTGTTGACTTGTAGGTAGGGATTAATCTACAATGCATGATTTTATGTTAATCCCTAAGCCTGATAGAACCCATCTTTCCATAATGCCTGGGTCTCTCTGCCACTTTGGCTCTACTAAAGCATTTGTGCAGAGAGACACGGGCATAATGGAAAGACTGGTTCATTGTCAGGAAGAAATGATGCAGATAAATATGGCTTATTCATTCCAAGCGCTGAACCAGAAATAACAGTGAAGTGGGAATATTGATTTAGTGCCTACTCATTATTAAACAATATACCTGTGGACTTGTAATTACTAGTTTAGAGGACAGGCAGTGGTACATATAAATCTTTCATAACAAGATATAGGTATTTGCATTAACATTTGGCTCAGGGACCACAGTATCTGTAGATAATATAGAGGGGTAAATACTTGAAATCCATACATGCCCTCTCAAAAAGAGGCTACACTATGTGCATAGTCATCTAGAAATTTTATGTTTAAAAAAAGAAGGCACAGGTGAAGAGGAAGACATAGACTCTATCATGACAACATGGAGAGTACTGATATTCTGAGAAATTACATGGGTAGTTATTAGCTAGGAAACATGTGCTTGCCAGAACACTGTGACTAGCAATGGATCTTCCTAAAACTAAAAACATTTCAGCCTAGGGAATACAGTAGGTAAATAGAATCATTTTCTAATTATGTAATAACTAATCATGTATACAATAGGTAATATCTAATTATGTAATAATCACTATATTGTATATTAATATTAACTACAATCATACATTAAAGTTCTTTCTCCTTAGAACACACACAAATTATGTGTTATATATAAATTCTATTATATATATATATATATATATATATATATTAGAGGTCCAGCACACAAAATCGTGTGAGACCCAGGCCCACCATGCCGCGAGACCCATCAATGCACCACAATCGTTTGGTCATTACGGAGTTACAACCACTGACCTTTTATAATATGTATGTATATACATACATACACACAGTGACTGGCCCACAGTATATACCAATAATTGTTTGATGGATGATTCTTCTTTACAAATTGACAGAAAGCAATGCATAGAAGTGAGGAACCATGTAATGGTTATATTTGTTCTTTCACCATGTAAGGTAGAGCCTCTGCATAAGTATACTGACTGAAATACCCCTCTGTTCACTCCAGTGTCCACTTGAATCTAAAATTTCAAGTCAAAAAATCAAAGTAGACTATAAAGAAGATGTGCAATACTTGGAAGTATTTTAAATAACTCTATTCATCATAGGTGTGAATACTTAAACTTTGATATTATGCAGTAAGATTGAGATGATTATTTAATATCACAGGAAGCACCTGTTTCAGACTATCTCACTTATCAGTATCAATTAATCAATGTAAAATTATTATAAAATTGTCCAAAATAATGTAATTGAAGCATTTAATTAGCTGCCTGTCTCACCTCTATAACACTGTTTTGATTATATTTTTGGCTGTATGTTATTAGGTCATTTATTCCATGACAACAATCCTAATATATAAAAACCCAGGGTCCGTAACATCCAAAACAAAGACTCAACTGACCGGAAATCAGTGCTGGGTTGCCGTAGCGACCCAGCACTGACTGCCCACCACTGCGGGTGCCGCGACCCAGCACTGACTGCTGAGGGGGCTGCGGATCAGGCCCAGAGTGAGGCCTGGAGAGAGAAGCAGGGTCTGATCTGCAGCCTCTGTGGCAGCTGTTGATCAGCCCTTGCCTCTCTCTTTTTCTCAGGGTGTGGCCAGCAGCTGCACCTCTCTTTCTCTCAGGCCTCTGCTGGGGCTGCTATTCAGGCCTGTTCATAGGGCCGGAGATGCTGACTGGCATAGAAACTGACCAATCAGAACCAAATATGGTTCAAGTGTGAGGAGCCAATGGCTGCCTAGGAGGCGGAGCTTTTGACACTGACTGGCATAGAAACCGACCAATCAGAATCTAATCTGGGTGAAATAGGAAGGCAGAACCTAAGGTGGGGGCTGAGGAGGGGTTTTAAGGGCAACAGCTGTTTGGTGTAAGGTGTAAGAAAGTGGTTCAATTTTTTAATGACCAGTTTGGCAGTATAGTGCATATGGCTGGCTATCAGTACAGCTATAGGGATTATATATTTTTGTCTGCCAAGATCATCTCCTCCTGATGAAAAAGGCTTCCCCCCCATTTAAGCAATCCTATCCTATATTATCTATCTTTACTACTAAAAGGGTAATATGCTAATGAGACCGAGTCGACTGGCCATCTTCCGGACATCTGACTTCCTTCTGGACAAAACCATGGTGGTGGAGGCCAAGGCAGAGGCCATTAGGGATGATAAGGCTGGCAGGGGAGGGCAGTTGAGAGTGAGATCAGGCCAGCAGGGGTGAGCAGTTGGGAGTGAGATCAGGCCAGCAGGAGAGGGCAGTTGGGGGTGAAATCAGGCTGGCAGGGGAGGACAGTTGGGGGGAAATCAGGCCAGCAGGGGAGGGCAGTTGAGGGTGAGATCAGGCCGGCAGGGGAGGGCAATTGGGGGCAAGATCAGGTCTGCAGGGGAGGGCAGTTGAGGGTGAAATCAGGCCTGCAGGGGAGGGCAGTTGAGGGCGAGATGAGGCCAGCAGGGGAGCTCAGTTAGGGGCGATCAGGATAGCAGGGGAGAGCAGTTAGGGGCAAGATCATGCCCACAGGGATCAGGCCTAAACCAGCAGTCGGACATCCCCCAAAGGGTCCTCGATTGGAGATGGTGCAGGCTTGATTGAGGGACCCACCTCCCATGCATAAATTTTGTGCATGGAGCCACTAGTTCTGTAATGAGATTTTTCTATAGAGAGAACAGGGAAATAATTCAGCCTTCCCTCAATAATCTTGGTTCAAATGTAATTTTTATTATAATGGCTTTATAGCCCTTTGATGAAATTCTGTCTATGATTTTCTCTGTAGTTACTTATGCAGATAGAGCTTCCTGCCCAGGACAAAGCTTCATGAAAACTCTAGCCTCTTGTCTCAACTTGCCATGATATTCATTCAGCAAAGCCAGGACTCCCCTGCTCTCTTCCCCTTCCTGAGCTTTTAGAGCACCTGGAGGTAGGTGTAGAGGATAGGGAGTGGGGAAGTGGAAAAGTGGCCATAAACCTGGGTTTTAATGGCTTTCAAACAGGGAATAGAGCAAAGTCTAGTATGAGCTTTTTCTTTGGGATAGGGTTATAATAGAGATAATGCTGACAGTCCACTAGCCTCACCAAAGCAATAGGATATTCATGGAGAGAGAGAAGGTAATTTCAACCTGAGGTACTATCTATGTCTCTAGCAGAGGGGTTGGATAACATTTTTTTTCTGTAAAGGACCAGATAGTAAATATAATCATCTTTGTGGGCCATATGGTCTCTGTTGAAACTATACAGTTCTGCCAGCAAGAAACCAGCCATTGACAATACATAAATTAACAAATGGCACTGTGTCCCAATACAACTTTATTTTAAAAAATTTACAACCATTGGATTTTGTCCATGGACCATAATTTGCTGACTCCTGCTTTAGTCTATCATTGGAGTTTGAGGACTTGGGATGGCTCTACCAAGAAAAAAGCTCTCCAGTGGGCTCAGGAGCTAAGAATAGGAATGTCTAGTTCTCATTAAAAATATGATTCTATTTTAAAAGAGTTGACAAGCTCATTGGGAGAATTCAGCAGGTCAGTTGTACCTTCGATGGCCAGATGCAAATTTACACAAGCATGAAGTCATACATTTTACATGAACATCATAGACAACAAATTTAATAGAGAAAGACAAGCAATGCTTTCATAATGGATGGTCATGGAGGAGTTTAGACTTAATAATCTCTTAAGTAACAAATAGAATTTATGTAAATGTAGAAAGTGAAAAATATTTCAAGTGTGAAAAAAGTGTGAGCAAAGGTGTGAAGGTTGAATATAGGGTACCAAATACCATTACTCCAAGGGAACATAAAATAGTGGCTATCTGATGTAGCCAGTGTTTATGAGTAAATAGTCTTCTAAACTACATTTATATGTGAAATAGTGTTTGTTAAACCTTTATCTTCAGGCCAAGTGGAAATACAAAGAGATAATTCCCTTTCCCTGATAATCTATTCCTACAGACACTGTAATTTACAGAGGCAAAAGAAATAAGTACAAAGCCAAGCTTCCATATAATAAATCCACCTGGACTATGTTGCTATGAAAATTACCACTTTTTTTTTTTTTTTTTTAGTACATGGGATTCGTAGCCTCAATCCCTAGAACATCCTGAAAAATAGAGACAATTTAGCACATCCCATGAGAGACTTGCAATGACAATAAAGTAGAAAAAAATAATATGTTTTTCCTCCTGAATGCCTAGCTAGATTGCAAAATAAAACCTAGAGCTACATTAGCTCTGTTATCTGCATTTTCAAACTGCTCACAAATGGTGGGTTGAATGACAGATATTTGCACATTCAGTAGAATTGTATTTAAACAAGAACAATAGTTAGCTATTTGAATATGTAGCGAGTATATTATCTCAATACATTATTTTCCACTAGAAAATAAAATAAATAACAGATTATTTTCTGTAAAGGAATAGCAGAATAAGTGGTAATATGAGTTTTGTTCTACAAACACTCAAATTCTATGACATCATCCACACATTCACTAGCAAGTCTTATTTTGCACCCACCCTCATTTTAAATATATGAATGCTTAAGTGGGAAATGTGATCTATCTCAAAAGGAAAGAACTCATGTAATACTATTAGAAGTCCAACATTTCCCTAAAGGCTTACATTTTAAATATTATGGAATTGCTCTCTGCCCAAATGTGGGTCAAACTACAATTTATCTCTCTCCTCCACTCCTCTGACTGCTTTATCTTAGAGAAAGAAGGACATGAAAAAAAAGAGCAGTATACATTTCTATAAAATAACTCTTTAAAATGTTTCCTTTTCAACTAAAAATGTACATTTCAGTACCTAATATTACCTCTTACTGTTCTTGATAGTTACTTTTTAAAAATCAAATATATATGTGGAATGAGAACTTCTTGTATATTAAACTTTCAGATATGTTGCTATTGTGAATATATGTTTGTTTGGTTTTTTTTTAGATAAATCAGAATTGCTAGGCCATATGGTCAGTGTATGTTTTTGTCCAAAAGAAACAGAATGGTTGTGAGATTTCTCCCTCCCATAAACAACATGTCAGAATTTCTAGTTGCTCTATATTATTGCTAACCTTTCATATGTTGGCGTTTTAAATCATGGTTTTAATTTGTATTTTTCAAGTGACTATTATCTTATTTATTTGTGTGCCTTCTTTTGTAAAATACACATTCACATTTTTTGGTTGGTATGTTTATCACTTTTGAATTCATTGAGTTGTAAACTATGTTTTCTGGATACAAATTATTGTCTATCATTCAGTGCTTATCTTTTCATTTTCTTCACAATTATATTTGAAGATATTTTTTAAATGAAGTAACTTATAAATCATCTTTCTTATATGGTTATTAATTTTGTTTGCTAATCAATATTTGCCCATTCCAAAGTCATAAATTTTTCCCATATGTTTTCTTCTGGGAATTTTAAATTTTACCTTTATACTATGTTATGATATGTTTGGAGTTATGTTGTATATGGTGAGAAATCGGTTTCAAAGTTGATTTTTTTCACATGACCATTTATTGTTTCAGCACTGCTTGGTAAAAAGGTTTTCTTTTCTCAATTTAATGCGTTGGCATTGTGCAGCAAATGATTAAGCATATCCAAGAAAGGTTTGGTCTTGCCCAGCTCCTGGAAGAGAATCTCTAAGCCCATGGATATCCCACTTGATAATACTGTATTGTTTACCTGGGAATCTTGGGCTATGCCAGATGGTCTGTGCCAACAATTTGATTTATGGTAGAAGCCTTGTGCTGTGAAGCAGCATCTGGACTTTTAGAGGTACTGGAGAATAAGGTCAGTCACACAGGTGGTCCATCATACATTCTTCACTGACCCTAATAAACATTCTTGGACACTGAGGCTTAGTTGAGCTTCTGTGTTTGACAATACTCCGTTCTAAGAGAAGTTAAGTGCTGTTTGCATGACTGACTTACGTAAAAGAGGACAATCAGAATCTTGAACCTGGAACGTTTTGGGATTGAGCCTATGTGCCTTTTCCCACTGCTGATTTTAATCTGTATTTTTTCATTGTAATAAATAATGACCCCAAATATAATTACTATATGTCCCTACACTAAATTATGAAACTTGAGGGTAGTCCTAGTGACATTTCAAACTGCAAGTAACTTTTAAAAATTAATTGATCAAGTATGTGGTCAATTGGACTGTATTTTTATTTACTTTTAGTTCACTGCATTAACTACTGTCGCTTTATGATATGTTTTACTGTCATTAATGATAAACCTTACATGTTTTTTTAATTGGGCTATTCTAAGTACTTTGCATTTCTCTATAAATTTTAGAATCAGTCTTTCATTATTCTAAACATCTTGCTAGTATTTTGAATGGGTCATGTTAAATCTAAGACCACTTAAGAGAGAATTGGTATCTAAAAATATTATGTGTTCTAATTCATGAACATGGGTATCTGTCCATTTATTTAGTCCTCTTTATTTCTTCTCATCACTATATTCTCATCTTTTGACTTTTTCAAAATGTTTGTCTCTCCATTGCATCTGTTCCCCAGCACAAAAATCACTATGAGTGCTTCAGAATTGTGGGATTATCATGCTTTTGTTGCCAGAACAATAGTGTAGCTCAGTCCTCAGCCCACGGGCCTGAATCACTGATCAGAGGAGGTAGGCCTCTGCCCAGAGCTGAAATAATTTCTCATCATCAACAGTTATGTACCCATTAAATATTAGGAAGAAGATAATTATATGGAGGGAGAAAGGGAACGAAGAAGGGAAATAAATGAAAGAAGAAGATTTCTCTGCTTGATTACTGTAAACTTTTGGAGAATAGAAACTATATATTTTATTATTTTGTGTCCAATACAGTGCCCCACTTTATACACATAAATACTCCATAATAGTTAAATACAATCTGAAGTAAAATCACTAATGTATATGACTTTTAATTGTTCCTTATTTACTACAAATCAGTTTTAGTATATTCAATATTTAAAAGAAATATGCTATATTTACTCCATTTCATGTAATATTTTAATATAAATTGTAGCAACTCAGAACTTCAAACTATATAGATATAAAACATACAGAAAACAGCTTCAAAAATTTATAGTTTTTAAAACAGTATATATATTTCCAGGTTCTACTTAAATGATAAAAGAGCAAGATTTGACTGCCCAAAATACATCTATCTGAAAAGACTTTTTATATTAACACTTACAGAAAACTTTTTAAGGTTTATCACATATTTTTTATTGATTTTCTAAAAAATAATAAATAATGTATACTTCTAACATCTTTATAAATTTTTGATGTTTTTAACCTTCATAACACATCTTGTCCTTTATTCTGCAGAAAAGTTGTTATTTACCTTTCTTATTCTCAGGGTATTTTTAAATGGATAGAGGCACATTCTGTTCACTATAAATAATCAGCCTCCGACAGATTCAGTTCCTGCTCATAAGGTATGAAACCTCATTAATTTAAGGTTGGTAGTAAAGCTCAAACTCTACATAGTAAGTGCCAAATCAACATCAAATTTATAATATTTCTGTACTCTTATATATAGGTGAAATGGTAAATGGATAAACCTGTTTATGAAAAATGTTAGCAAACAGAAGACTATAGGAAAATATCATCTAGTAGAAGTTATTCTCATTCCTCCATTGAGTGTTTGTTCTTTTGAATAACAGAGGTATGAAGGAAAGAATCATATGATGTGCTGTTATGTGTGTTATTTTTACAGATTTCTGGAAACCTAATTGTCAATAATAATATTAAATATGAAGATCTTTGTGCCAAAGGTTAATGTCCATTTGGGAGCAACCATCGGAAAAGGGACACTAAAAATCCCAGGTGAGAAAGTTATGAGGTCAGTTGAAGTCTATCATTTTCTTCCTTGGCTACCTCATATGGATACAATTGGAACATACATGCCCAAGTGCATGAACCCCTAATTATTATGGTGGCTTTAGCTACTGTTGTTATTATAGCCAGCAACAGAAACAAACCTAAATTCTAAATCTAGTATGATTTCTTCAGAAAATGAATTGGCCACTTGATAGTAAATTTTCCTCATTTGATCCCTTCCACTCTAGAAAAAGCTAAAATTCATATTGAAAAGAAATAGTCACAAATCCAAGTACATGTTTTCCTTTCCTGCCCAAATAATTACAACCACTACCACCATCAGAGAATATTTGATGCATCAGCATGAAATCCTATATAGCAACACATCAAACCAAGGGAGCTAAAAAAAAAATTAGCAAAGACTGACAGGGGTAGGCAGATGATCATAGGATTTACTGGTCATATAACATATCCACAGCTTAGAGTCCACCAACATTAAATTTTATCAAAATGCCTGTTGAAGGCAAAGCTGAAAGCACCAGTTTGAAGTCAAAACTTGGCAAGGGCCATTTGTTATCTGTAAAGATTTAGTAAACAACTTAAGTTGACAATTTTATGTAGTGCTGTGTCTCCAATAGATATACAGTATATGAGTGGCCCTCCTTAACGTAACCCCCAATGATTTGTTTGGGGAATTTGTGCTTTCTGTTACTGAAGCTCTGGGTTCTGTAAGTTTCAAGGTCCTGTTTCCCAAAAGGGAAATACGTCTTTCAGGGAGAAAACATGAGACCTATGGAACCGTCAGCTACAGCTCTGGCTTCAGCACTTCAGGATTTTGTGTCAAAGAACCAGCAGGCAAGAATAAGAGTTATTCTCTCAGCAGGGATGTAGGGCCACAATACACACTGTAGGAATAATGTGTGTTGGCACTTGGATGCTTTTTGATATGCCCTTGTTCAATGTTTATGGTACATGATAAGAGAAGTAAGTGTGACTTGAACAAGTTATCATGATAAAGAGTTTGGGCTCTTAATGGATGACTCTGGAGCTTGCTACCACATAAGCCACAAGACCATCAGAGGTTTTAGTATTGCTGAGTGTTCAGTACAGGGAGATGATGAATATCATTTGAGCCTCCAATATCAGCCACTGTGACAGGGCCTGCAATTTGTCCCTCTGACCTTGATCTGCTAGATTTATCCCAGGAACAAGAGGCCCACTAGAGTACTGAGGAAGCTTTTTCCAGAACTTCGTTGTAAAAGTAGATTTTAATTATTGTAAATGTATACAAGAGTAGACACGGGGATATATATTGTACAATTTGTAGTTCCAGCTGCAGAAAATGTAGCTGAACAAATTTTAGCTCTCAGTCCACTTTAAATATTGCCTCAGCTGAAGAAAACTTCCTTATCCAAGGATGTCTATCTTACTGGCAAGTGTGCATCCAGAGACTATTTGATGTGGAAATACAACGTTCTGGACTCCTGTCCCAACTCAAGATAACCCTGAAGGGTCATCCCAGCTTCATTTTTGTAACTACACTGTATGTAACTTTCTTTAAGTTTGTTTTCATAAGGATTTAGTATAATCAACCTATTTATCTATTTGCATTTCTAACAATGGCCGTTTTCCCTGTAGACCAGTTCTTGTCCTTGGCCCTATTATATCCTAATTAGCCTTTTCTATTCACTGTAGTAATCTTCAAATGCTATTCTCTTTCCCATTTATCAACATTTTATTAATTTTCAAATGGCTGCTTGTAAATTTTTGACATAACTTTTGTTTTTTACTCTTTATTCTTATAAAGGTATCCACTTTAACTCAGAAAAACTTATAGGCCATATGCAAATAGCATACTAAGTAAAGAAGTATTTTCATTTAACAGTAGTTTTTTTACTTTAAAAAGATCTTGAGATTTCTTATATCTTCCTTTCACTGCAGATGAAACTCAATCTATTTCTTCTTATTTCTGAGCACACAGCTATACTTTATTTCCCAGGCTGCTTTGGGTGTGGCCATATGACTGATTTCTAACCAATAGAATATGAGAAAATTGATTGGTCCACTTCCAGCTCTGGCTAGCCAAAACTTCCCAAGTTGTAATTAACTTTTCCCCATTCACCCATATAGTACAGACTACTACTGCAAAAAAATAGACCACGTAATGTGGAGATATTAGACATGTAGGAGAATCACCAACTAATTAAAGAAATGCCTCTCAATTGTATGAGCAAAAAACATACATCAGTTATATTTGAGCCATATGTATTTGGGGGATGTTTTTAAGGCATTATCTTAACTAATACACAACCAGTACTTTAAAGTAGAAAAAAGCAACTACCTTGCCTTGAAAACAAGCAGACACTTCCTTAGCGATGATAGGTTCCAAGTTATACTATATGTACTGAGGTTTTATTTGGATGAATACTTCTATTTCACATATAGATGTAAGTATAAAGTATTTGTGTATATATACGTGAACATGCCTACCATACCATGTATCTGTCATATATATATATATATATATATATATATATATATATATATATATATAAAGAGAGAGAGAGCATATAGATGTAGTATATATTTTTCACATCATATATACTATAAACAATTTAAGAAAATGTTTTGGTAAAAAGTACACAGAGAGAGAACAACAAACAAGCATTTAAACATTAAGAAAAGGTGATCCTACTAAAATAGAAGGTTACAGGACAGAAGGAGTAGAGAGAATTAAAAAAAAAATCAGACACAATATTGGGTTTGGGTGTTTTAAACTATTATATTTCATTATTACAATTTTTTGAAATATTGTACATAAATTTTGCAAACAAGATGTGATACTTAATGTTTTTTTCTTGCTCATGTAATGTCACATTAATTATATTTAGGAATCCTATAAAATCTGAAGCTGGACAGCTTTTTAAATCTCTAACTGTCTAAAAGTTTAAAATAAAATAATTTGTAAATATTTTTATGAAACTCTGTAGATGAACTTTACATAAACTACTAGATTGATATTCAAATTAGTCCTGAATTGTCAGAAAAATGTCTGGCCCCACTTATCTTTGCCACTTTAGAAAGCTTTCTATTTCTAAGCTGTCCATGTGCCCTTTGACTAATAACTTTTAAAGAAAGTTGGAGTTTACTGGAATATCCATATACATATTCTAAATTAAAGATAGAGAAGTAATGGCTTTAAGAAAGCAGTTGGCAGCAAGACAATTAGACTGTGAATATGTACAAAACATTTTAATTATAAAAGCATGTTCATATCTATATGAATGTCCAATGAATGATTTAAGACAACCTTAGTAGTAATTTACAGTGTTGAATCATTTAAGCATAATCAGCAACCATTGCACATGAGTCATTTATTTCCATGGTTATATTTTTCTCAAAAATATAGCTTATAAATGGGGGTATAACATCTCTGTCTCTCTATCACATTAATTATGAATTATATTTAAATCTAAGATTTTTCAATGTGCATGGCATATTCAAAATTACACACATCCTTATAAATGGTCTTATGAACATTTATTTAAAGTGAATACTGAAGTGCTGAAACTTTAGTGTGACAAATTGCCATCTTCTGTTGTATTAAATTAAGAGTCATTTCATTTTGAATACAAGGAATGAATATCAAAGACAAAAATGTTATTAGTTCTAAAATTCAAATTCAGAGTAATTTTAGAATACAGTTGATGTGTACTTTAATATATCATTTTAACATGACTTGCACCTATCGTGTGAAGGTGAAACTAGTTCATTAAGTATTTGTCATTCTTGGTAGAATATTACTTCAGAGAAAAAAAACATCAACCTCATGTATTTGACTGATGCTGTCTTATACCCCTCATGCCTTTGTATCAGCTTGGACATATAGCAAGTGCTCATGCTCAGACTCAATGGATTGGTTCCCAATGACAAGAATAATATGGACTTTCCACTCACTTATATTAATGTTCATGAAAAAGGTGGAAATGAAACATAAGGGAAATATATATTGAATGTATAAGCAAAATCAGGGTAATATGCATTCTCTCGTGTTATCAAAATAAAAACTCAATGGATGCTATGTTATACAACAGTAAAAAATGTAAAAAAAACATTTGATATTTAATTGTACATTGTATATTTTGGCCACATATTTTATTTATTTTTATATTATATTATTAGTCATAATTTGGCACACATTGCAAGCCAAACACTTGCCTATGAATGTCATGTATTATCTTCTTTAATCTTTGCAACCATCTTATGATGGATATAAGAATATGCTGTTATAATTTTTTAAAACAAATAACTATGATGCTTATTATAACCTAGGTACTATTTAATCACTTTATAAATATGAACCGAATTCTTATTACAACCTTCTAAGCAGATGTCATATTACTCACATTTGCAGATAAAAACTTAGACAAAAAGAGATAAAATGATTTGCCCAAACTTGCACAATAATGAAGTGGTGAAAAAGAGGTTCAAATCTAGTCACTCTTGCTTAAAACTAGAAATTAGAATGGTTAAGATATTTATCTAAAAGCAAACAGCAAAGAATTAATAAGAAAGATATTTAAATTGAGGTCTACTTTTAAAACTTCCCCTAGACCCAGGCAAGAGTGTTCCTTGCCCTCGTTCCTAATTTCAGGTGTCCCTCTACTGGCCCTCCTTTTGCAGTGCCCTTTTCCATGGAGAAAGGGGTATACAGAGCAGGGGGATATACTAGGAGCCCTTCCCAGCCCTACCCAGAACCCCATACTGGAATTTGAGCCTACAGTACCCTGAACATGATACTCCTGGTTGCTTGCATAGCCTGCTCAAGCCTCTTCCCCTGTTCAATTCTCCTAAAGTTGATCACACTTCCAGTGGTGCAACCTTGGGTCCAAGGAATTGACAAGGGTGGCTTTTGAATGACTATGAACTGAGACTGGACATGCAGGTGGAGGAGTCTACAAGTATGTTCTTGAGGCCATCCTCAAGGATATAGGATGGGCAAGGAGTTATGAAGGAATGGATGAGCCATTGGCTAGAGGCCTAGGGCCAACTCTCCCTGTGCCACCATATCCCTGGGGAGAACCTCAAAGTTTGCAAGAATTCTAAATCAAAACCTGGACGTCCAGATAATTATGAAGCTATCTGAAGGAAAGAAAGTTTTTTTTATTTATTCTCTTGTCCAGCAACTTAGAAATATCAGGGATTGTTCTTTCCAGAAAAATGTATTCCTATTTTTTATGATACTCTACTTCTTTATATCTGGTATTAAATGTGTACATAAAATAGTAGAACACATCACCTTATTATTTACACAGTAAAGAATAATGCTTCTCCTTCTCCCCTCACCTATATTTTATTAATCTTTGCTTGACAGATCTCTTATAAATTAAGAATATGTAGGAGTGTCCCAAAGCTGATAATGGAGATGAAAAGTCATGATATAAAGAATAGCGAAGCAATCCATAACAACCCAGGTATGTGCCCTGAACAGGAATAGAACCATGACCTCCTGGTTCATAAGTCGATGCTCAACCACTGAGACATGTCGGCTGGGCCTAGGTGATATTGTTGCTTCTGGTTTGGGGGATACACTTTGAGAACCTGGTGGAGAGGGAAATAAAGGATTTCCTCCCACTGTTAATTTTATTAGATTCTTCCTCAGAGTTCTAAGGATGTCCCCTTGTGGTAATCCAAAGTAAAATTTTGGAAAAATAAGCGCTGAATACAGTAGAATTACTCAAATTTAAGACATCCCCTCCATTTCCCCTAGGAAGGAGAACAATGATTGGTATACATGGTAAAACAGTGCTTAAAAGACCTGAACTCAGAGCCAGATTAACTTGGATTCAAAGCTACCACCTTAGTATATAACATTGGGCAAGTTAGTTGCTTAACTTCTCTAATTCAAAACTTTCTCATCCATGAAGTGGCATAATAGCACTTTATGCCTCTACTAATATTGTGAGAATTAGGTATACTACTATAATGAAGACTGGAGCTTCCTGACTTACAGTGCAGGGTGTGGCTAACTGTCCTCTCTTTAATGTTCTGGAGTGTAACATTTGATCCCACACATACATGGGCATGTCAAGCCCTCCAACTAATGCATCTTTACCCAGATATATCCAGGAATAAATGCTTGTTCATGCCAAAGGACTGGTCAGAATTTATAACTCAACTATACTTCTTGTCTCTGCAGGAATTTCAGACTGCTTCTGCCGCCTGAAGTTGGTTGCTCCAGGAGAAGCCATTGTGTTACATGGATCCTTGCTGGTGTCAAAGTCAAAGGCTGTTTGACACATCTGATACAAAGACATTCCAAGGGAGCCTCTTCTTACTCCTGCAGACTTCTCTCCAATATGCGGTTAAGGCTGACTCCCTGCCCTGAGACCTGCCAGTGCAATGGACGCAAGTGTCCGTCCCAGGCTCCAGTGGTTATATAAGGTACAAGGTTAGAACACCTTTCCTCTCACTGCTGTGCTCAGCCACAGATGTGCAACAGCAAAGTGGGCCTGACTCCCTGATAACCAGCTCTTTAGAGGCACTCAATATTTTTCACACTCCACAGTCACATGATCCAAAAATATTCTTTCTTTAAAAATAAAATGGAAAGCCATCACAAAACAAAACTACTTCTTAAAAAAAAATAGGGCATACTAGTATTTCTTCCAATAGTATAATTTGTCTATTTTCTCACAATCTGAAAATAATGAAAAGAAATTAAAATGATCAATCCCTACCCTAAGGAACTCACTGTATAATTGAGAAGATAAACATTTATTGAATGTCTTTGATTTTAAGATAATTCTATTTTCCCATATTTGAATATTTCTAAAGTGTAGATTATTTTTACCTGTTAATAGAGCAATTCTGTATTTACAGTCAGTGGTATTTCAGAATAAAACCCAGGAAAGTTAGAAACTGATGATGATGCAATATCAGGGCTTGTATAAAGATCTGGCTGAATAATTTTACGTTAGACATCTAATGGTAGTCATCTAATGGAAGGAAGCTTGAAAATGGCAAATATAGACATTGACTTCTATACAAACACACACACACACACACACACACACACACACACACACACTCACACGAACACTTACTATATGCCCCCATACCACCAATGATACTATTACCATCACAGTCTCCATTACAATTCATAATTATAAGTCTTAAAGTGTTTTGATGTCAAAGGTGTCTATTCCTAAACTCTAGAAACCAAGCAATCTCAAAGCAATATTAATAAATATAGAATAGCCCCAGCCAGTTTGGCTCGGTGGATAGAGCATCGTCATGCAGACTGAAGGGTCCCAGGTTCGGTTCCAGTCAAGGGCACATGCCTGGGTTGCGGGCTCGATCCCCAGTGGGGTCATGCAGGAGGCAGTCAATCAATGATTATTTCTCATCATTGATGTTTCTATCTCTCTCTCCCTCTTCCTTCCTCTCTGAAATCAATAAAAATATATTTAAAAAATAAAATTAAAGTGAAACCAAACAAAACAAAAAAATAAGCATAGAATAGTCTTCAAGTATTTGTAAATAGTAATATAAAAGAAATCTCAGCAAAACATCCATAAATGTCAACCTAAAATATTAAAATATGTTAACAAAATACAAAACCTGCTATGAAATTCTTTAAAAATACCATCTCTTATTTGATATATTCTCAGGCACGGGAAACAAAAGGAAAAATATAAACAAATGGGACTACATCAATCTAAAAAGCTTTTGCACACCAAAGGAAATCATCAACAAAATGAAAAGACAACCTGCTGAATGGAAGAACATATTCACCAATACATCTGATAAGGAGTTAATATCCAAAATTTACAAAGAACTTATAAAACTTAACACCAAAAACACACACCAAACAATCCAATTTAAAAATGGGCAAAGGACCTGATTAGACACTTTTTCAAAGAGGACATACAGGTGGCCAGTAGGAATATGAAAACATGCACAACATAACCAATCATCAGAGAAATGTAAATTAAAATCACAATGAGATATCACGTCATGCCTGTCAGAGTGGCTATCATCAATGTATCAACAAACAAGTGCTGGTGAGTATGTGAAGAAAAGGGAACCTCATGCACTGTTGGTAGGAATGCAGATTGGTGCAGTTACTATGGGAAATAGTATGGAGTTTCCTCAAAAAAAAAATGGAACTGTCTTATGACCCAGCAATTCAATTTCTGCAAATTTATCCAAAGAAACCAAAAACACTAATTTGAAAGATTATGTACACTCTATGTACATTGCAGCATTATTTATAATAGTCAAGATTTGGAAGCAGCCCGAGTCCATCAGTAGATGAGTGGATAAAAAAGCTGTGACACATTTAGACAATGGAATGCTACTTGGCCATAAAAAGAAGGAAATCTTACCCTTTCAACAGCCTGGATGGACCTGGAGGGCATTGTGCTAAGTGAATTAAGCCAGTCAGAGAAAGATAAGTATCACATGATCTCACTTATTGTAGAATCTAATAAACAAAATGAAGTAGCAAGTGAAATAGTGACAGATTATAGACAGAGAGCAGACTGACAGTTACTGGGTGGTGGGTGGTGGTGAAGGAACTGAGCAAAGAAAAACTCATGAACATGGACAACAGTGTGGTGATTGCTAGGGTGAATGGGGATGGAGAGAGATGGAGAGAATATAGGAGGGATAAATGGTGATGGAACAGGACTTGACTTGTGATGGTGAGCACACAATACAATGTACAGATAATGTGTTGTAGAATTGTGCATCTAAAAAAAAACCCAAATAAATAAATATGATGTGTGAAATTTTAAAATACGATGTATGAAGATGAAAAATATTGGTATATTTGGTTACATTGAAAAGGGGAAAAAACTACACAGCTTTACAAAAAAAACAACAAAAAAAACCTACACTTGCCTCAGAAATGATAACAAAAAATAATTGATGCTGTCTGAGAAACATTGTCATTCATGAGCAAAGGCTGGCATCTGAACCAGCTTTTAATCAGGCAGCGCTCAGCTCTGCAGTCTAACTGAAGCCTTCTGTATGGTTGAAAATATCCACTTTCTAAGGCATGCACAGTTTTAGTAATGGACAATGATTGTCTGAAATAGATGCCCAGATTTTATCTGCATGTTTTTAAAACTGTGATATCAACCAGGAAAAAATAACAGTTTGTCAGTAGAAGCATTTTCCTGTACAATGCACCTTTTATTCCTTTACAATGTGCATCTTCCTTTCCAATGTTTCATTTAGTGATAGCACAGGCACGCTGTGTGATGTTGACAATGCTTATGAATGGTACTCAGTACTCTTATCAGGATAACTCCTTCAACATATATAAACAGCAGATGCAAAATGCATTCGACCTAATTTCAGAACTACAATAATAAATTGATATAGTATTGTATGAGACTTTAAGCTTGGCATTAAAATTTGCCTGACTTGGGGCAAATTACTCTTAGGTGTTTTTTTATATCTAAGAAGGGATAGCAATATCCACCACATGGGCTGTTGAAAATATTTAATAGATGATCTAGGCAAAATTGTTGTGTCTGGCACCTGTTAAGAGCCCCAAAAGTTGAAACTTCATAGCTGTGTATCCACCTTAGGTGTAAGATTCTCCTAGAGATTCTGAGAGTGGCCTGATAAACTTTGAATACATTTTTGGCTTATAGTGGCCAGAGTTGTTTTTTTGTTACTTGAACTAATAGCTTTGATAGATGCAGCAGTTGATCATATGTTCAGACATCCCAAGAGGCCTTGACAAATGATGTAGAGATAAGTAATAATTCATTTCTCAGCAAAGATTTCTATACTTTACAAGAGTCAGCCAAATCTAATTGATGACTACACTCAGAAGAGGAAAAACAATGGACATTTATTTCATATTGTGTCAGAAAGATAACTACTGAATCTAAATGTCTAAGATCACTTTTAAAGCTACCTTGAGGGAAAGAGTGTCCTTTACTTCATGCTTGTGTGGACTGTACAAAACTCCCCATACAACATGGCACTGTCATTCCTGAAAGATAATAACAGATCTAGGGCCAAGTTTGTAGAAGATGCTCAGGAAAAGAAGCAGTAAATGCCCTGGGTAGACCCCTTATCAACCCAAACAAAAACTGTATTCATTTAGGAAGAAAGAAGGTGTTAATTATCTTTTGGATAGGCAGCCATCAGTGGGTTTCAGACCATGGCTTCAATCAAGGTAGAGAGAAGCAACTTTGTCCTACCAAGTCTCAGGTTTAAAATCAGAAGTTTAGAACCATCATTCAGATGTCAGGAAACAGGTTTTACTTATTGTGACTAAAGCATAAATGGTAGCATTCAGTCCTGAAGTGGAACCCCTTTAGTATCCGTGATATATGTCTTTGCTCCTGCTTCCTTTCATCATCTTTGAGGCATGATATAAGGCAGGGATGATTGTAGCAGCAGTGGAGATAAGAGATCCGCATGAAGGAGATGAATCACACCAGTGCATTTTTCTGCAGGATTTTGGATCACAGCAGGTGAAGGATGACAACTGCATGTGGAGACAGATGAGTCAAAGGCAGAATGAAACCTTGCTTTGTACGAGCCACTCTGTTCTGAAGAGCCCCTGGAGACCTGGCCCACGGTGATAAATGTTAGAGAACAAGGAAGAGGGATTCAGCTGAAAACTGTTCTGACTGCACCAAAGAAAATAACTGCTGATTTGGTGAGGTAGCTGCTAAAATAGAAGGAATTAGGATTGATATTTAAAACAATTTACCATAGCACAGAACGTCCTCAGTCAATACCCACAGCTATAGAACATCGTTTGTAATTAATTACTTGTGTCAATGTAATAGGTTTGATCAAAACTATCCCCCCACACTAGAGAATCTTCTCTGATCTTTTACTCTTTCATCATAGTGTGTGATCCAGAAAACAATCCTGAACTTGAGTTATAACCTTATTTTATCTTTAGTAAATGCATTTGAAAAATGTCAATGTAAAATGACAACAATCTCAGTGGCAATCAATTTTATGGAGGATAAAGAGTAGCAGTAGCCATTAAATATACAGAAATCTTCTACTGACATTTTATTCTCCTGACTGGATGAAGTAGCTAATAATAAAATTGATTATTTCTTTTTAACCTTGTGCCAAGGACCTTACCTCTAGTGTATTATATTAATGGTTATACAAATCCTGTCTCCAAAACAGCTAAACTGGCTTCATTTACTCAGCTAGTGAGAAATGAAGTTTATCTTCAAACTCTAAGCCTGAGTTGCTTTAGAGAAACCTATGTCTGCAACCTCTATTATACTTTGGGACAATAACAAATAGAAGTTTTCTTCTCAAGGTGCCAGGCATAAGAAAGAAGAATGGAACAGAATTACAAGGAATTAGTGTTCCTGTCCCAAATGAAGGGAACAGAAAGAAGTGGGCATAAGGCTGATAAAATATTGCCTTTCTATCAGGATTCTCCAACAAAAAGCAAACAAAGAGAGCCCACAGGAAATTATGTGTACACTAGAGGCCCAGTGCATGAATTCATGCACCAGTGGGGTCCCTCGGCCTGGCCTGCAGGATCAGGCCAAAACTGGCTCTCTGACATCCCCCAAGGGGGCCTGAATTGTGATAGGGTGAAGGCCAGGCCAAGGGACCCCACCAGTGCATGATCAGGGTTGGGGAGGGACACAGGAGGTTGGCCAGCTGGGGAGGGACCACAGGAGAGCTCCAGGGCGTGTCTGGCCCATCTCGCTCAGTCCCAATCGGCCAGACCCAAGCAGCAAGCTAACCTACCAGTCGGAGCTGTCTGCCCCCTGGTGGTCAGAGCACATCATAGTGAGTGGTTAAGCGGCCTTAGCATATCATTAGCATATTACACTTTGATTGGTTGAATGGACGACTGGACACTTAGCATATTAGGCTTTTATTATATAGGGTGAGAGGAAGGTATATACATTAAGGAATTGCTTTATACAATTGTAGGCACTGTAAGTGTGAAATCTGCAGGGCAGGCTGGACAACAAAGGAAGTGTTAATGTTGCCAATTGAGTCTAAAGGGAGTCTAGAGGCAGAATTTCTTCTTCCTCAGGACTTTTAGGTGTGTTTGTTTGTTTGTTTGTTTTTCCCTGAAAGTCATCAACTGATTGGATGAGACCCACATTATGGAGAGTAATATATTTTACTCAAAGTCTACTGATTTAAATATTAGTCATATCTAAAAATAACTATTTTTTCTTTATTAATTAAGGTATTACATATGTGTCTTTATCCCCCCATTGTTCCCCCACCTCCTATGCATGCCCTCACCCCCCTAGTGTATGTCTCCATTGGTTATGCTTATATGCATGCATACATGTCCTTTAGTTGATCTCTCCTCCTTACCCCCACCCTCCCCTACCTTCCTTCTGAGGTTTGACGGTCTGATTGATGCTTCTCTGTCTCTGGATCTGTTTTTGTTCATCAGTTTATGTTGTTCATTATATTCCACAAGTGAGTTAGATTATGTGATATTTATCTTTTTCTGACTGGCTTATTTCGCTTAGCATAATGCTCTCCAGGTCCATCCATGCTGTTGCAAATGGTAAGCATTCCTTCTTTTTTATTGCAGTGTAGTATTCCATTGTATAGATGTACCACCATTTTTTAATCCAGTCATCTGCTGATGGACACTTAGCTGTTTCCAAATCTTAGCTATGGTAAATTGTGCTGCTATGAACATAGGGGTGCATATATTCTCTCTGGCTGGTGTTTCTAGTTTCTTGGAATATATTCCTAGAAGTGGGATTACTGGGTCAAATGGGAGTTCCATTTTTGTTTTTTGAGGAAACTCCATACTGTTCTCCACAGTGGCTGCACCAGTCTGCATTCCTACCAGCAGTGCATGAGGGTTCCTTTTTCTTCGCATCCTCACCAGCACTTGTTATTTGTTGATTTGTTGATGATAGCCATTCTGACAGTTGTGAGATGGTATCGCATTGTCATTTTGATTTGCATCTCCCAGATAATTAGTGACTTTGAGCATGTTTTCATATGCCTCTGGGCCTTCCTTATGTCCTCTTTCGAAAAGTATCCATTTAGGTCTGTTGCCCAGTTTTTGATTGGGTTGTTTATCTTCCTTTTGTTAAGTTGTATGAGTTCCCTGTAAATGTTGGCGATTAAACCCTTATCGGTGATAACATTGGCAAATATGTTCTCCTATGCAGAGGGCTTTCTTTTACAACAACGTGAACCCTAGTATGTCACCCAAAATTGATACCTTGAATACCAAGACCCATCCAAGTTGACAAAATTGCCCATCAAAGCAGAGAAGTGGCAGTTGAAAAATGCTACACAGAACATTAGGGGAAAAGAAACATAAACAGAGATATTAAATCATTACCTAGTGTTTTCTGTTGCTACTAAATCTTAATGTTGGTGACCTTCAGAATGCCAAAAATGATCAATTAAATACAGTAGTATCACTTTCCCTCGGTTAAGATAATACTCAGAAACATCTTCAATGGTGTTAGTTGAATTGTTTAAGTGTTTACTGAAGCTTTCATACATGCCATGCAAAACGCCGAGCACTGGGTCCAAAAAGAGAAAAGGACGTAGTCTCTGTCCTCAAGGGGCTTACAGTTTTTTGCAGGGAGCGGGGAAGCAGAATGCCGACATAAGAAACAATTACAGTGTTTCACTCCTGGCTGCAGCGTCAGTGTCAGGGTGATTCTATTTACTAAAACTGGATTAAATCACTCCTGTCTGACAGGCTGGTGAAGGTGCGCTCTGGTCACGCCAACAATATTTTATTTTCATGAATAATTTCCTAGCACAAATAGGAATATTAACAAAACTTTTCAGATTAGTAATAACAGTTTGCTGAAAAGGCAATCCAATGAGCATTAGGATAAAAAGGTCTGTAAACTGCAATGATTTAAGGAAATAGTTACAATGGAAATTACTCTACTTATGTATTTACATTAAACTTTTAAATATCCAAATGCCACATAGGTACTAGGGAAACATATAAAAAGAATCTTGCTCAGAGAATCAAAATAAAGTTATTGGCTGTTCTCAGAATCTGTGGGAAAGCAAGTACTTTTGACCTAGCCCTGCATTTAGTAATCTGCTTTGTCTCCACCATCTGTGACCTTGAGAATGCTCCTTGAACTGCAGAGTCTAATCTAGTTTTCCATTGGTTTTGCAGTTGTAAAGATGAATTGTGATTGCACCTGTGCAAGAGCTAAGCAGCACCTGGGAGTAGAGTGCTCTTAGCAAGGATGGTTTCCTTATTTGTATTAGATTCACAACTTTGGAAAACTCAGGAGAATAGCTCATCACTTTGTGGTTTATGAGACTGCATCCTTATATTTTGCATCGTTTATTTCCTTTACTTTGATATATAAATTGATAATGTGATATGAAATATAAGTTTGCCTATTTCCCATCTGCATCCCTGCAGCTCTCTCTCTCTCTCTTTCACACACACGCACGCACACACGTACCCTCCTGGTGAAATATGGCATTCAATTCTACATTATAAAATTATCATTGTTACAGATTACTACAATAATTTCTTGCTCTCACTTAAAGGTGTCTCAAATGATCCAAAAGGCAAAGTACATGTGAAATACACTGCTTTGTACAAGAATAACTAATAGGCTTATAAGAGAAGCTGTTGAAACACCAGGCTAACAGGGGAAGGGAGCAGGCAGACATGAATCGTGAGCCTGACCTTTGTGCCAGTCACTCTCTTCCACTTCTCCAGCTCGCCCACGTAGGAAGGAAGACATTTGCGTTGGTATGAGATGTGATTGGTGAACACTGTGTTCTCTGAAGCTATACAGTAACAGATGTGCTTTTCATACCTTTTGTTTCACTCTGGAGAGCAAGACTCCAAAATTTGACAAATATATCTTAGAGCACCATATAAGAATAAAGAGGGAGTGAGAGACTACATATCCCACTTGGGGCTTTTTAGCTTAAGTCACAAAACTTGAGAGAGAGGTGAGCTCTATTAGACTAAGGGTCTCTTTTACAGAGGCCGGGAGTGAAAGTCAAAGAAATTGAGGTCAAATTATTATTGGAGAGAGGGCTTACTTTTCTTTTCATTATTTACTAATTATAAAATCATACATTAGCACTTTGAAAACTTGTGAAAAAAAACTTGTTTTGGAGAGTACAAAGTGTTAGAAAAGTGTAAAAATGAAGTACGTGTTTTCTGGAATAAGTTACATTACTGTGCTTTCCATATGGTCTTTTGCCATTACACAGACAAAAATCTCCTACATTTAGGGAATAAACTCCTCTTTTATCTTATGGCATTAATGTTGGTAATATTGACAAAGAAAAGGTTAAATTCGGTTTATATATTTGAGTCCCAGGATTAGAAACTTCCTGAGCTAAAGTATTGTGGGGGCCCTGACCAGAGTACTCCTGAGCTTCAAGGCCTCCTGGCCCTGCACATGCGTGCAGCCGAGGACATAGCAGCATTATAGGTGAAAGGCCCCTTTGCCCTACTACGCCGAGGACATAGCAGTATCTATATAGGTACTGCACAAGCGCACCCTTATGCAACCTGTTTATGCTAATGTAGTACCAGCGTCACTAATCACTAATTGGCACCAGCCTCTTTTGTTTGAGCACGTATATAAGTTGCCACTGACCAGCCAGTTGTTGGCTGCTTTGTTTGTAATAAAGCACATCCCACCTACCTGCTATCACCCGTGAATTTTTCCAGTTCTCTGCACACAGAGAGGTCAAGTCCCTGGCTGAGGAACTTGCCCCTAACAAGTATGTATCATTAAAATACTTTTTAATTATTGTAATGTGCATAGATACTTTTAAAATCAGGTATTAATTTTATGTATATGCCTTAATACATTCATTGTACAATACTTGAATTATAAAAAATGATATATTTAACATATGTAAGGTAAGTTCCATATATGTCACTTAGATATGAAAAGTATCTTCAATATACAAAGTAAGTTATCCATAACTGGTATGTGTAATAATAATTAAACACTTGTGAGTGCACTGTCTAACTTTAAGGTTGTTGTTTTTTTTTTTTCTTTCTGATGTTTTATCTTTGGATACAGATTCCTCCATTTCTTCATTTTGCTGCATCCCTGTGTTCATTTCTGTGCATTAGCTAAAACGGCCTTCTCTCCCAGTCTTGAAGGAGTGGCATCATGTAGATGACCCTTCTTATCCATCCCCGCCCAGCTCTTGGTTGTGTCTCAAAACTTGGTGATAGTCGGAGCAGCCCATTTTATTGTTATGGTTCCTAGTAGGTGATGCTGTGCCATAACCCTCAACTGTCTCCCACAGGCTAAGGTCTCACTTAGCCCCCAGATTTAGGCTGATTGGAAGCCAGACCCTCAGACAGCAGATTTTAAAGTACAAAAATGTATACTTTCAGTCTTATGGGACCACAAGAGTAACAAGGGGAACCCTCCCCCCACCTCCAGGTGATCTAGAAGTGTGCCCTTTGCAAAAACCAGAGCAGCAGACAGACAAAAAACACCGGTAAAAGCTCCCCTCAGGGAGATAGTGGTGCTCAGGAGGCCTCAGAGGGGGAAGGAGGGAAAAAGATGGCAGTTGCCCCTCTCTGCCCTGGAGGGCATCTCAGCCGTGTCCCAAATGTGCTTCACATCAGATGCCTGCTCTCAGACCAGCACTCAGAGCAGCCGACCATCTCCCCAACAAAACCCCGCGCACCTGAGTCCAGCCCTGAGCCCTGTAAGAGCCTCTCCTCACATCACTATGGTTCTGTGGGCCTCCTCCGCACAAGCCCTGGGTTTTTTCAAAGCTAGATGTTTTGGGAGCTGGTTTCTCAGGTGCAGGTTTATAAAGTTGGGGATGCCTGATGTGGGGTTCAAACCTTTAGCTCCTCCGAGAGAAGCTCTGCGTTTTGAGTTCCCCTCAAGGAGAATCACCGGGTGTGGGAGTGGGGGCGTGTGATGGCGAGAATGCGTCTCAGCCTCTCCCTGCTTCCTTGTGGGCTTCCTCTCCTCCTCATGATGTGCAGGCATTGCCCAGCCAGTTTTTGGCTTTTTGCATAGGAAGTTGTTCTACATGAAAGTGTAGATTCTGTGTGTTCTTGGGAGAAGGTGAGTTCAGGATCCTCTGACGTCACCACCTTGAACCATAATTTATCAAACTTAAGAAATAATATTCTTCCAATATTCCTCTTGATCCTGTCCCATCCTCCTGTTTCCCGATTTATGAAGTAGCTATTATCTTGAATTTTGCCTTTATGTTTTTTAATCATTTTTAGACTATTTAAAAAAGATTTATCGCTCACATATGTCCATGAAAACAGGTTATCATTTAAGTTTGCTCGTTTTAAAATATTCATAGAAATGGTTTATATTGTCTATATCTATTTGTCTTGCTTTGCTTATTTAACATTATACAACAAAATGTTGAGATTATTCTGTGTGTTTGTGTGTGTGATGTAATACTCAAATGGAACCTGGCCACAGCAACTTCATACAATATTTGCTAGCTGGAAAAGATATTTCATGAATGACATTTTTAAAAATTAAGCCAAATAAAGGTATATTAAAGCATTTATTTTTTTGTTGCCACTTTCTCTGTTCATGATCTCTTTTGTAGCCTGAAATTGATAATTATAAATATTAATTTTAAATATAGCATCTCTCCCTTCTCAGTCTCAACTGTAATGTCATAATCTACTCACCAGGTATTTTTAAGAGTAATTCTGACCATGACCTAATAGCAAAACTAATAATACTAGGGAATTTGAATTTGAAATGAAAAGACATGAATGTCTGTGGGAGGTGGGGAGGGATAGTTTTCAGGTAGATGATTTTAAAGATACTATCCTAATTTAGAAATGTTATATTTAATTTATGTAATTTAGGTCAGTAATTTTATTTCTTTCAAATTTTAGAATAATTTTATTTTATCACATGCATGCTGTATGTACATAGAAGATGAAGACAAGAATTGAGACAATTAATACATTGATTCAAAAGAGTGTTTCTAAAACATACACACACACACACACACACATATACACACAAACTGTTGTACACTAATAGTTACTAATATCCACTTTTTGTTTGCATAATGCTACACTAACTGAATTCCATTTCTATTTATGTAGTTCTAACTACTCCGTAAGAACCCACTCGATATTAAGATTGCCTTTAGGTGCCGGACATTGTTCTTAGAGCAGGGAATAAGCAAAAGCAAAGAAGACAGAGGGACTGGCTGGCTTTGTTAAAAACTAAGCAGATGCTGCTTTATCTGGGTTTCACTAGGACTACACATTTTTACCTTTATTTTACCTAAAAATTAAAACCGAATACTCTAAATTAGGTCTGCGGCCCTGAAACATCAATACGGCAGGCAAACTATTACAGTGGCACTTCTTAAAATGATATTCTTGAAAACATGGTTTATAAGCAAAGAGTTTGCTCTGTTGGGGAAACAGGGGCATGTTCTACAATAATGGAAGCCTGCTTGCTCCAGGTAGAATGTAAGCCACTCTTCTCTGGTTCTGAGTAATTCACCTCAGACTTCAAAATTGAATACCAACAACTAACTTTTAAAAATGTGACAATTAACCAGGATGACCTCTTTTGATTTTCTTAATTATATTAAAGCTCTTTGCACACCTTGTTTACTAGTAAATATAATTTAATTATTGTTCAGTGTCCTGTGCAGGGCAAATACATGCAGTTTTGAATGACTGAAGTGTGCTTTACCTTGTAGTTTCCTATCCAGAGTTTTCATAATTTTTTGAGCTCTTTTCCTTTTACTGGACATTGAAGTTATCTTAAACTTGAGTTCTCTCTACCACCATGGATTGCCCCTTGCACTTAAAAAAATAAAAAGTGCTACTGACCACAAAACTGCAAATAAAAAGGAGACTTTGTATTGAAAGTTTGCCAGTAAGAGGCCAGTAAATGTTTGGAGGCACTAATCATTTAGGACCCAATAATAAGGGTAAATCTATAACATAAATCTTCAACATAGCTAGGCCAATCCTGGGTTTATCAGACAAAGTGATCACCTTTATAGCCAATCAGGTCAGCTCAAGGTAGGAGAACATGATAAAGAAGATTGTTTCCATTCTTAGGCCATCAAGTGTTTGTAAGATTCAAGATACTAGATACTCTAAAAAAAGAGGACTGTAGTTCTGGAAAAGGATTACAAATAAACTTCTGCTTAGACCTAATTCTCCAGTTAATAATACTTCTTTTTAAGGTAATTTTTAAATGCTTACTATTAATAGTACTGCCACCATCAACCACTATTGCTAACATCATTGTAAGATGATTCATTTTTCAAGGTCTGAATATGTGCCGACCACCACAATACTCACCTCTCATATTCCATTTTTCCTAATCTGCAGAACTAATTTAAAATTAGATATGATAATTCCAACTTTTACAGAAAAGAATACAATCAAATTATTTACTTCATGTAATTGACTTCATTCTAGTTTTATCTCAAATGGTACCTACTATAATTCAGGTCAGTAATTTTATTTCTTTCATGATATTTCTTTCATTTAATGATGTCAACTTTCCCAATAATTTTTTTAAATATCGAACACTTCACGAATTTGGGTGTCATCCATGTGCGGGGGCCATGCTAATCTCTGTATTGTTCCAATTTTAGTATATGTACTGCTGAAGCAAGCACAACCTTCCCAATAATTGAAGAGTCATTAGAGTAAATTTAGACCTCCTGATGTGAGAGAATTGCCACCAGCACTTATGTCTACTTATAGTCACATAATCTGGGTGGATTTTATTCTTAGAAGGGAATGTATGCCCTCTTTGAGATCCAGTAGATTGTAAAAATCAATATTAGACAATGCTAGATTCACTGAGAATATATTAGTCTCTCCATCAGTTCATCAACCACAGTAATTCTTGACCTCTCAAGGTTTGGAGCTGAATTCACCTACTGGGCAGTATAACATTAAATAATATTTTTAAAAGCACTTTGGTGTGCTTTAATTATAACATCAATATCAATAGAAAAGATCATGATGTTGTCAAAATAGATAACATAAGTGTAGGTTACATTAAAAAGATATCCTGTTTCTAGACCTCAGAATGTTTTAAATTTACTATAGTTTGCAGAAACCATCTAGGCAAATAGATTCACTTAATTATGCATTCATTCGTTTTACAAATATTTGTTGAGCATCTACTATGTACTCTTATAACACTGGAAACAGCATGCAGTTACAAATGCTATATGTTGGAGAGAATATTAATTAATATAATAGATTAATCAAACTGTCCAAACAAATAACATTTAATTTTCTATTCAATCTGGAAATATAATGATCACCAAATAGTCTATAAAAGTTGTACTTGACTTGTGGATTTTGTTAATTCTTAGGAGAAAGTATCACTTGTGTCTGACATACTAATTTTGTGTAGTCATGTCTCCCATAACAGTATCCATAAGACTTATCAAAGTTCCTCTACTGCTGATATGCTGGCTTAGAAGTTCTTAATTTATTCAAAAGGTAGAATTTAAGTCTGATTGCCCATTTTTTCAGGCTCAGGCTATGCATTTAAGTCATAACCACTTGGTCAGCTTCAATAAGTTCTTTTTTTTTTTTAATACCTTTATTGATTTCAGAGAGAAAGGGAGAGGGAAAGATAGATAGAAACCTCAATGATAACAGAGAATCATTTATTGGCTACCTCCTGCACTCCTCCTAGGGAGGATTGAGCCTGCAACCCAGGAATGTGCCTTGAACGGAATCGAACTGGGGACCCTTCAGTCCGAAGACTGATGCTCTATCCACTAAGCCAAACCAGCTAGGGTGATGCAGAGAACATTTTGATGGTTGCCATTTGGGAGGTGGGTTGGAGGGATGGGTAAAGAGATTAAGCAGCACAAATTGGGCCCTGCCAGTGTGGCTCAGTGGTTGAGCATTGACCTGTGAACCAGGAGGTCACAGATTTTAGTCAGGGCACATGCCCGGGGTTGCAGGCTCAATCCTTTTTTATTTTTTTTTAATTTCTTTATTGATTAAGGTGTCACATATTTGTCCTCATCCCCCCATTCCCATCCCCACCCGTTCTTTATTTATAGAATGGACTAAGGAATCTGGATAAAGTTTTGTAAGTCTTGGTGATCTCTGAGGTTTTTTCTTATTATTATCCTGTCTCATCTGCTCTTGTACTTGAGGTATTTAATTATAACATCAATCTAGCTATTTGGACTTGACCACAACTATTGTAATTTTTACTTCTACCCCCCTCCAATAATTGTCATATTAAAAGAAATCTACCATCAAAATTCATTTCAAATCCTGTTCTTTACCTGCCTCCTGAATGCTCAGTCTTTCTAGGATTGTATTAAGGTGAGGCATCCAAGACTACATGACCTGGCTCTATCATAACATTGTAGTCTCATTTTATGGCACTTTCCTGTGACTCTTTCAAAATATGTCCCCTTCCCCAAACCCCATCTAACCACAGTTTGGACTTCTCTTTACTTGACATTAACTTTCCCATCTCCATAACTCCACTGACATTTCTATTTGCTTAGGCTTTGTTTTATGACTTCCAACCCATGCCTTAAGCCCAGGCACCCTGGCATGGATGCCAACTCTGATGGGACTTTTTCTAAACTAAATGACAATATATGTGTTCATTTATTACTGTAGTAATTGTAAATATTTTTTGTTGTTGTTGTTTGCTTTTTTGTTTTTTACTTTAGCCACTTTTATGCCCCTCACTATGATTCTACAATAAAGGAGGGACTTGTATATATCTAACACTCAGTAAATGTCACATGAGTGAACTAGATTTTAAAAATAAGATGCCATGATTTCTTCAACCATAAATTTTCTCCAGGTAATTAAATGTGTGATTAATTTAAATTTAACAGCTATTACATAAAAGCAACAAACATGTGCTCTAATTTTCTACACATAATCTCCTTTTCTTATTTTTTATTTGTATGCCAGAGTGAGAATCTTTATTTTGTTGAGTGTTTTACTACAGAAATATGTTTTAAACAATAATAAAACAACTTTCAGATTATTCCATTGCTTAAAAGTGCTTACACTCAGATGCAAGACATTATTTAAGAATCTCAATGATAAATATGTGAAGGAAAACTTTAGTTCCAGGAAGGTAATCTGAATCAGATCAATGGATAGAATTACACTAAATGCCATAAGAATTTTATGGGCTTAAATTTACATTTCAAATGTGCAAAGTAATGTTATATTGTAAATTGCCAAAGCACTCTAGATAAAATACTAAAGAAACATGGAACAATTTTGAGCTCCAGGAATATTATGAATTTATATCTCCTTGTTTATATGCATGTATCACAGCAGAGAGCTATAATTGGTTTGACGCCACAGTCCACATACCATAGGCAAATGGCGTTTGAATTTTGAGGCTAGAGGAGGCAGCTACTCTTGCATTCCCTTAAATCCACTGCAAACCTGTTTTCCCTCATATAAAAAAAAAATGATTCTTTCACTCTCCGGATAACATTTGCTAAATGCTTCTTAAGACGTCATTGAAAATGCCTTACGTGTTGTGGAAAACTTTTCAAAAACTGGTTCTTATCACCTGTCTAAAATCATATCCTGGCCCTCCATACTTCATATCTCTACCCCTATTTACTGCTGTACTAACCACAATTCATATTCGCTCAATAACTTCCTCATCTGAACCAATGCAATCACAACCTAAAGCTTAACAGGTGGAGGGGAATGCCTGGTTCACTTAACTCTTGTTAAAGAATGTTAGAGGAGGAGAATGAGTGGACCTGGCTATCACATACACAAAATATAATTCTACATATTAAAATTAGCCATGAGAAACTTAGTGGGAAAGATGAGACTGAAGATTTTAAATGACATTGTTTTTTGGGTTTTCATAGGTATCATCCAAGATTTCTCAAACCTCACCTCTTCAGCTTATTATGTCTTTCCTATATTCAAATTGCATGATAACTCATATCATGTGACATATGATGTCTGTTTACTCAATTCTTGAAAACCCATTATATTTTTTAAATTAATGGATTTATTGAAATATAATTATCCCATGATATAATTCACCTATTTAAAATATATAATTAATGATGTTTAGTATATTCACAAAGTTGTGCAACCATCAGCCTAATCTAATTTTATAAACTTTTTGGTACTATATTCATTATCAGTCACTACATATCTACTTCTAATACTTTTCCTACCTACTCTTAGGCAACACTAATCAACTTTCTGTATTTTTTTAATACTTATCTCTTCTAGCTATTTTATTTTTATTTTTTATTGTTTAAAGTATTACATATAGTATTACATATTAATTTAAAGACCCAAATTTCTCCTCTGTAATCTGACATTCTGAGGTTTCAAGATCCCAAGTTTACGCTGATAGGTTTAAGGGCTCCATTCCAAACACAAATAACTTCTGCCTTTGTTAGGCTACCTTTAACCTGCTGGGTGATAGTGTTAGCTGTCTCATTTGCTCATTTTATCCAGCCCAGCAAGGCTCACTCATGGTTCTCCTAAACATGAGCAAACTAGGTGTACCGGTTAATAATGGTGGATTTTGTAATCAAAGAAAACACAATAATTTCAAGAGAAACATCAAAAGTGCTTTATTCAAAACTAGAGGCCCATTGCATGAAGAGATTCGTGCAATAGGCTTTCCTTCCCTTGGCTTCCAGCTCAGGTTTTCCTCCTGCACCCGGGACCCAGGCCTTCGCTCTGGCCGGAGTCTGCCTTCTTCATCTTCACTGCAGACTCCAGCCGGAGTCTGCTGTCTTGTCTTTGCCTCTGGCCGCCTTGTCTTCGCTGCAGACTGCTGTCTTCAACTTTGCTGCAGACTCCGGAGTCTGCAGTCTTGTCTTCACTGTGGCACTCTGCTCCTGTATATCTCTTGGCCCCCTGCCCTCCCTCTCATAACAGGCGTCCTGCCATGCCTGGACACTCCGCACCTGGAGCATCTGGGCAGCCGCCATCTTTGGCCTTCTAATTTGCATACTCACTCTGATTGGCTGTGGGCATAGCGGAGGTATGTTTGTCTATTTTAGGTAAGATAATGTCCATCACTAGCTACACATTTCCCCCATCTATCAGGTAATTTTTGGATACTATCCCAATAGACCTTTTCTTGTTTTGAGGTAAACCATTCAGAGAACCAATTTTCCACTTCTTCATACGTTTTGAAGTGCTGCTCAGAAAGTAAGTGTGCCATCATTCGGAACAAGTGGTAATCTAAAGGAGCAAGGTCTGGTGAATAGGGCGGGTGGATTAATACTTCCCAGGCAAGATCTCTTAATATGTCTTTAACTGGTTTTGAAGTGTGTGATGGTGCGTTATCATGAAGCAAAATTACTTTGCTGTGTCTTCTGGAATATTCTGGTCATTTCATGATCAAAGCGTGGTTCAAATTGATTATTTGTTGTCAGTAGTGATCAGTATTAATGGTTTCACCTGGTTTTAGAAGCTCATAATACACCACACCTTCCTGATCCCACCAAATGCAGAGCATTGTCTTCTTCCCAAAGCTATTGGGCCTTGCAGTCCATGTTGATGGTTGACCTGGATTAACCCATGATTTTGTGCATTTGGGATTCTCAAAATAAATCCACTTTTCATCACCAGTCACAATTCGATGCAAAAAGAGACTTTCTTTCTTGAAGCAACATTTTACTGATGACTTTCGGTTTTCCATTTGTCTTTCATTCAGTTGATGTGACACCCATTTTCCTTCCTTTAAAATATTTCCCATTGCTTGTAAAGGATTTTAAATTGTTTGCTGAGCAACATTTAATCTTTCTGCAAGTTTCTAAGTTTAACACAAATCTTCATCCAATAATGCTTGTAATTGTTGGTCTTCAAACTTTTTCGGTTGATCTGGACGTTCTTTGTGTTTCACATAGAAATCAATCACTTTTAAAGTGTTTAAACCAGCATTCACAAGTATCTTGAAATGGAGCATGTTCACAATAAGCTTCCCGATGTATATGATAACTTTTTATTCAAAAGTAATGAATTAAAACTTCCCGCAAATGCTCTTTTTATGGCACGAAATTCGACATTTTTAAGCATAAAAGTACTTATGATGTTAACACCTTCAGCAAATTTGACATATGAAGTTTTGAAGCTTGCTGTCAATACAACAAAATAACATACATATCAAATCACATATATATCAACATATGTGTAACTCCACCTATTGGAAAAAATCCGCATTATTAACTGGTCCACCTAGTACATGCATTTAAGCAGCTTCAATCAATCATTTTGTCATTAAGCAAACAAGTGTTCTCAGCTTTGGGTACTAATTTTCAGGTTGGCAACTATCTTGAGACAAAGATACTTTCATCTGTGATCTCTGGGAGTGATTGGCGGAAACTAATATCCTGCATATCTCTCTACTCCTTAATCACAGCAGAAAAGGGCATTTGGGACTTTTTTAACTATCTACAATCTTATTTGACAAAAACTGCTGCTTATCATGTCTTGTACTGCAAACAACCCGCAGAAGAAATCAATAGCAAGATATACTGTTAAACAAAGTCAATAAAACAACATCAAACATCCCATCTTTATGAATTAAAAATCCTCCCTGTATAAATTAGACAATATTTATACTTGACTTTGTTTACAAGAAAAAAGCAGCATTTTTTTAAAAACTGAGGATATAACATTAGAATTTGTCTGTGACTTTAAAGTGTAAGTAAAGGGAAATCTCAGAGAAAATGGCTTAAACAATGAACGGAATTAACTAGCCCAAGTGAGTTGCAAATTTAGAAGTATGGTGACCATAAGCATCATTTTGATCCAACACCCTCAACTGATGACATCTCTGGACCCAGTTTTGTTCTTTAGCTCCCCTCTGCCTTTTTCAAGTGTCAGTTTCCTCTTTATTGTTTCCAATGATGGCTAATACCTTCTCTTTTTAGACTCAGAGATATTACAAGAATCTCCTCCTTAAATGTCACATACAAATCCATGGCTTCAACCATTATTGCAAAGCCTGGGTGGCTGCACCTGAGCCAGTCACTGTGGGTGTTCATTGACATAAGCTAGGGTTATAAACTTAACTTGAAACACTAGCAATAGCAAAGGAGATGCGACTTTGCTGATTTGGAAAGGCCCATCCAGTTACAATCCCTGTAGCTAGATGTATGTCTAGTCCCACTAATCATTTGCTATAAAATGAGGGCGGGTAGATGAGTGGAAGTTCACCATATTTACACATGAAAAGTGGTGGGCAAAGTATTTTTTGTTGCACTAATCATTTAATTGATTAAATGAAAGGTCATTCTAGGCTTGCCATTTGGTAGCATGTTAGGCAAACACTTTGCTATGTTATCAGTGGGGTTCTCTCTATGTTCCAACCTGTTACTGGTGTAAGTAGAGTTCGTGGGGTAGCATGAGAACAAAACTTTCCTGAGGCCCCCACAGGAGGATGAGGTATTGTGGAAAGCTTTATTGATGAGGTAACATTGAGGGAATTCCTCTCCAAGGTCCCATCTCCCTCCGTCCTGCCATGGAAAAAGTCCCATTTTTTCTTCACCAGAGTCAAGATTAAAGCCACTGCCAAGGGTCTTGGCTCCATATTAAAGCACAGTCCAGCCCAGCATTTGGCTAGTTTTGTACAATGAGATATCATCTCACACCTGCCAGAATGGCTACCATCAACAAATCAACAAACAGTGAGTATTGGCAAAGATGTGTAGAAAAGGGAACCCTAGTACACTGCTGGTGGGAATGCAGTGCTGCAGCATTGAAAACAGAATGGATTTTTCTCACAAAATTAAAAATGGAACTCCCATTTGACCCAGTGATCCCATTTCTAGGGATATATCCTAAGATACCCAAAACACACACACAAAAAATCCTAATAAAATTTTAAAAGTACAAGCATTTGTACTCCTGAATATCTTTTAGAGATAGTATGGTGTCCTAAGTATGTTAATTATTATTTTGATGTTTTTCTTCAATTTTGTAATAGATAAAGAAATGAGACTCCTCAATATTTACAGAGGTACCGTTTAGTGAAAGACTGATTTTTTTTTTTTGGCCCTGCTAGCCAGCATTTTTTTTTTTGACCTAGAATTGAACCTAGACCTCCTGGTTCATAGGTCGACGGTCAACCGCTGAGCCATGCCGGCCAGGCAACAGGCATTCTTATGAGTTCACCACAGTTGGCATTGCTATTATAGAGCTGTTCCCCAAGGGTAAGAAACAAGGTGTTTAGCTACATTTATAATTAAACATCAGCTGGGAAAATTCTTCCTCTTTTGACAGTTCCATTATGGATATTACTTCTATACAACAAGAGAAGCCAAAAGAGTAGTGAGGATACATCCGATATGATTAAGCTGTATATCTGAACACCTTCACTTCTCAAGACTCATTCCAGAGCATGCACTATATGTGTGGAAAGTTAATAGATATAAATTCATATTTAATGTGACGTGTCTTAGTTTATTTTTTGATGCTGAAATTATTTTCCCTAGACAGTATGGATTAAGTAAGATATAAAAAAGCAAATACTGTTCTTCCTTTAGAATTTTAGTGGACTAACGTGTGGTTAAACTGTGAGTTAATTAGGTAAAAATCCTAGAGTTCTTTAAATAATGCATTTGTAGTGTGGAAATTAAAAGGCAAAAGACTCATACCAGTGACAGTAAAATCCACTCACTAGAGTTGACTTGCAAAAACATTTGGCAAACAAATAATGCCTTTATTAGGACATTTTTCCCACCTGCAATCATTTAGAGATGCCAAATTTCAAGGGCTGTTTGCAGGCTCCATTTAGGGGACAAGTACCATATACCCAAATTACCCAAATTAGTTAATAGCACCCATTAATACTCAGCAAATATAATTATATTATCACATACAAAGGAGAAAGCTGAAAAAATGTGTGCCCATCACATTCTCCTAGAACCTACTATACTGGAAATGACATTATTGCTATTTTAATAAGAGGCTATTAGAATAATTCTTTCTTCTTCTCCCTTTGCAACAACACAAAGTTTTTCTTTTGCAAAATTTACAAATAAGAGGAAACGCTTGGTTCCAACTCCAGTACCAAGGGATACCATTTCAGTGACTTTTAACAATGAAGAATTGGCTGGACTAGAATGAGTGAAAATACCTTAAGCTATTCATACCCAATGAGCCATGAAGCCCCAGTGTGGTGCCTTTTTGCTACCAGATTACAAAAAAACATGTCTTTCTTTTTTCTTTAAAGTGTTGTCCTCCTTTTCCTATTTGGTAAATATATATTTGTAAATTATTTAGTAGTTTAAATAAGTTAAAGCAAGTATTAACAATGATGAAAAATTTCTTATTTGAAATATGTGTGTATCACAAAATAGTGTGATTTCTTTAAACTGAAAGGTAGCTTTATAATCATCCAGCTCAAATCCCTTACTTTACAGAAACAGAAAATGAGGCTTAGAGATAGAAAGGACTTGCCATAGTCAAACAGTCCTACTAAGCATTCTTCCCTGGATCCTGTTCCCTGATCATATAGGCACTTTAATTTCCTCTCTATCTCTGCTATGCAGTTACATACACCTAGAATGTAACCTGTCTCTTCCCCCATTGCTTTATAACATAGATCATTTAAATGTCCTTTTTAAAAGTATCTATTCTTACCTCACTTTAATCCAATAAACAGAATATTAACAGCACCCACCAAAAATACCTTTGTACTTTTGCCAGTCACTTTGTCCTCCCTTTCCTACCCAAAGAATGACTACTGTCATTTTCAAAAATCATAAATCAGTCATGCCTGATTTAAAAGTTTACCTGGTATCATAATTGTAAACTTTATATAAAGGGAATATGCCAGAGGTACTCTTTAGCTTTAATCATCTTTTGCTCAAATATATTTATGATATCCATATTGTTATGTGCAGTTGTAGTTCTTTCAATGCCACTGATGAACACTATTCAATGTTTTGAATAGTATGGATTTATGCATTCCAATGCTAATGGACATTCATGTTTTTCTAGTTTTTGCATATTATAAATAGCATTGCTCTGAATACTTGTGCACACTGGCTTAGTGGTTGAGTGTCAAGCACTGAACTGGGAGCTATGAACTGCAAGGTCACAGTTCGATTCATGGTCAGGGCACATACTCTGGTTGCAAGCTTGATCCCCAATGTGGGGTGTGCAGGAGCTAGAAGAAAGGGGGAATGAGGGAGGTGCTGATCAAAGAGTACATAGTTTCATTTATTCAAGATTAGTACTTCCTAGAGATCTACTGTACAGCATAGCCAATAATATTGTATTGCATACTTAAAAATTGGTTAAGAGAATAGATTGTATGTTAAATAATTTTATTTTAAAAGGAAGAAAGGAGGAAACTTCTGGAGATGGTGATGAGGTTAGGGATTGTATACAATGACAGTTGCATGGGTGTATACCTAGCTTCAAACTCATCAAAGTATACAAATTAAAGATGTACACTTTTTGTTTGTCAATAATCCTATATAATAAAAACCTAATATGCTAAGTTTCTGCTCGTCCAGTCAGCCGTTCACCCAATCAAAGTGTAATATGCTAATAATATGCTAAGGCCATTCAACTGCATACTATGATGTGCATTGACCACCAGAGGGCAGACACTCCAACTGATAGGTTATCTTGCTACTGGGGTCTGGCTGTTTGGGAATGAGTGAGATGGGCCAGACACACCTGAAGCCCTCCCGTGGTTTCTCCCCAGCTCCGATCATGCACCAGTGGGGTCCTTTGGCCTGGCCTGTGCCCTCTTGCAATCCAGGACCCCGCAGGGGATGTCAAAGAGCTGGTTTGGCCCCACAGCAGAATGACCAGTCACTATGACACACACTGACCACTAGCAGGCAGACGCTCAATGCAGGAGCTGCCCCAGAGCTAAGGATGTCCTACTGATGGCTTAGGCCCGCTCCCCACTGTGAGAGGCAGCAAGCTGGGCTGAGGGACACCCCCTCCAAGTGCAAGAATTTTGTGCACCAGGCCTCTAGTACCTCAACAAAAAATTAAAATATTTCAATTATTTTTCTATTGAGTTGTATGTCTCTTTTTACTCGATGTAGACAATCATTATTTATCCTATGTCAAGTTCCTTGATGAATACAGTATACATACTACAAAATCTTTTCATCCAGTCGATGGCTTGCCTTTTCATGTTTAATGGCATTTTTAAAAATGAACTTACTATTTATATAGCCTGATTTATTATTTATTCTCTCTCATTAGTTAGTGCTTTTCTAATCTTGTTTAAGAAATGTTTGTGTACATCCAAATTTTGAAGTATTTTCTTAGGTGTTCCAAATTTTTTCCCCCCCATAATCTATCTTTGGTATTTAGGTTTAGATTTACTTCCTCTACTATAGATTTTTGTCTGTGACATTTTACTCTGTGACTGATGTAACAGATTGTCACCAATTTAGTGGCTTAAAATACAAAGCCATGATCTTACAGTTCTATATGTCAGAAGTCTGACTCTGGTTCCATGGGCTAAAAATAAGGTGTCAGCAGGATAGTGTTTCTTTCTGAAGGCTACATGGGAAATCCGTTTCCTTGCTTTTTCCAGCTTCTAAATCTATCCTCATTTATTGGTTCATGACCACCTTCCATCTTCAAGCCAGCCTAGGCAATTTGAATCCTCCTCATTCCATCACTCTGTACTTTTCTCTCTCTTCTTTCACTTTTGAAGACCTTTGTGATTATATTAGGTCCACTCAGATATTACAAGGGGATCTATAGATCTCTTTATTTTAAGGTCCTATGACTAGCAACCTTGATTTCATCTGAAACTTTAATTCCCCTTTGCTAAATCAGGTAACATATTCACAGTGTCTAAGGATTAAAACATGGGCATCTTTGGGGGGCCATTTTCTGCCTCTCATAGGTATAAATTAGAGTTCAAGTTTCATGATTTTCCCCACCATATTGGTATTGAATTGTCAATATCACTTATTAGACATGTACTCAACAACAATAACAAAAATCAGGTGTTTGGTTCTTTTTCTGAACCTCTTCTGTTCCATCTGTCTGTTCCTGTGTTAATACCATGTTTTCTTAATTTCTTTTCTTCTCAATAACTATTGGTATCTGGTAGTTCCACGGCTAACTTATTTTACTTTGAGATTGCATTGGCTTATCTTGGTCTTTTGAATGATTAGAAACATTTCAGAATGACTTGTTTCCAAAAATTGATATTGAGTATTTTCATTTGGGTTGCACTAAATTTGGGAGCAAACTGACATCTTTGGAATGTACATTAAAATATTGAGATCTTCTGTATATTTCTTCAATAAATTTTTTTTTCAGTGTAGAATCTTATACGTTTTTTAAAGATTTATTCATAGCTATTTGATGCTTTAGGATACTATTTTAAATTATATCTTTGTTTTTCAATTTTTATTTTCTATTTGTTGTTGATTCATATAATGCAGTAGTATTTTTATATTGACCTTTTATTCAGTGACCTGTTTTATATTTCACTTATCGATATCAATAATTTCTCTCTACACAGCCAAAACCCTTGCTCTGCTTTTAAGAAGTTTTTAGCTTAATTTTGTAGACCCTTTTCCCCAGGAAGCATGAGACATAAGCAAATGTCATAACTGAGCTTGTAAGAAGACAATTGATGATCTAATATTTTCACCAAAAGCTCTGCTAAATTGCCTGTCTCTCACCAGCTTCCCTTTGCTCAGGTAACACCTGGATTCTCAGAGTCCTGTTCAAATCCAGAATCAACAAATATTCCCTGGGGAGAATCAGCCTCAAAAGGTCAGCTGATTGCTCTGCTGTACATCCCTCTCTGGACTCTTAGCCCTTAGTAGTTCTACTTAATATTTCATCATCTCTCTGATCCTTTCAAACAGAAGTCTTGTATTATACCTGATTTCTCTAGTTACTTCTGGGCTGATCACCATTCTACATTTCAATGGGTATTGCATGTTGAATTTTATCAAGTTACTTATAAAAATGTGTTGAAAAGAGTATATATTTTTTTCTCACCTTTATAAACTAATTTTAATTAGTATTAATTTTTAATAAAAGTTCTTTATTACTTCTACCTATTTGTTTACTTGTTTAATTCAAAAGTTTAGTTTGTCATTTTTTAGTCTTTCTTTGTTTCAAGTATAAATATTCATATTTATATTTTAGGCATACCCCAAGTTATAAAATGCAGTATTTTAATTATCTGCAATGTTAAATATTTTAATATACATATTTTAATATCTATTGTGAATTATTGTAACTCAAGATATTTAGAGGACTTTTTATAATTTTCAAAATATATGCATATTTTAGGTATGATATTAATATTTAATTTTAATGTAATTAAATCTTGGTTTAAAAACATGACCTAAAAAATACAAACGCTTTTAAGTTTATTTAAATTTGCTTTTGATCTAAAACTGTATACATTGTTTAAGTATATATACTTTAAATGTGGGTACTAACTTACATATATGTATACCCAGATCAACTTTGTAAATAATTATTTAAAGCTTCTATGTCCTACTTTTGTTACTCCTGTAGGTTGACTGTTTTTTTTCTTTTTCAGATATTTTCTTTTTAAAATTTGATTTGTGAATTCTTTGTTGTGGCTTTAAGTGGGAATTATGTAAGTGTCCAGTCTGTCCTGAGCATCTGTCTGCCTTTCCACACAGGATTTGGGCTAGTTCTGTTAGACTGCAAAACGGTACTATCAGTCTGGCCTCAGATTTTCAGTTAAATTTTCTATGTAAGATTATATTTTCTTATCCTGGCCAGTTGCTCAGTGGTTAGAGTGTCGGCCCTAAGGGTCACAGGTATGATTCCTGGTCAAGGGCATGTACCTCTATTGCAGGTTTGATCCCAGCCTGTCTGGATATGTGTGGAGGCAACCAACTGATGTGTCTCTCTGACATCGATGTCTCTCTCTCTGTCTCTCCCTCTCCCTTCCTTCCACTCTCTCTAAAAATCAATGGGAAAAAATATCCTTGGATGAGTATTTAAAAAAAAAGATTGCATTTTCTCTCTCTTTCTGTACCAAATTGCCTTCAATATTAGAAGCTTTAAACAACATTTGTTATAATTTCTTATAATATTCATAAATTTTTAGATATCTGGTGTTTGCTGTGGTTCAGGAATTCTGGAGAGTCTTAGCCTGGTGGTTCTGACTCAGGATCTCTCATTAATGAAGATTGCCATATGCATTTTGCCACCCACTGCACTTTTGCCCTGTGCTGTATCCTCTTCTTTGTTCTTTTTACTTACTTATTTAAGAGAGAGAGAGAAAGAGAGGGTGGGGGTCATGATCACATACTACTTTTGACAAATTAAATTTGCTTCAGATCAAATGTTCCTTCTTTAATTGTTTTTTTCTTGTGTGGCTTGCTGACTATTGTTGTTATACCTAAACTACTTTTCAGATGCACAAACTGCTGTTATTTAACTTTTTTGACTGTTTCCTTGTGTGTTAGTTATTAAAAAAAATTTACTGGGGAGAGGAGAGATAACAATTATATCTACTTGACATGATTGTTGTGAATCTAAGACAACATGTGAAAGAACAAAGTCAGAACTTGGTCCTGCATAATTTTAAGTCAACACAGTATTAAGTGTTTGGTGAATGGTTTATTTAAATGCTCATGAATTTGACTCTACAATTAATCTTTATTTTTTATGCCATTGGTCCCCATAGTCACTACTCTGCCAATCATTCTTGATACTTTTTAAAAATATATATTTTTTATTGATTTCAGAGAGGGAGAGAGAGATAGAAACATTAATGATGAGAGAGAATCATTGATAGGCTGCCTCCTGCACACCCCCCGCTGGGGATCAAGCCCATAACCCAAGCATGTGCCCTTGACCAAAATTGAACCCAGGACTCTTCAGTCCGCAGGCCAACGCTCTATCCACTGAGCCAAACTGATACTTTTACAATAACATGGCTCCTTATAAAAGTTATTTTAGGCTGTATCCACATATTTCTGAGAAGAAATAATCCTATCAGATAATTGACACTAAGTCACATCAATCAAAGCGATTTTAGTAAACACCTATGGGAACTTCTGCCAAAACACAACTTATGGATTTATGTTAGTCATGTTTATGTTTTGTGAGCTTGTTTCCCTGACCTTTGTTCATGAGATCAATCAAGGACACATGTCTTTAGCTTGGTCAATAAGGTTTTCTCTTTAAAAAAAATAAACTAAAAGAGTATTGACAAAGAGAATTGTGAGTTGATACATGAAAAATTCTTAGAAAGATATACAAATTCATGGAAAACTTATGAATGATGCCTTGGAATCTATCTTGTTTCTTATCACCCTGAGTTCTAGTTGTTCATGTTTACATTCAGTGCATAAAATCTAATTCACAGAACTTTTATTTTCTATTAAACAAGTTAATGAAAGACCTATAATTTTGACTATAAATCTGAGCACCTAACTCTCTCTCAGCAAGATTATTAACCACTAGAGGCCCAGTGCACTAAATTCATGCACAGAGGTGGGGGGTCCCTCAGCCTGGTCTGCACCCTCTCCTATCCGGGACCCCTTGGGGGATGTCTGACTGCCTCTCTAAATCTGGGACCGCTGGCTTCTAACTGCCTGCCTACCTGCCTGATTGCCCCTAAACCCTCTGCCTGCCTGCCTGATCACCCCTAACCACCTCTGCCTATCTGATAAGCCCCTAACCACCTCTGTCTACCTGCCTGATTGCTCCTAACTGCTCCCCTGCTGGGCTGATCACCACTAGCCACCTCTGCCTCGCTCCACACCTGGGACCCGGGCTTCCCTCCCTCTGGCAAGCCTCAGGCACCCAGGACTTGGTCCGGCTTTGCCAGGCCTGGCTGCAGCCGCAGGGGACCGTGGGACATGTGGCTTGTCCCTCTCCTGGGCCACAGGCGCAGGTGTAGCCATTTGTGCCTGGGACTGTGGGGTGGGTGGCTTGTCCCTCTCCCAGGCTGTAGCCTGGCTGGTCCCCATTTCTCTCTTGTGAGCTCAATTGTGCCTGGATGGTCCCCATTCCTCTCACCTCAGTGTTGAGTGTCTGAGCCACTATGGTGTGATGGTGTGAGGGTGTGAAGACCATTTGCATATTAGCTCTTTATTATATAGGATTGGCTGTGTTTCATGAGTTTTCTAAATTCAAGAGAAAGTGTTTAAAATATGATTTTTTGAATATATATCACTCTTTCAGATAATGAATTCCTACAAGATGTAAAGTTTAATATGGAAAAATGTCCTCAGAGTGACTTCTCTGAGAATCAATATTTCTCTTAACTCTATCCATCTTAGACTTAGCAGTTTGAGTTGACTACACAAAGAAGGAACCATTTGATTGATAGGAGAATTATGACTCCATACACTTCCCCACGCCATGTAATATACATCTTTTAAACAACCATGAATCACATTTTATACTTAAAGTTGGGTTGCTCTAGAGACTAAATGGAAGGGAGATACAGGGTCTCATTAGGATCATTCTCAAACAATAAGAACTTGAACTCTGAAACGCAGGCCAACCTAGTTTTGGTTTCTTTTCCACTTACTAAAGCTGAAACTTTGTTTAAGACACTTAAACTCTCATTACCGCAATTTCTTCACCTTTCAATAAGAACAAGGCAAGGTACTTGGCCTAATTTTTTCACTGTTGTATGTTTAGCACCTACAACAGTGTCATTTACATAAAGTCCAATAATATTGAATGAATAAGTGAAATAGTTTCTATTGGTTTTGGTTTGAATGAAATAATATGTGTAAAATATCTTTTATTGGTAAAGTTATCTTCAAGACAACAACAACAACAACAAAATGCTGGAAGTTGCTAAAACAAAGCAAAACCAAAAGAGAAGCACTCTAACTGGTTAACATTAAAACTGCTGCCTAGATAGCAGTAAATCTTTCTGTAGAGCTATAGGGATTTTTGGGAACAGGGCTTTTAAAACAAAGATGCTGCTTCTAAATCTGTTTTCTTTGAAAGTTATTGTCTTTGTTCTATCACACAAAATTATCCATGAAATAAGAGAGCTGGCTGCCTAATCCCATACTCATATCCTTAAAGCTGCATCATCAGAAAGGAAAAATGCTTTTCTCTCCTACTTCCAATTAAATAAGAGTCTGGAGAAGTATTCTGACTGGAATGTAGGAGTGCATCCCTATTATCTTGGGGAAAACAAAAATTTCTTTGCAGAAAACAAAACAATAGCCATTAAAAATCACAACAATGTTTTCCACATACCAAATGTTTAATACAGTTAGGGATATGGGGCATTCTGAATTGGCATTCAGAAAATGTAAAATACAATCTCAGCTCTCATGTTAAAAAGGTGACTTCCAATAAATTAATTAGTCCCTCTGATCCTCAAATATGTCTAGTGTAAATGATAAGACTAGCTCACTGAGTTTTTAACTTGATAAAATAAGATAAAATTTGGTTATAGTGCCTGTCAGAGTCCCTGGACCAGAGTAGATAGTCACTAAATGCCAGCTCACTCCTTTGTCCTCTTTATAAAATTGTAGTTTTCAACCTCTCTCTATCTCAGTGTTCCCATCCATTACTCAGCTGTCAAGTGTGCTGACTAATTCCTTCCTGATAAAACTATTGTTTGGAGTGGAAATGAAATACTATACATTATAAACACATTGAGAGGTTGCATTTAATATTTGGGCATATGGGGTTGTTATAATAGATGAAAAAATGTTTGCCATTTCATTTTTAAAAAGGTAACAATAACTCAGCCACTGACTGGAAACAAGAAACTAAAAGATACATTAAACTATAATTTTGAGACTATCTGGTTATCACTAAGATTAACAACAGATTCCAATGTTATTATATAAATTATTGATGTTGTATATATAAGTGGTTATCGTAATTAGAACTATCTGGTGAAAGATAAAAATGACTATAAATAAGTATATCTTAGAAAAAATATCTATGATGCTATTTCTGTTAGATTCAGGAAAATCTATCTCCTGAAACTAAATGTGCTAGGAAGCTTTCAGACCTAGGCAAAGTACTCATCTATTTCAAAGTTCTATTTACATGATACATTCTCAACATATTTCTTTTTAAAATCGTGTATATGCATCTTTAAAGAATTATTAACTTACTCATCACACTAAAATAAAATCAACGTTGGCATAAAAGGAACCCAGTTGCCACGATGGTGAGGTTCTAGAGGTGAATTAATTAAATAGTACTTGGGTAGGTAAGAAAGCAACACTTGTTTTTGTCAGAAGGAAGCTCCAATTATACCCACAGAAACTAATGTTCCCAAGGTCTGTATAATTCTTACGGTAAAGAGATCAAGACCATGTATCATGATAAAGTGTGAGTGTCAGAGAAGAACTGGGATTTTGAGAATTTTCAGGAATGTGAATGAGCTATTGAAGGACTCATTTGATGAGCAATGAGACTGTTGAAAGTGATATGTGGTGATGGACTTTATGGCCTGATTTGGTGACTCCTGACAGAAAAACAAGCTGTCTGCTTTATTTTGAATGACTTATTTTTATAATGTATTCTGCCAGTCAGTCATCCATACTCACCGACCCACTACTCCACCCCACATGGCATGTGCAGCCCTATACTCCCTTTTTGCCATTTGTGTTACTCTACCTGGAATGCATTGATTAACTTTCTATCTTTTAAAGCTGACTTATCTTTCAAGACTGAGCAGGTTTCCACTTTCTGAGGATCAATGAAGGACAGAAAGTTTGTGTAAATGGATCACAAATTCATTCTTTGCACTTATTTTGCATTTTTTGATAATTTTCTTAGTCCTTATATGGTTCATGATACTTTGAATGGTGTTTATCCTATCTATCTATCTATCATCTATCTATCTATCTATCTATCTATCTATAAAGAGCCAGGGTCGTAACATCCAAAACGACCGAAGGCTCAACCAAATGCCAGGCTGCGTGCACAGCAGGCAAGTGGGCTGAACTGCTGACCTCTTGGAGAGAGAGAGGTGGGGCTGATCAGCAGTGGCAGCGGCTGCTGGTGAGGCCTCTCTCTCCTCCCAGAGCTCAGCAGTTCAGCCTGCTCACCAGCAGCCTGGGGTGACTGCTGATCAGCCCCGCCTCTATGATCAGGCCAGGAGATAGGCCTGGAGATGATGACTGTCATGGAAACTGACCAATCCGAACCAAATCTGGGTGAATTGCGAGGAACCAATGGCTGCCTAGGAGGTGGAGCTTTTGACACTGACTGGCATAGAAACCGACCAATCAGAACCTACTCTGGGTGAACTGCAAAGGCAGAACCTAAGGTGAGAGCTGAGGAGGGGTTTTAAGGGCAACAGCTGTTTGGTGTAAGGTGAAAGAAAGTGGTTCAATTTTTTAATGACCGGTTTGGCAGTATAGTGCATATGGCTGGCTATCAGTCCAGATATAGGGATTATGTGTTTTTGTCTGCCAAGAGCATCTCCTCCTGCTGAAAAGGGTCCCCCCCCCGCAACGATTTAAGCAATCCTATCCTATATAATCTATACTAATAAAAGGGTAATATGCTAATTAGACCCGGTCAACCGGCTATCTTCCAGATGTTCAACTTCCTTCCAGACAAAGCCATGGTGGTGGGGGCCAAGGCAGAGAGGGCAGTTGGGGGTGATCAGGTTGCAGGGGAGGGCAGTTGGAAGCGAGATCAGGCCAGCAGGGGAGGGAAGTTGGGGGTGAGATCAGGCTGGTAGAGGAGGGCAGTTTGGGGCGACCAGGCAGGCAGGCAGAGAGATTAGGGGCGATCAGGCAGGCAGGCAGGCAAATGGTTAGGAGCCAGTCAACCCGGATTGCGAGAGGGATGTTTGACTGCTGGTTTAGGCGTGATCCCTGTGGGATCAGGCTTAACCTGGCAGTCGGACATCCCTCAAGGGGTCCCAGATTGGAGAGGGTGCAGGCCGGGCTGAGGAACCACCCACTGTGCAAGAATTTCATGCACTGGACCTCTAGTATATAATAAAAGTCTAATATGCAAATTGACCGAACAATGGAACGACTGGTCGCTATGATGCACATTGACCACCAGGGGCAGATGCTCAACGCAGGAGCTTTCCCCTGGTGGTCAGTGCCGCCCTACAGGGGGAGCGCTGCTCTGCTAGAAGCCAGGCTCATGGCTGGCAAGCACAGCAGCAGTGGTGGGAGCCTCTTCTGCCACTGCAGCAGCACTTAGGATGTCCAATTGCCATGGAGAGAGGGCCTAAGCCATCAGTCAGACATCCCCTGAGGGCTCCTGGACTGTGAGAGGGTGCAGTCTAGGCTGAGGGTCCCCCTGAGTGCACAAATTTCATGCACTGGGCCTTTAGTTTTTACATAATTGTAGATTTGCATGCAGTTAAAATAATATGGAGAGATCTTGTGTACCATTTACCTAGTTTTCTGAAAATTAATATTCTGAAAATCTAGCATAAAATTAAGACCAAAATATTGATACAGTCAAGACTCAGAAAATGTCTATCATTACAAAAATCCCTCCTCTTGTCTTTGATAACCACATCCACTTTCCTCCCATCCCCACCCAGGACTTAATCCCCAGCAGCCACTAATCTGGTTTCATTTCTATAATTTTGTCATTTCAGGAATGTTATCTAAATGTAATAATACAATATGTAAACTTTGGGATTTTTTTTTTCATTCAACATAATTTTTTGGCAATTTGTCCAAGTTTTTTTTTTTTTTATATGAATAGTTTTTTTTTTCTTTTTATTACTGAGTAGTATTCCATGGTATAGTCTAACAAAGTTTGTTTAAGTATTCATCTATTGAGAATACCTGGGTTGTTGCCAATGTGGGGTTAAGAATGAAGTTTATTTTATTTTTTTAAACATTTGTGCACAGGTTTTCATAAAAACACATCACTATTTATTTTCTTTATCTGGGATAAATGCCCAGAACTACAATTGCTGAGTTGCTGGGTCATGTGTTACTTGAATCTTTAGGCTTTTTCTTTTTTTAGCAGCAAAAAAATTTAGCAGTTTTCTAACGTGGCTGTATCATTTCTACATTCTTACCAGCAATGTATGTGTGGCCCAGTTTCTCTACATCACACTAACATTAGAGTTTTGTCAATTAAAAGGAAAAATGAACAATTCTGCTCAGCCCAGTGTGGCTCAGGGGTTGAGCATCTACTTTTGAACCAGTAAGTCAAGGTTTTATTTCCGGTCAGGGCACATGCCTGGGTTGCAGGCTCCATACCAAGTAGGGCATGTACAGCAGGCAGCCGATCAATGATTCTCTCTCACCATTAACATTTCTAGAATTCTCTCCCTCTCCATTCCTCTCTGAAACCAATAAAAATATTATTATTTTTAATAAGCAACTCTGGTAGTGATATCTCATTGTATTTATTTGAACTTTCATAACTGTTAATGGTGTTGAACATTTTTCACATACTTATTTCCTACCTGTGTATCGCTGTGGCTAAAATGTCTCTTTTGTCCATTTTCTGACTAATTTTTTAAATTGAATTTTGAAAGTCCTTTCAGTATTCTAGATATCAGTCTTTTGGCATCTAAAATATATGGTTTGAAAATATTTTCTTGCAATCTGTAGCTGTTTTTTCATCCTCTTAGCAGGAAATTTTACAGAGAAATTATAAAGTCCAACTTATATTTTATGTATCATACTATTGGTGTCAAGTCTGCGAACTCTTTCGCTATAACTGATTATCTCCTATTTTTCCCGCAAAGTTTTTAGATTATGTTTTACATTTAATTCCATTTACATTTAAGGGGGACTTTCTGTACCACCAAGTGCAGGGAAATGTCCTGGCTTCCTATTTGGGCTTCTCTGACACCATACTGGGAGGTGTTTGGAGTGCCTCCTAACAGGCTGCCCACTCAACATTGGCTGGCATGGCTGGGGGTATATCACTATTTTTACTGTGATATTTGACTGGATTAGAGAATGATTGTCCAAACATTTTCTCTCTTGCTAGTCTGCCCTTTTCTTGGTCTTGGCCAGAGAGAGCATGCTTTTGTTGAGCTTTTTTCTTTTTTGACTGTTGGCATTTCTGGGTTGCCAGGTTCTTTGGCTGTAAGTGTAAGATATTTGAGGCAAACAGAAAATTCAGCGCACTCTTGTTCCTTAGGTTGAAATGCTCGTAGCCAGTCTCCCTTCTTGTCACCACATTTTATAGCCTTCTTATGTCTGTTATATACATACTAGTGACCCAGTGCATGAAATTCATGCACATTATAAGGGAAATAATTAGAGGAAATATTTTAACCTTTTGCACTCGGATGTCGAGTGTGACTCGACACTGCTAGCATTGGTAGCAGCTCGAGAAAAAAGCAAGTGAGTGCAAAGGGTTAATATTTCTATTTGCCATTTCTCTATAATAGAAGTGTCAAACATTAAAGAAAATTAGTAATGTATATGAAAATCTTCCTCCTGTCAAAGTCTGGGGCAAGCCGCAGGTCCCTACCCACCCACGCGTGCCTCGAAATCATGCGAGACCCAGACCTGGCCGGGCCCACCCCTGTCAAGCCCTGCCAGGTGGTGGGCACAGTCTTAGGTCTCATGGCCTGGTGCCAGGTTAGGGGCGCAGCCTCAGGTCCCCTGGTGCACCCTCAAGTTCTCCAGCCCAGTGCTGGGGTGAGGGGCATGGCCTGAGGTCCCCCAGCCCAGCACCAGGGCAGGGGGTGCACCTTGAGGTTCCCATCAATCCCTGCTGGGCAGGGGTCACAGCCTGAGGTCCCCCATCAAGCCCTGCCTGGCGGGGGGTGCGACCTCAGGTCCCCTGCCCTGGCACCACGCAGCCTCAGGTCCAGAAACCCTGCCTCCACTGTGTGCGCAGCCATCTTGTGTTATGGGAACCCGCCTCCACTGTGGGGTGCAGCCATCTTGTGATGGTGTGAGGGTCAATTTGCATATTACCTCTTTACTATATAGGACTAGAGGCCCAGTGCACAAAATTCTTGCACAGGTAGCGTTCCTAGGCCTGGCCAGTGATCAGGACCAATCAGGTTCCCTGCCTTCCCACCTCCCCATCTACTGCTTCCCTCACCACCTGCACCCTGTCACCAGGAGGTTCCCCCGTTTCCCTGCTTCCCCACCTCCTCCTTCCCTCACTCCCTGAGTACCCCACCACCACTGCTGGTCTCCCACCATGTTCCACATTGCCCCCTGGTGGTCAGCGCAAGTCATAGTGAGCAATTGAACTCCCATTCTTCTGGCCAAAGTTCCTAGGGGACACTTTGCATATTAGCCTTTTATATATATAGATAATGTCCAGGGGCTTCAGTTGTCCTTGGTGGGAAGAATGTAAAATATGTATCTTGTCTGCTTCTCCAGGTTTTTCAATGTTGTTTTAAATTCTGTATCTATCTAGCCTATCTCCCAAGTAGGTCTTAGGTCTTTGAGAACTGATATAATATTTTATGTCTTAACAATTATATCATAGCACCTGAGTTCATGATTGTGGTGGAGATGCTACTGGTTTGACCCAGCCTTGCCACGTGGTGCCTGTCAGCAAAGGCGATCCTCTGCAGCCACAGTTGCTACCAGACAGTGTTCTTTAGGCCAGGAGTACACGTCTGACTCCATCGGGGCCATCTGAGGTCCAGTTCCTGAGACATTCAATTAAAAGGCAAAGATGTGTGGGGAGAGGATGAGTGGAAAGATGTCCATGGAAGGGTTGAGAAAGACAACAGGATTATTTCCATCTCCTCACGCAATAAAAGAAAAACTTAGAACTTAGGGTAGGTGGCAGTATTCCCCCTTGTGGGATGGGGAGGGTAGTCTCTAAGAGAAAAAAAAAATAAAGTCATTGCACAGAAAATCAGAGTGAAAGACGAGAGAGAGGGAGAGAGAGACAGAGAGAGAGAGAGAGAGAACTGCCTGGATTGCATGTTGTGTTTAGATTCTTGATCTATATTCTTCCTACAGCAGGCACCATTTCTGCCTAATTTTTCATGTCCCTTGATCTATCCTGTTTCCACTATTAATTTGGTTTCTTCTATTTGTCATGAAATAATCATAATAATTCTCAATTCAATAGCTTATCCATATTAGGTGTACATTTGTAAATCTGTAGAACTATATTTTATAATTCTCCCACTTCCACTTTCATTTATTTTCTTTTTGTTGTTCTCTCTTAATCAGTATTGATAAGAGAAAAGTAGCAGCATTACAGGTAAAGAAATAGTAGCAAAATATTTTAGTTTCTTGTCCCCACAACTCCCACCCACAAGACTCCCCAAATGCATAATACTTATAAAATCTTGTTTACATCTGGGAGCGACTAGCAAATTATAATACATTAAAAAGCATTCTTTGTTTGAAAACAATGAAAGATTTATGTTCATTCAGTTTGACAGTACATATTTTAATGTCCCCTTATTATGAATGCAGGAACATCATAGATATTTAGAGCTATAAAATATTTATATAGAAAAAAAGAAAGGCCTCTGACTCATAATTTTAAATAGCTGCACCAACTATGATTTGAGGACCTTCTGACATTTAGAGTTTGTCATTATTTACTTCATTTGGAGAAAAGATGTTAAAGGTGTTTATTTAAAGTTGCAGGAAAAGGTTCCTTTTCCTGTAAGCATGGTGACTCATGAACTGGTGGGGAATTGCACTTCTTTTGACATAAGATTTGTTGGAATTATCAATAACAAATCCTGAAGGTCCTTGGTAAGGTCTAAGATCTCAAATGTAAGCCTAACAGGTTTCCTTGAATAGGAAAAGTTCATTAGACAGTGGTAGTTTCTAAGCCTGCTTAGAAAATTCTCTCTTTTGATTGTTTAATGGAGTCGTCTATCAACAACACAACCTCATTGCATCTCTAATATATTAGTTAGTGGGACTTAGTTTACTTCTGGAAATTGCTTATATTTAAGGGTGTATTCAGACTGGAAGTATGTTTGAAAAGGGGCTAGAAAGATGTCCTTACCTAGAAATAAAGATAAGGGGCACTTGTAATTTAATTGCGTGATAGCACCAGCGCGATGGATCTCCTTTCTTTTAATCAAGTTCACAAGACAAAGGATACATAGGTACAAACTAATAAAATGACAGTAATTTATGGAGCAGCAGCTACATGCCTGGCGTGGTAAATTTAGTTCTCTATATTCATTGTCTCCCCTAATTCTCACAAACATCTATGAAAAAAGAAGTGATGGCCATTTCATATATGAAAGATCTAAGTGTTTTAAAGAGATTAATCCGCTATCTACAGTCACATATACCGGAAGCAGCAGAATCAGGATCTGAACTCAGATCCAACTACAAAAGCTGTTGTGTTAACTAAATTGCTATATTGTCTCTGTGAGTGGCACAAAATTCTTATCTTCTCCCCCAGACTTAGATCATTTTCATTCTCAACAAAGAGAGTTTTAGCAGGAGTTCATCGATAGTTCAAATTCTCTTTAATTCACACTATCCTTCTGGAATTCGCTAATTTCTCTTTAGAAAGAAAAATTATATAGAGGACCTGCAAATGATAAAAATGTGTCTAGTTTATCTCAGCCATTGATCAAGGATAAATAATTGAATTTCCCCATAATATTGAAGCCACCAGGCAATTTAATAACTGAATTTGTATGTCTCTCCTAAGTATAAATTTTATTAATACATTCTGAGCTTTAAACGATGCATTTTTTACAAATCTTGTATTTTGAATGGCTATGCAAGATCTTGTAATAAAGTTAGTTCTGTCGATTTAAATCTTAACAGCATAGATTTCATTACCTTGTTCCAGGGAAAGAATTTTAATAAAGCAGCAATCCACACAATTCAACTGAACACATATTAAATTTACAAACAAAATAGGTGTATCCCAGAAAAGATCAAGCCCCAGGCCCTGTCCCCCAAAAGAAAATAAATGTATAAACTATTGGAATGGAAAACTTATTATTCCAAGTATTATAAATAAAAAACTATCAGATTAAAGATCACATCTGATAAGGATTGAGAGAGACAAAGCAGGAAGCTCCATAGAGAAAAGACTTGTAGGATGGTTGTGAATTTGGCCATAGTGAGAAGGTTCATAAGAGAAAAGAGGATGCTCATGAAAGTGGGATACACAGGAGGAAAGATGTAGGTATAGGAAAGGCCATGGAATGAAACATTAGACACAAAAAGTGTAGAGCAGGTGAGCAAGGTGACTGTTGTAAAGTCATGTTCAATGTCAGACTAAAGAACATATTTACCAATGTTATCTCTGATAAGAGTTTAATCTCCAAAATTTACAAGGAACTCATACAACTGAACAAAAGGAAGATAATCCAATCAAAAAAGGGCAAAGACCTGAATAGACACTTTTTGAAAGAGGACATACAGAAGGCCAAGAGACATATAAAAAATATGCTCAAAGTCACTAATCATCTGAGAGATGCAAATCAAAACAATGAGGTACCATCTCATACCTGTCAGAATGGCTATCATCAACAAATCAACAAAGGACAAGTGCTGGCAAGGATGTGGAGAAAAAGGAACCCTCGTGCACTGCTGCTGGGAATGCAGACTGGTGCAGCCACTGTGGAAAACAGTATGGAGTTTCCTCAAAAAATTAAAAATGGAATTCCCATTTGAACCAGTAATTCCACTTCTGGGAATATATCCCAAGAAAACAGAAACACCAATCAGAAAGGCTATATGCACCCTTATGTTCATAGCAGCACAATTTACAATAGCTAAGATTTGGAAACAGCTTAATTGTCCATCAGTAGATGAGTGGATTAAAAATGGTGGTATATCTACACAATGGAATACTAAGCTGGTGTACAAAAACTCTTATCATTTGCAGCAGCATTGATGGACCTGGAGAGCATTATGCTAAGTGAAATAAGCTAGTCAGAGAAAGATAAACATCACATGATCACACTCATTTGTGGAATATAATGAACATAAACTGTAGAACAAAAATAGAGCCAGAGTCATAGAAGCATTGAACAGACCATCCAACCTAAGAGGGAAGGCAGGGGAGGTAGGGGGTGGGGTATGAGATCAACCAAAGGACTTGTATGAATGCATATGAGCATAACCAATCAACACAGACAGTATGGGGGTGAGGACATGTGCTGGGGCTGGGAGTGGCTGGGGAGAGGCCAATGGGGGAAAAGGAGACTTACATAATACTTTAAAAATAAAGAAATTTTTAAAAGATTTATAATTTTATGGGAAGTCTTCAGGAGTTCTTTAGCATTATTTCTTTTTTGTTTGTTTGTTTGAAGATGGGGCAATCCAACATTACAGGAGTAAATAGTACCTTGTTCAGGATAATTAAACAAAGCTGGGGTGATGAAGCATTTCCCAACTCATAAAGCAGACCACCTGATGTTGAATTAGGGAGAACAGACTAATCAGTATGGCCAATGGCAATTATGTATGCAGTGGAAAATGAATATCTGCCTAAAGGTTTAACAGAAATGGAAAAGAAATGATCTGTTCTGGAAATACTATGAAGTCAGAGCCTCAGGTTTTGGTAAATGAGTATATGATAGGGACAGAAAAATCACATGCATTCATGAGCACTCTCAGAGGACCATGAAAGATGTGTGAAGGTTTTATTTTTATTCTTAGAATTGCTCCTATAATTAGGGATTTATTGCAATAATATACATGGTAGTAAGGAGCTTGGGATCCAAATAGAACTCCAGGAATTGTTATACTGCCAGGCTTCATAAAGACTGGTGATTCATGATCCACGGCTGTGCGGGAGGTTAGGATGTCTTATGGTCCCTACTGCGTAAGGAGCTTGCTGATATTTGATTAAGACTCGGTACTACCTGCACAGGCAGCACGTATTGGTGCAGCTTTTGTTGCATTTCCACGGTAAAGCAATGATCCTCGCTCCAAATCTACATGGTGAATGCTAAAGGAGGGGACATAAGGGGCCTATTATGTACTCCTTCATGCTTGCTGCCACTCCTTCACACAGGCCACCAGCTTATATTTGTTGCAATCATTTTTTACTGAGAATAGAAAAGTCTCAAAAAATAATGACTTAAAGTAATTTATTTCCTTTACATTAGAGAAGTTTGAGGGTAAAACAGCCTGGGATATGTGTCAAGGAAGCAGTATCTCAATGTAACTTCTATTTCCAGGGTAACAACAAGGCTGAGGCACTTCCACCATTATGTTCACATTCTGCACATCAGGAACAAGCAAATCTAATAAACCAGGGACAAGGAAAGGGGAACCTTCGTACGTAGAAGGAATTCTGTGCATGTCTTGTCCATTCATCACATTGGCCAAAACGTAGTCACAATGCTAAGCTAAAAAAGAAATGTAGCCATTTAACTGGGTAGCCATGTTTCCAGTTAAAATTTGGAGTTTGTTTACTAAGGAAAGAGAACTGTCATGGATATTGGAAGACAAATAGTTGTCTCTGGCCCAATATAATAATTGATAAATTGTTTTGGGTTCATTGCCTACCAGTGGTTCAAGCTGCTATAGCTGATGTGCGTTAAACCAGCTAGAGACCTGCCGATGATGCTGCTCTCTCCCTAAAGGGTATGGCTAGGCAGTTTTTCTTAGAGACTACAAGCAAAACGGAGATCATGACTGGCCTTGCCCAGGACATGGAATGCGAGTAATCTTGGTAGTGACAGAGAATTGATGAGACCAATTTTGTTCTCATTAAGTTTTTACTGATGGTGAGGCATAAATGCCGATAACTCTGTTTCTGCAGTCCAAATAAACTTATTGCAAACGAGGCTATAATAAATATTATAATGGTAACTTGGAGACTTTGCAATCATAGTCTCTTTCCCAAAGGGAACAGATGGTCGCTTATAGTGAGCTACTCTTACAGAATTGCTCCTGCTTTCCATTCTAGCCAAAGGCTTTTCCTGCACACTCACCTCTGAAATCAGGCTCAGTGAGAGCTCTACATTAACTTGCAAATGGCAAGTGGTGTTTTTGTATGAAGGTTTCAGTCTTATTCCTTTCCAATGCGTACTTTTACTTTGCAATTAATGTGACAGGGGTCAGGACCATGGTTCAGCTGTAACCCCAAAGGAGCAAAAAAGAACAATGAATCTTTTAGAGAATTCAGAGGTTACTTGTCATTTTTCTTATCAAGGAGCCTTTGTCAGAGAGGCCAAATAATCAATGCAGCCTGGGGTGAGGAGACACCAGCCCCTCCCATGTGTTAACATTTGGGAACATGATCCCCATCAAGGGAGTTACATAGGAGGCTCCACCCAAGAAGACACAGGAGTACTTGAAAGGAACTTCAGGGTATTTTCTCATGCCTTAGGCTCTGTCTCTGGGAACTTGGACAATCATCTGCCAATGGCAACATGAGTAAAAGAAAACACACGACTAGAAAGGAGTCCTCCAACTTTTTCCCTTTCTACGGTGCCTGGCCTTCTTCAGCTCACCATTTATAAAAACAACTATCTTCTGTGTTCCCACTGGTTTATTAGATTTGCTTGTTCCTTCTCTGTTTTCTGGCATGGGAATTAGATTTAAGGGAAGGATCCAGCAGCTAATGCTAGTTTGACCTGAAAGAGAAGCCCCCTAATTAAATATTATCTCTCCTTCATTTTTTAACCTTCTTTATGCTACCTGCCAAGGGCCACATGGAGTTGGTCTAGTCTGACTCTTTATTCATTATTATTCAGCCATGACTAACACAGAAAAACATTGTCTTTTTGTGTTAAAATTTTCAATAGCCAATATGAAGACTCTGTTTGGGTAGAGTTCTTTCCATTGCAATCAGCACTGAAGGACAGGCTTTATAGGAGGAGATTATAAGCCTGTCCCTTCTGAAGCCATGGACAGGCTTAGGAAGGATGTGTGGAGACAAGAAAGAAAAGATTGAAATTTATTATTCATTAGTTTTTAAGTGCATCCTATTTGCCAGGCTTTCTGTAATTCCAAAGATGTTTAAAGTCTATACTATATGTACATAATAGTAGTGGTAGCTACAAGAGCTCTGACCTAGCAATAAAAAGGCACTGCTTTCAGGTTAAATTCAGCCATTGAATAGTTCTGTGACCTTGAGCAAATTGACTGTCCACTCAGGGACCCACTTGTCTCATCCATAAAATAAGAACATTGAGCTGGATAAAACCTGTATGTCTCTTCTTCATCTAAAATTCAGTGATACTAGCTCCTTTATGTAACCTTTTTTTATTCATCTGCAAAATGAGAAGGTTTGCAGGGGTGGCTTACTTCAGTAATGGTAAAAATATGTTTTTCAAAAATATTGAGTGCTATATAAATGCAAAGCAGTTGCAGGCAGGTTTAGATATGTTTAATGCTTTGCTGTTAACTTTCATAAAACCAGAACCACATTTGAGCATCTGTTATTTTTCTTGCTCTACATATTTATGTATATTATAGGACAAAAGAACCTGGATTATAAATCTGTCTCCTAGAACAGGTCCAAAGCATTTGTTTATTTTTTCCTAGCCAGGTAGTATTTTAAAATGTAAATTAAAAACTACTGCTAAGTGTTTTTTTGTTTTTTTACTCATTTCTTATGATCTTTCCCTTCCTTTTTCTGCTGCCTTGCTGAAAAGTCTTGTGATAAAATGAGACAACCTTTTGGCTTTGTTGCAAGTGACTTCCTTACTGTTCAGAGGCTGAATTTATCTGTTGCTACTGAAAAGTTTTGCATCCTCCTGCCTTTACACCTCCTCTCTTGGTGTCAGTTGATTAGTGATACTCCAGGTTCTGAGCCGATCTTACAGATAATGGTGAAATGTGCTGAAAATACATCTGAATTGCAGCAACTGAAGAGGCTTTTGAAGTATCCTTACACTTTATTCTAAGAGTATCTGTTTTTACTTCCCGTTACGTGATTAGACTGTTTCTTAACATTCTGAGTCTCCAAGATTTTCGTAGAAAGATGAATAATCTACCGCTTTTGTTTCTTTTGATGTTAAAAAAGTAGTAAGTGCCTAGCAAACCACTTGGCACATTGAAGATTATAAGTAAAGTTGGTCTCCTCTCATCATTCTCAATATGCTTGCTGTGTTTCACTTTTTATTATTATCACTTATGAAGGAAAAATCTAAATATGTCTGTTTCCCCCCCCCCCTAAGTTTCCAAGAACATGGATATGTCTTATTCATTGGTATGGTTTCAGCATCTGTGATCAAAATTATTATAGAAAGTATCAAGAAGTGAAAATGTATGCTGACCTACACATAAAACAGAAAAATAATGAGGAGCAAGCAAAACACTGTCAGTTCTTTTTTCTCTTATTGTCCCATACTAACTGGCATTAGAATTATAAACCAGTTTTAGAGCTGCTATGTGGAGAAGAATCAAACTAAATTAAAAGGGGGAAGGAAGTCAGTGTTTTCTAGTTTTTCATTGTTTTTTTTCTCTATAACTCTACTGACATATAAAAGTATTGAATTATTGAACATTAGAGCCAGCAGGGACCATGAAATCCTTAAGCCATTATCATTTTTAGTACTGTTAACCATTCACATATTGATTGAGCACTAATATCAAGTGAAATAAGTCTAATCATAGAAAGCTTGTATCTTTATCTTTCTAAAGTTTGCACTATTATTATGGATTTGTTTAAACATTCACCCAACATGCATTCATTGTGTATCTACAGATATGGCTGGGGCCAGGCATATATTTGAAACAAAGAGATAATACACAATCCCTTTCTACAAAGAGCTCATCATCTGGATAAGGAGTCAAACGAGTAAGCCAGAACTTATTACATATCATAATATAAACAATATTAAAAGTATGTATAAAATAATAGGGAAGCAAGAATCCAGAGTGTGGTAACTAGCAATGGCATGGTGAATTATGTAATATATGAGCCTAATCTTAAAATACATGTAAGATTTAATTAGATATGGACAGGGTAAAGGGTGATCAGTCTGAAAAACCTCAATGTTAAAAATAGAAATATGAGATTAAGCATGTGTTTGGTAATCTAAAGTAGTTATACAGTCATAAGAGAAAGGGCATCTTGGAAGTGATAGGTTGTGAGGTGCAGGAAGTAGACAGGATTAATATCTTGAAGCATGTAATGTGTCAGGCTGTATTGCAACTTTATATTTCAGGCTCTGAGGACAGGTAAAGGGGTGATGTGATAAAGCAATGTGCGGGATGGAATGGAGAAGAGAATGATATGCTTTTCTGCTAGACTTCCAAAAGAACAAGAAGATGATTCAGAAACTAAAACCACAGACAAAATAGTATTTGGAATAAAATATACAAATATTAAATATTACATGTTAAAAATGGAACATAACACATGGTGGGTGGTAGGATAAATTGCCAAGATCGGCCTTTCAGAAGGAAGACATGTCATCCGAGCAGCTTGTTCTTCCCCTGGATGACAGCCCGCAGTTGTCAGCCTTCTTGAAGATTGCCTCTAAGTCTGAAGTGAGTTTTGTTGTTCTTTTTTTGCCCATGGTTGAGCTTCCTACCCTAGGTCTTCTGCATTCAAAGACGGATTGAAGTTGCAACATAAAAGTCTTAAAACAATACCGAAAAAGCACTAAAAAGCTTTAAGGGTCAAACTAACTTCAGAATTCTCCATAGAGTCCCCTTGAATTACATCACAGTTCCAAGTCTCCCTCTGCTGAACCCAGCTTACTTCCCTTTCCTTTCATAAATGTCAATTCTGAACATTTTCTTTAATCAATGGTTTGCACACCAACTGCCATCCCAGAGTCTCCCAGCCAGTACCACACCAGATACATGAAATTTTATTTTCTGTATTTTACATGTTGTGAGTTGTTTCTTCCACTAAGTCCAACTTAATTCCAGAATCAAATATTTCCAATACTGATTTTAACTTTACTCAACTTTTATAGTAATTAGTCGTATCAACTCTCCAGAAGCAAAATTTAAAATATCGATGCTGCAATCATATTGCTGTATAATCAGAATGAAAAAGCTGTGTCTTACATGACACAGAAACAGTTGTAATCTCATTCTTAGATATGTTAGCTTCAGAATCATCACTGTCATTTAAAAATTCAAGTATGAAGAAACAGGCTAGAAAGCAATTACAAAAACCTAGAGAGGACAAGAGTTCTGACAAGAACTGTGGCTTTTGGTAGAGGGACATAGTCAACCCTTGGAGGACAATATATAAGGTGAGACCCAAGGCATTAAAAATTCAGTACATTTTACTTATTTCTCAGATATCTTACTGATTCCTTCATTCATTGAATTCAATGATAAACAGAGGGTCAAGGAAACATTTGATAAAACATCAGCCTTCAGTTGATCAGAGCATGATGAAGGATGAAGCATAATTTTGAAAGAGAAATAGAAAATATCAAGCACAAGTTGCAAAAAGCTAAAATTGTCACAAAGGATATATCTTTTTAAAAAATAGATTTTAATTTATTTCAGAGAGGAAGAGAGAGATAGAAACATCAGTGATGAGAGATCAATGATTGATCGGCTACCTCCTACATGTGCCCTGGCCAGGAGTCAAACCATGGCATGTGCCCTGGATAGGAATCAAATAATGGCCCCCTGTTTCAGAGGGCAATGCTCAACCACTGAGCCACACAGGCTAGGGACAGTGATATATCTTAATAGGAAAGAAGATTTCTAGTAATTATGAAGATGGTGAGCAGTTACCTATTGTTTATACTCCTTCCTTAATACAATGATCACTCATTAATGCTATAATGAAACACCAAAACAAGATTTCATGAATGATTAAATTAATAGATGGATAATTAGATTGTCTTTTATCATATAGCTCCAGGCTCTATTTTTTATTTGTTGCTCTTCACTTAATATATGGACTGGTTCTGTTTTATATCTTCTTGTTATGACATTCAGCTATTGATGGACACTGATATGCCTGTCTCTCTGACCCAGGGCTGATTTTATCTGTTCTTTATCTACATTTCCATTCAATTGTAATGTCTTGAATTTGGTATTTTAAGTTGATTTTTAACATGTCCACTTCTCTAAATCCCACCTGTCAACACCCTATCTCATAAAACCATGAAGTCTTCCCTGGCCTATTAAGATAGACTTCAAATATGATATCTGCAAACAGATTAACTCTGTACCAATCTATTCTCCAAACTGCTATCCAAGTAATTTTCTAAAATACCAAAAACAGGTGTGGAGTTAAGAGGCAATAACTAGGAAGCTAGCACAAATCTTTGATAATGTGGGGTTTTGTCATATTCCTTAATTCTAAATGAAGTAAGGAATGCTCTGGAGGAAACAAAATTCAGACAGAAGAAACAATTTCAGTGAACTTGAAGATGGATCATAGTTGGTAGGTCTGATGAAGAACAAGGAAGTCAGTGTTCCCAGAGGGGACAGAGGAGGTGAGTTCAGAGAGAGAACAAGGAAACAGGTCATGGACAGGGACAGACTTTTGTTTTGAGTGAGGTAAGTATTGACTAGAGGGTCTGATTGGTAGGATGATATGATCTTAATTCATTTTTAAAAGAATCACTTCAGCTTCTGTGTTGATAAATGACTGTGGGTGGTCATTAAGAGAACTAGAAGATAAACTAATCTAGTGTGAGAAATAAAGATGGCTTGGGCTCAGGCAGTTGCAGTAGAGGAAATAAGCTTTTGAATTGAGGATGGCAGAAAAATCTAGCGAGTTCACTGATGAATTGTAGGGGGACTAGGTGGGAGAAGAGATAAGAGAGAAATGATGTCAAAGCTTTTTTCCTTAATCATTTGTTGTGCTGGGATGATGGAGATGCCATGAGACTTTTATGAGGAATCCAAGGAGATTTGCAGTTTTGGAGTGGGGAGAAATTAGAAGTTCAGTTTTAGATGTATTAGTTGTGTTATGTTTATTAGCGACTCAAGTGAAGATGTTCAGTAGGCACTAGGATGTACCATGTTCAGAGGAACAGTCCAAGCTAGAGCTGTATTTTTAAAGTCATTGGCTTATAGATGTGGATGCAGTATACAATCTATGAGATTGATTAATATCACCTAGGGAACAAGTGAAAATAAAGAAAGGCTGGAGGGTAAGCTTGTAGATATGCTAACATTTACCTGTTGGAAATAAAAGGACAAACTAACAAATAATTTGAAACAGGTCGGCCAATGATGTCAGATGAGAACCAAAAAAGGCTGGTATTACAGAAGTCCGGTAAAACAGGTATTAAGGAAAAGTAATTATTTTGTTCAAATGTGGCTTATAGGGAAATAAAGTAAGGATAAAAACTGGCCTCTGGATTCATAGACTTTTGCTATCCACATTGTCTCCTCTCTTTAGCTACAATTTGTACTTCTATATTCAAGTAATAACCAAAGGGATGTAATTTTCCTTGTAGTAATGCACCTGTGTCCCAAACTCAGGTTTTAAATGGTTCCGTGATTACTTAATTAGAGATTTCATTTTATTACTTCCCCTGCTTTGTGACTATGAAGAGTTCATGGGCTGTAATATAAATGATGAGTTCTTATCTCATGATTGAATTGTTAGAGATGCTTCCCTTCACTTTTTTTTTTTTTTTTTTTTTTTTTTTTGCTGTTTTGAAGGTCATGATGCATGGAGAAGCCTTGGAATCCATGTGTTGAGGATAGATGCCCACCAGCCCTGGGTTACTCACTCTGTAAATTATGTGAGAGAAAAATAAACCACTGTTATGTGATACCACTGCATTTGGTGGCCATTTTATTACAGTAGCTTAGCATGTAGCTAATTTAAACCACAATCTCTGAATTTAGAAAGTTTAAATCCTATAGAATAATGAATTACTGTGAGATTACTAAAGGAAGGCCAGGAATAATGACTGTATTGAAAAATGTCACCAAGAATCTAAAATGAGATCAGGGTCTATCCAAACATCCCCCTGGACAAATGATGAGGACCCATTTGTTTTCTGAAATCTTTCTGTTACCCAAGGAATCTAATGAATGTTACTGGAGCCTGGTGTTCTCTCTTATACAGGAGAGAAACTGAACTAATTTAGTGTCATTATACTTAGCTCATAGAAGAAGTATTATATAAGTAAATGCCTATCATCTTCTTGACTTATTTCCTTCTGTAAGTGTATTCCAGTGTTAATGTTTTAATATATGTAACTGAGTGATTTAAGCTAAATTAGGGCAATACTCAGGCTTAAGCTAATAGCTCACTGGCATTGCTTTCTCTAGAAATAAAAATTTGCTGAGGAATTTAGGGAGTAATTTCTATTTGCTTCTAGCATGATCACAATTTTTTATATAATTCCCTGTGAGGAATTTGTGTGTTTTTTTCTTTAAAAGAGATAGTTACCATATATGGTAAAGAGCCCTGGTCTTACCTAAAATGAGAAGATCTATATTTGTGAGAAGCTAAGGGGTAACTTTAAGTTACTTTCAGGCAGAAGTCCCCATAAATTCATGAAGGACATTAAGTACAGCTCCAGGTGATGGGAAAGGCTCTCTTCTAAGCCGTTACACTTATCCAACCACCTGCTTGCATATTTGGATTAAAATCATGAGCCCCTTCTTGGACAAGGACTTCCAGAACTCACTCATGCTGGCTCATCAGGCAGAAACTGATAGTGGCTTTCACAATACTGTCTCTAGACTGACTCACTTGCAATTTGTGCAAACTTCTTATATCATGAAAATATTGTGCTACTTATCTCAATATGCTGCTTGGCATTTTCAAATGTGAGATAACTTTAGGCTATGTATAATAACAATCCAACCTATAATGAATGATTCTCATATGTGAGATTATGTTTTAATTACAGTAAGTCCCCACTTACCATGGCAATAGATTTTTTGGAAACTGCAACTTTAAGCAAAATGATATGTAACAAAACCAATATCACCATAGGCTATTGATATAAATAAGAGTGAAGTTCCTAAGACATAATTCTGGTCACAAAAATATCCCTAAACTTTTAAATTAAGACCTAAAACACTTCTAATATTAAACATTGACATAAATGTGAGCTCTACATACACTTGAGAAAGATTAATAAAAACAAGGAAGATGATTCTTTTCCAACCCATTTATTTCAGTTCAGGGGCATGGAGGCTAGATCCTGTCCTGGCAGCTCTGGTCTCAAGGCAGGCACCCGGCCTGGACAGGACACACTGCCATCACAGTGCATGCTCACACCCACACCCATGCTCACTCAGCCTGGGACAATGTAAACATGACAGTGCTCCTCATCTGCACATCTTTGGGATGTGAGAGGAAAATGGAATCTCTGGAGGAAACCCAAGATGATATGGAAAGAACGTGCAAACTCCACACAGAAAGTGACTCTGGCCAGGAAATCTATTTTTCCCCTCATCAACAGTATAACAAAATGACATTGAGCAAAATGACATTATTTAAAGACCTGCTGTAGTTTTACTCACTTAATCCTCATGCCTCTATTTAGTATAGTTTATTATTATTCCCATTTTACAGATAAAGTAACTGAGGCAAAGAGAAGAGGGTAATTCACTCAAGGTCACACAGCTGAATTTCGTGCTATTAGAGGCAGGGTTTCAGAGGAGTTAGCGTGAAATTCTGGAATTTTAACCTCAACTTGATATTTATATTTACACTATAACATAATCCACAAATAAAAATGTATTTATTATCAATATAGTTTGTCTTTATTTATATACGTATAGATTACACGGGTGCTTAGTCCAGATTGCTCTTTGAAACTTCTAGAAAAGGTCAGGATTTCTGTTTTCGAACTATAAAGAAAGTCTGGGGAATTAATACAACAATTTGATTATACTTGCCAGTTAGGTGTTTTGACTGAGAATGCACTTTATGCTGTTTTTTCCCCAACAAAAGAACAGTGAGATAATGTGGTTCATGTGGTATCTTTTATCTAAGAATTATAGAGAGCTCTCCAAATGTTATCTCATTAATGATCTCATCAGCTCTTTATCAAACAATCTGTCTGTGAAGTAGGTAGCAATTAATTGAAGCTAAGATGTACTATATGACCTATCCAAGGTCACAGACTCAACCTATCATAAACATCTACGAAAAACTGTCTGGGTTCATTTATTTTCAGTTCTCTTGAGACATTATTGTAATCAGCCAAGACCTTTCCTCAATTATAACCGTAAAGCAGAATTTCACCCTTATTTGATAGGTCCTAGGTTAGTATCCCTCTCTTTGGTACAGTGATAATAGGAAAAAATGCTTTATATATGATAGTTGATAACAGTTTGGTCACTTTTAATACATCATTTGATCTCTCAGATATCCTAGGAGGTATATAAGGTAAATATAATTAGTCTCACCTTTTAAATGAAAGTACTGAAACTTATAATAATGATTACAAGTTTCGTTAAGAGTTTACTATATGCAGAATATTTTAAAAGTTACATCTCTTTTCTAAAAAAACAAACAAAAAAAACACAACAAAAAACCCACCCACTTCATGTGCAAGGTACAAATGTATACCCATTCTACAAGTGAAAAAACTGGAAATAGTTTCTCAAACAAATGAAATAGTTTATTGTTATTACAACAATACTTTATTTTCCAATACTGCCTATTTATCCCCTATGCTGCAGAACCTGAGGTCCCAGGTAGTCATCATCAGAGGTAATGTTGGGGATAGATATTATCACTCTCTCTCTGTCTCTCTGTCTCTCTCTCTGTCTCTCTCTCTCTCCTTCTCTCTCTCTCTCTCTCTCTCTCTCTCTCTCTCTCTCTCTCTCTCTCTCACACACACACACACACACACACACTTTAATATTATCATTATCAATCTTTTCGATTTGGATCTCTGGAACAGACTAAGTATTGCATGCAGGTTTATTGGGAACAAATATCAGAAGATTTACCTGAAAGCAAGTAAAGAAGGTGTATTAGACAAGAGAAGGAGACCTGCAATGATACTGAAGCCTCAGCAGATCATGTGAAGAGCTCTGTTATTGAGAGATGACTCTAAGACATTTTAACAAATTAGGCAAGAAAGTTGAGCCTTTCTTTCTACACATGAACCTGTCATTGGCCAAAGGACAAGCCCTGGAATGGGAAGTAACTTTGGGCGAGGCGATTCTCTACAGCATTGTACAGCTGCCTCTGAAGGAAACAGTTGTGAGCCCTCTTCAAGAGATATTTGCAGCAGAGAGGGTAGATATGTGGGCCTTGAAGAAGGGTTCTGAGCAAAACACCTTAGTGTCCACTGCCATCTCCAATATTCACCAGTCATTCACCACTACCTGTGTCAGGTACTGTTCTAAGAACTTTATATACATAATCTCATTCAATCTTTACAACTTTAAGAGATGAGTACTATTATTATTATTACCTTACAGGAGGCCTGGTGCATGAAATTCATGCATGGGTAGGGTCCCTATGTCTGGCCGGCAATCAGGGCTGATATGTGGGGCGATTGGCAGGGCAATCAGGGGACCCCCACTGGCACCTGCCTTGGTGGGCCTAGTGATGCCCACTTGCAAGCCCCACCCCGCAATCACCCCTCCGCCGCTGCTGGTTGCCTCCCTCTGTGGGAGGCAACCGGCAAGGCAATTGGGGGTTAAAGGGGGCGGCGCTGGCCCACTCTCTGGCTGGCCCTGCCCCCTGCTGCCCCTGCTTGCCAGCTGACCCCACCCACCACCACCACCACCAGTCACCTCCCTCTGCGGGGCCACCAGCAGGGGTGATCAGGGGCCCCCTGCTGGCCCCCGCCTTGGCTGGCCTGGGGCCTGTGGGCTGGGGGAAGCTCCTGCATTGAGTGTCTCCCCTCCTGGTGGTCAGTGCTCATCACAGCGGCCAGTCATTCCACCCGTTGTTCTGCCATTTGGTCAATTTGCATATTAGGCTTTTATTATATAGGATTGTTGATGAATTAAGAATATTTGCCCAAGAGTATACATGTGTCACCTTTTCAATTTAACAACCATTGTTTACTGCCTCCCTATATTCAAATACCTATTGCAAGATGAGGAAATTTTACAAGTGACTTAATTTCTCTGAAAATTCAAAGGTATAGTCTTACTTCAAAATTGGCCTTTGGGCAGATTAAATAAAATTAAATGAAAAACAACTGCAGAGCTGTTTCAACTTTATAAACTATTAGTACAACATAAGCCTAAAATATTTTTTGTATTATTACTGGCACATAGAATGTAGTCAAGAAATTATAGCTCATTTGCATATTCATCTAAAAGTGAGTGGTTTTAATTTTGACTACTGAGGACACAGCACTTCCCCTCAGAATTATAAGAAATAAAGCCCTCTAAATCAATTTAAATAAAAACAATTATATTCTACCAAAAGAGTGACCTAGTTTGTACTTCTTGTTGCCTGAAACTACCAAATCAATTCCCAGTCCTGAATTCATAATATCTAAGAGCAGAAATAGCCATCTCCCTTCCCCTCTCCCTGTCATACAGTACAACACTGAAATTTTTGCCACCTGTCTGTGCAGGGAGCCTTAACTTGATTTAGTCACTGCCTATTTTGCATCAAGAGCTTTCATTATCACCTTGAGAAAAGAAATGTTTATGTTATGATCAGAAGATTCTGAAATCCAAGGCTAAAAGGGATGCAGTACTTCCCAAATAGAAATAGAAGCCCTAGCCAGTTTGGATCAGTGGATAGAGCATAGGCCTGTGGATTGAAGGGTCCCAGGCCTGGTCAAGGGCTTATGCCTGGGTTGTGGACTTGATCCCCAGTGGGGGACGTGCAGAAAGTAGATGATCAATTATTCTCTCTCATCATTGATGTTTCTAGCTCTCCCTCTCATTTCCTCTTTGAAATCAACAAAAAATATATTTAAAAAACAATGACAAATAGAAATAGAGGATGAGGAGATACCTGTAGACTAATTAGGCAACTTTAGTTTTAAGTTTTTATATGGTACTCAGAACATGTTAAAATCAGGAAAGGAAGAAAATAGCAAGAAATTCCAAGTACCACAAATGAGAGGTGCTACATTCCTCGCACACCTAACGAAGTGTCTAGCATAACTAGTATTCAATTAAAAATGATTGTAGAGTAATAATGGTAATTAGAATATTAAACTAATATATTTTGTTCTATATAAAAATCCCAGATACTTGATCAGCATCCAGGGTGACCTTAGATGTCACCTACCTCTTTGTGCTTCATTTTTCTAACTACTACAATAGTATTACTTGTTTTTTCCCTACATACCTCGAGATTTTCAGAATGCTATAAAGACCAAGTTTTATTATCCAATTACATTTTTATGCAATTGTAACCAAAAACACGTGTGCAATCAGTTTCTTACGAACAGGTACATTTTCTATTTGAATCTGATTGATTTTGCAGTGAGTGGCTGAAGTCTTAGCATAAATCCATGTGGTTGCTTACTGGGCAGCCTGATTTCCATAAATACTATGAAAGTGGAATATTGTGAATGTGAACTTAAGAAAAATTACCAAATGAAAAAGAAATACCTGAACTAAATGCAGCCTTAAATATTATGTGGATTTTACAGTTAGTTTTGCATACAGATGCTGAAGTGCTAAAATACAATGAGGTAAGTGTGCCTGAGATAATTCCAATGAAGCCATGCACGAAAATAATGGAGATCTCAATATTTCTTGCTACAAAACAAAAATCAAGAAAACATAACTGGAAGTTTAGGGAAACAGTATGGGAAATAAAATTTTGGAGCTGTTTAAAGTGAGTGTGGATAATATATGCCATAAAGAGGGGTCAGAACCAGTTGCTAATAGTGGAGGGAAAATAAAATGAAATTGGCAATAGACATCAATTTTGAATATCACAGATGCCACAAAAAATCAAGTAAAATAGAAATTCAAATGTGGTCTAGAAAAGCTTAACAGACTAACATTATTTTTGAGATGGACTGATGTGTTATGGATTTGTATGCACCATTGCTTTATACTTACAACTAGGGGCCAGGTGCATGAAATTCGTGCACTAGGGGTCGGGGGTCCCTCAGCCCAACCTGCCCCCTCTCACATACTGGGAGCCCTCAGGAGATGTCCTACTGACGGCTTAGGCCCGCGCCCTACAGGGAGTGTACCTAAGCCACAGTCTGGCCTCCCTTTGTGGGAGGCAACCGGGCTGGTCAGGGGAAGGCACCAGCCCCATTACCCCACTGCTGCAGCCACTGTCAGTCACCGCAGCCACAAAGGTGTTTTCATCAACATGGACTCCAGTCCCTTCACCAAGAAAAAATGACAATTTTCTTTAGGCATTTTCAAGATGTGTCTTTCATAGGATATGGATTTCTTTATTTATTTTTTATCCTCACCTGAGGGTATGTTTCCATTGACTTTTAGAGAATGTGGAAGAGAAAGGGAAAGACAGAGAGAAACACTTTGATTGGTTTCCTCCTGCATGAGCCCTGATCTGGGCCCCAGCCATGGAGGAGCCTGCAACCTAGGTACATGCCTTTGATCAGAATCAAACCCAGACCCTGCTGTCTGCAGGCTGAGGCATTATCCACTGAGTCAAACCGGCTAGGGCAGGATATGACATTTCTTAGCCTTCCAGCAGCGGACCTTCATTTTTTTCTCCAGAAGTGTGGTGGAAAAACCCTAGATCACCTTTTTGGATTCTTATTACCCAAGTTACTAAGAATATTACCAGTGGCATACAGGAAGCTTAGCCAGTGTGCAGTCAGAAAAGGTGTTTCCTCTATAGTTCACACCAATGGAGGGCTGGGCCCTGCCCAGGCCTAAAGCCTCTGGCCGAAGCTTTAGGCCTGGGCAGGCCTCTCCAGCTCCCTCTGATCACCGGCTCAGCCCCTGCCCAGGCCTGCCCAGACTGAAAGCCTCTTGGGCAGGAGCGGACCCCCAGCTCCCTACAATCAATCGCAGGGGGTCCGCTCCTGCCCAGGCCAAAAGCAGACCCCCAGCTCCCTGCGATCGATGGCAGGGGGTCCGCTCGTGCACCAGGGCAAAAGTCTCCGGAGGCTTTTGGCCTGGAGCCGGAACAGACACCCAACTCCCGGCTTTCGATGGCAGGGGAGCTGGGAGCGGACACCCATCTCCCAGTTTTCGATGGCAGGGGAGTTGGGTGTCCGCTCGTTCACCAGGCCAAAAGCCTGGTGCCAGAGAGGACCCCAGCTCCCTGCAATCCGTCGCAGGGGGTCAGCTCAGGGCGCCTATGTATGCAAATTAACCACCATCTTGGTCAGGTTTATTTGCATACTCGCTCTGATTGGCTGGCGGGCTTGGCTTGGCTGGCGGGCATGGCCAGTGGGCGTGGCTTGGGCGTAGCGAAGGTGTGGTCAATTTGCATATTACTGTTTTATTAGGTAGGAGAGACCATCTTTAAACCAATATTGTGCCTGATTGTATAGAATATGCTGATTAGTCAGCCTTGAGGTGTATACCTACCTCTGAAAGTGAGACATTGTATAAACCTCATTTAAATAACAACTGAGGGAAGACAGAGGTGTTTCTCCAGAGAAAATTCACCCTAGCCCATTTGGCTCAGTGGATAGAGCATCGGCTTGCAGACTGAAGGGTCCTGAGTTCTAATCCAGTCAAAAGCATGTATCACGGTTGCAGGATCCTCCCTGGCCCTGGGAGGTCAGGGTGTATACAGGAGGCAACCAATCCATGTGTCTCTCTCACACCAATATTTACCTGTCTTTCCCTCTCTCTTCTACTCTCTCTAAGAAATCAATGGAAAAATATTCTTGGGTGAGGATTAAAAAAAAAAGAAGAAAAGTCAATATTTATTTACAGAATCAAGATAATGGAGGTGGAGCAAGCCAGCAAAACAGCAAATGTCCATTAAGGCTGAACATGATCCCAAGCTTCTAGGACAGCCTGGAACCAGGATTTACCATTGGCCAATGCCTGAGAATGTTTTATAGGTTGGTGATTGATGATGGCATATTGAATGCCTGGAGAGCAATGGGACATGATGTGCATGCTTGTCAGGATTACTTAGCAAGAGGTATAACGTACATTTGGTGTCTAAGCTGGGTCCTGAGTTTTAGTTATTGTGGTTGGTCACATAATGGAAATGTGCCTATGTGACCAGTCTTAACCTTTGAGACTCAGTGGGTTTCAATAGGCAGAGATTTCTCACAGGTGTCCCTGTTGTTCTCTGATAAAGAGTGGGTCCAGTGAGACTTTGCTAAGGGAAGGAATGAGAAGCTTTCTCCTGGCTTCTCTTGACTTTTTCCAATGAAATTTTCCCCCTGTTAACTTTCACTTTGTGTCCTTTGCTCCAATGAAAATCTTAGCCATGAGTTCTGTAAGTCCTGATGCATCACTAAACTTGAAGGTAGCCATGGGAACACCAAAACAATATTTAATCCTCCCAGTAATTCCATGTTATAGGTACAATTATTTTCTAGAGAATAAGGTTACTTTTCAAAGTCTCAGAACTAGTGGGAGACAATGTGATATTCAATTGAAATAGTTTATCTGTAGAACTAGAGCTTTATGTCATTGGATCAACCCTGACAACCCTTTTTTTTTCTAGTAAAGTTCTTGTCCCTCGTGATTTATATAACTAGATGTTAATTTCTTTGAGGTTCCTTGATTCCAAAAGCTTAGTTAGAACCCTGAAATAGTAACTTTTAATTGCTCTTTCAGAAAGCATATACAATTACTTTTAAGTTTCATGTTTATTGAAATTGCAACTCTACTGATATCTTCATATGATCAATGATTGACTAGTAAAATAGATTAGGATGCCCTCAATAAATATTGATTAAATGGATGGAGGGTGGATGATTTCCTAGCCAGTGTTTTATTAGAAAAAAAATAGTGACTCATAATAAATCATATTTTATAACTAAAATTTATGTAAAATTAAATATACAGATCTTAAGTATAAGTTTTTATGATTATGTCTCAATAAAGCTGATAAAATGCTTACATTAGGTTTAAAAAATTTGATGAGTTATAACAAATTTTAGCACCTTTAAACCAATACCCTAATTAGGATATAAGCATTTTGATTGACCAATAAAATCTCCTTTACTCAATTTCACTTACTAAACATCCCCTATTTGGCAACTATTGTTCTGATTTTTATTACCATAGATTAATTTTCCTTAAATTGAATTTCAGATAAAATTAATTCATTAGTATTACACTTTTTTATGTCTGGCTTCTTTGGTTTTAACAGTGATTTTTTTTTTAACTACATGAATAGGCCTCAAATTTGCACCCATTTTTCTCAAATTGATAGATACTCAAATTGTTTACAAATATTGGCTAGTATGATATAAGTATTGTCATACAAATTCTTTTCGTGGGTATATGCTATCATATTTGTTGAGGTAATAACTAGAATTGAAAATGAGTCATAGTGTGTGTATATGAAAAATAAGACTAATATTCATCTTTCAACATTTGATAGAATTCATCAATGAAACCACCTGAAATGCCCCTTTTGGATAAACTTTAAATTATTGATTAAATTACTTTATTAGAGCTAGTAACATTTTTAAGAAGCAGCCCATCTAAAGTGGTTGTGTGGCTTTCTAATCTGAACAGAATATACAGAGTTCAAGTTTAACCATATTCTTCCCAATATTTCATATTATAAGACTTTTGTTTTATCCATTCTAGTGGTGGGTTTCTCATTTCTAGTAGTGATTTTTCATATCAGACTTATTTTACATCCCTCTGATTATTAATGATGTTGAGCACCTTTTTATGTGCTTACCTTGATATCCTAATGTTCTCTTATGTGAAGTGCCTATTCAATAGGGTTTTATGCCAAAATTTGTATTGTATTGTTTGCCTTTTGATTGCTGATTTTAAGTGTCAATTACATATTCCTAGCATAATTTATTGTCAAAATAATGTTGCTGTTTTTTTCTCCCAATCTCTGCCTTGCCTATTCATTTTCTTAGTGGCTTCTTCCAAAATTAGGAGTATTTGTTATTTCAAAGTACAATCTATCAACGTATTTTCTCTTGTGTTTTACACTTTTGTGCCCTGTAGGAATTTTGCCTAAGTTGCAAAATGATTCTCTTAAGTTTTCTTCTTTAAGTTTAATGTAGTGTGAAGACATCCTTGTATATTCTCAATCTTACAAAAAAGCATTCTGTCTTTACCATTGAATATAATGAAGTCTTTTATAAATACCCTTGATCAGGTTGAGGATTTCCCTTATATTCTCAGTTTGATGAGATTTTTATTTATGAATGAGAGTTGAATTTTATTTTATAGTTTTCTTCATTGAAATAATTATATGCTTTTTTACCTATGTTCATTTACCAGTTGGTAAAGAATATCTTTAAAATTTGAATGTAAAACTAGCATTATATTTCTACAAAAATTCCCACTTGATGATGATGATTTCTTATCCTTTTTATATACTTCTGAATTAGATTTTCTAATATTTTCTAAAGAATTTTACTTTACATGTTCATAAGAAAAAATGCCTATAATTTTATTTACATCTCATAATTTTGTCTGGCTTTGTTCCTAGGGAAATGTTAATCATACAATGATCATAAAATGATGAGAGCTAAACTGTATTCCTCAAACTTATGAAAAATAAGACTAATATTCATCTTTCAACATTTGATAGAATTCATGAATGAAACCACCTGAAATGTCCCTTTTGGATAAACTTTAAATTATTGATTAAATTACCTTATTAGAGCTAGTAACATTTTCTAATTCTTTTGGGGTCACTTTTTGGTAAGTCATTATTTTTTCATAAAGTTAATTTGTGAAATAAATTAGAGTAATATACTTTTATCATCTATTTAATATTGGTAATATTTTACTTATAATACTGACCCCCTTTATTTATAATGTTGTTGTACATATTATAATTATTTTCTATGTCATGGATTTCTGCTCTTGTTCTTATTATTTCTGTCCATACAATTAGAGTTTAATTTGATGTTCTTTTCCTGATTTTTATGGTAAAAATTAGATTACATAAAATATTTCATCTTTCTAATATGGACATTTATCTTTTACACTTTGATTTAGTATTATCACACAACTATTGATGTATTTTTATTTTCATTTGATTTAAAATGTTCTATAATTTCTGTGCAACTTATTCTTTAATATACATCTATGTTAAGAAACATAGACATTTTGGCATTGATTCTTTAATGCTACTTGAAAGTTTCAATTTTTTGAAATGTATATTGTCTGTTCTGTGTAAAACTTAGAAAGTGTATTTTAGGTGAGGTATTCTATAAATGTTGATTAGGCAAGATTGGTAATAGTATTCTTCAAAGATTTTATATGCCAACTGATATATTATACATGTGTTTATTAATTAAGAACATGTTGAAATCTCCATGGGTTTGTTTGACAAACAAATGACTGGATTTGTTTTTTACTCCCTTGAGTCTCTTTTCTTCTTCATTTTGTTTTTCAGTACATACACAGTTAAAATTATTATATCTTTCTGATGATGCAAGATTTTTGTGATTATAAAATACTAGAGGCCCCATGCATGAAAATTCATGCACTGGAGGGGGGTCCCTCAGCCTGGCCTGCCCACTCTCACAGTCCGGGAGCCCACAGGGGTGGGAGGTGACCAGCAATCAGGGGGAAGGCAATGCCCCCATCACACCTCTGCTGCTGCCACTGCCGGTAGTGCAAGCCTCAGCAGGCCCTGGTTACCTGAACCTCGGGTGGCCCTGGGCAGCTGGGCAGCCACCATCTGAGGCTTGCCTGCACCTCGGGCATCAGCTGGGCAGCTACAATCCAACACCTGCCTGCACCTCGGGCTGACCCTGGGCGGCTGGGGGGCTGAGGGCGTGTCCAGCCACACCGTGCGCCTGCTGCCCCCCTGGCTGGGCTGAAAGGACTGTGGGACTCTGGCGGGGCTGAGGGGACTGGGCACTGCCATCTTGTGGCTATGGGCACTGCCACCTTTGTGACAGTTTGACGGTCAATTTGCATATTCCCTCTTTATTAGATAAGATACCTCTTTATCTTTGGTAAGATTCTATGTCATAAAATATTTTTCCTATTATGAATGTAATAACTCAGTCTATCTATATAAAGTTTTGTCTTTAAACTTGAAGCACAATTTCTGAAGACAGCTTTTACTTGTATATTTATCCAATCTGACAAATCTCTTATTTTAACTGATGCTCCTTGTTGATATTCATCTAATTTAATTAGTGATATGGTTTGGTTTATGTCTACCATTTTACTAATTGATTTCTGTTTCTCCCATTTGAGCTACTGTTCCTCTATTCTTTATTTCTTGCCTTCTTTTGGATTAATCATTCTTTTTATCATTGCTTTTCTTGCTTTTTTTCTGTACTTTGGTATATTTTCTCTATGTATATGCACTTGTTTTGTGGCTAAACTAATGATTCTATTATACATTCATACTTTTCATATTGTACTTAATGTACAGAATTAGACCTACCCTTCTAATAGTAATTATTTACTATCTCTTGCCTTTGTACTATTGTTGTCATATATTAGTTCTTCACATTTAAGCCATATCAGGTTACTGGTCTTTATTTTTTTCTTTAAGAAATAATGGGGAAAAGAGATAGACTTTTATATTTATCTAAATATGTACCATTTCAGGAACTTCTCATTCTACTCTGTAACTTTGAATTTTCATATTTATCATTTCTCTTTAGTCTGAAAAATGTTTTCTTTTATAATCTGCACTAGAGCAGCTTTTCTATTAAGAATTATTTCAGATTTTATTCATATGAGGATATTTTTATTTTGCCCTCATTTTTAAAAGATTTTTGCTGAATACAAAATTCTGGAATAACAGTTATGCATTATTTTAAAGTTATTGTTTCATTGTCTTTTTCACTCTGTTTCTGTTGAGAATCTGCTAAATTATTGAGTTTCCTTTGTATCTGATGTTCCTATTTAAGATTTTCTCTTTTACTTTTCTTATCAACTATTTGTCTATGATATACCTAAATGGTTGCTTCTCTTTGTACTTATACTGCTTAAATTTGGTGGAACTTCTCAAAAATGTAACTTTAATTTTTTAAACATAGTTGCCATTTTCATCCTGGAAAAATATAATTTATGCACCCTATTTATTTTCTCTTATCCTTCTGGGTCTCTAAATATATGTTTACTAGACTAGACTATGATATGCTACCATAATTTACTAAATTCTTATTTATATATTTATTCAATTATTTTCTTTTTTCAGATATTTTTTTCTGTGACTTCAAGTTTACTAACTCTTGGTTCTTCAATATTAAGCCTTGTGCATTTTTATTTCATATATAGTATTGTTGTTGTCAGAATTTTTCTTTGTTCCTTTTTATAGTTTAAATTTCTATGTAATCTTTATCTACTAATTTCAAAATCTGTGTTGGTTTGGTTTCTGTTTCTGCTGATTGCTGTTATTGATTATGAACACATTTCCATGCTTGTTCGTGAGTCTCATAATTTGACTGTATGCTTGACGTTGTGTTGGATGCACTTGGAGATTCTAGATTATATCATCTTTAACTGTAGACAACTAAATTACAGGTAGCTATTTTCAATACTGTAAGGCTTTTAAAAATGTTTTTTTATGTGAGTCTATATCAGTTTTGTCCTTTGTCCTAAGATACATCTCTGTAACTAAAGCACAGTTCTTACTCCCAAAGCCTGATGCTAAAAATTCAACCAAGTAAAGTTGAAAATATTATTTGCTTTATTAAAGGATTCATGAATCGGGGTGTATCTGATTTAGCATATAGGAGGGAGCTCTGAGGAGTTGTACAAAATAGAAGGCTTTTATAGGCAGAAGGAGGGTGAGACAAAGGAGGTTAAAAAAATAGATTATTTCAGACAAGGTCATCTTCCCTTAGGGGAGAGTCTTACCAGGATGATTACCTCACTAGTACTCACCAGGAAATTCCAAATTGACTAGTTAAAGGTCACATTCTTGGGAAAGGCTGAAAATGCAATTAAGTCTTGGTTGGCTGACATTAGCACAAGTGACTCCATTTTGGGCCTGTTGCTTCTTTTTAACAATGGCCTTTCCGGAGTCTCAACTAAATGCTAGGTGTGTTTGTAAAGTGCTGCCGGGGCTTTCCACTCTGCAAGGGTGGAAGTCCAATGTTTACAGCAGATGAAAAATTACTACTGGCATCACTAGTCAAATCTCACTGCAACTGCAGGTTAGCAGACCCGCGCCTTTCAGTCTGGTCTGTGGTTAGCAGCCCCGCCCTTGGCCAGCACCCATGGTGAAACCCCACTCCTTGTTTTCAAAGTCTTCTGAAAAGCTTTTCCTTTTCTGCTACTATTTTCCACAAATAGTAGGCACCTCAGTGAACAAAACTTTGATTTTGCCCCCTCAGCTCAGCAGGACTGTTGTTTTCCCTGTATTCCATTTTCTTGTACCACGGGAGTTAAAATGCTCCTCCTGAGAAAGCTGGTGTGAGCATGGGCTCTCCTTTTATGATCTACTCTTCGTGTTTCTCGCTGCTTGGAAATAGTCATACCATTTTTTTTTCCCAAATTTTATATTTGTTGGTAGTAGGAGGACAAGTCTGGTACTAATTATTCCTTTATGCTGGAAAGCAGCATTCTCATCACTAATTGCATTCTATTCTGAGTTAAATATGATGTTGGATGAGAGGATCTTTGAAAACCATATGTCAATGTTACATACAGTGAACAAGGAAATATATACCTTAGAAATCTTGGTTTAGCTGTGGTTTTGTAATGAGATATAGTAATAAAAGAGGAAAATTTATCCTTGTGAAGATATTCACTAAGATATACAAATGTATGACAAGAGGAAACATACACTTAATTCCAGAAAATGAGATGCCATTAAGCTAAGGAGGTAAGTGGAATTTAACTGGTTCAGGGAATGGATTGGTTGGTCAGACCAGAATCCTTTGTAAATATACTGCAAAATATAAAAGTACTAAAAACAAAAAAGAACCTTAAAGATTTACAGATTAAAGCAACAATTTTCAACCAGTGTGTTGTAAGGGGCACACTGGTGTGCCACAAGAATTTTTTAAATATGCAATACCTGACTTCTAGTCAGGAGCATTTACCTCTTTTTTACCCTCAGATTGTCAAATTTAAAAAAAAAAAAGCCAACACAATAACTATGTCATGTGAACGAATCACAACTAAACCTACTATTTTTATCATATCGAAAAAAAATATATATGTTTTGGTATGCTGAAGAATTTAGTAATCAGTTTATGCATGCTATGAGATGAACAAGGTTGAAAATCGCTGGATTGAAGTACAGCTGTGCTAATTAAAAAAGACTTCTTCACTTTACTAAAGAATTCATTGAAGTCGTAGTACTCAAAATTGTAAACCTACTTTGCCCCACCCTCAGTTAAGCCTTATATTTTTCTTCTCTTCCATAGGGTGTATTTGGCAAGGAAAAAATATAATTGGCCTTATTAGAGAAAATTTTCTTGAAGATAGTTTTTATTAGCAATAAGAAAGCAGACAGAATGAAAACAGTAAACGCATTTTCAATGAACCATGTGAAACATCTTTTTTTTTAAGGTCTTTAACCACCAGGTTTATATATACATGAATAAAATTAGTGACTGGCATAGAAATTATAAGTAAAAATGTAATTCTTATCATACCCTCACCTTCCTTAGTCCCAAGGAAAGTGACAAATGTCCCTCTATTATCTTAATATTATATAATTTAAAATAATATTATAAGTATAATACCAAGTCAGTCTATCACATGTCATATAACTCAGAAAAGGGAGATCTTACCAAGTTTGTAGTGGCAGATCGATTAAAGAAAGTATTCTAGAAATAGGTGATGGCCTTTTTAAGTATTAAATGATGCAAGTAAGGTACAGGTAAGGTGAGTGAGAGAACACTTTAGGAAGAAGAAATAACATAGAAATTGTAAAGCCACATCAAGGAAAACTTCTGTGACTCTGGAGTGCAACGTGGAGATGAAAGAATAGAGAAGAGACACATACTGAAACTATTATTGAGAATTATTTTCTAGGAATAAATATAATACATTTTCTAGGCCATAGATGCATTTGTAGCTTAGGTAGATAATACTAGGGGAGGTGGATTTGAGGCAAATACTCCTGAGAATAAAAAATATATGAGCAAAAGATGATGAACCTTAAATAGAGCCCTGGTGACTGGTTTAATATAGGAGTGGGGTGATGGATGTACAAAAATACTTAGGAAATAAAATCTGTAGGACTTGTTGACAAATTGTATGAGAAGTGAGAGGTAAAAGTAATGGAAGACTCCCAAGTTTGTACCTTGGGTGACTAAATTGATGGTGATATGAGGAAATAAACAAAAAATGATCAGACGGGAATGACAAAAGCTCAGTGAGAGTGAGTTTGACTTGAAGGTACCCAAAGGAAACCTATGTGTGCTCAGTGAAGAAGTATAGGCAGGTGATACATTTTTACACTTATAACCAAATTGGAGATAGTAAAAATCATAAAAATGATAAATTCACAAAAGGAAAAAACACAGAATTTTAAAAGAGGAAGATCAATGGTGAAATTCTAGGGAATATCAGAGTTTATAATATAAAAGGACATTCAGAAATGATGAAAACATATTACTATGAGAGAGAAGAAATAGTAGGACAATTAAATGGGGAAAGAAAACTTTGCAACAACTAATGCTAAGACAACTAGATATCTAAATGCAAAGAATTAAGTTGGACCCCTGTTTCATACAATATACAAAAGCTGACCCCATATGGATCATAACTAAAATGATAAAATTCTTAAAAGAAAAGACAGACATACATTTATATGACTTAGTTGAAACACACCTTTTTAGATACCAAGAACATAAGTGACAAAAGGACAAACAGATAAATTGGACTTCATGAAAATTAAAAATGTTTTCCTGAAATGAGCACCATAAAGAAAATGAAAAGTTAACCCAAGATTGGGAGAAATTGTATATGTAATAAAGAAAATGTATCAAGAATATATAAAAAAACTCATAATTCAGAAATGACAAAATAGGTGGATAATTTGAATTAACATGTCTCCAAAATTACTAGATGAATGGTGAATAAGCAGGTGAAAAAATGCTCAATATGACTAATCATCAGGTAAATACAAAAACCACAATGAGATACTGTTTCACATCCACTGGGATAGCCCTAATAATAATAATACCATCAAATGTTGGCAAGGATGTAGAGAAATTGACACCTTCATGTTCTGTTGGTGCAAATGTATAATGATGCAACTATTGTTTGGCACTTTCTCAAAAAAATTAAGCACAGTGTTGTCATATGACCCAGCAATTCCTCTCCTAAGTATATACCTAATAAAGTTGGACACAAAGGTCCACACAGAACTTTTATATAAATGTTCAAAGTCATATATGCCTAATAGCCAAAGTATTTAAACTCTAATGTCAATGAATGAAGGAATAAGCCACAATTGGAATATCCCTACAATGGGACATTATCCTATCTAATAAAGAGGGAATATGCTAATTGACCATCATGCCCTCACAAAGATGGCAGTGCCAACAGCCAATAAGGAGGGAATATACTAATTGACTGCCACACCCTCAAAGATGGTGGAGCCCACAGCCACAAGATGGCGGTGCCCAGTCCCTTCAGCTCTGCTGGGGCAGCAGGCACATGGCACGGCTGTGCCTGCCCCTAGGTGGGTCCAGCTGATCTGCATGCCTGCTTCCGGAGTCCCCCAGTCCACTCAGCCCCCAGCCGCCCATGGCCGGCCTGAGTTGTAGACAAGCCTCGGATGGTCGCTGCCCACCCGCCCAGGGTTGCCCAAGGCTCAGGTAACTAGGGCCAGCCAAGGCTTGCACTGCCGGCAGTGGCAGCAGCAGAGGTGTGATGAGGGCATTGCCTTCCCCTGATCGCTGGGTCGCCTCCCGTCCCTGAGGGCTCCTGGAATGTGAGAGGGGGCAGGCTGGGCTGAGGGACCCCTTCTCCAGTGCATGAATTTTCATGCACTGGGCCTCTAGTCTATATACATAAAAGCCCAGCAACCATTATAGTGGAATGACCAGAATGACCAGTTGCTATGACAGGCACTGACCACCAGGGGGCAGACGCTAAATGCAGGAGCTAATCCTAGGTGATCAGTGAGCTCCCACAGGGGGAGTGCCACTCAGCCAGAAGCCGAGCTCATGACTGGCGAATGCAGCAGCGGTGGCGGGAGCCTCTCCCACCTCTGGGGCAGTGCTAAGGAGCGGCAAGCCAAACAGTAAGGAGGGAACAGGTGGGCAGTTAGGAATGAGGAGTCCCAGATTGCAGGAGGGATGTCTGACTGCTGGTTTAGGCCCGATTACAAGAGTGCATAGGCTGGGCTGAGGGGGACACAACCCCTTCCCCGTGCATGAATTTCGAGCATCGGGCCTCTAGTTCAATAATAAAAGGGAATGAAGTACTGACACATCCTGCAACTTGAATAATTGAAATGGGAATATGAATGTAATCAGTCACATAAGAACACATATAGTATGACCCAGTTTATATAATATGTCAAAAATCAGGTACATCCCTAGAGACAGTAATTAGATTAGTGGTGGCCAAGGAGAAAGGAGTAAGAAGAGAGTGACTGCTAGTGGATATGGAGTGAGGAAAATGCTCTGGAATCAAATAATGGTGGCAATTTCATAACCTTGAATTAATATTTTAAAAACACTTAATATATTCAGTTTATAATGGTGAAGTTTTTGGTTCCTAAATTAAATCTTAATAAAGCTTTAAAAAATCATCTGTGGCCTGGCCTGGCCACTGTGGCTCCATGGTGGAGCATCAACCAATGAACAAGGAGGTCAAGGTTCAATTTCTGGTTAGGGTTTCTGGCTCAATCTCCAGTAGGGGGAGTGCAGAAGGCAGCTCATCAATGCTTCTCTCTCATCATTAATGTTTCTATCTTTCTCTCCCTCTCTTTTCCTTTCTGAAATCAATAAAAATATATGTTAAAGATTATCCATGTCTCCCAATCCCTGACTAGTCTTTCAGTGTAATGGTGTGGGCTTTCTTAATGTCTTTTATCCAGACTTGAATGTAGTTATTGCTTTTGCTGAGCACAGTCTCCAGATGTCAAGTGTTTCCTGTTTGCACTACAGTATCTCTAAAATGTATATACCAAATACCTGAAGCCATGAAATTAATTCTGGATTTGAGTTTTCCTTTGACAGTGTGGACAGAATGTCTTGAGTAATGGAGACTTGCATGTCCAGAAGAATAAAAGACTTCTTAAATTCGGAATATAAAACTTTAGTCTTGTAACTCTGCAGGAGTTTCTGAAACTTCACTTAGATTCACCTTTCAAGATGTGCTTCCCTGATGCTCCCATGCCCTTCTTAGATGTCTTTTTCTGCTTGCAGAAATGCATAAAAGCCAACAAACCTTGTGGCTCTTCATTGGTATCCAATACAGAGGCACAACATAATCACGAGACAGGCTAAAAACAAAGTTCAACCTGATACACTTCCCTTTCTTGATCTGTTGTTTTATGTTAAACATATAACACAAAATAACACAATTTAGGTTGGGGGAAGTCTTTTATTACATAGATATATTTAACAAAGTCTTTTCCCAAAGAAAACCAATGTTTTGAAATAATGCAGAGTGAATTTGCATGCCATCTCCACTATTCAAGTTACTGAGTGACACTGAGGAATTACTTAACCATTCTGAATCTGTCACCTCAATCACAAAAGAGGAGAGTAATAGAAATGACTACCACACTGGGTCCATACGATTAGGGCAGAGATAATGAAGTTCATCTGGTTATGTAAACAAAAATGTGTTCTACAAATAAGTTATTTCCTAGTATACACACATTTTTTTTTTTTACCAAGTTCTGTCATATGTCTTTGTTGAGTATGCAACTCAATGGTCACCTTCCAAACTGTGCAGGAAATCTGTTATCAGATAATTCTGACAGGAACAAACTAAAACACATATTTTCCTTTTAAGCCAGCGTTCTGTTTTAGCAAAGTATAGTACAGTTTTTCTGTTTAAATGACATGCAATTCACAAGTGAGTTGATTTGTACATGCCTAGTGATATCTGTTGTGAATCTTACTATTGCCCAAGGGGCTGGTATTCAGTTTGCAAAAGTTATTACTCATCTATTTTAGTAGGCAAGGGGTTTTAAAGCAATATCTGTTCTGTGTGAATGTTTTAAACTTCAATCTCCCTAAAAAGAAAAACAAACACAAATCAGTGAGTTAGATGTTTAATTCTTTAAACTTGTATCCTCTTTAAAATAAAGTTTTATACCAAATGTACTTTTCCTACAAATAATGTCTTTAAAAATTCGGTTAAAGGAGATGCTCAGTCCAAATTTTACTTGTCCCTGAATGAAGGAATATGAGCTAAGTCCTCTGGATAGGAATTCTGGAAGACCACCTGACCTTTGTCCCATTGCCTTCGGTGCATTTCAGCCCTTATTGAACATCAACTCTGTGTTAATCACTGGGCTAGTGGTGCTGGGTGTGATGTTTCAGGCAACAGTAGAGTTTGCTTAAGATGTAGAACTGCCCTAGCTGATTTGGCTCAGTGGATAGTGTTGGCCTGCGGGACTGAAGCGTTCCAGGTTTGATTCCAGTCAAGGGCACATGCCTGGGTTGAAGGTTCGATCCCCAGTAGTGGGTGTGCAGGAGGCAGCCAATCAATGATTCTCTCTCATCATTGATGTTTCTATCTCTCTCTCTCCCTCTCCCTTCCTCTCTGAAATTAATAAAAAAATATATTTTTTAAATATCCAGCTCAGATCTTTGTGATGATCAACTGAAATAATGTATGAGCAAGTGCTCTCTAAACATTTATTTAACCAGGATATCCTGCTGGGATATCAATAATATACCATATTGTAAAGATCCTAGAATTAAACAGCTCAGTAGGTGAAGTTGGCTCTGTTTTGCTCTTTTGCATTAGAGTTGTGTTATTTCATTTTACTATTTAATTTGTTTTCAAAATAAAGATGATTAAATGTAAGAAACCCATTATAGAAAGTTTGGCCAATATAGAAAACAAAACGACACATACATTTTTCTGCCTTCCAATACCACCACTCCGAGTTAATTACTCTTTACGTTTTGGTGAATTTCTCTGTTATGTCTTTTCACCTGAAGAAAAGAACTTCTTCAGGTGTGTGAAATGTGGCCACTGGCTCCAATTCCACTGCCAGCTGCTCATACAATTAGAAGGATTGAAATCAGAGGAAGGTCAGGAATCGTCTAAACCCAGACGCAGCAGACGTCTTGAGGGTCCTGAAACCACCTTAGAGCCCACAGTTTGCAGAGTTAAGAAGCTTGCAATGGCATGGTGGGCTCCGTGTATATATTTCTGGAGGCTGCTTACGCCTGCTTTCCTTCCATCCACATCAGGCAAATATATTTCTAATTAGAGTGGTATTTTAAACACTCTCTCCAGAGTGATGTTCTTTCAAACACTGTTTAATCAGGCGAGGGACACCTGCCTGCAATGGAAGCATCTGATAGTCTTTCCTAGTGACTCATCTCACCTCCTGTGAAGTACGCTGGTGCAATTACTGGCAAATTAGACTTCTCCTCTACCCCGCCCCGCTTCTCCCTTCCCCATCTTCCAGGAAAGCTGGGGTAAATGATCAGCCCCGGGCGGGTGTGCAGAGGGGGTGAGCGCGGCCCGCTGACCGGAGCGCGCGGGGCCATCGCTGGGCACCTCCTCCCTCTCCCGCGCAGCCTCCAGCGCGAGTGACAGCGCGTCCTCCGGGCTCCGGAGCGGTGGTGCCGCGCGAACAATCCCGGGCAGGGCTCCGACTCGCCGCTGGTGACATCACTCCCCAAGATACTCCCTGCTTTCAGCGCCTGCCTGGGAGAGGCGTCTGTCCGTGTGTCCGTTTCCCGTCTGCTGCTGGAGAGGGCTTATCGTTGGCCGGGGACAAAGCCTGGGACCAAGGAGAGACAGGGACCCGGGGGAAGGAGGGCGAGCAAAGCCAGCGAGGGAAGAAGGACCCCGGCAGGCGACAGCATGAAATTCAGCGCAGCTCACTACTTGCTGCCTCTCCTGCCAGCGCTGGTCCTCAGCACCAGGTGAGTCCAGGGGCGGGAGGGACCTGAACCGGAGGGCGCTGCTGGTAGGTTGGTCCCACTGCAGTTCACCTGTGGGGGCCAAGGACGGACCCATGAGCTGTTTGCATCTCCTCCCCAAGTTGGAGGGTCCCTCTATGTTTAGGGTTCTGAAATCCTTTGAGGAGAGCAAAGCCCTTTTTCTAGGTATCCCAGCCCTTCAAGTCTCAGTGTTACTCCCTGTGAGAGGACCAACAGCTTTCCCTTCGAAAGACGTGTTCCCTCAAGCCCTAGTAATAGCAAAAGATAACGGGCAGTAACCAACCACAGTAAAGGGCACGGAGAGACCAGGAGGGAACTGTCACCAGGCAGTGCCTTCACATTGGAGCTGCCTTTAGAGTCACAGAGCTTCCTCATCCCTCAAGTGTGTGTGATTTTAAGATACAGGGAACTAGAGGGGGGTGGGGGAGGAATGATTAATCCCAGAAGATGGTAAGCCTTGCACAAAAGTTCCCGACTTGTGGAATGGCCTGTTTTAACGTCTCGCGTGGACTTAGTGGGAGGCATTTTCGTGTGGTTGTCTGTGATCGGGTCTGATTAAAAGGTGATTAAAAGTTAGAAGACACTCTCAGAGTGCTGATGTAGAGACCCTGGTCAGAAACATCGCTGTACTCCATCGCTGACCATAAATGGGGCTTTAAGACCCAGCACAGAGGAGCTATTTTAAGTGGAGGTTTAAAATGAAGTGATTGAAAAGAGTTTTGTGACTTGCCACTGTTCATCAAGTCCCGGAGCTGGTGATGGGCTGGCATTCTCCTGCCACAAGAGCAGCACAAGGGTGGACTGTTCCACTGCCCAGGACTCAGCCTTTCTTCTGCATGCCCTTCACATCCTATTGGCAGCAACCTCCCTCCCTTGGCTGCTATAAAATGAAACACGCCCCACAGGATGAGGATCTTTCCAAATCTATGTGAATGGAAACATTATCTGATTGTGTATCTGAGGGAAAATGAAAGGGAGAAGAGAATTAGCTCCAAATCTGAAAATAAATGTCTGAAGAAAACTCATGATCTAGGAAAAAAGCAAGGCAGTAACACATGTTTGACTCCACTCCTTATCTACACATCCTCTTGAAAGCTCTTGTTACCAAACTTTCCTTTTAGTGTGAGGACTGTTAGATTTCGCCCCAATAGTTGATGAACTTAGTCTTTTCTTGTAAACAAGCCCAGGTGACTATAATGAAATTAGTGTATTCTTTATTTTCTCCGAGGGTTGCTGGTCATTTCAGTTCACAAAATGTAGATGCTTTTAAAATCACAGGTACTGCCCAGTATTATAATATTTTGCTCCAATTACAGAGCTCATTTTAATATTTGTGGCTAGCTGTAAACAACTCAATGCAAATTGAGCATCGCAGTTAGTCTTTGCAGTGTTTTGCCATTTACTCTGAACTTCTGTGTTCTGGTTTAATAATTACTTGTGAAGTCTTCTAGAAAAAAATGGTAATTCTCAAAGTTTGAGTAGATGCCTCTCAACATATACATAAAATAATAAATATTTAAACAATCAAAAGTGATTTTAAAGACATTGAAATGTGTAGTGTTCTAAAAGCACATTTGATTTTTAAGGATGCTGCAATTTAAGTAGCTTACAAAGCTCTTAAGTCTCTAGCTTCCAAAGTTTTAACATTGGTTGTGTAGTATAAAGAGAGACAAAGAATTACTGCCATCCCTTTTGTGAAAGTTGTGATTTTTTAAGGAAACATTTAAAAAATGGTCAACGCATTTATTATAACAAATGTTTGAATTAATCATTTCTAGTTTACCTTAGATATGAAACTTCTGCAGCGGTGTTTGTATTTGAGAATTGTGACAGGTCTTTACATTTTCCTTTTTGCTTACTCAACAAAAAGAGCATGGTGGGCTTAAGTAAGGGAACTTTTTTGTAATCAGTGGCATATCTTGTTATTGTGATTACTCAATAGCAATTATTTTATTGGGTACCCAGATTACCTCCTGACAGTGTGAAAATTAAAAAATGAACGTGATACTGTTAGCATGTCATTTTGCAAGAAGAGATTATGTTCTAACGGGCTGTAACAGAAGGCCACGCTCTTTGCAACATTTAAGAGTTGCTGTAGACATATGGTTAATGTACACGTTAGAACCTGAGCTGCACAGGTTTGGGAGAACAGTGGCATTAGTTGAGGTGAGTTAATTATCCTGCTGAGACAAACGGTGTAGCTCAGCCATGGCCACCTGTGACAGTGAGTTTGCTAGCCAGAGACTTCTGTTCACTTAGTTTCTTAGTCCGTGGTCCTGTTTGTGAAGCAAATGGCATTTCACATACTTGAGGCTGTGTCGAATGCATTAGTAGCAGGGTGTGGCTCTTGCTAGGTTTTCCTATAGTCTTTATCACTTGTCTTTGTCAAGTTCTTTTTAAAGTGTGAGAAATGTAGATCTGAGACTTTGGATGCAAAAAAAAAAAAATGTATGTTTCAACATCTCTTTCTCTGGGCCTAGCTCTTTAATACCTTGCTATTATCTTTCCACTAGGTTTAAAGTTTGGTTCTGTTTTAAAATACAGGAATGTGTTTGCTAAAACAAATGAGGCAATTAGAGAGTTATTATATAATAGTATTCTATCCACACAAATGAAAACTGAATAATTCTGCCTTTTAAATATGCATTTTTGAATATCTTTCTGTTTGTGTTTGTTCATTCCAACCTTTTTTAAAATTTAGTTACATACTTTATTTTCCAATGAGATATTTGAAGAATCATTACTAGATGATGCAAACATTTAATTTTTTATTCCTTTCAAAACTGGATTTCACAACCTATTTTAGTCAACCCATTTTAGAAAAGTCTTTATTGTTGAGAGTATTACAAATGTCCCCCTTTACTCCTTCATTGCCCCGTCCACCCAGTTCCCACCCCACCCCAAGCCTTCACCACCCTATTGTCTGTGTCCAGGTAATGCATATATGGTTAATCTCTTCCTGCCCCCCTAATCACAAAACTTCCATATTTTTAACCATAGTGAACAATATCAATGCCCCCCCCCATCAGAATTACTTTATTTGGCCTGAAAGTAAGCTAACTGTTCACCTTCCACAATAGCCAAGAATTATTTATTTTACTGATAAACTCCATAGAATTAAAAAGAGCAGTTTAATTTTCTGGTGTTTTGTCTCCTTTCTTTAGAACATACATATAAATTCAGAAAATTTAAGTTAGTGTTAAAAATAAGGTAGTTAATACAGAAACACATTTAACCTGTGCACAAATAAACACATTCAAAGAAAACAAACGTGTTGGTTATTAAGCTCCAGAGTAACATGACTGTACTTTTTAAATAGCCTCATTCTGTAGAGAATAAATTGCAATTCCAAGTCAGCCAGCAATTCACTTCAGAAAGAAGTCGTACAGGTAGTGAAAGGAATGGTAGGGTGAAAAACCTTTAGAAGTTCTTGGTGAAAAGGGACTCATGGAGTGCCAGAGAAGCCTTGTGCTTTAGACTGCTGAACCTCTGCTGTTCCTTTATGCTGTGATTCTACTCCTGATGCGTTTGGTTTATTGAGCTTTAAATGGCTTAATGGGGAGAGAAGCATGGCAGGGGAGGAGTGAAGGTCTACTGACTTCTGGTGGTTTTCCACCAAGGGAGAACTTTAAGCAGATGGGTCGGTTAAAGTCCTCCCAATAGGAGTCACCTTATAGGTCTCTACTGGGTCCTCTGATCAGCAGCCATACCACATGTTTACTTTGGAATCTATTTTTAGGGGATACTATATATTGATGATGATTTGCTCTGTACTTTAATCCTCCTAAGAATCAATGTGATATATAGGATAAAGGAAAGGTAAGCACCACCACAAGAACACAGTAAGTCCCAAACATTTTTATTTTTAAGCATATACATTTGATATAGGAAACATTCTTGTGTTAACTCCCCCAAGTTGATCTGTATAATGTGGAATTATTTTCCCAAGCCCTGCCCATAGTGAGTGTTGCCACACACAAACACCTTTAATCTGATCCCATACATATTCCTTTGTGATAGGAATTACCATTCTATGTAATAGAGTTAGAGCAGTGGTCGGCAAACTGCGGTTCGCGAGCCACATGCGGCTCTTTGGCCCCTTGAGTGTGGCGCTTCCACAAAATACCACAGCCTGGGTGAGTCTATTTTGAAGAAGTGGCGTTAGAAGAAGTTTAAGTTTAAAAAATTTGGCTCTCCAAAGAAATTTCAATTGTTGTACTATTGATATTTGGCTCTGTTGACTAATGAGGTTGCCGACCACTGAGTTAGAGAAATGTCTTTTCTAGGCTAAGAAGATATTAACAAGCAACTGTTTTAACTTTTCAAATTTCAATTTTGGACCTTAGTTGCCTATTTCCAGTAGCAGTTTTTTTAAATGACTTGTTTTGGTATTATCTTTGTAGATTAAATTTCCCTTATGACTAATAAAAGGGACACCTCAACTATGTACAGTTTGATTGTACAGACCACTATGTAATTGAAAGAAAGAAATTGACCTACCAACCAGGAAACAAAAGTTACTGAAACTGCTGAGGGGTGCGTGGTTCTAATGAAATGTTTTCTCATGTGTGTTATGAGAATGCTTCTGGTGTGTGTGTGTGTGTGTGGTATATGAGTGTGCCTGTTTTTCACTGACTTCTCGAGGAAAATCCCTTTAATAAATAGGGCAAGATAATTTAAGTAACCTAATTTCAGAGATAATGTTTAACGCTAAGTTTTATTCTCTGAAAAATAAAAAAAATCAATTTCAATTTGTCTTTATAATCTTTAGAGATATATTTGATGTTTTCATTATAATGTATTAAGTATGCCTGCAATGAGTCAGCTATTGCATAAGGCATGAGGGCAATAAAATAATAAATTACTTTTAAGTGCATGTTCCCATAATCAAGTCATGTATAGAAATGATTATGTATAAGACAAAGTTGGATAAATAATAACAAATGTTTTTTTTAAATATAAGCTTTATTCAAATATAGTATCAGATTAGAATATTTCCAAATTCAGACTATTAGTCAAACATTTAACTGGACAGACAAGACAAAGCTTCAGAAACAAAACAAGGAGTTACAAAAACATCCTTCTATGTAGCATCATATAATATACTGTCATAAAAAAAGTTCTAAGTGTGAATAGAGGAAAAAGTGAATAATGGCCAATTAAAGCGTATTAGAAGTAATTTCTGTTTTCTAAAGACAATGAGAAAAATCATATTTTACAATTGATTTTAATATTGTACAATGTTTGCAGGTTGTGTAGTATTAGGTGCACTGCTTACACTCTCTATCCAGTTTTCTCATGTAGAAAATAAGACTACTCATAGAAATTACTTGAGAAGGTGTGGTAAAGACTGAATGAGTTCATATAGAAAAGGAGTTTACCATATTCCCTGGAACACAGTAAGTGCTTAACAGTGTTAGGCTGTGCAGCTATTACTATATGGTTATTACCATTTTCATAAAATCTTTGTATCTATGAATTATCTGGACATAGCAGAATAAATAAAATCTTGGGTACAAATAAATTGGATGGCATAAAATTAACAAGAATCAAAGTCATCATCTAAAAAAAGAGAAAATATTAGCAAAGAAGACAGGAAGCAGGAGAAGTAGTGAGGATTACCTGGTAATGAGGCTGATTCTTTCAAAAATGCTTTGTCTGCAAATGCTTGGATGGTGCTGTGTACTTTGGTGAACACCATGAAAAACTTCAGTATTTAACTTAATCACATGGACTGTGATTTAGCACAAAAGTGTATATTTAGCTATATATATATATATATATATATATATATATATATATATATATATTTCAAATTTAATTGCATTTGCAGTACATCAATCATATCAAATCAAAGCCCTAAGCACAGGTGTCAATGAATAGGAATGGATGCTTTCAAATTATAGGCAGGGTTGGTATAAAGTGTCTATAACTTTATTTTCTACTTGTTAATGGATTTCATCAAGTATGAGAAATCTTTAAGAGATAGAGACATTTAGAAAATTTAAAGGTAAGAAAAGGTAACATTGAGATTTTCTTCCTACTATTGAGAACAATTTGAGAACCACTGATATAGAAGAAGCTCAACTGTTTGTTATATGTATTCTGAATCATCACATAAAAGGACTTTATAATAACCCAGTTTTGAAAATAACTTAACTAGTTGAGACTAGATAGCCGCTACTAGTATTGACATAAACTATGTCACAAACTATGCATATCTATGCCATGAAATTCTAGTTACTGAATGAAAAAAAAATGTTTTTGCCACAAATTATTGTGTGTATGAATGTGTGATGACATTTGTCAATCTAGTGGATCATAGCACATGTATAATTTGCTTCTCAGGGGAAATAAAAGGCATAGAACATATTATGTTTGCATCAGATAAAGGACACATTTTTACTGGGATGTCTAAGAACTTTGCTTCATGATTATAGGAGGCAAAGAAATACTTAAGCCATTCCATTCAGATATAAACTGGAGGCCAACCAAGTAAATCATGCTCTGATAATGACCTTATAAACACTATGATACATGGTTATACTATAGATTGTGATATCATTGTTATGTGTGACTGTTTTTGGTGTTGCTTTTGAGTGTTTTAATCTCTTTGAGTGTACTTACAAGGTTGTGTTCTAGACCAAGGCCCTTTACTTTGGAGGTGAAAAAAACTGAGGTCCAGAATGACAGACTTATCTAAGTCCACAGAAATCAATCAAAACCAGAAACCAGAAGGTGCCCTAATCCACTTTCTATTCTATCATGTGACTGCTCTCCATGATATATCTCTTCTGCAGTCAAACAATATTTGTATAGTTGGTGCCTACAATATAGTCAGAACTAGTCTAATTATTGTAGAGTATAAAGTAATTTTAAAACTAATTCTCTGACCACATGTAATGTAATTAAGATAGTACAACAGGCTATTATCAAAGGGAATTATAATTGTTGAACACCATTTGTTCACCGGTGTTCAGTTGCTTGTTGAAGAATTGGCTGGCCTAAAAAAAAAGATGCTAGGTCATTTTCAAACTCCAGAGCAGAGTCATTAATGAGTTCTCATCTTTGCATATAGTTTACTTCTCAAGAGATACACCTATAATGGTTCCTGTTGGTCTTAAATTGTACTGTAAGATGACATTTTTGGTGCTTTGGAATCTTTATCATTGAAACTATCCTATATAGTAAAGAGGTAATATGCAAATGGTCGTTACACCAAGACATGTAATGACCAAACAGCAGGAGGGTGGGGCAGCAAGCTACCAGCAGAGAGCTATAGGAAGGCGGGGCAGAGAGCTAGGAGCAGTGGAGAGCTACAGGAGGGCAGGGCAGCGAGCTATGTGCAGCAGAGAGCTACAAGCAGTGGTGGGCTGGGCGGCCCCCTGAGGCAAGCGGCAGTGAGCTACTAGTTTCCTATAAATTTCCTGGCTAGACATTTGCTTAAATATTTCTTACCTATTACGTCTATGCTACAGCTGTGTTGTATTGTTCAATGGGCAGCATGCTTAACTAGCTTACAAAGATGAGATACTAAACATGTCCACTTCCAGCTTTAATGTACAGTGACATTACTTTTCATTTGCTTTACATGTCTCTATATTTTTATTATGTCCTATAAGTAATTTATAGTTATGTAACATTTGTTTAGGTTTAGGTGGTCATACATTTCACCTTACTTGTACATATCACAAATCAAATTCTTTGTCTTTAAATAGGTTTATTACTTAAACCTAAAACTTAAATTTCTGAAACTTAAATTTCTCATCTATAAATTGAAAAGTAATAATATACAACATTTAAGGTTGAAAATATATTTAAGTTCTATCTTCATGCATGCACATAACTTTACTGTTATCTCACAGGATATCCTAAGACATATTACCTATTACTTTACATAAAGATGACAGTTTGGTGTGTTGCTTTTATATCAGACACCTGAAGCAATCAACACATAATTTAATTATTTTATTTAAAAAGCAAGCCCAACCGGAATTGCTCAGTGGTTTAGCGTCAACCTATGAACCAGGAGGTCACGGTTTGATTCCCAGTCAGGTTGTGGGCTTGATCTCCAGTGTGGTGCATGCAAGAGGCAGCAGATCATTGATTTTCTTTCATCATTGATGTTTCTATCTCACTCTTCCTCTCCCTTCCTCTCTGAAATCACTAAAAATATTTTTTTAAAAATAGAAATAAATGAATTTCAAAATTCTTGACTGTACAGCCAAAATAATAAAATTGTGGTTTATTTTCTATAAGATACTTCTGGAGGCAAGGGAGGGAGGGATTTGAGCCCAGTGAATGGTTCTTAGAAAAAAAAACAAAAAACAGGGAACAAAAAACATGCAAGGACTTGCTGCCTTTCAAAGTAGCCCCTGCAGCTGAGTTATGGTGTTGGCAAAAGCTAGTGCAGATTCTGGGCCAGCTTTCATCTCAAGTTCCTATAGGGGATGTGACTTTCTCCTGTCTATCCTCAAGAGGGTTATAAGGGTTTCTAATTTATGGCCCTTCAGACTCTGATTAAAACAGAACTCTGAGCATCCAAAAGCACTTACTCAGTGAGTAGCTGATTGATGGGGTAGGCAGGGTTACAGGAAATGTTTACCTTGTCACCTGGGTTAAATCCAAAGAATATGACATCAAGCTGACTTTGAATCTTCCTTACTAGCTACCTGACCTGGAAATGTCAATTAACATTTCTTAGCCACGTTTTTGTCATCAATAAGGAGGTGATAACAGTGACTCAGATTTTTTTCAAGAGGATTGAATGAAGTAGTGTATACAAAGAATAGAGTCTAAAACATAATATTTTCCTCCTTCAGGTTCATGCAGATAATTTGAGGCCAATGTAAAAGCCAACTCTGGGTCATCCTAATTCCAGATGGAAGTACTGATTTAAACCCCTGTAACATCCTCAAAACAAACAAGCAAAACAAAAACCTGTAAGACCTAACCTAGCTTCCATTTTGAATCTGAGAGCTCCAAATTATGTTGCTTAATCTGGTTAAACATTAAATACAGTTATTATATTGCTATAATATCAAATTAATGCTTTTAAAAAAGGTTAATTTTTCAAGAATACCTAGAGATGGCAGGACCAAAGAGATCTGTCTTAAACTTAGACATCACAAACACCAACAAGCCTTTTGACATGTCAAGGTTTCTGGACTTTTATATTTAAGTGGTCTTATAGTGGAGTGAGATTGGTCATGATCGCCACAGAGTTGTAGAGAAGAAGAGGCAGGGATGGCAGAGAGAGCTGAAACCTTGACATGGGCCTCTTTGAAGACTGTGTGATGGGGCAGAGAGGGTAAGAATGGAAAGGAAAGTTCCCCAATACTAGCTTTCCTGTTTTTTGTGTGTTTTTTTTTAATTTTCTTTTTCTAATGCTTGCAGTCACTCATTGCTGGTTTGTGCAGTAAACTAAACCCTTAGTATTGGTCAGGAAAGAGGGGGGGGGGAATGCTCTGAATTATAAAAGAAACAAGAAAATGCATGAAAAATTGAAGTGACATCTTGGCAAGAAGCAGACATGGTGGAGGAAGCTTTATATTGTTAAGGGCAAGAAGCTTTTTCCTTTGGATGCCTTGAAGTGAAATGTGAGCTCATTCTACAAATAAGAAGTTCACATAAAAAATGGGGACAAACTGTTCTTTTTCTGACACTACAATTTAGGAAAATATTGAACGATATTGAATCCCTTTTGAGCATTTTGTGTAGATCTTCATTTCATTCAGTCCTTTTATACAACATGGAAGCTACAGGTTCAGCCAATGTTTTTGAGGACTAATTCTTGCCCTGCAAGTAAGCTGGATGTTTATTGTCACTTGCCCCTTGCCATACATTACACTTATATATGTTTTATCACTAGGAGCCTGAGTTTTGGACACATTAAATGATTAGCCTATATTCTCCCAGCTGGAAAGTGGTCAGATCCTAGCTTATTTCTGAGACTTGCTTTCTGAAGGCAACTATAGCACTGTTTACAGAAACTAATCTCTGTACAAATATACTCTAAAGAAAAATAATAATGTATAGTACAAACAAGAATGCTGAAACAAAACCATGTGGGCAAATAACTGTATGTTTTCATGGTTACATAAATGTATTCTTAAAAATAAATCAGCCAAAGAAATTCATTATTTTTATGACCAGCTAAACTGAAACCTTGACCATGAATACAAAAGTCTACCAGCTAATTCAATATTTCTGTTTAGAAATCATATATCTCTCCTCAGATCATTGTCTCTCAAAGTATATCTCAGTGTACCTAAATGAGAATCACCCAGAACACTTGTTAAAAAGGCAATTTTCTGGTCTCTATCCTAAATATATTAATTAGATTCTTTGAGGAAGGAGCCAAATAATTTTCATTTAATGTGGAACCCGATGCTTCTGATGTACATGAAAGCTTGGAAAACCCGGCTTCAATATTTAAGAACTCTGGAGTCTAGAACACCTTGATCTCTTTGGCATTTACTCAGCATACTAATTGCAGCTGAAGCTAGGAGCTTGAAATGATCGTGATGTTCTGGCAAATATCACAGTTATTTTCAATGTGTATCAATAAATTTAATAAATGAGTATCTTGCTATGTCTCAGGCTGCATTTATCATTCAAGTCACATGAAAATAGTTCTCTGCCTTGTGTACCTTTCTGCAAAGGGCTGGGAAAATGCTCAAATGAATTAAGTGACATAGCACTGTATTACATGGATCTATCAGGGGCATCCTCTATTTGGAAAGCACTTGACAGCAACGTGACATCTACAAATACCCTGAAAAGAATGAAACTTAACTCCACCTTCCACCTCGAGTTCATCACTTCAAGTTGTATGATAAAGAAGCAATGAAAACCACAGCTAAGTAAATGCTTGTTGTTTTCTACTCAGGGCAGGAAATCTGAGTCGTCAGACCAAGTAGAAGTAACATTTAGCCTTGTAAAAATAAAAGTGTTGATTTCCCGTTCTCCACTCTTTCCCATTTGCAGCTGTGTGGTTTTGCCTTGTGTGGAAAACGAATTTTCTCAATTAACTTTCTGTATTAAACAGAATGTGCAACTACGCCAGCCAAAACAAAGGAAGGAATAAGGAGGAAAGGAATCAAAAGATTATATGATAATAAATAACTGCTAACAACTTTATAATATCTTAAACCAGATTAGTCCTCACAACAAACTTCTGAGGTGGTTATACCGATGTTGCCTCCATTTTATATGTATGGAAACTAAGACACATAGGTGTTAGGTTACTTGTCCAAGGTTATAATCTGGTAGATGGTAGATTTGATTTGATTTTTTTAAATTTTTATATCTTTCTTGTTGAAAGTGTTACATATGTCCCCCTTTTACCTCCATTGACCTGTCCCAACCCACCCCAACCCCCTCCCCGGACCGCCACCCGAGGCCTTCACCACCTTATTGTCTGTGTCCTTGGGTTGTGCATATATGCGTACAAGTTCATTGTTTGATCTCTTCCTGCCCACCTTCCCCTGCCTTCCCTCTGAGGTTTGTCTGTCTGCTAGATGCTTCTGTCTCTGGATCTATTTTTGTTCACCCAGTTTATGTTGTTCATTAGATTCCACATAGGTGGTAGATTTTAAACGAAAAAATGCCAACCAAGAAGTGAGCCCATGCTCATAAGCACTATGCTACAGCGCCTCCTAGTGTGTGATATAAAGCACTGGAATGAGCCAGTGTCGGCCTCATTTGTGGGTTCTGATTTATTCAGTGAGAGAAGGAAAGAAAAATGTAACTTCCTGTCAGGTATCTTCTAAGTTCACAACCAGAAAATCCTATCTTTAAAGTTCTAACTAAAATAATGTTTATTTTATTTTTGTTGTGAAAGATAATAATCCTATATTTGTATAATGTCTTTTTTTAATGGATGTTGTTTTCCAAAGCCAGACCAGTGAACTATATGTTCTACTGCCTGGCTCTAGTTGACATCCAAACTTGAACTGTGGTAAAGATCAGACTGATCTGCATGCTAATTGCTCCTCAGCACCTTCCACCTTTGTGATCCCAGGTAACGATCTCAACTGCTTGGGGTCATAATTTAATTTTTAAAATGTGTCACAGTAGTTCAAGGTTATTGTTTGTTTTCCATGTGTATGAATTGTACTACACAATTCTCTAGGGTTACTTTATTTTTTTCCAGACCATTGAAGGCGCTTTATAGATTAGGATGCTAAGGATTGAAAAAGTTAATATAGCTAAAGTCACAAGATTAACAAAAGATAGGGGTGGAATCTGAACCCATGATTTAATAAGCATAAGCTTCCAGATGAGGATCCTCAGATCATCAGTGAACACCAGCATTTGTGGTGTCAGGCACTTGGGAAGTAACTCAGAAACAAAGGAGATGCTGAGAAGCACATGCAGACTAGTGTAAAAACATGACTTGTGTCATACATGCACATGGCTGCATGAGCCATGGGGTCCAGTACACTTTAACTTTATGCCCCATTTGTGTGGAAACCCTCACAACATCCCCATGTCATAAATAATATCACCTTTTGTTTTATGGATGTGAAAATAAATCATTTGAACTCAATCTATTTTGAAGATTGACTTAATAGTAATAATAATAATAACAATGATGATGAAAATGGCAGTCAGAGGTTTTAGGAGCTTTAACTACTTGTACTGAAACTGCACTTCCAATGGTAGTCAGAAGATGGCACTGTGAAGTACAAAGTACAGTATAGTCCTATCTCTGTTCAAGATTTAACCCATTTATAGGCTGACACATTCTTCTTAAAATTGACATCTAAAAAAATGACTTGATTTAATGTCTCAATAATTAACATATAAATATATGTCTGTATTTATAAAATGTATATGTATGTATGTTTATGTACTAGTATATACTAGTGGCCTGGTGCATGGATTCGTGCACATTGAAAGGAAATCAGGAGCCCACGCCACATGCCTGGGGAGTTTCCACGTCCCCGTGAGCAGCCGGGAAGTCGCATGGGGAGTCTGTCCTCCTCCCGACAGCTTCCTGAAAAAATATTTCCAAATGTCCCTTCTGCAGCCAGGGTTGTGCCTTGCCAGACATGGTTTGGATCCTAAAGATTCAATTTCTTGGATGTGTCAGAAAACTCCAGATTATAGTGCTTTAAACAAGCTGTGAATTTATCTCTTTCTCAAATACGAGATACACAGAGGTAGGAAATGCAGGGCTGGTTCTTTCTCCCGTCAGCAGCAGAGCTTTCTGTGTTGTATCTTTTGTGGGTCTGAGATACTTTTACCTCCATCAACTCCTACGTCCTTCAAGTATGTATATATAAATAATTATACATTTGTGATTGTTTTTATATTAACATAAATATTGTGTGTTATATCTTAATATTACATTTATTTAACCCAAAAGTTTATTTTTAAATAATTTAATTTTTGGACCCCTAAAAGTGTTATGGACCTGAGGTACTATACCCACTGTGCCAAGTAGTCAAGTTAGGACTGTCAGCGGTGACCCAGGCTCTTTCCAGCTCTTTGCTCTGCTGAGGTCTTTACCAGTTACAGCCCAAGAGGACTACTGAAGCTCAGATCATCCTTTCAGACAGCAAATTTCTTTTACAAAATACTTCACATTTGCTAGCCTTAGTAGGATGGCTATACCCAGATAAAAGGGAGGCTGAGACTTACAGTCTTTTTCCTTGGTTAATATATTCAGGTAAAAATCACAAACTTCTCTGAGAGATAAATGAATGAAAATTGTAATTGTTAACATGCCAAATAAAAAATGAAATCACTTTTGCTGCTTTTGAATTCAAAAAAGATTTGCTCATGTCTGAGCTGGAAGCACCTATGCATACAAGAAAATCTTCAGAGTTATAAGGTAGTTAAGTTAGTCATGATTTTGTAGAAATCATTGGTATGAAATTATATTTTATTTTTATAATAATTGTACCAATGAAGAGATTTGTCCTGGAGCCACATTATGTCTTACAAAATTTTTAGATATTAGGAACACATAAATTCATCAATAGTCACTTTTAAATCGTGTTTCTCTTGTAACTGTCTCTTTAAAGAATGTGAAGTGTAAAGACTATTTTTTTTTAATATGCTCAGGACCTGTATTATGCAACCCATATGATTTTGTCTGTGCCTGCTCTCTGTCCATCATCTCCTATAGCTGCAGTAATTTTCAGGGACAGGGTTTGGACCCCTAGACTCTGATTCTGAAGTCTAGGTTGTACCACAAAATTCTATGGATGAATCTAATTAGTATCAAGCAAAGGCTAAATTCTGGTAGAAAAGCATGAATTGCTCTTTCAAGAAACCACCAGCTTTTGTTTACCTATGACCTTTCAGACACTGAATGTAGAAAGTATTTATTTGAAAGAAGTAACGAAAAGGTGGTAGGCTGGGAAAATAAGTACTGCCTGACAGAATGCTAAGTGGAGGAGCAAGTGAGAATGGAACTGATTTAGTGTTTTGATGTGTTGCAAGTATTGTACATTGTGCAGGTATTGTCAGGATTTTCTGTCTGTGTTTTGTAATAAGATGCTCATCCAGGGGAAAAACACACACACAACACAGAGTTTTGAAAAAATAGCATGTTTTAAGGATGGTGGTGAGCAATGGTGCCCATAAACAGTTGCCTGTAGTGCTTCGTTGGTACTGAGCTACAGTTTGGGAAAGAGTCCGGATTGGAGAAAAAGAAGTCTCCCATCGAATGCAGACAGTGACTGTTTCCTGTTGTGTTTTGTTGTTGTTTTTAAATATATTTTATTGACTTTTTTACAGAGAGGAAGGGAGAGGGATAGAGACTTAAAAACATCGATCAGCCGCCTCCTGCACACCCCCTACTGGGGATGTGCCTACAACCATGGTACATGCCCTTGACTGGAATCGAACCTGGGACCCTACAGTCCGCAGGCTGATGCTCTATCCACTGAGCCAAACCAGTCAGGACTGTTGTGTTGTTGTTGTTTTTTTTAAATATATTTTTTTCTGGCAATAAAAAGGACCTAAAAGACATATTAGCAGAAAGAGGGAGATAAATAGTTGGTGATGATGAGTCCCTATTCCGCATTCATAGTGAAACTGAGGTAATAGTAACATGAGAAAAATAGATGCAGAATAAGTGACCCTGAACAAATAAACAGCCTCCACATGTTAGAGAAGAGGATAGACCTATGAGACTGAAGCATGGAATAAGGAAGGCATGCTATGGGATTAAGGGAAAATGCATAATAAGGGCATGCCCCCACCTCCCAATAGCCTAATTTGCAACTGAATGATTATGAATTTCACTTTGTAGCAGTAGTGGTATGGTGATATATTTATATGAAACAACTGAATTTTTGCTTTTTATGTAGAGAAAATTATCAACATTCTTCCTTGAATGTTTAGTAAAACTCCCCTGTGAAGCCATCTGGCCCCGGGCTTTTGTTTGCTGGAAGCTTTTTGATGACTGTTTCAATTTCTTACATAGGTATTGGCCTATTGAGATGTTTAGATTCTTCCTGATTGAGTTTTGGGAGGTTGTATTTTTCTAGGAATATGTCCATTTCCTCCAGGTTGTCTAGTTTGTTGGAATAGAGTTCATAGTATTTTTTAACAGTCCTTTGTACTTCTGTGGGGTCTGTTGTTATTTCTCCTCTTTCATTTCTGATTTTGCTTATTTGGGTCCTCTCTCTTTGCTTCTTGGTGATCCTGGCTAGAGGTTCATCAATCTTGTTTATCCTTTCAAAGAACCAGCTTTTGTTTTTGTTAATCTTTTGTTTGTTTGTTTGTTTGTTTATTTTTGTCTCTATGTCATTTATCTCCACTCTGATCTTTATTATTTCCTTCCTTCTGCTTACACTGGGCTTTTCTTGTTGCTCTCTTTCTAACTCTTTGAGTTGTAGGGTTAGGTAATTTATTACCATTGTTTCTTGTTTTTTGCAGTAGGCTTGTAGAGCTATGAACTTCCCTCTCAAGACTGCTTTTGCTATGTCCAACAGATTTTGGATTGTTGTGTTTTCATTGTCGTTTGTTGCCATGATGTTTTTTATTTCTTCTTTAATCTCTCTGGTAACCCAGTCATTGTTTAATAGCATGCTGTTTAGTCTCCATGTGTTTGATTTTTTTGGATTGTTTTGATTGTAGTTGATTTCCAGTTTTATGCCATTGTGATCTGAGAAGATGCTTGATATGATTTCTATCTTCTTGAATTTGAAGAGACTTTGCCTGTGACCCAATATATGGTCTATCTTTGAAACTGACCCATGTGCACTTCAGAAGAATGCATATTCTGTGCATTTCCAGCCTTATATAACATTGCATAATGACTGTACAGTCTTGCCTGTATCAGGGTGGGGCATATGATCTTTCAGAATATAGGTGGGCCAGAAAATCCTCAAGGTTTCATTCCTATCTCCATAAGAGAATGATATAATTAGAATGAATGCAGCAAGCAGGGGAAATGACATAGAGAATTGGTCTTCTAGGGAGTTGATGGCATATCAGTTCAGTCAAATATTCAATAGTTTAGCATGTAGAATAGTTACAGGAAGACGTGACACAGTATACTGGATTTTAGAGATTGTAGTAGGTCTTCTTGGTGCCTGGTCCAGATTCTCTTCACTAGGAGTGTCCCCATGTGCAATGGCTGACAAGTGCCTATCTCCACAAAAATAGCTCTGAGAATACTGAGATTCTTCCCTTAGCCCTGGATTTTATCCTCTCAGCAACAGAATCTCCCATCTCTAACCTACCATAATAAGGTTCCTCTCTCTGTCTCAGGGTGTTAATGTATTTTCTCCCCCCAACCCCCAATCTCACTCCCCTGTGCTTAATTAACTTTCAACCCCTACCCATGATCTCTCTCCATGATCTCCCTGTCCCCCAACTCCCTGGTGCTCTTTATCCCACCCCTGTAGTCACCCATGTGTATGACTGATACGCAGGTAACATCAGAAGGCCTCCTGCCTCAATGGGGGTTTACCTCTGTGGTGCAATTTGCACTCCAGAGCTTCCCTAGGGACCAGGTGAAGCTGTCTCCTGCTGTGACCACTTCCTTGCTGAATTTTTTTGACCTATCACATTCTATCCACACCTTCATTTGAAAGTACTCACTCATCCTGGTAAATTAATTTCCAAACTAGGCCCATCTTAGCTTTACTTTTAGGAAAATTGACCTAAGTCAATCCACCTGGGATTGAATCCCAGTCTTCCACATTGCTAGTGTGATTTGGAGTGAACTGTTGAATTTTTTGTTTTGTTTTGAACAGAATACAAATGTAAAACACTTGACACTTACACAAGTGTAATATGTTACTTTCTTTACCATCCCATTATGGAAATGAATGCAAAACCTGAGGCTGTTTCTATGGAATGAGAGTAAGTTTTAGGTGAATATGAACTTCTGTGACCACTCAAGGTAGAATGAGCACTGTGATGCAATCCATGTTCCAAAGCTCTCCGTGTGGCCTTTTGCTTTTCCAGGCTTGAGAGTTTCTTGTTGCCATTTATATTGTTTTTCTCTTGTAATTCTTCCTATGCAACATACAGAGTATTTTTTTAAAATTATCTGTGTTAGAAATTGAAACATATAAATGAAATCTTATTTGAAAAAGGAGGTTCCCTGTCTGAAGAATTATTGCAAAAGATTTAGATTACTATATGTGAATATCATCTTTTATGTGAAAGCTTTCTACCATTTCTTCAATTTCATGCTTATTTTTTCTTACATGTCTAAACAATGATTCCAAAAATATAAACCATTTCAAAGATCACTTGCAAATAAATTTAATTATTTGAGACCAGTTAAGAAAGTTGGATTTATCAGATAGTTTTATGTAATAAGATATTTTAATCTTAATTTATTGAAAAATGACTTTATGTTACTGCTTAAGGTTATTTTCATTTTGTGTCTGGAGAAAGATAAAATTATTTATATGTCTAACACTTATGATATGTAAGAGGCTGTTTTTTAATTATATCAAAGTCCTGTCATTTTATTGCTGAGAAAGTAATTTCCATTCCATAAAATAACAATTTCCTTCATCATTTGGTTTTTAAAATGACATATTCCCAGGAAATATTTTTGCAATGCAGGCTAATTAAAACTTTTTTATCCATTAAGGCTCTGCTGACTTGAGAAATAAAATGAAAATGTTGAAGAGGAATTCTTTGAAATGACGGATAACAGAACTTTAATTAAAAATATTTTATAAATGAATTAAGTAATAAATAATAATATGGAATGATTAGACAGCACTTAAGTGGTAGCTATTACCTCATTTAATCTATTTTGCCTAATTTAATTAATTTAAGGCATGATATATAGATGAGTATACTAATGCTTAGGTAAGAGACTTGCTTCAGCTAGTCAGCTAGTCATTTGTGAAACCTGAATTCAGGCACAGGGATGTTTGAATCTGGCTTTCAGCTTTGCTGAAGGGAGCCCCACCCATCCTAATATATAAAAACCCAGGGTCCATAACAACTGACCGAAGGCTCGACCAAACACTGGAAGTCAGTTCTGCAGTCGGTGCTGGGTTGCTGTAGTGACCCAGCACTGACTGCCGCAGGTGCAGATGCAGCGACCCAGCACTGACTGCTGAGGGGCTGCAGATCAGGCCTGGAGAGAAGCCTGAAGAGAGAGGCAGGGTCTGATCGAAGCCTCCATGGCAGCTCTTGATCAGCCATTGCCTCTCTCTTTCTCTCCAGGCTTCACCAGCAGCTGCGTCTCTGCAGGGGCTACTGATCAGCCCTGCCTCTCTGATCAGGCCCAGAGATAGGCCCAGATATGCTACCTGGCCTAGAAACCAACCAATTAGAACCAAATCTGGGTGAACTGTGAGGAGCCAATGGCTGCCTAGGAAGCGGAACTTTTGACGCTGACTGGCATAAAAACCAACCAATCAGAACCAAATTGGCTGGCAGGGGAGGGCAGTTGGGGCAATTAGGCAGGCAGGCTGAGGCAGTTAGGGGCAATCAGGCAAGTAGGCAGAGAGGTTAGTGGAGATCAGGCAGGCGGGCAGAGGGGTTAGGGGCAATCAGGCAGGAAGGTAGGGGCAGTTAGGGGCAATCAGGCAGGCAGGCAGGTGAGCAGTTAGGAGCCATCAGTCCCAGATTGTGAGAGGGATGTCTGACTGACAGACATCCCTCTCAAGGGGTCCCTGATTGGAGAGGGTACAGGCTGGGCTGAGGGAAACCATCCCCCTCCGTGCACGAATTTTATGTCCCAGGCCACTAGTAACTAATATAATGACAATTTGAGCAGGCAAATAGGTTCTTAGACTTAGATGTTTGGAATAAGTCAGGGCATATTCTAGCAATAGAAGGTTAGCGTTCCAGAAGCAATAGATATTTTACCTCAAGAAAGGTAAGGGAAGTGGGCAGCTTCTTGCTCTTTGAAACAAAAATCTAAGAGAAATGGCTAAAAGTACTAAAGGGAATGTATATAGAGTGTCCCTATTATAGTAATGAGAATATTAAGTTGAAGATTGAAATGTTAGAAGATGATAGAGAGTCTTAATGCAAACCTATTGAGTTGTTCTCTTCTTGTTCTTCACACTATTTGTTTGTTCCAAGTTCAAAGCTAGCCAGTAAGAAGATAATGACTTCATAAACTAGGTTGTTCTCACAGTCATATTATCTTTTCTGAGGTCTTGCTTCATAGTTTAACTATAGCTGTCTTCAAACATTTGTATCTAAAAACTTTTAGTGTCATCACTCAAACATGTTAATACTTTGAATGCGTTTTTAGTTTTTTTCTTTTTTTTTCTTTATTAAGGTATTACATATGTGTACTTATACCCCCATTGCCCCCATTCCAGTTCATGCCCTCACCCCCCTGGTGTCTGTGTCCATTAGGATTCAATTATGAACATATTAGAAGAACAGACTTATTCTCTCTCTAAAACTTTCCCTGTGAAAAGTCCTTGGGGAAGGGGTTTACCTCCACCAAGGATACAGTTTCGGGAAGCAGCTCTGCACATTTACCAGAACTTCCTGTCTTCTCATGTCTTTTGCTGTGGGGAGGGAATTTTATTTATTTACTCTGTGCCACATGAGAAGTTGTACTTCATATTTTAGAAAAGCATCACTACCTCAATATGGTTATTTTATAGTAACAATATGCATTTTCTAAATAAGAATAAAAACAAAACAATTTCACTTTTCCAAGAAGATATTTGTGTCCATTTTTGTTTTTTAATTTGTGAATGAACATAATTATCAGGGGCTGTTGCATTTCAGCCAAGCTTTAGACAAAGAAACATTGATAGCACAGGCCCAAATTTGTCTTTGCTCCTCTCTACTATCTCAATATAACAACAGCAACAACAACTACTGGTGTCAGGCAGTTATAAATGCTTCACTTTTATTATCTCACTTTTTCAGTTACATTAGTTACCTTAGTTTATAACCAGGTTTCATAAACTTCATAGTTGTATGACTTTAAAGTAGCAAAATCATGCATAAAATGCCTAATATCTAGGATCTTTAATTCTGGAGAATTTTAATGGGACGATTTTGGATTTTGGAGCTTATATGCTCACAAGAGGTAATCTGGGAAAAAGGAAGCTGTCAAGATGCAAGAGAGTTATTACCAACAGAATTAAATGAATCACAATTTACACACACACACACAAAAAAGGCTATCTACTCCAAAAGTCACTAGTGTATGACCAAAATGAATGTTTGGAACTGGCACTGTTATCAATATGAAGGGAAGGTAGAATTGAAAAATGACTGAAATAAATATTTGTGTCTGTGATTGCATTTGAACATCACTTTGAAGCACTCTCTGCCGTAGAAATCAGGTGTGACTTTTGTGTTTTTTTGTCCAGAGGAAGCATGCATGTAATTAAAAAGAAATGACTGCAAGATTACTGTGCTTGCACAGAAGAATCTTTGTGTGCAAATTTAAAATTCAATAAGTTGCTGAGTAATAGTTAATGGAACTTTTACTGCTAGAAAAGGGATTGTGAAATGTGGTCTTGTCTCTCTCATACATTTTTCTGTGCGCAAGTATCCTTTCTCCCCCCAAATATATTTTTTAATGATTTCTGAGAGGAAGGGAGAGGGAGAGAGAAAGAAACATTAATGATCAGAGAGAAACACTGATCAGCTGCCTCCTGCACATCCCCTACTGGGGATTGAGCCTGCAACCCAGGCATGTGCCCTTGACCTGAATCAAACCTGGGACCCTTCAGTCCGTAGGCCAATGCTCTATCCACCAAGCCAGACCAGCTAGATTTAAGTATCCTTTTTTGGGGAGGAAGGAAAGGGTACAATGAAGCGCATGGGCAAACATAAATTCCACTATACTGAAGCCTGGCCAGACTAGATTTGGGAAGCCTGAATGCTGCATTTAGTCAACAGTCATACCTTTGAAGGGCCAGAAACATAAATTTGGTCAGCAAACCCCAAAATAAATCAGCAAAGAAGAAAACTCATATTAGTTAAACATATAAGAGGTTGAAAAATAAACTAAGGCTCCAGTATTGTCATTGCGGAGACCTACAAATTGAATTGAGGTAGATACTAATGTTTTTTTTATTTGTTATTATTTTCATTTTTCAATTAGAGCTCACAGTCAACACCACTCAATATTCACTTTAGATGCACAGCACAATGGCTAGAAAATCACGCACCCCACAATGTGGTCCCCCTGATGCTTCAAGCACCCACCTGGCCCCACACACAGCCATCACAGCATGGAGTACTTCCCTGTGCTGCAATCCACAGCCCTGTGACGTTTCTGTGACTACCAATTTGTACTTCTTAATCGCTTTACCTTTTTCACCTAGACACCCCCCCAAGCCCCCTCTCCTCTAACAACTTTTTTATCCACTTGTTCATGATAAAGCACATGATAAAGCTTTCTCAATAGAACACACACCTTTAATATCAATGCCTTTAAACTCAGAACAGAGCTTACAACACTTTGTGTTAGAAGATAGTGAAAACTGGCATGCATATGCATATGTTTTTACTAACCTAATTCTAAAAACTGACTCTTTATCAGGTCTTTCTCTCATATTGAAGGGTTTATACATACATATTTTTTTCTGAAAGAAATCTGTTTCATTCATCTAACTATGCAGTACAACGATATCAATATAGCTGTGGAGCCTCAGTGCATCTGTAAGCAAATCCTGAATAGGTGAGCAAGGTGGAGGCTCAAGTCCTTGGAGGGCAAAATCTCAGCCTTAGACTTATTTTTGTCCTGCATAACTCATTGGTAAACACTTGGTCCATGTGCTGAATGATATATTATTTAATAAATTGTCAGCTTGTCTGCATTTGAGGCAACATTTAAATCTTATTTCCAATCCTAATGTGTTTTATGTTGGTTCTTATATAGTCAAATAGGAAAAAACTGCACAATCATCCTTTTAACAATAAGTTTTTTGGATTGGATTTTTGGTTTTGATGCTGTTCTAAATGACTATGACAGTTAAAAACAACATAGTAAAGATGTTCTATATTTATGATTTGGAGGAGTCAGTAAATACTATAAAACATATAATCTTACTGTTCCCAATTTCTACACTAAAAAAACTTTTCTGATACGCACACACACACACATGTACAACACACTTTATGTCTGACTTTGTAATTTCAACCTGAATGTCTTCTCTCAAATTTCTCTCCACCATTCCATACTTGATGTTTCAAGCATCACAACATCAAATTGTCTATAAAACATAGTCCTTCACAGTTATTGTATGATAAACCTTTCCTGACTTGGGTACAGTCGGCATCTGGCTAGATAGTGAGAATCCCTCTGGCATTGACTTGTATTATGTGTAGCCTTATAACTGCTTTTCAGTTTAATAAATCTAAGTCTTCTCCATATTTTATGTCTCTATATATTATGCTTGATGTGATACTCCTTAAGTTTATGGCTTAAATAAATAGTTCTTATTAATTTATTTACTTAAAGTAACATTTAATTTCAAAAAATAGTTTATTTTCATAATATTGTAGACAATGGAAAATACAGAAAAAGCACAAATGAAAAAAAACTACTCAATAACATTTTATATAAATTCTTCATATATCAGAGATCACGTATTATGAGTTTAATGATATTTGGTGAATAAATTACTACATGTTAATTCGCTTAAGATATTAAGTTTGATTTATTATAAATTTCAAATATCTTAACTCACAAATAAGAATCTATTACACTGCAGATATTGGTAATGGTTCTCATTTTGTCAGGTTCAAGTATTTAGATTGCCTACTTAGCTCTAAATCAAGATTCTGGTAACCAATATCTACAGGTAAATGAGCCATAGGCAATAACAATATTACTTTAATTGAGGTCCTACCTAATCTCTCTGGGATGGTAAAGATTCAATGGAATTGGCTTTTAAAGCCTGCATTATTACTTTGTAATGTATTAAGTCTGACCCCAATGAAGTATCTTTAATCTTAGGCCTTAGAGACACAATGCATAAAACAGTAGTTTAAAAAATGTTATTTATATTTTTATACAATGCAAATTAAAAATATTTTAATATATTCTTCTTGCATCAAGCCTCCTTAAAAACCAGAGGTCAAATGAGGGGCAAGGGCAATGAAAGGTTGAACTGAAATCTCCACTCATTTATCTCATGAATGAGTCAGAATTTAATTTACTCAAAACAACAATGTCATACAGAGGCTGATATGAGATGAGTCTAGTTCTCAAATTAATCTTCTTGGGTATTGGAAGTGCTTCAGAAATTGAGCTGGCCAGTTCTGTCATCTTCTGCCAAGTGGTAAAATGTTAAATGCTACATTTCATTACAAAAAATAATATATTAAAATATTTTTAAAATAAATTTATGCTTAGAGCCTGTACATTGCGCTTCAAGTCACAACTCCCGGTCTCTTGTGCTAGTCACTCAGGGTGATAGAATGTGACTCATGTTAAAAATGCATGGTCTGATTACAGGGATGATGTATCCTCCTGTGTATTTAAGCTTGAATGAAACATGCTGATAGCAAGAGCTTCCTTTTCAGATAAAGGCTCTTCTTGAGAAAGATTCCATTCTATTGATGTCTGAAGCATCTAGTTGAAAAGTTGTTTTTTTTTATTTCTAATTCAGAGCTCAACTCACTTAGATAGAGTTTAGGTTATTGTAATCAACCTTTTCCGTGAATTCTACTGTAAACCATAAAAATGCTATTTTTACTGAGCAAGAGCAATGCTGTATATACTTTAGTCATTGAACACTTTCCAATTCCTTGGCATAGTATTTGTATAGAAAGCAATGAAGAATACAGTTACCACAAAGTAAACAGATTCACTTAATGATGAAATATTGAATAGCATTTTTTTGGGGGAAAAAATGAATGGGGACAGTGCACCAGAGCAGTGAGGAGAATGTGAAAGTTCTGACTTTCAATATCATGTCATCTAAGTAAGTTCTCTATCAATTCAGAGGATCAAACAGAGTTACATTTCTTCCTCTTCTGATGTTTCTACATTATGATCTCAAACTGCTTGAGTCACAAACATTGGACTCTGAACAGTCTACAACTTACAAAGCTTATGAATCAGCAAGGGTCATGAAACAGGTACAATGAATGTGTCCTTGAAAAAAACTTCAGTCTTCTCTCTTGGGCTTTACTAAATTTTCCTTCTTTTAGTTATCAATATTTTTATATGAGGCTTTCAATGAATAATAACCTCTTCTATAGAGAAACTGACAGAAGTCTTGTCAATTAAAATTTCCTCTGAATTGACATGCTATTGTGATGTTGTCATTTTCAGAGTTATGTAAATACAGAATTTGAAGGAGCCCTCATGAAAAGTGAGCTTATTTAGTCTTCAGCCACACTCTCATTCTCTTTTCAATAAATCAACAGCTGCTTTTATTTTTTTAAATTAATTAAAAAATTACTTTTGTTTTATTTCTATTTATGACTTAAGGTAGCTCAAATATATGTAGATATAGATGTGTGTGTGTACGTGTGTGTGTGTATAGAAAAAGATATGTATGTAAGACTAAACTTAACAAGACTAACAACATAAAATACATTTGTAAAATTTTAAATTAAATTTATGAGCAGATGAAGACAATAAAATATTTATAAGAATATGCAAACATATGAAAAAATATACAACTAAACTACAAGGCTTGCTAGAAGTTGGCCATAGAATTGTTGGTAAATGTTTGGTAGACAGAATACACACACACACACACACACACACACACACGTGTTCACAAAAGGGAAATATGCTCAAATTATATAATCCACAGTTACTACATAAATTTAAGAATATTGTTTTCAGAAAGGCATACTTTTGCCTGTCACTGAGACCGAGAGAACCTGTTCTCATGATTTCCCAGGAATAGTAGTATACAAATGTTAAACAGGATTTTTTTAACATCTTAAATATGAATAGGACAATGACATGTGCAAAGCTATTTTTTACTTAAATATTTATTATTGAAATAATTTACATATGTTCCCTTTTCCCCCCATTGACCCCTTCTAGCCTGCCTCCCACCCCATAAGAACAGTGATCATAATAAATTGTTAAAAGGAATTTTTAAAAAAGTGATATTAAGTAATTATATGTTAGTTCAAAAGCACTTGCCTTTATTAAAATGTAGTAGATTTTTCAAGCTTTAAGGGTAAAGAGGTATGATCACACTCTCTCTGACAAGTAGCTGGATATCTGGATATGTTTCAGGATATTTCAATCTGTTTAATGATAACTACAGCGGGAGAATCTCCCTTTTTGTTAAATCTCTCTCTCTCCATGTGTGTATGTGTCTCTCCCCATCATGCGCGTGTGTACACACACACACACACACACACACACACACACACACACACACACAATTCTCTCTCATGCACACACACACGCACATACACACACAATTTGTAGTTCGTTGGCATCTTCTAGAAATTTTTGTCTTTTAGTACCTTTGCTCTTCAGTTCCCACACTCGCCTCTCACACACAAACACACATAACCCCCACTAAATCCAGCCTTATGAAAATCAGACCTTACACTCAGCATGCTCTTCTATTGTTGCAAATTAGGTCACTCAACAGCCTGCTTCTGGGTTTGTGAAGTGAATAGAGTGCAACTTGTAATTGGTAGTGTGAGAGGATTTGGGTTTTAACCAGAAATCAGCATCTAAGATGCAGGAAATTGCAAGTTCACGGCTGGACTTCCTGTTCCTTGTTAGATGTCTTTACAGAGGTCTCTCAAAGTGATTGTTATTGAAAATGTGGCTCAATCCTCTGTTCATAGCAGGCATGGGCATTTTGCTTTTGTTGAGAAAGTATAAAAGTTTTATTTCATGAAAATGTGATGGCTAATTGAAAATGCTAAAGGAAGTAAGTAATTCTTTAGAGTCAAAATCCTATTTCTCAGCATGTTTCAAGGGGCACTAGTTTCTGTAGACATTAAAAGGCATCAAATGACAAAATAATCCTCTTGGGGAAAACAATGGTTTAAAAAGTTAAACAAGTTTCCTTACTGCTGGAGTTTTCATAATCTTTGATATGCTAATGCACATGAACTCTGAGGAGTGGATAAATATGCAGAAATTACCAAATTAATTTACCCACCATAGAACATTTCATGAAACCACAGGTTCTTTAAAACATGTTTAAAGAAGTGCTGTTATAAATGCTTATGGCATACATAATTTTTTAAGGGTGATTCTAACCTAGAGAAACATTTCTTTCTTTCTTTCTTTTTTTTTTTTTTTTTTTTTGAGAGAGGTACTAACCTATCTTAGGGCAAGCTTAGCTCCCTTATTAATTCTCAACAAAATACTTATTTGCTTTTATCACCTGATCCTTTTTTGTGGGGTGACCATAAAACAGCTTGGAGATTCTACTTTTATGAAGATGAACTATTATGCATTGAAGACAAAACCCACCCATTCAAATCCCAATGCTGCCAAATAAATGACCTTACATGGATTTTCTGGTTATACTTCTGTGATTGCCAGAAAACATTCAATAATTTCTAACTTCTATCAATATAAAGTCCCAAAAGACAGAGGTGCTGTCTAAGACTCAGAGAATATGTCTACTTTGATCTTATACAAGACATAGCCTACAAACAGGTACAACATAGCTATTCAGCAATTAAAATGAATACATAAATAAATGAATGAATGTATGCAAACTTTGTCTTTATGTAGGTGCTCTGTTAGAGATCAAATTGCTGAATTCAACCCTGTATCAAAAATCCTTTGTGTATTTATTCCAAGGTTGAAAGCAAAGTACTAACCTGTGCGTGATAAACGTGCTAATCATAGTCCTCCGAAAAGTATTAGTATATGCTGTAAGTTCTGAGAACTAAAAAACAAAAACAAAAATAAACAGTAAGTAATGGTTTTTGAGAAACCACATTAGAATATAAACATACATAATTAGTATCCATCATTAAAAATAGACACCATTATTCTGCCAATAATTTTTCCTCTTCAAACATATACTTATTCACAGTAAAAATCAATAAGTGTATAGTTTTTAACCACCTAAATCTAAATTATAAATAAATAAAAATGTTGCTTTGCTCAAGATCACTGATAATACTCAAACAGTTAGCCACATGTGGTGACATTAACCACACTTAATAAGACAAATGAGTATGACTATTTTATAAAACTAGTCTGTCAAGTTATATACATAAACCTATAAAATATTTTAAAATTTTAAAATTTACTTTTGTTTTGAAAAATAATATTTATTTGCATAATACTAATAGGTTATTATAGAGTACTAATAAATATCTCCATTTTATCTTTAAAATATTAATGATCCCCAAATCATTCTGGGCAGAGAAACAAATGTGAGATTTCTTTCTTTTTATTTTTTTTTTAAGAAAAATATGTCTCAGACTTTTTTCCTTGTGGAAGTTTGGATTGAAATGTACTACAAATCTTGGCCATTAACATATTTTAATTCTTGTTCTTTTTCTTCCCTTCATTTTCTTGCTGCAAATTTTAATACTAGTGTCTTTTTTCTTTTAATTTGATCAATAGTATTCTGTTACTCTACTAAGACATCTAAAAATTTCAAAAGCAATTCATACGGTTATTAATTCATCAGGAAAATTTACATTGTTCTCATCACTTTGGGGACACAAGTTAAATTAAGAACTTCAGCATTAATATATTTGATTTGCACATTTTCTGCTTGACATCTGTAACAGCTCTTAGGTCTGCAATTTGATTTTTCATTAAGCTATCATTTGTGTGCCAAGTACCAGCCTGCTCATCATATCTACACTAATAAAAGAGAAAGATGCAAATTGACCGTACCTTCGCAATGCCCACCAGCCAATCAGGAGTGAGTATGCAAATTAACCCAACAAAGGTGGTGTGTTAATTTGCATATGCAGGCACCCAGCGGCCAGTGGCGGGATGCTTGCATCATCTCCATGGCAACAACGCAGACATTCCGCACTGCCCCAGCCACTCCGGGCCTCTGGGCAGCGTGGGAAGGCAGAAAGGTGGCTCTGGGCCAGAGCGAAGACTGAAAGGCAGTTCCAGGCCAGAGAAAAGGCAGTGCTGGAAGCCAGGGAAAGAGAGGCCCATTCTTGCACAAATCTTCATGCATCGGGCCTCTAGTAGATATATAAACACACATTTATATATGTAATTTAAATATATAATATTTCTATGGTAAAAATAAATATAACAAGTTCTTGAATAATGTTGATTCATTTAACATAATTTCATTATTACATTGATAAGATGCCATGAGAACTTAACTCTTGCTATATCAATTGGCCTCTTGTAAAATTGGTTTTATTATATGTCATTTTGCTTAATGTTGCAGAACCTATCACTGATATTTCGTAAAGACTTACTGTTCCCTCTTTTGACTTTATATTCCAATCTAGCTATTGCCCAATTTAAAAACTCTCTACAAAATAACTCTAAAAATAAGAATGCATATTTGATCTTTTTAATTACTGTGTCCCACTGAGTGTGAGTGATGTACCTTATCTAGTCAACTAGTCCTCCATTTGATGGACATTAATAATACCATTTTAAGAAGATTATATATATATAGTAGATAGATATAGATATAGATATAATTTAAAATTCAGAGTTTATATTGAATGTGACTGTATACAGAAAACATGTACTAAAGAATTTTCTCCTGCATATGGAATTCTATTAGCCAATCGCTCCCTCGCACACAACCAAAATAGGATTTTTCCCTATGTCTTCCCCAGGTTGCTCATTGTTTTTTTAAAGAAGTTTCATTCAATTCTGTATGAAGGAGACTCCATCTATTGTTTACTTATCTTCTCTGGCATTGGGCAGCCATTCCACAGGCACTTAATCTTTTTATATCTTTGTTATCTCCCATTGATTCAGCTCTCTTTATATTGCTTTGAGATGGATATTTTCATATTTGTTTATGTATTTGCTAAAATAATGCTTGCCTAGTTGGTTTATCCTTAGTTTTACTTAAAATAAAACCTCCAAGGACCTAAATCATTTTATTTGCCTTTCAAACTGTCTTTTCTGATATATTTTCAAGAGGATATGCCTGGAATTTAAAATATTTTGGTCTTCTGATATAAAATATGTGAACATAAAATTTTCTCTTGCTGAGTTCTGTTGCATATTTTATTTAATTCTTCCTTTCTTTATTCTCCAAGGACACTTGGTAGGAGCTTCTTTTAATATTTTTAAAATAATAATTATTTGTTTTATGTATAAGTTTTGAAACTGCCACTTACTATATATAGAATTTATTGAAATTATCTATGTCATTCTTAATGTGCACATATATAATATTTAGCATGATGATATCCACCTTGCCTAATATTATAATCCCAATATTAGGATAATGTGAAACAAGTGATGTATAGCACATAAGCATTTAGTACTTGCATTCCTAAATCCCACAAGGACTAGAATTAGTCCTGAGGCTCCTTTTAAAAATATGCACCTATTTAGATAAAATACAGTGAATAAGCCTCTGTAAGTTTAAATCAGCTCTGTGGGAATAAAGAGGAAATTGCGTCTCTCTGTCATTTCCTATTTGTTTGTTAAATACATGTCTCAAAATTTTTACAATATCTTGCCTGGCTGGTGTTGCTCAATGGTTGAGCATGGACCTATGAATCAGGAGGTCATGGTTCAATTCCGGTCAGGGCACATGCCCAGGTTGTGAGTTCTATTCCCAGTGGGGAGCATGCAGAAGGCAGTCAATCAACATCAACAATTCTATCTCATCATTGATGTGTCTATCTCTCCCTCCCTCTTCCTTCCTCTCTGAAATCAATGAAAAATATATTTAAAAAAATATTTACAATATCTTAATGCCAGCCTAGCACTGAAGTTTTAAGGTGTTTTCATCAAGTTGATTTTTAGAATAAACATTTTTCCTTATATTCTACCCCTTTCTTGAAAACTTTTGAGGTGAAATTTGAAGAGGGTAAAGTGGGTCAAATATATGGTGATTGAAGAAAAGAGGCTTCAGGTGGTGATCACAGTAGAGTATACCAATGTCATATTATAAGGCTTTTTACCTGAAATTTATGTACTGTTATTAATCAATGTTACCATAATACATTTAATAACTATATAATATATATCTTAGTTTTGACAATAATTTACATAGTGACACCAATAACAAAAACCAACATCCTGTCTGAACTTCCCTAAGTTAGATTATTTAAGACAGTCTCAAGTCATATGCACAAAGCAATGTTTGTAATTGCTCTCCTTCTCCCCTCAATGGTTTTTGGGAAAATGTTGTCCATGAAGTAAACATTCCTAGATTATGATCATAGGCTTCTTCAATATAAATAAGAGGTCTCTGGTTTGATTCCCAGTCAGGGCACATGCCCTGATTGTGGGGCTCAATCTCGTGCAGAAGGCCGTTGATTGATTTGTCTCTCTATTTGATGTTTCTATCTTTATATCCCTCTCTAAAATCAATAAATATATTTAAAATATATATGAAGAATAAGTTAATAAAAGGCATACGTTGACTTACTCTAGCTATCTTAATAAGCCTGCTGGCATTGAAAGAACAAATTCAGACAGTAGGTCATTTTCATATGTCCTGTCATTCTTAAAAACATAAATACACCTTTGTATGATTATATTTATGTGTCCACAAACCTGGTTAAATGATGTCCCAGACGTTGGGCACTATCCCAGAGCTATTGGAAGCTTCCAAAGAAAATGAAGGGCTTCTCAATGATTTATTTTGAAAATGGCCACAAGCAGAGATAGAACCAATGTTCACTGCAATATTTCTAGATAGCCAAATTCAAATATTGTTGAAGTAGATTATATTACTCTAAATGCTCACAACTTTAGCTAAAGCAACCTAAATGTTCATGTTGCTGTTTGTAATAGATTGAGGTACATCACTTGGAAACTTCAGTAAAATATTTTTTTAAAAAGACAAAAAATTACTGCTGTTTAAATGGAGGTTTAAGAAAAGGTCACCAAGTTCTGGGCTAGAAAAACCCTATAGGTAAACGTGGAAAGAGAAAACCAACCCTCTCATGAAATGTCTGACTATTCTAAAAGTATATCTTTTGTAACAACTTTAAAAAATATTCATACTATTATGTAAAATCTTGAAATGGCTGGGGATTTGAAAACATTTATGAATCTCACTGCTATATAGAGGAACATGTCAATCTTACGACAGTGACTCAGATGTGCTAACTCTTCTGAGACTAATTACTAGAGATGACAGTGTTCTAGAAATATGTTTAAATAGACCTGCCTACATTAATATATTTAAAACATAAATCCAAGGCATAATTGGAAGGATGATTTTGAACTTTCATTTTGTCTTATTTTTAAAACTGTACCATGGTTTAGGTAAGAAATCAGTGTTCACATTATTTCAAGTTTGACTAACAATTATAAGAGAGGGGGTGGGTTTATTAGCTAGACAGTTCATTAGAGCTGCTTAATAGAACATTACATTCAAAAGCTGAAATAGTATTTGAATATCTTGTAGTTCAGACTGCAGGTGTATCTCTCTCTAGACTTGAGGTGTCTCAATGTGTATCATATACCAACGCAACCTGACTACTTCTAGAGACCAGGAATGTATTTCATTCACCATTGGAAAACTCTAAATACTAGCAAATTGAGTCTTTTTAGTTGACTAAAACAGGTCCCTCCTATAAATGTCTTTCTGTACTGGGTCTACTTCTACATTGAGGCAAAAAAAAGTAAGTATTATGATTTTTAGCCTGTTTAACCTAAATAAAAGCTGTTTTGTGTTCATTTAAACAAAACAAGAGACAAATTGAGGAAGCTTCTGGTTAAAATCCCCAAAGTGTTCCCTCTCTCTCATTCTCTCTTGCTCCCTGACCTGCACTCACCCATGCATTCACAGGGTCTCTCTCCATAGGCACGTGGCTATAGCAGCTGCATGTAACATGGCCCTGCGGACTTCGCACACAGAATGCTGCAGTGTACTGGACTTTAATATGAACAGAAACTATGGGCAGAGGCCTTTATTCTGGCCCTGCTGAAGACATGGTTGGGCTTTTTCCAGGGTGGGATGTCGGGAAATGGACAGGGAAACCCAGGGGTTTATTGTCACCTGAATAAATATTACCCATCCTTCTGTGTGAGAATTTCAGGAAGTTCTTTTCCCTCGACATTGCAAGAACTCCACTTCCACAGATAACAAAAGAAGCCACTTTGAAAAGGCTACATAATTCCAAATGTATGACATTCTGTGAAGGCAACACTCTGGAGATGACAAAAATATAGGTGGTTGTCAGGAAGCCAAGAGAGGGAGGCTGCTGATTAGGCAGAACATAAGATAATCTTTTATTTAAGGCAATGGAAATATTCTGTATGATACATGATGAAGGGTATTTGGATACATTTATCCAAACCCATAGAATGTACAAAACCAAGAGCGAACCATAATGTAAACTATGGACTTGGGATGATTATGATATGTCATTGTAGGTTTATCACTTGTGGCGAAGGTGCCATTCTTTGGGGAAATAATGAGGGAGCCTATTCATATATGAGGCTAAGGAAATATGGGAAATACTTATGCATTCCCCTCTATTTTGCTGCGAACCTAAAAGTGCCCCTTAAATAAAGTCTTAACAAAAAAAATTAAGTAAAACATCTATTTTCATATATGCTTTCCTTGGACAGGCCATTCTCTTTAGTGGCAAGTTCTCTTTATGAAAAAAAGATGAGTAAAATTGCCATTTTCCAAAGTATCCTATAGCTCCCTTAGGGCTAGAGAGACTGGGAAGGTATTCTTCTCTCTCTCGTTCTGAGAAAGAAATCCCTTGTGCAGGCCATGGGAGGGAACTATTTCCTTCTACACACTTGCTCTTCCCTGCACAGAAGACTAGGAGTTTGATGTCGGCTTTTCTTTGTAAATGTGACACTAAAGATGATAGCTGAGTTTTAACTCCTATGTCCAGTCTAAGGTGCCAAGATAGATGATGTGAAAACCAGAATTTGAAAACTGCAATAATTTATGTGGGTAGAGACAGTCCTATTTCCTTTGAGCTTCTCCTTTTCTTTCTTGTTCTCTGAACTTATGTATAATATGGTTCTAAAGGTTTCCGTAAGGTGCAAAACTAAAGAAAATATTACCTTAGGTGCCCATAATGAAGTAAGTAATTTCATCAAATGCTCTTTAACATTAATGCAACAAAATCTTAGTTATCCTCAAGTATATTTATACAAGTTATGAGTAAAATTGATTTTATGAAATGTTAGCCTGTAAGATTTGCTTATGTATTTTTTAAAATCTACTATAATTGATTACAGAGAAGAAGGGAGAGGGAGAGGGAGATAGAAACATCAATGATGAGAGAGAATCATCAATCAGCTGCCTCCTACATGCCCCACACTGAGATCCAGCCTGCAATCTGGGCATGTGCCCTGGCAGGGAATCGAACCGTGACCTCCTGGTTCATAGATTGACACTCAACCACTGAGCATGCCGGCTGGGCAGATTTGCTTATAATTTTAAAACTTCAGTTTAATTTTCAAAACATAATAAGAAGAAAATTATTTCATTTTAACAATTTCTTATGTTTAATACAGCCTATTGTGTGTTTTTGAATAAAATTTAATCTCTAGATGTTTCTAATGACTGAAAAATGTCCTAGAATTTTTGTTAAAATAATTAATGAGTAATTGTTAATTATTACTTATATATAATCAAGATAGAAAGTATGTGGTTTTGTGGCAAAAGGCACTAGACTTTTGCAGCTTAAAGATTTTTAGTTGAAGACTGCTAAATTAAAAATCTAAGGACACATATGTAACACCTTAATCAATAAAGAAATTTAAAAAAATCTAACAAGTGTTTGGCAGGTTATATTGAAAATGGACCAATTCTAAATTTATCTCTAAAATTCATCTCCTTCAAGCTCTGCATTTGGGATAGAAATAATATTTATTGGGCTAATAAATAATAGTACCCCAATTAGAAAACTGGGAGATGCCATTTTTCTTGCAGTAGGTTATAAAATCACCTTTATAATCTTACCCATAAATGTAGTAAGACATAAGTGTAAATTGGTTTCTCAGAAAACTATTAGATTATTATGAGGCATACTGTGTTCAGAGTAAAATAAGTGAGGCTCCTACTTGGCTGGCGAAACTGTCTTTGGTGTGCTGTGTGGATTTGGTTGCTGGATTGTAAGAAATAATGAACCCATAACTGAGCCCATTCAAGTTAATCAGGCCGTTCTAAACACATTATCTGTAGAAATAGCTGAAGAAACTAAATGCATTTATCCTACCATATAGAAGATTTAGAGGAGATATATAAGACAGTACCAAGTATTGGAAAATAGTGCTTGGAAGAAGGTTTTTCTCATCTGTGGAAATTAAACAGTAAAGATACATAATTCAGGACATCTCTATGAAAAATAAAGATATAATAAAGTGTTATTTAGTATATCCTCCATAAATATTTTATTGCTGTATTGTAGCTCCTTTAGCTTTGTACAAAAAAAAAAAAATCCCCAATGGCAACATTTTCAAGTCCAGTCAGCCATCTTACAAACACTATATTCACACTACTTATGGAGAGGTAGAAATAAGAAATTTCAGAGAAATGAGCTCGAGCTCTTTCTGCTAGCTCTGCTCATCTTCATAGACTAGTTGAGACCTTGACATCTAATTGATCTAAAAATCAGCATCAGAGAGTCCATTTTCAGCAATCTATGAAATACCAATGCACTCAGTTCAAAGACTGTCATTCAAATAAGTAGCTAACTCATTGTCCTGAGAAAGAAATGCTATCCAAAATTGCTTATCATTACCCAACTTTGTGTCTATATTCATGGATGATTCACCTGCAATTTAGTGTAGTATTATTCAGTCTCTATATGAGTGGGCGATGGTGCTTTTGCAACTGAAAAAATAGCTTAATTGCATTTTCAGTAGCATCAGCTAAACTAACACTAACCATTTGCAATTAGTAAGAAAGAACATGGATGTATTTCTGCCCTTACCACCCACAGAGGGTTTAAAGGTTGGAAAATAATATTTCATTGTGTATCTGTTTGTTATTATGGCTTGAAAATTTTCTGAAAGAAAATTTTTTTCTTAACTTTCTATTGTGACTGATACAATACTTGTAAATTTAATAGTTTATGAAACTGTGTCATAAGGGGAATGCTGAAATAATTATCCAGTACCTTCTCTCAAGGACCTAGTCTAGTAGGAGAAGCTACGTTTATAAAAATCTTTATGTCAAGGAAGATTTTGACATAGCGTATCAGAGAAAAAAAATGTTATGCCGATTCAGAGAGGAGAAAATGCATTTACTTAGTGAATGCAAAGAGAGATTTTATGAGGGTCCTAGCAGGTTTGGCTCAGTGGATAGAGTGTCCACCTGCAGACCAAAGGCCCAGGTTTGATTCCGGTCAAGATCTCATACCTCCCTGGCTGGGCCCTGGTCAGGGTGCATGCAGAAGGCAAACAATGTTTCTCTCACATCAATTTTCCTCTTTATCTTTCCCTCTCTCTTCCACTCTCTCTAAAAAATCAATGGAAAAATATCCTCAGGTGAGGATTAAAAAAAAAAAGTAAGATTTTATGAGGAATGTGGCATATGAAGGAAACAACAAGGAATGTGTGGGGTTAAGATAGAGATAGAAAGGCGCATCCAGAAAGATAGAAGAGAATGCAACATTCTCAAATCATATTTAGAGGAGATATATAAGACAGTACCAAGTATTGGAAAATAGTGCCATTATTTTGACTGGAAAACTAATAACATAGTTATTAATGGCATAGGCCATTATTTTGACTGGAAAACTAATAACAGATTGGCAATTATCATGTTCCAATATTGATTTAGGTCATATTTACCTTTATCCTAACCATGGTTTACAGGGCCCACAACACTTGGCTCCAACCCCATGTTTTGTCACTTTTTTTTTTTCTTGCCTCCTCAAAACAAATACATGGAGAAACAGTGAAGGGAGAACACACACAGGAACACTCTGGCCATTGGGTACTGATTTCACTTCCCCGAGTATTGCGAGCTCTGTCCAGCCTCTGCATTGCTAATATCTCTTCCTGGAATGTTCAGTATTTCCATCCAGCCCTGCACTCTACCTTTTTCTTGATAATTTTCTCTTATCTTTTTAAGCCTTATCTTTGTTACCATTTCCACCTGATGAACATTCTCTGTCCTTCCATTCTGTCCTGGATCTCCCCACTGAAGGATGTATCCCACTGTGTTGTAACTGTTCACTTTTCTTTGCCCTAAATGGGGCTGTGGGTGTTATGACATCAGGAGTCCTGTATCTCTTGCCTCCAGAACTTAGCACTGTGGTTATCTGGTAATAAATAAGCGATATTATTGAATCAGTGAATGAAGGAGTGAATATGTAGTGGAAATGTCAGCATCGCCAAATTTGGATTAATGTAAATACACTGAGTGGCCAGATTATTATGATCTCTGAATGCATAATAATCTGGCCACTCAGTGTATATCCTATATAATAAAAGGCTAATATGAAAATTGTCCCCTCGACCAGGAGTTCGACCAGCAGGCTGGCCGGACCCCACCCATGCACAAATTCATGCACCAGGCCTCTAATACACACACACACACACACACACACACACACACACACACACACACACACTGAGTGGCCAGATTATTATGCATTCAGAGATCATAATAATCTGGCCACTCAGTGTATATCCCATTTAAGCCTAGTGCTCTATGAATAAGATGATGATTATAATAATTATGAAAAAAGTGATTTGTGTATCTCAAACACTTCCTTAGTTAAACCCAGGAACAGTTAGTTAACTTTAAGTCCACTGAACTACCCTCTTTACTTGATTGCCTTCCATTAGATTTTGCTTCAAGATTTAAAATCATGTAGGGCTTGAGGTTTGAATATATAATTTTTTTCTCTGAAAGAATATTCAAATTAAAAAAAACCACAAGCTTTGCATTCTAGCTGTGAATTCTTTCAATGCACTTTGCAGGCATTAATATGAAAATATCCAAGTTCTGAAAGTTATTCTCTTTCTTCATAAAAGAATAAAACCAGCACTATGTGACATCTAACCACCTGATTTTAGAGTGTTAGCACAAACTGCTTCACAAACAAGGTAAAGTTTGTTTTTAATGCCCCTGAAATTAGGATTTAAGATTATAAAAAAGAATACATGAAATTACTATCATAAAAATATCACATTCTGTTTGGACTGTTAAAAGAATGCAAAATAATTTGGACAGGTCATGCAAATAACAACTTTTTAAAGCTACATTTTTATATTAAATATTTCACTCTGGTTCTGAATAAGCCATCAGCAAGAAAGCATAGTTGCATGCCCCAAGCCAGATGTCTGAGCAAAATAGGACAGTTATTCATAGCTGGTCAGCCTCATTTACCTGGAAGCTACAGCTGGTACAGCATCAGAGGGGCAATCAGGCTTTGCTTTTGGTTAACAAGTAGATCATTAATTAAATTGGTAACCAGAAGAATGTTTCTCACAGTTATTTGAATAATATTTGATCTTTTCAGTTAATTATGTCCTCTGAGGATTGAGTAATTGAGGGGCATTTTCTCATTTTGATTACCAGAGATATAATTTGTTAATTAATTCTTATGATTTTTGTAAATGTATATATTTAAAATAAATTAAGTCTAGTAATCCTAATGGAATGGATTTATCAAAGAGTCCTAGAAACATGGACTACCTAATTTAGTGATCCAAATCTAGAGATAAGGACAGGCACAGAGAAAATAGTGAGACCACTGAATCCACAAAATATTGTTATTGCAGTGTACTCTATCCTTAGAGGGTATAGTCAGAAAAATTTTTAAAACTATCCCTGCCACACAACTGGGATTGTCACTAATGTGCAAGGCAGATGACAATGGAGAAGGCTAGATACAATTGTCCCCTGAACGTTGTGTACAGGCCTGGCTGATGACAAAGCTTGCTGCATATGCCAGGACCTGGAACAGTAAATTCATCAAAAGAAGAAAAGATCTGAAGACAGTAATTATTTTAGAAACTCCCTTGACACTTAAGATCCCAAAGAGACTCCAAACAAATCCTAGTGAAGGGAACAGGAATTTGTACTCACCATTCTTGAGAGCATATCTGAGACTCAAAGGGAAATATTTGGAGGGTAAATGACAAAACAAATTCTTGTATAGGAAAATGTATGAAGGCAAGGGGAATAAAGCAACTATTTTTATCACATATTCTTGAATAATGTACTAACAGGAAGGGAATGGAAAATAGTATCAGGTTTATAGTGGAAGATTACTGAACCCACACTCCAAAGTTCTCATATGCCAGATCAATATTTTTAAAGGGCAAAACTGATAATCTAGCTGAAAGAAAAGTTTTAACTTCAATAGTAAGCAATATTACAAATCTATAGGCAGAAGAAATGCCAACAGCAAAATAAAACTATTATTTTATCTCCAAACAAAAACCAACAAAAAGGTAAAATACTTTAATTTTCTACAAGTGGAGAAATGTCAAATATCAGTCTAATATAGACTTCTTCTCTACAATGTTGAAACCTGAATGATTCTAAATTATTGTTTTAAGAGTTATGATTTTATTAAGCAATAGTTCTTTAGTTAGTGAAATTAGTCAATTATATTTGAAAAAAATAATTCATTTTATCTGCAGATATAAGATCCATCAACATAATACAAAAAGAATCTCTACATAAATTATCTAAGACATCCAGTTTGTACACCAACCACAATTTTAAAAATTATTAGGCATAGAAATACAGAAAAAATTATGACCCATACACAGGAAGATAAATCAGACAACAGAAACTGCCTTTGGGTCCACCTAGATGTTGGGAATAGAAGACAAAGATTTCAAGGCAGCTATAATAAATGTATTCAAATGGTGAATAATAATAAGGATGGTAATTATTTCACAAATACTAATGGAGGTTCTGGGATTGAAAAGCATCTAAATGAAAAAGTTCACTAGTGAGGCTCAAGTGTAAATTTAAAAAATAATCAGCAAACTTAGATATAGGTTAGTAGATATCGATATCATGTAATCTTAATTACAGAGGAAAATAACTGTGTAGATGTATTTCTGTTCTCTCTAAGCTTCTTTTAAAGGCATAAGATTATACAAAGCAATAATAAATGATAACATTGTTATTTTAGAATTACAATATATAGAGGCATTATCTATAATAATAAAACATAAAGAGAGGGAATGAAACCACACAAGAGTAGTTTGTAAGTCATTTCTATAATTAATATGAATCTGAAGTAGATTATAAAGCTGTATATCATAAATTTTAGATGTGTATTGTAAGAAAATAACAAAATATATAGTTAATTATCATTTAAAGAAATTTAAATATTACACTGGAACATATCCACTTAATACAAAATAAAGTAGTAACGAAGGAATAGAGGTACAAAAGAGACATATGGGTGGAAAAAGCAAATGGCAGATGTTAATCCAATCATGGCAACAATAATAATGCCTAGGGATAGATTAAACAATATGATAAGGCAGAGGTTGTCAGTATGTATTCTTAAAAATACAATTTTATTATATCTAAAGTAGACACACTTTCAACTCAAAAATGCAATGGTTTAAAATTAAAAGGAAGGTCCTATTCCTTGCAAACTGCAACACTAAAAGAATTAAGAGTGCTGTATTAACATGAGACAAATTAGACTCTAAGAGAATAATCGTCACAAACAGAGGAACATTTTATAATGATGTAAAGATCAACCCGTTAGTAAGATATGATAATTAAAAATATGTATGCACCTGAAAACAAATCTCTAAAATTCACAAAGCAAAATCTGACAGACTGAAGGGCAAAGTATGCAGTTTAACAATGTATTCAATGGATAAAATAAACATACACTCAGGAATGATTATTATAATGCATATGATAACAAACTCAAGAGAACTAAAAGTAGTACTCAAGCATTTCTATTTAGGGTTTGTTCTAAGTTATTAAAATTGTTTCTTAAACCATTGAAAAATATTTCTAACATTTAAGTGTCTAAAATTTAACCTATATCAGCATATTCAGTTGGCATGTTAAGAGTTCAAATTATTGACTTTATTGTCTTTGATGGAAGTAATCAATATACTTTTCTTTGAAATTATGACACAAGAACAATAGTATTACATATGTGTTTTCATTTATCTTTAACTTAATGAGAGCTATCATTAGAGTTGAAAGTAGGAGAAAATTTTCAAAGAAAAGTACATGAAACTAAACACAATGCTTAGCAATAGACCTTCAAAAAAAGGTAAAAATAAAAATTCTAGTAAACCATAAATACAATAGCAGAAATAATGTAAACTATGATAATGAAAATAAAATCATTAAAGTGTCCTGTTAAAAAAAACACACATCTTTCAAATTATGTTAAAATATTGATTTAGCTATATTCTCTCTTTAAGGGAGACTGACAAAACATGATTCATACATGTTAAGTTCACACAAAAAACAAATATCTGTATCCATTGATATATTGATTGATATATCAATTGATTGATTAATTGGTATATTAAATATAAAACAAAAATTAATCAAACATTTACTAGTATCAAGCAGGAATTCAAAGCAATGATGATACATTAATCAAATATTTTTTATATTTACAAATGATCTTCACAAACTTTAATATAAGTACAAATATCTTGGACACCTTTATAAAATGCAGTCTTGAAATCAGTATGTCTGGGATGGGGCCTGAGATCTTATGTGTCTCACATGTCCCCTGGTACTGTTGATGCTACTCTGAGACTACATGTTGAGTAGTAACAATCTCAGCTATACAATTCCTTCTCCAATAAGATAACGCAGTTCTCTATATTCACTAAACACAGGAAAGTGTGTAATAAAGCTTATGGTGTGAAATAATCAGAAATATTGCAGAAGAAAATAGAAGCTCTGTTCTAGTTGTAATGCTGATCACAGACATCTTTAGTTCCTTATTATAATTTCACATTTCATCTCCAGAATATTTATTAGAAACAGATGCTGAGAAAATATTAGCAATTTATCAACAATCAATAGGTCTTTCATGATCACATAAATTGCTGACATAATTACTTCCCTTGGAAAAAGAAAAAATGGTTTACTAAAGGAAGTCAGTATTTTTTAAAGTTTGTTTTCTATTAATTTAAACTATGCACATAGTTATTTGGTTTTATGAGATAAATCAAAAGAATAGTTGTATCCCATCCCCACACAATTTTTCACTGTGTTTCAAAATGTTCTCATTGTTTACATACTAAGAAATTATTAAAGTGTTGTTAAAATTACCACCCTGATACATATCTATCTGAGACAATTACAGTTTTAACAATAAGTAGAACATGAATTTTTTTTTGTATACAAATAACTCTATTCTGAAATTTAAATCATATGAGAGGGTGAGTAAACAAATAGGCAATATTCCTTAGCTACAATATTTTGCTCTTTGACTCATGGACGAGAAGATGTTGATGGTGCTTGCTTCTTTCAATAACATGGAAGGATCTATAAAGAAATGTATTGATTTTTCAGAGGTTTGAAGAGGAAAGTGCTTCTTTAAAAGCCACTTTTTTATATGCAAGAATAGATCTTTTAATGAATTCAACACCTGACATTTGCATCAGTCATGGTACAGGTGATTCAACTCATAGTGTTTAACTGTAGTAATGAAGAAGTAACTATTTATGTTAAATTCAATTTTTTTTCTGTAATAAAGGCAGGAAAGAGCCTTCATAGTAAAATAATTGGCACATCTAGCTTGCAGTTTTGAAGTTGGTTGATTTTTAAAATGAGAACTGTATTGAACACATCCTCCATCTCAACAAACTTTTTGAAGACTCATTGTCCATGTTCAAAAGACAGTGAGCCAGATTAAAGCTATCTTCAGCAATGATTAAAATAAATAGACATTTCACTTTTAAAATAGTACAGAAATTTACAACTAGACAAAAGTTTCTTACCACATGTCTTGGTGTTTCTCAGGGTCTCTTCTATGGAGCTTATGACACCCACAGATGTATTTGCCTGAGGGATTTCTAAGACGGCTAGTAGGGAAGCCAACAGATGGGGCTCGAAACTTTCCACTCACTTTTCATACATAAAGTGTTCTACTACTAAATGGTTCTAAATGTTTCCTTTTGTAGATTAGGAAATTTAAGGCTAGACAGAAATAGGATCAGTGGATGGCAGATGAAAGTTACAGAGAAATAGACTACTAGTCTATCCAAAGAGGGGGAAATATAGCAACAGAAGCTGCTTGAAGATCAGATGGGTTGCCACAAGGAACAGTAATTTTCCCAGCTATTGAGATAATGGAGAAAGAATTTGGAGTTCCCTCTTGGTGGTAGAATGGAGGTTGGATATAGTCAACGAAAGGTTTGATGATATATTTCTGAAGACACATTTCAACTGTAAGAGTTTTGTGATTTATTATATACTAGAGGCCCGGTGCATGAATTCATGCATGGGTGGGCCCCCTCGGGGTGGCCTTCAGAGATAGGGCCCCAGCTTGTGTCCCTAGCCTCGCAGACCCAGCTCACACCCCCAGCCTCAAAGCCCCGCAGCCCCGCCTGGCACCCCACCTTGGCCTGCCACCACCCCCTCACCTGCTCCACCATCCCAGCACAGTCCCGCTCTCGCCAGGGCCCATCAGGGCTGGCAGCACCTCCACTGCTGCCTGCTGCCAGAGCTGTGTCACCAACACTTGCCATGTTCTGCGTCGCTCTCTGGTGGTCAGCACACATCATAGTGAGCAGTCGAAATCCCAGTCTCACAGTAGAACTCCTGGTCGAATGACCGCCCTAGGGGACAATTTGCATATTAGGCTTTTATTATATAGGATTATATAGGATTAGCAAGTGACCTCCCTTAGTTGGTGTTTCTCAGTTCTGGTTGAGTTTGCCAGAAGCAAAATTGAAAGTGTCTTTGTTCTTGTTCAGACAGCCTTTCAGGGTTTTCCCCCGGTGAATGCCTCTTATCCTAGGAAAAGGCATGTACACATCATGAAAATATGTATCTTTATATTTTCCCTGCCTAAATCTTTTGTTTATCATAACAAATAAATTTATCTCAAATGCCAGCTCCAAATTAGGGTTAGTGGCTGCCTTGAGGGTTGTACAATAAGTAATGCTGGTATGTAGCTGGGTCCAAAATAGGAAGTCAAATCCCTTAAGCCAGATATTAGATATTCATGGTGTAAATCAATAAACAAGTTAATAGGTAATTTGGTGCATGGAAAAATCGACATGGGCATATAATTTAGCACATTACAAAAATATGTAATTGCCTTAGGCATATATTTATTATTCAACTATAATACTTGAAGTCCAAAAATATATATTTTGGGTAACCAGAAATCTCATTTCTAGTTGTTAAGAGGCAGAGCTAGGATTTGGAGTCAGATTTGTTTACTTCCAAGCCTAGGGCTTCTAATTTCTTTTTTATATATCTTTTTTAAAATTTTCCTTGTATACATTCTTATTTTAAAACTTAGATATAATCAAAGGTTATATTAATTATATATTGAAATTTTGATTATGTGAATTTGAACAGTATGGCACATTTATTAAATTAGTAAGAATTGGAAGGGTATTGGAAAGCTATAAAAATGTTTTGCACATAATGAATATGTGATTATTCTAACTTTTAATTTTATTTTTATAACTAGAACCCATAAGTTATTTGCAGTTTGACAGATTAACCCTTCTTGAGTGAATTAATATTTAAATATCAGAAAACCATTTTGAAACAAGGATGGGAGTAATTCACTCTGTAGATATGATACAGTTGCCTACAGGTCATAGAGTGTTGAATAATGTCAAAGATTAACATGTTAATTTTGATTTATTATAATCTCCATTCCCCTATTTTTGTAGATCCTAAAAGTCTATCTATACAGAATTGTACAAGGCAAAGTTGTTGTAAAGGCTGAGCGTTTCTGATTTCAACTTTTACTTTTTTGCTTTACAAAATCAGACTCAACAAACCCACTTACTCAACTACTGAATAATGGTAGAAATAAAATAATTGTGTGATTGTATGGGTTTTTTATTTCATGCCTTCTATAGAAGTCAAATAGTTCAGATGATACATTCATTAGGAGACTGAGTAGCAGCAGTTAGCCATCACTTGGTAGTGAGTTGATATCTTCAACAAAATACAAAGATAAATACATTTTTAAAAGTCACTTGTCAGGAATATTACTTGAAGAGAAATCAACATAAATATTTTTATTCCTTTAGAAAATATTGTGTCATTGCTAATAAGTCAAAAATATCTTTATGTAGGTAAAAATTATAAAATCACATATTAAAAATCACCATGCATCTTGTTTATTCATATCATAAATACTATTTGAGTACATGTTTTATACTAAATAATAGTATTAATGTGATGAAAACTGTCTTTATCTCGGAAATAGCTTACAAAATTAGGTGCATGGAATTTGCAAACAAGAATTATGTCTTCTCATTATACCTTATGTTCATAGAATGCAGCTTAGTGGCCAACATGGAACAGGTTTTAAAATATATATGAGTAAAATAGTAAATACAATTTATTAAAATTAATTAAAGACTATTTAAAAATCCAGTTATGTTTAGGATTCTTTCAAGAAGTACAGGATAGCCTAGTTTTTATTTTCTTTCTAATAAGATTTAAGATTTCCTAACTTCCCTTATGTTTAATGATGTTTGAATATAACCCACAGATATTTATGCACAGATCTGAAAATCCTTTTTCTTTTCTTATTTTTAAATATATTTTTATTGATTTCAGAGAGGAATAGAGAGGGAGAGAGAGATAGAAACATCAATGGTGAGAGAGAATCATTGATCAGCTGCCTCCTGCACGCCCCACACTGGGGATTGAGCCCACAAGCTGACCAAGAATCAAACCTTCTTGTTTATAGGCTAATGCTCAACCACTGAACAATGCTGGCTGGGCTGCAAATCCTTTTTCTTTATTCAATTTTGGGAGACCAGATAGTTTACAGCGAAGGAAGTAACTTTTTTTTATTATTATGTACATTCTGGTGCTGCTTAAGGACAAGATTCTTTAAGTCCTTTCTAATTGTTTCAAAAGTAGTAGATCAGGCAGTTAGAAGTAAAACAGCTGTGTATCTGTTGCATACAATACTGGAAAGATTCATTTTCTTTCACTATTGCCTGTCATATCAAATAAAGAGGCTGAGAGTTTATCTGTGATAAATGAGCCTTATGTAAATACAATGGGACAGTGCCTTAATTTGAATACCTAGCATAGTGTCAGCCTAAATCGCCTTCTCCTGATTTAATTAGCAAAAATTCTATGTTAATCACTTTGCCAATAAACTTTTTGAGTCTTACATTGAAAAAAAATATGATTCTTTCACAAAACAACAAAAATTTAGAATGAGCTCAGTAATAAAAGTAATTTGCATTTTTATAGCAAATGTGTTAAACAGCTGATGAATAATTCAACACTTGATATTAGTTCTACACACTTAATGAGCCTCTCTAATTTGACTTCCATAAAATTTATAAATTTTATTCCATGTTTATGTATTGAAAAACGTTCATTAGCAAAATGCATTCATCAATGTACTATATGTTTTTAATATTTTTTTTAATTTGTCAGGAAATTTACAAGCAGAATTCCACTCACAAAAGTAATTTAATCACTATTATTTCATTTTACTGCCATTAAGTTATGAGCAAAATATAAGTCATAATCTACTCATTTTTGTTACAATTATTTTCATCCTGGATGTCAGATGTTGAAAAAATCACATGAAACCTAATTATATGTCTATATCTCAAAGCCCTGAGGCCATTTTAATTCACCTAGTTCTAAGTTGTAGAAGTTAGAATCCTGTGTATACAGAACATAGAATCATGATATTTCTTTAAAATGAAATAAAGCATTTCTTAATCCTTGGGTGTCTTTCACTGACAAAATAATTAATTTAATGAAGGAAATGCTGTCATTAAAATAAGAAATAACAAATACAAAATACCATGATCCCAGTTTGTGCATTTTTAAAACACTACATTGTATTTAAAATGAAGCTGATACACTAATAATCTAAAAGTAATCTAGGCATATGCAAATATTTGCTCATCTGTTTTGAGTATTTGCTACCTGGCTCTAGCTTATTTACTTCCACACATTTCTCATTTGATCCTCACAACAAACAACATTAACAGTTAGATATAAAATTTGTGCTCTTTTATCACATGATGTTAATACAATTGTTCATAAAAGAATAAATTGAGTTTTGATTTCTTCTTACTAGAACAATGCTAATCATTAACCAATCACCTAATTATACTTACTTGTACTTAATAATTTATTTTTTATGTACCTTTTCTAAGTGTGTCTTAGGTAGGCAATATCCACATTATTTTTCAAAGTAGCATTTTGGTTCACTGTAATCCCTAGATATTTTTCTGCTACAGGACAGAGTTTAGAGAAGGATGGAAATAGAAACTTATGAAAACCACAGGATATAAGATATGTGTCTGACATTTTACTGAAAATTTGGATTTAGGATTTTATAAAATAAGTTATACTAACCCAAATCTCTTCTTCCACTTTCATCAATTTGCTGTTTCATGTAAAATAAAATTAAGTAATTCTTAAGATTTTATTTCAAGTCCTTGAATATAATAGGAATTCCATGAAGCTTGGTTTCCTCCTGCTCTTACTTGACCTTATGAAGATGTCCAGGGGCAGTATATGCAGCTACATTTGCAACTATCATTCAACACAGTCGAGAAAAATGTATGCTTGATTTCAAAAGGCTGTTTTCTTTTTTAATCTAGGCTGGTAGGTAGTGTTGAAGTTTTATTTATCTTTTCTTATATTTGTCTTATCTTGTATGAAAAGTCATCTTTAAGTTAGTAAATGAGGCTAATATTAAGTATGTATTCAATCATGAGATAATGAAACAGAGGATATAAAACTAGGCTAATTTCTCCACGTGTATTTACATTTGGGAAAGGGTTCTAGAATAGAGGACATCTCATAAGGCCAACCACATGCAGCCATTTGGCTAAGGTTGGCAAAGGGCAGTGGCATGAAGAAGAATACTAACAAGGTGGTTTGTGGGTTCTTCTGTGGCCAACTCTTTAGTTATCCTCTAGCCTTATTTTCTTGTCTTCCTCAGAGTTTTTCTAAATAATCCATATATCATCACTCTAGAATATATATACATGAGCGCAAGCGTGCGTGCGCACACACACACACACACACCGACCTAGGGCAATTTTAACTCATGTAAAGGTTAAAATCAAACAAATGGGATTTCTTAGCCAGTTGCCAGGAACTAGCTTACATTCTTTCCCTTTAATCTTTACTCTGCCACTGGGTTTTTTTTTCTTTTTACACAGTGGTCTAGACTTCAAATACCTAGAAGGTCTATCTACCTAATAAAAGAGTAACATGCTAATTAACCATACCTTCATGACACCCACCAGCCAATCAGGAGTGAGTATGCAAATTAACCCAACAAATATGGTGGGGGCAGGGCGGGATGCTTGCATAGTCGCCATGGCGATGACACAGGCATTCTGAACCACCCCAGCTGCTCCACACTTCTGGGCAGTGTGGGAAGGCAGAAAGGCAGTTCCAGGCCAGAGAGGAAAGGTGGCTCGAGCTAGAGCGAAGGCGGTGCTGGCAGACAGGGGAAGGAAGGCCCATTCTTGCATGAATCTTCCTGCACCAGGCCTCTAGTTTTAAGATAAGCACAATAGCATATTTATTAAGAGCAGGGACAGTGAAATGTTGGCTGGATTGTGTGAGAAACTTACCAAGACATATACTACCATTTGTTGGCATGAAATATCTAATTTCAACTTTTTATTTCCTTCAATATATTTTTCTTTTTTTATTAGATTGGGGTGACTTTGGTTAATCAGATCATATAGGTTTAAAGTATACATTTCTATGATACATGATATATATTCCATTGTGTGTCCACCACCCACCCACATTTCAATTTTTAATATTCCAAATAGCCAAGGATCAGATTATTACATTCTGATGCTGCTTAAAGACAACATTCTTTAAGTTCTTTCTAATTATTTCAAAAGTTTGGATGTGCCTATGCCTAGATTTTATTTACCTAGTAAGGGAAAAGCAGATACTCTTTATCTTTCTCATCTGAGGCTTGTTTAGAAAGAAAATAAATCATGTTATAATTTTAGGTGGAGTGACCAGGAAAGGTCCAAGCATACCCTCCTTTTAAATTATTTCCAATTGTGTTATTTCATTCTTTAATAATTCCAAATACATATATATTGAATGCCTATCATACTAGTCTCTCAAAATATTGGAGATACATCAGCGAGCAAAATAAAGTTCAACCAGTTGGATGTCAACTTCTGGACTTGTCTGGAAAGATTAAATGAAATCTGCCAGCTTTTATTTTATCTGTCCAACCCCTGCCCATAAATCTCATAACCCCTGTAGTCTTATCTTTAACCTCCCCTCCACCCCACCACTGCCCACTTCAGTCACTCAGTGGCCCAAATTCTGCCATAACATCCAATTATCCTCTTTCAGTATTCGATATGTTAGAAAGTTATTCTTAATATTTAACTAACAACTCTTATGCTAAATTTGACAACCATTATTTTTCTGTTCACCAGAGAAGAAAACAGCTGGACACTTTCCATTCTGTGAATATCCATCTGACCTATTGTTCCCTGAGTAGTTAAATATAAGATGAGGGACTTAACATCTTGTGATTAGAGTTCTCAAGAATGTTTTGTTGCAATAATGGCTGTTTCACATTTGTTTTGATGTCCTAAAAGAACTTACTAAATTCAAATTATCTTCATATTAGTGATTAACATGTTCTGGTATCGGTGGGTGGGGATGGAGTTGCTTGATGACAGGGCCTATGGTGATAGAAGTTTCCATAGTACCATCCTACTGCTTGCATATATTGTTGCTTTAAAAATTTTTGCAAATTTGTATTGTGTGCAAAAGTGGAAATTAGGCACTGATTTTAATGGACTAGAGGAATAAATCCAGGAGTCATTTGTTTAAGCCTGTTTTTTAACAGGTATAGTTATAGGTCTGGAAATGTATTGGTGATTGCAGGTGATCCTTTCCCTTGTGAAATACAAAATTTGTTTTAATCAGAGATTATGAAAACGCACACACAACATACACATATATTCCACTTTAATAACAAAATCAGCATGTTCATCACATAACACTGTCTGATATGGATCTGGAGCATGCTCCCTGGGATTTTATATGGTGTTTATTCAAGGAACACATGAAGAACATGCCACTCACTGCTGAGTAACTCACTACTGCTGTTGCTTACTTAGCTAAGAGTCAAAGCCAGGTTCCTATGGATGCTCTGCTGAATACTCCTACCACCATAATTCTTGGGTTTTTCTGGTTTCTTAACAGATGTTTTATTTCTTGCTAAATTGTCATGAAATAAGAATGCAATAGAGAATTTTGTTTGGGAAAGTTGCTGCTTTCCTTCAGTAGAAAAGGAATCATAGGGTTTTGCAGTGGTTCACTATTGTCATCAAAGTATTAAAAATGCAGAAGGATTATTCAAATTAGGCTAGACTTATTTCTATAGTGCATTATTCACAACCCTACTTCCATTAGGTTTCTTTTGAAACAGGATTCTGTAGTCAAATAACTTTGACAATACTGCACTTTATAGTCTCATGTTGGAAATTCTGTGTGAATAGGAACATATTGAAGGAAGTAACAGAATCAGACTTGTTTAACTTCAATCAACTAAACATTTCTCTAACATACTTGACCAGAGACCCTCTTTGTCTTTCTCCTTTTATGTACATCTTTACAAATACATGTTCCAAAGAGCATCTTAACTTAGGGTGAATCTGTATAGGTGCTAGTACAGCTTTTGGAAGTTTCACTTATTTGTTTGTTGTTTCAATTATGTTCTATATCAGTTTTTTAACTTGCCATTTATTATTTTTTCAAGAGTATAGTGGTGAATAGTCAAAAAGATTCGGGCTCCTTGAGTTTCCAATATTTATATTTAAAAAAAAGACAATTTCCCATTTAAGTTTTATATAAACACTGTCAGCTTCTCAGTTTAATAAATGCAGAGGACTCCACATTTCATTTTATACCCATCATGCAGTTTTTAGAAAAGTTTTCTTTTTCAGCTCCTTGGAAATTCTGTGTCTTGCCTTTGTATTTAACACCAACAAAACTGTTAGTCAGTGACCTCTCTCCTTCTACATTTATTAATAGATTATGGTTGTTGTTTATTCTAAGAAAGAAACCACAAAATGTGCAAGTGGTTTAAAAATAAATAAACACAACCTCTGTCCTGGCTTGCAAGGCTCAGTGGTTGGACATTGACCTATGAACCAGGAAGTCAAGATTTGATTCCGGTAAGGGTAAATGCCAGGGTTGGGGGCTCCTTCCCCAGTGTGGGATATGCAGGAGACAGCTGATCAATGATTCTCTCTAATCATTGATGTCTCTATCTCTCCCTTCCTCTCTGAAATCAATTAAAAATATATTTTTTGAAAAAGATCTCATTCTGACTTCTCAATTAGTGCTCACCATGTCAAAAATAAGATAAAATAAAATAAACACAACCTCTGAAGAAAGCTTAGAGGACTTGAAGTTACAGTTGAGAGGACAAAGAAAAGACATACACAATTTATCCTATTTGGCCAGGAACCTTAAACTCACGTTTAGAGTTTGTAGTTGAAAATTAGCTGCTGTTTTAAGGAAACTAAAAAGAACTAAGTACATATATGCCTGTCACCTATGTGATCTAATTTTATTCTCCTGGGAACTCTGAGAAATAGATGCTATTCTGCCCTTTCTATTGATAAGAACTTATTTTTCTCAAGGTCATATCCAGTGAGAGGCAGAACCTGGGTGTGAAGGATGGTGACTCGTGCCTCCTTTGGTCAGCACCTACAGGGAACATTTAGATGCTCTCTTTGTGTGGTCTGAATGATAAAAATTTACAAGGACAGAATGAACATGAGTAAATGTAGTGAAATATTAGTATAAGAAAACAGACTCTTGCATGCCCTCATGCAATGTTCTGCGTTTATTTAATTGACCCTCGTACCTTAAGCCACAGTAAGGAGATCTCAGTGTTGCTGTTCCTAGAGAAAAAGTGCTGCCCATACATTTGGTGAAACTGTACCTGACAGGCTTGTCCAGCGGCCATCAGCCAGAGATCAGGACAGAGGCATGTTTGAGAATCAATAGCCAGCATGAGGTACAAATTGAATTTATTGCTGTTAGTTTCTTGAGTCATCATTTTATGTTTCACTGCATTGCTGAAACCAACAAACAGGGTTTTTCCAGGTTAGCTTTTTAATTTTTTCACTCTCATCTCTGTACTTCACAAGCTGTTTTATGTATGACATTCTTTTAAGTAAGTGGTTTATATTCTTTTCATTTCTAATGGAGAATATTCAAATACTTCTGTTCTTTTGTTCCCTGGAATCTGCTGAACAAAAGTATTTTCTTGGAGTCCTTGGGAATCTGTTTAAGGCTACAGAACGTAGCAATGACATACAAGTAAGGGGAAAAACATTATTATAAATGTGACTCAATTGGGCCTTTCATATATATACGACACATTCAAAAATTGTTTTATGACTGTTTTCCTTGCAGAGGGTTAGCTAAATGAGCACAAATATCTAAGTTCTATTCGTTTATTTTTGTCCTATAATTCAATCAGTATTGATGTGGGCCTATCTAGGTTTTCTGCTTAGGTTCTAATGTATTCCTTCATGTGTCTGTCCTTGACATGTACATAAAACCCTTCCCTTGTGAAAGGACCAGAGAACCTTGGAGCAGAGTGTGGGGGGTGTTAATTGGGGACTGTAAATAGATGTACTAGGTAATGGTTTCATCCAAATATATCATTTGAGAATTTCCTACCTGGAATTAGTTCCACCACTCTCCCAGGATGAGAGAGAGAGGTGGGGAAGGGCTGAGAATATCTGGATGGAGAGCCTTCTTCCTAGGCTTCTGAAACTTTGTGGTTAGCCTATGTCACGAGTATTTCCATCTACAATATCTGGCTACTGCATGTGCTATTTTCTCTATATTTCATAAAACCAGTTGTGAAATACAACAGTATGAAGGCTATAGAAAAATATTTAGAATGTTTTAAAAACTAAAAACATCTTATGATAACTAAATATGCAATAACTATTTATTGAGTAACTAGTAGGTACCTGTCGCTCCTCATAATACTGAAGACATAGAAATAAATGAGACAGTCTCTGCCTTCAATGAATTTTCAGCCTAGTCAGCTTCATTATTGCTAAGTAAATGAATACATGCATATATAGAAATTCTATCGAGCAGAGGGGAGTAAACAGCAAATTTCATATCGAAGTATCAGAAGAGGTTCTTCAAGATGCCCCATGAGAGAGAGGAGTCCAAGGTGACTCAGCTTTTATCCCTTAATTTGCTGAGCCACCAAAAACTGAGGCATTAAAGGAGTAAATGCCAGAGCCTCCTGTTTGTCAGTGAATAAGAAATCTTTTCACAAGCAAGGGCAGCGTTTCCCTGATATTGACAGTAATATATAATCTGAGTGGTAAATTGTGAGTTGGTTTAACTGGTTCTTTGAGGATATCAAGAGAATGGGAATTTTTAAATTAAAAAAGTGGTTGAAGAAAAAAAAAAAATATATATGACTTGGAGGAAAGAGCCTGTCTTTCTAGTTGTCTCTAATGACGTTGGATAAAGATAATTAAGTCACCAGGGACATAACCCAGCCTGTTACCCATCTCCAAATGTCCTGATTCAGGCTCACTTAAAAATAAACAAGTAAATAATTAATTTTTTTCAAGAAAGTCTTGGTATTTTAAAATAAGGATGCTAATAGTAATATAAATATTAATAATACCTTTTTTGTGTGTTGAGCATTTATGAAATCCCAAGCTATGATTAAGAACAATTTACATTACTTTTCTCATTTTATCCTCTCAATTCTGTAATGAAGCTACTATTATAGATGAAAAACTAGGCCTAGAGAGAATAAGTAATTTATCCAAATTCAACAACTAATAAAATGATGATTTTGGCCTCATAGTCATGTTTTTCTTACCTCAAAATACCTATAGAGTATTTCCTAGCAACAGCTGAAAAGGCAGACATCCCTGCTTATTTCTTGTTGGTAGGGATATATTTCTGGACCATCTCAGACTTCAGTTATTAATTAGGCCATTTGTTTATCTCATTCTGTTCCCCCTCTTCACTTAAATAAACTCTGCCCCCACAAATACCAGAGCTCATAATGCCATAGCCATTGGACATGACAACTGATCGTCTGCTGGGAGTGTTCTGAAGATTTCTAGTTATTCTGGATCTCTACTTCATCACCATGGACACCTCTGAATTTTCTCTGCCTCTCTTTAAAATCACAGTGTCCCCTAGTTCTTCTGCTGTCTCCAGTGACCCACCAAAAGACACTCAGTTATATTTCTCCAGTTACCTTAGTCCCTCCTTCACAAAGCTACTGTGAGAATAAGTTAGATGATATATGGGAAAGTGCTTTTAAAAACGTACTTTAATTTTCTCCTCAGGAAAATGAAGGTTGGACTAGATACTCTCTGAAGTTCCCAAGGTTCAGTGATTCCATTATCTTTGATTTATTAACTTGCTATCTAAGTGCAAGGTACTTTGACATCAAACTCCAAATGTCTTAGTTTATTGCTGAGTCAGTCTCTAGTAGACTTTGCATAAACTGATGGGAGAATTGAATACACTCAAAGGAATTCAAAAGACTCTTCACATTATCTTATTCTTAACCTGTGCTTAGATACAATTTTTGTAAAGAAGATTTCCATTTTCTTCAAAGCATGTAAAGCGCGAACATAATTATCAGATAGCATTTGAAAAGACAGACCACTGCTTGAAATTCTATATGATAGAGAAACTCTCCCTTCTTGCTCAGTCTGACCTTGACATGTTGCCTCATTTATTTTCAATTTGACTTTAATTGAATGTTGAAGGAGGGCCTTTTCAGCTCATCTGATCCCAGATTGAACATTTTCAATTCAAACACTGAACCTTGGTCATAAAATGATAGCAACTATGTTCACAGCTGAAATTATTGGGGTTAAAAAAAATAAAGAGTTGAATGGCTTTTTTCCTAAAGTTTGATATTCTGGTTAAGGCTTCAATACTTGGAATGTTTTAGTTTGATTTATGTCCATGTAAAATTATTTCATATTCTCCTTTGATTCCCCTAAATTAAAACTTATCTTCCTGGTATGTGTACTTGGCATTCGACTTTCTATGAAAAAAAATAATTATGGTTTTATAGAATATTATTATAGTGGAATCACCTGCTCATTCATCAAAATCAATTAAAAGTGTGCAGCTGTAGCAGGATATGAGACTATAATCTGTGCCTTGTCATGTAACTTACCAGTGGTTCAATTTCTCCATCTGAAAAATTGTGATAATGATAGATAACACCTGCATGCCATTCTGTGAAGTTGAATGCAATCACATTTGCAAAGCAGGCTGCACTTTGTGGAAGACCGTTGTGGCTTTCAATAAAATAAGGAGCAAACATAACTTTTAAAAATATTTATTTCTGAGATATTCACTAAATATGTTTGAAAAATTATTGCCTAGGATATATTGTTTTTTAATTAAAAATAAATGCCTACCAGTTTTCATTAAAGTATTTTTCAGTCAATGGTGACTGTTCTGTAATATATATTTACATCTTGTTCAGATTAACAAAGAACCACCAGGGAAAATAAACTGTAGTGATGGTGCTGACCGGAAATGGAAAACTCAGTAGGGCATATTCTGTGTGTGGTTGCCTTCCAGCTGTGAGCACTTTTCACTCTGAATATTATTGGCTTTGTCCTATGCAAACATTAACTACCTTTAATGGGGATATTGTTCTATCATCTTTAGATTTACTCTTCCTGCCAGCATTCATTCCACTCACACCACATCATATGTCTCTTGGTGCTTCATTCAATCAGAGCTACTCTTTTCATGAATCTTGGTAATTAGAATTTGTGGAACACATTACATTTGATTTCAGATTTTGATTTTCAGCAGCCTTCTAGCAAGAGCTCTGACAGCATTATAATATTTAAAATGGAATTGTTGATTTAAGAGACATATCCAAAATGATCTGAGCAAAAGTATCTGACATACTGATTAAGAGGAGCTGTGTGTTTTATATTTCTCTAAGTTTATATTTTCCTCAGATTTCATTATCTCAACTTGTCTGTCAACATTATAAATGATCTGATATATATCTGCAAGTCTTACCCCAGCCTTACTTAGTGCCCCTGACATGGTCTTCTGGATGCTAAACTCAGACAGGACACATTTGCAGCACAGCCTATGCAATTCAATGGAAGCAATGGGAGTGTGCTGGGAGAAAGCCTTTGTCACTCTGTATAGAAAGAGAGCACAATAGAAATGACCTCCTAAATATATTGGCTGTGAAGGTTTTACCCAGTGTGAGGAGAGGTAGTAAAATATTGCTTGAAAAGTCAGAGCCATATAAATAACAGGAATAGGCTAAGAAAGCTAAAATTACACAGAAAAGAGGCCAGTCTTTCAAAAGAATGCTTTGTACCTTTAAGAATAGAATCCATTACCACATCTATTAGTGATGCACACAAGTCAAACAATGCTTACTCCTTAGTTTCCTGCTGGCTCGAATGGACTTTTACTTTTTTCCTATAAGTTTTGAACAATTTTGAATATGAAATTTTGCATTTAGAGGCTATTTTTCTTAATTGCAAAATTTAATGGAAGAGGTAGTGGGGATAAATGGTATATCCTATTTAGAAGACTTGGCCTGTTCCGAGTTTTGAATGGTAGTTCACATTTAGCAAGTCTCAGTGTGCATGTGGGGATGCTCTCCCAGTAGGACTCAGCTCCTCCCACGGATCCCATCCAGTCCTGACAGCACTGTTAGATTAGTCTATTTAAAACTGACCTGCCATTTGATTGCTTTCTAAGTAAGTGCAGTAAAGGTCTTCTGTCATATGAGTCTCAAATTAATTTACACCATACTCTTTTATTATATTTTCTTTATTTTATTAATAGTAATTTTATTTTATTGTTTTAAATTTTATTTTTTAATTACAGTTTACATTTTCTATATAATTTTGTATTAGTTTCAGGTATACAACATAGTGGTTAGGTGATCGCATGCTTTACAAAGTCATCCCTTGATATTTTCATACCCACCTGCCTGGCACTGTGCATAGTTATTGCGATATTATTGACTTTATTCCCTATGCTGTTCTTTGCATCCTCATGACTGTTTTGTAACTACCAATGTGTACTGCTTAATCCCTTCAATCTTTTCCATCAAGCCTCTCAACCTCTCCCCCTCTGGTAACCATCAGTCTGTTCTCTATGTCTATGACTATTCTCTTATTTTTAAAATATATTTTATTGATTATTTTACAGAGAGGAAGGGAGAGGGATAGAGAGTTAGAAACATCGATGAGAGATAAACATCAATCAGCTGCCTCCTGCACACCCCCTACTGGGGATGTGCCTGCAACCAAGGTACATGCCCTTGACCAGAATTGAACCTGGGACCCTTTAGTCCACAGGCCAATGCTCTATCCAATGAGCCAAACCGGTTAGGGCTATTCCCTTATTCTTACTGTGTTCGTGTTTACTTTCTCAGTTTCATCTTTTTTCTTTCACTGTACACTATATCTACAATACTTTATCTTCATTGACTCTTCTCCATTTCTGCATATTCAAGTCTATGTGAATGCTACTTCTCTCAAAATGCATAAACTGATCATTTTCGGCCATTTGGTGAAAATCAACATTTCTCTGTTCAAATAATACTGTATCTCAGTCTTTCATATAGCAACTTATCATTCTCTATCTTACAAAATATAAATGACTTGCATCATAAATGTAATTTACAATTATGTTTTAGCATTGTGTACTATTATTTCTGTTATCCTTAGGCAACAAACGCCCCCCTCCCCCAATAATTTATAATGACTCATGATTTGGGGTTGATTGGGTTCAGTGGAGGAGTTCTTCCTAAAGTTTTTTCATGAGGTTGCAGCCACATGTCAAATGAAGTCTGTCCAAGATAACTCACTCACATTGCTTCTGACTGATGCTATTGCCTGGGAACTCAACTGAGCCTATCATCTACAGAGCTACAATTGGCTTTTTATTTTTAGGGTTACCAATTTGTCCTGGATTGTTCAAGGCAGTCCCAATTTTAGCACTGAAACTCCCATATTCTAGAAACCCGAGAGTGTTGGGCAAAGAAAGATGTTTGGTCACCCCTCAGCCAAGGCTTCTCACAACGTAGAGGCTGGGTTCCTAGGGCCAATATCCAAAGTGCGGTGTTTTCTAAGAATTTCTTGCAGAAGCTCCAGGCTTTCTATCAACTAACTTCACACATCACAGATCATCTTCTGCTGAATTTTATTAGTCAAACAGGTCACTAAGGCCAGCACCAATTCAAGAGATGAGAAAGTAACCTCACATTCAGGGACAGGCATAGTTACATTGCAGGAGAGATATTGAAAGGATGATTGTGGATGTGGCCATCTTTGGAAGATATACTCTGCCAAAAAATATACCACCTAATCTTTCAGACAGCAGTATTAAATTCAATTCTATGTTTCCTCTGTGTAGCTCCTCCAGGGTAGCTTGCACTTGGTAGGTGCTTTACAAATGCTTAAAAATAAAAACACAAAGAGGAATATCTTTATCCTGAATTTATTATTAATTCTTACTTGAATAAAAATTACATTTAATTATGTTTAGATGTTTCCTAATGTATGTGGTTGAAAGTGCAAAATGTGGATCAGAAATAATAGAAGCCAAAAAAATTGACTAGGGAAATGTTATGCTTATGCCAAGATCTATGCTGGCCACTGTCAAGAGTCGGTTAATAATTTCAAACCTTGGGCAGTGTTTTACTAGAGCCACAGGTAGAGCTTAGAAAGCAGTAAGTAATACCACTGTTAAGAAATTCATGCATAATTTTATGTATCTACAAAGATAGAAGTTAAAAAAAACAACAGTCCTATTTCTGCTTTAGCATTTGAATTTATACTCTTGGTGCCCCAAGGAAAAACATACTCCCAAGTTAAGCAAGCACTCAAACTTTGGTGTACAGGTAACACATGTCATCTCTGTAGATGAATAGTCCTACTTTCTATAATGTGTCCTGTATTAGATTCCATTTTTTCCCTTCAAAATGAAACGTAATAAGCCCCAGCTCAATTCTGTGAACAATATTATACACACTTGTCAATAATTTACAATTATATTATGTGCTAATCTCTCCCAAGTAAAGGATCTATATCTATACATTGGCCTTGATATATTAACACAGAAATTTGGCATTGACTGTAGAGGTTTTGAAGACTCATAGATTAATAAAAGATTAGTTTCAGGGATGGGAAATGGTATGTTGCTCAAATTCTAACAAAGAGGCAGTTTAATCTTTGTCAATATACAGGGTCAATTCTATTAGATAAAAAAAAGGGGGGGGGTCGGTCACAGGTTGTGGGCAGATCTGATGGCTTTTATTACCTGGGCTGAAGCACAAAAGTTCAGCTCTGTTGAATACCCCCATAGAGTGCATTTTCCAGATCCAGTGCCCTCTAATTGCTTCAAAATGTCAGGTGCTCCAACTGGAGCAAAGCAGCACAGACAGTGGAGAACTAATTGGTATTGGGACATGAAGCTTTTCTAGGTCACTGATTTACATGAGGCTCAGGTCAGTAGTAACTCAAATTTATTCTCTTCGATGGCAAGTACTTTATGGGAAATCAGCCCTGGAGGCAGTGCCTTTCTGCTGGATAGTGTGTGTACCTCAAAACCAATGCACAGCTGCAAACTTTGCTGACATCAGGGGCTAATCATCTTTTAGATATTTGCCTTCAATATTAAAACAATGCATTGAGAAAATGAGTTCATGCTTCACAAAAGCCAGTTAGGAAAGCAAGACTATGGCTACTTTTTAGACAGGTAAGGACAGCGTTCAAACATTACAGAGACCTCTGCAGAGAGAATATGAGACTGTAAAACAGAGTATTACTTTATTTTAATGAGAAGATGGCAAGTGAGTTTGACAATGGAATCTAAAAGAGCTAATATTTATTGCCTTTGTTTTCAAGAAGCTCCTAGTATAGGAAGACAAGGCCTCGTGCCAGGGCCCTGTTCCTGGGATGGTTTTGGCTCCTAGAGACAGGGAGTTAATTTAATAATTTTGATTGTTAAAACTTGGAGAATTTTAGAACAAAATACTTACTGATTTCTAAGATAAGAAAATCCATGTGCATGCTGTATTATTACCATACCACCCCTTCTACATGCCAAAGTTGCTTAGCTTTATATCTGTCCTAGAGAATTTATAAACTATGATAGTAGAGCCTTATAAGAAACCTGGAGATACCTTTATTTTTTTGTCCATCTGGGTTCTATATACCACAACAAGAAATATACTAGTATATAATCCCAAGGCATCATCAACTTTATATTTCTTTAGGCATCAATTCAATAACCTCACATCAATCCTGCACTTTACTTTTCTTGCATATACCAAACAATGCATTACTTCTTTAACTATTTCCTATGTATCTACAAATAACCATATATAAGGCACAATAAGTTCTAAAGTCAAATTTCAAATGTGGGTACCATAAGAGAGGAAAAGATTAAGTCAGCTGGAAGATTAGGTAGGATTCATGTAGAGTGTTGTTTTTGAGCTGGTCTATTAAAGATTGGTAGGGGTTTTATACAAGTAGTAGGATCTAGGGATGGTATTTCCAATCTAGGGAACAATGGCACCATAGTAAATGATGACAGAATATAATGAATATATTTAGGCAAATATATATTATATATTCCTGAGAACAAGTTGTTTATTAACAAGTTAATTGGGTTTTGGCTATAGTATCCTGGTACCTTATTAGAGAGCAGCTGAAATGACATCAAGAAAATTTAGTCAAGAATCCACAGACAGTGGCTATTAGCAACAGGCTCCAGGTCTGTCTGTGTCAATCAAAAATGAATTGTTTTGGAATGATCTCTGTTCCTCAAATAATTTTTAATCTCTATATTTTAGAAAAATGTCAGCATATGAGTAGGATATATTCAGTTGGTCTATGTAATTATGGAAAGAGATCACTGTTTACTAGGTATATTCTGTTTTAATGTTGCAGTGGTGATTGCAATATGGGATTGCTATTGCAAGCGCTATTAGAAAGAGAAAATGGGTCAAGTCAAAAATAATACATATGCATTTCCAAGGAATTATTATGCAATAATAAAATGAATTTTAAATATTAAATATGTATATTATATATATGTGCATATGTATATTTATAAATATATACACATATTTAAATTTCTAAATTATTGTCATGTTTCTCAAATTTTATATACATACATACACATATGCATACTATCATATTATGTTTGGATTGTTACTCAGTTCACAGGAAAATCTCTCACATAGTAATATACAAGTTAGCTATAGTAAAATTTCCTAAAAAGTAGCTTCATATGAGATGAAGCATATATATCTCAATCCTTGGACTCAGCAGATAGTGTATATATTCAGAAGTACCAGACTTTCTGACCATATGTCCAGTGCTTCCCATAGTATATTGGGGAGTATATAGTTTCAAAGATCTTTGAATCAAGGTAGATTTCAATGTGCAAATGTAATCAGGCTAGAAGGGAGAATGGGACCTGATAAGCTTCCAAAAGAGGATAATTAGTTTTTTGTAACAAGTATTAGCACAGTGCTAGACACTAGATAAGTATTAGGGATGCTCTTGTATTTCATGATTGGAAGTTCAATGATATACAAAGCAATAAAACTGCACTTTTCTTGCAATGTCCTTTTGGTTAAATTCCTGTCACCTTCTGCCATCCTGCCTTATATAGTACTAGAGGCCCGGTGCACGAAATTCGTGCACAGGTAGGGTCTCTAGGCCTGGCCGACAATCAGGGCCAGCCTGGGCCTTCCTTCCCCTGGCTGCTGGCTGCTGGCCGGGGCCTTCCTTCCTTCATTCCACACTTCCCCCTGGTGGTCAGCACACATCAAAGTGAGCAGTCAAACTCCTAATTGGTTGAACCCCCAAGGGGATAATTTTCATATTAGCCTTTTATTATATAGAATGATGTAAGAGATTAGTATAACTATTAAAAGAGATATTCATTCATGTAACAAATATTTATCAACCATCTACGTTGTGGCATATAGGTAGAGAATTGTTAGAGCAGGCCCTGGGGATGCAGAAAAGAGATAAAGTTTCATCCTTTCAGAAGTAGTCTTGGGAAAGACAAGTGAACACATGAGCTCCATTAGTAAAAGGTAAGCTGCAAAAAACATTTTCTCATAAGGGTTTTGTACGGTAAGCTAATAAATAAAAATGGGACCCTCATTTTGCCTGAAAATGCCTGAATATAGTTTTCTGAAACTAGGATGGAAAAGGTCAACAGTATAATAGATGACTTCTCATAGAAGCAGCTTTATGCTTTAAAATTGTAAGCAAAATTTGGCTTCAGATGGATGGAAAATATAAGTACATTGACAGGGTAGATGAAAGTGAGGATGGGGAGAAACTATCATGCAAATATCTATATCCCATTATGTTCAGAGAAAACAGAAAATATACTTGCATATTGTTCCTGAAAATGAGCTGATCATTTCCAGAGAAAAGGGATATTATAAAGAAATATGACTCCAAGGCAGATTATCATGAAATTTTTAAAGATAGAACCCTGCAATAGTCAGAAATCATTCTGGTTCTGTGTCTATCTAAAGCGAACCCTTATGGTACATGGAAGGGCTGCAACTGTTGAGAGCCCAGTGGGATGTCTTTGTCTCCAGAGAAGCAATTCCAAAGATGGGCTTGTTGCCAACAGTGCAAGCCTGCTGACACCAGAAAGTCAGGGCAAATGAGGGGCTGGTGTAGCAATTACAGTGAAATCTTGGGTCTGTTTCAATGACCAAATGGTTGTTTCTCATTCTTCAAACCATTCAGAAGGCTGTGGAATCTTTTTGTAAGTCAGTAATTTAGGTATATAACAGATGGCAAAGTTTCTCTAATGTTATGCTAACTGGTTACCCACTATGGGTTTAGCTGTCAAATGCTGAGCTTTCCTTTTAGTTAGAAAATGTTTTTTTCTCATCAAGAAAGCAACAAGCATATAAGGACCATCACTCCTTAGGTCTCGGGACACTTAGATTTAGAAAAGAAAAAATACTAACACATAGATTTCAAAGGAAAATGGATTTTCTAGATTAGAACCAGAAACATGACTTACCATGCTGTGGATTCTCAGACGTGGGGATGTATCATGACCCCAGTTCTAAGTTTTTGAGAAAATCCCTACCACATCACCACCTTTCAGAAGTCATCGAACCTCTGTGGAATCCTTTCACCTTTTGCCACTTTTATTGTCAGAATTCCCTTCCTTTCTTTGTCTGCAATTATCATCTCTGAGCCTACCCTCCACAGTTCCATGCATTGTTTAATCATTGTTCTGCTTCAGACTCTTTTAATATTCAAATTTAAATGTAGCAAGCATAAGCAATTAGTCTTCATCTGTCCAGGCTAAACAGCTACTTTTCCTTTCACCTCATTCTAATCTGTTTTTGTTTGTTGTGTCTTCAACTACCTCAGCGATTACATTCTACAGTTTTTCTATGTTCCTCTTACAATGTAGAATTATCTCAGAATTATTACATCTGAGATATAAAGGTATTTGTCAATAATATTCTCTGTATTTTGGTGACACTATTAAGTTGGAGAAGTGCACAAGGAAACAAGGAATTTTTTTTTCATTTGTATTACTTGTATAAAGTTATAATTTTCCATAAGTTAAATATCCTTTGCCACTCATTTTTACGCCTAAGTATGGATTCTATCTTGATGGTGGAGAGAAACCCAAATTTCAATGCTCTTCTTGGTTTTCAAGGAAACATATGTTATTAAAGATACAAGCTGCATGCTGACCCCCAAAAAGATATGTTGAAGCCCTTATCCCTGGTACATGTGAATGTGACCTTATTTGAAAAATAATGAGTAAAGATGAGGTATCACTGCAGTAAGGTGTGGCCTTAATTCAATGATTGGTATTTTCATAAGAAGAGGAGTTGAGAGATACCTTTAAAGACACACAATGGATGGCAGTTCATCATGAGAAGACACTCAGAGGAAAGACTGTCATGTGACATCAGAACCTGAGATTAGAGTTATGCATCTCCAAATCAAGAAACATTAATCTTTTGCACTCGGATGTCGAGTGTGACTTGACACGGTTAGCATTATAATAAAGGAATTGAGAAAAAAGCAAGTGAGTGCAAACGGTTAAGGATGGCCAGCAACCACTGGTACTATCTTACATGGCAAAAGGGACTTCACAAATGTAATTAATTTTATTAATCATTTGACTTAGATATATGGAAATTATCCTGGATTATCTGGCTGGGATCAATATAATCACATGAGCCTTTGAAAACAGAGGTCTCCATTCTGCTAAGTGAAATAAGCCAGTCAGAGAAAGATAAATGTCACATGATCTCACTCATTTGTGGAATATAATGAAAAATATAAACTGATGAACAAAAATAGAACCAGAGTTATAGAATCATCGAACAGACTGTCCAATCTATGAGAAATGGCGGGGGTGAGGAGGTAAGAGATCAACCAAAGGACTTGTATGCATGCATATTAACATAACCAATGGACACAGACAGATGGTGGTGGGGGGGCAGCTGAGGAGAGGTCAATGGGGGGAAAAGGAGACTTATATAATACTTTAAACAATAAAGAATTTAAATTAAAAAAAAAAAGAATAGAGCTCTCTCCCAGCTGAATGCATAAAGGGAAGATAAAGTGATTTTCAATATCAGAAATTGCTAACTTGAAGATGGAGAGGTGCATGTATCAAAGAAATGGATTCATTTCTACCTCAATCTCCAGAAACTAAATTCTGCCTACTGGAATAAACTTGGAAACAGATTCTTCCCCAGCTACACCAGAAGGAAACAATACCCTGCTAATACCTTTCTTTATGTCTTGTAATGGGGAATGAATACCCTGTACTGTGTATTTATATTAGTCTAACTAACTAGATAATAGAAATAAAATAAGAATGTACTAACAAAGTAACCCATTTTAATCTTGATGGATGTTAAACCCAGCTTATTACTCTAACTTGATATTGTTTTCTCATAACTAGAGTTTACATGTTAAAAGTATCTTTTCTACATATAGTTTACTAGAATCAGCAGTTTCAGTTCATATATGAACCTAAGGATCACCTTGACCTTCAAGGTCCTGGCTAATGCCAACTGCCCCAACACAGGAATTCAGGTGGCCAACTCAAGGATGCTGACCATGGAAATCCACATCACAACCAGCAAGGATACTGCTTGCATGTCTACAGCTTCTCCTTTGATCTCTTAGTTCTACTTTCCCTGACCCTCTTTATAAAATCCTTTGCCTGCACTGAGATATTAAGATGGGTTTTTGAGGACCAGAGTCCCTCACCTTCTCAAGTTGCTGGTACTTTAATAAACCACTTTCCTTCTCAACAGGCCCTGTTTCAAGAGTTTGGTTTTTGTTGTATCATGCAGCCAACCTTGAGTGTTTCACTGTGAGACCCTGGCCAGAAATTTTAGCTATGTGGTGCTAAATTTCTGATCCATAGAATTGTAATAATAAATGGATATTGTTTTAAACCACTAAATTGGTGGTAATTTGTTAAGCAGAAATAGAAAATGAATGCATATAGCTATATCAAATTACAATCCTATCTAATGAAAGAGAAATATGCAAATTGACCATCACTCCAACACACAAGATGGCTGCCCCCATGTGGACACAAGATGGCCACCACAAGATGGCCAGCAGGGGAGGACAGTTGTGAGGGATCAGGCCTGCAGGGGAGGGCAGTTAGGGGCAATCAGGCTGGCAGGGGAGCAGTTAGGCATCAATCAGGCTGGCAGGGGAATGGTTAGGGGGTGATCAGGCTGGCAGGCAGAAGCGGTTAGGGGCAATCATGAAGGCAGGCAGGTGAGCAGTTGGGAGCCAGCAGTCCTGGATTGTGAGAGGGATGTCTGACTGCCTGTTTAGGCCCAATCCCACTGGGACATCCCTCGAGGGGTCCCAGATTGGAGAGGGTGCAGGCTGGGCTGAGGGACACACACCCCCGTGCACAAATTTTGTGCACCGGGCCTCTAGTAAAGATAATAACCATAATTCCATGTGTTAAAAGATAAACTGAGGCATGTTAGAAATTTTAAGATTTTCTTTGAGCAAAAATTGCTTCAAATCAGGCAGTGTCAAACCAGAAGTGGTTAGGAGCACTCCAGAGACTGGAGCCAGGGGAAAGGCTTACATAAAGAAAGTGTGGAGCCGTAACCAGTTTGGCTCAGTGGATAGAGCGTTGGCCTGCAGACTGAAGGGTCCCATATTCAATTCCGGTCAAGGGCATGTACCTTGGTTGCAGGCACATCCCTGGTGGGAGGTGTGCAGGAGGCAGCTGATCGATGTTTCTCTCTCATCTTTGTTTCTAACTCTCTATCCCTCCCCCTTCCTCTCTGTAAAAAATCAATAAAATATATTTTTTTTTAAAAAGAAAGCGTGGAAACAACTTTGATTAACTATAGCTTAAAGTCTATATGGCTCTTTGTGATTGGTTGGTCATAATGTTTTAATTTTCTAGCTTTGATGATTTTATAGACTAAGATTTTGGTTTGCTTACAGAGGCCTTTACAGCATTAGAACCACGTTAATCTAATAGCCTCCTGTTTAATTAATTTAACCTCTGTATTGGTTTATATTTACTAGCTTCCTTAATAGATTACATCAATTTTGGTTTTATTTAAACACACATATTTCTAAGAAAGTTGAATATGATAAGTCATATTATTTCATCAGATAGCCAACTCAAAATTTTTAATTTTCTCCATTCAATAAATGTTATGGCACCATAAAATGTATAATTTGTTTCTTTGTATACTATGAACAAAACTTAAATGGGTTCCATTATTGATAGCAAATACCAGTGCTAAAGACACAATTACTTTAAATCTCTTGAAATTCCCGTGACTTAGCAAGATATGCCTATTTTTGACCATGACAGAAATATAGGATTGTTCAGAGGTAGATATGCACAAATGAACACAGATAAATAAATCTCCCTATACATAGAAGAAAAAAGGGAGATTGGCACTATTGACACTCGATTTATTTTTAAAGTTAAAAGTATACCTAAATCTAAATATATTGAAATGCTATGTGGGGGCATTTTCCTAATAGAAGATTCATATTTAAAATTCAGAAAGGAGATTTTGTAACTCTTCACTTTTTATTTTTTGTGTTGAAATTTGAGGATGATAATTACTTACCACCTTTAAGTTCCCCTTAACCTAGAATCAATTTAAAAACACAAGCAATAGCCCTGGCCAGTGTTGCTTAGTTGGCTGGAGCATTGTCCTGGACACTGAAAGACTGCAGGTTCAATTCCCGACCAGGGCACATATCTAGGTTGTGGGTTTCATGCCTGGTCAGGGCGAGTATAAGAGGCAATGGATCCGATCTCTCTTTCTCTCTTCCTCTCTTTTTATCTCTCTTCCCTTTCCTCTCTCTCCTTAAAATAAAAAAAAAATCCTCCATTGAGGATTTAAAATAAACACACACAAACACACAAGCTGTGAATGAAAATAGCTTTATTGATGAAAATGCTGAACTGAAAAGGTGCTTTGGATTTATAGTCTCACCTGAACTCTCTTTTATTTCCTTGGATGCCATACTTGCCCAATGATCTGAATGACCCCCTCTCAGATAAACCACTCTTCATTCTTACTGGAAGAAGTAAAGTGAGAATAGAGGAAGTTGGTAGTTTCTTACTATTATTTCACAAAGGATAACAATTACTACTTTATGGTAGAAAAACTATAAAGGTTAGAATAATTTAAAGGTATTTATTTTAAAATTCACAGCATGGGTAGCCCATCTACGTGTTAAAATGATTGCAAATTACTATGATTTTCAAATATCTGAAGTAAATCTTACCCAGTTCTGTGCCACTTCTATGTGCTTATGGCACACTCACTTTCAAATATTCTATAAAAAGTTGTATATTTGGTTCCAGTGATGTGAGCAGTAAGCTTTTTTAGGGAAGTGCAAGGGTGTGAGTTTCCCAACCTGAAATCCCAGACGGAGCAGAGAGGCTGCCAAGCTTTCAGGAGGTGTGGGCTTCCCTCCTGCATTGCCATCTAGCCCCAATGTATGATTCCAAAAGTTATTTCTGAATGACCCAAAAAAGTCTCAGTTTGACTCTCATTTTTTTGAAGGGAAGACATTTTTCTAGGAGAAGATTTAGTTCATTAGCTTACATGTCAGAGGAATCTTTATCTAAGCCTTACAGATGTTGATGTTCTTTAGGACTATTTGAGTATCATCCAAGGGAAAGCCAGAAATATGTCACAGAAATGGTAACATTATGAATTCAGGAGAAAATGTATGCATCTGGAAATATAGGCTGTGATTCTTTTCATGTCCAAAAATATATTTTAGAAAATATGTAGTAAAAGCTAAAATTTAAATATCTATATATGTATAGATATATACATTTGTAAACATATAACCCGGTATGTAAATGTGAATTTTTTTTCTGCACCTACATTATTCTAATAAGTAAAGATGTAATCTGACTTACAAAATACTTTCTTAAAAGTAGATGGGCAGGTGGGGTGGAGAAGAGATTAACGAAAGAACTTACAAGCATACTAGAGGCCCTATGCACGAAAATTGTGCAAGAGTAGGTCTTCCTTCCCCTGGCTGCTGGCACCGGCTTCCCTCTGGCACCCAGAACCTGGGTTTCCCTCCGGCTGCTGGCAGGTACCCAGGATCCGGGCTTCCCTCACAGTCCCAGCTTCGTCTGGAAGGTTATCTGGAAGGAGGTCTGGAAGGACATCTGGTCTAATTAGCATATTATGCTTTTATTACTATAGATATGCATAACCCATGGTCATAGACAATAGGGTGGTGAAGGCCTGGGGGGACAAATATGGGGTGGAGGAAGTCAATGGCGGGGGGGCGGGGAGAAGGAATATCTGTAATACTTTCAATAATAAAGATAAATTGAAAAATAAGTAGAAGTGGATATTCATTGCTTCAATTAACCAAGTGATAAACTAATGTTCCTCTTTTATGTTTTCTATAAAACCTTCTCATGAGTCAATAAGGGGAGAAAAATACAAGGTTTGTAAGTCAAAGTACCTGGTTTCATTGTTTCTCCTAAGTTTGTGATATTAGGCACATTGGTTTCACCATTAGTGAGGTGAGATTTAAAAGACATTTATAGCATGTTTACTTGTAGGGATGAATTCTGAGATCTTTCTGTGGTAAATTATAATGTAATAATCAAATGTTTATCTTTCTTCCAGCTCAGTATTAAAGTGAGGAGTGTCACTCTACCCTCAGATTTTTGCCAACCTGCACTTTTTCCATATCTTAATGGTATTACCCTTACTTTTTCCACTAAAATGTGAGGTCCTTGAAGGCATAATTTATTTTATTCATTTATTACCCTTAATTGAACATGCATATATATCTTGCACATAGCCCTTACATTACTCTCTGATGGATAAATTAATTCATTCAACAGACAAATATTGAATATAGAACATTATCCCGGCTGTAGTATATGCTAAAAATATAATATTAAGCAATGTAAAAGTGGTACCTATTATTCCTGAGTTTAAATTTTCAAACTATAAACAAAATAAACATATTAATATTAAAATTCCACGTAGCTTTCTTTTCTAGTACACATTTTTGGTCTCCTGTAGAAATATGGGAGTAAGAATTACATGATATTCCATCAGGAAAGGATATCCTATATAATAAAGAGGCAATATGCAAATTGACCCTCACGCCCTCACAAGATGGCTGCCTACAACCAGGCTGTCAGCGGGGTTAGTGAGGGACGACCAAACAACTGAACAGCAGGCTGTGTGGGGCGACCAGGACAGTGGGAGGGGGACAGTTGGGGGCAACCAGGCCAGCAGGGGTGGAAGTTGGGGGTGACCAGGCTGGCACGCAGAGTCAGTGAGGGTCGATCAGGCCAGCGGGGGGGGGGGGGGGGCAGTTAGGGGCGACCAGGCAGGCAGGCAGGTGAGTGATTAGGAGCCAGCGGTCCAGGATTGTGAGAGGGATGTCCAACTACCAGCAGTCGGACATCCCCCAAGGGGTCCCGGATTGGAGAGGATACAGGCTGGGCTGGGGGGACATCCCCCCGTGCACGAATTTTGTGCACCAGGCCTCTAGTTAGAAATAAAGTGGAAACATTTGGAATAATTCTATAAAATACATTGGAAATTTAATACAGAGGATATAGAATGGTCTCATTGACACTGCTCAACTGAGTTCCAATCTTAGCTCAGACATTTACCTTTTTTTTTTTATTTTGACCACATATTTAAATTTTTAGTCATTTGGCTTCTTAAAGTAATAAAATCAATGTAGACATGTATTAACTTTTCATAAATCTCAGATTATCAGCCTTGAAAATGTTCACTTATTTGATTTTTTTTTTCTTTAAGAAGACCATGCGCTAAATTTTAGATATTTCTCCAAATACCCACTATGATTTGGCACAGACAATCCCCAGTTTGATTGTGATGTGCCTAATATTTGAGGGAGCTATTTTATTAAAGAGTTTTAAAAATGCAAATTTATCTTTTGGGCTTTATTTTTGTTGAGGATGTTAATTGAAAGTGCATTCTGATTAAGCTGAGGTTGTCTGACAAAAGAGGGCTAGAAATATATATTATTAATTATCCCAAAGACAAGCTATTACCTTGCTGAAACCATTTGTGAGATTAGCCTAAGTCTCAAATAAAGGAATGGTATTCTGTTTATTTGAAAGAGAAATTGAGTTACACATTCCTGGATTAAAGTCACAGTTTTTGCTCTTAATTAGCTGAATAAACTAGAAAATTATTTAACTTCTCTAAGACTCATTTACTTCCTACAAAAAACAAGGTTGAACTAAATCTCCAAGAAGTATTCTGGTTCTGACTCTTATTCCCTGTAATGCCTGACACAAATTTAAGGTAAATATATAATCATTATATTCTCTGTGTATGTGTGTGTATATAAGTTGTATTTAAACATGTTTTAACTGTTTAATTATGAGAGATATACTTTGTAACTCTAGGAAAGTATATATTTATTGTGAGAAGACAAATTTACATTGCATTCTACTTCACTAATATCTAGATTAAAATCAGCATAAGAAATAATGCAAGAGTTTCAATATAATCTCAGTTATTTATTATTTATATAAAGCATGACAAGACACTTAATCTCCTTTAATGTTTTTTCCCTCTGTAAAATGAGCCTATACAAATATCTTGGAGTTGTTGCAAGGATTCCAAGGAAGTGTATATATGCCAAAAGTATTTCTGAAGCAAAAGTATTTGGTTTTCTAATCTTATTTTATTCACTGGTTGGCATGAATGGATGTTCCAAAACTTGCTATCCCTTCACCTCTCACTTTCCATGGTTTATCACCCACTCCTGGGGGGAAGTCCAAAGATATATAAGAACATGGAGCACAGAAAGTTCAAGCTGGGTCTGACAGAAATTGCCTAGTGAGGTGAGCCAGAGTAAATGTAACTCATATCCTTGGCAGTTAAATACATAATGATAAACAATATTTTAAAATTAAAAAAACACACAAATATTGTGCAGGCTGGAAACAGGGATCAGAGATAAAAGGGTTGGAGAATGTCAAAGGCTGAAAATATGCAGGACTTAGGAGCAAGTATAAAAGCAAACAATAAACGTGAAGACAATTTACCCCAACATGACCACACAATAGACAGCTTTGTTTTTTACTTGTCAGTCATGGTACTGTTTTAGAACCTCAGTGAAATTTATTCCCATAAATATGATAGATAACCTGTGTTGTGATAATTTATTAATTACTTTCTATAAATCCAAATAAGAAGAAATTTTAATAGTGTGATGAGAATGAAGCAATGCATTTAGGGCCCTGGAATTGTGGGAAGTCTTGCAGACCACAGGAGTGGTAACCATTTAACTTCCTGTATCAGGACTTGATTTGGTGCAAAGGGCATTGCTGGTGAGAATAAGGTACATGTTAAGGGAAGTCTTATCTACTTCCCATGAAGCTAGTATCCACCAATTTGTCTATGTATTGCATTAAAGACAGACAGAGCCACTGAGATTATTAAGAAGATGCAACTGGCTGTCACCTATCCATCCTAGTGTGTGCATTCTTAAGAGGGACACATGGTCTTTTTTTAGCACTGAGAATGCAGTTTGGCCAACTTGAGTGATGGGGTTATTCACGGGTAAGAACCATCAGTCGATGCAGGAAACTCTCTGCAGCATTGCCATCTGTTACCGGGAAGCTGACACATGGGAAATTCAAGTTGAGCCATTACAAGACAGCAAAGTGTGACTTGAGCTGATTAAATGTTGTGCCTCTACACAAAGTGACATGTTATCCAGAGAGATGTTGTTTAGCTTCTGGTCCTTGGAGAGCTTAAACTTCATTTTGAGTCTTGGTCTGTTGCTCTAAGGCCAGTGAAAGGTCATCAAGAATTTGTTGTACCAGTAACACCTTAAGGTGCATAATGGATCCATTTTCAGGAACTTTAGGGCATCTTAGAATGCTGACTGTATGGCTTTCTGGTGAAGATTCTGAACTTTGATGAATAGAATTGGAATAAATTATAAAATAGGGAAGCAATTAAATATGATAAAAGGTAGAAGCATGTAAGGAATTGTGGACTGGAGAAGGAGTACATGATGTAGATGCATCCTCATTTATGCTGTAAAAATCTTGTTTTGTCAGTATCTATCTTTAAAAAACTTGTTGGAGATAAGAGCTACTCTGGGGTAAAATAATCCCATTTTCCTAAAAATTCTGTTGCTGAGGTTTGTTATTTATAGAATTCAGCCCAATTCTTTAACTGTTTACAGAACAGTTGTCATGGGCCAGCCAATGTGGTAGGTGATAGGGATTTAATATTAACAGTAATAAATGAATACCTTTTTAAGAGTACCTACTACTGCATTGTCTTATTTGATTCTCATGCAAATGAGTAAGGTAGGCATATTTATATTCCCATTTTACATATAAGGATTCCAAGAACCTTGTTCAAAATCTCATAGCTCATAAAATGATAACATATGGGCTTGACATCAACTCTGCTTGACTACAAAATAGTGGGTTTTTTTTTAACCAAAATAATAAACTCCTATTGAATGAGGAAGACACAACCCTTCATCTCAAGGGCTCACTGCAGAGTGGGAGTGGGAGACATGTAAGCAAATCACTTTCCTGTTTAATCTTCCCATTGACTTCAAGTGTACTTAAGAGAAGTGCTAGAGTCCCCATTGTGACCTCTAACTTCCCTCAAGAACTGGTCACTATCTTTATCTGAATCCCTACCACCTATCACCTTCTCTGCATTCACTCAGATGCAGCCACACTGATCTTCTTTAGTCTCTCTGCACTGTACCCTACTCTGGGCCCATGTCTCTGGTCCTGTCTTCATTATTTAATTATTACTTGACCTGGAGATCTCAATCCTATATAATAAAAGGCTAATATGCAAATTGACCAAACAACAAAACAACTGGTTGCTATGATGTGCACTGACCATCAGGGGGCAGACGCTCAATGCAGGAGCTGCCACCTGGTGCTCAGTGTGCTCCCACAAGGGGAGCACTACTCAGCCAGAAGCCCTGAGCCAGGCTCACAGCTGGCGAGCACAATGGCAGTGGAGGGAGCCTTTCCCACCTCTGTGGCAGTCAGATATACCCCAAGGGGTCCTGGGCTGTGAGAGGGCGCAGGCTGGGCTGAGGGAACCCCCCTCCCAAGTGCATGAATTTTGTGCACCGGGCGTCTAGTTTACCTAAATATAAAATCCTAGAGAGGATTTTCCAAAGGCACTAATCTAAATTAGTTCATACTTTTGAATTCTCTCATTTCACTCTGTACTTCATATCACTACCACAATCACATATTTATTGTGATTGTTTATTATCTGTCTCCCCAATAGCTTTAAAATTCCTATGGGGAAGAATTATGTATATTTCTAGTTTATAAGTGCCTTATAAAAACACGTGATATTAATAAGTGCATTATTGGTAACTAATTTCTTTTCTATTTAAAAATTTAAACTTTAGAAAACAACCTTTTAGATAAACCAAAATAAAGTGAAATTTCAAATCTACTTTTTACCTGGTCATAATTTGTTATGTATAAGGAAACTATGATTTGATAACATTACTGAATAAATAAACATTTGCTGAATGAGTGAATGTGTAAATTAATAAATCATTCTATCTAGGCATTTTATTTCCTGCAAAGAGACATTGGTTTATGGTGGTTCAAAAAGAATATTTAAGGACATAAATCCCTACAGATTCCAATGATACTAATTATGTTCTATAAGTTGGTTCCACTAGGTGCTAACCCTCTTTTCTATATGCATACCTTTCACCTATTGAAGATTTTAGGGTAGTAGTTAAAAACAGCATAGTAAAGTAACTTTTTCTAACATTATTGGGATTTAGGACTAACAGTATTTTTTTTTATAATATGCATTCATGGGGGTTATGTGATAGTTGAATTTTTACACTATCCCTTATTTGACACAACTTTTTTGGCTATAGGAATTAAAATACATGTGATTTTTATTTGTCTTATATTTCTACATCTTGTTAAATTAGAACACTTGGATCATTTATTCAAATATTTTCAACCGTTACTATGTGCCAAGGTTGTGCTATCTACTGGGGATGTAATAATGTCAATCTTCACCCTTATGGATCTCATGGATCAAGGGTAAAATATAATAACAAAAACTAACACTTGTATAGTCCACTATTCAATGGGTTTATGTATATATACATATATATATGTGTATATATATACATATATATATCTATATGGTAAAATAGTATATATGAATAGTATATATGAATGTTAACATAGTATATATAAATGCATACTATTTATATATTCATAAAATAGTATGAATATGAATGTTAACATAGTATATATGTATGTTAACATAGTATATATGAATGTTAACATAGTATATATGAATGCATACTATTTATATATTCATAAAATAGTATATATGAATGCATACAGATATATAATATATAGATGCATTGTTCATTAATGGAAATGTAAACATTAGTTTTGCAATGTTCTAGGTACTATACTACTTGTGGGTGTGCTCAGGCAATACTTTTTAGATTGTGTCAAAGGAACATTAAGTCAGACTTTGCCAAGTAGAGAACTATGCTAGAAATGAAGGCTGTTACTGGAAAATACAAATGGCATTTACAAAAGTGTGAATGTTGTTCTTCATCATGATTAGCCATGATCATCATTATATCTAGCATTTATTGCGCATTCATTATATGTCATGCTTATTCCCAAAGGCTATGTAAGGATTAACTCTTAATCCTTACAACAAGCCAAGAAGTAGCGGTCACGTTCATTACCATTTACAAATGAGAAAGTAAATGCACAGAGACATAACTATTATTATATATCTGGCTCTCACAGGAGCCTGGCATAGGTGGGAAGTGGAAAATCCTTTTGGGGGTGTGGAATATTAAGATAATCATAGGAGATAAGGGATATAATAGTAGGCCTGAGTCCGATCACATATATGATGTCAAGAAGTTTGGACTTTGAAAAATATGTAATTGAATGATTTTCTGAAGCAATGATTGTGTTAAGATTTTATATGTTTTTTTCAAAAGACCAAGTAGTATAAAATGTGAGCAATCGAGATCTATTAGGAGAAAATGATGATATTTTAAGTCAAGAAGGATGAAAATGAAAACAGGGAATCATTTTGGTGATAGAAACAATTAATTCAAAACCAATTAAATTTAGCATAAAATTGACAAATGTGATCATTTGGATGGCAAGGGGTTAGAAGAAAGAAAGGAAGAAATGAATATGGATTGCATAGTTTCACACTTGGACAAACTGATAGAGGAATGGGGTCATTATCAGAGAGAGGAAATGCAGCAGAAGAGCAAGTTTGATGGAATTTGACTATTTAAATTTTGAACAGATTGTATTTAAAATGGTTGTGGTATAAGAAAAAATAAAATTCTAGAGCTGCCTAGCATGTTTTCTTTATTTAAAAAATAAAAGTAGTATGACTTTACAAGTCTATACTCTTTGTGAGTAGAGATTATTTTGCCATAATATATTTCCACTGAGTAGGAATTATTTTTAGTTTCTATTGCAATCATGTGTACATTGAAGATAATCTATTAGTACTAGTGTCATCCTTTGGAAGTAGAGTTTAGTTTACATCACAACTTTGCTCACACACTGCTGCAATTTTGTGAAGGAGGCTAGCTAGCCAGCTTCATTCTCCTTTCAAAGAGAATTGATGGTTCACAACACATCTATAAATAGGTGGATATTTAATTTATATCTTCTGGATAGAAGCATTCCAATTGAATAAGAATATCCTTCATCTAATCCATTTTTAACATAATTAGTTACAGTTAATTTCTTCTATGAAAACATATTATAATGCACATTTCATGGCACATTATTTTAAGGATAGAATTGGGTTTATTTTCTTCAGTGAGGTGCGTCTATCCCTGACTCCAGTAGAAATCTATCTGCTTTTTAGCCCTGGCCAGATCAGTTGGTTAAAGTGTTGTCCCAATATGCCGAGGTTGAGGGTTCTATCTCCGAGCACATACAAGAATCAACCAATAAATGCATGCATCAGTGGGACAACAAATTGATCTTTCTCTCTTATCCTCTTCCTATGTCTTTAAAATCAATCAATTAAAAAAATTAACCTGATCTTTGCTACCTACTCTATTAGGGAAACTTAATCTTGCTAATGTTTGTTAAACAAATGTTTAGCAAACAAGCAGTTGAAGCATCTTTTCAAAAAATCTACAGGAAAAAGTGTTTTTGCCATTTCTACTCCACAACCACACTATGAACGTTAACAGAAGAGATCTCCTTTGGCAGTCATCCCTTTAACTTCCAACACTGCAACAACTACTTGGATTGCAATTCTTTTTGCATTGTCAGTGTATTTCCCTGACCTTTGGATTCTTAGAACAAATGAAAAGGGTAATTTCAGGGTTATATAGAGGTGATGATTTCATAATTGGCCAAGAAAGGACATTAAAACACAAACACACACACACACACTTCTCTCTACATATCTTTCTGTACTATATTAGAAACTACTAAAAGGGTAACTTTAAAACTATAAAGCAAAAAGACATGACAGAATAAAATGTATGTAGTTAAATTTAAAAGCTCACCACATTTACCTTTTTTTTAAATTACTCATGCTTAGAATGAGGAAAATTTTGTAGTTAATGAGTCCCAGTTCACATTCTTCTGGAAGAAATAAAACCTGGGCCTACTGAATTTGAAATGCATGTGGGAGAGGATGCAACAAAAGTCTAGAATTAGCTGAATCTACATTACTTCAAAAAAATGAATCCAAATATAGTAATGTGAACAATGAATATTTCTGACTCAAGGACTTGAGGGAGAGAACAATAAAGTGATAAATATTTTAATTAGAAAAAAATAGGGAGGGAAATAAATTACAAAGAGAATGATGCTAAAAGGTCTCAAGACAAAGACATTTGTAATTCTGACTCAGTCACTAGCTATGTCATAAATCTTTGCATTGGCCTTTCTTTTCTTGCTGTTTGGAGAAATTTCTGAATATTCTCCTCTTCCAAAAATGCCACCTCTATGCTTCTTAAGTACCCAATAAAATCATTTTCTCAGTAAATTTGGTCATTCTTAATCTCTCAGGCACAAACAATTGTCTCCTCTGTATATGTCATGTTAACGCCTATTGTGTATGTTGCGATCCACCTAATTCCATTGCTACTTTAAACTCCTTCGTTGTTTAATAACATATCACTTGTTATATGTGCCTAATAGATTATCTATACTAATAAAAGGGTAATATGCAAATTGGTCACTATTTGCATAGTGACTTCGGTCATCCCTCACTAACCCCCCTGCCTGCCTTGTCACCCCACACAGCCTGCTGTTCGGTTGTTACTGTGAGGGCATTGTGACCAATTTGCATATTACCCTTTTATTAGTATAGATAATCTATTGGGGCGACCAGGCCGGCAGGGGGGTTAGCAAGGGGTGAACAAATGACTGATCAGCAGGCTGCGTGGAGTGACCAGGCCGGCAGTGGGGGCAGTTAGGGGCAATAAGGCTGGCAGGCAGAGGCAGTTAGGGGTGATCAGGCTGGCAGGTGGGGCAGTTAGGAGCCAGCGGTCCCGGATTGTGAGAGGGATGTCCAAAACCGGCAGTCGGGCATACCCTGAGGGGTCCCGGATTGGAAAGTGTCCAGGCTGGGCTGAAGGGACCCCCGTGCACGAATTTCGTGCTCTGGTCCTCTAGTAATATTTGTTGTGTAAATGTATGAATTAATTCTATCTTTGAGATCTAATTGATTTATAAATAATTAGATTATATAGTTGTCAAAATTAAAAAAAAACAAGGAATTTTCTTTGATTGCTCTCTCTCCCCATTCCATCCATTCTATTCAAAATATGTTAAGTCCTCTCTATTCTAGAAAATATAACTTTAATCAACTTTTTTCCATCTTTACTACCATAATCCAATCGTTATCTCTTTCTTGGACTTCTGCAATATATTTTAACTGATCTTCTTGCTTCCCACTCTTGGCCTCCCTATAATCTATTATATAATCTATTACACATTTTGAAATGTTTGAATCATATTATTTTCTCCCATAACTACTTCCTTCCAAAAAATAAAATTTTCACCACTAGTAATACAACTAAAATTTCTTAGTCTTGAAAATGGGGTCCTACATGAATTAGCTATGGCCTATATCTCAGATGTTATCTTGTGCCAATTTCTTCTTTATTCACTCTACCCTAGTCACAGTGATCTTTGCATCCCTCAAAGGCAGGAAAAACAATTACTGATTAAGGGCTTTGTGCTGCATTTATCCTTTCCTGGAAAAACTCTCCCACACACTTCTTTGTGTTTTCAGAGAAACATTAACTGATGATTCACCTAAAAATCACCTCTCCTGATTGTCCCTACACATTACTATCACATCACCACCCTATTTTATTTTCTTTACTCTTGTACTCACTATTATTTAAAATCACCTTGTTGATTTAAGTACTTCTTTATAACTTTTTTCCCAATTTAAGTGGAATTTCTTGTCATCACCAACTTTGTCCACCTTGTGCATGTTTCTATTGCAAGAATACAGAACAGTGCCTAGCATGTAATAATAACACTCAAGAATTATGCATTGAATGTAAAACTAAATGAATAGACCTTCAAGTCCACTTTTAGGTTCAATACTTAAAGTTTAAAGCTTGTAACTAAGAGAAGCTCTTGAAATTTTAATTTTGGAATAATAGTTAATTTTGTTGGTTTCAAAAAATATTTAATGGATGTATTTACTTAATTAAACTTTTCTTTTACTTTGAGATAATTGTAGATGTATACACAGAGGTGAATAAAGGAATCCCATGTACTTTTACCTAGTTTCTCAAATGGTTACCTCTCAAAAAATCTATTTTAAAATACCATGAGAATGATATTGACATAGAGAATATCAAGATACAGAACTGTTCATTACCACAATAATTTCTTGTATTGCCCTTTTATATTTTACTAGTGGCCCAATGCACAAAATTCGTGCAAGGGTGGGGGGGAGGCGTGTCCCTCAGCCCGGCCTGCACCCTCTCCAGTCTGGGACCCCTTGGGTATGTCCGATCCCACAGGGCAGTCAGACATCCCTCTCACAATCTGGGACCACTGGCTCCTAACCACTCACCTGCCTGCCTGCCTGATCACCCCTAACCACTCTGCCTGCCAGCCTGCTCGCCCCCAACTGCCCCCCACCACCAGCCTGCTCACCCCCAAATGCCCCCCACCAGCCTGATTGCCCCCAACTGCCCCCACCCCCGCTGGCCTGATCACCCCCAACTGACCCCCACTGTTGGCCTGATCACCCCCAACTGTCCCCCTGCCAGCCTGCTCTCCCCCAACTGCCCCCCCACCAACCTGATCACCCCCCAAATGCCCCCCATAGGCCTGCTCGCCCCCAACTGCCCCCCTGTCTGCCTGCTTGCCCCCAACTGCCCCCCACCAGCATGATTGCCCCCAACTGCCCTCCCCTCCTGGCCTGATCGCCCCTAACCGCCTCTGCCTCAGCCCGGCCATCATGGTTTTGTCCGGAAGGATGTCCAGAAGGTCTACCGGAAGGTCTCCTGGTCTAATTAGCATATTACCCTTTTATTAGTATAGATAGTCATACTTACCCACACACCCCAGTCTTAGTTCCTGGAAATCTTCTAATCTCTTCTCCATTTCTACTAGTAAAGTGTTGTTATTTGGAGAATGGTGTATGAATAAATGATACAGTTTGTAAACTTTTGAGTTTGGCATTTTTTTTCTATTTGGCATAGTTCTATAGAGATTTTTCCAAATTATCTCTTGAATTCATAGTTTAGTCTTATTTCCCCCTGGAAATCTGGATGTACTACAGTTTGTTTAGCTATTCATCTGTTGAAAGATATCTGTGTTTTTTCCTCCAGTTTGGGAACTCTTACCAATATAGATGCTATGAACATTTGTGCACAGGTTCTATGTGAACATATTTTCATTTCTTTGGGATAGATGCCCAGGACTGGAATTTCTGGGTCCTATGGTAGTAGTATGTTTACTTTGCAGAGGAACTGCCGAAGAGTTTTGCAGAGCAGCTGTACCATTTTACCTTACTAGTAGTATATTATCAGCATCCTTTCCATTGTGTTATAATAATGCTGGGTTTTTATTTTAGCCATTCTGATAAGTGTGGTTTGTTAACCTTAAAAAAAAAAAAAGAAAGCCAAAGTGAGAGGCAACAAACATTTATTTGAGATCCCCAAAATAGTAATTTGGTAAGCACTGATGTGAATATCAAGGTAATGGGGTTTTTATGAGAAAGGGAAGGGAAATAATTACCTGAATAGAAGGAAGGAATTTCTATTGGTGCTGATCAGCTAAATTGTTCTCTAGCTATACATGGTGGTGCTTTAATTCTAAATAATGGCTTTAGTTTTCATTCTTCCTGGTCAGGGTGTCTGCTTTCCTGTTAGCTTTAGAGTGTTTGTAAGACAGTGTTGGTTTGGCCCTATCCAAGGTTATTTGCCCAGTTCAATCATTCCAAAGGCTTGAGGAGCAAGGCATGCGAGGCCTTTCCTCTGGGATGCAGCTCTGACTCCATTTGAAATGGCTCAGTTTATTTCATTTCGCTTGAGTGAGAGATCATCATGCTTTTAATTTGTATTTCCTTAATGACTAATTATGTTGAACTGTTGTTGTTGTTTTCATGTGTTTAAATACCATCTGTATATCCTCATTGGTGAAACATCTCTTTAGGTTTTCTGTGCGTTTTCTAGTTAGATTGTTGTTATTGTTTGTTTCATTTGTTTTTATTGTGGAGTTTTTGAGAATTCTTTCTCTATTATAGATACTAATTTTTTGTGGTTGACATGATTTCAAATATTTTCTCCCAGTCTATGGCTTGTCTTTTTACCCTCTTAACAGGTTTTACACATAGGTAAAATTATTTTTAATAACTCTATTGAGTTGAATTCATTCACCATAAAACTCACCCTTTTAAAGCACACATTTCAGTAGTTTGGAGTATATTCACAGAGTTCTATAAAGGTAAATTTTTTAACATTTATGAAACAGAACTTATCAGTTTTTTTCTTTTATACATCATAGTTTTTGTGTCAAATCTTTCCCTCTTCCTAGATCCAGGACATTTTCCCCAATCTTTTCCCAATGTTTTTTGCTTTTCCCAATATTTTATACATTTTATACTTAAGTTAATTATCTATTGTGAGTAAAATTTTGAATAAAATATGGAATTTAAGGTCAAGATTTCTGTTTTTATTTTTGTTTTGTCCTTGAATTTCATTTCTAACTGTTCTAGCACCATTTGTTAAAACGTTTGCTTCTACCACTGAAATTCTTTTGCTCCTATGTCAAAATTGAGTCAGGTATATTTGTTTGTATGTATTTCTGAGTTCTCTGCACTGTTCCACTGATTTATGTGTCTATCCATCAATATTTACATTCTTAATTATCATAGATACATAATAAGCCTCGACATTTGGTAGATTGATTCCTCTAACTGTATTCTTCTTTTCAAAATTGTTTTATCTATTGTATATACTTTTTCCTTAACATATTCATGTCTATATCTATAAAATATGTTGCTAGGATTTTGATAAGAATTGTGTTAAATCTTCATATCAATTTGAAGAGATACCACCTTTATTTTGTTGTCTTTAAATCCAGAAAAAACATATATCCATTTATTTAGATAGTACTGTTTTTCATCAGAATTTTAAAATGTTAAGCATAAAAGTCCTATACATTCTTCGTTAAATTTGCACCTAAGTATTTATTTTTCCATTTGTAAATGATATTACATTTTTTATTTTCATGTAATATGTTCACTGCTGGCACATTAAAATGTAATTAATTTTTGTATAGTTATATTTTATACTGTAGCCTGTTGAATTTACTTATTAGTTCTAGGACTATGCTTGTTTTTTTATTCCTTGGGATTTTTTTATATAGACAATTATGTTATCTACAAATAAAGATAATTTGATTTCTCTCTTTCTGTCTATATGTATTTTATTTCCTTTTCCTGTCTTATTGCACTGGCTAGGACATTCAGTGCTATGTTAAATAAGAGTGTTGAGAATGGATATCTGTGCATTTTTCCCAATCTTAGCAGGAAAGAATTCAGTCTTCCATCATTAATTGTAGTAATAGTTGTAGGGTTTTTTTAAAAAATAGCTATTTAATATCATCATGAGGAGACTTTCCTCTATTTCTAGTTCTCTGAGAGTTTTACCATGAATGGAAATTGAATTTTTTCAAATAATTTTTCTGCATAAATTGGTATGATCATGTGATATTTATTCTGCAGTTTGCTAATATATTGGATTGCAATCACTAATTTTCTTTTCTTTTTCTTAGAGAGAGAGAAAGGGAAGGAGGAGGGAGAGAGAGAGAAAAACCATTAATGTGAGAGACAGACATCAATTGGTTGCTTCCCGCATGCACCCTGACCAGATCAGGGAGCAAACATGCAACTAGGTATGTGTCCTTGACCAGGAATCAAACCTGCAACCAACTGAGCAACAGCAGGCAGTGAACAATCACTAATTTTCAATGTTTAACCAACCTTGCATCTAAGGAATTAACACCCACTTTATAATAGTATGTAATTCCTCTTATATATTGTTGAATTATATCTATACTAATAAAAGGGTAATATGCAAATTGGTAGGGACACCCTCACACAACAACCAAACAGTAGGCTGCGCGGGGTGACCAGGCCTGCACAGGGGGGGCAGTTGGGAGCGACCAGGCTGGCAGGGGGGCAGTGAGGGGTGACCAGGCTGGCAGGGGTGGGGCAGTGAGGGGTGACTAGGCTGGCAGAGGGGGGCAGTGAGGGGCAACCAGACTGGCAGGGGAGGGCAGTTAGGGGCGACCAGGCCGGCAGGGGTGGCAGTTAGGGGCGATCAGGCCAGCAGGCAGAGGAGGTTAGGGGTGATCAGGCTGGCAGGGGGGGCAGTTATTGGCCTAAACCAGCAGTCGGACATCCCCCAAAGGGTCCCAGATTGGAGAGTGTGCAGGCTGGGCTGAGGGGACCCCCCGCCCCGTGCACAAATTTTGTGCACCGGGCCTCTAGTTTGTTAATAATTTGCTAAAATTTTTTGGTTTATATTCATGAGAGATATTGATTAGTAGTTTTTCCAATTTTTTTTTGTTTTGGGGGTGTTTTCTTAATTTGTCTGGCTGGTTTTCATACTAAGGGTAATACAAACTTCATAAAATGAATTGAAAGTGTACCCTTCTCTGTTTTCTGTAACTATACACTGAGTGGCCAGATTATTATGAACACCTGACATTTGTAGGCAAATTAGCCGTACACTGCATTGTATGGGATATGGAAGCTGAAGGCCTGTTTGAACACCTTTGCTGTCTGCAGTTACCAAGATAAAATGTCTCCAATTCGCATAGGAACACAAGGATTGGACAGTCTAGCATTGGAAAAAAGTCATGTGGTCCGATGAATCACATTTCCAGTTGCATCATGCAGATGGCAGAGTGAGAATTTGGCAGAAACAGCATGAAAGCATGCACCCCACATGTATGAGTACAATCCTTCAAGCTGGTGGGGGCAGTGTTATGGTTTGGGGCATGTTTTCCTGGCATGATTTGGGCCCTTTAATTCATGTGGAACAATGTCTGAATAACACAACATACCTAAGTATCATTACTGATCAAATTCATCCTATCATGTTGATGGCATATCCCAATGGAGATGGCTTCTTCCAACAAGACAATGCGCCATGCCAAGGTGCTCATATTGTGCAGGAGTGGTTTCAAGAACATGAGGGAGACTTTACCTTGCTTAGGTGGCCTCCACAATTACCAGATCTCAATCCAATTGAGCATTTGTGGGACGAAGTTAAAAGAGCCATCAGGCAGCTGGTTCCACAACCATCAAATCTCACAGAACTGGACAGTGCTATTCATCAGGCATGGTGTCAGATTCCTCACATCAGCTTTCAACATCTCATCGAGTCAATGCCAAGAAGAATTGCTGCAGTATTGAAGGCAAAAGGTGGCCCAACGAATTACTGATGGGGTGGTCATAATAATCTGGCCACTCAGAGTATATAGAATTAGTGTTAGTTCTTCTTTAAACATATGGTAGAATTCTCTAGTGACACCTGGGACTGGGGATTTATTTTTCCAAGTTTTAAAATTATAAATTATAAGTAACTGATGTCTTTGCTGTTGAGCTCTTCAAATTATTTATTTTGTACTAAATGAGGTGTGTTAGTTTGTACTTTTCAAGGAGTAAGTCCAGTTCATCTAAATTGTCACATTACGTTCGTGGAGTTGTTAGTAGTATTCTATTTTGCTATCTGTGGGGTTGGTGTGACATTTCTAATTTCAGTTCTGGAATTGGTAACTTATATTCTCTCTCCTTCTCTGCAGTCTTACAGTAGGTTTGTCAATTTTATAGATTACTTTACAGAACCAGTTTTTGGTTTCAATGATTTACTATATGAATTTTGTTAATTTAACTGAGTCTATTCTTATTACTATTTCCTTTCTTCTTCTTGATTTGAGTTTATTTTGCTGTTCTTTTTCTAGAACCTTTTTATAGCAGCTTAGATTGTTAATTTGATACTTTTTCTCTGTTTTCATGTAAGCATTTATTGCTCTAAAATTTCCTCTCATCACTGCCTTAGCTGTGATATTAGTAATTTTATTTTTATTCAAATAAATGTATTTTATAATTTTGCTTGTATAATTTTATGTTATTCACATGTGCATTGTTTAGTGTCTAAGTGTTTAGACATTAACCTGTATTCTTTCTCTTATTCATTTTCTTTTATTTGCCTGTGATCCAAGAACACACTGTGCATGATTTCTAGTCTTTTAAAATGGTTGAGGTGTGTGTTTTTTTATGGCAAACAATATGATATATCTTGGTAAAGGTCCATGGCTACCTGGAAAGAATGAGTATTCTGCTATTGTTGTGTAGAGTGCTGCATAAATGTTGATTAGACACTGTTGGTTAATGGTGTTGCGTTCTTCTACAACTTTGTAGATTTTCTGTGTAGTATTTCTGTCAATTGTTGAGGTAGACATACTAGATGTTTTGTCATAGTTTCAAAGATACAGTGCTGGCCAGTGTGAGTAAGTGGATAGAGCCTGTGCACCAAAGGGTGGCGGGTTTGATTCCTGGTCAAGACCTGAGTTGCAGGTTTGATCTCCAGCCATGGTCTGGAAGCAACCAATTGATGTGTCTCTCCCACATTGATCTCTCTCTCTCTCTCTCTCTCTCTCTCTCTCTCTCTCTCTCTCTCCACTCCCTTCCACTCTCTCTAAAAATTAATGGAAAAAATATCCTTGGGTGAGGATAACAAAAACAACAACAAGAAGAAAAGATTCATGAAGCTCTGATAATATTTTGTAGTCTGTTTTCTCTCTCTCTCTCTCTTTTTTTTTTTTGATTGGGCAATTTCTTTCATTCTGTCTTTATGCTTGCTGGTTTTATTTTCCCCTCTCTTCTCTATTTTCCCCTGTATTCTCTATTTGAGCTCATCCGTTGTATTTTTTATTTAGGTTCTTGTATTTTTAGAATATATATATATATATATATATATATATATATATATATATATATATATAATCTTTATTGCTGAGAATACTTTTATTTTCTATTTCTTTGCTGAGGTTTTTTATGTTTTCATTTGTTTCAAGTGTCTTCATAATTACTCATGGAGCATTTTATTGATGCCTTCTCAAACTTATTGTCAGGTAATTCTAACAACTCTGCTATCTCAATGTTGGTTTTTATTGTTTCTTATTCAATTTGAGATTTTCATAGTTCTTGCTATAAGTGTAGGTTTTTTATTGAAAACTGGATTTTTTTGGGTATTATAAGACTCTGGATCTTATTGCTTTAGCTGCCTTCCTGTTACACCATTCTGACAAGGTAAGAAGACAATGTCTTGTTATTGTCAGGTAATGGTGGCAGCACTAGTTCCCCTCTAGACCTTTTGATGCCTCATGGGAGAGGGGGACTTCTCATTACTCCTGGACAGGTGTGGGGGTTTTCACTATCTATGCAGCCTGCACTGACATCACCCTGGGCAACAGTGAAAGTCTTGACTCTCTATGAGGCCATAGGTGACAGAACCACAGGTGGGAGTGGGAGAAGTATCTCATTACTGCCTGGGGTGGGAGGTGTAAGTCCAGGATCCCCACAAGTCTTCATTAACACTTTGGGATGAAATGTCCCCTAGGGATGAAATCCCTCTCTGACAGCACTGTGTTTCAGGGTTTGGGCCACTTCATTATAGACTGGTGAAGCAGGTTAGGCTGCTTACCAGAACTTTACTGGCATGAGTTGGAGGTGGGTGGGGACACAGTTTTTTTTCTGTTAAGCTTAATGAATTCGTGCACAGATGGGGCGGATCAGGGCTGGGCCTGTAAGGAGGAGATGGTGGGAGGTTGGCTAGCCCATCCTGATCAGGGCCTGATCAGGGCTGGGCTGACTGCGGGGAGGGGCCACGGGTGATTGGCCAGTGGACCCCACCCCTGATTAGGGGGTGGGGCTGGCTATGGGGAGGGGCTGTGGGTGGTGGGCCAGCCACCCCACCTCCAAATGGGGTGTGGCGCTGAGCTGAGGTCAGTGGCCAGGGGAGGGACTGTGGAAGGTTGCCAGCCAGCCCCACCCCCGATTGGTATAGGGGGGCTGATCAGGGGTGGAGCTATCTGGAAGGAGGGGCTATGGGCCAATTGGGGTGGTGGGGGCCCATCGGGGGCAGGGCCCACTGGGTTGAAGGGCCGCAGGCAGTTGGCCAACCGGCCCTGCCCCTGATTGGGGGTGATCTGGGGTGGAGACAGGTGGGGGGAAGGGATGCAGGATGTTGGCCAGATGACCCTGCCCCCTATTGGGGTAGCGGGGTGATCAGGGGCAGGGCCAGCCCAGGGGAGGGACTGTGGATGTTGGCCAGCCAGCCCTATCCCCCAATCTGGAGGTTTGTTGTCCACACTGGGCATCATAGCGACCAGGTCATCCTGGTCATTACAGCGTTCTGGTTGCTGGCTTTTTATATATATACTAGAGGCCCGATACACGAAATTAGTGCACTGGGGGGGGGGGGTGCCCTTCAGCCCAGCCTGCACCCTCTCCAATCTGGGACCCCTCGGGGGATGTCCGATGGACATTCAGACATACATACCTCTCACAATCTGGGACTGCTGGCTCCCAACTGCTCCCTGCCTGCCTGCCCGATTGCCCCTAACCACTCCCCTGCCAGCCTGATCAATGCCTAACTGCTCCCCTGCAGGCCTGATTGCCCCAAACTGCTCTCCCCTGTTGGCCTGGTCACCCCTAAGTGCCCTCCCCTGCCAGCCTGGTTGCCCCTAACAACCCTGCCCTACAGGCCTGGTCGCCCCCAACTGCCCTCGCCTGCTGGCCTGATCACCCACAACTGCCCTTCCCTGCCGGCCATCTTGTGGTGGCCATCTTGTGAATACAAGAGGCGGCCATCTTGTGACCACATGGGGTCAGCCATCTTGTACAAGGGTGTGACAGTCAATTTGCATATTACCTCTTTATTATATAGGATAGATGTTTTCTGAGTTGATAGGTTGTCCCCTTTCACATCCTTTGGCTAGAGACAGAAAGCTTTTGTTAGAACTTTTATGTTGTCTGTACTTTTAGACTTTCTGGGTTGTAGCTTCTTCAGTTCCAAGTCTGTGTTATATAAGACAAAAAGAAAGCCAGAAAACTCACCAGCAATACTTCACTTGCTCTTGGTTCATTGATCGGTATACCTTATTCTCTCCATCTTTCAAATTTTTCTTGTAGTATAATAACAAGTTTTACATAAAGCACCTGGCCCAGTGCCTTACACACAAAAGGCACTTGCATGCTTTTCTGAAAAAGAAAAAAGAGAAGAAACATTATTTGTACTTGCTGACATTTCATCAGCCATATAAATGTTGTAATTTTTATATCATCTTTATGAAAAATAGTATAAAATTATAGCTAGGATTTTTCAAAATCAATTCTTAAAAATAGTATGCACATTTAAGAGCTATATTTGCTAAAATAAACATTGTTTCTATTTATGTTCTTCTCTATTTCTAATTTGGAAGGCTTGCCATGGTTTTGTTTTGTTTTGTTTTCTAATGTCTGAAGTACTTTGTGGAATCTAGTTTCAGGCTTAATTAAATAGACACATTTTAGTTAGTGAGTCTAAAGCCAAAATCTGTCATTCCATAGAAAATGGTCAACTGAAATAGAATTTAGGGTGAGAATTTTATTTTGTTATTTATGTGTTTTACCAACATTAAAAAATAGTAATTTTCAGACTTTCTCCATAAAAATAGGAGTGAGAATTTTTGCCCCTTTTAAATTCAATGTGTGAAAGGTCTTTAATTTTAAAATTCTATGTTCAAATAAGTTGATATGCATTTTTCAGTACAGGAGCATTGACTCTCATTTTAGTTTCAACAAAGTATTAAATATCCCTAGTTTTCAATGTTCACCTATTTAAATTGGTGATGATGATAATATTTGTCCATTTTTGCTCATTGGTAATATTGCAAGTAAAGAACTTCATTTGAAGATCATTTATAAATTACTGAATACCTCACTTACCTCTCCTGCATTTGCATAAATTGAATAATGTAAAATTGATTTGAAATGTCAAAATTTAAAGTATGTTATTGTCTCAGAAGAGTTTTCCATTTTTGATGGATGACATGGTGCCAGAATATAGTACCAGAATCACCAAACTCTTGAACAGTTAATTCCATCATATAAAGTACTTCATTTGAACTTTGGCCCATTTGTGGATAGTTGCAATGAACTTCTATGGGGAACACATACACAAATAAACTCACACATATTCACACACCAACTCACAATGAGAGTGAAGATATTGAATTATTACAAAGTAGGCCAAGGCAAAAATCTCTAAGTCTTGACATGATTTGCTAGAACAGTGGTCGGCAAACTCATTAGTCAACAGAGCCAAATATCCACAGTACAACGATTGAAATTTCTTTTGAGAGCCAAATTTTTTAAACTTAAACTTCTTCTAACGCCACTTCTTCAAAATAGACTCGCCCAGGCCGTGGTATTTTGTGGAAGAGCCACACTCAAGGCGCCAAAAAGCCGCATATGGCTCGCAAACCGCAGTTTGCCGACCATGGTGCTAGAAGTTTCACCTCAATTCAGGTCTGATTTCAGTGAGTACACACAAGGTGGCCATGCTTGTTGTTAAATATTCAAAAATATTTATACCAGTTGGAAATAACCTGTCCACCTTGACCTCTTCTCTGAAACTCTTATGCGTAGGACCTTCCAAGGGTTAACACATGCATCTCCAGGGTTTCCTTGATTCTGTTCCAATGCTAAAGCAACTAATTACCTCATTGGTAAGTGCTTTAACTATTTTGATGCACACTCTATCTTAACACTTGTTGAAGACAAAAGATGAGAGGTTAGACTTTATTTTGGTTAGCCTGAAACTTGCTCAGTCTTGTTGAAGAAATTGAAATGGGCTGAACTTCCAAATTTGGCTTTTGTTTTACTTTTGGCCTCCACATCTCTCAGCTTTAACATCTACATCCCTAGATTGACTCCACTGGACTACTGCAGTATGCTTGACACTGTATCTGTTCTCTGGTCTGCAATGTTTTTCCTGACTAATTTATATTCATCCTATAGAAGCTGAATAGAAAGAACAGATTTACCTGTCTCTACAAATGCAATGTGGTATCACGACAAGGATAGGGTTTTAAAAGTCAAACAGACTCCAGTTCAAGTCCAGGAATGTCGCTATGTCACTAACCTTGAGCAGCTTAGTGTCTTTTTCTTAATCTCAAGTCTCTTGTCTTGTAAAAACAGCAATTAGCTAAGATAAAATTTCAAGAGTCTAGCACAGGACCTGTCATAAGCTAAATTTCAGTACAATGAATTACTTCCACATTCATTCCTGACACCATGTAAAAAGCTCTTGAGAGGATAGTTCCTACTCTAAAGAAGATGAAAGGGAGAGACATAAGTAACTCAGTCAGTATATGTAGGAGGATGTATTCTATAGAGGGATATGTGAATGGTGCTATGAGGATACACAGGAGGGCCACTCAAGTCTTTTGCTAGGTGTTCAATAATTAATTGTTGAATATCTGTTATTTTCTATTTTGCAATGTGTCATTGCCTCTATATAATGCGTTGGAAGAAACAAACATCTCTAATGTTAATTACTGACATTTTGTAAATATTTGTAGTTTATAATAGAGGCCCGATGCATGAAATTCATGCACAGGTTCAGGGAGTGTAAGGGGGGTCCCTCAGCCCAGCCTGTGCCCTCTCGCAATCTGGGACCCCCTTGCTCCTAACTGCCTGCCTGCTCACTCCTTGCTGCTTGGCTTGCTGCTCCTTACTGCTCACCCACTCACTCCTTACTGCTTGCTTGCCACTCTTTAGCGCTGCTGCAGAGGCAGGAGAAGCTAACGCCACCACCGCTGTGCTCATCAGCTATGAGCCTGGCTTCTGGCTGAGCAGTGCTCCCCCTGTGGGAGTTCACTGACCACCAGGGGACAGCTCCTGCATTGTCTGTCCCCTAGTGGTTAGTGCGTGTCATAGAGACTGGTCATTCTGGTCATTCAGGTCATTATGCCGTAAAGGTTTCTGGGCTTTTATATATATAGAAGATAGTATGTTCATAGCCATGCTTTGATTTCATCTTATAAACTAGAGGCCCAGTGCATGAAATTCGTGCATGGGGGGGAGGGGAAGGGGTGTCCCTCAGCCCAGACTGCACCCTCTCCAATCTGGGATCCCTCAAGGGATGTCCGACTGCCCGTTTAGGCTCAATCACAGTGGGACATCCCTCTCACAATCCAGGACTGCTGGCTTCCAACCGTTCGCCTGCCTGCCTGCCAGGTGACCACTAACTGCCCTCCCCTGCCGGCCTGGTCACCCCTAACTGCTCTCCTCTGCAGGCATGGTTCCCCCCAACTGCCTCCCCTGCCGGCCTAGTCGCCCCCAACTGCCCTCCCCTGTTGGCCTGGTTGCCCCCAACTGCCCACCCATGCAGGCCTGGTCCCCCCCAACTGCCCTCCCCTGCAGGCCTGGTCCCCCCAACTGCCCTCCCCTGCAGGCCTTGTCCCTCCCAACTGCCCTCCCATACAGGCTTGGTCCCCCGCAACTGCCCTCCCCTGCTGGCCCAGTCACCCCTAACTGCCCTCCCTTGCCAGCCTGATCACCCACAACTGCCCTCCCCTGCCAGCCATCTTGTGTCCACATGGGGGCAGCCATCTTTGACCACATGGGGGCGGCCATCTTGTGTTGGAGTGATGGTCAATTTGCATATTACTCTTTTATTAGATAGGATACCTTTTAAATATATTTAATTGTAAAAATACTGGCATGCTGAATGTTATTTCTAATCTACAGAGAGGAAAACTGAGAACTTACAAGTAAAATTAATATTATAGCCTTATCAAGTAGTGTAAGTACAATACTGATCTCAATGTCAGGATCTCAGATTTTATAACCTGGTCAATATTCATTCGTAGTGTGTTCACCTATTCATTTATTTGTTAAACCAACATGAGTAATATTCAATAGAATACCTAGTATGCAGTACTGGGAATAAAAATAGTAATTTTCTTTCTTCTTAAAGACTCATATTTCAAAGGCAGAAACTGAGAAGTAAATCAATGATAACAATATAATGGAGTAAAACTCCTGGTCAAAGAGAGAAAGTTGAAGATATTTTAATGTATTTTTTTCAAGAGCCTACTAAATTGAAGTTAAAGGAATAAATCACATATAAAGTGACAATTTTAAGGATTGAACTTTTCAGGAATGGTTTCTGGCAAGACAAGGAGAGAAGAGAGCTCATGGTCATAGCACTATTTTATTAAAGGTTTGAATCACATGGGTCTATAAGTTATAGTGGTGGTAATGTATAGTTACAAAAAAAGTGTGGACCTTGGAATAGCAAAGGCAGACCTGCTCTCTAATCCTAATTATGCCATCGTCAGCTGCGTAGTCATGAGTGGTTTGCTTCACTTCTCTGCTCCCCAGATATAATAAAGTGTTTTATACAGAACCTGGTACATAATTTTTAATAAATGGTAGTATTACTATTATTTAGGCTATATTTAAGAAGTGAAATATATATATGTGTGTGTGTATGTGTGTGTGTGTGTGTGTGTGTGTGTAGACTAATAGATTGTGGCAAAAATAAAGATATCAAGGCACAGGAGAAGAACAGTAAGATTAATGAGGAAAGGGGGTAAAAGAGAAGGAGCAAGGAATATTGATGGTAAAGATGAGATGTGGGAGATTAAGATTTCATAGGAGTATCAGAGAAGAGCCTACATTCTCTAAATTTATTTTCATCCTATAATATGCAAATAAATCCAAGCATCCTCCAGTGATCAGCAAGATTTAAGACATTGACTTACAGGAGAAAACAAGTTAAACTACTTCTCAACTGTGAAGTCTTAAAAAATACATTCCCAAGTGGAATTGCACAATGAATTATAATTGTGTTTCCCCCCTTTTAGACATTCCATCAATAGTTCCTATTGCCTTATCTCTAGGTAGACTTTCATCAGTGAGAAGAAAACCTTTCAAACAGTTATAAGGTTAAGGTGGGAGAGTGCAATCAATGAATCACACAGACTTTGTAAATGACACAGCCGGTTTGATAATATCCATCTAACCTTTACTGAACTTGAGCCAATTACTTATAAAGAAAAGACTGTTCTCTACAGGCTAACATAATGATGAAGGCTAGTCCATACCAAAATGACTGTTAAAATCAACACAGAGAAAATGGCATCTTGTTCCTGCACTCTGATTACCATTAAATTCATTAATAGGCATCATGAAATTAAGTGTCTAATTCACTTTATCATGGCAAAAAAAAAAAAGGAAGAAATCAAGTCTGAGATGGTGTGTGACAAAAGGCCATAAGAAGTACCATGTGATTTTATGTGTCACATGGAAGGATATGTTTTAGGTTTCTTTATGGTAGGGATCTGCAAACTCCAGCACATAGGGCAAACCTGCCCTGATGCTTATTTCTGTATATAAAATTGGATTGGGATATAGCAACATTTGTTTACATATTGTCTCTGGTTAATTGCTTGCTGAGTTGAGTAGTTATGTCAGGGATCAAATGGCTCCTAAAGCCTAAAATATTTACTTTAAAAAAACAAATATTTCAATTCCTGCTTTGAGGGATATTTAGTTATCCTAATTTTTACTACTTTCTCAAGGCAAGAATTTATTTACAGATCTACATAAGTGATACATTATTTTCTATTCCATGAATATTAAAATCACAAGTTCCATGCTCTATATCTTAAACATACCAGTGAGAGTTTTACTTTACCTCACACTAAAAATTCATTTTGGAGGAAAACAAAACTTCCACTTTTTAGGTTGGATGCAGTGTATCATCACTATTATTACTGTTGGGGGGCGGGGCAAGGGGATTCCCAAAGCATGCTTGAATCACACAGCCTGAATTAAGTAGACTTTGGGATACTTTGATCTTTTAGTTATTTCACTAGCATAAAGAATAAATGATTACTTTTGGTTGAGTGGAAAGATACAAGTAAATCAGCCTGTTTAAAATTCTTTAAATAAAGAAATGAGCACACAGATATTCCAGAGAACTGCTCCCAGTGTACAGGAACATATGTGAAATGGCATTCTTTGGTAATTAAAAAATTAAATAAATACTTAACACCTTAGAGCAGACACAGGCAAAGGCATGTTAGCAATGGCTCTTAGGACAGAAAGAGACCGTCGTCAGATGATTGAATATCAGAAAAATGTACCTGTGGAATGTTCTTCAGCCTTGAAAAGAGAATTCTTGACCACCGGAACTGATAGTTCTCATGCAGGCACTGCCAGAGAGCACAGGGCTCTTTCTTCAGTATTAGCCTATCTCCATCAGGGCGGCAAGTATATGACTAGAGCAGGAATTCCAATATAAATTCATTTTTTACTGTAATCAGATATGTGACTGTTAAACTGACTTCCCTTGCTCTATCCCAGGCTGTCCAAGAACATTAGTATTCTGCTAGCAATTTGCTTTATTTCTCTTGTAGTAGGTAGATAACTAGTGTTCTGGTTCAAACACCCATCTCTGAGAGACAGCTTACCTTGAATCTTCCCTACGGAATGTAACTTCTTGGAAGCGCTGGTAATTCAGGTGTTTCAGCCTGCAGAGGTCAGAGCCAAATCCTGGGCTAAGGAAGCCTGACAGTGTAAACCCACCTGTGGTGCCTCTTGGATGCTATATGGCTCCCTGCTCTTTACTAGTAAATGTAATGCAGGAGACGACAGCCCCTTATCTTACGATGTGTGTGCTTAACAGAATTTTATTATTGTTATATATTACAATAGGCTAATCATAATTAAAGCTAGTCCAACAAATTAAAACCTAAAATATTCACTCTTCAGTCTTATTAGCTCTTTATTATATAGGATTCTTGAGTTGGCCATCTGGGCTTTTTGATAACTGAATTCCTATTGACTGACTATGCGGAGCTACTGATATTTTTTTCATGTCAAAGAAATTATAAAGTGAATTATACTCTGAAGTAAGAAGCAGGGATAGTTGGCATACTGTTTTTCTTTGCATTGTTTTAAATTTTGGAGTGTAAAGATAGTTCTTGCAAAGTAATAACACACACACACACACACACACACACACACACACACACATCTTGGAATGTGCCTTATCTATGCTTGTAATTTATGTTTGTCTTTAAAAAATATTCTGGTCTTTGGTCATTTTTTATATTTTTCTTCTTGTTCAAAGCATTGCAGAAACATTCCATAATGTACCATGAATTGCCATGGAAATGAGAATGAGGATTCCTTTCTCTCCTGTTATTTCACAGAAACCCACTTACACATTTACGATGTTAAATGGAATCATGGTTTTTGAGGTACCTCTTTCTTTTCTCAAGTTAGTGTAACTGAATCCAAGTTTGGCTGTCTGTCTAAATAAAAGCCAAACTTCTGAGACAGCTACTGATGAGAAGATGGGGGACTCTTGTTCCAAAGCCCATCTTAACATCTAAATGTAGGCAGGGGTTTTTATTACCAGGCGAGAGAGGGAGAGCAGAACAAAAAAATCAGGGCAGGGGCTGTGATGTGCAGGCAGTGTTCTTGCTGATCCTACTAGAGATCATTAATGTCAGCCAAATCCAGTGCTCAAGCCATCCCAGGCCCTGGATGGATACAAAACACCTGGTTTCTGCAGTATACTCAAAAAAAAAAAATAATAATAAGGCAGCTAGTAATTTATGGCAGGCTTGACAAACTGACTTTGCTTTTGTTCTTGTGTTTTTGTTTGTCTGTTAATCCTCACCCAAGGTTTTATTTCCATTGATTTTCTAGAGAGAGTGGAAAGGAGGGAGAGAGACAGAGAGGAAAACATAGATGTGAGAGAAACACATCAGTTGGTTGCCTCCTGTTATGCACTCCAACCATGGCTGGAATTGAGCCTGCAACCGAGGTACATGCCCTTGACCAGACCCTTCAGTCCACAAGCCAGCACTCTATCCACTGAGCCAAACTGGCCAGGGGCTGGGCCTTTGTTTTAAGCCATACATCCCGTTTCATGACCCAGGGGAAAGTATTGTTTATTATATGTTATTGAATCAAGAAGGTTTGCATAAGTTTTATTGTAGGATGTGCAGGATGTATAGGCTGTGCAGGACATCTTCCCATAGGCCCTGATATGGATCTTTACGGTCAGTACTAGAGGCCCGATGCACAAAATTCATGCAAGGGGCTCAGCCCTCACAGACCTGGCTGCCTTGACCAGCCCTCGCAGCCTCTCGTAGCTTCAGCCAGTCCTTGCAGCCCTAGCTTTGTCCGGAAGATCTTCAGGAAGGACGTCCAGAAGGTAGTTCGGCTATTCAGTCCAATTAGCATATTAGCTCTTTATTATATAGGATTCTTGAGTTGGCCATCTGGGCTTTTTGATAACTGAATTCCTATTGACTGACTGGTCAACATTTGCTGGGCCTTGAGGCCAGCCTGCTTCCTAGGTTTACACAGGAATAGAAACTCCTGGACTGTAAAGTATACTTAAATATATATATATCTTAACATCTAGCTCTAGTTTTGAGAGAAAAATCAGGTTAGAGTAACAAGCTGGGTTTAACATTTACTAAGATTAACTTGGGTAGTTTTTTATAAATTGTTTTATATGCTTACTTTGCCCATACATTCTCATTTTAGTTCTATACTATGCCTAGTCAAACCAATATAAGTAGTATAACACATTCATTCCCCATTACATTAGGTGCAACTAAGACCTGACTAATTTATTATAAAAACATTAAGTAATTAACCTCATGGTGGTTTGGTATTGCATATTGGAAAATAAAACAAGAGAATATATGTGTAATTGTACATGTCTACATGAATGCATGTACTCATATACATGTACAACATACACATACACACAAATCAATATGCTAAATAAAGGAGTTAATACAACAGATTGTATGTAATATATATTACATGTGGATAAAACAATGTGCTAAAGTCTGTAGGGAATGCAAAACTTTATGGAACAGATTTATCTTCTCAGCTGAGAATACAAGTTAGTATAGGTAAGCGAACATATGAATATAATCTACAAATCACTAAACCTGACCCAACTAGCAGATAGCTTGCTGCGGCTGCTGCCTATTTCTGGCATTAGAAGAGATAAAAAATGGAAATGTGATATATTAGGCTTTTGTTGGTTGTTATAGAACTGAGGCATTTATAGGTATTGGTATTTTATATTAGTTTTCAGAGTAGTGAGTAAAGTTGGTTGACATTTGAGGACATGTCAATACCTATCAATTCATTGAAATCCTGTAAGATAATTTACTGTTGAATTGCCAGAAAATTCAATAGGAGAACTCTTATAGATATCAAGAGGCTATAATGTAAAATCAAAATAGAAGAATTACTTATATATTCAGGCATTGTAATGAACATTAGGAAGAATAGGCATTTGGTAGTGCTATTAGTTTGCCATTTTCTGATCCAATAAGTATTTTATCACACAAATAGTTTAAAATAAATCTGGGATAAATGTATTCTAGAAAAAGAAAATACTTTGAAAGTCATAGAGTTTGCATATAGATGAAAATATAATTGATGTTTAACTAGCCTCCCCCAAGCCATTATAACTGATGTTCTCCTATCAGCATAGGTAGGACAAGTATTTTTTTTGACTTTGCAGGTATCTTACGTAGGAATCACAGAATCTCCCTTGTATGAATCCCTGGTCTCTAACAATCAGCACTTGAAAAAAAATCCCTGTCTGCTCATCCAGGCAATTCTGATATCTCCATCAAGCAACCTCCATGTGTCAAAAGCAGGGATACTCCAACATCTCACAAATCTTGCCAAGCATGTGTGGAGAAGGATTTCAGTGCTCTAACCTTCACCATAAAAGGAGACTGAAATTCTCTAGCATGTAAGGAAATGCAAAACATCATGTAGAATATAGATAGCCTGAGGTACTCAGATATATTTACCTTTCAGGGATTGTGGGGATACTAGGACTCATCCAACTTATTTGAGAAAACACAGTTTTAAATTCCTTCAATAAAGTGTTATATTTTAAGAATGACATGGACTACACCCATGAATATTAAAGGAGTAAAAGATTGCTGAATTTTTGTTTGGAAAGGAAAGATAGAACCTTCAAGAATTATGGGGTCCAGAAGGAAACCTGAGCAAATAGGAGTAAAACTTTATGTTGTTTTTATATGAAATGCCTTTCTCAGCCCTAGCGACTGTCTTGTGTCCTTCATGCTAGCCACATGTAAAATTACCTTAATGTGTATGTGACATTTTTGCAAATGTATTTGTACTTGCCTTGTAGTCACATTCAAAGGCATTCAGGAGTATAGGACACATAAAAACATTCTATCCAAAAACAATAAAATAGGGCTCCCACAATGCTTTCAAACATTTAAAAATAAAACTAGGATATATAGGTCACCTCAAACCAAGCCCAAATATATTAAGGTTGACTTTAGGTGTCACTTTATTCTTAGCAAAAGATACATAAGGTGCCCTAACCAGTTTGGCTCAGTGAATGGAGCGTCGGCCTGCAGACTGAAAGGTCCCAGGTTCGATTGTGGTCAAGGGCATGTACCTTGGTTGCGGGCATATTCCCAGGGGGAGGTGTGCAGGAGGCAGCTGATCGGTGTTTCTCTTTCATCGATGTTTCTAACTCTCTATCCCTCTCTCTTCCTCTCTGTAAAAAATCAATAAAACATATATTTTTTAAAAAGATACATAAGTTACGTCATTCAAAATTTTAAAAATAATTTTCTGAAAGGCCAAGTTTCCATTTCAGTTACTTAGCCACCCCAGTAAAAATCATTGGTTAATGGCTAAAAAAGATTGACATTTGATTAATATCATACAATCTTGTGGTTTAATAACCATAAAAATCCATAAAACAAAAACTGTAGAGGATGAATGGAGAGTTACAACATAAGAGAACTATAAAAACAACTTATTTAATTAACCAATTGTAAAACAAAATTTTATGTATGAAAACAGTATTTCTAAAAACATGGCCCTAATATGTAGTGTATTAAATTATACAACTTGTAATCAGGTAACTACTTTCCTTTAAATTGGCAATAAAATATGTATAAAATTGATTATATGTATATATAATTATATGTATTATTTAATTAAATTAAATAATTACATATATATATATGTATTTAGCTAAAAAACAACATGAATTCCCTAAAGCATGAATGATAGAGATTAAATTTCTATTTATAATAAAATTACATAATTAATTAATAACAAAAATAGTTTTAAAATATCTAAACACAAAAATTCAAATTCTAATATATTTTAAAGAAAATCTTCTAGAGTTTCTAAGGAAAAAGTTGTGAGATAAAATAATCCAAACTAAAATTGCAAACTAGCTAGCATAAGTAAAAATGAAAACTAAAAGTGCACAGAACTTAATATACGCCCACTGCAGGGCTTAGATGACAATTTATAGACTTAAAAACATTATCAAGCAAAAGAGATGGAAAAAAAGAAGACTAAGCATTTTGTTCAGAAATTAGGACAACAAAAGTAACTTAAAGCAAGCAAACAAAATGTATAATAATAAAATAGAAATTATTAAGTTATAAAATATAAACAATTAGAAATATTAAGGAAATAGTATAAAATCTGGTTGTTAAAAAGTACAGTTAATATATACAACACTAACTGACCTAATATGAAAATATAAATATAAAAATAAGGGATGAAAATGTGCAGTCACAGGAACCAAAATAAATAAGTATTTGCAAATTAAAAATAATTCCTTTTTAAATGCAAAATAGATGATTTCCCTCCTCCACAAAAAAAAAAAAAAAAAAAACACATTTAAAATAAATAAAAATTAACATAAATGATTTTAAAACTCTAACCAGACCAATTACCATAGGGGAACTAATTTAAAAAAAAAAAAACTTGAAGAAGTACTGTTCTTATAGTCAATTTCCCTTTCTATGGTATTAGTCAACTGCAGTCAGAAAATATTAAATAGAAAGTTCTAGAAATAAATAATTCTTAAGTTTTAAATTGTACACCTTTCAGAATAGAGTGATGAAATCCACCATCCACTTTCATCCAGCCCAGAATGTGAATATCCCCTTTGTCCAGCTACCCACTCTGTACAGCTACCCCTTCTTCACTTAGCAGGTGACTCAGTTATCAAAAATAGTTGTCAAAGAGAGAGACCACATTCACATAATTTTTATTACAGTACTAGAAGCCTGGTGCATGAAATTCATGCACAGGGTTGGGTCCCTAGGCCTGGCCTGCGATCAGGGCCAATCAGGTTCCCCTTTCTCCGCCTCCCCATGCAGTTCTCCCCACCTCCTTCCCTGGCCCTGCCAGCCTACCTGCCTCCCTGCCTCCTCTTTCCCTCGCTCCCTCAGCTGCCACTGGTGGTTTGCCCTGTTCCGTGCCACCCCCTGGTGGTCAGCACATGTCATAGCAAGCAGTCGAACTCCTAGCCTCCTGGTAGAACTCCCAAGGGGACACTTTGCATATTAGCCTTTTATATATATAGATACTAGAAGCCCGTGCATGAAATTCGTGCACAGAGGGGGGTTGTCCCTCAGCCCAGCCTGTACCCTCTCCAATCTGGGACCTCTCGAGAGATGTCCAACTGCCCGTTTAGGCCCGATCCCACGGGCAGTCACCCCTCTCACAATCCAGGACTGCTGGCTCCCAACTGCTTGCCTGCCTGCCTTCCTGATTGCCCCTAACCGCTTCTGCCTGCCAGCCTGATCACCCCCTAACCACTCCGCTGCCAGCCTGTTTGCCCCCAACTTCCCTCCTCTGCTGGCCTGGTCACCCCTAACTGCCCTCTCCTGCAGGGTTGATCACCTCCAACTGCCCTCCCTTGCAGGCCGGGTGCCTCCCAACTGCCCTCTCCTGCTGGCCATCTTGTGTCCACATGGGGGCAGGATCTTTGACCACATGGGGGCAGCTATATTGTGTGTTGCAGTGATGATCAATCTGCATATTACTCTTTTATTAGATAGGATAGAGGCCTGGTACAGGGGTGGGGGCCAGCTGGTTTGCCCTGAAGGGTGTCCCTGATCAGGGTGGGGATTCCCTTGGGGCATGGGGCGGCCTGAGCGAGGCGCCTGTGGTGGTTTGCAGGCCGGCCACGCCCCCTGGCAACCCAAGCGGAGGCCCTGGTATCTGGAATGTATTTTCCTTCTACAATTGAAACTTTGTAGCCTGGAGCAGAGCCAAGCCTGGGCCTCCCTCCCCATTTGTGTTGGGGTTATAATTGAACCTTTGTTGCCTTAAGCGGGTGGGCCCGGCCAGGGTGTGCGGAAAGCTTTGCTTCCCCTGTTGCCGGTGGCAACCCTGGCCTGCTTTCTCAAGCTCCATTCTGACGCCACTTGTTTGAATTTGTTTACCATCTATAATTGAAACTTTGTAGCTTGAGTGGAGGCTTAGGCCTGCAAAGGCAGAAAGCTTGTTTCCCTCTGTTGCCTGGGAAACCTTGCTCTCTGTGGCTGTAGTCATCTTGGATGGGTTAATTTGCATACTCACTCTGATTGGATGGTGGGTGTGGCTTGTGGGTGTGTCGGAGGTATGGTCAATTTGTATATTTGTCTATTATTAGGTAGGATCATTATGTTGATGGTGGAAATGGAGTTCTTATGGTGTTGCAAGAAAAAGCATCTTCAGGGACCCACAAAGTAGAATGAGATCTGGTGGTGAGGTTTATTCAAGTGGAAATAGAAGGCAGCCCCTGGGTTTCCAATGTCCCATCTCTGTTCATCCTACCATGGAAAATCAGGGCCAGAAATTGGGTTAGTGTCCAGAGATCCTGTGCCATATTAAAGCTTGGTTTAGTCCAGCCTTTCTCAGCATTCAGCTAGCTTAGCTTGTGTTCCTAGACTGCAACTGCAATCCCTTGCTGTGCTATATCTAGGCTCCCACCAGGAGTCCCTGTGGCTGCTAAAGCAACATGGCTATGCAGAGAGGATTCTCGAGTGCATGGGGCAAACATGGGTCATGGGAGGAGAGATAAAGGTTTTGTTCCTTAGAATTATATTATCTTTGGCTTGCAAAGAACCAGGAGCTTTTTCAACATAGCCAATCAGCCCTGGCCGGGTGGTTTAGTTGGTTAGAGCATCATCCCATATACTGAAAGGTTGTAGGTTTGATTCCCTGTCAGGACACACACCTGGGTGGCAAATCTGATCCCTGGTCTAGGTACTTATGGGAGGCAACACATTGATGTTTCTCTCTCTTTCCCTTCTTCTCTCTTTAAAATATCAATGAATAGCCCTACTGTAATATGTGTACATTTTCAATCTCTGCACTTCCATTTTATCTAAAACCTGTTTGTCTTCTTCTTGCCCATTACTAACGTTGTGTCATTTCTTCTGCACCCTAATGCAAGTAGGGAGAGGAATAATTCAGTTGGAGCCCTGTGAATCCTTTATTTAAGGGAATACTTTTGTTTTTTTCCTAAGACATTATGTTAAGTGTCATATTAAAGAATTATACATTGTTTTTCTAATAGCTGCTTATTTCAATTAGGCTCCTATTCCCACAGATACTAGAGGGCAGGCCTTGGTGTGCTATCTTCTTTGATGATTTCACTTCAGAGAGATGAATCCCAAATCCTTGGGAAAGAATTTTCTAAATCATAGAAGATTTACATTTCAAAGAGGCTGAGAAGTAATTTACAATAGGAAGATTTCTAAAGTAAATGCTCAGGGAAAAGGGAGGTCAGAGGGTTGGAGATAGCAGAGTCCTGTAGGAAGTTTAATCAAACTGAGGGAAAAGTTACACAATATTAATGCAGTATAGGAGATAGGGAGATAGGTGGCTGGTTTAGTAAAGTTACTATTTTATATAAGGACCTCCCCCAGGAGAGGGTGACAATGAGCATAAATTTAATTGGATTAAATTATTTAACTAAAATATCTGATGATTGGATTTGAACACTGAGATTGTTTGAAATATATCTGGTAAATAGTTTAGGTGATTTATATCTATCCATAAAAACATAACATATATCCAAAAGATAAAATATTTATGTTAATTTAGATAAATTTTAGTGCTAAAATTTAATTGTGTGAAATATAGTGCCATCTGTATCAATGGGGTAAAAACAATGTCAGAAAATTGTAAGAGTTCCAGGTCTTACTAAAGGTGTTGTTGAAATATGCTTAAGCAAAAATGGATGTTGTATAGATAAGCATTAGTAGTTAGGAAATTGCCACTAATAAAAATGTCAGATAATAACATAAAAAATAGTAAATTTTATTAAGTTTTCAAATTGCTGATTTTCTAAATTTATATCTAATAAAATGCAACACAATTTACAGAATGTCTTTTTATACTGAAGTGCATTGCCTCTTCTAAAAAAAAGTGGTAGTATGAACTTTTATAATGAGACCAAAAAAAAAAAAAATCACTATTTTTTCCTGATATAGAAAAGCCATTACTTAAGTGGTTTTCTAATATAACATGATTTCTCAAATTGCAGGAGATACTGATAATTTTAACAATCTAAGTGAACTAAATTGCAAGATTTATACTTGCAGAGCTACTACCTTACCACAATTATTAAGGATATTGAAATAACATAGTCTCAACAGGTGATTTGACTTTTTAAATTTTGGGTGACTTTATAAAAAGAAATAAGTGATACAGTTTCTGCTATTTTTAACGTCATTGTTGGAAAAGTAGGGATGGTCAAATGTTCTTTCTGAGTCTTTTTTTTTTTTTTTGTCTTAGGAAACATCTTAAAATCAATATAAAAAAAAGCAGTTTCAGGGCGGCAGAATTTTAGACCCTTGGTTCAGCAACTTTGGTACTTGAGTTCTGGCTAAGAAAGAATTCAGAGACAAGACTCAAATACAAGCAAAAGTTTATTTAGAAAGTCACAGAGGTAGAAGAAGTGAGCCAGCTTGGCTGTGTGGGCTCAGGAAACAAGTTACAGAGGCAAAAGTAGGACCCTTGAAGCGCTGGGGGATAAAGACAGAAAGAACCCAATTTGGGGGAATAAGAAGGAGAAAGGTGCAAGGTGTGGGGGTGCTAGAGAGAGAGAGAGAGAGAGAGAGAGAGAGAGAAGAGAAGAGAAGAGAAAGAAGAGAAGAGAAGAGAAGAGAAGAGAAGAGAAGAGAAGAGAAGAGAAGAGAAGAGAAGAGAAAAGAGAGAGAGAGAGATTGCCCTAAGGAAAGAATGGGGTGGAGAAAGGCATGGGCATGGTCAAGAGAGAGAGCTTGCTGGTCCTTTTTTTTGATGATTTTTATCTGGAGTTCTTAGGGGAGGATCTCAATAGAATGTTCACTAGATTTCCAGGTGTGTCTTTTCAGATTTATGGTCTCTACTAATTGGTTGGCATTAGAGGAGGGGATTATTAGTCATTGCATCTGATCCTGCTGTCAGCCATGGGTTCATCCTGCCTGGCCTTGCTGCTTTTCTGGGCTTGGAGCTGAAACATAACTGAGGGCCAGATGCTATCTCTAGTTTGACTGAAACTCTGTCTCTGTGGTCAGTAGACCCTAGTTTTTGTTCCTAAGATTATTTGATTTGCATCAGAACCTCATTGTCCTGAAGGATTAATGCCTAAGGGAGTGATCATGCAAGGGCTTGCATGGGAGTCTTATGAGGCTATTCTTCAGCACCTTTATTCCTCCTCTAAAAAGATCTACCACATGCCAGGGGAGGGAAGGTTAGGAGAGGGTCTAAACTACAGGACCAGAGATATGCTAAGGGAGGAAAGGTCAACCTGGGAGCAAGGTCCCATGCTCTAATTTGTCCCTAGGCACCTGGATCTTTCTGTCTTGGGTGACTTTCTGTACCTCACCTATCATTCCTACTCTTCTCATGCCTGTCTAACTGCCTACTACAGTATTATTTGTCCATAATTAAAGTACCATTATCATTCAGAATAGTTTTATTACCCTTAAAAAATCCCCTGTGCTTCACTTACTCAAATCTTCCTCCAATTCACTGAAACATCTCACATCCAATTTTATCTGAATATACGGTTCCACATCTAGAAACATTTGGAAACCACTTCTGTGGAAAGTGGGGAGTCATTAAATAATTTTATGGAAGAGGATAGTATGCTCATATTTGAATATAAATATCTCACTTGCACAGTGGAGAGATAGAGAGAATTCTGAATGGCTACAGTCCAGACAAAATGTGATGATAGCCTAAATTATTGGTATTGAAAATTTAGATTGAAAAGAGAATAAAGGTATGGTGAATTCAGAAATACTTTAAAACTAAAACCAGGATAACTTCATGGCTGGTTATCACTACAGAAAGAATAATAATTGCTCCAGAGGTACAAGAATTATTAGTAGAACCAGAACTAGGAACTAGTGATTTCCACTGGACCACAAAACAAAGATTTTTGCCTCAGGTAACTACTATGAGGAAAATGAGAAGAGTAGGAATGATAGGTGAGGTACAGAAAGTCACCCAAGACAGAAAGATCCAGGTGCCTAGGGACAAATTAGAGCATGGGACCTTGCTCCCCCCGCCCCCCTAAAACTTCCCACTTCATGCCAACTACATCAGATTTGTTCATTGACGTTAAGAACTAGTAAATAGTCAATAACAAGGTGGGTCAAATGATCCTGAACAACCCCTGGACACTTGCTTTGTAAGGCAAATTGGAGCAGTTGGATTAGTTGTGTTATTCTTAATCTACATTTAACCCACATTTTAATCACTGCTTTTTGGCAGCAACATATCAAAGATGGGATATTCTGTACAACACATTTTTTGAACTTTCTGTTGAATGATTTGCAGTGATAGAAAGTTCTATGTTCCCCATGGTTTTACATTTCACTTTGGGATAATTGCAACTAATATTTTTACGACAGAAACACTGTAATTGTTATCCATTTATACAACTGCTACCAGGTCAGCCTAAACTACAGGACAACATAGAACAAATTATATTTCCTCTTCAATATACCACTATTTTGCAGTATTCAGACAATTTTCACATTTACCCTCCATGATTAGTAATCACTTCAGTAGATTCAGTAACTCCCATCCAAGGGCTGAGTATTACAAGAGAAATAATTCCACCTCCTGCTGTTTTTATTTGAAAATGTGCAAAACCCTAGACTTTATAATTTCCAGCCAATGCTCCCATTGTCTTGTTTGGATGGAAGGAATTTTTGGCTCTTTCTTGTGTTTCTGTATTGTTGATTGCTGGCAGCTAAGCCTGCTGACACACCACCAAGTGCAACTTTCAGATAAGAAGTGTAAGAACAGCATGAGGGTTAATCCTTCACAGCCTGCTTTTCCTGGAACTTCAGTACAGCCCACTCAGATGCTGTTTGCAATTGTGCAATGAAGGGTAAGTTCTCATCTGCTCTTCTCCTCCTGTTCATGCTGCATCACATAGAATGCTACACATGCTCTCCCCTTTTCCAATTCTTCCTGCTTTTTCTCAGTCACCCAAATCACAAGGATGGCCAAAATGATATGGTGATTTGCAGTGGATCATTTGTTTTATGCTCAGTTTTACCCTACATGCAGATCACAAAGCAAATGAAAGAGCCATCAAATGGAGGACTCAAGCAGGAAGAGAAAATCTAACATCAACATTGATGTCAGTGGTCAAGTCAGCCAAGCCCACAAGTACTAGATCCCAAAAACTAAATCACAAAGGAAGGCGGGTAGATTTTTTGACTATGTTAGCACATAATTTTTTAAATTTTTTATTTTGTTGTTCTTAGTTTGGTTTGGGTCCCTCATTTTGTTTATTTTTTGTTGTCACTTCAATGAAATCTTGCCAGAATCAAGTACAAATAAAACCACATAAGTAAAATCCATAGTTGCTGAAAAAGCATTTAAGATAGAAAATAATTGAAGAAATACAGTACAGCATACTTATTTTCACTGGCCAGACGATTCAGGATAGTAACTATTTAATAAAAATCCCTTCATAGAACCCTAATTTTTATACCCAGTTTGCTATTTTTCCTTGACTGTATTGTTTTATTTGTCTAACTCTAGTTTAAATTTTTACTTCTAAATTTCAATCCTGTTTATGTATAATATTAGTTATGTGTAGCCTGCTGGCATTGTGTCCAATAATTATTTGCATTTTCAGCTTACTATCAGACTATCTATTTATGCCTATTGCAAGTTTGAGAGATAAAGAAAATAGATTCCAGAGAGGCCACAGACAATGCTACAGTCAGATAGTCAACAATCTCCACCTTCCTTCCATTAGTAAGAACATTTTTTCTTGAATGTGCTGCTATCCAATTATCTCATTTGTTTAACGGCCCTCTTCCTACCAAATTAGTTCTTTGCATAACTGTATGGTATTAAACATGCAGGACTATAGTCACACATGTTCCTTTAAAATGCAGATTGTCAGGGGTTTCTTGGGTATACAAGGCACTGGAAATAAGTCATAGCAACAGAGGAACCTTTAACTCAGGAAGAGCATTTGAGCCCAGGCCAGTGTGGCTCAGTTGGTTTAGAGCATCATCCTGTATACCTAGAGGGTGAAGGATTACTATCCGGTCAGGGCACATACCTAAGTTGCAGGTTCAATCACTAGTTGGGGTGCCATATGGGAAGGCAACTGATCAACGTTTCTCTCTTACATTGATGTTTCTCTCCCTCTTTCTCTCTCTTGTTTTCTCCCTTCTTCCCATCTCTTTAAAGTCAATAAGCATGTCTTCCAGTGAGGATTTTAAAAGAGAAAGAGAAAAAGAAAGAGAGAGAGAGAGAGAGAGAGTAAAGAAGAGCATTTGACAGCTGTCTTACTTGTATTCAGCATTCCCACAAATTTCAGGTTCCAGGAGAAGGCAAGCTTACTGAGTCCAATGTATCTAATTAGCAGAACATCTGCCAGTTTGGTCTGTTAAAATTCTGTTAGTATTTTTTTCCCTTAAAATAGCTTTTAAAACATAGATAAAACATGGGTGTTTTTAATTCCAATGGTGTTAATATTTGGTATTTTGTTATGCTATTATAGTTATTCATTGATAGCATTAAGTAATAATTATGTAGACAGCTAAAAAAAGAAAGAACACTTAACTTGAATATATACATTGTGTGTCCGTGTGTGTGGGTGTGTGTGTGTGTGTGTGTGTGTGTGTGTGTGTATCCTTAGAGACATTCCCTTTTCCTCTTTTTCCATAAAAAAAAAATAAAATCTCATGAACTCGGTCCATTAAACCTTGTCTAGTGAGTGGTTCACTCATTTTAGGAGGCAGAGGCTATGTTGGACCATAATTAGAAGCAGGCTCCCTCAGGAAGACAGGCCTGGATTCAAACCTAACTTTGTCACTCGGGAGTTGTGTAGCTTTGCTCTGGTTACACTTCTGAGTGTCCGGATCTTCATCTGTAAAGTGTGAATTGTAACAGCACCAGCCTAATCGTGTTGTTGAAGTGGTTTTATCTATCCAGCTTTCAGGAGTTAGCCTGGATTTCAATAAGAGCTCAGTGAATGCTGCTTTCTGTGTTTGTTTTCATTGCACTCAGAGAAACTAGACTGAGCCCAAGCACTGTGTGCATTTTAAAATGAGAATCAGAGCTGGTTATTTGATATTTGATTTCCAATGAAAAAGAAAATGTCAAATACTTATACCAACACATGATATCAGTGTTTGTTTTTTTATATTACATGCTGGAAACCACATTCAATAAAGTCTTAAGATATTAGGTTTAATTTCCTCATCTAAACAAATAGGAGGTATATTACTAACTGGCATCGGTTCAGCTGGTCAGTGATTTTATCGGTGGGGAGCTCTCTGTTTGGGTAAAAGTGGGCTTCTTGTGATGTCATGAGAAAAGAAATGTTATGAGATTCACACAGGAGAATGAGTGGTGTTTACATAGAATTAGACCCCTGAGTTCTACAGTCCCCTTTTCCTCTGTGCCCCCATGGAACAAGTCCAGCTGTGTCTTCAGAAGGGCTAGGATTAATTAAAGCTGTTATCCAAAGTTTCCATTCTATATTTACTCAGTCCAGTCCAGCATCAGGCTAGCTCAGCTTGTGTTCCCAGCTGTAGTCCATTCCATCTGGGGTCCACGTGGCCATGACCATGGGGCTTCCAGGGCCACATGGCTATGGAGGGAACACAGAGGAGAACAAGGAAGCAGGAGCAAAACCAGAGGAACAAGAGAGAGAATTCCTTTGTCAGTGGGTTATGTATTCCCACATTTTGATGGCTGGGCATTGGCTCCACCCACTCTGGCCAATTATCTTTGTTTCCCAGGCTGGACTGAAAGGCAAGTACCTTCCTGCCTCACCCTAACTTCACAGATCATGGGTGCATCTCCCCTTTGTTGGACTCCTTTCCCCAGTGATTTGTAGGAAATAAGCTGGTGGTTCCCTGGGGCGTGCAAAGGTCCGGCTTCCTATAATGCCTGGCCTTTCCTTTGCTCCTTCCTGTTATTAATAATTAGATAATTGCACTAATAATAATGATACCATCAGGGTTTCTTGTCTTTATGGACTCCTGCTCTTCTACTTTATAATCTGATGATTGCAAATGACTGCTTCTGTGAATTCACCACATCCATGGTCAAGGAAGGAAGAGTGGTGTATGTGTAGGGTACTAATCACCATATCTGTGTCAAGATGCAAGGTAGCTGGGAAAACAAGTATTTGGTGGGGACTGTGTTCCCAGAATGTTATCATGGCTGCGTGAGCAGGATAAAAGTGGAGGAATGAGCATCAATGAACCACTGTAGTGGATGCTTTAAGTAGTCATCATGAGAAACAATAGTTATTTGGTTAGACTTCCATATACTCATGTTATAATTTAGTATTTATTATTTTAAATTGAATTACATAAAGGGAGGAGGTGCCACTCATTTTTTGCTATTACTTGGGACCTTTGAAGTTTTAATTCAGCTCTATTAGGTGGAGTTATTTATTCTGCAGTTGGGGTTTTTATGAGGCATGTGGGTGTGTACCTCAAAAAGCAAAAGCAGTAGATGGGCTAAATGCCCTTTGAGGAATTGTCCCGCATCTCATTTCATTCCGCCCTCTACCTATGCTCACTGTGACTTTCTATTTTTTGAATATGCCAAGTTGATCTTCACTCAAAAGCATGTAGCATTATTTATTCAGTCTGAGTTCTTCTCCACTGCTACATTATATAATTAATTTAGCACCTACTTAATCTATGAACCTAGCTTTATTTTTCTGCCTTGAGTCACCGAGTCTTTAAATTACTACTGGTAAACTAGATTAATCAAATTCATAGAGATATAAAATTATAAATACTCAGAGTGCAGCCAGTAATTAAATGAACAAAAAGGAAATAAATTCCCAACCAGATAAAAACTCCTGGAAAATTTATAGCATTGTTTTCCCAAAGAATATATGCCTGGGAAATAGGTGACGATTCCAGGGAAGTTCTAGCAATAGTATTCTCTAATGAGCAAGTCGATTGTTTTTAACTTGATGAAATAAAGTGAAATGTAATTATATACTAAACCTTTTGCTAATTGCAAATGACTCACACAGAAACAAACACCACTTTGGGTATATGGCTTATGCTATTATCTAAATTTCTCAGATTAAATTATTGAGCTTCTATTTTTTGGTTATTTTTTCTCAAGAACAGTAGCTCTCATTATGATTGTCTCATTATTTCTGAGATACTTTGTTGTTTTTTAATTTGTGTAATTTCTTTAACTGCTTCAAATATTTTGCTCTTTTTTATTTTAGCCAAAATTATTACTTTTAAACTGTATCTGTTTTGATAGCACCTTTTCCCCTTGAGTACCCTGGTAATCAAGAATTATCTAGTACCCCCAATCCTCACCACTGATCATTTGAATGAGCCAAGGTGTCTGGAGGAAACTAATGATTTTACTAAACCATCTGCTTCATTTCCATCATTGTTCACTGAATTTCACAGTTGTTTTATTGTGAAGTGGCAATTAACCATGGAATATAAAGGTATTTTCATTCTGACCTCTTTGTTTCAATTTCACACTGGTATAATTAAAACCTTGAGCTCAGTTGCAGCAACAGGGACTTTTGTCAGAGGTTAACACACAATTTGGCCTTTTGTTAAATATATTCATGTGGTTAAAATCATAATTATTCATGATTTCATTACTTCAAACACCTTTAAAAAAGCTGAAAAGGGAATTTGGAAAACAGCTGTCTATGTACGTCCTGACATAATGATATCAGTATTGTAGCTTTTCTGTTTCATTTTGGATTATAATCTGCGAAGTGAACTGCAAGTGAGGGGTTGCCTGGTGGTGTTCAACAGTCAGGGCCAGAAATCATGCTTTCTTTAGATTATAGGTATTTAAGAGGGTGTTATGAAAGGCAATAGCATGGCCATTGGTCAAATATGAGGTAACTATTAACTTTTGAGATCATAAAGAGGGGTGCAGAGTGGAGTGATATATTGCTGTTTCTATGCTATATAGGAAATCTCAGGAGGAAACAAATATGTGGTCTGAATTGCTAGAAACAATGTCAGTGTTTGGAATGTGATAGCCAACCCATCTGTCCACAGGTTGCTGTACATAAGTGACATTTTCTCCTATGACTTTTTAAAAAGGCATTTTCTGTATTTTATACCATCTCTAGAAAATTAGGAGCCCTAGCCAGTTTTGCTCAGTGGATATAGCGTCAGACTGTGGATTGAAGAGTCCTGGGTTCGATTCCTGACAAGGGCACATGCCTGGGTTGTGGGTTTGATCCCCAGTAGGGGGCATGCAGGAGGCAGCTGATCAATGATTCTCTGTCATCATTGATGTTTCTATCTCTCTCTCCCTCTCCCTTCCTCTATGAAATCAATAAAAATATATTAAAAAGAAAACTAGGGCTTTTTGAGTGCCTCATAATGTTGGGCACTGTGCTAAATGAACTTTTACTATGGTAACTCTATTTCCCCCTAACTACTTCCTTATTAAAGATTATTCAAGTTTTACAAATTAGAACACTGGCATTCTGGAATCTTAAATGATTTGTCCACTGAGCAAAATTAATGAGGTTTGTACAAACTCCTATTGGGCCTCAAAGTCTTTGTTCATTTCTCAAGAAATGAAAGCAAATCTCAAAGAACATGTTATAGTTACCTAGAAGACTCTATTATTCTTCAAATCAAAATAGGTAAAGTTCAAAATGAGGAAGCTACATCTATTGATATCAGATTCCTAATATTGATCAGGAGTATAATAATTTTCCAGAAAAAATACATTGTAACTATTGACTGCCAACTAAAGAGTTTCAAAACCAATATACCCGTTACGCTAATTTTCTGATTGCTTTATAAGTGGCCACAAATTTAGAGGCTTAAAGGGGGGAAACATCCACGTGGCTAAACAGAGTAAGTAAAGAAAAAAGGAGTAGGTAATCAATTTAGAGAGGGAGGCAGGGGCTTGGTTACCCAGACCCACATGGGGCATTGTGTTGGTTTTCTATTGCTTCTGTAAAAAGTTACTGGAAACTTGGTGTCTTACAACAACACAAATGCATTATATGACAATACTGGAGGTGAGAAGCCTGACCTGTGGCCCATGGGAATAATCAAGGTGTTAACAGGGCTTTGTTCCTTCCAGGAGACTCTGAGGAAGAATCTACTTCCAAGCTCATTCTGGTTCTTGGGATAAGTGAGTTTCATGCTGTCATAGGACTGGGTCCATTGTTCTTTGATGGATATGGTTGGTCCTCATTCTAGAGGCCTCCTTTATTCTTATGTCTGCAGATCCTTTTTTTTCCTACCATATTTTCCGGCATATAAGACGACTTTTTAACCCAGGAAAATCTTCTATACGCCCAGTCGTCTTATATGCCGGAGAATATGGTATTTCAAAGTCTCCTACAGCAGGCCAAATGCTCCTCACATTTTGAGCCTCTCTGATCTTTCTTCTGTGTTTCTGTGTCATCTTTCCTCTGCTTGCAGCCAGAGAAAATTTTAAGGGTTCATATAATCGGATTGAGCTCATCTGGATAATCCAGGATAATCTCACCATTGTAATGACTGTAACCTTACTTACATCTGCAAACTCCATTTTGCCATGTTATTATGCACAGGTTCTTGGGGTTAGGGCATGGAATCTTTGCCAGAGCATAGAGCAGGACATGGAACATTATTTTCCCAAGGTCCTTGCTCCACAAACATGATAAATCATATTGGCTTTTGTTTGTTTGTTTTTCTTAGTGAAATGGTAAGCCTGTGGAGGCTTCTATACAGATGTGGGACTTGATTTGATTTACATTCTTCAAAAAGATAATGATACATGGAGGGGAAAAAAAAACAACCCAAGAGTGAAAAAGCAACTTACAATGCTATTGTAATAGTAAAAGTGAGAGGTAATGAAGGCATACTTTTGGAGGATAGTGGAAATAGTAGAAAAGGTTGAATTTGAGATATATCTTGAAGTAATGCTGACAAGACCAACTGATATGTTAAATATGAATTATTAGCAAGAGGAGCAGCAAGACAAATTCTAAATTTTGTACTGAGCAATTTAATAAATGGAGTTCTTTTAGAATAGGGTTTTTCATCTTCTTTTGTTCCATAAATCAATAAGTCATTTTGACAGCTTAGTGAAATCTATGGAATTTTCCCCAGAATGTTTAAATACATAAAATAAAATCCATAGGATAAAAGAAAGAACCAAATTATTGAAATATACTTATCAAAATGTAAATATTTTTCTCTTTTCCTCATCCAGCGCGGCTAGAGAGTGGTCTAGTTCCTGAGTAGGGGCGGCTGGGGATTGAGAAAAATGAAAGAAAAAGGACAAGACACAGAGATAGAAGGAAAAAGCTGGGACCGGGTGGACCGCTGCCCTCTTCTGATGGAGAGACCATGACCCAGAGCCGATGCAGCGTGTTTATTTTATACCCCCAAATACCAGGAAGTTTTCCTATTCGTTCCTGGTGCTTGGCTGGATTTACATAATAAAACCCACCCCCTGGCACCTGGGCTGAAATGAAGGTCAAGCTGTAACACTTTTGCCTTTTGGCAGAATGTGTTTCTAGGGCATGGCTTTGCCAACCGCCCTGGATTCAGCTGACAAATTAAAGAAATGCCCATGTGCCTTCCCAGGTGCTTTCTACATCAAAATATTATAGCATATGTGTGATACTATAATATATGTGCTTCTTCATTAGTGTATTTAAGAACATGGTAGAGAGGATTTTAAAATGATCTAAATTTATCTGCCCCTGAAGTATATAACCCTTTCTCCTTGAATATGAGCAGAATGTCTGAATAAAATGAAGTTCCTGTGATTAGGTTATGCTAGGTGGCAAAGGTGAAGAGATTTTTGTAGATGTAATTAGGCCATAATCAGTTCAGTTTGAGTATTAAAAAGGAAGATTAATTTGGATGGATGGGCCTGACTTCCAAGGTCAGAGACTGAAAACAACAGAGACACTCTTTCTGTTAACCTTGAAGAAGCAAGCTACCAGGCATTCTACAACTGCAAGAAAATCAATTCTGCCAACAACCGTGAGAGCTTGGAAGAAGGCCCTCAGCCCCAAATGATGTCACAAACTTGGCTTGACTGCATGCTTGTGGAACCCTGTGGATAGAACCTAGTTAAGCTGGGCCTGGACACCTGACCCATGTAGTTTTAAACCACTAAATGTGTGGTCAATTTGTCATGCAACAATAGAAAACAAGCACTCATAACAGGACCTAGCAATGGGTCTGATCACTTCTGATAACTGACTCCAAAGTACTGATGAGCATAAACTACATAACTAGATTATCGGCCACAACTATGATGTGAAAATATTTGTTTCACTTGTGACAAAGCCATAGACACTTCCAATTCAGTATGATTTCTTGCTGGCATTCATAATGAAAAGAAAGACAAAATTTTTGTTACAGGTTAGTAAGCGTAAAGGTATAATTTTTCCTCAGCCAAGTTCACAAATACTTTCAATTTTATTATTATTATTATTTTTAAATATATTTTTATAGAGAGGAAGGGAGAGGGATAGAGAGTTAGAAACATCGATGAGAGAGAAACATCGATCAGCTGCCTCCTGCACACCCCCCACCGGGAATGTGCCTGCAACCAAGGTACATGTCCCTGACCGGAATTGATCCTGGGACCTTTCAATCCGCAGGCCGACGCTCTATCCACTGAGCCAAACTGGCTTTGGCAATACCTTCAATTTTATGTGGAATGCTTGGCTCAGGTGTAAATTTCTGCTCCCATCCAAGTAAGAATATGCACTGATTCTTTTTTGAAAGACTTTGTATAAACTATTAATATTGAAACAGAAAAATGCATTCAATAGAATCTTCAATTATTCAGAAACATTTAATTAGACAGGGTATCATTTCAGTTAATATGTGTTTTATTATGTTATTAGAGGCCTGGTGCACAGATTCATGCACTGGAGGGGTCCCTCAGCCTGCCTGCGGGGATCTGGCCAAAAAATGGCTCTCTGACACCCCCCAAGGGGTCCTGGATTGCAAGAGGATGCAGGCCAGACTGAGGGACCCCACCAGTGCACAATCAGGGCCGGGGAGGGACTATGAGAGGGCTCTAGGGCATGTCCAAACTGTCTCACCCAGTCCCGATCAGCTGGACCCCAGCAGCAAGCTAACCTACCAGTTGGAACATCTGCCTCCTGGTGGTCACTGCATGTCATAGCAACTATTCGAACAGTCCAACAGTCAGAGGGACAATTAGCATATTAGGCTTTTATATATATAGACTAGAGGCCCGGTGCATGAAATTCATGCATGGGGAGAGGGGGTCCTCTCAGCCAAGTCTTCACACTCTCCAATCGGGGACCCCTCAGGAAATGTCTGACTGCCAGGCAGTTGGGGGTGACCAGGCCGGCAGGGGGGGCAGTTGAGGGTGACCAAGTTGGCAGGGGGGCAGTGAGGGGTGACCAGGCCAGAAGGGGGGGAGTTTGTGGCAACCAGGCCAGCAGTAAGGGGCAGTGAGAGGGAACCAGGCCAGCAGGGGGGCAGTTGGGGGCGACCAACTGCCCCCTCCTGGGGATTGGGCCTAAACTGGCAGTCAGAGATCCCTCTCACAATCAGGGACCACTGGCTCCTAAATGCTCACCTGCCTGCCAGCCTGATCACCCCTAACCACCTCTGCCTGCTGACCTTATTGCCCCCAACTGCCCCCCTCCCCGCTGACCTAGTCACCCCTCACTGCCCCCCCTGCTGGCCTGGTCGCCCCTAACTGCCCCCCCTACCAACCTGGTCACCCCCAACTGTCCCCCCATCGACCTGGTGGCCCCCAACTGTCCCCCTGCCAGCCTGGTCACCCCACGCAGCCTGCTATTCAGTCATTTGGTCATCCCTCACTAACCCCCCTGCTGGCCTTGTTGCCCCACACAGCCTGCTGTTCAGTCATTAGTGTGAGGGCATCCTGACCAATTTGCATATTACCCTTTTTTTTAGTACAGAGTAGAAGCAAACAGAAGAACAGTCTGGTAATATTTCTAAATTATATTCTTTTTCTTAGGCTGTTTTCATAAAACATTTGGTTATTTTTATGATAAAAGACATAAAATAATTCTGCCTAAATAAAGACCTAAATTGTACAGTGATTCACATTTTGGAATATGGGATAATTTTATCAGAAATCTAGATACTTAAAATTTCTATTCCTGTGTGATAAAGTAAAAAAGTACAGTCACACATTGCTCAGTAATTTAATTATATCAAAACATATTCAAACCATGCCCTTGAGAGCAGAAAATTAGCTGTAGAGACATTGATTTTATCCATCAAGTTACATGTATTGGAGTGTTTTAAGCCGAAATCTCTGACATCATTCTTTTTATATTTTTGAAATTTAACATACTAATAATCTAAAAATACAGTATCTGTTTTTACTTTGTTCCTATGCTCCCCCTCATCTGCAGGCAATAATAAAATACTAACTCACAGCAGAAGTGCAGCCTGAATTACTTTGCTTCATTGTCAAGTGCTTGCTAATTGGAAGAAAAATCCAATGTTGGCATATGAAGTTGAATGAAGCTTCATGAGGATTGTGCCAACTGGGAAGCATTCTCAACACCTGGTGCCTTCTTGAAACAGTTATTGTCTTTGTTGGATTCTGCTCAATGGGCTGCAGGCAGATGCTTGAATCAGATGTCACCCTTGCACAGCTGGGGCTGCTGAGGCAGCAGGTACCTGTGCACTCCACTCTTATTTCCTTGTCAGCTCAGCGGTACATTTCAGTACATTGGATTTAGTGTTGTTAGAACCACTGAGCTCAGTTTTCCTTTGTGTTAAAAGTTCATCTTATTATAGATATCCACAGCCTCTCTTTCTTGGGTTAATGAGACACAGTTTCAACATTTTTCTAAGATTCATTTCTTAGCTATCACATTTAAAGCACTGTTTTTACAAATGCAGTGAAATGTTAACCAGTTGTGAACCTAAGTAGAGGGCACTTATCCATTCATTATACTATTATTTTAACTTATTTTGAAGTTGACTGAGGAACTGAAAAATAATAATGCTTGAAATGAAAAGCATGACTGAAGTAGACATGTACCAGAAGGGGAAGAGATAGCCTATTCCTAAGAGAGAACCTCATTCCATGAAATATTTCTACTTCTCTCTCCACAGTAATTTTGACAATTTTGTCACAATCAGCAGATGTAATTTATAGTAATCTGAAACAATGCCCACAGACATCAAACAGGGAATTTCAAATGCTATAGTAAACATAAATTTTCAACAAAAATTCTGGAAAAAAAGGAATAAAAATAGCTGAGAATCACTAAAATCAAAACAAAATCAAACCAATAAACCCAAGGAACTGATGAGGGGAATATGAGACTTTTAATTAAGTGAGATTTTAGCCTCAGAGATGTGGGAAAACATGACATCCATAAAACAAAAATTTGCTGTGTAAAATCACCAATTGGAGATCTTTTCTACAATTTTAGAAATCTATATATATAAAAGCCTAATATGCAAAGTGTCCCCTTGGGAGTTCAACCAACTGGGAGTTCGATTGCTCGCTGTGAAGTGTGCTGACCACTAGGGGACTGAATGGAATAAAGAGAGGACCTGGCCAGCAGCCAGCAGCTGGTAGGGACCCTACCTGTGCACAAATTTAGTGCACTGGGCCTCTAGTTTTGTATATAATTATTTTTTAAAAGTACATAAGCAGATATTTAAAAGGCCTACATTTGACAATCTAGATTTGAAAACCAAAAAGAGATATTATTTATAAATTCTTAAATAGCAGAAGGAATTGAGCTGGAATATAAATTTAAAAATAGAATATCCAGATTAATGAGCAGAAAGGAAAATGAAAACTCAATATAGCTTTATAAACTTTTCTAGCAAAAAAATAAAGATACTTGAGGCAATAAGAAATTCAAATGAATATTATTTAAAAACATATTTTAATTATAATAAAGATCCAAATCTTCACAGGAGTTCACTTCTAATAAGACTCATCTGTAGATAAATGGTAAAATTTGAGAAAAATAAAATTTTACAAATCTTTAAAATTTCTAGCGGGGGAAAATAACAAAATTGTCTCCAGAAGGATTAGATTAAAATCATTTATCAAAATGGCAGCACCTTGGCAGAAGATACAATATATTCAGAGAAACAAGCAAAAATTGCTTTTGATTTAAAATCCTGCTGCCAAATCAGGATACCCTAGAGACAATGAAGATTTTGAATAAATGAAAAATTCATTAAAAATAGCTACACTGTTTGAAAAAAATAGGAAATATAAAAATGTTCAAAAACAAACATAAATAATATACTTTTAATCTTGCATTTACAAAATAATCACCTTTCACCTCTTAATCTATTTCATATAGCTTTCTGCCTATGCATGTACTGAAAATACTAATCATTACATTTTGTAGATATTTTTGTATAATTTTTTCTGAATATTATTTATATAGTAAAAGTGCTTTACAAATATATTTTTAAATTCTAAGTCTTATTCCATTGAGTAGCTGTGTAGTGACTCATACATAATAATATTGTACATATTTTCTGCTTTTATAAAAACTATCTCATATAATGTGATGATCATCTTTATATATAAGTTTTTTGTGTGTGTTTTAGGTTTTTGGTTGTTTGATGGATTTTTTAGGTATAATGTCACTGATGCAGGCAGTGTGATCATTTACCAAATATTTCTGAAACGCACAAGCTTATTTCCTAAAATAATTTTATTAATTGGACTCACAGTAAGTGTGAAGCCTTCAGATTTTCTAAAGAAGATCTGAGGATGAGTGCTAGGAGCCTGTTTAAAAAAAATTGCGATTGAAGGTGGGTTTGGGGGAGGAGGGGGAGGTGAGGGGAATTTAAGAAGGCAAGAACGAATCATAGGTTCTATTAAAAGCTAGGATGTACAGATGGAGATAGAGGAGTGCAGGGGAGGAGAATTTTCTGGGTAGTGGTCACTCACAGAAGCAATGCGTGGGTGCCTGTAGGTAACTCCTTCCTCCCCAGTCTCGAGGTCATTTACTTTATAAAGAAACATCTCCTGAAAAGTAACTGAAAACACAGGCAAAGTTTGCATAGGAAATTATACCAAGGTCTTTATACCAGAGAGATGAAAGTTTCTAAAGAAACCTCTGTAAAATTGGAAAAGAAGGAAAGAAGTGAATAGATGAGACCTCCATTGAAAACAGTGCCTGTTAACACTCAAACATGAAATTAAAATGAATGATGGCACTGTTCTGGACCCATTTCATTTTCTAGCACAATATATAAAAGCTGGGAAATTATAGAAATGAATCTTCTCCCTGACCTGGAAGAGAGGTTTCATTCTGAGACAGATTAAGATTTGAATTATGGGAAGGGCAGTACCCACAAAATGATTAATTAAAAAAAAAGTCCTCAAAGTTTGGAAGTCAAGACTTTTTATAAGTGTTATTGCTACTATATAGGTGATGGATTGGTTTAGATAATAAGCAAAACTGAATGAAAACCAGCATACTGTTGAAAAATTTGGGGCTGGAAGAAAGCATGATTAAAAGAATATATGAACTGACTTGTTCTGTGAGTTTTTTTCTAGTCTTCACTCCATTATTCATTTACTCACTTGTAGAAAGTCATGGAAACATTTCATCCTAGTCATCAGTTTTCCTGCACAATTTTTTTTTTCATGAGAATACAATAAGGTAACATATATAAACATTCTTTGACTATGGCAAAGTGCTATATACATGTTAATGGGCATCATTATTATTCATATTCAAAATACACAGTATTTCAGCTCCCCAAATTATGTGTTCTCGATTACATAAATTTAAACATGCCATTTGAATGTATACTATGTTAAAAGAACTAGACTATGCACTCTATAGAATGTTGGTCAGGTAGGGCAGGGGTTGGACACAGAATGTATACATTTAAGAACTGGCTTTCATTCCTAAGATTTCTGATTTGCAGACCAGATTTCAAAGAACACTTAACTCCCAGCAATCCAAGGACTTCAGCAAGCATAGCAAGTGAAAAATAGGCTTAGTCAAGAATATAAAATATACGTTCTGACCAGAAAGATGGATTCTTGGATTCAGCAATGTCCTTGAGAAGGCTGCTGTTTGCATTGGCTTTGCAGAATTGGCTTCTTACCAATCCCCGTGGCCTAAAATGCAAGTCTTCTGACTCCTTCCAAGCAGTAAATTTGCCTGTCCAACAGCTCAAACAATAAAGAAAATTCTTGGCATGGATGGATACTTTTCTCTAAGAATTTATTAGCTAACTTTTAGAGAGATAAGAACAATAAAGCAGCAAAACTTGCAATAACTAGTATCAGTGTCAGAAAAGCAAGCACTGTAGGGGACAAATACATCCTGCCTTTGAAGAGTTTAAAGTACAAGTTTGATCAACTTATTACAGGAAAACCACTGTGGCTTTTCACCATTTAAATCATTAGTTTTACTGCCGGTATTTATCTGGATTTTTTTTTTTTTTTTTTTTGCTTTGCTTGAAAGTAATAAAAACTTAACTCCAATACTTAGTACTTGAAGGGAATTTATTGTTCTCACTAGAGAGTTCAGAATAAATCTACCAGGCTTCATATGTGGCTGAATGCAGGAACTCAGATAATGCCCTCATGATTGGGTGTTTTTGTTTGTTTTGCTTTGTTTGTTTTTTATCTCTTGTCTTTCCCCTTGTAGTTTTATTCTCAAGTTGTCTCTCTCCATGTGAAAAAAAAATGGCATGTTTGGAAGGTGAGAAAGATCTCTACACAAATTAGCGACACCTGCAGTAAGAGAATATCCTTTTCTCCACTATTTCTTGAAAAACTTCAGAAAACTCTCTGAATAGATTGTGCCCATGTATCCATTACTGAAAGAATTACTGTAGCCAAAGTATTGAATACTCTCTTTGATCGCTTTTCAAGTGACATAATGTCATACAAGAGTGGCTCCCCTAACTAAATAGCATATGTGCTTTTTGTTAGGAGGGAAAATAGATGTGGAGAAGCAAAACATCAGATGTCTATTGTACTGCACATCCTTTGCCCTCTATAATTGTAAATAGTTTATCTCTGAAACTCAGGTTTCATCATGAGAAATAAAATGAACAAAAAGGTAGATGAGAAGAAAGGGGAGGCAAGGATTAAAGTATGACTTTGCACAATTGGAACTTTCGTAGACATTGTATTTTCCTGGGTAGTTGAATGTGTAGTACCAGTATGTCCCATTTCCAACCATAAGCTTGAAAATGTTCAGAATAATGTAGTCAAGCTTGCATCTTTTTATTAAACTCTTTTTCTCTTTAAGCAGAACGTTTGAGTTTAAGTAGCCAGTTGAAATAGACTCTCATTAACCTGCTGCTGGCAGGCAGCAATAAGCAACACCAGAAAGGGAAATTAGAAAAACTGAGTTCAAAAGCTCTGATAATGCCTGTGACCTTGGAAAAATGTTCTTTTTGACTTCAACTTTATCATCAGGAGAATGAAGGAGTTGGAGCAAGCGATGTTGTGCACAGACTTATTCAGACACAAAATGAGCAGTCTGTGTTCCTCTCGTTCATCAAGTGGTCCCCTCTTCCAAATGGGTTATTTATGATTCTTGTGCCCAGTTGTTTTCAGTTTTACTCAAGCATAGTTTATCACCGAGTACTTTGCAATCCTGTCCCTGAATAAAAAAATTAATTCTGTCTGGACTCGCTAAATGCTTTCCTGATTGGTGTTAATGATTTGCCTTTGAATGAGCTGTGCATTTTCATAACGTTAACCTTTGGGGATTACAATCAATGCTACAATTGTATTAAGCTATTAGAGGAAAGTGCCAGTGAATCAGTTATTTATTTACTTATTTATTTTTTATCTCAATGTTCTGCCTTGTGAATATGGCCACCCTCAGATATGTAAATGTGTTCAGTTTTGTGGATGGGAGGATAGGGTGTTTTGGTTTATTTTAAGCAGGCACATTTTGTAGTAACTGCCAATAGCTACACTTCATTGGTTTTATTGTTCATGTTCACATTTGAGGAATTGTGTCTTGCTAGTGCTGTACCAGATAGGCATCTGGTCTCTTCCTAGATTTTATAACGGCAGATTTTTTTCTTTAACTTAGGTCATGAATCCTGAAAAATCTTGTCCTAAAGAAAAGGGAAGAGAAACTATTTTAATTGAAGAGCTTAATTACTGATCACATCTTCTATAACTATCTTTGGCCATGAGCTTTTCACTTTAAATACCTAATGGTATGATACTAAGCATATAGAGGTGGCAATCAATTGTATGTTTATTTGGCTGTATTCTGAAATTATAATTTTTAAAAACTAAAACATATTCTACTATCACAATTTATTTTCTTTTTGTTGTTCATTAGATTCCACATGAGTGAGATCATGTGATACTTACCTTTCTCTGACTGACTTGTATCGCAATTTATTGTCAATAAATAACTAGTTAAAAAAGAATTTTATAAATTTAAATTGAAAGAGTAAAATATAGTCTAGTTTGTTTCATAGAGAAGCTGCTTGAGATAATCTGACATTTTCATTAGTATAGTTATAAATACAGTGTTCATACAAACAACAGTAGGTTTGGCGTCAAAAACACTGGACTGAGGTTGCAACTCTCCTACTAATAGCTGGTACCATAATGGCTGTACCAATTTGCTTTCCTACCAACAATGTACAAGGGTTCTCTTTTTTTCTCCACACCATTGCCAACATTGTTATCTTTTATCTTTTTAATAATAGTCATCCTAAGATAAAAGGTAATATGACACTGTGATTTTGATTTGCATGATGTTGAACACCTTTTTATATATCCGTTGACCATTTGTCTTTTTTGAAAGATTCTTTATTCAAGTCTTTCCCTCATTTTTAAAGTAGGTTATTATTTTTATTTTTGGTTGTTGTTTTTTTTTTTTGGTATTGTGTTATAGGAATTTTTAAAATATATTTTGAATATTAACCCTTTATCAGATATATGATTGGAAATACTTTCTTTCCTTTCATAGTTGCTTTCTCACAGTTGCCTTTGTTGTGCCAAAGCTTTTTAGCTTGATGTAGTCTTCTTTGTCTAGTTTTTATGTCATGCCACATATCCAATAAATTCTGGTGTTATATCCAAGAAATTATTGCCAATGCCAATGTCAAGATGCTTCTTCCCTGTTTTCTTCTAGGAGTTTTACAGCTTCAGGCTTCCTTTACTGCACTAGTATCCTTACCACAAATTCATTCCTCAATCTACAGAAATTTTGCTTCTAAAACTATTCTGGTGCTGAAGTTGCTCATTAACATGCCATTAAACTAGCAATTGCTAAATCCTTAAGTCTTTCTTTTGAATTCTAAAATATTTGACATTGCCAATCACCATCCACTGAAGGAAACTACTTTATATACAGCCACAATTTAACTTAGTATGTATTAATTGCTATATTGGACATTTTCCTACATTTTATTTGTGCCTCACAGTAGCTGTAGAGTAGAGATCACTAGACACATTTAGCACTGGAGATCGTGGTCCTTTTGAAACTCACTTGGATTTCTCTTAGTCCCAAGGACTTGTCATGAGTCCAGACTCTGGTTTTTCTTTTATTTCCTTTTACCACTTGCCCAGGAAAGTCAGCTGGTGACCTTTTTTCTCTTGCAAGCTGTATAGCTGTATAGCTATATAGCTAGCAAGAGCTCTTTCCTTATTTAGATACTTCTCTTTCTGTGCTTTGGTTGCAAAACAAAACATAGTCACGTCATCTACTCCTTCTTTGATGCTCCCACAGACAAGTGTCCAAGCCCTCTTCGTTTTGTCAGTTTCACTGGGAATCATGAGGAGGATAACAACAAGACAAAAACACAATGAAACAAATGAAAATGTGGGGAAGAATCCAAGTTTTGAGAGTTGTAAACATTTTTGGATGTGCTCTACAATGTATAATTCCTTCAGATACAGTAAATGAAAGTCTATTTTACATCTTGCTGGCTGTATGGTTAAAGAATGGATTGCAGTGGCAGCTACTATATGGTCTCACAAACTGTTTCTCAAAATATTTGGTTTCCTTGAATTTCTTCCTTCCACAGGGAAAATTATTTGAGCAGATTCTTTCAAATGATGTTTGTATTAATGTGCATTTTATATTACTGGTGCTTGTTTCAAATGTTAAATGCATATACATATATACACATGTACACCTGTGTATCTATCTGTCTGTCTATCTATCTATCTATCTATCTATCTATCTATCTATCTATCTACCTATCATCTGTCTGTCATCTATCACGGAAGAGAGAGGGGAAGGAATTTTGGGATCTTATTAGAGAGACAGGTAGATTGTTGATTTTTTACTTATTTATTTGACCTTTGCTAACCCCATATAGCCAAGGACCATACATATTTTATTCACTACTATATATCCAGGGCCTAGGATAATGCATGGACCATCGTAAGTTTTCAATAAATTTTTATATAATCTATGTATTAATGAATGAGAAGAAAGAGTGTATATCTAAGTTCACACAGCTAGATGGTTGTTGAACCAAGTCTTAGGTACTTCAGTCTAAAACTCTCTCTACCATAAAAGGTTGGATTCCCCCCCGCAAATGACAGCAGAACGTATACATCCAATGTGCAGTTTTTCCTTAGTTTCTCTGTTTAAAGGTATTCCCAATGTATTTACTCTAATTTCCCTAAAATCAAATATTTTATTAAACATTGTGTCTTATGTTTTATATTCCAAAGTAATTCTATTGCTGAATAGTAAGCTCAAAGTCTTATACATTATTTCCTTTAAAGAAAAAAAACACATTCAAAATATCTAACATACTATAGGTCCTTAGGTAGATTCTTATGTTAGCATATGCTTATTAATTTGGAAATGTCTCAGAAGAGAATAAGATTGTCTCAAAGGCAGGACTTTCAGTCCCTCTGGAAAGAACAGTGCATCTCCCAGTGGTAATTTAAGCTTGACAAATGTGGGGTGAATTTATTTGTAAGAGAGTTCACATCATCATTGAGAAGCATTTATTCTTCTTTGAAAGGTTATTTTCTGCAAAATAAGATATAGTGCTGCATCCAGGTACCCAGCCTGCTCTGCAAGGGAACAATCCTTAGCATTTAGACTAAGTGTTATGTCCTCTAGCAAGGAAATGAGTTGTGACAGGTATTTTTCATTTCTGACTTCTGATGGTAGTAACATTTTCAAAAGCTTATACAGAGACAGCCGCTGCTAAGCAGGTTTATTTTCTGGGTCATAAAATAACGTATGGGTAGAAAGAATTCATTTATCGCCTTAGTTGAAGTAACTTTATGTCATGGGAAGACAGGTCATGTTAGATGAGATGAGGATGAGTTTGACAGATGAAAGTCTGTATCTCAGCTCTGACCTTTATTGCATATGTGACCTTTCACAAGTTATTTAACTTCTGTAAGCCCTGTTTACGCATATGTGATATCACAACTTCTAATAAGGGCACAGTTTTAATGACATATTAGGTATTCAACACATGGTAACTTGAATCAGCAATAATAATGCAGAAAAGTTACATCTCATAAAACACAATAGAACTGGAGAGATTTCAGTATATATCACTAGTTTTGTTTTTGTTGTTGTTGTTGTTTTATCTATTCACTTTTTCAAAAATATTAACTAACCCTTACTAGGTGACAGGCACTAAGCTAAGTATGAATTGTTGAATTAAACCACAGTAGTGTCTTCTCTGTTGGACTTTACATTGTTTTCCATTTAAAATGTTTTGAAAAAAACTAGTTTAACAATGTTTTATTTTTAAAAGTTATGGTAAGATTAATGATGCAATATCCCAGCTTTATCATTCTTATTTTTTTCAAGTGTTACAGTTATTGAAATTTGCCCTCAACTTTTAGGAGAATCATGGGATATAGAGGTAACAGATAGATGTTTCTACAATTGTTCATGTAGTGACCTGTAATTGCTTATAACTTTTATCTACCAAGATTATAATGACAACTTTAATTGTCTCCTTTGCTGGAATATAAACTTCTAGCTTTACAAATTGCATCTGCCTATTGTTATTATATACACATTATATGCACTCATTGAATACTGTTGAATGAATTATTAATGGTGAGTTTCTCTCATGATTACACATGTCATGTGATATATGTGTAATTACACATGCTGGAAGTTTATCACTAATTTTGAAACACTGATATAAAAAAGGAAAAGAAAAAGAAATTATGCAAATTCAAGGATCTATATTAGTAGCACTATAAAATTACTTTCAGTAAAAATGTGTAGAGATGAATGTTGGAAAGGAAAGTGTAATTAGTCTAACATGTTTTCAGTAAATTGTTAGATTGTCTAGGGAGTTTTAGGAAATCAAGTTTCTCAAATACGTAAGCCCCTAAATCGTAAATCTGACCCTCTGTACTACTTACTGATGTGTGACAGAGATAATGTGATTAATTCAACTCCGAAATAATCCTTTAAGTACTCAGTCTTTAATTTAGTCTTTGCTCAAGAAGTTTAGAAATCTGACTAGAAAATGTTATGAATTGAAGCGGCATGAGTTTCAATACTTTGTGTGTGTGTGTGTGTGTGTGTGTGTGTGTGTAGCCTATTAGACTGCCTTCTAATAAGTAAAAACAATTGAGTAAATACTGATTACAGAACCAAAATAAGAAAACAAAACTTAGATAAATTTTATATCACCTCTTGAGTAGTTGAGCTGGTATGATGGCAAATTCTGTATATGTGTGGCTTTTCCACAGTTGCTGCCATTCATATAGTCACAGCATACTTTCCTTAATTTGGATTAAAAAAATATAAATATAGAGTGAACCTTATTGAATTTGCATTTTGGTTCCCTTTTAACATATAATGCATTATTCATATAGTCTTCACTACATTCACAGTAAAAGCTGGTGAATATAGGATATCTTAGAAATATTTCCTACTATCATCAACTCAACTGTGTTTATTCTGAAATAGATTTCTTAAAATGCCATTTAGATAAGGAAAATCAATAGAAACAATTTGTGGTGGTACAAAAATTATTATTGCTGGCTAAAAAAATTTCAAATATGTCTACATTCATTTAGCTAGTTTGCATTTTAACCAAAGTAACTATTCGTTTAGAGTGATATTTTCTTCTTTTAAGAATGCAATTTATTATTGGAAAAGTACCATCAAATCACATCAAATTAGCTGTGTAATACCTAGTGAATTATGCAAATAGTGTGCAGTACAAATAAAGTAAAACAGATTGTGAATTATGGGAGAACAGATGAAGGTTAAAATTATACTACATTTTATATTAATATAAACATTGTCCATATCCAGTCTATTAATTCAAGATGTGTTGAAAATTAAGCTAATTTTTCTATGTAGTTCATCTCTATCTGATGAAGAACATATATGGATGGATTAAAAACATATTTAAGAGTACAATTAGACTAGACTGCTAGGTAATTCACCAACAAATATATTGAGAATCTGGTATCGATTGTGTTTCTACTGTCATCTCCTATACCTGCAGTAGTAAAGGTGGGTACATTATAAATAGAAGCTATAGGAGCCATAAGAGAGGTTCTCTTAAGAATTGGGAAGCTCGCCCTAGCTGGTTTGGCTCTGTGGATAGAGCATTGGCCTGCAGACTGAAGGGTCCCAGGTTTGAGTCGAGTCAAGGGCACATGCCAGGGTAGCAGCTTGATCACCAGTAGGGGGGCGTGCAGAAGTCCCCCTCTCATCATTGAGGTTTCTATCTCTCTCTCCCTCTCCCTTCCTCTCTGAAATCAATAAAAATATATTATAAAAAAAAGAGAATTGGGAAGCTCAAAAAAGGTCTCTTCTCTTAGTTCCTAACTATTAATCTCCTAAATCTTTCTATTTTCTAAGCAAGTAAAATGCCTTTGAATCTCTGAATAAATGTTTGAGAAGACTCCCAATATCACAGATTCTAAGAAAAAATGTATTTTAGAGCAATTAAGAAAATCACAAACTTATCCTATCTAATAAAGAGGTAATATGCAAATTGACCATCACCCCAACACACAAGATGGCCTCCCCCATGTGGTCAAAGATGGCCACCCCCATGTGGACACAAGATGGCCACCACAAGATGGCCAGGAGGGGAGGGCAGTTGTAGGTGATCAGGCCAGCAGGGGAGGACTGTTGGGGGGGGCCATCCCTGCAGGGGAGGGCAGTTGGGGGAACTAGGCCTGCAGGGGAGGGCAGTTGGGAGGACCAGGCCTGCAGGGGCGAGTAGTTAGGGGTGACCAGACTTTCAGGGGAGGGCAGTTAAGGGCGACCAGGTCTGCCGGGGAGGGCAGTTAGGGGCAACCAGGCCTTCAGGGAAGGGCAGTTGGGGGCAACCAGGCCGACAGGGGAGGGCAGTTAGGGGTGACCAGGTCAGCAGGAGAGGGCAGTTGGGGGCAACCAGGTCTGCAGGGGAGGACAGTTAGGGGTGACCAGGCCAGCAGGGGTGGGCAGTTAGGGGCAATTGGGCAGTTAGGGGCAATCGGGCTGGCAGGGGAGCAGTTAGGAGTCAGTCATGCTGGCAAGCGAGTGGTTAGGGGGTGATCAGGCTGGCAGGCAGGCAGGCAAGCAGTTGGGAGCCAGCAGTCCTGGATTGTGAGAGGGATGTCCCAGATTGGAGAGGGTGCAGGCTGGGCTGAGGGACACCCCTCAAACCCCATGTATGAATTTTGTGCACCAGGCCTCTAGCATTAAGTATAAATGCATGACAGTGTTATAATCCATAGTCCAAATGTGGAGAAACAGTTTTGGGTGTTGTAAAGAGTATGGACTTTGTAGTAGGAAAGTTGGGTTCAAACCCATTTTATGCTATTATTAGCCTTGTAACCTTGGGCAAATCAAGTGCATTTAGATTCTGAGCCTCAATTCCCTTACCTATAAAATAAAGACAATACTATGTATTTAATATTGCTAAAGAGAGAAGAGGTTTTAGGCTGTAATAAAAAACAAAACAAGCATTTAATTGTGCAAAAAAAAAAAAATAAAAGAAAAGAAAACTAACTCTGGAGGCACAAATTCAGGTAGTAACTTAAAGAGAATAAAGAAAAGCCAGGTTTATAAAGCCAAAAACACAAGTGAAATTCTTCCATGCAAATGAAGGCTCCCTTGCTAGGTTAACAGGGATTGGTTAGTTCCAATTTGCGGACGAGGGAGGTGAGAACCACAGGAAAGAAGTAAAGTCTGTATATGGCCATGCAGCAGTTGTTCCAAGAAGCTCATGGCTTATCCTTGAGCTGGGTTTAGTAACAGGTTAGTAGCTCTGAAACTGAGCCGCCAGGTTTGCACAGGCCCCCTTTCCTTATTAGCATCCCTGCTCTATTTTAAGCAAATCACTTAACAATACTTATTCTATGTCATTTTTCCCATTATCAACATGAATTCTGTGGGTATTATTCGAGACTGGGTGTGTAAAGTTCCTGACCAGTCATTATGTTTGTGTTCAGCAGAAAGGCCTATGGTCACTGGTCACACTATAAAACGTTTCCAGTGAGTGAGTTCAATTTAGAAATCTAGTCCAGCTAGGCTACAGATGGAAAACAGAGAGAAGATGAAGCCTATTTCCTCCAAATCAAATCCTCAAAATAGAGAAGAAGGTGAAGACCATCTCACTCCTCTCTATCCTCAGGACTTTTACTCTCTTTTGGACCATGGACCCTTTCTATCCCCGTGTAGGACTTGAAATGGTTAAAGAAGGACCTAGCCACTTACTGAGAAGTGTGCTTGTGACTAGTGCTGCATTCCCACTGAGGAAGCATATTCAGGGGCCTGTTGTTAAGCCCCCTCTGTGAAGGAGAACCCTGGGGCACTCTTTTAAAAAGATTTAAAAACCTCTGACATGTTTGCCATCTAAGCAAGTCTAGTTCTGCTACAGAGGTGGCACAGGGAAGCTGCGAGCAACTTTAGAAAGTATAAAAATAACGAGCCTTGCTCCTCTTTTGCAAAAAGGGCATGAACAACTCTATGCCCTCCTTTTGTGCCTGCCTGGAGGGGAGAATTTACTATGGACACTATTCTTCTTTTCTCCCTCTCTCTCTTGCTTTTCTTCTCCTCTCTCTCTCTCTCTCTCTCTCTCTCTCTCTCTCTCTCTCTCTCCCTCCCTCCCTCCCTCCCTCCCTCCCTCTCTCTCTCTCTCTCTCTCTCTCTCTCTCTCTCTCTCTCTCTCTCTCTCTCTCTCCAACCCCCTTTTCTTCTTGTCTCCCTACTACCAGCCAAACAGTATGAATTGATCATCTACTGTTTGTAATCCCTGTGGTGCCAAGGTATACAAAGAATGAAAATGTTAATCGCCCTTGTCAGACTCCTGTCAGCATCTCTTTGTAGATGGGTGGTGCATTTCTGATATAGTAGGCAGTTAGACAGACACTGATCAGGGGAGGAAAGACAGGCCTAGTACAAAAGGTTACCAGAGCGGAAAGCCGTGGGTTCCTAGCAACCCGCAAAAGTAGAGTGGGACCTCACCCCCCAAAGTTAACTTTTTCTCCCGTAGCATGTTGCTGGTTATGCAGTTTGGACCCCCTGACCTTTCATACCACTGGTCATGTGGTTTAGAAGCCCTGACCTTTCGTATCACACTGGTCACGTGGTTTGGACTCTCTCCCAACCTGTCCTCCCCTGACATGTTGTTAGTCATGCAGCTGACATCCTTAGAGAATGAACAAGGGAGAGGGGCAGAAATTTGCCTCATATGACTCCCATACAGCCCTTGCATGACCACCTTAAGCATTAAGCCCTCAGGACAATGAGGCTCTGACCCATATCAAATAATCTTAAGAACAAAACTTTGGGTCTGTTGACCACAGAGACAGAGTTTTTGTCAAACTAGAGAGAATATCTAGGCCTCAGTTGTGTTAATATCATCCAAAAAGAACCTCACAAACACACCCAGAATGTTTTTAGTATTTTATTTTAAAATTTCCCAGATTTTTAAGGTCTGATCGACAACAATTATATATTAGCTTGTACAACATGTGAATTTAATATATGTATATATTGTGAAGTGATTAATGCAATTAAGTTAACGAATACATCCATTATGTGACATAGTGACCATTTTGTGTGTGTCTGATGAGAACACTTACAATTTACTTTCAGCAAATTTCTTTTTTTTAATTATATTTTTTACTGATTTTTATAGAGAGAGGAAGGGATGGAGATAGATAGAAACACCTATGAGAGACAAACATCATTGATTGGCTGCCTCCTGCATGCCCCCTGCTGGGGATCCAGCTGGCAACCCGGGCTTGTGAGCTGTCCCAAAATCGAATCAGTGACCGCTTGGTTCCTGGGTGGATGCTCAAACACTGAGTCACACCAGCCGGGCTCAGCAAATTTCATCATACAATACACTATCATTAAATACTGTATAGTCACCATGCTATACATTAGATATTCACAACTTACACATCTTAGACAGTTTATACCCTGTGACCAACATCTTCCTATTTCCCAATCCCAGCTCCTGGTATCCATTATTCTGCTCTCTGGGTTCTATGAGTGGAGCTTTTATAGATTTCACATACATAATATCTAGATGTATGTGAGATCATAGTGTTTGTCTTTCTGTGTGTGGTTTATTTCACTTAGCCTGGTGTCTTCCAGATTCATCCAAGTTGTCACAGACAGCAAGATCTCCTTTATTATGGCTGAATAACAGTATGGAAACTTAGGTTGTTTCCATGTCTTGGCTATTGTACAATGAACGTGGGATTATAGGTGATATCTCTTCAGGATACTGACTTCAATTTCTTTGGATATGTAGCCAGGAGTGGGGTTGCTGGATCATATAATAGTTCTATTTTTAATGCCCTGAGGAACCTCCATATAGTTGTTGTGTTTGTTTTTTTTTGTGTGTGTGTGTGTTTTTATAATGGTTGTGCCAAATTAAATGTCCATCAATAGTGTGCTAGGTTTCCTGTTCTCCAAATCCTCACTAACACTTATCACTTGTCTTTTTGATGAGAGCTATTTTAACAGGTGTGAGGTAATATCTCATTGTGGTTTTAGTTTTAATTTCCATGGTATTAGTGATGTTGAACACCTTTTCATGTACCTGTTGACCATTTATATTTCTTCTTAGAAGAAATGTCAGTTCAGGTCCTTTGTCAATTTTCTATTGTTATTGGTTTATATTTTGTTATTGATTTATAGGAGTTTCTTCTATATTTGGGATATTATTTCATTAGAAATATGGTTTGCAAATAATTTCTCCAGTTCTGTAGGTTGTCTTTCATTTTGGTAATTGTTTCTTTTGCTGCAGGGAAACTTTTATTTGATGTAACGACTTACATGTGTCTACTTTTTGCTTTTGTTGCCTGTGTTTTTGGTGTGATCTAAAGAAATCATTGCTAAAACCAATGTCAAGGAGCTTTTCTAGAGCAAGGTGTAACCAAGTATCTGCGAATCCATGGCCCAGTCATGTTGACATATAAATGTAACCATGATAAGCAGACAGCAAACTGCACATAAGAAAGGTAGTAAAGTCCTTGCCAGGAATGTGAGGCTCTCTCTAGCATAAATGTACCTTTTTAAAACCCAAGCTTTCAATATATATTTAAATGAGCAAGAACTATAGCCAAAATGCTGTTTTATGTTCATTGTAACTATATATTACCAAAATAAATTGAAAACAATTTTATATCTTAGACTCTACAAAATATTTATTATCATTATTTCATGTTTTGCACAATTCCCTCATTGTAAAAGTACCTAGTTGAAAAAAAAAACAACAACTTTAAAAAATATATATTTTTATTGATTTCAGAGAGGAAGAGAGAGATAGAAGCATCAATGATGAGAGAGAATCATTGATCAGCTGCTTCCTGCATGCCTCACACTGGGGATCGAGCCCATAACCTGGGCATGTGCCCTGAATGGGAATTGAACTGTGACCTCCTGGTTCATAGGTCAATGCTCAATCACTGAGCCATGCCAGTGGGGTGAAAAACCAACAATTTTTATCAAGCACATATCATGCCATTTGGCTGCATATTTCTAAAAATTTTTAAGTGACATAACTTTTTTTACATTAATAGATTATACATGAAGTCATAAAAAATATGCTAAGTATTACCCTTCATTTCTCATTTAGGAGAATGTTTAAACCATTACTTTCTAATCCATAAAACAAGGAAAATACACTTAAGGAAAAAATCACTTGGCATTCCCCCTGAAAATAGCTCCATAGGGGAGTTTATTTGATTTTCACAGCACCTATTCCATTTTTTCTTTGACATTAACTCACTTTGGAGTGACAGTTATTTTTTATGTTACTCCTAGATTTTATGAAAAGAGGATAAATTATATGTGTTATACTAAAAGGGAGTAAAAAAATCTGTTTTTGAAAGTATACAGGGTACCATTAAGATAAGCAATTAAGAACTAATAGTCTCGGCTTTCTTTTATTAAATATATTCTTTTATCTTCACAGTTTTATTTTATTTTTATTTATTCTTCTGTATCCTTGCACTCTTCATGCTTGATCAATATCTTTTGTTTTAAAAAAAACATCATGGAATTTTATAGCATTAGGTGATTTATTGTGCTATTGTACCACTAGAATGACAATATTTTCTGTGAATTTTAACATAATAGATCATAAAAGCAGTTGGTTTTTCCCCTACAGGAGTATCTAAGCAATAAATCTTCAAAATTAATAGGATAGAGGGTGTTTTAAAGTTGGAGACATAAAGAGAACTGATACATGGTACATGAGCTTGAGTTATTCTTCCATAAACATTTAATCTTAAATAAAATAGATGATTATTGCTGTGCATAAAAATTAAATTATATGTTGATTAAAACAAAATGTATAATACATCTTATTTTTATACAATGAGATGCATAATAAAAGTAAAAAATAGAGCATTTTTACAATGGGAACTAATTGTTGCTTTTTATAAAAAAGAACTATATACAGTTGGCACTCTGTATCTGTGGGGTCCACATTATGAATTCAACCAACCTTAAATGGAAAATATTTGAGAGAAAAAAGTTATATTGTTGCTAGCATATACTGTGTCATTAGGCCTATGGTAGTTGTGTCTGTACAGTCATGCGCCACATAAAGAAGTTTTGGTCAATGACAGGCTGCATTTACAGTGTGTGGTATACAGTATAGCATAGGTGTGTGGTAGGCTATACCACCAAGTTTGTGTAAGAGCACTCTATGAAGTTTGCACAATGATGGTATTGCCTAGCAATGCATTTCTCAGACGTATCCCCATTGTTAAGTGGCACATGACTGTACTGAACATACTTAGATGTCTTTTCTTGTCATTATTTTAAACAATATAACAGCTATTTACATAGCATTTACATTGTACTAGGTATTATAAGTAATATAGAGATTATTTAAAGAGGATGTGCATAGGTTATATGCAAATACTATGCCATCTTGTGTAAGATACTTGATCATTCATGGATTTTGGAATCTGTAGGGGGTCCTGGAGCCAATCCTCCCCAGATACCTAGGGAAGACTGTATTTCATTCTTTGTTCCTTTGAATGAAAACTTTTTTTTATGTAATGTATATAAGCTAGATGAACTTTAGTAGGGTCTAGAATTTATCAGAGGAAAGAAAAAAGAAAGGACAAAATCATAGTACTTCGTGTCTTTAAAAATGTGTTGGGGGACAATATATAAATACATGTTAAAAGATGAATATTATCAGTATAAAATAAATGATTCAAATTGAGAAGATTTAACAATGGCCAATAAATGTATAAAGTAATATCTACCCTCCCTAATTATTAAGAAAATGCAGTATAAAGCCACCAGATTAGAAAAAAATGAAGGATTAATAATAACCCATATATATTTAGGATGAGGTGGAAGAGACATTTTTATATACCCTATTGGTAGACATGTATGATGATGCAACATTTAAAGAGGGCACATTGGCAAAACTTAAAGTGGCAATACCATCTGGTAGAGAAAGTTAAATCATTTTTGTTTTTGTTCAAATCCTTGCAATGATTCAGATTTCACCCCAGTAAAAAGGCAAAGGTTTTATAAGGTAACTATGTTTACTCTCAGTAAAAGGAATGCTTTTATAATGTAATTGTTATGAGCTCCCTATATTCTTTGGACTCTCTGACCTTTCCCCCCTCATAGCTGCCCATACCTCACTGGTTCAACCACATGGGTCTCTTTGATATTTTCCCAACATGTTAAGTGTGGCTTCAGCTTAAGGATTTGTTCTGATTTCTCTGTCTAGAACATTCTTCCTCATAGATCTATTTAGTAAACATCTTTGTCTGCTTTGACCTTTAGGCAAATCTTACAGTATTAAAGAGGTATATCTTGGCTATCATACTCAACACTGTATGTCGTCTTATAACCTTTTCTTCTCCACAGAGTTAGCCCCCGCCCCCCTTTTAATGATTTATCCCGAGTGTCTAAAACACAGCTTAATACATATTTATTGAATTAATAAAGCATTATGTTCAAAAAACCATTTTCTATTTTAGCATGGCTTAGTATAAAAAAAAAAATCTGGAGATGCCCTAAAGGTCCATCAGTGTAAGCCAGGCTTATATCCATTCTAGAAAATATTAGACAAAATTGAAATGAATGTGGAAGATTTATACATCACCACATGAAATGATATAAAAAAACACATTCTCAAGTGACTAAAGCAAGTTTTAGAATCAGTAAGCTATGACCTAATTGTAGAGAGGAAGGGGAGCATCTACCTATAAACTTCTGTGCCACCTAAGGGAAGGTCTCTACAAATGCACTCCAAACTAATAACAGTCCAGTAACAGTCATAACATTTGGAAGGGAAGGGACATGTGGCAGGAAGGGAAAGTACTTGTGAAAAAGAATTTACGCATTGTTGAGTTATTTTTAGCAAGAATAAAACTATGTGTGCATGCGTGTGTGACTGTGTGTTTCTAAAATAAAAATAAAGTGAGTGATTTGACAAGTTCTGAAGAATGCCAAGTCTCTTTGGGATGAGATAACATTTGAGTAGAAACTTAAAATATGCATGCACTTTAAAAAGCAAAGTCTGTGGGATGGGAAAAAAAGAATAGGAAAATAGGACATCTGAGGTGGAAGTGTACATTGGAATATACTTTCGGTGGTAGAGGTTACTAGGGGGAATGCCAGTTACACAATTTCAACATGAGTAGAAGCTTCTTTTATGACTGAATTGCTCAGGTCTGGGAAAGAGTGAGTGAGGCAGGGGTATAAAAGGCTTTGCACAGGTCAGCACTGGGTACTTTAGTTTGTATCAATAGGAAGCCATGGGGGGTGGGCTTTATTTAAATAAGAAAGTTATCCTGTTAAAAACAGTATTTAAAGAAAATCAGATTGACCCAGTTGGGCAGAACAAGGCAGTAAGAATTCATTTTCCCAAGGGGATGTGTTTAGAATCTGCAGCAGAGCTTCTGACAGGAATGAGGGCTGCTGGGGAGATGAGTCACGGCACAGGCAGATGTGCCCTTTTACATGAAAACCATTAGACAAAGATTCCTGTCTGTTTGTTTTCCCTTTATACCTTATCACACAATATCAACATGGCACTCCAGCTTTGGAATAGGAATTTACCAAACATAATAAGGTCACTGTAATTATTTATGTAAGCAAACTGTGATGCTTTCAAGAATTGTACGTCTTATTCTTGCCAAATTTAATTGTATTTCTCTTTGCTTCATTATAACATATTCACCCTTTCCTTCAATTAGGAATTAAAACAAAAAAATCACCATGCCCTATAAGCCACTGATTCTGGTAGGGACTTGAAATAAAATGAACAGAAATAAAAACAGGTATAATTCTGGAAAGTAGGAAAGATACAAAGTATGATGATAAATGAAAACATAGTTTTAAAGGCGATGAAGATAGAAGATTAAAGGGGAAAAAAGTGAATGCAGATTGTAACAATTTTTATAAACAACATTAACAGAATATTCTACTGAAAAAAATGTGAGTGTCTAATTTATAGATGACCTCTTTGTTAAGAAAACATATAAACTATTATAAAATATGTGAGAGAACTAGCCCTGCATGAACAGAAAAATGAACCTCTAAATGTATCAGCAGTAGTACTAAGGCCTGTGGCATAGAAAGAGCTGAGTTACCTGGAGTAAGTCAGCTACGTGAATTGAAGTGATTGCAAGAGCTTTTCTCTCCCTCAAGACAGGTGGAGCTTAAGCCTCGCTTCTCATTCAGCCCACTAGGCAGTTTCCAGGGTGATTTCAACCAAGAGGTCTTGCATTTTTCCCTCTCCTTAAAGATATTGTTTAGTGTGATTTACTCAGAATAGGTCTCCGCTGCCTCCTTCAAGTGATTTTCTTTTCATGAATGGAGGAAAAATCCTTACATCTTTGGGGCTTTAAAGTGCTTTAAATGTCCTGTAAAGTGCTATTTCCATCCCCTGCTTGCCATGAATGCTGAGCAAGGTCAATATCATTCAATTTTCTCTTCTCTACAAATTAACAATATTCCTAGCCTAGATTGTAGTTTTTCTCTCATGTGTTAAAAACCTGGTACAAATTAGTATTTCCACATATATTCTGAAAATGTTCTTTCAAACACTATGTAGAAGAAAAGCACAAGACCATAAACTTTTACCATTTGCAACAGCATGGGTGGAACTGGAGAGCATGATGCTAAGCAAAATAAACCAGTCAGAGAAAAATAAATATCACATGATCTCACTCATATCCTATCTAATAAAAGGGTAATATGCAAATTAACTGTCACTCTGTCACAAAGATGGCAGTGCCCATAGCCACAAGATGGCGGCACCCAGTCTCCTCAGCCCCGCTGGAGTCCCCCAGTCCTGGGGGGGGAGGGGGGCCACGGCTGAGAGTGGGCAGCATGAGAGGCCTGGTGGAATGCTTGCTTCATTGCCACGGCGATGAGGCAAGCGTTCCACCCCCACCATGGAGCGGCAGGGGCCGGAGGATTGCTTTGAGGCAAGAGTCTCACCCCTGCCCTGGAAGGCCTCTGGGCAGTGCGTGCACATGGCCTTCTACATGGAAGGTCGGCAAGCATGTCCCTCCCAGATGTCCCTTAGGCTTGCTGCTTAGGTTGTCTTTCCTCCTGTGTCTGGAGGGAGGCTGAGGACTGACAATTGCTAGGTGTTGCTGTCCCTGAGACCACAGCACCACAGGCTGCAGGATGCTGGCACCCTCCGGAACTGGGTGCTTCTGTTGGGAGCAATGCCCACTCTCTGAGATCCACCTGCTCCCGGCATGTTCAGGGGAGGCAGCTGGGAGCAGACAGATCCTGGGCTCGGGGAGTAGGGGGTCGGGTAGGGAGCAAGCAGGAGGAAAGGAGGTCAGGGCGATTCATTCCAGCGGATCTCACTCCAAGGCTTCATTCAAATGCAGAAAGCTCTCTGGTGATGTCGGAACCTTGGACCTCACCTCAGGCTTCTCTGACTCCCCCACCCTTAGGCCACAGCTCACCAACTTCAGGGAGGGAGGATGTTTGAGAAACCAGCCTGTCTAGATGGAAAAGAGTGCAGGAGCATCCCTCTGTTCGCTTCTGTCTGTTTTCTCTTTGTAAATCTCATTTCTGGTTTCTACACTCTTTCTACGGGTGACTTGGCTTTTGACAGCAAAAACAGACTCCTTTACAGTTTCACAGCAGACCTCATGGACTGATTCTGTTGCCTCGCCCTCAGAAACCAGAAGGTGTATATGTTGTGTTCATGTATAAACATTCAAACCTGTATAGAACTTTTATGAGTTTACTTGAGCCAAAGTGTCCACACTTGCTGGGAAGCAGAATCTCAAGGGGTTGGGACAATGATCCAGAGAATGGCTGTTTCTCACTTTGTTTTATTCATTCTTCTTCTTTTAAAAAAAATTAATATATTTTCATTGATTTCCAAGAGGAAGGGAGCGGGAGAGAGAGACAGAAACATCATCAGTGAGAGAGAATCACCTGTCGGCTGCCTTCTGCATGTCTCCAACTGGGGATCAAGCCTACAATGAGGCAAGAATCCCGCCCAGGCCACAGAGAACCTCTGGGATTTGGAGAGCCTCTGGGCAGTGGGCGTGGAGTGGCCAGGCCCCACAGAGAGTAGAGAACCATGGGGAGTGGGCTAAGCCATCAGGGCTCCCAGATTGGAGAGAGTGCAGGTCAGGCTGAGGGACCCAACCCCCCATGCACAAATTTTGTGCACCGGGCCTCTAGTGTGGATTATAATGATCAACATAATTTGATGAACAAAAATAGATCCAGAGACAAATGGCAGGGGAGGGGAGGGGATGGGGGTTAGAGAGCAACCAAAGGACTTGTATGCATGCATATTAGCATAACCAATGGACACAGACACTGGGGCAGTGGGGGCTTGCCCGGGGTGGGAATGGTTGGTGGGGGGTCAACTAGGGAAAAAGGAGACATATGTAAAACTTTAGACAATAAAAAAATAAAATAAAAGTGACAATGAAGGAATACACATAGTGCAAATGTGATTTATCTGTAATCTTCAGAACCTCTGCAGACAGTTTCTCCTCCAAAGGAACATAGGGGTAGAAAATGTATTACCCACATAATTTGGTTAGAAATAATGAGCGTTAAAGTCATTCCATTGATCTCTAATACCAAGAAAAGTGGAGATTTTAAAACCTCACCTTCCTACAACTATTTTTGTTCTGTTTTAGAGTTTCATATTTGGAGTAGGTTGTTCTTTATAAAAATGGAGGAGGAGGAGGCATGGAAAGAAACAAATAAGAAGGAAACATGAAAGGGTTTGTGTGGCAGAGCATTTCAAAGTCATATTTCCTTTCCCCTTAATTTTTTTCCAGCCTCCTTTATCATTTGGTGGAAAACAAAACTAATCCAGGTGTGTAGTCTACCAGACAAGTTATGAAATTGATGGCATCATAGAACTAGTAGTGTTTTCTAAGCTCTGAGACCGGGGGATTTAAAGATTTGGGTTGAAAACCTACTGAAATTAGACTTTGCTATGTATATTTATTGAGACGCATTGGTAATAAAAAACAGCTTTGCCGGTTGAAAACTGTTTGCAGTAGCAACTTGCTGACAATGAATCGTGAATTGCCCCAGCTTCAGACAGCAAGTCAGGGACAGAAGCGGAGCAATTGCAATCACAATGTTGCAGGTGACCTCCACCAGCTGGCTTGTTGCCCACTGACACTGCTTCTCACCTTGATTAATAAGCATCCTCTATAGCACCTGGATCATTAAAAAGTGTCACTTCACATTTTCAAGCTCGGTTAATAATTAAATCTGTATAAACATAGATTTATAATCTGTGGTGAACATGCCCATAATTTCAAATAACAATGGCATATGCAAACTGTGGAAATATGACAAACTAACTACTCAAGATTCCAGCAATGTAAAGTGTGAAATATGTGCCCATAATGCTGGGAAAAAATTGTCCTGAAGCTGCTGATTGCCTATTTGGAAAGTGCTGAGTGATAGTTTAAACTAAGGTTTGTAACCCTCAAGATGAGACTGCCTCTGAGGGCAATGGAACACTGTTCACTGTGAACGGGGCGGTGACTTATGCTTGACACTTCTTGCCCAGGTGAAGAAAGGAACAGTCATATTGTAAGGCATAGAAAATTCCATGGATTTGCATGTCCTGCTGTGTGTGTGTGTGTGTGTGTGTGTGTGTGTGTGTGTGTGTGTGTGTGATAAGCCAGATATTTGCAGTCAGCAGACAGACTAGGACCTTTTTAATTTTGTATTAGTATTTTTAAAAATATATTTTTTATTGATTTCAGAAAGGAAGGGAGAGGAAGAGAGAGAAACATCAATGATGAGAGAGAGTCATTGATCGGCTGCCTCCCACACGGCCCCTCAGGGGGATAGATTCCTGACTAGCAATGGAACCATGGCCACCTGGTTCATAGGTCTGCACTCAACCATTGAACCACACCAGCTGGGGACATGTCCTGTTTTGTAATATGCTTTTATGTAGAAGAAGATGAAGATGATGAAAATAAATATGGTAATTACCACATTTTCCAATAGTTTGGCCAGGTGAGGGGGGAGGGTTAGGCAATAAAATTGTTAAGGTAACATTTATTGAATGTTGAGAGCTTGTTACTTATTTTGTTATAACAAATATATCAGAGATGTAGGAGTTGCCAAGACTTCTGATCTTCTCTTTCACAAGTATTTAAAAAATGTGGGTCTCCATTCATCCCATGGGGAGAGGGAACTCCAGCGTCTCTCGGCCTCTTTAGTAACACTAGGACTCTTGAGGCCTCTCATCTTTTTTAAGAATGTTTGCTAAGATTCCTTGTTTCTTGTAAACACTCAAGGTGCCCTTCTCTCCATTCTTTTTTGCTGTTGCTTTCTCTCAGCCCTTTAATCTCACATGTGTAGCGCCCTAGAGAGGGCAGCCCCACTTCATGTAATGCCTCCTGAAGCACAGCTAACATGAAATGGGTCCTGAAAACTGTGGGCAGTGATGGACTCAGGCACCAGGCATTGCTTGAAACCAACACAACACTTAAAATTTTAGACTAGCCTATTTTTCAAAGTCTCTGTCTCACCCTACTACTAGGCATGTTCCACCTGCCAATTTTCTTTTTCTTAGTTCCAACTTTCCCAACATTTACTGAATAATTTCTCTCTATTATATCCATTCACGTATCATTCCCTCTTCTCGGCTCTCTACCATAGCAACTCCTTCAGGCACCCTCCCCCTTTTCTTTCTGGACATCTTTTTCTTTCAATAAAAATAAGGCATTTTTTTGTTTAAAATTGTGTTCTGGGGCCCTTTACACATCCAAATAGTTAAAGAGTTATTGGAGAGTTGTGTAAATTGCCCTTCTTAGCGATGGGAGTGGAGGTCTTGGAGAACTGCTGGAATAAGAATTTCTGGAGGCCCCAGGGGAAGATGAGATGTGGTAGAAAGCTTTATTTGCACGGAATTACATCCTTAGGTTCGCAAAGTCCGATTTCCCTTAAACCAGTGCTGAAAGGGGTATAGCAGGGAATCCAGCAGAGCTAAAAGCACAGCCCCGCTAGTTCCAGTCCATCAGTCCCTTGTGTGAGGGGTCCACGTGGGTGTGGGCCATGTGGACTAGAGCAGAGTGTGAGAACCCTGAAGCCAGGAGTCAGGCGAGAGCAGCAAGAGCGCAAGAAGAAGAGGAGAAGAGTGCAGGAATTTATGTATCTCAGATTTCAAGCCCTTGTAGTTGGCCACATCCATTCTGGCCAATGACGTGCTCCCAGGTAGGACAAACATGCAAGCATCTTCACTACTTCACCCAGACTTTACTGGGCACATGGATAATATTCGGTCTTCTCTCTGTTCCTTTCCTGTTAATTAAAACTGGGTTAAATACAAGAAAATCAAAACCTTTTGGGTAAAAAAGGAAAAAGAGAAAGACAAAAGAAAGGAAATAAATTGAAACAACTTTTTCATTCTCTTCCCTCATCTATCTTTTACAAAAATATTTACAACAGTCCTTCAAGAAAGGTGATACTATCTCCAATTTTCCAATATGAAAAATAAGGCTTTAAGATATTAATCAAGTGGCCTAAGTCATAAGTTGCAGAAGTTATATTAAAACCAGTCTGTAAAACCAGCTTTCCCTGGGTGTGCATGCATGTGTGTGTGTGCATGTGTCTGTGTGTGTGCAGGAGTGTGTTTTTATATAGTACTTTACACCAAACTGTATCAAACACATGATGCAGGACCACCATGCTTCAAAATATCAGATGGAAAACATAGACAAGCTTATTGGTTGTCCAATGCTGTTAGAGAAACAATTTAAAATTTTGAGTTTTGTCATGATTTGTATCTATTTTTCAAATGGATTAAATTCCCTTCAGATTTGTTATAGAAAAAAAATTTTTTTCTAAAGACCAGGAGACCCTACCTGTCATTGTTGAGGTCTATTACATGACATGGCTATATCTTGCTGCAATGGAGGCTGAGAAATTGTCTGTGTGCCAAGAGAGTGGTCAGGTTCTGCTAGCAAGAGAAGAGAGAAGGAAAGGGCTAATGGTCAGGCAGCCAACTCTATCTAGCACATTCTGGAAGGATAAATGAAGAATTTGTCTGGTTAGAATGGGTCTAAACATCCCAGAAGAGAATACATATACAAAGTATTATGAGTACAGAGTATTCAGAAAATGGAACAAAATGCATTGCAACTAGAATGTAGCATGTATGAAGGAAAACTATCAGGAAAATGAGGCTAGAGTAGCAAGTGTATCTACATTTTTTAGTTGTCACACACCTCTTCATACTTAGTACAAAATTATGCTTTCTCTCAAGTTATTATTGAGAAATTTTATTTCAAATGTCCCAGTTATCATTTAAAAAACTTATCAGATATAAGCCTCCCTTGCTGATGTGTTCCCACTAAATCATAAATATTTGGTACAGCTGATTCCTAATAAATAGAAATGTACACAGCTTTCCGTGGCACCTTTCATCTTCCTGCAAGTATAGCCATACTTATATTTATGGGCCTCAAAAAGCAATCAGAAGGAATTGAGGGCAGAATTTAGTGGTTCTTTCTCTCTCCCAGCGGTGACTACATGGAGAAGAGTCTGTGAATTAAATAGCTGCTGTAGTGCCTGCTGCTCTCGGTGGCTGCTTTATCAGATCCTTAGAACATGAAAACTTTAAGTAAACATAAGCTAGAGTCCAATCCTCTTGTTATATGTTCCCACTTGGGGAAGTAATAGAAACTCACTCCTCTGGCGAGAGGATTTTCGTTTGCCTCCAAGTTAACTACAATGATCATTTGCTGGAACCAGACCCACGTGACATTTCAATAGCCCTCTGCCTGTGTCTTCTACAGTCAGAAGAGGTGGGGTGAGATATCTGCACCAGTGGGAAGTCCCGAAAGGAAACCATTAGTGTAAAAAAAGGGGATGCTATTATTTTAAAGCACCTTTGGAGTTTTCCCTTGGTAGAATCAGGAAATACCATGCAGGCCTTAGGCATTCCTCCCACCACACACACCTCAGAGTATTGGACTACAAGCAGTTTTCAGAACGATAGGATCTGAAGCATCTCAGACTAAGAGACTTGCAGAATCAATATAACTCCTTTCAGTCAGAAACACAGAAGATTCATTTCATGTATCAAGCAGAGTGTAAAGCCACAGATTCCTCTACTCCTAGTGAAATGTATTTCTGTGTAAATAAAGTTAATAAAAGCAGCCCATTGATCATTTATTGGTAAGGCTATTTTTATCTGATTAATGGTATCACATTTCATGTCAATACTATTATCATCATAACTGGCTGGTTTATTAATATCAATAATAGGAAGAGAGCAAAGGGGAGGTCAGATGTTATAAGCATGGTCATCTGGGCAGCTTTACCAGAAAGCCACAGCTTCACGCTCCCCAGGGAACCACCAATCCATTCCCTGCAGATCACTGGGGGGAAGGGATGGAACAGAGGAAGAGATGGGTACATGTGCAGTGAAGTTGGGGGTGACGCGGGGAAGGTGCTTGTCTGTCAGTCTGACCCGGGGAGCAATGGATTGCCTAGGGAGAGACCATCATCAGAAGCACATGAAATCTTGGAAGGTTCAAATCCTCCGACAAAGAGATCCTGTTCTCTTGGCACTTCCTCATTCTTGCTCTCTCTGGCTCTATGACTTGCACTTGCCCTGTGAGTCCCTGTGTTCTCTCTCCATGGCCATGTGGCCTTAAGCAGCCTCCTGGTCCGTGGCCATGAAGACCCCACACAGAATTGCCTGCAGCTGGGAACACAAGCTAAGCTAGCTGATGCTAGGCTGGACTGGACTTTAATATGGAGCAGAAATTCTGGGCAGTGGCCTTAATTCTGGCTGCTGAAGATAAGGTTGGACTTCTTCCATGGTAAGACATATAGAGATGGAACCTTGAAGAAGAACCCCCTTAATTTTAATCAATAAAACCTTCCAGGAAACCCCATCCTCCTATGGGGCCTCAAAAAATTATTTTCCTCATGGTACCCCAAAAACTCCACTTCCACTGATAACAATACTATACCATACTCTTCTGAAATTTTCTACTTTTTGAAAGTAGCCTAGCCATCCTTTTTTCAGTATGGATTTCCTTAATCGGGAAGGATTTCTGATATTTGAATTATCCATTAAGAGTACACCCTACGCTCTCACCATCACTGAACTTAAAAGTCTGTAGCATAATTAACTTATGATTAGAATTACATATTTGTACCTTCAAGAATTTCATGAAGGCAAGATGTATGTTTTAGCTATTTCTGGTTTTCAGACATAGCTCAAAAACTACTTTTTAAAAAAAAAGAAAACACAGTAAGTATGCTCAATCAGTTTTTTAGTAATTTTTTATTGTTAAAGTATTACATATAATATTACATATGTCTCCTTTTTCCCCCATTGACCTCTCCCCGGCCATCCCCAACCCCAGCACATGCCCTCACTACCCTAGTGTCTGTATCCATTGGTTATGCTTATATGCATGCATACAAGTCCTTTGGTTGATCCCTTCCCTCCCCCCATCCTCTGCCTTTCCTCTGAAGTTTGACAGTCTGTTTAATCTTCTCTGTCTCTGGATCTGTTTTTGTTCATCACTTTATGTTGTTCATTATATTCCACAAGTTAGTGAGATCAAGAGGTATTTATTTTTCTTCGACTGGCTTATTATGCTTAGCATAATGCTCTCCATGTCCATCCATGCTGTTGCGAATGGTAAGAGTTCCTTCCTTTTTTACAGCAGTGTAGTATTCCATTGTGTAGATGTACCACTGTTTTTTAATCCTCTCATCTGCTGATGGGCACTTAGGCTGTTTCTAAATCTTAGCTATTGTAAATTATGCTGCTATGAACATAGGGGTCCATATATCCTTTCTGATTGGTATTTCTGATTTCTTGGTATATATTCCTAGAAGTGGGATTACTGGGCGAGGATGTGGAGAAAAAAGGAACCCTCATACACTGCTGGTAGAAATGCCGACTGCTGCAGCCAATGTGGAAAACAGTATGGAGTTTCCTCAAAAATTAAAAATGGTGCTTAATCAGTTTTAATAAAAAATTAATGCTAATATTTATTGGAGGGAGGGTCAAATAAAACAGCTTCAGACACTTTATCAAAAAGCAGTTTTAGAATGGCAGAATTTTGGTCTCTTCCCTCTTATAGTATAGATATCAGAGAATTTATGCAGTGACTGAATTTCTCCAAGGGGTGATTGTGGGTATAGAGATGGTTAAGTCAACATGAGTTCTTGGGTATGGAAAAATTGAAGGAGTTTTCTTATTATTTTTATTTACAACTTAAAAACTATTCTTATTGGTTTCAGAGAGGAAAGGAGAGGGAGAGAGCGCTAGAAACATCAATGATGAGAGAGAATCATTGATCAGCTGCCTCCTGCACAGTCCACACTGAGGATCAGAGCCCGCAACCCTGGCATATGCCCTGGATAGAAATCTGACTGTGACCTCCTGGTTCATAGGTCAACACTCAACCAATGAACCACACTGGCTAGGCTTTATTTACAATTTTTAACACGAGTTCTTTGTACATACATACTTTTATATAAAGGCAGCACAGTCTATTTTCCCCTTATTTTCTTGCCCTCCCCGCTCATGAATCCCTTCTATCAGCAACCCTCCTCTCTTCTGTTAACCCATTCTATGTAAAACTTCTGTATTTACTGATAAAATCCTACAGAGGCACATGTAGACACAAATACACATTTGTACATATAAGGACATTATGCATTATTATAGCTAGTATTTCATAAATTCATCACACTCTTAAATCTTTCACTTATTCCTCAAAAATACTTCATGAAAATCATTCCAAGTCACCTGGTATAACTGTAAGTGATATATAATTTAATCTTAAAATAATATACCATGGCATGTTGTCAAAGAAAACAAGAGCTGTATAGTAATTAAAAGCAATAAAAGTAGATTTTATTCCAAAAATATTACAATTGGGGAAAAGGAGATCTCAGTATAGAACTGGACTCCATTCTGACCACAGCACGAACAGCTGGGGATTTATGGCAGAGTCAGGGTCAGTGAATTGAAAATTACTAAGAGGAAACATTAAAAAATAAGGGATGATTCTGGCTAATCCAACTTCTTGTTGATAGGAGGCCAAAGTGGAGAATTGGTGGAAGATGAGGAATTTGATATGATGTCAAAGATAATCAAATTTCTAGGTAATAAGAACCTGGGGATTCTGGCTAAATTGTCCTCGAAAGTTTCTTACTATAACTGGGTGATACTGGTCTAACAAAGATAGATGCCAAGCTTGAAGCCTAGTTTAGAAGAGGGCATATAGGAACCTGATTAACGTTTGGTCAACGGGAGGGTCTTTACCCATATGTAACAAAATTTATTCAGATCTCTTATTTTATTTCTAAACATTTATCTATGGTTAGTCCTGCTTTAAAGTTATGTTCCTAAGGGCTGGAATTTTTTATTTCATCCCAGGTATAGGATTGGTGAGAGAAGAGTTGTATATTTGTAGTTTAAAATAAATTTACCCAAAGGCTTACAATACATCAATCTTGGACTATCTTTGTATGAGAGGCTCTCCTGCCCCAAAAGGTACCTTTCTAGACTCCTTCACATAGGAACACAGAACCAATTCTGCCATACATCCACAGTGGGCTTTACATTATCCTCTTAGTTTGCATTAGCAGACCTTTTTAAAAAATGCTATGCAAATATCCTGGTGGTCACATTGAATGCTGGGTCTGATACAAAGAAAAGGAAAAGAACGCTTTAATATCACATATGCCTCTTAATAAATAATCTATGACATTTGTGCTAAGATTCAGAGGGACTTTACAGGTCTCTTCAATTTCCTGAAGGCAAGGATTGCAAATGTTCCCCAGGATACAACTCCCTATAGTCACCAATTTAATGCCCTGGCCAAGCCAAGTAAAAGTCACTCATTCAATCTTCTTGCCTATGAATAAATAAGAATATATACTTTGGAATAGCTTTGACAAGTGGAGGGAAGATACCTTAAATCTTTCCTCTTCTTGATATGCTTTTGAGTTGGAAATCTGACTATACCTATTCCTAAATATATCTTTCTTGGTAATCCATAGAGCTGTATATTTCCCATAGAAATTGTTTAAAATTTCTGAGCATGACACTCAAGAGTTTTGACAATTTGAATCTTATCAACTTCTTTGCATTTGACCCAATAGTCCTATGAGTGCCCTGTATGCAATTAGGACCATATTAATTATTCATTTGATATTTATATGCACTCAGCACTTTCCCAAATGCATTGTTATTATTTATATTGTTCCCTCTGCTTAGAATACCCCTTTTCTTTTACTGCATTTAATAATCCTATGCATCATTCAAGGCCCAACTGAAATATATTTTCTTTCATGAAATTTTCCATAATCATTTAATGTGAAGTTGATGTTTCTTAATCATATTTTTGCATATGTTATTCTCATTTTCATGTGTGTTCTATTTTACCTATACATTGCAGGCTACCTGATTAGGTATAATGTTTACTAATGCTTATTAGGTATAATAATTTATAATGTTTATGTTTTTTCAAAGAGTCCAATATGTAGGAAATTATTTACTGGGTTCATTTATTACAGGGAGACTACATAATGCAATATTTGGTCATCAAAGATATGTCGGGTAGAAGACTGCCAAAATCATTTACTCTCTGTGTGACCTTAGACAAATTACCCTGAATATCTGCTTCCTTGCTTATAAAATAGATATAATGTCACTTATATTTCTAGATAGTTATTAGAATTAATTTTATATATATATATATATATATATATATATATATATATATAGTCTGCTATATGACTGACATATACTTATATATAATAAATATCAGGTATTTTTGAAGAATAAATAACATGAAACTATAATTATGGTTGCTATAATAAATGATTATTTAGCTATAGGCAGAAATGCTGCAAACAGGTTGAATAGAAGTTTGATTTTGGACAAAGCAAACCTTGAAATTTCAGAGCACTACCCCAGGGCTTTGAATTTTATGAGGTTTAAATTTGGAGGCATTTGACACACTCTTGTAGGATTGTTATTTAAAACAAAAAAATAAAAAACAATTAAAATAAAGTTGAAACATTAAAATACTCTATGATAAGCATCATTGATTTTATTGTGTCTTCATTTAGAATAAACACCAAGAAATGTTGGTTATTGCAGGACATCAAAGGAACCAAAAGAGTAAGGAAGGGTCAAGAATGATGAGGACACATCACACAATGCAGTGCCCAATCTGAAACAATTTACTAGTAAGCATCAAATTAAATAACAATTATTAGGAAAAAAAAGGGAAGCGGTACATGGTTTCAAGTACTCATTCTATAAAGGCTGCTAATCACACTTTTAAAAGTACTAACTCTGATATTTAATTATAAAATGAAGAAGTACACCGACTATATGATGCAAAAAATCAGAAAACAAAGAAACTATATAACTATAGGAGGATATTTCCTGCAGGAAGTGAGGGAAGGTAATTTTTTCTATCTAGATTGACAAAGAGAGTCATTAAAAGCACTCCAGACTAATGTAAGAATTTAAGCCAAAGCTAGAAGTGACAATTTATTCAGCCAACCTACATTTATTAGGCACCTCACAATGTGCTATTAAAGTGAAAACAATCTCAACTTAGGGACTGCATTTATTCAAAAATATATTGCAATAAGAATGCTTTAACCATTAAAGCATTATGTACCTTAGAGTGAAGGCAGAAAGGAACTTTTTTTTAAATAGAGAAAAGCAATACATTATTAGAAAGAAGTGGGTGTGGAGAAATGGGGTGAGCAGGTGCTATGGTCAAACAAGTAGACAGAAAATGTTTTCTTTGCCATCAGCTGATTCTCAGAAGGAATTGTTACAGCTGGGTGGAGGTGATGTGGTGTTCCATGTTCCAATGCTTGCTTAGCTCCCATGAGGCTACCTGATTAGGTATAATGTATTGCCTTGGGAAAGGAGAAGAGCCTGACAATAACTTGGTCAGATGAAGTTTGTCCAGATTGGTAAGTGCGAACAAACCATTCAACTAATCATTTATGAGACAAAGGGGGGAATTTGGAGGGTCTATGTCTGACTTTGTCACAGGTAAACAAGGGGGTCATGTGTGAGTTTTATATAAGGCATATGAGAAGAATGTTTCTTTGTAGTAAGGCATTTCCCAGAACATAAAATTTGGGGGAGGGATGACTTCTTAACTATTGATAATATCCAGCAGCACAAGGCTCAGATAATAGTTCAGCATCATCAGTACAAAATGCTCTGCTATGCCTGGCTGGTGTGGCTCAGTAAGCATTGACCTGTGAACCAGGACGTCATGGTTCAATTCCCTGTCAGAGCACATGCCTGGGTTGTGGGCTCCATCTCCAGTGGAGGGCGTGCAGGAGGCAGCTGATCAATGATTCTCATTATTGATGTTTCTATCTCTCTTTCCCTCTTGCTTCTTTTCTGAAATCATTAAAAAATATATTTTAAAAATGCTCTGCTATACAAACATGGTAGTAGACAGCATTCATGCAAATATTTCAATTTTGTGATGAAACATATACACAAATAATATACTATTAATACAATAATAAAGCTTTGAAGAGAGATGGAGAACAGAGAAAACCTTGACAGGAAGATGAGGTCTGAGGAGACTAGTTTGATATATATAGAGGTTTTATGTTGTGAAATCAAAAGTGGTAAGACTAGAGTATGATGGTTTTTGAAGGCTATTAAGAATTTAATATATGGTTACTTAGATTTATCTTCATTTCAGTTTCTATTCATACAAATGAAAATAAAAATATATTTAAATATTTTCAAGAAATTAACCAAACATAAGACATGTAAGAGGGAAATGATGAAACCTGAGCAAAGGAAGCTGAAGGAGAATCAAGATAAGTTTCAAGTCAGAGGGAAGACAGCCTCGACTTTGGCTTAGCCAAAGGAGCCACTGATTCTTTGAACTATAAATTGACCCAAATAAAAGTTTAACTTTAGAAAGTCTAATTAGGAAGCTGCACATTAAGTGACTTGGAGAAGCAAAATTATTTTAAAAAAATCAATTAATATAGTGCTGTAAATATTCATATCATGAGGATTGGAACTAGGAGTATTCTCTTTATTCTCAGTTATAACTTTCAAGCTTTTTTCCCATCAAGAAGTGAAGTATATTGCTCTGCCTCTTGAATCTGGCCTATATTTGTGACTTATTTTGTGACTGATACCGTTTTTCAGTCTCACAATGTCATCCTAATCCTAAGCCTCCAAAACACTCCTTTACTTCTGCTAATTCTCTTAGAACCCTATGCAGCTGGTATATGAATGAACTCAGGCTAGTTTGCTGGATGAAGAGAGACATATAGGCCAATTGCCTTCACTGACAAACTGACAGCACAGAAGCAGAGCCATTTGGTTGACCAGGACATGCTCACAGAAACAAGAGTAAACCCAGCCAAGAGGAGAACTGCCAAGCTGAGCTCAGACCAAATTGCTGACATTCAGAATCATAACCTAAATGAATGGCAATGGAATGGAAAAATTCCTAAAAGTAATGTCTTACTGATATTGACACAGGGACAATTAGGATATCTGAATAGTTACCTATAAAAGCATTGAATTTATAAATAAATACCTTCCCACAAAGGAAACTTCAGAACACATGGTTTTACATATTAATTCTATTCATTCAGAGAAGAAATATTACCAAACTTACACACATTCTTTCAAGTAATAGGAAAATAGGGAATACGTTCCAATTTGTCTCATGGGCTTGGCATAACTTAGATGCCAAGCTTTACAAGGATATGAAGAGAAAGGGCATTTAGAAATGAATTTCTCCTGTGAGAATAAATGTAAAATTCTAAACAAAAATAGAACATAGCAATACACAATAAGTTCTGTGAGGGGTATAGTGAATGTTTAATTGCAATAAACTCCTAACCAACTCAGTATGTTCTCACAGCATAATGGCTAAGACATTGAAAACTGAAGATTGACTGATATATCTGTTCCTTAAGATAAATATGTTCTTGGAAGTTACTATCCTTGGGACTCAATTTCTTCAACTGTAAAATGTGGGGTTAATATTAGTGCTTATCTCATGGAGTTGTTCTGAAGATTAGATAAGTAAATATATATAACACTATCTTGTATGTAATACATTGTCAATTCATGTTATCTAACCTTGTGATTTATTATGGTCACTAAGTTAATTCTGCCACATTCAGGAGAAACAAACATGAAGTAAAGTTGTATGATTAGAATTAGATGAAAATGAGCCTTACCATTCATTATTTGACTTTTCTAGTGAGATGAAAGGAAACCTGGGGCATTAATAACTATCTGATTACTGGCTGATTACTGTTCATTAGTGAAACTCTCAAGACCAGGGAGACATATTAAAGTTCTTAGCAGTGGGGTATTCCAATTTCCTTCAAACTAGAAGAATGGGAAGAGTGCTGGAGACCTACATTTTAAAAATGAGCAAAAAAGTGGCTCAGTGGGTTGAGCACCGTCTCATTCACCAATTCAATTTCTGGTCAGGGCACATGCCCAGGTTGTGGGCTAAATCTCTGCTTGGGGCGTGTAGGAGACAGCCCATACATGTTTCTCTCTCATTGATGTTTCTATTTCTCTCTGTTTCCCTTCCTTTCTCTCTAAAAATTAATAAAATCAATTTTTTAAAAAAATAAGTGAAAAAGCAAGGAATTGTAATAGAAACCTATTGAAGATGACACACATTTATCATTACTAAGGCCACTGGTAGACCTGGTTTCTTTATGATTCTTCAGAAAGCATACACATTCATCAGATTTATAAATAAAAGAGATTTTAAAAATGTAATTACCTATTATGGGTTCAAAGCTTTACATAAATTGCTCCATTTAATACATAACAATCTGAGTGAGGTCAGTGTTAGTATTGCATTTTACTGATTAAAAAACCAAAGAAGAGAAAGTTTGCACCATTTTCCTCTAAGTTTTAAATTTAAACTTGTCAACCCAACTTTCACTGAAAAACTGTTGATACTATGACTTCTCTCATTGAAGGACTGTGTCCAATAGTTGCCTAAGTCAGAAATATGGCATCATTAATAACAAAAGCCCTCCCACTCTTTCCCCATAACACACACAGACAGAATACTTCTAAATTATATATTATTGATTCAATTTTGTATGTTTTGCTGAAATCAATTCAAGCTTGCCTGCCTCCACTGTTTCTAATCTAATTTAGGCAGCCTCAATCTTTTCCCTGGATTATTGCCATGGTAACTTCCTTTCTCCAATTCACTCCCCAGTTTTTAACCAGGAGAATATTGCCAAAACATAAATAAATCAGACACTTCAATTACTCCCCCTTGTTTTCAAAACAATGCACAAACTCCTAACCATTACTTAAGAATCTTGCATAATTTTGCTTATGCTTTTCACGTTCCAAAGGCAAACCTCCCACTGTCTAATTAGGTCTCCAAACCATCTGACACTTATTAGTATGCTTTATTTTTAATTCAGTAAGCTCATTTTCAATAGTATTTACACATGCTTTCCCCCTTAGTAGTTAATTTCTACTTATCTTTCAAGGAGCACCTTATGTATTTTATATTAATAAGTTTATCCAGGAAGTTGCCCCTGGAATACCAACTCTCCTACGTTCTCTAATTAATCATTTCAATCTTCTACAATCAGTTACAGTTCCATGCTGCACTGGCAATCATCTGTTTCCTTGTATACATTCCCCTGCTAAACACACACACACACACACACACACACACACACACACACACACCTCAGTCATTCATTCCTTAAATAGAATTTTAGGGTAGTAACTGAATTTCTCTGAACTCTCTTTTCTTTTTCAAAATGATATTTACAATATGTGTCTTATCTTCTTGCAAAGATCACAAGAGAAAAATAGAAAAAGTATATATATATATATATATATATATATATATATATATATACATACATATATATATACATATTACTGAGATAAACAAGTCTTTTTTAATGGTAATTGTTAACAAATCTGTTCAAATTTCACTATATTTATAGACTGATTTTCATAGACATTTTGTTTTCTCAGTAGCAATAGAGACCCTTAGACATGTTTGGAAAAGGTGCCTTTTCAATGGGCTTCTTTCCCTACAAACCGGGGAGGAAGCAAGGCCCCTATATTCTGTTCTGGCTCTACTCCCAAGTTTGCTCCACCCCCTGTGTCAGAACCTGTCTATATATTTGAGATACATTGGTACAAATCATTCTTGCTGCAAAACTTCAAGGGTCTTTGAAAAAAGTGTGTTTGTGTCATGAAAATATCTATTTCCCAAGTGGAACCTGACAAAATATGTTGTGCATATAGAAGATGTACAGTATTATTCTGGAACCTCACTGTAGCTTAGATTGTCCTCAATGCAAAATAAAATCATTCTTTTAAGACTGTTTGGTTTTTCAAAGTTTCCCCTTTTGATGAAAGAATAAGAACAAAACATCCTGGTAATTAAGATTTCAGTTACTCTAGATTTTGCTTTAAATGCAAGGGTTTGTGGTTATGACTAAGGTAGAAGCATTGGGGGGCTCTCACACCCTTTCTTTCTGTGTTAGACAGGACTATGAAGAGCTACAAAAGCAACTGAAAGAAGTCTTTAAGGAGCGAAGCACCATCCTCCGTCAGCTGACAAAGACATCAAGAGAACTTGATGGAATTAAAGTCAACCTTCAGGTGAGATGAAAACTAATTTCTCCAGCAGCAAAGGACGAGGAGTCTCTTGGTTTGTCTCAACAGATTAGCATATAAAGATTCCTTCATTATTTTTAAACCAGTTTTGAATATGTTTCTGGGCTTGACCATGAAAGTGATTTTTATTATTATATGAGCTTTGAAATGAAATGTCAATTGAAATGCAGTCTGTGAATCTGTGGTTTGCAAATTTAGGAATGATAAAATTGTGTGCTTGGCAAAGCCATCAATTTCTCATTGCTTCTAAGATCAATTTGACCCCTGTGTTTTTTAATATTTTGAAATGATGAAAAGTAATTATGATCAAGAGTTCAATAAATATAGGCATGTTCCCTAGAAAAGAATTTTAAATTTCACAAAGATTAACTCTGAAGATTCTTTAATAAACCACTTACTAACGTGGGTAAATGCCTTAGAAAGGAGAGTGCCATCTATAAAAATGTATTAACACTCAGGAAATCTCAATTAAAAAAAGACAAAATCTACATGATAAGAAAAAATTTCTAAAATATACAATATTTTAATATTTACCTTAAACATTATATTTATTGAGCATATTATATATACTTAAAGCTTTGGCTATTTTATGGAATTTAATTTTCCTAATATATTTATAAGGCAGATACTATTAATGTGATTTTCCTGTTGTCCATATGGAATCATGCTTTGAGAAGATCATTTATTTTTGAATGTCACAAGAGAAGGCAGACATTAAATGCAAGTAATCTGACTCCACAGCCAGTCTGTTATTTATTGCACGGAACCATGTTTCAGAACCACATGGAATCACCATTGTCCTTAGTTTTCTATTCCCACAAGGATGATGACAATGACGATGATGATGATGGTATTAATAACCACCACAGCTTATGGAACAAGGTCAAGCTCTTGTGTCAGGTACTCCATCTACAATTTTTATTTAATTTTCACTTGACAGCTATGCTCTATTTATTAGTAGTTTCATTTTGTAGGTGAGAAAACAGAGTTAGAGAATGGTTTATAAGCTATCACAAGCACAGAGAAAGTCAGGTGACAGAGCTAGTATTTGGACTCGTGTCCAAGATCTTGTTCCAGAAGTTCTTATATCTTGAGAACAAGAAAGAAAACCAAACCAAAACAAAACAACAAATAAACACCCAGTTTCCAGTAGGGCGCACAGACAGGTATCAGGATAACAGTGCAAGAATAATAGTGCTGGGAGGGACATTTCACAGAGTCTTAGGGAAGCGCTGACTAGGATGAAAAGGGCAGTAAATTGATTTTCATAGGAATCTGATGCCAGAGCTGCACCTTAGCATTAGGTAGAAATTCACAAGTTCTATGAGGCTACAAAGAATAGACAAGACACCTGCACCTCCTCGAGGCATGAAACGCCTGGCACTTTGAGAATATTTCAAGCATATGGTGAAATGCCTAGGAGTGGTCAATGTTTACAATATTCCCAAAACACCCAATCTCTATGTATCAGTAGCCTAAGTCAAGACATCTAATTACAATCTAGAAAATGGCTTGATAAAAATGTTTCATTTCATGGGTTTACATTTTTAAAGGGTAACAAGACATGTGTAGGCCACAGGATTGGTGAATTTTCCCCATACTATAATTCCTTGTCCTATTTTCTTGGTATTTTAATGGGAAGCTACTCTTCCCAAATAAACACAGCTTCTTTTATTGGCTGCTTCCTAATAAACACTGTCATTTTAGGGAAGAAGTTTCTCATGTGAGGTTCAGCCCCCCACATCCCTAACAGAACGTTTATCTTACTATATGAAAAGCGTCTATTTTTAGCATTAGAATGAAAATGTGAAGGCAGACACCATGCCTCTGTACATGTTTTGCATAATTCAATATAGATATTTGTTAAGTAAATACTGACTAAACAAAGTCTTTGGCATTCTTGCTATTGTCAATTCCCTACCTGTTACATCTTCTCTTCCTACAAACATTATTCCTCTCAATTTCAACTTTGAGTATCAAGAAAATAGATTATCCTATTACATAATTTACTGAGTATAAGTAAGAATATTCACTAACCAGTTTTGCTCAGTGGATAGAGCATTGGCCTGTGGATGAAGGGTCCCAGATTTGATTCCAATCAAGGGCACATGCTCTGATTGCAGGCTCCATCCTCAGTAGGGGCCATGCAGGAGGCAGCCAATCAATGATTCCCTGACATCATTGATGTTTCTATTTCTTTCTCCTCCTTTCTTTGAAATATGGAAAATTCTTAGGGAAGGCTTACTGGGACAGACTTTCTAATGAGAAAACTCAGTGAGCTTTTCTGTTTTAATTCATGGTCTGTGAATGCTGGATTTGCCAGAGTAAGTAAACACTAATGACTGACATATTTTTTTTATTAATACCCTATCTATACAGACCAGTTATAATGTTATACGGTTCCATTTCTTCTTTGTATACTATTGCATTATTCATAAATAATAAATAGACAAGTCCAAACAGGTGAATGCTTTTTGGCTACTTTGATCTTAAATTGTATTATTACTTTGCTTATTCAGGGAGCCCTTTTATACCCCCCTTTATTTCTAGAAATTACTAGACGCCTGGTGCACAAAATCTGTGCAAGAGTAGGCCTTCCTTCCCCCAGCTGCTGGCACCAGCTTCCCTCTGGCACCCAGGAGCCAGGCTTCCCTCTGGCCGCTGGCAGGTACCCAGGACCCGGGCTTCCCTCGCAGCCCTGGCTTTGTCCAGAAGGTCATCTGGAAGGACATCTGGTCTAATTAGTATATTATGTTTTTATTATTATAGTACCAGAGTTGGCTTAACATGGCTGCAGAGGACACAGTAAAACTTCAAACAAAGACCAGAAGATATATTGTATTTTATATTCACTTATTCAGAGACCTAGATATTTGGAGGCCACGTTCCCTCTACTGAACCTCTAAAGATTCAGACTCGGTTCATTCCCTTCACCCACTGTGCAATACTTGCACTGCTTGGTGGCATACATTCCTGTGGGCATCCTCAGAACGACGAGGCATCATTTGCACATTCTTGCCCCAGGGCATAAGTGCCGTCACCCCTTGTGCCATGGAGACAAAAGTAAAGTGAGCCTCGATTTATCACTTGAATAAAACTTCTTTTTTCTCCTTTTCTTGTTAGTCTTTGAAAAATGAAGAGAAATCTGCCAAAACTGATGTTCAGAAGCTTCTGGAAATAGGTCAGAAACAAAGGTAAGATTGTGCTTTCCTTTTAGTTTTTCAGTTCCTCTTTTCCACAGTGTTGAACTCTATTCAGAAACTTCACAAAAGTCAGTTCATTGCAATGTGCTAATTTATCCTCTTACACTTGAATGTATGAAAGTCTTCTTCAAATGCAGATTCTTATGCAGTAAATCTAGGGTGGGATTTGAGAGTCTATAATTCTAACACATTCCCTGTGATGGTGATACAATGCTGCTTGTAGATGACAACTCCAGTGTTTAAGGATCTGCAGTATTCTCCAGGATTGCCTTAGATGATGGACCCTGATAAGTCTGCCATCGATAGACAGATCCGATAACACTGACCTGGGTGGGTCAATTTTATTTATTTCAGAGATGAAAGGAGAGGGAGAAAGAGATAGATACATCAATGATGAGAGAGAATCATCAATAGGCTGCCTCCTGCATGTCCCCCACCATCGAACCCACAACCCTGGAATGTGTCCTGGCCAGGAATCAAACCATGACCTCCTGATGCATAGGTCCATGTTCCCCCACTGAGCCATACCAGCCAGGTGGTGGGTCAATTTTTAATCAAATCCAAACTCAATCCTGATGAAAATGGTGGGGGTGGTGAGGAATGGGGTAATCTTATTAGCAACACCAGAGGCCCAAGGCACGAAATTCATGCATGGGTACAGTCCCTAGGCCTGGCCTGCGATTTGGGCCATCTTCCCTGGCTGCCAGCAGCCAGCCCTCACCCAGCCGAAACCCACCTGATTTTCCATGGGATGATATGAGCCTGATCACTGGGGGAAGGGACAGAGAGGTCGGCCATTCCCGCCTGCTTGCCAGCCCTGCCCCTGCTGCGGGTTGCCCTCTGTGCCTTGGCCTGGCCCAACCCACATCTCCTGCCACCCACCCCTAGTTCCCTGTTCGACATCAAGCAATCAGAACCTGCCGACCAGGGAAAGGGACCTAGAGGTGGTCAGTGCGCCTCATAGTGACGGGTGGAGCGGTCATTCTGGTCGTTCTGCTGTTAGGGTCAATTTGCATATTACCCTTTTATTATATAGGATAAGTAGAATTAATACAGTATAGTAAAAGTTTGTTTATTTTTGAAGGACGTATATTATGAGATAGATTTCTATGCAGTATAAAAGCTATATGATTTGAAATTGCTTCTTAAAGCAAAAGGTATTTTAAAGTAGAAATAAGCTAGCATTTATTATACACTTACTTGACTCTGCTGGATGCTGTATATATATTTTCTTGTTTCACCCTTCCAATTACCTTTTAAAGGAGCCATTATTATGCTCATTTAACAGATAGGACATTGTTCCTCAAAGTGCTTAAATGAATTGCTGAGAGTTGTGTTAATTGGAATTTGCTCTGTTGTATTTTTACCCAATAGCCATACCCTTTCACTTTAGTTCATGGATCACAAAGCCAAAAGCTGTTAAAAAGTTTACACACACTACACTATGTAGTCCCTGCTCACCATCTTGTATCTTCCCCACTGTTCTTGCCTCTTAACTCAGAAACCTCTCAGAATATATTTGGATTGAGTTGATGACATGTTAAAAATATATAAGCTATTGTCATATATTGACTATTTTTATTATTAAAATAAAAGTATTATTTATTGAACATGAAATTCTTCTTAAACCCATTATTAAAAAGAGCTTGTAAAATATTGGTCTGGGTATGTTTCCAAAAGTATATTATTTTAAATTATTTTATTGGTTTTAACTTAGCCATCTCTAAAAGCACCTATCCTTAATATTATACAGCTATTTGTGGCTCATTGAGTTAGTGTTGGAGAATTATAAACAGCACTTTAAAAAAAATAACTGGTCAGAATAGACCAAGAGTCTTCAGATTTATGGAGATATATTTAAGCGATACTATATGAAAAGTGAGTATGTAGCCACACAACAGAGACTCTGGGGGATGGGTAGTACCCTAAAGATTCTGAAAGACTGTGTGGAGAAAAAGGTAATGTAAAACATTTTATTCTATCTGCTGGTTGGTCATTGAAAATTCCTAGAACTTAGTTTTGGACTCTCTGTACTAAAGGATTTTACAATATAGCATTCTTTGAAAATGAAGAGAATGCCTGGGGTAGTGGCAAATTCTTTGTCTGTGAGGTTTTTATAATCCAAACAGGTAATGACTTGAGAAAAAATGCCTTCTTGTGCTGTGATTGTGTGTGTGTGTGTGTGTGTGTGTGTGTGTGTGTGTGTGTGTGTGTGTTTATGTTTATATTTGGGATGGAAAATGTATGAAACTGCTGAGCAAGTCAGAAATCATTTTTCATAGGAGCATAAATTAGCAAGTCTGGGAGGCAGAGAGAAGATAGATTCAGAAGATTCAAAAGACCCACTTTAACATTGTCTGATAGCTTTCCTTACCATGAACATGTGCAGAATCCTCTAACTACTCCAGATTTTGTTAGTAGCTTTCACAGTTTATTTTTGTCTTTCTCCCTACATTGCCTATGGATCTCATTATGCAGAAATTTTTGAGTCTATACCTGTGTTCACATTCTAAAAATATATAAGATTGTATAATTTAATTAAAATATAGATGTAGCATTTAAAAAATAAAAATCCACCATTTGAAAATCCAAAAATAATACTAAAAGGCTAATTACTATAACATTTTGCTATAACATTTTATCAGTTGGGAATATAATTGATTGTATTTGTATTCAGTGCTTATTGAAGATTCAAGAGTTAAGGATAGGTGCAGTTCATTCTCATTCTCTCTCTCTCTCTCTCTCTCTCTCTCTCTCTCTCTCTCTCTCTCTCTCTCTCTCGCTTCCCCTACATAGAGGTAATACAATAACTCTCTAGAGCTTGAGCACATAGGCTCCAGTTCACAATTCCACCCCTTCTCTATGCATCAGTTTTCTATCTCTACTATATCATAATTTGATGCAAAGCTTCTAAGGTTTATGAATCCCTAGCATATTGTGAACCTACAATATATGTAGATATTTACAATTATATTGTCATAAATGCTCTTTGTGAAAAATATCACAAATAATAATGGAAGCCCAAAATTTAAATGTCTCTATATGAAACAATTCTCATAAAATGCAACTTCTTTGGGGAAGTAATGGAAGCTGAGACTTAAAATCCACTCTAAGCCAAAACCCTGTTATGAGCTTCACCCAAGCAGGCATAAATCATCTGAGAATCATCTGACTGTAATTATTTTATAACTTGTTTTGATTGTATTTTGCTTTGACAAAGTCCAAATTGATTCCAACAATCATACAGACTCTCAATGATATTTCTGAAATTGACATTGGGACCAAAGAGTTTGTAGAGTAAGAAATCTGGGCCCTGGCCAGGTAGCTCAGTTGGTTAGTGTCATCCTGATACCGCAAGGTTTCAGGATGGATTCTTGGTCAGAGCATATTCAAGAAGCAACCAGTTAATGCATAACTAAGTGGAACAATAAATCTATATTTCCCTCTCCCTTCCTCTCTCTCTCTAAAATCAATAAATTTAAAAAAGAAAGAAATCCGGGGGGATCATTAAATCCCATCGAATGAAAGAACAGGTCATGGTTGTGCAGGATGTGCTGGTCAAATAATGAACTCTTGAACTCAGGGACCCAGAATGGTGTCGGTGGCTGTGACAATAATCTCAAATTCATTAAGTGATTATTTTCCAGGCATTATGCTAAGCATTTTGCTTGCCTTATGTCATCTAAATCTCACTACAAAACTATGAAATGGTTCTATTATTATGCCCATTTTGTAGATTAAAAAATGACTCTGAGAGGGTACTCTCCTATCCCCTCGTGTCTATATTGTGGTGACACATCAGGGTTCTGAATGTAGTCTTTTGGCACTTAACCTTTTGCACTCGGATGTCGAGTGTGACTCGACACGGTTAGCATTAGAATAAAGGAATCGAGAAAAAAGCAAGTGAGTGCAAAGGGTTAAACCTGAACTTGAAAAAGATAACATGATTTGTCATAAATGATTCATTTTAAACCCTTGAGAAGAATGCATATTTATGGAAACATTTATATTTTAACCAGTGGATAGGGCCTATATGTATTTGTGAGTTTGATAAATAATATATATATATATATATGTGTGTGTGTGTGTGTGTGTGTGTGTGTGTGTGTGTGTGTATTTCTATTATTATCCCCAATAAGTGAGGCAGCCCTCAAGTTAGAAATGTCTCTTTTCTCTGTTTTTGTAAAAAGTCTCAGGCTTTATAAAGGATGTCTAAAGCACAATGCTTTAGAATTAATCAATTAGGAGCATCAGAAGGGAACAGTAACTTTTATCTTATCAGCAGTCTATGGTAACTTCTTCCTAACTAGCATGTTCACACCTTGTAGTGTGAACAATAAATTTATATTTCTCTCTCATTAAAATTAGCATGCTATCATTAAAATTAGCTTTTCAGCACTAATTATTATACTGATTTTATGTAACACATTATGCAGCTCTCAGATGATTCACACAGTAGGATGCTCATAAGACACAATAGCAAGGCAATTTCTTTGAAATACAGCTTGCTTTTAATACTTGCCTGGGAGAGAATTCCTTTTATTACCAGAATTCTGAGACTCACCCAGTATGCTTAACTGGGTCTCTATTCAATTCTGGTTATTTTTTCCTAAATATAAGTAGACAGCAAACATCCAGGAAATAACAGAATTATATTAAGCCTCTCTTTTGCTCTGTTTCCCACTAACCTAGAGAACAAATGAAGTCTCTCCAGGAGGCCCTGCAAAATCAACTTAAAGAAACCTCCGAGAAAGCAGAAAAACAACAGGCTACTGTAAGTGTGCTTCTTTTTTGTGTCCTTTTATTTGGGTTACTTTAAAAAAATCACTATAGAACAAATATACATGTAAAAATAAAAATGAATATACAATAAAGAGTGTTCAGTCACCAATGTCATAAAAATATTTTTAGTTGTATGTGATCCTTAGGGGATTTCTAGTTTTCAACCCTCATTTAGAGATGAAAAACTGAAGGAGGGCAAGAGTGGGGCAGGAGTGCTGGGATCAGGCCCCACATCAGTGCAATGGTCCTTGAATTGTGGGGCGTACCTGTCTTTGAACTAAAGTAAGCTGTACAGGTCCCCAAGCCACACACCAAATCAAGTGAGGGCATATCATCTGCCTTTTTAGTCAACACCACAGGTGATTCTGATACAAAGTTTAAGAAACAAAATTCTCTCGTCCTAGCCGGTTTGACTCAGTGAAGAGAGCATCGGCTTGTGGACCTAAGGGTCCTGGTTCAATTCCAGCCAAGGACAGGTGCCTCGTTGCAGGCTCCTCCCTGGTCAGGGCAAGTGTAGGAGGCAACCAGTCGATGTGTTTCTCTCACATTGATATTTCTCTCTGTCTTTCCCTCTTTTTTCCACTCTCTCTAAAAATCAATGGAGAAATATCCTTGAGTGAAGATTAAAAAAAAAAAGTCCAAATTCTCTCCAGATATCTTCTTTCAAATAATGCTCTCTTGACCCCCGCCCCCCGACATTGTAGTTCTTATAACTAATAGCCAAGAATAGGGACGATAGAAAGGAAGATGCTCTTGAAAGCAGTGCTGAAAACAGATTTCTACCTTATTCCCCAGATACCTTATGAACCATTTATGGGGATTCAGCCCTATATCTTGTGTCCTGAACCTGAAGTTGTTTTAAAATATAGTATATTGAGAGAAAATCGAAGTTATTGTAAGACCAATAGGGAACACTACCATTACAAAATAAAGTTTATTTCCCACAGTTCTCAAGGGAGGTGGCATGCCACATGACAGGGACCACAGGGAAGCACCGTATGGCCATCAGGCAGAGAGAGGCAGGGGAACTGTGGGCACGAGCTTTTACTGTGGCTTCTGTGGAAAGGAATGGGTGAGGCAGAGTAAGTAGTGAAAGGAATGATCAGTTTAAATTATCTCATTGGGCCCTGCGGCATAGAAACCACACCTGGCTGTCTGATTACCTGGCCCTAGGCTGATTAAGGCAGGTGCATAGTGGAATGGAGTGTGAAAACTTGATACAAGGAATGGTTGGGGTTGTGAGCTCTGTATTGGTTAGTCTGTATTTGAAAAGCATACCATCACAAGGCAGACAGGTTTGGAGGGGGTTGGGGAAGGAGCAGCAACAGGGGAGCAAGATGTTGAAGTAGGATGACTCAGGCATATTATTGTGCCGTCCATAACAAGGCTTGTCTGCATATATGTGTAGGGTAGATGCTAAAGCATCATGTTTACAGAAGCCACAAATATGATTAATACAGTCTCCATCCAAGTGAATTACCTGGGATCTCAGCCCCTTTAAGAACTGCCAGCCTGCCTTTCATTTGCAAGGCTTCCTTAAATAACCTGAATTAGGGTGTGGAGTTTTGCTTCTGAAACTCAGCCCTGTCTGTCATCAGGGACACCAGCTTCCTGAAGACTATCTATCTAATAGTGACTATTGACTTTCCTAGATACAGGATTGTTTCTTACTAATGGATTCACTGTTATCTGTTCTGCCCACTTATGTTAGTTCTTCTCTGCTATGCAATGTATCCTAATGTTTGCCTCTCTAGACATCAGGTGTTATATAAAGAACAGACAAACTTTCAGCATCAGCATATTGATCTCTCCTGTTAACACCTGACCCAGCCTACTAGGTGGTCCCCATTTCAATCCCATTTCTGTCTTGACCTATCACATTTAATCAGGGCTTCTTCATTGCCTTGTTGCAATGACAGCAGAGCAGAATAGAAGTGCTCACACATACAAATAAAGATTATATATATATATATATATATATATATATATATATATATATATACATATTAGAGGCCTGGTGCACAAAATTCGTGCACTCGGGAGGGGGCGGTCCCTCAGCCTGGCCTGCACCCTGTTGCAGTCCGGGAGCTCTCAGCAGATGTCCGACTCCCCTGTGGGGAGTGGGCCTAAGCCGTCAGTCGGACATCCTTAGCACTGGGGTGGAGATGGGAGAGGCGCTCCCCCTGTGGGATCGCGTTGACCACCAGGGGACAGCTGCTGCATTAAGCATCTGGCCCCTGGTGGTCATGCACATCAAAGCGACCGGTCTTTCTGCCATTCGGTTGATTTGCATATTAGCCTTTTATTATATAGAATAGGATATATATATATATAATATACATATATATTTTATATACATTGATGTGTGTGAGGGTGTGTGTGTCTGTGTGTATAATGAAAGACAAAGACAGAGGGGGGATGGGGGAGAATCAGAATATATTTCAGCACAGAATTCTCCTTTTTCATTGTATCTTTTATATAATCTATATATATATAAAAAGCCAGCTACCCTAACACTGTAATGACCAGAATGACTCCTCACTATGATGACCACTGTGGCCAGCGAACCAGCCCAATCAGGGGGTAGGGCCAGCTGGCCAACCTCCTGCAGCCCCTCCCCCAGGACAGCCTGTCCTGGATCGGACTCTCCCACCCTGATCAAGGGAAGGACCAGACAGCCAAATGCCCCCCCTCACCCTCCCTCCATCTTCTCCCCAGACAGCCCCTACTCTGATCAGCCTGCCCCACCACAATAGGCCCTTAGACCCTCCCCCTGGCCAGTCCCACTCCTGATTGCACCCCCCCACCCCATTTGGGGGTGGGGCTAGCCAGACAACTTTCTGCAGCCCCTCCCCCTGCCTGGCCCCACCCCAGATCAGCCCCCCACCACCCTGATCAGGGGCAGGGCTGGCTGGCCAACCACCCATTGCTGCTGGTCCCCGGTCAGCACCCCCTATCTCATTTGGAGTACGGGTCCACCAGCCAATTGCCCCTCCCCCCAGCTGGCCAGACCCTGATCAGCCCCAATTGGGGCAGGCCAGCCAGCCAACCTCCCGCCATCTCCTCCTCCCAACAGGCCCAGTCCTGAACTGCCTCAATTGGGACCGGGCCAGCCGGACCCCGCCCATGCACGAATTCATGCACTGGGCTTCTAGTTAAAATATAAAAAAGAAAATTTAGCACATGATGTATAAACCTTCAATTAGAAATAAAAAATCTTGGAATGACTAGATGATGTGAAGTAATCCCAAAAGGTATATCTCATTCCTCTCTTAAAGTTAACAAATGCATACCCCATGCCACCATCTGATGAAAAAGTCAGAAAATGTAGGCATTACTATAGTCACAGTTCACAGTAGAGACAAAATTTTCAAAGGAACTTCAAAGGAAGTTTTACTGGAGCTGGCACAATGTGTAAATGAGAAGTTACTATCTTGGTCTTTGATCTTTGCCAGAATATATAAAAGGAGATAAGAGAATGGAGAATGGATAACAGAAGAGAGTAAATTTTAGACAGCTTTAGTGTCAGGACACTTGTTACTTGTTTCTCCTGTGGGAGCCTCTTTATGTGGTAGTAGTCCCCTTATGAGAATAGTGCACTGTGATATTCTGGGGCAGAGGCTGATAGAAACTTTACATCATCTATGATAAGAACACTCTAGACTTTTATCTATACTCCAGGGAAGTCAATATCAAAACTAGGAAATAGACTGGTCTCTCTTTCTTACACAGATAAAATGCCCACTCTTTTACCTAATATTGGACAACCTAATGAATTTCTGAAGCACTCCACAGAGCAGAGAACTCATCTCTTGGGTTCTCTTCTTGATTCCTATAAACTTAGTGCCCTTGCAGGTGGGACCTTCCTATATGTTATTACAGTAACATATGCACATCTGTTATTACCATATCATTTGTGTTATAATTGCCTCTTTATCTATTACACTAGGAGAAGGAACCATAAATGGATACAGTTTTTTTTTTATGTGCCTCAGGCATGAAACAGCTCTGGCCACCGACACAGGCATCAAGCTAGGATGAACTAAGGACTGTACATCTGCTTTGCCCCTGATTGATATAAGAGCAACATCACCAATCAGATGTCTCCTTGCCCATTGCCAGGGGGTAAATGGATACAGTTTTATAAGTCTGCTGTTAAAGGCAAAAAAAATTTACAGTAATCTATCTTCACAACACACACAAAAAAACTGGTGTTAAATAAAAAGGAATGCAATAATCTTTGACGATACTCTTCAAATATTTTATATGTTGATAACTTACAATAATGTATTCAGAAAATAAACCCCATAGCAGAATATCAAACAGATTCATTTTAGAGTCACTCTTCTGGAAAACTTGAATAAATTTTATATTCAATTGTCTGCAAAGTTATTTTATGAGTAGAAGCTAAAAATATTCCTCAAATTTCTCTTCTCTACCTGTCTTCCACACCTGCTAGAACAGTGTACTATAGAAAGGTGTTTAATCACATCAATACATATGCACATACATTCATATAAGTAAATTCATGTTTCTATCATGAGATAAAAAAAGTTTAAGTCAGCAACAAGTGTTCTTATGTGTGATATGCTCTTATAATTTTTACTCAAATATATTATAAGAAAGCAACGTTCACTGATAAATGTGAAATTTTACATGTAAATTCTTAGATAAATAAATATCAAAAGCCAATAATTCTTCAAGAATAAATTAATTACTTGAATAGCCAAATATGGATGGAATTTTACTGGGCTAAAGCAAGACCTCCTTTCCCCAAAATTTCAGAGCCAGAAAGTTTTTTTGTTTTTCTTTGTTTTCCTTCTCCTTCTCCTTCTCCTTCTCCTTCTCCTTCTCCTTCTATCCTCACCCAAGGATATTTTTATATCAATTTTTAAAGAGAGTGGAAGAGAGAGGGAAAGACAGAGAGAAACATTAATGTGCGAGAAGCACATTGATTAGTTGTCTCTTGCATGAGCCCTGACCAGCGCCTGGGCCAGGGAGGAGCCTGCAGCTGAGGTATGTGCCAGGTCCACAGGTCAGTGCTCTATCCACTGAGCCAAACCAGCTAGAGTAAACCAGAAAGTTTTTACTATTGTAACTTTTACCTAATTTGTAATATATTTTTATTTATTTCAGAGAGGAAGGGAGAGGGGGAAAGAGATAGAAACATCAATGATGAGAGAGAACCATTGATTAGCTGCCTCCTGCACACCCCACACTGGGGATCGAGCCTGCAACCTGGGCATATGACCTGACAGGGAATTGAAGTGTGGCCTCCTGATTCATAGGTCAATACTCAGCCACTGAGCCATGCCAGCTGGGCATTTCTACCTGAGTTTTAAAGATCAGTTAATTTCTAGGCAAATTCCTAAGCAAATATGTTTTTGGAAAATAGAAAAAGATCTAAAATTCTAATCTTATTTTGTGAGCATGTATATTTATGATTTTAAATCAATTAATGACAGTGTGCATAAACTGATGTTGCAGAAGACCAGAGAAAAACCAAGCAACAGTTTAGAGAAAAGGAGTTACACTGTTTATTATGCCTGCAGACTCATCGGAATAACTTCCCAAGTCTGAGCAAAGTAACATGCAGGGAACTTCTCTTTTATATCTTTCCGGTGTCTTTGTCCCTGAAATATGGATTATGCTTCTGGTCCTTTTTGCAGGCTTTGCATAAAAGCCCCAGATGTTGGGGGCCTCCAGGCCATATCTAGTGGTCTGGCCTGGTGCCAGCACTAATAACCCCCCTCAGGGGCTGTGCACTGTTCATAGTTTATGGCCTCTGTGAAATGTGAGCATTTAGGTAACAGGCTCTTCAAGACCAGTTTCTGGGAAAGAGGCAGTGACTTAATTATAGGTTATCAAGAATGTACACTGAGCTTGCTGGCACAGATTCAGATTGCTAGTCCCCCAAATATCAGGGCTACATTGGAATTAGCCTTTTTAGCCTTCTCACTAATAGCTACTTTTCATTGGTAAATGCAGATGCAAAAGTCCTATATAAACAAATTCAAGAGTATTAACAAAATATATCCTCAATAAATGTATACATCTACAGCTGAAATAAATAATACTTATATCTTTGAAAGCATTTGTTCTGTTTCAAATTGAATGACAATTTACTAAGTAGAGTCCAGAAAGACATGACAGAAACCATAACAAATATTATAATAACATACATTTATTAAAATTCTTTTATATAGCTATATAAATTCTAGTATATAAATATTTGTATGACATGTATACATTTTATATTTACATATACATACTAGTATATACCATATTATATAATATAAATCATATTTATATATTTTATATTTACATATTTATATATAAATATTACATTATATACAGAGTATATAAATATGTTTATGCAAAAACATATAAATGTACATTTTATATATTTTTAATGTTTATTGGTAGCATCTAGGAGAACACAGATCTCATATTACTGAGAGCCATAACACTTCCAAATTTTGATAAAGATTCAGTTTATGCTTTTTCTCCCTATATGAAGATTCTAGGTTAACTAAGGATTCAATTAATATATATATTTTAATTGTTACAAATATTTCAATAATTATTTTTTCTGCCAAGAAGACTATAGTTGGTGTAATTGAAGACTGGGTTAGAAAGGGAAATTAAGATAACTGTTACTGCTCACTCTCAAAGAAAACATCTTTGGAATTGATTCTTTAAATATTGTTGTGCTATTTTAGATTTAAGAGCAGATAAACTTATATCCTTGATTACATGTAAAATTACTATGCCTTTTTCCATAAAAATAACATATTGTATATTTTATGCCAGAGATGTTGCAAATATCCACATCATTTGATACATCTATAGTAAAATACTTGCAACTTAACCGTGATATTGGTTTTAAATCACAAAATATAAAAAGAAAGATAATATTCTGAAAAATTAAGTTGAAAAAGCAGTAAAGCATCTCTTGATCTAATTCTGTTGAAAACTTTTTTTATGAACATGTGAACTTTTGTTTTTATCCCCAAGCAAATAACGGCATGGCAAATCTTTCAAATCTGTTTTCCTTGTGAAATACCTAATAGGCAGGAAGAAGTTCTCAGGTGTAACCAAGTAATTAAAGAAATTAATATTCATTAGAGGCATGTCATTACTCTTGCTAATTTTTATGGCTTAACTTGCCCTAAATGAGACATAATTAGTCTAAGGGCAAGAATTAGCTTCAAGCTTTGACTTTCATTAAGAATAAAGAATTACTCTGTTCTTTCATTCTTTGTTCAATGTAAATAAATGATATTTTTGCCTCTGAGAATTACTAGTATTTCTTAACTATCTGCTAGAAAAGCTCATTTTTCCAAGAATGTTAAAACTTGCTGCAATTCCAGACCCATGGTTTCAAAATGTTAAAACTTTTTATATATTCTGAATATAGTTTAGGTCCTGAATATCTGAGTATTACATTCTCAGATATTTCTGCTAATCTGTCACAGATTAACATTTAAGCAATTATAGTCTTGACATTGCAATATATTTTCATTATAATTTTAATTCAAGCTATGTGTTAATTATGGATAACTGACTGAATAGTATAAAAATCTGAGGATTTGGGGAAAATAATGGTATCAGTGGAAAAGCAGGATGGCTTTAAATAGTTCATGACTTAAATAAAAGTCAAATTTGTAACATATCAAATTTGCTGGTGCTCATAGAGTGCTTGGGTAGATGTAGTGTAAGCCTTGAGAGTTGCTTTTCTCTTTTCTGTAATGCAAGGGCATGATTTACGCTGGATTGCAGAAGCTTTCACTGCAAAGAAGTGTTTATTTAAAAGATGGCTATCTCAAGTAAACACATTGCCACAGAAACGTGTTCAAGTAAACACATTGTAACCGAAACGTGCCACAGAAAGCTCCGTTTTCTCTCCTCCCTTCCCCCCACACCTACATCCACTCACTGGTTTTATAAGTTTTGGTTGATCTCCATAACTCATTGATAACTATTTGGATTGCTTGTTTAGCTTAAATTTCCTTATGTTTTAAATTCTTCCCAAGCTTAAATTTCCTTATGTTTTAAATTCACCAATAAAGAAGGAACCCATGAAACTAGTCCTTCACCCTCAATCCCAATAAAAGTAGAATCACAGGCCCAGCTTCCTCTCTTCTTCTCTCTCCTCCCTCCTCTCTCTCTCACTGTGTGGCTCCAGGTGTGCCATGTAATTTCTAGGACTCATAAATAACAAACCTTTATTATTTAAAGTTTCCTGATGGTTATGTAACCAAACCCATTGGCTGCCTGCTGCAATGAAATCTAAACTTGTGTGACAGATGCTGGTAAAAAAAGGAAAAAAGGTTTATTTGAGTGCTGACGTCTTGAGAAGATGGGGGACTCCTGTCCTCAAAAAAACCCACCTTCATAGATCAGTGCAAGCAGAGGTTTTTATAAGGAGAGGGAAAGCAGAACAAAAAGCTCAGGGGAAAGGGCTGTGGACTTGGCAATCTCTCCTCCAGACTAATTGAGGAGATGCTGAAGGGAGGTGTTCCATATCATTAAACGGAATCTGTAAACACAGCAGACACCTGCAGGTCTTCATGGCTGCTGCCAAGCAACCCTTCTTCACCAGAACAGGACACTGTAAAATAAGCTAGATAAGAAGTAAAAACACAAGAGCTTATTTACATACTCTAAGAAAACAGAGTTGACTGTATCTTTGGGAGAATGCAGAATGCATAACCTGTATTGCTTTATTGAAATGTTAAGTTATGGTTACAGTAATTGCTAAGGGTGTCTTATAAATCATAATAAAAAAACAACAGTCACTATCAAAAATCTAAATCTTCCTCTCTCTCTGAAAGAAATAAATAAAACAAAATAAAATAATAAAAATTGAGGTTTTAACAGATGAGGATTACATTTATAATGTACATCTCAATTAAAAATATTCTATTACATGAGAAAAGGATATTTTTATATACTCAGTAGATTTATATATATGAATTGGGCAATGAAAGTTTACTTAATGAAAATGTTAATAATTTGTTCTTTTTCAATATTTGTTGATAAAAAGATGATTATACTAGTATTATAGCTCAAACGTCATGAAAATAAATTTATAAGAGCCACAAAAATTAATAAGAAATGTGTCCACATAATTTTCTATTCATTTTCAGATTAATTTTTTAAAGACTGAAGTGGAAAGAAAGAGCAAAATGATCCGGGATCTTCAGAATGAGGTAAGACATATTTTAGGCAAATCCTACCTAATAATAGAGTAATATGCAAATTGACCACACCTTCGCTACACCTAAGCCATGCCCACCAGCCAAGCCAAACCCACCAGCCAATCAGGAGCAAATATGCAAATAAACCCAATCAAGATGGCTACAGCCACCGAGAGCAGGAGGGAGGCTTGGGTTTCCACGGTAACAAAAGAAGCCATCCTGTTGCCAGCCTAAGCCTCCACTCAAGGCTACAAAGTTTCAATTATAGAATGTGAATTAACTCCAACAGAAATTGCTGCTGGCCACTGAGCAAGCAGCAGGCTTGGCTTTGCTCCAGGCTACAAAGTTTCAATTGTAGAAGGTAAATAAATTCCAGATACCAAGGGCTCCTCTTGGGTCGCCAGGGGGCGTGGCCGGCCTGCAAACCACCACAGGCCCCTTGCTCAGGCCGCCCCACGCCCCAAGGGAACCCCCACCCTTCAGGGCAAACCAGTCAGCCCCCACCTCTATCCTATCTAATAAAAGAGTAATATGCAGATTGACCATCACTGCAACACACAATATAGCTGCCCCCATGTGGTCAAAGATCCTGCCCCCATGTGGACACAAGATGGCCACCACAAGATGGCCAGCAGGGGAGGGCAGTTTGGAGGCACCAGGCCTGCAAGGGAGGGCAGTTGGAGACGATCAACCCTTCAGGGGAGGGCAGTTAGGGGTGACCAGGCCGGCAGAGGAGGGAAGTTGGGGGCAAACAGGCTGGCTGGGGAGCAGTTAGGCATCAATCAGGCTGGACGCGGAATGGTTAGGGGGTGATCAGGCTGGCAGGCAGAAGCGGTTAGGGGAAATCAGGAAGGCAGGCAAGTGATCAGTTGGGAGCCAGCAGTCCTGGATTGTGAGAGGGATGTCCGACTGCCCGTATAGGCCCGATCCAGGATTGGGCCTAAACGGGCAGTCGGACATCCCTCGAGGGGTCCCAGATTGGAGAGGGTGCAGGCTGGGCTGAGGGACACGCCCCCCCTCTGTGCACGAATTTCATGCACCGGGCCTCTAGTTTTATATAAATCAAAGACTATATACAAACCTATTAATTTGCCACAATCTTTGGAGTATTGTTCACATGCACATTTGTACTTTAGTTATATGTACTAATGGAGAGGATCTATAAAGTTAAGAATTTCAAAGAGTAGATAACCATTTTTACAAATATTTGATAATGTTATTAGTTCATATATCTCTAGTTCATTTCTCCTTTTAATTATATTTTGCTTGGGAAATTTTAAAAATTTGTTTTTATTTTGTAAGTTAGTCTACTACCAAATGACAACATAGGCACTGAAGAAGCATAATCAGTGGATGCAAGACACTGGGGTGGGGGATGGGGGTGAGGGCATGTGTGGAGGTGGGGGGGTGTGGTAGTGGGGGATAGGGAGGCTGGGGGAAGGTCAATGGGGGAAAAGGGAGACATATGTACTACTATCTGTAATACTTTAAACAATAAAATTAAATTTTAAAAAAAGAAAGAAATTGACTTCATGCTAGGAAAGAAATTGACTTCATGCTAGGAAGAACCAATCTAGAATTAAAAAAAAAAATTATGTATGGATTATAGAATAATGTAGATTTTAACAAAATAAGCTACAACCACTTTTATTATAGCCTTTAATATGTAAGGACCCTATAAAAATCTATATACTTTATTTTTCTTTTAATTACTTCTCTATTTTGTTGTACAATTGCTTTATTTTTTAAATTCCCCATTGTGTTTATATTTTCACCTCTTTATTCACTTTTTTCTTGAATGGAAGTAATTATTTAGGACTATTAAACCATGTCTAAGTCATGATACATCTTTTATGATCAATCCCACTAATTATGGTTTATTTTGAATATCAAATCAATCACTTTAGCATTTACTAATTTCCTTCGCTTTCTTCTATTCTTCCTTTCTTTAATTTTTTGTGTCATTTAAAAGCATTATTCCTAAATGGCTTCCACCTGATGTCAGTGTTAAACAATAGATTTTACAAACGCCTGATGTCAGCATTCGGCACCAGCCCTCAATGATATTAAAATGGTTTATCAGATTTGCAAGGACTGAAAGGAAGAAAGGAAAGCAAGAAAATTTTAAGTGATTTTCTGGTGATTCTACTGTATTTTCATATCTTTCCTATGATTTTTCTAGAGTCTTCTTAAGAAAGTGTGATGGGGTGGACTTGATAATGGTTTCCCTAAAACCTAATTTTTCAAGCTTCTTTGTGGATTTCTTGTTTATAGTGGAAAATACCAGCAGATAGGTTACCAGAATATACTAGGTATATTGGATAATTTATTGTTTGCTGGTGCCCAGTGAAAGCTCAGTGAAAGGGCTAGATAACTCAAGTCAGTAACTTTCCACAGGTCATTTAAGACAAGGAGAACATTTAAAACAATGTCAAAGACAGTATTAACATAGGAAAAAAAGTACATATGCACACATACATACTCACATAAAGCATAAACCCAGTTGTATGATTATGAGAGGATTGTGGGTTAATTACATCTCTATATGTCTCATCAGTTAGCTTTTAATCTTAGATAATTTTTAAGAAATCTACCATTCAGCTAAAGAAGAGCACTTTCAAAATCAAACAGTAATTTACTCATAACAAATACATATGAGGACAAACAAAATATTTTGTTACTGAGAGATATTTTATAGTATAATATTAATTTTCTAAGTGTGTATGCTAGAATGATTATAAAAGAAATACAATTCTGCAAAACTAATGTCTAATGAATGTAAGTTTTTTTGTAATTAAATTTATTACAGCTCACTTTCATAATACTGAAATTTTGCAAGGTGAAAATTGATAACCAGAAAAATATTTTTTCTTAAAAATAAGAAAAACCTAATTGTGAGCATATATCATCAACTGAATGGTAAACATAGTAAAACTATATAGACACTGTCTAGAATCTATAGACACTATCTGAACTTTTAGTTCAGAAGTAAAAATATTAAAAAATGTAAATTGATTAAACAAATATAAAAGATGAGGGTGACAATAGAGGTATAAAGAGATTTTGGGGAGAAGCTTGAAGTCCTCTGAGTGATTCTAAGTGAAATTATCAGTAAGTTCCTAAAGAAGAAAGCATTTTTAAAAAAGTGCTAAAGAATAATGGGAATTTTTTCTATATATGAAGACAACTATAAAAAAGTCACTTTACATTAGCACTTAGGGATTTAGTTTTTAAATTTAAGATGTCCCTTGGGGGAGAAAATATATTTATACTTTTAAAAAATAAATTTTTATTTATTTCAGAGAGGAAGGGAAAGGGAGAGAGATAGAAACATCAATGATGAGAGAGAATCATTGCCCTGACCAGGAATCAAACTAGTGACCTCTTGGTTTGGGCAGGGGCATACTCTTTTTTTTTTTTTTTTTTCAAGCAAGTGTTATGTAGGGCAGAAAGCATTTTGATTTTTTCCATCCATGCAGGTATACCTGTATCAGGCTACATGGGAGCTTGTGACTCAAAGATTGTGAGGCAGAACCCTTCAAACCTAAAACCACAACTGTGAAAAAACAAGGGAGAATATAGAGAGCAACGTGAGAATGAAAGAGGAAAGGAAACTCCTTATTACAATGTATGTGATAATGTTTAGGACTTTATAAAGGGATACATAGCTGGCTATACTTGATGTAGATTAATATTGATATAGTCTATATTAAATTAGTGACCATACAGAGATCAAAGGGAAAAGGGAGAGGGGAAAAGGAAGAAAGGAAAGAAGGGAGGGAGGGAGGGAGGGAGGGAGGGAGGGAGGGAGGGAGGGAGAGCACTTTAGGGGCCATCTCCATTCTCTTGTTTTAATATAGATTCTTATGATTGATTATTTTCCTGAGACTAATTCAAGATAGTTCAAGTTAAGGTTAAAATAAGGAATCATACTAAAAAATAATAAAGTCAGAAACAAGTGGGCCCCACTCTGTCCAGTGATGGAAATCAGAAACTTGTTAAACCTACTGCCTCTCAGTGGCAGACTTTCCTCACAATTTCATGGCTCATTTTTTCTTTCTTTCTTCTCTCTCAGTTCTTTTGCTCATCTATTCTTTGCATGGCTCATATAAATTTTATGTTTTGTTTTATTGCTGTTGTTGTAAGTGCCTGGGAGAAAAAATCTTGCCATAGGTCAAGTCATTGCCCAAACTATGGATTTCCAAATAGTTATGGACATTGACACATATCCAGGCATCTGAGGAATAGAACATGGCTTTTTAGGGGCAATGTGCCAGTTAGTATTCTCAGTTGTGGCAAAAAAAATCCTCTGATAAGAAAAGGAGTTATGAAGCCACATAGGGATTTCACAAAATTGTTAGGAGCGCTGATTATACAGCTTGTAGGCTGAGGTATAGGAACAACTCCTTAAACATACCCAGAGCTGGTTGTCTCTGTCAAGTTCAGGAAGCTGTCGGCCAGCTTGATGACCCCATCTGGTATCCCACAGCCCTGTTCCTTGTGCATAAGACAATGGGTAACATCTAATCACTAGTTTCCGAATCTACATATTGCAGGGATCATGTCTGATTAGCAAAACCTGTCATATCTGCTCAGGAGCTGCAATGGAACTTTAGAAATATAGAGGATATATTTTATTTCCAATGTGTTTGCTTTATTTATTTTTCTTGAAAATGTGGGATTAGTACTAAAAAACTTACTCATTATGAAAACATTTTCTAATATTTGGTGGCCTGTGTATTAACAACATTTTTTAGGGGAAAAGAAAGAGTTAGAGTCCATAGTAACCAGCGTTAGTATATGACAGGTCATCATCGAAGGGTTCTGTAGTAGTTAAAAAACATGTGGTTGTAACACTAATAGAGCATTCAGTTGTGCATGGGTGCATGTTACCATATCTGGTGTGTACACAGGGCACCTTGCCTATTTTTATGTGATTTTAACTCTGCTTTTCTCTGAATTATTTTCTCAACTAATGCTGAATCTTTGAAGTTAGAATCCTACCTTCTCTAGAATATTATCACTCACTTTTTCAAAAATCCTCACTCAAGGATATCTTTTTGTTTGTTTATTTGTTTTTTATTTATTGATTTTAGAGAGAGAGGATGGGAGAAGAAGAGAGAGAAACATTGATGGGAGAGAGAAACATCAGTCAGTTGCCTTCTGAGCTCTGTCCCCGCATTGAACCCGGGACCCTTCGGTGCACAGGATGATGCTTCAACCACCTGAGCCACACTGGCCGGGGCCATCACTCACATTTTTCACCAAACAATCAGACGGCCAGGACTCTGTATACAGTGAGAATTAAATTAAGACCACACTTTAGTCTGTTCTTAGCACTGATAATTGAATGTAGATAATTGAACGTATTAAATAACAGTGGACACTACCTCCAAATTTGGACTTTGAAGCAGATTTATCTAATTTCTTATTTTCTCTACAGTGGAGATGCTTAGAGACCCTGCAAGATAAAAATATAACTATTAGGTAATCTCTGACCATCCTGAAAATATATGATAACAGAAAAAAAGTATAGGTTCATATGTATATTTTTCAAATGAGAGGGAACTCATGACTAAAACGAAAAAAGTAATAAAGTTAATAACCTCCAATCTAGAGAAAAATCTAGTAAGTTTTAAGAAGAAACCCTATTTTGGTTCAACTCTTGTGGCTATAAATATTTCTAAAATAAATTATTTCTCCTTGCCTCAATAAACACACTCAAGTGGGGATGATGGGATATTGCCTAATGTAATAGAGTGCTTCAGGGTCATCATTCTGAAAATGGATTCTCAAGTCTGCCTGCAGGTGAATAGGTGTACGAATTTGAGTCAAACATATACTGAGCCCAGGACATGCCTGAGATGTTTTTAAGTAATTAAGTCCATTACAATCTTTTCACTTTATTTCTGCTGATTTGCCTTTTTACATTATTATTTAGAGAATGTATTATCAACTGGTTATCCTGGTTAGTTGTGTATTCAGTATTTAAAGTTTACTATAACCCATCTGTATTAGGTGCTTGGGCTACTGTAATAGTACCACAGACTGGGTATCTTTAAACAACAGACATTTACTCTCAGTTTTTTGAAAGCTAGAAGTCTAAAATCAGTGTCATAGGGCCATACACCCTCTGAACATTCTAGAGAATAGTCCTTTTTAGCGTCTTCCTACTTTCTGGTGTCTCCTAGCAATGACTGACGTTCTTTGGATTGTCAAGAACCTCTGCTTACATCTTCATATGGCCTTCTCTGTGTGTTTCTACCTTTGTATGTCCTCCCTTTGTCCTATACAGATACCAGTCATTGAATTTAGGGTCCATTCTAACCAGTGTAACCTGGATTCATCTAATTACATGTGCAAAAACCCTTTTTCCAAATAAAGTCACATTCTGAGATTCCAGGCGAACATGAATTTTGGGGTAATACTAATCAAACCACTTCATCATCAATGGCATTTTGTATATTCCAAGTGAATAGCTTAAGATTTTTTTTTGAACAGGCAAGGTGGGAATATTTTATTAGGTATAAATCTGTCTATAGAAGTACTCTAATATTACTGATTTAATTTCATATATAAGACTTATTTGTCTGGATATTCTTTTTTAGAATAAACATATTACTTAATTCCCAGTCTTGTTCATCATTGTGCTATATTCCTAGGGGATATACTTATTATTAAATTTTAATTATACAAAACAACCTCTGACCATGAAGAATGTAAGGAACATAATATTATAGAATAGGTAATATTTCCCATATAACATATGATACAATAATAATTACCAAAATTATACAAAATAACTGCAATAAAAACATATTGAAATGAGCATTTTAGAATAAAGTATTGTAAGGGGGCAGATAAGGGCAATAGTCACTAAATATTTCATTGAAGGGATTGCTTTTGAAAAGAATGAAAGGATTAGAATTTATAGCTATTCATTCATGATTAAGACAACAAATATAAAAAAAAAGGTTAATGCTTCAAAAGTTCCTGTGCAAATGAAAAGATTGTTGGTTGTTTATTTTTTTTGTGAAGAAAGTAGTTAAAATTTGATTGTGGTGAATCCAATTTCAGTCCAGCTTATTTGCAAATCAATGCTGTAAGTACATGTTATAAGTAGGTGTTGGGGCTGCCAATTTGATTGCTATGGCCAAAGCATAATACACAGGAAAATAAATCTGAAAATTTCCACTCTCTGATACAACTACATCAGTGAACTTTCTACTTTGCAAGGACACAGAATTTTTACTCAGCCTTTCAGATGTAAGCCAGGACTGCTGCTTTATTGGAGATTAGGATCTACCTTAAAGTTTGTTTTATTTAGTATTGCAAGCCATTGATTCTGCCAAGTTTTAATTTCCTGCTGCAGAATGTTGGCTAGATGTCAACATTGTAAACAATTTAAGGAATGATTCTCAGTTGAAATTGTGTGACTTATACTCCTGGCTGCACCTGGGCCACTGTTTCCAATCTCCCATTGAAAATTATCTGGTGTTCTCTGCCATGCTTCAACTAAAGGGAAAGGTTTGATTTCTTATTCAAGTCTTTTGTAAACATTACTTTATATGTTTTATATACTTCAGAATACTGTTAATTTTGTAAATGAAAAGACAATGCCTGTCAGACATTTAGCATATATTTAAACATTTAGCTCTTAACAAGTAGAATCATCATCATAATCATAGTCAAGGGCTTCTGTGGTAAAATTAGGGCATCAATAAGCAATGCTAGCCCTAGCTGGTTTGGCTCAGTTGATAGAGCATTGACCTTCGGACTGAAGGGTACCGGGTATGATTCTGGTCAAGGGCACATGCCTGGGTTGCGGGCTCAATCCCCAATGGGGGGCATGCAGGAGGCAGCTGATCAAGGATTCTCTCTCATTCTCTCTCATCGTTGATGTTTCTATCTCTCTCTCCCTCTCCCTTCCTCTCTGAAATCAATAAAAATATATTTTAAAAAATAAGCAATGCTATAGATAAGTAAATATTTTTTTTAGAAAATGATTCTAAACAAAGTCCTACACCAAAAAGCTCCATATTGTACTTAAATAAAAATATCAAGGTAAGACAGGATTTCAGAGAGGAGGGGAGAGGAAGTGAGAGATAGACACATCAATGGTGAGAGAGAATCATTGGTTACCTGTCTCTTGCATGCTCCGCACTGCGGATTGAGCCCACAACCTGGGCATGTGCTCTGACCAAGAATTGAACCGTGACATCCTGGTTCATAGATTGATGCTCAACCACCAAGCCACATCATCCAGCTCATCATGATAATATTAATAACATAAAACTAATATCAGGAAATTTCAAATGAGTTATTATTTCATAGAAACTTTTAAAATACATTAAGAACCCTTCTTATAATTTCTTCCTTACTAGGAGCCTTTTAAAAGCTAGACTTCTTTCATGCTTCTGAAATTTTAATGTACATGGGAAGCACCTAGGGATCCTGCAAAAATGCAGATTCTGATTTAGAGCAGTGCCTGGAATCTGCATTTATAACACGTTCCAAGTGATGTCAATACAGCCAATGTCTGCACTGCACTGAGATTAGCAGGGCTCTGAACAAGGGGTTCAAGGTGCTGTGCAATGGCCATGTGCTGGCTGAGCCGTAAACATCATTTAGAGAACTTTTTTAAAAAATATATATTTTATTGATTTTATTTTTACAGAGAGGAAAGGAGAGGGATAGAGAGTTAGAAACATCGATGGGAGAGAAACATCAATCAGCTGCCTCCTGCACACCTCCTACTGGGGATGTGCCCACAACCAAGGCTCATGCCCTTGACCGGAATTGAACCTGGGACCTTTCAGTCCACAGGCTGATGCTCTTTCCACTGAGCCAAACTGGTTAGGGCTAAAGAACTTCTTTATACACTGAGTGGCCAGATTATTATGATCTCTGAACACATAATAATCTGGCCACTCAGTGTATATCCTATATAATAAAAGGCTAATATGCAAATTGTCCCCTCAACCAGGAGTTCGACCAGCAGGCAGGCCGGCCAACCACCCATGTCCCCTCCCCCTGGCCAGGCTGGCCGGACCCCACCCATGCAGAAATTCATGCACTGGGCCTCTAATATATATATTAGCCACACACACACACACACACACACACACACTGAGTAGCCAGATTATTATGCGTTCAGAGATCATAATAATCTGGCCACTCAGTGTATATAGATATCTGAAAGCTGTTTAGAAATTCAGCCTCAGTACCCGTGATTGCCAAGCCATCTGTATTTCTTGCGTTTAGGTAAAAAGAGATTCTATTATTCGGGTGAGGTGTTCACAGAAAGGATGGGGAAGCTGTTGACTCGGCAACCCCAGAGCGCTGTGAAGGGAAATCTTCCAGAGTAGCTTTTGTAGCCCTGAAAACAAAGCTCTGAGGGCTCCTGTAGAGGATACACCACAGCCTATGTTGGGACTCATGTACTCCAATTGGTCAAGACAGAGCAGGACAACTGACTAAGAAGTCTGAGGCAAGCCACAGGAGTAGTGGTGAGAGTGGAAGTTTTTATTCCTTATTTGGTGAAATATATATATCTCATAAGTACTTACTGGGTATCTAGTATGTGATAGGCACAGGGTCCCTAAATGGCAATGATAGTTGTGATTCAGGAGGAAGATGAGGGGGAGCAAGAGGTGGAAGAGGAGGAGAGGGAAAGAAAGGCAAGACAGTTATACAGTAGTATAAGGTTTATGACTATAGACTTTGAGGCAAATGTGAAACTGACCACCTAACTGCTTATCTTTATAAATATCACATGCATGTGACCGTTGTTTAAACTCACTATTCTTGCCACAGCTGTGAGAACATAAACCTTATACAGTTACACAGAAGTCTGGTGTGTACTGTGAGTGAGAGATAATTTATCAATATTAATTTTGGAGGGGCTGTCAGGATTGAGCACTAGATAGCCAAAGCCACTGATGGACATAGCAATATGATAACAGGGACGTAAATAATTTTATAGGCACAGAAAAATAAGGCACATGAAATGTTAAGATACAAGATCCAGATTTGGGGATCTATGCTCTGAAGCATATGTGCTTCTGGTCCACTGCTGTATAACTGTTTTGACTTTCTTTCCTCCCCCTCCTCCTCCTCCACCTCTTCCTCCTCCTCACCTTCCTCCTGAATCACAACGATCATTGCCATTTAGAAACCCAGTGCCTATCACATAGTAGATACTCAGTAAGTACTTGTGAGCTTTATATATATTTTTCTTTGGTAAAATATTTCACCAAAGAAGGATTAAAAACTTCCGCTGTCACCACTACTCCTGTGACTTGCTTGCAGGTTACATGTGTAATTGCATTTCTTGGTGGCAAGCCCTTTTATATGCATGATTTCACTTAGTTTGAACAATCCAAATGTCAAGCGGAACACATTCCAACTGGAGGGGAGAGGTGAGGAAAAATCAATCTTACAGACTCTCCCAATTGCTTCATTTCATGGAGCTGGGAGAGAGTGGGGAAGGAACTAGGTACTCAGTTTTCCCTTTCCTTTCAAGGTTCTTTTCTCATTCTACCTACTCTCATGACTATAGACTTCGAAACAAATGTGAAACTGACCACCTAACTGCTTCTTATCTTTCTAAATATCACATGCATGTGACCATTGTTTAAGCTCACTATTCTTGCCACAGCTGTGAGAACATAAACTTTTTTTTTTTTTTTTGCATTCCTCTGAAAGCTGTTTTTGTCATGTTGGATGTTACACCAGTCATATTCCCGTGGATTTCTTGCCTTCGAGATAAGATGATGCCTTTGTTAATGTAGTGGAGAACTGCTAAACAGAACTAACAGAATTTTATCACTGTCTCTCACAATTCAAACTTACCTGATATATGTAGTTGCTGGATCTAATGTAAAAAAGCAAACCTATAATGGTTTTTAAGAGATAAAAAGGGTTAAAAATCTCATTTATCAATTGATATTGCATTTCCAAATTAGATTCTAGTATTTTTCAAGTTTGAGGAACAAGGGTTTCTTATCAAAACAACTGCGCTAGTGTGTATTTTAAATGATTTTGATGTAAGAAAAAGAGGAAAAAAATAGCTTTCTCATACAGTAATTGTTGAGTATTTGACCACTAAGACATAGTTTGCTGAGGTAAGTTTTATTTCTTAATCTGTATATCTGAAAGTAGTTCTTATAGACAATCTCAAAAGGTCCATGCACAGCCTAAATTTTTCAGATTTAATAGCACAAATTTTATGTTGTTTGTTTTATACATGTATGACACTTATCAATTGTCTGTTACTTGCTGCCTCCCCTGGTCACAAGTTCAATTGAATATAAGGTAGTTTGGTGGAAACAGCCATATGTTCACCAATGTCCATTTTCTCAGTCTTCCATTGGTAATAGAACAAATGAGTTTTAGCTGAAAATTTAAACCTACTCAACTAGGGACTACATTCACTAGCCTCCCAGCTTCTTTTGTAGTTAGTTAGGGACACATGACTAAGTTTCAAGCAAAGATATAAAAAGAAAAGAAAACAAACAAACAAAAAACAACCCTCTGAGTTCATGGCTATATGTAAAAGAGAAAACTGTAATTGCTTTTTTAGATAGTTAATTCTTTTTCACTAACTGCCTGGTGTACACCTTTATTCACTACTATGACTAAATGACAAAGTCTTGTTTAACCTGGGAACTTTTTTTATGTCCAATTTTTTTTCTGATAGGATCTGCTCCATATCTTATTGAAATACCTTCTCATATTATCTTTGTCTTTTTTTTATGCTCTTGCTCAAATAAGGCAAAGTATTGTCTTCATATCTGGATCATTATCGTTCAATGTTTGTGGAAGGCTTTGCTCCTTTCCTATACTCTGTCAGGGGTAGATCAATGCTCCCACTGTGTTCTGCTACTGCTCCACACTTCTGACATCGCAAGTTACCACACTGCATCGCACTTGTCTAAGGTGGAAAAGGGCAAATACCTCTTTGTTCTGTATTTATCCCTGGTTTCTAATGTAGTGCAGGGCACATAGTAAGTTTTTAATAACTAACTAATGAATATCTAACCTGATATTCATTAGTTAGTTAGGTATACATGTTTATGCCATAAAGAGGTAAATGACTTACCTGTTTCCTTTCTATAGCAAGCTGAATTCATTGTCTAGCAATAATGAATCATAATCTCTCATCACTCAGTTTTATCACAAGAGCAGTCTCTTTCTCTAAAGGCATGTGGTCAAACAGCTCCTCTGAAGGTGTATTTCTCTACTTAACTTTCTTCTCTTGCATTTATGTCTATTCCCTTCCCTTCCCCTCTTCATTCTTGAAGTTGTTACAGCTTCAATAGACTGAACTACCTCTTACAGTTTCCTTCCCACTCCTTACATCTTGACAAATATTCCTTCAATTAAATATACACAAAATAATCTTATTATGATAGTCCCATCTGTTTCCTGATGAAAGCCTGATTAGTAAGCAAGTTATAATAAGCAAGTTTTAAATTCTCCCAGCATTTCTAGCAATCTATCTGCATTGTGACCCATTTAGTCTGCCTTCACTCATTATGCGGGTTGGGTTACCCACACTTCCATCACAAGTCAGTCCCTACACTTGTGCTTTGGGTCCAAATCCACTTATACTCAATGATGTCTAATTATTTCTCTTCTCTTTTATGCATCACTATTTTCTCTTTTATTTCATATATATCATGGTGTTATACCTCCCATCTGTGAAATATCATGACTCAATCCTATATTGCCTTACATTTAGTGCCTTATTTTTCTGCTCTTTTTGTGTGTGACACTGTCTAGAAGTTTGCCAATATTCTTAAATATATCTTCATCCTCCAAATTCATACTTAAACCCACTCCATGAAGACAGCTCTCTTCTTTCAAAGTCAACAATAAACTCCATATTGTTCAGTTGAAAGGTTAGTTTACAGTTTATGTTAATTGAATTATCATCAGTATTTGCAACACATGATCACTTCCATATTCTTAAAAATATTTGCTTTACTTGGTTTTTATGACTCCATGTCTTTGAGATCTTTTTATTTCTCACTGACTATTCCTACTCATTTTCTAAGTGATATTTTCTATGTCATGTTTGTAATATTGACCAATGTATACTTCTCATATTTATATTTTCTGCTCAGACCACTCCTTTGAAGTACAAATACTTACATGTTAAATGCTTCCTCAACATATCTATTTGTTTAGATATCTCAAACTTAAGGTTGGAAAAGCAATGCCTCCTGCTTTCCTCATCATGTGTGGAATTTATTGAGGCAATCTGTAATCATCTTGGTACCTCCCTTTTTCACATATAAAATCATTGTTAATGTTTTAGAAGAAATAATTAAATTTTACAGATGCCAGCTGCCTTAATGATCCAATAGTAAATCTACAATTTTGTATTATTGTCAATATTAGTTGAATGAGCAAGTCTAATTTAAATCAGATAAATGTGTCCTATATTTTTGACTCACATGTTTTCAAGCCCATTATAAATTTGAATTAATCTGTAAACCTACAGCTTGCAATTGGTCACAATGACATTTTCAGTACATCTCTAGTGTGGTTTCTGTATAAAACATAAAAATTTTAAGAAATAGCATGTAAATATTTATTTAGTGATGTTGTGTCATAATATGATAATTTCTTAAAATTTAAAGACTCATGTAAAAATCATTATAATCTACCCTGTATTTATTATTCTAAGTATAATTGGGATAAACATATGCTTAATTTTTTTTACTTTTTAAAAAATATATTTTATTGATTTTTTTTTTTTTTACAGAGAGGAAGGGAGAAGGATAGAGAGTTAGAAACATTGATGAGAGAGAAACATCGATCAGCTGGGGATGTGCCTACAACCAAGGTACATGCCCTTGACCGGAATCAAACCAGGGACCCTTCAGTCCTCAGGCCGACGCTCTATCCACTGAACCAAACCAGTTAGGGCTTACATTTTTTATTTTGAATAGTTTTTTCTTTGTCTTTCAATCTGTACATTTTTTATTTAATGTGTATGATAGTTCTTAAGCTTTGTTTCCTGGAAATCACTACTCGCATATTAAGCAGGTCTTGTGTTTTATTTTCTCTCTGTCATGAAAAACTCTATAGTACATTCAATCCATATGTGCCTGCTAAGTGTCCAGAGTTTTCACTCCATGCTACAAGAGGGCCAAAGAACAACTGATAACCATATCTTCCAGGATCTCACAATGTAGTGGAATTAATACCTCTCCTAGCAAACTTATTTTTCTTTATTGATTAAGGTATTACCTATGTGTCCTTTTGCCCCCTTCCCGCCCCCCTCCACCCCACCCCCACCACCGCTCATGCCCTTGCTCATGCCCTCACTCCCCTAGTGTCTGTGTCCATTGGTTATGCTTATATACATGCATGCAAGTCCTTTGGTTGATCTCTCCCCAGTACCCCCACCCTCCCCTACCTTCCCTTTGAGGTTTGATGGCATGCAGTCTTTTTTACTGGTCATCAAAATGGATTAAATTAGCCCCTTAATTATTTTAAGTAAATGCCTTACTAGTAATTTTCTTTTGTAGGAAGTGAGGAGTGATTTATGAATCCACATTTTGGTAATTCCAAACTATAGTCCTGTTAATTAGAGAGTCTTTTAATGATCAGAAACATCCTTTCTGTGATCCAAATTTCAAACAGTGCAAGCTGTGAAGTTAAGTGAGCAGAATCTTCACTATGGTAAATGTCAAGGATTTTCTCTTAATGCTCAGGTCCCTAAGTGAGTCTCTTCATTTAATCCAAGTAGAAAGCAGCTGATCTTATTATTATTATTTACCTTTGAGAGCTTTGAAATAAAATCATTCATCCAATTATGTCTTCTATGCATAGAAATATGATAGGTTAAGGAGCATGAGGTAATTATAATAAACTAGAGGCCTGATGCATGAAATTCGTGCAAGATTAGGCCTTTGCAGCCATGGCGGCTGCCTGGAACCCTCAAAGCCACTGCAGCTACCTCAATCCCATGACTGCAGCCCAGGATTCATCTGGGAGGACGTTCGAAAGGATGTCCGGACTATTTAACATATTACACTTTTATTATTATAGATGGGGAGTAACAGCAAGGCCTGTTTGTTAAGACTTTTTATGGTATCCCTTTGTCTTCCGAGATAAAGAATAGGGAGGGCACCTCTCTCATGAGGTTTTTATAAAATTGCCTTTTTGGCCCAGCCAGTGTGGCTCAGTGGTTGAGAGTCGACCCAGGAACTAAGAGGTTAGGGCACATTCCCAGTCAGGGCACATGCCCAGGTTGTTGGCTTGATCCCTAGTAGGAGGCCTGCAGGGGACAGCCTATTTGTCATTGATTTTTATGATGTTTCTCTCTCATAGATGTTTCTAGCTCTCTATCCTTTTCTCTTCCTCTCACTAAAAACATATTTATTAAAAATTGCCCTTTTATTTATTAAAAATTTGAGATATCCCACAATTAGATTCTGATTTGACTCAGAATTTATAATTAGATTTGTTAATCCAATAAACAAAATATGAAAGCTACAGATGATGATGATAATGATGATGATATCCATGAAGATGGTGAAGGCAATCTTTCCTTGAATCTGTAGTCTGGCCAACACTGTATGGTTTTATGTAAATAATTTCATTTAATCCTAAAGACAGTTTTGAAAGGTACTTCTTTCTTTTGGTTTTATACATGAAGACACCGGAGCTCAGGGAGTTTAATAATTTTATTCAAGGTCACAAAGCAAGTGACAGGAGTCAAATCTGAAAGCTCTTACTCCTAGTGACAAACTTGCCAGTCTACAGTGAAGGTGCTCTCCATCTATTCATAGATCATAATTTAAGGGAAAACTATTTTGTCATTAGCATTTTAATCTTATATTGGTTAGATAACAACATTTAGGATTTATCCCAGAAAGTCTGTAATTCAACTGACTTAATTTAGTTTAGGAGTGCTATTTATTGACAAAGTTCTCTTAGAAATTTACTGACAAGACACTAGCAAGAGTTATCAGCAAAAGTTGAGTACAACTCACCAAATTGCACTTTCCCCCATTTGTTGTTTTCAAGACATTTTAAAGTCTTCATTATTTGTGAGAGAAAACAATGAGGATATATGTGTGACACGACATTAAGAAAAATATAAAGAGAACACATAAGAGCAGGACCAATTTTCCAAATATGATAACCTATAAACTGGGAACAATTTTGCTTTGGTGGATTTGTTTGTTTGTTTGTTTGTTTTGGGAAGGTTAAAATTAGGCCTCTCTCTCTCTCTCTCTCTCTCTCTCTCTCTCTCTCTCTCTCTCTCTCTCTTGGCTCTGATGTTCTGTGAAATGCACATGTGCTTATTTTTTTGTATATTCTTTTATTTGAAACATTGAAGCATAGTTAGGTTTTTGTTCCCCCTTGAAGCCACAGATATCTTTTCTGTTATTTTAATCTGCAGTCAATTTTTATCACAACAAGGGAATTGTGAGCAACATTAAATCACAATGCACAAGGGATATTCAGCTCAGGGTATTCAGATGGGAAGTGCTGACTTCCCTTTGTGGATTGGATTTGCAAACTATAGCCTCCTATCTCTCCTGCCTGGTGAGCATCCCTTCCCCCCAGCATTAGGAGAGGGAAAGAATTTCCTAGAGCTTGGGAAGAACAGAGTAAAGGAAAGAATCAGCTGCTTATCTGGCTTCAGGAGTGGATCCAAGATTCATTTTCCATAAAAATAATGTAAATAGCGAGCAGGAGTGGCCAAAGCAATTCCACTAGTACAAGAAGTGGACAGAATAGTTAAACTTATTTTAACGGGGTAAGCTTTCCTTCCTGTGTGCTTATCCTTACTTCTAAGGGAAAAGAAATTTCTGAGGGACAAGCCATTAGAGGCTAAATTGTATGATAGTAGTAGAAACTTCAAGCACTAGAGAGAGAGCCATTTCATCATTGCAAGGTGTTTCATTGTGATCTTTTTCTCTTTCTGCTCCTCCTCTATCATCATCACCCTAAAAATAAGTAACCCCAACTGAGCCCTTTCAGTGCACCAGGCATTATTCTAAGTGCTTTAGCTACTTGAGATTACTCAATTATCACAACATTCCTATGAGTAGAAACTTTTCAACACTGTATAGAGAGGAAACTGAGGGACACATAGTGGGAAGAAACTCATGCAAGGTATTAACTTAAAACCAGGCCATCTGACTTGACGTTGTATTCCCGGAGAGGAACTAGCTATTGAGTCTTGAGTCTTGCAGAAGTGAGTTCAAGTATTAACTCCGCCAAGTACTAACTTTGTGACTATGTTAAACCTATGTACGTAGCATCTGGACTCTCAGTTTCTTTATTAATAAAGTGGGATATATAATAATAGCTATTCCTAATAATGTGGATAAGTCATTGTTATTCCTGGCAGTGGAAGTTACTATTAGGATACAAAAGTATTACCTTAATATTATTATTTTTAACCAGAGAGAGTTAAATTTAATATTTCTTGAAGGTCATGCATTGAGAATATTTTGCTGATTAATTGCTAAGGTAAATGAGAATTTTAACACAAGTGCTTAATTAATTTAGCTAATTAAACAAACCTAGACATTACTGGGAAGAAAGCAAGGCAAGATTCCAGATTCGACTTTTTTAAATTCCACTCTAAAGACTCTGACAACCTTCTCTTTCCTTTGTCTTGCTTTCAATATATTGCTTTCCACTCATCCCCACTTTTTTTATTTTCCAAAGGTAATAACCTTAAAAGACTAACCCTTTGTGAAACAGAACTTAAGATAATAGCAATAGAAATACAAACAATAATGGACATTTCATTATTGTTTGTGAAGCATTTTCACTTACATGATCATTTTCAATTGTAAATTAATAAGTAAACCATGGAAACACATGATGTCAATATAGGCACGATGGTCATGTTGTTAAGTCCAACTACTTCAAGTAAATTTTGGGGTTTGACAGTATAAATTCTAATAATGTTTAGCTCATGTCTCAGTAAAGGTCACTAACATGTTATCTTGTATTTATTTAAGTTTCTGACTAGATTTGCAATGTACTCAGTTATGAAGGTTAGCAAATTCCAATCCTCACCTAACCTTTCCTCTAGATATAGTCTAATAAAATAAGGTTTAGAAAATTTAATTCTTTCTCTGCCAATGTGTAGAGTGGGAAAAACAGGTTTCAGATCCAACTTCTAACCCCAAAGCCCAACATCACATTTCCCAGTATAGAGAAGTGTTAGGATGCACAGCTAAAAATCTAACATCTTGATTTAATCAAAGCTCTTCTATAGAATGAGTCTGTAATGAACATTGCAGGAACAACCTGTCTGGTTCATGTCCTAATGAAAAATTTAATTGTGTTTATTGTATATACTGATCTCCACATTTAGCACCAAATGAGATTGAATGTATACAATCCTTAACCCTCATGTACTTAGCAGTAGAATGTAAAATCCCAGCTAACAATTCTAAAATTGAGAAAAAGATTTTCAGTTTAAATTCCATGTGTGTATATTTCAGTGTAGGGTAATTAATTACATAAAATGATTATAGCTATAATATAGCCAGTTCATCTATTGACTTTAACACATAAGAGCATATATATTTGCTCAATTAATGCTCAGCATCATGTTTTACATGTCCCTAATATTTGAACAAAAAAATTTCCTACATGAAAAATATGTTGAGAAAGACCTACAGAAATAGGGATATTTTAACATTGGATTCTCCTTCCTATTAAAAAAAAAATGAGTTTCCCCCACCATATGAGGGGAACAGAATTAGGTCTGGCTAGAAATTTTCATCAATAAAATTAAAGAAACAAAATGAACACTGGCGTTCTGAGTTATGTAAATGACCATGGGACAAACTGCCAATGGACTATAAAACTAAAAGATGATTTTACTAAAGAGAGAGATAATTTTTCTTTAGAAACTTTTCCTAGAGGTACTATGCCAATTTAAAATTACTATGGCTTAAATTAGAGATGAAGAAAAATTTTGTAATGAATTATAGTCCATTTCATTTCAGCAAATTGGTGACGTCAGTCCTTTTGGAAAGAGAAAATACAAATCTTTACATTATCACCTGGTCATCCGCATGTTTTTATATTAAGAGCGGATGGCATGATTTATCAGGCAAAGCAAAGGTTTAATATCAAAGAGAGAGCAGTGTTCCACTGTGAGAGCTCTATGACTTATGAAATGCATGATTCTAAAGCTGTTTCAAGTCATTGTTGCCAACATGCAAATTAAAAGCATATAAGTAGGTGAATAAATAAATAAAATGCGTCTTAGCTTCAATAATTTTATTAACCTCAAGTCATTCAAATGTGAAGTTGGAAGGGGATAAGCTGTCTAACCTTGCAAAACTGCTGAGGAAACAAACTAGCAGTTTGCTGACATGTCATATGTGATCAATTAGTTAGTTTCCTATTGCAACTGTTCACTTTGGGCATTCTAGTCCCATTCACATTTCAGTATCTCACTTGAACATGCCACCCCGAATTCCAAGGACACATTTTCCCCCTTCGTCGTATTTTCTATATGCAGAAGTCCGTTTTCCCTTAATTTGTACTTACGTGTTTGGGAGAAATAGAATGCACAAGAACAGCAGAGTCGATTCTCAAGGTGAATAGAAAATGAATAATGGAAAATAAACAAATGAGAATTAGCTTTCTTAAAACGAGGAATTTTTAATTCCTCATTTAAAACATTTATAGATTTCAGAATTGAGAACTATATTGGTTAAACATCAGGAAGTCAAAGGAGAAAATTAATCAGCAGACACACGATACACAAAACACACAGCACAGATCAATTTTGTTTATAGACTTATCGAGATTGCTGTTGCCTTTTTCTTGAGTTATATTTAACATTTAATTGAGCCATATGAACCTGCCATTTTGGGTTAAAAAGAATTTTAAATAGCAGTTTCATATGGTTTAACTAGCAGATGAAATAGAGCTGTTTTCAAGAACCTTCATAAAGATAAAAGCTGTTCTTTCTGAATGGATTTACATAAAAGGTGATTAATATAATTTGTAAAATTTTAGGACATTTTATTTAATTTTAACTAATGTTTCTTCATTTAGTTCAATGTATATTACTTAGTACTTATGTGAGAATTGGAAAAAACTATTTAACAGAACAGTTGATATAACTGCTCTCATAAAGCTTATATTCTAGTGGTTGAGGGAAAATTTAAGATACTTAAATAAAACAGATATATAGTTTGCTATAAAATGAAAAGTGACAAGGACACAAATAAAGCAGGGACAAGGATTTTGTGTGAGTGGGATCACAATGAAAAACGGTGGTCTGTTAAGCCCTCAGAATGCCATGGACTGCTGCAGTGCATGCTCGGTGTCACTGATCTGCCACTCAACCAGCTGACATGGGTCAGAGGCCATTTGCAGCTCCCACAGAGTCCGTGGAGTCTCATCTTTCAACTTTCCTGAGTCCTGAACCAAGAGCTCAGGGTACACAGCAGCTTCTTCTGTTGAAGTTAGAGACCGTGAGCAATAGACATGGGTCTCCATGGTTCACATGTGTTCCAGTTTGCATTTGCAGGTTTTGGTTTGTTCTTGAAGGCTCTACTCTGAGCTTGCTCACCTTGTTTCGCTTTCACCTTTCTTATTGACTTCCGGTCCTGGTGTCCTATTGTGGTTTTAGGCTCACTACCACATATAAACGCTTTTCATAGACTACTTTACTGGCTCTCATATTGTGAGAGGTTTAGTCCCTAAAATAAATCCCATAGTCCATGTCATTTTGCACTGGTTTTGTTTTCTTTTTTGAATACCAATTAAGACACTAATCAATCTCTGATATCTAAGAAGCCTCTCAAATGTAGAATATCCACACTTGAGTTCCTGATGCCTTCTAGCACAGACTTGCTTTCTTCACAGTCTTATTCAACACAGTTAATGACAACTTTATTCTTTCTGTTGTTCAGCCAAAAGCATGGAGTCATCTTTGATGGTTCTCTTTTATGTGCACCTTGTCATCTGGAAATCCTGGCCGCTCTATCTTTAAGGTATATCCAGTACATAAGTCTGTTGTTCTTTCCTTCTTTGGAATTCCACTGTGGCCCATGCCACCATCATGTCCTACCTGGTTCAGTTAAGATCATCCATAGAGACTCAGTGCAGATAAAAGAGAGTAGGGATCCAAGAGGTACTTCAAGTTTTTGAGAGTAGTCAATGGAAAGATCAGTGAAGGAACCTGCGAAGGAAGAGCCACAAGGGTGTAAATTCAAGTAAACACAAGACCCTAAAAATCCACCTGAAACATCCAACAAACAGGTGATTTGAGGAGAGAAAATGATCATTTGCCATCTCTCCCCAGGACTAATGAAACTACTTCACTGGGAATGTGGGCTTTAGTGTTTATTCAGACTTGCCTACCAAGGTATAATAAAGAATGCATGGCAGAGCCATCTATATAGCATTATTCAGTGGTAGAAATTTCTGAAATAGATTTTTAATGTTATTTTATTAGAGTGGATTGCAGGATGATGTTTGATGTAAAAATCAAAATTGTTACAGTGAACATCACTCTCCACATTTCTATGGATATTTCAATAATGTTCAACATCACCTTGAGATCCTTATTTACTAAGCCCACAGGTCAGTGGAAAAGCTTACCAAGAATTAAGGGGGAAAAATGCCTGTATTGAAAAAGCCATCTTCAATTTTCCTGCTCCTGAGCTCATTGTTTGCTAGTAAATAAATACCTAACAACTCACGCCATATGAGTGATCAGTTACCATTTGCCAGTTGCTCTTACACATAACAAGCTATTCCACAGACTGAGCTTCTATTTCTAGCTCCGCAGATGAGTCACTTAACCTCTTTTTACCCTACAAAGACAGAAGTACATTATTCCTTGGCATACCTCGTAATGTGAATATTGGTGAGATAATATTTGCAAATCTAATTGAATGTCTCACATACAACAAAAGGTGAAATTAGATACTTCCTGTGGGTTTGCATGTGTAAGGGCTGAAGGGAGATTATTATTATTTTTTTCAACTGGAAAGGAAACCCAATGCTATATGTTTGCCCAACTAAAGCGTTAAGGAAAGTGCCATGTGTTCCTAGAAATTGCTAGTGACTAGTGATACTCTCACTAGGCATATATATGTATACCTATCTTAAATACACACATGAAATGATTAAAGTAAACCTGAGAATCTGGTTCTTTGGAAAACAATTTTCATACTTTTGTCGTGGTTTATGCTACGCATTATATTATGCTATCCAGGTAATATGCCTGGGAATTACTCGAGTCCTTTTCTTTCACTCTCCACATTTACTCCCTCTCCAAATCTTATTACTCTTTCTCCTCAGCATCTTGCTAAATACCTATATCACTACACTGAAGCTGTTTTATTTCAGACTGCCACTATTTTTTTAAATGTTCACTCATGTGGTCATCTCCCATCTGATCTCCTGGCCTACAGTCTTATATTTCTCTATTTCTTCATCAATACGCGTGGTATACACAGTCCACCTAGTTTGGTCCCTGTTTCTTTTATCTAATCCTATGCCTGCCGCTCCCCAAATAAAGCTTTTGTTCCAGACATGCTGAATTACTTAGTGCTATTTTGCATTTCTGACTTTCAATTACTTATTACCTGAGACATGTCTTCCTTCTACCATGGAAGACAGCAGAGTATAGTAGACAGGAGCTAAATTTTTAATAGCTAAATACAGTATAATGGATGTGTATCAGGTGGGAATACTGAGAGGTCTCTACTCAGGGGTGCAGTTGGTCTGTATTAACATATCTGCAACTTCTCTTTTATTTCTAACAAATAAATTAATGACTTTTTTTGAGACTGATAGTTCTATCTATAATAATAAAAGCGTAATATGCAAATCAACCTAATGGCCTATTGGATGAAGCCAAAGTCAGGGCTGCAGCCGCGGGATCAAGGCAGCTGCCACAGCTGCGAGGGAGGGATCGAGGCAGCTGCTGTGGCTGCGAAGGCCTACTCTTGCACGAATTTCGTGCATCAGGTCTCTAGTGTACACATATAATGACGACCATGTTACCTCTAATATTTTTTTAATTTATTAGGCATGAACATTCTGTATCCCTCTGATAGTGACATTCTGAAAAGGTAGAAGTTTAGATTCTAACAATGAATGGTGGGATTAAGTGGAGATAAGTGTTTGTAGGCTCCTTAGAGCATGATTTCAAAATTGGAGAAAATGTAGTGATGAACAAGTATGGTACACTTAAAGCATTTTATTTTTTTATATTGGAAAAATATGTTGATCTAATTTAATAATACTAATAAATTATATATGTGTTACATGTAACACATACACATATGCTATTAAAATAGTCCCACAAAATATGGCAATAGAGCAAAATATATTTTCCCAACACAAAGTTGATTTTTATAAAAACTGATGCTATGAAATCAAAGTCTGGATTCAGAATTTGCTCCATTATTCAGTGATTTGATAAGCACAGTGTGAAGTGCTTTACAAACATCAATTATCTCCCTTAATTCTCAGGACAACCACTGGGGTTGGTACTATAATTAACTCCACTCTGCTGGTGATAAAGTGACTTATAGGACATGTACATGATACACGTTCTGTTAATAAAGTTTGCTTTTTCAACATGTGGTAAGTTTAAAAATGTTTTTAGTATTTTATAATATTTGTATAAATATTTTAATTAAAACTCAGAAAGAATGGGTTGATTACTAATATTCAATCACATGCTTTAATTCCTGACCTCAGGGATTAAATTTAGAAAGATAAATTCTGCCCTAGCTGGTTTGACTCAGTGAATAGAGCGTCAGCCTGTGGCCTGAAGGGTCTCATGTTTGATACTGGTGAAAGTCACATGCCTGGGTTGTGGGCATGATCCCAAGTAGGGGTTGTACAGGAGGCAGCCAATCAATGATTCTCTCTCATCAGTGTTGTTTCTATCTCTCTCTCTCCCTTTCCCTTCCTCTCTGAAATCAATTATATATATTTAAAAAGATAAATTCTTACAGAATTATTTGAAATCAATATAACACAATGGTTGTGCTACCTAATAATAGACAAATATGCAAATTGACCGTGCCTTCGCTATGCCCATGATTGGCCAGGAGGCGCGGGGGGGCGGGACTCGGGGTGGCCGGGGTAGCTGATTGGGCCGGCGGGAAGCTGAGCTGTGTTGCCAGCAGCGGCTCGAGCACAGCGTCTGCGCCATGGCTGTGCTGCGGCACAGAAGGGGCCTCTGGGGCAGCGAGCTGATGTCCCGCCACACGGACCATCAAAAGCGGGGGAGCTAAGTGCCTGTCCGCTCAGGCAGCAGGCCTTTCAGAAGCCTCTGCCAGGCCGGAGGCTTCTGAAAGGCCTGGCGCACCAGCGATTGAAAGGAAAGCGTGGGAGCTGGATGCCTTTCTGCTCAGGCACCAGGCCTTTCAGAAGCCTCCAGCGCCTGGTGCACCAGCGGACAGGCACCCAGCTCCCCGTGATCGAAAGTGAAAGCGTGTAGGGGACCCTACACGTGCATGATTCAATCATGCACTGGGCCTCTAGTGTGCTATAATGTCAGACATTCAGATTCAGATTCTATTATTTGATAATTTAGTAACTAATCCTATTTCACTGATGGTCACTTTCATCATCTGTAAAATGAAAATAATAATATTTCAATTTTACACATTTTTGAGCAATAAATGGTTATCATTAATATTAATGAACTTTTGCCGGGGCCGGTTTGGCTCAGTGGATAGAGCGTCGGCCTGCGGACTCAAGGGTCCCGGGTTTAATTCCGGTCAAGGGCATGTGCCTTGGTTGCGGGCACATCCCCAGTGGGGGGTGTGCAGGAGGCGGCTGATCGATGTTTCTCTCTCATCGATGTTTCTAGCTCTCTATCCCTCTCTCTTCCTCTCTGTAAAAAATCAATAAAATATATTAAAAAATATTAATGAACTTTTTATAGAGATGCAACAAAATGTAAAAACTAAGATAGGCATATCTTTAAAAATTGGATTTCAGATTCTAACTCTGCCACTTACTAGTATAGCTAGATAACCAGGGGTATCATATAAAGGCATAAACTTTGCCTAATTTAAAAATGGGTTAATTTATCTAATAAAAGTTGTAGAGCTAATTAGCACAGACTTGAAACCTGAAATTCAAATTTCAAAAGATCTTTCAGTCTTCATGGCTCAAATACTTTCTAATTAAGCAACAAAGATTGGGAATACAAGATTTTGCTGAACAAAGTTAATTCAAAATTGCCTAGGAGTTGGTGAGAATTTACTTTGCTGAAAAAAAGCCAAGAAATAAAGGCTGATATATTTTTTTAAATTTTTAATAATTTTTATTTAATTTATTGAGATGACATTGGTTAATAAAATTAAATAGATTTCAGGTATACAATTCTATTATACAGCATATGTATATTGTATTGTGTGTTCACCACCCCAAGTCAAATCTCTTTCCATCACTGTTTATCCCCTTTACCCTCCTTTATCTCCCCCATCCCCTTTCCCGCTTTTAATTACCACAGTTTTGTTTGTGTCAATTAGATTTTTTTTTTTACTGCTTAATCCCTTTACCTTTATAACCAAGTTCCAAACTTCCTTTCCCTCTGACAGCTGTCAGTCTGTTCTCTGTATCTATGAGTCTGTTTCTATTTTGTTTGTTAGTTTATTTTGTTCATATAAGTGAAATCACATGGTACTTGTCTTTCTCTGACTGGCTTATTTCACTTAGAGTAATACTCTCCAAGTCTATGCATGCTATTGCCAAAAGTCAGGTTTCCTCTTTTTATGGCTGAGTAGTATTCCATTATGCAAATGTACCACAGCCTTTTTATCCACTCATCTACTGATGGGCACTTGGGCTGCTTCCAAATCTTGGCTATTGCAAATAATACTGCAATGAACAGAGAGGTGAATATAGTCATTTTTAATATATAAATATATATTTTTATTGATTTCAGAGAGGAGGGGAAAAGGAGAGATAGAAACATCAATGATGAAATCATTGATTAGCTGCCTCCTGCACGCCCCCTACTGGGGATTGAGCCCTGCAACCCCAGCATGTGCCCTTGACTGGAATCGGACCTGGGACCCTTCAGTCTGCTGACCGATGCTCTATCCACTGAGACATACCAGCTAGGGCCATATATTCTTTTGAATTTGTGTTTTGGGTTTCTTTGTATATATTCCCAAAAGTGGAATCGCGGGGTCATAAGGCAGTTCCATTTTTTATTTTTTGAGGTAACTCCATCCTGCTTTCCACAGTGGCTGCACCAAACTTCATTTCCAACAATGCAGAGGGTTCCCTTTTCTCCACTTCTTCCCTAACCCTTGTTGTTTGTCAATTTATTGGTGATAGACATTTCAACAGGTCTGAGGTCATATCTCACTATGATTTTAATTTGCATTCTCTGATGATTAAGGACATTGTGCATTTTTGCATACATCTATTGGCCATCTGTATGTCCTCTTTGGTGAAGTGTTTATTCAGGTTCTTTGCCCATTTCTTAATTGGATTGTTTGTTTTTTTGGTGTTGAGTTTTATGAGTTCTTTATAAATTTTGGATATCCGACACATCAGATTTATCAGCAAATATGTTCTCCCGCTCATTGGGTTGTTTTTTCATTTTGTTGATGGTTTTACGGTACTGGTATAAAAACCGATATAAAGATCAATGGAATAAAATAGAAGCCCAGAAATAAACCCATGTCTTTATGGTCAATTAATATTTGGCAAAGGAGGCAAAAACATACAATGGGGTAAAAAATAGTCTATTTAGTAAATGGTGTTGGGAATATTGGACATATACATGCAAAAAAATAAAACTATACCACTTTCTTACACCATACATAAAAATAAACTTAAAATGGATTAAAGACTTCAATTTTAGACTCAAGATAATAAAAATCCTAGAAGAAACCACACATGTTAAGATCTTGGATATTTCTCATAGCAATATTTTTTTCTGATATATCACCTCAGGCAAGGGCAACATAAGAAAAAATAAACAAATGGTACTACATTAGCAGGACTAATATTTTTCAAATCTGCATCACAGGGTGCATATTTCTGTCCTCAGGCAAGATAAGACATGGCAACTTTGTTCAATTGCAGAGTGAAATGTGGTTTTAGAAAATCATTGTTCAGAAAATGGAATTATCAAGTGCATCACAATTTTTTGTACTACTTATTTTTACTGCTCCAAATAGGGTCTGTCAAACACTGTGTAATATGTTCATGTCTTATGTACTTATCTTCCAACTCATTTTTGCAAATGTGTAGATAATAAGATTTATTAGTGTGTTTTTTGTCCCTACTGGCAGATTACAAGTGCTTACTGAATAATTGCTTTAGGGAAATGTCAGGCCTGGGCCACATTATGCTCAAATTAATATATTAGCCTAGAAAATTCCCCAAGCTTATTGAGTGACAACAACTTCGTTTTTTAAAACAACTTTAGCTCCATTCCTCTACGCAGATTGGCTAAATAGAGTTAGCTGTCAGTGGAGAAATTTTCAAACAATCTTTGTGGACATATGACAAGATGGATGATGTATCTTGCAGGTGGATGATGATCAGGTTCTTTGTGTCAAGAAGGAAGACAATAAAAGTGATTGCATTCTTTAGGAAAAATCAAATAAAGCAATTTTCTTTGCCTTTATGAGAATGATTAAGTCATTAGTCAAGTTGAAAAATACAGGGCACATTTTGTTTCTATACCATAGTTGAAAAATTGGTTTTAGAAATTGACATAGTGCTGGGAACTCAACATATCATGTATTATTCTGGCTGTAACAACCAGTATCTAGAGGTGGGAGATAGAGCACAGGTGGGGCCACAGTCATTACAGAATTCTACTCTAAATTTATTTGTGTTAAAATATATTCTTATTTTTAAGAGGTAAACCTAAACCTTTAAAAATTCCAGAAGTTTGTAGAAATTTATAAAAAATTTAAGAAAAGTTTTACTTTGTCCATTATTTGTTCACTCAACAAATACCTACTGTGAACTGACTATATATCATGCTATGTGTTAAGCAATCAGCATTATTTCTGTTTATCTTTATGGTTTCAACATAAACATGACTTTCACAAAGAAACCTTCCTTGACTCATATTTAGCTTAATGCCTACGATGTATTCGCATATACTCTTTAATACTCATTCATATATTTTATTGTTAATGCTTAAATAATGTCCATGTTTGGAAAACTATAAACAGGAACAGAGAGAGTCAGTCTGGTGTAGGGTTCCAGGAAATGATACCAGACAAGAGATGGGAACTGGCTTTTGAAAGGTCCTCCATATGACTAAGGAATTTTGAATATATATATATATATATATATATATATATATATATATATATATATATATATATTAGAAGCCATGATCCCGGCTCAGGCTGGCACTCCCGCTGTGGGAGCACACTGACCCCCAGGGGGCAGTTCCTGCATTGAGTATCTATCTCCTGGTGGTCAGTGCATGTCATAGTGACTGGTCGTTTTGCTGTTCGGTCCATTTGCATATTAGCCTTTTATTATATAGGATATATATATATATATATATATATATATATATATATATATATGCATTTTTCTAGATACATTTTATATATTGTCTATAGATAGACTTTAAATATATGTGTATATATATATATATATATACACACACACACACTTATGGGAAGCTTTTGAGAAAATAAGTGGGAAAATGATAGGATTGAAGTTAAAATATTAAGTTTTAGAGAGAGAGGAAGGGAGAGGGAGAGAGAGAGAAAAACATCAATGTGAGAGCAAGACATCCATTGGCTGTCTTCTGCACACTTCCTACCTGGGATCAAGCATACAACCCATACATGTGCCCTCACTAGGAATTGAAACAGCAACCTTACAGTGCACAGGATGACACCCAACCACTGAGCTGAGCCACATTGGCCAGGGTGGATTTAATTTTCTTGTGAGTAGCTACTTCTGATACCAAATATCTAAACACTAAATGCCTGGAATTTATGGAAGGTTTAGTCACTTAGACATTTCTGTTTGCATATATGTCCAAAAATCCAATTGGGAATATACATCTATACTAAAAAAGGGTAATATGCAAATTGGTCACGACACCCTCACAGTAATGACCGAATAGGCTGCATGGGGCGACCAGGCCGGCAGGGGCGTTAGTGAGGGACAACGAAACGATTGAACAGCAGGCTGCGTGGGCGACCAGTCTGGCAAATGGGGCAGTGAGGGGCAACCAGGCTGCCAGAGGGGGGCAGTTTGGGGCTACCAGCCCAGCAGGAGGGGCAGTTGGGGGTGACCAGGCTGGCAGGGGGGCAGTGAGGGACAACCAGGCCGGCAGAAGGGGGCAGTAAGTGGTGACCAGGCCAGTGGGGGGGTTGGGAGAGACCAGGCCGGCAGGCAGAGATGGTTAGGAGTGATCAGGATGGCAGGGGAGGCAGTTAGGGGCGACCAGGAAGACAGGCAGGTGAGCAGTTAGGAGCCAGCGGTCCTGGATTGTGAGAGGGATGACTGCCAGTTTAGGCCCAATCCCCGAGGGGTCCTGGATTGGAGCGGGTGCAGGCTGGGCTGAGAGCACCTCCCCCATGCACAAATTTTGTGCACCAGGCATCTAGTTTATAATAATGCCTAAGTTTGAAATTTTTCTAGTTATTATTTTTTAAATTTTATCTATAGTACTTTATTAACTCACCATTTTGAATTACTTTTCACATTTTATATTTTACAGACCATAAAACATTCATGGTGTATAGTGTGATTCTATCTGTTAATCAAATTCATATCACCTGCCTGCAGCTAGACTTTTCTCCAACACATTTGTCAGAAATGTGTTAGTGATTGTTGTTCTCTCACAGTAACTTAAAAGGGAATGCTTACTTTTTAATATGCAATGAAATACATCAAAAAGTTAAGTTGTGAAGTTCTTTTTAACATTTAGATGTTTCTGTAGCAATGCTTTTCCCCACAAGGCTCCTTGTTTCCTCTGAAACATAATTAAATATGAGCACAGACATAGGATAGAGAAAATGAGAGTGTCAATTCCTTACTTTTTGTGATTGGCATTGTTAAAATTAGTAATACATTTTACTGACTGGACAGGGAGTCTGTGAGAAGGAGTCAAGGCAGCTGAGAATGGAACTAATTCACTCATTTGACATTTGTTGAGTATTTGATATACACAAGAAAAATAACAGTTGTTTCCTCAAAGAGCTTTCTGCTTAGTGAGACAAAGAGGAGAAACCTTTGAAATCAAGTGTGGAAACTATATTAATATGGTCTGTAAAATATAAAATGTGAAAAGTAATTCAAAATGGTGAATTAAGTGGCCTGTGGACTTTAGAGGAGGTCCATCAGGGGGTGGTATTAGAGCTATGGCATCAGCATGTTCAGGAGCTCATCATGCAGAGCCTGAGAGGGAGCGCCAGAGAATAGCATCTCTGACATTATGGACAAGTGGAAATACATATTAGGTTCCAAGAAGTGTAATGTGTATGTGTGTTGGTAATAAGGGGCATGTTGAAGAAGTCCTGGGAAAGTAATAAGAGATGAGAATGAAAAGTTAATTCAGAGCCAGAGGTGATGTAAAGCTACCAGAGACGTTAACATAAAGGAGTGTGTGATTTAGGTTTGTCCTAGGAAGGGCAATTTCACACTCATGTGGGGTGTGGATTGGGTGGAAAGAAAATTAGGAACCTGATTAAAAATGGCAGTGGGATCAGTGAAAAACATAAAGATTTAAAAGTCATTCCTAAGATGACTTTGGTGAGTGGATAAGGGAATGTTGGGGGGATGGCATAGAAATGGAGGCAAGAATGATTTAGAGATAACACAAGTAGATGGATGGGCAGTGTGTCATAATCCAAGACCAGAGGACAAATATTAAAACCAGCAAATCTCATGTTGTGGAAGACATAGGATAAGAAGATATTAGAAGTCATTTAGACCAACCTATTTTTTAGATATCCTATGAGAAAGGGACTTTAAAAAAATATGTTTTTCTTAATTGATTTTAAAGAGAGAGGAAGGGAGAAGAGATAGAGAGATAGAAACATCAATAATGAGAGAGAGTCATTGATCGGTTGCCTCCTGCACACCCCCTCCTGGGGATGGAGCCCCTGACTGGAATTGAAACAGTGACCTCTTGGTTCCTGGGTCAACGGTCAACCACTGAGCAACACAGGCCCGGCAAAAGAGGGACTTTTTGAAGTTTAACAACTAGTGGTAACTTCAGTGAAATATTTGAGCCAGGGAAACAAGTATAGACAATCAGATTCACATTCCACTTTGCAGCTATATATGCATAAGAATATATTATTGAGTAGAAGACATTGGGAGGCCTTTCAAATAGTGTTGTAGAAATAGTGACTGGTAAATATCTTAGGAAGATACTATCTTAAAAATTAGCAAAATTAAAAAGTAGATTAACATAACACATAGATTGTTTCATGAAATTGTTTTATTCTCCTGTGGGTCAGAGGATTATTTAGCAAATGTTTGGCTAGTTCACTGTCCCATTGCATTAATTAAGATTATTTTTGTTATATAAGTGGCACCCCCAAATGTACACATTTCCAAATATTAAACAAGCGCCTAGAAGATAGTGCATTTTGAACAACTACTTGTAGAATGAATGAGTGAATGCAAATGAGTGAATTTGTCCAGTTCTCCAGATGCTATCTTCAGACCATTATATAAGTAGCATTTTGAGTTATACATACCAACTCATTAATTCAAATTATACTTCTATTAACTATTTTATCAACTTCATGATTATTTCAGCTGATATTAAGCTTGAAATTTACCTTCTTATCATACTGTTTTCATACTGTGCTCTTGACCCTACATCTTGCAATTAAACAGGATTTATAATAGTAAACATGGCCCTAGCCGGTTTGGCTCAGTGGATAGTGCATTGGCTCAGTGGATAGTGCATCAGCCTGCAGACTGAAAGGTCCCAGGTTCGATTCCGGTCAAGGGCATGTACCTTGGTTGCGGGCACATCCCCAGTAGGAGGTGTGCACGAGGCAGCTGATCAATGTTTCTCTCTCATTGATGTTTCTAACTCTCTATCCCTCTCTCTTCCTCTCTGTAAAAAATCAATAAAATATATATTTTCTAAAAAATAGTAAGCATGACTTTGTTAATTTTTTTTAGTTGAACCTAGCTGCTAGCTGCCTTCCATATACTACTGGCCTCTATTAGAAGAGCATTTTTAGGTTCCTTAAATGTACAATGATATGAGGATAGTTAAGAAAATGAAGGGAAGTACAGGTGCGGTGCACAGAAGTGGAGCAGACTGCAGTCCTTCCAAATATGTTTCATTGCATGGCACTTATTAAAATAAACTATATGCCAGCAATATAAATAAAGATCATTGCATTTTTGTGGCTTAATATTAATAATGAAATAGAATATAAATTCTGGAGTCACACTAACTTCTGTTCATATCCTAGCCTAACTTTGTAACCATTGACAGGTTTCTTAATATCTCTCAGAGTTGTTGTTTTTTTCTTTGAATAATTGGGATAGGCCTATCCTTTGTAGGGCTGTTATAAGAATTAAACACAAAAGCATTTTCCAGAGTGCCTTGCGGTGTGGAATGGAGCAGACCACTTGCTAGAGTATCTCACATATCCAATTCTTTGTGTTGCTTCTCATTCTCTTAGAATCATGTGTCCCAGAAAGTGTCTGATACTGCAGTGTTGTCTTCTCTTCACTAATGACTTTGTTCAATGAAGGACTCTTTTTTGTCAAGAGTCTCAGCAGGTCCACCTCGCTGAACCATTATTACCTAGTGATTGATTCAAATCTATGGCAGTGCTTTTGTTGTTGTTGTTGTTATTGTTAATGTTTATCTAAGAAAACCGACATTTACTTAATATTGCATATATTTGCACGTCAAGTTGTTGGGGAAAATTTCTCCAAAATCTTTACAGTAATTACCTCTGGGTAAGAATTTTTGAGTGATATTTAGTTTCTTACTTACGTTTTTCTAGATTTTTTGAAGTGTTAACATGAGAATGTAACATTTCATAATAAAAATATACTTTCACTTTAAGTCTTTCTAATTGTTCCTAAACTTCGTTTGTGTTTCGGAGTTGCCAGAGGAGCTCTGATAAAATGCAGATGGCTTTCTGGGCTTCACCTCTGACCTAATGAATATCAGAATCTCCAGAGCTGAGCCTAGGAATCTTTTTGTGAAAAGCTTCCCAAATGGTTCCGCTGGAACTGAGTGGTATTTGCCCTGGACTAGCAGTCAGGAGTCTGTGACTTAGAAGCAGCACATTCAGGCTTGGATTCCCCAAGAGAGAATCTCCTTCTCTCTGAGGATGGCAGTCTGCAACTCTAATGAGGATAAATGACCACTTCTCCGCAGTTAGCTGCTGCCCAGGAAATTTCCTAAATGCCAGCACCTTCAGTCATGCCGCTCTGGTTATGGAGAAGAGTTACTGAAGACTTTTTAAAAGGATAGTTGGAATCTGTGACAGAAGGCCTCCGAGCCACATCATCCCGAGGCAATGCTTTTTTCATATTGCTTCTTATTCATGTTATGAAATAAATCTGGAAGCATGATTTTAAAAAAATAAATCCCTATATTTAGATGAATGAGGTTTTCAGTAGCTTTAATGATTTTTGATATGTCCTTGATTATTATTTACCTGTGTGATAGCTTTAAAATTTATATGATAAAATCCTTACTTTCTTTAGGAATTAAATATCATGTATTAGTTGTATAGATATGGTCACAATTATTTATTCATCAAATATTTTATATGTTTTTATTACATATCCTGAACTATCCTAGAGTTGGAAACTCAGTGAAGAACTACCCATCCAATATCATTGTTCTCAGGGCTTTTGTTGGAATAAGAATTTTAGGACAAGATAAATGCTATTAAGTTAATACAGCCAGGTTATATGATACAGGATAATCAGTGGGGATAGATGCCAAAGCAGGTTTCTCTAACATGTGACAACATTTTAGATGGATCTTAAATAATGAGGAGGCAGCCATATGACCATTTGGATGGACATGAGTGTTTCAGAAAGAAGTGAAAGCAAGTTCAAAGGCACTGAGAGATTGCAACAGTCTTGGTGAGTTTTACAAATACCCTTGGAACTGGAGAGTAGTGGACAAAAGGAAAATTGGAAGGAGATAAGTTCCGAGAGGTGGGAAAGATTTGCATCATATAGAACTTTAGAGGCTATAGAAAAAAAAAAGCATTTTGACTTGTATTAAGTATAATATGAAATATTAGAATATTTTAAGCAGGTGGTTAGTATAACCAGATATGCATTATCAAAATGAGTATGCCCGTTTGTGAAGAGTAGTTTACAGTGGGGCAGTGACATAAGCAATAGGTCCAACTTGGTGATTTCTGCAATATTCCAAAAGAGGACAGTTACTTAGGCTACGTTAGCAAAAGTGAAGGTGGAGATAAATGACCATTCTGGAGAAAGAATCTATAGTACTGAAGGTACAGTGGGAATGTGTTTATATATGGAAAAGAATCAATGATTTCTCTTAAATCTTGGAGCTAAGCAAATGCATGTTTACTGTGATTGACAAGACTTGGAAGTACTTTTCCTAAAGAAGACATGTAATATTTGAGAAAAGGCTCTGGAAGATAACCCAGTAAGCCTGAGTTATTGTTGTTACTCTTTACTAGTATAGTGCACTAAGAAATAAGTCACAAAATTACACTGATAGTGTTTTATTATGTGAATTCATTTAGATGGTGGAAGAGTTTATCTTATAATATAATAAAAATTGAATAAATTGCAAACTCCTGTAGTTTCCCCTTCAAAACTTCTAAGTATATTTATTTTATATAATTAGCTGTTTCTTATAAATTTTAGAAAATAGCTTTTTATGATATTCCAATAGATGAGTTATATGCTTTCAAAAATCTCATTTTGCGTTCATGCATGGGACCCTGATATTGAACAATAACCATTTTCAATTATTAATTATAATATTAACAAAATAAATAACAGTGTTTTACATTTCCATACCAAAATGAAAGTTGGGCTGATTATAATTATCTTTTTGTTAATGAAAATATAGCCTCTATATTTCATATCAGTTTTGATTAGTGGAAGATGTTAAATTTGATGCTCGGAAGACACACAAACACACAGAGTTCAAGTTGGAATGTTTTGTCTGATATATAACATTGTAGTCTCAGATGTCATTATTATATTTTTTATTTTATTGTGGATTCTCGCTTTTTTAAAATGTATAATGAAATGTTTCTATTAAACATTTTTTATTAAATAAATCAAGGTATGAGTGAAGTTTATATTCCAAGCACATCCTCAACTTGCATTATTGTAGTATATTTTTCTCAAGATCATCCTGATAACTCCATGAACTCTCCAAAATTGAAAGCCCAATCACTTTATACTTAATTTTTCTTCCTTTGCTCTTCAGTGTCTCTATGCACAATTCACCTTTTAAGAGACATTAGACTTGGCACTGTGCATAGTAGTGAAATGCCAGACATCAAAATAATGTCAATAAAGCATAAGTAGGACCTACAGGAAAAGAGTAAAGTGTCTTATTTTCTCAAAGAATGAAAGAAAATATTTGAGAAAAATATATACATTTTATTTGGGTGAGGATTGTTTCCAGGCTCATAAATTCTAAAATCTATAATGTTCCCTTATCTAGTTATTCCACCATAGCCCCACAGGCTGGCCCCCAATCATTCTCCCTCTTGAATGTGATCAATATTATGGAAGATACTTAAATATTTTGGAGTCAATTCTACTTTCATTATTTGTTATAAAAAGTTTATAGCTCCATTATGATTAAAGTGCTTTTTAAAAAAAAATCACAGTAACAGTTGCCTTAGAGAGTAATGCCAAGTCTTTATCTGCCTTATCTCATCTTTCCTTGTGCTTCTAAACTGTCAAGACTGACACTCTATAATTACAGTGTTACAGATATTGAATGTGGGGTAGTAGTTATGTCCCTTGGAGACTCAGGGATTTCTTATAGGAAGAGGAAAACCAAATTGACTGTCAGTAAGTTGGCAGATTATGCTATCTCTACGCTATCCAAAGTCATACAAAAGACACACACTGTATATATATCAATGTGAGCTACTATCAGAGAATAAAAATGAATGTCCACACTTAATAGGAAATTTCCACAAAGATCCATACATTAGACCTGACCAATCTGAACAACATTAAAGTGTTTTGTAGTTCTGCTAATTATACATTTTTATTCCAGGAGAAAGAGAGAGAGAGTGAGACAGACAGAGAGAAAGTGAGAGAGAGAAACTGAAAAGAAATAAAGAAGAGATAAAAATAAGACGATGTCCTAATGACTTATGAAGAAGGCAAAGGTGATCATGCTTTATCTCAAGGCCAGATCTAAATAATGATTATTTTACTTCTGCTTTTCTTACACATCACATTTACTTTTAATATCCCACAGTGGTAGAGCATTTGGATCAAAATATATAAATATTCTGGAATGATTGATTTTTTTTTTCAATGTTCCAGGCCACAAGCAGCTTAGAGCCCGTTTCAGGCACCTTACAGTATTTTTAAAATTATTTTCATAAAACTTCCTTATGTTTACCACCCCATTGAACATAAAAAAGTCCACATTCAGAGAGATTTAGAATGGGAAACACATATTACAAGTCTAAGTTAGTAATTGGAAAAAAATAACAACTATTGATATCCTAGTTATTGATCCCCTGCTCTGCAGGTACTTCTTATAAATATCATCTCTCTGGCAGAAACATGTATCTTTATATATTACTTGTATTTCTTATTGGATTGATGCATTTTTATAAACATCTGAGTGATGTGTGTCATAACCTGGATTAAAAAAAAAATTCAGCACTGTGATGTCTCCATGTCAGCCAGCATTTATTTTTCTATTTCCCATATGCCAGAGGTGGGAAAAAAGGCAACTGCCCAGAGACATGTGAGTTGGGCTGGGAAAATCATGGGTGGGCATCAGGGTCAAGAGGGCCATAAAGAAAAGTCTTTTTTTTAGCTTCTTTGTAGTTTACTATGTGAAGGTTTTTATTATTATTATTAAGCAAAAAAAAAATGGTGGGTAAATGGATGCTTTTCATATCAATCTTTATATTTTCAAGTGAATTTTTTTTCAAAAAGTAAAGCAATAAAGTACTGAAATATCTTCTTAGTGCAAGGTAGAAAGTTCTGTACACTCAGTAATCCCAAATTACTAACCAGACACCATTTAAGAGGATGAAGGCATTGTGTAGAGATTTGCAGATGGGGTCCAGGAGACCTGAGTTCAAATTTTGAGTATAGAACCAATTAGCTTCATGACCTTGGATAAGCAACATTTTTGTAGCCTTGTAAAAAGTAAAGTATAGTTGACATGCAAGATAGTATTATGTTTAGGTATATAACATACGTGTGCAGTGTTTAAAACTTTAAACTTATGAAGAACAAGTAGGAGGGAAATGGAACTCTGATATTTCTGTAGGTAGGAGGGCAGGCATTGAGTGGCCCTGGGTTCCAACTTCAAATCAAAGGCAGAGAACAAGGATGCTGAATGTCCTCCTGTGTCTTTTTGAAAGGGAGGCCCTGGTAGGATGAAACCCTGTTAGTTCCCTTTAGGAAGAAGGAGCTGACTGCTAATCTATTCCCTGTGAAAACAGACGCAGAGGGAGGCAGATATGCTTCAGTAACCTGCTGCACAGAACAAACAAAAATGAAATGTAGGCATAGCAAAGGAGAGAGGGGATTTGAATAAGATGAAGTGGGGAGAGAATGCTTACCAAGATCTTTGCAAAAATAAAGAGGTTTTAGAGTGGGTAGGGGTCACCACATCATGACAAAATGCCACAAAACCTAGAAGTGAAGTAAACAGAAAACTCTAATGTAGGAAAAAATAAATCATAAAACAATAGCAGATAGGAGAAAGCATAGCTCTCCTTTTGAAAGAAGGACTTTAAATTCTAAAGTCAGTATTTGAAAGTAATTAATTTGTACTAATGTATAATAAATTTTCAAAGATTGTTGGAGAAAGATAATCTTATACTATGAATATCCTACATAATAAACGGCTAATATGCAAATGGACTGAACAGCTGAACAACCGGTCACTATGATGCACACTGACCACGAGGGGGCAGACGCTCAACACAGAAGCTTATATACATATAAACTCTAGTGGTAGAAACTTCTCAAGAGCAAATAAACAACTTATTTATGTCTCTTGTCCTATTATGGCACAATGTCTGGCTCATGGTTTGAGTTCTTTAACTCAAAAGTTGGAGTGATTCTGTAACCTTTGTCTGGAGAGGTTTGATATAGAAAACTGCAATGGATTCATGGGATGATCAGGGAGTCACTTCTGTAGGCATTTTTCGTGAGAATAACTAGGGTTTTAAAGGAAACTAACATCTCTGAAGAAGGAATATTAGAAACACTTCAGAAACTCACTTTAAAAAGTCAGCGCAAGATGCTTAAAGAAGAGACTGGCAGTACAGCACATGTCCTTAGAAAGAGAAAATGTATCAGTTATATTCTGCATGATTTTACCTGTTCTAGAAATCTGTAAAATTAATGATTGACTATCTTGTAAGATCAGACATAAAGGAGAGCTTGAGGATAGAAATCAAGCACAAACTTGATTATTATGATGATGTCATTTAATGAATATATGAATGCATTTTTCTTGTGTGCACCTATGGTCTTTTAAACAAATAAAATCAACCAGTTGTAATGAGAAGAGAATTTTTTTAAAAATGCTAGAAAGGCCAAAGTAAAACAATTTATTTTCTTTTATTTCTGTCTATTAAAGGAGTGCCTGTAATGCATAAATCTCTAGTATAACAGTGTATGTGTTGTGTACATGCAGGCATGTAGAATTCTAGGAAGACACAAGAGAAGTCCAAAGAAGGTAAACTAACTGAGAACCCTGTCAGCATATTTACTGATACATTTCTAGTACCCAGAATAGTGGAAGATATATATTCGATGTAAAATTAATATGTGTGGAATTATTAAATAAATGCATGAGTAAAATATGAGTGTATCCATCCTTAAGAGGCTTTACTTCAGTAGAATTGATACAGTACTGCAGAGTACTTCCCATATATAATAGAAGAGAAATCAAATCTATCTTTGGGGTAATGAAAGCCATTATTGAGAAAATGGACCTTGAGGAATTAATATAACAAACACGAGAGATTTCACATTAGAGCATTTTGATGTAATCACTTGACTTGGCATAGATTTATTAAATGATCATAATGCTCTATAATAGCCCTGACCTTCAGCCAAAAGAAAAGTGAAATAACAAGTTATATTGCCTACTTATGGAAATTAATGGGTCTTTAAGGTAATTAAACAGACTTTATAATAAATTAACAGCTCTTATTTTTTCAAAGTGGGTGTTTTCCACTTCAGAAAAATTGCTTTGGAAATAAAAAATAAAGTACTATTTACTACAACCCAGTCTTCTATAATATATTACTAATGATCTATTATTTTTCATTCAGAAACAGTGGAATGTAACTTAAAATATGCAAAAATGGCAAATCATGCAAAGTCATTATTTTTTATGGCAACTAAAGATTAGGAAATACTTTAGTTAGAGCAGAATTCTGTATATAATTAGAAAGTAATGAAGTTAGAATACATTTATGTCTTATAAAGTACTTCTCAAAGAGAAATTTTGGCTCCAAGAAGTCTATTGGCACGGGGGGAGGGGGGAGAATGGGACATATGTAATACTTTTTAACAATAAAATTAAAAAAAAAAGAAAATTCAAAATTGTTTCAAGAAAGACAATATTTAATTAGATGTATATATTTACCAGAGATTTTTATAAATATAAATAAATACAAAGAGCAAGTCCTTTGTAGTTTATTACCTTTAGTAATGACCATGGTTTAATGGAAAGAGCATTCAACTTGGAAGCCAGAGATCTAGATTTATATCCCATATTTATCCCATATTTTCTGATGAATTCCTTGGGTGATTTTGAATCTAATTACCTCATCATCTTGAGCTTCAGTGACTCTTACTGTAAAATGAAGGGGTGGAACAAGAATCCCTCAGTGATATCCTGTAGCAATATACTGTGGTCTTTAGCCATAGTTAACAAAAAGAAACAAATGCAATGGCATAGAAAGCCATATCCTAGCTGATAAAGAGGGAATATGCTAATTGACCCTCACACAATTACAAAGATGCCAGCACCCACAGCCAATAAGGAGGGAATATACTAATTGACTGCCATGCCCTCAAAGATGGTGGCACCCACAGTCACAAGATGGCATCGCCCAGTCCCCTCAGCCCCACCGGGGCACCTCCCTCCAGAGTCCCCTAGTCCCCTCGGACCCCCAGCCGCCCAGGGCTGCCTGAGGCTCAGGTAACCAGGGATGCCCAAGGCTTGTGCTGCCAGTAGTGGTAGCAGCAGAGGTGTGATGGGGCATTGCCTCCCCCTGATCACTGGGTCACCTCCAGCCCCTGAGGGCTCCCAGACTGTGAGAGGGGGCAGGCTGGGCTGAGGGACCCCCCTCCAGTGCATGAATTATATATATATATATATATATATATATATATATATATATATATATAGAGAGAGAGAGAGAGAGAGAGAGAGAGAGAGAGAGAGAGAGAGACTTAAAAAGATGTCTTGGAATGATAATAAATGAACACTTTGTTGTAAATGGATCTCACTCTCCTTTGTATCAAATTTACAAATTGTGGAACTGAGAAAAACTCAGTAATGGTAGAACAATAGATTATTCTGAAATATAATATTCATGAAACCAATGAAAATTCCTAAAATTAAAATATAACCCCTATTAGTTTTGCTGGGCAAATTGGTTTTCAATAAGTGCTATTTAGCTCGTTGAGAAAACCATTTGTGCATTTTCACTCTTAAGGCTGTGCATCATTTTAAAAGCTCTGCAAAGGTTGAAACTCATAACTGGGTTTCCCAGTCAGACAGAGATTCATTCTAACCCAGAGGTACTCAACCATGGCTGTCAATCAGGATAATTTGTGGTGCTTTTAATTAAAAAGAAAAAGAAGGAAGGGAGGGAGGGAAGAAAGAAAAGGAAATTTTAAAAAGCTCATTCCTGGGATCCATTCCTGACCAATTGAATCCATGGATGATGGAGCTCAGACCTCAGCATTTCTTAAAAGTTCCCCCACTTGATTCCATTTGCAGACAAATAGAACCACTACAGGCTCACTTTCCCTCCTCCTGTAAGTATTTAATGTATTTGGAGAAGTTTAAATTTAGGCTGAGCTTGACCCAACTGACCTCTCCCAAGCCCAGTAGAGTGGAGGCAGCTATTATGATCTACCCTAACACTTTTCTTCTGGTGAGACACATAGCAAAACATCTGGGTTTACTACCCCATAAGAAAGGAAAGCAAATTATTTGCATTATTAACATGCATTTATGGTTCTTTAAGATGCCACCTCTTTTATACTTAGTAAAGTTTTACATTTTAGTAAATGTTGGGTTTTTAAAGCTACACTCTGCTTTCAATTTCAATTATAATCCAATTCAAATCATTCTATTTGCGGATAATAACACTAAAGCTTAGCAAGTGAAAATTGCTTGCATGCAGCAAAAGAGCCCCAAATTGGCAGAGCTAAATCAGGAGCCAAGTTTCCTGATGCCCATTTCATTACACATTAAACCCTGTTGCCCCCAGAAATTTTAAATTTCTAGCATAGAAAAGTCTGAGAAATGTTATGGCTGTTGGGAAGTCTGGCATTAGTAACCTCAGTGTCTTAAATTCCTTAATATAGAATGCACTTCTGCATGTTTGTTGCCAAAGTTATGTGTATTTTGTTAATATTTACTAGTATTAATCTCCTAAATGAACATTAACCTATTATAAAGCTTACCGCTTTCTTTACATTTGTCAAACACTTTTATGAGTTGTCAGTCAGGAAGGTATTCATCATAAATTCACTCTGAATTCTGAAAACAAGATAAAAGTAAATCATCATCAGGTCTATTGTCCTCCAGATAGAAATGCAGATGCCATGTGGTACTCAGTATTGCAGCAGTTAATAACATGGGCTTTGCAGTCAGACAGAACTGGTTTCAAATTCTGGCTAGTTGACTCTCAGAGCTAGGGCTATAGTGATGTGTGTGAGGTACTTGGCCTGGTTTTTTCTCATAAGCATATGGATGATGATGAGATGATGAGGTTAACAATGACAGCAATATCCAATCTGAGCACTGGTGAGGATTAGCTTGGAAAATGCAGAGCAAGGTTTTAGCCTATTGCCAAGCATAGAATAAGCTCTCACTAAGTGCTCCCTATTTTTAATAGTATCAGTAATTATTTAGCCTTCAAGCTAATGTATGCCAAAGAGTATTTAAATGAATATCAAATAGATTGAAAATGTAGTCTTTTCAAAAACTGATTTCCCAACCAGTGAGGTTGATAGAAACCTCAAACTTGATATGGACCCAGGAGGTTGATGTGGGTTGTCCCAAATTGGGGAATATGGGGGATAGGAGACTGAACCAAGAAGGGATGGTGGGCATGGGAAGGGGAGCAAGCACCGGGAGTTGGAACTTTCGTGGAGTCGGGAGGTTCCCTGTAGAAAGGCAAGGACAATAACAGGAAATTGCTTATATGCATGGGCATTGCCCAAATAATTGAATATGCAAGTTAAATGAAGGCATATTTATTACTGTCCTAGAAGAAAGTTATAACGATGAAAAAGGAGAAAAACTGCATACTCTTATATTATTAGTGGAGTATGACCATGTATAAATGCATATGGATAAAATGTGTATGTTTGTATGTTATATATAATGCATTTAAGTAAGTATATCTTGCCCCTAGCCCCTAGCTCTTCCACCAAAGGGCCTAGGATCAGCAATATCCCAATAGCTATGAGCTCACCTAGAACCCAGATGTGTTTCTAAATACTATTTTCCATTATAAAGAACAAAGACTCCTTGGAGAAATAATGAATTCCAGTGCTGAGAAATACAAGATAACCTAGACAATCTCATTATACCAGAAAATAAGCAATTGTCCAATTAATGACTGGAGCATAAAAAAGGACAGAGAAACCAGTATGAACAGATCAACTGGCCAAATCTGGGACAGACCAAGCAACAAAATAAATAATGAGAGCAATGAATAATTTGTTAAAATAATAAGAAAACATGAAACTATATTGGTATGAAAAGAAGAAGGGAATGGAGGGTAGGTGGGTAGGTGGCTGGGTGAAAGGGAGGGAGGGATGGAAGGAAGGAAGAGGGTGCAAAAGATCAAGCATTCAATCTAGAGGGACTGCTTAAATCATTGAACCAGAAAAAGGATGCTCACCAACATGGTCATGGTAGCTACATTATAGCAGAATTTCAAGTTATTTTATTTTCTTCTTTATTTTTAAAATTGTTTGATTTTCTACAATAAACTGGAATTATTTATATAATCAGAAAAAAATGCTATGTTTGTTATATTAAAAAAGAAAAAGAAGGAAGAAAAGAAAGAAAGAGATGGGAAATTTGAGGATTAAGATGCTTGCATAGTCCTGAAATATTCTCCCCTCTCCAAACACATTTTAATTACCAAGGGAAAATGAGTAATTTTATAGCAGAGAAGCCTGATGGATATCATCTAAATTAAAACTAATGCCACCAGGAAAAGAACAAATCAAATTCAAGGGACATTTGATAAGATTCAGAGAGAAAAACACAGCATTATCTCTTTGATATTTCTCCAAAGTTGCATAGCTTTCATCTTCTCAAGAGGGGATGTCAGACTAGCCCAAGATAAGGGGCATGCTACAAAGTAAACTGATTTGTAATCTCCAAAAATATGGAGGTCATGAAAGCCACACAGACACACACACACAAAAAAAGACTTAGGATGATTGAAGGAGACTAAAGAAATCTGACAACCCAATGCAAAATGTACTTCTGGACTGAAGGTTTTATAGGTAAAGGATATTATTAAGACAAATACAAAAAGCTGAATGGAATCTAATGTTAGGTGTATCAATGCTACTTTTTTTTAAAAAAATTGATGCTTGTATTAAGGTTATTTGAGGACATTTTTGTTAGTAGAAAATGCACACTATATATCTGCGGGTATTATGTTGGCAAGTAACTCTCAAATTGTTCAAGAAAAATAAGCTTTTCTTTAATGCTACTTAAAACTTTTATGGCCTTCAGAGTTTTTTCTGTATAAAATGATAACAACAACATTATCAATAACATAAATACCAGCTGTTGAATGCTTTGAACTGAATAAGAAAGGTGGGTAGAATTTAAGTTCTTCAATGTTCATTCCATGTAGTTTTTGTGTGTGACCTGCCCTTCTCTCCTGTCCCCTGTCATTTCTGACATATAGTAAAAAAATATCTTGTACTTATGCGCCATAGGTATCATTTTTGTGCTCTCTTTACAGGCATAAACATACAAAATCCTAGTTAATAGACTTACTAAGCTATATGAAGAGAATTGTGTCTGAAAACACAAGACAGGAAGCTTTTAGGTTTATTTGGACAAGAGGTGGTATACAGAATGAATGGGGTGTTGGCTAAGGCATCTGAACAGAAAGGATAGAAAATGAACCTTCAAATTGGTATTTATGTATTGTCTGAGAGCTGAGAAGCTGTTGAAAGGAAGCCATTATGAACCGAAGACATGCGGAATGGGGACAAAAGTAGGATGCTATGAGATAATGATCAGGCCTGTGGATAAAATGTATCAGGATGGCAGCTGCTCTACCTTTTAAAAATGACTTGTAGGAAAATAATATCTCAAACAGAAAAATCTGTGTACCTAGAAACACACAGTGGTTTATTTCACAGTGCATGGATTCAGTCCTTGAGGTCAGAGAAATAAAATTGTGAACTCTAGGTGTGCCTAATTGTTTTAATTATCGTTATCTCAATGTCTTTATCTGTAAAATGGATATAACTGGTAGGTTGTTTTAAAGCTAAATGACTTGGAGTGTGAAATAATCTACTTGGAAATTTCATTATACGGCATGTGCTCAATATATAGTAAGTCCCTCCACTGCTCCCCAACTTCATATTGTGCTTTCTTGTTATCAGAGTGTTTGTGCTTGATCTTACCATACTGTGCGTGGTAACTAATCTCTTCCAGAGGAAGGAACTAGACCTGCTCCTTGAAAGAAATGTGTATGTTCAAAAAGCTTTACACACCATTTTTGGAATTTCCAAGTTTTCATCAAGCGCATACTTGGAACCCGAATTAAGAACCATTTTCCTTTCACATCCCTACCTCCACTGCTGCTAGTACCTGTTAGAATTTATGTTCCAGGCATTGTTCTAAATGCTTTAGACTCGATATCTCATTTTACTCTAAAAACAGCCATGTTATAATTATCATTCCTACATTGATATATGAGGAGATCAAGTTGCAGATTTTTTAAAATTATCATATCTAAGTTCACCTGTAATTGTCATTCATTTTTTTGTGTACATATTATTCCAAATAGTTTATTAAAAGGTTCCTTCTAACTGGTCTAGAGATTACCCTGCAGGAACTCCATTTGTGCATTTCCTGAAAAAAAAAAATCCTTTCATGCAAACCTGGCTTTGATCACTAATCAGGTTTAATTGATGGTGTACTATTTTCTGGACTAAGGCCCATGCGAATGGATTAATTTTTTAAAAATCATTTTTGTTAAGAAACCATCTATTTTTAGAGAAACTAAACATGCTCCTACGCTGCAGAGAATGAATATTATAAAAAATGGTATTAAATATAATCAAGTCAAATCGTGAATCATTACTATCCCAAATTGTATGTGCTGATGAATTTAGTATTATAATACAACTCAGTATCCATGAGGAGAAAAATCTTTAAGCTTTTATTTTTATGGAGTTCCTTGTCACTCCTAAATGATAATTGCAAGTGTTCCTGAAGACAGCCTGATGACTTATCTACTCGTAGGCATCTTATGGTTAAAACACAATTTCTTTCAAAGAATATAAATTCCCATGAAACTAACATAGAATTGAAGACTTTGTGCACTCCAGAGGCACCTTTGTGTGACAGTCAAATTATAGCTGTCTCGGTTTGTTCTTGTCTGATCTTTCACGATCCAGAGACAGGACTCAAGTGATGGTCAGTGAGTTAGAATATAAATGGGATAAGGCTTAACTCTTATCCTTGATACTGATGACACAGCCTAGCAAGTAATATAATTAGAACATTTCTGGACATAACCCATTCCATAAATCTCTGAATCAATTATTGACTCAAAGACCCCTGTCATATCTTGCCACAGACAGAGAAGAAAAGTGGTTCACTGCTCCTCTTTAATAATGCCAGTAATTAATCAGGATGACAAATATTTCTTAATTTCATGTAGCACCACCTCAAGTGTGTGTGTGGAAGAAAAGGACGTGATTTTTTTCTCTGATTGTATTTAATCGAAGATTGTATAGCAATCTTTTTAAGAAACAAAGGCTAAAAGCCCTAGATTCATAGACTATTGATTTATATTTTTAAATATGCAACTCTTTATTTTCAAAGAAGAGATACAAAGAAACAACATTTCAATGATTTTAGAAGAGTGCTTAAACAATTTTAATGTCCCACCCAGTTCCCATCTGTTATAAAATCCTTAGGATTGAACATTCCTCTTTAGATTCTGCCTGTCTCTCTTCTTTCCTTACCTTATCTATTATTACTCCTTAACTCATAAATAATAGTTTTGAAAAAACTGGTTTAATTTTTTAAAAATATAATTAATACCTTTATTCTTATTTTTTCAACCCTTCCTTCTTATAATGTCTACTCTTCCTATCTTTAGGCTTAAAGTAGAGTAAAGTGTTTCCCAGTTCATGCTCTGTAACAAGAACACGCTAAGAAAAGGGAGTAGCCTCATATAAGAAATGTTTCAAAGAGACCCAATGGTTCTCTGATACCAAATTACCTCTTATTCTGAGATTTGTTTACATTGTAAAGCTCTATAAAAGATTTGGAAGGGATCTTAATAATGATCAAAGTCCTCACATGGCAATATCCTAGATGAATTGTGCATATTGGTAGTTTTTAGTCCTTTCTGACACACAGTTATCTGTGCAGCTTGTAAAAATTACCTACACACAAGCCTCCCCTTAAATATTCTGTTTCTGGGCCTGCTCCTGAAAATTTTTTTCAGAATATTTGGATACAGGCTTTATGAATTATTACTTTTTGAAGATCCACAAGTGATTCCAACGTATAGTCAAGGTTGAAACCATGGGTTAAGTAATCTTTCCAAGTGTACAAATGTATTACATAAATCACAAAAGAGAAAACATATCTTCAAGGACCAGACATGAGGTCAAATCTCATTTCATGTCCTTTAAATTAACTGAATTATTAGCATCATTCTATCTACAAGAGCCATAGCTTAGCTAACCAAGATTAGTGCAATACTAGCCAAAGGCTCAACATTTCTGCAGGTTGATAATAGATACAATTAGAGAGGTTATTTATTGACAATTTGTCATTAAATTTAATATGCCATTGTATTTCTTAATTCCTATTAGAACAGTGTAGTATGCAGCAATGTAATAACTTTGGATGGGGAAGGGTCTTTATACAGGGCAGATATTGTGGGTAAGAAAAATTCAATGTGAAGCAGTAGCAGGTGGAATTCTACTTTTGACCATATGACAAATTTTATATTCAGTAAAATTCTTTTACTCAATACATTTAGATTTTCCTAAATTGCAGCATTCTTTTAAATGATTTTCAAACTCTCAAGAGCAAATCAATTCCCAAGTACAAATAAACAATTGAAACAAAATCTATATATCTAAAGAGCCAGGGTCATAATGACCAAAGGCTCAACCAAATGCCAGGCTGCGCTTGCAGCAGGTGAGTGGGCTGAATTGCTGACATCTGAGAGAGAGAGAGAGAGAGAGAGAGAGAGAGAGAGAGAGAGAGAGAGGCAGGCCTGATCAGCAGTAGCCTCGCCAGCAGCCAAGCCTCTCTCTCTCTCTACCAGAGGTCCTCAGTTCAGCCTGCTTGCCAGCAGCCAAACCTCTCTTTCTCTCCTGGCCTCAGGCAGGGGCTGCTGATCACCCCTGCCTCTCTGATCAGGCCTGGAGATAGGCCTGGAGATGCTGACTGGCAAAGAAACTGACCAATCAGAACCAAATCTGGGTGAACTGTGAGGAGCCAATTGCTGCCTAGGAGGCAGAGCTTTTGACACTGACGCATAGAAGCCGAACAATCAGAACCAAATCTGGGTAAACTGTGAGGAGTCAATGGCTGCCTAGGAGGTGTAACTTTTAATGCTGACTGGCATAGAAACCGACCAATCAGAACCAAATCTGGGTTAACTGTGAGGAACCAATGGCTGCCTAAGAGGCTGAGCTTTTGATGCTGACTGGCACAGAAACAGACCAATCAGAACCTAATCTGGGTGAACTGTGAAGGCAGAACCTAAGGTGGGGGCTGAGGAGGGGTTTTAAGGGCAACAGCTGTTTGGTGTAAGGTGTAAGAAAGCGGTTCAATTTTTTAATGACCGGTTTGGCAATATAGTGCATATGGCTGGCTATCAGTCCAGATATAGGAATTATGTATTTTTGTCTGCCAAGAGCATCTCCTCCTGATGGAAAAGATTCCCCCCACCCATTTAAAAGCAATCATATTCTATATAATCTATCTATACTAATAAAAGGGTAATATGCTTATTATACCGGGTCTACCAGCCATCTTCCAGACGCCTGACTTCCTTCCAGACAAAGCCATGGTGGTGGGGGCTGAGGCAGAGGCAGTTAGAGTTAATCAGGCTGGCAGGGGAGGGCAGTTGGGGGTGTCCAGGCCGACAGGGGAGGGCAGTTAGGGGCAATCAGGCAGACAGAGGCAGTTAGGGGTTTTCAGGCCAGCAGGGGAGGGCAGTTAGGGGCGATCAGGCAGGCAGGCAAAGGAGTTAGGGGCAATCAGGCAGGCAGGCAGGCAGGCAGGCAGGCAAGTGGTTAGGAGCTAGTGGTCCTGGATTGCAAGAGGGATGCCTGAAATCCCCCAAGGGGTCCCAGATTGGAGAGGGTGCAGGCTGGGCTGAGGAACCCTCCTCCATGCATGAATTTCATTCACTGGGCCTCTAGTTGTTAAATAAACTTGAAGTCAAGTATTATCTTAGGGACAAAGCCATGTATGAGATTAACTGGCACATAGATGTTTTAGACCTGGGGTCCAGCTGCTAAACTTAAGCCTTTGAATAAAGCTGGGATAGTTACAGGGGCTATACCTGCAATGAAAATGCAGGTTGAGGATGAGTAAAAGGACAACTAAGGAAAACGTTCTGCCTCTATTGTGTCTCTGAGTTACAAAAATACAATGATAGTATTAATGTCAACGATGATAGTATTAATGTCTTCCCTGATACTTTGCAGTATATAAAGTAAATATTAGCATAGTATAAATAAACCTAAATACATAATCACCATATAGACTAAAACATCCACTTAAAACATCTAGAATATTGTCAATTATATTAAAAATGCAAGTATGTGCTATAAGTACTCAAAAATATTGAAAGTAAAAAGACAGAAAAATATAGCTATATCAGAAAAACACTAATTAGAATAAAGTTATATGTAATGAATTAATTTCAGACAAAAATTATATTTAAGACAAAAGTCATTATTAACAGAGAGACTCTTTATTTAACATGAATATATTCAATTCCTGGGATAATGCCATAATTCTAAACATGTGAATCTAATAAAATAGCTTTGTACATTATAAAGCAGAATGTCATTAGAATTTTAGATACATACAACACAGGAATCTAGGTATCCAATAGGTTAATTAGAGAAAGAAGTTAATAAAGATGTATGCTATTTTATAAATACAATCAACAAAATTAATTCACTAAGCAAATGTTTACCTCTTCAACCCAAAATTAGAGAATACACACTCTTTTCAACTATAAAATAAAATTGGTTACCTGCCAACCATTATCTCTGGCCTTTAAGGCACTAATTAATAACAAAAATGTATTCTTTTGGCTTACAAATAGACACTTCTAAATAGCTCATTGGTCAGAAAAGAAACAATGATGAAATGTTTAAATATTTAAACTGAACTTCAATAAAAATATAACATTAATATTGGTATAATAGAGCTATAATAATATTACATGGGAAAGGTGCATTTAAAATCTTATATCAAGAAGAGAAGCTAAAATATTAATGAACCAAACATCCAACTTAAAAAGTTAGACAGGAAAATAAATAAAACCTCAGCATAGAACTAATAGACAAAAGGAAGAAATTAGTGAAAAGGAAAATAAACCATTACATTTAAAAACCCACTAATGACATAGATTCCAAAGCTATTGGTCAGAAGACGACTATAATAAGCAATGTTATAAATTAAAAGGAGAATGTAACTACAAATACCAAAGTACATTAAAAGTATAAAACAGGAGAATGCTCTGGAAAAAAAAAACTCTATGAAAATATATTTTAACACACAAATATGTAGATACATATAATTAAGAGAATGATTCAAAAAAAAATACAGTGAATTGACATAACCATTAAAGAATTTGAGTTGTCAGAATTTTTTTCAAAGCAAAAAGAAAAAAAGGCCTATTTGAGTTTTAAAGTTTTACCACAACTTATTAGAACAGACTTTCTTAATCTTATACAATTATTCAGAACATAATTGAGTGAATTCTTCCCTACAATTTTAGCATAATATTAATATGAAAAACATGACAGTTTTGAAAAGAAAATTAGGGTGAGACAGCTTAATTATAACAATTCATTTCTCTATATTGTCTCAAATACCTGTTCCTGCACATTTTACAAGTGAGGCTGTACAGCAAAAAAAGGGTCATACCTTGGTCTAACTAAGCAATTCTCTTGGTTGAATCCTGGCATTGCCCTTTTCCAGGTGAAAAATTTGTATATTTTTCATTCTGTGTTTTATGGTACAGAACTTTTTAAAATTGTTATGAATGTGAAACAATGCTAATGTATGTTTTGGAGTTCTGTCTTCTGCCCCTAGTGTTCTTGAATACAAACTGCAACAGTTGACCTACCTTTGCTATTGCAGTTTCAGCTAACTTTAGGTGTGGCCATAGACCTCAGCCTCCTCAGATTTCCTTCCACAGGAATGCTCCACTCTCATGGTGACTTGAAATGCTCTTGTTATTGTTGTAAGACACGGTCTCACTGCTCTAAATCTCATGATGTGTATTTGTTAAGGTAATTGAGGCGAGTTCTCAGGACTAGAAAGTTCCAGGATATCATATAGTTTCTTTTTTTTTTCTTTTTTTTTTTAAATTACATGAACGCTATTTTATTTTATTTTATTTTATTTCCTTTTTTATTGATTAATTACATGTGTATCCTTATCTCCCCATTCCCCCCTCCCCCCCCCCCCCACAACTCATGCACTCGCCCCCTGGTGTCTGTGTCCATTGGTTAGGCTTATATGCAGGCATACAAGTCCTTTGGCTGATCTCTCCCCTTTACCCCCACCCTCCCCTACCTTCCCTCTGAGGTTTAATGGTCTGATCGATGCTTCTCTGTCTCTTGATCTGTTTTTGATTATGCTAAGCGAAATAAGCCAGTGAGAGAAAAATAACTATCACATGATCTCACTCATTTGTGGAATACAATGAACAACATAAACTGATGAACAAAATCAGATGTTTTCTTACCACAGAAGTTTCTTCCATACATATACACAGAGAGAAGAAAGTCAACATCTTACCCTTTGCTTATCAATTATCAGTAGTTGTCAAAGTATGGTAAAATGAATCTCCACGGTGTGTTCTTTTGAAAATGTAAATTTGGTTCTATATTTCCCAATATTATAACAAATAAGTTCTGATGTAGGAACCTACTGGAGTATCCCTGTAAACAAGAACCTTAGGTTATTCATTCAGAGATAATACCACACTTTAAGAAATACACATATTTATATATGCAGAATCTAAATCTTCCTGTTCTGGCCCATGACTAGGATGCCTATAGTTCTCATTAAACCTTGTCCAGCCATCGCATAAACAAAGGTGTTCTAGTAGGGACCATCATCATACTTTAAACAAAATAAAATAATCTAGAGTGGAATGCTACAATGCTGTCTTGACGAACATCTGCTTTGGACCCTAGTGTAGCAATTTTAGGGTGAATTGCAAACCTCCCAAAAGGCATGGTAAACTTTAGTCCCATTTGTTCCCTGCAGCTGTTCCTAGCCCTCTTTGAACCTTTCTGCCTCCAACTCTCACTACCTTGAACTCAAGCAGATTCACACTTTCAAAAGCGTCTAGCATGTGTAAAATATTATGACTACTGAAGCTTTCTGCTAGATGTGATCAGGAGAATGGAAAAGAAATAAGTCATCCAATAATTTGTTCACATAGCAGATATCACTGATGTGGCCAGGAGTTTTTCATCTTTGTCAGGCATATTTGGATCCTCTCCCAAACCATCTTTGGGAATCTATCCCCAAAATGGAAGACATTATTCACCCTATGATATAGTCTTTCTTTGGGAGTTTTACAGCCAGGTAGATAAATTAGGCAGATGTAGAATTAAAAACACTCTATCCCACATATATTGACGAGAGAGAGAGAGAGAGAGAGAAAGAGAGAGAGAGAGAGAGAGAGAGAGAGAGAGAGAGAGGATTGCAGAGAACAAAATGGTATTAATGTTGGATTGGAACAAATAAATTAGTCTCTTTTAAACAGATAAGTATTTATTTCATTGTTTTGCTATGTGAAACTGAAGTTTCTTCCCTGATTATTTTAAGGAAACATTCCCACTCTGTCTGTTTTAACCTTGTCTGATCTAAGTATAGCCCCACCCCTATTCTCTCCCCATATTACCTTCCCCTTCACCTGTGGAAAAGGCTGTATTTCATTATTAAAGGATATTCTTTCCTTATACTTTTGTGTATAAGTGTTCTCCCCCCTCACATTCTGCTTCCTCATTAAACTTCACACTTCAGATAACTACTTAATACCTGAGCCACTCTTGTGGAGGTTGTAAACTTTTCTGAATTTCCCTTTCTACTCCATGTTTAGTTGCAGCTTCAATGCTAGCATGAGTTAAAGGTCCAGGCCTCTGTGTGCGTGCATGTGTGTGTGCATGCGTGAGAGAGAGAGAGAGAGAGAGAGAGAGAGAGAGAGAGAGAGAGAGAGAGAGAACTAGTGCTGCAAATTTCAAAGTAAAATGTAAATATTAATTTTGCTGAGAAGTGTTCCAAGCCTCCCAGAAATGCCAACTTTAACTCCTCTGGGCTACATAAAACCTACCTGATATCAATAACTGGCATTTACCGTGTCAGTAGTATAGCTTGTTCAGTCTGCATCTATATTTCTCAATGTATTGTCTATTGAAGCCAGGTGGCAGGCCTCATTCATCTTCATATCTCAGTTCCAATCAGAAAGGCTGATATATAACAGAATCTCAGTAAATGTTCCTAGAATTGGGTAGGATTAAAGGCAGATTGAGGCACATCCATCTTGGTATTCCAGACACATCATCTCTTTAGAGAAATTTTCTTTACAGAGATTTTCAGGATTATTAAAAAACTAGAGGCCCAGTGCACGAATTAGTACATGGGTGGGGTCCCTAGGCCTGGCCGATGATCAGGGCCAATCAGGGCCGAGGCCGATTGGGGCCTGCTGGACAGGGGGAAGGACCACGGGCTGATTGGGGCTTGCTGGCCAGGGGGGAGAGACAGGGTGCGGGAGGTTGGCCGCTGGCCCTAAGGAGGGAGCCAACCCTCAGCTCCCCTGGGAAAGGGGCCACATCTGGCGCCACTCACCCCTGGTTCCTCATCCTAGCCCACGGCCCGAAGGCCCTGGTGGGGTCAGGAGAAGAGGTGATGGTTGCCAGGCCGGGCGCAGAAGGAACAGACACCAGAACCCTGCCACCATGTGGTTCCCCGCCTCCCCCCTCTTCCTTGCCTCACTACCATACCACCACTGTGGTGGGCAGGCAGCGGGCTAATCGGGGCCTGCTGGTCAGGTGGAGGGCCTGGGCCCCAAGGAGGGAGCCGGTCCTTGTCTCCCCTGGGAAAGGGGCCGCATCCACCACCACCCACCCCCAGTTTCCTGTGCCAGCCCAGGGCCAAAGGCCCCGGTGGGGTCAGGAGCAGAAGGAACAAACACCAGAGGCTGAAGCTGCCAGCCACGGGAGGTTGGCTTGGGAGCACACTGACCACCAGGGGGCAGCTTCTGCATTGAGCATCTGTCCCCTGGTGGTCAGTGTGCATCATAGTGACTGGTCAACTGGTTGTTCCAGTCATTCTGGTCTTTCGGTCCTAAAGGTCAGTTAGGCTTTTATATATGTAGCTATCACTGGGTTGGGGTCATCAGGGGTCTCTTAGAAAGAGCATGGTTTGTGCCCTAACCAGTTTGGCTCAGTGGATAGAGCATCAGCCTGGAGACTGAAGGGTCCCAGGTTCAATTCCGGTCAAGGGCATGGACCTTGGTTGTGGGCACATCCCCAGTAGAGGGTGTGCAGGAGGCAGCATATTGATGTTTCTCTCTCATCAATGTTTCTAACTCTCTATCCCTCTCCCTTCCTCTCTGTAAAAAAATCATTAAATATATTTTTTAAAAAGAGCATGATTTCTGAGTAGAATATTTCATGATTTTTGTGATTGCTCTGCAGTACAAAGTGGCCCTGGAGGCAATTGTAACAAACTGTTCATTTTTTATTTAGAACACCCAACCTATCCTCTTGCCCTATTAACATCTTCTCCCATCTGGAGATATTTCCAGTGGGTGTGGTCTTGCTGCCTCCTTCTGCTGCCTTCTGTTTACAGGAGCTGAGGGAGGCCAGACCCTCTATTTATTCTCTTGCACAATCATATTGCCTAAACATTCTGATCATACATTTTTCTGCCAGGACTTTGAAGGCTGAGGGAATATTTTGAGGACCCATTAACAGTAGCTGCAGTCTAATCTTGGCCATTGTTTCTCTGCACAGCCTCCTGGGTTCCCCTGGGCTCCTCCAAAGCATCTGTTTTTCTTACTTTCTTTTTTTTTTTAATTTCTTTATTGATTAAGGTATCACATATTTGTCCTCATCCCCCCATTCCCATCCCACACCCCTCCCCACACATGCCCCCAACCCCCTGTTGTCCTTAACCGCCGGTTAGGCTCATATGCCTGCACACAAGTCCTTTGGTTGATCTCCCCCTTTACCCCCACCCTTCCCTACCCTCCCCCTGAGGCCCGACAGTCTGATCCATGCCTCCTTGTTTCTGGGTCTGTTCTTGTTCATCAGTCTATGATGTTCATTATTTCCCCTAGATGAGTGAGATCATGTTCTATTAGAAATACACTTATAAGAACCGAAAATGAGACAAGCAATAATGGTTATGGTGACAGGCAAATGAATCAGTGTGCAGTGAGTTTCTTTCTGGGCCAACAGTTCTTTTGAGACCCAATTTCAATGTCCAACAGTTCCTTATGTGTACATGTCAGCACTGACATTTCAGTTCTGGATGGTGGACAAATGGTGGTAATGCAGGTCCGACTCTCTCTGGTTTGGTCCTGGGCAACCTGCAGTGATGCACAGCTGCTAACTGCTAGTATGGGAAGGCCACATCAGCGTCTTCCATCTCTGGACTGCTTCTCTTCTGTCTTCATGGCTGGAGTAGTCCTGTCGATTCCTCTCTTGCTGGAATCCACATGGTCTCGGAGTTGTTTTCTGAAAATATACAAACATATATGTTTCTCTTACTTTCAATCAAAACACCTGTCATCTAAAGGTGCTAGTCCCTGGTTTTAGAAATCCTGTGTTTCGGATGCTGTTCACTCAGGAATTATCCAAGAAATTTGGTCTATTTTAATCTGTCACAGACTATCAGTTATATAAAAGTCTGAGGGGAATTGCTCTTGGTTAATATCTTTTATCGAAAAAAAAAAGATTAATTTGATTGGAGTTCTTGTCCTGATCATTACTGGTAGGAAATTCAATAGCTGTTGTTCTTGATTGGTGTCCCAGATTACAATTTACTATAATGAGTAGATAAATTGGCCATGGGATGAGTATCTTTATTTAGTAAAAAATCGTTTCTGGAAAATATTTATGTTGCTTCCATGTCTTATCTATATATAAAAAGAGGTATTATGCAAATTAGCCAGGATGCCTTAAGGCATCATGACCAGCTCAGGAAGAGGCTGCATGCACAGATGGGCAGGGAGGCTGGGACTGGGAATGGGCCAGAGCAGAGACACAACACACAGGGGCGCCTACTCTGAGCTGCCATGGCACAGCTGGGAGCAGGCCCCCAGTGGACACACACAGGGGTGGGGGCCTGCTCCCAATGGCCACCATGTGGCTCGGAGCACACCCCCCCTCCCACGCCAGCGGACACACACAGGAGGGCCTCTGCATGTGAGCTGCAGAGGAAATACCTTTTCTGATCACTCTTTGGCTAAGCTCACCACTTGCAGTGTTCTTGGTAACTTGGGTAATAAGAACCTTAGTTCATTCTTAAGAAATGGTAATACTGAGTTATTATGTAATGATATTCATAAAATGGTTAAATATATTGTCAAATTATTCCTCAGAAGGGTTATACAAATTTATCATCCCTTTAACAGTATTTAAAAATAACCTTTCATTCTACTTTTACTCCCCCTCTCTTATCATGTACTTCATATTCTCTTTAAATTTTTTCAAACAGATTTGATATACTAAAAGATGTTATCTCTTGTGAATTTCAATTGTGTTCATTACTAGTGAGGTTGTCATCCACAATTTTCTCCATGGTAATAGTCAGTTAATGACCTTAAATCACTAAAATAATGTTCCTTTTTATTGACTATAATTAGTCTCTTGAAATTTTGTCATCTCTCCTACCAATCCGCTGCTATCAAACAGATATTAAGTATATTTGATTTCAGAGATCACCCATTCTGTAAAGTGTGCTGTTAACCTGAATTTATCCCCTCTGGGTACTTCATTCTTGATTTTAATTGTCAGAAAGACTTTGTAGGGAGCCTGACTTGTACTAGAAGTTCCATGAGCTCCAGTCTGCCCCTGAAGACTCATCAGACTGTCTTTAAATCAGATTTTGAGATGTCCTTCAGCGAAGGGCAATGCTTTTCTAATTTATTTAATCAGAGTAGTTTGTGATGTTATGACTATTCCTATTTCACAAAGCCATTATTACTTCCAACCCACACTAAGAATTGTTTACTAACATCTGGAGAAATTCTTTAATTCAGAACTTATGAAGTCAATACAAGCATTTCTTTGAGAATGACTGAACCACATTTTTGGGGTGAGCTTTAATGGGGTTACATTGGGAAGTAATTTCCCTAAACTATAATGATACATGGGTCCTTATTCAATTTTCTTTTCATTCCTTATCTTCCCTTACTAAGGAAGTGAGCGAAACCTGGACTTTCCATAGTTACATTTTATTCGGGTCTTCTCTGGTTCTCATCTGCCTGCCTCACATCCCCCTCCAGCTCCTTCTCCTCTCCCTGGTTCTTTTTATCCTGGGTCCCCACTTCCCCTTCCTCCACCTTCTTTCTCCTTGTTATAATAAATGTTCAGGTTGTTCTGATTCCCTTTTATGTGTCTAGACACTGTCTTTCCCCACATCATTCTGCACTGGGCTATTTCTTTTATCAGAGTAGTTTCTATCGTTGCAGACTTTTCTCAGTCATTTACTTACAATTACTGAAAATTCAACTTATACTAGTACACCAGTTCTGGTCTAATTCAGTGGCATTCTGAAGGTGGTCTGTTCCCTCTAATGTGTTTTGCACAATGTATGCTACTAATTATGGGTACTTATGCCCATCTGAAATGATTTCACTCTGTACCAGTATTTCTTTGCTCTGTTTGCTGCAAGTCTCAGCTATACTCTCTAATCTAAACACTGTTTCCTGCCCTGGCTGTAGTAGCTCAGTAGTGCATCTATTAAACCATTTGAGAAGATTAAAGCACTTTGGGGAACCAAAAAGCATATTTAAAATGGTAATTACCTATTAATTCTTCAACAGTCCTCTCTTCCCACATTTTGAGTCCACATTTTATACTCATCAAAATGGAGAGTAATGTAAGCATACAGAAGCAGTAGAAGCACATATGGATTTTTTAATCAACCAGTAAACCCCATGTTTTAGGAGAATCCGGCACTCTGTAAGTTTTAGTTTATGTTTTTCTCTCAATGACATTTTAGTATATGGCATCCGAAAAAACAATTTTTTTTTTACATTTACAAAGGACTTTCACATTTAGTTTTTACATTTAGTTTTCCTTTTATTCTCTCACTAGCATAGTGAAGAGGCAGGCATAATTATAGGTGGAGACACAGAGGCTTAGAAATGTCACAGAACATATATGTCCATGGTAAAAGCTTGTAAATGGTAGACCCAGGACTAAAATATATGTCCTGTGAATTCTGTTTCATTTTTTTCCCCTCTCTAGTTCTCTATCAATTAGAAAGTAAACTCTTGATTTCCGCTGTAAGGAGAACGGTATTAGAAGACTTTCTCCCTTGTTCTTGTCTAATCAGCCAAGTACAGGTGCACACTGCATGAGCAGATGGAAATGCAATTAAGACAGATGTGATGACAGTTCATTCTCAGACTCTAATGCTTTAAAACCCCAGTGCTAGTCTAAAAGCACATATCACAGCAGGCATACCACAAGAAGAATCAAATGTGGGCACAAAATTTGGACAAGCGGTAGGTCTTTCTAAATTTTGAAAGTGAAATGGCATTTAGTGATTTCAAAATCCTACAGCTATTCATGACTTCCTTAGGTAGTGAATACTTTTTACTTTTTTGAACTTAATTAGAAGAAAATTAAGGTAAATGCAGAATCATTGGTCATTTACACTATAACTCCAGCATAAGTGAGAATGATAGAGTGTGAAAAGCTTTGGGCTTCAGAATGTGAACTATTGTACCTGTATTATGTGAAGAGCCTAGATTAGTGCTGGGGGCAGGCATTGAGCATCACTTCCCTCCCACCTCCCTCAGGAAAACCCTTGGATCTTAGACACTATTTTCAACACTAAAAAAATGCTAAATAGGCCTTCTAATTGGGATAAATGTTAATCCCTGAGGAGAGAGATATCAATATGAATATCCTCATGGGTCAGAGTTGGAAAAGCTGAAGCCACATTGGAGTTATGCTCTGAACCTTATTATTTGGGAGAAATAGTTGCAAGAAAGTGAAGAATACAGGACCTGTGATCAGATGAAGATGCCAGTCCACCTTTGCCACTTAAGAGCAGTGTGACATTGCCCTGGCTGTTTTTGCTCAGTGGTTAGAGTATCAGCCCACAGATAGAAGGGTCGCAGGTTCAATTTCTGGTCAAGGGCATTTACTTTGTTGCAAGTTCGATCCCAGCCCAGAAAGGGTGTGTATAGGAGGCAACCAATCAATGTGTCTCTCTCATGTCAATCTCTCTCTCTCTCTCTCTCTCTCTCTCTCTCTCTCTCTCTCTCTCTCTCTCTCTCTCTCTTCTCTCAGCTTCCCTACTTAAATCAATGAAAATAATATCCTACAATGAGGATTTAAAAACAGAAAAATGCTGTGTGGGCATTGTGCAAGTCACTTGACCTCTCTGAGTGTCAGTTTTGTTTAATGTTCCTGCTAAGTAGGAATACTACATCTTGCTAGCAAACTCACAGAGTTGTTAAGAAGCTTGTATAAGATGCTACCTGAAATTTTTATGATTTTTGGTGAATATATATATATATATATATATATATATATATATAGTCACTTTTGAGCTTTAACACCTGCCAGGGATTAATAAGCATAAAATGACCAACCCTCAGATACTTTAGAGAGTATTAATGATGGGAGAACATAAAGTAAGACAAAGAGATTCTAAAAGAATTAAAACCTATCCATTTCTTCCTCTCACTCTGCAGTGGTTCTAATGGGCATAAGACTCTCCTGAGAGAACTGCTAAAATGTAGGTTCCTATGCTGCATATCCAGATATTGTGATTCACCCAATCTGGGCAGGAACCAGGATTCTGGCTTATTGTTAAATGCCCTAGATCATTCTTAAGGTAATTTGAGGACCCCAACATGAGAAATCTTGACTAAGACCTTTATCTATGATGCTTTCTTGCCCTCCCCTGCAGGCTGTCATAATTAATTGTAATAAACTCTTCAGAGTCTCTTTTGCAGCTGTCTGGGGCAACATACCTAAGTTATGGCCAATATTCTGTAAACAGGAGAGATGTGGGCACCTTCCAGATTGTATCTCTGAAGGATGGCGGGATGTAACTATAGAGGTGAGGACATCATGGCCCAAACAGGCAAAGGCAACACATCCAGTGAGAAGAGATCTGGTCTTTAATAACTTCAAGAGTCACAACAGTTTGACTTTTGTGTAAAGTCAGAGATGAAACATTCTATTTTATTTAAGATTCTACTATTCTGGGTCTCTATCACCCAGGGCTAAACACAGTTTTGTTTTGTTTTTCTAACGAATAAAATTATCAAATGATCACCCAGGATTGAAACAATGCAATATTATAATGTGAAATGCAGAGATTTAGTTATCTCACTTGCAAAATAGGAATTCTAGCACCTCCCTCATAAGACTATTTAAGAACCATCCTATATAATAGGTAATATGCAAACTGACCATCACTCCAACATACAAGATGGCTGCCCCCATGTGGTCAAAGATGGCCATCCCCATGTGGACACAAGATGGCTACCACAAGATGGCCAGCAGGGGAGGGCAGTTGTGGGGACCAGGCCTGCAGGGGAGGGCAGTTAGGGGTGACCAGGACTGCAGGGGAGTGCACTTAGGGGTGCCTGGGCCGGAAGAGGAGGGCAGTTGAGTGTGACCAGGCCTGCAGGGGAGGACAGTTGGGGGGGCCCAGGCTTGCAGGGGAGGGCAGTTGAGGGGAACCAGGCAGGCAGGGGAGGGCAGTTGGGGGCAACCAGGCTGGCAGGGGAGGTCAGTTAGGGGCAATTGGGCCAGCAGGGGAGCAGTTAGGCCTCAATCAGGCTGGGATCTGGCCTAAATGGGCAGTCAGACATCCCTCGAGGAGTCCCAGATTGGAGAGGGTGCAGGCTGGGCTGAGGGACACACACCCCCCATGCACGAATTTTGTGCCCAGGCCTCTAGTCTATATAATAAAAGTCTAAGCAGCAACTGTTACGATGGAACAACCAGAACGACTGTTCACTATGATGCACACTGACCACCAGGGGCAGATGCTCAACGCAGGAGCTGCTCCCTAGTGGTCAGTGCACTCTCACAGGAGGAGCACCACTCAGCCAGAAGCCAGACTCCATGGCTGGAGAGCACAGTGGTGGTGGCGGGAATCTCTCCTGCCTCTGCAGCAGCAGTGCTAAGGAGCAGTGAACCGAATGGTAAGGAGCAGCGGGCAGGCAGATGGTAAGGAGCAAAGAGTCCTGGACTGCAAGTGGGATGTCTGACTCCCAGCTTAGGCCCATGGACATCCCCTGAGGGCTCCCAGACTGCAAGAGGGCACAGGCTGGGCTGAAGGAGCCCCCCCCCCCCCTGCCAGTGCAAGAATTTTGTGCCCAGGGCCTCTAGTTAAAGATAAATATGCATGCAAATTGTGTGATGAAGTATCTGTACTTTGTGAGCAGTCATATTTATTTTTATTACTAATGAAAATTTATAAAACATTTTTATGACTATAAGCCATTGACTATATGATTAAGATACTATGCTAAGGTTGGTAGTGTAACTTAGAAAGAAATCTACCTCCAACTCTAAGCTTTGAGACTTGAGTGAATGCCAGGCCAAAAGATCTTGAGCAAGAAACACTAGCTGAGTCTACATTTGGCATCAAAACCCTAATGAGCTTATTGGGGACCACATTGCAAGTCAAGCAATGGCAATGTAGAGTTTCAAGGACCTTACAAAATACTGAGGGAATGTCTGTGAAAAGTTATTTAACTGGTTGATTTATTATTCATGTGCAAGGTTTATGATAAAGGCTGTTTGAATCGTATTCCCATCATCATGAAAAATAGCCTCGTCACAGTACTGCAGTCAGAAAGATTTATGGGTGTACTTTTGCCATATTTGAGAGGTCTGCTTAGTAAGGACACTGGAGTAGCATATGAGGGTGGCCATGTGTTAGTCAGATAATTTATATTACTTAAAATCACTCAAGGTGGGGCTGGTGGAGTTGAAAACATGAGGGTAGTTAAACTATTTGTAAGTGATATGAACCAGAGAGATTTTATTTAGCTGTGAGCACAAATCCGGAAATGGACTGCCATTATATTCTCTCTGTATAAATCTGGGGCAAGTGCTCACATTTGCTTTCAGTAGTGCTTCTCAAACTTGAGTGAGCAGCAGAATCACCTTAGAAGCTACTTAAGTACAGGGAGCCAGGCCCTGGTATCAGAGATTCTGACTCAGTAAGTTTGGGTCAATTTGGGGCCTAAGAATTTGTATTTCTAATAAGTACCCAGGTGATACTGCTATTCCAGAAAACATATTTGAGGATGGTTGTCGTGTGTAAGGAAGCTGATAGTGTGTATTTTTGTGTTGAGTTCATGGTGGAAACTGGAGCACTTAACTGTGTGTATTGGGGATAAAAATAAGTAGAAAAGATTGAATATAACTTTATTTTAATATCAAAATGCTTCAAATATTCAGTAAAAGGTGAATAATATTTACCCATCATACCTATTCTCTCTTGCTGGAACCACGATTTTAAAAGCAGGAAGTTTTGAATCATACAATGAAGATAAATTTCAAATTTCAATGTAAATGTAATTTAAAATGGAAGATCTTTGCTGACATAAATGACAGCTGCGATAAAGCAAAATGCTTTTAGAAACATATTGGAATTTTAGTGAGCATATTTTATGAAAACTTTTTAAAACCAAACATGATGAACACAACTCATTGTGTGAATTTTACTTTTTAAAAATATATCAAATTTACTTGATAAAAATATATCAATTTTAAAAAGTATTAATATCCTCTTTATTTAGTGTGCTTATTTATAACTTTTATGTTATTTTAGCAAATACCAAAAAGAGTATGCATAGTTTAATTTGTGATCTATTTGAAGTAGTTAATTATTTCAATAGGTCTTAAGTTCTTAACTATTAAAACTGCTACTTTAAGAACTTTCAAAGAGCTGAAACTGGTTTGGCTCAGTGGATAGAGTGTTGGTCTGCAGACTGAAAGGTCCCAGGTTCGATTCCGGTCAAGGGCATGTACATTGGTTGCTGGCACATCCCCAGCAGCGGGTGTGCAGGAGGCAGCTGGTTGATGTTTCTAGCTCTCTCTCCCTTCCTCTCTGTAAAAAATCAGGAAAATATTTTTTTAAAGGAACTTTCAAAGAGCTCTTTGTAGAGTAAAGCTACTATGAACATTAAAGTAGTTTTATCATATAATTTAAAAATAATTTTATTAATATCCATCTCTTTATGCAATCATACTGATATTTTTTCAAAGAATATATTATTATTTTTTTTATTGATTTCATAGAGGAAGGGAGAGGGAGAGTGAGATAGAAACATCATTGATTGGCTGCCTCCTGCACTTCCCACAGTGCGGACTGAGCCTGCAACCCAGGCATGTGCCCTGACCAGGAATTGAACCATGACCTCCTGGCTTATAGATCGATGCTAAACTACTGAGCCACTCTGACCCAGCAAGGAATATATATTTTACATGAGAAATCTAATACACCTGGCTTAAATGATGAATATACCAATTATTTCTGTCTATTGTTTTATAGATTATGAGGTCAGATATTTTGTTTTTAATACAATTGAATAGATGTGTTTGTTTGATGTACATCATTTTTTTAGCCCTGAATAAGATTCCATTGTCTGACTACATCACAGTTTATGCATTCATTCACCTACTGAAGGATATCTTAGTTGCTTCCAAGTCTTAGCAACCAGGAATAACATTGCTTTAAGTATCCTTGTGCAGATTTTATGTGTATATGCATTTTTAACTCCTTTGGGAAAATATCAAGGAGTATGATTTCTCAATCATGGTAAAAGTTTATACAACTTTGTAAGAAACTGTCAAACTGTCTTCCAAAGTGGCTGTACCATTTGGTAGTCTCACCAGCAGTGAATGAGAGTTCCTGTTGTTCCATATCTTCCACAGCATTTGGTGTTGTCAGTAATTTGAATTTTTGCCGTTCTAATTGATGTGTAGTGGAATCTCATTGCTGTTTTAAATTGCAATTCCTAATGACATAATGTGGACATCAATACTGTATGTAAAGGTATTTTTGTACCCACCATGTCTTTTTGTATGCAGTATACATGGGTTACAGGAAGACTTATTTAATATTGAAGAATGAATGGATGAATGATAAAATTAATCTAATCAAAACTAGGGCTCTGACTTTAATGGTAAATATTCTGACACAAATAGAGGCCAAAACTGAGACGGAGAGAGGAAACTTTGTCATGAGGTCCTTTGGCATCATCATATGAGCAGCTGCCTCCTCCACTGCATTCAGAATGCACTCTGAACACAGATGTTTTCTCCAAGATCAAATTAATCATTCACATGCAAAATAATAATACTGACATTATTTCCTTTCAAAGGAGAAAGTCCGTGTAGAACTAGCAGTCCTTGTTCTCACAGCATGCCCAATCACTTGGAGTGCAATTGCTGTAGCAAGGTTAAGTCTTACATAACCAGAAAAAGATACTGGAAGAATACTTAATGTTTAAGGTACATGACTAAACTTTCAGATAGGACTGAGCAAACTTCTGCTTAAGAAAAAGGTAGTAGCTGATGCATTTGACCCTAAATAAAGAATATTTTGGCCCTAACTGGTTTGGCTCAGTGGATAGAGCGTCGGCCTATGGACTGAAGGGTCCCAGGTTCGTTTCCGGTCAAGGACATGCACCTTGGTTGCAGGCACATCCCCAGCATGTGCAGGAGGCAGCTGATCGATGTTTCTAAATCTCTATCCTTCTCCCTTCCTCTCTATAAAAAATCAATAAAATATATATATTTTTAAATAATATTTTGATTTTAGTATCAATTTTTCTTCAGACTTCCCTATTGGTCTATCTGAGCTTCTTTAGTTCAATAATAAACACTAAGCAGTTATTTTTACTTGTTGCCTGCAGCTTTAACCAAGCTCCAGTAGGGTTTGAGTAGATATCCAGAAGAAACTATCTAGTGCTAATATCTTAGTGATGCCATTGTAATAACCTGGTTATTATTTAACAGGAAAGGAGGAAAGGGGAAGCTAGATATAGGCAAGTCATTTATGTAGCTTTGCCAAAAAGCTGCATTTAGCATTCTCCAAGTCTGTTCTCATCTGGTTGATGGGGGAAGGGACTGGACAAAGGCGGTTTAAATGCATGCCCAGTAAGGTCTGAATGACATGCGAAGATGCCTACCTATCTGCCTGTCAATCAAACCTAAAAGTGAGTCAATGGCCAGAATGGGCATCGCCACTGCAAGGAGATAAACCTGAATATTTAAACTTCCCAACAAAGGAAGTTCCCTTCTCTCTCTCGTGCGCTGGGTTCCCTCTCTCCTGTGGCAGGGGGTTGTGCTCTCCTGCTCCCACATGGCACACAGCCATGCTGGACTCCACAAAATAGACTAATGGACTGTAATTTGGCCTGGATGCTGAACTTCACCAGACTACAACACAGAATGGAGGCTCTGGACACTGGCCTTGTTTCTGGCTCTGCTGGAACCCCAGCTGCGCCTTTTGCAGGACTGGCTTAAGGGGTAGGGAACTTTGAAACCCAAGAAATGTAACTTCACGCAAATAAAGCCTTCTTCCACATCCCATCCTCCCATAGAGGCTTCTGAAAATGCTTATTTCAGCAGCACCCCAAGAACCTTTACCTGCTCCCACTAGCGACCGGGGAGTTTAATTCTCTGGTAATTTTCGTGCAGCTCAATTTGTTCTACTTACTAAGTCATATAGAATCTAGATTGCTCTATAATAAAAATAAGTATAACATCCTATGAAAGTGAATAATATTACTCATACTGCACTGTTTACTAAGAAACAGCATTTGAATCAGTACAGATTAGACACTTTGGCTATAGACACTGAGTATAAATTATATATTTTTTTGCAAATTATATACCTACAAAATAGGCATATCTACTTAATGTTTAAAACTAAAGCAAAATTTCCCATGGTTGATATTTCCACCAATGTACCTATATTAAAGCACTTAGGTATTGACAGACAAAAAAAAATCTGTAAATACTTTTCTTCCTTATTCTAGAAGCTATAATTTTTTTAAATTTTATTTTATTGTTTAAAGTATTATAAATAGTAGCTATAATTTGAACTTGTTTTTGTTGGGAGGGAAGCAATTCCATATGGTTTATTCTGTTTGGACTTTTTCTCCATTATCAATTCTGAAACTATTTTGTAACAATTCATCTTTCTCTATTTTTAAAATTCTACTTTTTTTTCCTTTTATGTGGCTTAGAATAAATAAAAAAGATTTATGTACACATTTCTTATTTCTGTAGTTTCTTGACAGTTAAGCTTTCTAAATGAAATATTTTTTCCCTTTATTGCCTTCTTTACCACTTATTTTAAAACAAGAACTTTGGAATAACAATCTTTAAACTTAAGGATTAATCTATTTTTAAAGTGGTCTGTCTGACTTAACAACTTTTAAAAAATGTATATATTTTTATTGATTTCAGAGTGGAAAGGAGAAGAAGAGGGAGAGATAGAAACATCAATGAGGAGAGGGAATCATTGATTGGCTGCCTTCTGCACGTTGGACCTAGCCTGCAACCAGGCATGTGCCCTTGACTGTATTTGAACCTGAGACCCTTCGGTCTGCAGGCCGATGCTCTTATCCACTGAGCCAAACCAGCGAGGGCTGACTTATCAACTTTTTAGGAGTGTGGGGAACCATAAATACTACATGAAAAGTGCCTAGTGTTGTAGACTATATCCTGATTTCATAAACATCAAACAGTGAAAAATATTTTCATCTAAGAAATGATAAAATAAACATTTATGGTTTAGATCTCAGTCCCATACCTCATCCCTTTCCTGAGGTGTTCTCAATAAAGGACACTTAGAAAATTTGTAAAATGCCATAACATCTGCCAATATTTTAGAAATAAAGCATTTATGTTTCATATTACCCCTAAATTCTGTTAAGATTTCCAATTACAAAATGACTTGTTTCAAAAAGCATGCCCATTTTCCAGGAATTTTAAAACACAGTTAAATGGAAACAAATGTGGATCTCAAGCAGTCATTATATAGTGGTTTTGCACATCCCTTTTTAAAAGTCCTAAAATAGGAGATGCTTTTCATAGTGACACACAGCAATCTCTGGTTTTAGTTTGAATACCACTGCAGGTGTTTTTACTTTAGGGTCACATTTAATTGCACTTTCAAGACATTAACAGTTTTCAGCTGTATAACAGCAGTGGTATATCTTATTTAAATCCAGAAAATAATGTGATAAAAACATCTACATACTTTATTATATTTGACGATCCTAAATGATCCCAGATTCTGACTTACAGAAAATTGAGACCTCATAGTTCCACCTTGTAATTAAGTACAGCGATTTACAGTCTCTCCTTTAGTTGTCACAGTAATTCTATTCCTGTCGTATAATTATAGATACCTCCTCCTACTTGGTTCCTGTGTATTTTCTGAACCTCATTCCTCAGGCTTTCTCTTCATTCTGCATGAAATCCTCATAATATAAATTCATGTTTGGCTTGTTTTATCCATTATTGGTTTCTATTATTTGCAAACAAAAATCCTAATTTCATTTTAGAGCACTTTGTAAAATCAAGACTCACCGTAATTTCAGAATTTTTACATTTTCATATAGCAAGATTATAGAGATACACTAGGTTTATATATCTTTCTTTTGGGTAGCCCAGAATTTTGGGATTGAGACACCATGTAAAATATATTATGATGTTTTAATTTCACAGGCAAAAATCAAATTAGATTAATTTGATTATTTATTAAGAAATATTTTCTGTTATTTATTAAGAAATATTATTTATTAAGAAATATTTTCTGTTACTATCAGGTTTGAGTTTTAGCATAACGAGATTGGGGAATAATAAATGACATTTTTAGGCAGGGCTGAGACATATACAAACTGGGTTCCCAAGAAGCTGGTAGGAGCATCTGTTTTAACCTACCCCAATTTTGTACAGCATCCAATTGGGAGGAAAATACCTATGTAGGTGTTAAGCAAGATCTCTTTTCTTTTTAGACAAGGCAAAATACTTAGATATATTCTCTGCCCACATCCTGATAAGCTATGGCATTAGTGTTTGGTCTAATCTTGGTTACTTGGAGGTCCTTTGCTAGTCTGAATCATATATATATATATATATATATATATATATATATATATATATATATATATATTGATTTTAGAGAGGAAGGGAGAGTGAGAGATAGAAACATCATTGATAAGAATCACTGATCATCAGCTGCCTCCTGCACACCCCCTACTGAGGATCGAGATCAAAACCAGGCATGTGTCCTGACTGGGAATCAAACAGTGACCTATTGGTTCATAGGTTGATGCTCAACCACTGAGCTACACCAGCCTGGGCACTATGAATCTTAAGGAAGTGGCAGAATTATGTGATTATAGGGTGGACAAAAAGATTTAAGCATGGCATCAATATAGTAGAAGGGCTGGTGCTAGAAAGATGTAACTGAAAAACCCAGTCTACTAGCTTCCAGCAAGGCTGTGTGAAGGGGAGTAGAGGGACCAACATCATCACTGGGATTCAGTATTTATATGTACCCAGGTGTTCTTTGAATGTTAGGTCTATTCTCTGATAAGTTCAGATTTGGTGGTTACCCTCAGCATCCTTTTCTCCCTAATTCTCAAATATAAAATATTTATGTTTCAGTCTCATCAGTGATGTTCTTGTTACTTTATCAAATCTGGACCAAGACTCTGATTGGCTGGGCTTGAGTCTCATTCTGTTCCCTTGATGCAGTGGGTAGAGTTTGTGTCATATGGCCACATGAAATTAGCATGGAAAATATTTCTCATAAGAAAAATCAGGGTGTGGTTATTAGAAGAAACAATGATAGAAGCATGACATGAAGAAAGAACAGACATTTAATCATTTGATGACTCTTTTAATCTACCTTTATGTATATCCTCTCAAGTGAGGCATATTCATAATTGTATTCTGGAATTTTGGATATAGTTACCTGTGCAAGTTGTTTCTTTAGATCTTATAAAATTATCATTAAGTTTGATATGGATGAGATTATTCACTTAGAAGGTAGAAGTAATGACACAAGTCTGATTACCAAATTGTAAAAACCCTGTTTTTAATGCCTAAATGCTATCAAGCCTTTTTTTTTGGGGGGGGGGGGGAAGAACGGGAATTAAGAAAGTAGTCACTAATCATGAGTGGAAAGGTTAAATCAATGCATTGTCTGGGAACCAGTATCCCCTCATGGGCGCTGTGTGCCATCCATGCTGAAGAACATGCCATCTAAGAATAATCTCAGTATGTGCCTTGGCAAGCTCCTTTGTGCCCCGCAATTGGCCCCATTGTGGGTGATTATAATTAATTATCCCCAATTCTGGATATGTTTCAAAATAGTGAAATACTGTAATTCTTCAGCTCTAGAAATGGCATTTAGCTTAATGGAAACATATTGCTTTATACAGTTGCCCAGAATTACCAACCGCCAGAGCAGACTGTGGACACACAGTATAACCGCAGCTTATTTTTGGATGGCGTCCATGTGGAGGAGTGGCAGCCGTCCCAGTGCTAATCCAAATGCAATGTCCAAGACTATTGTAAACATTTCCGGTGAAATAATGTTTTATTCACTGCTTTCTCTCTCACCTTAGAATTGAACAGAATGAACAAAAGGCAAGAAAAACAAGAAAAGTTTTAAGTGAAGATGCAAATTTTAAGTAGTATAGACTATATTTATGAATTTTTAAATATATTAACTTATTATCATTTCTAATAAAGTTAATTATGTGTGGATGTTTTGTGTTTGTATATGCATCTTCATTTCAAATGTGCTTCATTCACTTTTTTCTTATTTATTTTTATTTAACTTTTCTTTTGTATGTATTTTAAATTTTATTTTGCAATAATTTTTACATAGAAAAGAACAGGGTAAATTAATACAGAATGTTCTCATATACCTTTACCCCAAACCTCTAATGTAACAGCAGAAAGAATGATAAAACAATTATTGAACCAACAAATTAACATTAATACAGTAATATTAAATAAACTATAGACTTTATTTCAATTTCACCAGTCTTTTCATTAAAACAATATAACTATAGAAAGATAAAATATATAAGTGAATATCAAATCTCTAGAGCTATAGCTCTATGTACAAAATAATAGAATAAGTAAAAAAGGGAAAATGGACCATTGCATTACAAATAATTAAGATTGCATATATCAAAACATTATAGACATGAACAGAAAGAAAACTAGGAAATTTTTTAGCCTACAATCTGAGCAATACTGCAGAGTTAGCACATCAGTATGTATCTCATTATTGTAGTTTACAAGTTTTTAAATACAGAAATAATGTATATTGTTAAAGTTTCTTTAAAAACCCTAATCTTGTGCTCAATGATGCATACAAATATTTGCAAAAAGGCATTATTGAGTGGATCAAGGTAACTTCTCATATGTGTAAAACATGTTATGGTATTGAAATTCTTAATGGGTTTTTTAGAATTTAAACTCATAGCTAAAGAGAAAAAAATAGACAAATGGTTATTCTGAACTGGTTTACCTCCTCTTTGTATGGCAGAAAAATAAAATAGGAAATGTTCAAAATCAGGTAAGAATTGTGAATGAAGAAGTCTTAAATGTAACGTATCCATTTATTCAGTTACTCATTCACTCTGCATAAATTTTTGTCCATTTGCTCATGGTGCTCATCAAATTGACTCTCTTAGAGAAATTATGCAGGAGATGTACCTTGCCATTGCACTGTTTGCTCCCAGAGAGACATTAAAAAGTCAAAATGCTATGAGTTTTTGCAAAGTTTTTGCTCTACTTTTGCCACCTCTATAAAAGGAGTCTGGGATATTCAGTTACTGGGGCAAAGACTAAAAGCCTGAGTGTAATGAGACAGAAATTATTGAATGACTCTAAGGGTTTAGACGCATGTAGCTTTCATGTCAGAAGTAACAAACATTTATCTAAGAATCTAGGTAAATTATAAAACGTTCAAAAGTTAACTGATCTGTCTGTATCTGTACATAGCAGTGAGAGCATACATATGAGGCGTGGAAGACAAAATAGGTTCTGAGCATCAAGATGTCCTTTGAGAGCAATGCAGGTGTCAGGAATAGAAGAGGACTCTAAAACAGCTTCTTTAAAAGGAATGCAGACCCTGATGGATCATTGGCTGTATTATAGTAGGGTCCAAGGTGACTAGCATCCACATGTTCGTGTAAATAAATGCTTGCTGTTTAGAGGGGTGCTTTTGGAAATTAGCATTAATTGCAGATTTGAAACTAAAATTATAAAATTATGTTATAAAATATAAAACAGATTTTAAATATAAGGCCAAATAAAGTTCCATATTTTTCATGATTAATGCTAATATTTCCACATTTTAATTGAATAGAAGTAGCAGTCTTTTAGACTGCAGATTCTACTCAATTTATCTAAATACATTATATCTCATATCATTAAGGACTTTTTTGTGAACAAGACAGAGAAATGCAATGCTGCTCGCATATTTAAAGGGATTCTTAATATTTGATCACCTCTTAACAATAAAACTATATTTCTTTCCTCAGAATAAAAGCTTGAAAAACAAACTCTTGTCAGGAAATAAGCTTTGTGGCATCCGTGCAGAAGAGGTGAGTAAATCTTCTCTTCTAGCTTCAACTGGATAGAAACAATATTAGTGCTAGACTTTTTTTAACTAGACATCTTGTGACCTTTTCCCCTTCTAACATAAGTGCAAACATTGGAATAAGTAAAGAAAACTTTTAGATATATATTGAATGTTTTAACATTGCATAATCAAAGAAAACCAAAAAAGACTCGTGCATTTCTTAGGGGGAAAAAGTTATTCTGCTTAATCCAGGTTTAACTAAAATCAATTTCCTATACTCCTAATCTCCCAAATCTATTTATATTTTATGATCCCTGATTTAATGTAGAATATGTAGGGTATAGTAATAATTCTTAGTGATATTAGTGAGATAGTAGAGATAGTATCAGTAGAATCGAGGGCAGCTTTCTCTTAGAGGTGCTTGCAGCGATTACCAAAGGACACTGAGACCTGAGGGTCTCTTAGGGCAGGGCTGACGGAAGCCATTGCTATTTGCTCCGCCCTGAGACTCCGCCCCACCCCAGCTGTGCACAGAGGCTTTTGCATATGAATGGCCTGGTCCTTTGAAATCTAAACTTACCTAACAAACTGCAGCTGAGTCAGAGAGACCCAGAACATCTAAAAGAAGGCCCAAGGCCCCACAACAGCTTGCATTGCTTCACAGCTAGGCCTCATCTGGGCACCTCCAAAACCCAAACAAAGAAGAGGAATCTTCAGATCTCTCCATAGCTCCTGCTGGATGGCCTCAGGCAGAGGCTAAATTAGCACCTCCTTGGAGATCCAAGAGCCAGTGTACCCAGGGTCAGAGTAGGACCATCCAGATTACAACATCCAAGATCCATAAGGGACACACTCAGGGAGCAGACTCAGTGAGCACCAAAGCCCCACTGAAGCAAGTCTTGCCTCATAAGGGTGTCTCCAGCACAGTTCTCCCATCGTAGACACAGCTGATCCTCACAGCCAATTGGCCTAGAGGTCAATTCCTCCCAGTGATACTAACAACAATCAAGGCTTAACTACAGCAAGACTGTGCACACAGCGCACAAAGGGGTGCACCAAGAGTGTCCACTTCAGGTAACTGGGAAGGCTGAGCCACTCGGCCCTATAGGACACCTAGCACACAAAGCCACTCTATCAACACAGGGAAGCAGCCAAAATGCGGAGACAAAGAAACAGGTCACAAATGACAGAAATGGAGGAAAGCAAACTACTGGATATAGAGTTCAAAACCACGGTTATAAGGTTTTTCAAGAATTTTTTAGGAAAGGCCAATAAATTTAGTGAGACCCTCGAGGATATGAAAAAGGACCAACTAGAAATTAAGCATACACTGACTGAAATAAAGAATAATATACAGAGATCCAACAGCAGACTAGAGGATCGCAAGAATCAAGTCAAAGATTTGAAATACAAAGAAGCAAAAAACACCCAACAGGAAAAGCAAAAAGAAAAAAGGAATCCAAAAATATGAAGACAGTGATAGGAACCTCTGGGACAACTTCAAGCATACCAACATCCGAATTATGGGGGTGCCAGAAGAAGAGAGATAGCAAGATACTGAAAACCTATTTGAAGAAATACTGACAGAAAACTTCCCCCATCTGGTGAAAGAAATAGACTTACAAGTCCAGGAAGTGCAGAGAACCAAAAAAAAAAAAGGAATCCAAAGAGGACCACACCAAGACACATCATAATTAAAATGCCAAGAGCAAAATACAAATGTGAATATTAAAAGCAGCAAGAGAAAAATAGTTAGTTACCTATAAGGGAGCACCCATATGATTGTCAGCTGATTTCTCAACAGAAACTATGCAGGCCAGATGGGAGTGGCAAGAAATATTCAAAGTGATGAATAGCAAGAACCTACAACCAAGATTACTCTACCCAGCAAAGCTATCATTCAGAATTGAAGGTCAGATAAAGAGCTTCACAGATAAGAAAAAGCTAAAGGAATTCATCACAGCCAAGCCAGTATTATCTGAAATGCTGAAAGGTATTCTTTAAGAAGAGGAAGGAGAAGAAAAAGGTAAAGATAAAAATTATGAACAACAAATACATATCTATCAACAAGTGAATCTAAAAATCAAGTGAATTAAAAATCTGATGAAAAGAATAATCTGGTGAATATAATAGAATCAGGGGCATAGAAAGGGAGTGAACTGACAATTTTCAGAGGGAAAGGGGGGTGGGGGTGGGGGAAGAGACTGGACAAAAATCATACACCTATGGATGAGGACAGTGTGGGGGGGCGGTAAGGGCATGGGGTGTGTTGGGAACCAGGTGGAGGGGAGCTATGGGGGGGGGGGCGGAAAAGAGGAACAACTGAATAATCTGAAAAATAAAGATTTAATTAAAAATATATATAATATTTCTGAATTTTTATTTATGATTTATTAGATATTTTATATGTTAGTATCACACAATGTTAAAATAAATTGAATATATTTGTTATGATTTATACATTTACCCTATCTCTTTATGGATCCAATTTTAAGTTTGGGTTATAAGGGAGGTATATATTTTGTTACAATAATTTGTCTTCAATATAAATAGAAATTTTTATTGTTCGTTTCATTACTGCCAACAACAAAACAAAAGAGTAATGACTTTTATTAATGTTTTCTAGATCAGTGAACCTAAATGTTTGGTATTCATAGATGAATAAAATGCCCAAGTCCTATTGACACATAATAGATTGCTAATATTTCAATTTTCCACAGAAGAATATAAAAAATAATGGAAGCTGCTGCTGCAAGTATCATGTACCACCATATCATCATCACTATTACTTCATGAAAGAAATGATATTTGAACATAAATTGTTGGAAAGAAAGATCTCAGACTAAACAATAGTCTCTAAAAGGGAAAAAAATAAACCTAGCTAAAATGTTCTACCATGGACAATGTCTTCTATCTTTATCACCTTCTTTATCTTCTTTTTATTATAACTACTAGTAGCCCTGTGCATGAATCTGTGCGCCAGTAGCTTGCTGCTGCCCTCCTGTAGCTCTCCGCCCACTGCCCCGCCCTCGTGTAGCTCCCTCCACCCCTCCCTGCCCCCCTTATAGCTTGCTGCCCTGCCCCCTCCTATAGCTCTCTGCTGCCCGCTTGTAGTTTGCTGTCCGACCCTCCTGCAGATCCGTGATCCAGTTGTTATTTCATTGGTCGTTACACCTCATGGCAGAATGGATCATTAGCATAGTCCTCTCTTATTATATAGGATAATAATCATAATTATCATCATTATAACAAACTTAACTTTTGCTGTGGACTTGTGAAAACTTCCTGACTCATAGGCACCAACATTTAGAATTACATTTAGGATCATTAACATAGTTAAAAGAAAATTACTAAAATCCCCAATGTAGTAATATCTGAACTCTTTGAAGAGTACCCCTCTGAAAATTTTAATTTCCTAAAATGATGCCAACAAGGTAAAAGAAAACAGTTAGTGTCAACTGGGTTTCATATCAAGGTGCATTACAAAATAAAGATGGAATCATTCAAAATGTATTTATTCTTATTTTCCATATTCTCATTAGATGCTTAGATTGGATTTTGCTTTTTAACTACTGAAAATTAGAAGAAGACTGGAATAGGCAGATGCAGAGAAGTGATAAGTGACTGTAATGAAAAATTCTAAAATGATATTTTTAAATAACCATAGCTAGGCTCAGGAATCTATCTGTTCCTGTTCATTTAGTATAGAAAAATACATGTAGGTTTTTATTATAGTTCCTGAATGAATTACTGCATTATGCAAAATTGATATTTTAATAATGAATCCAAGTTATGAAGAAAAGTTTAAATTATATTCTGAGCATTCAGTATAAGTATGCAATAAGAAATGAATTGCCAAAATGGTTAAACTGAATCATTTCTAACACTTAAAATATAGAGTAGAATAGAAGTGAAATTGGTAAAAAAAAAAAAAATACACATTGTATGGAGTGCTAATCTCTCATTCCCCATTGATATTGGTCAACATTAGTTTGGATAAAAAAATGAAAGCACCCTAGCTTGTTTGGCTCAGAGGATAGAGCATCAGCCCTTGGAATGAAGGGTCCCAGGTTCAATTCTGGTCAAGGGCATGAACCTGACTTGCAGGCTCAATTCCCAGCCCCAGTAGAGGCATGTGCAGGAGGCAACCAATCAATGTGTCTCTCTCACATTAATGTTTCTCTCTCTCTGTCTCTCCCCCTCCCTTTAAAAATATCTTCAGGGGGAACATTAACAACAACAACAACAAAATCAGAATGTGTTTTCCTAAGAGACTGTGCTGGCTATAAATGAGTCCTGGACAGCAGATTGCAACCTCAGGGAGAAAATGATACTTGATCGTACATACGTAGTTGAGAAAGATAACAGAAGTAGTCCTTTACTAATTCAGTAGCACAAAATTAAGGATAGTCATGAAAACCAGGAAATGTCTTGGAGATAAAGTTCATATAACAAAAGAAAAATGCTGTGTCTGAAATGTAATTATTTTGGGTCACTTAGGAATCTTTATGAGAGAAACAGCAGAGTTGTAGTAAATGCAGACCTGAGGTAGAAGCATAAATTCAAGGGGGTAAGGACTCACTCAGGTGTGAGTTTCATTCTTAAGGGTCAGTACCAACCAGGTACGCACAAGATGGCTCTTTGTCTTCTAATGCATTGTGTCTTACATTTTACTTTCACTATCATATCAAGAAAAAGAGAATGCCTTTTTGAGGAAATGGAACCTTACTAGGTTTTAAGAAAGCACAAATCCTTGCTGCTTCTGAGTACAGGCAGTCCTCGGGTTAAGTCGGACTCAATGTACATTGTTTCGTGGTTACTTCGCCATCTCCCATTTATTTATAAAAAGAAAAAGTTCCATCATTCCGATGTATGTACATATGTGCTTTATGTTTTTTTATTATTTCTTTACCACAAGTAAAGGTCAGGAATTGTTATCTTTCTTTTAATTTTTTTTTTTTACTGTTTTGCTTCATTACTGCTGTGTATGTGCTCCATGTGAGTGACTTAGGTGCTCATGTAGGTGGGTTCCCACTTACAGCGGAAATTGCATTAGGTCATGCTGTAGGAACTATCTTTGCCTTAACCTGAAACCTACTGTATAGAGTTTAATTACATAATTCTGAATTGTTAATGTCAAACTCTTCCTCCCTTGCTTCATGTTCCTCATATTCTCTCTCTCACACACACACTCTCTCTCTTCCTCTCTCCTTCCTCACTCCCTCATTCTCTTCTTCCTTCCTTTCTTATTTTTTTCCATTTCATTTTGTTTTCTTTTTGTTCTCTCTTATCCGCTTCCTGATTTAATAAATCGCAAAATGCAGATGGCTCACAATAAGGATGTCTATGGAAAACTGTTTCTAATATTAGAACCTTCCATTTACAACACTTTCAATTTTATACTCTAATTAGTGGTACTTCCAGCATTGGATAAAAATTTAGAAATTATAGCACTATTATAACACAGTCTTCCATTTTGCAAACTCTACTACCTTGCATGTTTAGAAATGTTCTGAATATTATAGGAAAAATCACAGTACACTGCAGTTGGTTCAGTGGAAGACTCATGCCTTCAATGTATGCTTCGAAAATTATAACATTTCAAATATTAGTGGACTTTATTAAGGAGGATATATCAGCAGAGTTTACTGGGATAGAATAGTACCATTAGGATATTGTTTTTATTATGTACTGTGGCCAGCTACTTTTAAAATTGAATTTCATTAAGATATAATTTACATAGAGTTTATTCCATTTAAGTATACAGTTTTAATGGGTTGGATCGTTGTATATATTCAAGAAATAGAACATTTGCATTACTCCCTAAGTTCCCTTTGGCTATTTTATAATCTCTACTACCAATCCCCAACATATGGCAACTACTAACATGATTGGGTTCCCTATCCTTTTGTTTGTATTTTTATAGATTATCATATAAATGTATTATACAAAACATAGCTTCTGATGACTGGATTCTTTCACATACTACATATAATGCATTTGAAATCTATCTACATTGCTACATGTTTCAGCCCTTAATTCATTCTTAAAGTTAGTATTCTAATATTGCATTTCATGGAGGCACCATAATTTAGTGTTAATCGGTTAATGCACATGTAGTATTTTCCAGCATTTGACTATAATGAAAAATATACCTTAAACATTTATGTACACATCATATATTCTTTTGGGTAAATACCCATAAATAATTGCTCTATAATGCAATATGTGTATGTTTAACTTTATAGGAAGCTGTCAACATTGTTTCCCAAAGTGACTGTACTGTTTTATATTCCCATTCAACTATTTTTTCAATTATCTTTTTTTTTCATGTGACTATTGTAATCTATTTGTTTGTGTTCTATTTCTTCTACTGAAGAATCAACACCAATAATCTTAGATGTAGAGAGACAAATGACTGAGGTTCTTAAGTTGGAATGTTTGAAATTGGGTCTGCCCTGGAAAAACAGGAAGCATATTCATTATCTGTGTTTTATTGCTAGAATAGTATATTCCAACTAGAGACTCTGTGCACGAATTCGTGCACAAAGAGCGTGGGGTCCCTCAGCCCAGCCTGCACCCTCTCACAATCTGGAACCCCTCAGGGGATGTCCGACTGCCGGTTTAGGCCCAATCTGGGACTGCTGGCTCCTAATTGCTTGCCTGCCTGCATGTCTGATCGCCCCTAACCACTCACCTGTCTGCCTGATCAACCCTAACCACTCGCCTGTCTGCCTGATCACCCCTAACCACTCTGCCTGCCTGACTACCCCTAACCACTCTGCCTGCCTGCTTAATTGCCCCTAACCACCCTGCCTGCCTGATCGCCCCTAACCGCCTCTGCCTCGGCCCCACCCTGTCGTTTGGCTGTCTGGTCTAATTAGCATATTACGCTTTTATTATTATAGATGTGTTAGCCAAACATATACCTTCTGAGAGAGATTTCTGTTATAAGCACTTTTACATTTGTAATGATCCTCTTAAAAAGCCTGTTCTTCTAAAGGGCAAATGCTCTTCACCTCCTGTCATATTAGCTTGCTGTCTTCTCCTTGGACATATGTCAAATTCAAATTTGGTTGTCAATTTAAACTTATCCATATTTAATCTTACCTTAATAAATAATTGAAATAAGCCGTCAAAACTGAGGCATGGAATTGAAGAGATATACTTAGCATCTAAAATTAGAGGTCGGGCATGCCTGGGTGACTGGAATTCTTTGCCAGGGGGAACAGTAAGCCACGTTCTTTAAGGATTACCTGTTAATTTTCCTCTGAGCAGGCTTTGGTTTGCTCTTCCTGCCTATAACAGCTGGATAACCAACTCTCAAAGTGGAGTTGTTTCCTGTTTCATTTCCAAAGTCTTCGGACTCTTTTACTTGGCTGAAAAATTCATTTTGTAAAGTTTGAAGAAATGCTAATCATCAAGTTTAAACATATAAATGAAATTAAGGCACTAATTCATGTTTCTGCTCTTACAGTCAAAAAAAATTCAAGCCCAGCTGAAGGAGCTTCGTTATGGGAAAAAGGATTTATTATTTAAGGTGAGCATCTTTCTCCCTTCCCCCTCCAACTTGGTAGCCCAGTGTGTAAGTTATTTAAAATATGACTTAGCTTACATTTCCAGATTTGCACAATAATTAGAGTTGTATTTGACTGCATTTAATTAATGGAGATAAATGCATAGATGGTTTCCTGGGTACTTACTTAATCAAAGGCAGGCATCATTACAAAGTATTGACCCTAAATTACTTTAATTTAGCATTGAAGAATATTGTCTGTTGGAATACTTACATTAGGGAGAGCATTTATTAAGTTTCCTAAGATGAGTTCATTGGTGACCTACATTCTTAACTTCCAGAGATCCTGCAAAAATCACTTTATTATCAAGAGTCTTCATATTTAGTCATTGTTGATAGATTTTAGCTATCGATACTTTTCTTTACAAGACTATCAAGTCAAGAGCTCTACCTCATTAGACATCTATCACAAACTGTGGATGTGATAGATTGAATAATGCCCCACCCCAAGGATATAAACTTGGTAATCTCTGGAACTTGGTAATGTGATCAATAATGGCAAAGGCGACTTTGAAAATATGATTAAGTTAACAATTTTGAGATGGGAAGATTACCCCAAATTGCCCAGGTGGATCCTAAATATAATCACACAAGTCTTTATAAGAGTGAGACAAAGAGGCCTAAATAAGAAGAAAGTTATGTGACCACAGAAGCTGGGGGAGAAAAGACAATGAGAAGGATTTCCATCCTTGGGCCTCTGAAAAGAGCTAGCCCTGCCAACACTTTGGTTTAATCCATAAAATCCCTTTTAGATTTCTGACTTCCAGAACTCTAGGAGAACACATTTGTGTTGTTTTAAGCCACATAGTGTAATGTAGTTTGTTATACCAGCAAACTACTACAGATAAGTTATTTTTGTCTCCCTTGAGCATGGGAAATAAGAGGCAGGTGCTTTTCATTGTAGTGCTTATGATGCATTTTCATTGCCAAATGCAGTAGAAAATGGGGTATTTGGCTCATAGTAGTAGGAATAATAATTTGTTTTAATAAATAATAAGAGCAAATTACTTTGTATGTAATATTGCTTTTTTAAAATGTTTTCATGAGATTGATCGGCGCAATCTACAAATGTAAGGTTTAAAGAGGGATAATTCCTCATTTTATTTAATAGTTGGAAAATCCTGCAGGTTGTTGTTGTTGTTTTTTTCTGTTTTTTTTTTTTTTTCTATAAACAGTAAGAAATGACTTACCTCTCCTCTTCACTTTTGGCTTAGAGTCATGAGAAGGTGTTCCTTTCATGCCAACCAATATTTATGAAATACTAACTATATGCAAGACACATCTTGCCACTTGCTCTTCCATAAATATGCTCCCTGCCATTCCTTTAACCTCATTTGTAACAGGACATTCCCCAGTACACCAAGAAAACTGTTAATTAATTCTCCTTAATGCTTACCGATCCCAACTTCTCAGCACTCTTCTCATTGTACATAATGAATAGACAAGACAAAAGTATGAAACACAAGGACTAACATTAATCTTTCAGACCAAGACCCTTGAGCTCCGAATATCTTAACCCTTACATTCAGCTTGGCCTTGGCTTTTTGCAGTCATCAACAATAAATAATTGAAACAGGAAAAAAAAAGAATATATGTATGTTTTCATTTGCAAAGAAATTTCTAGTTCTCTGTGAATTAGTTTAACTTAAAATCAGGTATATAATAAAACAAATTCAACTTCCTAGAGCTGACAAGGTTTAGGTATTAGGCCGACAGAAATATGAAGCTTTTAAATCTTTTGAATTTTATTTCTCAAATAGAAGAGTTATAGAGAGAAAAATTGGGGGAAGGGAAGGAGGAGACCTGATAATTTTCAGCGATCTGCTTTTTTGTAATATGCCAGTTGTTGAATATGGATCCGTAATTCATCAACTTTCAGAAAAGACCAAAATGAGGACTCGTTGAAAATCTTTATGATTTGAAAATGAAACATTCCATGTAAGCCTTGTTATTTCATGCCACATTGGGAGGAGCACTTGCATTTTAAATCAAGTGAGTTGTGTATGAATAGACCATAAAGTTGCATACATTAGAATGCTCCGTTTATACCCTTCCCAAAAAGCGGTTTAACAGAAATATTTTTATATTTTAATAACTAAAATAACAAGAGGTCTTGAAGCATGAGAATTTTATAACTGGTCCAGGAGCTAAGCAAAGTCAACAAAGGCCCCAGATTTTCTCATGTGTTTGTGGACATGTCATGATCCTCAACTTACTAACTTGTTCTAAGCTTTGAATCCTCATTGTATTATGATAGTGACTAAGTATCTATGTATATGCTGCCTTCATCCAACTGTGTGCAAAGTCAGAGAAGAAGGGGTGGGGTCACGTGTCCTTGAGGGTCATAATTTTTATAAAGAAGAAAAAAATTTTAAGAATTCTTCCCAAACTTTTTTATATATCCTTGCAGAAGTGAGACCTTAGTGTTTTCAGCTTTTTGTGTGTGTGTGTGTGAAATATTGCTTCTTTTTTGCTATAAAGGAAGGGGATTACTGATGGGGAGGCAACTAACACTTTCTACTACAATGTACTCATCCACTCATCTTGATAGCAGTAAGCTCATCTGATTTGATTTGCCTACTACTGTATTCACAGAGTACATTTAGGTCATGCATAAACGTATTTTATATGTACATTGATTACCAGGGCAGTAGATAGTATAAATGGATATATGTAGCCCTAAAGAGTATTTAACCACAGAAATTCACCCATGTTTCTTTAAAACTCAGCATGCAGCTTTGGCTGGTTCGCTCAGTGGTTAGAGCACCTGCCCAATTCCCTTTCAAGCACAATAAATACCAACAGATGCACTGGTTTCTATAGGTTCTAAATGCTTCTATTTTCAGTCCACATAAAAATAAATATAAATTTTTAATGTGAGACATCTGTTTCTTCTGAGCATACTGCAAGTTTGACATGTGTTTCTGATCAGAACTCACCTTAGGTTTTAAATGATAGATTAGAAATCATGGCCTGTAGTGGAGTCAAATTTGAGCATGTTGGAAGTATTACTGAGGAACAAACCACATCCTCAAGTAGCTTTCACCTCTAATTAAAGTATAGAACAATTACACTAGTGTTTCTATTCTAGACATGATTTTTTTGAATGTATGATAGAAAAAAGAGTGAAGAAAACATACTGCAATTTCTCATTATACAATTTTTTAAATGCCTTGTTTTTCATATTTATCTTAATGGTGATGCCAACTATTATTTCAGCAAACAGCAAGTTCTTGTCTTCCTATTAATACTTTTTTTGGCAAAAAATTTAGATGTTCTCCTTTGTGGTGGCAGGAGACCTTTCAGATACATATTTGTGAATTGACTTGATTTATTTGACTTCCTATTGTTATTGGTGGAAGTAGGGCATCCCTTTCCCCACTAAGTGCTAGAGGTGGGGTCCTTACCGTAGCTCAAGAAAAAGAACTTTCTGAGACTCACACAGGAAAATGAGTAATTTTTACTTGTGGAATTACATCTCTGTGCTTCCAAAGTCCTATTTCTCTCAATCCGGTCCTGGAAGAAATGCAAGTGAAGATTCAGGAGAGCTAAAAGCAAAAAGCAGTGTCCAGAGTTTCTGTTCCATGTTGGCATTGGACTCAGTTCAGTATCAGGCGAGTTGCAGTCCATTAGCCCATTGTGTGGGGTCCAAGAGAGCCTAGAGCCAAGAGAGCGACCTCCTTTGTTTAGGGGATTAAATATCTTAAATCTTCCAACTCTTGCAGTGGTCATGCCTACTCTGGCCAATGACCTGTTCCCAGGTGTGACTGAGACACAAGTACATTCCCTGTTTTACCCGACTTTACTGGGCATGTGTTCACTCCCTTTCCTCAAGGATCTGCGGGGAATGGACTGGGGCTCCCTGAGAAGTATAAAGCGTTAGCTTCCTGGCAAAGCTGCACAAATGACATATACCTTTTGGGCTTCCCTTTGCTCCTTTCCTGTTATTAATAACTAGGTTTATTCCAATGGTATCACTATCATTGCTGTTACTCTGTTACTATGGAGTTTGTTAACCTATGCATAATAAAAGAGAAGCCAATTACTTTCAAATATAATTGCATAGAAAGCTGCTAAAACAGACAAATTTAGAGAATTATAAAAAAAATGAGATTTCTCGAGGGTGAGAGTAAGGGGGAGAGATCAACCAAAGGACTTGTATGTGTGCATATAAGCCTAACCAATGGACACAAACACCAGGGGGCTGAGGGCATGAGTTGGGGGGGGGGGTTGAGGGGGTAATGGGGGGATAAGGACACATATGTACTACCTTAATCAATAAAGAAAAAATTATAAAAAATTATATATATCCAAACTGTATGTTAAAACTTATGAAAGATCCTCTGAAATTAAACATATGATATAGAAACTTAAAAAAAATAAAAGACACAAAATACTTTTAAAAAATAAAGAGTATTTTTTTTTTCTATGAAAACAAAAAAAAATGAGATTTCTCTATAGTTTGCAAAAGCAAGAGCAGAATCCCTAATTACTACACACCCTGGGAGGCAATAAAATCACTTCAATTATTGTCCCTAATGTGTCTCTTACAGAAACATTTCAGGTATCTTAGTCTCTACCTACCATAGTTGTTTGAACTGAACAAAGCCCATTTAAGAAACAAGTACAATCAAGATATTACATAAATTTTCAACAACATAGAACCTTCACATTAGAAGGGTCCTGTAACACGTTTGATTCCAATCTCTAGCACGATATTGACTAATCTCCCGGACAGCATTGCCCCGATTGTAGATATTCAGTGATTAAGGTGTTGCAACATTCCAATGTAGGTTTTTCCTTCTTACAAAATTCTGAACATTTGCAAATTGGATTCTCACTGCCAATTGTGGTTGATTTTTTTACATGCCAGGCTCATATCTCTAATGTGAGCTTCCCCATAGTCTTCCTTTTTGGTTTCCTTCTTTATGCTTTGACCCTATCTGCCCTTTCTATTCTCTGTGTCCACTCTTCTAAGGCCCCTCCAGAAAGAAAATTTGAGTCTGTGATGTAATTAATGTTAATTCCCAGGAACATTGTGGTTTTAATCCAAGGATGGAACTCAATTTATTGCTAATGGTGAAGTAAACTGGAGGGGTGAAGTGGGGTATAATATTTGAATAGGTAACAAAAACATTTCAGTACTCTAAACTCATGCTACTTAGCCAGAAGCCAAAATTTAGTCACCAACACACAATTTTCCATTTTCTTCCCTATTGTGTAATCTCTTTTGTCAAAGTCATAATGAGCATATCTTCCCATCTTGCCCCCAACCACAGCTACTCTGCCTATAGAAATATAAATCTGATAATTCTCTGAGGCTGGAAAACTCTATATAGGATATAATAGGTGATGTGTGGAAACTCTATGAACATGTTTAGGGTAAAATCTTTTTGCTTAATCAGTGCTTCTTGCAACAAGTCAGATAAGCCACAGAGCACAGTTAAGAAACACCTACTATGGAGCCTAGGCATTCATTTGCTGCAAGTGAAACAAAACAAAGCACTTCTAAAAAAGGCTAGTTTAGAATTTTGACTCATCTATATATAAAGGTACTTACTTATATCAGACCTGAGCATCATCTAGTAAATATTTTGTCCAGTTTTTCTTCCTTAGTAAAATGTACATTGAGATGGTAAGAAGAATATAGAGTTGCAACCAATAGATCAGGGTTCTTTTTATTGATTTCAGAGAGGAAGGGAGAGGGAGAGAGATAGAAACATCAATAATGAAAGAAAATGATTGATCATCTGCCTCCTGTACAACCCTTATTAGGGATCGAGCCCAAAACCGGGCATGTGCCCTGACCAGAGATTGAATCATGAATCAACACTCAACCACTGAGCCACACCAGTCAGGCAAAGTGAGGGTTCTTTATTAACTCTTTTACTTAACCTGGAAACCGAGCTAAAGGAGTCACTTAGCCTAGTTGAGTATCAAATCCTCTGTCAGAAAACTAAGAATAAGATAAATACATATACTTCAAAGTCATGTAACAGATCAAAAGAGATTAATATGCAATTAATTTTGCATAATATTTTATACACATTCCATTATCAAAGAATTGATTTTTTTCCAGAGAAAAATGTATTTCTCAAGGTCATAACAGGTCACTTTTTTTTCAGTCTAAACAATTGTTTTCTTGATGCCATTCAAAAAATGCATCACATCCTGTTGACTCAGACCTTCAAACATTATAGTCTGAGGGATGTGTAAAACTGCATTCCTGGCCCTTTTTTTCTCCCTTACGTTATAGAGCCACCTCATAAGCCAGGGGCAAAGCAGTTCATCCCCTTCATTTCAGGCAAATATATTTGTTTTATTCACTTATAAATGAATGAAAAATTGAGAACATTCTAGAGAGAAAACAGCTCAAGTTTTTTTAGTATTTATATGATAAGGACTAAGAGCATAATGGCTTTTCAGAAATGAAATTATTGAGATACATATATTTATAAAATTTTTACACAAAATTTTTATTAAAGAGAATAACTTGATATAGCGACCAAGAGCTAAATGCAGTTTCTTCACATAATTGCCATTGACCATTATCTGGATACAGAGATATGAAAGATTACATTCTCTTTTCAACTGCCTTTAACATATTGTTTATGATAATAATTGATGGAAATTGTCTGTAGTCTTAATTAGACATATAAGAAGCCTTTCCTATACTAATTTGATTTTTTTATAGTAACAGGTGGAAATTTATTGAGAAAAAAGTACAGACTCCCACGTGGGGAGGGGAAAAGAGTCCCACTAATTTGATTTTATTCTTGGTTCTATCTTGGTCAAATTTGATATGCTGGTATACAGATAATTTATTCATTAAAATCTGTAAAAATTTCTAAAGGAGTATTAAATATAGCTATCTGGATTTCTTTTTGTTTCAGATTGAACAGAAAGAATATACTAACTAATTATTCCATCATGCCCCCTTTCTGAATATATTCAATTTATTTTTACTTTCAGATACATTGCTAATAAATGGTGATGTCAAAATTCCATTTTTACTTACTTGAGCCCTATTATTTGCATGTTGCTTGGGTTTTAACATTACATTAGTCTGTAAAAGTCCAGTAGCAATCAAGCACAGTCTTTGGGATTGTACAATTCTAGCTCTTTTAAAAACAATACCGGGCTTTACTAAATGAGGATGTTCTCATTGGTGTTTCATAAATTACAACATGTGTAGGATCACATGTGTATGATTTTAAAATGATGTTCTGACTCAGTATGTCTTGGGTGGGTCTTGAGATTCTGCATTTTAATTGAGCCCCTAGAGAGTGCTAACTGTGAAAGTCTGTGGGCCACACTTTAAATTGTAAGGTTCTAGGCATTTAATATATCTGCTGTGAAAAGTTTTGTAGGTGTTTTTTTTTTCTTTCTTAATTTTAAAAATTGATAGATCTTTCCAGGTAGCTCAGTTGGATACAGCATTGTCCTAATATGCCAAGGTTGAGGGTTCTATTACTGCTAAGAATCAACCAATGAATGAATGCACAAATGGGTGGAACAACAAATTGATGTTTCTCTTTCTCTCTCTCTTTCCCTCTCTCTCAAATAAATAAAAAACATTTAAAAAATTCTATAGACATGGTATAGTAGAAAGAACCAGAATTTGAAATCAGTTGATCTGAGTTCTCTTTCACTTAACTTATTAGTATCTCATTTGCCTATGGACCTCCGAAAGAGGGTATTTAATATCCATCTCTCCCCATTCCTACCCACCCCCCATCACAGCTGACATTTTTCAGCACACATAAAAAAGACAAAGTTGAATGACACATTGCTCTGCCCTCAGTCCAATAAGGGAGACAGGCTAGTTTACAATTACTTTGAATACAACATGACAAGTGTTTTATAATCACTTCACCTACCACTCTTGTGTCAATGATCAGTTGAGGGGAGGCTCAAAGATCAATAAACCTTGGGATAAGCTTCATGGAAGAGTGATATAGTGTTTAGATACTGAAGGTATTGCACCAAAGACTACATACACTTGCTAGGTACTCAGTAAATATCTGTAAAAAGGAAGGAAAGAGTCAATGAGCAAGTGAGAAATGCTGTCTTTATTGAGAACACAGTATAGTCATATGTAGGGCAGTTTGGACATGCATTACTATTTAATAAATCATCATATAAATGTGCTAGAATATATGGTGCATGTGGAGGAAAGGAAGAGGAGAAATTGGGAAGATGGGATGTGTCAGATCATGAGGAGTATTAATGGTGTTAATAATTTTTAGAGAAAAGTATTAATCCTATATAATAAAGAGGTAATATGCAAATTGACTCTCACACCCTTGTGTCACAAGATGGCCGCCCTACATTGTCACAAGATGGCCGCCCCACATTGTCACAGATGGCCGGCTGGCAAGGGAAGGCAGTTGGGGGCAACCAGGCTGGCAGGGGAAGGCAGTTGGGGGTGATTGGGCCAGCACAGGAGCAGTTAGGTGTCAATCATGTCGGCAGGGGAGTGGCTAGGTGTCAATCAGGCCAGCAGGGGAGCAGTTAGGGGGCGATCAGGCTGGCAGGCAAAAGTGGTTAGGGGCTATCAAGCAAGTAGGCAGGTGAGTTGTTAGGAGCCAGCAGTTCCAGATTGTGAGAGGGATGTTGTATATAGATAAGAGGAATATCCCCCGAGGGGTCCCAGATTAGAGAGGGTGCAGACTGGGCTGGGGGACAACCCTCCAATGCATGAATTTTGTGCACTGGGCCTCTAGTATTTTTATAAATAATGCTTCTCTTTGTTGGTGAGGGAAGGTTCAAGCTCCTGCTGCCTTGTATATAGAGATCAGCTTATCTCTCTGATTTGTTCTTCTCCTCCCATTGGGCCTGCATGGCTTGTGTTTCCAGCCAGTGAGGCAGATACCAGCAACAATTTAATACCATGCAGGTACTTCTGACTGATCAGGAGGCTCACAGGTTCTGGTTCTGTTTGTTTTTTACATCTTTTGACTTTAAGGTAAATAAAGGACAAAAAGTGAGAGAAAAGGAGGCTGATGGTATAGAGATATTATACTCAGAAAATAAATCCCCCCAAAATACATCACAATCTAGTATTTTCATATTTCATTTTAATAAGTAATTTAATGAGACTGGAAAGTGTATTGCTATTTAATGGAGTATAAAACTTTTCTCATTTAAAGTCATCTCCCAGGCTGTAAAAGAAGCAGCAGAATGGAATATTCTGAGTTAAAAAAAAAAAAAGGGTGGGGGAGCTTTTGGATTTGTCTTACTTATTTGGGGCATTTATTGAGCCTGTGTTTTATTCAGAACTGGACTCACCATCTTCATCTCCAACCCATATAAGGGGCAGGATTTTGCAGCATTTAACATCAGACACTCTGGATACTGACCTCTGTCAATTTCATTTTAGATTTGGAGATGAGTAAACATGTCTCTTATTTCTCATCTATAAAATGAGAATACTGTGAGCTTCTACATCATACAGTTATTTTGAGAATCTAATGAGCTGATACAAATAAATCATCAACTAATGATAGTGTCTGACACATATTGATTGCACAAATATTAGCTATTACTATTCCAAAATGTTTTTAAATTATATTCTTTTGATCATAATATTGGTAACCAAGTGTTTTGAGCTCTAAAAGAAACTTGGGTAAAATCCAAGCTCTTCCTACTCTTAGCTGAATTGCATAACCGCTCTGAGCTATTTTCACAACTGCAAAATATAAATCATCACTACACTATAGAAATGGTGTGTGTACAGCTAGGGGGTGTGAATCAGCCACCTAGTAGGCTCTTGGAAAATGCTGGTTGCCTTCATGTATTTTTGAAATACATGCAGACAGAAATAAAAGGATAAACTCACCCCCATTTTCATGTTGCTCACAGGCAAGCCTGAGAGAGGATTGAGAGGAACTGTTGTATTTAGATAAGAGGGACATAAGTGGAATCCACAGGGTATATTTCACTGGGCCCACGTATCCTCTCATTATCTCAAGGAAAATGTGGGAAGTCAATTTCTTCCCAGCATTCATATATAAAGGTGCTGTGGCACCCTGAGGTGTTGGCTCTCAATGCATTCTATTTCATAACTCTACCAAGCTTCTCTCATACCATACTTGTGTTTTACACTTCTTAATGCTAATAAGGATTTTGCAAAACAGTGATAGGATTTTCATTTATAATTTTTCAGAATATATCATTTCTGATTTCAAAGTTTTACCTGGTTAGTTTCTCTGTTGAGAGAAAAGTATATTAAGCACAAACCCTAGTTGCACAAACATAGAAAAGAAAAAGTAGCCTTCAGTTAGAGCTAATCGGCTGGGGTTAAGCAGAAATTAATGCATTAAACAGATGTTTCTCAAACAACTTCCATGTGTCACACTGTGTTAGATGCAGTTTATATAGCAATAAATAATTCAAATGTAACACTTTCTATAGGGAGGTTAGGGTTGTTTCATATAGGTGGAGATTTTGTGTATTGCCTAATGTACAATGTTTCAAAGCACCATCATTTAAGAAAAAATTTAATTTATTAATTTATTTATTCAACCATCCATTCATCCATTAATTCATTTAAAAATCAGTTGTATTGAGGTATAATTTTCATTCAGTAGAATTTATCATTTAATCTTTATACACACACACATATTTATACTGTGTAACTGTCAACATGATCAGACATTATCATTGCTATAATTTGAAAAAGTTAATGTGGCCCCTTTGCAGTCCATCTCCTCTCCCCACTCCAAACCAATGGAGATTATTATGGATAGACCCACCATTAGTGCCCATTATGCTCATATCTATATTTATGCAAAGTTTTGATTTTTACTACTCTGCTGTAGAAAGCAATGAGTGTCAATTCTCTTTAAATCTGTGCAGTTGAAATCTTATGTTCTTTGCAAGCTGGAAACCACATTGTAGTATTAATTTCCAGATGCCACTGGCAAGAAACACATTTCCCTAAATAGACTCCTAGTTGCCATTTCCAGAGATTAGCGATATAATTGGATGTCAAAACACATCCTTTCTGTGTCTTTCTCCACTCCTCCATGCTGTTTTCATAATAGGAAAACCTAAAAGCAATGAGGCAGGTGATCTTACTTATCTAATTCTGGAACTCAAAAAGCCTACAAGAAGAGGCGGAGAAATGTTGCCAAGATGACTGCACATTTATTTATAACCACGCAGGAAAGTGATTGTAAAATAATCCTTCTAAATATTGTTCTACATCTTCACATGGTCTGTGTCAGGTCAGGCTCTCCATTTCTGAATTATTGGCAGGGCTCCCTGACTTCAGTCATTCCTTCTCCAAGCTGTCTTCCACCCTGTCAAAAGAAGGGTTGTCTGCTTAAGTTCTGAATTTGCCCATTATTCCACTTCTAAATCCATCATTACCTATCCATTTCCTACAGGACCGTATCTAACCTCCTTAGTATGGCTTGCAAGGCTCATCCCTTCAGTCTCATCAGCATTGAACACTGAACCATTGAAGACTTGCCTTTCTTGTAGTTTTCCATTTCTTATATCTATGTTTTCTTCCACTAATGAGTCTGTCCAGCCTTCCTTCACTTGATTAATTCTTAATAATGTTTCAATTGCCTGCCGAGCTTATCATCCTTAAGGCCTGCCTCTCCCCTAGGGCATAACCTGTATTCCATTGTACCTGGGCTGGCAGTGAGGATGACCGCAGATTTCTTCCAAAATGATACCCCGGCTCTCTAAGTCAGCATGCCTGGGAAGTTAGCAACTGGTCTTCCTAGCTTGACCTTCCTTATAACCTCCACCTTATGGGTGACTGGAGTAGAAGGTTGGGGGAGGGGGTGATCAGTCCTTAAAATCCTTGCTTTGTCATACACAGAACAGAACATTTACCAACAGCCCTAGGTGAAATGAGAAACACTGTTTGCCTGTCCCTGATTGGGTGAAACCATAGCCATGGACTGGGAGCTTAGGAGAGAAGGAACCCTATCTGCTTGGCTTCACTATCCTCAAGTAGAACACTCAGAGTAAAGTTTCCATCACACAGAACTGGGTAGGATTAGGAGGGAGTGGTTACTATTCTTATCAAGATTTAGTAGGTTTTTCTAATGAATATTTATTCCTGTTCTGTAGGCCCTTAGGACAATTTCCAGTGACTTTTAATGACTTAAAAAGAAATAATTTTAGCCAACTAAATGATTGTTTCACTGAAGAAAATGTCACTGAGCTCCTTGCACTGCTATTCTATAAAACTTGCCCAATTATTACTCAATTTTAAAACTAGCATTCTGGTGCTGTCTCTTCCCAGAAACTTTTCCTGATTCCCTAAGTTGAGGTATGAGACCATCCTCTCTTTCTACATTATATTGACAGTGTCTTTTTATGTCTCTGTTATCCTCTAGTTCTAATTTTTTTTCCAAGTTCTTCCCTATCTATCTATCCCATCAACCCTTACTTCATCTCCAAAATGCAATTAAGGTCCATACTCATTAGCAATATCTCCTCTCTTTTCACTCTTGAGTCTAGAAACATTCTTCTTTGCTTTGTGAGAAACCTATGTGTATCTCTGTTTTAGTGCTGACTGTACTACATTTAAACTGTATATTTTTTCACCTCAGTAGTGTCTATAAACTCCTCAATTACAGGCCAGCATTAGACACATAGTAAATACTTATGAGTTTATTCAACACATGCATATTGAGAGTAAATTATGTGCCAAATACTTTTCAAGGTATTGGGAATACAAAGGTGTACACTAATACATGCTATACATGTCCTTATGTAGCAAATGACCTAGAAAAAAGAGGTATTAAGTAAATAGTTAAACAAGTGAATTTAAAAAATGAGATGTACTGAGATAAATCTCTACATAATATTCAGAGAGTTAGTACTGTCAATGATATACTTAGACGTGTGATGAGAAAAGTGATGAGGAAGGGACAACTGAGATGAAATAAAAGAGCAGATGGTGTCTAAGTAGGCAGAGAGCTTCAGTGGGGGAAGAGTAAAGCAGAGGGATATGCATATCAAACACCCAGTGCAGAGTGAGAACAGAGATTCAGGATCTGAGTGCTTCCTGTGGCTGGAAGACCCAGCATAAAGGAGAGCTGGAGTTAGCAGGATAGATAATATTCAGATAATGTAGAGCCAGTAGGGTATGTTCAGGATTTTGGATTTTATTCTAGAAGAGTGGTCAGCAAACAATAACCAAGTCCTACCTGTTACCTGACTTGGTTTTTTATGATGTGCAGGCTAGAACTGGAATTTGAATTTTTAAAATTATTATTGTTTTTTAATCTAAAGAAGAATAATATTTTAGGGTATGTGAAAATCATTTGAAACTCCATTTGTTTTAAAAAAGAAAGACCAACAAAACCCTACTATTGGAATACAGCCATTATCATTTGTGTATGTACCATCTATGCCTGCATTTGTGTTACGGGACAGAGCTAAGCAGTCCATATGGCCCACAAAACTATCTGGCCCTTTATAGAAAAAAAAATGTTTGTGAACTCTAGTCCTATAGTAATGGATGGTACTGAAATGTCTTAATTAAAATATTTAAAGAGGGCATAGTCACATAGCTATGTTTTGTTTTTGGGGGGAGCGCAATTTAGAAGAAGGAATACTGGTTGGAAGGTATGATAGGAGTCCCCAAGACCACCCCTGGATTGCATGATTTTTGAGGAAGACTCATGGGACTCAGCATTCAGTCATATTCATGACTATGATTTTATTACAGCAAAGAGATACAAAGCAAAATCAAGTAAAGGGGAAAAGGACATGGAGCAAAGTCCAGAGGATACAGAACTCTAGATTCCAGGAGTCCAGGCTCAGTAAAGCCACACAGATATGCTTAATTTCTTTAGCAACATGTTCTGACAATATGAAATGTTTTCTGCTGGAGAAGTTTGTCTGAACCTAGGAGTCTGCGGTTTTTATTAGGTTTTTATTGATTACAAAGCTCTTTATCCCATCACTGGGTGAACCTCACATTTCTAGGACTTCAAATTTTCCCTAGAGTTTTTCCTACTCTGTCATTGCCAAATTCTATGTCTTTTGATTCTACTTTTAAATTCAAGTGAAAATAACAAAATAAGTCTCTTGGGAAATTGGCTACAGCAATATATTTTTAAAATATCTACAAAAATGCATTAAAATGAGTTTAATGGAAAAAATACACATTTGGAGTAGTCAGAAATTGGACAAAGTGGTATGTAAATGTTTCCATACCCGCTGTTTTCAACAAAATTCACTTCATGGAATAAAAAGTTTTTAAGGGATGTTCGGGAAAAGCATCCAGAGCAGCTGCTGTGCTTTGGCAGTGACAACATTAAACAAGTGGCTCCATCCAGCATTCAAATGGCAGGAAGATGTGCACAAATAGACGGGATCATGACATTCAAGCACATTCACACAGCAAAAAAGAAAAAAAAGTACCTATTCAAAATATTTATCACTGACTTAATTCTGACATCTACAAAATTTTGTGCTGGATTGTATTCGCCATCCCTCAGCACTCTTGTCAGTAATGTTAATAAACCATCAATTCTCATTCCTGCTAGAAGGAAGTGCAGCCACTGCCTGTCATGTCAATTAACTGCCAGGAAAGAGATTTACATGACAGACTGGAAGGGCTCCTAGAGGAGCATTCTTTGGAGTGTTAAAATGAGGACTCAAAATCCTCAATTTTCAACTAGATAGAGAGTTTTGGTAAACAGTGCTCTTCAGACACAAGTGAGGAAAAAACAACTGCTCTGGAGCAAGATAAGAAACCTGTTTTCTTAGTACACACTGTGTGGCATCAGCATCAAATGTCCTCCTTTATGCAGTCAGTTTTTATTATTCATCTGCTAGGTACCTGGCACTATTCTAACAATTATCTATTCAATGGTTAGCAAAATGGAAGCCATCAGACTGCGAGTAAGCCTATTGTCGTGTGAGACATTAAGAATCAAATAGATAAATGGATAGATTACAGTTGTAATCAGCAGGTATTGAATTTAGCCATATGCATTAATACAGACATGCAAATTGTTCAAATATTAAAGCACTTCTATATTAACTGGGCAAATAACCATTTCTTTCATCCTGGCCCTTTTCCTGTAACACTTTATCTCTCCCTGTTACTTAGCTGCCATTCATTAGTAAATGGCTAACATTCTATGATGGCACAGTGGCTCTGCCATAACACCTTGACAACCTTGCACATCTCCACATAGGTCACAAAGGGAAGATTAAACTGTGGTTAAACTCAAGTCTTGGCGGAACTCCCTGTTATTCGGCATGGAACATAGATGAGTAGGAGGTCTTGTTAGAAGCTGTTGTTACAAGACCGTTCCATCTCCTTATCTCACAGAAGGCTCCATGAAACAGTTTTCTATCTGCCTTCCCAATGCCAGGGAGGTGTGGCACTTTCCATTTCACACCTCCCCACCTCCTTTGGGTACAGCTATCTATAATAATAAAAGCGTAATATGCTAATTAGACCAGACATCCTTCCGGAAAGTCCTTCCTTCTGGACAAAGCCACAGTGGGTGGAGGCTGCAGCAGAGGCGGCAGAGGCCTCTGGCTGTTGGTGGCAGGCGGGTGGGGGTCGGGGCCGGGGCCAGGGCCCTAGCATGAATTTCATGCATCGGGCCTCTAGTAGGCTATAAAACCATTTTGTTCCAGTTAGAGTTGGATTCACAATGGCAGAGAGACCCTCCTCTGGTGTTATCTGTCTTATGTCATCCCTGGTTTGATATCATCTAGTGATATCAGAGATATGGACTGCCAACACCAGGCTGATCTTCCTTATGCCTCCGTGTCCAAAGGGGTTTGGGCTCATGGCTCTTTCCTGGATGTACTTTTGGGAGTGTGGCAAATCTGCCCAGCAGCTGCCACATGCTGCTGCTTAGGGACCGCTTGACTGCCTGACGCTGGTGGAGCAGGGAACTCCCAGGACCCTGCTCCAACTTTCAGGGCACAGACAGATTTCATTGGTTCATGTCCATACCATAGCAATTACTCTCTGTTTTAAATATCACAACTGGAGAAAGTAAATAGAAAGAAAAAATAAAGTATTTCACAAGATAACTTAACAAGAAGGCTGGAATTCTATTTGCAGTTCAGAAATGGATCTCTATGAGAATTAGCATTTCAACTGGAATCTAAAAGGTGTGTAGGAATGGACCATGGGAATAGGGTAGCAGGAAATTTTTCATGATTTGAGGCAGAATGAACTGGTACAGTTGAAGACTCTGAAGTGTACAAGAACATGCCTCATTCCATGAACCGTATGGAAGGCCAGTGAGACATTATGTAATGCACTTGGATTAAAATATCTCATGTTCTCTTCTGAAAGTGTGCCTAGGTTTTGATTTAGACTTTCTTAAAGAAAGCTTAAAGAGACTTTATACTAGTAAATGATCACATAGTAAATATCTTAGTCTTTGCAAATTATATGGTTTCTATGGATTCTACTCAAATCCAGCATGGTTTCACAAAAATAACTAGATAATACCTAAATACGTATGTACCTGCATACATACATACATTAAAGGTAACTGTTCCAATAAAATTTTATTTAAAACAATAGGTAGTTTGTCAGATTTGGCCTTTGGGCTGTAGTTTGCCAGCCACTCCTTTAGTGCATGGCTATTAATCTAAAGATGCCTGTGGTGTTAATAAGGTTTATAGATGCCTGTAGAACGCCAACATGCTTTATACAATGATCAATCGCTAGTGTTTTTGTTCTGCTCTGAGCCATAAAACAGTTGCTCTGTGATTAACCTTGTGTAATATCTTGTCCTGTTTATATGCAGCCCAATTCTTGCAAGAACATCCCCTCAAACTGACTTTTAGAAGCCTTGGCCCTGCTCACCTCACTCTTCTCGGCTGCCTTGCTTTGTATACTGCAGCCATTTAATCCACCCAAATTCTCATCTCTGCCTCCATAGCTCAGAGCAACTACAGTGATCTGCTTGGAACACAGCGCTTTGCACCTCAGACAGGAAACTGTTCTCTGGGTGAAAGCAGATGTAGTCATGTGTCCCACCAAGGGAGTTTCCCATACAGATTTCACAACCTGGCGTAATTAGCTCAGAGTTGTTTATGGGAGGAGGACTTGTCCAATATCAGTTACTGTGTCATGTCTACAAGCAGAAGTTTTGAATCTTTTATTTACTTTTTTCATTTGAAACCCAATATTTAAGAAAAATTTTAAATGTAAGTATAGTTGTTATTCAAACTTATGTTGGTTATATTAATTTTAGGTGCACAGCACAGTATTTGACAGTCCTGCACCTCACAATGTGATCATGCCACTAACTCCAGTAAACATCTGTCACCATGTAAACCTATCAAAGTATTATTGACGATTGAATCTTTTCTTTTTAAATTACAAAAAATAAACATTTCACAAAAAATTTCTTAATAAAAGTGAATGTATGTATTCATAGCAACTGAAATTACAATGTTCATTTGATTTCAGATATGACTTAATCAAGAAGTTTTCAGTCACCAGATTCTGTTATATATTTATTTGCTATTTTCTTCTTTCAATATTTTTTTATTGATTTTTAGAATGAGGAAAGGAGAGAAATAGAGAGATAGAAACATAGATGAGAGAGAAACATCATTGATCGGTTACCTCCTGTGTGCCCTCTATTGGGGATGGAGCCCGCAACCCGGGCATGTGCCCCGACCAGGAATCGAACTGATTACCTCTTGGTTCATGTATCACACTCAACCACTGAGCCACACCAGCCAGGCTACTATTTTCTATGTTCTTGCTTTCTTCTATAGGACAGTTTGAACCTCATGTTGTTCTCTTTTATTCTAGAAATAATGCCTATTAGAGCTTAGACTTAAACATCTTCATATTATATTACCAAGAGAACGAAAAAATATAGTTTTTATTCACTCAGATGAAGAAGAGAGACAGCTTTCATTCCAGGAATTACCAGCAAATATTTCCTCGTTTTCTATTTTGATGTCAATTAGATGCCTAAACCCAATTTGACTAGAGAGTTATGATAGAGTAATTGTTTTAAGAAATTACATCCCTGTTTCTGGAAGTGGTTGCTGAGATCTCTCCTAAAATGTATGGCTGAGAAAGGGTATGAGGCAGTTTCTTGCAAAGTCTAGGTGTTTAGGAGAGGAGAAAGGGAATCAATATCAAGCACATAAGAAATTATCTGCAATATATTTTCTTTAAATGGCTATAAGTGCTATATGCAAATGCACGTGATGGCAATATGATAGTTATAAAAATTTAAATTTGAGGAAAATTACATACGTCTACTCTTATTTCCCAATGAAAAAGGCTCATTGAACTTTCTAACTTTGATATATTGAAATTTACTTTTAATAGCAGTTACAATCAGATGTTATGCGAAGCTATTCCTATGTAATTTGAGATCTAAATTTAGGTCATCTACATATATTAGTCATTCAATTCCAAGTCTCTCAGTATAATTCCCAAGTTAATGATATTGAAATGAGCAGGTGTTGCTTCAAAAACCTGATGGCCAAAGATAATCTTGGTACTACAATTTTATACTTTTATGAGAGTGAGCAAAAGCAGGTGGGAATTATTGACTTTCTGCCTCCTTACCTCTGTGGTAAAATGGACTATAGAAGTGATGGTGGTGGTGTGATGGTCCGTGTTATATCTCTAGAGTCTTATCCATAGCTTCTAGGTTAATGCTCCTGAGCACGACATATGATCTTCATGTATACTAATAGAGGCATTGAATTTACATAAAATACTTAATCCTATCATTATCCTTTTACAAACTGCCAAGTATAACCTATTGTATACTTGAGAACATCTTTTATGAGTTTGTTATCTCATTACATAAATAATCTTACAAAATAAAATACTCCAATCTTCTAAGTAGTCTCCAAATATTTTAAATCATAAAACATCAATAAATTTTGAACATGTCATCCAATGTATGAATATTTGTTAAGTATTATATGCATTCATATCTTTAGTGGTTCAGAGGACCAGCTGTGGATCTAAACTGCCTAGTCTTGAATTTGGGGTCTGTTATTTCCCAGACATCACCTTGAGTGAGATATTTAATAAATATATGTCTCAGTTTCCTCATTTTAAAGGGGTACCAAATATAGTTATATATACCCAAATTTATATTATTGTTATCATTATTATCACAGTACTATTTTACTGTCATACTCTGTATATTATCAAACAAAATGGAAGAAAAGCAATGATGAGTTTTAGAAAATATGTAAATATAACTTCTAATATGTTTTCACATTAGAGCAACCATGGGTTATTTTTGAATAAAGACTACAAAGTATTTTATAATACCACCTACTCATCTACTAGTATTTTATAATGTTGAAAACTGAAACTAAAATGTAGAGTTTCTAATGTATTCTCCCCACACCCCACTGGAACATCTCATAACTCACCATCTATATTTTTGCATTATTGGCTGGAACACAGCTGTATGTTCTTATTTGTTCCAAAACATAGAGTAAGAGCCATATTGTTAATTATAAAGTAGAAAGGCTATGGTATAAAACCTCTAACAACTTCTGGCCTTGTTTTGCTGATGTTACCTAAAGCTAATTGTAATGTCAGTTGTTATATCCAGGACACTTACAGACTCAACTTTTAGTTCTCTACTGACCTGTCCCCAGTAAACAAGTCACAACAGTATTTTAAGTTTGTTTATTATAACTCAGCAGTGGCCAAAACACTTGGAGGGAAGGCTCTGTTCTGAATTTCCTACTTAGAATCTGTATACATATTTTCCTAATCTGGCCTGAGGTGGGACAATTTCCAGTCTAAGCTTTCTAAGCAGATGGCCATGCTGGAAAAGAGTCTGGCTAGACATTGTTATGCTGATACCTGTGGTGCTTCTTTTTCCTGTTTTATCAGAAGATGAAATAGCTGAGACTTTAGTAGGATTGCAATAGACCATGCTGGTCCTTATATCTTCTCAATGTAGCCCCATATAGTGAGGTGTTTAATTTTTTAAATGTCAATTACTTGTTATGTGTAAGGCTCATTATTAAGACTCAATAGTGACAAAAGAATGTTCTAGTCTCTTATATCTTGGTGCCTAAGTTGTGTATCCCTCACTTGTATTTCAATTAATCTTCTAGAGCAGGTGAGAAAGAGGAGAATGATTGTACATGCCCGAGGAAGAAGGTGAATCTTGTGACCTACTCATACTCCTTCCTATGTCTTGGCAGAGAAATACATGTGCATTTACACATTATTGTATCTTAGGTGTTTTACTTGGTTTAAAATGAACCATGATTTTGGATTATATTTTATTGGCTCCTAAGAAATGGTTTTCTGAATTGAATTATAAAATCTGTTTGTTATAATTTTTTATTAGAACCTTTGCTTGCAGCAACCCTGCACCATCTGTGTCTCTGGTATGTTTACTGTCTTTGATAATAGAATGTGGGAGCCAACAACATTTCTTTTTATACCTGGCTGCCACAAGTCTTGGGACAAATGTTCAGCTCAGCCAAGACAAAAGATAAAACTGTATGATCTCCCTTTGTTATCACTGCCCCTCATCTCCTTCACATACAACTCACAAGACATGTGTTTTCCATAGACCTGATTTGTTTTATTTATGTTAAAGATTTTAATATGTTTAGTGTTAAAATTGTGTCAAATCCTTTTTAACAGAGGTAAGGAATAAATATTTTCATATTCTGTAAACCTTAGGAAAATTCGCCAGAAAAATTAAAAGGATAGTAAGATATTATTACTTAGAGGGGAGGGGATAGGGAAGAATTAAAATAAATTGTGTCAATACATTTTCAGAAATATTGACTCACAAGCCTAATGTATGAATAATGAATTAGAACCTTTTAGATTTAGCCAGTTTTGTAGAATGATTCATTGAAATTCAGATAAAATTTAATTGCATAAAATTAGGTCCTGTCTAGTTGCTTCATGAATATACATTCTTATTTCTTAAAACAAATTTAAAAAAAGAGCCCTAGCCAGTTTTGCTTAGTAGTTAGTGTCCACTCATGGATTGAAAGGTCACAGGTTCAATTGTGGTCAAGGGCACATACCTTAGTTGCAGGCTTGATCCCCAGTGCCAATCAGAGAGTGTGTGGGAGGCAAGCAATTTCTGTGTCTCTGTCACATACCTGTTTCTCTCTGTCTCTACTCTCCCCTTCCACTCTCTCTAAAAATCAATGGGAAAAATATCCTTGGGTGAGGATTTACAAAAAAAACAACAAATAAATAAATAAAATTAAAAGTTTTTGCATTAAATACAGCACTGTCACCCTTTGTAGTCTAGCTCAATTTAAGGTAGATTTTTGAGACAAATAGCCGTCAACATCTCCAGAAACAATAGATTGGATGGTGATCTAAACCAGGCCCCTTTGTTTTGTGGGCTATAAAAACTTGAAGCTTTGTAGCTCCATATTTTCCCCCCAAAAGTAAATTAAAAATTATGATATGAACTTTAGCATCTAAACATGTGATAGAGAGCAGATGATAAAATGTACATCTATGAAAATTAAATTTGCTTTTTGGTGTTACTTTAATCAGAAGATACTGTGACATCTCATTCCACATTGAGGAGCCACTTTCTAGTTCTCTGTTCCAGCTTAAACACACCTTTAAATTATCAGTTAAAATCTCATACTGTGTTTTTCACTGTACATGATTTCTATTCATTGTATATTGTCAACCTATTATACAGATAATATTACCTAGTCTCAGAAAAATTAATCACTGAATATATATTTATTCAATGATTGAATGTGAATGAAAGCTACTCTAGAAACATGATAAGCTTCTAAGTAACCCAATTCTTTTCTTCACAGGAGTTAAATTGAAAAACCAGATAAACTTTAAATAAAATTCACTCTGGTAAAGTATCCTGTCTTTCACAGGTCTTCTGATGGTTTAATAACCATAGAACTGTTCTTGTTTTATATAATTTTGTAACTATTGCACATGAATTAACCCAGTACCTAATTAGTTGGAAACTAGGACCACAGTATAATGATTTGGGTCAAAATATGCAACACCTGTCATTGTTTTTCTTTATTTTTTTTTAAGCTTCTGTCTCCTAAGATCTCTTGGCTATATTTTACCGCATTCAATGAATAATTAGAATTGATAAATACAGACAGCCCTCGGGTTAAGTCGGACTTGACATATGTTGTTTCGTGGTTACATCGCCATCTCCCATTTATTTATAAAAAATAAGTTCCATCATTTCGATGTATGTACATATGTGCTTTATGTTTTTTTATTATTTATTTACCACAAGTAAAGGTCATGAATTGTTGTCTTTCTTTTACATTTTTTTAACTGTTTCACTTCATTACTGCTGTGTATGTGCTCCATGTGAGTGATGTAGGTACTTATGTAGGTGGATTCCAACTTACAGCGAAAATCGTGTTACATCACGCCATAGGAACAGATCTTTGATGTAACCCAAGGACCTACTGTACTTGAAATCTTGGAAGTGATGGTAATATAGCTTTCAAAAGCACATTTATTGCTTCCATTGGAATTCATTCTATCTGTCCTGATACAAGTTCACTGGTTACTATATTACTGTACATCCTTAAGTCATTCTTTAGTAGGACTCGCCTAATCTGGATGACAGGATTTGGGCTGAAACCCACACAAGGAGGGAGAAGGATGGGGCCAGGAGGGCTTGTACCTATGCAGACCCCCTCTGGACTGCATGAAGTTCCCTAGCAACTGTTGCCGAGGAATGGCAAGTGGTACTGAGGCTGGTATAGATGTGCTTACCCCTTCCCCTGAGATCTAAGAGGAACTTGCCCACAACCACTGCTCTACTGAAGCCCACCCACTGCCCATCTCAACTGTCCTTAACTCCTGCCCTAAGCCAAGGAGCTGGAGAGAGACATAAGGGCCATTCATCCCCTTCCTTATTTGGGGCTCAGACCCATGGACAGAAGGTGGCTTAGGTAGGTATGCCCTGCTGCTGCTGCCAGAGACTGTCACAATGTGAGTCCTGTGGTTGATGGTTGAGAATGTAGACGGGCTGGAGGCAGCAGTGACTCAGGGTGGGCAGAATGGTCTGAGCCTGGGGATGAGGATCTGAGAATCTGGGACTAAGGCCCATGATCCTAAAGGGGGGTATGAGTGGGGTTCAGAACAGAGGGCTCAGAGCTTATGGGATTCACCCACTTTTAGGTGTCCCCCTATTGGAAGTGCTCTCTCCCTCTCCTCTCTTTGTCTCTTTAAAATTCAGAATGGGTTTATTTTTAAGCATTAGTGTATACATTTATAAGTGCACATGTGATGTATTTTATGTATAAGTATCAAGTAGCTGTTTAAGGACAACAAGTGTTGCCCAGAAAATTATGTCCTGTAAGAGTAAAGTATGGAGAATAACACAGATCAATTTAGGAAACAAAAACTAAACATAGATACAAAAAATGGATATAGGTTTTTATAATCAAGAAAGTATCCTCACCATTTCCTTCCTCCTAAGTGGTCACCATAGGGCAAAAAACTTTAAACAAGGACAGAACCTCAGGGTTCTGCTTCCCAGACTGTGAGGGAGAGGAGAGATGAGCAACAGAGAAATGGGCACTTTGATAGCTGGCTACAGTGTTGCTATAAGCCCACGGCATTATCTCACCCAGTGTTGTGATGAACTGGAAACTGAAGAAAGGATGAGCCTCCTGCTGCTGACTTCTCCCCGGCAAACTCAATCCCCTTGCCTCACAAGAGCATCAGAAATATCCTTCCTTCCTTTCCACTCTGGATTCTTTTCATTGGCTAAATGTAAGAGGCAAAGTCTAATGATATAGAGAGGTTCTGAGCCGTGAGGGGAGGCAGGCCTTTGTGAGCCTGCTGAGCATCTTTCTGTCAGTATAAGATTATAGTATACAGGGTGGGGCAAAATAGGTTTACAGTTCTAAGTACGTGAAACACAGCATTTCTTTTTGTATTATTTTTATTTATTCATTTATTTATTACTAGAGGTCCAATGCACAAAATTTGTGAAAGGGGCAGGGTGCCCGCTGCCGAAACAGGTGCCTCTGACTCTGCCCCCACCCATCGCGGTGGCTAGGGAACTCTGCCACCTCTGCCTTGTGCCCCACCCCCCACCCCCCCGCCCCGCTGCACGGCTTCATCCAGAAGGTGGTCCGGAAGGATGTCCAGAAGGACATCCAGTCTAATTAGCACATTACACTTTTATTATTATAGATTGTATTAACTTCCACACAAACTACTGAAAACCTACTTTTGCCCCACCCTGTATAGCTAGAAATTGGTAGAGGCAGGATTTTAAAACACATCTGCTTAAGTCTAAGGCCGTTGCTGTTTTCTTTCAATAGGACTGTTATGGATTTGAAAAGGTACAGAGATATGGTGGGATAGAGAAGTGTATTGGACTAAAACTCAATAATAAAAAAGAGTGGGTACTGTTGTATTAGTTTGTTAGGGCTGCCATAACAAAATACTACAGAATGGGTGGCTCACACAACAGAAATTTATTTTCTCAGTTCTGGGGGCTAAGTGTCTGAGATCAAAGTGCTGGCAGATTCAGTTTCTTCTGAGAGCTCTTCCTGACTTGTAGCAGGTGTCTTCTCATTGTGTCCTATATGGCCTTTATTCTGAATCAGCATGGAGAAAGAGAGCTATCTCTGGTGTCTCTTCCTTATAAGGGCACCAGTTCTTTAGGATTAGGGGCCCACTTTTTTTTTTAACCTCCCTAGAGGCCCTGTCTCCTAATATAATCACATGGCTGAGAGTTAGACCTTTAACATATGAATTTTGGGGGACATAATTCAGTTTATATCAACTAGAAGTATACTGTTGGATTTATATCACAAGTTATCTTCAGAGACTTGAGGTAAAACTTTTCCAATTTAGTGGATATTCATGTAGAATACATCATTTTCTCAACTTAGCAAAATGAATTTTCAAAGATAATTATTTAAAATTTTATGGCAGTGAATGACAAATGCTCAAAGTGAAGGAGAAATTATAAAATTTACTGTAAGTACTAGCCTTTCTTTCATTTTGCAGGCCCAACAGCTTACTGATCTGGAACAAAAATTAGCTGTGGCCAGAAATGCGCTGGAGAAAGCAGCTCTTGACCGGGTATGTATATATCCATGAACCATCACGACTTTGGTTTTAGCAGACAAAGCCAGGGCATGTACATTGCTTCCCTTGATTTATTAATACAATTTCAGGTGCTGTTCATGTAAGATGGTTATAGAATTTACGAATGCTGGATATTCCCATTGGAACTCAATTTTTTCCTTGTTTTTGTTGCTACAGTAAATTGACTCAAGGTTCAGGCTCTGTGAGTTCATGGCTTTATTTTCCTCCTTACTGGTATATTTGTTCCATAACACCATAAATAAACATGCTTTCAAGCACCAATAGAGATGACATGTATTAACTCTGAATTAATGAAGCTATAAAGCCAATGGAAGTAGTTATTGATGTTTTTCATTCTAGAAATCTTAAATCAGAGTTCTGGAGGTCTTTACATAAACTGAGTTAACCATGAAGTCAGTATATATACAGACAATACAAGGGTGGGTGACAGTCCATCTTTATAACAGCTTTATCTACATATCTATATATATAAAAGCCTAAGTAACCGAATGACCGGTAGACCAATCGCTATGATGCACACTGACCACCAAGGAACAGATGCTTAACACACAGGATCAGACTGGGTTCCCTCCTGTCTGAATCAGGCCTGTGGGGATCAGGCTTGTGGGGATGGGGCTGAAACTGGCTATCCAACATACCCCAAGGGGTCCTGGATTGCAAGAGGGCAGAGGCTAGGCTGAGGGACTCCCGGCGTCCTCCCCGCCCCACCATGCATGGATTCATTGAAACATATTTTGCATACCATAAAAAAAAAAACACTTTTGAAGTTCATAGTTGTGTACCATCACCACTATTTACAAAAGATTTTCTTTATCTCTTTTTACCTCATCTATTTATTTTATATCAATCTCTCATTGTGTTACAATTGTGTATGCTCAGGATAAATCACAACTCCCATTCCATGTCTACCTTTGCCTTTCAATAGTCTTCATGTGAGTCATGCATGGGCAATAGGGAATTGGTACTTGGAAAGACAAATATAATATGAAGGAATTGCTTATGTAATTCAGAATTACTTTTCTGCTGTTAATAGTTATAGTATTTGGTAAAATTTCACTCTCTTTTCTCATTTTTAAATTAACTTTACAAGATTTGGGAAAGTAAATATCTCTTTCCTTTAGTTCACTTACATATTGTATATATTAACATGTATTATATAGTATACATACATTAGACACATTGTTTATAAATTGTTTATATATGTTAAATATATGCAATGCATGTGTTTGTGTATATTAAAATTTTCATATATAGTACATTTTATTAAATAATATAAATATTAATTATATATAACAAATATATATTGTATAATTAAAATGATACCTTTTAACATTTAATTCATATTGTTATTTACCTGATATTTCTTATGTTTGTCTATGCAGTTCTCTTTATACCCCTGCAATTTATAAAATAAGTTTTCTTTTAGAAAGTATTCTGTCTGCTGTAAAAAGCTTTCCGTTTTTGTGATTGCACCTTAGCAACAATTTTATTTAGAAAAATAAGCAAGTAAGGTGATTGCACTCATAGATTAATTTTGCAATAATATATTGCATATGTTTAGCAACTTTGTAAAGGGAGGAGATTATCTCCTAATCACCAATTTGAACCATGAGTGTTTTGATACAGAATAGAGGATGTGGAACATTTGAGTCTCATTTTAAAATTCTTCTGGTATAACCTTCTTGTTATGCAGTAGCTATAAAGAACCAGGATAAAATTTTACCTCCCAGGCCCTTGGGTCTCACATTTTCTTCACTTACTTATGACCAAAACTTCTTCAAAGCTAACACAGCTAACTTTTTAAACCAGATATCTAAAAAGTGTCATAGTACAGGAATTTGTAAGGACATTTATTGAATTCTAATGATTTTTTTCTTCTTATGGTTTAGATCTTTTGGAAAAACGTGCCTTTTGAATGAATAACTAAATATTTTAACAATGTCACTCCTTTGTGATTGTCATATTTTATATCAGTTTATCCAAAACTTAATATAATATTTAATGGTTTTAGGGAAGCCTACCTGCTATTTTGTAGACTAGATCAAATATAATTCATCTTACCAAGATTGCAGATTTATGAGAATTTTTTAATTTATGAAAAAATAAGCTTATACCAATTTATGCTAATCTCTGACCATATCCAACTCATGCTACATAATATTACTTTTTTAAAAGGGAAATGACTATAGTATTGCTAGAATCATAAAATCAAAGGAATGTATAATCCTCAAGTTCAACTAGACAATCTTTTTAAAAAAATTATTTCTCTGTTATCCCTACCGTGATCTCTGCAATATGCCTTAAGTCTGAATTCCCATGGTTCTGTGCAGCTCAGCTTCCTCTGAGATTTTAACAACTCTGACTGTAACTGTCAGAATGATTGTTATTACATTAAATATCTTCCCTGATTTGATTTCAGGTCATCCATTTAGCCAGTCAATGCTAAATATGTTTGAAATGCCTCTTGTGTGACTACCATATGCTAGGTGCTATGGAAAACAGACAGCATTTATGATACATGGTCTGAGGTTCCAAGTTTCTCACTATTTTGTTGGGCATGAACAATTCGAAAATAATTGTATGCAGAGCCACAAGGTCATAAAGGCACCAAGAATGGAAATAAATATGTATATTTTAAGTACATGTGGGTTGGATGGGCTGGTGTGGCCATATAATACTTCATGAGAAAATCATGATTTGGCCTGAGTTACAGAGCTTGGAGTTAATGCAGAGTTTTCTCCTCCCTCCTCTTACTCATTCTATGCTTTTCTCCTCCCATTTCTAACGCCCCACCCCACCACCGCCACCATAACTATGTACCTGTGCCATACCATGCCACATTCCTGATTCAGGATGAGAGACTATATAGTGCAGTGTTTAAGTAAAAGTCTCCAGTGTCCATCTATGAGCAAGTCATCATTTTTCCATTGAATGACTATGTTTGAATCCCCCAAACTCTTTTTTTGTTGTTAATCCTCACCTGAGGATATTTTTCCATTGAATTTTAGAGAGAGTGGGAGGGAGAGACAGAGAGAGAGAAACATCAATGTGAGAGAGAGACACATCGATTGGTTGCCTCCTGCACACCCCGACCAGGACCAGGGATTGAGCCTGCAACTGAGGCATGTGCCTTTCACCAGAATCAAAGCCTGGACCCTTCATTCCGCAGGTCAACTTTCTATCCACTGAGCCAAATTGGCAAGGCATCCCCAAGCTCTTTATGCTTCACTGTAACATGAAAAAATAATGAAACTTACTTTATAAGGGTGATGAGAAAATTATATGTCTCAAAAAAGCAACATACTAAGAAGAATTCTTGGCACCTGGAAAAGACTCAGTAAGCATATTAATTATTATTATTAGTGAATGAGATCACAGAGACTGCCTCTCTGTGATAGCAATTTCTCTCTTCAGCATCTGGTCACACCTTTTGCTATAGTGAACTATAAAAGCATTTCACATTACTGGAGGTTAATTTCAACAAATTTAATGTAAGATATGTGTGAGGCTCATAAACTGTAGTTATAAAGTCAGGTAGAAATGGTAGTTCACTTCAAAATGAATAAAAACTTCAGTTTAATGAGATTGCTCTTCCCCTCTCTCCATCATCTTTATATCTATACCTGCAGCTTTTTTTTTTAAATTCTCTTCAGGTGTCTGGCTTCTAAGAATATTATATCTAGTCTTCAAATAACCTTCACTACCTTATAAATATTATGAAAACAACATTTCACACTTCAGCTTGGTTCTCATCACATATTTAATGAAAGAAGTCTCAGTTTACTATCACAACATAAACAATAATAACCTCAAAATCTAAGAACCAACCTTGGTTTCTCAAACAATCAATTATTTATTTGGCAATATCTTATCTTATGAATTACATTTAGCCTCAGCTCCTAGAATGTAAAAACAACTTTATGGTTTGGAAATCTACCTCTCAAATTTTCATATGGAAAGAAAAGTTTGTATTACATGTAATCATCACAAAATGTATCTTAGGAAAGCATGTATAATTACATCCATATTACAGATGACACAGTTAGGTGACATACATACACTCCTGGGACTAACTAGGAAGAAACCAAGAAATATTTTTGCCACAGTAGTTCTGGAACATAACAGGAGCATGATAGGTACTTAATGATTGAATAGATAAATGAAGATTTAACTTCATAAATTAATAAACACGCTATATATTCTACATACAAAGACCTGGAGAGACCTCGAGCAGAGAGCCTAAAATATTAAAGGACCTTTCAGAATTCACAGAGCTGATTTCACAGCAGAAATAACATTAAAGAAAAGCCTTTAGATTCACAGCCCCTCATGATCTTTCCAAATCGGTCTCCCCGCTCTCTGGTTCTGGGGTGCATCACCCAGGAATCACAGCAGCCAAGTCACTGCAGATTGGCAGCTCCTGTGTTGAGCATCTGCCCCCTGGTGGTCAGTGCATGTCATATGTACTGGCTGCTCAAATGGTTGGAGGATCACTTAGCCTTTTATATATATAGATTTTTCTCATGCAAAATGGCACCCTCTTATATCCTCTGGAAGGTTTTCTTTATTCATGTAACAAATATTTAAGTTATAAACTGGTGATGCTGCTGAAAAGGTACTGACACTCAAAGAAATTACGTTCTAATAGAAGTAGATAAATAATAAACACATAAACAATAAGATCATTTGCAGTGGTAACAAGGGCTACATAGGCCATAATTTAAAAACAGTGATAGAGATTCTAAAGGAGTGTTCCATGATCAGGGACTCTATTTCAAAGCAGATAATATATAAACTGAGATATGAATTTTAATTGGAATTTCCTGCATAGCTATTTGAAAAAAGGGTTCTGCAAGCAGAGGCAACAGCAAATATAAAGGCTCTAAGATGCAAATGAGCTTGGGATGTTTGATGAGCTATAAATAAAGGACATTGTTAAAAGCAGGTCCTTATTAAGGAGTTTGCATTTTACTAGAATGTGGAAAAAAATGGTTTGGTGTGGGAATAGGCAGGGCAAAAACAAGACTGACCTTCAGAGGGAACTGGTTGTAAGATCTAGGACAGGGTATACATTACATGGTTTGCATCATATGTCTTAGGTGACATCTTGTTTCAGTGAACTTCAAAGTGAACAGTAGCTTGTAGTTTCAAAACCGACTATAGCTGGCAGCAGGAATGAAAATGTAATCATGTGATATAAAATCATTGTCTTGGTCCTGCTGATGGAACTCGGTCAAGCCAAACCTGAGGTGTGTCCCTGGTAACAGGCTCTATTAACTAGATTAAGTGGAAAACTAGATTTTGTTTTGTGTATGTTTTTCAGAAGATAACTGGATTAGGGCAGGGTTGCTCACAGCAATCTGCTGTCTGTGGCAGAAAAAAAAATCTATAATGTACTCAAGCACTGGAGCCAGAATCTAAGGTAGGGGTCAAAGTTACAGGCTTAGGGTTCAAAAATGAGATAAAATATAAAGCTAAGAGATTAAGAATAGGTTGAAACATAAAAGATAGCTTACTACTGTGGCTATGAAAGTTGAGGAGTTGGAGGTTACCTCTGTGTGATGATGTTTCTATTATCTGCGATGATCCTGACAATGTCAGGAGAGCTGTGGAAACAAACAAGATGATTGTATCAAAGTTCAGACAATTAAAAATGGACATGTAAGACCCATCCCCAGTTGTTGTTTTATTGGAAAATTTGTCTTGCCTAAAAATGTTTATTGAAAATCGATGTTTGAAAATATTAACTTAATGCTGTTTGTTATTTATTTTCAGCATCTAATTTCAGCCACCACTCTGGATTTTGTCTATTATGAAAACACCAGAGGCCCAGTGCATGAAATTCGTGCACTCGGGGTTGGGGGGTGCTCAGCCCAGCCTGTGCCCTCTCACAGTCCAGGAGATGTCCTACTGGAGGGGGCCTAAGCTGGCAGTCGGACATCCTTAGTGCTGCCGCGGAGGTGGGAGAGGCTCCCACCACCACTGCTGCTGCGCTTGCCAGCCGTGAACCTGGCTCAGGGCTTTCTCCCCACTAGGGGGAAGCTCCTGTGTTGAGCCCCCTTGTGGTCAGTGTGTGTCATAGAGCCATTCGGTCATTAGCCTTTTATTATATAGGACATATCTTAAGCCTGTTACAAATCCAAAGCTGAGATGTAGAATGGCTTTAGAGGAGCCAAGATATAAACACAGTGAATACAGTAACCACTGTTACTTTCTGCATGATTTAAACATTACATCTCTACATTTCAAAGCCACATTAGCTTTGAGTCCTAGCCAAGGCTTGCCTGACCCTGTCACATTAACACTGTTTCTATGGTCCCACTAAAAGATGCAACACAGAGAACATATTTAAATGGTTCAGTGTCACCTGGGATAACTCACTCCTGGCACAACACCCAATACCTTGATCTCCTCTTCTGTAGTGAGAGATGGGAAGGGTCAGCCTGGATTATAACAAGAAATAATAGGAGAAGAAAACTGAACTATTACATTTATTTTTATTGATATAACTTGTTAATTTTCTTTCCTAACACACAAAAATAATGTTTTCACCTAAGTTTTTAAGTCATTTATTAAAAAAAACAACACTTTTTGTTGAGTCCCTTTAATATGTCAGGGATTGTGTTATGATGTGCCACAACAGTTCTGAACAAAATAGGCAACTTATACATGTGTGTTTATACATATAAATTAAAAATGAGAAATTAGCAATCAATTATATAAAGGAAACAATGGGATCAATTATAGAAATCAATGGGGTGGAGGAAGGGCAACCAACACTCTAGAAACTCAGACTAGCAGTTAAAAGGGGCCACTTTGAGTATAAGGTCATCATTCAGCTTAGCCCCCTTCTGTCCACTTGACAATGCTTCTCCATTCTAGTTCTTATCAGATTCTCATTTGGTCTTAGACAATCCTAGGGCAAGAGTCATGAGAAGAAAATGCATCTCTGTTCTGTCTTATATCTTTCTGGTTGTTGCTCTTATTGCTTCTTTTTCAAAATTACTTGCCGTGACCAAAGAGAGAGAGATTTCTTAACTGCCATTCTAGCAATTGGCACTCACAACTTAAAGATAAATATTATCATATATCACATATGAGTAGAAAGCACAGAGGTAGGCATTGGGAAGGATCTAAATCATAGCCACTGCTTTTAAGAAATTGATCACGAAGGCTTTATGGGAGACAAGAAATAGGGGAGGGTGCTCTGTGAAAGTGTTTCTGGTATAGTATATGAAAGGCAATAGTTTTGTTGGGTGTAAACGGCTTTGACAGGTAGAGAAAACAAACTGTGCTGCTTCACTGATCTATGAAGGCACTGAAAGGCTAATCTCCACGTGTGCCAGCTTGTCCCGGAGTCTCAGCCTCAGGAACTAATCTCTCTCTTCACCTCTCTTGGCCTGAAGGCCATATCTCATGTCTTGAGATTGATGTTTCTTTGACATTGTCTTATTAGGGTCTGTATCCACACCCCAAAGTACCCTTCAGTTACCATGAGATTTCCCAACAGTTGGATGTCTCTCTTCATTTTGGCACCTGAGGATCTCTCTGTCGTTTGTACTCAGCTTTATATTCTTTTTTAACTTATAAGTATGTAAAAATATTTTCAGAAGTGGGTCCTGGGGATTCAATGCGAGGTAGAGATGATGGTCTATGTAAGTTCAGTCTGCCTGGTGATATAAACCGAAAATAAACCAGGTCTGAACACTTTGAACTTTCTTTTCTTCACAGTAAAATCATAATTCATCGTGCCAGTTTCACAGATGTTTGAAAGCATAAAATTATTTTTTGCATATGGAAGTTGAAAGTGCTTGGAGGATTGTGATATCCTATGCTAATATCAGAAAGTATTAATATTATTTACAGTCAAAGAAAATTAACTTCTACTTCTGAACAAGGCCCAAGGAAAATAAAGATTTTATTGGAAACAAATTCATTTTTCCCAATATGTGAGGAAATTGAGTCTCTAATACAGGCTAATCTGAGAAACACAGAGGCCTACATTGCCAGGGGGAGGATTTGTAATAAAGGTGGCTGGTCCTACTAGAAAGAAGACAGTTTTCTAAGAGCATTTTCTATTTCAGAGTGCCCCAGAGTATATTTTCTTCAACAAATATATTCAGCAAACTACCTTGATTGAAATCATGCCAGTTCAAGGGAAAAAAGAGAGATATGTCTCTGAATTTCAGTGCTCAAAATATATCATAAAACACATTCACTCCTAAAAACAAACAGATTGAGTATGCATAAAACAGGGTATCATGTGATTCTGGTTATGTAAAATTTGTGATCTCTCTCTCTTTTTTTTTTTTTTGTAGGAGTCACAACTGAAAGCACTGAAACAGACTGTACAACTCTGCCTGTCATCTGTTTTTCGTGATCAACCACCCCCTTTGAGTCTAATCAGGTCAGATCCAACTCAGATGTCAATTCCACCCAGTCCCATTGATGTCAAGATTCTAGATACAAAGACAAAAAGCAAGGTACACTTTATTTGTGCTTTGGAAAGTAAAACCAATGAACTTGTATGCATATATGTATAAATCGTGGGCACAGACAATGGGGTAGTGAGTGCCTGGGTGGTGAGGGGAGGCTGGAAGAGATTAATTGAAGAAAAAGGACCTATGTAATACTTTCAACAATAAAGATTTTAAGGAAGCTTTCCCTTTATGCCCTTTGGAGGATTTTAAAAAATAATAATAATACAAAGTAAAATAAAGTAATGTACTATGGGGTCATCAGTGTGGATCTAAGTAAAACATAAAAATGATGTAAATGGATGATAGTAACCCAATTTGTAACTCTGTATAGTCACATGGTGAAGGCTCTTTACTAGAGAGCCAGTTGACTCTTAGGCAGGATGATCTAATTGTAAAATAATAATAATTATCATTATTTATAACAATTATTTTTCTAAATTAACATTCCAAAATAATTATTATGTTACAGTTAGTTGAAAGAAAGTGTCTTGTATTATATTCCAATATATACCAGAAGTTTAATATGGGAAATATTTTTTTCCTATTGTATAACTATCATTCTTTTAAAAGTGGATACATTTTTTTTATTAAGACAGTTCTCAACACTGCCTGCACATTAGACTCACTTGGGATACTTGTTAAAAAAAAAAAAAAATCCTGACACTTGGGACTAAACCCAGACCTATTAAATCAAATTCTTTGTGGTTGGGCTGCAATCATTAGTGTTTTTTAAAAGCTTCCCAGGAGGTTTTTGAGACCTACTGACAAGCAAATTTTCCTCCAAGTCCACACCACACTACATCACATGGGGCACGGGCTTTTGGTTTCAATTGTCAGAACCTGCAATTTGCAGGCTGTGCATTTAAATAAATCCTGACAATCTGAAGTAGTGGAGAAAGGGTTTCCAGTATATATTTACTTGAAAGTGCTGGCTCTCTTATCATTTGCCTTAGGCTCTCTCACTGTTAAAAAGAATGTTACAGATACCAGTGATGGGGGAAATGAGACATTTTGGGAGGGCTAGCAATCTGAATCTGTGCCAGTAACCTAATGCACATTCTTGCTAGCTTATAGTCTAGTCACTGTCCTTTCTTTAATTATCTGGTCTTGCAAGACCTGTTTACCTAAATACAACTCCTATTTTAGGGAGGCCATAAACCATGAACAATACACAACCCCCAGACAGGGTTATCAGTGCTGGCGCCAGGCCAGGCTTTTAGGTGTGTTCTCATGGTCCCCATCCCAACACACAAGGTTTTTTGCAAAGTCTGAGAAAGGTCCGGAAGTCCCATCCCATATTTGGGGGACAAAGAGATCAAAGGGTATAAAGGGGAAGCTTCCTCCATATTGGTTTGCTCAGAATTTGGAGAGAAATAGTCTCCCCTGAGTTAATGTACTGGTACATGTGAAATATATGAAAATAAATGGGTTTTCCCTGTGTCTCCCAGTACTCCTGTGTGTTCTTTGGTTGCCAGGTAAATTCTGTATCACCAGAACCACCTATGCAGTTACATAATTGTGCAAACATCTAGAGCCTATTTATTGCTGCTTATTTCTGTGATTTCCTATCTTTGGAATAAAGGGGATATGGACAATTTGTAGATTAGGGAAATACTACATTCAGGATCTAGACTAAAAAAAAAAGTGAAACAAAATAATTCTACTATAAAACAGCATGAGCTCTGGCTGGTGTGGCTCAGGTGTTTGAGCGCAGGCTCATGCACCAAGAGGTCACCAGATCCATTCCCAGTGCTTGGGTGTGGGCTTGATCCCCTGCAGGGGGCATGCAGGAGGCAGCAGTTGATATTTCTCTCCTGCCCTCTCCCTTCCTTTATCTCTCTAAAATTAATAAAAAAAACATATTTAAAAAATACAGCATGAGACTAGAGATAATTTTAAAAGTTTAAGACATTAAATGCATGACTGTGACTCCAAAATTCCCATTTACTAGTAGTATGTTGTGTGTTATAGGATATAAATGCTACTTACCCATCTATGGAATATTAAGCTGACACCCAAGATAAAACCTTCCATATTCAATAGCCCACCATTTTCTAGGGGTACCAAAATAAACAACCAACACATACTTTTACCTCTTTAAAAAAAATAATTCACTTAAAATTGGAATCAGGTGTGATTCTCTTCTTCTCAGAAGTATTTCTAGAGCTATGAAAGTAACTTGTATTTACAAAATATCTGATAAAACAATTCCTTTGGATTGTAGAGGGGAGACAAGGACCATGGATAAGACATGGTATATGATATTAATCCGACTTGGCTTCTTTCTGGCCTGCTACATTAGAGGCTGGACTCACCTAGTTTTTGGTTTCTCCATTTTCTGCAGGTAAATCTTCTTTAATATCTTGGTTAGCCAGTTGGCCTCTTTTTTTTTCCCCAATGAGATTCAATAAATTAAAAATAAATTTAAAAGAAGGCTAGTAAGTTTATATATTTTCAAGCAAACCTAAATTTGCAAATGATAAAATGCACTATAAGATGAACACCACCTAGAACCTTTCATTTTGCCACTGCTTATTCTCTGTGGCTAAATTCACCATGGCACATGAATCCATTTGGGAAGCATTCCTGACAGAGTTGAGTCATATCTTGGAGAACCCTCCCCACCACCTGTGCTTCCTTGCTATCAAAGAATCTGGGTAGCAAACAGAGAGGTTCCCTGGATGCTTATGTAAAGACACAAGAGGCAGCATTTCTGAACTTGTTCCTATAAAGTTGACCATTTGTAAAACCCACACGCACCTCATTTTCATAGATTAGGAATTCAATGTGCTGCTAATATTATGATTAGGATCCTTCCATGAATGCCAATCTGCTTTGCTGAGCACTTAAGAAATCCTGATTGATATTTTTCTATATCTCTTACTTAAGAAAAGATAATATCCTCCTATTCCCCATATCTCCATGAGTCCCTGGCCTGAATATGATAGCTTCATCTGACGGAAGTAAACTCCTTCTTTCCAACCTCCCCATGCAATTGCCAAACCATGCCTAAACTTGCCACACCCGTCAGACATTGTATACATTATCCTTCCTTCTTCCCCCATGTAGAGCCCATTCTTTAGAACAGGGAAGGTTGAAACATCAGTCCTCACTTCCATCTCATCCCTCCTGATGCTGCTGCTAAAACCCAGCAATGACCCAGTAAGGTCCCAGATTGCATTACCCCACTACTGAAATAGCCAGAAGCATAACCTTGGTCTCCTTAAGCTTGTTCTTGAGCCACATTAAAAGTGTACCTTCTCTAGCTTCTCTATATGCTTAGTATTTTATTAGCACAAAATAGATTAAATGTTTTAATTTTCAACTTTAAAATGTTGGGAAAATAGATTTAATAAGACTATGCCTGATTTCCTAGTTTGTTTATTTTGTTTTCAATTTTAGGTATTTGTTAATGCTTTGATATTAAACTAATATTTTAAACATGTATAGGTAGTGTGACTTCTTTGTCATATTTATATGCTAATACACATAAGGCCACCTACTATAACCATTTATAACACTAACTACTCTAAAATTATATTAGTTCTTTTTATTAGGAAACTGATGCTTATTTGTCATAGACAGTTTTAGAAACTAATGCAAATAGCAATGATATCAATACTAATTGACATTTATTGAGTTGTACTACACTCATATGAAATTAAATGCTCCTCACAAAACTCTAGAAGGGAGAAATATTATTAGCCTCAGGGTTTTTTTAAAGAATATTTCTTTTGGAATAATTTAAAAATAGAAAAAGCTATCATTACAAACTTTGTAGCTTGATATTGGGATTCTTCTCCCTACTTTATAGCATTTTTCTCATAATTACTCTACTGCTGCCCTCTAAACCAAAAGGCCAACAACTGACCTTTCTTCCTAAATATATTTTCCTGCAGTGTTTCCATCACCTTGAATGTTCTCTCCTCACTCTTGCCTTAATCATCCAGAGGCCCATTTTAAAGATTACCCTTTCCGTCATGCCTTTTCTCATTACCACAAATGGATTTGACATTTGGCCTTTCAAAATATTTACAATTCTGCTTGTGCCCTTTTAATTAATCTACTTTATCTTATAACTATTTATGTGAGTAGCAATCAGATTATGTAAGTTCTATGAAGACAAAAATCACACCTTCCTCAACTTTATATTTATCAATGGTGTGTAACACAGAGAAATGGCTTATTTGAAGACATTTTGTTTCCCTGGTTAATTATATTCTATTTTTTTTAGGGAAGGCTCAGGGGGGAGATCAGAAGATAGCAGTATTAAGAAAGAATAGGAGAGAAAGAGGGAGTAAGACAGGATGCCTTCTATATCTCATACAACTAAATTAAACTTCTTTAAGTAAAAGGAAAGAGGAATTTTATTTGTTTGATTTATTCTAGAGGCCCGGTGCATGAAATTTGTGAGTGGGTACAGTCCCTAGGCCTGGCTTACTATCAGGACCATCTTCCCCAGCCGCAGCCAGTCCCGCCCCCCCCCCCACCCCGGGTTCCCCCTTCACCATCGGGTGATTGGTGCCTGTCGGCCAGGGGAAGGGACCTAGAGGTTGGCTGTTCCTGCCTGCTAGCTGGCCCCACCCCTGATGCAGGTGGCCATTAGGCGATCAGAGCCTACTGGCCAGGGAAAGAGACCAAGAATTAGTCAGTGAGCCTCATAGTGACTGGTCCAGCTGTGGTTCTGGTCATTCTGCCTTTAGGGTCAATTTGCATATTGCCCTTTTATTATATAAGATTATACATAAAGCCCAGCATTTGGGTGAATTAATATAAGACCTGTTTTCCATTGTCTCTCTAATATACTAGTTTCATTATTATTTTTACATTTAATATTCTACTAGTTTTATTAAGTATCTTTGGTGTTTATTTTAAGAAAATTGTTAATTTTATAAGAATGCCCCCCTGCTAAGGAATATAACTGCCTGTGGAAAAACAGGCCAGTGCTGTCTAGAGTGTAGCACAGAGAAAACTTTAATGCATTTGAGTACTCTGACCAGACCACATACTAGTCTTTGTCTACCTAGGTCCCTAATGGTTAGAAACCTCTTTTTCATATCCCCTGTCATCCACTGAGATCAAAGATTCAGATCCAAGCAAGTTAGCACTCACTGAGTTTTTGTCTATCTTCCAATAGCACCCTCATAGATTAATGGGGGAAGCAATATATTCAAATCAATCAGCTCTAACCAAGAAACACTCATTTGAGTAGATAATCTTACACAAGTCAATAGGAATATTTATATATATTAGTTATGGTATAACCCTTCTCTGGCCAGAAGCTGGAAAATGATCTTTTCACTTTATCTTACTTTTTAATTTAGTGTTCCTCAAAAGATGAATTTTAGGATAATATTTTGGATATTCAGAGGTATAAAGCAGCAATTAATTAATTAGTAAAGCATAGGAGTCAATATGGTCCTCTATGCAAATTACAGTGGGATATTACAAAACATTTTCTTTCTTCCTGAGAAAATAAGATGTGTACTATTTCTGAGATATACTGAAAGTTAACGTGAAAAGAAAGTACACGATTTTATTTATTTATTTATTTATTTATTTATTTATTTACGAGCTAGGATTCTTAAAATAATCCCATTGAACATCACTAATACAAAATAATAGAATTTATATTATTTCATTTTTAAGTTAAGAAGTTTTAAAGTCCAAATTTTAAAGTCTCTAGTTATATAAAAATTCCCATGTTATTATTTTTCTTTGAGTGTGCTATTGCCATTGCATTATATTTTACCATGTCATATGAATCTATTTGTTGAACCTATTTCTCTCTGTGTCTCTTTTCATGTTCTCTCTTTCTTTCTGAAGCCTGAACAAAGCACTCCTGGAAGCAGGGAGAACTCTCAAGTTGTTACAACAAAGGAAGAAAATCTGAATGCCCCTGAGTGCAATTCTGAAAATGTAAGATTAACTTAAAATAGTTTTAATAGTATTCAACATGAAAACAGGATCATAAGCATTTTAACAATCCTAGTTCATACCATCATGACATATCTATTTATATATACTATCTACTATCTAAATATTGTACTTTAATATTTTAAAAGGCAGATGTTCTTTGGATGTGAATCAGGAAGTATAACCAGACTCTTAGGAGTATGTGAACTTGAGTTGTCTGATATAAGGAGGATAACCATACACTCAGCAGGCAGCTTATTTCCACAACCACATGACATAAGCCTTTTAAAATATTAAAAACAAAAAGAAACAAGTAAACAAAATCCCAAAGGATGTGATTTTATAGAGTTTTCCCTATAAAGCAAATAAACCTAGAAGTATAAGGAGATTGCATTAGAAGAAGAGAGATTCTTAGCATTCACATGGTAAGAAGAAACATGGAACTTGTATCCTATGGATTTTTTAAAATGATAAAAAGTGTAATGAAATTTTAAATCTGGAACTTTGGCACAATTATAGATTTATTGTGTTTGGATTTGAGAAACATAAAATGACAACAATTGTATTGAGTAGGTTCAAAGTTAGGCTTCAATCTAGGTAACAAAATGAAAAGTATCTATTAAAACCATTTATGATTGAAAAGAAATCAGGCTATAGCAAATGAAAATAGTCAAAATAGAAACATAGGTTCACCAAGTCAATCTGATTTTCTTCTATCAGTTACTAATAACTTAGAAATATGAATGGTTCAACAATTTTCCTTCCTATTTTTATATATTTAAACATGTAAGATTGCCATACATTTTAGAAGACAATAAGGTTAATGAACAACAGAAATAAAATGCACTATAATTTTCTTTCAAGGAAGGAAGAAGTCAAGAAAATTTGGGATAGGAAGGACAGAAAAGTCTCTGAAAGTGTGAGCAAAAAAAATAAAAATAATAAAATGGCTAGAAAATAGGATGCAGAAAGTGGTGGGATATGTGCCTAAAGAGATACTTTGGGACTTAAGTGTGAGGAACCCTGGATTTCTAAACTAAGGAATTTGATGTGAATTAAATATACAGTTAATGTTTGTATTCATTGAAGTGATAAGATCATCGGTTAATATTAAGTGTATTTTTTATTTCTTGACATATTTTCTAAAACTATCAAAATATTTTGCAATATCTACTCATAAAATCATTACAGTTTACATCTAAAATGAACACAATTTATAAGTCAATTATATCTTAATTAAAAAAAAATATATTGTTGCCCTGGCTGGCTTGGCTCAGTAGATACAGCATAAGCCTGCGGACTGAAGGGTCCCAGAATCAATTCCGGCCAAGGGCACATGCCTGGGTTGCAGGCTCTATCCCCAGTGGGGTGAGGGGGGCGGGGGGGTGCGGGGTGCGGGAGGCAGTCGATCAGTGATTCTCTTTCATCATTGATGTTTCTATCTCTTTCTCCTTCTCCTTTCCTCTCTGAAATCAATAAAGAAATATATGTTTATTATATATATATATTCTTGATACCTTTTGTCTGTACTCTTATAGGTAATGCCCAGAATTGATCCTTAAAGGTCTCCTATTCTGAGCATTTGTGTTAGGAGGAATTCAGTTACCTTATTCTTGCCTCTGTAGTGATGAATGTGTGCCTTGAGCAAATCATTATTGTAATGTGGTGGCCAAAGCAACTTTAAGAACAAAGAATGGGGCTTCATTAAGATTACCAAGCATTTTCCCATTGGAGGCAAGCTTGAAAAGTTCTGTGTTTATTTTTATTTATTTACTAGAGGCCCAGTGCACGAAATTCATGCACGGCAGGGGTGTCTCTCAGCCCATCCTGCACCCTCTCCAATCTGGGACCCCTCGAGGGATATCCGACTGCCTGTTTAGGCCCGATCCTACCTGGATCCTACCTGAATCGGGCCTAAACGGGCAGTCGGATATCCCTCGCACATTCCAGGATGGCAGGCTCCCAACTGCTTGCCTGATTGCCCCTAACCCCTTCTGCCTGCCAGCCTGATCACCCCCTAAACACTCCCCTGACAGCCTGATTGATGCCTAACTGCTTCCCTGCCAGCCTATTTTCCCCTAACTGCCCTCCCCTACAGGCCTGGTCCCCCCCCAACTGCCCTTCCCTACAGGCCCGGTCACTCCCAACTTCCCTCCTCTGCGGGCCTGGTCACCCCTAACTGCCCTCCCCTCAGGCTTGATCACCCCCAACTGCCCTCCCTTGCAGGCCTGGTCCCTCGCAACTGCCCTCCCCGGCTGGCCATCTTGTTGCAGCCATCTTTTGTCCACATGAGGGCAGCCATATTTTACCACATAGGGGCAGCCATCTTGTGTGTTGGAGTGATGGTCAATTTGAATATTATTCTTTTATTAGATAGGATAGAGGCCTGGTGCATGGTGGGGGCCAGCTGTTTTGCCCTGAAGGGTATCCCGGGTCAGGGTGGGAGTTCCATGGGGCGTGGCGTGGCCTGGGTGAGGGGCCTGTGGTGGTTTGTAGGCCGGCCACACCCCTCAGTGACACAAGAAGAGACCCTGGTATCTGGGTTTATTTATCTTCTATAATTGAAACTTTGTAGCCTTGAGTGGAGCCAAGCTTCCTGCTCACTCTGTGGCCTCAGCCTTTTTTGTTGGGATTTATTTATCTTCTATAATTGAAACTTTATAGTGGAGGCCAAGGCAGGCCAGGGCTGCGGGAGCTTGGCTTCCTCTATCACCGGGGGCAACTCAAGCCTCCTGCTCTGTCCAGCTCTATGGCTGCCGCCATGCCATTTTTGTTGGGATATATTTATCTTCTATAATTGAAACTTTGTAGCCTTGAGTGTAGGCCTGGGCCGGCCAGGGAATCAGGGAAGCTTGGCTTCCTCCTTGCCTGGGAAACCCAAGCCTTCTGCTTGCAGCAGCTCCATGGCCGCAGCCATCTTCATTGGGTTGATTTGCATACTCACTCCTGATTGGCTGGTAGGTGTGGCTTGTGGGTGTAGCAGAGGTATGGTCAATTTGTATATTACTCTTTTATTAGATAGGATTTACTTTTTAAAATATATTTTTATTGACTTCAGAGAGGAAGGGAGATGGAGGGAGAGACAGAAATGTCAATTATGAGAGAGAATCATTGATTGGCTGCATACCCCACACTGGGGTCAAACCCACAACCGGGGCATGTGCCCTGACCAAGAATTAAACCATGACCCCTGGTTCATAGGTGTAACCTCAACCATTGAGCCATGCCAGCTGGGCAGTTCTGTGTGTTTAAAGGCTAAGGTTTCCAATAGCTATATTCTGGTCTACTTTTCCTATCAAGGGTATAGTCTGCTCAGAATAAAAAATTGTGTTTTGTTTGTTCCACTCTCCTTCTACTTTTGTCGTCCTTCCTTATCACTGGTAATTCCTGTCCTAGAAATAAGTCCCATAAGCCACTATTACCTTGATGTGGGTCCCAGTCTGGGTACCTTCAAAGAACTGCCTCCACCTGCACTAACACAAAGGATCTTATCTAAATTTTAATCTTTGGAGTCTCTACTTCCAAGAAGTTACACTTTCTAATGCACAGAGTGTTCAGTATTCATAGGCTGTAGATTCAAATACATTTCAAGGACAAGAGAGTAATATAAGTGAGTAAAGTAATCCAGGTATAAGCAGTAGGAATTAGTGAGACTGGTGTGAACATCAATTTTCAAATTCTAGACCTGTAGTTCCTAACCCTGTCCTTACAATAATGCATCACCCAGAGAGCTCTGATACACTACTGATGCCTGGGACCAACATCAGAAAAATTCACATCTTGGCATGTGGAGTCTAGATATTAGTTGTATTTCTTTTTTAATTTATCCAGATGATAGTAATGTGCAGATCTGTTTCATTAACATTTTATTTTTACATGTAAATGATCATAAAAATCATCTGGAAAACGTTTAAAAATTAAGGTTCTTAGAAATTCTCAGGGAATTGTAAATGAATAGGAGTAAGTGTAACCTATATTATTTTTATTATTTTAAACAGAAATTTGGCAACCCTATTCTTAATTCCAGTGACTCTCAGGCAGGTGGTCTGTGAGCCAAGATTTGAAAAGCATTTGTTTAGATAAAACATAAACCCTTTAATATCTTGTCTATATCAAAGCTTAAGCAACCATTACGACCAGTTGACCGAATGACCAGGCAACCGGTTGCTATGATACGCACACAGGAGCTGCCCCCGGTAGTCAGTATACTCCCACAGTCAACCTCCCATGGCCAGCCAACCTCCCATGGTCCCTCCCCCAGCCGGCCAGCCCTGATGGGCTTGATCAGGATTGGGCGAGATGGCCCAGACAGGCCCTGATCACCAGCCAGGTGGAGGGACCCGACCCAGGCATGAATTTGTGCTCAGGGCCTCTAGTTTAATAATGACTTTTCTGCTACTGCTATTCTGCTTTGTTTCTCTTCCATTTTGAGAAACTTTGAGGTTGATTTATTATAGGTTTCTCATGATGATTATATATAACGAGAGGCCCAGTGCATGGATTTGGCCCGATCCCTGCAGGCCAGGCTTGCATGAATCCATGCACTGGGCCTTTAGTATGCATATAAATAAGATCTTTGGTATCTCTTCCTGCCCTCCCCTGACCCCCCTTCCCTCTGAGATTCATCAGTCTGTTCCATGTTTCCATGCCTGTGCATTGAGCATCTGACCCCTGGTGGTCAGTCCACATCATAGCTACCGGTTGAATGGTTGAACAGTCGAACAGTCCCTTAGGCTTTTATATATATATTTATAAATTATAGATACAATATATAATTACACATATTTATATATTATGTATAACATAATTATAATATAATAGAAGATATTAAATATACAGTATTGAATTATATGCTTGTTAATGTCCTGGTTTGTTCATTCTAAGAAAGCTGCTCTGCAATTTTCATGTTCAAGGTCTCAATATCTTCTATGGTCAAGGTCCCAAACAGGAAGAGACGATGCATATTCTTAGGTATCTTTGTTGGTTCATTCTACTTCCTGCCCAAGGCAAGCCAGACAAGAACCCTTAGGAAAATGATCTCTAGATGCCTTATTCCCCCTCCCCCCTTTTTTGGGGGCACTGAGAGAAATCTTCAAAGGCTTAACCACATATTGGACTATCAGTTTGGGGCATGTTTAAATTACTTTGAAAGCAGTTTTGCTTAAATGATAATATTGGAGTCACATGGAGAAAGCCAAGGATGTATCTGCTTCATCCCACTTTCCTGCAATTTGTAAACGAGCCTCATATTGTTTAATACCATATCAGAATTAAAGACATTGACCATTTTAATTTTCATATAGAGATTAAGACTCACTACTCAATGTAAATAAGTTTCTGACTGCTATAGGCAGCAAACAATTTTTCACAATGTTTAAAGAAAATAGAAAGCAACAGTGGCTTATGTTTAGCACTGTGAACATTTGATCAGTTTCTTGCCCTTACACCTGCTTGCAAGTCCCTGACCAAAAGGAGTTTATTCAACAGGAAAAAAAAAGAATAAATATATATATATATATATATATATATATATATATATATATATATATATGGTCTAGAGCAGGGGTCCTCAAACTTTTTAAACAGGGAGCCAGTTCACTATCCCTCAGACCGTTGGAGGGCTGGACTATAGTTTTAAAAAAAATATGAACAAATTCCTATGCACACTGCACATATCTTATTTTGAAGTAAAAAAACAAAATGGCAAAAACACCCGCATGTGGCCCGCGGGCTGTAGTTTGAGGACGCCTGGTCTAGAGGAATGAGAGAGAAAATGTACAGAAAATAAATCCTAGATCTGGAAGGAGAAAATTAAGCCAGTTTGTCATATTAAAACATTTCTGTCAGATTTAAGAATCCTTAGTTTGCTTATTATATCCAATATTTGTTTTATGACATTTGATGGCCCAAATGAGTTGTTGGCAGAAGCTTGGTTAATGAAATTTTCTAGGCAATTCATGCCCTGATGTAATTGGACTGAGACCACCACCTACCATTGTCATTCTGGGCTATATTCCATCAGAAAGGCTTCATATAAGACATTTTTCATTGTGCTACTATGGTATTTTTCAAGAAATAGGCATTCTTCCAGATATTGTAGGGATGGTAGATAGTTCCGTAAGATCCTTAGAACAATAAGATATAAATTGCTTTTATAAATTTCCATGTGTACCCTCCTTTGACACATTAATTGCAAGCATGCAAAAATGTGATGTTAATTGTGATTTCTTACAGAAATAGTATAGAAACCACAGAACAATGTTTATTAGTTTGGTAAATGAAAATAGCCCAATAAGCATGCTAATATCCTATCTAATAAAAGAGTAATATGCAAATTAACTATCACTCCACTACACACACAAGCCACACCCACCAGCCAATCAGGAGAGAGTATGCAAATTAACCCAACCAAGATGGCTGCAGCCACGCTGAGAGCAGGAGGCTTGCTTTCCCCGGCAATGGAGGAAGCCAAGCTTTCCATACACCCTGGTAGGCCCAGGCCTCCACTCAAGGCTACAAAGTTTCAATTATCGAAGATAAATAAATCCCAACAAAAATGGCAGCATCCACAGAGCTGGAGAGAGCAGGAGGCTTGAATTGCCCCTGGCGATGGAGAAAGCCAAGCTTTTCACAGCCCTGGACTGCCTTGGCCTCTGCTTAGGGCCACAAAGTTTCAATTATAGAAGATAAATAAATCCCAACAAAAATGGTTGTGGCATGGAGCAAGCAGGAGGCTTGGCTCCGCTCAAGGTTACAAAGATTCAATTATAGAAGATAAATAAATCTCAGATCCCAGGGCCTCCACTTGGGTCGCCAGGGGGTGTGGCCAGCCTGCAAACCACCATAGGTTCCTTACCCAGGCCACCCCATGCCCCAAGGGAACCCTTACCCAAATCCTGGACACCCTTCAGGGCAAACCAGCCAGCACCAACCCGTGCACCAGGCCTCTATCCTACCTAATAAAAGAGTAATATGCAAATTGACCATCACTCCAACACACAAGATGGCTACCCCTATGTGGTCAAAGATCCTGCCCCCATGTGGACAAAAGATGGCCGCCACAAGATGGCCAGCAGGGGAGGGCAGTTGAGAGGGACCAGGCCTGCAATGGAGGGTAGTTGTGGGCAATCAGGTCAGCACTGGAGGGCAGTTGGGGGGGACCAGGCCTGCAGAGGAGGGAAGTTGGGGACAACCGGGCCTGCAGAGAGGGGCAGTTGCGGGGGACTCAGACCTGCAGGGAAGGGCAGTTGTGGGGGACCAGGCCTGCAAGGGAGGGCAGTTAGGGGTGACCAGGCCTGCAGGGGGGCCAGTTAGGGGGAATCAGGCTGGCAGGGGAATGGTTAGGGGGTGATCTGGCTGGCAGGCAGAAGTGGTTAGGTGCAATCAGGAAGGCAGGCAGGCAAGCATTTGGTAGCCAGCAGTCCTGGATTGTGACAGGGATGTCCGACTGCCCGTTCAGGCCTGATCTTACCAGGATCAGGCCTAAACGGGCAATCGGACATCCCTTGAGGGGTCCAATATTGGAGAGGGTGCAGGCTGGGCTGAGAGACACACACCCCTGTGCACGAATTTTGTGCACTGGGCCTCTAGTTTATTATAAAATTACTAGTGGCCCAGTGCACAAAATTCGTGCACATTGAAAGGGGATTAATTAGAGTAAATAATTTAATATTGCTATTTGCCCTTTCTCTATAATAGAAGTGTCAGAGATGAAAGAAAATTAGTAAAATATATATGAAAACCTTCCTCCTGTCAGAGTTTGGGGTGCACCATGGGATCCAGAGTCAAGTCCCTGTCCACCCACATGCGCCTCAAAATCATGTGAGACCCAGATCCAGCCGGCCCCCGCCCCATTCAGCTAGATCCAGACCCGGACTGTCCCACCCTTGTCAAGCCCCGCTGGACAGGGGACGTAGCCTCAGGTTCTCTGGCCCAGTGCCAGTAAGGGGGGCATGGCCTGATGTCCCCCAGCCCAGACCGGGGCGGGGGGAATGCCTTAAGGTCCCCCGTCAAACCCCGCCAGGTGGGGGACATGGCCGGGGATCCCCTGTCAAGCCTTGCCAGGTGGGGGGGGTGCAGCCTCAGGTCCCCTGCACCAGCACTGGGAGGGGAATATAGCCTCAGGTCCCCTGTCAAACCCCACAGGCAGGGGGGTGCAGCCTCAGGTCCCCTGTCAAACCCTGCTGTGCGGGGGCTGAGGCCTGAGTTACCCCGACCTAGCACTTGGGGTGCACCTTAAGGTCCACCGTCAAGCCCAGTTGGGTGGAGAGCATGGCCTGAGGTCCCCTGTCAAGCCTTGCTGGGTGGGGGAAGTGGTCTGAGGTCCCCTGGCCTGGCCCTGGGTGGGGGTAGCAGCCTGAGGTCCCCTAGCCCAGCTTCAGGATGGGAAGTGCACCTTGAGGTCCCCCGTCAAGCCCCGCTGGGCAGGGGCCATGGCCTCAGGTCCCCTGGCCTGATGCCAGGGCAGGGGGCATGGCCTCAGGTCCCTTGTCATGCCTGCCGGGTGGGGGCTCGGCCTGAGTTCCCCTGTCAAGCCCCACAAGGCGGGGGAGGGTGTAGACTCAGGTCCCTGCTGATTGCTTGTTAAGGCTCCTTACGGGAACTTGGCTTCAGTTGTGAGTACAGCCATCTTTGTGATGGAGTGATGGGCAATTAGCTTAGTCCCTCTTTATTAGATAGGATTGGCTAAACATGGATGTGGAAATACAAAGCTTAATCTGGTCAAAATTACTTGACACCCCCAATCCCATCTTTCCCACATAATGGCTTTCTACTTTGGGTCCCCATCATGCTTGGTTTATACATGTATTTTATCTGTATGTGTCACATTCCATCTTGCACATTGATTATTTATATAAGGTTCTCATTTTGCACTAGATAACAAGAAATTTGAGGACATAGACTCTTAATATTTAATTAAAAAGGCAAAAATATACAGTGGGGTAAAAACAGTTCATTCAATAAATGGTGTTGGGAAAATTGGACAGATACTTGCAAAAAAAAAGTGGATCTAGACCACCTTCTTAAACACTATCTTAGCTAAATATGTAGAATCGGCTGGACTTTTTACCCATCAGAGATATTTTTTGTTAGTAGAATTTTTTTTCTTGTTGGTAGAATCTTCAGTTGGTTGCCCAGTTATGCATTTGCATTAATAATTTTGAGGGTTTTTTAAATGTTTTAGAGAAAGGTAATAATAGATATAACTAATTTCTCTTGTGCAGTAGAACCAAGTGTTTAATGCCAATAAATACAAAGTAATCAGCAGAATCAAAGATATCATCTCAAGGAGGATTTTAAATGAATCTCTGATGTTATCCTTTCTGCTTTAATTTTTAAAGTATTATTCTTTATTTCTAAGAGAAGGAATAGAGTGTAATTTAAAAATAAACAAAATGCAAACCCTTTGGTAGGGTTTCCAATGATTGTTAATTCAGTTATAATGATTTTTGTTATATTAACATGTTTTTAAAAAATAGATATTTGTATTGATTTCAGAGAGGAAGGGGGAGGGAGAGATAGAAACATCAATGACGAAAGAGAATCATTGATTGGCTGCCTCCCACACACCTCCTACTGGGGATCCAGCCAGCAACCTGGGCATGTGCTCCCACCAGGAATCAAACCACGGTTCATAGGTTGATGCTCAACCACTGAGCCGCAGGCCGGATACATTAACATGTCTTAAGCAGACTTCTGGGTGTCCTTTGGTGAGTCAATGTTCAAGAAAGATCATAAGACAAGGGAAAGTGAAACAGAAGTTTATTACTCACAGATCCTGGAGGAGGCCCAGGCATATCTCCCTGGGCACGTGGTGTGATGAGGCTCAGGGCAGACAGGGAGCAAGCAGCAGGACCTGGGGCATATGCCTTTATTACCATTCGGTCCAATGAGGGTAAATAGAAAGCTTTGGGGTTCTGGTCATGCCAGATTGGTCAATTCAACCCAAAAGAGCAAACGCCCATTAACTCCATGAGGGATTTATTTAAAGAGCTCACAATGGGAAGGGTCTGTGTGACAGGAGATACCTTATCAACAGGGGTGCAGGGGAAGTCATTTCAGGAACTTAACTCTTTCTTTGTGACTCTGCAGGCTGTTACTTAAGGCATGAATTCCAGGAGGGGCTAGTGTCAATTCCAGGAGCCTGTTAAGGCCCCTCAGCAACACCAAATAGATGTAGAGGCTGAAATATTATGGGGTAGTTTAGCTAAATTATCTACAGTGCCCTTATGAAAAGGTCATTCTAAATATGTATCTTTATTTTTATAATTTCTAAAAATCAGGATACCCACCACTGAAGGCAAAGATATGCATATATCATAATGAAAAATCTTTTAAAGCAGTGGTCGGCAAACTCATTAGTCAACAGAGCCAAATATCAACAGTACAACGATTGAAATTTCTTTTGAGAGCCAAATTTTTTAAACTTAAACTATATAGGTAGGTACATTGTTATTAACTTAATTAGGGTACTCCTAAGCTGGTCATTGCTAAAAACTCAAGGGGCCAAAGAGCCGCATGTGGCCCGCGAGCCGCAGTTTGCCGACGACTGTTCTAAAGCATCTGAATCCCTAAGTTAAATCAGATGGACAGATCTGAGTCTGCCTTGAAAAGAAAAAACTAACTGGAAGAATAAAGGATATCCTCCAAGGCTAAGGTTACTAAAGAAGGATGAGTAGTTGGTTAATGAGACTTTTTTTTTCTTGCCTCATTAAATCATAAACAGAAAAAGATGAGAAAGGAACCACAGACATGGGAGAAAAAAAACAAACAACAGCAACAAATCCTTAGGCAACGTAAAGATTCTCTAATGACTAGAGGCAACATGTTGACACCAGAGTTGTAAAATTAAAGTAACTAAATATCAGTGTTTATATTCGGATCCAAATATTTATTGATATAATAGAGACATTGTCTCTAAATAACCCTATGAAGTAGCCCTATTTTACAGTGAAATAACCTGATACTCAGAAATAACTAACTGATCATGTTATTTGATCAAAGATCACTACTGCATAAACCTCAGAACTACAACTTGAAGCAAAGTCAGTTTTACTCCGGAGCACTTTTCATCATTTGGCAAAACTACATTTATACTACAATGCTGGCAATTCTTCTTGCTTTCCTTAACTGCAGTTTTCTGGAAGTTTTTGCAATCTGGGTGATATTGCAACAAGATTGAGAAAACTCCACAATGAAATCTCTCATTTATGTTATCACCAAGTGAATGTTTGCTTCATCAATGACTATAAAGGTGATAATGTGTCTGTTAAAGCATGATACCTCACATTGTAAATGTTGCTATTTATCTGTTGCTTCTCTGAGAAACACTAAGAATTTTATGAACTACATTTTGTGAAGTTCCTACAATGCCTATGAGGCACAGAAAACATAAATTTAAAGGTACTGTTCATTATAACATCAAAGTATCAAAAAAGATTTGAACTGTCTTCCAGCCATACAATATTTTCTTTCATGTTGAAATTTTTAGGTTTTCATTGTTCAGATGCTCAAAGGCTTGTCTCCAATAGCTATGCTTGCATTAATGAAAGCACACACTCCACTGAAAATCCTTTTGTATTTTTCTCATAACAATGGCCTGAGCTGAAGCTCCACAAGCAAAAAAAAAGTTTTTTCGGTCAAATAGATTTGGGAAATGGTTATATCATACCACCTTCTAAGGGATTTATAAAGCATTTGTGCATTATAAAGAAGTGGATTTCAATTTTCACTGTACATCTGAATTGCTGGTGTATTGCTTAAAAATGGAAGTCCCATAGTTAGGACAAAGTTATTACCCAAGGGTATTATTTTTTTAACATTATAAATTATTAAAAATTTAAACATTAGAAATTATATTTTTCCAGGGTAATTTTAGATTCTAGGTATAATTTAAACCCATGCAACATAAAAAGAAACAAATTTATTTCTTAGGTAGTATAGACAATTTGCCTAAAATTCCTAGGAATAAGGTAGTGAAGGTTTTGACTACTGATTTCTTTTATTATAGTTATAATATACTTTTCCACTATACTGTAGGCTTATTTATTTATTTACTAATTTATTTAATCTTCACCCGAGGATATGTTTCCATTGAACATTAGAGAGAATGGAAGAGAGAGGGAAAGACGGAAGGAAATATCAAGCCCTAACCAGTTTGGCTCCGTGGATAGAGCGTTGGCCTGCGGACTCACGGGTCCCAGGTTCAATTCCGGTCAAGGGCATGTACCTTGGTTGTGGGCACATACCCAGTAGGAAGTGTGCAGGAGGCAGCTGATCGATGTTTCTCTCTCATTGATGTTTCTGACTCTCTATCCCTCTCCCTTCCTCTCTGTAAAAAAATCAATAAAATATATATATTTTAAAAAGAAATATCAATGTGAGAGAAACATATCAGTTAGTTACCTCCTGCAGGAGCCCCAACCAGGGCCCAGGTCAGGGAGGAGCCATCAACCAAGGTACCTTCCCTTGACTAGAATCAAACCCAGGACTCTTCCGTCCACAGGCCGAGGCTCTATCCACTGAAACAAACCAGCTAGAGATACTGTAGGCTTATTTAGAAGAAGGGGCTGTGTGTAATCATTTTGGAGTCTCTATCAAATATACCTAAATTTAATTTTATGAAAAAATTTAGTCATTTATTAAAATGCTATAAATTGTAATATTTTCATAGCCAATGATTATTTTATTCATTTATTATTTATTCAGAGATTATACATTGGCCAATTGCTGTCTGGCAGACCCTTGCTGCCATCTAAGGCTGATGAACATTCCCTCTGTTTTGTCATGGTTTATTGTGATACACATAGGCACAGAAAAGTAAAGTAATGTGATGTGTATTCAAGTGAGAGCAATATAATGTGAGAATAGGGAGCATATAAAATAACTTTTCTCTGAAATCTGAATTGGGGTAGGTTAAATCGCCTATGCAACCTTTTTTAGTTATCATATAATTGTAGAATTTACAGAATGTTAGAGTTCACCAGCTTAGGTAGCCTTCTGTTTAACCCCAAGGAAACAAACTGACTTGTTCAAGGTTAGAGCTAACCAGTGGTCATGAATTATTGAACTCCCAGGATCTGTTTTACATAAGAAAAGGATTTTGGAACATAGCCTGCCCTCCCTCCCCCTCAAAAAAAAAAGCACTAAATGATTTTTTATGGTTACTTTAAAAATGTGTTCAAAATATAGAGGAAGAAAAAAAGGAAGGGAGGAGGAGAGGGTGAGAGAGAGCAAGGAAGAGAGGATGGAAGGGAAGCAGATAAAGAAGGAAAGAAAAACAAGAAGGAAGAGAAGAAAAGCAGGGAGACAGGAAGGGAGGGAAAACTTCACTTTTGATGTTGGTTTAAATGGTAAGGATGCCCAATTAGAATACACTGCCAGCCATTCAGCTACTTCAAAACTATTGAGGCTAATCAGTAAGATTAGATTTCTTGGTTAATAAAATATTGGATATTATACTTAAGAAATATGATATTTTTAAGGTTTTGAAGATTTTATTCCAGACAGATTGATGATCATATTGTTTACATTGCTTCCTGGCTTGGAATATTGATGTTCCTGCAGGCATACATACCATTGGCATATTGATATCTCAGAGGCTAGACACAATCCAAATGTAGTTTTTTTTTGTAATTCTTCATTTTATTTATTACAGTGAAGGAACTTTGCATTAGAATTTAACTTTGTTGTAGTAACTGACTGCTATAAGCCCCACTGAGATCCCAAACCCATGGTGAATGCTTAAAACTTCTTGGGATCCCACTAATTTTGTGATGCTTTTGTTCTTAGCTTACCCTTTCAGCTTGCATCAAAGTGAAGGAAGTGTCTCAATGGAGGAATTCAATAGCATTTTTCTAACCCCTTCCTTTACTTAATTTAATTTCATGACCTGTTTTCAATTGCAACTTTTACAGGAGGGCAGGACATGTTTGATGAAGCATAAAGAAAATCCCCCAAGCAATGGCAGTACAAAACCAGAGCCTATTCCACAGGTATTCTTTTGTTGGTTGGTTTTTATTATGTCAGAAAACACTCTTTTTATTTTCTAATTAGTATTATTTTATTTTAACTTTTTCCATAACCATTCATCCCCTCTATGCCCTCTTCTACCTTCACACCCTCTCCCTGCAATTACCACCTTGTTGTCCATGTCCATGAGTTCTCTCTCCCTTTTTCTTTTTTCTTTTTTGCTCAATCCTTCCACTTCCACTTCTCCACTTCTGCACCAAAACTGTCTGCCTACTCCCTATCTAAAAGCCTGTCTCTATTTTGCTTGGTACTTCCGTTTGTTCATTAGATTCCACATATAAGTGAAATCATATGGTACTTGTCTTTCTCTCACTTTTTTTTTTTCACAGCATAATGTTCTCCTTCTTTCAAAACTCTTTTTATTGATTTCAGAGAGAGGAAGAGAGAGAGGGAGGGAGAGAGGGAGAGAGAAAAAGAGAGGGAGGGAGGGAGACACACACACACACACACACACACACACACACACACACACACACACACACACAGGAGAGAGACAACAATGAGAGAGAAACAGGGATTGGCTGTCTCCTGCATGATCCCCACCCCTTCCCCCATCCCCCCTGCCCCCACCCCAGGGATGGAGCCCAAATCCTGAGCATGTATCCTGACTAAGAATGGAACCAGTGGCCTTCTGGTGCATGGATTGATGCTCAACCAACTAAACCACACTCACTGGGCCATAATGTTCTCTTACATATATTTGCTTCAGTGAGTTTTCTCTTTTGCTCTTACTGAAGCAGGTATGTTGTATAGGCAAATCAAATATATTCCTTCACCTAGTGCTTCTGTACCTTTCCATGATCACTATGCCTGCCACTGAGCTTTTAGTTTTATTATCTGAAGTCCTCAGAAGAACAAGGGTGAGAGTGGTATCCCTCCCCTCACCCCAACCAAGAAACAAAACAAAAATAAACTGAGAATAAAAAACATGCATCTATTTCTTAGGGGACAAATAAAAAGATTTGGGGATGAGAGGAGATAGAAAAAGTACATTTAATCCCCCCAAAAAACAGTAACAAAACAGATACAACTCAGGAGCTTATTTCTGAACTTCTATGTTTAATATTTGACTAAAAATATTATAATAATGCTTAGGTTTCATTTCACTTGACACATTTTTTTTTCTTCAAATTCGGGGTTGATTTGAATGGTTTGGCCAAAGTTTTCTCAAAATATTTTAAAGTATTTTGCCATTTGTAGACAATATAGTATGAACTTTCATGAAGTAGCAATAGTAACATAGTTCCATTTATTTTATTTTTGTTTGGCATTAGTTTTCTATCAGATATTGGTTGAGATATACGAATTTAAATTACTATTCCATTACACTTTAAGTTTTGCCATATACATATATAAGTATGTGTGTGTGTGTGTGCATATGTGTGTATATATATATACTAGAGGCCCATTGCATGAAATTCATGCATGGGGGTGGTGGGGGGTCCTTCAGCCCAGCCTGCACCCTCTCCAATCGGGTACCCCTTCAGGATCCAGCCTAAACCAGCAATCGGACATCCCTCTCGCAATCTGGGACCACTGGCTCCTAACTGCTCGCCTGCCTGATCACTCCTAACCCCTCTGCCTGCCTGCCTGATTGCCCCTAACCACCTCTGCCTGCCTGCCTGATGCCCCTAACTGCTCCACTGCTGGCCTGATTGCCCCTAACTGCTCTACTGCCTGCCTGATTGCCCCTGCCTCAGCCTCTGCCACTGTGGCTTTGTCCGGAAGGATGTCCAGAAGGTTGTTTGGCTGTCTGGTCTAATTAGCATATTACTCTTTTATTAGTATAGATTGACTCTCCTAATTGTCTTTTTGTGCTGTTTGACAGAAATTGCAAGTCCCTCCTTGTACTGAATGTGAAGTGGAAAAAAACCAGGAAAAAACAATTCACCAGCTTTGAAGGAAGGGTGACTAAAGAAGAAAAAATACTGTAGATGTCAAGAAACTGTGTTTAAAACATTCATTTGCTATTGTCTTCATATCCTTTTTAGACCATAGGCTTGATGGAAATACTAAGTTTTTAAATCATGTAAATTTTTCACAATTTTATGTACTTTATCAAGTATTCTTCAAATGGTCCAAAAAATTCCAGGCCAATTATGATCCTCAAGCAATAACCTAGTTAAAACAGATATCTTCAGTCATAAATAGTCATTGTCATCAGTAAATTTCCCAATATAATTGGTCTCTTTTGAACTGAAATGCAATATAAGTTAATTCTTATGATTCATTTGAGTGTCTAGTACTTCTGTGATCTAATATCTAGTACTTTCTGTGAAATCTGCTGGAGGATGATAAAACGTTTTGCATCTTCAGCATTTTTAGAATCCAAATTGCAATCATATCATAAAGAATTTGGTCCCCACCAGCTAATTGGATTCACATTCTTCAATATTGGAATATGAATATTTGTTTGAGAGGGTATATTGCTATTCTTATTATGTAGAACCATGGCTAACCAATATCAAGGAAACTCTGTCAGGGATTTAGTCAATTAAGAGAATCCATTAAGTGTATTTGATATAATGTAGATAAAAAATCTAAATGAACGACTAAATTTCTGACACAACTGATTAGATTTTTTGGCATTCTATAGACACATCCCTATGGTTGTCTGCTGGAATGACTTCAAGTTAGAATCAAGTTATTTGAAATGCTTGGCATGATTTTTGATATGAAATTTGGGTACTGAAATGTGGGATGGGAAGGGGGTTCTAAAATACAAATATGCAAGCAGATGATATACACTTAAAAATGGGGATTTGATGGAAGTAAAATAGCCATGTGGAGCCAATGAACCCAGATTTGTATATCTTGGAAACAAATGTATTAAAAAATAAATAAATGACTGTGATAATCTTTGAAGTTGGAGCTCCATATAGGACTATCACTAATCAAATAAATTCACTCCTGAATAATTTGAACATAGTTCACAAGCATGAAAAATTGATAATTAAATAATTATCTGATTAATAGGGTGGATATAGCACGAAACTTACAAACTCAAATTAATGGATAAAATGATCATTGTAGTTGGTCTGAGCCAAATATATGTAGACACATTTGCAGAAAGCATATACAAATATGGGGTTTATACATTGGATATGCTAAGCATTCATTGGGGCATTGAATCCTAACAGGCTGTGTTAGAAATACTTAATAATATACACAGATTTCATGAAATTTGTATTCAGTAGATGAAATTCAATTCTGGAATAAAATGGTCAACCTTTGATCACGATGGCATATTCAAAGAAATGTAGTGATTTGGAGAAATGGCAAACTATCATTAACAGTAAAAGTAACATTGTGGTTATTGTATTTACAGAATAACTGTGTCATTTATCAGTATTTTTCAGATTATAGGCTAATTCTAAGAACTAAAGAGGAGAATTAATTTTATATATGCCCATAGAATTTACAGGTAAGTGATCATGATAGAGAGAAGATCAAAGTCCAAAGTTTCTGCTGATTACTTGCTCTAAAAATTTTGATTATATGAGCAGGAATATGGATAATTTCTTGAGTCCTGTTCCTTAAATTTTTCCACTGTACCCATAAACCCTAACCATCTTCAAAGTCTTATGAAAGGGAAGTAGATAAGTTATTTTTAATTTAGGTCTACTTTCCTACCCCCCATCCTGTGCCTCAACTTCACTCCTAGATTCTATGGGTCCTATGCAAGTTAATCACCCATTTCACCTTAGCACAGTATGTTATGAGGCATCTTTGGAACTAATAAAAAGAAAATCAGGCTGATATTTTCTGAAATTTTTATAGCATATATGATGAAAAATGAGAATTTGGCATAATATTAATCAAATTTGAACAGCTTATTTGTAAATTATTTTTTTCTATGCTATAAATTCCTATCCTAGTATTGATAATAAAAATCAAGTTGCTTCTCTTAATTATTGTTATGATGAAGAGGGCTTTGAATGAATACAATGTATATACTTTTTCTTTAATGATAGATAGCATTATGTGTCCTGCAGACTTTACTGTGGTATATTCATTGCATTATTTGTTTCAAAACAAAAGGAATTTGTAGCAGAAAAGCTTTATACATATTTTTAAGAAATATTCTGAGAGTTCCTTTTGATAGTTACTAGCAAGTACAGAATACCTTTATTAGTATGCTCTATCAATGTAATGAATGCATTTTATTTCTCTCAATCCTTTAATTAGTTTAAAATAGCATCAGAGAGGTTTAAAATGCTTTACTTACACTTATACATGTGGCTTTTGTCTATAAGAGAGGGGGCATTTCTTATTATGTCTTTTAATTAACAGCTCTATAAATAGATGATTGTTTTTGAGGAGTTAACATTAGCCTAACTATCCTCATGTGGAAGAAAACATTAACCTGAATGTTGAATATATATAGTATAAATCCTATTATGTACCTGTAATGGTAAGCAGTGAGAGATTTCTTATGTTTTGCAGAATATGAATTGATTTCTATTGAGAAACATGCTTACTAATGGACTAACTTAATATAGGGGTTACCAGAACTACAACAACTTATTTCTCTCTAGTTGTTTTAACGCAGTAATCTGCTATATATTCATTCTAAGTTATGAATTTGTTTTGGATTTTGTGTTTCCTCTTATATCCAACTATGTGAATTGGAGTAGTGCCCCGAGTGTATCAGACCTAAATGAATGCTGACTGTGTCTATCCAATGCCAACATTTTCAGATGAAAAGTGAAAGATTCAGTAATGCATCTGGATGTGACTTCCTGTGTGATCCTAAATCTCTGAGTGCTGAATATATTAGATGGCTAACTATTGATTTTCATCCCTTAATCATCTATTTAGCATTGTATTGCTATTTCACACATAATTCTGTTTCATAAAATATACTGGATTACAAGTCTAAGACAGTTCTATGTGAAAGAGACATTGTTTTAGCTGACAATGTGGATAGGTGGATTAAAACAATATCTGTGAACTTTTAATAGTGGAATCTTTTATTTTTATAGCTCAGTACTGTAATTAGCACTAATTGCAGCAGAGGCTGAAATATTATCAACTCAGAGTAGGGTGAGCTGGCCAGACCTAGAGAGTGATGAAAAGATACACCTGTTTATTTAGGGAACATTTTCTGTCATGTGTAAAGTCTTAAACTTCCCCAAATTATTTGTTCATCTGGATTATGTACCATAGTCTTAATGTCCGAGTGATGAAGGATAAAAGGTACTGAAAGATGGCCTATTTTTCCTCAATAAAGATTTATTACCAAAACTACAATGTATATTATTCTACATAAACTAATTGAAAAAACGACAAATATTAACATTAAAAATAGTACTTGCTTCTGTGTATCAAGATCTAGGAACTTTTTTGAGATATCATCCTGGAAGTTTCTTCAATCTCTCTTTGCCAGTGTCCTGGAAATCTTTTATTTTACTTAGAGTGTTCTTTCATTTTAATGGAGTTCCATGATGGCAGAGATTTTTGTCTTTTTGTCTGCAAATGAGTCTCAAGTGCTTAGAACTAGCTGCCCCATAGAAAGTGCTCAAATATTTGCTGAATGAATTAATTCAGAACCTGAAGCAGCAAGGGAAGAAGGAAGGGAAGCTAAAAGGGAGCTTATTGTAGTAGGATAACAGAGACTATTAAGACCAGTGTTTTAGGAAGAGGAAATAAATGCTATCTTTTAGGGGTTTTGTTATTTGTTTTGTTTGTAGGCTTTTTTCCTTTGCCTTTTTCTCTGGAAGGATTATGTATGGACCTGTAGCTGTGACTTTAAGCAGAGTGGATATGACAGTGCTGGATGAATTTTGGAATGCAGCTCGATGTAATGGACATAATTCACAGGGAATGTATGTGACCTCATTGGAATCCAGCTTTGACATTCACTCTGACTTGCACAGGTCACTTAATTTCTTTTAGCATTAGTTACTGAGCTCTTGAGAGATTTTCCTCTGTTGTGCTGAGCCCTGGCCCTTTAGCAGTCATAACTCAAGGACTGCAGTGGAAGTAAATGAACATTTAGAGCCGTGGTTGGCAAACTGCAGCTCGAGAGCCACATGCGGCTCTTTGGCCCCTTGAGTGTGGCTCTTCCACAAAATACCATGGCCTGGGCAAGTCTATTTTGAAGAGGTGGCGTTAGAAGAAGTTTAAGTTTAAAAAATTTGGCTCTCAAAAGAAATTTCAATCGTTGTACTGTTGATATTTGGCTCTGTTGACTAATGAGTTTGCCGACCACTGATCTAGAGGATGGGGCTCTGGATTCCACAAACCCTCACCTTCAATAGTATCTATACTTTTCTTTAAGTGTATTTTTAAAATATATATTTTTATTGATTTAAGAGAGGAAGGGAGAGGGAGAGAGAGATAGAAACATCAATGATGAAACAGAATCATTGATTGGCTGCCGCCTGCTCACCCCTTACTGGGGATTGATGGTCCACCACTGAGCCACGCCAGCTAGGCTAAATGTATTTTTCAATTACAGTTTACATTCAATATTATTCTGTATTAGTTTCAGACATATAGTAAAGTGGTTATAAAATCATATACTTTACAGAGTGATCCCCTGATTGCTTCAGAATAATCACCTGGCCAATACTTATTTATCTCAAAATTATTGACTATATTTTCTATGCTCTAATCCACATCTTTGTGGCTCTTCTGCAATGACCGATTTATACTGTTTAATCCCTTCACTTTTTCCACCCAGCCCCTCAACCCACTCCCTTCTGGCATTTGTCAGTCTGTTCTAGAGTATATAATCTATTGTTGGGTTTAAACATTTGCCAGGGCTGACAGGCAGACCCTGAGCGACCGATGAACAGATTGCTTTGACACATGTTTCTGTGAAAGAGAGGGCTAAGGGACTGTTTTACTAGTACTTTAGAAGTAAAAAGCAGTCCTGTTCGCCTGCCTTCTTAGGCTCTTATTGTCACAACAGCATGAACTAAAATTCACCTCTAGGTACAATCAGTAGCGTAAGTATCCTCGAGAAAGCACATGCTTCTACAAGGTTGGGTCTAAAAGACTAAACAGAGATTTTAGTAAAATACCCAGGGGTTCAGAATTGTTTAAAAAAGTCAAGGTAGGGGCTGCTGTCTTCGGCAAGGTCCCCCCAGAGGCCCCCAGCCTTTCGGAGAATTCTCCTTACAGACATTCCAACCAAGTCCCATTCTTTCCCACACACATTCTGCAATACTTTCAACGGTGAAAGGGAGTCCAAAGTCCAATTTCAAAGTGTTTTGAATATCGCTGAATAAGATAATCTCTATGATTTGTTCATTTGTTCATTCAGCTATTCCACTTTTCCATTTGGATGCAATGGTAAGCAAAAGTATTAATTTGGAATACTAATATTACACTTAATGCCAGTCACTGTTTTAGATATGGTGAAGAGATTAAGCAAAGAAAAAAACAACTCATAGACACAGACAATAGTATGGTGATTACCAGAGGGAAAGAGGAGTGGGGCAGGGGGAGGTAGAGGATAAAGGGTGGATAAATGTTATGGAAGGAGACTTTATTTGGGGTGGTGAACACATAATTCAATATATAGATGATGTATTATAGAATTGTACACCTGAAGCCTATATACATTTATTAACCAATGTCACTTCAATAAATCAATAAAAGTATTATAAAATATTCTCAGGATTATTTGAGGCATATTACAATTTTCCTTATTTCATAAATGAGGATATTGAAGTAGAGAAGTGTTAATGAATTGTCAAGAGCACACAGCTAGTAAGACGCAGAGGAGGAATAAATGAGTTACTGGAATCTGTGTGCTTAAGCATTTCACACACTGCCTCCACTGCAGAGGCCAGAATCCTGCATCTATGGAGCTTGCAGTAAGAAAAAAATACAATTAATGAAGGAAGCACACAATAAATGCATGATTGCTACAAAGAAAGACCAGGGTTCTCTTTACCATGGGACACAGGGAGTGGAATATGAAGGCAACTTGGCTTGTAATGTCTTCACTCAGAAAATGATATGAAACTAAGGTTAATGAGTGTATATTTTGCATGGTGTTCAAAACCTTAAAAATTGGAAGCCTTATTCTAGTAGTTTCTATACACATTTGCGCTTTCCAGCAGTTGTGAACATTTTAATTTGTAGATACGTAAGTTTAGTATGAATACCCCTCATATGTTTACATCTTCATCTTTGAAAACCAGTATGTTTTATGAGGAAATACTTTACTTAGGTTTTGTCTTTCTCCTTCTCTCTCTCTCTCTCTCTCTCTCTCTCTCTCTCTTTAAATAAAGTGATGCATTGTTACTTTGCCTTTTCTCTATGTGTTTTATTTGAAATTGAGGTTAAATGCAATTCATTGAATTACTATAATCTACACTAATAAAAGAGAAAGATGCAAATTGACCATACCTTCATGACGCCCACCAGCCAATCAGGAGTGAGTATGCAAATTAACACAGCAAAGATGGCAGATTAATTTGTATACACAGGCGCCCACCGGCCAGGGCAGGACTCTTGTGTTGTCGCTATGGCAATGACGCAGGCATTTTGCACTGCCCCAGCTGCTCCGGGCCTCTGGGCAGCATGGGAAGGCAGAAAGGCAGCTCATGGCAGAGCAAGGCAGAAAGACAGCTTACTTAAGATCTGATGTGATTTGTGTACTTTTACTTTCCAAGATAATGTAAAGATAGATTTGTCTGATTGACTCATACTGCAGTTTCTAGGAACTCCCACTTCTAGGAATTCCCACTTGACCTGGTAGGTAATTATTTTTCTTTAACACATCGTACCATTCAATGTTTCCTTTTATTCCCTGAGGTATGAATAAACAATGCAAACTCACTGAGTCTCTTTCCTGAAGGTTGACTTGTGTGTCTTGCAGAGGCCAAGGAGCAGGGAGGTACCGTGGTAGTGCTAAATTTTTAAAGAAATTATCAAAAGCCTTCCTGAGCTTGGGTTTCAATTTTGTTTCTAAAAACACACTATTTATCAAAAGATACTTTATATATACACACATACACACATGCATGAACACATATACACACCCCTTTAGGAGTGTACACATAACACTAAAAGTGTTAAACTTGATTGTGAGCAAAGACTTGGAGTCAGACTGTTTATGTTAAATTCTTTGTTCAGACTGTTTATGTTAAATTCTGTGTTTCAGTGTCTTCACCAGAAAAATAAGAATAATAAGATGACAATGATATCTATTTCCTTTAAGTATTACATGAGATGATATAAATAGAAAAAATTATAAACATTTAATAAACACTACTTATTTCAATTTTAAAAGGTATCTATATATACATAAATTCCCAATAGTAAAATTACTATGCAAATGGAATTGGACACATGTGCAGTATATTTCTTTCTCTGTGTTTGTTTAGTGTGTGTGTGTGTGTGTGTGTGTGTGTGTGTGTGTGGTGAGCAGGAGGTATGATATGTCTTGCCTAAAAAGAAACTCTCCTAAATTTGATTATCTGAAGAAAAAGGCTGGATTTATCTAGATAGTGCTACATTGAGCTCATATTTCTTAAGATGAATGAGTTGAGATATGATCACCCTTTTAAAACCACTGGGTAGTGGCATCAAGTGTGTATCCACTGATTAAACACAACAGTTAAATAATTTTTTTCCTAAAATTATTTAATTTCTCTCTCCTGTTGAGAGTCAAAATACTAATTAAGGTAGTCTATTTATTTCTTTCCTAAGAACTCAATTATTTCCAATACCCTTCTGGTGTGAATTATTTTCCAGATTGCTTTTTTTAATATTATTTATCTTAATGGGTAATTAATAACATCTGGGGGAAGATGATAAGTTTATTTACCCTAACTGCAAGCGTAATAATTTTATAAGATGCATCATAGGCTATAATTCAAGGAGATATGGGACAGTTTTTTTGTAAATTAAGCTAAGAGGTATATGAATAAAATATATACACAGACCAATCATATTTTTATAGTAAAAAAACAAAAATATGTGCATTGCAAATTCTTTTGCTTTCTAAGTTTTAAAATTGCATAGACTGAGTACTTGGTTTGCTGGGACCTTTAAAACACCAATAAAACATTAATCAAAACCAAACCTCATTTCAAATTTTATAGTAGAAATGATTCCATGCACATTTATAGCTTTTTTGAAACTATATTTTTATCCTCATTTGGGGGAAAAAAAGCTTCAACTTTCTTTTTCATTCATTCCAACTTCAAAGCTTCAAAGCCTAGTGGACTTCTTTATCCCCTCCCTCTACCCCATTCTCCCTTTTATTAAAGGAAAGGATTTGAAAAGACTCCTTCCTGATGTGCCCTGAAATTTCTTTTGAGGCAATAAATGAGTATTCTGTGGACCTAAAAGCACCTTGACAAGTTTGGAATTCTTATAACTGATACACTCATTAAATATAAGGTTTTTTTAAAAAAAATATTTTTGAACTGCTCTACCAGTCTTTTAAATTCCCACTTGGTATTAGCTTTGCCCCCTACAATCTATTCACCACACATACTGATTATTAAAAAAAGAAATGTTATATCATGACATTTCTCTCCTTAAAACTATCCAGTGGTCTCCACTATCACTAGAATTATATTTTAAAAATCATTATCTTCATCATGGTCTACTAGACCCCATAGTGTTGGGCCCCCTTCTCTTGGTCTCATTTCGCATCACTCTCCCAGTCGCTCCCTTGGCTCCTTTTACATGGATCTCTTTGCAGTGCCTTGAACTTGCCTAGAAGCTCCTGTCTCAGTGTTTAGTACCTGCTGGTCTCAGACTGGGATGTTTTTTTCTTTAAATATTTATTTAGCTTATTCTATACTCAGTTTGTGGTATAAGAAGGATTATCCTTGGTGCTCCTATCTAAAATGGTACCTCTATCTTTCATCACTGTATTACCCCTAAATTTGCTTGTCTTCTCAGTATAAAATGCATCCTTCTATGACTTTGTATCACATGTGTATTTGGATGTATGTTTCATCATTCTGCTACTTCTGAAATGTAATCTCCCAGAGAGCAGGACTTTTTCAATTTTCTTCTTTGCCTCATTCCCAGAGTCTGAGACAGGTGCCCAGTGGATATTGGTTGAATAAATACATGTACTAGTAAAATATATGCTTTCTCAAATGGTTTCTATGATTCCCTTTCATTGCAGTTAGGTGAGGCTCGCTATGAAAATGGAAAAAAATAAAATCCTCAGGCCAGGTTATAGCTCTGTTACTTGTAAGAAAATCAGCCTACTAGCCTTGGGGAAGTCAGTTAAAAGAGCTGAGGGGTGGTTTACTCATTTATATTATCTGGAGCTATGAGCACTGGCACTTAATCTCCTCAAAATCTCCAATAGAACTACTTACTAAAAATAAACTTAAACAGTTTGGCTCTAAATCTGATATAGAAAAAGAATAGGCATAGCTTTCCCTAAATAGAATGATGAAAGAATTTGAAACAAGGATAGGTGATTAAGCAAAAAAGTTACTTTTCATAAAGATTAATTTATCCTATATAATAAAAGGCTAATATGCAAATTGTCCCCTGGACCGGAGTTTGACCAGGGGGTGGGGCCAGCCGGCCAACCGCCCGCAGCCCCTCCCCCTGGCTGGCAGCCCAGATCAGCCCCTGATCGGGGCAGGCTGGCCAGTCCCCACCCATGCAGGAATTTGTACACCAGGCCTCTAGTAAGATTATAAATGTGATCATTGAAAACTTTAGAAGACTTTCCCACTGACCATGGACCCAAAATTAGGATCCAAATTTGGATGTTAGTGTTGCCATATGTATTTAGCATTTAATGTACCCCTTGTATATAATCTCACTTTAGTATTACCAGACCAGATTCCTTGGCCAAATTCTAGAATTACTGAAACAGATTTTCTTGTGCTGGATCTGAGGATTCTGCAATTATTTATTTTAACTTTATTTTGTATTAGTTTTTAAAATATATATATTTTTATTGATTGCAGAGAGGGAAAGAGAGAGAAACATCAATGATGACAGAGAATCATTGAACGGCTGCCTCCTGCACACCCCACACTAGAGATCGAGCCCACAATCTGGGTATGTGGTCTGATCCGGAATTAAACCATGGCCTCCTGGTTCGTAGGTTGACAATCACTGAGCCACACCAGTCGGGCTTTTGTATTAGTTTTAGATGCACAGTTTAGTGATTAGACAATTATATACTTTATATAGTGTTCCTCTTCATATTCCCAGCACCATAACTGGCACTATAAGTAGTATTGCAATATTATTAAATATACTCCTATGCTTTATTCTGCATTTTTTAAAATATTTTATTGATTTTTTTACAGAGAGGAAAGGAGAAGGATAGAGAGAAACATCAATGAGAGAGAAACATCAATCAGCTGCCTCCTGCACACCCCCTACTGGGAACGTGCCCGCAACCAAGGTACATGCCCTTGACTGGAATTGAACCTGGGACCCTTCAGTCTGCAGGCCTACGCTCTATCCACTGAGCCAAACCAGTTAGGGCTATTCTGCATTTTTATTTGCACTCAAGATAAACCTGTGCAAACTTATCTTTAAACCACTGTACTTTGTATGACACGCCACCTATATAATTATTCTACATATCCCAGAGCTATCCTATTTTCTTGTTATATGAGATCTACCTAGTTATGCAAATTTGTCCTGTTCTAAGGTTTTGCCTTGCAGTACATTTGCAAGTTTTACATAACAGAAAAGGTGTCTCTTAGCTTCCAAACAGTACTGAAGCTTTTTGAACAGGTAGTGAAGCAAAGTTGCTGTGTCCCCATTTCTATTCTACTTCTTACACAATGAGCATGCGAGACAATGTCACCAAGTTGGCAAGACCCTGGCTTTCTTTCATCTTTCTGCTTAAAATGTATTAAAATATTGAATATGGTCGCTAATGACCAATAGTACTAATAATTATACTAACAGCAATTTTCTAATTGAGTTTCATGTAGGGTGTCTGCAATGGGATCCATAGCAACAGCCCTTTTGGAAGCTACTGGTTTCATTATTTTTATGTAATTGTAAACTGTTTTGAACTATGAGTTTATTTCTTTCTCAAGATAAGAGGGTTTTTTGTTTGTATTTGGCAATGGATTTTAAATACTGCAGAAACCTTCAGATGTCTTATAATGGAGGAACAAAAACTGCAACCATAATCAAGAAAGGGGAGATTAGATAAATAAATTATAGGAACTAAAAATTTGCCTCCACCATATCAGAAAAGTGACTGTGAAGTAACAAATTGGTCATTATTGATAATTATGGAAAGGATTATAATGTGACAATTTTCAACAAGATTGCTGGTGAGAAACCTGAACTTGGATCATTTCTTGAATATATTATAGTGTTGGCCTCAGGCCTTTCCGTGCCTTCAAAGAACACCCGGAAGAACAGCTGGCCTTGAATTCAGCCAAGTTGCTATTTGTCTCCCTCAAGAAGCAGCAAGATTTAAAAATTTTTTCTTCTATTACTTTCTGAGTGGCCTTTGAGTAAAGAAACTAGCCTAAAGCTTAAAAAAAAAAAAAAAGATGGGAATTAAAGAAATAAAATGCAAATTAGAATATTTCACTCTTTATTTTCAACTTTTTCATTAAGTTAAAATCCAAAGTTCTCACCAAGTAACTCAAAGCCCTACAAGATCTGGCCTCCGGCTATTTCACATTTGACCACATCCCCTGACACTCACTGCTTCTCACACTGCTCTCCAGCAAATTGGCTGGCAACATACGCACAAAACAATATGAAAATTTTATTGGTGCTACTAGTCATAATAGCATTACTGTATAGTTCTTACAATGTTCCAGTAATTAGTCTAACCACATCACATATTTTAACCCAATCTTCACCAACCAGTGATATAAGTTATACAAATATCCCATTTTTTCCTGAGGGAACGGAAGCACAGAGAATTTAAATACATCATCCAATATTACATACCTGTTAGGTAGCAGACTGGAATTCAAGATCAAGCAGAGTGACTTAAGCATTGACATTCTTAACCACTGTGCCTATCTACAAACCAGACCACAACACTCCCTTGATTAATACACTGCAATGTCTGGCCAACTTAAAATAAACTCCAGTGTAAAGGTTCTTTGAGTTCTGGATTCTATCTATCCCTTTACATCTGTCCATTTCCATAAGACCAGTTACATTGCATGTAGAGTGCAGAATGAGTTACATGCCCAATGTAAAATGAAAATGTGGAGTCATTGTTCAAAAATTATTAATGACTTATGACAGTGACCGGAGAGCATTAAACCAAGTATAGAACCCTTCTGAGATTCAGGGTCCTCAACTACCAAGGTAAAAATGGGAAATTTAATATAATAATTATAAGCATGTATCCACCTAACATCAGAGCTCTAAAACGCATGAAACAAAAACTGACAGAAATGAAAAGAAAAAGTTAAAAAAAATAACTGAACAAATCAAAACCACAATAAGATATCACCAAAGAAGAAATACAGAACATCAAAATTTTTATAATTTTTAAAAATGAGATCATCATTATAAAACCAGACCTGAGTGGAAGATATTATAAATGTCATTCTAGGTGTGAGCCAATGAAGAGACAGAAAATGATTCAAAACTATACTTTAAAAACTATTTAAAAATTAATTTGGTGTAAATTACAGTCATCCTTTTTGGGAATAATTTTTGTAGAACTCATCTTTTTTTAATTGCAAGTGAGAAAATGGCAAGTGTGGGACATTATATTATCCATTTTTAAATGGAATTTGTAAAAATGAGTATTATTTAGAATAAAAAGACATTAAGAGAGAAATTTCTTCTGCAGAGTAATTTCGGCCTGCATTTGGGAGGCTATTGAAAAGCAACCTAATGGTGTAATCACTGCCATTGTTGGATTAAACAATTTAGGACAAACAAGGCGCATTTAACCAGAATCATGACAATGATTTCCATCTATAGCGTGAGCTGCATTTACTTATTGCCAAGACTCTAGGCAGTTAAGCTGTCTTATAGCACATGTACTTCTTAATTCATTGACAGAATCACCCAGAGAAATAAATAGTGTGGATAAATTACAAGACCACTGCTAACTGAAAGGAAGTCCTGGGGAAGATATTGCCACCCACCCTAGTGCTTTGGGTACCCAGAGTAACAAGGATTATAGGCAACTGTCAGTGGCATATCTAGGGGGTAAGGATCAGCCAGACAACAGCGTGCTGTGGAAGCCCCAGGTTCGAATCCCTGGGAGGGACACTGCCCTGTCCACACCAGCAAAGTGGACAGAGTTTGCTCTATGCCCTGTCGGTGAGCAGAAGAAAGAGAGCCTAATTCGGGAGCTAGTGCCCTGAAGTTATGATATAATGCACCAAGAATAGAGAGGAATAAATCATATTAAATGATTTCTATGCACTAGGCTCAGTGCAATCATAACACCCCGCGAAAGGGATTCATTTATTTCCCATCTCTTACACACAAACGCGTTGAGGATGCTGTGGACCTGGCAATATTTAATGTTACCAGGACCCCATGATCCTGGAAAGCCATGATCACTATGAAATCTCCCACCAGTTTGTGTCCATGTCCGGGAAACAGCTCACCCCTGAGAGGCAGCCTTTCCTAAACGACTTAGGAAAATACCTATTGGTTCAGGCCCTGCCTGGGCAGTTTCCTGGGTGAAATCTGAAACCCGCCCCAACCACTGCACCGCAAGCGCACGCACCCCACGCACGCACCCCACGCCCCGCCCTCACTCCACGCCCCGCACACTTTATAGGGCGGGAAGAGGCTGGAGAGAGAGGCGGGCCACTCCGGGTTGGTAGGTGGCGGGTTTAATAAAAAGGGAACTCACCTGGGAGGCTTGTGTGAGCGCCCTACGGGGAGCAGGTCTCCACTCCTGCCCGCCAGAACTTGAAACGCTTTTCTAGAAGCTTGTTTAGAAGCTCTGGGCCTCCAGCGCAGGAGAGGCGAGCCAAGCAACCGTCCAAGGACAGAAGAGGGAGTGCAGAGCCTCTAGTTGCCCAGGCCCGGCCCGTGGTCCATCAGCCCCCGTGTCCTCTGATGACCTCCTCCAGCCGTAGTTGTCCACAGGCCGTGGCTGCCCTGTTTACCTGGGACCAGGTAAGACGCAGATCTCTCACCTTTTGGCTGATTCTTGTGGTCAGGCCAGACACAGACCCTCCACATCTCTGCTCTTTTTCTCATGAAAGGTCAGCTGAACTGGTTGACGCCCTGCAACCAGCTACAATGACCACCACTTTCTGTCCACTTCACCGAGACGAAGGTTTCCCTTAGGAATCACTGCACTTGTAACCACCCTTGTACTCCTTCCTGTGAAAGTAGAAAAAGCAAAAAACCCCTCAGCAGGCACTCTGAGCTTCGGATGGAGGGGCCTCACCTTACTGCAATAGCTTAACATAATTCCCTGACGAGTGTTGTTAGTCTTTAATATACTTACTGGCCCTTTCCTTTATGTGCGTTACACTTTTCATCTGCTCTTCTACAGAGGTCTCATTTGATTGTTACAGTTACTCATTTTAAAGTGATAAGAACGGTGGCTCCAAAAGTTGTGCAACTATGGAAAAAATATTTCTCATTCTCAAAATTTGTGCAGATTTTTTTTTCTGAGATGTACTTGAGAGGGTTCCCTTATGTGTAAGTGGTTCATTTCTATAGGAAATACTATTATCTCCAAAGCTAAACTTATGCATGAAGGACAAGACCACTTAATGTTCAGACTTTGAGTGATTGCTGAGTTGTCGCGGGAAACTGCGGGTTTGAGAGCTGTGAAGGATTTTTTCAGTCATTTGGTTGCTCATCAAAAGCTCTAAATATCATATTTCTTAGGAATGATTATGGCCTATAATTTGGGATAATTGGCTTGAGTAAACCTAGATATTATGCTTAGCAATATGAATAATGTGAATTTTGGTAGTGTTGGCTTTATTCTGCACAGAGAAGTCAGTATAAAATAGGAACGACAAAAAGTGCAGCTTAGCCCGTGAACCAGGATAGAGTACATCCTACATGACATGGAGGTGGGACAGGACCGTGCCCTGTGTGATTTACTTGGGAGTGACCACACCATAATCGTTGTTAACAATGTAAAATGAACATTAGTCAAATGCAATTTTAGTCTCTGTTGGGTGAGTAGAGACTAAAAGTTCACAAGGTTTTCTCTTCAGTAGTTTTGGCATGTTGTAAAATCTTAATGTGGTATCTATTTCTCAGGATCCATAGACAGCAGGGTATGCAGTCAGGTGAGTGCAATATAGTATATAGCAGGCGTCCTCAAACTACAGCCCGCGGGCCACGTGCAGGTGTTTTTGCCATTTTGTTTTTTTACTTCAAAATAAGATATGTGCAGTGTGCACAGGAATTTGTTCATAGTTTTTTTTAAACTATAGTCCAGCCCTCCAACGGTCTGAGGGACAGTGAACTGGCCCCCTGTTTAAAAAGTTTGAGGACCCCTGGTATATAGCATTAGGGATATATAACAAAAACCGCACATTTAATGGTGATACATAAAAAAGATGTATATTCATTATATAATAGAGAATACCAACACATTTACAATATCTTTTAATACCACAATATCTCTTAAGGCAGGTATTATTCCAATTCTTAAAAAGTTTTACTGATGTTAAATGTAGGGTTTGACATGCATCAATGGTTGGAAATTCTGTTTCCTTACATTAAGTAGCTAAATGAGTCCCATTTCATGAAGATATTTATGCACTGATGGTCTAATGTCAGAAGATTGCAGAATGTTCTATTCCTAGTATTATTATCTCTTTAATTTTTTTTTATTTTTATTGCAAGCTATTCTGTTCATTTTTTATTAACTAATTTCAAACATCAGCATGTAATATAGTCAAAATTTGCTAATTGTTCAAAATACCAGAACATAATAGACATATCACATTAATTTATCTATCTATCCTTTATTCGTTCTTTCAGGTACATTCAGCAATGTAGTTTACATTTCAGCTTACAAATAAAACTATGTAGCAGTTGCCTTTTTTTATTTATGATCCCCAACCGGACTACTAGAAATGTTCACTGAGATGCTTAAAATATGTTTGATATGGATTGACAGATTAAAATATTTCAGACAGGTAAGGCAGAGAATAGCAACTGAAATTTATGAATACATCTGCCCTACTGGCACATACTTTAAATACAAGAGTATTAAGAAGGTCAATACTGAAAGATAACCTCACTGTTATCCTTTATGAATAAAAAGATTTTACCTCTTTCAACCTTAGTCCCTCTCTCATTTGCATGAATCAAAAATTCCCTAGTTAACATTTGTCACCTTAAATTTAAACCTCATTTTTATAAAAATCATTTAAAATATGTAAAATGAGTTCTGATCTAAGCAGTGCAGATTAAACACCCAATGAGGAAGTGTGGACAAGGGCATACTGAAAATATTTAAAATAATTATTATAAAACATCATTATAATTATAAATATTATTTTGTGTGACATGACAGTCCAAGGTTTCTGATGTCTAGCTGGGCAAATTAACCTCTCTGAGGGTGTTTCTTATCTACATAATCAAGCAATTGGATGGGATGACATAGAAGGCTGATTTTCAGCTCTGAAATGCTGTGACTATTAAGACTATCTAATTATGTACTACTAGTAACAAGTTGTGTGCCTTCTGGAAAATCTTATTTATTAGAAAAGACTTTAAGTTTGTGCTTCTTGAACTTGCCTAATAATTTTTTCCTTATAAAAATCATATTCCTTTAGAAAACTTTTTCTAGTGCAGTGCTTTAACTGGGGTTTTTATAAAGTAATTGTATTACCTAAGAGATCACCATGGTTGCCAATTAAGTTTTCTCAAATAAAATAATATGTCATCTCAGTTGTTCTTGAAGCATATTAAAACATTCAAAGAATTTACTTGTCAAGAAGTACTATTTCTAGCAAAATGGCATATTTTTCTTTACAAATATTTGTAAAATGACTCCTTATTAATCTGAAATAACCCATACATATCTGATCAACTTATTAGTGGTAGGGTCCTTGCAATAAGCAATATATTAGTAGTGTTTTCGGCTTTCTTGATCTTCAGTATATTTCTTCAAATTCTTCCATAAGAGTAAATAACATTATCTCTGGAAACTATTTTAAAAGGGGAAAGATGCATTTAGTATAGGTCTAGATGACTACTCTTGAGGTTTTGAGCTTACTTAGGCTAGAAAGAGATAAAGAAGATGAAATAGACAGTGACACTAAAGACTTAATATATGTTAAGTCTTTTCTCCAACAATTAGAAATGTGATTCTCATTATCCATAATATGTTTTATTTGCTAAAATCTATAATAAATGTATACTTGTTTTACACTTGAAGAACAATACTCCTATGAAAATGTGTTTCAAACTAGAATACTATATTTTGTAGTTTTATTTCTTTAACTTTAATATATAGAGAGAGATCCATTGCACGGGATTCATGCACTGGTGGGGGGCGTGACCCGTGGGGATCTGCCTGCTGTGGGAGCCCAGCCCCTTCTGGTCAGCCGAGCAGTTGTGGACTTGCCCTCTGAGCAGCTGCTCCCTGTTCCGGCATCTTCCGTGGACCTGAAGCACTCACCTCTCGGGGGGACCCAGTCAGGGCCAGGCCCAGGGACAATAGCACTGAGAGGCGGCGGAGTAGGCCTCAGTTCTGTGGCAGCCACGAACCTGCCATCTGGCCTCCAGGGTCTGCTCTGTGAGCCAGGTGGCAGTGCTGTGTGGCCTGTGGGCATCTGGAGGAGTCATCAGGAATTGAGGAGGAGGAGCCTGGGGCAAGGAGGCTATGATTGCAGCTCAGGTTTCTGCCCATCAGCCTGGGGTTCGCAGCAGCAGCAGCAGCTGCTCATCCAGGTCAGCCAAGCAGCACTCCCACTGTGGTAGTGCACTGACCAACAGGGGGCAACTCCTGCGTTGAGCCTCTGCCCCCTGGTGGTCACTGCGCATCATAGCAACTGGTCAACCAGTTGTGGTAGTTCCACCGTTCGGTTGCTGGGCTTTTATTATATAGGATAAAATATATGTAGTAAATATACTTTAGGAAAAGAGTAGTTCTAGAGCACTGATCCAGGTGGTGAGGTGGATGGAGTATGATCTGAAGTAGAAACTTTCTGAGTTTTAGAAACAGAAAAATGGCCAGTATAGAATTTGTGAGATCTTTATCTGGTTTCCAAGAGCAATTGACTGTTATCCTGAAGAAACAAGATCTTTTAGTGGCACAGGAAGAAGTATGAAGGTAAAATTTGTGTCATAGATATCGTTTTACTTGTCAAACCATAAACCGTCCTAACTGCTTCCTCCCATAGGCATTCCTAAATAGAAATAATACATGCATTAAAATAATATGGCCACCCTCTAATTGGGAAGACCAGTGCAGCATTAAAAAAAAAAAATCTACCAATAAACCAGGTCTTTTATTTGTCTACATTTCCTCCATACTCATCCACATCACCTTAATTCAACCACTATAATTTTTTGTTATTCACCACTTAACTTTTATGCCATTCTGCTGCTTTCAGAAGTAGATAATCATCAGAGTAGCAATTAACCTCCTGTTGCTTTCTCTAACTTAAAAATGCCTTTTTAACAAAATGTTTTAAATTTAGGTATTTATTCATTTGTTTATTTATGAGACATGTGAAATCAAATATTAGTTGAGGCAGCTTGAATAATAATAGGAGATGCTTGAAAATAAATCTAATAATAATTCTATGAAAGTGCAGGAAAGAAAAAATCAAGTTATCAATGTTAAATAACAAACATATTAATAAACTTAAATAGCCCATGTTTAAAAAATCAGAGACAAGTAACCTTTTGTTTCTCTGGCTAAGTATTTGGCATTAAAGTTAGTGATGCCTGGCTTCTGGACCCCTTTATTTATAACTAGTTGTATGTTAATTCTGTTTCTGTTGGATTCATTATAACACCTTTATTTTCAACTATAATTTGTGAGTCTGGAGTGCCTATAATTTCTCTACCTTTCAATCTAAATCCTAGTTCTCCCACCATTGCCACATAGTACTGTTGCTTCCCTTCACTCTGAGTCATTTTAAGAGTAAGACTGAAAAAAAGAATTTTTAATTTTTTTTTTTTTTTTAGAGAGAGAGAAAAGGAGAAGAAGAGGGAGAGAGACACATCAATGTGAGAGCGAAACATTGATGGGTTGCCTTCCATACTCGCCCTGATGAGGGATTGAACTCACAACCTGGGTATGTGCCCTGACCAGGAATCAAACTACGCCTGTCAGTGCACAGGAGGATGCTTCAGCCAACTGAGCCACACCAGCCAGGTCAAAAGAAAGATTCAAGTGATTCAGAGTCAATTTTATAAAACATTTTCATAAATTCTGAGGCAGGTAGAGGATTGGGAACCAGGGTTAGAATAAATGGTAATTAATAATATTAAATGAAGCAATGTTGTTCTTCACACTATGCAGGTTTACCATAGGGGAGGAAAATATTTCTTTTCTTTTATACTTTAAAATTCTTGACTCCATACATCCTGGCCAGTGTGGCTCAGTGATTGAGCATTGACCCAATAACCAGGAGGTCATGGTTCAATTATTGGTCAGAGCACATGCCCAGTTTTTGGGCTCAATCCCCAGTGGGAAATGTGCAGGAGGCAGCTGATAGATGTTTCTCTCTCATTGATGTTTCTGTCTCTCTATCCCTCTCCCTTCCTCTCTGAAATCAATTAAAAAACATAATTAACAAAAATATAAAAATGTATTTAATACAAATTTTATGTGATATGGGAGCCTTCACGAGGAAAACAAGACCAAAAGACACAGTTAAACTTCAGTGCTTTTATGCTAAATTTGTTGAATAGTGGAGAGTTCTGAAAATATATCAATCAAAGAATATGTACTGTTATAAACTGGAGAAATTTTACTTAGCAAGGTTTCTATGATTGGGATTTCTCTGTTCCTTTATCTTTAGAGATAAGAATACTCGTTTCCTCCAGGAATAAGGAGGGCACCTCTCATATGAGGATCTTTTCACATGCTTCAGGAGTTCAGAAAGTGTATCATAGATGTTATGATTTGCCTCAAGGGAAAAACAGAAAGTCCTTTCTGCAGATGCCATTTCTCAAATTCCTTAACCTTGAAATATTCAATATGCCTACATGTCATATATTGAGGTAATACTTCCTGAACCCATTACAGAAAACACCTCTCAACAGGAAATAAGACAATGTTTACATTCAAGATTTATTGACAACTTATGGTTATAGTAGTATTTAGTTCGCTTGTTCTTGCTTCTCTTCCCTTGCTTTGTTGGTTTCCAAAGTAATTAGTAGTATTAATTGTGACCATTTTAGTTTGGTATCAATTATACTTTTAAGGGGTAAGATATAATTAGCTAATGTCTTCCTATTTTCAATGCTAGTAGTTTGAGATACAAAGACAAAGGTGAAGACATTATCCAACTACTGCATAAATGGAGTATGTACTCTAAAAAAACACAAAACTAAAAAAAAAGTCTCTAGAATTGACCCTGCAGATTGAATTTTTTTTTTTTTTGTATAGGTAAGGTGGACATTCTCTCTCCACAAGTATGATTGATTAGAAAGCAAGGAGTGTGTGAGTGTGGTATGTGTGTGAGTGTGGTATGTGTGTGTGTGTCTGTGTGTCTGTGTCTGTGTATGTATGTGTGTTGGGGATGGAGTGCTGTCAGGGGAGACAACATGTTTGCTTATATGGGGTATAAGGAAGTCTTTGTTTTCCTATAAAGAAGAAGGGGGATGTAACCTGAAGAGGCTCCATTGGTTTGAAATCTGTGTGTGTTGTACTGACTAAGAATTATAAGTCTGAGTGAAGTCTTAAATTATTCCTGGGTGACCCTGGGAAAACTGGTTTCAGCAGCATTTGACCCTTTCAGACTCTTATTCAAATCTAAGCACCCCACAAATTCTCTTTCAGAGAAGCTATTTTTTACTGCATGAGTCCTCTTTCTTCAATAAAATCACTGCTAATTATATGGGCTAAAGATTTTGCTTAGAGAAAAATAATGATATAAAACTGTGGAATTCTGTAAATTTGGGTTTTACTGACTAGTACATAGCGATTATTCTTAAAAAAACAAACTATGTAGGAATTTCAGAAGATATATGGAAATCTTAGGAATATTTTGCAAGTAATTTGCACACACTTAGGAAAAATTAGAATTAGTACTTAGCACATGAGATTCCATTTGTATATTTTTTCATAATTTTCATGTGTTCTAAATTCATCATTGTTTTCATGCAAGTTGAAAATAATGGTGAATAAACTCTTCTGTTTACAAATAAGTCAAGGGTACTGATTCTTGAAATAGCAATTAAAATAAAATAAAACTGGGCACTTGAATTTTTTTCTTTCACATACACCTAAATCAGCCATCAAAGAAATACACTATGTTACATTTACATTTCTTTAGCTGGTGTTTAAATTTTCAACTTACAAATCAGCAGGGAGTCAGTGTGAATAGAAGAAATAATATTGAACTTGTAGTAAAGTGAATTTAGGAACCCTCTCAAAGATTTACTCCCTTTGTATAAGTTATTTAACCTCTCTGGGTGTCAGAGTCCTCTTCTGTAAAATAATGAAACTACCTCTTCTACAGGGTTATCGTAAAGATCAATTATAGTGCACTTGAGAGCATATTATAAAACTTTTTAATGTTATACTAACGTTTACAAAAGGTCTTAATTTTTTCCAGTATATCTTCTTTCGGACAGCACAGATTTTCTAAGATTTTTATTCACAGCAGGTGAGGAAGAACTAGCAGGCCTACAAGTAATTGCTTTCAATTATTGGGAAATGATCAAGAAAGAAAAATAACCTTATTAGTTCTTCTTGTAAATGCTAATGGCTGACCTCTTGACAAAGACACAAATGGTATAGACCAGCGGTTGCCAACCTTTGGGACCTCACGGACCATCAGTGGTCCGCAGACCACCGGTTGGTGATCGCTGCTCCAAAAGTTTCCTTAAACCAGTGGTCGCCAAACTTTCGGACCTCACGGACCACCGGTTGGTGACTGCTGGTATAGACTACCTGAAGGTCCACATCTATGATATGTTTTTTTGCAGGCTATATCTGCTTCATCTAAGATTGCTTTGACTATAAGAACAACAAACCAATAAAAATAAAGTCCTGAAATCTGGGGCATGCACTGTATTTAAATATCAGAAAAATAATGGTATATTTCATTAATTCAGAACAAAATATGTTTCCCTTATGGGTGAGATACACACACACACACACACATACACACACACACACACACACAACTCTTAGAGACTTCTGTTGCTAAGTAAGCATCAGAGATTATCTTAATTTTCCAAGAAGTAAAGTATGAGGAGTGTGATATCCCCTACATTCTCTCTCTACTTCACCTTTGCCTCTCTATTAGTTGTATCTTCAAAATTAGAATAAATATTGCTGCTGACTGAGATTTCTTTAAATATATTTTTATTGATTTCAGAAGGAAGGGAGAGGGAGAGAGAGATAGAAACATCAACGATGAGAGAGAATCATTGATTGGCTGCCTCCTGCATGTCCCCCACTGGGGATTGAGCCCGCAACCCCAGCATGTGCCCTGACCGAGAATTTAACTGTGACCTCCTGGTTCACAGGTTGACGCTCAGCCACTGAGCCACATGGGCTGAGCTGGGCTCACTGAGATTTTTTATTCATGTGAGTTTGGTTTGGCAATTTATTTTTGCTCTCTCAAATATAAAAAACAAACCATTAAAGCCATTTAACATTATCATCATCCATATTTCTAATTTTACCATGAACATTTTATTGATAGCATGTAGATCAGCTTATATACACTAGTTTTTAGTTAGAAAAGGTTTTTGTGTCTATTAGATCAGTGTTCGCCAACCAGTGGTCCTCGGACCACTGGTGGTCCGTAAAGTCCGAAAGGTTGGCGACCGCTGTACTAAATTGTATATGTTGTATTAGATTGAGCTGTGGGGAGAGAAAATTCATTGATAAGGTTTCTAAACTTCAGGTGTTATGTGGGGGTTAGGAATGAGGAAACCTACCTAGAGGAAGTCACTTTTAAGTGTCTGGTAGATCAAGTAAGAATATTGAATTGTTGACCACTTATTCCATTAAGTAGCAAAGGAAATAATGTGTACAAAGGTCTTAGGTAAGAAATACAAAGTATAATTTTGAAATTTTGCATAATTCAGTAAAATTCACAATATATTCTCTCTCTCTCCCCGTCTCTCTGTCTCTTGTAAGTAAATGTGTGAAGGCATATTGTCTTTCCTTATTGACATATTTAGTTAATTTTCTTAGAATAACTCCATGATTATTATTACTAGAGGCCCAGTGCATGAAATTTGTGCTCTTGGGGGGTCCCTCAGGCCGGCCTATGCCCTCTCGCAGTCCAGGAGCCCTGGGATGATGTCTGACTGACAGCTTAGTCCTGCTTCTTCTTGGGGGAGTGGGCCTAAGCTGGCAATCCAACATCCTGTGGAGGCAGGAGAGTCTGCCGCCACCACCTCTGCACTCGCCAGCCATGAGCGTGCTTTTGGCACACTGACCACCAGGGGGCAGCTCCTGCATTGTGTGTCTGCCTGCTGGTGGTCAGGAGTGTCATAGCGACTGGTCATTCCACCATTTGATTTGCATATTAGCCTTTTATTATATAAGACTAGAGGCCTAGTGCATGAATTTGTGCACGGGTGGGGTCCCTCAGCCTGGCTGGCGATCAGGATCAATCGAGGCTATGGGAGGTTGGCCAGCCGGTGCATGGAGGGGCTGCAGGAGGTTGGCCAGGCAGGGAGGTTGGCTCTGGGAGTGCAGTGTGTGTCTTACCCCGGGTGGTCAGTGTGCATCATAGCATAGCGACTGGTTGACTGGTCATTCAGTTGCTTAGGCTTTTATATATATAGACTAGAGGCCTGGTGCACGAAATTCGTGCACAGGGGTTTGTGTCCCTCAGCCCAGCCTGCACCCTCTCCAATCTGGGACCCGTTGAGGGATGTCCGACTGCCCATTTAGGCCCAATCCTGGTAGGGATCGGGCCTAAACGGGCAGTCGGACATCCCTTTCATAATCCAGGACTGCTGGCTCCCAACTGCTCTCTTGCCTGCCTTCCTGATTGCCCCTAACCACTTCTGCCTGCCAGCCTGATCACCCCCTAACCACTCCCCTGCCAGCCTGATTGATGCCTAACTGCTCCCCTGCCAGGCTGATTGCCCCTAACTGCCCTCCCCTGCAGGCCTGGTCACCCCTAACTGCCCTCCCCTGCAGGCCTGGTCCCCCCAAATTGCCCTCCCCTGCAGGCCTGGTCCTCCCCAACTGCCCTTCCCTGTAGGCCATCTTGTGGCAGCCATCTTGTGTCCACATGGGGGCAGGATCTTTGACCACATAGGGACAGCCATCTGGTGTGTTGGAGTGATGGTCAATTTGCATATCACTCTTTTGTTAGATAGGATAGAGGCCTGGTACATGGGTGGGGGCCAGCTGGTTTGCCCTGAAGGGTGTCCCAGATCAGGGTGGGGGTTCCCTTGGGGCATGGGGTGGCCTGGGTGAGGGGCCTGTGGTGGTTTGCAGGCCAGCCATGACCCCCAGGGACCTAAATGGAGGCCCTAGTATCTGGGATTTATTTATCTTCTATAATTGAAACTTTGTAGCCTTGAAGAGGCCAGGGCAGGCCAGGAAGTTTGGCTTCCTCCATCGCCAGGGAAACCCAAGCCTCCTGCTCCCTCCATGGTCACAGCCATTTTTGTTGGGATTTATTTATCTTCTATAACTGCAATTTTGTAGCCTTGAGCGAAGGCTAGGGCCAGCCAGACCGGGCAGAAAGCTTGGCTTCCTTCATCGCCAGGGAAAACCAAGCCTCCTGCTCGCTCAGTGGCCAGCTGCCATCTTGGTTGGGTTGATTTGCATACTTGCTCCTGATTGGCTGGTGGGTGTGACTTGTGGACATAGGGGAGTGATGGTTAATTTGCATGTTTCTCTTTTATTAGTGTAGATTATTATGTATCATATAAAGAGCACTAGATATGTAGAGGACATTCATGAGTAAAAAAGACCTTAATTTTGTGTTACCATGGAGCCAATGAGTATTCACAGAGAATATTAATTCCTCTCTCAAAATATTCTCACATTGTGAAGAAGTTTGTTTTTTGTTTTATCTCTGTTTTGTGTATTTGGCATATTTATTTCTCAGCCCTCCACTTTGTTTTGCTATAGTTTTGATTTTGAAGAGTTTTTCCTCTGGTGTATATACTCTGAATATTTAGGTAAAAACATCATGCCACATGCATCCCAGATATTGCTATACAAATCCTGCCTCTGTCCCTAACTAGCTGTAAGACACTGGGCAGTTCCTGCAACCTGGTCAGTGTCCTCCTTTGTATAAATAGAGGGTGTGAGTCAATAATCTTCTTCTGACTGCCTGAGTCAAAGTGATTATTACCTTTATTTCTTTGTCATTCAAATTAGTGTTCAAGAAAAAAAGTTCTTGTTCCACCAGTTCTTGTACTTTAAAGCAGTGGAATTTAGAAAGATGTGTGAGCCCTAGCCAGTTTGGCTCAGTGGATAGAGCTAAGCCTGCTAAAAGGTTCAGGGGTCAATTCTTGTCAAGGGCACATACCCTGGTTGCAGCTGGATTCCAAGTAGGGGGCATGCAGGATGCAGCCCAGCAATGATTCTCTCTCATCATTGGTGTTTCTATCTTTCTCTCCCTCTTCCTTCCTCTCTGAAATCAATCAAAATATATAATAAAAATGTGTGACATCTTTGTGTATTTTCCTTTTGATGTTTGTATTAGCAACTTCTCAGCATGAAATATATGATCTCATGTTGAGATGACTTATTAAAATATTCTTGGAAAAATGAAAAAGGAATTATCATGTACTAAAATTGAATTTACCATACACTTTATCTATATTTTAAATAAGCAAGGTAGGTGATTTTATTGTCATCTTATTCTCAAGGTAGGTGATTTTATTCTCATCAAATGAGAAAAGTAATTTTCATTATTTGTCATGTTTATGTGGTATGCATTTTACCACAATGGAAATAATTGTTTATAAAGAATTTTTAAGTATATAAAATATTAAAGTAGTTAAATGTGTATATGAGTTCAACCCAGGTCTGTATGGAGGCCACATCTATATTGTATCATAATATTTCTCAATTAAAAAACAGGTTTAATCATATATCCATTAATTCTGGACTGTATCTGGTTTGAGGGATCCCTACCATCTCATCCATCTCCCACTTTCACCTTTAAGTTCTCTATTTTCTATTATTTATCACTCTTTTCATCTTCCAGGAACTTTTTCTCAGCTTTGTAATATCACTTCAAAAAACTAAAAGTATTATTGGCCTTATACCACTTACATCACTAAAATATAGTACTACTAAAGCAGGGAATAGCAGAGTGCTTAAGTGCACATGCCTTGGAGCTGGCATTTTGCATTGGAATAGAGATTTAAGGCTTTATTAGGTTTGTGATCTGTGCAAGTTTGGTGGCCTCTCTGTACCATAATTTATGTGCTGGTAGAGTGGGGATAATAAAAATAGTATCTGAATTTAAGGATTGCAGTTGGATAAAATGGGCTAATTTTATGATGAAATAGTGTTAAATAGAGAAAGTTAGGTAATAATTCTAGACATTTTCCTTATACTATTGAAAGCCTGTAGTATTGGAGTTTTTAAGTTACACCATTGAATTAGAGCTTCCTGTATTCAAGTTCATAATAATGTGCATTTTGGGGATTTATGTGACTTCCAAATTTATCTCTGTTTTTTTGTTGTTGTTTTTTACCACATACCTCTATGATACCATATCCTTACTCTGGATACTGATCTCTGCTTCTGAGCCCAAGTTGTAATCAAACCTATACCTGCATTGTTTCACTTTATAGCATGGGTCTAAAGTTCTTGATGCCTGTATTGTATGCCACTGTGATTGCTTTGAATGAGTCTCTTGAGCTATTTCTTCTATCCCAGAGAGCTTTATCATTTTGACTATATCTGTCACTACAAAGGAGGACTCGGAAAACCTGGGATCTATGAGCTTACATTTGGCTGAGAGGAAAGTGAGGTGCAGAATACTGGTTGATTCTCAGTAGGAATAGCTTTTGTTCACAATGTAGGAGGTGGAATTACAGTCTGCTGGGTTAAGGGGAAATTCATCTACAAAGTGGTGCACACTGCTTATCTTTGTTAGTACAGTTTCCATCTTGAAATTGCTGTTCTAACAGAAGAGTTATATAGAGAGAATGAAATAGCTCTGCTCCAAAATCTTAAAGCCCTATGTTGTGATTATCCCACAGGGGTCCACCAAAGGCTCCATACAGCATCCCTATTCAATATATAGACTTTAGATATCATTATCTCCAAAGTCCATATGACCCATGTAGCTTACCCAATAGCCAAACTCCATTAATAAGACTTTTCTTGCTTTGGGTCCTACTCAGAAGTTGTAACCTTGTAGGTGATTTGGTAAATGGGTTGGAATAGCTTACCTGAACAACATATATAGTCCTCCAAAATTCCAAGTAGTTCACTAAATATGATGCTGCCATTCATCATCCTATCCAATAAAGAGGGAACATGCTAATTGACCATCATACCCTCACAAAGATGGCAGCGCCCACAGCCAATAAAGGGGAATATGCTAATTGACTATCACACCCTCACAAGATGGTGGCACCCACAGCCATAAGATGGCAGTGCCCAGTCCCCTCATGCCCACCTCATCCAGCCTCAGTCCCAAAGTTCCCTCAGTCCCGCCTCATCCAGCCTCAGTCCCCCAGTCCCCTCAGTCCCGCCTCATCCAGTCTCGGTCCCCCAGTCTCCTCAGCTCTACCTCATCCAGCCTCAGTCCCCCAGTTCCCTTAGCCCTTCCTCATCTAGCCAGAGTCCCCAGTCCCCTCAACTGCAGGGGAAGGAAGTTGGGGGCAATCAGACCAGCAGGGGAGGGCAGTTGGAGGTGATCAGGCCAGTGGGGAGCAGTTAGGGGCTATAAGGCTGGCAGGCAGAGTGGTTAGGGGCAATAAGACAGGCAGGCAAATGAGTGGTTAGGAACAAGCAGTACCGGATTGTGAGAGGGATGTCCGGAGGGATCAGGCCTAAACCAGCAGTCGGACATCCCCCAAAGGGTCCCAGATTGGAGAGGGTGCAGGCTGAGCTGAGGGACACCCCCCCATACACAGATTTCATGCACTGGGCCTCTAGTACACACACACACACACACACACACACACACACACACACACACACAGTGGCCAGATTATTATGACCACCCCAGTACTTCGTTGGGCCACCTTTTGCCTTCAATACTGCGGCGATTATTCTTGGCATTGACTCCACGAGATGTTGAAAGGTGATGCGAGGAATCTGACACCATGCCTGATGAATAGTACTGTCCAGTTCTGTGAGATTTGATGGTTGTGGAACCAGCTGCCTGATGGCTCTTTTAACTTTGTCCCACAAATGCTCAATTGGATTGAGATCTGGTGATTGTGGGGGCCGAATCTCCCTCATGTTCTTGAAACCACTCCTGCACAATACAAGCACATGGCATGGCACATTGTCTTGTTAGAAGAAGCCATCTCCATTGGGATACACCATCAACATGATAGGATGAACTTGATCAGCAACGATACTTAGGTATGTTGTGCTATTCAGATGTTGTTCCACGTGAATTCAAGGGCCCAAATCATGCCAGGAAAACAGGCCCCAAACCATAACAATGCCCCCACCAGCTTGAAGGGTTATACTCATGCATGTGGGGTGCATGCTTTCATGCTGTTTCCGCGAAATTTTCACTTTGCCATCGGTATGATGCAACTGGAAACATGATTTTTTGGACCACATGACTTTTTTCCAATGCTCGGCTGTCCAATCCTTGTGCTCCTGTGCGAATTGGAGACGTTTTATCTTGGTAACTGCAGACAGCAAAGGTGTTCAAACAGGCCTTTGGCTTCCATATCCCATACGATGCAGTGTACGGCTAATTTGGCTACAAACGCCAGGTGGTCATATAAGAATCTGGCCACTCAGAGTGTGTGTGTGTGTATGTATGTGTGTATATATATATATATACATATATATATATATATATATATATATATATATATATATAGAGAGAGAGAGAGAGAGAGAGAGAGAGAGAGAGAGGGAGGAAGCTTTATAGATGTGAAAGGCTATTGAATTTCTATATTTATTTCCTACCATTCAGTAGACATATTTCCTATTACAATATTCAGTCTCGTTATTACTTCTGGCTCATAAACTGCAATCTGCATGGCATCAAGTGGATACAAATGGTATATGGAATAGAGAAGGGATCAGTGCCCCCATGGTTAGATTATGACATAATTGATACAGCTTTGGGATAAGACAATAAAGATATTTTATTGGATCTGCTAGCTGTATGCAAACTGTTTGTGGTGTCCTTACTGCCATGCACCAGATCAATACCTGAAATCAGGTGGCCGGATGTGTTGACTTGCTCCAGTAAAAAAATTACATCTATAGCAGCAGGTGAAATTGAAGTCACCACCTGATTAAGTTTATAATAACCCACTCTTTCTCTAAAACCTATTTGTCTTTGGCTCTGGAAAATAAGAAAGTGGGATTGGAACGTCATTGGAATCACCAATCCTGCATAATCCAAGTTTGTGATGGTGAAACTAGTCTTCTAGGCCCTCCAAGAAGGCAGTGTTGCTTTTGTTAGCTATTTTGGTAGGTAGAAACCACATGTCCTTTTCTACCATAATTGCCCTTATACATCTGTTCCAACTATGCATGTCAGAATTGAGAAAATAACTATAGTATGGGTTTGGTGTCCCACTGCATCCACTAAGACGAGCCTTAATCACGTGGCTTCTGTAACACCCTGTGCTGACTGGGGTACCACAAAGGTGATTTTTTACTTCAGAAATTAGTGTTAGTTCAGTCAGTGCCCAATAATCTCTGAAAACTGGTTATTTGTTCTTCCCTAATGAACAGCCACCTGATATGGCATGCAGATTCATTGAGGAAAGACTGAAAAAAAGATTTATAGAATACCTTTTGAGAAGGGCACTTCTCACCCACCCTTTCTTCCTAAGACTAATGGCTTTGTAAACTGGTCCAAGCCAGAGAAATGATAGAGAAGCCAAGAAGCTCTACCCTGATCTTTTGAAATAAGATTTATGTTCACTAGACTTTGGACTTTCAGGTACAAATTTAATAGGCTGACCCTCTATTCAGTCTCAGGGATACCATGATAAATTAGTCAGAATCAAATATCTCTTTCAGTTTCTGCTGCCCACTCCAGAAAGCATTACAAAATTTGTCTCTAACAGTTAAGTGTAAGTCATGTTCTTCCTACAACTCCAGTATTTATCAACTCCATTAAATTCCAGGAATTTATCTGATGAGAATTCGTCCTGTCACTCCTGTACTGTAGAAACTAGCCCCTGCAAAACTCATTAAGGATGCTGGTGTTCTACCTGCCAATGTATGTTTGTTCTTTTTACTTGCAATTTATTTTCATTGAATTTATTGGGGTGACATTGGTTAATAAAATTATATAGGATTTAGGGGTAAATTCTATAATACATCATATCTATATTGTATTGTGTGTTCATCACCCCCAGTCAAGTTCCATTTCCCTCCATCACCATTTATTGCCCTTTATGCTCTCCAACCTTCCCCAACCCCTTTACCTCTGGTAATCACTACTGTTATCTGTCTATGTGCTCTCTCTCGTTCTCTCTCTCTCTCTCTCTCCTTAATCCCTTCACCTTTTCACCTACCCCCAGTATCCCTTCCCCTCTGACAATTGTCAGTCTGTTCTCTGTATCTATGAGTCTGTTTCTATTTTGTTTGTTATTTTATTTTGTTCATTAGATTCCACATATAAATGAAATCATATGGCATTTGTCGATCTCTGACTGGCTTATTTCACTTAGCAAGAATTCCTTCTATTTTATGGCAAAATAGTATTTCATTGTGTAAATGGACCACATTTTTTCTATCCACTCATTAACTGATGGGCACTTGGGCTGCTTCCAAATCTTGGCTATTACAAATAACTGCCTAATGACATATAGCCAAAGAAACCTGAAACACTAATTCAAAAGAATATATGCACACCTGTGTTCCGATGTATATTTTAAAGCTTTGGTTTAGAGATTGTCCTCCTCAAAGACACATAGTTAGGAGATGGGTAAGCTGATTTCATAATATATCTGCTTCAGCATTCCAATCTTAAATGCCTTTGGATACTTTCCTCTAGAGCAGGACTGTCCAATAGAACATTCTGGTCTATATCTCTGTTATCTAATATGGTAGCCACTATTAGGTAACACACCTTTATGTTTATGAGAATTATTTGGTTGCAAACAAAATATCATACTAATATATTTGAAAAGGAGAGTCTTGGAAGGAAATTAAGTGAATGCAACCTAACAACCAAAGGAAAATGGAATATTCTGGTATTAGAAGATATATTAGAGCAGGTTCAGAAATCAAGATAGACAAAACTAATGAAAGCATCTTTAAGGTACCACAAGTGGAGTGGGATTGATCCCTCAGGTTTCAATCTTGGAAATTCAAATTTCTAGGTTAAGAATTCTGATTGTGAGGATTACAACACATCTATTTCTAATGGATAGAGACATTGAGAGAAGCAATACAGCTGAGTACAGTAGTGGGTTAGAAAGGGAAGCTAGATATTAAGAAGAAAATCAGTGTGCTAAAGATGCTCTTAAAAGAGAGAGATGAAATGCACACTGGTCAAGAAATAAAATTAAAAAAAAAAAAACACTAGCTAAAGCTAGAGATTCCAAATGATACATCTCTTAATAATATGAAGATAATCTAAGTATTAAATCTAAATGTATAAAGAACATAATAAAAATAGAGATGTAACAGAAAAAGGAGCTTCAACTCTGCCCGAGAATAATTAATGTGAATTAACTGTAAAAAATGATTGTGTTATGTGTACTTAGAATTAAATTGTTTTACTTATATAAAAATTGAAATACATATGAATTATTCAAATATCCAAAATTAAAACCTTGTTAGAAAATAATGCATATCAACCAAAGGACTTGTATTCATGCATATAAGCATAACCAATGGACACAGATACTAGGGGGATGGAGGCATGTGCTGGGGGTAGGGGTGGCCAATGGGGAAAAAAGGAGACATATGTAATACTATATGTAATACTTTAAACAATAAAGCATTTTAAAAAAGAAAATAATGTATATTATTGAGGCAAAGAAGGTATTCCAAAAAGAGACACAAACCTCATAAAAGAAACATAAATGGATTTGGCAGCATTAAAATTGCAAAAGTCTATATAGTAAAAACCATGCACCCTGATTTAATTAAAATCTTTTGTGACAACTCTATGCTTTTTAAGAGGAGAATAAAAAAACTGGCAGAGAAAAATCACATGGACTTGCAATCAGCCTACATTTTATCCTGTGGGGAATTCTAAAAATCATGTTTCCAAAGATCTTCAGTAGAGATCTTCAACTTGTATTTGGTACCAGTGCCAGATACAGTAACACAATAGCTGTCCCCAGGGGCTGAAGGATTTGCTGTTAGCATTGTGCATTAGGGATACTTCCAAGCCATTCTGTCTCCTGGGTGCCACCCATTCAATAACAGTTTTTCCTCTTCAGTTGGTCTTAAGCAAAATAGAGATAAGTCAGACTATACAATGGATGTTATCTTCAGTAAAGGAAATTAATTTCAAGTTAATGCTAAATCTGAAATATTTTCTATATAACATTTTGTGTAAAGTGAAGACTCTTTAGAATAAAACTGATGTTTAAGTGTGTCATTGTCATTTTGATCCCAACACAAATAATTTAAAGCAAGGTTTGTGCTGCCCCTTAAAGATTCTGGTGGCATCTGGTACCAACATTTACCTTATCTTCATGTTCTGCTTTTTAAATTTTTTAGTTAAAATTTTAAAATTTAATTTTCTGCTGTCATCATACATAGCCACTTATACCTATAAGTATATAAGTATATATATATATATATATATATATATATATATATTTATACAGATGCAGTGATATGTATATATACATATATAGGTAAATATACACACATATATGCATGTATACACATACTTATAAACATACCACGCATAAGTGTACTTATATATAGGTATATATGTACATATGTACTATATACATATATATTTATAAATATAAAATCATAACGGTATCTACACTAATAAAAGAGAAATATGCAAATTGACCATACCTCCACAACACCCACCAGCCAATCAGGAGTGAGTATGCAAATTAACCCAACAAAGATGGTGGGTTAATTTGCATATGTAGGCGTGGAGCGAAGACTGAAGGCTCTGGCACAAGGGAAGACTGAAGACTGAAGATGACTGAAGACTGAAGAGGCTTGGCTTCTCTGCTGCGACCAGAGCGAAGGCCTGGGTCCCGGATGCCAGAGGAAAACCGGTGCCAGCAGCCAGGGAAAGGAAGGCCTATTGCACGAATCTTTGTGCAATGGGCCTCTAGTGTTAAACATAATATAACAGATAATTATATATTTTAATACAAATATTTATTTATGGGGGAAAGGTAGTCTTAAATATTATTTTTAAATATTCATGCTTTTCCACTTGTTTCTGTAAGAAATATTTTCCCAGCCTTAAATACTTAAATCTCTTTGATTCAGAATCTGATTTTGAGAGACCATTGTGTGCTTTTGATTCACAGGCCTGCTCCACAATTGATCTTCTGCACTGGTTTTGTGACACTCTCCTGAAGCAGGCAGAGATATAGATGAGATAATGCAACCCCATTTATTTACCAGGATTGTATTTCATTGATTGGCATCTGAACCCAAGGGAAATATGGTTTTATTTTCCACTAACAGGGTGAATCAAGTTTAACTGTCAGCTAAACTCTCCCAAGTCAAATATCATTTTTATCATCCCCAAACCAGTAGAATGGTTTCCACTGTTCTGACTGTTCTGCCCACAAAGCCTGAAGCTTAGTTCCTTGCTCAAATTTATCATGTTTTGTATGTAATTGAGAGGAAGCTAATTAATGTACTTTATCATTTTGCTATTAATTAGGAAATCATCTGGAAACCTTTGTCATAATTAGAACCCTTCGTAGAGTTTTAAAAATTTTCTTCTTTTTGCTTTCTGAAATGATGGTATAGTTGTTACTTATTTCTTTGAAGATAACTGGAATCCTTAGCTTGAATACTAGCGCAAATATTTGGAAATGGTACTATAGAAATAATAACTTTCCCCACTATTTTTTGAAGCCTTGGAAAGGAGAAAAAAATATTGATTATTGTGTCTATTTCATGACACATTTTGAAAACTATTTTAAAGTTTTTACTTTTATCCTTTGATGCTCCTTATGTGAAGGTAAAATAAGTAAAATCAATTAGGTAGAGGAAAAAGAAACACTTATTTGAAGGAACTGAAAGATTTAATTATGGGCAAATTAGTGTTCAGAATCTGTGTTTGAAAATAAGATACTGTGCTCAGGCAGACTTGTTTAGAAGATTTTTTCGAGTCAGTTGCCCACCATAGCCAAGCCAGGGAAGCATTAATTGGTCTTTATTATAATTGGGCCATAAAAGAAACAACAACAAAAAATCCCAATCAAACACTTCAGATGTTAAAAAATTTTGAGCATTTGAACTGCCACATACAATTTGCCAAAATTCATGTAACAGATTAACATGTTTCAACTGCAGATATCTCAGTATAGGATTTTACTTCCAACAATATTAAGGAAGACAATGAAGGACTAATGCAAAATGAAAGAATATCACTAAAACGTTGCAGGAAAAAAGGCCTTTATTCACCATTATTTTGTTATAAACCTCAATATAGGAGGAAGAAATTATGTAGCATGTGTATTAAGACATACTGCATTCAGGATATCATCCTCTTTGGAAGAGTCACATGACTTTCCCTGGCTGACTCCTCAAAAGATTTTCTTCTTTTGTCAAGATGAAGGAGATAATCCCTAATTAGACAACAGCTTTGTTCACAGCATGCTCAATAATGCTTAATGAAATTAAAGGTGTTAAAGAAAATTTAGACCACCTATTTCGAACTACAAAGACATGCATTTAATTGCTCTAAAACTTGCTAGTTGAAGGGTGAGCAATGGATCAGAAACATGGGCATTGCGTAGATTATAAATCACACACCTATCTTCACATGCTTTTCCACAATCATCATTTAAACAAAAGCCCCAGGTGATACATGTGCATCATAGTCTGAGAAACCCTGCTTAACAATATTTCTTCCAAATGCTTATCCAGATTCAATATCTTTAGTTGCTGGGTAATTAACACCTTGGGTACCCTATTTTATTGTTGGACAACTCCAATTATTATGAAGATCGTCCTTATATTAAGCCAAAAATCTGCTTCTCTGTTACTTACATCCAATTTATTTCAAATTCTTGTAGGACCAATCAAGATAAGATTTTGTTCCTTATCCTGAGTAGCCTTTTAGATACTTAAATTTATCACTTGTTCTATTTCCTTGCTCTCTTCTTTTCCAGTCCATTAAGTCAGTCCTCACATTATATTTCAGATGTTAGAAGCTCTCTATAAACTGTACCTTGATGTTTGGAATCAAACTGTGAACTCTCAGTTTGAAATGTTGTCCTCCAGTGATTAATGCAGAGTTGAGCAAAAGTGTTGACTTGTACATTTTGCAGATTCTTGCTCTATTAATGTAGCCAAAAGATTGTGTTGACCTTACTTTGAAGAGTGAGGACATTACTGTAACCATAGAGTCATTACATTAACTTAGGAGTCCAGGACAGTGCTAGGCCTTGTCTCTATTTTCTACCCTTTTAAAAAAAATATATATATACTATGTCAAATTGATTTTTTGGACCCAAAAGATGACCCTAAAGAAGCTGACCATGCATTTCTACATGAAATATTCTGCATTCTTATCTGAAACAATTTTCCTATAAATGTACCATATTAGACAACGTACATCATCTAAAGTTGAATCATGATTTTTGTACGTTATGAGTGGGCCACTTCTTTGATTTAAAGCCTTTTAGAAATAGGTGCACTTTTATGCTGTCATTTTCTGATAATATCTAAGATATTAAAGTTGTGATTTACTTCTCATAACACTGTATGTATCTATCTAGCAATCAGTCAATCATCATCATCACCTACCTGTATTTTTGTTTGCTGGCCAGAAAAAATGAGCTCCCATTGAAAAAATATAATTTTAATTTCACTCAACAACCCACTAATTTTAATTGAGGAATAACATTATTAAAATGGCATAATGGCCTAGAGCAGTGGTCGGCTAACCGCAGCTCCCAAGCCACATGCGGCTCGCGAGCCACGGTTGCTGCTCTGTTGACTAATGAGTTTGCCAACCACTGTCATATACTACCCTTTACCTCTTTGCACACAATATACCACAATTGCCTAATCCTCACAGCTTCCAACTACACGGTAACATTTAGTCTAGTCCAGTGGTCGGCAAACTCATTAGTCAACAGAGCAGCAAACTGTGGCTCGTGAGCCGCATGTGGTTTGCCGACCACTGGCCTAGAGAGCACTACATGAACTGCCTCCATTTCCTTTTAACTTTATCTCCTGTTACTAATTCTCATATCCTCCTTCATTTCCTTACTCAAAGTTATCTTATAAATAATGCCTGTTCTAAACACCCTGACACTTCCTGACTCTTTTTCTTATGCATTAACTTTTTCATAGCTCTTAACATTACCTCAATACTAAATTGTAATATTTAATTTACTTACATTCCCATCACCACCCTCAAATGCTTGCTGGTGTGTTTTGTTCACAATTTTTATCCCCAGAACCTAGAATGATACATGGTACTCTGTAAGCACTCACAATTATATACCAAATGATAAATGTATAACTTTTTTTTCTTCCCTAAGTTCATCTGTGCTTCAGTTTTCTCACTAACAGATTGAGGAAAAATAGCACTTACTTTGCAGGGTGAGTGTGAGAATTCAGAACAACAATAAAGTTCCTAGCCCCTAGTAGACCCTAAGTTTTGCTTCTCAGGATTTTATCTTTCTGGCAATGAACTGAACATCTTGTAGTCCAAAACTGCCAATAAAACAAAATTGTGAAGATTAATAGATAAACCAATAATACCTTTTCTTGTTTCTTTTTAATTGTACCATTGCCAATAGTTGTAAACATCTTTAGAATTATGCTAACTTATATAAACAATTTCTGTTCAGTTTCTTCCTTCTAGCTATTTTTGCTGGACGTCATCTTTTCACTTTTCCTCTTGGTTCATAAATTAATGATATAGAGGTGATGAGAAGCAATGACCAGCTCTGCCCTAGAGGAGTAATGGACCTCCAAGGGTCTGCAGATATGAGTGCAACAGTGTTTGATAGTATTGCTCATTAGCTTTCCCTGTATTCTTAGTGATTTTCCACTGGACACTTCCTTGTCAAGAACTGAGAGGTGGAGGGGAGATACTGTGTCTATATGTGAACCTAAATCTAGAAAATACAGTTAGAAAAAAAACAATACACACACACTCACAAAAAAAACACAAAAAAACTTTCTCAGATATCTTTAATCTAAATTCAGTCTTCTGTGTATCATGCAGAATTGATGGCCTTGTGCATTTTTCCTCTCTATTAATTATAGACTAAAATAGCAGCTGGAAACAATGAACTCATTTAGAAGTACCGTATTTTCCAGCGTATAAGACAACTGGGCGTATAGAAGATTTTCCTGGGTTAAAAAGTCGTCTTATACGCCAGAAAATACGGTAGCTAAAGGTTAACCCATCTGGAATGTTCAGTGCTTATCTAATCTAATAATAGACAAATATGCAAATTGACCGCACCTTCGCTATGCCCAAACCACGCCCACCGGCCAAGCCACGCCCACCAAACAATCAGGACGAATATGCAAATTATCCAAACAAAGATGGCGGCTAATTTGCATATCGCGACAGCATAGAAAGAAGCCAAGAGCTGCAGAAGGGAGCAAAGCTGCAGAGAAGCAAGCAAGCCGGGGGGGAGGAGAAGGGAGGAGCGGAGGTGGGACCGGGGGAGAAGGAAGTTGAGCAGGCGGGGCCGGGGGAGAAGGGGCGGGGCCGGGGGAGAAGGGAGGAGCGGAGGCAGGGCCAGGGGAGAAGGGAGGAGCGGAGGCGGGGCCGGGGGAGAAGGGAAAAGCAGGCGGGCTGGCAAAGAAGGCGGGCGGGGGAGAAGGGAAGAGCGGAGGTGGGGCCGGGGGAGAAGGAAAAAGCAGGCAGGCTGGCAAAGAAGGCGGGCCGGGGGAGAAGGGAGGAGTGGAGGCGGGGCCGGGGGAGAAGGGAGGAGCAGAGGCGGGGCCGGGGGAGAAGGGAGGAGCGGAGGCGGGGCCGGGGGAGAAGGGAAAAGCAGGCGGGCTGGCAGAGAAGGCGGGCCAGGGGAGAAGGGAGGAGCGGAGGCGGGGCCAGGGAAGAAGGAAAGAGAGCGGGCTGGCGGAGAAGTTAGAAAAGCAGGGGGGCTGGCAGAGATCGCGGGGCGGGGGACAAGGGAGGAGAGCAGGCAGGGTGGGGTAGAGTGCAGCAGGAAACCCTATTGCAGGATTTTTCCTGCAACGGGAACGCTAGTTGTGTTAATAATAATGCTAGAATTCATCTCCCAGGTACCAAGGATCTTATTTTTGGGCTACTAATAGAAATCTGGTTTCTAAAAAATTATTGTTTAGTTAAGACTTAAAAGCAGTAGAGAGCCCTGGCCAGATGGCTCAGTTGGTTGGAGCATTGTTCCGCACACCAAAAGGTTGTGCATTCAATTTCTGGTCAGGGCACATGCCAAGGTTGCTGGTTCAATGCCTGGTTGGGGTGCATGCAGGGGGTAGGGGAGCAGCCAATGGATGTTTCTCTCTCTCACTCTCTTACTCTCTCTCTAAAATCAATAAACATATCCTCATGAGAATTTTAAAAAAAACAACAGTGGAGAAACATTTCATGATAAAGCATGCTTTTCACAGCTGGGATTCCAATTTGTAGCTGTATTTCTAACACAAATTCGAATAATGTTTTAATGACATCTCAGGTGTAATGACATCTCAGTTTTAGAAGGAACAGTCTGAACTGGGCTTTCTCTCTTATCACATCTTATTTATATGAAAAGTGGTATAATATATTCAAAATACACAGGATTTTATATAGTGTTTCATGCATTTCAATCCCTTGAGCCACTTTGTGTTTACACACCATGTGCCCAAAATGAAAATATTCAGACTTGAATAGCTCTTTAATTCTTGTGGCTGTGATAAAAATAATGCGGGACTTGTGTGTGTGTTTGATTTTTAATAATAACTGGTGAAGCATGAATGTATATATATGTTTCCTACTTTTTACTCTCTTGCTGGAAACAAACCAGTCACCTAGTGAGACTTCTATTTTCTTTAAATTGTTGTGTTATAACTCCTTTGCAGTTAAAATTTTATAATTAACTGGTAAATTTCTAAATCAAACCCTGCTGAGATTTTAGTTGACATTGTCTTAAGCTATGATATATGAGTTTGTTGATTTAATAAGGCTTAGAAAAATTTTCAACCAGTATTCCTTAAAATATTTTCCTTTGCTCTCTCTTCTATTTTAGACACTCTGACTTCAGTTTGTTAGGCTGCTTAAAAATATCCTGTAGCTAAAATAATATTTTTAATGGTTATAAAAATATTTTTCTCTTTTTAAACTATATTTTATATTGGGGCAGGGAATGAGGTTGGCTAGAGGGGTCAATGGGGGAAATGGGGGACATATATAATACTTTCAACAATAAATATCGTCTCTAATAAAATGGTAATATGCAAATTAACCATCACTCTGCTACATAAGCCACGCCCACCAGCCAAGCCACGCCCACCAGCCAATCAGGGCGAGTATGCAAATTAACCCCCATCCAAGATGGCTACAGCCACAGAGAGCAAGGTTTCCCAGGTAACAGAGCAAGCCAAGCTTTCCATAGCCGTTGCAGGCCTAAGCCTCCACTCAAGCTACAAAGTTTCAATTATAGAAGGTAAACAAATTCAAACAAATGGCGGCAGAATGGAGCTTGAGAGAGCAGGCCAGGGTTGCCGGCGGCAACAGGGGAAGCAAAGCTTTAAAGCACACCCTGGCCGGGCCCACCCGCTTAAGGCAACAAAGTTTCAACTGTAGAAGGTGAATTAACTGCCACAGAGATGGCTGCCGCCCCGGAGGGAACAGCAGGCTTGGCTCTGCTCCAGGCTACAAAGTTTCAATTGTAGAAGGAAAATAAATCCCAGATACCAGGGCCTCCGCTTAGGTTGCCAGGGGGCGTGGCCCGCCTGCAAACCACCACAGGCCCCTCGCTCAGACCACCCCACGCCCCAAGAGAACCCCACCCTGATCCGGGACACCCTTCAGGGCAAACCAGCTGGCCCCCACCCGTGCACCAGGCCTCTATCTTATCTAATAAAAGAGTAATATACAGATTGATCATCACTGCAACACACAATATAGCTGCCCCCATGTGGTCAAAGATCCTGCCCCCATGTGGACACAAGATGGCCACTACAAGATGGCCAGCAGGGGAGGGCAGTTGGGAGGCACCCGGCCTGCAAGGGAGGGCAGTTGAGAGGGACCAGGCTTGCAAGGGAGGGCAATTGGAGGTGATCAACCCTGCAGGAGAGGGCAGTTAGGGGTGACCAGGCCGGCAGAGGAGGGAAGTTGGGGGCAAACAGGCTGGCAGGGGAGCAGTTAAGCATCAACCATGCTGGCAGTGGAGTGGTTAGGGGGTGATCAGGCTGGCAGGCAGAAGTGGTTAGGGGCAATCAGGAAGGCAGGCAGGCAAGCAGTTGGGAGCCAGCAGACCTGGATTGTGAGAGGGATGTCCGACTGCCCGTTTAGGCCCGATCCCACCAGGATCGGGCCTAAATGGGCAGTCGGACATCCCTCCAGGAGTCCCAGATTGGAGAGGGTACAGGCTGGGTTGAGGGACAACCCCCCGCCGTGCACGAATTTCGTGCACTGGGCTTCTAGTTTAAAAAATAAATGTATCTCTTAGATCAGTGGTCGGCAAACTCATTAGTCAACAGAGCGCCAAACCGCGGCTCACGAGCCGCATGTGGCTCACGAGCTGCGGTTTGCTGACCACTGTCATAGATTATAGGAAATAACTATTTAAAACAAACAAACAAAAACCCATGTATTTTCTATTTCTGTATCTTCAGATGCATTAAAATATTTTACTTCAGTGTCTAATCTGTTGTCATTATATTCCATGTATATTTTTAAAACTCATTCTATTGTTTGTCTCTAGAAATTTAATGAGTATTGATTTTTAATACCTTCCTTATCTATATTGCTTTCTTCTACTTTCTTAAACATATTGATAATAATTATAGTAACTTTTAATATTATTGTCTACTAATTCTATCATATGTTATGTCTCTGGTTCTATTGATTTATATTTTCCTCATATGACTTATATTTTCCTGACTTTTTGCATGTCTTATAATTTTTTATTGCATGTCAAAAAAACAGTTTTAATTGTATATTAAATTATACATTTAACCTTTGGGGTTACTGTATAGCTTTTTTATACCTTTAAATATTCTTGATGTTAAATACATGTACACATTAGAATTAACACCAATATAACAATGTAAACATAGTACATTTAACCAAAGGTGAGACAAGAAGGGAAGACATTTATTGGTTAGGAGACTTTTATTATAAGACCTTCAGTAAATGTAAGGACTCTGAAACATAGCTAGAGGGAAATTCAGGAATTGTATTAGAGAGTTGGCAAATGAAAAATTTTGAATGGCTAGAATCTCTGGGAGACTTAACCAGAGAAATGTATAATTATTAATTTTATATTCTTTATTTTTATCTGTTGTGTTGTGCTACATAAGATTTAATAATTATAAAACACATCCCTATTATGGCAGTATCTAAAACCCTCAGTAAAATATACAGCCCACACGTTCTTTGATATAACATGTCTTCGTTTGTTTTTACTTCTGATACCATCTCACCACAAGATTTAAAGAAATTCTTTAATCTCCAAATATATAAAAGTGGAATATTTAGCTTTCTATCCTATTCTAAAATCTTAGAACTATAAACATTACAAAATCATTACCAACTTTGGTATAGGATGGGCAGAAAAATAAATTATTATTAGCTCTCTTTTATAATTCTAAATTTGTTTCTAGGCCTTAGTTTTCCTGGAGCCAGTTTTAGAAAAGCAGTAACACTAGAATTAGGTATTAAAATATGGTGCTATATACAGATTTTGTAACTTAGAAATCCACACATGAAACCTATAGGTTCCTGTTGACCAATGTCACCCCAATAAACTTTAATAAAAAAACATTTTGAAAGGGATTCATATTAAATAACAATTGTGATCATTTACTGAGCACCTACTACATAATAAATTATTGTTCAATTGATTTTTAATATAATAGAGTAGGCTTTTTTAACACATTTGACATGAAAAAATTAGCTGTCTGAAAGCATGATTAAAGAGAATAGCTGTTTAGTGCATGTGCCATGGAAAGAATTGAAAGCATTAGCATAAGCTTCATAATTTCATCTATGAATTGCAGGGAAAACAAACAATCAAAAGGAAAACTAAAAGACTAATATTGCCCAAAGTGTCATTTGGTGCTCTCCTAAGAGTTAAACAGACAGGAACTTCTTTTCCCAGGAGCTCTTTTCACATATTATATAGAAGCATTTTTATTCCCTAGGAACAGCTTGAAATGAAGCAGCAGCAACTCTTAAGAGAATTGCCTGCATGTTTTGCTAAATTCTTAAATGTAATGCTACTTAGATTTTCAGATATCCTGGGAAAATTTCCAACTGTTTCTCCATATTTCTACTTGCTTCAAATCAATACTCCATTAGGCACAATGGTTTTGTAGAACTCAGCCATGAAATTTTATGACTATGTTTTCCATCCTCCTGTATCATTAAAAGACAAAAGGTCTCTTTACACAACTCACTAGAAAATTTCAGACAAGTCCTTTTGATTATAGTGAATTAAACCAATATTACTAGACATTGTCTAATATTAACTTTAATAAAAAGCAATTCTCACCTTATAGATCATCAGTGTTCAAAGAAAGACTTTTGGCAGGATTACATACATTTTGATATAGTCAATTTGCCTGGAAGCCAGGTGAAATACTATTAAATGCAGATATTTATGAAAATTATTTTTAGTTTTATGAAAAATAATTCATTGGACTTTAAGTGATTTGGAGAGTTGTAAAGACAGCTAGTATTTTTATTTCAAAATAATATCTTCAACTTACTAAAAGTTACAAATTATCTAAGAAATAATAATGTCATATGCAGTGCTTACCCATTGAAAATTTAAACTAAATTTTCTCAATAAAGAGTTTGGGGAAATATACAAAAAAACATATGCAGTAAGACTCCTAAAATTAGATACTAAACAAAATAGGCATAGAATATAAGGAAGTATTTATCTCTGAAAACTAGGCCCATATGGTTACTGTATTTGAGCATTAACTTAATTTCTTAAGCTTTTTAAAGTCTAGGTTAAATAAATGATATACACATTATAATTTTATTATATACTAAAGGCCCAGTACATGAATTCGTGCATGGGTGGGGTCCCGCCAGCCCACCCCAATTGGGCTGGGAGGGGACCCAGGAGGTTGGCCAGCCAGCCCCGCCCCCTGGTTGAACTTCTGGTCAAAATCCCAGTCGAGGGGACAATTTGCATATTAGCCTTTATTATATAGGATTATATATTTCACTAGAGACCCATTGCATGAAGAGATTCGTGCAATAGGCCTTCCTTCCCTTGGCTTCCAGCACCAGTTTTCCTCTGGCACCTGGGACCCAGGCCTTCACTCCAGCTAGAGTCTGCCTTCTTTGTCTTAGCTGCAGACTCCAGCCAGAGTCTGCTGTCTTCACTGCAAACTCAGGCCAGAGTCTGCAGTCTTGTCTTCGCTGCGCCGGAGTGCTGCTCCTGTAGATCTCTTCGACCCCCACCCTCCCTCTCATAGCAGGTGTCCTGCCCTACCCAGCCACTAAGCACCTGAAGCAGTTGGGTGGCTGCCATCTTTGTCCTTTTAATTTGCATATTCCCTCCTGATTGGCTCGTGGGTGTAGTGGAGTGATGGTCAATTTGCATGTTTCTCTTTTTTAGTGTAGATGTTGTACATGCTTTTGTTATATACATAAAAGTTTTTCATAATTTTACTAATTGGAATTTATTTGTTGTTTAATGAATTAATATTTGCTGAACACAGTCAGATCATTATTCTCATTTTAATTCCTACAACAAACCTGCGAACCATATAAACTCATTTGCCCTATTTTATAGAAAAGGACATATAGCCTTAAAGAGGATAATTTTTCCCAAGTCACACAACTTACATGTCAGAAATATGTTATAAATTTAAATGTGTCTGATTCTATAAATGTGTCTGAATATTATTTTGTCAGAAAATAAATGCTCTTGGCCCCTGGTGGTTAATTACGTGATGAACTGAATTTATATTAGGTCATTGAATTTCATAATGGGTTGTGTTTGCAACAGTTTTATTGCTATTACTCTATTTTTGAAAAAGAGAGTTGTAGACATTTAATGGTATAAGTTTTAAATATTTGTGTTTCCCTGACTATCTAATCTTGCTATGACACAGATAAAACTACTTTCTGCACAAGAACATAAAATAAATTGCATAGATCACTATGAGCCTCAGTTTTTAATATCTAAAAAGAGGATCACAATAACCAATTGCATATGTTTTGGGAATGTTTATAGGAGACCATGAGTGTAAGTTTTCTAGTACAATTATTCACATTCTGTTGTGTTCAATAAATACTATTTCCCTTTGCAATTTCTTCCACTGTTAGTCTGAGTAAAGAAATTCTTATGTAAACCTAGACTGGTAATATTTAGCCACAACTGACTGATTTTTCTGACCTTATTAATCATGTTGATTTTGTCCATCATTAATCCTATATAATAAAAGCATAGTATGCAAATTGTCCCCTAGACCGGGAGCTGTCCGGGAGTTTGACCAGGGGGCTTGGCTGGCCGGGGGAAGGGAGGAATGCCCCGGCCAGCGGCCGGCAGCCACTAGGGACCCTACCAGTGTATGAATTTCATGCACTGGGCTTCTAGTTTATAATAAACACCTATTGTGCTGGATAGTGTTAGATCAACTTGTTATGCTGGAACCTACATTTTCTTGGATAAATTTCTGTGTATATTTCCAAATTATAACAGGCAAACATGGAACTAGTATTAGGTTGGGTAGGCAGAAGGGAAAAGCACTTATCACTTTTGGAAGCTTCTCAACAGTCAGATGCAGTAACAGTCTCAGTGATTCTCATCGGAATCTAGCTTCTCCTCTTCTCCACACCGTATATAGATCTTCTCAACTTCTGAAATAGCAATGGCATTTTTTTTTTTCTGATAAAGAAAACTATTTGTAGAATCAGATGGTAGCTTTAGTGACACTCATTAATATTCACTACATCTTGGTATTTTCCCTGTTTGATGCTGTTTCAGATACAGAAACCTACCTGAACTAGTTAAAGAAAAGGGGAAATCTATTAGACAGAGACTGGGATTATCTTTCAGGATCCGAGTAGAGTTGGGTTTACTGACATCTCAAGTTGGAAAGTAATCAGGAAACTGACACTGTTGTCTCTTCTCTTCCGTTCTGCTTCTCTCAGGGAAATCAATTTTTTAATATAGTCCTTCATTACAGGTAGACCTGTTCTGTTTCTCTATATTTAAAACATCTCATTTACATCTTCTCAGTTCAGGTCAAAGGATATTTCTGAATCTCTGATTCAAATGAATGACTTTTCCATCTGTCCAATAGCCATCCAGTGGAGCTGAGGACAGAATAATGGCCCAAAATAAGTTACTTCCCTGAGGGGAAAATCCAAGAGAAAGAATTCTTGGCGTGTCTTGTGGAAATATTCCATGATGACTTCCACAGCATTGTGCTAGATGGCTTAAGTATTATTCTAAGCAATATTGTTAATAACTTGCTGATTAAGCCAGTTAGAAAGCTAAAATATGATGACTCATATATATAATTTAAATTCAGTCTGCTGTAACTTTTAGGTCCAATCAAACCTTTAGACTATAAAACAAATATGGGGACATATAAAAATGTGGATGGAGAGAATATTTTGTCAAATATGAGCTAATGTGAATACTGCACTCAGATATTGAACTTGCTCTGAGAGAGGGAGAGGGGGAGAGGGAGAGGGAGAGGGAGAGGGAGAGGGAGAGGGAGATGTGTGTGTGAGAGATGAGAGACAAGGAAGGGGGAGCGATAGAAAGAGGGAAGACAAAGACTTTGCAGGTATGAACTTTCTAGAGGATGAGTATGAACTTTCTAGAAGATGAGCCATTCATTCATCAAATAGCTACACTTAATAGGAGTCATTCAACGCTTATTTGTAAAGACCTATATTCATGCTTTTAAATTATTTATCTGTAGTGATGAGGACATTTTAAGGAAAGTAATACAAATTTGTTACTAAGGTAGAAAAAACATTAAACTTCAAGTCTAAGGAAGAGGAAGGAAAATGATGCTGTGTTCTAGAAGGGATTTGGTTTACTTTTTCCTTATTTGTACATTAGATTCCATGGAATTGTGTATGGATAAATGGCATCATGATATAACTGGTATATAGGGCTGGGAATTATGATAAGTGCATGTTATTTTAAAGTGCTGCATTCTTGTGCATTAGGAGATCAGGTTTGCTATAGTGTATTCATAAAATGTAACCTGAATGACTGACTCAACAAGTGATGGAGATTATTTGATATTTGAATGGTTTGCTTTAGTGGAAAAGGCAATTCATCATATCTGTGTGACTTTAATGATAACCTAAATCACTCTTCTCCATATTTCATCCCTTATTCCCTACTCTGATTTCATATATACATATATATATATATGTATGTGTGTGTATCTGTATTAATAAAAGCCTAGGTGGTTGTCATGCCATCACAATCCATCACCAGGGTGGGCGGGGCTTGATGCTGCATTCGCAGCGTGGGGGCGGGTCCCGGTGGCTGCTCCACACGGCTTCTGCTGGGGGTCCTGCAGCCTCGCACGCACTGTGGGGGTGGGTTGGGGTTCCCGTGGCCCCACGCATGCCGAGGAGGGGTGGGTCCCAGCGGCTGTTCCACATGACTTCCTTCTGCCGGGCTTCCCGTGGCCCCACGTGTGCTGCAGAGGCGGGATCCCCGGCTCCGGCCTACCTCTTTGGGGCAATCCATCGAGGACCCCCGGATGGGTGGGCAGGGCCTACCTCTTTGGGGCGATTGATCTCAGGGCTCCCGCACTGTGAGAGGGCACAGGCCAGGCTGGGACACACACACACACACACACACACACCTCCCCCGAGTGCACGAATTTTGTGCACCAGGCCACTAGTGTATATATATATATATATATGACATGAAATGTCAGGTGACATTTTAGATGGACAGAGAAGGAAGAAGGTGGAGAAATTAAAGAAAATACTTAATTAGTCTTTAAATTAGCTTAAGGTTGCCATGCGTGATGTGTTTAGCAAGGAATTCATAATAGTAATATAAAATATGTAGTGAATTTAAATAGTTGTGATTATCTAAAAAGGTAAAATTGTAATAGTTTTATGATTTAAAGTTTTAAGAATCATTCAGCTACCCTTGACCTTAGACTGTCAAATTCAATCTATTTCTAGTTGCAAATGAAGATAAACCAATCAGCCAGTCTATAGGTAAATGCTCATTTGAAACAATAAGGTCACTACATGAATTTACCAAAATAGAGTATAAAACTTTAATAAGAAGATGTGATTTCCTTCTATGTACTTGATGTGTTCCTTTTTTTATACTTGATGTGTGGTTAGGGAAGGCTTTAGAAAACAATAAATCCTTGAGGTATGCAATACATTGTTTTAGACAAGAAACAGTCAGAGTGTATGATGAAGAACCTTATTTTTTAAAAGTTAACTGTTATCCCCCAAATTCTACCAGTTCCACTAGCAGCACTCTATTCCCATCTGAAAAGTCCAAGACACACTACTTTCGTAGCAATATATGGGCAAAGATGGAGACTAAGATATCTGCAGATAGAGGCTGAGACCTGGTTATATTCAGGAATAGTTCAGGAACTCTGCAATACAAAGGAATTAGGGTAGAATCCCAAAAAGAGAAAAAAAGTTTAGGTTGATCATTCATCCTGTTTTCCTAGAACTAAAGCTTTTCCTGGGACTTTCAATGATAAAATAAGAAAATTCTCAGGCAAAGTGGGGTTGTTGTTAATCTTAGAAGAGAGAGATGGAGAAGGAGTTAAACTCATAAAGGATTCATATAAGACAAGAACTGAAGTCCTAAATGGCTTTAACTTGGGAGATTGCCCGGCTCACTTTGCAATCTTGTGCAATAAGGCTCAGTCACTTATACTTAGGAGCTTAAAATCTAGATGAGGGACACAGTTACTTGTCCTACTCCCTCCCCCACGTCCAAACCATACACACAGTAAACAAAAACCTTTTATAAGTATATTTTTATTCTTTTTATGGGTCCCCACCCACTATGCACTTACTTTGGGGAAACATATGTATGTACACGTGACAATTATATAATTGAGTTATATTTTTATGACTTACGTAGCATTACAAAAGCTTCTTTTCTCCATAGTTATCATCTTCTTTATTTTTTAAAAGAGATTTTAAATTAATTTTTTGGAGAGAGAGGAAGGGAGAGGGGGAGAAAGAGATAAACATCGAGAGGGAAACATCAATCATCAGCTGCTTTCTTCACAACCCCTACCGGGGATCAAGCGGGCCAAGAATTGATCCGGCAACCTTTTGGTATTTGTTAAGTTATAAACCTAGAATAAATTCCTGGGGTCAGATCGCAAGATCTTTACACATGTATATGTGTATAAGTCTGGTGAATTGTTACCTTGCTAGTTTTAAGGAGTTTATATCAATTTGAATGCTAATGATACTAGATCCATACTTGAATTTTACTAAAACCATGCTTAGCAATGTGTATTTTAAATTTTTTTTCTAATAATTTTGCTAATTTAGAAATAGTAACTTGGGGTTATTTTAATAAACATTTATATAATCATCTCCCAAAGTGAACATATTTTCCTGTATGTGTTTACTCTTTTTTGTGTCAGTTGTCTCTTTTCATTTACTTAACGTTTACAGTTGCACTCCCATATGTGGAAGTTCACATTTAGGCATTTTCTTCTTTGGGTAGTTATAAATTGCTGGCAAGGCTAAAGAGGAACAAAAAAAGTTTTCATTTGGCATTTCCATTTGCAACACCGTTACATCCATTAGGATGAATGACACATCATGTCATAGTGAGTGAAATTTAATAGATGGCTGGGACAGTTGGAGAACAAAACTCTGTAGATCATGTTTACAGCTTCAGTGACGCCAGATGCTCTTTTCCTAAAGCTGACTAAATTTGAAATGGCTAACGGGCAAAACAAAATTAAAAAGAAAAAGTATGATAAATGAGTATTTGGAAGGCAATGTCAAGGATATAAACAGGTAACCTTTCCCTTGAAACCACATTTTTAAAGGCAGACTGTAATTCTTCTGAACCACATAATGTAAATAGCATAGAAGTTGTCTTTAAAGTGTAATTGATTGCACTGTTTACAGGAAAACATAAATCAGGAGGCCAGTGAAACAAGGTGGGACATATAAAAAGCAACAGAATATAGGATTATGGCATGAGAATGATGAACAGAGATCCTGAGTTGTTAAGGAAATTATAAGCCGTTCATTTTTACTTTTCAATTGTTTTTTCTAGATAGTGTCAGTTAAAGTGATTAACAATACCTGGGAAATGAAAAATAGCATGCCTGGACTAGGAGTTCCCATGCATAGACTGTAGTCTGCAGTGTAATTCTTATTTGGCTATAATCAAGCAACTTCTTTCTCTTGCTTATAATGAAGACAATAGATAAATGCTAAAGAAAGGTTCTGAAACAGTGGGAAATTCCCCTAAGTCATGTCTGCTACTTTGGCTGATAAAATATCCCCCGTCAAATCCAATTTCTGCATTGAGACTGACTCATGCTACTTGACTTCAGGAAAGTCTATAGCTGTGCTATTTTTGCCATCCATCAAACTCCGATAAGGGTGTTCCTTCTTTCACTAGGCACCTTTAATACATTCTTGTGTGGTTCGGACAGTTCTGAGTATAAGGAATTGTGTATCCTAGAATTATTTTGCTTGTGATGATTGGAGACTAAATGGAGGCCGAATGGAGACTGATGTTCAAAGAATTCACTTGTCCTTCCAGATGGTCTAGAGGACATTCAATGTACCAAGTTCAAATTCCAAATCTACCGTCATTCCAGGTGGTGTGGGTCCTGACAAATGACATAATATTTCTGGGTCTCCGGTTTTCTTTTCCTCCTGTAACATTTAGATAAAATGCTGTGTGATATCATTTGGAGGATAAAAGAGAGTTCTCTTTTAGAAATCTTCTGAAGTATCCCTTCAAATGGAATATTTTCTTTCCTTTTATTTACATTTTAGCTGATGGTAGTGTTCGGTCTATTTGCATATTAGCCTTTTATTATATAGGATAGTATAAGTATAATATTTGTCTATATATCATCTATCTATTGATCTATCACCTTTTGTTCAAAAGAATGTGTTGGAAAGACTTTTAATCTTTTGTAATTTCTTAGATAAATAACATTTTTCAGTTACTGTAATTATAAAATATTGAGATATGTAGAAAAACATATAAATAGAAAAGCATATATATACATACATACATACACATATATACATGCATTTATGAATATAACTAAGATAATATTTTCCTAACAAACTCCAGTTTTATTTGAGATAGCCATATGCTCAACTAAAAGTGTACATTTTTATCCATTCTTGCTAATAGGTATAATCCATAGTATGGAGTATGAGATGGGGAGTTTCTAGTATAGCTATAGTTTTCTGAAAAAGTGGGACAGATTCAGCTGGCTGTACTCTTGGCCTTCATCCCCCCATCTACAACAAAGATGGGTTTCCCCCAGGAGTGCCTCAGTTTGTGTATGAAGCAGACACAGCAAGATGGAAAAAAGCCTTGTTTTTTTAAGATCTTAGTAGAGGCCCAATGTATGAAATTCATGCAAGAGTAGGCCTTCCTTCCCCCGGCTGCCGGCACCAGCTTCCCTCTGGTACCCAGGACCTGAGCTTCCCTCCAGCCACCAGCAGGCACCTGTGACCCGGGCTTCCCTCACAGCCCAGCTTTTTCTGTAAGGTCATCTGGAAGGACGTCTGGTCTAATTAGCATATTATGCTTTTATTATTATAGAGTCTCTCCCTGGATTAAATTCAAAAAATGATTTTTTTTTGATCTGGCTTATTTCACATAGCATAGTACCCTCAGGTTTCACCCATCTTGTCCCAAATGACAGGATTCCCTTCATTTTTAAGTCTGAATAATGTTCCTGTGTGTGTGTGTACATTTAGAGCTTGAAATGTGTCTTTCGTGGTAAGGGTATTTTTTTTTTTCTGGTATAAATGAACTGAAAAGTACATTTGGAGAGCTTACTAGTGCTTCTGAATTCCTGGTGACATTTCTTAGCTAGAAATTACCAGCTAATAAGGCCTCCTGATGAATCCCTGATTTGAGACCACTCATAAAGAGGACAATGAATCCATTTGGAAGTTGGAGACAGCAGAGGCACATGTCTGTTAGCAAATCTATGACCTAATTATTTTGCTATAATTTTATGAGGCCAATTATTAGACAGTGAGATTGGCAACATTTGTTTTGTTGGGGATAGTAATGAAAAAAAATTGAATGTCAGTAAAACAGAGTCAAATTTTATTTCATGCTAAATAGAAAATCAGAATATTTTCTAGTCCTTCATACTGATTAGTAGGCTGCTAAAACTTGCACAGTAGTAAGAATGAATACCTTAGTCTTGAATATTCTATTGTACTTTTATACAAGAACTAGTAGCCCGTTTGCACGAAGATTCGTGCAATAGACCTTCATTCACCTGGCTGCCTGCACCAATTTTCTGCCGGCACCGGGGACCCAAGCCTTGGCTGTGGCCACCGCCTTCTGCCTTCTTTCAGGGTGGCCTTGGGCTTGGCCGCACCCAACATCCCTGCTAAGGATTGCAGGAGCCAACCCCCACTGGTTTCCTGCAATCTGTGCAGGCTCCCCGCTGGTGCCCAAGGCTGGGAAAGCCTCCGCCCGAGGCTTTCCCGGCCTTGGGCTCGGCGGCACCCAGTGTCCCTGCTAGGGAGATCGCAGGAGCCGACCCACAGTGGTTTCCTGCGATCCGTGCAGGCTCCCTGCTGGTGCCCAAGGCCGGGAAAGCCTCTGCCCGAGGCTTTCCCGGCCTTGGGCTCCGCCACACCCCAATGTCCCTGCAATGATTTCCTGGTGGGCGTGTTTGGTGGGCGTGGCTTGGTTGGTGGGCGTGGCTTGGGCGTAGCGAAGGTGCGGTCAATTTGCATATTTGTCTATTAAAAGGTAAGATAGCATGGCCATGCTTATTTTAATTAAGTTTCGAAAGTGTTCAAGATGTGAGCATGCAGTTTCCCAAGTGTTGTGTACTGTTTTCAGCCAATCAATAACCAGTGTTGTGGCTGGACTGGCCTTTGTGGTTTTTATTATGATTGCAAGTCCTCAGCAATAGCCATCAGGAAACTTTGGGGGGAAAAGGGTTTATTTCTCACAGGTCCTTGCAATCAAAGCTTACTGTCAAGCACTTGCTGAAGGAAGGAGGAAGGGAGGACAAACCAAACTGTGAGAGCTTACATTACACACAGCAATGCGAAATTATTTCATAAAAGTGGGAACTCAAACAGCATAAGGAGCCACACAGCAAAGGCTTGGGTTTCACACACAATGCATTAGTTTAGTAATAGAGCACAGCATATTCTGAGTAATCATCTTTTGAAACCTGGTACATTCAATTCATATAACTTGCCTCCTGTACTGACTGCCTTTCATCTCTCTTATGTCAAAAAACAGGCCCCCTTTTCAGTATGTAAACACTGGATGACAAATTGCCAATAATGCTCAGAGTATATTCCTCAGGCCACCTTTCAGTGTTTTTTTTCTTGTTTTTTTTTTTTTTTCTATTTTGTTATTGTAAGAGTTGCAAACCCTTAAATAATGTCACACATTTTAAATTCAAGTAAAAATATTTTGCAATTTTTTTAAAATTTAGAGCAGTCCCTAATATTTTAGAGTACTTTATAGCTTTCTAAACTTTTACATATGCATTATCTTATTTTGTTTCTAATTCTAACAAAAAATTATGGAAAAGGAAAACATCTATTTTCTGATTCCATTTTTAAACATAAAACTGAGCATTGGTCAGACCATCAAACCTCAGAGGGAAGATAGGGGAGGGTGGGGGTAAGGGGAAGAGATCAACCAAAGGACTTGTATGCATGCATATAAGCCACACCATTGGACACAGACACCAGGGGGGTGAGGGTGGGTGCGCAATGGGGGCATAAAGACACATATATAATACCTTAATCAATAAAGAAAAAGCAACTGAGCATTGGTATTAGAAGAATGTGAAGCTCAGAGGTTCTAGAGTAAAGACTCTCTGTAACTTGCAAATACAAATTTGTGGTAAGAATTACTGCACAAAACAACACAAATACATGGGTTTATCCTCAAAAAATGTTTTGGAGAGGTATATTAATATCCCTGTTCCACAAATTAAAAAAGAGTGGGGGCCTAAGTAAAAATTTGTGAAAGATTAGTCATGATAACAAGAGTAGATATGATAGCAGTACTTCTGTAGTTTTTTTGTTTTGTTTTTTAATTAATGACAAAATGGAGGAGGTTGCCCAGGTAGAACTCAGAGGGATAAACAAAATCTACTAACTCCCAACACAAGTCTGTGTATTAGTTGGGAATAATCACTTCCATATCTTAGGGGGGGAGGGGAGAATTCAGGATGGATTTTGGGAATTAACAATATGGGCCTTATTTGGGGGAAAATAATTCAATATTGTAGCAAACCAAGCATGGATATCTTTTCAAAGAAAAATAAGAAATGAGATGTTCCCTAACAAGGGAAGGAAAGTAAATTACAGGATTGTTAAGCCTGATTTTAATCTAGGGATAAGAACAAATGGCAACTTTATGTCTTGTGTTATGATAAGATGTAGGAGTATCATTCTTACTCTTAAATTTTCTATGTAGAATATATTTTAGGTGATTTATGTATAATGTTAATTACATTATTTTCTCTCCGAAGAATGCAGATTTATTCACAGGAGAGTTGGTAATATCGTTGACAGGCCTATATGTCTTATCTTCTAGCACAAAGAAAACCTGGGAAACAGACACTTACCTACCTACACTAGCCAATAAATCTTATCTTGTAGAGCTAATTTTAAACTTTGATATTATCTGCTACAATTGTGTTTTTGAATGATGACTTTGTCCTCTTAGCTTTTATGTTCCAAAATCTCATTCTGTCTTTGCACTTAAAACATCTGTGCCCTTTGTTTTCAATGAACAATGAAGAATTCATTTGAGTTCAGCACAATGCTCAGTGATTCATTCTGTTTGCCATTCAGTGATGGGGAGATGGATACACTTTGTGTTCACAACAATATTAGGTGATTCTGACCTTAACTGAATAAATCTTTAGTGATGGATAAAGGGCATTATGACTCAAAACCCACCTGTTGAGCTGCAACCCTCAACTACAGCGATTGCAGAAAATTTTCCAAAAGAGAATATACCTCCTATGTGAAAAGCTATAAATCCCTTCTGCAGTATTTCATCTATATAATGTATTCTAGATTAGATTGTGTTCCTGTTATCTGTCTTTCTTTCAAACAATTTAAGTATGCTTTCTAAGAATAGCAAAAACTATACACAAAGAACAATGAAAAAATTAAGGTAAGTATATGACTAGCAAAATTCTGATATTTTCTAAGGTGCTTTGTTAGAAATAAAGGAAGCTGGCAATGGTTATGCACCCAAACTCGCAATGGTTATGCACCATACTCTGAAAAACAGAGGACTGAGACATGTTTAACAGCGGTTGAGTAAATTCATTTGTTCATTCCTTTATCCGTCCAACCAATGCTTATTGTGCAATTATGAGTCATACACTGACTAAACACTGAGGATAGTAAATAAATCTGACCACTATAATTCCGAACCTCATGGAAATTATTCTAGTTGGTAAACACAGCCATTAAATTAATGATTCCATTAATAATAACAAAGTGAAATTATAACTGAGCAAGTAAACTGGCAAGATGGAGATCTAGGTAGCCAATGGTTTAGTTCCAATCTGAGTCTGAAGTTCTTGGAATCGGGAAAGCTGATGTTTCAGTTCAACACTAAAGCAGGAAAAAAGCTGTTGTTCTCATTTGAAGACTATCTGGAGGAAAGAATTCTGTCTTACTAGGGTTATGGTCAATCTTTATTTCCTGTTTAGGCCTTCAATTGATTGGATGAGGCCCAGCCACATTAGGAAGGGCAATCTGTTCTACTCGGTCTACAAATTTATATGTTAGTCTCATTTAAAACAACCCCACAAAATAATGTTAGACCAAATATGTGGCCATTGCCTGGCCTAGTCAAGTTGATCTATAAAATTAGCCATCAGAGTAAATTTCCTGGATTTTGTTTAAAACCATATCTAATACATTAGGTTTTAATTTATGAGAATAATAAACATATTAAAACAATTACTTGAAAGGCAAGTACTTATGCCACCAAGAACAATCTGTCTATACTGTGTATCTTTGCATGTGTTTATCTTTTGCTGGTATTAGATCACCATCTTTATTAAAAAAACAAACAAAAACCTAGGGGCCCAGTGCACAAATTTGTGCACCTTGAAAGGAACTGTAGGCCACAAGGCTGTGGTGGGCACAGGGGTGGGTCTCGTCCCATCCTTCACGCCCCCTCCCAGCCCCTCCTGCAGTGGCCCCTGGTCCCCTGTCTGCCGGCAGCCCCACTCCTGCTGCCACAGCTTCCACATGCTGATGGTACTGGGCTGCTCGCATCCGCTGACAGTGCAGAGCAATTTGGACAGTGTCAGCAGCGGGTACAAGCAGCGGCTCCAGTGCTGGCAGCAGGTGCGAGAGTTGACTGCCGCCCCCTATAGCCCCTCAGGAGCAGGGGAAGGTGGAGAAACCCTGAGGGGCGATTGGGGCCAGCAGCTGCTGCTTGCACCCGCTGACAGCGCTGAGCAATCAGGGCTGATGCTGGGCGCTGGCAGCGAGTGTGAGCGGGGCCAGCACTGGCAGCAGGTGCAAGCGCAGGGCAGGAATTCGGCACATGGGAGCAAATAATTTTCAGTAACCACCAGTGGCTCACCCCGATGACAACGACCCGTGCCCCACCTTGGTCTGCCAGTGCCCCACTCAGCTGCTCCACCATCCTGCCACGGCCGACGCCGTTATGTTCTGTGCTCTGCCGCCTGCTGCCAAGGCCCACCATGTTCCGCGTAAACCTCTTGGTGGTTAGTGCATGTCATAGCGACTGGTTGTTCAGTTGTTTGGTTGTTCGGCAGTTCGGTCTATTTGCAAATTAGCCTTTTATTATATAAGATAGGAGAAGAAATTTGCAGTGTAGTTATTTCAACCAACATTTATATGCAGGTTCTAGGTGTATTGGGTACCAAATCATCTAAGAAATGGCCTTTCAATTTTTAAGTCATATGTTTTACTATATTCAGTTTTAACCCTTTGCACTCGCTTGCTTTTTTCTCGATTCCTTTATTCTAATGCTAACCGTGTCGAGTCACACTCGACATCCGAGTGCAAAAGGTTAATAATAAAAAATAATGGTTACTGTTTATTATGCCCAAACATGTGATAGGCCCTCTTGCAATATTATCTCAGACTAGAGGCCCGCTTCAAGAAATTCGTGCACTTGGGGGGAAGGGGGTCCCCAGACTAGCCTGTGCCCCTCTCACAGTGCAGGAGCCCCGTGATCGATTGCCCTAAAGAGGTAGGCCCCGCCCACCCATCTGGAGCTTCCTTAATGAATTGCCCCAAAGAGGTAGGCTGGAGCTGGGGGTCCTGCCTCTGCACCACTTGGAGCTGCGGGCCCCACCTCTGTGCCGCCTCCACAGCGTCAAGCCCCCGCCCACCCACGTGTGCACGCAACCCCACCCACCTGCTGCACATGCAGCCTCCTGGTGATAGCTCCTTGCGGCGTGAGGGTGTCACAGCATGAGGGTGTGAAGACCACATAGGCTTTTATTAATAAGATAATCTTCAGTATCTTCCTAACCATTGTCATAGTTAGTAAATGAGGCTACCAGGATTCAGATTTATAAACTCAAAAAAGTCCTGGCTCTTTATACTACATCTAGTTCCTTTCTTAAGTATAATTCATTATCATTTCATTTTTTACTGATTACAAATTGCATAAACAGGGTTAACTTTGTAGCATTTCTTAATCAGTTCTATTTATTTGGATTCACTGGTGCAATCACTGTGATACTTACCTAAGACAAGATTAAAATTAGTCTCAGCAAGTGATTAAATCTGCAGTTTTTTTTTATTCAGTTTTGATTCTCATTGGTAACCTTTATCATCAAATAATCCAATAACAATAGAATATTAACTATTCACTGTGAAAAATAAAATTTTGTTTCCTAACAATTTGCTTTAATACACAGTAGGCAAAATTAAAAGGATAGAGTTGAGATAGAATGGTAGAGCGTGGTAGAGCACTGTATTTCAGCAATGTGCATGCCCACTTTAACAGGTGATTTTAAATTTTAATGAGATTAGCATTTGCCCTAAAAATTGCTTGGTGCCCATAGTGAAAATCATCCTGGTTACTGAGAGAAGTGAATTGGATAATAGCACTCGAGCTCTGAATGTTATGGTTCAATTACAGGACCTTGGTGTTCAGGGTGGTATTGAGAAAGTTGAAATATAAGAAGTGAAACTTGTATTATTCATTCACTGTCACATGTATCAACACAGACATCAAAGGAAGATAATTTTTCCTATTTTTGTAGAGGAGAAAATAGGTTCAGGGAAAATTTAATGCCTTGACAAAAGTAACATAAAGTGAAGAAAAGCTTTAAAGTTTCTAAAGCCTGTCAAACTAAGAAGAGACAGTAAATTATCCATGATAGCAAGATTGAACGTCTAAAATTGCTGGGTACCACCCAGTTGCTGGAGATGCAGATGTGAACATGACAAATTTCTTGAATTCACAGAGCTTGTATTTTGAGGAGGATGGTGGGAAATGAAGAAGAAAACACATAAATATTACTTTGGAGAATGATGACTATGGAATAAAGCAGCAAAACAGAATCCTATATAATAAAGAGGTAATATGCAAATTGACCACCACCCCAACACACAAGATGGTCACCCCCATGAGATCAAAGATGGCTGCCCCTATGTGGACACAAGATGGCCACCACAAGATGGCCGACAGGGGAGGGCAGTTAGAAGTGACCAGGTCAGCAGGGGAGGGCATTTGGGGGCGACCAGGCCTGCAGGGGAGGACAGTGAGGGGCAATTGGGCCGGCAGGGGGGCAGTTAGGCATCGATCAGGCTTGCAGGGGAGTGGTTAGGGGGTGATCAGGCTGGCAGGCAGAGGTGGTTAGGGGCAATCAGGCAGGCAGGCAGGCGAGCGGTTGGGAGCCAGCAGTCCTGGATTGTGAGAGGGATGTCTGACTGCGTGTTTAGTCAGACATCCCTCGAGGGGTCCCAGATTGGAGAGGGTGCAGGCTGGGCTGAGGGACACATCTCCCCGTGCATGAATTTCATACAGTAGGCCTCTAGTTTATACATATAAAAGTCTAAGCAACTGTCTAAATGTCCAACTGGTAACTATGATGCATACTGATGACCAGGGGGCAGATGCTCAATGCAGAAGCTGCCGAGCTGTGGTGACTTGGCAGTGGCGGTTCTTGGGTGACACACTCCAGAACCAGAGAAGAGGGAGCCTGATTCCAGGGTGCGTCACCCAAGAACCACCCTCTTGCAATCTAGGACCCCTTGGGGGGTGGGGGGCATGACAGCTGGTTTTTGCCCGATCCCTGCAGGCCAGGCAGAGGGTCCCCACCTGCTGGAGGGATCCTCCTCACTCCATATACACCCTTCAAGCTGCTGCGCCGCCCCAGGAGGGACCACAGGAGGTTGGCTCCAGAGCATGTCCAGCCTGTCTCTCCCAGTCCCGCCCCACCGGCCACCTTCTAATTAATTTCCTTTCAATGTGCACGAATTCATGCACTGGGGCACTAGTAGAAGTATAATGAGAAAAGTGCTTGCATTTGAAATAGTTAAGTTTCACAAGTAAAATTTGATCAAAGTTATGCAAATGTCTGACATAGGTCTTTTAGGTCAAATCTCTGTGTTTAAAATGAGCTGGAGATGTTCTCTAGCTAGACCAGAATGAGCAGGCATGATAGGATAGGAAGTTAGAGAAAGAGGCAGCAGTGATAGGCTAGGAAGTTAGAGAAAGAGGCAGCAGTCTGACCATGCCTGGCCTTGAAGGGACTTTAAGGGAGTCAGCAGAGTGTTGACATAGTGTTATTTTATCTGTTGAAGTATTTCTCCAAATACAGTGTGAAGAATAGACTTAGGTGTCTGTTACTAGCGAAGGCTGGCAAAGCAATAAGTGATGAGAAGTGACTATATTTAGAATATATTTTTAAGTAAGAAGCAACAAATATTGTTCATGAAATCAGATTAAAATCTGCAGAGGTCATATAGCTCAATGGGTTGGACTTAGCAATTAAAAAAACAGTGGTTGCCAATGATTAGCATTTAGAAAGCCATATAGTGCTTCTCCATTGGAGATCTTAGTAAAATGAACATTCTGATAGTGAAACCTGAGAAATGCATTTCTAACTAGTTCCAGGTGGCTGTACTGTAGATCTCAACCCACACATTGAGTAGTATATTTCTAAAGAATATATTACTAAAAGGTAATAATAAATATTCTCTGAGAAAGACATTCAGGAGTGATTACATCATTTAGGGAAATCCTACCTTAAATTCTGATCGTCTTCTTTTTTATAAGTATCTCAGAGCTGTTAATAAGTTAAAGCACACAAAGGTAGCTTAGAGCATACAAAAGTATACTGTTTGTCCTCTGAAAATATGTACACAACAAATTTGTAATATTCTAGAGATATTACAAAATATAATCATACTGGGACATGTGAATACATCTTATTTAGTTGTCATAGTATTAAAGCCAACTAATAGAAATTCTTACAGTGTTTTATGGGCCCAATTTAAGGGTCAATTCATTGTATCCCAGTAAACAATTGTTCAGTTCATTTAATCTCTTTTAAATAATAATGTACCAGATTTTTTATAAACACACTACTTTCTGTGATTGAAATAAACAGCAATCATTATTTTTATACTTCTAAGTTATAAAGCAATATGAAACTAAAATGACAAGAAAATATTATGAAATTATATGTTTAGTTGAAGTCTCAGGTAAATTATAAATATTGTATTTTACCTTCTATGGAGATCAAAATCTGTGTGAAAATTACATTAAAATCTCATCAGTTACCCAGTGCCATAAGCACCTCTGATTTAAGATGATGTAAGAAAGTAAAACAATTGTTGATTAGAACTTATGGTCTTCTAGAGAACCTTTGCTATAAAAGTACAATTGCACAAAACAACTTAGGCAAAAATATCAGTGTTAAGATCATGAGCTAATAAATAAGTACTGATAACTTATCGCTCATTGAAGAAATGTTAATAATATATTGAAATACATCTACTTTTGGAAATAATTATAAATAGCTACTAGAAAGTCAGTATTTTCATTGGCTCAAAATTTTAATTGGAAAAAGTATATACAAGTAAAACATCACTCATGATTTTTCTGGATTTAGTTGCCACACAGAAGTATAAGATGAAATCAAACTATTACTATTTTTAACGTATTTTTAAGAGGGTTATTTAGTAGCTCATATATATATATATATATATATATATATATATATATATATATATATATATATTGCCATCTGTTATAGAGGTTATTTAGTAACATATATATATGCTACTAAATAACCTGCCTGCCTTCCTGATTGCCCCATCTCTTGTAGAGGTTAAGTACACAGGCTCTGGAAACTTATCTGTAAAATGGGGATGATAGTTTGGGATGGATATATATATATATATATATATATATATATATACACACACTAGAGGCCCGGTGCAAGGGGGGGGGGCTGTGCCTCAGCCCAGCCTGCACCCTCTCCAATCTGGGACCCTCGAGGGATGTCCGACTGCCCATTTAGGCCCGATCCCAGTTGGGATCGGGCCTAAATGGGCAGTCGGACATCCCTCTCATAATTCAGGACTGCTGGTTCCTAACTGCTGGCCTGCCTGCCTTCCTGATTGCCCCTAAATGCTTCTGCCTGCCAGCCTGATCACCCCCTAACCACTCCCCTTCCAGCCTAATTGATGCTTAACTGCTCCCCTGCCAGCCTGATTGCCCCTAACTGCCCTTCCCTGCAGGCTCGGTTGCCCCTGCCGGCCTGGTCCCTCCCAACTGACCTCCCCTGCTGGCCTGATTCCTTCCAACTGCCCTCCCCTGCTGGCCATCTTGTGGCAGCCATCTTGTGTGTTGGAGTGATGATCAATTTGCATATTACTATTTTATTAGATAGGATAGACGCCTGGTGCATGGGTGGGGGCCAGCTGGTTTGCCCTGAAAGGTGTCCCAGATCAGGGTGGGGGTTCCCTTAGGGCATGGGGCAGCCTGGGCGAGGGGCCTGTGGTGGTTTGCAGGACTGCCATGCCCCTGGCGATCCAAGTGGAGGCCCTGGTATCTGGGATTTATTTATCTTCTATAATTGAAACTCTGTAGCCTTGAGCGGAGGCCTGGGCTGGCCAGGGTGTGCAGGAAGATTGGCTTCCTCCATTGCCAGGGAACCCAAGCCTACTGCTCGCTCTGTGGCCACAGCCATTTTTGTTTAGGATTTATTTATCTTCCATACTTGAACCTTTGTAGCCTTGAGTGGAGTCTAGAGCCGACCAGGGTGTGCAGAAAGCTTGGCTTCCTCCATTGCCGGGGAAACCCAAGCCTCCTGTTTGCTCTGTGGCCGCAGCCATCTTGGTTGGGTTAATTTGCACACTTGCTCCTGATTGGCTGGTGGGCGTGACTGGTGGGTGTAGTGGAGGTACAGTCAATTTGCATATTATTCTTTTATTAGATAGTATATATATATATATATATATATATATATATATATATATATAGCCATCTTTTGTAGAGGTTAAGTACACAGGCTCTGGAAACTTATCTGTAAAATGGGGATGATAGTTGTAATTACACCCACCTCTTAAAATCACTGTTCTGGCATAGAGTAAACATTCTAAAATGATAGCTACTGTAAATCTGAAAATATCCTTGGCATTGTTCGACACTTTGTAGAAGGAGGTGACATTCTTCCCATTTTCACACCTTAAAAAACTGAGTCAAGAAGGTAAAATTAATCCTCTGGATGCACATCAGGCATCACTGTGAGTCAGGATGTAAATCCAATGAAATCTTAATGATTTCAGACTGCCCATAATTTCCACTTTGCTGTGCTCCTTATTTCACCTTACTGAATCAGAAGTCATTCAAATGATGCTTTTATCTCTGCAGAAAGCCATTATCATGCACCATAGGTCAGTGTAAGTTCTTCATTAAGCACAGTCTGTATGTTTTCAAGGATCTCATCTTCCATTAAATCAAGATACTGTTTGTTTTTTATAATAGACTTTCATCTATCTTATTAACTCTATCAAAATAAGCAATAAGAATACTTCATTTTAAAAATCTTGTGCAAATTTTGAGTTTGAGCATTTTATATTTCTTCATAACCTATGAACCTCAAGTCAGAGTCAATACTCTAGGGCTCTTCCTAAAATAGAATTGAGAGTTTGGTCTAATATACCCTCTTGGAACCTTGGGATTTTTTTCAAACTTATTATAAAAGCTACTGTTTTCTTCTACTTTAGTCCTTGCAATTATATTTCATAAAGCCTTTTAATTGTTCTCAAATAAAATCATGACACAGTCCAATGACTTCCTTATCAATAGCTGATTGTTTGGCATTAAAACTCATTTTCAGAAACACCCAAATTCTTATTTCTCTTTCCTTGAGTGAGCACCTTTGATTTAAGAAAACATCTATGGTAATTTGAGAAATGGCAGATATGGATTGATAAACAAATTATACTTTTGCTAGGAGATGCGTTTGAAAGAAAGTAATGTAAATGTTCACAGTATGGATGCATCCAAATAAATAACTTTTCCATTATGTGCCTTTGGAACTTGTGATAAGCTGGCTAACTTAAATGTTCCCACTATAACTATAATTTTTATACCTGTTCTGTGTACTATTGTTTTCATAAATTAAGTAATGATGGATTAGCTTGCTAAAGACTAATTTGTTCCAAAGACCAATTGCAAAGTTGGAAAAATACAATAACAAAACAAAACAAAAAAATTTATTTTATTTTTGTTGCTGTGGCATCAGAGAGCTTCCAAGACTGCCATATTTAATAAGAAGTTAGAGCACAGAAGGAAAAAAAATCATTGAGGCAAAAAACAATATTTTGTATTGCCTTTGTTCCCTGAGTATTTGTTAAATTGTAAATGCTCTTGAGCTGAGAACCTATACAATCAATCAGAAAAAGACAACTGAAATATTGGGACCCTGAGCAGAGCCTGTCCTTTCATTAGCTGGTGGAAATAAAATTTGGAATTCAGGACAACCAATTAACCAGTACCTGAAAAACACAAAGAATTTGAATGGAAGAGAAGCACACTGAGGTAAACCTAATATTCTACATCACTTTATCTAAATGGAACTTTCCAGTATGTGACTAGTATGTAAGAAGTGGGGAAGCAGATCTGAAAGCTTCAACTTGGAGAATCCATAGAAATAAGCATTCTCTCTGAGCTTGGATCAATAACAATTAGAGCTTATGTATCATGGAGAAGGAAAGTCCACAGCAAATACTTCAGAGTTCCAGTAGTGGGTATATTTTGGGAACAAATGAGAACCAGATTCAAACCACCTCTGTAACAAGCATTAATAAAGCTAGATTTTAGTATGAATTAAGGGAATATGTCCCAAGTCCAACTTTCTATCAGAAAGCATAAATAATCTAATCAGTGAGAAGATAAGAGTAGCTTATCGTCAAGTATCTCTTCAGATCAATATGAAATTGTTGTTAGGTTTGCCAAGAAACAAGGGAAAAAACACCAAAAATAATAGTAAACACACACACACACACACACAGAGCTAATAGACAGATGCAAAAGTGAAATTGTCAAACACAGACTTCTAAATAACCATCTATAATAATAAAAGCATAATATGCTAATTAGAAAAGATGTCCTTCCGGATGTCCTTCCAGATGACCTTCCATATAAAACTGGGGCTGTGAGGGAAGCCCAGGTCCCGGGTACCTGCCAGCGGCTGGAGGGAAGCCCAGGTCCTGGGTGCCTGCTGGTGGCCCAGGGGAAGCCTGGGTCCTGGGTGCCTGCTGGTGGCCCAGGGGAAGCCCGGGTCCTGGGTGCCTGCTGGCGGCTGGGGGGAAGCCAGGGTCCTGGGTGCCAGAGGGAAGCCGGTGCAGGCAGCCAGGGGAAGGAAGGCCTATTCTTGCATGAATTTCATACACCGGGCCTCTAGTGATTAATATGTTCACATATAAATCTTGGTCCAATAGCTGGGTTTTGGTTGAGAAATCATTAAATTTACAGTTCATTTTAGAGTGAAATGATATTATTAAAATACTTATTCCAGCCCTTACTGGTTTGGCTCAGTGGATGGAGCGGCGGCCTGCGGACTGAGGGGTCCCAGGCTCGATTCCGGTCAAGGGCATGTACCTTGGTTGTGGGCACATCCCCAGTAGGGGGTGCAGGAGGCAGCTGATCGATGTTTCTAGCTCTCTATCCCTCTCCCTTCCTCTCTGTGAAAAATCAATAAAATATGTTTAAAAAAATAAAAAAATAAAATACTTATTCCATATCCAAGACCATGATATATTTCTCCATTTATGTAGGTAGTTAATACTATTCAAATTATATTTTCTCTTTTAATTCATTTACTAATTGATCATTGGTAACATTTAAAATAACATCTAATGTTGTAATTACAACTGTTTATTTATTAACTAGAGGCCCAGTGCACAAAATGTGTGCACTGGTAGGGTCCCTAGTGGCTGCAGGCTGCTGGCCGAGTACTTCCTCCCCTCCCCCAGCTGCCTGCCAGAGCCACCGGCCGGATCCCCCTCCCCCCCAAGCTGGCCCGCCCCCTGGTCGAACTCCCAGAAGAACTCCGGTTGAGGGGACAATTTGCATACTACACTTTTATTATATAGGATTATTTAGTTTTTATGCTGACTTTGTATTCTGTGACTTTGCTATATATAACTTGTAAGCTGAATAGCTTTTCTGTATATTCCTTGGAATATTCTATAAACAAGAGAAACTCCTCTGCAGTCTATAGATTTATTTTTATTTCCATCTGAATGTTTTGTACTTATTTTTCTTCCTATATTGCATTGGCTAGGAATTCCAATACAATAATTTAAGAAATTGTCATAAGAAACCACTTTCTAGCTTATTTTGGTTAATTATTTTTGTAGATGTCCATTATCATGTTGGATAAGTTTATTTTCATAAATAACTGGCTTGACATTTATTTTCATAAATTGGTGTTAACTTTTATCAAATGCTGTTTTTACATCTATCTTTTGATATATTACATCAAGAGGGTCATACTATTTTTCTACATCAATCTGTTAAGATAATGGTGCTGATTTCCATTAATTGTTATTCATATATTAAAATAACATTGCATTTCAGGAATAAATGTGATCTGGGCTTGCTAGAATATTATTTTTATATGTTTATATATTTAATTTGCTAAATTTTTTAAAGACACATTTGGTCTATATTTATGAGGATTATTGGCCTGCAGTTTTCTTTTCTTGTAATGCCTTTTTCCAGTCTTATATTAAGGTAATGGCTATCACATACAATGGGGTGGGAATTATTCAACTCAGTTCATTTTCTGAGATGTTTTATAAGAATTAATATACTTTATTCATAAAAATTTCATAAATTTACCATTGGAACCTTTTTTATCTAGAATTTGCTTTATGAAAAGGTTTCAAATTATAAATTCAGTGTGTGTGATAAATATAGGTGAATGTAGACATCAATTTATCTTTTGAATTGTTTTAAAATTTCTCTCATTCACTAATTTTCTGTTTTATTTAAGTTGTCACATTTGTTATAACATTGTGTTATTATCCTTTTTGTTTCTCTGTGATATACAGTGATATTTTCTTCTCTTTTTCAAACTTCAAAAAGATGTATAATAGGTTAATATTTTTCCACAGGTTAGGCAATTTGTTTTTATAGACTCTTTATGCCTAAATTTGGACAATTTCTATTACTATGTTTTGATGTCACTGACCATTTCTTCTATGATACCTATTCTGCTGATCAGTTCATGCATTTGATTTTACATTTGAGGAATTCTAATTTTCAGCTTTGGAGTAGCATTTTTTTAAATAAATATTTTATTTATCTCTTACTTTTCCAACTTTTTCATTACATTGTTGAGAATATTATTACTTATATATTTAAACTAGTGGCCTGGTGCATGAATTCGTGCACATTGAAAGGAAATTAATTAGGAGAAATATTTTATTTTATTTATTTATTTATTTATTTTTTAATATATTTTATTGATTTTTTACAGAGAGGAAGGGAGAGAGATAGAGAGCTAGAAACATCGATGAGAGAGAAACATTGACCAGCTGCCTCCTGCACACCCCCTACCGGGGATGTGCCCGCAACCAATGTACATGCCCTTGACCGGAATCGAACCTGGTACCTTTCAGTCCGCAGACCGACGCTCTATCCACCGAGCCAAACCAGTTTTGGCTAGGAGAAATATTTTAATATGGCTATTTGCCCTTTCTCTGTAATAGAAGTGTCAGAGATGAAAGAAAATTAGTAAAATGTATATGAAAATAATATATAAATTGACTAATATATAAACAATAACAACATAACAACAACAAAGACATATAAAAAACAAAAACATGATATAAAAACAACAAAAACACGATATAAAAACAATATTGATAAAAACAATGACTGATAAATTGATTAAACTTATTCTAACACTGAGGCCAGTGTCAGATGGGGATAAATCAATTCTTGTAATCAGAACATCCTCTTCTCCACAGATCATGTTAATACTTAAGCTTTGATTATGTTAGGTCACAAAATTTTGATAATAAATCTAGTACCATTACAAAGGCCCCATTTACTTTTAAGATTTCTCAGTAGCATGATTATTTACCTACCGTCAATTCCAATTTATGACATGGCATTCCCGAAGGAGTAATACTTTTAAGAAATTTGATGGGAAAATTTTCCTTTTGGGCATCATCCGTTGAATCTAGTATTATTGTTGATTACACTGGAGTCTCTGAGTCTTAATGCAATATCCATTCCCCAGCCTTTTTCACCATGTGAGAAAATAATAGGATACGTCATTGCAACTGATGTAGGAAACAGGATATCTATTTGTTTCATTTTAGTGGCATTCGGATTATTGGGATCTGGTTTACAATGAATGAGCAAGTCCCTTTCAAAAGGAGGTCCTCCGTCTTAGTTTCTGAATATGACAGCAACTTCGGTTACGCAGGTATAATTATATCTACCCGGATCACTATTATGATCATATTTAATCGCCATTGTTACTTCCATGCGACACTGCAGCTTTCTTTCAGCTTCAGAATGTCAACGAAAACAACCAAATTCACGATTGACAGTGACATATTGAAGCACAAGTGTGCAATTGGCACCAGCAAGAGCTTTATATGTATCGCGCATGTGCGAGTCAACTTAGCCTTTTATAGATATAGAACAAACTTGCTTAATTAGACCTGCTTTCTGATGTAGCTAAACTTTTTTACAACATAGCAGTAAATATCAACAAGAAGCACATTATTATTGTAGATCACACAGGGAGAACAAAGGGTAAAATATTTAAATGCAGCAGTTTTTGACTATATTCTGTGCAGTGAGAAAATCTGAAGTCATTTTTAAGATCCACCATTTCTTCTTTTCAGTCGTGTCAAGTTTCTAAGCTTTCTAAATCTCCGTTTTCTAGCGAATGAAAAAAAAAAAAAAAAAAGGATTCCACCAAGACTCCTATCTACTAACTATTCCAGGACTTCTCTAAGGATCAAATGAGATGAGTCACAGGAAAACACTTCACAGACATTTGGTTGCAGTGTAAAGTATTTCCATTTGAGGCTAGTCGTCGCTAGGGAGGGGAAACCAGGTGTTGCTACTTGATGTCATTACCCTGGTGGTCAGACACTTAGTATATTAGCCTTTTATATAGATAGATACCCTTGCCTGAAATTCTGTCACATCTGTCATCCTGACATATTTTTTTGCCTTTGCTCTTGCTATATATTTATATTTCTTCACAAGTCTAGTAATAGTTAATTGGATATTAGATAATGTGGGCTGTACATACATTCACTTTTTATATTTCAAATGAATGTTAAAATAGCACGCTTTGAATATACTTAGGATAGGTTTAGTTCAGAGAGTCAAGTCCAGGTAAATTTTTGGTGATCCAGAGGAGCAGATATTCATTTATCATATTAAAAAAATATAAAAATAGTAACAGAGAAGTTATCCAATATTATTCAAATGATTTCAGTATCAACTAGGGTCATTTGATTTTTTCCCCTTTGAAATTTTCCATAGGTGATTTCCTTTGTGTTAGTGAAGCATTTTACCAATAGTGATCCACAGATTATTATATTAGGAGACAATATTTTAAACAGACAATATAAGTGATCAAAATCTTTGAAAAAATGCTATGATTGGCATCTTCTTAGAGATTCACAAAGCACTTCTTCATATTACAGATTTTGAGAAGTGTTGCTTTAAAGAAGCAACTTGATTAATTTTATTCTCTTAGAGTGACAAATATTATAGTCCCTTATGACCCCAAATAAATGTTGCTCATTCAAAAAAAAAATAGCCTGACATTGTCTAGTAGAATCTAGGGCAGGAAATGTGAAGCCTTTAATAATGCCGAGCAAAATCTAATACACAAAGGCAGGTTGAATTATTGATGAGGATTTTATATGGCTCTTAGAAGAAGTTCACTTGGAATTATGGTATTTATCTCTTACCCTGCACTTAATGAAATTGAACAAGTTGTGTATAGGAAAAATCTTTATTAACATTGGAGAATAAGACATTTTTTCATTGAGCTAGCATTGATTGAACATTTCACACTGGGCTATGTGTGAAAATAAAAAACATGTTACCAAGACTATATCTTTTCACTGAAAAATGTAGGATCCAACAAGCCCTATCACAGCATGGATCAATTTTTTTCTTTTCACCCCAGTCTCCTCACACTATTTATGATCTGTAACCTGACTGATGAAAATTTAACAACTCTTGAACATCCACCATGTCCCAGGGAGTATATATTATTTGATCCTAATAAAAACACAAAAAAGCATACTTTATTATTTGCATTTTACTCTTAGAAACTAAATTCAAATTCAAGTACAATGTAAAGTAGCTGGACCTGAAATATAATCCCAAGTATTAGACAACTCAGGATGCTGTAACAAAATGCTATAGACTGGATGGCTAAAACAACAAAGATTTATTTTCGCACAGTTCTAGGGGCAAGATGTCTCAGAATAAGATCCAGCAGAATTGCATTCTGGTACAAGCTTTCTTTCTGCATGGCAGAGCAGCAGCCTTCTCGCTGTGAGCTCACATGGCCTTTCCTTGGGGTGTGCATGTATTAAGGGAAAAATATATCTTCTTCTAATAAGATTACCAATCATATTGGAGTAGGACTTCACCCTTATGACCTCATATAACGTTAATTCCCTTCTGTAAACCCTATCTCCAATACATTCAGAATGTAGGTTAAGGCTTCAACATATAAAATTTGGGGGAGCACAGTTCAGTACATAGCACCAACCTTATTGTTTTGGGAGTTTTCTATTTTAAAACACTAATAAACACTAAAGATCAGAGACCCAAATTTTCATTACCTAGAATATTGAGGCTGAAGCAATTCTACCAACATGTTAAATAGGCCTGATTATTAAGTAAGTTTTAATAATTGTGAATGTCTAAAATTTTAGCTAAAGATTTGCTTGGCTGAAGATTTATAATAAATACATTTTCATGATTTTTGTATTGTTTTGTTTAAATTTTGTGAAGGTTTATATTACTTTTGGCTAAGTGAGAACTTAGATGAGGTGAACCTAGATACCAATTCGTTTAACAGCCTGACCTTCAGTACTGTACCTGAAACCAAAGACAAAGGATACTTATTTTATTGTGTTCTATTAGTTACATTTCTACTCAAGGAAAATACCTAAAGATTGTTTTTATTAACATAAAATGTTGTTTAAAAATAAACTTAAATAGTAAAGACTTGTGGGAAATATGTCATTTTCAGAGTCTTGGAAGCATACAGGGCTTTAGAAATGCCTGGTCCATTATCTATCTGCCACTCTGCCCACCTCTCCCATGATGTACATTATCAGTTACATAATCTATTCCTCACTTGGTTTTCTCATTTGCAAAATAAAAACTATTGTATAATGTAGTTGCACAGGTGTTTGTTTCTCATATTGGTCACTGAACACCAAGGAAAAACACACTAGGTGTCTTTTCTTCCCAACTTTTCTCATACAACATGGTCTCTAACTGAGGATGATTTCAGTATTCCATTGTCTTCATTACATGCCTTAGACTTTCAGGAGAGTCTTGCCCAAGTAAATGTCTTCATTGTTTACTATAGGAATTTTCCCCAAATTAGGATGGATGCTTTTTTAAAAAGTCCAGCAATTCTCCAATAGAGAGCCTTACCAAGTAGTATGTGACCTAAGGTTCTTCTGAAACTGATATCTCAAAACTCTCACTTTGATGTTTACACTGGTACTAATATTTTGAGAAACAGAAAAGCATAAGCAACTTCACAGAATATCAGCATCAGACAAGGCCATTCTATGACCCTCATGGGTCAGCACAGAATCAGAACAAATTGTAAAGAGTCTGTAAAGAGACACAAGCCTGGGCATTGTCCAAACCACAAAATATCATATATTTCCTTCTTTCAGCTAAAATGAATAACTATGTTTCCTTTACCCAATTACAAACTAAAAATCTCAATCTAGTCTTTCTTCTTCCTAGATAAGATTATTGAGATACTTAATCATACAATTACCCCCACTTACTGAAAGCATCTAATTCAGCTTCCTGAAAACTGTTCATTAGACTCCCACACAAATTACCTGACACAAGTTCAAATCCTATAATAAATGTTTCTAACATCCTCCTACTGACAAGCCCCGTGGTTCCCCGTGGCGTGCAGTCAGCCTGTCTGCTACAAGTAATTAACACAACTTGTACAATTACAGGTTTGTTCTTGCTGTTCTTTGTCTAGAAAGACTTTGGCATTTTATCATGATTCTTATCCAACTTTAATATAATCTAGCTACACTTCCCTGCCTACCCCTTACATTTCAGTCCTCCAGCTCACAACATAAACCCCTATATTGAAAGGCCTCTTAAACCAAATTTCAGATTCTCAATCAATTCAGATCTTACATTTCCAACTCAGAGACACTACAAACCTCTACTGAAGTGGTGTTATCCCTGAAAGCAACAATCTATTTTTGTCTTATATAGTACATGGGTTATGTAGTTTATATTTGATACTATTATGAAGTAGGCATTCTACTAGGCTCATAGTAGAACCAACAGATGTAATTTAAGTATAATAGATTAAAGTATCTTCAGCATTTATTCTTAAAATTTCTGGTGTGTGATTGTTTAGGGCAGTGGTCGGCAAACCGCAGCTCACGAGCCGCGGTTTGCTGCTCTGTTGACTAATGAGTTTGCCGACCACTGGTTTAGGGCAATGTATAGTTTTTGAGGACACAGCTCAAGTTTCTAGAATTTGCTTTTTTCCTCATGGCAGTCTGAGTGAGCTAAATTGTCATGTCATGTGCATTATTTAACCATTCAATGGTTTTCAGTTGCATTTAAAATGCAATCTCATTTCTTAGTTTGGCCTATAAGACCCTAACTGACATGGCACCTGCTTATCTGTCAACTCTAATCTGACACCTTTCGTGAGTTTAGCCCAGTTGGCCTGCTTTTCCTGTCTAATGCATGTAAAATTTAGCCCTACTTTAGGCCTTGGCATTCACTACTTCCTTTACTACTTCCTGACACAAATCTCTTTTTCCTTGGCATTCACTACTTCCTTTACTACTTCCTGATACAAATCTCTTCAAAATTTTGCATGGATCTTCATCATTCAGTAGACTTTCCTGGCTTCTATATAGGTCCACTAAGCAAACATTACTTTGGACATTTTGCTCCATTAACATATCTTGCTACTTATTTCAGTTTTTAAAAAATCTCAAACACATTTATAAAAAATACAAAATTACATCATCAGATTTTTGTATAGTCACAAATTCAGGTAATATGGCAGTTGGATCAAATGTACCAGACCATGCACCCCAAAAAATCAATTAAAGATCAAAGTTAACATTAGTTATGTGCTTTTAATCTTTATTCCATTATGAATTTTTTAAATAAAAAGATACTTTAGAAGCCCTAGCCAGTTTGGCTCAGTGGATAGAGCGTTGGCCTGTGGACTGAGACGTCCCAGGTTTGATTCCTGTCAAGGGCACATGCCCAGATTGTGGGCTTGATCCCCAGTAGGGGGCGTGCAGGAAGTAACCAATAGATGATTCTCTCTCATCATTGATGTTTCTTTCTCTCTCTCTCTTTACCTCCCCTCCTTCCTTTCTGAAATCAATAAAAATATATTTAAAAATTCTTTAGGAAAAATAGACATTTTATATTTTAATCCCTCCTACCCCCCATGATCAGCTTGACTATCACCATGAAAATTTATCTTAGGCCATTTTTTATTAAAGTTAAGAAATTAACAAATCAGATATGATGACATAACTGAAAAGTAGGTGTGGCCAGTTTTTTTTCTTGCTGTGAAAATACAGTTTTATACTATGACTCTAATGTTTTATAAATTTGTGAAGTACCAGTTTGAGCTTCTGAACTATATTGACTGACTTATGTTTTTTCAGGGTTGTCCACGTGATATAACATAAAAATAGAATGAAAATGATGAAAAATGCTGTCCTTCATATAAATCATCTATCTAATAATAGAGTAGTATGCAAATCATCACTCCGCTACACTCACAAGCCACGCCCACCAGCCACGCCCCAGCCACACCCACCATCCAATCTGAGTGAGTATGCAATTAAACTGAAAACATGGCGGCAGCCCCGCCCCCCAGCCTTTCCAGGTCTTGGGAGTTGGAGAAGTCAGGCCCCAGCGCCTGAGGCTGGCTGCAGCCACAGAGACCAAGAAGCCCCCTGCCCCATGATCCCAGGCTGCAGCCAGCCTCAGAAGCCTCAGGTCCGCCCGCCCCATGTCCTGCGGAGACGGAGAAACCGGGCCCCAGCACCTGAGGCTGGCTGCAGCCACGGAGACCAAGAAGCTGCCTGCCCCGTGATCTCAGGCCTCAGCCAGCTGGAGAAGCAGTTCACCCCACGTCCTGGGGGAGACAAGGAACCAGGTGCTGCAGCCCGGGAGATGAAGAAGCCGCCTGCCCTGTGATCCCAGGCTGCAGCCAGCAGCAGAAACCTCAGGTCCGCCTGCCCCACCTCCTGGGGGAGAATTAGAAACCGGGCCTCAGCGCCTGAGGCTGGCTGCGACCTGGGAGATGAAGAAGCCGCCTGCCCCGTGATCCCAAGCCGCAGCCAGCTGGAGAAGCCGCCCTCCCCACGTCCTGGGGGAGACAAGAAACCGGGTGCCAGTACCTGAGGGTGGATGCGATCTGGGAGACGAAGAAGCCGCTTGCCCTATGATCCCAGGCTATAGCCAGCTGGAGAAGCTGCCCACCCCATGTCCACCCGCCCCACGTCCTGGGGGAGATGGAGAAACCGGGCCCCAGTACCTGCAGCTGGCTGCAGCCCGGGAGATGGAGAAGCCGCCCACCCTGCGGTCCTGGGCACCAGTACCTGTGGCTGGCTGTGGCCTGGGAGACAGAGAAGCCACCCACCCTGCGGACCTGGGCACCAGTAACTGTGGCTGGCTGTGGCCTGGGAGACAGAGAAGCCGCTCACCCTGTGGTCCAGATGCCAGCACCTGCAGCTGGCTACAGCATGGTAGATGGAGAATCCGCCCACCCTGCAGTCCTGGGCACCAGCAACTGTGGCTGGCTGTGGCCTGGGAGACAGAGAAGCCGCCCACCCTGCAGTCCTGGGCTCCAGCACTTGCAGCTGCAGCACAGGCGAAGCCCCCTGTCCACCATCCCCAAAGGCTGCAGCCAGCCTGGACTCCTATGGCTGACCAGAGGGAGGGAAGCCCGGATCCTGGGTGCCTGTGGTCAGCTGGAGGAGGGAATCCTGGGTACCAGGTGTGGGCCGAGGCAGAGGTAGTTAGGGGCAATCAAGCCAGCAGGGGAGCAGTTAGGGACAATCACGCTGGTAGGCAGAAGCAGTTAGGGGCAATCAGGCAGGCAGGTGAGCGGTTAGGAGCCAGCAGTTCTGAATTGTGAGAGGGATGTCCAACTGCTGGTTATCCCATGAGGGGTCCCAGATTGGAGAGGGTGCAGGCCAGGCTGAGGGACACACTCCCCGCTGCCCCCGTGCACGAATTTCGTGCACCGGGCCTCTAGTTCTTAATAAAATAGCTTCCATGCTGGACTTCTTGAAGGACATTGATTAGATGGAGAATATAAATACTTTCACCATGGAAATAAAACAATACTCACTGAACTGTTTGCCTATTAGTGTGGTTTGTCTGTTTTAAGACTTGAAAGTTGTGCCATTTTATTGTATAAAATATAAAAAGCTACTAAGGAAGACCAATATTTGATGATTGCATACTAATTCTTCCATCTTTCTTGAATTAAAACAAATTTTTCTCCCCATTTTTTATAATTTGATTCCAGCTCAATCTGTGCGGTTTCAAGTATTTTAGTACACCATGGCCTCTCTTCTCTAAATGCCCATCACAGTATTTTTATGCATTTCACCATACATTCCTGCAGTCATTATCCAAATGTCTTTAAAGTTGTTGTTTTTTTCCAGTTTGATTGCAGGGCAATTTGTGTCTTGTAATTGATTTTTCATCTTCTAACTTCAAAGGGTTTACCATATAAATAACACACTAAATGTGTTGCACATGAAAATGCTCTATTGAAAAGAAGTAAACAATATTAATTCACCCTGTGTGATGGAAACAACATATGATTTCCTCATACTGTTGACAAGTTAAAGATCTATACATGCTTATTTAACGTAAGATTGACTCAACAATAAAACAAACTATTGTGATGCCATATGTATGACTTGCCATGGAACGAAAATCTAGAATAACTGGTATTTGCAAACAAAAACAAAATTTGGTGCCAGAAAATAAAATCCTGCTGTTCTAGGACTACTACTCTTCTGACGTGGGGCAGGTTGTGTGGTGTGTGTATGGATAATATCTCTGAACTTCCTCTGGACTTTCCATTAGATTATGGGTGATGGTAATGTCTTGTACATATTTCACTCACAGAAAATAATATATGAAAATGATAAATATTACTTATATAAATTGCAAAGTACTGTACAAATATGTCAGTTATTAGTGATTTTAACTGGTGTTCCAGAACACATTTCATGAAGATAAAGGATGTTGAGAAGTAAAAGCAAGGAGCGTGTCCAAAATAAAAGCAGCCCCAGGCTTCAAAGTTATGACTTTGTAAAAGGGCAAATAGGACTGTAACTGACAGAGATGGGATATGTGATTTGGAGGTGAAGAATACTTTATGTCTAATGAGCCTCTAGAGTTTATTTTACTTGATGATGACAATGATATGAACCACAATTTTTGAATACTTAATACTGTTTGAAAAACAATTTTAATTGCTTAATATGTATCATTTAATCCTCACAATAAACTGATGAGTAGGTAGTGTTAGTATTAAAATCATCCAGTACAGATGATAAAGGTAACAAACTTTACCATTTTGACAAAATTTATAACAGCAAAGATTCTAATCCAGGCAATCAGATTCCAAAGTCCATGCTCTCAACCACTATACCAGCTTCCTTTTAATTAGTGTTACAAAATGTCTCTTTTCACTCTTTATTTCACCAACTTCCTTTGTGAACTTATGTCTTAAGTATCTCTTGCCAGTAAGATAGACTTGGATTTATTTTTGTCTAATTTAAGCTTGATATCTTCAGTTGGGACTTTATTAAATTTATGGCCATATTTGGAATTATTTCAATCATCTAATTTTATTTATATTTATTCTAAATTTTAATAGTCTATATGTTCCCTTTCCTGACTTTATTTAAAAAAATAAAATTGAGTCTGGCTGGTGTTGCTCATTGGTTGAGCATTGACTCATACACCAAGAGGTCATCAGTTAGATTCCTGTCAGGGCACATGCCTGAGTTGTGGGCTCGATCCAGAGTAGGGGGCATGCAGGAGGCAGCTGATGAAGTTAATGCATAGATAGTTTTGTCTCTCCTCCTTCCCCTTCCTTTCTCTCTAAAATCAATAAAACCATATTAAAAAATAAACTTGAGATACCATATCTAAAGTGGCATTCCCAACATTAAATGCATGGCCTATTGGTTTTTAATCCTATATAATAAAAGCCTAATATGGTAAGTGTGTGGTCGTTCTATTGGCTGTTCAACCAATCAAAGTGTAATATGCTAATGATATGCTAAGGCTGCTCAACCGCTCGCTGTGACATGCACTGCCCACCAGGGGGCAGACACTCTGACTGATAGGTTAGCTTGCTGCTGGAGTCGGCAGATTTGGACTGAGCGAGATGGGCTGGACACACCCTGGAGCCCTCCTGCAGTCCCTCCCCAGTTGCCAACCTCCCATGTCCCTCCCTGGCCCCAATTGTGCACTGGTGGGGTCCCTCAGCCTGGCCTGTGCCCTCTCGTAATCTGGGACCCCTTGGGGGATGTCAGAGAGCCGGTTTCCGCTCGATCCCGCAGGCCAGGCCAAGGGACCCCACTGGTGCATGAATTCGTGCACCAGGCCTCTAGTGTACCTATAAAATTATGTAATTACAACCAAATTAAGACACAGTATATTTATCTGTGCCATGGCTAATTTTCTTTCAACCTGACTGGGCCACAGGGTGTCCAGATAATTGGTAAAATGTTATTCTGTGTGTGTCTGTGAAGGTATTTCTGGATGAGACTGAATTTTGAATTTGTAGACTGTTTAAAGCAGATTTTACTCCCCAGTGTAGGTGGGCCTCATCTAATCAAGGACTGGGTGAGGGAGAATTTGCTCCCTCCTCTCTGCGTATCTTCAAGCTGGGACACCAGTCTTTTCCAGACTTTGAACTCAGACTAGAACTCGCACCATTGGCTCTCCTGATTCTTAGACCTTTGGAGTCAGACTAGAACCATATTATCATCTTTTTTAGGTCTCCAGCTTGCTGATTGCAGAACTTGGGACTTATTGGCCTCCATAATCATGTGAACCAATCCCTTATAGTAAATCTCTCTCTCTCTTTTCTCCTTTATGTTTTCTGCTCACTCTTGCTCTGTATGTATATATATATTCATACATAAATACATAAGGAAAGATATATATGCACATACACATGCATATAGGTGCACATACACATGTATGTATACATGTGTTTACATGTGTACATGTACATATAAGTGTATGTGCGTTAGTGTATATCCTATTGGTTCTGTTTCTCTGTAGAATACTGATTAACACACTTTGGCACTTTTGTTTTGCTGTTTAACTCATTTTTTAATTGTTAATTTACCTGTCATATTACTGGCATCGATTTAGTAAGCATTTGTATGTAGAATGGAGGAAATTACTTTTATTTCAGGAACCAAATAGATTAGTGTATACATGTTTTACTTATTAAAAGATTCCAGAGCAAAGAGATTTTGCTGTTCTCATTTTTTTAGTTCCTGCATAAATAACTGGCCTATATTTAATTTTAATTGAATAAAATGTATCGAGTGAGAAGGCAACCCTGGCGGAATGTTACATTTAATTGCTAGGAGACCAGTCATTTTGAGATGTCACAGAGACTCAGGTTGAGGACCATTGTGATGGTGTGAGCAGTTCACCTGTGTAGGCCTGCCAAGGCAGCCTTTGAAGCCACAGTGTTCAAAATTATGCAGATGTGGAAGGCAGGTGAAGGAAAGTTTGAGATGACCCATGTTTCTTCAGAAATTCAAATTGTTTCTCTTAAAGATGGATCAAATGATTCAGAAACCTCCATTAGATCTGCATTGTGTGATCACACATACCCTGGGGACTTGGAGTTGAGGACTTTGATTGAAGAAAGTGCCTTTCAGGCTTTGTGTGAAGAAACCTTAATAAAAAGTCCGCGTTACTCATTTTGTGCCTCTGAACCAGATGGAGATTATGGTTTTCATTCTATGACCTTTCCCAGAAAACTGTGGAAAATAGTTGAAAGCGATCAATTTAAGTCTATTTGGTGGGATGAGAATGGAACTTCTGTAGTGATTAATGAAGACCTCTTTAAGAAAGAAGTGTTGGAAAGAAAGGCCCCTTTCAGAATATTTAAAACTGATAGTATGAACAGTTTACTTCGCCAGCTTAACCTTTATGGATTTAGTAAAATAAGACAGAATTTTCAAACATCTGCTTCTCTAGCTGACTTCCTGGCAGAAGAGAAAGAAGTCTCTGTTTTAAGCAAGGTACCCAGAAATTTTCAGTTACAACTTACATAGGGAATATATATGTAAGATTTTATTTGTACATCAATATGTTCATATACATAAGCTAAAGTCAGATTTTTAAAATTATATTAAAACTGTTAATTTTTTTTTATAAATCTAAGAGAGTTTGGACATAAACATTCAGGATTATCAGAAATTTTGCTTGTAACATTGAAACTTATCAATGAACTCTATTTAAATAAAGGCCCTGAAACCATTTGAAGTGGTATTCAGTTACTGAAATAATAAGTTAACTTTGAAATATATTACCAGTGTACATGTATTATTTGATGACATTAACTTTGTGTGATAAAACTGAAATTATATTTTATAGACTAGGCTTGTTACATTCTCATCTCTTGGTTTAAAATTACACTAAATAACTTTTCTTTTGGTTTTAGTTCAGCTCTTTCATAATCCTAATTTTAAACGAGGCTGTCCCCAACTTCTAGTAAGAATGAAAAGAAGAATTGGAATTAAAAATGCTTCTCCATCATCTTCATTATTTTGAGAAGTCAACAAGGAGCATTTGGGAGCAGAGGGTCATGTGGCTAACATGCCTCCTTCTAAGTAAACAATATTAATTAACTGTTTTAAAAAATCATGGCTGGAAAGGAAAAAAATAAACTATTTTAAATGATTTGTGAAATAGTCCAGGATGAATCAAATGGTGGCCTAAATAAGGATGGCATAAAAGGATATATACAAATAAAATATAGAAAAGGTAAGTACAGTGTACAAAGTAATTACTTTAGCATTTTCTCAATTACATTACATTCTTTTAGGTATTGTAAAGCTTAAGTACTTATATTGGCAGAGGTTTTCTTTCTTAAAAATACATTTTATCCTTGCATACCCTGACAACCCCAGTAACCATGATCACCATCATATATTTATTGAAATAATAAATAGGACATGATGTAGTAATAGATTTCATTACTGCTAGGAGGTGGTGGTATTTTACAAATATTATAGAGGTATCTTTTTGTTCTGTCCTCAAAGCATTTTGCTTATTTGTGCATTAAAATGTTCACATTTTAAATTTTCTGATGCACATTTGTATTTGCTTTGTGTGCCATCCATATACAGGCTTAATTCTTTATCCTGGCTTCTGATTTCTTTTAGATTCTTTCTGATCCCAGAATCTCAGCATGGATAACAAGGCACTTGAAGATCTTGTATCTGTTTATTTTAGATGTTCTTGTCTTCTCATCCGTTGTCCATCACCTGGTACTGCATTCAGACAAGCTATTCTCAGCCATACAAACTCAATTTCACAACTTTGCCCCTGCGCCCTTTCTGGCATTAGATGACCTTCTCTTCACCTATTAAGGTTACTAATTTCCCATTCTGAAAATAGATATAACCTCTTCCTGATGTTTCCTGTCTGTTTTCTTTCTTCTTTTTTTAAAAAAAATATTATATTTATTGTTGAAAGTATTACAGATGTCCGCGTTCTTCCCCTTATTAACCCTTTCATCCCTGCTCCTGCCCCCTCCCCAGGCCTTCACTACCCTATTGTCTGTATCCATGGGTTATGCATATAAGTTCTTGGTTACTCTATTCCCACCCACCTCACCCCCCTGCCCCTTTACCTCAGAGATTCGTCAGTCTGTTGCATGCTTTCATGTCCCTGGATCTATTTAGTTTGTCAGTTTATTTTGTTCATTACATTGCACATGTAAGTGAGTTCATGTGACATTTGTTTTTCTCTGACTGGCTTATTTTGCTTAGCATAATAATCTTCAGGTCCTTCCATGTTGTCTCAAAGGATAATAGATCCTTCTTTTTTTACAGCTGCATAGTATTCTATTGTGTAAATGGACCACAGTTTTTTTTTATCCAATTATCTACTTACTAGAGGCCCGGCTCAGGAAATTTGTGCACGAGTAGGGTCCCTAGGTCTGGCTGGTGATCAGGGCCGATCTGTAGGGTGACCAGCGGGGCAATTGGGGCGCCCCCACTGGCACCCACCTTGACCAGCCTGGCGCCGCCTGCTTGCCGGCCCCACCCCCTGCCGCCAAGGCTGCCAGTCGCCTCCCTCTGCAGGGTGATGAGCAGGGCAATAAGGGGGGCCCTCTGCTGGCACCTGCCTTGGCTGGTCTGGGGCCTGCAGGCTGGGGGCAGCTCCTGCGATGAGCATCTGCCCCTTGATGGTCAGTGTGCATCATAGCAACCGGTCATTCTGCCGGTCGTTCTGCCATTCGGTTGATTTGCATATTAAGCTTTTATTATATAGGATAGGCACTTGGACTGTTTGCAGATCTTAGCTATTGTAAATAGTGCTGCTATGAACATAGGGGTGCATATATTCTTTCCAATTGGTGTTTCAGGCTTCTTAGGATATATTCCTAAGTGAAATCACTGGGTCAAATGGCAGTTTCATTTTTAATTTTTTGAGGAAATGCCACACTGTTTTACATAGTGGTTTTACCAGTCTGCATTCCCACCAACAGTATATTAGGGTTGCTGCTTTTTCCTTGCTGGCACTTGTTGATGATAGCCATTCTGGCAGGTGTGAGGTGGTCCTGCATTGTCATTTTAATTTGCATATGTTTGATAATTAGTGACTTTGAGCATTTTGTCTCTTGGCAATTTGTGTGACCTCTTTGGAGAAGTGTCTATTCAGTTTTGGAAGCTTATATTTTTTTTAGGAATTTGTCCATGTCCTCTAGGTTGTCCAGCTTTTTGGCAGATAGTTTGTTCATAGTATTTTCTTACAGTCCTTTGTATTTCTGTGGTGTCAGTTGTTACTTCACTGCTTTTGTTTTGATTTGATTTTTTTGGGTCCCCTCTCTTTGCTTCTTGTTGAGTCTGGCTAAAGGTTCATCAATCTTGTTTATCTTTTCAAAGAACCTGCTCTTGGTTTCATTGATCTTTTATATTGTTTTTTAGTCTGTGTCATTTATTTCTGCTCTAATCTTTAGTACTTCTTCCTTCCACTTACTCTGGGCTTTTCTTGTACTCTTTCTAGTTCTTTAAGTTGTAGGGTCAGATAATTTATCAGCAATTTTTCTTGTTTCTTGAGGTAGGCCTGTAGGGCTATGAACTTCCCTCTCAGGACTGCTTTTGCTGTGTCCATAGATATTGGGTTGTTGTGTGTTCATTTATTTCATTCATTTCATTTGTTTCATTCATTTCTATTTTGTCAGGAAGTTTTTGATTTCTTCCTTGATCTCATCAGTAACCCTGGTAACCTGTTTACTGTTTAATAACATGCTATTTAGCCTCCATGTGATTGAATGTTTTTGGTGTTTTTATTGTAGTTGATGTTTAGTCTCATGCCATTGTGATCTGAGAAAATTCTTGATATAATTTCAATCTTCTTGAATTTGTAGAGACTTAGTTTTGTCCTAGTATGGGGTCTATCTTTGTGAATGACCTCTGAGAACTTGAGAAGTATGTATATTCTGTAGATTTGGGGTGAAATATTTTGTAAATGTCAATTCCATCTGAGTTAGTGTGTCATTTAGGATCGCTGTTTCCTTGTTAATTTTTGTTCTGGAATATCTAGCTCTTGAAATCAGTGGGGGTGTAAAAGGCCCCTACTATGACTGCATTGATGATGATCTCTCCCTTAAAGTCCTCCAGAAATTATTTTATATTTGGGTGCTCCTATACTGGGTGCATATATATTGGGTGTTTACCAGAGTTATATTCTCTTGCTGTATCGATCCCTTCAGTATTAGGTAATGTAACCTTCATTGTCTCTTGTTATGGCCTTCATTTTGAAGTCTATTTTGTCAGATCTATTTTCACTAAGTTCCTTATAGTTATCTTTAGGTTATTTGAGCATTCTTATAACCATTACTTTGAACTCTATATCTGATAAATTGCTTGTTTCCATTTCATTTAGCTCTTTTTCTGGAGATTCCACATGTTCTTTCATTTGGGGGTCTGTTTCTTTGTTTGCCTTTTTTTTCTGTTTCTTTGTGTTTGTTTCTCTGTGTTGGAGAAGACTGGTATGTCTTCCAGTCTTGGTGGAGTGACCTTTCTGTGGGACTTAGTAGTGTAGTCTCCTTGATATTCTGAGCTGGGTGATCTAGGAATGACCCTTGTGTGGGTTACTGGGGTTGAATTTGGGTCTTTATTGCTGTTGTTTCTTTTTTGAATGAGCTTAGCCCTCAGGCTTGTTGACTGTGAGTCTCAATCCTGACCACATATGCCAACTTTTATACCTGTGCTGACAGAACAAAACAAGACAAAACCAGATCAAATAAAAACACAAAGGAAAAACAACAGCAAATGGAAAAATAAACATACAAAGAGAAACACCAATAGGCCAGAAATAATAAAAATAACAGCCTCAACCCAAAGACTAAAAAACAAACAAAAACAGATACACACATGTACACACAAGAATACTAGAATACACAAGACTAGAAGAATTAGAGGAGAAAAGAAAAAAAAAACTAAAATAAATAAAAGAAACTATGAAAGCAAAGAATGATGGACTGGAAATAAGTAAATATAAAAGTAAAAGAAAAAAATGAAATAATTTTAAAAAAATAATACTCGATAAAATAAGATATAGAAAGAAAAAAATTGGAAGAGAAAATTTGAATTATAAATAAACACAAAGTAAAGAGAAGGGGAATGAAAAAAATTAGACTAGCCCTAACCGGTTTGGCTCAGTGGATAGAGTGTCAGCCTGCGGACTGAAGGGTCCCAAGTTCAATTCCGGTCAAGGGCATGTACCTTTGTTGCAGGCACATAACAATTAGGGAGTGTGCAGGTGGCAGCTGATCAATGATTCTCTCTCATTGATGTTTCTAACTCTTTATCCCTCTCCTTTCCTCTCTGTAAAAAATCAATAAAATATATTTATAAAAAAGAAAAAAAATAGACTAAAATAAAAGTTAGGAATTAAAGAATACAGGAAAAAAGAGAGCAGAGAGAGAAAGAAAATCTAAACCAAACCAAAAAAAGGAAAAAACAAGAAACACAAACAAACAGTAACAAAAACAGTACCCTTTGGGTCTGCTATTTGTGGAACTCACTGGATTTTACTTTGATGCTGTTTGATCTGGCCCCTTGGTGTGTGGGTCCAGGGCCTCCTGGGCTATTCTTCAGTGCAGGCCCATGTGAGTCCCTGTGTCTGCCTGCCTTGGGCAGCCTGGCTGAAGCCCTGCAGGGTGGGTCCCCAAGTATTCCAGTGGGAGGTGGTGGAGGGGGGCTCTTTAGCCAAGAGGCTGGGTTTCCTTTGGGCTAGCCCCTTGAATATATTTGTTCTGGGCTGCTTCCTTTCCCCCACAAAACAGGTCTGCAGGGTATCTGGTCCTGGTCAGGATGGTTTCAACAGATTTGGGTTGGAGATGGTGCTCATAGCTTGTTCAGAGGGGCAGGCGGGGTATTTCCTAACAATGTCTCAGCTCTGCCTGGTCACTGGCATTCCCTGGTCCCCACTTGTAGCAGTCAGATATTTAAACAAAACAAATAAAGCAAACAAACAGAAACCCGCCCTGCTTGGCTGCCTAATATTTCAGCAGGACTGGCTCTCTTTGGTCTGGGCTTCCGCTCAGGCTCCCACCTGGCCAGATGTCCCCGCACCACCAGGCCCAACTGCTAGGTGCATTTTCGCAGCCCAGAGCCTTTGGAGAGGATCATGCCTCTTTCCCAGGACAATCAGACTGGCCCCCATCTTGTTCTCTGCTGAAAGTTCTAAAGAGAATAATCAACCCCTCAGATTCACTGTTGGTGGTCTGCTCAGACCCCTCTGCCCTTCCGGAGTTGTGCTGAGCGCCCCCTCCTGCAGACACCAATCCGAGCGAACTTCCCAGGCCAGTCTTTTAACCCAGCACCTGCTTTTTGCTTGGGATGAGGCCGTCTGAATTCCCCCAGTGGACTGAATTACCACTGATTGATTCCCACTGTCCGGTGCCACCTGGGCTCCCCTTCCCTTGTCTGTTGCTCTGGTTTGGGGATCCCTGTGTGTGGTGGAGACCCCACGCTCCCAGGGGGCAGGAGCTGTGCTTCGCGCCTGTTGGATCACGCACTCTATGCCTATCCTGTCCTCTCCAAGCTTCATGCTAGCGGTATTTCCAATCAGCTTTTTTCAGCTTGTCTTTGAAGTCCAAGTGTCCGGAGCAGGTGGGTGGGACTGCCTTAGACTATGGCCACTTTCCTCCCTTCCACTTTGACTTTTTACTTGAGTTTTTATTTTGTATTTTTTTCTTTAATTTTTTTATAGACTATTTTTAGTCATTAGTGATATTCTTAAGTTTTAATCTTACTACATAATTTTTGTTTCTGTTCAAATCCACATCTTTCTGATACCAGAAAGGGAACTCTTAACCCATATGTTTCATTCCATCCTGAAGGTTATAAAGGCAACACAGAGAATACAAATTACTCTAAAGAGAATCTCACATCAAAGTGAGCTTTGTGTCTGAATGAAGTGCTGCAGCTGTGCTGGCTTCAGAGGAAAGGAAGGGCTGCAGGAAATGGATTGAGGAAGAAGGTCTTGCATGTCATGTGGGGGTGGGGGTGGGGAAAGAATAGGACTAAAGCCACGGGGTCATCATTTTTTAGGAATTTGTAGCACAAACCCAGAGTAATTTCTTAATAGTTAACTTGGTTTCCAAGTAAGCACTTTTATGCACTTTTCTATCGTCAGTTTTGCTACTTAGTCTTTTTGGTGACAAGAGGGATCTTAATTTATGCTAACATGGAAAATCATCATCAAAGAAAAGACATGAAAATGCATAAAGGTCATCAGCATTAAATACCTTTGAACAAATGAAGATAGTTTTATACTTCTGCTATGAAGCTTCTCAGATTGTGAAGAGAAGTGCATAGAAGGACAGATTAATCATTCTCAATCAAAGCCATGTAACTCAGTAAATAATTTACTCTTTTAAGGAATAATTGCAATATTTTGGCATTTTGGATTTTATATGTAATAAAAAATATTGAATTGTTGAATACTTACAGAAAAGGAGAATGCTATGTGACATGCTAATATATATAAAGTTTATGTTTAAAAGTGTAAAAACTATTTAGTAAATCACTTTTTAGCTAATGATCTGAGGGTTTTCTCTATTACTTTTATAGTTTAATCATAAAAAACTCTTAATTACCACTTTTGAAAATGGAAAAAAAGTCCCTAGGTGAAAAAAATGGGCAATTTCTTTAGCTACAGCTTAACTTATGCTCTTTAGAAATATTTGTCTCTTAAGTTCTTAACTAAGTTATGAAATATTTTTGGATTGATACACCTCTACTGACCCCTTGAATTAAGAAAATTTATTCTAATTATTTTCACCTCTTATCTTTATAAATAATAGTAAAATAATAACTAATAAAATATTTATTAAATACTTTGTGCCAGCCATAGTTCTTATTTAATTCTCATGGTGATTCATTTGGGATGTACTCTATATAGATAAGAACTGAGGCACCATTAAAAACTGGGGCACAGTTAATAAAATTAATAAATGGGTAAACCGCCCTGGCTGGTTTGGCTCAGTGGATAGAGCATCGGTCTGGAGACTGAAGGGTCCCGGGTTCGATTCCAGTCAGGGGTACATGCCTGGGTTGTGGGCTCGATCCCCAGTGGGGGGCGTGCGGGAGGCAGCCAATCAATGATTCTCTCTCATCATTGATGTTTCTATCTCTCTCTCCCTTTCCCTTCCTCTCTGAAATCAATAAAGATATATTTTAAAAAATAAATAAATAAATGGGTAAACCACTGATAAAGTTTTAAAAGTAGTATTGGAATATGTTTCTAAAAAGTTGTTATGAACATTAAGTTAGCTAATTGATTAAAAAATTTTGTAAATGATAAAATACTAACTACACATAAGCACTTTATGGTTAGTAGTAGTAATTATAAAGTATGGGTGAAACTAGTTATATCAGTACCTTTTCAATAATTAACATAAAAGTACATAATTTTGTATACGGACATTTTGTTCTGTTTTAACCAGAGAATAACTTCAATTTTATTGCCAACAGTCGATTCTTTTCATAGTTTATAGTGTAGTTATTACAGTTTTGACAAGGTCACAGTTCTGGTGTGGAGTGTCTAGAGGAAAATAGTGTGAAGAAAATAGCTTTTCAGTGCTCCTCAGAATGGATGAATTTGAACCACAGACCTCTTTATGGTCCAAAATAAAAAGACTTCATCAATTGAATTGATCAGGAGTCCATTTTCCTCAAATAGCTGCTGTTTGTAAAGGCTCCTATAACCTCCTGGCCCTGACCATTGCTGACATTCAGACTTTGACATAGTTGAAAAGAAAAGCACCAAGTAACTTGGGAATAAAGTGCCCTTTAGTGCACACATAGTGCTCATATTTCTCCACCTCTGAGCTCCAGAATGGTTGTGCATTTTATTTTAATAGAATCCCATACAGGGTACCACTTTACCATAAGTGGCCAGCTAGTTAATCAGAGAAAGCAGAAATATGGCTGTTCACCAAAACCACTGCAGTTACACTCAGATACCATCAGAGAATGTCTTGAAATATGCAGGTGTGGTGGTAGCTATTTTAAGTGGTACATAAAGGTCAAATGTATTATTTTTTCAAATCCTGCCTTAAGAAGTCCACAGTGGTTCTTAAAAAAAAAAGAAATATATATAGATATAGATATAGATGATATAGATATAGATATATAGATATATAGATATATAGGTATATAGATATATAGATATATAGATATGTATCTACACTAATAAAAGAGAAACAAGCAAATTAATCATCACTCCGCTACGCCCACCAGCCAATCAGGGGGGAATATGCAAATTAGAAGGAGAAAGATGGCAGCTGCCCAGCTGCTCCAGGTGCAGAGTGGCTTGGCGGGGCAGGATGCCTGCTATGAGAGGAAGGATGGGGGGCGAAGGGTTCTATAGGAGCTGCACTCTGGCCGCAGCGAAGATGAAGACAGCAGACTCTGGCCGGAGTCTGCAGCAAAGACGAAGATGGCAGACTCTGGCCGGAATCTGCAGCAAAGGCAGCAGACTCCGGCCGGAGCAAAGGCCTGGGTCCCAGGTTCCGGAGGAAAACTGGTGCTGGAAGCCAAGGGAAGAAAGACCTATTGCACAAATCTCTTTGTGCATCGGGCCTCTAGTGTGTGTGTGTGTGTGTGTGTGTGTGTGTATACACACACACACACACACACACACACACACACACACACTAGAGGCCCGATACACGAAATTCATGCAAGAGTAGGACTTCCTTCCCCTGGCTGCTGGCTCTGGCTTCCCTATGGCACCCGGGACCTGGGCTTCCCTTGCAGCCCAGGCTTTGTCCAGAAGGTCATCTGGAAGGACATCTGGATGGACATCTGGTCTAATTAGTTTATTACACTTTTATTATTATAGATGCTTAAATTACTAATTCTTGAGCCTCCTTAACCAAAGGTGAAAAGGACAATACAGATTTGTCAGGTCTAATCATCTACAAGGATATGTAACATAACTAACTTATTGCCTTTAGTACTAAGGGTGATTTACTTTAGAGACAGGAGATTTATTTTTTTATCCCGTTGTGTGTTGAGACAAGATGATTCTATTCATTAGTCAATACACTCTACCAGTTGCTTATTAATCCTTAACTTCACTGAGGCTAATCAAATTTTACAAATATTTTAGTGCAAACAAGATTAACTCATCACGTTTCTAATGGGACAATTTTTAGTGTCAGTGCTTTTAAATTAATGCATTTATCTAAGCCAAGAACTAACATCCTCCTTCAGACTGGAAACACATTGTTTCATCTTGGTCTGAAATCTTTTCAAGACTGGTGCCAGTTTGGGTCTTTTATGAAGCAGTCACCACAGTGGATTTAGAAGTACAAGAGATTTATAGGAGGTAACACCTGTGCAAGGTAGAGGACGCAAGAGCAGGTTGAGGAAGATCTCCGTAAACTGCCGATGTGACAGCTCTGAAAGACTTCAGGGAGGAAGGAAGGCCAGTTAAACTGTCCTCACCATACAGTGCAGCTCAGAGAATGTTCTAGCCACCCTGGTGGGGGCATACAGCAAACACTGCCCATAGAGGAGTCTCATTTGGGGGCAGAAATAGTCAGAACCCACAGTTCCTCCAGGCACACTTGTGGTAGGCAGCATAATGACTCCCAAATATACTCACATCTTAATTCCCCAAACCGGTGAATATGTCATGTTACATAGTAAAGAGAAATTAAGATTGCAGATGGAATTAAGCTTCTTCCTAATCAGCTAACTTTAAAATAGGGACAATAATTTAGATTTTCCAGGAGTTCACAATGTAATCTTCATTGTCCTTAAAAAGTGGATACTCTGCACTTTCTCATACATACGGTAAAATAAAGATGTGTGAAGCTCTTTGATAATTAAGAAGATCACAGATAAATTAGGTTTGTCTCATGGCACATTGTTCCTTGTTTGTTTCTATGCTCATGTCCATCTTAACTTTTATGTCTGTAAAAGTGAACTTTTTAAAAGTTATCCTAAATAATAACAGAGTCCTTAGAAAAATTTGCATTTGGCATCTGAATAAACTTTCCATTTTGTTATATAAGCAGGAATATGATCTGTTTTGCTCAACAGTGTAATCTCAGTGCCTAGAAGAATGTCTGGTATATATTAAGCACTCAGTAAATAATGTGTAAATACATTAATGTTTTAAAAGCAATAACTCTGCAAATATCTGAAATAGAGTTCTGGTAAAGGACAAAAAGAATTGACATCTTAGTATGAGCAACTTTGAAAGTACTTTATTTCTGCCCTAGCTGGTTTGGCTCAGTGGATAGAGCATCAGCCTGCAGACAGAAGGGTCCTGGGTTTGATTCTGGCCAAGGGCACATGCCTGGGTTGCAGGCTTGATCCCCAGTAGGGGGCATTCAGGAGGCAGCCGATCAATGATTCTCTCTCATCATTGATGTTTCTCACTCTCCCTTTCTCTCTGAAATCAATAAAGCACTATATATTTTTAAAAAGTACTTTATTTCTAAAATTGAAGGACTTAACAAAGTCAGACTCATGAAACCTCTGTATGGATAATTCATACAGAGGTTTCATGAGTTCCAAAGAGTGAACATCTGGTTCTAAGGCTGCATTGGGTCATGAATATCATCCAGGAGATGAGAGGCAGAAAATAGATTTGAAAACACATGCCCCAGGCCAATTCTGGTAAAAAGGGAGGTAGACTTCTCCCTTATTTGTGGGCTGAACTTCATTGATTATTTTCCATCAGTCAAGTCCTGCCATGACCAACTTTCTTCCTCATTTTAGACTCCATGGATCTGTAGACATGCAGTTATGGACAATGAAAATGACCCTTCACTCTTGAAATACTTTAAGTTACATATCTCAGAGAACTCATGCATTGATCATCGTTTTCTAGTCTCTACAGGTCAGCTTCATAACTAGGTACTATTCCCATTACTCTGGAATCAAGGTAAAGTTTTACAGAGTTACCAGGTGTATTGGTTAATAATGTGGATTTTGTAATCAAAGAAAACACGATATTTTCAAGAGAAACATCAAAAGTGCTTTATTCAAAGTAATTTCCATCACTAGCTACACATTTCCCCCATCTTTCAGGTAATTTGTGGATACCGTACCAATAGAACTTTTCTTGTTTTGAGGTAAACTATTCAGAGATCCAATTTTCCACTTCTTTGTTTGTTTTGAAGTGCTGCTCAGAAAGTGGTGTGCCATAGATCAGAACAAGTGTTAATCTGAAGGAGCGAGGTCTGGCGAATACAGGTAGGTTAATACTTCCCAGGCAAGATCTCTTAACATGTCTTTAACTGGTTTTGAAGTGTGTGATGGTGTGTCATCATGAAGCAAAATTACTTTGCCATGTCTTCTGGCCCTTTCTGGTAATTTCATGATCAAAACGTGGTTCAAATTGATTATTTGTTGTCAGTAGGGATCAGAATTAACGGTTTCACCTGGTTTTAGAAGCTCATAGTACACCACACCTTCCTGATTCCACCAACTGCAAAACTTTGTCTTCTTTCCTAAGCGATTTGGCCTTGCAGTCGATGTTGATGGTTGACCTGGATCAACCCATGATTTTGTGCGTTTGGGATTCTCTAAATAAATCTACTTTTCATCGCCAGTCACAATTCGATGCAAAAAAGACTTTCTTTCGTGCCTTTGAAGCAGCATTTTACTGATGACTTTTCAGTTTCCCATTTGTCTTACGTTCAATTGAGGTGGCACCCATTTTCCTTCCTTTAAAATCTTTCCCATTGCTTGTAAACAATCAGAAATTGTTTGCTGAGCTACGTTTTATCTTTCTGAAAGTTGTTTTTGAGTTTGGCATGCATCTTCATCCAATAATGCTTGTAATTGTTGGTCTTCAAACTTTTTTGGTTGACCTGGACTTTTTTTGTCTTTCACATTGAAATCATCACTTTTAAAGTGTTTAAACCAGCATTCACAAGTATCCTGAGATGGAGCATGTTCACCATAAGCTTCCCGAAGTATTCAGCAGCACTTCTCTTCAAAATAAAGTAATGCATTAAAACTTCACGCAAATGCTCTCTCTTTTTTTTGGCATGAAATTCGACATTTTTAAGTGTAAAATATCTATGATATTGACACCTTCAGAAAATTTGACATATGAAGTTTTGAAGCTTGCCGTCAATACAACAAAATAGCGTACATATCAAATTGCATGTATATCAACATATGTGTAACTCCATCTATTGGAAAAAATCTGCATTATTAACAGGTACACCTGGTAGATTAAAGATCTTGCACATCCTTTGACACTCATGTTATCACAGTTGTGACCTACATGCCTCCCTTTGGTCTGGGGAAACTCTATTTTGACCAATAAAATGCTGAGGAAGAAACCCATGTGAGTTTAGGGAACAGGCCTTAAGGAACTGTTAGATTCCATTTCCTGTCTCTGTGAGCACTGTCTGGGAGAACTGACCTACCAGGTAAGAAGTCCACCTGGCCTGAGAAAAGCAAGTGTGGGCACTTTAATTGGGAGATACAGTTGAGCCCATCCTTCCAGCCATCCTCAAATAAATGAATAAAGTCACTTGGATGCTCCAGATCCGTGGTCGGCAAACTGTGGTTCGCGAGCCACATGCAGCTCTTTGGCCACTTGAGTGTGGCTCTTCCACAAAATACCATGGCCTGGGCGAGTCTATTTTGAAGAAGTGGCATTAGACGAAGTTTAAGTTTAAAAAATTTGGCTCTCACAAGAAATTTCAGTCGTTGTACTGTTGATATTTGGCTCTGTTGACTAATGAGTTTGCCGACCACTGCTCCAGATAATCCTGTTTTCAAGCTGACTAAAAACTTTAATCAAAATCATATGTGGGAGAAGAATCATCTAGCAGAGCCCTGCCTGAATATATTTTCTTTTTCTTTAAAGACAATTTTTTGGACCAGGTCAACCAAAAACTAATGCAATGAAGGTGCAGAGATTTCCCACATACTCTCTGTCCCCCATGTATGCATAGCATCACCCAACATCAACATCACTTCCCAGAATGGACTTTTTTTTTTACAACCTAAATTGACATTATTATCTAAAATCCATAATTTACCTTAGAGTTCAGTTTTACCTATCCTCACACTGGTTCCTGTTGTAGTTTTAGCTAATGAGCTCTGCTCTGGTAAGCTGTGTCTCCGTGTACTCACCTGCCTTTCTAGTCTTGGGGTAGTGGTTTGGCTTGTGTATTCTCCTCTCCACAGATCCAAGATTTGTTGATCTTTCAGTCTGTTCATCTTTGTACCTGTTAGGATGGAGTGGCAGCCTGCCAGCTCTTTACATGGGGAGGTGGAAACTTAAAGTTTCCCTGCCTGAATATCTGACCCAAAAGAAAGCCCACCAGGAATAATAATAGCATTCTAAGGCACTATGTCTTGGGTTGTTTGTTACATAGCAGGACTTAACCAGAAGAGCTGACTACATGAAAATCAGCATGATCAAACCAGATGTGCAAACATATATATTAAGCAATTGTTTTTCCTAAACAAAATTGTTTTCTTTCTTTCAAAATCTCAAGCCTTGCTTTGTTTTTTGTTTTGTTTTGTTTTGTTTTGTTTTGTTTTGTTTTGTTTTGTTTTGTTTTGGCTCAAAAAAGTTCATAGTCAGAATGAGATGGATCACCTTGTAGGTTGCTGTCTGGCAGTTGCAGATATATGGTAGAAGGAACTAATTCAAGGTAGTCATGATGACAAAGAGTCAAATACTCAGTAATTGTTGGAGACTGCAGGTACTGGTGAGAAGAGAAATGTGATTGATACAAGGGGAGCTATAATAATGTGAAGAATAGGGAAAGGCCAGGAAATGAATTTTGGTAAGAGAAATTAGCTAAAGTCTTTTAAATTTAGTAGAGAACTTGGTGAGCCAATTCCAGAGTCAAAAAAATCTGCGGAGTATAGCTGGTTTTAGACACATAATTTGTGAGTCTTGATGAAGGGTGGAAGAGAGGAGAGGGAGAGGGAATGCTAGCCTTTAAATTCCTGGGCACATATAAGTTTGCAGAATGGTAATGCAATATTATATGAGAGTTTTGCTTTCAAAAACGAGTGAAAAATCACCCAAAAATGGCCTATTAAATGAAGCAGGATAGATAGGGCTAGTTGGACATGGTCTTTAGGCAAATGTAATACCATTTAGAATGATTTAATTTTGTAACCTTTTTTATGATTTCCTCTATGAAAATGTTAATATCTTTTGACATGAGGAGAGATTTCTGCATGGAGATAATTATTTTCTGCTAAACTATGTGGTGCTGTATTCATATATTTTTTAATTGTTTTATTCAAGGTTAAGTTTCTGGAAATAATAGATTATTTTTCTTGCATTTCTTTCCCCTTGCCACTGCATAGAAGTGTATCTTCCACATCACAGATTCTTACACAGGAACAGCCTCTCCCAAAAGTCTGTAGACTTTCTATTCTGTTCTATTCTATTCTATTCTATTCTATTCTATTCTATTCTATTCTATTCTATTCTATTCATCATCTTTCCAATGACTAAGTCACTTTTTTCATTTATAAATAATTGCATTTTGCTCCCTGCAAGCTATAATAAGATAAATACTAATCATGTATTTAGACTTATTTCATAACAAGTAATGTATCCTCTATCTAGATAGATTAAAATAAATTTCATAAACTTTCTGAATGGTAGTATCCATGTAGCATATAAGTGAAATGTCTAAAAGAAATTAACTAGAAAATTATTTATATTAAGCACAGTTGAATTGTAAATATTATTTTCCAATATACATTTCCCCTTCTATGTTTTATTTTTATTTTTTTAATCTATTTTTATTGATTTCAGAGAGGAAGGGAGAGGGAAAGAGAAATAGAAACATCAATGGTGAGAGTCATTGATCAGCTGCATGCCACACACTGGGGATTCAGCCCAAAACCCGGGCATGTGCCCTGACCAGGAATTGAACCCTGACCTCCTGGTTCATAGCTTGATGCTCAACCACTGAGCCATGCTGGCTTGGCTCCCCTTCTTTTTTATCAAAAAGAACATGGATATCATGAATAAAATCTATATACCCTGACCTCCAACACACTTAAATGTGGTTCTGTGACTAAATCACAGAAATCTCTGTAAAAGGCAAGGGCATTCCCTTCATTTGCCTTTTATTTCTTTCCCCGCCTAGCTGAATTGTTAGTATGATATTGGTGGTGGTGGTGGGGGAGGGGGGTCATGTAGGGAAGCACTCATTATGTGTGCTTCCCTAATGAGATAGAAAGAACTTGGGTCCTTGACACAGTGGAGTCCCATTCTAGTTCTGACTCTCCACTGGAATCATACATGATAAATCAATTCTTTTCTAACACATAGCTGTTTTTGTCTTTTTTTTTTGGGGGGGGGTTGTTTTGCCAGAATTCAAATATAGTGTCATTAATTACTGTGTTTCCATAAGTTTATTTTGCTAAAATTTATATGAATCCTTCAAATTTTATTTTGATTATCAACAGAGATCAATACTCATTTGCATTTGAGAAAAAAAGAGTCATTACCAGTGTCCAACTTAATGCCATAATTTGCCAGCCTCAGGAATAGTTCTACCATTGATTGGAGACAAAATGGCTTAATTTCCTAATTAAAAATGAACCCTTGTTCTAATGAAATCATATCAAACTGACAAGTAGAATCTAATGTTTGGACAGAGGATGGGAATTGTATCCCTATGGCCTAATTAAGACCAGACTCTTCACATTTATAGGGTAAAAAATGATGTATGTTCTCCATTTATTAATTCTGCCTGAATTAGAATATTATCTCCACTCACAGATTAAATTTTCTTTTTTATTCATTGATAGAACAGGTTAGGAAAGGAATCAGAATGACATATGATAAGATTTGCTAAGAACTATACACGGAAAAACAAATGTATATACAGGGTGAGGTATAAGTAGGTTTACAGTTGTGTATAAGTGAAACACAGTTTATTCTTGTATTAATATTTATTAATTATTGAATTATTTTTCTTATGAACTTCTATAAGCTTACTCTTGCCCAATCCTGTATTAATATACATATACTTTTCCACCTTCAAAGAAATGTTATTATTAATGTCATATTTATAGAATTAAGCAAACACTACATATTCTAACAACTCCCTAATGTCATTTGCAAAACCATTATCAAGTCTAACATCCAAGATTGGAACAATAAGGAAAATATTGAGATTCCTTATATTTCTCCAAAACTTGCTTTCAAATGATGCTGGTAAAATTTAAATAAATCATTTTACTTCTGAAACTTTTTTAAAGTTATGGGTATTTATTTTTTAATAATCATATTTATTTATTTTTCTTTAATTCTTTATTTTTTAAAGTATTATATATGTTACCTTTTCCCCCCATTTACCTCTCCCCGGCACTCCCACCCCCCAGCACATGCCCTCACCCCCCTAGTGTCTGTGTCCATTGGTTATGCTCATATGCATGCATGCAAGTCCTTTGGTTGATCTCTTTACCTACCTTCCCTCTGATGTTTGACGATCTGTTCAATACTTCTCTGTCTCTGGATCTATTTTTGTTCAAAAATGTATGTTGTTCATTATATTCCATAAATGAGTGAGATCATGTGATATTTATCTTTCTCTGACTGGCTTATTTCACTTAGCATAATGCTCTCCAGATCTATTCATGCTGTTGTGAATGTTAACAGTTCTTTCTTTTTTATAGCAGCATAGTATTCCATTGTATAGATGTAAAACCGTTTTTAATCCACTCATCTGCTGATGGGCACTTAGGCTGTTTCCAAATCTTAGCTATTGTAAATTGTGCTGCTATGAACATAGGGGTGCATATATCCTTTTTGATTGGTGTTTCTGTTTTCTTGGGATATATTCCTAGGAGTGTGATTACTGGTTCAAATGGAAGCTCCATTTTTAATTTTTTGAGGAAACACCATACTGTTCTCCAAAGTGGCTGCACCAGTCTGTATTCTCACCAGCAGTGTATGAGGGTTCCTTTTTCTTCACAACCTAGCCAGCACTTGTCTTTTGTCGATTTATTGATGATAGCCATTCTGACAGGTGTGAGATGGTACCTCATTGTCGTTTTGATTTGCATCTCTCAGATGGTTAGTGACTTTGAACATGTTTTCATATTTCTCTTGGCCTTCTGTATATCCACTTTCGAAAAGTGTCTATTAATGTCATTTGCCCACTTTTTTATTGGATTGCTTATCTTCCTTTTGTTAAGATGTGTAAGTTCCCTATACATTGTGGAGATTAGACCCTTATCAGAGGTAACATTGGCAAATATGTTCTTCCATACATTGGGCTTTCTTGTTGTTTTGCTGATGGTTTCTTTTGCTGTGCAGAAGCTTTTTATTTTTATGTAGTCCCATTTGTTTATTTTCTCCTTAGTTTCCATTGTCCTAGGGGCTTTATAGGTAAAGATGCTGTTACGACATATGTCTGATATTTTGCTACCTATGCATTTTTCTAAGATTTTTATGGTTTCTCATCTTATGCTTAAGTCCTTTATCCATTTTGAGTTTACTTTTGTGCATGGTATAAGTTGGTGGTCTAGTTTCATTGGTTTTTTTTTTTGGTTTTTTTTTACATTTATCCTTCCAATTTTCCCAACACCATTTATTGAAGAGACTGTCTTTACTCCAACATATGCTCTTGCTTCCTTTGTCAAAAATTAATTGAGCATAGTGGCTTGGGTCAATTTCTGGGTTCTCTGTTCTGTTCAATTGGTCTATATGATGTCTGTTCTTGTGCCAGTACCAGGCAGTGTAGAGAACAGCGGCTTTGTAATATAGCTTGATATCTGGTATTGTGATCCCTCCAACTTTGCTCTTCTTTCTCAGGATTGCTATGGCTATTGGGGTCTTTCTTTATTTCATATGAATTTTGGAGAGTTTGTTATAGGTCTGTAAAATATACTGTTTGTATTTTAATGGGGATTACAATGAATCTGTAGATTGCTTAGGGTGGTATGGACATTTAATGATGTTGATGCTACCAATCCATCAACACAGTATATTCTTCCATTTGTTTATGTCTTCCTCTATCTCTTTTTTCAATGTCCTGTCGTTTTCCCAGTATAGGTCTTTTACCTCCTTAGTTAAGTTTATTCCTAAGTACCTTAATTCTTTTGTTGCAATGGTAAATGGGATTTTTTTTTTTTTAGTTTCTCTTTCTGTGAGTTCATAATTGGTTTAAAGTTATTTTTTTTTGTTTTTATTTTTATTGATTAAGGTATTACAAATGTGTCTTTATCCCCCACATTGTCCCCTCATACCCCCAATCCTGCCCTCACCCTCACCCCCTGTTGTCTGTGTCCATCGCTTATGCTTATATGCATGCATACAAGTCCTTTGGTTGATCTCTCCCCCTTACCCCCACCCTCCCCTACCTTCCCTCTGAGGTTTTTGTTCATCGGTTTATGTTGTTCATTATAATCCACAAATGAGTGAGATCATGTGATATTTATCTTTCTCTGACTGACTTATTTCACTTAGCATAATGCTCTCCACCTCCATCCATGCTGTTGATAATGGTAGGAGTTCCTTCCTTTTTATTGCTATGCCGCAGTAAAGTTATGTTTTATCAGCTAATATGAATTATCACATTCTACTTTAACTCAGAATAAATTAAGAAGTAATTGTACATAACAGTGAATATTTAGCCAGTTTCAATTAATGCAAAAATTATAAACCAGGTATGAATATATATTCTATTATGTTAACTCTGGTTCTCCTTTTATATCAAGTTTTCTGACTAGCAATGTTTCAACACAGCATTATTATATCACAGGTGACATGACTATAGCTTAGGCAGTTAGTGCATTTTTTTCCTGTGAAAATGAGAATATGTAGAATACTTATATTCTGGTCCTGAGAAAAGGAAATGATGACTTTGAAAACATTTAAAAATAATTTGCTTTTCTCATATTTTGAAGGGAGAGAAATAAGTTTTCAATCACAGTGCACTTACAGTGTTCCCTAATTTGGTAGCTTGGGGTGAGAATACCAACAGCAATAATTCTAATGTAATTATTAACCATTTATAAAGATTTCACATCACATTTATTTTTCATAATTTCTTGTCTCATAACAAGGGAGCTTTTTAAAGTATAATTACTTATATTTCTTTCCCAACGGGTTCTATTACTTGTGAAAATTATAGCTTTCTTGGAATAAAAACTAATTAGTGATCTCATCAATGGATATAGGTTTAGTTCATTGAGATTCAGCTGATTTATCCATGAGTTATACTGTAGAACTAAAGTACTTGACTTCATTCTATTTTTTCAAGAGGAAGGAATTTGAAAAGACCACATAGTTGACAGAGAAAATCCTGGGCTTTAGCAATAGTTAACCAGAACTTAAACCTCAGATTTATGATTTAACATTTGAATGTCAATGGGGAAAGAAAATCAACTGAGGCTCAGATTTATTGTCTACAAAATGCAGACTAAATAATATTTGCCTTGCAAGGTGGATATGAGAATTAAATATAGTAACACATTAAAACACTGCAGTACATATGTACCAGTTACCAATTGCTATAATAATGTATATTCTATATCTACCAGACTTCAATGCTTATAACCATACTAGAGGCCCAGTGCATGAATTCGTGTATGGGAGTTGTCCAGCTGGCCCGCCCCGATAGGAGTGTGGGGGGCCAATCATGGGTGGGGCCGGCTGGGAGGAGGGGCCACAGGTGGTTGGTGGGCTGGCTCTGCCCCCTGGTCGAACTCTGCTCCAACTCCAGGTCAAGGGGACGATTTGCAAATTACCGTTTTATTATAATAGGATATATTTACATATTTCCTTATAATTTTTGCATCTGCTGAACAGATCTTTTCATCTGCACTACATGAAACTGCCCTCAGATGGATTTCTTCATGAGTGTGTGGTCAATTGGTGGTAGGTCACGGAGGGGTTACCTCATTTCATATGCCCTTAAGCTGTGATGAACTGGTTTTCCTCCATGTGGTCTCATCGTCAGCATTTCAGCATGCTGGCTGGTACATGTTTGCATAGTGGTGATGGTGCTAGACAGAAGGGTATGGGGCTCAAGAGTAAAAATGGAAATGTACAAGTCATTTGAGCCCTTAGACTTGTAACTAGCACACAATTATTCTTACTGTTCACTACTGGCCAAATCAAGTCACAGGAACAACTCAGATTTGAGGTTTGGAGAAATAGACTCCTCTTCTCTTTAGGAGGCTTTGTGGAAACTATTAAAAGGGCATATATCAAGCCAGATGGAATTGCGTGCATATTTGCAAACAATCAACCAGAGCCTGGCACAAAGGAAGCAAAACATAAACAGAATAATTATCTTCTCTACCTGTAAACACTCCTCATAAATTATCTACGAAGTACCCCATAAAGTGTAGTATTTGATACATAAATAAATCCAGAATGCAGAGTACTGATATTTCTTAAGTGTAAACATGATGTGATTTCCAGTAAATACTTTTAAAGATTTGCCTTCAACTTGCATATAGGGCCTTATGCAGCTCACCCACTAGGCCACTGTTTCAGTCTCATCAGCCCCTGGTAATATCCACAGGGAACTTATTCTTAGGGATTTTGAACATACTTTGCTATGTGCATTTCTTTTTATCTGGCTGATATCTTCATACACACAAACTTTCATCTCAGGCATCCACTGGTTCCATGCCCAGGAACATACTTTGCTGTGTGCATTTCTTTTTATCTGGCTGATATCTTCATACACACAAACTTTCATCTCAGGCATCCACTGGTTCTATCTCCTGGGCCTGCCTCTTTCAGAGCTTGGGGTTTGTCCACCAGCCTCCTCCACTAGATAATGGCATCCTGCAGGAGGAATTTTCACCTTTATCTCTGTAGCCCCAGTGCCTGGAACAGAGAAGGGCTTATTATATGCTTCATGAATGAAGGAATGTGTCTATGCTATCTAATAAAAGGGTAATATGCAAATTGACTGTACTTCCGCTACACTGACAAGCCACGCCCACCAGCCAATCAGGAGTGCATATGCAAATTAACCCAACAAAGCTGGCTGCGGCCACGGAGAGAGCAGGAGGCTTGGGTTTCCCCAGCAATGGAAGAAGCCAAGCTTTCCGCCTGCCCTGGCCTGCCTTGGCCTCCACTCAAGGCTACAAAGTTTCAATTATAGAAGATAAATAAATCCCAACAAAAATGGCTGTGGCCATGGAGTGAGCAGGAGGCTTGGCTCCGCTCCAGCCTACAAAGTTTCAATTATAGAAGATAAATAAATCCCAGATACCAGGGCCTCCACTTGGGTCACCGGGGGCTGTGGCTGGCCTGAAAACCACCACAGGCCCCTCAGGCCAACCTATGCCCCAAGGGAACCCCCACCCTGATCCGGGAACCCTTCAGGGCAAACCAGCTGGCCCCCACCCGTGCACCAGTCCTCAATCCTATCTAATTCTATCTAACAAAAGAGTAATATGCAAATTGACCATCACTCCAACACACAAGATGGCTGCCCCCATGTGGACACAAGATGGCCACCACAAGATGGCCAGCAAGGGAGGGCAGTTAGGAGGGACCAGGCCTACAAGGAAGGGCAGTTGGGGGCGATCAAGCCTGCAGGGGAGGGCAGTTAAGGATGACCAGGCCGGCAGAGGAGGGAAGTTGGGGGCAACCGGGCCTACAGGGAAGGGCAGTTTGGGGGAACCAAGGCCTGCAGGGGAGAGCAGTTGGGGGGCACCAGACCTACAGAGGAGGGCAATTAGGAGTGACCAGGCCTGCAAGGGAGGGCAGTTGGGGTTAAACAGGCTGACAGGGGAGCAGTTAGGCATCAATTGTGTTGGCAGGGGAGTGGTTAGGGGTGATCAGGCTGGCAGGCAGAAGCGGTTAGGGGCAATCAGGATGGCAGGCAGGCGAGCATTTGGGAGCCAGCAGTCCTGGATTGTGAGAGGAATGTCCCAGATTGGAGAGGGTGCAGGCTGGGCTGAGGGACACACCCCCCATGTACGAATTTCGTGCACTGGACCTCTAGTTACAAAATAATGTTCTACAGTGAATGGCATTCCATATAGTTAGTTCCATTTTTTATTTTTATTTTTTTATTATTTTTTTTTTACAAATGAGGGCAGAGGTCTGTACTAAAAATAGTGTTAGAATAGTGACAGGAGTGGAAGATTCTGTTGCTAAGAGGATTGCTGTTTTAGGGATAGAAAAAAAAAATAGATCTAGAGAGAAATACCATGAAGCACTACATTTTGCACAATGATTCAAGTTTGGAAGTCAATCTAGCATGTTTAATATCCCGAATGCTTTCTCCAGTAGAAGAAAATAACAATGCATGTAAACTGTAATGATTTTGACACATTTTAATTTGAATGGAAAATCGAGTGAGACATAGTTGAATTTCTTATTGAAAACCCTAACTTATAGGTTCTGCATTCTGTTTTGATTGCTTGACTCTGTATGTATTGGCTCCATTTGTAGATTTCATAGAAAATAAATAATTCACATTGAGCAACACGGCAGTAGAATATATTTAAAATCTCTAGAGTTATTAAAATGAATTAATATAAAATATTTTTATAATAATGAGGAATTTGCAAAGCTAATATGTGGTAGTGATTACCTGCTGACTTTGCCTGAGATAATTATTTGGGTTAAAGCAGACATTTCCAAAGGATTTAGGGGAACTCATATCCAGTGCATCTATTATGGTTTGTCACTGGCACACTCAAAAATTGTCTCCATTCAGCCTTCAAATGGCAGGAAGATTTGTTCAACTAGAGAGGACCATTATATCCAATCATACTCAACTAGATGGAAGTACCTAAAAACATATTTGCCACTGACTTCCCATTCTGACACCTGTACAATCTTGCTATGTATTTTATCCCTAGCTCTTAGCACAGTTTTTCATAATATTAATAAACCATCAATTCCTGTGTTTGGTAGAAGGAAGTGTAGCCATTGTCTGTCAGGTCAATTACATGATAAACCATAATGGCTACTAGAGAAACATTTCTTGGTCTGTTAATGAGTGAATTTAAACTATCCCCAGTTCTCAACTAGGTAGAGTGTCTCTATTTACAAAGACTCAGATTTTTCAAATACCAATTGGAAAACAACAATTCTAGGAGCTTTGGAAGAAAATAAATACTTTTTCACTAGTAGTAGAATATTTAGTAGAGTATCAAGCATCAGTATCTGAGTCATGTAATTAAGTCATCTCTAGCTGTTATAGTTTAAATGGTTGTTACACAAGAATAAACTCAAAATGGATAAAAGACTTAAATTTAAATGTAAGTCATGAAACCATAAAAATCATAGAATAAACCATAGGCAGCAAGATCTCAAGACATCTCTCATAGCAGTATGCTTGTGGATACATCTCTTAAGGCAATGGAAACTAAGGAGAAATAAAAAAATGGGACTACATCAAAATAAAAAGCTTTTGCACAACAAAAGAAACCATCAACAAAATAACAGCAAAGCCCACTGCATGGGAGAACATATTTGCCAATGTGACATCTGATAAAGGGTAAATATCCAAAATATATAAGGAACTCATACAACTTAACAAAAGGAAGACAAACAATCCAATAAAAAACAGTGGGCAAAGGACCTAAATAGACACTTCTCCAAAGTGGACATACAGACGGCCAAGAGACATATGAAAAAATGCTCAAAGTTACTAATCATCAGAGGGATGCAAATTAAAATGACAATGAAGTACCATCTCCTACCTGTCAGAATGGCTACCATCAACAAACCAACAAATGACATGTGCTGGCGAGGATGTGGAGAAAAAGCAATGCTAGTTAAAGTAGAATGTGGTAGTTCATATTAGCTGATAAAACTTAATTTAAAAGTTTCAAAAGTAAAATTATTTCTATCATATTAGTGGGGTTTCTTAATTTCACCAGGATCATTTGAAAACAAGTTCTGGAGAAATATAAAGAATCTCAATATTTTCCTTATTATTTTGATCTTGGATGTTAGACTTAATAATGGTTTTGCACATGACATTGACTGGGAATTTGTTAGAATATGTGGTGTTTGCCTAATTCCATAAATAATTTAAATAGGTATCAGTGTTTAAAATTTTAATAAATATCCAATAATCCTATATAATAAAAAGGTAATATGCAAATTGACCATCACTCCAACACAAGATGGCCTCCCCCATGTGGACAAAGATGGCTGCCACAAGATGGCTGGCAGGGGAGGGCAGTTGTGCAAAATCAGGCCAGCAGAGGAGGGCAGTTGGGAGGTACCAGGCCTGCAGGGGAGCACAGTTAGGGGTGACCAGGCCGGCAGGGGAGGGCAGTTAGGCATCGATTAGGCTGGCAGGGGAGTGGTTAAGGGGTGATCAGGCTGGCAGGCAGAAGCGGTTAGGGGCAATCAGGCAGGCAGGCAGGCGAGTGGTTGGGAGCCAGCAGTCCTGGATTGTGAGAGAGATGTCCGATTGCCCGTTTAAGCCTGAACGGGCAGTCAGACATCCCTCAAGGGTTCCCAGATTGGAGAGGGTGCAGGCTGGGCTGAGGGACACCACCCCCCCATGCACAAATTTCATGCACCAGGCCTCTAGTTAACCTATAAAATCAAAATAGCCTATTGTTTTGGTAAATTTTAATCTGATAATACTTTATTTCAGCAAAAGAATTGGAAATGTTTATTACTTTGAATTCAAACATTCATAGACTACTGCAGCTAGAAAGGGCACTAAAAATTAAGTCTAATCCTAAAAATACTTCTTTTACAAATGAGTAAACTAACTCACTCAGTGAGTGGTTTAGGCCCTGTAGCAACTTATTACTGACTCTGAGAAAATTAATCACTATTGGAATGACTTTTTAAAAAATATATTTTTTATTAATTTCAAAGAGGAAGGAAGAGGAGAGAAAGATAGAATCATTAATAATGAGAATCATTGATAGGCTGCATCCTGCATACCCCACACTGGGGATTCAACCTGCAACCCAGGCATGTGGCCTGATTGGGAATTGAACCCATGACCTCCTGGTTCATGGGCCAGCACTCAACCACTGAGCCACACCAGCCAGGCTTGAATGACTTTTTGAAAAATTCAGTATTGACCTAAAATATTACACTTATTTTCTAATGTTCAGTCCATTTGAAAATCTCATGAAAGCTACAAATTCTCTACTGAAAAATATGCACTCTTCTTCATACACACATAATGTAATATTTATTTTAAATATATCTGTAGACTTTTAGCACCCAGTAAAAATGGGGGTGGGGCATAAGAGATGTCTATAATATCTCAATTATCCAATAAATTGATCAATTATAATGCAAGTACCATAGGAAATTGGAGAAGATGAAATTGACTAGTTTAAGAAATCACTGGCCACCACTGTATATATGAGGAAGTGTTATCTAAAATCCATCATTGAAAAAAGAGGAAGTCTTATCTAAAATCCATTTCATCATAATACACACTAAAAATGAATGAATGAATGAATGAATGAATGAATGAAAGAAAACCAACAGAAAGAATGCTGTGTTCTCTTGAAATAAAAAAGAAAATTGATACAAAAGATACTGTAGTAAAACACATAATTTCAGATATTTTACATATCTAAAATACCACATACATACCATGCTTTAAAAAAAGTGATCTCATTTATAAAACTTTGTATTACATATAATTTCTACATTTGATAAAAAATTAATTTGCTCTTTCTCCCAAAGGAGATTTATATAACTTTAATCTTTTAAAATGAAATTCATTTTTAGTAGTACAGTAACCAGATGTTCTGTTAAAACTATTTCTGCATAATTTAGGAACTGAATTGGCTCCTTACACATATGTTAGTGATTCAAGTGAATTCTTTCAAAGTTAATCACAAGATATTATCTTTTAAAGGACCTGATGTCACAACGAAAACCTGAAGGTCAAAATTAATGTTTTACTGTGTGTGTGTGCAAGATGTGTGTGTGTAAGATGTATGTGTATATATGTATGTGTATATATATATATATATATATATATATATATATATATATATAGAGAGAGAGAGAGAGAGAGAGAGAGAGAGAGAGAGAGAGAAGTAGAGGAAGAGAGAAAAGAGAGAGACAGAGAGAGAGAAACATCAGTGTGAAACAGAAACAGCCCAGGTATGTATCCTGACTGGGAATCAAACAGGCTGGCAACCTTTTATTGCTTTATGCTTTCCCACCATACTCATCATTAAATAATTGTCTGAGAATTTAGGTAATATTCAAAGATCCGTGCTTGCCATACATCACCTCAGTTTAGCCCAATATTGCTCAAGATTAAATTTTTTAAAAAATGTTTATCTATACAAAAATATATTATGTATCAGACATTGCTAGCTACTTATGAGTACAATGATGAAGACAATATCCTGGTTTCTCAGATCAAAGTGTATGGAATTTTGACCCTCCCTTGCTTGTATTTCAGCCCATCCTCTAGTGTGCATGAAAATGAGTGAAACTGAGTGCATACAATGGGAAAAAAAAGAGAAGCTTCCCACTTCTAAGTTTTGTACAAATGACTGTTCATCCCACTTCAGGAGGAAAAACCATTAAAATGTGGCTTTATCTTGGTTTAAGAATAGCCATGAATTTAGACTATATTATCTTGGTTCCTGGGATAATTGATTTTCTTGAGTTGAATTAAAACCTTAGTTTGTGCAAATTTTATTTTAGAGCTTATTGCTTGGAATAGCTATGCTCCTTTTGTGTTTCTGGTATCTTTTCTATCCCTTCATAATGAGAATTGCAAAACAGACTGTTATACCTCACACTCAGCTTCCAGGAAAGTTGGAACTAACTGTACAACACAGCCACACAAATACCTTGAATATTATGACCTTATTATCAGTTTAATTCTCTGCTGCACTCCACTTGCATCCTTATTTCCCCACTCTGGGTCAAACTTATAATTTATTAAATGCTCTATTTGCATTTAATAGTTTCATTTGTGTTTGATGTTTTACATATAAAAGTATATAGGTTGTATAATATTATCATCTATAAACAGAGAAATTCATACTAGGATTTTGCATTTTTTAAAGTAAAGTCATTTAAACAAATGAGACACATATAACTAATTAAGGCCCTTGGCCCTCTTGAGACTTTTGTTGGTTTAAAACTCTGAGACATGTTCTCTTAATATGTGTTTTATGACTTTAATGCAAGAATTAATGCAAGCAGATGAGTCTTTGAGGAATAGGATCAAATCAATCACAATCTGGGAAATTATCCATAATTGCAGTAATCACCTTGACTTACTCTATCTGCAATATTCCAACTCCCAGGACCCCTTAGCCAGTTTATATGAGGTTCACTGAGGCCCTGAACAATTTAAATAATGAAAATCCTGGGACCTGATGGCCCCATAGCTTTAAAGACATTTTTGCTATTCCTGTTGGAATCTATTATCCCTGCCAGATCAAAAGCTTTTTTAGATTGCTTATTTTGGCTCTTTATGGTATATCAATAGCAAATAAAAGACAACTGGAAACCATATTCATTTTTACTTATCAAATATTTGTAATTTACTATGTATCAGGTAATATTCTAAGTTTTGTACAAATGCTTAATAACTTAATTCTTACACAATCATAGGAAGCGGTCTCTGTCATTATCCTAATTTTACAAAAGTGGGATTTGAAGGATAGAGAGGTTAGTAAATTGCCCAATTGCATACATGGTAAGAATTAGCATTTGAACTCCAGCTCTCTTGTTCCAAAGTTCACCTCCCGCCAACTCAGCTACTGTCTCTCAAGAAATAATGAGCATCACAGGAATGAGGATGTTAATAGATAAAGAAAAGGGGCAAGTTTGATTCTGTGTAAGTAATTTTGTATATTCATTGTGGATAATGTCAAGAAGGCTGGATCTCAGTTGTAAGAGGGAACATGTGAGATCAATGAAATGAAAAATAAGTCTATTTTGAGTTAAAGTTTGTGAAAGGTGTAAAGAGTGTTTCTAGGTTGAATTTTCTGCATATGAATGTCCAATTGTTCCAGCATCATTTGTTGAAAAGATCATTCATTCTTCATTGGCTTGTGTTGGTCCTTTTTTAATGACCAGCCAACTATATTTATGTGGACCCATTTGTGGGTTCTCAATGCTATTACATTGATCTATATGCCTATTCTTTCACAAATACCAATGCCGTCTTATTTATGGAAAATTTATAGTACAATTTAAAATTGGCTAGAAAGTGTCCTCTAAGCTTGTTCCTCAGACATGTCTTTTTATGATGATGCAGAAATTATGTCTAAAAACCCAAACATAAGCACTTTAAAAGTGCCTGCTGACATTATGTCTGCTAACATCTCACTTGCCATTGTAAGTTAAATGGCCAATTTCAGGAACAATAAGGGGGAAAATATACTTTACCTCTTGATTGGAAAAAAAATCCTTAATTATATATAAAAATGGTTTCAGAGAGTAATGAAAAATTGCTTTCATCAATTAAATTTACTACATTCTAGTCTCTATTGCAGCTTTCTTTTTTTTTCATAGCACTTACTGGCATAAAAATTATCTTTTTATATTTATATGTGATTATTTATATTCCCAACTATAATGTAAGCTTCGTGAAGGGAGAGAATTGTCTTTCTTATTATTATACATCTGGCGCACAGAAAAATAATTGTTATATATTGAGGACAAAGTGAGCGTTTGTCGAATAAGGGAATTAGTAAATTTATTCTGATAACATATAACAATATTCACAAAGCCTACCTTTTATGTTGGCATCAGGTATTTAAACCATAACTAAGTTTAGCTCTGTTCCTAAACATTGACAGGGAATGTGCCAATTTAAAAACAATTTAGATGTAGACAAGGACAGAAAGATAAAAGAGAATTACAAATTAAATGGCTTCTCTTCTCATCTATTTGTCCTGGACTCCTCTACAGCCTGGCACATTGTGGACATAACTGTCTCATGGAAATTCTTCTTTTCCCTTATTCCTCACTCTCTTGATGACCCATTTATGTGTCTGCCTGTTGATTCATTGGCTTCTCAACATACTCTCTCATGTACAACTTATGAGTTTTACAGTATTTTCTTTGTACCTTCTTCATTGATGACCACATTCATACACATAGCTACTGCTTTGCTTTTTTTATAACATATTTATTAACTTTCCATCTAATAACCCATCTTTATTTCTGAATTTTAAGCATTCCTTTCTACGTGAAAGGATATTACCTGCACTCAAATATGTAACACTTGCACCCTAAGTTTCAAGCCAAAACTTATTGTCTCAATTTCAGCATTCTTCATAATGGTCCTTATTTTCCTAGCCCACCTCCCTCACATACATGCACCCTCATTTACACCAACATTACATCAATCATTGAACCCGTAATTTCCAGCACTGCGATAGCTTTGCCAAATGTTTCCTTCATGTCATTTGCTCTGCTTCCTCAATTCAAATCCATCTCACCCAGCATTTCTTAGTCTTAAGGCTTTTCAGATTCAAAAACACTGAAAGCTTCTAATTTTTACTGAGTAACAGACTATTAAACTGTGATTTTAATCCCTCTGCAATCTCCTCTTTATCTACCTCTGCAGTCTTCTCTATGACTATGTCTCTTATTTTTATTTGGAAGAAGTGAGAAAAGACTTTCTGGTTTGTGGGTAATCCTCTTTTCTTAATATAGGTGCTAATTATACATATGTTAAGTCTGGATGATGCATCAATCTGCTCACCTCTGCAATGTGTGTCCCTTACATGTACATTATACTTCATTAAACTCTTCCGTTAAACAGAGCTAAAGAGAAGGTGAAAGAGGTTGTGTTAGTTAAAACATTTCTGATTTTTATATTGCTCAGGAAGCGACTAAAGCTGTGGATTACATTTAGCCCTAAGGCACCCATGTCTTCTAAATATTTTCTGTTTACCCCTAAAAGGGGTTAAATTTACAGGGCCCAAATTAGTGAAACTTAAAAAGAACCAAACAAAATTCAGAGAAATAAAAACATAGAGACAAAGGAGAGGTTGTTTTTATAAGAAACTTTCTACCCATAGTTCCCATGTCAGTCTGATTCATGTAGATGAGTTTTCCAAATTGTCCAGTTTGGATTGGTTGGTATAACTGCAAATAAGGGTACATTTTGTATAATTCTGATTGTTCAGGGAAGGTCATAGTGTATTGGTGGGTGATAGTATGGCAGTGAGGAACAAGGAACTTTCCTGCAGTGGTTGACTCGGGCAGTATGGCAGGGCATACTGTGGGAAACTGAGAAGTCAGTTTGTGGTTCTTTCTGGCATACAGCATACTTCAGAGGCCCCTGTCAGTCAATGGCCACTAGACACTAATTTTGAATTTTGGCCCAGTTACCCCTAGGGAGTCTTAGTCCATTTCAATAGAATGTCTTGGGTTTCACATTAGGTAACTTTCTTCTCTAGGTCCACATAGCTAATGAACCCAAAACACAAAGAAGTGATCTAACTTACATGACTCCTAGAGCCTGAGAGGTGTGATATTGTAACTCTTTCTGCAGCAGCCATTACCTAACAGAACAGCTAGAAACAAGTTATCAAATATATACAAGAACACAGGAATTAATAAATGGACAGCAATAAACATATTAGTCTGATTAAATCTGGAAAGGACCAAACAGATCTTATAAAAATATAGCCATAATGTTAAATGACTTTGCTGTGTTCATACAACTCTTTTAATAATAAAGATAAAGGTTAAATTTTTCTGATTCTCATTGCCCACAATCTTTCCAGTGGCAGATTTTGTACCCAGATCATTGGGGGACTTTGTATTATCATGTAAAGAGTTACAGTTATAAATAAAATCTGCCCGGTGTTGGTTTCCATTTGATAGAAAGCTAGGAGTTAGGGTCATGGATGATTTTATCCCCAGATAAATTGCATTTTTCTGCCATGACTCAAAAAGTAAATAAGTTGTTATCTCCCCTAACCTAAAACCTACCATTCTAAAATGACACTTTTAGCTACCAAAATTGCTCTTGAAGTATTTTTCATATAATATCTTATAAGATACATATGTCTTCAACACAAGGGAATTTAATGTGTGAGTTTAAAATTTGCTTATATTTACTATACATTATAGTAACTTATAAACCTGTTCCACAGAAGTTTTTATTTTAATTAAAATTTTTCTTATAATACTTGAAATACATAAATGCATGAAAAAGTATTTATAAGCATCTGTTTTTAAAACAATATAAGTACATTTATTTTTCACTTAAACAAATATTTTTGGCAATGCAGAATAGTGGTGAGCTCTGTAAGACATCAACAAAGGACATGTGATAGATGATGTCTTATAGACTAGAAAGCAACAAGCAAGCGTGATCAGGTGTGTATCATCAAGGGGATGTTTGAAATGAGACATAAATACTGAGTGGAATACAGCTGTGTGAATTATGCAAGAAGAATGTTCCAGGCAGGGGGCTCAGACACCCTTGAATGGAAATGAGATAGATGTAGTTGAGAAACAGGAAAAATAAGATAATATGGTCTGGACATGATGGGTGAGTAAAATGCATTAGAGTAATAGTTGGGGTCTTATTATAAAGATCTTTTATGTAAACCATTTGTATTTTAATTTTAATTACAAAGCAGGCTGGAAGGATCTGTTGTTTGGCTGCAGGGAGGAAGAAGCAGGTCAAAGTATAAGAATGGCCTTGGAAAGAGTTGTAAGATCCAGGGTAAATTATATCATATAAAGTTTACAGCATCTATCATCAGGTGAGATTTGCTTCTAGTGAACATCAAGGGGAACAGTGACCTGTAGTTTCAAAACAATTATACCAAGCAGTATAAATTTAACAGGTAATTAATTATGTTATGTAGGATAATGAATCTTCAGATCCTGCTGCTAGGTCTGGGTAGCCAAGCCTGAGTGTACATGCTGTGTCTTTTCAGTATCTGGGTATAGTGATAATTCATTTTTTAAAATTCTTTCTTAATTAAGATAAACCAATTAAGGTAAATTATAAGAGTGTTAGAGATTCAACTTCTTGATATGGGATTTGGTGAGAAGAGCCAAGATTTGAATAAAGAGAATATGTGGTCCTTGGACAACAAGATGATAGCTATCGCTGCTTCCTGCCCGATCTGAGCATTTAATGTCTGCATTTAAAAGCCACAGAAGCTTTGGATGCTGTCCAAGACATGACACTGTCACATTGACTGTGTCCCTATGAGCCCACAGTAATACCCAAACGAGAGCATGTTTACATTGCTCAGTGCCAACTCGCTGCTTTCACTGGACACAGCAATATGAGACTGGCTTGTTGTGAGAGAAAGGGAGAGGCTAACCAACATGATACCCATAGAAACAGTAATTCAGTCTGTTTCATTTTATATTTCCTTTCCAGTGAAATAGCTTATAACTTGTTTTTCACTGCCATAATGGAAACAATATGTATGTTTTCTGTGTTAAATCATTCATTGAGAAAACAATATGGTTGGTTCTATGTACAGTGTTGCATAAGATAGACAAATTATATATGCTTATTTATAGGTTAATTAAAATACATGAATTATTATAAGGCTAACAAACACAATGATTGATTTAAAAAACGGATCAATTTTTATGTGCTGTTCATTTCTATTTATCATTCTTCCTACCATGTTTCATCACCTCTCCATTCAGGTGTTTACACTGTCTTAGACAACTTGAGAGGCAAAATTAGTGAAAAGTAAGAGCATGTCCAATTTCTAATGCATGCCTAGTGACTGTAGTACCTGCTTCTATTATAGTTTCTCTTAAAAATATTTTTTTCATATGTCAAATATGATTGGAAAACATGGTACCCGGGACTGGGAATGACCAGTGTCATGGTTTCAACCCTCAAGAACTAGTCATTTAAATGAGGGATTTCTAAAAAGAACATAACTGTGGGTGTTTTAAGAGGTTTATCTCTGGTACATACTAGTACTAAGCAGGGCTGTCATTGGATTGGTTATTTTACCAAGCAGAGATCATAGCCAGATGGCTCTATTGATGCAGTGGGTGCAGTAATGGAGTCATACTTTTGATCTAACTTGTACAGGGGACTTGGTCCCAGGAACTAAAGCCCTCTTCTATGTCTCTCTTATCCCCAAGGCTACAACTTCTTTCCCTAAATGGATGCTAATAAGCCATCAAAATTACTCCTAAACTCGGGAGTTTTCTTTCTCCTGTTGCTTTATGTGTCTAGAACATTTTGGTTTCTTGAATTTCACTTTCATTTGAGCTCAGATTTACATTTTTGGTTACATTTATTAGCATTTTAAAGTATTTTCATAGTGAGAGCTGGACAGGAGAGAAGAGCATCAAGGATTGCCTGCGTTAGTTCATTCTGCCTTACTGCCTAAATCAGAACTTACTCATGTAAAACTTTTAAGTCATGTTTTTTTTTTCATATATAAAATTCTAATCACCATGCCAGATATAGAACTGATGATAGAAAGGCTCCTTTTTCTTGTTTCAGAAAATAAAATGCCATGTCTATACACCTTAAAAGTACAGACTTGGTTTCAACCTGGGCAAGAAATATGTGCAAAATATTAAGACAAATCATCCCAGTCCACTTATCCATTATTATCTTACATATTGAACCATTAGGATCAGTATCTGCAAAGAACATGTCTTGTTCTCTAGGGCTAGAAGACTACCACATCTCTAAGGGGACCTGCTAATCAGCCAGGGCCTTCCTTCCAAATAAAGCTTTTGCTACTATAACAACACACTGGGAAGGTAGCTCTTAGTTGTTACCAGGCTACTATGACATTACTTAGCAATCCTGAGGAAGGGAGAAATGATTTGTATGACTATGTGGCAAACACACTGAAGTCTAAACCTTTACTTCAAAAAGATGTCAGGACTTCAGTTTTCTACCTCAACATGCAAAGAGCTTGGATGTCTTGTCTCCCACCTTAACAACAACAACAAAAAGAGCTGAACAAACTAAAATGAAAGGACATTTTTAAGATCCATCAAAGTGTTGAGGTCACAGGACAAACCTCCACACTGAAAACGGGAGATAGGCAAATACAGAACATACAGGTCAGTTTACCTGAAGCAGAAGCTGCTGACGCCTGCAACCAGTAGGAGCACGTCCCCAGTAATCTTGAGGGACTGCTGAAGGCTGAGGGAGGGTTAGTCTGAGAGTTAAAATGTCCTGGAGGGAGCTCCAGTCTAAGGGGATCCCTGCCATTCTATGTGTTTACCTCTAGGAACTACCTCCATACCCTCTCCAGGTTTAAGAGTATTTAAAACATTGTAAGATTTCTTTGTGAAAATATTTTTATTGATTTCAGAGAGGAAGGGGGAGGGGGAGAGAGTTAGAAACATCAATGATGAGAGAATCCTGCACTCCTCCTGCACTCCCCATACTGGGGATTGAGCATGCAACCTGGGCATGTTCCCTGACAGGGAATTGAATGGTAACCTCCTGGTTCACAAGTTGAAGTTCAACCACTGACCCATGCCCACCAGGCAAGATTTCTTGGAAGAATTAGGACTTCTTAAAGGTCTTCAAAGAATTAAGAAGAATGAGGACTTCTTCAAAGAGAGTATATATTTCCTTATCATGGTCATTGTGCATTTCTGCCATATTTATGCTTTCCTTTTTCATTCCAGTTTCACAGTCTTGGATCAGATCTTGATCATTAATCATTTGGCCTAGTGCTATAGCTTAGTGCTTCTTTCTCCTCTTGCCTGCTTCTAATCACCTTGGCCACACTGCTGACTTCCACTGTCTAAATCATCAATCTGCATTCTGTAATTTCTCAATCCACTCATCAACTCATCATGCTCATCAACTACCAGGTCAAGTCTAACTATGGCTCTTTATGACTGGCCTCAATCTACAATTATAGCTTGTAATTTTCTACCTTCCCCTTCACACCTAAATACAAGTGAATGACTTTCATGTTTAGGGACCTCAATTCATTTTGTTCTCTCATCTTGGAGTGTCCAAAATAGAGTAAATTAATTTCTAGATGACATCTGCTTGAAGAGAAAGGTCATTATAAATTCATTTTCATAAATGCTCCTCCTCAATCACAAACTTTAATTGTTCAGGAACTGTTTCTGGGCCATCTTGATAGCCTGAGGGAGATTCTTCATGAGTTTTACATTATGCAGTCTGCATTCCATTTTAATATTTATGAACTAAACTTTATAAGTTTGAAATTGAATTCCTATTGCAGGAGCACTTCTTTTTGTTTATGTTTGCTTGTTTCCCAAATCTCTTAAAAAATGTTGTCTCATAAATACATAGGTATTTCATAGAGTAGCAACAGAAAATGTGCTCATCCTTTTATTAAAGCCCAATAATAATAATAACAGCTAATTATTAATTAAAATTTATTTGCAAGAATCTCACAATGCAGAAAGTACTACTGCAATCATTTTTCATGAATGAGTTAATTTATATGCATAATAATAAGTTCTATTATTATCTTCATTTTACAAATGAGAACACTAAAACACAGAGGACACGCATCTAGTTGAATATTACAAAACCAACCAAATATTGAAGCTTTAAATTCAATTTAGACTATTCTAGTTCAAAATTCTCTGGGAATGATGAACCAATCCTCAAAAATGACTTACTTGTTTATATTAGGAAAAAGGGAAATAATTTTTTTTTACAGAGGGAGAAATAGTTGTTTTATATATTCTTTCTCATGGGAACCCTAATGAATTTTTAATGCAATTATATAAAATATTTTGAACTTTAAAATTATGGTACATGACATGACATATAATAATGTGTTATAAAATGGTATAGCTTCTATTAGTTAGAAATTGCTACAGTTGATATAACATTTCCCCTCTTTTTTAATACACATTTCACCTGAACTTCCAATAATTGTTGAAATATAATTATAATCTTTAAATGCATAAAGCTGTAAATCTTTGCCTGTACATAATCACCCAGAAACAGTGGGGGAAATTGTTAATTAGTGTTTCATTATAACCACTAATTTAATTTAATTATTTTGTATATGTGGAGTTTATCAAAATTCCAAAAGGTCAGTATCCCCTTCCTTACTCACTTGTTCTTATTCCAGTGTAAATCAGATAGAACCCCGAGCCAGCCACAATGAATGTCATTTCATTTGACCTTTAGTACAAAAAGTTTTATGATTTTGGTAAATTCCATTGATAATTAAATTAAGAATGAATATGACCAATTTTACTTGAACTACCTCTTTGCACCTAATAGTAATCAGCTCTCCTCATGTGTAGTATCACACACTTTCAAGTCTTGGATCCCTAACCATTGAGAAGCAAATCAAAATCAACATTTTTTAGAATATTAATTATAGTTCTTTATACTCTGTTTGTACCTTTCATTCAAGGACTTCAAAAAGGCCCAGAAGTGTTAATTAAACTTTTGTGGGGTTTTATTTCTTTTTAGATAATGGTGGAAAAGGATCACAGTATAATTATATATTACTAGTTATTCGAGTCACCTAAATTATTTTTTTCATGTTTATTAGTTACTTTAAAGAAAACACAACTTTTCCTATTTTCTCTTTTTTTAAACTTTGAATATATATGAGAAACCCATGACTAACCTAATGCAATACCTTTTAAAATAATCTCAACATATTAAACTCTGATATTTAAAAATGGATCAAAAGGAAGAGCTATGCATGTTTTCATGGAGTAGAAAAAATAACATTTTAATAATAAATACTTTAGTCAAAGTTAATACAACTTTTTTTTCACTTGTTCCTAGCATGAACTTTCTTTTTTTCACCTTTGAAACTAATTCAACACAACCATTCCCAGTTTCCTCCTAAAAACTAAAAAATGCCAACTTTCCACTTGGAACTTGCTTACAATTCACCAACTAATAAACTCATTTTTCTAGTACAATAACTGGCTATTTTATTTTTTGAGGCTCACACTCCCTTCTAAGGAATTTTAGATATCATTTATTACATTTATTTTATAGAAAAATATGTTCTAATGTTTATTTTAAAAAGCAGATAAAATTAGAGAAAAATAATGTGTAATTTGCATGCTATGCATTCCAGGGCAGAAATGGGAAGGAGTCATTTTCCTGAAAATTTGGATTTGACAGGCACCCTACCATGGATTCTAGTTTGATCAGTTTATAAAACATTTTATTTAAATAAAACTTTTAGAATACTTAACATTGATTCTCAGACAGATTTTACGTGCTTGGGTTTGGGCTTTTTCCACAGAAAGTAAAAGTGAAATCCTGAGAGACTTTGCTAAGGAAACATTTAAATGAATAGCTTTGACTTTGGGTCCTAGAATACATTAATATTTCAGGGAATACGTTTCTAAAATATTACTGAATTACAGAAAGGAGTTTTCCTCTGGTCAACACCTTCCCAAAGGAATGTAGAAATCTCTATTTATTCAGATAAATAATGTCTTCAAATAATAGTTGCTATAATGCAGTGTTTACCAGGTGTCAGGCATTTAATGCTCATTTTCTCTATTCAAAACAAAAATCTTGCATTGAAGGGCTTCTTGTCCCCATTTGACAGAGGAAGAAAACAGTCTGAGTAGTGACAGAGTTTGGTTGGGATTCCATTACTTTTAATTGTTAAACCAGGGCCAGAATATAATTTTTTTCTGACTCTAAACCTCCTTCCTCAAGGTCAGTGATACTCATTCTGCTAATAATGTATCAGAGGCAATACAATTTCTTCACAGAAATATCCATCTCATTTTCAGAATGAAACCTGTTTTGAATATTATTCTCATTTTAGTCTAATTACAGATCAAAAGGGACTCTTTAACCAACAAACTATATCTTTCAGAATTTAAAGAAATTTGTTTCTTCTACTGTGGAGAAAGTATGAGAATAGAGAACTGGTAAGTAATTATTTCTCATTGTCTGAATTCATATAGCTTTACTCCCAGCTTTATTGAAGTATAACTGACAAATAAAATTATAAGTTATTTTAAGTATGCAATAGGGTGTCTTATATCTGTATACAATGTGGAAGAGTTCCTGTTATCTAGTTAGTTAACACACCCATTACCTCATACAGTTATCTTTTCTTTTTCTTTCTTTTTGTATGTGAAAACATTTGTTCTACTTTCTTATCAAATTTTAATTATATAATACAGTGTTGTCAACTGTACCAGTAATCATGTTTTACCTGTGACTGTTTTTTAAGTTAAATGGCTGAGATAACATTATGTTCTTATAAAGTTATGCGTGTCAGCTGCTTAATGGGTAGCATTAATTGAAGAAGAAATGTTCAGTGTCATTCCTTCATACCTGTCCACTCTCTGTATACCAGCATCATTAATTTAGCCCTCTTAATCCTCTACAGGGTTAGCAAGGATCTTCATCTCATCATGAAAAAGTAATTTTAAAATACATTGTTAATGAAACTGACAAAGCCACTGTATATTCTGGACATATTCTTTCCTTTTACTCTCCATTAAAAGCTAGATTAATTTCTTTAAGTGCACAGTTTTTGTTGGAGAAAATTTAATGAATAAACAAACATAAGCATGTTAATTAAAATAATAATATGTATTTATTTAGGTATATATTAAATTAGTAAATATTTTTATATGGGCCGTCCTTCCATGTTGGCTAGGCTATTATGTCACTCTCTAAGCTGGGACAGGCTTCCCTCTTGTGGTTTCCCAATGTAAATTCTACCATAGCACTTCCACATTTCTTCATGTCTGCTGTACTGGTTTGATTACCTGTTTCAACAGATCTCTTTGGTTACAAGCAAGAACATTGATTCTGGACAAGTTAGACCAAGGGAGTTTAGTGAGAGAATATCCGGATGTTTCGGTATCAAGGAGAGGGTGGGAGAAACAAGCCTGGGAATGGATTGGAACAAACGCTGTTCCAGAAGTCTGGGAGGCAAGAAATAGGAGAAAAGTTTTGTAACGAGAAATCTGGTCAATGCCTCCTAGTGGGATGAACCTACTCAACCCTTTATAGATGCTCCATATTCTGTTCAATATTCAAATTCCAGGAAGGGAGCATCCAGTTGACTTACCTTTGTTCACATCTCATGAGAAAGCAACAAGCTTCCAGAAAGGTATCAGTGACTGTTAAGAAAGAGGAAGGAAAATAAGAGTAATTATTAACTGGTTTATGTGTTCTTTGAAATCAGCTTTCTTTTTTTTTTTTTAATTCCTAGTTCCTATCATAATATTGTCACATAGTCACTACTAAATAAATGTTTTATGGATAGCAGAATAGGGTCAAGATGTGGCAATTCATTATTTCCCTTTCATTCAGTATTGATTCTTCATTTTCCTATTCTCTCTATTATAATTAATGATGAAAAGGGAAAAAAACATACATCAAACAAACATTCATTAGGGGCATAAGTACAAGTTACAGCAGATGTAATTGGGGATAAGGCAAGATGTCTTCCTGCAGGAGATAGCCGAGCATTAAAGATATAAAACTGTCAGCCCTTGCTGGGTTGGTCATTTGGTTAGAGCGTCATCACAATATGCCAAGATTGCAGATTCAATTCCCTGTCAGGACACATACAAGGAGAAACTAGTGAAGACATAAAGTGAAACAACAAATCAGTGTTCTCTCTTTCCTCTCTTTCTTTCTCTCTCTCTAGAACTAAAAAAGCGAAAAAAAGAAAATATCAGAAATAACATGATTTAGAGAAGTGGCTTGTAATATACAGACTGATGCCAGCACAAAAGTAACTAATAATTAAACACCTAAAAAAAGAGCCCAATGTTTCAGCCACTAAAGAACTATGTTTTTTGACATTTTAAATTGATAGAATATGATTTAGAAATTTAAATATAAATGCATACTAGTAACCCACAAAGCAACATGAGAAACATTTATATGTATGAAAAATACAATATAAAATAGTATAAGCACTGTAATTCTTACCGTCATGGTATCACGGTGCTTATGTTCAAGTCACCCTTATTTTACTGAATATGCGTCACAAAGCACAGGAGTAGTGATGCTGGCAATTTAGATATGTCAAAAAGAAGCCATAAAATGCTTCCTTTAAGTGAAAGGTGAAAGTTCTAAATTTAATATGGAGAGAAAAAAATTGTATGCTAAGGTTGCTAAGATCCACGGTAAGAAAGAATGTTTTACTTATAAATTTGTGAAAAAGGAAAAACAAATGTTTGCTAGTTTGCACCTTAAACTGTGACAGTTATGGCCACAGTGTGTGATAAGTGCTTAGTTAAGATAGAAAAGGCATAACGTTTGTGGGTGGAAAGCATGAGCGAAAACACTTTCTGATAGATAGCAGTGTTTTGCCAGAAAGCATTGAGCCTCAATGAAGACTTCAGCAAGAGTTCCCCTGACATGAGTGACCACATTCACATCTTTTATTTCAGTGCATTGTTGTAATTGCTCGATTTTGTTATTATTTATTATTGTTGATCTCTACTGTGCTTCACTTATAAATTAAACTTTACCATAGGTATGTATGTATGGGGAAAAGGCATAGTATATGTAGTGTTTGGTACTATGTGCAGTCTCAGACATCTACTGGGGTCTTGGGACATGTCCCCTACCAATAGTGGGGGACTACTGTACTTCTGTTGCATCATCACTGTTGATACCTTAGTTCAGCCCTTTGTCATATTCACGTAATCTTAAGGAGACATTTAACTGGATTTTCCTACCAATTTTTTTTCCAACCTTTATACTGACTTCTGCCACATCATTCTGGCAGGAACCTAGTGATGCCACACTCCTTCATTCATAATGTTTAAGTGGCTCCCCATGAATTATTCAATTAAATATGTACTTATCAGTCAAATATCAGAATCTCCTTCCTTCCTGTCCAGCATTATCTTCCCTTCCTGCACTTCTGTTACCCCATAACCACCCAAATTAGCAGACATGTTATTTCTTGATCATAATTCTGATTCTCCTATAATTTGTCAAACTTTGTCCTATCCTTCAAAGCCCATCTCAAAAAAATTAAAAAAAAACCCTTCCAACATACCTTTTCTTATTATTCTAAATAGACTTGCTCTCAACCCACTCAATCAAAACACAACTTTCAACACAAAAACAAAACATTTCCCCTTTTACAATATTTAATCTGCTTTATATTGAAATCATTTATGTAAGTAACCATCAGGTTTAAAAATCTCTCTGAGAACAAGGGCTGCTATTTCTCATCTCATATCCACTGATTAGCATGTATCTCAGTGTGCTAGCTTAAAAGCCAACTCCAAAGCTTGATTTCTAACCTAATCAGCTTAAGTATTTTTCCAGTTTAGAGGGAATATTCAGAGTGTATAACAGAAAGCATAAACATGCAGGAGAACAAAAGCAAGACAGTGAGAAAACAGGGAAAACAGTGTTTCTATTAGGATCCCACAACTAAGTGAAACTTGGTTACATACAATGGAGCAGGGGTACTTGATATAATTATTTATATGCTTATTTATTTATTCACTACTAGAGGCAAAGCAAATAAGGTTAGGTACTATTTTAAGGAAATGGTGCCTTATTTTTTTTGTGTTAGGGTCATAAGACCCTGAAGAGATTGCCAGGGCTGACCAGCAGACCCTGAGTGATGGATGAATGATTACTCTGACACACATTTCTGTGAAAGAGAGGGCTAGAGATTGCTTGGCTATAGGAACCAAACAACCCCATTTGCCTGCCTCCTTAGGCTTTTATTGTAACAACAGCTTGAACTAAAATTAACTTCTAGATAGTATCAGCAGGGTAAGTAGCCTTGAGAAGCACATGCATCTGCAGTGTCCTTTAAGCAAGGATGTCTAAAGACTAAACATAAAGATTCCAGTAAAACACCTGGGGGCTCAGACTTGTTTGGGAAAGTCAAGGCAGGGGTCAAGCCTTCCACCAGCTTCCCCTGGAGGCCCCAGACCTTTCAGAGATTCTGCCTTACAAACTTGCCAACCAAGTTCCATGCTTCCCCACAAGAGATAGTTTTATCTATCTCTTAATTAAATAGGTAGGGGGGTTGGACTTTGTTCTGTCATAAAATAATTCTAGTTGCTACAGTTTCTGTTTGAATGTCATGCGTTAAAAAATTATTATATTCTGTAAGGGATTTACAGAAAAAAAGACTAAGATTTAATGTACTATAATATAGAACCAAAGTAACCTAGACAGGGAGCATATGTGCAAACTCAACAAAGACTTGTCAATGAATCAATCACTCATATATTCATAGCTAGTACTAGGTGGAGTTGGGGCTCAAGTTCAGATCAAAGCATTTTCCTCTTCTTTCTACAATGGAGTTCTAACTAGTATTTGTGAACAGGCCAGTACAACTCCCATCCCATCATGTATTTTCTGTTGTTTTTCATACAAAGACCTAAGTAATTAGGGTGATTTACTTATCTGTAAAGTTTTGGTGTTATCTTGCATGCTTTTATTGCTAGAGTTTTGAAGATGGCAGATGGCAGTGAAAAAGCACAGAAATAAACTGATTATCTGTAGTGTGCATGGAGATTTGTATGTAAGAGAGAGGATGTGGAATCATTTTAATAAAGATGCATTCATGGCTCATCCCATTTCATAATTTACAGACCCAGCTGTACCTCTCCGTGGGTCTTTGGTATAATTAAATGGGTGAGCTGCATATTGAAGCAGCTGAATTTGTACATGATTTACTGATCAAATGGCATATTTTATTACTTGAATTTACAAAGGCAGGTACTTTTCTTAATCAGGCTAATTTTGTAACTAATTAAGATAAGTGTTTTGAAGACTTGTGCCTAGCATTCCATTGTATTCTTTTGTTCAATTCTTAAGCTTATGACATTCATTTTTTATTTCCTTTAATATATCAAGTAGTTATTCCATAAACTTAATCAGTCACCCATATATCTTGATACATGCATATCTATTATTTTCAAATTACAATACATTGCTTACTGTAATGTGAATGAAGAAAAGTCAGATATGAAATTCCATTTATTCAAGAAAGATAATCTTTGGTTCAAATTGATGCAAAATATAGAACCTATCTTGTCAAGCACTATATTGGTTTAAATATATGTATGTACAAGTATATGGCCACCTATAACCAGATACTTTGTGTTTTTACAAATATAGCAATACTTCTTTTTAAAGTGACAGAACAATCATGCCCCCATGAAAATAATTTTTAAAAATTATAGCTAGAGTGGGTACATTCATATGTGCTAGTTATATACATAATTATAAACACAGAATGGAAGGGAAAAGAGTAAGGTATAATGTAGAAAGAAGAAAGAGAGAGGTATTGAGATTAAACTATTAAGTATTTACTAATAGTACTTAAATGCATATCTTAGATATATCAATTACAATAATTATATGAGATGTATCATTGGCCTGCTTTTTTTTCTCTGATGACAACACTAAAATTGATTACTTGGCTATTTTTTTCTAAGGTCATCCATCAACAAGGAAGTAGCCATCCTGAAATTTAATTGATATCTGCCTAATGTCAAAGCTCATATTTTTACCCCATCCCAACCGATGCTGTATTTTTTCAGAGTATTGTTATTGCTGAGTGGAAATAGTACAACATTCAATTCAAGTCAATCCAGGTTAAATTTTACTCTAATACTTATTAAAAGTTTGATCTCCTGCCAGTGGTATATATTTTACTGCCCCTTTATCCTTCCTTGCTAAGTAAGAGTGGAAAAGTCAGGAAAAAGAAAGGAAGACAGTGCATGTGATGGGAGTGGGGGGAGGGAGAGAGAGAGAAAGAGGAAAAACACAAACAAAAAACAGAAAGAAGAGCAATTTGATACTTTTCATTCATATTTCTTTCTCTCCCTTCTTTCCTTCCTCTCTTTTCTTGCCTCCCTCTCCATCTTATATGATTATTCCAAAGTATTTCCATTAAAAGTAGTTTACTTTCATTAACTTGTAGGTCTGGGTGAGTGATGAAGAAGAAGCTTCCTAGTAGACATTTTTCAAAATGTGAATATTTTAATTTTCTGTGATAAATTCAGTCCAGTTCTTCATGTATCTTTTTAAAAAAATGTATTTTGTATTGATTTCACAGAGGAAGGGACAGGGAGAGAGAAAAACATCAATGATGCAAGAGAATCATTGATTGGTTGCCTGTACGTACACCCCCCATTGGGGATGGAGCCAACAACCCAGGCATGTGCCCTGACTAGGAATCAAACCGTGACCTGGTTCATAGGTTGATGCTCAACCACTGAGCCACGCTGACTGGGCCGTCATGTCTCTTTTAGCAGCATTCACAGACCTGTACTTTGTTTTACTGTTTTCAGAAAGCTTTTCTCTAGAAGCATAGTTTCTCAATTTTGAATGACTTCATCACATGTACTAAGAATTTTTTGCAAAAATGATAAAATAGTAGAGGTTTCTACCTAAGAAACATCAACTCTACTTTTTTCCTCCTAAAGGTAAGTATTTTAGCACTTTCATCTTTTTTTTATTTCCATCATTTTATACAAACAGCTTTTTTTGCATAGTCATAATACTCATCTCAATAATTTGCATTTTAGCCCTAGCCAGTTTGGCTCAGTGGATAGAACATCAGCTTGCGGAATGAAAGGTCCCAGGTTCAATTCCAATCAAGGGCACCTACCTTGGTTGCAGGCTCCTGGCCTTGGTCGGGGACATGTGGTATGCAACCAGTCGATGTATCTCCTCATATCACTGTTTCTCTCTTGTCTCTTCTTCTCCCTGTTACTCTCTCTTAAAAAATAAAAAATGAAAAAAATCATCAGGTAAGGATTAAAAAAATAATTGCATTTTATCCTTCTACCATAAGCATTTATCACATTACTAAACATTCTTAAGAAATGCAATCTCAATGACTGAAAACAGCTCGTGTTATTATTGTTACTAGAGGCCTGGTACATGAAATTTGTGCACTTGAGGGGGGTCCTTCAGCCCGGCCTCTGCCCTTTTGCAGTCTGGGAGCCCTTGGGGGATGTCCGACTGAAGCCGTCAGTTGGACATCCTTAGTGCTGCCGCAGAGGCGGGAGAGGCTCCCACCGACCACCACTGTGCTCACCAGCCATGAGCCCAGCTTCTGGCTGAGTGGTGCTCCCCTGTGGGAGCACACTGATCACCAGGGGGCAGCTCCTGCATTGTGCGTCTGCCCCCTGATGGTCAGTGTGCATCATAGTGACCGATCGTAAAACTGCTCGGTAGATTTGCATGTTAGTCTTTTATGCCTGTGGGAAGCCAAAACCAGCTCTCTGATATCCCCTGAGGGGTCCCAGATTGCCAGAGGGCACAGGCCAGGCTGAGGGACGCCACTGGTGCACCATCAGGGCCAGGGAAGGATGCGGGAGGTTGGTCAGCTGGGGAGGGAACGTTGGAGAGCTCCGGGGCATATCCAGGTGGTCTTGCTCAGTCCCAATCAACTGGACCCCAACAGCAAGCTAATCTACCAGTCAGAGCGTCTGCCCCCTGGCGGTCAGTGCACGTCATAGCAACTGGTTGACCAGCCGACTCTCTGCCCCCTGGTGGTCAGTGCACATCACAGCGAATAGTTCAGTGGCCTTAGCGTATCATTAGCATATTACACTTTGGTTGAATGGAAGACAGGACACTTAGCATATTAGGCTTTTATTATATAGGATTATATAGGATATTTTTAATTAACTGTCCTACATATATCAACCATTTATTTTCCTTTTTCTTCCCATATAAAGTTTTTAATTGAGGATTATTTAATTCAAAGAGGAAATTCCAACAGAAAAGCTTTGGATAATAAATGTATTTAAGATTTTTAGTCTTAAAATTGTGTTCAAAATGCTTGCATTATTTATTATAATAGCATTGCAAGAAACAGAACAGAATGTTTTAATTTTATCATGTTCTAACCATGAGTGAACATATTTGTTTTGCTTGTGTTTGACAAGCAAAGTAGTGATGATGGCATCATATACAAATTTGTGAAGCTAAATGGAGAAATAAATCTCTTATAAATTGGGTGGGTAACAATCCTATCTAATAAAAGAATAATATGCAAATTAACCATCACTCTGCTATACTCACAAGCCACGCCCACCAGGCAATCAGGAATGAGTATGCAAATTAACCCAACCAAGCTAGCTGCATCCACAGAGAGAGCAGGAGGGAGGCTTGGGTTTCCCTGGCGATGGAGGAAGCCAAGCTTTCTGCACACCCTGGCCAGCCCAGGCCTCTGCTTAAGGCTACAAAGTTTCAATTATAGAAGATACATAAATCCCAACAGAAATGGCGGCAGCCATGGAGCTAGAGAGAGCAGGAGCCTAGGGTTGCCCCCGGCAATGGAAGAAGCCAAGCTTCTGCAGCCCTGGCCAGCCCAGGCCTTCGCTCCAGGCTACAAAGTTTCAATTGTAGGAGATAAATAAATCCCAGATACCAGGGCCTCTCCTTGGATTGCCAGGGGCAGTGGCCAGCCTGCAAACCACCACAGGCCCCTCGCCCAGGCCGCCCCATGCCCCAAGGGAACCCTGATCCGGGACACCCTTCAGGGCAAACCAGCTGGCCCCCACCCATGCACCAGGCCTCTATCCTATCTAATAAAAGAGTAATATGCAAATTGACTGTCAGTCCAACACACGAGATGGCTGCCCCCATGTGGTCAAAGATCCTGCCCCCATTTGGACACAAGATGGCCACCACAAGATGGCCAGCAGGGGAGGGCAGTTGGGAGGGACCAGGCCTGCAAGGGAGGGCAGTTGGGGGCGATCAAGCCTGCAGGGGAGGGCAGTTAAAGGTTAACCAGGCTGGCAGAGGAGGGAAGTTGGGGGCAAACAGGCTGGCAGGGGAGCAGTTAGACATCAATAAGGCTGACAGGGGCGTGGTTAGGGGGTGATCAGGCTGTCAGGCAGAAGCGGTTAGGGGCAATCAGGAAGGTAGGCAGGCGAGTAGTTGGGAGCCAGCAGTCCTGGATTGTGAGAGGGATGTCCAACTGCCCATTTAGGCCTGATCCCACCAGGATTGAGTCTAAACTGGCAGTCGGACATCCCTCAAGGGTTCCCAGATTGGAGAGGGTGCAGTCGGGGATGAGGGACAGCTCTCCCCATGCACAAATTTCGTGCACTGGGCCTCTAGTATTCAAAATAAACAACCAGCATTTTCTCAATGTGTTTGTGTGTGTGTGTGTGTGTGTGTGTGTGTGTGAGTGTGTGTGTGTAGAAAACTCCTATGATAATGATAATAGGTGTGCTTTATTGAGACTATAGCATGTTCCAGATACTATATGTCTGGGAGGGGGAATATTTCATGTTGCCATTGTAGGTTTTCTGGCTGGTTTAAGACCTAAATTGATATGAAACAGATTAACAGGAGAAAAAAAAATTAATTTGTACCTATAGAGGTCTCAGAGAAATCGGACCTAAAGAAATGACTAAAGCGGGTATATTTTATATATTTTTTTAAACAAAGAAACCCATAAATTCATGAGGAGTTGACAAGACAAAGACACTTAGGCTTGGGTGCTTAATTAATTAAGAGCTAACAAAGTTTGTTTATAAAGCCTTCTTGGCTCTGAATTCCTTATTTTTGGTAATAAGGATGTCTCTTCCTGCTTTCATGGGGATAAAGGAGGGTCAGAGTGTTCTTTTGCACCTGCAGTTTTTCAAGTTAAGTCCCCATATACCGTATTTTCCGGTGTATAAGATGACTTTTTAACCCACGAAAATCTTCTATACGCCCAGTCATCTTATACACCGGAAAATACGGTATTTAAGTTTCCTATATTGTTATTTTTACTTAATTCTTACATCAGCCCCATGACTTGAGTTTTGCTTTATGTCCTGTCCTTTATTATATGGATAATAAAGCACAGAATTCACAGGAATTAAACAACTAGCTTGCTAGATGCATTATAATACTAATTTTACACATAAGAAGACTCTAGACAAACTTCATACCCAGGTTTTCCTACTCCAAAATCTAACTTGCTGAATTGTGACAGTTGTCACTCAGTTTTTGGTTATGAATTTCCATATTAGTTTCAGTTTATATTATACCAAATTCTGTTTTTAAAATTTTTCAAACTTTTACTATCTCCATTGATTTCCTTAGAGGAAAAGAGACATTTTATACATTTACCACTTACCCATAAGTTTTATCTCAATTATCTCTATATATAAAAGCCTAAGCAACCATCCGACCGTTAACTGTGATGCACAGTGACCACCAGGGGCAGGCGCTCAATGCATAGGCATGGAAACATGGAACAGACTGATGAATATCAGAGGGAAGGGGAAAGGGGGAGAATGGGAAGATATTAACCAAAGATCTTATATACATACTAGAGGCCTGTTCATGGATCCATGCACTGATGGGGTTCATTGGCCTGGCCTGCAGGAATTGGGCCAAAAGCAGCCCTCTGACATTCCCAGAGGGGTTTCAGATTGTAAGAGGGCACAGGCCAGGCTGATGGACCACAGCGGTGCATGAATCCATGCACTGGGCCTCTAGTTAACTATAAATAGTGTTTATATACATTTTACAGCACTTTTGTTAGAATAAAATATATAATGTATATTAAATTTCCTAGCACATTGCACTTTGATTGTTGAATATAAACCTCCTTTATAATTACTTTCCTTGTTTTTTTCTTTGTGTATAAGAAAAACCATTAAGAAATATGAATAGGATATATTTTCTATACATGTAGAAATCATATTACAACAACTTGAAGCCAATATTTTTTTTTCTTAACAAAATATTATTATCAAATATTGGGAGGGAAATTTGGGCTGTGACTTCAACTAGGGCTACATGGCAAACTTGATTTATTTTGTATTTTTTTATAGAATCTCAAAGTTGGGGGGGGGTCTTAAATATGACTGAATGCAGCTATTGCATGAATCTCTCATGATAGCAATGAGAGAGGGCTATTTTGGGTTGGCATACACATTTACAGAGCCAGGGACTAGTGTTGGCCTTAAAATAGTTCATTCAATTTGGGGATCTCTGTAAATTTTTAAAAAATGATTATTTAGTAAGGTTTTATTTCTGCTTCTTCATATTGCCTACTCCATTATCATAGGAAAATCTAAGGAGGAACACCTGCTAAAGCTGTCCCTTCCTTCCTCATAACCACCATTAAACATTTGAAATATGGTATACCTCAGATTTTATGGGTTCTGTTCCAGGCCACCCCAATACAGTTAAGATTGCAATAAAGCAAGTAATATATTTTTTTTGATGGTGGAGGGTCTTGCCTTCAATTTGTAAAAATTTGGAGCATCTGTGAAGCACAATGAAGGGAAATGCTGTAAAGCAAATGTGCCTGTCTATTTTACCACATTCATAGTATTTAAGTGACTAGAGTTGTCTAGTTTGAATAATAACAATTACTTAATACATTCTAAGAGAAAATACAATACATTCAGGCAAAAGAGTAACACTAACCAAATACCTAGGCCAGTAGAATCATTAGCTTTATTTTATAAATAAGAAAGTGAGAGTGAAAAATATTAAGTGACTTATCCAAGACATAGATTTAGCACATAGTAGATTTAAGAACTTGAATATTGGGTTAGCCAGTGTGATTAATACTATGTACTTGTTCTGTCATAAAATATTTTATATAAGACAATCTCTGCATCTTTCCAAGAGTTACATTTTTAAATAGACTGCATCAGGCAGAATTTAAGGAATACATTTTTATAATTACTTGAGTCATTGTTGGCAAATAAAGCAAAGAATATATCCTAATATATAAAAACCCTGAGTCCGTCACATCCACAATGACCGGAGGCTCAACCTAACTCCCAGGCTGTGCTCGCAGCAGGCTCTGGTGGGTGGGGACTTATGGCAGTGGAGACAGGGACAGGGGTGGTGGGGCCGGCACTCACACTCACTCATAACTGCACACATGCACAGGCACACACAGCGCCCACCGGCTCAGAGCCTTTTCTCCCTTTCTTTCCCTACCTCTCAGCTCACTCTCAGACCCTCTCTCAGAATGAGGAAACAAAACAGACTGTGCCGGAAGAGGCCTAAATGGAAGGGAGGGTGGGAAAAGGGTGGAGTGGCCCCCACTGGCCCCGCCCCCTCCCAGCCAGGAAAGAGGAAGAGGGAGACAGGGAGGCATGGAGGCCTGGAGGACTGCTGAGAAAAACAAAGAGAGACAGAGACTGGGCAAGATCAGGCCAGTAGGGGAGGGCAGTTGGGGGCAAGATCAGGCCGGCAGGGGAGGGCAGTTAGGGGCAATCAGGTAGGCAGGCAGAGAGGTTAGGGGTGATCAGGCAGGCAGGCAGGCACAGCAGTTAAGGGCAACCAGGCAGGCAGGCAGAGGCAGTTAGGGGCGATCTGGCAGGCAGGCAGGTGAGAAGTTAAGAGCCAGTGCTCCCAGATTGCTGTAGAATTGGACCTAAACTGGCAGTTGGACATCCCCCAAGCGGTCCCTGATTGGAGAGGGTGAAGGCTGGGCTGAGGGAACCCGCCCCCCCATGCACAAATGTTGTTCAACAGACCACTAGTTAGGAATAAATAATATAACAAGTGTCTTGTTTATGCTTGTTTTTATATTTAAACGTATAATAGAAAGTAAACCTGTGTTCTCAAATAGGCAAGTGCAGATTCGTTGTTGTTGTTTTGTTGTTGTTGTTGTTTTTTAAATATATTTTATTGATTTTTTACAGAGAGGAAGGAAGAGGGATAGAGAGCTAGAAACATCGATGAGAGAGAAACATTGATCAGCTGCCTCCTGCACACCCCCTACTGGGGATGTGCCCGCAACCAAGGTACATGCCCTTGACCGGAATCAAACCTGGGACCTTTCAGTCTGCAGGCTGATGCTCTATCCACTGAGCCAAACCGGTTTGGCAATGTTGTTGTTGTTTTTAATGTAGAGATAATAGTTTCATGGCACCTTTGCTATGATTTATCAAGGTGAGTATGTTGGCCACAATTATGTATTTCATCTCACTTCTTTAATAAAACAGTCCAAAATAGCCCCATCCATTTTTATTTTTTTTTTTACCTTGCCTTCTTCCTTCTCACCATTCCAGGTGCACACAGGAAGATAAGGAAGATAATTTGCATGGAGAATTCCACAAAACATGATTTTACACTAACCATAAAAAGCACACACATTTCCAAATTCACATTTGCTCACATATGGAAAGCTAGAAAATCCAGTTGGGATGTTTTCTCAATAAGAAAGGCATTTTCATTCTTGGAATTGTTTGTTCACACCCAATATTTTGGGACTTGAGAATCTCCTACTATTTCTTGGTGTTACATGCATCAGAATATTTGAGAAGACGAATTTTGACTTTGTTACTTTGAAGTTCTGTGGTAATGTTTTCTGCTGGAAGAGCAGGTGAAATAGCAGGATACAAAGGATGCCTTTAACCTTGTAACTCCACAGAAGTTATTAGCCTTACGGATGTGTCCTTTAAATTTCTAATTAAGAGCTATGTCATTAGCTATGTGGACCACATTACACAGGGCCTGAGCAAAATCCTGGGTATGTGAGCTTGCAAAACAGGATGGGAGAATAAGTAACATGCTGAGACTCCAGCATTTACCGTACTTTAGTGATGGGAACTAGGAGCAATTTTGTTCTTGGATAAAGGGGCTCTAAGTGTAGACAGGCTGTGTTATGAAGTCTGGATGCTATCCTGTAGGGAAATGGGAAGTCATACTTTTTTGTCAGGAAATGAGTAATTTTTTATTTATTTTGATTTTATTTTTTGTGTATTACATAATACAATGGCATCTCTCACTTAGGAGAACACCTTTTTTTAGGCTGACCATAGATAAATTAGAGAACTATGAAGCTAAAGATAATTAGAGGGTTTGATATAGCAATTCAGGAGAGAGATGCTGGAAGATAATCTAAGATGCTTGAAGGTGAGAGGAGAAGCTAAAATAAACATTGACTGAGAGTACATTAATATCTAATATTTCTCAGTTCTACCCCCACCCTCATTTTTAGTCAGACTCTTCATAGAATTCATGCTACATTTATGAAACAGTCTCCAAAATCTGTAACAGGATTGAAAGCACATATGGGTAGCTATTTTTAAAAAGCATACAAACAAACAAACTCCAGAGTGCAAAGTAGAATGGTCATGGGGTAGGGGTTTCTGACACACTCATCAGAGTCTGTTAAATGTGTGGCATTCTAATGAAAATAACTTCAATTACACTGATAATCTTGAACCTATCTATGCAGAGCTAGAGCATAGATGCAGTAGCTCAGGGTTTTTGGAGTGAGTTTCATGAGGAATAAGTTGACAGCCTTGCCCACCAAAGGACAGCCTCCTGCATTCACTAGCAACACTTATTTTCTATTTTCAAGACAAAGCTTGATTTTAGGGAAGGAAACAGTAAATCTGTATGTGACAGATAAATTAGATGAAGTTTGCTGTTTGTTTATCTTTCTGTTTGAGCCTCTTAGCTTCTGGCCACTGAGTTTAATGAGCAAACTTACAAGATTGACTCTCTCCCGGCTTGTGATAAATAGACATTAAAATTGTAAGATAATATATCTTCCTTGTGCAAGTCTTCTGTCTTGTGTCAAAGATTGAGGAAGGAAAGACAATCAGAAGAAAGATATATGTTAAAGAAAAAAATTGAGCTTCAAATATAAGAGTTTCATCCTGAGAAATAATATGATTTATTTGGAAAAGGAATTTTCTTGTTATTCCTTCGGTTGTAATATGGAAGTTATAAATTACTTCATTACCGTTTCATTACTTTAAACAGGTGCTATTAATACTAATAACTTACTACTAAAAACTGTCTTATTTTTATTATAGAGTATATATCATATATAATGCTAGCACTATTATACATTATTTTCTTCTTTACTACATAATGTCTAAAATATATTTTTTGTTTCACATTATTGGTTATTATTGGAATAAAATGAGAAGGAAATCAATGATAAATTAGGAAATTGAAATGCATTCAGATCCACAAGATTGGTTTCAATGTTAGATTTTTAGTAAAGATTAATTGGGTATATTTGTACAGTTCTATAGGAGTATGTTATTCTGTTCTATAAATATGCATATCCTTCAAACAATTCCCATACAGTCTTAATTATATCATTAGGAAGATTGTTTCTTCCCACTTCTTTTTTTTTTGAAAATTATTTTAGCTATTTTAGGATCTTTCTATTTTTCTAGGAATTTTAGAATAGATTTTATTATGTCTACAAATACTTTGATGAAATTTTGACAGGAATAATGTTAAAGCTGTAAATTAATTTAGAGAGAACTTGCATCTTTATTGAGTTAAGCCTTTCAATCCATAATACTGTACATTCTCCAAATAGTTAGATCTTTTTGTTATCTGAAGGTGTTCTTATCCCCTCTCCCCCTCTACCTGCCAATATAGAAATTGAGAGGAGGTGAAACAGATGCTTGTTTGGATGATTGAAGTATTTCATCCTTGTAATTATCTATGCTCACATTAATGAAGGAACCCACACTGTAGCATATACTAAAGTGTCTTTCTCATGACTGTGGTTTTAAGAAATGTGCTACGCCAAAAGGGTTTCAGGGTAAAGAAAGATCCAGAAAATTTTCACACTATACCTCTTAGAAATTTATATTTTATAGTTATCATTCAGTGGCATTTACATTTCACTGAGCTCCTGAATTGCCTGGGATGCTTATTTAAAAAATGTAGATTCAAATAATGAACACAGACTTACCAAACAGAAAGAGTTAGTCTACTCAGAGCTACCAGAGCCACGCACTAAACACCAAGAATCACAGTGGGAATAAACTGGCTATTTTATTATGAGTAGCATCACATAGGAAAACAGGAAGCTAATGCTTAAAAGCTTGGACTCCCTGATGATATATAAATTGCAGGTTATACAGCGCAAAAATCACAGGACACCATGAGTTAGTAGTGCAGGTTGTGCTGGGAGCTGATTGGTAGGAGGTAAGGTAAGGGTGAATATACGTATATGCACACAAAAGCACACACACAAGAACTACCTTGCATAGAACTACCTTGCCAGACTGTCGCCAAATTTTCAGGCTGACAAGTGCAGATTAAACAACTATCTTTAGAAAGATATGCTTCAAAAGTCGGCAATTGCCTGGTGTCTGGAAACTTGGATGTCAAGAGTGTTTATGCAATTTCTTAATCATGTAAGAATGGCCCATTGTGCCTAAGCAGTTTGTGCAAACAATATGCTCTATGCTGAGCATATGATTTCCTTCTGGGAGGCTGGAATTTTACTACATGGTAAGCTGAAGGTTCCTATGTGAGCACACCCCATTATAAACCCTGTTACTGCATATCAAGTGAGTTTCACTGGTAGACAACACTTCACATGTGTTTTCTTAACTCATTGATGGATGAATTAAGTGCATTCAATGTGACTCCATAGAGAGAGAACCCTTAGGACTGCTGTCAGCTTGGGCTGGGTCTCCTCAGAGCTTTGCCCTATGTGCCCTTGTCTTTTTGCTGATTTTGCTTTGTTTCCTTTCATTATAGTAAGTTATAGTTATGAGTACAACTATGCTGTGCCCTGTGGATCCCCCTAATGAATTATCAGACCTGAGGGTGGTCTTGGGAATCTCTAACACAAGTATTGAATGGCATCCTTCCTCTTTTAGTATGATGCTATCATTGGCTACAATGAAGGTGGCTAATACCAATAATCATTTTAATTAAAACAATAATCTAATCATCTGCCATGCAGGATGGATGTGATGGAATCTCCTAGGCCAGTGGTCGGCAAACTGCGGCTCGCAAGCCACGTGCGGCTCTTTGGCCCCTTGAGTGTGGCTCTTCCACAAAATACCACGTGCGGGCGTGCACGTACAGTACGAATGAAACTTCATGGCCCATGCGCAGAAGTCGGTTTTCGTCTCTCAAAAGAAATTTCAATCGTTGTACTGTTGATATTTGGCTCTGTTGACAAATGAGTTTGCCGACCACTGTCCTAGGCAATGTCCTCTTTTTTAAATGTGATTCCATTATTTCTTTGTCACTGTAAGTAGTTAAGAAATGGGATTTTATTTCTGCTCACAGTATAAAGTATTTGGTATGTGATATTGTATTTCAGTTGTTATGGGAGTTTCTGGATGTTTTCTTGAAAGAGACTAGTGGGTATTATAGATAGACTTGATCATGAAAAAGGAAGCAAACTCCAGGAGTTAAAAGTTTGCTTCCAACAGGTTTGGATAGAAAATTATAAAGTAGCAATTGCATCTTCTCATGATTATAATATAATTAATAAAATGGAGATTGGCAGTGTACTAGCCAACTGGTAAAACATTACAGAACTTAAACTTGGGCCATTTCTTGACTTTATTACACTGTTGGCCTCAGGCCCTTCTGTATCTTGAAGGAAGATAAGAAAGTGCAGCTAGGCAGGGATTTACTAGAAAAGCTGTTATTTTGCATATCTTAAGAACGAGAAAGTACTCCAAAAGTGACTTTCATTTCAACATCAGAAAGTACTCTTATGAAGTAACTTATGTCTCTAGTCTCTGAGTTAACCTGCAGAACTAAATCTTTAATAAAAGGATGAAGCCTCTGAGTTAAGATGCAGAACTAAATCTTTAATAAAGGAATGAAAACTAAATAAAAATTGCAAATCACAGTGTTTTATTATTTTGCTCTTAAGAGTCCTTTTCTGTAAGTCCAAACTCATTTTCTAATGTCCTAAAACTCTCCTCTGCTCATGGGCCTCCAATCGCTGGCCTCCCTTATGTTTCTCAATTGCTTAAAGTTGCTTCTGCTTGGGCCCTCTGGCCAGAAAGGTCCACCTCCACTCATTCATGTCTGTACCCATTGTTACCCAAGCGGTGAGACCTTCTTGCTGACCCCTGATCTAAATCAGAACACTCTCTTCTGTGCTTCTCAATCCCCTCTCTCTGTGTCATTTTATTCACAAGCCCCAGTTCCGTGCTCACTTGACTGATACATGGGTGGTTCCAGTGTTGATTAAAGAAAAAATAGATGCATAACCAATGGACGCAAGACACTGGGGGAGGGGGGGAGGGGAGGTCAATAGGAAAAGACATAGGTAGTACTATTTGTAATACCTTAAACAATAAAATAAAAAAATAAAAAACAGATTTAATAGAAAATGTGGAAGATTACATTTTGAGCTTATAAAATCTTTGTAAAACTGTTCTCTGAATCAGAATTATACTTGATCTTTCTTTACTTTAGTGCTATACTGGGTTACAGAATCATATAAAATCTCTAAGTAACCATTTAGAGTCAAATTGTTCCTTCAGTACTGTAAGTTCACCAGGAAGCCAAGGGGCTTACAACAAACATGTATGCAGCTAGGGGGTTCTGACAAGAAAAACAACATCAAAGCAACCACAACCAATATTCCTTCATCATTGACAGTTAAATTGTTGGCTCATTGTTGCATGCTCTAAATATTGTGGTACTTAAGATGAATTACCTTATATAATTTTGCAAGAATTTTACCTTATTTATAATTTACTTTTAAGGAACCCAAGGTTTGTAGTAGCTTAATTCCAACCCAATGGCACACAGTTAGTAACAGAAATGGAACACAATTCCAAATTCCTATTGAGTCCAATAAATGACCTCTTCTCCAGTCTTGATATTCTGCTTCTCTATTCATTACCATATGCCAGTCTACAGACCCATTGTGTGATTTACAAATATCAAAGCGATTGATGGAACATCTATGGATTTTTGCCTACTAATTAAAACCTATTTATGATTATAGAATGCTATTTCTGAAAACCATGCCATCTCAGATGAGATGATACCTATATGTGTAAAAATCCTGCAAGTCAGTGTGTGGCTAAAGTTAGTGCAAGCTGTATTTTGTTCTCAGGATATAACCTTTAATTCCATTAAACTTCCTTTGATGGGATAAATGATACTCAACTCTTGATTACTATTCCCTGATGATCTGAGATCCAACAATGTTTTAATTATCTTCCTGTTAATATATAAAGAGATTTGGTAATGCAAATGCAAAGGCCAGTTAGGCTGACATTGCACTATAAGGAATTACATAATTAAGAATCTCAAAGATTTAGTTTGTTAATGTTTGACACTAATTTTTTCACTTTTGTAATAGCGTCAAGCAGAAGGCTTTCTTATATTTCGCATTTTATTTTCTCTTCGGGATTAATTTCACAAGCAATGCTGGAATTAGAATTTCTCCTGTGTCCCAGTATAAAAATATATTTATTTAAAATGCTTCAAAATTGGAGGAGTAGGTATTAAGATACTAATATTGACATCTTGTTTTTGGGGATGCTCAATACTGCCATTTGAGAGTAAAGAGACTGTTGATTCTAGTAACAAGGGAGTCAATATTATCTAATTTATTTGTTCAGTGACATTTTTCAACATAGCATATTGTTTACATATGTATTTCTTTATATGCTGTTTCTATCCTTGATTGTTACTCCTAAGTGAATAGAAATATTACTAACCAAAGTCACCACTTTTCTCCATAAGATATACTCAACACCTTACCTAAGAATTCCCTTATTAGGTACCTCTGTCAGAATTTATAAAGTAGATATTTAAAATTAAATTCCTTAGTAATAGCCTCAAGTGTTACAAAAGAGGCAAACTGAATAATTATCCTCCATATGTAGAGTGGCAACATTGCATTCAATCTTTGATTGCTGTCTCATAGACTAAACATGGAATTTCTTACTCATCCTTGACCTCTTTTCTTTCCCCTATATTTTTCTGTCATTAAACCTCATCAAATTTACCTTTGCAAATTTTCTCAATTCTATCCTCTAAGGAATTTCTACTTCCACTATAGTCTATCATCAGTCTCTGCTCTATTGCACTAACTTAAAACTAGTCCTTCAGCCTTGAGCATTGAAAAATCTCATTTCATCCCTAACCCATACACATCTGTATTTCACAGTCCTACTAGAGATATATTTCTGAAATAAGTTTGACTATGCAGCTCACTTACTTTAAACATTTCAAGAAATACCAAAGCTTGTAGAAAGCTCATCAAACTTTGGCGTTAAAATACAACTACTAGATGAAATTGACCTTTACTTAAAGTATAGACCAGGGGTCCTCAAACTTTTTAAACAGGGAGCCAGTTCACTGTCCCTCAGACCGATGGAGGGCCGGACTATAGTTTTAAAAAAAACCAAACAACTATGAACAAATTCCTATGCACACTGCACATACCTTATTTTGAAGTAAAAAAAAAACAAAATGGCAAAAACACCCGCATGTAGCCCGTGGGCCATAGTTTGAGTTCGACTGGTATAGACAGTAGCAATTCTCTGTATATGGAAAACTCCTATTCTGTCTCCTAATTAATTTTAAGAATCATGAGATATTTTCATTCTCTTTAGTAGAAACAGTGTGTGTTTTAATATGGTATTACTCTGATACTTCATAAAAGTGGAGCCAGAATTCAAAACAACTAAGCTCTATGGCCTCTTGAAGCACATTTTAAACATCTCTGTAATTGTCATTATCATAGTTACTGTATCAAGTATCTATTGTAAAACAACCAACCACAAAATCTCAGCAGCATCTACACTAATAAAAGAGAAACATGCAAATTGACCGTCCTTCCGCTACACCCACCAGCCAATCAGGAGCAGGTATGCAAATTAACCCAACAAAGATGGAGGAGTCCACGGAGCTGGTGTGAGCAGGAGTCTTGGGTTGCCCCTGGCGATGGAGGAAGCCAAGCTTCCTGCCCGCTGTGGCCACCGCTGAAGGAGTAGCTGGGGGCCTGCATTGCTGGGGGCCGTGGCTAGCCTGAAAATGGCCTTTCAGCCCCTTACCCAGGCTGAAGGCCATTTTAAGGCTGGCCACACCCCCTTCAGGGTGAGGGTCCCCGCTGGGGGCTTGGCCAGCCTGCAAACAGCCATCAGCCCCTCACCCAGCCTGGTCAGGCATCCCAGCAGGACCCAGCACTCTGAAGGGGGTGTGGTCAGCCTGAAAACAGCCCTCAGGCCCTCACCCAGGCTGGCCACACCCACATGGGGTGAGAGTCCCACTGGGGGGCTTTGCCAGCCTGAAAACATCCCTAAGCCCCTCACCCTGCCTTGCCACATCCCATGGGGTGAGGGTCCGTGCTGGGGGGCATGGCCAGCCTGCAAACAGCCATCAGCCCCTCACCCAGGCTGGTGAGGTACCCCAGCAGGAACCCCCACCCTAAAGGGGGTGTGGACAGCTTGAATACAGCCCTCAGCCCCTCACCCAGGTAGCTACACCCCCCAGCGGGGACCCTCACCCCATGGGGGTGTGGTCAGCCTGCAAACCACCACAGACCCCTCACCCAGGCCACCCCATACCCCAAGGGAATCCTCACCCTGATCTGGGACTCCCTTCAGGGCAAACCACCTTGCCCCACCGGTGCACCAGGCCTCTTGTCTATACTAATAAAAGGGTAATATGCTAATTAGACTAGGAGACCTTCCAGGACACCTTCCAGACATTCTTATGGACAAAGCCATGGTGGCATGGCCAAGGTAGAGGCAGTTAGAGGCCAAGAGTGGAGGGCAGTTGTGGGTGATCAGGCCAGGATGGGACGGCAGTTGTGGGTGATCAGGCTGGCAGGGGGTGGCAGTTGGGGGTGAGCAGACCAGCAGGGGGGGCAGTTGGGGGTGAGCAGGCCAGTGGGGAGGAAATGGGGGGGCAAGCAGGCCAGCAGGGGGGGCAGTTGGGGGCGAGCAGGCCGGCAGGGGGGCAGTTGGGGGTGAGCACACTGGCACGGGGGGCAGTTGGGGGAGATCAGGCTGGCGGGGGGGCATTTGGGGGCAAGCAGGCTGGCAGCGGGGGGGCAGTTGGGGGTGAGCAGGCCAATAGACAGAGTGCTTAGGGGGCAATCAGGCAGGCAGGCAGGTGAGTGGTTACGAGCCAGCAGTCCCGAATTGCAAGAGGGATGTCTGACTGCTGCTTTAGGCCCGATCCCTGTAAACTGGCAGTAGGACATCCTTCGAGGGGTCCCAGATTGGAGAGGGTGCAGGCTGGGCTGAGGGACATCCCCCCCTCCCCCGTGCACGAATTTCATGCACTGGGTCACTAGTATAATAATAAATATAGATTCCCTTTGTATTTGTGATTAAGGATGGCTTGGATGAGTTATTAAACTTAAGTAGCAGGTCCCACTGGGATTAGCTGCTACACATCACCTGAATTTATTCTGAGACACAAGCCCCAGGGGAAGCTATAGTCCCTTGTCTCCAGGACAAGCAAGTCTTAAATGTAGAACCAAAATTGAACAAGATTATCTGGAAATAAAGTCCACACTCAACCACTATAAAACACATTACTATCAAATATAATATATCTATACATTAATAATTTAAAATATTTTATGAATAGAATTTTGAAAATAATGCATGTTTTAACAACTATACAGTGTTACAACGCTTCTCTGACAATCCTACAGTCCTAGTCCTCCAGGAATGCTGTTCCATAAAATCAAAAAAGTCAGGTAATCTGCCTGCTCTTGCCAGTTTGGCTCAGTGGATAGAGCATTGGCCAGCAGACCGAGGGGTCCCAGGTTCGATTCCAGTCAAGGGCACATGCCCGGGTTGCAGGCTCGATCCCCAGTAGGGGGCATGTAGAAGGCATCTGATCAGTGATTCTCTCTCATCATTGATGTTTCTATTTCTCCCTCTCTGAAATCAGTAAAAATATATTAATAATAATTTTTAAAATGTCATGCATCCTGACACAGGTGGTTGAAGGCAAAAAAAAAAAAAAAGGTATAATGTCATTTGATTACAACCAGGGTGAAGGAAAAGGTAAAGGCACACACCCACTACTAGACTGGTGTAGAACAAAGATATATCACACCTGTCACTTATTTAAAACTTATAATACCTTGTTATTAATTTAGTTATATATATATGTTCAAAATTCTATATTAAACATAATAATTTATATATGTTGCATTTGATCTATTATCTCTGTATATGTGCATATGTATTTGTGCATGAATGTATATAATTTCATTGTCTCAACTCTTTATAGCCTTGTCACGGTCATGGCTACACTGTAATTATCTTTGAATTATTTACTGAAGTAACCTGAAACATATCATGTCTTAAATCATGAATGTTTGAGGCACAATATTTAATTTATTTTAAAAGTTGTCATTGGAAATGTTAATCCTAATCACAGGTATCCTTTTGTTTAACATAAGTACATCTATTCTATGTAAGCCTATTCATGTTCTCCGCATTGTATTCACATATTACATTTAAATTTTATTAAAACCTTGTCCACAATTAAGCAACGGTGAGACCATATAACTGGAAATAGTTATTAAATCTGTGCAAAATTTATTAGGCTATATTTTTATTATGACACATGTCAAATGCACAATAGTATATTAAACATTAAATATTAATGTACACTAAACAGTAAACACTCATTATATGAACCCTAAACAGGCTTCAAATACAATTAGCATATTTTAAACAGTGTTCCAAAATGATTAGTGCATAGCAAATACATGTAAAATGCTAGATGAGAGTCACAGCTGTGTATCATTGTGGAAAAGTTCACTCATATGTGGGGTATAAAATTGACACTCATAGATATAGACAACAGTATGGTGGTCACCAGAGGGAAGCAGGTGGAGAATAGTAAAGGATAAAGGTAGCCAAATATATGGTGATGGAAGGTGATTTGACTTTGGGTGGTGGGCACACAATGCAATATACAGATGACCTATCATAGAAATGTACACTTGAAACCTATATAGTCTTATTAACCAATGTCATTCCAATAAATTAATAAAATAAATCAATAATTAAAGTAACTTTATAGTATATGTGGATATCTGTGCTATTTCAAAATCTGCCTTGGAAAGCCATATTTATTTGAAGATACTTTTTCCACTGTCTTTTCCTCTTCAGTAGATTTTCAAAATCCTATGAGATGATACTGTTTATTGAAGAAAATACAATTGAAAGAAGCACTGAAGGTAACTCCATTGCACCTAGTAATAAACAAGATGACAAGTTCAGTTTTTCTCATGTCTGAACAGATTTAAAAAAAAATTTTTCTGTAAGTGAAATACACCTAGAATGACTGCTTCCCTGTATCGAGAGAATTTTCTGCATCAAAAATCCTAGGACAGTTCACAAGAGGAGAGATATATCATGTTAGAAAGAAAAGTGAAATGATAGCATGTTGCAACTTCATTCTAGAAGAAGGTAAATAAGCAGTGACAGTACACCTGATCCATTGTTTGACAAAGATTGTGAAGGCATGGTGGAGGATTGGCAGGAAAATTCTAAGGAAGTATTGACTAATTTTTACCCACTCAATAAATTATGCACTGTTGAATGAAAATACTGCAATGAAGCATGTCTAGATTCCTGGGGAATCTTCTGGAGAGTCAGTATTAGTAGTGGATTGTTGTTTTTCTTTTTTTAAAATTTTAAATTATAGCTTTGATGTCAGTGTTTGGTGGGTGTGATATCAGTCTTCATTTCTTTCTTTTTTCTTTTTTATCGGTAGCAGCTCTTTTTATTTTTAAATTTTTTTTTAAATTTCTTTATTTATTAAGGTATCACATATTTGTCCTCATCCCCCCATTCCCATCCCACACCCCTCCCCACACATGCCCCCACCCCCCTGTTGTCCTTAACCGCTGGTTAGGCTCATATGCTTGCACACAAGTCCTTTGGTTGATCTCTCCCCTTTACCCCCACCCTCCCCTACCCTCCCTCTGAGACCTGACAGTCTGATCCATGCCTCCTTGTTTCTGGGTCTGTTCTTGTTCATCAGTCTATGTTGTTCATTATTTCCCCTAGATGAGTGAGATCATGTGCTATTAGAAATACACTTATAAGAACCGAAAATGAGACAAGCAATAATGGTTATGGTGACAGGCAAATGAATCAGTCTGTAGTGAGTTTCTTTCTGGGCCAACAGTTCTTTTGAGACCCAATTTCAATGTCCAACAGTTCCTTATGTGTACATGTCAGCACTGACATTTCAGTTCTGGATGGTGGACAAATGGTGGTAATGCAGGTCCGACTCTCTCTGGTTTGGTCCTGGGCAACCTGCAGTGATGCACAGCTGCTAACTGCTAGTATGGGAAGGCCACATCAGCGTCTTCCATCTCTGGACTGCTTCTCTTCTGTCTTCATGGCTGGAGTAGTCCTGTTGATTCCTTTCTGTTGCTGGAATCCACATAGTTTCAGAGCTGTTTTCTGAAAATATACAAACATATTCTCGACCAAAAGTTAATAAATGAATATTTTCTATAAATTTGACTTGGGATCTTATTTCATTTTTTGCCCAAATGATTTCCCTATGGCTTGTTTTGACACCTTGTGTGTGTTTGATGGGTGTCTTGCTTTTAGCCTTACAATTAATTTTCTAAAGTATTAATTTTCTAGATGTAATTTACTTACAGGATATTTTTCCTTACATGATACTCTTCTGCTATCCCCTCCTTTTTTGATTTAAATGTTAGGAGGCTTTTGAAAATTTTATAATGTAGTCTTGATGGATTTTAAATTTTAATTTTTTGCACTTTCTTGATCACCTCCCTGTGCCCTATTCCTGTACTAGTTTCCAATCATTTTTAGAGCACCTACTGTGAAAGGGAGACTAAGACTCCGCTGCCCAAGGCAGGTGTGGCAGATTTAGTCTAATGTTACTCTTTGTTTCACTTCTGACAGTGTGAATCTGAAGGTATTTTTGAAAATAAACTACAAGCTCTCAGAAGGAAGAGGGGTAGGGGAGACAGGAAGAGATAAACCAAAGAATTTATATGCCTATATGCATAACCCATGGACACAGATAATAGTATAAGGCCTTGGTAGGAGGATAGGAGCAGGGTAGAGGGGGTCAATGGGGGGAAAAGGAGGACATCTGTAATACTTTCAACAATAAAGATACATTTAAAAATAAATAAATAAAAGAAACTACAGGCATACCTTAGAGATATTGTGGTTTAATTCCAGACCACCACAATAAACTGAGTATCACAATAAAGTGAATATTACACAGATTTTTTGGTGTTCCAGTGCATATAGAAGTTGTTTACACTATACTGTAATCTGTTAAGTGTGCAATGGTCTAATGTTTAAAAAGGTAAATACCTTAATACAAAAATAATTTATTACAAAAAATACTACCATCTCAGTTTTTAGCCAGTCCAATTTTTTTTTGGCTGGTGATGAGTCTTGCCTCCATATAGTAATTGCTGACTGATCAGGCTGATGGCTGAAAGTTGGATTGGGTGTGGCGATTTCTTAAAATAAGACCATGAAGTCTGACACATCAGTTGACTCTCTTTTTCTCAAATGATTTCTCTGTAGCATGTAATGCAGTTTGGTAGCATTTTACTCACAGTAGAACTTCTTTCAAAATTGGAGTCAGTCCTCCCAAACCCTGCCACTGCTATTCTAAATCCTTTTGTTCTCATTTCAACAGTCTTCACAGCATCTCCACCAGCAGTGGTTTTCATCTCAGGAAAACACTGTCTTTGCTCATCCATAATACTCAACTCCTCATCTGTTAAAAGTTTTATCATGAGGCTGTGCAATTCATTCACATCTTCAGGGTCCACTTTGAATTCTACTTCTCCTACTATTTCCACATCTGCAGTTACTTTCTCCACTGATGTGGATCACCATAACAGATGCAATGATAATGAAAAAGTTTGTGAAAATTGCCAATATGTGACACAAAGTGAACAAATAATATTGGAAAAATGGAGCTGGTAGTCTTGTTCAGTTCAGGGTTGCCATAGACCTTCAATTTGTAAGAATCAAACAAACAAAACCCCTAGTATCTGTCATCTGTAATGCACTATCAGATGTGCTTTTAATTGCTTCATGGATAAAGCAAAGTTTTAGAATGTAAATATAGTGGTTCAGCCTCAGGCTGGCCTAAAGTTTGTCCGTTCTTGACTTCCTATAGGAGAGATTTCACAGTAAGAGTCCAGGTGACTTTGAGAGTACATCTTTTAAAGCTGAGGACAGTGAAACAAAGGAAGGACTTAGAGTAGCAAAAACAAAAGGAGGGATCCTAGGTGGTGCTCTGCTTTGGCTCTCTAGAAACATTAAAGGAAAGAAGTGAGCCAAGGCGAGGCTGCTGTTAGCTCACTGGGAAGTGAAGGTCACAGTAATAGAATGCACCCAAGGTGGGGCTGCTTTTAGCTCACTGGGAAGTCAGAGAAAAAGGGGTCTTTGGAGACAGGATAAGGGGGTAAGCCCAGGATGAGCTGACTCTGTCCACTAATACCCTAGGGACCCTTATACTAGTAGTTTAGAAAGAAGTAAAATGTTCATGCCCTAGAAGGGGCATGGGAGTATTCTAGAGGAACTGAATCTTTGTCTTGAGGGTTTTTTATCCTTTTTTTCTGTAGGAGAGAATCTTAGGGGAGGGTCTTAGCAGAATATTCATCAGCTTTCCAAGCATCCTATATAATAAAAGCCCAAGGACCATAATGGCAGAATGACTGCTCATCCAGTCACTATGAGGTGCACTTAACACCTTTCGGTCCCTTTCCCCAGCCAGCAGGCTCTGATGGCCTGGGTGGGTAGCAGGGGATGCAGGTGGCGCCAGGCCAGGGCCCCTGCCCCACCGGTCGCCCCACACACACAGAGGGCAGCTGGCGGCAGGGGTGGGGCCAGCGAGTAGGTGAGAACAGCCTACCTCTTGGTCCCTCCCCCAGCCATCAGGCTCCCATTGCTGGATGGGGAATAGGGAACTGGGGTGGGTGGTGGTGGGGGGTGGGACTGGTGAGTGGGTGGAAGGGCCAACCTCTTGGTCCCTCCCCCCAGCCCATAGGCTCCAATTGCACTGATGGCAAATGTGGAACTGGGGTGGATGGCAAGGGGGGCGGGGCTGGCTGCCTGCAGCCAGGGAAGATGGCCCTGATTGCAGGCTAGGCCTAGGGACCATACCCATGCACAATTTCGTGCACCAGGCCTCTATTGTTTTTATAATATGCTAAGGCAGGCAGTCCTCAAACTACGGCCCACGGGCCACATGTGGGTGTTTTTGCCGTTTTGTTTTTTTACTTCAAAATAAGATATGTGCAGTGTGCATAGGAATTTGTTCATAGTTTTTTTTTAAACTATAGTCCGGCCCTCCCACGGTCTGAGGGACAGTGAACTGGCCCCCTGTTTAAAAAGTTTGAGGACCCCTGCACTAAGTTAAGGTATCAAAATGAGCGTATAGGGGAGTTTGGAATTATTCTTTGGTTTGCTTTACTGTTATACTTTTATCTTGGGTCTATTTGGCTTTAATGGGATTTTTATTATTTGTTCCCCTAATTTCATTTGTCCTCGGGTTTGGGTGGCACAGATGGCAATAATTAGGTCTCTGTTTTCTCTTTTCCCCAACCAGGATGATTTAAGCTGTTTATTCTCTGATTAAGGAGGAGAGGTATGAACCATGTTTTCTCAAATATCCTTGGTTAGGGAAGATAAGGTCTTGTAATTCACAAGCTGGCTGTAAGTTGTTCAAATTGTTTGGCCTTATTTAAATATATTGTCTCAGTTTCCCTATTCCACTTGTCCAGGAATCTACTTGCTTACTATCCTGCCACTGGCCAGATCACTTTCCCTCCAACCTCTCCTATATTCTTCATGTTTTTGCTAAGCTCATCCCCTGTCCTGTCTGATGAAATCTGTTAATGTAATTGGTTCAAAGTTATTATTCTCTGGAGACAGGTCTGAAGTTGGACTTGGCAAGATCTTTGAGAGGTCTCTGAGACACTGGTAATGAATGGAGTTGCCTTCAGGCCATTCACAGTCGTTTAATTCTTTCATGTTAAACTCAATCCAAAGGCTAAAGAATGAGAGAACCTATTGGCTTTGCTAGAAATAGGGTTAATGTAGTTTCTCTGATCTGGAGAAATACAGTTAATGCAATGACTTGGGGAGCCATTACTCTTTCTCAGAAGTCTCACCCTTTAATTAAAGCCTATCCTCCCTGACCAGTAGAACATTTAATACCTGGGTTTATCTATAAAGGTATATTTGTATCTATAATTGTCTACCTCTATCATGCTTCTTACAAATACATTTACATTGTTTTTATTTAATTTATAGGGATTTGAACTTTTTTTAGTAGCACAATTTTTATTTAAGAAGCAATGTGACTTTTCTAGAAGTAATATGTCAGTGATATATTGGGAGTCAGGGACCCGACCTGGCTTTGCTGGCATGAGTTACGGTATCTTGAAGAAGTCACTTCTCTACTCTTGACCTTCTTTGCTTTCCTGGCTGATCGAAGGAGGAAACTGGATGTAGTTAATCTCTAAAATCCCTTTTACATTTAATATTCACTGAGCCAGAGAAATTGAAGTAACTCACTGACCTTGTTTAGTAAAAGTATATAAGGAAAGAATTTTGGGGAAGGGAAATCCCTCTAAGAAAATTAAAATTCCACTATGCTAAGTACTTCTATTATATACAGTGTAAAGAATTTTTAGTTCATTGTCATTTATTAAAGGAATTTGTTTTGCTTTTATTTACTAGTAAATGGAATAAATATTTGGAAATATTTGTATTCAATGGGACATATTGGAGATACTCTCTTGGGGCAATAATTAATTGTAAATTTTTATTTTTCCCTGCTTGGGACTGAAAATCAACTAGGTGTTTAATTTTTATTAAAAATAATTTCAAAGTGATCAATAAAAATCTGAATATTTAAATTATATATATATGCATATATATGTGATTAAAATTAATATCCAATTAGACAAGTAGCATTTATTAATCAATTTAAGAGTTTTTTAAATTATTTCTACCCTAAAATTATGTATAATTTTCAAAAATGGAAGTCCCATTTAAAATAAACTAAAATATTTTCATTGACATTCTTTTATTATTTCAACTTATAACTATCCCAGTCAGTTATATTCTCTATTTAAAATCATCTAAAAATCTGACCCAATTACAACTGAAACAATTAAGTGGAATATTTCTTAGTTACTATGTCTGTCAAGTAGAAATTATTTATGTAGTCCACAGAGAACATTTATGTATAAAAGATCATTGCATCAAATTATATCTGTTCTCTGAGTTTCTACTCAAAGCATTTAAATGACTTATTCTCATGTAATTTTCATAATTTTAATTATTTTATTAATAAAGAATGCTTTTTATATTATATTCATGAAGCTATTTCCTTTTGATTAAAAGAATTTAGGTCACAGTATCCAGTTTCTTGGTTAAATATCTAATTGTATATATTTTACTTGAACACCCATTTTAACTTAATTAAGTATTTTTAAAAGAAGTCAGTCTAATGAAAATGGAAATTATCTGAAACTAATTTTAGTTTAGACCTCTGTTTATATAACCTCTGTTTATATAAATTTCTTATATTAATAATGCATTAATAGGTAAATAATTAGCATTTTACTCTCTAGGAGTGTAAAATTTTTAATATATTTAATTAATGACAATCAAAATATCATCAGAATTTTCAATTATAATAAGCTAATATAAAAACTCTTTTGCAAGATTAAAGAGCCAAGAATTGCCAGAATGATTTTCAAATATAAAACAAAAATGACAATATTTTTCCATGAAACTGCAATTATACCAATACAATCAACCCTTTTATATCTACTAGTAGATGTAATAAATTTTATAATTATGCATTTCAGAGAAACAGATGCAAAATGCAAATATTTCTAAATCTCAGGCCCAAAACCTTCTAGTCATCTTTACTTGTCATTCTCAATCAAACCAATTTATGATTTATCAGAAAATACATTTACTTTCACCTTTAAAATATACATTGAGTGGCCAGTTTATTATGATCTCTGAACGCATAATAATCTAGCCACTCAGTGTATATCCTATCTAATAAATAGGTAATATGCAAATTGACCATCACTCCAACACACAAGATGGCCACCCCCATATGGATACAAGATGGCTGCCACAAGATGGCCAGCAGGGAAGGGCAGTTGGGAGCGACCAGGCCTGCAGGGGATGGCAGTTGGGGGGGGACCGGGCCTGCAGGGGAGGACAGTTGGGGGTGACCAGGCCAGCAGGGGAGGGCAGTTGGTGGGGGACCAGGCCTTCAGGGGAGGGCAGTTGGGGGCGACCGGGCCAGCAGGGGAGGGCAGTTAGGGGCAATCAGGCTGCCAGGGGAGCAGTTAGGTGTTGATCAGGCTGGCAGGGGGTGATCAGGCTGGCAGGCAGAAGCAGTTAGGGGCAATCAGGCAGGCAGGCAGGCGAGTGATTGGGAGCCAGCAGTCCTGGATTGTGAAAGGGATGGGATGGGCCTAAACGGCAGGCAGACATCCCTTGAGGGTTCAAGATTGGAGAAGGTGCAGGGTGGGCTGAGGGACACACACCACCCCTCTTCCCCCGTGCATGAATTTCATGCATGGATGGGGTCCGTCCAGCCTGGCCAGGTGGAGGGGACATGGGCGGTTGGCTGGCCTGCCTGCTGGTCGAACTCCTGGTCGAGGGGACAATTTGCATATTAGCCTTTAATTATATAGGATATATACGGAGTGGCCAGATTATTATGCGTTCAGAGTTCATAATAATCTGACCACTCAGTGTATATTATTTGTCAGTTTTTTCATCACTTCCATGCCTGGGTTACTGTAATAGCTTCCTAAATTTTCTTCCAGTACCTATTCTTGCATCCCACCTTTGTATTATCAACATAGACATTGAAATAATTCTTCTAATACATAAGTTCAGTTATCTTTATTTTGTTCAAACATCTTTCACTGGCTCCCTCTTTCTCTCAAAGTAAAACTGAAAGTTGTTAAAATTGTCTACCAAATGGTGTCTCAGTCTGCTGCCTCTGTACTGTCCATCTGGGTATTTTTTTTAAACACAGTAGGTACATTCTTGCCTCAAGTCTTATCTCCTTGCTCTTCTATGTATCTGTAATTCTTTTTCCCAAATATACACCTGGCTCCCTCCTCACCTTTGCTATATCTACTTCAATATACTTCTCTCAGTGATTAAGGTGTTGTCTATTCTTTTTAAAAAAGTAGTAATTTCTTCCAGTCCAATTCTTACTTGATTTATTAATCTCTGAAACTTAAATCGCCATCTTTTTAATTAATCATTTTTATTGTCTATGTCTCTCTATAATAATGTTAATTCCAGGAGGTGACTATTTTGCCTATTTTATTCACTACTCCACTCCAGTGGGCTATAAATGAGCCTGGTATGTAAATGACAAAAAGATTGTGTTGTGCAGAAATAAGCAAAGCAAGCTAATGAAGAATGCAAATAGTGTGGAGTCCAGGAAATAATAACCCATATATATATTGAATAGTTAGCATTTTAGTATATAATGAAGAAACAGTGCACCTATTAATAAATAATTCAGAAAAATTGCTTATATCATTTTGAGGAAGAAAAAATATCATGTCATACTATATATAGTGAAAAACATTCTGACCAAACATAAACTTCTATGTAAACATTTTATTGTAATACTAGGGTCCCAGTGCACAAATTCGTGCACCTTGAAAGGAACTGTGGGCCGTGAGGCTGCGATGGGCACAGAGGTGGGTCTCGGCCCATCCTCTACACCCTTGCCCAACCCTTCCCGCCACGGCCACCCCGTCCCCTATCTGCCAGAAGCCCCGCTCCCACCGGTGCTGCTCCCACGTGCTGACAGTGCTGGCCCTGCTCTCACCCACTGATGGTATGGAGCATCTGGGGCCGGTACCAGCAGCAGGAGCAGGGGAGGTGGAGAAGCCCTCAGGCGCGACTGGGGTCAGCAGTCACCACTCGCACCTGCTGACCGATCAGGAATAGTGCTATGCTTTGGCAGCGAGTGTGAGCGGTGGCTCTGGTGCCATCTGCGGGTGCAAGCAGGGCTGGCGCAAGCAGCAGGTGTGAGCAGCGGCTCTGGTGCTGGCAACAGGTGCAAGTGCCCGCAGGACTATGGCATGCAGGAGCAAAGAATTTTCAGTATCCACCAGAGGCTCGACCTGATGATAGTGACCGGCGCCTCTCCTTGGTCTGGCATCCCCGCTCACCTGCTCAACCATCCCACCATGGCCAATGCCTGCCATGTTCCGCACTCTGCCGCTTGCTGCCGACGCCCACCCTGTCCGCACGTGCCCCCTGGTGGTCACTGGACATCATAGCAACTGGTTGTTCGGTTGTTCCGCTGTTTGGTCTATTTGCATATTAGCGTTTTATATATATAGATTTTTTCAGAAGAAATTAAGTAGTGATTCTTCTAAGAAAACAACATGTCTGTGTGTGTGTGTGTAACAAAAGTTACACATAGACATAAAGTAAAAAAATGGAAAAGATACTTCATGCAAAGCAAAGGGGAAAAGCCTATTGCCCTGGCTAGGTGGCTCATTTGGTTGGAGCACCGTCCCTTGCACCAAAAGTTGGCAGGATTGATTCCTGGTCAGGGCATATACCTAAACTGAAGATTCAATCCCCATTCCAGATATGTATGGGAGGCAACTGATCAATGTTTCTTTCTCACATAGTTATTTTTTTCTCTTTCTCTCTTTCAAAATCAATACAAAATGTCTTTGGGTATAGGATTAAAAAAGAGGCTAATGTCTGTCAGAGACAAAGAATGACCCTACATAATGATAAAGGGAGCAATCCAACTAGAGGATATAACCCTAGTAAACATTTGTGCAGTGCTACCTCTTTGACATTTGAAAATGTGATGATTCCAAAATTTGGTGGTTACTTGACTAGCTAGGAGCTTAAATTCCTTTTCTGTAGAAAAAATTCCACTAATGAGCTCTTGAAATCTTTGTTGTCATTGATCCCCATATGAAAATATTTTCAAAGTTGTGTGTCCTAGTTGACATAGACAGATGATAGTTCAGTCTAACAATATTTTTATTCAAAAATTCTGATCTCCTTAAACCATTGGATACTGTTCTTTATAATATTCCAAGGGAGTTATGAATTCTCAATTTAGTTGGATTTCTGTTTTGAATAACCATGTAACTCTTGGTGCTATCGTCAGATACTTGAATGAATATATTGATTTAAGACTCTGTGCTGGGAGATTGACATTAGGACAAACACTAATGAGTCAGCCTCACTGTACGTGCAAATATAGGCCCTAGAAAGAGCTATATTTCTGTCTTATGGCCCAGAGAAGTCTGTAGGCCAAAGGAATGAGACCTAGAACTGATACTGATTTGTTAGAGAGAGATGCAGACACTGGAGAACGTCTTAAAATAAATAGACTCTAATTCAGCATTCTTCCTAGGTTCCTTTACCCACCTCCATAGAAATCTCAGCATCTTTTAAAGATATTCCAAGTTTGTTTCAGCTACCTTATGTTGGTTTCTACTAAAATTCTCCTGATTTATACATTTGCTGTATTTAAATTTCCCAATTCAGCAACACAACTCAGGCAGAAGCCAGAGAGTCTTTTATCAATCCTCTCTATTGTAGGGTGGAAATGCGGTAGAATTGCCAAATTCTCGACTTCCCACCTTCCACAGCCTTGTGAAGATGAGACAGAATGGTGTTAACTGTCCTAAGAAAAGCTGGGTTCAATTTCTCTTTCTGTGTAGAAGTGCAATATAAAGATGAATAGAGGCAACTCTTAAGCCAGACTGCCTTGGTTAAACTCTAGTTCCACGAATATGAACTGTCTGATTTTGCGTGGGTTTAATTCTACTTCTTTGAACCTCAGCTTTCTTACCTTTCCTTTAAGGATGATAATAAAACCTATCTAATAGAATTGTGGTGAGAATTAAATGATTAAAGAAATGTAGTACACTTAGAAGTGTGCCTCAGGCATAGTAAACATACAATGCAGTATTAAATTTGTTGTTTTTCACATCCATCATATAATCATGTTACCCTCTGTGTTATTTGGCAGTATAAATGTAACCCATTTGCCTGGTTAAGAAACACACACACACACACACACACACCTCTTTGTCTCTCTCTCTCCCCCCTCCTTTACTCCTTTAACCTGATATGCATTTAAATGAGAATGTTTGTATAAATACTGCATATATAAGCATATCTCTATTTTACAGAAATTATGCCATTTTACAAGTTAAACAAACTGTCTTTTCATACTCTGTGCTGGCAGTTATTTCTTTTCCAATGAGCCTCAATTATGTTGGTACATAAGTCTTTGAGAAAAATAATATCCTATTGCTGATGAGCTGCTGGCTCAGCAGGGCTATTCATTGTTCCTTATCACATACTAATATGCTGTTGGTTTTAATGAAATTACTAAGGAAAATAAAGAAACTTCAGAAGAATCAGTATCAATAATAATTATGCTACTATAAAAACTAGGGCATAAGTTTTGGAAATTACAGTATAAGAAACAGGTATGGACACAGAGTATAGAATGAGAGCCTACAATCACTTATAACAATATTGTTAGTATTTGGATTATTTTCCAAGTAATATATTTATATCTAAGGCAGTTTCAAAATTCTTTGTTTTTAGTTACTCTAGAAATCACTGATCTTTTAAAAATTGTACACATACATATATAATTTTTTAGATTAACACATAATCCCCCACATAGTTTGTCTATACACATACATTTCTAAAATTAATACCAATTTTCGTTAAATATCTATTTGTCTATCTATCATCTATCAACTGTCAACTGTCTATTTTTTTTTGAATGTGTGCCAGTTAACCCTAAACTATATTTGGATTTTGCCAATGCCACTGTGTAAGAAACACTGAAACCTTAACCCTCTCTTCTGTAGATACAATAAAAGCCATAAGAAGATAACACAACCAGGGACCATGGCAGGAAAAAAAACTACTCATTTTGAAAGTTTCTTCAAAACTTTCAGTGAGGGACTGTATGATTTGTACCACCTTAGTGAGTTTTCATAGGATTTCTTCAGTTAGTATATGAGGATCATATATTTCAGCACTGTAAGAGAACTTAAAGATCACTTCGCAAATAAGAAAACTAGATGACCTTAACTGTAATACATTCTCTCTCTCTCTCTCTCTCTTTCACACACACCCATACACACACACACACACACACACACACACACACACACACGTTACGTAAATAGCAGGACAGTTTTATGTATTTCCCTATGACTTAAAGCACCCAAAATTTTATTTTCCCTTATGAATTTTGAAGAAATTTATTTTGCTATATTTCATAAAACTAAATTTCCACAGAAGTGGTTTTTGACAGTCATCTTGAGCTTCGGAGACATGAATCTATATCAAAATTGCTCTTCTAAAGTATTTTTGTGACAGTCTCATCCTAAAGCAGGCAGAAAGATAGATGAATTAAGAAGAACCCATTTCTTTATAAGAATTATTTATTTTCCACTGATTGACACCTGAACCCAAAGGATATATAATTTTATTTTCCCCAAATAGGGTGAATCGAGTCTGTCAACCTAAATTCTTGTAAGTCAAATAGCCTCTATTTCATCTGATAAACTAGAAAAGGGTTTCTATGTCAAAGCTTGGAGAAGAGTTCCTTGCTCCAAATTGAAATGATCATGATATGCCTTGCAATCTAAAACAGGCCAATTATATTTTCTCCCTGGCTTTTCCTTAATTAGTATGTATCTTGGGGATTTCTGTTAAAAAATTAAAACCTTTCTAATTTTTCTTATCCTACCCCTTCAGCTTGTTGGAACTTATTAGTACTGAATAGTTTGTTAAAAAATGACTAGAGTTATTAGTTTGAATATTAAAAAATGAAATATGAGTTGAAACTAGAACTATAGAAATAATGAATTTTTGTTTAATATAATTTGAAGTTTCAGAGTGAGACAGGAAAGTTGTCGAGTGTTATGTCTTGGAAATGTCTTGCAAATCTTCCTTCTCAAACCTATGGAGTATTTAAACTGGATTAAAAGGAAAAGTGATATGATTTCAGGACTAAAAATCAAAGGCATTTTTTTTTAGTATAAACACCATCATATACAACTAAAAAATGATTTGGGTTATTTGCTTCTGTAGAATCCCCTTCCTTTTATCATATATTTTTCCCTTCCCTTTCTCATAAATACCCTTTGCTTTCACCTCCTAATGGATACACTATATGGTTTTCTGTCTGAATCAGTGCTTCCAAGAATTTCACTTCTTTTTTTTTTTAATCTCAAATAAACACTTGTCTCTCACTTTGGCCTTTTGTTTTTAGGCTACCAAATCGTCCCATGAAATTTGTGGAAATCCATAGCAGTTAAGCATGACCTTGATGTAAACATCTTAGTAAGCACTTTCTCTTCTAACAATATTAATGAAAATCAAGGAACAGTGATACAAAATGTGAGGATTTACTAAAAGGCACCAGTAAATATCATATGAATAGGTTTTGGTTTCAGAACTTCAATAGAGAAGGCAAAAGTAATGCAGTGCATGTGGTAACACATAATGTAATGAGGATTTTCTCCCATTAGGCAATGTAATCTCACTTGCTCTTCTTGAATATTCTGTGAAAAAATGTTTACTTTTTTCTATTACCAAAGTGGGATGGAGGAGAAAATTTCCAAGCTGAGATATTTAAGTGGTCATGACGTGCCAATTGGGATATAGTTACAATTTCAAGGAGTCCTGCAATCTCTCTGCAACACTGTATTCTAAGCACGATCCATTGGCAAGCAATATTAGCACAAAATGGGGCTTTTTAGAAATGCAAATCAATCTCTTCCTTTCTCTACTATGGTATAATCAGGATGTGCATCTTAACAAAATCCCAGGTGATTTTTGGACACATTAAATTTAAGGAACACTGCTCTGCAGAATCTCCTCCAATTGTTCTTCCTAACCGTAACCTAACATTTTCCAGTTACTGGGAAATCATTGCCAGTGCTAAACTATTTCATCATTGAACAATTCTCATTACTTTAAAATTCTTTCTTACATCAAGGCAAATTCTGCTTCTCTGTTACAACTAGTCGAAGTTTTTCACTCTAGCTTGACTTATAATAAGTCTAATACCATGTTTTAGGATAGATATGTGCAGCCAAACATCTGTTTTCTTCTTTTCCTCTTCCTCAATTCCTTCAGCCATTTCTCAAATGACATAGTATGCACATCCTCTAGTCGCTTTGGATGCTCTGGTCTGAACTCCACTTTGGTGATTTTCACCAAGGTGAGAGCTTCAAAACGGAATCCAGTGTTCAGTGTTTGATCTGATTAAAGAAGAGGTGAAATAAATTAACCTGTGCCTCATTCTTAATATTCTAAATCTATTGAACTTGCCTATGTTTGAACTGGCCTTATTTTGAGGGTGGAGAGAGAGAGAGGAATACATCATCCTTTTATCTCATACTGAGTTGACAGATATGGAGAATTATGTATCCTTTTTCTTCTTGTGGTATTGTGCTAAGCCAGATGACTATACAAGGCCACATGCAAATATCTGCCTTCTCTGAGGTAGCTTTGGTTATCTGCAATTCTTTTTATTCATCTTTTTAAAATTCAGCATGTCAAATTTTCCAACTTACATGATTCAAAATTGTGATTTTTTTCATCTTAAGAAATTTCTGTTCTTTCTACCTTTATCTTTTTAAAGCTGGAAACTCATGCTATTATTAATAACATTTAAGAAATTAAGATGTTGATGCAATTTTCTATATAGTAATTCTTGAAGTATATTGGATAACTCTGACTACCTACAGGATAAAATGTTTCTCTGATGTCTGAAATGCACCCTTTATAAATCTATTTTTAAATCTCTTCTTTTTTTAATATGTGCTTTGGACACAGAAAACTAAATGATTTGAATTAGGATCTGGGCCTTAAAGGTCCAGTGATCCATCAGTGTGTTGTCTCATTCCCACGCTGCAGCAGACATTGCTGCTATTTTAACAGGATCCAATAAGGTAACTTGTTTAGAAAAAAAAAGTCTAAATACTAAAACCACATTTTGAGATTCTTTGATGTTTAGATGTTCAATGCTTTTTTTTTCTCTCTCACTGTTAGAAATTTCTTTTTGAAGTTATTCTTTTAGCTGAGATCCAAAGCAGTTTCAAAGCAATTGGCCAGTATCTTGGAATAAAAGCAAGCCATTTCATAACAGGAAAGTCAAATTATTAAATTGCCTTCTCTAAATTTACAGAATTTCTAAGTCTAGTGTAGGTTATTTCATCACTGACATATGAAAAATGAGAATACATAGGAATACATATTCTATATAAAACGTGTGGGTGTGTATATATATCCAGAATAGTGTCTATTTAGTTATTGTAGGTGAGAAGATTCAGGACATGCTACCTTCTCATATTGAGTAATTTAAGCTAAAGGAACTTGAGAAACTTCAGGTTGCAAGAATGAATTTCTGGCCTTCCTCTGAAGCAAGTCCTAAGCCCCTCGTGTGAGAGGGGCCCTCTATACCTGAAGGAAAGGAGCATCCTTATTTCTGGAGAGATAGGGACTATGAGATCTGAACACACAGGCCTTGCTAAGTTTCCCCCAGTGTAACGCACTTAACTCACACTCTGTATTCTAGCACGTTTTCCACAGCTTTCCATACTCCATCAACCTGAGCATGAAAACACTGAAGTTCAACCTCTTTTTTAGGTCTCCATTTTCTTTTTGTTGTTTCATGCTGCTTTATTTAGGGGGGTTCCATTTTCACTCCTCAGTAGATTTTATGTATTTCTCATATGTTTCATTAGTTCATCTAGTTCTGAAGGGTGACACGGTGTCATCTTGATCAGTCAACCATCTTCATAACAAGCTTTGTTGACCAGTCCTGGATTTTCTGCAAGAGCTTCATTAAGTTCACTTACTTCTCCTGACAGGAGAAGATAACTCTATCTAAAACCTATGTGGTTCTTTTAAGAATCATCCTAACAGCATAACTTGGGATATTACCTTTTATTGGACACACAGAGGTATTTTTGAGTCTCCTTTCATTAAACTCTGGCTTTATTATAATTATCAACTCACTAATGAATATTTTCTTACTGCCTCTTGTGTATATCAAGGTCTTACTCAGATTTATAATGTTTGCTAGTGTTGACTTCATCCTAAGTAAACATGGAATGTATGGTCTCCAGAGGTACATATAGTTTTATCACCAGCCAAATTTGGCTCATAGAGACCTAAAATTCTGTCTATAACAGTAAAGGCTTGGGCTTATCTTCTCAAAATGCATATTGAAAGTTTAGAAAATTAGTCTAACAGCCTCCTATTACAGGGAGTTTCTTTTTATTTTATTTGTGTGTTTTTTTATTCACCAAGAAGATTTTATTTTTAAAAATGTATTCATTCATTCAAGAATTCTTAACACCAACTATGTGCTACACATTGTTGGCATCTGTGTTCTATTTGTGAACAAACAAGGATTCATTTCTCATGGATTTACATTCTATTAAAATTCACAGATCCCTGAGGAAACTTTATAAATCAACCAAATATTTGCAAAATTGTTTTCCCCCTAATGAGAATCAGAAGGCTTATTAATATTGATGCACTGTGTTAGGGCATTCAGAATTCTCCGAGGAGCTCTCCTATTCACCTATGCCTATTTTGATTCTAGGACTTGGCTCTAAGAACTGAATAGTGTATTGCAGTCTAGGCATCTACCTTTGGCAATATCTAGATTATCTTTAACCTTAAATTATGCAAGATGTACAGAGATCTTTTAGGAATAAAGGAATGCACTAAGTCAGTGGTTGGCAAACTGCGGCTCACGAGCCACATGCAGCTCTTTGGCCCCTTGAGTTTTTAGCATACCAGCTTAGGAGTACCCTAATTAAGTTAATAACAATGTACCTACCTATATAGTTTAAGTTTAAAAAATTTGGCTCTCAAAAGAAATTTCAATCATTGTACTGTTGATATTTGGCTGTGTTGACTAATGAGTTTGCCGACCACTGCACTAAGTGATTTGTCAGTATCACACAGAAATTAATAAGGAAGCTGAGAACTAAGAAAACTCTAAAACTCATGCTCATTTTCTCATGCATAGTTTGCTGGGAAAAGACAGAAAGATGACTTATTATGCCTATTGTAATACAGAAGATCAAGGAAGTTTCCTCAGAGAGTAAATAGTGGATGTTCCATCTTAGTGGAGAATAATTATAGTTTTTAGGAACTCATTCACAAAGGGAATTATTTCCTAAATATCATATTTTGCTCCAAATATTGCAGGACTGATAAAACAGACTTCCTTAAGATTTGAAAGGCATAATTTGAATTACAGTGTATACATCTGCCTTTCTCAGCCCAATTTGCCAAAATAAAGTTGTTTTATTAGTAAGCTGTGTATTCATATAAAATCATCTTTGAAATCCTATCTGAAAGTTTTGCTCTTCTCTCTAAAGACAGAAATCGTTGAGGGCTAAATCTTTAACTGACTTCTCAGATACTAGTATACTTATTCAAGAAGGCAAATTATAAAGATTCCTCCCAAAGCAAAAAGGCTAACTCTTGAACTGACTTATCAGATACTACTAATACTTGTTCAAATAGGCAAATTATAAATATTCTTCCCAAACAAAAATGAATGTTGGTGTATTGCTATGACCCAATATTTGCTAATCAGACTCTGTGATGGCAGTTTTACCTGTGTTGATTTACATTATCTGATGGACAAATATGCTGACAAGTAAGGTAGAACATGTTAACAAAAACAAAAAGCCAAAACAAGAGGCAAAAGCATTTATTTGGGATCCAAAAGAATTATAATTTGGGTCCACAGGTTCAAGCAGAAACCCATACTGTGTCCCAATTATGAGGTGAAGATAAGGCTATGGGTTTTTCTTTTGGTTTTGGTTTTTTCAAGGAAAGAAAGGGAAATTATTACCTGAGTAAAAGAAAAATTTCTATTGGTACCAACAAGCTGACTTACTCTTTAGCTATGCAGAGCTGGTTAGTGATTCTATCTTCAGAAATAATGTTCATAATTTTTAGTCCTCCTGTGATCAGGAGGTCTAATGTTTTTCATTCATTCATTCATTCATTTATTTAGCTTTATACAACAGTTGATTGTAAGCCAGTATTGGTTTGGCCCAGTCCAAAGATACTTTGCCCCATTCAAACTTTCCAAAAGTTTAAGGAGTAAGATGTGCAAATATTTCCTCTGGGATGGCTGCTGCGGCTCTGTTTTCAAATGGATCCACCTATGTCAACTGTTCTAAATACCATCCTCCAAAAGCTGAAGAGCACACTATGTGACTGACCTCAGAGGTATTTCCCATCTTGCATGCAAGTGTATATGTGATTTTTCTGTAAATTTAAATAAACTCTGCTAATGTCCACATTGAAAACTTTTTTAGAATCAGTTTGCCTGAGGTTAAGGAAGCCTACCTCTTATTCCTAACACCTGTGTGTTTTTTTAATTAACAATTTCTTTTATTGCCATGTATTTTATTGAAGTAAGAATATCCAAATGTAGAGAATTTTTATAAAAAATTCATTTGAGCCCTAACTGGTTTGGCTCAGTGGATAGAGCATCAGCCTGCGGACTGAGGGGTCCAAGGTTTGATTCCGGTCAAAGGCATGTACATGGTTGCGGGTACATCCCCAGTAAGGGGGTGTGCAGGAGGCAGCTGGTCAATGTTTCTCTCTCATTGATGTTTCTAACTCTCTATCCCTCTCCCTTCCTCTCTGTAAAAAAATCAATAAAATATTTTTAAAAATTCATTTGAGCCAAGCAGAGGATATGCCTGGAAGCAAGCTCTCAGACTGAGAAAAATGCTTTTCTGAATGACAGTTTGCAGTTTCTTTTATGCATTTGAAATTAAGGAGGGAAAGTAAGTAAGGTGGGTAAAGTGAGAAGAGGATAGTTAATGAGATTATATGCTCTCTTGAGGGTGATTTTATTTCTATGATTTCAGAAAACAGGCATTTCAAAGGTGTGGCAACCTAGATGCACAAAACAGTGGACAGGGCTTATTAAGGCAAATATAAACTTTTTACTAATGAAGTTACATGCCTGCCGTGTGACTACCCAGCATGACCTGTCCAATTAAGAATTTACTAGAGGCCCGGTACATGAAATGTGTGCAGTAGGGGTGGGGGAGAATCCCTCAGCCCGGCCTATGCCCTCTCACAGTCCGGGACCCCTCAGGGGATGTCCGACTGCCAGCCTTGGCCTGATCACCATAGGATCGGGCCTAAGCCAGCAGTCAGACATGCCTCTCGCAGTCCTGGACCCCTTGGGGGATGTAGCAGTGTGCCAAGTAGCAGGCAGCCAGGGAGGAGCCCAAATCAAGCCCAAGTGCCACACCACTTAGGCTCATCCCTGCCTGCTGCGCCTGCACCACCACTCAGTAATGCTGCCGGGGAGATGGGAGAGGCTCCCGCTGTGGCAGCTGCGCTTGCCAGCCATAAGCCTGGCTTCTAGCTGAGTGGTACTCCCCCTGTGGGAGCACACTGACCACCAGGGGGCAGCTCCTGCATTGAGCATCTGCCACCTGGTGGTCAGTGCACATCATAGCGACTGGTCGTTGTGGTTGTTCCACCTTAATGGCCGCTTAGGCTTTTTTTTTTTTTTAATATATTTTATTGATTTTTGTACAGAGAAGAAGGGAGAGGGATAGAGAGCCAGAAACATCGATGAGAGAGAAACATCGACCAGCCGCCTCCTGCACACCCCCCACCGGGGGTGTGCCCGCAACCAATGTACATGCCCTTGACCGGAATCGAACCTGGGACCCTTCAGTCCGCAGACCAACGCTCTATCCACTGAGCCAAACCAGTCTCGGCAGGCTTTTATATATATAGATAAGCAGAACATCATATTAGGTTAATTTCTATAGAACCTCTCTTTTTATCTATATTTTCTCTTCTTTCAAAAAAATAATTTTTATGTGTCTGGCTTTTAATAATATTTTGTTATTAAATTTAGCTTGTTGATCTTTTAATCATAATTTCTCATTTAGGTTTTTACATGTATGCATTTTATGTTCATCTATTCCATAGCATAAAATATTTGGCAAAGCACTTGCTAGTACTTGTATTGATATTTATTGATATTTATTGAGTATTTATCATGTTGTAAGCATTTGCTTTACACCAGGGAATCCATTATGAGACACTAACATATCTCTGGAGCCCAAGAACAGCAGTCAGTTCAGATTATACTAAAACCAGAAGCTGGAGATGCGCTGGGCAATGTTTTCTCCCTTTTATTCTGTTTTTCTCTTGGAATTGTTTTATTCAAGCTCCTTTTGGGTTTTTGTTCATTTGTTGGATTATTTTTACTTCATTTACTTCTTCCTAAGACAATGTTATAATTCATATCTTCTCTCTTTCACAAATGTCTCTGGTTCTCTTACTAATTTCTAGGAGTCTTGAGCCATTTTCCACCAGCTATATAATCATCTCAGTATCTGTGGCTATGGGCATAGGGCCATAGCTTTTAGGATCCTTCCCATGGGGTGACATTCTCAAACAGAATGTCATTGTCAGCTAGGCCAATACTCCAAAGAAGTTATTTGAAACATTGTGCTTGGAGTCTGACATATATTCTGAGTCAATTCTTTCAACAACTTTTAGTTAGGAAGGTAAGTCAGAAAAGTTTATAGACTTTGCCTAAGGAGACACAATGGATTGATAAATCCATATTTTAAATGCAACCTTGTTTAACCTCTGAGCTAAATCAAACCCTTAAGGCCTCCAGAATACAAATATGATTGGGGGGTGGGGGGGAGGCATGATATCACCTATAGCTGCAAACACTTTCCAAATTGAGCTATTTATTAGGTGGCTGCACTTATCACAAATGATCCCATTCTTATTTATCAGATCCTGTACCAACACTTATAAATTACTAGAGGCCTGGTGCACGAAATTTGTGCATGGGTAGGGTTGCTAGGCCTGGCCTGTGATCAGGGCCGATCGGGGCCTTCCTTCACCTGACTGCCAGCTGCTTCCTTCATTCCGTGCTGCCCCTGGTGCTCAATGCACGTCATAGCAAGCAGTCAAACTCCCAGTTGGTTGAACTCCCGAGGGGACAATTTGCATATTAGTCTTTTATTATATAGCATTACTTTTTGTTTATTCTAAGGAAACAAATAACCATTTTTTTTAACTAGGGAAAAATATGCTAAACTTTTCTTTCAAAGTAAAGGATAAAAATGGTGATACATTGAATTCAGAATTCACTTTAAATTTTTCCTTATTCAGGGTATGGAATTTTTATGGAATTGTGTGTGGATAAATAGCACCAAAAAAACACAGTGGTAGTAATAGTTTGTACTTCTGAGGGTGACTGGTAAGTGAATGTTCTCTTAACGTGCTGCATTTCCATTAGTTAGAGAGTGCCTATAGTCTATTTATAAATATAACCTTAGTGGCTGAGCAAAGCATGAGGAGAGTTTAATATTAGAATGATTGGCCTTAAGGAAGGGAGCATATTCATATGTCCATGCAGCATTTTTATTAATGGCATAAATCCTTCTTCTCCTTCTTTAATCTCAGTACCTTGCTCTGAACCACCCAGTATACACTATAACATGAACATGCAAATATGAAAGAGAAGAAAAAGAAAGTTCCTTATGAAACTAACTCATCTTGCCCCCTCCTCATTGTGTTACTCTCCTTACACAGATAAAATCAGGCTGTATGATAACTTAGCAGGCCATGTGATAACCGATTGTGAACAGGAGGATATAATGTTCACAGCTGTGATTGGGGAGAGTCATTGAATCATATGAGGGGCCAAGTAATGCTAGTGCATTTTTACATATGGTAAAATATTATATTATCTTTATTAAAATATTCTATTAATACTTTAAGGAATTTACTAAGTATATGTCTCATTTAATACAACTAGTCCCAAAATTATGGGTTTACTGTCTGTGTAAAAATGGCCATAGGATAATGTGTCAAGAAAGATAAGTGTATTATTCTTAAAATTCTAAGAATATAGTCTTTAATCAAAAATAGCCCAAGAATTGGATCTTTAAACTGTAGAAGATTTAGGTCAGATTTATTAGGGAAGGCACTATTTTGTGTTTAAATTTATACTTAGTGCTTGCAGAAGCATTCAGGCATATTGAGTTCTCAGTTGTTCCAGAGTCAGCTTATTTTGATGAAAGTAGTCAATCATCAATGCAAAATATGAAAATGCAGGTGCATTAAAAAATGAACATTGGAAAGTCTGGGCTAGCAACAAAACATCATTTGAAATGAGGTTCTTTTTCATCAGCTTGGCTTTGAGTTAAGAAAATTGGCCTTTCCAATCACTTTACAATGCTATTTGTTTTCATCAGAACAAGCATCTCAAACTCGTGGCCTGCTGGCCCCATTTGGCCCACAATGAATATTTTTGTGGACCAGCGAATATAACAGTATGTAAGAAACCTTTTAATAAAAATTTTTATAACTTAATTTTTGCAATATCCTGTTATGCATAATCTTACATAATAAAAAGGTAATATTTAAATTACCATCACACCGCTACGCCCATGATTGGGCCAGCGGGTGACACAGGGGGCGGGACTCGGGGTGGCTGGGGTGGTGATTGGGCCGGCAGGACGCTGAGCTCGCGTTGCCAGCGGCGACGCGAGCTCAGCGTCTGCGCCATGGCTGTGCTGCGGCACAGACGGGCCTCTGGGGCAGCGAGCCGGTGTTTTGGAGGTTTGGAGGCGGGGGGGGGGGGGGGGGGGGGGGGGGGGGCAGGCGGCGCGGCTCCCCGGGGAGGAGTCTGGCGGCAGTTGGGCCGCAGGAGCACGTGGCGGCGGCCCCAGCCTTCCTGGGCGGGAGGCAAAGGCAAGACCCCGGCCTGGGCTCCGGCCGCAGGAGGACCACGCCCCCGCCCCGCCTCGCCCTAGGGGCCCAGGGACTTCGGAGCTGCCGACCAGCGGACAGACAGCTTACACGTGCATGATTAAATCATGCACTGGGCTTCTAGTTATTAATAACAAACTACAACATCTACTAATGACTGATTGCTCTAACCATGTTGCATTCATTTCCCTACACACCTTACGTGCAGGTGCACCATTTCTCTCCATTAATACTAGCAGCGAATATTTTAGCAGCCGATTGCCACATCGTTAGTCTTGTACTGACTCGTTTGGTGTGCACAACAGGAAGTATTTCACTTTCAGAGAACAATAAAAATAGGTTTATTTGAGTTACACTTATTAATTTGTGCAGGTATTCAGTGTCTGATAAGTTAATGTTCAAGAAAAAAATATAATTTTTTATTAAAATGTTCTATTATTTTATGTTAATGATTACTCATTTATTTCAGCCATTTGTATTCGCATGTCTCTATTGAAATAAACCTACGTTTTTATGAAAATTGAAGCTTTTGTGTTTTTTGTGGCCCACATAAACTTAAACCTTGTTTATTTGGCCCGTGTTAGCCTTTGAGTTTGACATGCTTGCCCTACAGGGATTATTCAGATGTGCAGATTAAGGGTACATAATTACATTGTATGAATAAATGTGACCTGTATTCTCATATTGATCTCTACTGAGAATATGACCTCATCAGAATAAACTATATGAAACAATTGATGTCTACCAAGGAAGATCTGCTTTGCTATCCTGGTGCTGTGCCACCCTATGATAAGCCTCACTCACTAATATTGCTGGGACTTCCCTGGGGTCCACAGGATATCAAATGCCTTAATATACTTTCCCAGGTATCACCTAAATGAAATCCAAAATTACTGTTCACACTAACTTATGAATAGGCATGTTTTTATCATCTTAGCATAGAACATTTTAAACATAATCAAGTGGAGAAGAAGGTAAGTGGCTAAAAATATAGGGGAATGAGTGGTAGAATAGTGAAGGTTGCTAAACTGGGTGAGGGCCACCTGGGTGTATTCTGTTTACTTTGTATGTGATTGAAAATGTTAGCTATAAAGTAGAAAATGAAAAGTAAATAAAAAGGTATAAAGAGCTTCAGTAGTAGATTGGGGATCAAATCCTCTATTAGTTAACGGCTAGGTCTGTATCTTTGGGTAAATTGCAATCTTTTTGAAACTCAGATTCCTCAACTGTAAAATTTAGATTTCACTTCTTCAGAGAGGGTTGTTATAAGAATAGATTATTTATTTATTATGTCTAAAACTGTCTCAATTTTGAAAAGTATCTTAATTCTTTCATTTTACTTCATCTTCTAGCAATTAGCATTATAATTGTACTGTTGTGTTCATGGTATAAACATGGTACCTCACAGTTGATAAAATATACTTTTTTAAATTATTCAAAAGAGTTATTTTTTTTAGAATTGTTTAGTGCTTTCTTATCTTAGTTGACCTTTTTGTATTCATTTAACTTTTAAAACTTCAGCACCAAATGTAGAAAAGTACATTAATAGGCATTTTCTTTGTGTTTATCATTCACTTGCAAGAGTAAAAGAAAAAAGAAAAAAGCTTTTCTTTGGCATTTCCATATAAAATGTGTTATATCTGTTAAAATAATGATATGTCAAAATGTGATGACATGGCATTTGATAGGTAACTTTGACAGTTACAGACTAAGACTTGAGCATGTTTGGAGTTTGCTTATACTTCCTTATTAACTAGGCTTAGTTGAGTAAAGGGCAACATAAAAAAAAAAGAAAGGTATTTTTTTAAAGCATTGAAAAGGCAAAGTCACAAAAGTAAACAAATTACATTCCCTTCAAATGGCATTTTGAATAGATAGAATTCCTCTGAAGTCTATAATGCAAATAGTAGAATTGTCATTTTAACATATAATTGTTTACAATGTTTACATGTAAACATAAGTGGAAACAAGCAAAATAAGATTGGAAAAATTATAAAGAAAGAGGGAAAGGGATGACAGCATGAAAATTATGAAAAGGAGATCCTGAGTTTCTAAGAAAACAATAAACCATGTATTTAAAATTTCCAAATATTTTCCAGAGTAGTCGTGGCTAATATGAACAGACACTGGATAGGAACTGATAAATAGAAAATCTATGCAAAATGCTTTCCCTGGGGTTGATTAGTCTACAATATATTTTAAATTGGACATGTTTAAACAATTTTTCCTCTCTGGCTTATAATGTAAGGCACAAGGTAGGAGCTGAAAAAATATTCAGAAGTATATGCTTCCCATTTTGGTAAAGATAATAATTCCTGCAAGTTTAACTCTTCCATTAATACTGGTACATGTTCCCCAGGGCCATGGGACACTATTTTGCCTGGAGAACATTATGCTGAGTGAAATAAGCCAGTCGGAGAAAGACAAGTACCATGTGATTTCACTCAGATGTGGAATCTAATGAACAAAATAAACTAACAAGATAGAAACAGTCTCATAGAGAAGAGACTGACAGCTCTCTCTCTCCCGCTCCTGCTCCATCTCCTTCGATGGAAAAAATATCCTCGGGTGAGGATTAACCACTAAAATTCTACCTGCAGGAAAACATGCTGATGAATCTACTCAGCAGTAAATATGTGCTACCTTTAAAGACAATGGGAGTATGACTGTGAGCATACAGAGGGAAGAAATTTCAGCCCAGACATTGGAACCTTGGGCACAGAATGTGGAACCACAGGTCCAAGGGTGGAGCTGCAAACCACAGAGGATTGCTCCCAGGCTTTGAATCCTAATGGAGTTTGCCATTTAGATTTCAAAATGTTGGAGAATCAGTGAATCTTGTCTTCCATTTTATCTTCTTTGGAGTGGGACTATTATATTGTTATCCTATGCCTGTCCCATCATTATCATTTGAAAGCTTATAACACAAATTGTTTTCTATCTTTACGTGTTCACAAATGGAAATAAATTTGCCCCAGGGTGAATTATACACAGAGTCTTACTCCTACATGATTTAGATTTCAGTAATGATTTGAGGACTTTTGAAGTCATGGTATTTAGGTGAGATTTAGGACTTTATGTTGATTTTTTTAAATAGTTGAGACTTTGGGGATTATTGGAATAGAATAAATGCATTTTGTATGTGGTGGGCCATGAATCTTTGTGGACCAGAGGGTAGATATTTGTAGAATGAACATTGATCCCCAAAGATTTCTGTATCATAATTTCTGGAAACTGTGAATGTTAATCTATATTAAAAGGGGCTTTGACTGTATAAATGGATTAAGCATTTTGAGCTAAGATTATTCTAGATTATCTGTGGGCTCCCTAAATGTAATCACAAGTGTTCTTTAAGAGAAGGCCAGATGGAGACATGACTACAGAAAAGATAAGGTGATGTGAGCCCTGGTGGCGGTGTGGCCATGCTGTCACCTGGGTTTCAGCCCAGCGAAATCCACTTTGGATTTGTGACCTCACATTCTATGGGGGAAACAAAAAAAGGTGTTGTTTCAAGCCACTAAGTTGGTGGTAATTTGTCACAGCAACAATAACAACTAATTTTCTGATACTGATACCAGTCATGTAACAAATATAAGAATTCAGTTATTGCTATCAAGGATTACAAATTATTTAAAGAGATAATACATGGATGTATTATCATGTATATATAACTAAATTTTGCAGAGTCATTAAGTGGTATAGACAGAATTTAGGATTAGTGACAATAATACAGATGATAATGATGATCATGATGCTGTTGACAGCTAAGATTTGTTGAGCATTCAACATATGAATATGCACTGCTAATGTAAGTTACATGAAATTCTCCTAACAACTTTACTGGAACGACAATGAAAGTATTCTCATTTCTCAGGTGAAGAAAATGAGATGAGAGAGATTAAGTAACTTCACAAGTCACACCGCTGATAAAGGATGAAGTCAAGATTTCAATTCAGGTATGTCTTTCTCTGAAGACAAAGCTATAAATCTCCTAACTTCTACTGGGATCCAGAATGATCAAAAATAGCTTTCGGAGTTGGGGAGAAGCTCATAGATCTTAAAATTCATTATGACTTACACTGGAGAGCAAAGGAAGAAAAATAACAAATCTGGCCCAGTGATAGAGAAATAAGTATTTTACTTCTTCATCTTAGCAGTAATCAGAATATTTTCTCTGAGCTTGTATTTTCAGGGGTTAGCAACAGAAGTGGATTGGAAGGTTGACTATAAATAGCTTCATATTTACTGTTGTTAATCATTAAAATGAGAACAAAATGAACTTGAAAGATATTAGGCTCTTTGGCCTGATACCGAACATACCATCTGGATAATACTCAGGAGAACTGAGTGTGGAAGGAAATTCCTTTCTCTCATCTTCATTTGTATGAACGTGAAGAGACAAATGATTTCAGCCTGTCCAGACAAATTCATGAAGCCAGATTTCAGGGCCTGAAGGATCCATCATTCTGTCACGACAGCTGAATGTCCACCCATTGTACATAACCGCTCCCAGGCAGATAGAAATGTTGGTGAAGACACTCAGGAAACACTTCAAGTTAATAACAAATGCAGTTAGGTTTCCATAAGATGCTGTAGCAATAAATGGCCAAAGATAAGCTATTACGCAGGTGGAAGAGTAAAAGTGATAAAGTTTTGAAAACTAAAATTTGGCCCAAGGCTTTCATAATGTGTTTCCATTTATGACAAAAGAAAGAAATGTGCCCAGATGGAATGCTCAGATGGAATGCTCAGAAGGATGCTCAGCCACCATCAGCTCCCAACTCAGGTCTGTTTTGTATTGGAAGATGAATTACTACCTTACATGAAAAAAAAAATTAATCTGATTGTTTCACATTAGGAAATCTATGGATCTTAATTTAAAAATAAGGAGAAACACCTTATTTTATTTTATTACTTCCTTTTAGGAATAGAGAAAAAAAGCATTCCCTGAAATAAATAGCTAACACAAGTAACAGGACAGTTGAGTCTAATTTTATTCAAGGGTTAGGAAAATATTGTGTGTTTTGTGTTATGGTTGGTTGTGAGAACACAGTCTTAAAGCTCTAACAATAGACATAGACACTCACAAATACAGACATGCTACAACATGGATGAACTTTGAAGACATTTTATAAGTGAAATAAGCCAGACATAAAAGGACAGATACTGTATGAATCTGATTGTCTGAAGTACCTAGAGTTTTCAAAGACATATATATTGAAAAAGGAGAATGTTGATAAATGGGTATGGAGTTTCATTTTGGGGAGATGAAGACAGTTCAGGAGATGGATGATGGTGATGGTTATATAACATTATGAAAGTACTTGATGCCACTGAACTGTGTACTTAAATTGGTTAAAATGGTATATTTTGTGATATATATATATATATATATATATATATATATATATATATATATATCAATCTTACCATAATTTTAAAAGTTTCCTATTTAAGCACCAAGTCTTCTATATTCACTGACCCAAATGTTAAAGGGCCAAGATGCAAAACCTTCTTAAGTGAATTATTAAGTGGAATTGCAGGATGGCCACTATGCCTGACAGGGTAAAATTGGAGAAAACTGGTGGAAAATACATAGTGTTTTAACCATGTCATTCCATTCTCATCTTTTGATTCCTGGGCACAAATATTCCAGTATATTTTTTAGCTTACAAAATGCCATGAACATTTATTATATCAGTTTTGTGGGTTAGGAATTCAGGTTTAACCCAGCGGGCTGCCTCTATGTGGGTCTCTCACAGGCTTTTATCATGTCAGAATTCCATTAGGCAGATCCTCTTCCAAGTTCATGCACATGGGTGCTGGCAGGTCCCGACTGGAGAAATGATCAAACCAGAGCTCTCCAATGACATCTTGCTCCTTGGAGGTTAAATCGTGTGTAAAGAAAAGGGACAAGAGGAATGAGCAGAGGTGACTTAGCCACATCTCTTGTCTAGCTCACTCCTAGATATATATTTTTAATATTTATATTTTATTGATTTCAGAGAGGAAGGGTGAGGGAGAGAGAGATAGAAACATCAATGGGGAGAGAGAATCCTTGATAGGTGCCTCCTGCATGCCCCACACTGGGGATCGAGCCCACAACCCAGGCATCTGCCCTGACCAGGAATTGAACCATGACCTCCTCGTTCAAAGGTTGATGCGCAACCACTGAGCCGTGCCAGCTGGGCTCTCCTAGAGATACTTTGAGTTCTGGAGACTGCAAATATAGTCAGGGTGTCAGTAGTTATTCCAAGGGTTCTTTAGAGAATATGCATTTTACAGGGAAGTCCAATGTGATTTGTTTAATGGTCATATAAACTGTTGTTGTTGTTTTTATAATCAAGTGTATTATAGTATTTGTGTTTATCTCCCCAAAGACAGTGAGATCTCTGAGGTCATATATAGTTTCTCATGATTCTTTTTATTCTCAATGCATGGTTCAAAGACATGTTTAAGATTTGAGGAATAAATTAATGTAATGGAATGAGAAATGATGGAACACAGATCACAGTTACAGTCCTGAGCACTGACTTTGACGTGACATTTCTGACACTGTTGGAAGTTAGAACTGACATGGACAGAGGGGCTTTGCCATGGAGTGCGTCAGCATCACCCTATTAGGAGCTGTCTCTTCCACAGCATATAAAGTGCGCTCAGAGCAGAAAATAATCATTTGTATGCAGAAAAGTACATAGTGATAAAACTTTTCAAAGGGAAAATCTGTCCTGTATAACATATATTACTTTTTAAAGAGCACTAATTCTCATCAAAGCATGCCTGGTCATTCCCTGTTCAATTGCTGTAAAGCTATTACATTCAGCTTTATAAGAACTAGGAAAGGGATGAAACTGACAGCATAATTATTCTTTAAAGATTAGGAACAAAGCCATGAAGACAGGAATGAGCAAACCTGTGCCCAAGACAGACAGCAGAGGAATGTGACACAGATATGGTTCCAGTGATTTTGGTCAAATTAAATTTCCCAATTCATTTATTTTAACTGGTTTCAGTAAAAAAATTCTAGTATTTTATCTTAAATTGTCATCTCTACACAGATTCAAAAATGATTTCAAGAGATGTTCAGATAAAATTAACTAGTGGTAAGGGCTAACACAGATTACGTTTTCTGCTCTTTCATTCCAGTGGGATCCAAATTTCTCTGTCAAAATTGAAATATAACAGTCCTAATGTATTTTTAAGGAACAATTAAGTTTTAAAGCAGTGCAGTCTTGGTATGAATACTTCTATAGTTAATGAGATCTTTCTTATACATATCTCTGACATCAGCATATCTCTCTGAAGCTATAGATAAACACAATGCAATGTACAGATAATGTATCATAGAAGTATGCATTTGAAACCTACATAATTTTATTAACCAATGCCATCCAATAAATTTAATTTAAAAATCTTCCTATCTCAATTCTATTTCCCTATGGGCTTACATTAAACGTTCATGGTTTCTTATTGTAAGAATCCTTATTTACTCTTTAATCCCAAAAGATTTAACTTGCAAATGGATCTTTGGATATGTGCTGAGAACAATTAATATAGTTCACACTTCATAGCACACTGGATTTTATGAACTGCTAGCGTTCATGTTGCAGGAAAAATCCTGCAATAGGGTTTCCTGCTGCACTCTACCCTGGCCCCACCTGCTCTCCTTCCTTCTCCCCCGGCCCTGCCTGCACTCCTCCCTTCTCCCCGACCCTGCCTTCTCCGCCAGCCTGCCTGCTTTTCTCCCTTCTCTGCCAGCCTGCCTGCTCTCCTTCCTTCTCCCCCAGCCCCGCCTCCGCTCCTCCCTTCTCCTCCTCCGGGCTTGCTTGCTTCTCCGCATCTTTGCTCCCTTCTGCAGCTCTTGGCTTCTTTCTACAGTGTCTTGATATGCAAATTAGCCACCATCTTGGTTGGGGTAATTTGCATACTCGTCCTGATTGGCTGGTGGGCGTGGCTTGGCTGGTGGGCGTGGCTTGGGCATAGCAAAGGTGCAGCCAATTTGCATATTTGTCTATTATTAGGTAGGATTGTGTTTGTAATACCTTTAGCATAGATTGAAATAAAATACAATTTTATATTTATCTTTTGAGAAAGAAGTTCATTGAAAATTATCAAAAGAATTCCTTTTAAGAAATATTTTATTTTAAAAATTGTTTAAACTTATTCAACTACATACAGAATTAAGGAGGAGTATATCACAGCCATAAATCTTACAGAAACATGCAATTTGTAAATTATCATATATAAATGGGTGAAATCTATATGTTGTATATTCCCCTAATGTAAATTCCAGGCTTTGAGTGTAGATATTTGGCCAAGTCTTTATTAAATCCATTCTGTGTGAAGAACATTGCATCTGACATCAAGGAAAGAAAAGGCTAATGAAGTAATAGGATTTAACTTTAAGAAATGTGCAGTCCTATTAAAAAGTAAATATAGAAAAAGACATGAGAATGTAAAACTGAAATAGAGCATGCCATAAAGCTCAATCAAGTATGGGAAAATGGACTTAAGGAAAATGCAACAATGTAGCACTAATTAGAATAAGTAGTGCTACTCAGATGAGGCAAATTTTCACCAGGCCTGGAATGGCATGCTGAGTTAGAAAGGTACAAGGAGGAGAAATAATAGACATTGTAGGCTGCTGCTTATGCGTTAGGAAATATAGACAGGAAGGAGCAAGTTGTTGAGAAGAGAAGTGATATATCTGAAGCATTGTTGTTAATATTTATCACTTGTTAATTACTTTACCTTCATTATTTCAATTCCACATTTTTAAAAACATATTTTTATTGATTTCAGAGAGGAAGGGAGAGGGAAAAAGAGATAGAAACATCAATGATGAGAGAGAATGACTGATTGGTTGCCTCCTGCACACCCCCTACTGGGGATTGATCCCACAACCTGGGCATGTGCCCTTGAATGGAATCAAACCTGGAACCGTCCAGTCTGCAGGCCTACGCTCTATCCACTGAGCCAAACCACTTAGGGCTCAATCCTACATTTTAAAGATTAGGATAAAAAGGCCAGATAAATTAAGTAACTTGGAGATAAGGTCAAATAGCTGGTAAATTCAGGGGTCAGGATTATAAACCTTGTATATTTAATTGTAGATAACAGACTTTTAAACATTATATATTCTATAGTTTTTATTTAATCACAAGTAGATGGGTTTTAGATTAGATGTTTTCTTTCTGTAAAAAACTCTTAATACCTTTTTTATTTGATCTCAGTCAAAACTCATGGAATCAAGATACCTTCAATGAATACCATATGTTTTTACTGTAGACAAGGCTAACTTATTTTGTTTTGGAATAATAAGGGAAGTGACATTGCAATTCATATGCCCCTTCCCTTTCTAACCAGCAATGAAAGTCCTCAAATGATGCTGATGGAAGTAAATAAACCAAATGCATTATATAAATCATCTTGTTTCTTATATACAAAAACATTTTATTGTCTGCTTGATATACATAAAAGCCTAGTTAGTAATCAATTAAGAAGACATTTTTCAAAACAGTTGATATTTGACAAGTTTCAGTCAATGAACAAATAATAAAGTATTGATTTATTTCATCTAATAAATTAGTTGTGATGTCCTTTATATTTCTGTTTACTGTCAGTATTTGAACATAGCATTTTAAATATATATATTTAATTGATTTCAGAGAGGATGGGAGAGGGGGAAATAGAAACATCAATGATGAGAGAGAATCATTAATTGGCTGCCTCCTGCACAGCCTCCACGAGGGATCAAGCCTGCAACCTGGGCATGTGCCCTGACCAGGAACCCAATCATGACATCCTGGTTCATAGGTTGAAGCTCAACCACTGAGCCATGTCTGCTGGGCATGAGAATAGCATTTTTAAACAAAATTTTATATATATATATATATATATATATATATATATATATATAATATATATATATATATATATATTCTCTGCAGGTAATAAATGTATCCTATAAATTTAGAAACATGTATTTTTATATCTTTGGCCATAACAATAAGGAAAAAATTCTAAGAAGAGTTTCTCACAAAGCTGAGGTAAGAGTGAGATCTGTTTTTAATACTGTAGTCAGTTAGCTGTGTTCCTAGGATATTAATGTTTGGTTGTCCAGGGGATTCCCAGCAGAACAATAAGGAAAAGGGACAGGTGTGCTGAGCTTAACTGAATGAGGCAGGGCAAAACTATCCCCAGTGATTATGGTGAATTAACTAATTTTCCAAATGATTTCACAACAAATTTATCTTGCCTAGTTACTGCTTTAGCTATAAGTTACTTCTTAAATCATAACACCTTGTATTCCTAATATAGAGTGTCATTGGCTTGTAAAACTGGAGAATTCTCACAATAAAATTTAATTCAATACATATATTTTGGTTATTGAGAGTTAGCTCATGTTATTTCAAAACAAAAACTTATGTGAATCTTTGACCTTAGTGTCTCTTAAAATCTGCATTTTAACTAAGATGTAGACCTACCAATAACTATCTAGAATAAAAAAGGAACCATGCATGAACTATTTTCATCTTTTTCAAGCTACATCCTGGGATGAAAAACTTTAAAAGTAAAAACTTGCATATCTAAGAATTGAAGTTAAATATTCCCACTTTTATACTAATCACTATACCCTATGATTTTCCTTATTATAGACATACCGAGGCCCAGTGCACGGATTCATGCATCGGTGGGATCCCTCAGCCTGGCCTGTGCCCTCTCACAATCCGAGACTCCTCGGAGGATGTCTGAGACCCAGTTTCAGCCAAATCCCCACAGGTCAGGCCAAGGGACTCCACCAGTGCATGAATCCATGCAGTGGGCCTCTAGTATATATAAATATATAAGATATTTGGTTAATCTCTTCCAGCCCTCCAACTCACCCCCTTCCCTCTGAGACTCATCAGTCTGTTCCATATTTCTATGCCTGTTGAGCATCTTCCCCCTGGTGGTCAGTGTGCGTCATAGCTACCGGTCGATTGCTCAAATGGTCTCTTAGGCTTTTATGTATATACTAGAGGCCCAATGCACGAAATCTGTGCAAGGGCCTTGGCCTTGCCCACCACAGTAGTGGCTGGGGGCCTCTGCCCCCTCTGCCGCGGCCCCCACCCGCTGCAGCTTTGTCCAGAAGGGAGGACGTCCGGAAGGATGTCTGGTCTAATTAGCATATTACGCTTTTATTATTATAGGTAGATAGGATTCCTGATCACTTGCAAACTTACATTTTCAGGGGTGAGGGCACATATCACTATTTCAAGGATTTAAAAAATATATGACTGTGTAGAGCCCAAGTAGTCACATAAAATGGCTCAGTGCTGTCAGTTCAGTATGTTTTAAATAGAAGTTATTTTCCTCGGTAAGACATAGCAAACTGTAGTTTTAGATGAAAAGCTTCTGCAGGATTTTTGCTCTAATTTTAAATCTAATCATAATTAGGAAATCTAGTGACATGTTTTCAGCTAAGGGCAATTATAAATTTTATTTAGATCTAAGAAGCAGTGCGATTCACATATTTTTATAATTTATAATTTATGCAACCATAATTAATCTGAGATTCTGAAAAATGCCATGAAAATCTATTGGAGTTAACTTATTCCACTTTACAGTTGTGTATTGTGATTTAATCCAATCTCTTGACCTTAGTTGTATACTAAGATACTCTATGTTGCTTATCCACAATTATAAAAGAACCCTGGTTAGTATGAAGCCCAAAAGTGGGAGGTTCACAATAATTTTACAATTATTGAATTTTCCTCAGGAAGATTACAGACATTTATTAGAATCATGTAACTCACTTGTTTTTCATACTACAAAATGTTGGGGTATTTTATCTATGTACAAATGCTCTCCTAACTTTATAATATTTTAGGTTTTCTTTCAGCAGTTAAAACCTAGTTTAAATGATTTAGATTTTTAGTAAGGATTTCTTAAATCATTGCTGGGTGAAAAATATTGTAATAAATTAATTAATAAATATAATAAAATGAATAGTGTTAGGGTTAGGCAGGACTTTACAAGTATGTAAAGTTGTGTTTCAGAAAAGTTATAGTGCACAATTGGTCTTGCTAGCAATTAACCAAACTTCATATTTGGAGGTAGTCTCCAAATATTTGAATGAAGGATCTGCCATTTGCTTTCTCTACATAATGGTACAAAGATGTCACCTTTCCCCTTTTTCTCACAGATATGTTGTAGACATTTATCTAAGCTTTGCCAATTGTATATTATTGTCTGCTATTTTGATTTATAATTTACTAACAGAACACTTTTAAAAAGACAGAGGATACTCATGGGAGGGCAAAAAGAATTAACGATCTCTGTCCTAGGTTTGATTGACAGACAAGGACCTTCCCTTTGCCACCCCAACTTCATCTGGCCTGAGTCTATCTCCCCTTTGTTGGGCCCCTATCCCCAGTGTTTTGTAGGGAATGGGTCAGTGGTTCCCTGGGGAGAGTAAAGCTTCCTGGTGAAGCTGCCCAGATGACAAGCTTATAATGTCTGGCCTTCCCTTTGCTCCTTTTCTATTATTAATAAGTAGCTATTTACAATGGTATCATTATGTTTCCCAACTTTTCCCATTCTCACAGTACCAAAAAATCCCTATTGCTTTTTGAATCAGAATAGGTTAAATAGTAATACTGAGATAATGCATTCATGAACATTGTATAATGCACTAATGTTTTCACTTACATCAGTCCAATGAAACATAAGCTTCATGAGAGCCAGGGATTTCATTTTTTTATTCACTCCTACATCCAGTTACAAAATATTTGATCCAAATAAGTGGAAATTTCACCTGGAATGCACTTCTCACTATATCTTTATAAATGAAACTTATTGTTTTTTCTTAATCATCCTAATTTGTTAAGGATTATGACTTTACAAATCAGAAGGCCATTAGTGAGTTTTGTAAGCTACAAGAAGTGCAGTCATAAAAACTTACCAGTTATACAACACAAGGTAAAACAAAAATAACAAGACTTACAGCTAAATGTAAAACCTAATGATACATGACAAAATTAATTCTCAAAACTCAATGCCGTGAAGGGGAGGTGCTGATGAAGGTGGGAGGAGTGGCCCTCACCTCAGAGATACACAACTCTGTCTGTTCCAGATCCTGCCCACCAGGAGTCCAGAGTGTGGGCCACTTGGAGCCTGGAGGGTGGTGCTAGTGGATCTCCCAAGAAGGGGTGATGCCAGTGAGGTTCACAGGAAAGTGGAGGGGTTGGCCCCCCACCCCAAAGCCACACCAATAAGTTAATGAAAATCCCTAGGTCTGCCAGGGAGTTCAGAGGGTGGGTCTATTGTTTTCCCCCAGGCTCCTGCCATAAAACGGGGAGTGTTCCACCCAAAAAAGATGGCACACTTTTTTTTTTTTCTCCAGAGTTCGTGAGAGTGACTCAGCTCAGGAGTCCAGGCGGCTGTCACCTCAGCTCTCTCCCCATAGCTCCAAAGCCCAGTCTCTCCTCACAGGACTCCAGTCTGCTCCCCCTTTCTTCTGCTGGAGTCTGGAAGGAATGGCAGGGTATGAGATTTTGTGTGTTGGCCCTTGAAGAGGATACCTGTGTCTCTAGCAGACTTCCATCTCTCCCTGGTGTTAGGGTCACAGAAGGAGGAACGCATGAGGCCACAAAGGGTAAAGAATTATAAATATACCAGAGGTCGGGTGCACGAATTCATGCACCTCTGAGGTTCCTCAGCCTGGCCTGCAGGATCGGGCCAAAACCAGCTTTCCAACATCCCCCGAGGAGTCCCGGATTGCAAGAGGATGCAGGCCAGTCCAAGGGACCCTACTGGTTCACGATTGGGGCCGAGGAGGGACGCAGGAGCTTGGCCAGCTGGGGAGGGACCGTGGGAGGGCTCCAGGGCATGTCCGGCCTGTCTTACTCATTCCTGATCAGCTGGACCCCAGCAGCAAGCTAACCCCACCAGTCTGAGCGTCCCCCCCCTTGTGGTCAGTGCATGTCATAGCAACTGGTCGACTGTCTGACCCTTGCTGGTCAGTGCATGTCATAATGAGCGGTTGAGCAGCCTTATCATATCATTAGCATATTATATTTTAATTGGTTGAACAGATGACCAGACACTTAGCATATCCGGCTTTTATTATATAGGGTAGGATAGGATTGTTACATCTGCTAGCAGAAGGGCTGAGACCAAAATGGCACCTGTGGGACAGAGTAGGGGGAGCGGGGATGTTTATGTCTCTTGTAAAGGTCAGTCAGAGTAACCAGTCAGACCAGGTGAGGGTGGGGGCCAGGTGTGGGCAGGTAATCCACTGGAAATAGGTTGAGGTGGTTTACTGAAAACTGAAGGCCATTAATCATGAAACCTATAATGAGAATAACAGGAAAATCGCCAGGAGGAGCAGGAATGTGGCTAACACTTGGCAGACATAACCCTCACTGCTATTTACCACCATATATTTCCTGGGTGCCTCTTTCTGACTCTGGTGCTCTGGGCTGGGAAGCTGGCATGGTGGTTCAGGGGGAACCTTTACATCTGAGATATCTATTCTCTGCCCTTTCTACCAGTCTCAATAGCTTCTCTGTAAATCCTTGGTTATAAGACTATTCAGCTAATCTTCAATTGGCTATTCAGATTGATTGCTCTATCTTTTAGTTGTAATTCCAGTTTGATCCTGAGAGGAGGTGAATACAACAAAATAATGTTCTTCAGAGGCACAGCTTCCACCTACTCAGGCTATGTCTTCTCTCTCTCCTACAATGCTTGCTTTTAAATGCAAATCTCTCTAAGGTGTTTTTATTCTGCAGGCAGTTCATTACTTTCCATCCTGACGAATAAGTAATGTGAATATTTGTGACTCATTTGTACATTTTATATAAAAGGACCTCCCAATGAGCCTACAGCCTATTCCGTGGTGTTTAATTTACTTGTTCAATACATTTATTGAGCACCTCCTTTATGCTATTCAATGAGCATATTTCCTGAGTTAATTTGTTTAAAGGAAACATGATTCTAAATGAAAAGGGGCTCACGGTCTCCTGAGAAGTGCCCAAATAGGAGCCGTGACACAGCCCTGTTTGGTTAAGGTGGATGTTTGACTAGAAGAACACAGTACAGTGTTTTGTAAACCTACTGCAGTTTTCAGGAGTGCCAAAACATTAGGAAAATAAACATGACTTAAATCATTGTATAATATTTATAGACAGGTTACTGTCCTTTATGGTCACGCAAAATGTAAACCAATATAGTAGAAGCTTTAGGTGTTTTCCAGGTACAAATTTAAGATACTCACCTCTTGCCAAAAGAGGTAATACAACAAAATAATGTTCTTCAGAGGCACAGAATTCCAAGCCTCTTATTTAGTATTTGATTGTCTTCAGTAAAAAATCTTTCTTGAGCATCAATGACAAGTGGAATACTGCTTCTGACACATAAAATGGAGATAAAAGTCAGAAATTGATTACGTTGTAAGTTTGGGTGAGGAAACAGGACTGAAATATAAATAGGAACAGTAGCAGAATTCAAGTTTTAACAATTGAGTATTTGTTACTTTTATATACTTCTAGAAGTACTAGCATATCATTTTAGTTACTATTTTATTTTTAAAATCACTGAAATTCAATTTCAAAAACTATATTAAAACATTGTATAAATTACGAAAACTATGTTGATATATTAACTTTTACTAAATTTGCAACCATCATGAAAAAAATTGGTCATATCACCTAATTCCATAAAGATTTTTATATGCTCGTCAGAAAATCTAGTTGTCCAATGTCTCCTTGTTTACGTATTTGAATTAATGTTACAGAGAGGATTTTAATTCCATATTTTAACTCCAAATTTTGCAATAATATTTAACAACCTGTTGTATGATCCTTCTCATTCTTGTCAATTTTTTGTAGCCAAACATATATGTATGAACATTAAAGAAGTTATTAATTTTTTGAGAAATGAAATAATAGTCCACATGTTTCTGTAACTTTTATATAAGAAAGAAATGGTGGCATCCTTCCAGGTATCATTTACAGGTCAGCTTCATTATGTTTAATAGTTATGTGATTTGCAATGCAGATACTCTTTCAACTGTGCTCCTTGATTCTTCCTTACTCCAAAATATGCTCTGTGTGAAAGGAGAGGGCCTTCTTGTTAATATTTGTATCCCAGGACCTAAGTACCTGGGAAGAGCTGAGTGAATAAATGCATTATTTGCTAAACATAAAATCACAAATATAAACAATATGTGTATCAAAAATTCACAGTGTAGAAGTATTACAGAGGATAAGTAAAAAATGTTCTGAAAGAAACAGGTGCTGAAGACAGAATAAGTATCAAACTAATAAAATGAGGAAAATAAAAATATGCAAATGGGAACATGTTTTGGGGAATCAGTAATCAAATCAGCTTGGGCTTGATGCTTCATGTATTGATACTGTAAAATATTGAAATGCATGGCAGTATTCTCATATTTTCTGATTTAATTCCCATCTATAATTACTTATTATATAGCGAATGTATAGTTTAATGTGTAAGTAGTACATAGTACTGAACATCTGTATAAGTAGTTGAAAATACACTGAATAATGAAGATTCCAAACATACATTGTTGGAGATAATAGTTTAGAAATATTGAAATATATCAATGGGTAACCAGAACCCAGCATGTTTCCTTACCAATATTAGCATATTTCATATGGAAATATTGTGCTTTATCTTAAAGTAGGGAAAGCTTGGAAAGATATACCTTTGCCCAGACATACACAACCTACCACCTACTTCCTCTAATCTTTAGTATTAATAATACTATTTCAAAATATCTATGGACCGAGTTTAAATTGTATATCATATGCCTAGGAAACACATGACAAACCAACCAACTATTTGGGCCACATTACCATCAGACTAAAAACCTAAAAGTCAATTGGCCATTGTTAATTTTAATCACTTACCATATAAAGTGATAGATATGTAAATTAGGGTATATTTGTTATGTATATGTATAAACGTATACATACATATATATATGCATATGTTCTTTATCAAATGTCAGGCCTATTCAAAACATATGCATACATAATTTCTTTTTTACAAAGTTATCTTAACTATACAAAATGCTGAGAAAAATTTAGACATGATCTAGCCCACCTGTCATATTTTAAAAGCAAACAGAGCAAAATAAAGCAAACCCAGAGACTGAGAAACTCATACAAGGTCACAAAGCTTCAATCTGAATCTCATAATTCAAGTTTATTCACTTGTTTATTTATTGAAGGAATATTTACTGAAGCTCTATTATCTATGAGGTGATGAGAAGTGCTCATTCTAGTTAACAAGGTGTCATTCTCTTGAAGTTTTTTTTGCCTGCAGTCACTATCTATACAATAAAAGCCTAGGTGGCATCTCGCCTCGCATCATCACAAGATGGCCGCCCTCACGTTGTCACAAGAAGGCTGCCCCTGTGTTGTCACAAGATGGCCACCCCCATGTTCTCATAAGATCAGGGGAGGGCAGTTGGGGGCCATCAGGCCAAAAGAGGAGGGCAGTTGGGGGCAACCAGGACAGCAAAGGGAGGACGATCAGGCCAGCAGAGGAGGGCAGTTGGGGGCCATCGGGCTGGCAGGGAAGAGCAGTTGGGGCCACCAGGCCCGCAGGGGAGCAGTTAGGTGTCAATCATGCTGGCAGGGGAGTGGTTAGGTAGTTATCAGGCTGGCAGGCAGAAGCGGTTAGGGGCAATCAGGAAGGCAGGCAGGCAAGTCGTTAGGAGCCAGCAGTCCTTTGTGAGAAGGTGCAGACTGGGCTGAGGACACCCCTCCAGTGCATGAATTTTGTGCACTGGGCCTCTAGTGTGTGTGTGTGTGTGTGTGTGTGTGTGTGTGTGTGTGTGTGTGTGTATTCCAAGTTTCTGTTTTTTCTCTTACTTGTTTTCAGTTTGTTAATTTGAGGATAGAAGTGGATGATTTCATTGTAAAGTTGGTAGTTATATCAGTAACCATTTAAGAAATGGATTTTTTAAAATCATTTATTGTTTAAAGTATCACACATGTCTCCTTTTTCCCCCCAAAAATTGATTCTTAACCAAAAATATCTGATGCATAAGCTAATAGAATATTTAATATTTTCATATACTATATATGTTTTCCACTAATCCAACTCTGAAGAAAAATTCTGATACATCTCATAAGAAAATATAAATGTTAACTAATATAATCAGGTATGATAAAAATATTTCAATCTATTAAAAATGTATTTCCTAGTCGGTCTATTGCAGACCTTGCAAGGTAGTCATGGCAATCTTTCCTACTGAGCTTGGATCCAGGCTCAGAATCTTTCTCAATCTATGACTTGAAGCAGTCCCTAAAAACTAATTAGTGTTAGAAGTCAGCATTGAACTGTTGTCTTCTCTGGGTAAGCTCTAATTATGTTTTCCCTGTAGCCAGTCTTGAGTTTCCAGGCAGCTTCTCCATGAAGATTTGCTCTCTATTGTTTTGATGGAGGCAATAAGTTACATTCATTAGTTTTTCCCAAATGTTATTCAGAATATGGTTAGTAATCTACAGAATGTGAGACAGCAGGACACAGAGAAAACCTTTATACAGGGAAGCAGGACAAAGAAAACAAGAGTTTAGAATAGCTATAAAGCATTTCTTCTGTTCCTGGGAGGCAAAGGTGGGTTATAGTGCTAGTCTTCTCTCCTAAACAGGCCACCTGCATCTCCTTAGTTAGCAGGCTGTCCTAGGTGGGCCCACAGAGTAACCTTATATTGATCAAAGTATGAAAATAACTACAGTTGAGAAGACATATGGTAATAGGAGAGTTCTCATCAGTCCTTTTGGGGGAAATTACCAACTTGTGGAAATTGCAGTCATTACTACTGTCTCTGTATTAAGCAATTCAGCATTTAATTGGCAAACCATTTCTTCTGGCCCTACATGCTGTTTTTGGTAGTCACTCTTTTAAAAAAAAAAAACTTAAATTGTAATGCATCTTCTAAATCTTTTGAGTGACTTGGAAGGTCAGTGCTTTTTAAGAGACTATATACAACATTCTGAAATATTGTTAGTCATTATGGCCTTTTTGAGAGTTGTAGTAAAACACTATAGAATTATTGCCCAGGGAATTACTGTATCCATAAATAGCATATGATCCCTATTTAAAACAGAAAATTCCAATGTGGACCTGCACACTGAGCAGCAAATTTTATTATAAAATTTTATTGTAAAACAAAATAAAAAAGGTCATTGAAGAAAATATACTCTGATTTTATTCATTAAATCTTTTTTAAAGCATTCCTTTTTACTTTAAAACTTATGCTATCTGTAATTTTAGAAAACAGGAGCAAATTGTACTTCTCCTTTGAATGTTTTTCTTTCGGCTCTAGTCATTCTCTTCTGTGTATTAAAGAATGATATTTAAAAATATATAAAAATCTGTCTTACAGATATAAGATAAATGTGTTAATGATTTTATTTAACACATTATTAAGAAGGAAACCAGGCAGATATTATAACCAGTGCAAGAAAAAATTTAAAAACATCTCTCAGTTGGTTAGGCATCATCCCATGCACCAAAAGGTTGCAGGTTCGATTCCCAGTTGGGGCCCAGGTTGTAGGATTGATCCCCACTAGGGGACATGAAGGACCATGTTTCTCTCTCTCTCTCTCTCTCTCTCTCTCTCTCTCTCTCTCTCTCTTCCTCTCTCTCTAAAAAAATCAATAAACTATTCTTAAAAATAAAAACAAAAGACATAGCCATTTAAAATTCAGAATAATGAAATCAATTTAGAAATGAATGCAAAACCAGTATTTTCCACAATCAGGTAGACAAATCAGTTGAAACTCCACTGAACAGATTATACGTGCATATCTATAGACAGGAATTATTTTTGCACTCGTATCAGTAATCTATAACCTAGATATTTGTGAAATAGGCCATAGTAAATGAAAGGCATAGAGTACCCAGAGAAAAAATCAGGTAACCCAGATGATGTGCTCTAAACAATGCATAACTTCACTTTTAAACACATTTTTTTATCCTCTTCTGCTAAGGATATCTTTTGCTAAGTTCTGACTGTTATAGAACCTCATCCAATACAAGGTGGAAACTAATCTCATAGAGTCTCCCTAATGAACCAAACTCTTATCCATGAAAATGATAAAACATGGCTTCTCTCTCCAGGCTTCTGCTCTGGGTCCCTTTACTATTTGTGTCTATCTACCCATTCTATTCTCTAAATTCACATTCCCCAGTAAGAATTTAACTTCTTCGTGTAAGTGGTTTTCCATTCCCTTGTGATATGATGTGTGAAACTCTGTGTTTATAAACCACCTAAATTTTTTGTGTGCAATTAGTGCTCCCTGATATCAGTTAGGAGATCTATGCACCACGGTTAAGAAGCATCAGTCCAGGGCTGCATTGCATGCTGAAATTAATACAGAGAAACATCTCTGTGTTTAAGAGAGGAGCAGCTCATAGTGTTTACATGATTAAACTACATAGATATATTTAATTGCATCTACACCTAACATTTTCCTCTGAATATTTTACCTAAATTCTTAGTTAGGAAACACATTTTATTTGGTGAACTAAGTATGTGGTAAAAGTTTGGGTTCCTTCTCAGCTATCATAACAATGTGGCTTGGTCAGGTCTCTTCAATGTCCCAGGGTGTAAACAGGGACAAAATTAACATACCCGCCCCACAAGTTGTTTGACAGGAACAAATGTGATTATATTTGTAAATGCACAGGGGAAAATATTTTGCTACCCAAGAAAATATTTTCAGTTAAAGATTGGTAAATGCTTTCTTCTATAATAACGGTTTGGTTTCTATTTTTTTCTGAGAGAAATGTCTCCTTCAGGTAATTTTCTGACCACTTTTTCAGATTTTAAAACAATGATCTTCCAATCACTAAACACTTTCTTCAAGATATTTACCTTTCAGTCTCTGGAATGTATACAAGATTATTCTAGTATATTTGGATTCCCCAATGCACCTAAGGTATAGTTCTTTGTTTAGTTTAATTAAACATCATAAAAGCTAAAGTCTCTTGAACTCATTCAGTATAGTTCAAGATTCAATTTGTTTGTAAATTTCTTAGTTTATCAAAAAAGGGGCATTATAGCTTTTTACAAATAAGGTTTTCATTATGATTTTATTTTTATGATAGAGTCTTTACCTGAGTCTCCTTATTAAAGGAGAATAATAGATGTAGATACCAAGAAATAAATTCAGTTTATTAGCATGATTTTATTTGACCCCTTGAGATAGAGATCTGAATGATTAAATTCTCATTTTCAATTGGCTTTAGCATACTGGCCCAGAATGAACTTAACCTCTCTGAGTCAATTTATCCATCTAAGTGAAACTCATGACTTTTGTTTGGGAATATTGGGTGGTTCAAAATAGATAGTGTTTGCAAATTACTTGACACAAAGGCTGGCACATAGCAGACACTAATCAAATGCTGACCCTTTTTTATTTTTTCAGCTTACTTTAACAAAATCACATTTTAGATCATTGCTTATTACTAAACAAAAAGTGGAAAATAAAATAGTTTTCCTTCATGCTACTTCACATGTAATCTGAGATAGGCTTGATATACACATTTCTATTTTAGACATGAGGGACACAATTGCATTCTCAAGGTAATCCACAGAGAGAAGTGCTTCATAGTCTTTTATTATATCACTGTAAATGCTTAAAGTCCAACCTGCTTTGGCACAGTCATCCGTAATTGCTGTCACCCCATGGCATTGGTTATGAATTCATTCCACGTGGTAACCTTTATCAAGTCACATTTTATCGCATGGTTGAGTTTGCATTTTTTCTCTGTGCATTATGTATTCCCAAACCTCTAGTGGAACTTTTATTTTCATTTTTAATGCAATAAATAAGGAGGCTGTTAATTATTTCCTTACCTCTGCTAATGGAGAAAATAATCATGATTCATGAATTTTAAATGTGAAAATTAACAAAACAAGAATACTTGGTGTGATATGGCTGTACAGCTGGGTTCAAGCTGAGATTAATTCATTCAACAGATGTTGAGTATCTGGTTATATAGCACGAATGAAACTAATTATGACATTTGCACATAAGAAGCTTATGTGGATAAACGAAGCTTTGGATAAGGATTCACACTTTAAAACACTATTATTTAATTATAATATTTCATAATCTAACCTTCCACAGACCCCTCGACACATCCAAAAGGACGTTCTTAGTAGATGGAAAATTGGCTCCCTCCACTGTGGAGGAGGGGAGTCAATTTAACATCAACCCGACGAAATGTATTTGTATGTCTATACACAAGAATTCTTTACGTTATTTTTGGTTTTCCACCAGTAAACTTTTGTCTCACCAAAGTTGTAAATAGACCAAAACAATTAAAAATTACATGAGTCTGAGGAGGGAGGTCAGGGACAGATTAACCAAAGAATTTATATGCATATATGCATTGCCTAGGGACACAGACAATATGGTGGTAAAGACCTTGGGCGGGGGCAGGAAAGGGTGGAGGGTGGCAGTGGGGGGAAAAAAGAGAGGACACGTGTGATACTTTCAACAAAAAAGATAAAAAATAAAATGAAATAAAATACCCCCCTAAAACAGTACACTTGTTACATATTATTGAGTTTAATATCAATTTCTCTTTCTCTTTGGATTACATAAAGTTTACACAGGATGCTAATTTTTTTAATATATGTGTTTTACTGAGCTGTGCAAGGGAAATTATTGCATTGAATAAAAATTATGTCATATGCTTGCTCTGAGCCAGATTTTAAAACAATGATCTTCCAATCACTAAACACTTTTTTCAAGATATTTACCTTTCAGTCTCTGGAATGTATACAAGATTATTCTACATAATAAAAAGGCAATATGCAAATTGCATCACTCTGCTACGCCCACGATTGGGCCGGCTGGAGGTGCGGGGGGCGGGACTCAGGGTGGCCGATTGGCTGGCGGTAGGAGCGGGGGGCGGGGACTCGCGAGTCCCCGACTCCCGCTCCTCCCACTGGCTGTTAGGCCAATGCTGTGGAAGGACCCATGGGGCAGGCGGAAGACGCTGGTGGTGGCCGATTGTGTGGCTGCTGGCAGCCGTTTTCCACCAGCACCAGTTTTCCTCTGGCCACCCGCGGATCAGAGTGCCTCCTGGATCGGAGTTCCTCTCGGGGTAGCCGATCACGCTGGCGGGATGCGCTCTAATCGGCGGGTGGCCAGAGGAAAACTGGTGCTGGTGGAAAACTGCTGCCTGCAGCCAGGTGAAAGTCTATTGCACGAAACTTCGTGCAACGGGTTTCTAGTTCTAGGATATTTGGATTCCCCAATGCACTTAAGGCATAGTTCTTTGTTTAGTTTAATTAAATATCATAAAAGCTAAAAGTCTCTTGAACTCATTCAGTATAGTTCAAGATTCAAATTGTTTGTTAATTTCTTAGGTTATCAAAAAAGGGGCATTATAGCTTTTTACAAATAAGGTTTTCATTATGATTTTTGATTTTGATTTATTTGGTTTTCATTATGATTTATATTTCACAATGATGAATGTGCATCAAAATCTTTATGCAGATATATAAAAACATTGATACCTTATCTAAGCTGTAGGATATCATTGAGGACATTTAGTTTGAAGCCTAAGTATGTACAATTTTTGAAAATACTCAGGATAGTTTCTCTGTACAGTCAACATAGAGAATAATTTATTTAAGGAGTTTTTATTTAGGAAAGTAAAAGATAATAACTGCACTGTGATTGGAATTCTTTGAAAAACATTTGCAGCCGAAACCGGTTTGGCTCAGTGGATAGAGCGTCGGCCTGCGGACTCAAGGGTCCCAGGTTCGATTCCGGTCAAGGGCATGTACCTTGGTTGCGGGCACATCCCCAGTAGGGAGTGTGCAAGAGGCAGCTGATCGATGTTTCTAACTCTCTATCCCTCTCTCTTCCTCTCTGTAAAAAATCAATAAAATATATTTAAAAAAAAAAAAGAAAAAGAAAAACATTTGCAAAATTTTCTTAATCTTCTAAGGCTATTTAGTGTTTCTCTCTTGTCTAGATAAGCTCAGTGCAAACATTTCTTATACCTCAATGCCTTTTAATGTGTAAATTACAATTTGTTTTGATAAAAATTAGGTGGGCCCTAACCGATGCTTCAGTGGTTAGAGCATTAACCCACACAACAAAGGATCTAGGGTTTGATTCCTGGTCAAGGGCACATATCTGGGTTGCAGGTTCATCCCAGGCCCCAGTCGGGGCACATGCAGGAGGCAACCAATTAATATGTCTCCCTCAGATTCTCTCTCTCTCTCTCTCTCTCTCTCTCTCCCCCCCCCCCCCCCCGCGCCTCTTTCTTTCTCTCTCTCCCCATCCCTCACTCTCTTTCACTCTTCCTAAAAATCAATGGCAAAAAATATCCTCTGGTGCATATTAACAAAAAATAAAAATTAAGAATTAGGTGGGAAAATGAATAATTAGTTCAACTAATGTGTGGATAGATAGATAAATATACAAATCAGAAATTGATGAATGGGTGAGTAGAAGATGGATGGATGGATATAAAATGGGTTGATAGGTAAGTACATGATTGAAAGGTAAAGGAAAAATGGAGGAGCAAGTACGTGAACTTATGAATGGGTTGTTTGCTGAATACATGAGAAAATAAAGGATGATAGAAGAGGAAGACCTCTGAACTTTTTAACACCTCCTTGTAGTGTCCAACTTACCAATTTCCCTAAATAAACCAAAATTTATATTTGATTTTTCTCATGTTTGGTAAAAATTCTTAGTTTTGAAGATATTAATTATCTGGTTGGATATTACCCAGAATTAGATTGAGATTAAAATAATAGTATAAATTCAATCCTAGAAATTTCTAAAGTAAAAGTAGTTTCATGACCATCTGTAAGAATGGTTGAACCAACATTCTGACATCTTAAGTATGATTTTAAGTGATATTGTCTAACAGAATTATAAAGACCAGAGAGAGATGAATCAGGCTTACGCAAATGAAGCAGTCCTTTTAAAAAAAAAATCACTTAGGAAACAAAAAGAAGGTTTCAAATATATTTAGTGCTTAAACTCTAAATCTAGTTAATTAGCCCAAAGATAAAAAAAAATTATTATACATCAGTTTTTAGTTCCCCTAAAATCCGCAGATTTGTAGGATGCTCCTATATTGGAATGTGTCTGAAAAACATGATAACACTGAGGTTATGGGTTTGGGGGAGAAAGATCTCAGCGATGAAATGCTATTTTCACTAGAGCACATTAAGGGTGCATACTATCTACATGAATTATGATTGTTGATGTTGACCTTGACATCCTGGGGCTGAAGCAGTTACTGTCAGGTTTCTCCACTGAAAAATTACTTTCTACCCCCTTTTCCGTACTGTGGTGTTTAGAAAGAAGTAATTATGCACTTAATGAAAAGGAACTTACGGTGCACCTCTTTGAGGAAAGAGCATTTACATGAATTATTTGTAGTTCCTATGCTTTATTCAGCCCCTTAAATATAATTCTTCAAGAAAGAGCTCTGTTGTTTTTTTCTTGCCTTTTTTAGGAATGCAGGCTATTATTTTCATAACTAACCCTGAGATGGAGAAAGGGAATGAAATTGGCGTAAGTTAAAATGCCACAAAGTTCTCTGTTCATACTGCAAATCATTCTGAATGCAATCAAATAGGCACCAAAAAAGCAAGTGATAGATGTATAAAATTGGTATCACCATATCTGGAAGCTTGAGTAATACTTTGAAAAGATACAAAGAATGTTCCTTGCAGTGGTTCTCAACCTTCCTAATGCCACGACCCTTTAATACAGTTCCTCATGTTGTGGTGATCCCCAACCATAAAATTATTTCGTTGCTACTTCATAACTGTAATTTTGCTACTGTTATGAATCGTTATGTAAGTATCTGATATGCAGGATGTCTTAGGCGACCCCTGAGAAAGGGTCGTTCGACCCCCAAAGGGGTCGCGACCCACAGGTGGAGAACCGCTGCTTTATAGGATGCTAATTATTTTCCTTACAAACTAAGCTCTAACCTTATTTTATTGTTCATGGAAAAATATATCAAAACAATTAAGTATGACTCTGATTCTTCTTAAAAGTACAGCATCCTCACAGTATATTTAACTTTAAGGATAATAGCAGCAAATGCTATGAAATACAGCAGAATAAAAGATAAGACAATAAACACAGATTAAAAACAATGACATAACGTTATTAGAACATTGAATTCCACCCCTAACCCCAACCCCAGGCTGTTTTCTTCACTCCCATGTAACTCCCTGGCTTAGACATAGTTAAACTTTACAACTTAAAGGTCATGACTGTTGAGACTACTAAACTGGACAACTGCTATTTGTCAATTTTTTTTTATTTTTTTGAGAAGCTAAAGTTATGTTAGGGCATCAAGCTCTATCCAGGAGATTGAAGGCATCAAATGTAAATTAAATTCTGCTTGGCATCTGCAAGCTGAAAGCAAGGAGTTTTTGTATTTCTCCTTTGCCAAAAATCTGCTGGAGAGAATTTTCCAAGAATTCTTAATAGGTGCACCTGGAGTCATAATACATCAGTGATTCTCAACCTGTATGATGCATGTTAATCACCATGGGGCTGTAAATATTCTTATGCCAAAGTCTCATCTCCAGAGATGCTTATTTAATTGGGCTGGAGTGCATTCTGGGAAATGAGATTTCAAAAGCCCCTAGGTATTCTAATTTACTGCCTATTTGTAACCAAGATCCTTACCCTGGGAATTAAATAGACTCTAATATGAACCTGCTTATTCTCACAGTTTTCTTGCCTCTAGATTAGATACTTAGATATTGGTTATAAGCATTCGATAGCTCTTTTTAAAATTTTTATATTGCAGCCTTTATTCCCCCCTACGATTCCTATTCTAATTTAAAAATGTATTTGAAAGACATAATGTAAATGCTAAGGAAAAATACCGGAAAAATAATACATCACAATGATAAATAATGATTATTATTGAAGAGTTTATTACTGAATTTGCTACACATTTTTATTTCCCAGTTTTTTACAGTTATGAAAGTTCTTTTTAAAAATATTTTTTATTAATTGAATTTTGGGGATGACATTGGTTTGCAAAACCATAACAGTTTCAAGTGTCCAACTCAATAAAACATCATTTGTACACTGCATTGTGTGGCCATTGGCCCAAGCAGTCTTTTTGTGTCCCCATCCCTCCCTACTCCCTCCCTTGCTCACCTCCACCAAGCCATCACCCTCTTTACCAATGGCTGTCACTACACTGTTGTCTCTCTATATGTTACATAGATATATATTTTTGCTCATCCCTTCACCTTTTTCATCTAGTCTCCCCTCCACACCTCCTCCTACAGCTTTCAGTCTGTTACGTGTATTCATGACTCTGTTTCTATTTTGTACCTCATTTTATTTTGTTCATTAAATTTTACAGATAAGTGAGATCATATGGCATTTGTTTTTCTCTGACTGGTTTATTTCACTAAGCATACTAACCTCCAGGTTCATCCATTCTGTTGTAAAAGGTAAGATTTTCCTTTTTTAGGGCTGTGTAGTATTCCACCATGTTAACGTAACATAGCTTTTTTATCCACTCATCTACTGATGGAAACCTGGAATGTTTCTAGATCTTGGTTATTGTAAATAATACTGCAGTGAACATAGTGGTGCATATATTCTTTCGAATGAGTGTTTCTGTATTCTTAATGTATAGTGATTCCAGAAGTGGGATCACTAGGTCAAAAGGCAGTTCCATTTTTAATTGTTTGAGGAAACCTCATACTGTTTTCCACAGTGGCTGCACCAGTCTGTATTGTCACCGACAGTGCCTCCGGGTTCCCTCTTCTCCACATTCTCTCCAGCACCTGTTGTTTGTTGATTTATTGATTTTAGCCATTCTGGCAGGTGAGAGGTGATATCCTATTGTGGTTTTAATTTGCATTTCTCTGATGGTTAATGGCATTGAGAATTTTCTCATATGTCTCTTGGTCATCTGTATGTCCTCTTTAGAGAATTATCTATTCAGGTCCTTTACCCGTTTTTTAATTGGATTGTTTTCCTTGTGTTGAGCTGTATAAGTTCTTTATATATTTTGGAGATTAACCCCTTAGCACATGCATATATCATTGGCAAATAATATATTTTTGGTCAAATAATATATTATTGCTCTTCCATTTAGAGGGTTCCCTTTTCATTTTTGTTGATGCTTTCCTTTGCTGTGAAAGACAGAAATATCAATAGGTTCATATATATGACAGTCAGATTTCAACCTTTGGAAAATTATTCTTTGACAATATTAAATATGCAATATAATAAATTATATTAGCCTATACCGCTGTGGGCCTGTTCCTGTAAGGTAAATAAAATAAAAACATGTATCCTACAATCTCTATAGGAGATCTCTAATTCCACTAAGACCTTATGCTCTTCCGTTTAAGTCTATAAAACCATTTCTCCTGATTCTCCACACAAGCTCATGATTAGATGTTCATATCCGCATTTGGTAGGAACAAGCAAATTGAGTTGTAAAATGCCTCTAAGCAATGTTTCTGTCCTCTGTTTTTCAGTGCTGCAGAGAGCATGTTTTCCCAGTTTTAATCTTTATAATGTACAGAAAAGAAAACTATAGTTCAGAGAGTAACCTTCTTGGTCCTTGTATCTTATCAAGTCTTCACCATAGGTAAAATATATAGCTATTATTCAAACACAAATATTCATGTATTTATAGCCAATTTTCCCTAGTACTATAAACTATATATTATTGAAAGATTGCTAACTCTGTAGGGTGTAAAGTGCCTATAAATCTCACACAAGAGACATATTCAATAAATCAAGCATCTGACTATGAAACATGGTCAGTTATATCCTAGTTATCAGAAGGCAAAAATTCAAAGTTTAATCCTCATGTTGCCACAGTAGCAGCCCAATCAACACCACTTAGCCTAAATGCCTGTAATAAGACTTCTCTGAGTCATATACTTATAAATATGTATCAAGCTATGTATCACTGCTAAACTCTGGCTTGGAATTTATTGTATACTAGAGGCCTGGTGCATGAAATTCATGCATGTGGGGGTTGTGGGGGGGAGTCCCTCAGCCTGGCTTGCACCCTCTCACAATCCAGGACCACTGGCTCCTAACCACTTGCCTGCCTGATTGCCCCTAACCACTCGCTTGCTTGCCTAATCACCCCTAACCACTTGCCTGCCTGCCTGCCTGATCAGGTATCAGGCCTAAACCAGCAGTCGGACATCCCTCTCACAATCCAGAACCACTGGCTCCTAACCACTCACCTGCCTGCCTGATTGTTCCTAACCACTTGCCTGCCTGCCTGCCTGCCTGGTCACCCCTAACCACCTCTGCCTCAGCTCCCACTGCTATGGCTTTGTCCAGAAGGATGTCCGGAAGGTTGTTTGGCTGTCCGGTCTAAGTAGCATATTATGCTTTTATTATTATAGATTGTCTGCTGTCATTGCAATCACTCTGTTGTTTTATATTTTCACACTTGAGAAAGTTCAGTTTTACAATTTTAGAAAGTTTCCTCTAAGCTGTTGGACTATGTTTAGCAATGATTTCTAGAGTTTTCTCCTCCAGTTCCTTAATCTTCTGAGATTCTTGAAAGAATGTAAACCCAGAAGTCACAGAAAATTCCTCCTCCCTGTTTTTCTTTCCCCTCCCCAATATTTTGACATAGCACTTCAGTAATTTTTTAAATTAAATTTATTGGGGTGACATAGGTCAACATGATCATACAGGTTTCAGGAGTGGTTTTCTGTTACAAGATCTGTATATTGCACCAGTTTTTCTAGCTTGGTTCAACTTCAGAATTTACATGGTTCAAAGTTGTAGTTGTTTATACAATGGGAGATTAATGGAGATTGACTCTGAGGCCCTATATTATTGGTTCAAGGTGGTATTAAATGAATTCATTATAAATAGTTGGATATAAAGGCAGAATTAGCAAGTATTTGCTCTTTTTTTTTGGTCAAAGTTGCCAAGATATATATGTATGTTTCAAACAGATATGCCCCTCTCTCTCTCTCTCTCTCTCTCTCTCTCTCTCTCTCTCTCTCTTTCTTTCTCTCCCCCCAATACATAGACCTTTAAGAATATTTTTCTTTATATCTATACTTGATGTATCTATCCTACCTAATAAAAGAGTAATATGCAAATTAACCACCACTCCGCTACACCCACAAGCCATGCCCACCAGTCAGGCCCACCAGCCAATCAGAGTGAGTATGCAAATAAACCCAACCAAGATGGCTACAGCCACAGAGAGAGCAGGAGGGAGGCTTGGGTTTCCCTGGCGATGGAGGAAGCCAAGCTTTCCGCACACCCTGGTGGGCCCAGGCCTCTGCTCAAGGCTACAAAGTTTCAATTATAGAAGGTAAACAAATCCAAACAGAAATGGTGACAACCACGGAGCTCGGGGGAGCAGGCTAGTGTTGCCCCAGGTGATGGAGGAAGCCACACTTTCCACCTGCCCTGGCTGGCCTAGGCCTCCACTCCAGGCTACAAAGTTTCAATTATAGAAGGTAAGTAAACTCCAACTGAAATGGCTGCTGCCACTGAGCGAGCAGAAGGCTTGGCACTGCTCCAGGCTACAAAGTTTCAACTGTAGAAGATAAATATATCCCAGATACCAGGGTCTCCGCTTGGGTTGCCGAGGGGCATGGCCGGCCTGCAAACCACCACAGGTCCCTTGCCCAGGCTGCCCCACACCCCAAGGGAACCCCCACCTTGATCCAGGACACCCTGCAGGGCAAACCATCTGGCCCCCACCCATGCACCAGGCCTCTATCCTATCTAATAAAAGAGTAATATGCAGATTGACCATCACTTCAACACACAAGATCAAGATAGCTGCCCCCATGTGGTCAAAGATCCTGCCCCCATGTGGACACAAGATGGCCACCAGAAGATGGCCAGCAGCAGAGGGCAGTTGGGAGGGAACAGGCCGGCAGAGGAGGGCAGTTAAGGGTGACCAAGCCGGCAGAGGAGGGAAGTTGGGGGCAAACAGGCTGGCAGGGAAGCAGTTAGATATCAATCAGGCTGGCATGGGAGTGGTTAGGGGGTGATCAGGCTGGCAGGCAGAAGCAGTTAGGGGCAATCAGGAAGGAAGGCAGGCGAGCAGTTGAGAGCCAGCAGTCCTGGATTGTGAGAGGGATGTCCAACTGCCCGTTTAAGCCCGAAGGGTCCCAGATTGGAGAGGGTGCAGGCTGGGCTGAGGGACACCCCCCCCCCCCCCCGCCTGCCCCCGTACATGAATTTTGTGCACTGGGCCTCTAGTCTATAATAATAAAAGTGTAATATGCTAATTAGACTGGACAGCCAAATGACCTTCTGGATGTCTTTCTGGACGACCTTCCAGATGAAGCTGGGGCTGCGAGGGCCAAGGCAGCTACTGTGAGGGCCAAGGCAAGCCACCACAGCTGCAAGGGCTGAGCCCCTTGCACGAATTTTGTGCATAGGGCCTCTAGTGTATATATAACATCACAATAAAAAGCCAATCCTTTATTTTTTAAGAATGCATGTTGCTCCTTGGCTTTAAACTTAAATATGTATGAATGTGTGTATAAATAAATATATGTGTATGTATATGTATATGTATATGTATATGTATATGTATATGTATATGTATATGTATATATAATTTGCCATACACTATTTCCACTGGAAATTCAGTGTGCCGATTTGTCTTACATAATTTGTGGAACTATGAAATAGAAAAATTGAAACTAAGCTTAAATATAACATAATGTCTGATTCTCATTTTTAAAGTTTCTCCAGACTTTCACTGGGTCAACTCTTCTATTATCATCTGCCAAGAATGTTGCTGGATATGACAATAATGGTTTGTGCAGTTATTGAGCATCTTGACTTTGGTTCAGCATCCATTGTCTACCAGAACAATTTATTTTACTCTCTTTTTCTTTCAAATCAACATTACCTTTAAAGAAAAATTTAAGTGCATAATATATTTTTGAAGCTATTCACATTTTTATAATGTTAGTGTCCTCTGCTATTACAGTTTCCTTTGGAATTTGTTTAATAGCTTCTCAGATTGTTCCATTGCCTGTGCTAACTCCTACATGAGATACAAAATGAGCCTTATTATTTGCATAATAAAAATTTTCATGAGTATATTGCAAATATAATAATATTTTAATGAGAAATTTTCATACAGTCTACTGTGTAATATTATTTTAACTCCTACAACACATTTTATATTCCTGAGCCCCAATGTCATGCATATAATGGGTGTAAAATATTTACCTTATTGGTGCTGTTAGGCTTCAAAGTATTGTTAAGGGCAAATCTTTTGCCTCTGATTTCTTATTCAGAACTGGAATTATCCTGATAATAGAGTGGGACGGCATTGTAAAAATGGGAAAATGATAGAGAATGTCATTAGGTCATTGATTGCTGTGAGTTGTGTGCAAGGGGGGGTGTTAAATAGGGTTAAGGGAAGGCAGTGAAACTTTTGTGTCTGAAACTGTAATGGTTGGTACATGCCCCTATACAATATGTCAAAACGCATAGAACTTAACAGGCACAAATGGTGAAACTTAATACATGCAAATTTTAAAATAATAATTTAGGTTGGGTGATCCCAAAAGGGAGTGCAGAATATAACAGAACAAGATGTGTTAGTATATTTTCCTAAAAAATAAAAAAAAAATGTGTAAGACCACTAAGTGTGATTTTTAAAATATATATATATATGTATTTTTATTCATTTCAGAGAGGAAGGAAGAGGGAGAGAGAGATAGAAACACCAATGATAAGAGAGAACCATTGAGCAGCTGCCTCCTGTACACCCCACCCTGGGGATCAAGCCCACTAAATGTGATTTTGGTAAAATAAACCTTAGTATCTATTTACTGCCTGCCATGACTATCTTAAATGACTTTCAGTTCTGCTTTACATAGCAAGGGTAGTGCCTGCTCACAATTGCAATTTCCTTCCCAGTTCATTCCCTGTCCCTTTCTGTCCAGTGTCCCACCCTCTCTCTGGCCTCTTCTCCCATCCACAACTGCCACAGTCCTACTCTGGGTCATCTCAGAAACCTCAAGTCCATTGATGCAATTTGAAAGTACTCTCTCTAACCCTGCCCCAGTAACTTGCATGTTTTTTTTCTGTCTCTTCTTCCAAAATGTAGGGAATGTTCAAAATTCAGAGGCTGCAGGATCAAATACATTTAAGGCCAAGTGAGCAATGAAATTGAGTGAAATGAGCCTGTATAAGAAAGAAGGTATTGGTGGGGGCAGTGTTGAATCTGTTTGCAAGGCTGAGATCAGTAATGGTTTTCTCTTTCTGTATAGTTATATCACCTGATTTTCCTTGTTGTTGTTTTTTGTTTCTTGATAATACACTGATGCCCAGGAGCAGTCCCAGAACAGTTAAATCTGAATGTCTGTGGGTGGAGTCAGGACATGGTATTTAAAGAAAGTTTTCTAGAACAGATGTGCAGGTAATCAACTGTTCTTAAATGTAAACGAGCTTAAGTTAAAACCTGAAGAGGTTTTAAAAGTGCAGATTACCCAGAGAAATGCTCAGCAAATTCTAAGTGAAAGGAATATGTGATAATCAGAAATCATTTTAGCACAAACCTCTCCCCGCACATGCTCACTTCACAGGTCTCAAGAGAGTTTTGGACAAAAAGGATTTACTGACCAATATTTCAGATACAGTTTTAGGTAAACACGTATTTCATAGTATAATAATAGGTGCTCCATACTCCCTGCCCGGACATAGTTGTCCTTTAAGGTAGTCAAAGCTCTAATAAACCTCCAAAATTGTGGGTTTATTGGTAGAAGTGATAGACTATGTTTTTTGAGACTGGTTTTAGACTATGGAGCTTTGACAGTAGCTAGGTGGACTGATCCCAGACTCTTCATTTGTTATGTAACTACAGGTTAGTTATGTTCTATTGTGAGATTATAAAACTGATCACAAAGCTGATGTGAGATAGAATCTTTTAAAACCCCACCAAGAAAATCATATTTTTACCACTTTAAGCACCAAAAACTAATTTGGAGCGAGGATAGTGCCTCATGGGCAGGGTCACAACTGGCCTACTTGTTTTGTATTGAGCACAACTGAACAACACATTTAGGTTAGCCCTGAGATCAGTAAGAACCATAATGGGGGAGAAAGAGGGACCGCAGGGCATCGGAAACACATTTATTAAGTATCTGCTCTTTTCCAGGTATTTTGTTAGACACCTTACATAAATCATCCAATATAATTCTCCTTTATCATCACACAACTGTGTAGGAAATGTTATTTTATTTTTCTAATATTCCAGAAAACTCAGAGAAGTGAGCAATGTGCCCAAGGTCACATGTCTGATGCTAACTACAATAATAACTGCACTAATAACACTGTAGCCACCGCTGCGGAGGCATTATTCTGTTCAACACTTTATTTTAAACAAACTGTCTCCTCTGCACCTTACAACAACCCCTGGATGTAATACGAGGAAATATGCTTAGAGAGATTAAGAAATGTGCCAAAAGCTTCACACTTTGGAGAGTGCTGAGAGCTGCACAAAGGGAGTCTGTCTCTGGAGGGTTTTTTTTTTTTTTTTTTTTTTTTACCACTTTGCTGCTGCAATAACAAAACAGCTTGGCTTGTGTTTTCCTTCAAGGCAAGGGATCTGCAGCTGTATTCCTAACAGAGTAACCGGGACTGCAGAGTTTCAGACAGGGAGACAGAGTGTATGAATAAAAGACGGAGGATTTCTTATATTTCCACTTGCTCTGCGATAACTTATTTAAGTTATAAAAAGACTCAGTGGCATAATATACATGGAAGACTAGCGTTGGAAAGGTGGGAAAACAATCTAGATTCCAATACTTTTTGCTTGGGTAACCAAGCATCAGTTTCTTTTATCTTTTAAGTGTGTGTATGCTTGTGTGTGTATTGGGGGTGGGATATTTCCAATAGGCCATTGGAGAGTGGGAGGTTGAATGAAATGGGTGTGCTTAGCCTCTGTTACATGGTAGACATTTGCTAACTGCTAGTTTCTACATTTTTTAAAATTATCGGTATTTTTATAATATGATCTTAAATGGCTGTTTCATATGGTTTTTTCTGCTAATATTTTGTTTTTAGTTTCATGTTACTTTTTGTAGGGTACATGGAGGGACTGTAATAAGAGAATATACTATTAAATAACAGAAATATACATATAGCACTAAGAGATCTTTTTAGACACTGAAGCATCGCTGAAAGGGGAGAGAACTATGTTCAAGACACCTTTCAATTCTACGATTCTCTAGCAGTGACCTCAACAGAAGCTGATAGGAGCATTTCTGGCCTCTCAGTGGAAACATGGTTGTTTCTGATTCTGAACAGAATCACCAGACAACTCTAGTCCCTGTTTTAAAACTACAAGGGTCATGATTATTTTTCCTCAAGATCACTCAGCTATCCTGTTCACTATCATTTGGGAAAGCAAACAAATAAATTCATACCTTTAATAAGGTTCAGTATGAGGGAAATACCTTTGAGTAAGGGGGAGAAACACTAAAAATGACCATCAGAGCTATCTATGTGCTGTTGATTATACAAGGTACATTCTCATGCACCCCTGAGCGTTCAGTGAATACAAAGTAAAATGAGCCATGTGACGCCTGAGGTCACATCTGAGACTGAACCATGTAGGGGACAACACTTTGGCCTCGAACTCAAGAGGACATACACTGTAATCCTAGGTTTGTTGACCCCTAATTGTATTACCTTGGGCAACTAGCTTTAATATTCAGAATTTCCCCTCATCTACATAATATAAAACTATCATTATTCTCAAGCTTTATGGTACTTAAAAATCCCCTGACAAACATGTTTTTTAAAAGTATATTCTCAGGTTCTACTTTTTTATTCTATAGTAAGATTTTATTGATTAAGGTATTACATCTATGTCCTTATCCCCCTCCCCATTGCCCCCCATCCCCCACTCTTGCCCTCACCCCCCTGTTGTCTGTGTCCATTGGTTAGGTTTATATTCATACATTCAAGTCCTTTGCTTATCTACTAAATGTGGTAGGTCAGGGGCAAGGGCCAGGAATCTAAAACATTTTAGAAGTAGACTTAGATTTTTATTTAATAAATCAGGCGTCCTCAAACTACGGCCCGCAGGCCACATGCGGGTGTTTTTGCCGTTTTGTTTTTTTACTTCAAAATAAGATATGTGCAGTGTGCATAGGAATTTGTTCATAGTTTTTTTTAAACTATAGTCAGGCCCTCCAACAGTCTGAGGGACAGTGAACTGGCCCCCTGTTTAAAAAGTTTGAGGACCCCTGTAATAAATGGTTTATATTCATGTTTTAAGAAATATTGACATTGACACCTTTCAAGTTGAATATGATTATATCTACCTACCTATCATCTATCTATCATAGTCATCATTATTCTTTCTCTCAAAAGTCATAATTTTGGAATTTTAATATTAAAGCTTTGTGCACCATAGATAAGTTTTCTAGATTGGTGTCGGGGATCATGCTCATTCTTAAATACCTTTCCAGGTTCCATGTATTGCTTGTACCCTCTTCAGGGAATACAGGAATTAGCCTTGGTCCTTTGATTCTCTTTAATAGACGTAGAACACTTGAAATGGATCACGGAGAGCTTAAGGAAATATTAAGTTTTCAGTTTGAAGTATGTTTAAATTACTTGAAAAATGACATTATTTTCAGCAGTTTTGTTTAAATGATAACATTTATGTCAATGAAGGGAGAAAATAATATACCTTCATGCATCCCATTTCCTCCAGCTTGTAAATATGTCTGATATTATTTAATAGCATGTCATCAATTAAACAGTGGATTTTAACTTAGGGATTATGATTTAATGCTCTATTTAAAATGGATCTTATAATGTTTCCAACTCCTAGAGGTAAAAATCATTTAATTTTTGTTAAAGCTCTAAGAAAATGCAAAGCAACCATGGTTTTGCTTAGCACTGGGAGCCCTGCTCAGTTTTCTATTGTTACGCTTGCTTGCCCATCCCTAACTAGAGGGAGCTTATTTAACAGCATGATATTGTCCAGGGACATGAGAGGAGAGAATCTGAGGAAAGTAAGTCCTAGAGAAGAGAAGAGAAATTGTGCCAGTTTCTCAAGTTAAAACTGAACTTTTGCAGAGATTTGCAAATTCCTTGTTTGCTATTATGCTATGTTTACTGTGTGACATTTGCAGGCTCAATAAGTTGTTGGCAGATGCTTACTTAAAAAAAAAAAAATTCCAGCCCTGGCAGGTGTGTCTCAGTTAGTTGGGCATCATTCCATGCACTGAAAGGTTGCCAGTTTGATTTCTGGTCAAGGCACGTGCCTGGGTTTTGGGCTTGGTCCCTGGTAGAGAGGCAGGAGGCAGCTGATTGATATTCCACTCTCACATAGGTATTTTCCTTTCTTTCTCCCTCTCCCTTCCTCTCAGTCTAAAATTTTAATAAAATTATTTTAAATAGAGAGAGACAGACAGACAGACACAGACAAACATTCCATAGGCATAGGCTCTTCACACGTCACTGTATTGGTCAGGAACCACATACTATCATTACTCTGAGCAACATTTCATCAGGCCGTCTGAACAGGTTGGCTTCTCCCCTAGTGTTCTAACAACTGTGGCATTTTTATTTAAGAAACAGGTCTTGTAGATCTAATGTATAGATAACTTCTAAGGTCTTTGGATCAGTTGGCTGCTTTCTCATAAGTATTTCTCATATAACATATGAATATATAATGTGTCATAATGTTACTCTAATTTTCTTTTTTATTATAAACTAGAGGTCTGGTGCATGAAATTAGTGTGCGGGGGCAGGGCATGTCCCTCAGCCCAGCCTGCACCCTCTCCAATCTGGGACCCCTCGAGGGATGTCCAACTGTCTGTTTAAGATGTCCCACTTGTGGGATCGGGCCTAAACAGGCAGTGGAATATCCCTCTCACAATCCAGGACTGCTGGTTCCCAACCACTTGCCTGCCTGCCTGCCTCATTGCCCCTAACCACTTCTGCCTGTCAGCCTGATCACCCCCTAACCACTCCCCTGCCAGCCTGTTCGACGATTAACTGCTCCCTTGCTGACCCAATTGCCCCTAACTGCCCTCCCCTGCCAGCCTGGTTGCCCCTAACTTTCCTTCCCTTCAGGCATGGTCACCCCCAACTACCCTCCCCTGCTGGCCCGGTCACCCCTACCTGCCCTCCCTTGCCAGCCTGGCTGCCCCTAACTGCCCTCCCCTTCAGTCCTTGTCCCCCACAACTGTCCTCCCCAGCTGGCCAGGTTCCCCCCAACTGCCTTCCCCTGCAAGCCTGGGTCCCCCCATCTGTCCTCCCCTGCAGGCCTGATCACCCCCAACTACCCTCCCTTGTAGGCCTGTTCCCTCCCAAGTGCCCTCCCCTGCTGGCCTGATCACCCACAACTGCCCTCCTCTACTGGCCATCTTGTGGCGGCCATCTTGTGTTCACATGGGGCAGCCATCTTTGACCACATGGGGGTGGCCATCTTGTGTGTTAGAGTGATGGTCAATTTGCATATTACCTATTTATTATATAGGATGGGGGATAATTTATTAATTTAAGGGAATAAAATTGAAAATGTAAAGTTTGCTAAAATGTATGAAAAGGTGATGGCCAACTCAGCTATGTACAATTACAAAGCTCTGTATGTTTCATAATGTTGTGGCTGCTCATAGCCTAAACCCCTACCACCAAGCTCATAATGCTATCTCCTGAATACTTGGTTTGTAACAGTATTAGATCAAGTATCACCGCCTATGTGTGTACTTGTTTTAGGCTTTCTTAGTTACTTTTATGACTTCTCTTCTTGCATTATATCATTAGCAGCTTGTGATTAGTTGACATAAGAATTTGTATTAAGTTTATCACCTAGCAAATGTTGTACTTTAGCATATATTAAAAATATTTGTTGAATATAGTTTTATAATTTTCAAGATAGATAGCGCTGTAGATTTTAACCCATTTACTCTTTCACTTTGAAGATGAGAAAATTATGGTTCACAAAAAATATGATTTACTGGGGTTAGTTGTATGGCTAATGTTTCATCTGTATTAAAACCCACATGTCCTGTACTGCCTATGAGCTTGACATTTGCTCTATAATCTCCACACTGGATTCAGTCATTATTTAGTTAAACAATTAGTATTCTCAGGGTACATGGCCGAGTTGTAGGTTTGATCTCCAGTAGGGGGTTTGCAGAAGGCAGCAGACCAATGAGATATTTTTTCTCTTTCTCTCTCTTTCCCTTTCTTTCTAAAATCAATAAAAACATTTTTAAAAAGAATCATTGTTATATATATGCCATACTGCCTATGTAATCAATATTCTTTTAGACATTTTCCCTTTTATGTCTTTATATCAGCTCTGTCTTGTTATCCAAATTTGTTCTGCTCCAAGAAAAAAGCAGTGAATTACAAGTTCCCTGCAAAGGAAATATTCATTCCCTAGTAATTTTTCAGCTAGATTTGAAGAAAATTTGTTTTTTTCCATCCCTCCTAGTCTACCTTTTGCATAGCAAACAGCATACCAGATTGTATCGCAAGGTCTCTTCTTGCCAGAATGTATAATAATATTGAAGGTGGAAACTGACACCTGAAAATAATAATAATCATTCTAATAATCAACTAATTATCCCCCATGCACGATGCCTGTGCTGATATCTCCATAGCAACACCCCTTTTGGAAACTGCTGGTTTCATTGTCTTTTGCTATGTGCTTGTAGATCATAATAAACTGTGATTTTACCTTCCTTTAAAAATAAAATGTTTTGAATTTGACATTTTATATTAAGTATTGTGCAAACCTGGGGATTTCTATTGGGGTGGAAATAAGAAGGACTACAACTTTTTCATGAAAAAGGAGACGTGAGGGATGGTGAAGAACAATTTTCAAACAAGAAAAATCATTACTCCATACAAATATAAAATGTGCACATATCAAAGATTTCATTAAATTCATTAAGAATAAAAAAAGTAATGTTAAAACCAGTTCAAAGAACAGTTGGGAAGCTAAGTATGTATAGAAGATATAGAAAATAAATATTAGGTTAAGAGTGCTGGCTTATACAGAAATCTAATCAGTGTCCATTGGGGCCATAAACCATAACCTCTGAGGTTATCTGTTCTACCAAAAAGAAATTATTTGCCTCTCTACCTCACAAAAATCTTCACATTAGTATCTGTCCTTACACAATTATAAAATAGCCCAGTCAATGTAAATTCTATCAGAGTTGCAAGCCTAGAATTAGACTAAAGAAAATACACCCAGTAATCTGTTTGCCTATTTCCACATTTCAGATAAGTTTTTGTCAGGAGGAAACAGGTTTCAGAAGCAAAAAAAACAACCAACCAACAAACAAAAAGCTTATCTCCCTTATCTCCATCTAAGCCAGAGTGCAATTGGCAATAAGAATTAGGCCAATATGGATGGTTGTGAAAAGGATCACACAGTAACAATTTGTGAGGAGCTAGCTGTTGGGTAGATCATTAAATTACTTGAGATTGGGCAACTGCTTGAATATAATACAGTGTTTGCTTCAGACCCTTCAGTGTCTACAGGAAAGATTGAGCTGGGCTGAAATTCAGTGAAGTTCTGTGTCATATACCTTAAGAAAATGCCAGATTCCTCAAGTGATTCTCAATTCAACATCAGGCACTACTCTCAGAGGGGCCATTTATATAGGCAACTCAGAGTTGAACCACTGACTTAAATCTTTAATAAGAGAACAGAGAAAAGAAAAACTAGATTATGTCACTCCTTCTTATTTTCAGAAGCTCCAAATCACTTAAGGGCCAGGCTCCTTCATCGGGGTTGACATAAGGATCACAGAATCTGGCTATTTCTCTGGCTTTGTACCTTGCCACACACTGTTCCCACTGTTCTTCAGGTACAGTGGCCGGGCACAGGCTTTTAGAATATATTACTACTGTGACCAAAATTGTAGCTATTATACAGTTTTGCAATGTGCCACACACATTTATTTTTCTTTTTATTGAGGTAAAACACACACACACACACACACACAATCCATGAGATCTATACTGGTAACAAAATTTCAAGTGCACAGCACAGTATTGTTAGCTGTAAGCACAATGTTAAACAACACATCTCGATAACTTTTTCATTTTGCATGACTGGAACCCTATAACCCTCGAACAAGTCCCGATTTCCCACTTCTCCCAACTCCTGGCAACCCCACGTCACTTCCTGCTTCTATGAGTTTAAATACTTTTGATAAGTCATCGGGGTGGAATCATGCAGTATTTGTGATTTTGTGGCTGGCTTGTCTCATTCAGCAAAATGTCTTTTAGGTTCATCCATGTTATAGCATCACTGTAGCTTTTTAATATATTTTGAAATCACAAAGTGTGATGCCTCCAGCTTTCTTCTTGCTTGTTATTGCTTTGGTTAAATGAGGTGTTTTGAAGTTTCATAAGAATCTATTTCTATAAAAATGCCATTGAGATTTTGATAGGGATTGCATTGAATTTGTAGAACATTCTGGGTAGGAAGGATATTTTAACAATATTAATTCTTCCAATCCATGGATATAAGATGTCTATCTAATGCCGTTATGATAACCTGGTTATTATTTAACATGACAGGAGGAAAGAAAAAAACAAATAATATAGGCATGCCATTTATACAGCTTTGCCAAAAACTGCATGTAACGTTCTCCAAGTCAGTTCCCCGCTGATTGGTGGGGGAAGGGACTAGACAAAGGCAGTTTAGACGTATGCCCAGTAAGGTCTGAGTTATGTGTAATGGTGCCTACCTTTCTGCCAGTCATACCTGGGAAAAACTTAGTGGCTGGGATGGGCATGGCTACTGCAAGCACGTGAAACCTGAATATTTAAACTTCCAAACAAAGAAGTGAGCTTCTCTCTCTTCTCTCTCTGGAGCACTAGATTCCTGATTCTCCTATGGCAGGGATGCTCTCCCCTGCACCCACATGGCATATGGCCATGTTGGACTCCACACCTGGACTAATAGATTTTAATAGATTACACACGGTTGCAACATGTAATTGAAACACTGGCCTTGTTTATGGCTTTGTGGAACCTCAGCTACATGTTTTCCAGGACTGGCTTACTGGGCAGGGGACTTTGAAACCCTAGAAATGTAACATCATGCAAATAAAGCCTTCTTCCACATCCCATCCTCCAGTGAGGGCTTCTGAAAATTCTTCTTTCAGCTCCACACCAAGAACCTCACTCCCCTGAACGACAGGGGGGTTTGATTCTCTGATAACATATCCATTCTAAGCTCATAATCACTGGGGTATACTTTATTGAAGAAAAATTTAATATATCTTGAGTTTGAGTACTGTGATATAACATTAAGTCAAAGTTGAAGCTTCAATTAAAAATTAGTTTGAGGAAATCATATTAATCTTACTCATTCTTTTTTAATATAATATTCATATTATTGTTTCACTTTTCTCAAAATTGTCATTTTACAACAACAGAGGCTTATATCACCTACATACTAATCAGGTTGTTACATGTTAAACATGTTATATCTGAAACAGGCATTTGTTCCTCATTCTAGAAAATCACAAATATCAGAACAGGACAAATGTGAATTTAGTCAAATATACTTTCAGTGACATCCAGAGAGATTTCTTTTTTTGAACTAAATTTGCATTTACAATTTATTTGTATGGTATGGATAGAATAAATATAAATATTAATTATTTAATCATTGAGATATATTAATCTTAATCAGTATTAATCTGTTCATCTTGAACTACCAATTTATACCTATACATTAATCTACCTACCTATTTGTCAATACATATCATTGTCTTCACATTTAATTCTATATTGTTTTTAATTAATATGGTTTCTGCATTACATTGAATACAGAATTTAAATGATGTAACCTAATGCATGAAAATAGCCATTACAATATTTAATCCAGAAATTGATGGGGATTCACAGAAAAAATGCAAGCTCAGAGAATCTGATGCTGAGTACTTGTGATGGAAGAAAAAAATTGAAAGAGAATGCCATACACATTGAACAAAATAATTTAAATAACAGTGATAATTATCATCATAAAAATATTAGTTTAAGTGGGCAATTAACAGACATAGAGAAGTCTGGCATGAATTAAGCTCTACCTTTTGCTTCAGACACATAATATGAAGTTAGCTTTTTTTTTCAGGGTCTTAAAGATGCATAGTAAATGCTCATTAAATATTTCTGAATGACTAAAATAACGTTAAGTAGCAAATGGAAATTGTCTCCTTTTTTTTTTTTTTTTTTTTTTTTGGTCACTTATTGATTCTTAAGTAGAAGGTGATTTTGAGTGACCAAAATTTGTTGTTACTTTTCCTTGTTCTGTTTGTTTTGAGATGCTACATTTAAAATATTTGTTTACAAAAATGGACCTTAGGTGTTAGATGTAGTTAAAAGGCTAGAGAAAATGTGCAAAAATGGGAAGAAAGACGATATGGGAATTTGTTGTTACTCATTTACAACATATAAAATCAGGGACATGGGCTAAATAAAATAACAAAAGAAGACACTAGATAATACAAAACAGTATCAGAGGCTCTTTCAGATGAGAGACAAACTGGGAAGATAATTTAGCTAGTTTTTGCTGGTAATGTCCCATTCATCAAGGGAGTAGCTATTTGGCAAATATAACAAAGTTTTTATAAAAAATCTTGTGGAAGAATCTTTTCTTATACTGAGCTCCATTCAGATCTGTCAGGCCTAAGATTATTAGATGAATTACTTAAAGTGATATATTCATATATGGATAATTGCCTCCAAAAACCAAATAAGCCCAACCAATACTATGTCTCCTACTACTGGCAAAGAATGAAATTTGATATAGCACATTTTTATTTTTTAGGAAATGATTCAACATGCGCTAAATCACTGGGCCTCCAGGAGATATTATGTGATTTAATTAGACTTTGGGTATGGAAAGTATATAACTACTACCAATTCACTCAGTTGATATGGAGGGGCATGGATAAAGAATATCACTCCAACAACAATGATAAGGCTTGGTTCAAACATAAAATTCACAGTAATTTTCATCTTTTCTATTTTTTGTTTTGTTTCATTAATCCAATCTCTCTCTCCCTCCACTGTCTGATACGCTACCAGACCCTTCCATTGAATTTTTGCATCCAGAGGATGACAGATTCCAGATGGTGCAGGTTAGAAAGATTAAAACAAGTTAGAGGGGGTTATTTAAAAAACAAAAAACAAACATGCACTGTAAAAAGAATAATCAGTGCATACAATTTTTGTTTGTTTGTTTGATTCATTTATGTTCTTTACTGAAAAAAGAAACTCATGTTCCTCATCACACACCACCAGCAACAAACAGGGAAAGCACAAAGTCCCATCATCAACCACAGTCATGGTGGGATAATGCCAATTCAGTCATACTCTCAGCTGGAATTTAAATTATAAACTGAGGGGCCAAGGATACTCTTCATGAAAGATTTAAGAGAAAAGCATTACAGTAAATGACAATAACGACAACAAAAACATAGCTGATATAATTTTTTTTCTAACAGGACATTAGGCCAAATTAGATCATCATAGCCTTCTTTCTCCTACTATTCATTTAATCATTCACTTAATGAAGTCAACCTGTTGAGTTCTTCCCACAGCTCAACAAGTTGACTTCATTCTTTTGTGTGTAACAAATATTTCTCAAAGAAAAAAATTCATCATTGAAGTAAATGAATCACTTCAAACATTCATTTCATTATCAGTGGATGAATCTCTGTCGTCATTTTTTTTTTTTTTAAAAGTACTATGATATAACTAGCAAATGTAGATTTCAGATGTAGTTCTTGCTACCATTTTGAGTTGCAAGCCAATACCTCTTTGGTATTCAGAATCATTGTCCTTGCCAGTATAGTAGCCCCTTTATTGTTTGTTGGTTCAGCTACCAGATAGTGCTAAAAGAGGTTTACATTCCCCTGCATATCTGACAGAGATTCTATTCAAGGCTTAGTGTTTCTTTGCCTCAACTTCATATTCCTCTTATGTCCTTAATGGAAAATATCTATTTCTATTCTGCTAGGTATTTCTTTTCTAGCTCTTCTTATGACAACAGAGTTCCATCTTTTATAATTATTCCCAGTAGTAACTTAAGTTTGCATCTTAGACTCTTGATAGTATGAAGACATTATCTTAGCTCATAATATTAACAATTTATTGGAATATAATTTTATAAATTAGAGAGCATGTTTTAGCCATAGTAGACAGAAATGATATTAATATATGCTGGATGAATGAGTGGTATATAACTAAAATATGATCTTAACTACAAGGGGAATTATATATTATGTGTATAACACTTATGTGCCAGGAACATTTTTTTAAACTTGATTACAATTGTGTTTCATTAATTATGTTATTTTCTTGAAAATTACATTATAATATTGATATATTTTGTTTCTAAATAAAACTGAGATGCAAGACAGAAAATAAATTATCATGGCTTTAACATTTACAAATGAGCAGAATAGTGACCTGAAAGTAGACCATCTTAAGTTTTGCTTTTCTTTTAAAACAATGCAAAGGTGTTCATTTGTAGAAGTGTTGGTTGTTGTTTCTCTAACTTCTGCGCATAATAAAACTTCATAATTTAGAGGAAGCTTCAAAGATATTTTAATTCAACTTCCAAAATGATTTGGAAATGTAAGAAGAGAACTTGAGACTAATGGACTTGAGTATCATGTCAGATTGAGGATCTTTAATCACTTTAATTCCTCACAAAGGAGTCTGAAATTGTCTCAAAGTAGAAGTTTAATAGCTGAGAGGTGCTCTATAAAAAGTTCTACAGCTATAAATGGCAAATCAGATATAAGCCAATAAAAGGCAGATAATGACTTAAAACTGTATTTTAAAACCTGTATTTAGGGTAATACGTTAAGAATTATAGTTACTTTGTTAGAATAATTTTTATGTAACCAATTCTTTTTAAAATGTCAGTTGAGAAAATGGTATCTCTGTAAACTTATTTTTACTCAGCTTTAAATGGAAGTTATAAAAATTAATATAACTTGGTTGAAAAGGATATCATATGGAATAATTTCATCCTGCATTCAACAGGCTATTGAAGAATAACCTGATGTTTGAAACACTGTCCAGTCTGCAGGGAGCTAAAGTTATTCATTCCATACAGAGCACATTCAAACAGAGGGAGGCTAATGATTTACTTTCTCAAGTAAGCTGTGTCTCTTCATTTATTTTCTTGGCTATCAGCAGTCAAGTTCTCACAGAGTACCTGCATTACCTCACTGGCAGAATCACCTAGAAAGTAAATGTGGATAAATTACCAAGTCACAGGTGACAAATGAAAGAAAACTCTTGGGAGGTACTGCCACTTACCTCCAAATTTGGTGTGTCCAAAGAACCAAGATTATAGTAGCTGACTGGAGTCTTACAGCTGCAAGACATGTTTTAACCAAGTGACTGACTTATCACTGAACTCAGACTGATTTCATCAAAAGAGATTCTACTCTACACAGACAAGCAAAGGAATAAAGTGTATTCAGTTACATAGTATCTTCTATGCCTTTTCTGTGTGCAGTGCTATGAAATAAAAATTAACAATAGTGAATAATTTGTACTGAATGCTTTCTATGACCAACTGACTAGCTAAGCAAGAAAATCCTTTTTGTTACTGATATTTATATGTAAAGTAAAAGAGGCATAGAGAGGTTAAATGACTTCCTAAAATTATTTGGAATTATATCTATTTTTTTCTAGTTCTGCACAGATTATTTTATTTGTTCCTCCCCGCAACCCATTTTAAATTAAAAGAACCTGGCTCAAAGAAGATTATTTGTCCCAGCATGAAAATGAAATTGTCTACTTTAAACAATTAAAATTCGTGATCTAATCTAAAATGTATTCAAGAGGGTCACCCATCCCCATGAGCAACTTGTTCAGTTCTTCCAGAGAATATTATTTCTTGAGATAACTCATGTTTGGAGGACAAAGACTTTTTTTTTTCTTCTTTTTCTGTTAATCCTCACCTGAGGATATTTTCCCATTGATTTTTAGAGAGAGTGAAAGGGAAGGGAAGAGACACAGAGAGAAACATCAATGTGAGAGACACACAGCTTCCTGCATGCATCCCAACCGGGCCGGGCATCAAGCTTGCAACCCAGGTATGTGCCCTTGACCAGAATCAAATCCGGGACCCTTCAGTCCATGGGCCAATGCTCTGTCTACTCAGCCAAACCTGTCAGGGCTGGAGGAGAAAGGCTCTTCTTTTTTTCTTTATTGATGAAGGTATTACATATGTGTCCTTATCCCCCCATTTCCCCCTACCCCCCCACTCATGCCCTCGCCCCCCTGGTGTCTGTGAATATATCCCAAGAAACTAGAAACACCAATAAGAAAGGATATATGCACCCCTATCTTCATAGCAGCCCAATGTACCATAGCTAAGATTTGGAAACAGCCTAAGTGCTCATCAGCAGATGAATGGATTAAAAAACTGTGGTACATCTACACAATGGAATACTACGCCGCTGTAAAAAAAAAGGCTCTTAATCATTAAGTATTGAGTGAGTGGTAAGCCCCACAGAGAGAGTCTTAGATCAAGGGCTGTGAGTAGATTTTTATCGTAATTAGAGCACATCCAATGCTCTATTAATTATAGTACATTGTTCAGAACTTATTTTACTGTGTGTATTTTAGTTTCTTGGCTTTAGTTAGTATACATATTATACTGAGCAATATCAGAATGTGAATTTTAAGGGTTATTTTTATACTGTGGAATGATGCAGGTTATAGATTAGAGTAGACTACAATATAAATATGATAGGATGTATCCTGCAAACCATGGCATATGATGGACCACACTGTACAGGACATTCCCCTCTCTTTTCCATGTATTACTATCCACTTATGACTGATAGTTTTTTGCGTTTTTTTGTTTGTTTGTTTGTTTTGTGTGTGTTTTTTTGCTCATAGATATTACTTATCTTGGAACAGCTTTTCTTTTTTGTTTTCTTGAAAAAAATACTTTTTAAAAAACACAATCAGGCTATAAGGGGTCAATGGGAGAAAAAGGGGGACATATGTAATACTTTCAACAATAAAGATTAAAAAAATATATGAGTCAAAATACAAGCAAAAAATACAAATAAAATGTCTTCCAGTGAGTTGACCCTGAAATACTCATCCATACTAGGTCTAACTAACTACTCCCGTCTTGTTTCAGAACTCCACTCTCATTTCTATATTTTTATTGGATTATATTTCAAAAGTCATGGGATCTCATTTCTATGGGTAAAGTAACACCTGGGCTGGCACTTCTTAACCTATAGCAGATATTGGGAAAAGGAGGGTGTTTACTAAAAGGAGACACAGATACTAAAACATGAGAATGAAAAAATCCTTCAGAATCTCCCTCTGATGAAATTGAGTACACAATGTTATGAACAATTCTTGCAGATAGCACCCTAACCAGCTCTTCAATACCACGAAGTCAGAGACATGACCCTGCACTGGGGAGAGGAGCACAATTTAGCTGGTCCACTGTGACTCCCCGAGGTCAAGGACTGTGGCTTACTCCGCAGAGCTAGGGCGAGCCTGGCACGGAGTGGACATTTGTAAAGGTGTGCAGAACACATGGTTCAAGAAAGATTGGAGCAAAACAGATGAGTTGTGACAGAGAGGGAAGATGGCGGCGGAGGTGAACAGCTGATCTGCTGCCTCGCATGGCAGTTATGGAAAAACAACTAAAAGATGGACTGGTGAGCGCGGCGACTCCTGCTCGCGTCTCCCCAGACCGGGCGGCGGCTCCTCTCAGCCAGCACCGCAGCCGGGGCCATGAGCTCGTGGGCACCGCGGCAGCTGCTGTGGCGGCGACCGCGGACTTGGCGCAGCGGCTCTCGGTGAAGGAAGAGACCATCTTTCTGCGAGACGGGCTCACCCGCGTCACCGACCTGGCCCAGCTCCCCACTGAGATCCTCGGGGCCCCGGAGACCGCCAACACCAACTTAGAGGATTCTTAAGACTTCCTGTCTTACACTCAAGTCCTCTAGCCATTTTGAGAGAGGAGGACCAAGAAGGCAGCAGAATCAAACAAAGGAACTTCGCACACAGCAATTTCAAAGTTAAACAAAGGAACTTCGCCGCGCACAGAGCGTCTGCCACCCAGAACCACAGGAGAGCTGGCTGAATGATGGATTTACAGCTAAGAGAGAAGAGGAAAGAGCGAACTCTGGAGAAGCTGAGGTGCGGAGGTGCGTGGGTCGGGGGAAGGGACTTGTGGCTTTTGTTCCAACCCTAGGGGAGATTAGCTCCCCAGACGCCTGCGGGAAGAGGATGGACTCTCGGCCTTCCTGTCGGAGAGTGGGAGTGACTTCCTTGTGGAGGTGCGCCCAGCAATCAGTGTTTGCTGCGCTGGAGTGCGGAATGAGGAGGCTTGGAAACGTGGAAAACAGAAAAAGCAGACTTACAGCCAGAGCGGTTCGCCTCGCCATGGCCTGGTGGCGCCCTGAGGCCCCGCCCCGCCCTGAGACCCGCCCCGCCCTGGGACCCGCCCCGCTCGTTTTGCAGACCCGCCCCGCACGTCTTGCAGGCACACCTGGGCTCCAAGCAACGGCTTTTGCATGTGGGTGGCCTGCCCTATGGCAGCTTGACCAGATAAACTGCGGTTCTAGTCGGACTGTTCTAGGGACGCTCAGACAGGAGGAGGAAACTGCAGTTTCTGCCGTAAGTCCTGCTGAGTGGTCTCAGGTAGTAGCTGACCTACACACCATTGGAGACCCAGAAACGAGGGCATCTAGTGGTCGGTGTGAGATGACACCAGACTTCAACCACTCGCATAAAGGACACATTCCAGAGGCAGAATCAATGAGCGCCAAAGCCTTGCTGCACCAAGACCCGGCCCATAAATCTGTCTCCTACACAGCAACTCTTCCTTTATAGACACAGAGGATCTGCACGGCCAATTGGCCTGGAGGACAATTCCTCCCAGCGACACCAACAACAATCAAGACTTAACTATACAAAGGAAAACCAAGACGGAGGCATAGGGCGGAAGCCTGATTGCTGCCTACCACAACAATTTTGAGTCTACGACAGGAGAGCGGAGCAGACACCATCCAGAACCACCGGAGGGCTGACTGAGCAGACGCTCTACAACTAGAATAAAAGAGAGGGGTACTCGGGATGATGCTGATGCCGGCGACCCAAAGATCACACTTTAAGAACTACGGCTCAGACGACACAGTGGCGGCCTGGAACGTGCTCGGCGCAGTTCCCCCAGCGGTCTCCGGCTGAGGGGAAGGCCCCACTCGCTGCCGAGCACGGACAGACGAGCCCCTAGGAGTCATGGGGTGGGAGACTCCGCGCTTGCTGACCTCCGAGTCCTTCAAGAATCTCAACGCCCCGGAAGCGGCCAGGTGCGCACGCTCGGTGACTGGCCACCGCTGCAGACCCAAGGGCCGACGCAGCCACCTCGGACCAGCCCGCTGCCGCGCACCGGGCACACCGGAGCTTCGCCGAGCCCGCCGCCCAACGAGTTCTGTGGCGGCTGCCCTGGAGCTCTGAGAAAATGGCCGAAGGAATTACTGAGATGGAATTGACCAACAGGAAATGGGATCAAGAAGACGAAACCCCGCTGGGTCCTGAATCCGGGTGAAGCCGCGTGCCCCTGGGTCTGGGTGAGGCTGGGAACTGGGTCAGGGTGAGGCTGGGCCCCGGGTCCGGGTGAGGCCACGTGCCCCTGGGTCCGGGCGAGGCCATGCGCCCCTGGGTCCGGGTGAGGCTGAATCCTGGGTCTGGGCGAGGCCGTGCGCCCCTGGGTCCGGGTGAGGCTGAATCCTGGGTCCGGGCGAGGCCGTGCGCCCCTGGATCCGGGTGAGCCCTGGGCCCCTGGATCCGGGTGAGCCCTGGGCCCCGGGTCCGGGCGAGGCCGCGGGCCCCTGGAGCCGGGTGAGCCCTGGGCCCCGGGTCCGGGCCAGGCCGCGGGCCCCTGGAGCCGGGTGAGCCCTGGGCCCCGGGTCCGGGCCAGGCCGCGGGCCCCTGGAGCCGGGTGAGCCCTGGGCCCCGGGTCCGGGCCAGGCCGCGGGCCCCTGGAGCCGGGTGAGCCCTGGGCCCCGGGTCCGGGCGAGGCCGCGGGCCCCTGGAGCCGGGTGAGCCCTGGGCCCCGGGTCCGGGCGAGGCCGCGGGCCCCTGGAGCCGGGTGAGCCCTGGGCCCCGGGTCCGGGCGAGGCCGCGGGCCCCTGGAGCCGGGTGAGCCCTGGGCCCCGGGTCCGGGCCAGGCCGCGGGCCCCTGGAGCCGGGTGAGCCCTGGGCCCCGGGTCCGGGCGAGGCCGCGGGCCCCTGGAGCCGGGTGAGCCCTGGGCCCCGGGTCCGGGCGAGGCCGCGGGCCCCTGGAGCCGGGTGAGCCCTGGGCCCCGGGTCCGGGCGAGGCCGCGGGCCCCTGGAGCCGGGTGAGCCCTGGGCCCCGGGTCCGGGCCAGGCCGCGGGCCCCTGGAGCCGGGTGAGCCCTGGGCCCCGGGTCCGGGCGAGGCCGCGGGCCCCTGGAGCCGGGTGAGCCCTGGGCCCCGGGTCCGGGCCAGGCCGCGGGCCCCTGGAGCCGGGTGAGCCCTGGGCCCCGGGTCCGGGCGAGGCCGCGGGCCCCTGGAGCCGGGTGAGCCCTGGGCCCCGGGTCCGGGCCAGGCCGCGGGCCCCTGGAGCCGGGTGAGCCCTGGGCCCCGGGTCCGGGCGAGGCCGCGGGCCCCTGGAGCCGGGTGAGCCCTGGGCCCCGGGTCCGGGCCAGGCCGCGGGCCCCTGGAGCCGGGTGAGCCCTGGGCCCCGGGTCCGGGCGAGGCCGCGGGCCCCTGGAGCCGGGTGAGCCCTGGGCCCCGGGTCCGGGCGAGGCCGCGGGCCCCTGGAGCCGGGTGAGCCCTGGGCCCCGGGTCCAGGTGAGGCCGTGGCCCCCTGGATCCGGGTGAAGCAGTGCCCCTGGGTCCAGCCGAGACCAAACCAGAGGGAGTCGGACCTGCATTACCACCATTTGTCCACCATCCAGAGCTGAGGGGTCAGTGCCGACATGTACTCATAGGGAACCGGTTGACATTGATATTGGGTCTCAAAAGAACTGTTGGTCCAGAAAGAAACTCACTACAGACTGATTCATTTGCCTGTCAGCATAACCATTATTGCTCGTCGCACATTCAATTCTTATAAGTATATCTATAGTGACACATGATTTCGCTCATCTAGGGGAAATGATGAACAACATAGACTGATGAACAAGAACAGAACCAGAAACAAGGAGGCATCGATCGGACTATCGGGCCTCAGAGGGAGGATAGGGGAGGGTGGGGGGACAGGGGGAGAGATCAACCAAAGGTCTTGTGTGCATGCATATGAGCCTAACCAATGCTTAAGTTCAACAGAGGGTTGGGGCATCCAAGGGGAGGGGTGTGGGATGGGAATGGGGGGATGAGGACAAATATGTGACACCTTAATCAATAAAGAAATTTAAAAAAAAAAAATACCACGAAGTCAGTTTGTTCTTAAAATAAAATTCTGGTACTTCGAAAGATGAGTTACCTTCATGAATAAGGTGCAACCAACTGTACAGACAGTAACATCACAGCTTCCAGTTCATTTCACCAGGTCCTGCCTTTCATGCTGCTTTCCTCAAGTATTACAGGCTAAGTGGATGTCATATTTTGACAACTACATAATTTATTTTGGCAGCATGCTCTCTCCTTTGATGTCACGTTCTGACAGGCTCTACTTAGGTGATGTGCTCATGGGAAACAGAACATTTCACAGATTTACCAATCCTTTAGAGGTTTTGGAACATAATAAATAGTTCTAAATTTTGAACAGTGCTCTATTTTTAACAAATAAATACTTTGCCTATGCACTTTGGCATTCCAGAACCAGAAGCCTGTGAAATGCCCCAAATCATCTTTGTCTGAGCAGGAGTAGCATTCACTTGTGAGCATCTGCCCTCTCCTTCCCCATTTACATCAGAATTATGCATTTTAATATTGGCTTGTAAACCATTTAATTATTCTATTTTTATTCAATTAAATTGATTTGAAAGCAACAAAGAGAAGGACTTTTTATAAACTCCCTAATTCACATTTCTGAAACTGGGCTAAATACTGGGAGATCAGAAGCAATCACTTCTGATCTATGAACAACTTTTGGAAATGTTATAGTTCCAGAAACTAAGAATGCTTATTCCAGAGTGTATTTTTTCTTCTGTTATATGATTTCCAAATAAATATTTCTTCTTACCATAGACAGCTATAGTAGCAGCCTAATATACAATGGCATTTTATGTCTCTTTTTTCACATTTAAAGCTAACAGAATTAGATGTGTCCTCAAAATGAATGGCTGTAAAGAATGAAATCTACTTCTAAGTGCTGGTTTAAATGGTCAAAATATAAATGATAAGAATAGCCCAGTCCAACTATATTTTCCTGGCTTTAGTAACTGAGGTCAATAAAATCCATGAAAACATTATTTCAGTCTTAATACCATTTCTTTTTTGAGGAAATAATACTGATTTTCTGAGCATGTAAATATTGATTCCACTCTATTTTGTTTTTGTTTTACTTTCCAAAATGCATAGGCCTGCCATATAGAAACAAACCCATGCCTAGAATAAACTGAAGATTTGTGCTTACCAATACCTGCTGTTTCTGAATGATATGACATCAGATTTTTATTCTTTAATTATTATTTTCAAACACAATAGAGCATTGACATTATTTAGAGTTGTTTTGTAAGCATTTCTGTGTATCATAGTGTAGTTATTAGAATGTGCATGTCCTGTTTAAGTTAATAGGACAAATTAAGCATATGAGAAAAATGAGTAGTAACATCATCAGTTTTGCTAGCAAAATGAAAGCATTCACAGAGATTTTTTTTTGGAATGATAGGAATGTTGGTGTCAGGCAGATGTTTGCTAGAATCAAATGAACATTTTGTCATTATGATGATATGATATAGCCAACCCATGTCTCCCCTTTAGAAAGAATGTGTCAGCATTGGTGGTGAAGTTCCCTTGTCCAGGAATGCTCCTTTCTGATAAGGAGTCAAATGTTATGTTGTAGAATCCTCACTCAAATACAATTTAAACAGATTACACATTTCATGAAGCTGTGAACTGCACAGGTCATTGCTATGAAAGAAGTGTTCAGAGAGGTACCAAGTGACTAGGAGAATCCTTTAGCTCAACTGCTAAGCAAAATAACTCTCCTTAGATAGAACTAGCATGGGTTGAAATGTGTCCTAAAATTCATGGTACATCAAAATATCACTGTATTTGGCAACCATTTAATGAGTTAGTTATATTAAAACTAGAGGCCTGGTGCATGACATTCGTGCACTGGGGGGCGGGAGGGTCCTCTCAGCCTGGCCTGCACCCTCTCACAGTCCGAGACCCCTTGGGGGATGTCCTCCTGCCACAGAGGGAGAGGGGCAAGGGAGGGGAGAGGGGGGCAGCTTCTGCATTGAGCGTCTGCCCCCTGGTGGTCAGTGCATGCCATAGCGACATTCCGCTGTTTGGTCGATTTGCATATTAGCCTTTTATTATATAGGATAAATTCATATGAACAAGTCCTTATCCAACCTGGCTGGTATCCTTATTAGAATATATTGGAATATATACATGCATAGAGGAAAGACCATGGGAAGACATAGAGAGAAAATGAGCATACAAGCCTAGGAAAGAGGTCCTCAGAGAAAATCAACTCTGACACCTTGACCTTGGACTTCCAGCTTCTAGAATCTTTAAAAAATACCCTATCTGTGCTATTTTGTTATGGCAGTCCTAGCAGAGTAACACATGAGCATAAGCTCCAGCCCAGGCAAAACTCCATGCTGTCATTTAACCAGATCCTGATAGAGTATATCTCTTAAGGAAGCAAGGGCTTTGTCTCTTGAATTTCAGGATATTTGGGGGGCCTCATCTAATTCAAACTATATGCTATCCTCCTAAAACCACTTTGTTTGACAATGCTTTCTAGGCAGACTCAAAGCCACCCCTTTTTGACATTCTGAAACAGAAGAACAGTCATCCTTTGATTTTAATTGCAATTCGCACACCTGCAATGCCTTTTAGACCTACAAATGATCCTGCATATCTTGGCAACTACACCAGTCTTTGAATTTAATAATATATTGCAGTGCTATGTTTTCATCAGAAAGCAAGTGTCCAAGAAAATGAACCTCATTTTGATGTATAAGGATTATTTTTTAACTTTATTTTTATTGTTGACACTATTACAAATGTCCCCATTCCCTTCATCCCCTTTTCCCACTCCCACCTAGCCCCTGGCCCTCCTTCCCACTGGCCATCATCACACTGTTGTCTGTGCCTAGGTGCTTTTGTCTAATCCCTAGACCTGGATATTATTATGCTAAGTGAAATAAGCCAGTCAGAGAAAGACAAGTACAATATGATCTCACTTATATGTGGAACCTAATGAACAAACTAAAATGACAAACAAAGTAGAAACAGAGGTACGGATACATGGAACAGACTGACAGCTGACAGAAGGGAATGGGGAGGAGGATTGGATGAAAGAAGTTGATTTATAAGAATTCTGAAGGATATATTCTGCAGATATGAGGAGGAAATAAATACAATGGAAGTTGTCTATTTGTAGAATAAAGAGTCAGTATTAAAACATAAATGAGGAAGCTAAAGTATGGTTAAGGAATAGTGTCTCTCAAAGCAGAGGTAAAAGCCATGGTATATTTAAGGAAGAATGTATAATTTTGCATTGTAGAAGTTCATGGGAGTAGGTTAAAATAGAGCCAAAGGCTATGGTTATGATATTGAGAAATATGAATATCATGCTAAAAGAGGAGGGGAGTCATTGAAGGGAATTAAGTGGGGAAGGATTAGTATCTGATTCATAGTTCAGCTAAATCCTTTGTGCTAACAAAGCAAGATAAGTGAAAATTGGTTCAGAAATATAGTCAAATCATCCATCACAATACCAGTTTCAATTTCCATCTCAAAATACATTTATTTTTTCATCTCTCATCTCTATGAGAGTGAATAGGGTGGATAGTGATAATTTTCATATTATTGCCATTATTGTGTTTAACATTATTGAGATATAATTTACATAAAATTAAGTTCAACCATTTTAAGTATACATTTCAATGAATTTTAACAAAACTATACATCTGTGTACAATTTATCACAATCTGTATATGTGTCTACTCCCTCCTCCTCCATTCCTACAGCTGTGGTGAGGGGATTGGGAACATTTATCATCTCCTTAAGATTGACCAGGGTGCTTGGGGCTGTTCTGCTTTGGTACAGATGCAAAAACTGAAGCCCAGACTGAGAAAGGGGCCAATCTAAGGTCTCTTGGCATCAGGGGCACAGCTGTGCTAGACAATAGCACCTGTCAATTTGCACCAGACAATTGCTTAGCAACCAAACTAAGCCCAGGTGACACACTTTTCTTTCAAAGGATCTTGGCATGAGAAAGTCCTCCTCCACAGTGAATTGAGTTTTAAACACTTAGAGAAATATGATTTTCTTTAAAAATTGCAAAGTCACTTTTTAATTGCATTTCTACGTTACTTATATAAATCCCATTTTACATCTGGACTTATTTTCTCCAGCTGAACACTGTTGGGATTTTTAGTCTGTTTTATGTTTAACATTTCTTCTATCGTAGATATGCTGGTGAAAGTTCTTACCTTTTGTTGTTGAAATATAAATTATTTTGCTGCAAGTTTAGAACCTAATTTTACTTGATCTAGAATTCAATATAGACTTTCTTAATGCATGTTAGACAGGATGTTTCAATTCAATGTGCATTGGATTATGTTATTTCTAATTATAACTTATCCGTTATTCTTCATTCTTATTTTACGTCCAGTGTTTATAGGTCTACTAGAGGCCTGGTGCACAAAATTCATGCACGGGATAGGGGGGCCCTCAGCCCAGCCTGCACTCTCTCACAATCCTGGATCACTGGCTCCTAACTGCTCACCTGCCTGCCTGATCCGCCCTAACCGCCTCTGCCTGCCAGCCTGATGGCCCCTAACTGCCCCCCGCTGCTGGCCTGGTCACCATCAACTGCCCCTCTGCCGGCCTGGTCACCCCACGCAGCATGCTATTCAGCCGTTTGGTCATCCCTCACTAACCCCTTTGCTGGCCTGGTTGCCCCACGCAGCCTACTGTTCAGTCATTTGGTTGTCCCTCACTAACCCACCTGCTGGCCTTGTCACCCCATGCAGCCTGCTGTTCCGTTGTCCATCCGGTTGTTTCAGTCGAGACGGCCCCTGGCTTTTTATATATTAGGATATTTTTTCAATTGCTGTTTTAAATTTTTTTCTATTGTTGATTTAACAATTTGGTTGTGAGATTTCTACTTAGTGGTTGTCTCTTTGTTCTGGTTTGGATTTATTCTGTTTCTTATAGCCATGTGTTAATATAGTTAATAAAATCTGGGCTTCCTTTGGCCATTAGTTACAGGAATTCAGACAGGTAATATACTGAAAAGTCTAGGTATGATATGAAAGTTTTTGTTTTTGTTAATTTATTTCCAAAGAATTAAGAGTAAGAAGCAATAAAATGGAAAGAAGGCTTTCCTAATAAAATGAAATAGCACATATTAAAGGAAGGGAGAGAACGACTATGCAATTCACGTAGATAACACTAGATTATTAAATTTCCTTTCCTGTGGCCTGTGCTTTAAAGGGATATTTATTTTTCGTGGACTAAGTGGATTCAAAATTTATCACAAAGGGAGGAAAGCACACTATCTTCCACTGATGCTTGCTTAGCAAAAAAAAAAAAAAAAAAAAAAAGTTTTCTAAAAGGAAGCAAAGAAAATTTTGTTTTAATGATTTCCATTACAACTTACTAGGGTAAATAGCTTTATAAATATATGTTTGATACAAATGAGGGGGGAGCATAATTTTTCTATCATAGTATATTCTAACATAACCTTCAAGAATAAAGGTAGATGAAGAATCCTGGCTTTTATCTCAGCAAATATTCCTAGTTTCATGCCAACCTTAATGGAAAACTCTTGCATAGTTTAGTTCTACAACAAGCTATCCATTTATAGGAGGTAATCATGGTGCCTCCATCTTGGGATATGTTGTGAGCATTGAGATAATGCTTGCTACAAGACAAGTATGAGCTATTCAAGATGCCTAGCATACAGTAGTTGCTCACTCATGGAATAGGAGGCCATTATTTCAATTGTTACCATTCCTTGGAAGCTACTTCCAGATTCTAGCCTCCAAACCTGGCTACTGTCTTTCCTGCATTCTTTTTTCATACCTGCTTCCTCTCCCCCTCCCACACATACATACTGGATTCAGCATTAGCTAGCCTTTGCTCTGTTTTATACACAACAATCAAAAGTGCTAATTCCCCAACTGGACCTGACTCCAGCTTGAGTAAAAATAATACTGTTTCTCTTCTATTCATCCCAACCATAACTAAAAAAAAAATTAAAAAAGAGCCCAAAACTGGTATTTATTTTATTGATAGTTATCTGAATATATATTAAATTAATTTGGTCATTTAGAAAGCCAAGCTAGAGGATGCCAGTTAAACACAGACTCATTTTACTCATGTACCATGTCTATATATTGGTATATCTGTAATTTTCTACTTGACTAGAATATTAAAATAACAAATAAACACATGTATTTATTCATATTTTTATTCAGCAATAACTTGTTGAACACTTACCAGATATTGTTCTAGGTATGAGATATATTAGCATGCAAGTTAGACAAGGTCCTTGTTTGTGGAGTTTCCTTCTGGTACTGAAAAATGTATAATAAGTAAGCTAATATTCAGCATTGGTAGGTGCCATAGAGAAAATATATCAGTAATTTAGCGGATGACAGCCGGAGATGGGCGGTGCTGGAATGGGCTCCTTTAGAAGAGGTGGGGGGGGGGGGTGTCACAAAGTTCTCTCCATGTCTGTAGATGTCTTTTTCCTTGAGAACATAGAAGATCCAGCCAAATGAAGAACTGAAGAAATAATCATCCAGAAAAAGGTAATAGAGGGGAAGGAGAATGCTTTGAGGTGGAGGAGTCCTAGATGTGTTTGAGGAAGAGATGGAACACCTGTGTGCTTGACCTTATGAGGGGGTCATTAGGAAAGTAGTAGAGATGAAGGGAGCAAGGAACACAGGGTTTAGATTTTAGTAATGGCATGTTTTATTGAAGCCATTTTACATAAATGTATAGAATAAATTAAAACAGACAAGAAAGACACACACACACAAAAGAGAACGGAAAGAAACAAGCATTTACACCTTTGGGTCAACAAGTAGCACTTCACTCTCTGTCTCTGAATACTTTTGTGTTTCTGTCTTCTAAAATTCATTTTTTTTCTATTTCTGCCTATATCTTTTCCCATATGTGCTTCAAAATAATAGGTCCCTCAACTGTTCTCTCTCACATTCTAATTGTTCTATGCCTCTACATTTTGCATATGTCTGAGACACAGAACATCAGAACTCTCCCTCAGGATCCCCTAGTTTAAAGCTTTAAATATGGAGTATCAGAAATGTGCCTGGTCTGAACTAAGTTGCTTGGGTTATAAAGATGTGTAAAATACCATTGCTGCCCTCAGAAGCTGATGTCTAGTTATTTATCTCATTCTTTCACATATAGGCTTTATTTCAAACTCTACTGATATTGACATGGGCCAATGGCCTGGGCATCCCATCCTCCCTGATTTCAGCCCAAGTGACAGGCTCAGATGGTATCAGCTTTGTTAGATCATTAAGGCCCTTACTTCTATCACCAGGGTTTTGAGGGAGGAACCTCTAGATAAAATGTGTTTTATTCTTATGACATTCAAATAAAATATTAAAACTATTATAAAATGGTGGTTGGTTTAATCTGTCACTTATTTTTACCAGTTCATTTTAGACCTGTTTATGAAGAGCATTTATTCTTCTAAGAAACAGTTACTGTAGAGCTAGAGCAGTAGAAAATAATGGGAAAATATTGAAGAGTCCTTTATATATCAGGTTTGAAATTTGGGGACTACATACTCTGCTTTCTAGATCCTGACAATTTTGGATCTTAAAGCAAGAGTATAGCATTCAAGCTCCTTTTAAATTGAAGATTTTTCACCCCTGCACTCCATCTCCACTTTCACCATTATAAGACTTTCAAGTAATAAAAAGTAAAATGAAAGCATCATAAATTGTAAAATATAGAAAGACTCTTAAAAGTCATATTGCCCTACATTTTATGTGTTGGGTGAATATCTTCTATACCATAAAATTCAACATAGTTGACTGGATATTGCTAAAAACTGTAATTAAATTTCACTTTTATAACTTATATAAGTAAGGCAATAGGAAAATAACTTTTCTGAGAACTAATAACTTATTTTAGTTTTGTTCTTATCTATATCTTGCTAGTGTGCCATGAATACCATGATAATTAACATTGCTCTAAAGTTTCGGGGTAATGCAATCTAACATAAACAAAATAGAGTAAACTAACTACATAATTTGTAGTCAGTTCTTGAAGGCTATAGAAAGATAATATTCCACCTCAAAAAATCTTTAAAAATGATAGAACTAATATCATTCTTTAAGAGATAAATAATGAGATCAATATATAATTGGCAAACCACTATTTTATTTTCTATATTTATAGATTGATCTGTTTTTGGACATTTCATGTGCATGAATCATGTAATTTACAAGTAGTATAGTCCTTTGTGACTAGCATCTTTCACTTAGCATGTGTCTTGGAGGTTAATCCTTATTGTATCAGCTCTCAGTATTTAATTTATTTTCATTGTCAAGTAATATTGCATTGTATACCACATTTTATTTATTTATTTATTAGCTCATGGACATTTGGGTTGCTTTGTTTTTTGGTCTATCATAAATAATGTTGCCACGAACATTTGTTTACTTTTTTCTTCATAGACATATATTTTTATTTACCTTGGGTACATAACTAGGAATGTTTTCATTTATCTTGGGTATATACATAGCCATTGTTGGGTCATAGATTAAGTCTTTGTTTAAGCATTTGAGAAACTGCCAAACTGCTTTCCAAAACTCCTGCATTATTTTATATTCCCATCATCAAAGTATGAGAAGCTTCCAATTTTTTTTACATCCTTGACAGTTATTATTTTAAGCATTTTAAATGCTGTAACCTCAAAGGCAAGTTTTCTGACTCAGTCCAACTTATTATTATTTGATTCACAAAAGCTTATTTCAACAAAAGATTAAAGATAACCATGAAGATTTTTTAGAATGTTATATGAGATCATAATATAAAGTTATATTTATATGATAATCACAATTATATGTGTGTATATGTATTCATATTTTTGCATTTCAAGTTACATATCAGAAGACTTGAAATCAAATACATTTACATCATATTTATGTTGTAAAAATTAAATGTGATAATGTAAATAAAGACCTCAGAGCAGTTTCTACTTCAACCTTTGTAAGTCTTCTATAGATAGTCTATTTTATATGTATATATATATATTTTTTACAAACTGATATAAGCTAATTTGAACTTCACAACTGGTTATTTTGAGTAGATGTGGCAGACACATCTAAAATCACATGTGACAGATATTACTTTTTAAATTTTAGTTAATTCTAATTCATTTATATTTAAACTAGAGGCCTGGTGTATGGATTGGTGCACTGGTGGGGTCCCTCAGCCTGGCCTGTGGGGATTGGGCTGAAACCAGCTCTCTGACATCACCTGAGGGATCCCAGATTGTGAGAGGACAGTTCTAGGGTGACGCACCGCAGAATCCAGCTCCCTCCTCTCTGATTCTGGGTGTGTTACCTGAGAACCTCAGCTCCCAAGTCACCACAGCTCAGAAGCTCCTGCATTGAGCGTCTTCCCCCTGGTGGTCAGTGCACTTTATAGCTATCAGTTGAATGGTCAGATGTTTGCTTCGGCTTTTATATATATAGATAGCTGCATTTAGTCAGCTTCTATCAGATTGAATCGCACAGTTCTGCATAGATGGTGGGGCAGGATTAATTCTAAATCCTAGGCTAAGAGTTCCATTCGAAAGAACTTGCTGCTAAGCTCACCAGATTTTTGTACTCTTAATAATATATAAAAAAAAATCAAAGTACAATATTTCTAACTAATCCCCATGTTTTAATAGCATTTATTTCATCAATTCAAAATAAGTATCATTCTTGTTATAATTAGCGATCAGTCTGGTGAAGGCCATATAACTGTAATAAAGCAGTTGAAGCACAGCTCCACTGGAGGGTTCATTACTGAGTAGAAATCTTGCAAAATTAACCATCCCAAGGTGGATATAAGAGCTAACTAACATATAAAGGCATTTTACATTACTTTTACTGAAGTGCCTTAAAGCAAATTACAAATAATAAACATAATTATTGTTATCATTTACATGTTTTATTTCATATGGAAGAGTATAAATAATAAACAACAAAATCCTGGGCTATTGCATTGGGAAGGATGGGAGACTTACTATTATAATATATGAAGTACAAGTGGCAGACACTTCTGAAGAGAATCAGATCATTTCATAGAGATAATTCTATCTAGACATGATCCTCCTGCTAAGCGTCAGCTTCTGTTTTATCTCCTGAGGCTGTTGAGCTGCAGAGCAGGTGTGAAAGGCATTTTTGAAAAGTAGACTCTTCTAAGCTTATGCTTTATCGAACCTGCACAGTAGTTAATAAGTGCAAGATTAGATGAACCAACATAAATAGCTAATAGAGACCTTGACTGAGCCACAATACACAGAGAGACTGAGATCTCTTTATATTGATATAGACACTCCAGTATAAAACAGCCATTTCAATGCAAAATGATATGAGAATCTGAAGATCAATGGATGGCACAAAATTATGATGAGCTAAAAACAAAAGGATATGGATGGGTACTATTTTTCTTTGTTATATGAGCAATTATCCTGGTGAGATGCCACTAGATATTAATATAAGGATTTACTAAACATAACATTAAAAACATCTCTCTACACACATGTGAACATACAGATATATATACATAAATGTTTTTTATTAGAATTAATGTAAAGGTATAGAATATAAGCATATGTACATGCATAATTCCTATATAATAAAAGGGCAATATGCAAATCGACTGCACAGTGCAATGGCCAGTAGCTATGACATGCACTTACCACCAGGGGGCAGGCGCTCAACACAGGAGCTGTCCCCTGGTGGGCAGTGCGCTCCCACAGGGGGAGCACCGCTTAGCCACAAGCCTGGGTGGGCTCTCGGCTGGCGAGCATAGCAGTGGTGGCGGGAGCCTTTCCTGCCTCAGTGGCAGTGCTAAGGATGTCCGACAGTCAGACATCCCCCGAGGGCTCCCGGACTGTGAAATGGTGCCGGCTGCACTGAGGGACCCCCTTCCCCCAGTGCATGAATGCCGTGCACTGGACCTCTAGTATGTGTATAATAATCACATATGCTTGTAATTTAATAGTGGCCCTTCAGTTATCCTTATTTGCCTGATCCAGTGATTTTATACTACACTGGGCTACATTATCTCTTTTGATGTTGCTAAACACATATTTAAATTTGTGCCTACCAAAGGCAGATACGTCATTTTATTGATGTCTGGCTTTCTCATCTGTAAGTTGAAGATAATACAAAAGGATGGGTCCTCTGCCCTTTATAAGGTTGTCATTAGGACCAAATGAGATGGCATATGCAAATTGCTTGACACAAAGTAATTGCTTTTTTTGAAGAATAGTTTTACTATTCCATATTTGACTAAACTGAAAAGATGTTACATGTTCAATGAACACACTAAATTTCCTACTATGAATACTGTTGAAAGTATACACTTTATTTTCTGTAATAACTGAATATATCTTTATTGTTGAAAATATTACAGATGTCCTGGTTTTTCCCCCATTGACCCCTCCTCCCCACTCCCACCCCTTCCCGAGGCCTTCACCACACAACTGTCTGTGTCCATGGCTTATGCATATAAGTTCTTTGGCTAATCTCTTCCTGCCCCACCCTGCTTCCCTCTGAGAATCGTCAGTCTGTAACATGCTTTCATGTCTCTGTATCTATTTTGTTGGTCCATTTATTTTGTTCATTAGATTCCACATATAAGTGAGATAATGCGTTATTTGTCTTTCTCTGACTGGCTTATTTTGCTTAGCATAATATCCCACAGAACCCTCTATGTTGTCTCAAAAGGTGAGATCCTTGTTTTTTATAGCTGCATAGTAGTATATCATTGTGTAAATGTACCACAGATTATTTTATCCAGTCATCTACTGATAGGCACTTGGACTTTGTCAGATCTTAGCTATTGTAAGTAGCACTGCTATGAACACAGGGGTACATATTTTCCTTATGATTGCTCTTTCAGGCTTCTTAGGATATATTCCTAGGAGTGGGATCTCTGAGACAAATAGCAGTTCCATTTTTAATTTTTTGAGGAAACCATACTGTTTTCCATAGTGATTGTACCAATCTGCATTCCCACCAGCAGTGTACTAGGGTTTTTTTCTCCATGTCCTCGCCAGCACTTGTTGTTTGTTGATTTATTGGGGTAGCCATTCTGGCAGGCATGATGTGATACCTCATTGTTGTTTTAATTTGCATCTTTCTAGTGATGAGTGATGTTGAGCATTTTTTCATATGTCTCTTGCCATTTGTATGTCCTCTTTAGAGAGTTGTCTATTTAGGTCCTTTGCCCACTTTTTAATTGGATTTTTTTGTCTTCTTTTTGTTGAGTTGTATGAGCACTTCATATATATTTTGGAAATTAACCTCTTAACAGATGTATCATTGGCAAATATGTTCTCCCATAATGTGGGTTCACTTTTCATTTTGATACTGGATTATTTTGCTGTGCAGAAGTCTTTTGGTTTGATGTAGTCCCATTTGATTGTTTTTTCCTCTGTTTCTCTTGCCCGAGGTGTTATATCAGTGAAAATTCTGCTACATGAGATATCTGATATTTTGCTGCCTCTGTTTTATTCTTATTTTCACTGTAGACTATTGAAAAATGTTAGGGCATAATTTATTAAAATTGATCATTTTTAACATTTGGTAGAAAGCTCTGAACAATAAATAAGGTATTTTATTTAGTTTACATGTGTTTTATTGGGAAATAGTAAACTTGCAATATTCAGCATTAATAAAATTAACTTATTTTCATGAAGATGAAAGACTTTTTCTAGTGTTATACAAAGAAAAATAGCATTTAGACCAATTGTCTAAAATATGCATTAGTGTAAAGTAAACATAGTGTCAAAAAAGAATATTTCCAACTCTGTTCTTGAATTTGTAAAAAGTGTGCCTTTAGTTAGTTCAACTTCTAAGCAGAAATATTATAATATCAAGGAAACAGTCAACCATTATATAACATTTAGTGGAAAGCATTTCTCATTTTTAAATCTCAGTTTAATAAGGGCAACAAAATTATAGGAGGAAGATTAAATAAATTTACTGGGTCTCACTACTCATTAACTTTCACACAATCTCACAATTCATAAAATGTGCCTCTGATGAATAATTCTGGAAAATATAATGCATAATTATGTTTTTATATGTTTAGGATTTATATGCTCATTTCCCCAAATCAAAATTATTTGGAGAATAGTAAAAGGAAAACAAAATGCAAGATAAGATCATTAAAAATAAAAGTCTATAGAAATTACTGAAATCGAGCTGAAGTTCAGAAGGAACCACTAAGTGGCTAGTGCCTTGTCCCAGGAGAAACTCATGATTATAGTTTAACACAGGGAACCCACCTCACACTTTCCTGATGCTGAAGTAAAATGGGTAGATTGTAGCACATTATTTTACTGTTTAACTAATATTGTGTGAGTAATTTTGGATAGAAAAAGGCTAAAAATAAGTGGGAGCAGGGTTCAGCATGGAGGAAGTGGACCACCATGCAGTAATCTTCACACTCACTCACCATCTGCAAACAGGTTGAAATTCTTTCCATTTTGTAAGGCTTTGGGAATGGGAGATTATTATAACTATGTCATGATAATAACACAATTATTGAGCACCTACTGTGTGCCAGCAATTTGGGGTTAGCTGACTGTTGTGCTCATTGTATGCTGCCCAACTCTAGGGAATACTATTCACTTGGTGATCATTGAAGTTATCTATACTAATAAAAGGGTAATATGCAAATTGGTCAGGATGCCCTCACAGTAATGACTGAACAGCAGGCTGCATGGGGCGACCACGACCAGGCCGGCGGGGGGGTGGGGGGGGCAGGGAAGGGCGATCAGGCTGGCAGGTGGGGCAGTTAGGGGCAACCAGGCCAGCAGAGGGGGGCAGTTGGGGGCGAACAGGCTGGCAGGGGGCAGTAAAGGGATACCAGGCTGGTGAGAGGGCAGTTAGGGGCAACCAGGATGGAGGGGTGGCAGTTGGGGTGACTAGGCTGGCAGGGGCGGCAGTTAGGGGTGATCAGGCCAGCAGGCAGAGGTGGTTAGGGGTGATCAAGTTGACAGGGGTAACAGGGGCAATCAGGCAGGCAGAGGGGGCAGTGAGAGTTGACCAGGCTGGCAGGGAAGAGTAGTGAGGGGTGACCAGGCTGGCAGGGGGGCAGTTAGGGGCAACCAGGCTGGCAGAGGGAGCAGTTGGGGGTAACCAGGCTGGCAGAGGGGGCAGATGGGGACAACCAGGCTGGCAGGGGGGGCAGTTAGGGGCAATCAGGCCATAAGGCAGAGGTGGTTAGGGGTGATCAGGCTGGCAGGGAGGGCAGTTAGGAGCCAATGGTCCTGGATTGTGAGAGGGATGTCCAGCTGCCCGTTTAGGCCTGATCCCTGGCAGTTGGACATCCCCTGAGGGGTCCCGGATTGGATAGGGTACAGGCTGGGCTGAGGGAACCCCCCCATGCACGAATTTCATGCACTGGGCCTCTAGTCTACACTAATAAAAGAGAAATATGCAAATTGACCAAACCTCCACAACACCCACCAGCCAATCAGGAGTGAGTATGCAAATTAACCTAACAAAGATGGAGGGTTAATTTCCATATGCAGGCGTGGAGTGGCCGGGTAGGGCAGGACACCTGCTATGAGTGGGAGTGCGGGGGGCAGAGGGAGCTATTGGAGCGGTGCTCAATCCAGAGTGAAGACTGAAGGCTCCAGTCAAAGTGAAGACTGAAGGCTCCGGCCGGAGCGAAGGTGGAATGCGACGGCTGGAGCGAAGGCCTGGGTCCTGGGTGATGGAGGAAAATGGTGCCAGCAGCCAGGGGAAGGAAGGCCTATTCTTGCATGAATCTTCGTGCAATGGGACTCTAATCTATCTATCTATCTATCTATCTATCTATCTATCTATCTATATATATATATATATATATAAAAGCCTAAGTGACTGGCCGACTGGCCTGCCGGTAGCTATGATGCACACTGACTACCAGGGGGCAGACACTCCACGCAGGAGCTGCCAAATGACAGCAACTTTGCAGAGTGCCCTCTCACACTCTGGGACCCCTTGGGGGATTGCAGACTGCTGGTTTCACCCCGATCCCCGCAGGCAAGACCAAGGGACCCCACCAGTATACAAATCCATGCACTGGGCCTGTAGTTTAATATAATGATTCACTGACAAATGGCAGAGAAGTGTATTGAGGAAGAGGAGGCTTCTTCTAAACCATACAAAGGTACTATACAGGCTATTAGTTCCTTGAGTTGTGCTTAAATATTATATACGTTATCATTTTACCTTTAAAATATTCTTATAATGAAGAAATACTAACTTAATTTTTCAGATTAAGAAACTGGGACAAAGAAAAGTATTTGTTTGCTCAAAATCAAAGAGTTAGTTACTTGACAGAGCGAGGATTTGAAACCAGGCAGGGCATTGTAATTCCAAAGCCCATACTTTCAACCAAAGTTCTAAATTAAAAGGATGGCCCGAGCAGCATAACTCAGTGGTTGAGAATCGACCTATGAACCAGGAGGTCATGGTTCGATTTCCAGTCAAGGCACATGCCCTGGTTGCAGGCTTGATCCCAGTGTAAAACATGTAGGAGGCAGCTGACCAATGATTTTCTCTCATAATTAAAGTTTCTATCTCTCTCTATCTTTCCCTTCCTCTCTGAAATCAATAAAAATATATTAACAAATACAAATAAATGAATGCAGAGGCTCTCAGCTATGAGTATTTTATGTGTATAAAGTGTCTAGTACTGTAAATGTAGGAAATGTTTGGAAGTATGTACCAATATACTTGATATATAAAAGTCAAGAGGAACAGCAGCCAGGTTGATAGACGATGCTTTGTCACTCATATAACACACCAACAAGGTGGTGTTCTCTCACTGGAGAAGTATGTTGTTTTACATAAATTATTCTGAAGACACCATATTCTGAAAAGAAGTCTATATGTGAATGCACATCACATTTACTTATCCAATATGATTATTTTTCCTAACCTATAAACACAAATTAATACAAATGGGCTTTTGAAGAATATAATAATCACAGTTTCTGTAAAGGACATTTTTAATATTAAATATATCTCCAGTTTGTCATGTGAATTTTATATAACAGGAAAAAAATTTTCATAATATCCAGACAATATTATAAACATCCAAATAATGCCAGGCATTATGAATAAAATAAAAATACTAAAACTTCATCTATCTATCTATCTATCTATCTATCTATCTATCTACCTACCTACCTACCTACCTATATATCTCATCATTCCTTGATTTCCAAGTACCTCAGGAAATGTAAAAGTAGTGCCAAATCGCAATTATCATACCAGCCTAGAAGTTTGTGAAATAACAACACTCTTATGTCTTCTACGTCATCTTACTTTATTTCCATCTCATCAGTACTCTTCCACATACCTTTTATGACAAACTCGTTTAAAATTTTGGAAGAAAGAGTGTAAAAAATCAATAATTAAAGAAATGCCATTATCCTTGTCTTTAATGGTCAATAAATTTGCCCATTGAGTATGATATTCCTACTATTTTTAATTTGGAATACCTCTTCTGCTTGGGATATTATACTACAATCAAAATATCAGAAACCTTCATAATCCTCTGAACCATATAAAACCCAATGATGGATTTCTCTTAAGGACAAAGACAATTTTTTTGTGAATCTCTCACTAAATGACTTAGTATTAATTTGCCTGCCTTCCAAGAGCTGATCTAAGCAGCCTGTACAAATCAAAACTTTGAATTGTGAGTCCTTTGGAGCCAGGTAAAAAGTGGGCAACACATGTCATGATGTCAACAGCTCCTTAAGCAAATTCAGCTAAACCAGTAAGATCATCCAGATGATGTTCCAGTGATGGCAGGAATTGTTTTTCATTAAATTTAATGTGGATAAGTTTGATTTCATTTGTCATAATCAAACAGACCAATTTTCTATCGTTTTATAGTAATCTAACATACCTGAGTTCCTTGTCCTTTAAAGAAGCAACAGGATGGGAAAACTGGTCACACCATTTCATGGCTTAGTGTTACAAAACTGCTGCATCTAAAAGCATATTGATTGAGGCAAGCAGAAATACAGACAAACAGCTGGGAACAGTCCCAGGACACCAGAGAAGTTAAGTGGCATTACATTGCAAGTTTTTGCAAGGTGTGCATACAATTCCCTTAAGAGTTGCTGTCATACTATTTCAATCTGTTCCAATAGAATAAAATCGTTGATAAACATCGAGAAGGCAATCAAGAGCTCCTGGGAACAGAAGTCCCTCTTGCCTTAATAAAGAGTACCTAGAGTACCTAGTGAATGGCTTGATTGTTTTGTCATGTAATCTATGGATTCAACATGTCTTTCTAATTGCTTTCTATTGCACATAGTCTAAACTATTTCTTGATCATCTCTTGAATATGACCTATTAGAGTTAATTTTCTCTTATGTAAAATAAGAATAAGAAGTGCTAATCTAGAAGTTTATATCAATAATTAATTAAGCTAAGATTTAGTAAATTAATTTTTGCTATTATTATTTCACCTTGGTTTCTTTTAAGACTATTTTAAATCACAAGACCAGGATCACTATTTTTCCTATCACTGACTCCATGCAAACCGAAGAGAGTTCTGAAGACAACTTTAGCAATTAATGGGGGGAAAAAATACACCTTTCCTCACATAAGGAATTTTCAACAACACATTATTATAGAAATGTAAAGTAACGTAAGCATTTTAAATTGTTTTTCCTGAGTCCTAACCGAGCAACTATAAGAAACATAACTAGAGCCCCTGACCGGTGTGGCTTAGTGATTGAATGTCAATCTATGAACAACAGGTCCCGTTTTGGGTCACATTTAGATTCCCGGTCAGGGCACATGCCTACTTTGTGGGCTCAATCCCCAGTAGGGGGGCGGAGGGGGAGGGCGTAGAGGAGGCAGCCAATCAAGGATTCTCTCTCCTCAATGATGTTTCTATCTCTCTCTCCCTCTTCCTTCCTCTCTAAAATCAATAAAAATGTATTTTAAAAAATAGAAACATAACTGGAATAAGTACCTTCTGATTACCAATTATTATAACGCAAGTTTGAATGTTGATGTCAGTTTGTACCTAGTGTTTTCATATACTTTATTAAATCCTTAAAATTATATTCAATACAGCCCTAATTTTAAATTACTAGTAATCAATTAATCATTTAAACATTATATAGCCCTAATTTTCTTTTTTTTCCTCTTTCTAATTTTCTTGTGCTTAGTTACCCAACATTTGAGATCAGCTTTTCCTTTACTATATAGACAACACAAAGCTGTAGATCACCACTTTCACATTTAAAAGTAATTCCAGGTCCCAAAAAAGATCCATTAGACAAATCTCACTCTAGTTTCATGTGTTGTGTTTTTGTTTGTTTAAATATGGGGAATAATTTTTTTCCCAGCTACTCTCTATGTTCTCTTCTCTCTGCCTAATATCTGGGTTTCTTTTAATGACCACCCCCCCAAAAAAAAAAAACACAAACAACAACAACTCATCAACTCAATAGATTTGTGGATAACATATGTTACTAAAAGTTTAAAATCATGATGGAATTCAGATAGATATAGCATTATTAAATCATTTACATAAGAGTATGTAACAGTGATAAAGACAAATTTATCTAGGTATATATGTATATACATATGAGTGTGTGTGTATTCATCCTAATGATAGTCCTTCCATGACAGTTTCTCACTTTTCGACTTTCTCCAACATCTCTCCTAGAACTCCCTTATTACTATGATTATTTTTTATTATTAACCTACTGCAATGAAGTACATTCTAGCATGCACATTTGTTCATATAATTTTTACTTAAAATATTGAAATGCTTTATTTTCAATTTTCCTTATTGTTTTCAGAATAAAATCTACCACTTGACTAACACATAATCCTGAATGATATCTCTGTTCATGGTATTTCAATTCTAGTAAGCTTCCTACCAAAAATAAGTTTCTTTCAGTTAATACTGTTTATCTGAACCTAAAAAATCTTATGAATTATGTTATATGTTGAACACAGAATTTTAAGTGCATCATAGTTTTTCTGCAGTCACAGTCACTTGGGACTTGGAACTTGGGGTCTGTGCTTGCCTCAGACCACAACAGAGGTTGCAGCAAGAGTTGGCCCTGGCAAAATGCCCAGATTCCAAAAAAAATGTTTCATTATAGCAATTTAAACAGATTTATTTTAGAGTCAAGGAGCAGAGTTACCCACCTTAATAAATGAGTTGTTAGAATTAATTACTAAAAGTTATATAAAATGAGAGCAGCTATTCATAAAATAATCTATAATGTTAAAAGTGTAATATGCTAATTAGACCAGACATCCTTCCGGATGACCTTCAGGATGAAGCCGGGGCTGCGAGGGAAGCCCAGGTCCAGGGTATCAGAGGAAAGCCCAGGTCCGGGGTTCCAGAGGGAAGCTGGTGCCGGCATCTGGGGGAAGGAAGGCCTACTCTTGCACGAATTTCATGAATCGGGCCTCTAATATATAATAATGAGGAAATATAACCACAGTTAAATATGTCAGATTGATTATGAAATTATAAAGACTTGACTATACTTAAATGTATAAACTATAACAAAACCACTAATTACTTACAAAAAATGAAAACATAATCAATAGTAGTATCTATGCTCATTTAATTAACTAATACGCCATATTTTATGTTCTTGACATTTTACTAGAAGAAATTGTATGCAGTTTAAGAGCATATAGAGTGCAAATGTGATGTGGAGTGGGATAATTTCACGTGGCCTTTGAAACAAACTAGGTTCCAGATACTACCCACTTTTACTGTACCATGCATATCAAACAATTTAATTATTAATCATGCTTCTTAAAGTGCTTCATTACTAGGTAAGGAGAGTTCATTCTCAAGGTCATCTCAGTCATCAAAAGGGAATATTCTTTCATATTTTTTTAACATTTTTATTGAGGCTTAATATATACTCTGCATAAAAAAGTGTGCAATTTAATAGTTTAAACATGTAAAAGAGTATGCAAAAGTAGGTTTACAGTTGTGAGTGAGCAAAAAACAGTTTATTATTGTATTATTATTTATTTATTTTCATTAGCCTAGTTTTGCCCACCCCTGTATATGTATGAATAAACAATCTATAATAATAAAAGCGTAATATGCTAATTAGACCAGACATCCTTTTGGACGACCTTCTGGATGAAGCTGGGGCTGCAAGGGAAGCCCGGGTCCCGGGTGTCTTCCCAAGGCCAGAGGGAAGTTCAGGTCCCAGGTGCCAGAGGGAAGCTGGTGCGGCAGCCTGGGAAAGGAAGGCCTACTCTTGCATGAATTTTGTGCATCGGGTCTCTAGTATAATATATACTATGCTTCACCTTGTTTGGTCTAGCATCTTCAGAATCAAGTTTCCTGCGTATTCTCTGAGCTGCTGCCAATGTACCTAAGCTAAGTCCCTGAGAGCCTTGAGTTGATTAGCCTTTAGCTTAGGACTGCTCTTTGGAGTAGTAGTGTTTGTACATGGCCTTAATTCCACTTCATCCAAAGCAGTGCAATAATTAAAAGGAAACAGAATAGGTAGATAAATATAAATATCTGACAATCATATTTGGGCTAATATTGACATAGATAGACATTTTTATGACAATTAATATGAAGGCCTGGTAAAATATACAGACATTTCAACACAATGATATGAAAGCAGGAGATTGAGGATGGGATGGGATAAGGAAAAATTAGAGAAGAAATAATAAGTGTATGGTCAGCTATTTCTGTTTCCCTGAACCACATCCACCTGATGGTCTCCCTAAATTCCTAGGGAGAAGGCACAAGAAAGTAATTTCAGAGCTGTACTATACTTAAAATGTCGAGTCCCTGTCTTTTTCTCTTTCTTGTCCATCTACCGGTGTGTGTGTATTCATGTTCATATCATGTAAAATTAACTCAAACTCCATAGTGTAGATTGTTGTTCTCCAGTCCGTTCTTGTGATTGTACAAAATATTGAATTTAAAATCTCTTCATAATATAGTTCAGAATGTATATTTAAATTGCTGACTGCCAATTGCATCAACATTTTGATGTCTCCAGGGACAGAATGAAGAGTTGACTCCACTCACCCCTTGCAGAATGTTGCTCCAGCAGCCATTTCCTCTTTCCTTTGTCTCTTAGTATATGATCATAAAGATGAGATTAGAACAGTAACCTACAATTGGCCTACTAAGGGAGCTTAATCTCCATGACCTCTGAAGCTTCCCAGACCTGCGCCTGTCTTGTCTTTTTCCCTCCCCTTCCTGGGTTTCAGCTACATCATTTCATCCACAGGAAGGAAAGGCAAGAGTGATGAGATCATCAGAATCCCAATGTCTGTGTGGAAAACAGTAGGTTATACAAGTTTGAACTCTTACCCCAAGTCTTTGGTGTAACTTTCTTCTTAAAACAATTTTTATTTTTCTAAATTTTAAGAACAATATAATAACATTACTAAAGATTATATAACCCCCTGCAGTAGAGGTAAAAACAAAAATAAAAACAAACAACAACAACAAAAAACACACACAAAAAAAAAACCCTTTACTGAAAAAAAAATTTTGTTTTCCAACTACATGAGGTTATAAGTGATTTAATTCTTTGGAATGATTATACCTTAACTCAGAAGAAATAGGATTCTTAAACATTGGTAAACTTTGTCATAAATTTTGGTGATGAAGACTTCTGGATTTAAATCTGGGCTCTTTCACCTTCTAGCTATGTGACATGGGAAAAAAGTACTTTCTTTTTTCATGCCTCTGTTCATTTATCTGTAAATTAAGGATCATAATAAAATCTACCACATGAGACTACTATGGATGAAATAAGATCATACATATCATTGTTTGGTATATAATAATTCCTTTGTAAATGATAGTCTTACTATTATTTTATATGATTACTAGAGGCCTGGTGCACAAAATTCTGCACAGGGTAGTGTGTCCCTCAGCCCAGCCTGTGCCCTCTCCAATCTGGGACCCCACCTGGATCAGGCCTACATGGGCAGTTGCACATCCCTCTCACAATCCAGGACTGCTGGCTCCCAACCACTCGCCTGCCTGCCTGCCTGATTGCCCTTAACCGCTTCTGCCTGCCAGCCTGATCACCCCCTAACCATTGCCCTGCCAGCCTGATCAACACCTAACTGCTCCCCTGCCGGCCCGATTGCCCCTAACTGTCCTCCCCTGCAGGTCTGGTCACCCCGAACTGACCTGGTCACCCATAACATCCCTCCCTTGCCAGCCTGGTCGCACATAACTGCCCTCCCCTGCCAGCCTAGTCGCCCCCAACGGCCCTCCCCTGCCGGCCTGATCTCGCCTCCAACTGCCCTCTCCTGCTGGCCTGATCTCATCCCCAACTGCTCTCCCCTGTGGCCTGATGGCCTGTAACTGCCTCTGCCTGCCTCATCACCCCTAACTGCCCTCCCCTGCCAGCCTGATCTTGCCTCCAACTGCCTTCCCCTGCTGGCCAATTTGGTTCTGATTGGTCAGTTTCTATGCCAGTCAGCGTCAAAAGCTCCACCTACTAGGCAGCCATTGGCTCCTCACAGTTCACCCAGATTTGGTTCTGATTGGTCAGTTTCTATGCCAATCAGTGTCTCTGGGCCTATCTCCAGGCCTGATCAGAGAGGCAGGGCTGATCAGCAGCCCCAGTGGAGGCCCGGAGAGAAACAGAGGTGTGGCTGATGGCGAAGCCCAGAGAGAAAGAGAGAGGCAACAGCTGCCACAGACCCTGGCTCTCTCTTTGGGCCTCTCTCCGGTCCTGATCCGTAGCCCCCTTAGCAGTCAGTGCTGGGTCATTGTGCCTGCACCAGCGGCAATTGGTGCTGGGTCACCACAGCAACCCAGCACTGACTGAAGGACTGACTTCCGGTGTTAGGTCCAGCCTTCAGTCAGTCGTTATGGACCCTGGGTTTTTATATATTAGGAATATATTAGGATATTTGCATTTATTTTATGCCAGGCATTTAATATTGCTACATAGAGTTGGAATGATATGTACCCCATGATACTGATGGTATCATTCTTCTTGATGTTAATGTAAATTTGTGTGTTTATTATGACATTTTCCTCATAAATGGCAGGAAAATGTCTCAGGAAAGAATATAATATACATCTATTTTATATTCACACAAAAATATTATATGATTAGATTCTGCATTGTGCTTGGAGTGTTGAAAGTGTTACTATTGATTTTATCCTTTGTTTCTGAGGGAATATTATCCTAATTTTCAGATGAATAAATTGAGGTTCCCAATGTTTTAATTATTTACAAATATTTGCAAAATAAAGAAGTGTATTAATTATCCATGTACCTACTTCAAAAATTATCAATAATCTGCCATTATTGTCCTATCCTTACCGCTAGCCATCTGTAATCTCCTCATAATTAGTAGTTTTTAATCACTTATATACTGAGCAAATAAATACTGAGCAATCTGCCTTTGACAGATTAATGTGAACAAAAGTTTGATATTATCTTTATTATGTAGCCTGGAAAGTACATGAAGACTCTTGATACCGAGAAAAAATTGAGCTAAGTATCAGTAATGATGATTAATGATGCTCTGCCATGCATGTGGCATAGCATCTCTTAAAACAAAGTAGAGATTTATCAACATAGATCATTTGTTTTATAAAATTTATTTAGAAAAGCTCAGACTTTTAATAGAGCTAAATGTGAGACTGCATAAAAGTTACTCATACAGGCCTAGCCGGTTTGTTCAGTGGATAGAGCGTCAGCCTGCAGACTGAAAGGTCCTGGGTTTGATTCCAGTCAAGGGCAAGTACCTTGGTTGCAGGCTCCTCCTGGCACAGGTTCAGGCCCTGGTCAGGGCACATGCAGGAGCCAACCAATGGATGTGTTTCTCTCACATCAATATTTCTCTCTATCTTTCCCTTTCTCTTTCACTCTCTCTAAAAATCAATGGAAAAATATCCTTGGGTGAGGATTGAGAAAAAAAGGTTACTCATACAACAAAGGTATTTATTCCAATAATTGTTCTTCCTAAGCCAATTCCTGCTCGAAATCCTGACTCCTCGTTGCCTACTGAATAAAATCAATTGCCCTTAGAATAAAATCCACAATATCTTACTTTGCCTTTCACAGTTCTTCTGATCTGGCCTCTTCCTACCACTACAAACTTACCTCACTCCCTTTTTATTTCAGAATTCCCCTACCTTCTCTAAGTAAAAATCAAATTTCGGTCTTCATCTGTAAATGGCTTCTCTTCCCATATTAACCCTTTGCACTCGCTTGCTTTTTTCTCGATTCCTTTATTCTACTCAGGATTTAATTTTTTAAATACCCCAGATTTTACAAAGCGTGGCAGTAGAATAAAAAACTGGAGTTTCTTTTCATACAAACTTATTTATTTGGATTTTTTATATTTCAAATTATTGATACATTCAAAGAGTATAAAAAGAGCTGCTACGGATGCTAACCGTGTCGAGTCACACTCGACATCCGAGTGAAAAAGGTTAAAGGTCAGTTGCCCATTGACTGCCTTTGGAGGGAGGGGTTCCCCAATGTTGGACATTTTGGGGAAAAAGTATAGTGCTGGCAGAGATTTTCTGCGAATTTGGGGTTTAAAGAAATAATGCTAAGTCCTCTGGTCTGTCTAGGTTTGTTCCTTCTGTTACGTTCATAAATCAAAATAAGTCTGTACTGAAAGGAATATTTGCTTTCTGAACTCCTCCCCACATCTCACAGTTTGTTCCTCAATTAGGTATTCATATCCCCATTATTAAAGAAACTTTGTGCTAGTATTTCTTGTGAATTAGTATCTCAAGCAGCTTATTGTGCTAAGAGTGAAAGTATCTATGTTTACCTTGAGTTAATTACAAAGCCTTTAAAATTCAGGTATATATCCTAATGTCCTCCTCTGGCCACCACCATCGTGTCAGGCAACTTGAGGAAAACATCTCCAATAGTTAGCAATAAAATCAAATAACCTTTGACATGCGCATATTGCTGTTGCTTTTTGTTTGTATCTTTGTTTTGGCAAAATACTTAGGTAAATAATCTCTGAGCAAGGGGAGACAAACATAAGTGTGGCATATACATTTCATATGGAATTTCCTTTCCTTCTCTTTCCTGTCATATCTCTGCCATTATGTCATGTTGTCTGTAGATTACATTTAAATAAGTTAGACTAGGTAGTGGAGGGCTGAAAAAGGTTAAGAGAACTTACGAAAATTCCCAGTCTCCATATAGAAAGCCACTTTCCTTAAAACTAACCTTTCTTAGTGATCATTTCTTACATTTGCCAAGCTACTCAGATGACATTTTATAACACAACTAGAGACCCAGTGCATGAAATCCGTGCATGGGTAGTGTCCCTAGGCCTTGCCGGTGATCAGAGCCAATCAGGGTCTTCCTTCCCCCCCTGCTACCAGCCAGGACCTTCCTTCATTCCATGCTGCCCCCTGGTGGTCAGTGCACATCATAGCAAGTGGTCAAACTCCCAGTTGGTCGAACTGCTGAGGGGATGATTTGCATATTAGCCTTTTATTATATAGGATGGAAAAACTAACAAACACAGAAAGATATGACTTCAAGACAATGTTCATTTATTAGTAACTTTCAATGCCTATGCTACGGAAAGGATTTACTATTGATGATGGATTGTCTTTTATTAAATTTAATACAGATAATATTGACTTGGGCCACAATAATTTATTAGACTTACAGTATATGTCTTCTTATTACAAGGGCCCATGCTCTTTAATGAAACTTAAATGTTCCTGGTTTGTATGTCCACGTTTGCTAAGATTTTGGGATCACTTTCTACTTAATATTTAGGAGAAAAAATAGAAAACCAAGAAAAGCCCCTCCCACATACTTATATTCAAGACCACATCCATAGTTCTGTGAATTCTCAGAGTCCCTTAGCCCACACCCACTTCAATGTTCAACTCCTTATGACTGTTTTGAATTATTATATATTTACTCTTATGCATATTAAATTTCTTCTCCATGTCAACCCAAATTCCAACAACTCAATACAATGATAGATTATATATTTTGCAAAGATAATGAATAATGGAGAAAACTATGGATGACATTTGGTAAGAGGATTATGAAATTTTGTAAATTATAGAAAAAATAGTAAAAATTATAATTGATTATTATAAGTCATCTGTCTCAAGCAATTTCTGTAACCAGCAATTTCTTACTTGTCAGCTTCATATTTTGATGGTTAATTTTATGTGTCAACTTGGCTGAATATAGGGCTGCCTAAACATTATTTCTAGGTTTGTCTATGAGGTGCTTTTGAGTAAAATTAGCTTTGAAATTGGTGGATATAGTAAAGTGCTTTGTCTTTCCCAATGTGGATGGGCATCAATCCAACTCAGTGAGGGGTTGGATAGAACAAACAGGCAGGAGACGGAAGAATTAGGCTTTTCCTACCTGATTACTTGAGCTGGGACACAAGTCTTCTTGTGCCCTAAGTGCTCTTGGTTCTCAAGTTTTCAGATCCAGACTAGTAATCTACACCACTGGCCCCTCTGTATCTCAGGCCTTTCATTTGGACTGAAATATAGCACCAGCTTTCCCAACTCTACAGTTTGCAGATGGCAGATTGTGGAACTTCTTAGCCCTCATAACTCCATGGGCCAATTATTTATAATAATTATCTTCTTACATATACATCCTATTGGTTCTATTTCTCTAAAGAATCCTAACACACCCTTCCCACAATTCTCCCAGGATTCTCTCTATGCTGTGATTGTGTGTCCCCATTAGTTATTTACCAGATTGTTGCAAGAGATTCTTCTTATTAGTCTTTCTCTTACCTTGGATTTCCCATCTCATCACTACCAAATTGTACTCTTTATTTATGCTATTTCTCTTTCTAACATATAAGCATGTAAAAATGGCTAAATTATCTCTTATGCTTCTAGGACAAGACCCTCATTTCTGAATAATGCATGAAACACTCCTGCTATCTGATCTGTATCAGTTAAAACCACTCTCTTCTCAAACTCTCCTCCATATTTTATCTGAAAATAGCATAAGCCTCATGAGATGTCTTATATATTGAATGTATAATTTTAAGTAATATTATCTTATCCCTTTGCAGTAGACTGGGATATTGGCTCCATAATTGACTCAGCCATTTGACGGGAGCCTGGTTCATACAAGGCTAATTCATTAATGCAACATATCCATACATGTGATTTTCAGTCACACCTAAGATATAATGTTTATCACTAAAGTTTAAACTAGATGTGAACAGATGCTTATAAAAGTTGACTTAACTGAAAGAACAGTAAAGAGGTATAACTATATCAAAGTGCATTATGTGACTAAAAACTAAGGACAACATGATTATATTTGTATGTGCGAAGCTATAATACAGATAAACTAAACTAAAATATTATAGTTTGATCATAACCATCCTACCTAATAAAAGAGAAACATGCAAATTAACCATCACTCTGCTACGCCCACAGCCAATCAGAGTGGATATGCAAATTAACACAACAAAGATGGAGGTTAATTTGCATACGCAGGCATGGAGTGGCCGGGAGGGGCATGACACCTGCTATGAGGGGAAGAGGAGGCAGCGGAGGGGGCTATAGGAACTGTGCTCTGAACAGAAGCGAGGACTTGCTAGCTCCCGAGTGGGCTGGGAGTGAAGCCAGGGGAAGGAATGCCTATTGTTGCAGGAATATCGTGCAGTGGGCCTCTAGTTAATAATAATTAGGTCCAAGCTATTACCAAATATACTGCAGATGGGCTTAACTAAATTATCAACAAAGCAAAGCATGTGGGTTTGGAATAGAGAAATTTGAAGGATATTTGATTTGCTATAGAGTAGGAACAGCTCATACAGCTTTCTTAGAATATAGGTGAGGTGGGACAAAGCATTCCACATTCTTGCACTGTTCTGATTGCTAGTGGGCTTTCCAGGTCCCTAAAAACTGGAAAAAGATAACCTTTTCAAGAACTCAAACATTTGAGTTACTGAAAGAAGAACTCTTTAAGAACTCAAACCTTTGAACCACTGAAAAGGAAAACAAAAAACAGAAACAGTAGCTCTTTTGTTCCCCCATTTCATGTTCCTTCGATTGAAAATACTTTAAAATGATGAAGGAAAAAATTCCTTAATCCTAAAAGCTAAGAAGTACATTTGAATTGTAGTGAATCAATTAATGTTTTGATCCAAGAAAGTTCTGCATGAATGGATAACTACCAAAAATGACCTCTCTTGTTTTTTTTTTTATCTTCCTAAATGTCCTTTCAGGAAATTGTTTGATACTTTCATTTCTGGTAAAGCCCTTAGAAAGTCTTTAGATACAAAGGGACATTGTCTGTGCATAAAGATGATGCAAATTATGTTGCTATGTAGAAGTGAATTAATAAAAGTTTACTGTATTGAGAATCATGCAAGTAATTTTTCTAAGAAAATGAAGAAGCCAGTATGAAACATTCCTGATCAGAGGAGAAATATTCTGAATTTTCATGAGTGTCAAAAATCAAATCATCCTCCCAATGGAATACTATGCTGCCATTTAGAAGGAATTCTTACCATTTGCAGCAACCTGGATAGAATTGGAGAACATTATGCTGAGTGAAATAAACCAGTCAATGAAAGAAAAATACCACATGATCTCACTCATTTATGGATAATAAAGAACATTATAAACTGTTGAAAAAAAAGATAGATACAGAGGCAGTAAAGCATCAAACAGCCTGTCAAATTACAGCAGGAAGGTTAGGGAGAGGTGGGGAAGATAAGAGATCAACTGAAGGACTTGTATGCATGCATATAAGCATAACCAATGGACTCAAAACTCTGGTGGGTGAGGACATATATGGGAGTGGGTTGGGGGGGCAATGGTAAGATATGTACACATATAATACCTTAATTAAAAAAAAGTGAAAAATAAAATAAAAAAATCAAATCACATGAATGTTCTTATCTTATATCTTTAGTATATCTTTTAAGGAGAGTGAACATTCAGTTTTTTCTGTGCTGCTTGCAGTTACTGATATTAAACTTCTCATCAGTTAGCAGCTGTCTTCTTTACATATCTATTCTTTCAAACATTTAACAAATATCTATCAAACAAGTCTTGTCATCAGTTGAAATTAATGGTTAAATATCTAGTGTGAAAGTAGTGTTTCTGGTTTCTGCTAATAACTAGCATTGAATTGTGTTATGTAGGGTAAATCACGACAAAAAGCAATCAGACAAAAATTGTGTTTCCAGACTGAACACCAATCCAAATATGACCTTCTCAAATGTAACAGTATAAGGCCCACTTTTTCATGAAAGAGACTGAAATATTAGAACAAGGACTGCAGAAAAACAGAGACCCAGAATAGATAGATCATAAAAATTAAGAAATAACTCCCAGAAAAATAGAAAAGTTAGCATTTTTAAAATGCACTAGAGGCCTGTGGGGATAGGGCAGAAACTGGCTCTCTGACATCCCCCTCAGGGGTCCTGGATTGCGAGAGGGTGGTTCTCTGGTGACGCACCCGGGAACTGGGCTCCCTCCTCTCTGGTTCTGGTGTGTCACAGCAGCTTGGCAGCTCCTGCGTTGAGCATATGCTCCCTGGTTGTCACTGAGCATTATAGCTACTGGTTGGACAGTCACTTAGACTTTTATATATATAGATTACAGAGGAGAAAAGTATTTATGTAAATAATTGATAAAGATAGATCTTTGAAAGTAACTTTTGAGCATTTCCAAGTATCACATTTTATGTAATTTGCAAATAGGAATAAAATAATACTATTGAAAATCTTTACACTTGGGATGAGCAAAGAATTACAAACCATCCAGAAGAGTATCAGCACACATTAAAAGGAGAAGACTTTATATCAGGCCTACTATGGGCTAAAAAATGCATTCACTTCTATCAAAAGAAAAAGATACAAGCTTCTTTATAGGTTTTATGTGTGTGCCCCTATATCTATCTATCTATCTATCTATCTATCTATCTATCTATCTATCTACCTACCTACCTATCTATCCAGTATATATATAAAAGGCTAATATGCTAAGTGTTTGTCTGGGTAATGATGTCATGTAGCAATGCCTGGCTTCCTCTCCCTACCAACTAGCCTCCTTGGAGTTTCTTCAGCCCAAGAACACTACTTGCTTTATAGCCAGGTGCAAACATTTCACACTGTAACCAAATGTCTGTGAAGCATTTTCCCGTGCCTCATCTCATTTGATCCTCACAGAAGTCCTAGATTAGGTAGATAGGAGACTTGGTGGAATCCTATTTTCTTTTCATTAGTCAGAAAACAGAGATTTAGAAAGCTTAGAAACTTGACCCGACTGAAAAGAAGTAAGGAATGGTGGGCCTTGAAAATAACTTCAAGTTTTTTCACTGCGCAGAATATAGTCAAACACTGCTGCAGCTAAATATTTTACCCTTTATTCTCCCTGTATGATCTATAATAATAAAGTGCTTCGTGTTGATGCTACTGTGTTGCTGACAATTACCAGAAAGAGAAGTTGGGGTGCTTCACTGGCTGGAAAAAGTTTAGCTACATCAGAAAGCAGGTCTAATTAAGCAAGTTTATTCTATATCTATTAAAGGCTAAGTTGACTCACATAAGCACACTACATATAAAGCTCTTGCTGGTGCCAGTCACATGTGTGTGTTTCCATCTGTCATTGTTGATCATGATTTGGTTGACATTTCTATTATAAAGAAAAGGCAAATAGCGTTATTAAAATATTTCTTCTAATTAATTTCCTTTCAATGTGCACAAATTCGTGCACCGGGCCACTAGTATCCTATATAATAAAGGAGAAGTATGCAAATTGTCCCTTCGACTGGGAGTTGTCTGGGAGTTTGACCAGGGGGCTGGTAGGGACCCTACAAGTGAACAAATATTTTGTACTGGGCCTCTAATTAATGTATAAAGTAGATACCTTATATATTTTTAATATTTTTTTTGTTGATTTTAAAGAGAGAGAGAAACATTGGTGAGAGAGAAACATCACAGAGAAACATCAGTTGACTGCCTCCTGCATGATCCTTGAGCCCGCAACCCAGAAGCAAACTGGTGACTTCCTGGTACATGGGATGACGCTCAATCCACTGAGCCACACTGGCTGAACAAGTACCTGATATTTTTAACTAACTTTAATACAACTCAATCAATTTGATTAATGGGAAGGAAATCTCGATCCTTCTATATCACAATTACTTTGAAACAAATGTATGGTTATGAGAGGCAGATTGGTTGTGATATGTGATATGGTGACTTCCCCAGCCTTGGTTATGCTTAGGCAGCAACTGCCTTATTGTTTACACATGGTGGTGTTGGCAGATGTTTGGTGGGCGGACAACACACCATTCAACATATGGCATATAACTCCATAAATGTTAGCTTTGGAAAACATTTAATTAAGCCAGTCAGAGAAAGATAAATATCACATGATCTTACTCATATGTGGAATATAATGAACAACATAAACTGATGAACAAAAACAGATCCAGAGACAGAGAAGCATCGATCAGACCATCAAACCTCAGAGGGAAGGTTAGGGAGGGTGGAGGTAAGGGGGGAGAGATCAACCAAAGGACTTGTATGCATGCATATAAGCCTAACCAATGGACATAGACAACTGGGGGGTGAGGGCATGAGTGGGGGGTGGGGGCAATGGGGGGATAAGGACACGTATGTAATACCTTAATCAATAAAGAAAAAGAACTATATACAATCATATCGATGTTCTATCTACAAGTCTTTATTTTCTAAATTATATTTTGAAGCTCCTAATATCACTTCATTTTTGTATTTTAGACCATTTTATTAAATTAAAAGCTGCCTTTATTTTTTTATTGTATGAAAAAATAGTCAAACTCACAGTATTGGTGAGAAGACAAATGAATTAACATTCAATTCCTTAAATTTTAAAAAAGTTTTTACTGACTTTTAAAATAATTAAGACTTTACATATTAGAGCAATTTGAGGTGTACAACAAAATTAAAAGGGATGTTTAGAGATTTTCCAAATACCCTTTTACCAAGGAGGAACCTAAGTTACATTAGCATTCACAGTTGGTGTTTTACATTCTGTGAGTTTTGACCAATGTATAAATATAATACCAAACAGAGTATTTTTCCCACCTTAAAATCCTGTGTTGTGCCTGTTTGCCTCTTCACCCTCCTCATCCTTGGAAACTACTAATCTTTTTATTGTCTCCATAGTATTGCCTTTTCAAAAATGTCATACAGTTAGAATCATACAATATGTAGGCTTTTCAGATTGGCTTCTTTTACTTAATAATATGCTTTCAGGGTTCTCCCATGTCTCTTCATGCCTTGATCATTCATTTCTTTAAAGTGCAGATTAATTTTTTAAAGTGAGAAATATAAAAAATAAGCTTGGCTACCCGAAATATAAAAAATAAGCTTGGCTACCCATAATGTAACTACAGAGGAAAAAATGAAAAGACACTTACTGGAGGAAAATATAAGTAAGAAATCTTTAAAGACTTGCTGAAAATAGAAAACTGACTTAAAATAAAGTTTTCAGCAACTACACCAAGAGAGCCCATTTAAGCTCAAAGATCCATACACATTCATGATGGAAATGACCTCTGAGGTCACATAAACCATTCTTTAGTTATCAAAGATTATGCTCTACTATGCTTCACAATTTATTTTCCCCATCTGATTTACCATGTCATAGGATATGAACAGAGAATAAAATGACTTAGAGCACAATCTGCAATACAACAATTCTTAGGCCCATCAAAGTTTACTGGCTTGGTGAAAAGTTCATGTAAATAGTCAGCAAATCATTCATTGGCTGCAGAAAAGTCACAGGGAGAGAATGTCCTCAGAGATGTCCAGTTGTCTTCACAGATAAAAGCTAATTTTTCACTTAAGGTTTTTAAAAAAGCTTAGATAAGAATATTCACTAAGCAATGGAAATTTTTAGTTTTGGCAAAATAAGTTAAAAGAGATAGATTATGTCTAGCTCTAACATTTATTTACCTCTTTCCTAATTTTTAGTAATACTTTGTTTTCTAGTTTTCTGAACAATACTAGGCCTCAGTAAATGCCTTCTGATAACAATGACTTTCTCAATAACAGTAATGTAATTTTTCCATAGGATGATCAAGGATTTCTATAAAATCCTCCTTGATCTCCTGGACAAATTGTTACTGTACCCTCTTGAAATACAGTATTTGTGATGAAATGAGTGTGGATTTTAGATTCAGCTCAGGTCTCAGCTCCTTCATTTATTTTGGGGTCACCTTGAGTCATATAGAATCTCTATCTAGGCCTCATTTCTCCCTTTATCAAACTATAAAAATGTAAAATCCTATATAATAAAGAGGTAATATGCAAATTAACAAACAAGATTGCCGCCCCCATGTGGACACAAGATGGCCAACAGGGGAGGGCAGTTGGGAGGGACCAGGCCTACAAGGAAGGGCAGTTGGGGGTGATCAGGCCTGCAGGGGAGGGCAGTTAGGGGTGACCAGGCCTGCAGGGGAAGGCAGATGGGGGAACCAGGCCTGCAGGAGTGGGTAGTTGAGGGGGACCAGACCTCCAGGGGAGGGCAGTTGTGGGGACCAGGCCTACAGGGGAGGGCAGTTGCGGGCAACCACGATGGCAGGGAAGGGCAGTTAGGGGTGGCCAGGCCTGCAGGGGAGGGCAGTTGGGGGAACTAGGCCTGCAGGAGAGGGCAGTTGGTGAGGGACCAGGCCTCCAGGGGAGGGCAGTTGGGAGGGACAAGTCCTGTAGGGGAGGGCAGTTAGGGGGACCAGGCCTGCAGGGGAGGGCAGTTGGGGGAGACAAGGCCTGCAGGGGAGGGCAGTTAGGGGTGACCAGGTCTGCAAGAGAGGGCAGATAGGGGTGACCAGACCTACAAGGGAGGGCAGTTAGGGGCAAATAGGCTGACAGGGGAGCAGTTAGGCATCAATCAGGCTGGCAGGGGAGTGGTTAGGGGGTGATCAGGCTGGCAGGCAGAAGCGGTTAGGGGCAATCAGGAAGACAGGCATGCGAGCAGTTGGGAGTCAGCAGCCCTGGATGTGAGAAGGATGTCCGACTGCCCATTTAGGCCTGATCCAGGATCGGGCCTAAACGGGCAGTTGGACATCCCTCGAGGGGTCCCAGATTGGAGAGGGTGCAGGCTTGGCTGAGGGACACCCCCCCCCCCCCCGTGCATTAATTTCGTGCACCAGCCCTCTAGTACAGTGGTCGGCAAACTGTGGCTTGTGAGCCGTGGTTTGCCGCTCTGTTGATTAATGAGTTTGCTGACCACTGCTCTAGTGTGTCTGTCTATCTATCTATCTATCTATCTATCTATCTATCTATCTATCTATCTATCTATTACACTCTCCTATCATTTGGATATATATATATATCACTCTCCTATCATTTGGCACTTGGTTTGCCTTTGTACAAAATTTAGATTCAAACATTCTTATAAACTATTTGATCATTTTTATAAAATACTAGAGGCTTGATGCACGAAATCATCAAGGAACTTAGCCCTTACAGCCCCGCTTCATCTGGAAGGTTGTTGGGATGGTTGTTTCTACACTTTTATTATTATAAACTAGAGGACCAGTGCATGAATTTGTGTACCAGTGGGGTCCCAGCAGCCTGGCCTGCAGGATTGGGCCAAAACTGGCTCTCCAACATCCCCCAAGGGGTCCCAGATTGCAAGAGGGTGCAGGCCAGGCCGAGGGACCCCACCAGTGCACAATCGGGGCCGGGAAGGAATGCAGGAGGATGGCCAACCAGGGAGGGACCGCGGGAGGGCTCCTGGGCGTGTCCGGCCTGTCTTGCTCAGTCCAGATCTGCAGGACCCCAGCAGCAAGCTAACCTACGGGGCGGTGTGTCTGCCCCCTGGTGGTCCTAGCAACTGGTTGACTGGTCGACTGTCTGTCCCCTGGTCATCAGTGCATGTCATAGCAAGCAATTGAGCAGCCTTAGCATATCATTAGCGTATCATTAGCATATTACACTTCGATTGGTTGAACAGACGACTGGACACTTAGCATATTAGGCTTTTATTATATATGATAAGTTTAATCATCCTATAGAAATTGCCTTCTGGTATGGATGCTGGACTATGTTACTCTTCCTTGGTTATTAGATGCAAGAGTATTGAAATCTTAATAGAGCCTCTGACAGAATTATGTTTGTATTCCAAAACATTGCACCAATCTCTATGTAGATCACACTTTCTCATTAAGGAAAGTGTGTGTAAATATTTAGGTGATTTTGACATTTATTTCTCTATTATCCATAAAATATACTAGGATAGAAACTTCATGAGGACATGGAGCTTTGCTGTGCTCACTAAAAAACTCTGTTCCAAATAATTTAAACAGAGGTATTCAAAGTCTTTATTTAATGGTCAAATTTAAAATTTTAATCATGGATTTAACAAAAAGTAAACTCCGAATTGTACACACCCTCCCACAGGCATGCAGCTGAAATATTCCTGCTTTATAGAATCCTTGTTTTCTATATCTCTGAATATGCACATGTAGTTAATAAACCTACATTAAACACTGTCACATACAAGTGTTTGACACTTAGGAAAAGTGCCAAACATGGATTATAAAAAAAGAAGTATTTGCTTTCAGAGAAAACACCTGTCATATTTGCTCATATTTAAGCTTAGGTAAACTCAAGTAAACATTATAAATCTAGGTAAGTTTTTCTAAATTCAAAAGGCAATTAACAAATGTTAATTAGTGAATTTATGGCAATCATTATGCAAAGTAGAAAACTCTTAATATAAAAAATTCAATACTCCCCATGAGCTTTAAAGAAGAGTTGATCTCCAGAGATACTAATTCAAAATGAGTTGTGAAAGAAAACATGAAATTTCAGATAATTATTTAATTAACCCTTCTCATTCTTGGAACTACCTTAGAGACCACTTATAATATCTAGCCCCATGATATGCTTGAATTCTATCTGTGACATGCTTGAAAAAGAAGCCACTGGATCTCTGTCTAACACTTTGCTTAAGAGGTTATTGAGTCAAATATTACTTAAAAGTCTCTACCTTCTTTACTTGTACTTGATTCTTAAAGTCAACCCAAAAGATGGAAAAATTCTATAAGAAAACCAGCTCACAAATTTATTTCTGTGTCTGCTAAAAATATTGTACCCACATACATAAACATGTTTCCCCCTCAAAATACTGAAATTAATTAGATGATTTTTAAAAGTTAACTTTTTACATTAGTTGTAAAATATTCTAATATATATAGTAGCAAAATAATTAAGAAGAATAAATAGAGAATATTTTACTTCTAAGAGAATCTTGGTCTTCAAAGGAGCTAGAGAGATAAAAAATCAAAGGCTTTAACTCTTCCTATGAAAACTTTTAGTTTCCTGGGATCAATGCCAAAAATAATTTAGAATAGTCATATTTTCTCCAATGCAAATGTCCTTCAAATTTTCATACTGTGAGCTTAAAATGTCAATAGTAATAACCATTATTCTCCAAAAGAACCGTGTAAACATGAAGACAATTATAAATATAAATTGATGAAACAATGCAATCAACAAATAAGTTAGGAATATCTTAATTAGTATAAAAGGAAAGACAATCCCAGATTACTGATATGAAAAATAAATCACTAAATTATAGACTCTCATAATTAAATTGTCCCTTGGATATGATCCAACCTACCTTCAATGAAATGTTTCAATCCTGCCTCTAATCTGCCTGATAGATGATCATTTAGCCTGTATTTACAAACTAGAGGCCTGATGCACGGATTCGTGCATGGGTGGGGTCCCTCAACCTGGCCTGCACCCTCTCGCAATTCAGGACCCCTTGGGGGGATGTCGGACTGCCGGGTTTTGGCCCGATCCCCAAGAGATATAGCAGTGCCGAAGTGGCAGGTGGCCGCAGTGGAGCCCCAGCTGGGGCTGGCCGTAGGTCCACTGCCACTCATCCTGGCCCTGCTGCACCTGCCACCACTGCCACCACTGCTGCCGTTCAGTAACGCTGCCACCACCACAGCTGTGCTCACCAGCCATGAGCCAGGCTTCTGGCTGAGCAGCACTCCCACTGTGGGAGCGCACTGACCACCAGGGTGCAGCTTCTGTGTTGAGCGTCTTCCCGTGGTGGTCCGTGTGTGTCATAGCGACCAGTTGTTCCAGTCATTCGGTCATAATGGTCGCTTTGGCTTTTATATATATAGGCTAGAGGTCTGGTGCATGAAATTCAGGCATGGGTGGGGGAGGGTCCCCTCAGCCCAACCTGCACCTTCTCCAATGCAGGACCCCTCAGGGGATGTCTGACTGTCTAAACCAGCATTTGGACATCCCTCTCACAATTGTGGACTGCTAACTCCTAACCACTCACCTGCCTGCCTGCCTGATCACCCCTAACTGTCCCCCCCTGCCCGCCTGATTACCCCTAACCACCTCTACCAGCCGGCCTGATTTCCCCTCACTGCCCCCCTTGCAGGCCTGGTCTCCCCTAACTGCCCCACTGCTGGTCTGATCACCCCTAACTGCCTCTACCTGCTGGCCTGATCACCCCCAAATGCCCCCCCTGCAGCAGCCTGTTTGCCCCTAACTACCCCTCTGCAGGCCTGGTCACCCCACGCAGCCTGTTCAGTCATCCATTCAGTTGTGACAGTCGCTTAGGCTTTTATATAGATAGATAGTCAGCATGCATTCCACAGATAAGATGATCACACACACACAAAACACAACCAAGAAAGAGGCAAAGCTCATATTAAAGACACATAAAAGTTCAAAGGCAGTGTATCAAGGAGATGTGGAGCAAAGGGAGACTTTAATACAATTTTTTTCAGAGGCATTTGATTAAGAAATTGACCTACCAATTCTTTTTAACATCTAAGACTGGCTTTCAGTTCTCAGTGTTCATTTGAATATATAAAATAAGTGAACATATTTCAGAAAATTCAATTTATAGAATAGAATACTGGTATACTATTTTACTATTACTTGTGTACTTTCTAAAAATAATTTTGAAGTAAAAATTAATTTTGAAAGTAGTGGGAAGAATGTTGCATAAAATGACTATGAAAGAATATTTTACAAAAACTAAGAGACACTGTTTAAATGTACTTACTGAGCCATGAAATCATCTGGCCATACACACACACATACTCACACACACACACATATGCATATCACTGATACATTTTGATAATTCTATAGAGTAATAAGGCCATTTGCAGTAATAAGGCCATTTGCAGTGCTGCTTAATGACAGGGGTATAGATATGTTGTTCTTTAGTCTGCCAATACTGGCAATGCATTTTTAATTTTTTTAAAAAGTGACAAGTATTGGCAAAAAATGTGGAGAAATTGGAATAATTCTGCACTGGTGTTTAAAAAGATAGGCACATGATCAAAAAATGCATTCTAAAATGAAGAAGTCAGAAATTATATGCCTCTAATGCCATTTGGTTGGGGGTTAGCACAGAAGTAAGCCAGAGAACAAAACCATCACATGGCAATTAATTTTGTACAAAATGTTAATGACCCAATTAGTTAAATGTAAGAACCATTTTGAAATTCTGTCATGATTTAAAAATCAAGGAGGTAGTCATCAAACCCTTGCTGGGTGGCAGGCTGTTTCTGACAGAAGCTGCAGACGGAGCATCACATCATGAATCAGGCATCATAATGGTCCACATGTGCAAATATTTCCATGGCTACCAGAATTGCACAGAGGGACAGTGCAGCCCAAATGATTTCACTTTTTAGGGATTGGTGGTTGAAAGAGAAAGAAATACTAATATTTTAAACATCTATCTTTGAATTAAGCAATATCAGAGACTCCTTAAGTATATTATCTTGTTTTTATATGTCAAATATTTGAAAGTTTTAATGGGAAGAAAACCTACATCAGTGTATGCTTTCATCTTGAAATGTTGGTTGATTCTTGTGGAGAGCAGCTACAGCGTTCAGACAGGTTCAAGCCTGGGATTGACTTATGGCAATGCCACATACAAGTCCAGGCTTGAAGGGCAACACCCTCCCAGCACAATTATAGCCAAAAGGCTGTGGTGGTAAGCTTGACCTTGTAGTATGACCCTGCAGTCCTAGGTAGCTAAGGGATGTGGGCTGTGAGGGGGGTGGGCGAGGTGCAGCAAGTGCTGCCTAAACAAAGCTTAATAGAGTTCAGAGAATGGCAACAACAGGAAAGAAGCAGATTTGAAATTCGCAAGAACATTGTAAACATCTTGCCCTTGTTTTGCTTTGTGTGATCTGACTATAAAATAAAGCTTCGGCTTATAGGTAGGTTATGGCACTGTCTCTCTGAGACCAGTGTCCCATCTAGCCCCAACTGTATTCTCTTGTCTGTCTGCTTTAATCCTTCACCGCCCCTCCTCAGGTTCACCCTGGCTATGGTTCAGACTCTTGGTTGGATCTCAGCTAAAACATTAATTTCCTAGAGAGACTGACTTTCTGGAAGTTGTTTAGTAAGAAAAAAAGAAAGGGAAATTTAAACAGCAGAAGGTCCCAAAACTGGGTTCTGTAATGTTAATCCAAATAATCATTCACAAAAAAATAATTTTATTAAGCTATATGGAATGAATCTATTTTTAATGCATCTGTTTCACTGGATCCTGTTATTTAAAAATTTATTTAAAAATGTAAAAGCTGATCTTTTAGCTCCATTCCCAAACATATTTATATGTTTCTAGCATGCATGGATTTGTTGTCTCTTTCTTTTATATTGAAATATAAATTGCTATGTCGGAGTTCTCTGACAATAAAAAATTTTTCCAAAATCAAGTGAAAGGGCAGAGCAGGACTGACTCTGTTTTGTACTGTGTCCTCCATCCTGTGTAACTATGTCCCTGATATGACTCCTTTTTCTGAGAAAAAGCACAGAATGTGTCAGTTACCGAGCCTGCCCTTAAATCAGCCAATAAGAATACAAAGGGAGATAACCAAAGGCCAAAAGAATACTAACCGCCTCCTGTCTTTGTGTAACCAGACCCTAGTCCTCACCCAGCCAATCGGAATCAGCCAACTCGGTGTTCCGAGCATCACTCCATCACCCGACCCCAAGACCCATAAAATTGCTGTACTTTTGGAGCTCTAGGCTCTTTTGCATCCCACCGCTGCGTTGGTAGGTGCCGGAGAGACAGGGCTCGAACTTGAATAAAGGCTCTTTGTTTTTGCATCCAACTCGGCTCCCTGGTGGTCTCTGGGGATCTTGAAATCTGGGCATAACACAAGCACCATCTATAAAATTAAAATAGTTGTGATTACTTTTAGACAGATTAAAATAGCACAAGATATTTTTCCACTTTTTTTCAATATATTAAGAAATCATGTGATTTCCCAGCAACCAACCCTAGATGTGTCCAGATTTTTACAAGTCTCACCTTTTCAGTTTAATAATTAATGTAGTATGTATAGATAGATACATAACCTGGCACTGTTATGAGCATAATTAACTAGCTTCTATATACCTGAAATCAGTATAAGCCTACTGGGTGATTCCATTCACCTGTGCCTTGCTATATACTGCTTTACATTTTTTTTTTGAAATATATTTTATTGATTTTTTACAGAGAGGAAGGGAGAGAGATAGAGAGTTAGAAACATCAATCAGCTGCCTCCTGCACACCCCCCACTGGGGATGTGCCTGCAACCAAGGTACCTGCCCTTGACCGGAATCGAACCTGGGATCTTTCACTCCGCAGGCTGACCACTGAGCCAAACCGGTTTCGGCGGTTTACATTTTCTATCATAGTTCATTATCTTTCTCTGCCTGATAAACTTAATGCAGTCTTTAAGTCTCAGTTCAAACTACTATCCTCACGTGTAGACTTTGTGTGGGTTTGTTCATTCCTACCACTGATTCCACATCATTTTATGTAAATTTCTACCTAATAACTATCATTTGTATAACAATTATTTATGTTAAAAACATTTTCCCCTCCCTCAACTATGTTACTTTGGGTAGAGATCATATTCAGTGACTAGCAAAGATACTGGTATATCTCATGACTAAGAACTATTTCTTTTTATTCCCCTTTTTAAAAATGACTTTAAATCATATTGTGGAAAGTATTACATATATCCCCTTGTTTCTCCCATTAACCCCTTGTTCCCAACCCCTCCCCCGGCCTTTACCACCCTATTGTCTGTATCCATGGGTTATGAATATATGCATACAAGTTCTTCTGCTGATCTCTTCCCACCCACCCACCCACCCTTGCCTTCCCTCTGAGATTCAACAGTCTGTTCCATGCTTCTGTCTCTGGATCTGTTTTGTTCATCCATTTATTTTGTTCATTAGATTCCACATATGAGCATACAAGTGATGTTCATTAGATTCCACATATGAGCATACAAGGGATGTTCTGTCACAGTGAGCATGAGGTACAATTATCTTTGTACCTCACGGAAAGATATTTTCCCTAGCAGAGAGAGAAGATCCTTTTAATTTGCCTTTAGGTAGTTATTTCTTTCCCTTTTCTGAGCCACTAAAGGCCTCTTTCAGTTGTCCTTGATTATTAGGTCATTCTATTTCTGCAAAACTAAGATGTTGGTAAGAAATAGTGTAACATTATTCATGAGCTTATACCCCAAAACACAAGTGTAGTAAAATGTCTAACCTTTAAAGAACAGAAAATGGCCCATTAAATGCAACAGAATCTGAAACATAGCATATGTTAATAGGCATATATAAAGAAGAGCCATAATTATTGGAAACTTAAATGGTTAATTTATTTGTCCTACAAAAATATGTACTTCTTAAATCTTTTTTCAAGATAGAGGACTTAATAGTAGGGCTGAGCATGTATATCACCTTAATGTTAAAATTAACCTCATCACATCAGATTCAGCTTTCCTCTCCCAACTCCCAAAACATACAAACAAACCATGGTCCAGAATATTTCTGTTGAGGAATATCCTGTGTCATGGTCTTTATTCCCATTGTACTTTCATCCAAATCTATGGTCCTATGTGCCTGTGCTCAGGTTTTTGGAGCTCAATTCTCCAATTTTAAATAAAACCAACAGGGTATATCTACCTTGGGTAGAATAAAATGTTATAGTATTTAATTTGGAGAAATCATGGCTGGGTTAATAATATTTTGTGGTATAATCCACCAAGACTCCAGACACAGATGCTAAAGCAAAACCAGATTTTGGAGTCTGAGTCTGGTTAATAGTAAGGCTGCCAAGACCAGAGTTGGGAGTAAATCAGTGGCAGCAAAGAGGAAATGAAGCCAGAATCACTGGGGATCAGTATTGCATGATCTAAGCAAGCTCAACAATGTAAGAAATGGTAGTAGTAGCGTGCAGGAAAGTAATAGTAAAATAAATCATCCTCAGGTCCCAATGATATATGAATGCCTAGGAATTTTATCTAGATTTCTGTACCTAATATTTTCTTCTTAAAAAGTTAACTCATGTTATATATTTAAAAACTCTTGTTTTAATATCTATTTTTCTTCATTTATGCAAATAGGAAGCCCTTTAATTGCCTATCAAATCCTGGCTGTGTTATTCTGGTTTTCTTTTAATATCTTTTTCTTCCAGATAACATTCATTTTTAAAAAAATTTCAGTTAAAAATGAGTAAGGTAATGTCACATACATACCATTTTTTCCAGCTGTGATTTTCAAATAAATTGGTTTCAAAAAATTCATTCCAAATATGAATGACTATATTTCTTACAAATCAGACTATGGTTTTAAAAATACACTATTGAATCATTACCTGTATCTTCATTGGCTCACATCTGGAGTAACATTTATAACATCCCCCATTTATTAAACCTTCACTCTCTAGCAATATCAGGCTCCTCTGTGTGGAATTACAGTGATTGATGGCTTAATTTTGACATGAACCTCAACCATAATGAAATAAAATTCATTTGCTGTAAGATAGCCTTCTAAAATTTAAAATCAGTATAATAATAGAATTAAAGTATCTTTCAAACAAACTTGACTCAAATATACAAAGTCTAATGGTATATTTGTCAACACTATGGCAGCAAGTATAGGAAGCATGGCACTCAAAATAATTCTCTCTTCAAATAACAGTTTTGCCACTTGCAATGTTTTGACCAAAACTCCTTTGCTGCCTACAATTTCAGGTTTCTTTATAGAAAGTAAGGATATCAATATTATAACATGAGATGTGCAATTCAATAATATAATTAATGCAATGTAAATGTCTTTAAACTATATAAACCATCCTAGCAAATAAAAATTGCACAATAAATCAAACCTCATTAACCAGTAAGGATCATGAGATATATATGAAATTATCCATCTGCCAGTGTCTAAAAGGTGATCTTTGTCCTCAGGGGGCTAACATAAAAACAAACAAACTTATCAATAAAAAATAATTGTTATAAACTAATTAGGTAATACCTCACCATAATACATCTTATTTTGTCAATATTCCAAGATACAAGGCTAGGAATAATTATGAAGGGGACTAGATGTAAATGAGAAGAAAAAAGAGGGGGGGGGAGAGATGGAAATGTATAGCAGATACAAAGTAGATAGTCCATTTTAGTAAAATAGAGCTAAAAGAAGTAAAGGCAAAATCCTAAAACACTTTGAAATAAGTTTTGGACTATTAATTATTGAGAGTTGGCACTTGTTTGCAAGAAAGCTAACATCAGGTTAGAGTAATGTGATTGACAGTGTTTAGTTCTGGCATGGTAGTACTATGAACAATGGAGAAAGGTATGGCTAGCTAATAGGCAAATCAGCTAAGTGGACTTAAAAATGTGAAAACTCTCCATCAGGTCTGTAATATAGAGAGAAACAACTGCTTCCTTTTTAAAAATCCACAGTACTAGAAAACTTTTGTATGGAGCAACCTCTTCAGATTGTGTAATGTAGTGCAGCCACAGTGATGTTTCTAGACATGTGCTCTCTGGGTCAAATTGCAACAGAGCACAATTGACCTGGAAAAAATTAAACTTTGGTCAAAAACTCATCAAAGCCTGCAACTGTGACATACATGTTAACTATTGGGAATAAAGACAAATGAAGGTTTCCCAAATCCCTGGAAAAAAATCAGTGGTAACTTACAAAGCCAGGCATACTTTTCTCTCCTTTACTACAGGGCTTACATTCAGCACATTTTTTTTCTTTCTCACTGTCTCAGGGGTCCTCAAACTTTTTAAACAGGGGGCCAGTTCACTGTCCCTCAGACCGTTGGAGGGCCAGACTATAGTATTTAAAAAAAAATTTAACAAATTCCTATGCACACTGCTCATATCTTATTTTGAAGTAAAAAAACAATACGGCAAAAACACCCGCAAGTGGCCCGCGGGCCATAGTTTGAGGACGCCTGCTAGATGATGACTTGATGTGTAATAGTTCCCCTGGTAAGGGATGTGCATGTGAACGTAACAGCAGGAAACCAAGCGAGACCTGCCAGTGCTTGCCATTTTCTTTTCATTCCCTCAGCTTATTAAGAACAAATGAATATTGGCTGCACTTAGGAGTTGAAAACATTGGAAAATACATTTACATTGAGCATTAAGTCTTAATCCCTAGATGAAAATTAAAATTAAATGCCCAATTTCTTTAACTCATGCTATACTATTAAACAACATGAAGCACAATTTCAAGCTGCAAAGAAATAGGATGGAGCAGGTATATCCTTTATTTTCTCCATGTGATTCCAATAGTATCCTTTAAGGAAAACTGCTGAAAATAACCAGTCATTTTAAAGTAATTTAAACATACCCCAAACTGAAAATTCAATATGCCCCTGAGCTCTCCATGATCCATTTCAAGTTTTCTAAGTCTATTAAAAAAAAAAAAAGTACCAAGGAATGCAAAAACGATTTCCTAAATGGCCCCACCGGACATATAGAGGTTACATGCAGCTTGTGGAATGAACCAAAAAGATATCTTGGAATAATCATGACCTCTGAGGCAAATCTTGGCTGTTAAAGATTCAGAAATCTAGAATATTAAAATCACAGAGCAGCTACTTGATAAGGACATTAATGGTTTTAATATTTATTCAAACACTATGTATTTACCATTTATTTTAAGGGACACAATCTACAATATATTAGCATTAATGAGTCTCAAAGTGTGGAACAAAAAACATTGGGAGCAGACACATAAGTGCCATTTTTACAAGTTCACTGTGTATTTATATTTCACCCTCAAATTGAGAACATTAATCTTCATTAAATGCATGAGGAAGCCAACATGCAGGATAATAACCACTTGTCCAAAGGACAAGCAAAGTCGGGATTCTAAGTCTATTTAATTTCAAGGCTTTCTCCCTTATGTGACCCAGTCTTGTATATTTTCAACAGAAATAAAAATTCCTCTCCTTTTCCATTTATTCACTAAAGTATCAAATGTGCTCCTATCAGCTTTCACTAAATTATCTCATGGTCATTGACTCCTGTGGTTGAAAGGGACCCTATCATTACCTAGTCCCTATACTACCTTCCCTTCATAGTCACATTGCTCTGAATATCAGTGAATATATTTTATAGTCTACCTAATAAAAGAGTAACATGCTAATTGACTGTACCTTTGTGACACCCACCAGCCAGTCAGCAGTGAGTATGCAAATTAACCCAACAAAGATGGTGGGTTAATTTGCATACACAGGCGCTGAGTGGCTGGGGGTGGGGCGGGAAGCTTGTGTTGTCACCATGGCAACAACGCAGGTGTTCCATACCACCTCAGCCGCTTGGGGCCTCTGGGCAGTGTGGGAAGGCAGAAAGGAGGCTCCAGCCAGAGCTAAGGTGCTGCCAGCAGCCAGGGGAAGGAAGGCCCATTCTTGCATGAATCTTTGTGCATCAGGCCTCTAGTTCCATAATAACAATTTACTACCCCTATGCGTGGCTCCTTCTATTTGTAGATACCTATTAAAAAGGGTTAATTTATATTTAATTGAAATGCTCTTCCTGTTTCTATTTCCACTGGCTAACCTCGATTTGGCTGGGAAGGTGTATCATATATAGGTCTGCAATACTACCTGTATCACCTACTCTATTTAAACTGATTTCAACACCTCACTTCTCTACCAAGGAATTGAATGTACAGCATCCAGCATTAGTCCTGTGATAGAAGAAATAACGGCTCAAGCTTCTTTCCTTGGGTCTAATAATTAAATATACATAAGAAAGATTAACAGGAGAAAATAACAAAATTTAATATATATGCATGTGTGAGAACCACACATATCTGAGAGAAACAAGAGACCCCACACACATATAAGAGAGGTTCGGGGACAGAAATTTAAAATGACATATATATGGCATTCTGGGCTAAGGATAAGGTAAGATACCTTGAGGCTTTGATAAGTCATTGCATGATGATAAGAGCAAATAGTAATTAGTACTAGAAGTTTGTCTTTTCATATAGCTTATTATGGATAATGACCCTAATTCAAAATTTTCTAGGTAGTTTAAAGGTGGGGTATGTCAAATTTTCCTTGAGCCCCCTCAGCATCTCAGTTCCCTTTCACCTAAAATAATCTCCATACCCCAAGTCGCACATCTTGGGGTGAACCCCTACATTACTGATATATGACACGGAACTCATTGTATTGAGTTAGTGAATGAGTATCCACTGCTAAGAAGTAATTCATACAATGCTACTATTTACAAAATTATAAGAACTAATGATGTTTAATCATTCTGATGTAGTTTTTGAGAATTGTGGAGGCATTTTATTTTAAGAATCTACTCCCACCATCCTCCAAAAAAATCTAAGTTATGCTAGCTCTTTAATTGATCAGTGCATCCTCTCTGTCAAAAATGCTCAGGTTGGGCACTTCCTACTACAGAGACCCAATTATAATATCTCTGGAAGTGTCTAGGGAAAAACCCAAAGCTTCAATCTGTCTCATCTGAGACCTCACCTTGGATCCAAATGTACACTAGCAACTGCAACTTTGTTTTTTGGAAACTTTCCAGATGAAAACACATCTGAGATTTAGAAAATGTTTATGACATATTGAAAAGCCTTTTCTTTAATCCCATAATTCTCAAACAATTTTTTAAAAAATTATAAACTGATATTCTGTATAGACGCGCTTTAAAAGGGAGAACACACTCGTTTCTTTGACTTCATGTCTAAGTACAGGACTACTTACAAGTATTGATTAGTATTGAGCTATTAATTAATAAGTGTTTTTTATCATTAAAAGCTATGGGAAACTTAGAAAGTTGTATAAATAGAGGTGGACCATTATTTTCAACAAGTGAACTTATACACAAAAATCTACATATAATGTTAGGAAAATTATAACTTTCCAGAAAAGTTTCCATGGATACTAACTAAAATTAATTAGAAATAAATATACTTAATGTACATCATGGTGACTATAGTTAATAATGATATGTTGAGCACAATTTACTAAGGAGAAATTGGGATAGGTGGTGGTAGAAAATTTAAAATATACTATTTTAAACGTTTCTTTTTCAAGGGCAACACCTCTGTGTAGAGAAAAGTACTGATTTCATTCCTCCTATGTTTTTTTGTATTCAAGGCTTGGCTGCATAGCAATCAATTAAAAATAAATAAACAAAAACAATGCATTATAAGGTAGCAACATATATAAAAGTAGAAGTTATGAAAAATAGAAAAGACAAAGGATGGGATGTAGGGAAATGAAGTCTATTTTTGCAGTATTTTTATTTTATGTATGTAGTGGTATAATGTCATAGAATGTTGGGCTGTTATACATTGTCCTATGTAATAAAAGTCTAATATGCTAAGTGTATGTTCTTTCAATTGTCTGTTTAACCAATCAAAGTGTTATATGCTAGTAATATGCTAAGGCTGTTCAACTGCTCGCTATGACATGCACTGACCACCAGGGGGCAGACATTCGACCCGTTGCTATGACGTGTACTGACCACCCTCTCGCACTCTGGGACCCCTGGGGGATACCAGAGAGCCAGTTTTGGCCTGATCCTGCAGGCTAGGCCGAGGGACCAGACTGGTGCACAAATTCATGCACCGAGCCTCTAGTAGATGCATATTGCTGACAGCGGTCCTTGAAACTGCCTCAGGTTTCCATGATTTGCTAGAAGGAATCACAAGACTTAGAAGATGCTCAGTATTACAGCTTAATCCTAAATAAAGGCTGCTCTTCTTCTCCCTAATCACATTCGGGCTTCCTTATTTCAGGAACTTCTAAATTAAATTGGGAAAAAATAAATAAAACACCTTATTTAACAATTCCAGAGCTCTAAGGGAGATAAAATTATGGGTGGATTCTTATCTAAGCTGAAAGATACCATTTTGAAGTAGAAATAAAGTAATCACTGTTATTTTAGACTTAGTTTGTGTATTATTTAATGATTCAAATGTTGTTTTTGTCCTTCATGGTTCTTAAGAGCTGTCCTGGTAGTCTGGAATCAACAGAAAGATTACCCACCAACTTGTTACTTCAGTGTCAGAAACCAGCCTTTGTAGAGAAAGCCCTAGCTAACATATTTGGGATTTGGTTACCCAAGAAAGCACAGATGTTTAGAGATACCAATCCTCCAATGTTGAACATTACTTATTTCATTATGTGTGATAAATTATTAATAAGTAGCATGCATTTATTTGTCATCACACTACACATACCTGAAACCCCAGGGTGAAATTCGGCCTGGACTTCTGAAGGGTCTAGAGGAATTAATTTTATGTTTTGGAATAAGAAATAAAATAGAGAGAAAGAGAAAGGACAAAAGCCTTAATTGTCCATAATTCCCCCCCCCAAAAAAAAAAGTTTGCTTCTCTGCTCATGGTTGAGTATGGAGCTAGATACCTATAAAAGCTGTGGTAGTTTCAAAAGATTAATTAAAGGATCACATATAGTTAAGGGAAGAATATAAATGGACATTACCAGGTAGAAAGCATTAAAAGTTTACCATAATCATACTTGAAATGTGTTAGGGGACTAAAGGCTGCAAATCATTTATTGAAAATAACACCAAACAAGGTATATCATGAATTTTGTGAAACAAATTGTACTTTTAAGTTAAGCTAAGATTATTTCAATTATTTTTCCATTAAAGATGGTCTGGAGAAAATAATGGCAATGATAATAAAAATAAAAATATAGTTTCAAATTTCTCACATCTGTGAGTATGCATGTGTGTGTGTCAGAGAGAGAGAGAAATAGAATAAATGTTATGACTGAGGACCTTCTCCTTCTGGCCATGTGAAATAATGGAGGGCTAAATTATTCTCATACTGTGAACAACTGAAAATAGGGCAAAACCCTATAAAACAACAGTTGTCGAACTGACTGAGACTCTCTGGAGGCCTTTTCTCAGCACAGGCACCTGGGAGGGAATTCACAGATCCCACAGTGGTTTCTCTAGTTGAAAAGAAAATCAGAGTGTAGGAAGGATGAAGTGGGGAGGATTTCTAAGGCAAGGCTCTAGCAGGGTCTGCTGGGTCACTGGAGGCTTTGAAAGTACAACTCCACAACACAGTACATCTCCACAAAGCCAGGCTCCACCGCCCTAAGAGCTCATGGCCAAGAGAGGTTCTTGCCTTGAACACCCAGAATAGAGAGCATTTGGAGAATTCCTCTGGCACTCTATGGAGCCTCCCAACCTTCTGTGGTAGGGACGGCCAATCCCTGGAGTAAAGTCTTCTCTTAGCCTTTTTGGTAAAGTACACAAAGAGGCCTCAAAATGGTAAAACGGGTTCCCCAAAAACTCAGTGTCAGGACAAGCACGTATTCGTTACAGAAAAATAATAAAATTCCAGACATCACAAGGTTAAGCATCCAGTACATTACTAGGCACAACCAAGAAACAGAAACATATAACCCTTAACAAGGATAAGAATAAATCAAAAGAGTAGAGAGGGGAGCAACGACAGATATGAAAGACACTATAATATAATGTATTACAGGGTTTAAAAGATAGCAGAATCGTATTGTAGCATGAAATAGAAGATACTAAAAATACCCACAGATAAAGCATTCAGAGATTAAAAAATACAATGTCTAAAATATAAATCTAACTGGCTGGCATTAATAGATTAGGCACTGAAGATTGATGTACTAAAATATATCAATAAACTCTAAAACTGAAACATTCATAAGTAAAAATATATAAATTTAATGAATTAGACTCATAGTGAAGAGATACATAGTAGAGGAAAATGTGAAGTAATAATGGCTGAATATTTCTGAATTTGATGAAAACAGTAGGCCCAAGAAGCTAACGGGGGAAAAAAAGGTGTGTGCGTGCACACACACACACACACACACACACAGACACATGTACATGCAAGCACATGTGCACACAGCAAACACACAGACACCAGTTTACATTAAAATTAAATTGCTGAAAACTATAAACAAACCATATAAAAGCAACCAAAAGTGTGGTGGGCCTGGATGGAAGACATGTTACAGAAAGAGAAATAAAAATTTGATTGATATAGTCTTCCAGTCAGAAAATATACAAGCAAAAATATAGTAAATATAATGGAATAATTCTGCAATATAAGTCTTTTTAAAGAAAGAATTAGCAGTACTTCTAGCAAAACACATGCTGTTCGGAGTATCCACCCTGACCATTAACATGCAAGGAGAGAAATACTCAGGTCAGCAGAACTTTAGCATTGATGACCTTCATAATTGGGTAGGAAGAAGACAGAGTGATGCCAGCAGATTGTTAGGAAAGATGTAATAATATTCACAGGCTCCATTTAACCAGAATAAAACTCTAAAATTTTATCGAACAAAAATTGTTAAAGTTTGTTGGATAATCATAACAATGACTCCAATTAAACATAGCTCAGCATGTTCATACTTCTTTGCAAGAAGAAGTAGAGGTGATTTCTCCACCTATTAAATCTGAAATGGCCTTGTGACTTACATGGAGCCATATGTGGAGCAAAAGCGACATCATACGAGTTTTTGAGTTTAAGATGCCTTATAATTTGCATTCTAAATCTCTTGAAATCTGGAAACCACCTTGCTATAAATAAACCGAGGTTAGCCAGCTGAGAGGAAGAATAGCCACATGGATGAACATTAAAGCAGCATAGCACACAGCCTTATAAACAGGTAAGTAGAGTCAGGTCACACTGGATTTCCCAACCCCAGTCAAATTATCAAATATTTGCAGCCTCAACAGCAATCCTGGGAGAAAATCAAAGAATTACCTAGATTGGCAACCAACAAAATTGTGAAGCATAATAAACTCTTGCTGCTTTAAGTCACTACATTTTGGGTAGCTTTCTTTTGTTTTCTTCATATTCATAGGTAGTGAATCAAAAATCAGTTCCAGGGGAAGAGTGCTACCATAACTAAAACCAGAGATATATGGCAATGGCTTTAGGGTGTAGTAGTGAGGGAAAAGCTTGAAGGGAGGTAATGTTGTTAGCAAAGGTATGAGGAACAGGGAGAAATTTTCTATTAGATGCTGTTGTAACTTAGAAGATATAAAATTAGGTAGTGAACTTGCAGAGACTAGATAGTGTAAATTCCAACTGGCTTTTTTCATCTGCATATGATATGTTATTACAAGAGGGAGACAAATTAAAGAAAAAAAATTCTTCACTTTCAAAAAGAAATAAAAGTGAAATATTTTACCTGATTAAACATGTGAAGTTGTCTGAAGCATGGGTCAATTACTCAAGTAACTGAAGAGGCTTCATAATAAAGTTATTGCATAAAATTTGTTATAAATTTTAGTAAATTGAAATTACCTAATTTTGTCAGAAAGTTCACAAAAAATATTTTCCCAATAGTCCTAAGAGAGAAATACTAGACCAGCTGATGAAGCCATTCAACCACAGCAGTAGAAAGTATTAAGGTTTAATGTGGCTCTGATCCCATAGGCTCCCCATTCAACATAGCATTTAATGAAAGAATTTTGAAATCCAGGGAAAGGTTGAACACACATGGGCTTTAGCAAGAACTGGAAGCAAGAAGTCTCTGGGGAACTCGGGATGATTTGATTTTGAAGAATTTTGCCTGCTGTTTTCCTGGAAATGAAACTTAGCTTTAGCTATGTGCATTAAGGTGTACCATCCCAAACACATTGGAAAATTGCTCAGCGCAAAGAACATTTTCTCCCCTCATCTCTCAAATTTATTTTCCAACTCTCTCCTGATCCTGTAAAAACAATACATAAACTACTGAATACTTTCACTTTAGAATCCTCTTCTTATTTTTTTAAAAATACACAAAGAACTAGAAATTCTGGCTCAACCTCATACTTCAGACAACTGCTTATGAACCAGAAAGCCAGGAATCAAGAGAAAGGAAGAGAAAGCGGGGGAGGGACTTCATATTAGTCTTACAAAGTTTTAGTTAGTAGCCTATAAAAATAACCAGTACAGTTTGATGTATAAGCTGCCAATTCTGTTATATAGACATTGTTTCCAATACTGGCTGAAGAATTTGTCATTAGATTTATCTGTCATGTTCTCATTCTATCTGTCAGCTGTTTATGGTCTTTAGGATGCAATCTGTGATCTGCATGTTTATTCTATGTCTTCACTGATTAGATCACATGCATATCTGAGAGCTTGTAAAATCTTTACAGCTACCTCTTCAAGGTACTTTAGAGATGATGAAGTTGAGCTTCAGAAAGTAAATAACATTTCTGTAGTACAAGTCATATTAAAGGATAGACTTGGGGCAGATAGCCAAGTTTTGTGACTTGTCAAGGATCCTGTGTACTACAATATGGTCCTTTTTGGTTTTATCCAACAGAACATATGAAACCTCCAGTTTTGTTTTACATCACATTCTATTCTATTAATTGTAAAATGTCAATAGTTGTCATTTTAACTTGCATTTCCCTGGTGAGTGGTTATGTTAAGCTCCTTTTTAAAAGTATTTATGTGCTATTGATATAGCTTGTCTTTTATTCACTTACTAGAGGCCTGGTGCACAAAATTCGTGTGTGTGTGTGGGTGTCCCTCAGCCTGGCCTGCACCCTTTCCAATCCAGGACCCCTTAGGGGATGTCTGACTGCTGGTTTAGGCCTGATCTGCGGGATTGGGCCTAAACCGGCAGTCAGACATCCCTCTCACAATCTGGGACCACTGGCTCCTAACCTCTCGCCTTCCTGCCTGCCTGATCGCTCCTAACCGCCTCTGCCTCTAGGCCTGAATGCCCCCTAACTGCTCCCCTGCTGGCCTGATCGCCCCTAATCGCCTCTGCCTCCTCCCCCAACACTGTGGCTTTGTCCAGCAGGACGTCTGGAAGATGTCCAGTCTAATTAGCATATTACCCTTTTATTAGTATAGATTTTCCTTTTTTTTTTTCTTTTGGTATGAACTCTCTTTTCATTGTTGATGTTTAAGAATTCTTTTCATATCTTTATTTTATTGTATTTTTTAAAGTTCATACTATGCCTTTATTCTTTAACTTATAAATATTTAATTTGTCCTTCAAAAGTTAATTATAATCGGTGACAATTTTTCTCAGATACTTCTCTCATGTCCAAGAGAGGGAAAACTTTAGGCCCCCTCCCCCGCCACACACACACACACTCAAGGGAAGAATGAGATGTTTGTAACTGCTAACAACATTCTGCATTTACATTACTGCATAAAACATCCAAGTCCGCTGTTCTTCCAGATGCTCCCTTCTGATGGATGTAATAGCTGACAGCTTGATTTCTTTTCATATCTTTAATATAAATCCATTGATGGAAATATGTTGTGAATATGCACTTGCCTTTTGTGTATCTATTTATTCATTTTCTTTTCTGTAAAATATATTTTTATTGCTTTCAGAGAGGAAGGGAGAGGGAGTAACAGATAGAAACATCAACAATGAGAGAGAATCATTGATCTTCTGCCTCCTGCACACCCCTACTGGGGATGGAGCCTGCAACCCAGGCATGGGAATTGAACTATCACCTCCTGGTTCATGGGTAGATGCTCAACAATGAGCAACATGGTCCAGATACCTACTCATTTTCTTAATTGTACTTTTGGATAGAAGAGATTGGATGGATTTCTCTTAGTCTTCCTGCTCTTTTCCCTGCTTTTGGAGACTGGCTACATTTGCACTTCTGGGAGACCCAGGCTACTTTAGCTCTCTGATTTTAACTGACTTTTTTTTTAGATCATCTGCCTTGTTTTGAGAATGGAAGTCACTAGGAAGTTCCTGTATCCTAACTAGAAGGGAATTTATGTCTCATCCAATTTTAAAGTATTTTTCACAAAGTTAGGAAACATAAACAGATTACTCTTGTCTGTCAGGAACTCAGTTGAGCTGGCAAGAAAGCTGAGCTGTCAGGTGTTGGAGTAACTGGTTAAAAACAATGAGTCAAAATGACAGTAGCAGCGAAGTCTTTCATTACTTACTGTGACAGTATACTAGTAAACAAGTTTAACCCAGAGAGAGTGCCAACTCCCTGCTGTTCTATTTTCCTCCTTGGAACAATGTGTTGGTCAACTGTCAGGTGAATCAGCCCAGATGGGAGGCTTATCTCATTTCCAAGGGAGCCTGAACAAGGGGACCCTGAGTTTTATGGAACCCAGGGCCAAAGAAGAGAATAAAGGAGAAAGGCTAAGAGTGGCCAGCACAGGACTAAATCAGAGTGGATAAATGCATCTTCATGGTTTTCCTCTCTGCTTATACCCCATAAGTAGACCTTGACAGAGATGCCTAAAAAAGGCATGGGTTTTAAATATAAATAGTCTTGGTTACCAAGACTAACTTATTAGCTATATCATCAAAAGCAATTACCTAAACTAAAAAAGCAATAAGCTGAGTCCCTCACCTATATATAATGGGGGAAATAAAACTTATTTGGAGTATATAAACATATATTTTAAATTTTTACTGCAATTACTAGTGTACATATATAGAGATAGATAGGTGATAGATAGATAAGATAGATAGGTGATAGGTAGGTAGATAGATAGATAGATAGATAGATAGATAGATAGATAGATAGACAGATAGATAGACAGACAGCAGCCAAAGGGTAGTAGCTATTAGTTTTATTGTAATGCTAATGAATAATAGTTTCTCATATTGTAAATTTTTAATTGATTCTTATATGAATATTAATTTTGAATATTTGGATGTCCAAACCTTATCAACTGTTTCCATGAGACAAAGTTCCTTCTCTACTAAAATTTTCTAACGCACACATTTTCCCCTCTAAAATATTAGGTTAATATTATAATCTTATGAATTTTGTGTTGTCATGTATATTAGATCTGATAGTCTCTCTGAACCCAAAGAAATTTATATACAAAGTTTTAAACCCAGAATAATCAGCCTTATTAATTACTCATATTTCCACAAAGTAATGAGAGTTTTAATCTTCCCATCAGGGCAAGTAAATAGCTAAATATTTTTATAGTGGGTGGGGTGTCTTCCATTATTTACAACTTAAACCTTGACTTTTAAAACCACATCCTCTGGGTAGTGCTGCTTTTCTGAGGACCCTATTCTGAGGTCCTGAAATTTCATTGAGTGGTCAGGTGGTGGACATCCAATGCAGGTAACTGTATAGATTTTTGCCTTTGAACTGCATATGTGGCAAGTGTATTTTTCATAATGAATGAGCCCCAAGGACATCTTCATGTGCCATTGCACAGAGCCCCACACTTAGGAGGTCCCCACATTTGGTTTAATGATCTTTAAAGCCTTCATCATTTTTTTAATAAAGGCCTTAGATTTTCATTTTGCACTGGGCCTGTGCAAAATGAAAATGAGCTCATCATCTGTTAATACAAAATATTTGCATTCACTCTATAAATTTTGGGCAATGGAATATAAAAATTTTGTGATACATTTCATTATCAGTCTTCAGTTTCTCCTTGAAAAAAGGCAATGAACCTTGATCATTGAGGATACTTGTCCAGATTAGGTCTTCTTGAGTATGGCCCCTGTTCTCTACTGTTTGCATTGAAAATGTTGGTCTTGTTTAGGTCTCATCACCAAGTATTAAGCAGTGCTTCTGCTGAGTGATTATTCTTTGATTGTTTTGAAAGCCTCTTCTCTGAAATGCTGAGCACAGTGTCTGCTCTGGGTCAGCAATCACTGTCTAGTTTTGTGTTACATTGCCAGCTGTTATCTAAAATATTAGAGTTCTGCTGGCAAAAGTAATAGGAACATGACTCTTAAAACCTTTTTCTGTGGGAAGAGTAATATCTATTTAAAGTGCAATCTAAAGGTAACAAGTATTTAACAATAAATGAAAAGCCTACATCATAGAAGCTATCGCTGAGAAATAGCTCGGAGATATGTTGCTGGTCATAGCTACAGTTATGGGGTACTATTTTTTAACCATCCCATAATCCATCCCATTTTTCCAAGCAACAGTAAACCAGTTTTCTAATGGGGTGCAACTCCTCCCCTAATTCTGATTCTATTTGGTTCAGTGTAACTCTTTCCATCAAATTTTGGTTGGGTCATCTACTACAATTAAATGAGTGACTTCTAAATAATAACTGATTGATCAATCCACACTCCATTTTGTGTACATTATTCTTGTTCAGATTTGATTTACATTTTCTACTTTTACTGTGTCTTTCATGTCTGAATTCCCTGTTTAATAGAATTAAAAAGTGGAAAATGTTTGGAGACCCAAGAATATTATTTCTCTACAATAAATAATAATAATAATAATAATAATAATAATAATAATATGCTGTATTTTGTTTGTATGTAGTTGTGAAATGATCATTCCAATCTAGTGAAGGTGGACTCAATATCTAATACTTGTTCATCATTCAGTAGTTATTATTAACATCATGTTTGGCCTAGTGCAGTGTGATGTTAAGCCCCCCCATGCAACTGCTTTGTCTTAATTGGCCCCACCATATGTACCCAATTGTAATCCTTGTTATCCTTGTAAGTAGCTTTCTATAAGGTAATACTCACCAAATTTCATTCATCCACATACCACATTCATAATGTTATTTGTGTAACATGTGCTAGTATTCCTTGAATAATTTCCACTAAGCTGATTAAATTTTTATTTCCTTAATTTGTATTTAAAATAGATATATAACTTAAACTTTTAGATTTATTCTATATATCAACAAAAAACAAGTTGTATTATACAGAGATAGAGGTGTGGGCTTTTGACACAATATCAGTTTTGAAGTGATAATATTTTTACTTTTTTTAAGGTTCAATTTTGACAGTCAGTGCCCTATGCCAGCAGTATGAGTTGATGCACCTATATCCAGTGTGTGTGGGGTCAGTTAATTAACCTTTAAAAAGAAGTGTGTAATAGTTTTCCAGTTCGTTAAGACAGCCTTAAACAATGTTACATATACAATAGATATTGAATAAATAATGTTGGATTGTTTTTACCACCTTACTGAATTATAGAAACTTTCTTGGGAATACCTTTTGAGGATCATATTTAATTTTTCAAGCAGGTAATAATGGTCCATAACAGATAAAATATATATTTGCTAAAGTGAATTATACCTAAACCTGTTCTTTTTACATTTATTGAATTATGCGACAGATGACATGGCAAGAAACTGGCATAATAAGGGATTCTATGGAGCACCGACTCTGATATTTCATGTAGCATTGCAGCCTATATAAGAGTTATTAAAGCTATAGCAATTTCAGTAAATTGTCATTTTAATTCCCATCTTGCCTGGCTGTTTTTCAAGAAATCAATAAAAGATACTGTCCCTTTCAAGTGAATCTAAAGCAGAACAGCTGACAGGATGCATGTGAATCTGTGGCCCAGCTACCTGTTTCTTAGACTGAGGCACCGAAGTTTCAGAGTTTGAGAGTAAGTGAGAATTATTTAGCCTGGTTCTCAGTAGCTGAAGCTTCACATCCAAATTCAGGCCTAAGTTTGTTCTTTGTGTTCATATTGCCAGATGTTGATGTTATGCACAAGAGGGAAAGGTGACATTGCTATGATTATTTTATTAGTTCTTCTAGGCCCATTTTCCATACGCTCCACCTTCATCTGTATCTCCCCATCCCCCAAAATGTCCCAGAGGTGTTTTCATGGTTCATTTGTTCTCTGCTTTCTATTGGGTTTTGGCCAATGATAACTACTAGAAAAAGACCTAAGAATGGATTAAAAACCAGAAATTCTCCCCTTTGGGGCTCTAGGCTGAGAATGTATAATTTCCTTTATAAAAGCCATTATCTCTTTTTTAAATATCTTTATTGTTGAGAATATCACAGATTATTTTACTCTCTGGCTCAAATTGTTCAAAGTCCCTATAAGGCCATGTATGATTTGGCTGCTGCCTCTTTCTCTGACTTCAATTCCTATCGCTCCCCTCCTCTTGCTCACTTTGATCCCATTACACTGGCCTTGCAGTTCTTGAAACATGAGGGGCTCATTTTTATTAAGAGCCTCTACCTGGAAGCACTGAGGCTTCTACTTCACATCTCTGAATAGTGCTCCAATCTCATATCTCAGAAAAGCTTCCCATAGCTAAACTTGTAAAAATATGACACGTCTCTCATCTAAATTCTACCCTCTTTCCCAGATTTATGACACAACACTCACCATTCTAAAAGTTATGCTAGTTACTCATTTGATGACTTCCTTATTGCGAGCTTACCCCCAAAAAAAATTAAAGTCAAGAACTTTGTTTGCCTTAGTTAAGTTAACACTAACCTCTAAGACAGTGTCTGGCATTTCATAGATGTTTAGTGTTACCATTATAAAAGCATTACTGTCTCTAAAGTTTCATAAGATTTTTCTTATCTCTGTTTGGCATGGCCTAGGACATTAATCCTCTATGAACCTATTTCCTTATCTGTAAAAATCAGAAAAAATAATATAAGCCCTAACCATCTGTGATGATACATGTGAAAGTGAATGCATGGATATTAAAGCCCTGTTTATAATTCTAAACCTCCTCTCTCTCCACTCCTAGTCCCTGAGAGTTGATTAAACCATAATATATGCATACCTTCAGGCATGCCATCTAATCTACACTTTTGTTTACTGTTTAAAGTATTACAAATAGTAGTACATATGTCCCCTTTTTCCCCCATTGACCTCCCCCCAGCACAGGCCCTCAAACCCACCCCCAGTGTCTGTGTCCATTGCTTATATGCTTATATGTATGCATACAAGTCCTTAGGTTGATCTCTAACCACCCCCCAACCCTCCCCTGCCATCTCTCTGTACTTTGACAGTCTGTTCGATGCTTCTTTGTCTCTGTATCTATTTTTTTGTTCATCAGTTTATGATGTTCTTTTTAAAAAAATATATTTTATTGATTTTTTACAGAGAGGAAAGGAGAGGGACAGAGAGAAAGAAACATCGATGAGAGAGAAACATCAACCAGCTGCCTCTTGCACACCCCCTACCGGGGATGTGCCCGCAACCAATGTACGTGCCCTTGACCTGAATCGAACCTGGGACCTTTCAGTCCGCAGACCGACGCTCTATCCACTGAGCCAAACCAGTTTCGGCATATGATGTTCTTTATATTCCACAAATGAGTGAAATCATGTGATATTGATCTTTCTCTGACTGGCTTATTTCGCCTAGCATAATGCTCTCCAGTTCCATCCATGCTGTTGCAAATGGTAAGAATTCCTTCTTTTTCACAGCAGAGTAGTATGCCATTGTGTAGATGTACCACAGTTTTCTAATCCACTCATCTGCTGATGGGCATTTAGGCTGTTTCCAAATCTTAGCTATTGTAAATTGTGCTGCTATGAACATAGGAATGCATATATCCTTTCTGATTGGTGTTTCTGTTTTTTTGGGATATATTCCTATAAGTGGTATTACCAGGTCAAATGGCAGTTCCATTTTTAATTTTTTGAGGAAACGCCATACTGTTCTCCACAGTGGCTACACCAGTCTGCATTCCAACCAGCAGTGCAAGAGGGCTCCTTTTTCTCCGCATCCTCGCCAGCACTTGTCATTTATTGATTTCTGGTAATAGCCATTCTGACAGATGTGATATGGTAACTCATTGTCGTTTTGATTTGCATCTCTCAGATGATAAGTGACTTTGAGCATGTTTTCATATGTCTCTTGGCCTTCTGCATGTCCTCTTTCGAAAAGTATCTATTTAGGTCTGTTGCCCATTTTTTTATTAGGTTGTTTATCTTCCTTTTGTTAACTTGTATGAGTTCCCTGTAAATGTTGGAGATTAAACTCTTATTAGAGATAACATTGGCAAATATATTCTCCCATGTAGTGGGCTTTCTTGTTGCTTTGTTGATGGTTTCTTTTGCTGTGCAGAAGCTTTTTATTTTGATGTAGTCCCATTTATTTATTTTCTCCTTAGTTTCCATTGCCCTAGGAGCTGTATCAATAAAGATATTGCTATGACAAATGTCTGCTATTTTGCTGCCTATGGCTTCTTCTAAGATTTTTTACAGTTTCCCATCTTACATTTAAGTCCTTTATCCATTTTGAGTTTATTTTTTGTATGGTGTAAGTTTGTGGTCTAGTTTCATTTTTTTGCATGTATCTGTCCAATTTTCCCAACACCATTTATTGAAGTTGGGAAATGACTCCATTGTATGCTCTTGCCTCCTTTGTCAAATATTAATTGAGCATAATGGCTTACGTCGATTTCTGGGTTCTCTGTTTTCTTCCACTGGTCTATATGTCTGTTCTTGTGCCAGTACCAGGCAGTTTTGAGAAAGGAGGCTTTGTAGCATATAGCTTGATATCTGAGACTGTGATCCCTCCAACTTTGTTCTTCTTTCTCTTAAATAAGTAACTAGGACTGATTTCAATATAAGTTCTGAATTATGATTAAGTTCAGTGCATATGGTATATAAAAATTCAAATATCCTATCAAAATTGGAAATAAACATTATAACATAATCTCTGTCCTTTTTGGTATGTTTTATTTCTTCACAATTATTTTCTATCTGATTTTTTTATGCATCATATTTATATCGAACAATGAATGGTTAATTTCTATTGTTCTTGGACAATGCTATAATGCATTGATTAGTAAGAAATTTGGTTTAAACTTTTGTAGATTAATACAAATACTGAGAATAATTACAACTATAAATTAGGTAGCTGTCAAAATCAATTACTTTTAGTATGTTTGTATAAACAGGATTAGAGTTTTAAAGGGAACTCTAAATTAAAGCAGGCCTGTAGGTGTAATTACTTAAAACCAAAATGTTAAAATTATATTTTATCCTGGCTTACTAATTACTCTAGGCCAGTGGTCGGCAAACTGCGGCTCGCGAGCCACATGCGGCTCTTTGGCCTCTTGAATGTGGCTCTTCCACAAAATACCACGTGCGGGCGCGCACGTACAGTATGATTGAACCTTCGTGGGCAGAAGTCGGTTTTCGTCTCTCAAAAGAAATTTCAGTCGTACTGTTGATATTTGGCTCTGTTGACTAATGAGTTTGCCGAGCACTGCTGTAGGCCACTACACATATGAAAGAAACATGGGTTTGTGGGTTAGACAGCATTGATATTTATGAAATGCTTTTAATGTATGTGCTGATGTGCAACTTAACATACATAATTACTGTCAAATGTACAAAGAATCCAATGAGATAGATATTACTATCCACATTGGATAGACAGAAACTGTATCATAACTTTCTTACGAGGGCAAGAAAAGGGTAAGAAATGGGTCTCTCTGTTTTTGGAAACCAATTAGATTCTCTTATTTTAAGCTGGCTTTCGGACTCTTCCCATTCTTGTTTCACTTTAGACAAAACCATGCAATTTTTCAGGAATACAGATATTTCTATATTTATTGCATATATCGTTACGGCACTGACGTAGCTAGCCTTTTGAAACTAGTTACTCAGCTTTTCAACAAAGAATATACTAGTAAAGGATTTGGTCTGCATTGCCCATCTTTATCAGCATCTGGAATCACATGGTGTTATGCAGTGACAGAAACTCTCTTCATTTATGTAATATCTGCTATTCAGTTAAAATTCATGTTTTCTATTTCATCAGGCATAAATTAGCAGTGTTTGCATTATTGTACTACTTTCCTTTTATGATTTTCCTATTTTCTTTTCAAAATAGAGGTTACATTGCTGAGTGCCTTATTACTGAATAATCATTATATGTAACATTTGCCTGGTACTTTATGATTCATAAAACAGTTTTGCCAAATTATCTGATGTTATCGCTGTATATTACTATTCACATGCAGAAAATATTTATTCAGAAGTTACAACATCGCTGTCCTTACAGTTCTCAGACTAGTTAGGGAAAGTAGAAAAGATAGAAAAAGAAATTTAATTATAGTGTGATTCAGGCTGTTGACACTAATTCCCATGACAGCACAGAGAAGCTTGGGATGGGGAAATTAAGTGAAATATTTCTGAAAGAGATTTTACCTGTAAAGATCCTTAAAATGAGACAAGAATTGTGTTTGAGAAGAATGCAAGAAAAACATTTTCATCAGACCTAGATCCAAGCACAAAGTTAAAGAGATATGAACCACGATAGCAGAGAGAGCAGAAATTTAAGAGTACAGATTTGGAACCAGATGGTGTGAGAGCAGCTCTTGCTCCTTACTAGTTAGTTATATAAACTTGGGCAAGTTACCTACCTCTCTGTGGCTTGGTTTACTAACCTGTAAAATGTGGATTATCATGATATAAACCTCATAGGATTATTATGAAAATTTAAAAAGTTAATACATGTAAAACACATAAAAAGACTTCTTGGCACATAGTAAACACTCAATAAAGATCAGTTGTTAGTTATAATAACTGAATTATGGGGAAATATTAAGGCATTGCAGTGGGAGATGAGATTCCCAGTGTTAGATAGGACAAGGGTCTCAGCATCTGGGCCATTCTTACTAAATGTAATTCTTGCTAAATGTTAAAACATAGTCCAGTGATCCCACTTCTAGGAATATATTCTAAGAAAACTGAAATACCATTCTGAAAGAATATACACACCCCTATGTTCACAGCAGCACTATTTACAATAGCTAAAATTTGGAAACAGCCCAAGTGCCTGTTAGTAGATGAGTGGATAAAAAAAGCAGTGGTACATTTATACCATGGAATATTATGCAGCAATGACCTAGAACAGGGGTCCTCAAACTTTTTAAACAGGGGACCAGTTCACTGTCCCTCAGACCGTTGGAGGGCCGGACTATAGTTTAAAAAAAAACTATGAACAAATTCCTATGCACACTGCACATATCTTATTTTGAAGTAAAAAAACAAAACGACAAAAATACCCGCATGTGGCCTGCAGGCCGTAGTTTGAGGACGCCTGACCTAGAGAGTATTATGCCAAGCGAAGTAAGTCAGTCAGAGAAAGACAAGTACCACATGATCTCACTCATAGGTGGAATATAATGAACAAAATAAATTGATGAATAAAATAGATCCAGAGACATAGCAGCATGGAACAGAATGCTGAATCTCAGAGGGAAGGGGAGTGGAGGAGGAGATATTAACCAAAGAATGTATATGCATATAGACATAACCCATGGACACAGACAATAGTGCAGTAGGCTGGGGGGGGGACCAGTTGTGTTGTGGGGGTGCTCAATTGGAAGAAAAAGGGGGACATCTGTAATACTTTCAACATTAAGTTTAATAAAAAAAACACAGTATTTTGCAGACCAATTATAACCAGCCTGATAAGTGTAGCCAATTACAAAGAGGAAATCAGCATGTAATTGACTAAATAGTGGATCTAAGCAATGGCTAAGCCTTCCTTGGGGAGGCAGAGCTTTGGATATAATCCTCTGTCTCTTTTACTTACTGCAAGTAAATAAAACTACCTTGCCACAATCACATCTTATTTTTTAAAGCAACCTTATCTTGTTTTTGAAAAGAAAACGCCAAGCAATAAACCCCTTGAGTTCACTAACACCAGCAGGGCAAATGGTGTCTCCATTTCACATGCAGAAACTAAAGCTCAAAAGTCATAAGCAGAAGTCATATAATTCATTTGGTATTTCTTATTACTATCTATACTATTTCAAGTTACTTTTTTTCCTGAACCACAATATAGAAATATCTTGTTTTATTTTGCTTCATTTTATTATGCTTCAGAGATATTGAATTTTTTTTTTTTTTTTACAAATTAAAGGTTTGTGGCAACCCCGTGTTGAGCAAGTCTACCAGTGTTATTTCCCAACAGCATTTGCTCACTTTCTGTCTCTGTAACATTTTGATACATTAAACATTTTAGCCTGAAACCCTCACCATTTACATCATTTGTGAGATTATTTAATGTTTAGATTTTCCTACTGGATTAATCACCCATGAGATTAGAGATTTTGACATTCTTTTTCATCTTTATATCCACTTTGCCTATCAAATGCATGATCCATTGCAGGATATGATAATATTTGTTGACTTGCTTAACAAAATTGGATCAGCCTCATCTACAGTTTCAGCCCGCTTGCCTTCACAGTTGGAGTTAGGTATTGCCGATGTATGCATTGACTCAGCTTAATTTTTTTGAGAGTTCATTGAAAAAAAATTCATTTACTACAATTGGGTGATTCACATTCACTTCCTTCAATATTCCTGTCCTTAATCTTTGTATCCTTTTTTATCACTAGTATTTAAAATTACTTCCTAATTTTATGGGAATAACCTAGACTAAACCATGAGAGAATGATCTATTCCAAATGTTATATATACAAAATACTTAAGAAAAGTATGTTGGGCCCTAGCCGGTTTGGCTCAGTGGATAGAGCATTGGCCTGTGGACTGAAGGGTCCCGGGTTTGATTCCAGTCAAGGGCATGTGCCTTGGTTGCAGGCGTGTCCCCGGTGGGGGGTGTGCAGGAGGCAGCTGATCGATGTTTCTCTCTCAGCGATGTTTCTGACTCTCTATTTCTCTCCCTTTCTCTCTGTAAAAAAAATCAATAAAATATATTTTAAAAAAAGAAAAGTATGTTGGTTATTTGCTAGACTAGAATGTTAATGTTTGGAAATTTGGTAATTATATCTTAGTGCAACAAGTAAGTGTGAGATTTTGCAGAATCTTTTTTTTATTATATTTTTACTAATTTCAGAGAGGAAGGGAGAGGAAGAAAGTGATAGAAACATCAATTTTTAGAATCATTGAGTGGCTGCCTCCTGCATGCCCCCCACTGGGATTGAGCCCACAACCTGGGCATGTGCCTTGACTGGGAATCATACTGTGAACTCCTGGTTCATAGGTCGACGTTCAACTACTGAGCCACCATGACTGGGCTGTAGAATCTTTTCTCATCTCTATTTCTTAACTGATTCTTAAACTATGGTTAGATTTACCCTGGGCTACTATTCGAGCATTGCATCTTGAAAGAAAATTTATATAAGCCATATGACAATATGCTGAAACAAATGAATTTCTTATTGTGTACTGAACACAAGGCACATTTGTACCCAGAGAAAAAAAGAGATTCTGTAGCATAAAGATAAAAGATTTATGCTATCTTCAAAAATCACTAGCCCTGGATCATTTTAAAGCTTCAGTTGACAGTATGGCAAAGCACTGTTAGTTGGGTGGACTGGATGAGAGAACATTACAGTTGCCCCACATTTTCTCTCTTGTGGTAAAATCTGAGACATCTGGGCCCATCAATATCACCACCAGTTTTTCTCTGTGTGGATCGTCATTCTTCATTGGGTAAATCATTTAATACATTTCATGTTTAGTGAGTACTTAGAACCTATGTGACCTTGGGGAGCACAGTTGCAAAGATTACTAAGACAATTACTTCCCAGTAGAAATTCAAGATGTGAAGTGGGGAGGAGGTGTATGAATGCAGGAATGCATGTTGTGACTTATTTTAGAGAACAACTTAACTTTTATTTTTATTTTCCTTAAAACAAACAAACAAACAAAACCCTGCAGCATAGCATTTGGTTTTGCCAAACTTTTTTTTTTAATTTTTTTTCCAAGGTGGTTTTTTGGTAATGCCAAGAAACCACCTTGAAAATTGCTTGATTTTCTGAGATAGAAGCAGTTGTGATACATCTCCCTGCTACTAAACAGATCTGGGGCAGATGCTGAATTGTTGCTGGATGTCCTCCTGAGAGCTTCATTGGGCAACTTCCTCCAATTTCTTACTAATGGAAGCAAAGCACTGATGCAGTAAATGTCAAGGTTTTGATTCCAGAACTTTATCACTTCTAATCTTTCATAAGCTGTTTTATTACCCATGCCTTGACACTATTGCAATAGTATTTTGTGAGCAAATCACTACAATCTTCAATAATCTGAGCTGTTTCTACCGTTTGTCACAAACATTTCTATCTGCTCTGGTGGGGATTATATATGTACAAGGTGTTGAAATGTAGCTCACTCATTTATGGAATATAATGCACAACATAAACTGATGAACAAAAACAGACCCAGAGACAGAGAAGCATTGATCAGACTGTCAAACCTCAGAGGGAAGATAGGGGAGGTTGGGGGTAAAGGGGAGAGATAAACCAAAGGACTTGTATGCATGCATAGAAGCCTAACCAATGGACACAGACACCAGGGGAGTGAGGGCATGAGTGGGGGTGGGTGGGCAATGGGTGATAAGGACACATATGATACCTTAATCAATAAAGGAAAAATATAAGTAAAAAAATAAAGGAGTTGAAAAAAAGTATGATGAATCTTTTAGTAGTAGACATGAGGCTTCCTGCATTTCACTAGGTCGTAAACATCTATTATCTTTTTGCTTTTATTCAATTAGTGGTAGAGAAAGGCATATTCTCAGATTGAGACTTTTCTGGATGGTATGTTTAGTATTAACCTGTAAAGTCTAATATCCTTCAAACTCATTTTGTCTTCATTCTGAACCATAATTAACAAGAGTAAATATTAAAACCAATATTTATAGTGAAATCTTCATCTCAAATCCTTCACCAATCTCTGAAATCATTGGCCAGGGAAAACTGATCACTGCTAAGATACAGAAGTAATATATTTACTTTCCTAATGCTGCAATAGTTATACTTCTTCTCTCTCTCCCTCCTTCTCTCCATTAATCTAAATTTTAAATGACTTTCAGGATCATCTCAGGTTCTACCTCCTCCAAGTAGCTTCCAGAAGAAATGATGTGATTTAAAAATTGGCTGTGAGTTTCCTCTGTTCTAACTCATCCAGTCACCCTCAGGAGTCACACAGACCTGCACTGAAATCTTTACTTCATTTATCACTAACTGTGTGACTTGAGCAAGTTACTCAACTTCTCTTATCTCATCTGAAATATTGACCCTCAGAGGCTTTCTGGTAAAGGTTGTTATAAGATTTTTATGCAAAACATATAAGACAGTTCATATGCCATTTATTAGACGCTGAATTAAACCTTAGGTGTCATCACCATCATCATCATCACCACCATGCTTAAATTATATCTGTTATTATTTCTACCACTCTTTGGTTCTTTCTTGCATTATTTAATTTTCTGTGTATGCCAACCTTTTCTCTTTGACAAAAATATAATACATTTAATAGCAGAAACTAAAATTTTATATTATTGCATGTCATGAATATAAAAGGCACAATAAAGACAAGTTAAAGTCTGTAAAATCACTGGGAAGAGAAGCTTCAAATGGATACAGAAGCTGTGCTTTGTTTAAAAGAACAAATTTTCAAGCTCATGTGTGTACTCGTACACAAGAAAAAGAGAGCCAAGCAGTGAAATACAAAGACTATTTAATATTCTCCCTTGAAAAACAGACTTTAATGGAAGAGAAAACCATTAGAACTATAGAGCATAAATCTAGTCTTGAAAAAGTTTGAAGATAAGCACTGATGATGTTGATAAAGCATGTGGTTTTGGGGGTGTTGTGGTAGGGCAATAGTACTTCATGGTCCATGAGTACTTTAGCTAAAATCATTCACAATTCAGTTTTGGAACAGAGTACCATTTCTGAGTGAATATCCACTCTGTACATTATTGTGGAAATATCAATTAATTTGACTCTGGTAGATATGAATCTGAAGCCCAGAATAATCACTTATTAGCTATGTTATCCTTATTCAGTCACTTAATTTTCTCAAAGCTTATTTTTGTTAACTCTATATTAATCAAGGTATTTCTACTTCAGTGATTTTGGTGAGAATAAAATAAAACTTAGGCTTTCAAAGTGCTATTAAAATGAAAATAAACATACTTATAGTATTATTATCTTTTGGTGCTGTCAATGTTGTTATTATAAGATGACTAGAGGCCCATTGCATGAAGATTCGTGCAATAGGCCTTCTTCACCTGGGACCCAGGCCTTTGATCTGGCCACTGCCTTCTGTTTTCACTCAGGCCGGAGCCTTCAATCTTCTCTGCTCCAGCCAGAGCACCACTCCTGTAGCTCCCTCTGCCCCCCGCCCTCCCCCTCATAGCAAGCGTCCTGTCCCACTCGGCCACTCCATGCCTGTGTATGCAAATTAACCTGCCATCTTTGTTGGGTTAATTTGCACACTCACTCCTGATTGGCTGGTGCGTGTTGCAGAGGTACAGTCAATTTGCATATTTCTCTTTTATTAGTGTAGATTATCATTAATCTGAGAGTGAACTAAAAGATATATTAGAGAGGGTAGTAAATGGAGACAAAAAATCTGTAGCCAGACTCCTGGAGTTTTGTAAATGTGAAGAAACAAAGGCTTTGATTGAGTTACTGAGCCTTGAAGTAGCTATCTTATCATTATCATGCACTCAAACTGAACTGCCCTAAGGTTGAAGGCCCTACAAAAATTCTAGCTTCATTTATATTATTAGCATATCTCATTCACAAATTTCATTACAAGAAACTATTTAATCTTTCTAAAGTGTGGTTCAATATCAGACTGGAAACTATGCAACTATTTCAACAAATGCAAACAAATATAGCAGTATTAATTTAGTTCTTAAGCTATTCAAAAAATATTTATTAAACATTAGTCTACCTACTCTATGCCAAGAATTGATAGATTCTGCAGTAAAACACACAGACACAGACATTAGGGAACCTGACAATATTTCTTTTAAGAAGATAATTTGATCACATTGCCTTAAAAATTAATTTCTTCCCCAAAATGTCAGGAATTAGAAGAAAACATATTAAAATTTGAAGAAAAAATCAATTTTTATTAGTTTGTTTCCTTCCTCAAATATTTACTGAGTGCTGGCTAGATGCCAGGCTCTGTATTAGACAATGTCTATCAAATCTTTCTATTAATTATTTCTACTTTCTCTTCAGGCCTCAACTGAAGCATCTTTTTTACAGACAAGCCTTCTAAGAGTGGAACTTTTACCCTTTGATCCCTTGTCATACATGACTGTATCTACCATCATGAATCAATCAAAAATATCATCATTGTTCATTCATGATGTTGTCTTTTCCAATTCTCTGTCACATTCCAGAGATCGAGCATGCATGATGCATGCATGCAAATAATCCTATCTAATAAAGAGGGAATATGATAATTGACTGCCACACCCTCACTAAGATGTTGATGCCCACATCCAATGAGGGAATATGTTAATTGACTGCCATGCCCTCATAGATGGCAGTGCCCACAGCCACAAGATGGTGGCGCCCAGTCCCCTCAGCCCCGCTGGGGCAGCAGGAGCACGGCACAGCCGGGACCACCCCCAGGCAGGTCCGGCCACTCTGTGCACCTGCCTCTGGAGTCCCCTAGTCCCTTCAGTCCCCCAGCCACCCAGGGCAGGCCCGAGGTGCAGGCAAGCCTTGAATGCTGGCTTCCCAGCCGCCCAGGGCTGGCCCGAGGTGCAGGAGAGCCTCAGATGTCAGCTGCCTAGCCACCTAGGGCTGGCCTGAGGTGCAGGCAAGCCTCGGATGTTGGCTGCCCAGCTGCTCAGGTCCAGCCCGAGGTACAGGCAAGCCTCAGATGTCGGCTGCCCAGCCGCCTAGGGCAGGCCCAAGGTGCAGGCAAGCCTCAGATGGTGACTGCCCAGCTGACCAGGGCCACCCAAGGCTCAGGTAACCAGGGCTGGCCAAGGCTTGCGCTGCCAGCAGTGGCAGCAGCAGAGGTCTGATGGGGGTATCACCTTCCCCTGATCGCCAAGTCACCTCCCACCCCTGAGGACTCCTGGACTGTGAAAGGGGGAAGGCCAGGCTGAGGGACGCCCCCTCCAGTGCATGAATTTTCATGCACCGGGCCTCTAGTTAAAAATAAAACAATACATAAAATGAAGAATTCCTAAAAGTTACAAGAGAGGCCCATAATTTGGGTAAACCTGTAGAAGTCAGGGAAATTTCTATAGAGATGAAACAAGATAAAATTTACTCTGCAAGAAAGATACCAAGATCAAGGACAGGTGAAAGAAAAATTACAAGGGCAGGTGAAAGAAAAATTGCATATAAGCACAGACTATCCAGGGAACTAGAGTCTGGCACCTAGACTGTGAGGAACATAGTGCCCGGAAAGGAGTCCAAGGAAGCAAAGTTGCTTAACGGTCAAGCAGCATTGCTGGCGGCAGCTGCTAGGTCAGCACCCACACTGTCAAATATTCTGCCAATAAGGAAGCAATGAGCCAAATTGATTTCAGCTATTTAATATTCACTGTGTAACAGGCAGCATGAGCTTCATGTTCCTAGAGGTTTCCCTTGTCCCCTAGTCTCACAGGGACGATGTGAAGCACACCCTGGTAAGTAATGCAGATGCAGTAGATCTATTGCAAGGCTGAAAACCTGTGCTTAGAAACCCCCAGTTTATACAGGGAAACCCAAGCAGGGAGGCATTGTCTTGATTACTCTGGAAAGGAAACATACCTGCCTCTGACGGAGAGGGAGAAACTACCTCTGGTTTCCAAGGCTGTTTACTATGTAAACCTCCTTGTGAACAAACTGTCACAGGGCTGGTAGAAGTGCCTCAGATCAGTGGTTGGCAAACTCATTAGTCAACAGAGCGGCAAACCACGGCTCGCGAGCTGCATGTGGCTCGTGAGCCGCAGTTTGCCGACCACTGCCTTAGATAATTGCCTCCCAACATTGGTGAGGAAGCTTCTTTAATAAAAAAAAAAGGCATTCTGTTTATATCTTTCTGTTGATGAGAAGATGATGGGAGTAAACAATAGGATCATATTTCTATATGAGAGAGTAAAAAAAAATACTCTTGTCAAGGATTATATAGGTAAGCATTTGCTTCATGTCTCAAATATCCAAACACCATATGCCTAGCATATCTTCTGAGATAGAAGCACAGAAATTCTTAGCAGAATGTAAATTTATAGTTATGACTATAGATTAAATTTTTCTGGGGTTTTTAGGCTTTTGTCTGTCAGTTCACAACTTGGAATGACTCTTCACATTTTATAACACATAAAACCTTTATGGCACACTAGAGGCCCAGTGCACAAAATTTGTGCATGGGTAGGGTACTTAGTGGTTGCTGGCTGCTGGCTGGGGCCTTCCTTTGTTCCGTGCTTCCCCCTTCCCCCTGGTATTCAGTACACCTCATAGCGAGTGATTGAATTCCCGAGGGGACACTTTGCATAGTAGGCATATATATATAAAGTGTGTGATTCTCTTGTCAATGTGATTCATATTGCTTTCCCAAAAGTCAAGTTTTCTTTCCTTTTCCAATTTTCAACATATATTTTTTTCCCTTGCAATGACTTTTTTCAGAATGGTAATTTTTTTTTTTAATGGAAACAATGTCTATTACAAAGTTAAGTTTCAGAGTTGCTTTACACTGATATCTTACTGTTCTAAAAGTACTCCCGCAATGAATATTTTTTCTTTGAAACATTTATAAAGCAGAGGAGATGATATTAGGTATAGAAAATGAGAGCTGCATTTTCTTTGCCTCCTGGATAGGTACTAAATTAAAGTTAATCATAAATACAACTCATTGGAGATGGTGGTTATTTTAAGGAGAGTAAAAATGAGATTTTAATTCACTCACTTGAAGTTTATTGAGTGTTTTATACAGTCTTGGCTTTCTTTAATGTTTTTGTGGAATCATGAGAAAACAATAACTTTTGGCATATACACTCAAGGAGCTTTCATTCTAATGAAAGAAACAAAGTGGAAAAGCCCTTATAATAAAGCATGGGAACTATTACTGTTTGTTCATCACATAGTGGCATAAGAAGACTCTCTATGAAGTTAATGCAAAGGTGTATCAGGGGAGCAGAATGAGAGCTTGGCCTTGAGGCATGAAGAGAGAGAGAATAAAATAGTTTGAAAGGAATGACAAAAAGAATGGGTATGTCACAGTAAAGGAAATATGTGTCACATAAAGGAAACCCAAGAATATATGTGAGTGGTGGGGCTGGGATTACAAACTGAGGGAGTTTTAGGAAAAGGATTTGAGGCTACAAAGTTAGGCTGGAGGAGGCAAGTCACATGGACTTTAGGTCACTTGCTGCAGAAATAAGAGTGTAGATTTCATTTTTTAGAGATGATATAAATCAATAAGAAACCTTTAACCCCTGTTCTAATCAGGGTCATTCAAAGGTCATGTGGGAATGTATTGGGAGGAGACAAAACTGAATGCAAGGTATGACTATAGTTGACATTAAGGGATTAGAAGTGAGAATGGTGAAAAAATAAAAAATTAAGACATTTTTCCAAAATTGATAATATTTGGTAACTGGTTGGTTGGGAAATTGGTATAGAAAATGGAAGTAAGAAAGTCCATGAGATTTGGAGCTCAAACTAGAAATATATTAGTATTTTGGGGAGACTGAATATGAACTGAAGGATAAATAAACTGAAAAAATAATAAGCTTAGAGGTCATTCAAGTTATCCAGATGTCATCATTCATTCTATGAAGTAGAGAATTTTATTAAACATAAATATGTCTTAGTAACTTCAGTGGACAATCTGAACCTAGAATACAGATATGAACTGATTCATGTCCCTCTTTGCACCTAATCAATGAAATTGCAAATCAACAACCTGGAGTACAAAACAACTTGGCATTTTTTTTAATAGGATTTTGAGGCTAATTATCAGTAAAATCTATGTTTCAAATATATCTGATCTTTTCTCAATCCTTCATATTTTGCGCATATATTTTGTTTGTTTTTAATTATTTATTTTTTAAAGTGTTGCATAGTTCCTCCTTTTCCCCCATTAACTTCTTCCAGCCCACTCACATCCCCCCCCCCCCCACCATTAGGCCTTTACCACCCCTGCACATTAAAGTAATTACATAAGATATATATTGGTGGTTGTGGAGGGTAACTGATTCAGCCAATGGAGGTTAAAACATTTGAAGGCTGAAAACAAAACCCTGTATCCTTGATTTAAGATATTTTTCTTAAAGTTTCTCAGAGCTCACCTGAAAAAAAAAACAAGTATTTCCTTGGAACCATTAAAAAAGATGTTTTTATACACATTATACATAAAGTACCATTGTAGTGGGCAATGTATATTGTTGAGGCAAATAATAACAAAATGATTTGCAAAACCTATGTACTTAGTTCAAATATCAAAATACTAAAAAATTCAATTCATTTTCTCCCAAATACCTAAAGCTAAATTCCTGATTAAATTGTTTGTCATATGCGATAATTTTTAAAATTTCTTTCAATGAGCATGACAGTAGAGAAAATGCTTTCAGAAAAAAAATTAAAGGGACATTGCCTGTGAGAACTAAAAATTGATGTTTTTAACAATCCTTTCACTTAAATTTGTGGAATTGATTTTGTGATAAAATTATAAAAATAATAGAAATCTAATGCCATTAAAATAAGGTTGTTTATGTGTTGTGATCTAATTATGGACATATGACTACATTTTCAGTTTAATTAAGCAAGTATTTAAAATAAAAATAGTGATGTAAAAAAAATAATAATAAAACCAAAACCTTACTCTCTCATTTTCAACCTATAAAATTTAAATGGTTCAGAAAATATTGCTGAATAGTAATTAATGTTGCTTCCAAATTGCAGCTATCAGAACAGTGTAAAAATTCTGCCATATTTCCATACAAATCTCTCCTACTGTGCTCCCCTATTATGCTGAGCTGTAACTTGCCAAAAGCCATCTGGGATTTTTTGCTGAACAAAACATTTCAGTTTTTTGGGTCAATGAAGAACTCAATTATTTGGAAGCAGAGGAAGAATTTCTCCAAAGGTACAATTGAAAGAAAAAGGGCTCCTCCTCTTTAAGAATTCATTTCACACTACTAGGAAAAAGAGTATTCATGTGTTTGAGAAAAACAATTATCCTTTCAAGCTTTAAAGTGTTATATTCTCCAGAATTATATCAGTGATTAATAATGGACATCCTAGAAATATTATTTTTAAATCATATTTATTAATTACCAGAGGCCCAGTGCACAAATTCATGCATGGGTGGTGACCCTCGGCCTGACCAGTGATCAGGGCCAATCAGGGCCTTCTCACCCAGTCCCAATTGGGGCCCATGGGGGTTGGCTGGCTGGGGAGGGACTGCAGGAGGTTGGCCAGTCAGCCGGGGAAGAACCACAGGGGGTTGGCCAGCCAGGGAGGGACCACAGGAGGGCTTTAGGGCGTGTTCGGCCCATCTCGCCCAGTTGTTGATAGGCCGGACCCCAGCAGAAGGCTAACCTACTGGTCAGAGCATCTGTCCCCTGGTGGTCAGTGTGTGTCATAGTGACTAGTCGAGCAGTCGACCAAATAGTCGAGTTATAGGTTGGACACTTAGAATATTAGGCTTCTATATAGAGAGATTATTTTTCTATTTTTTATTTATCTTTATCGTTGAACTTAGTATAGATATCCCCTTTGTTTTTTCCCCATTGACCCCCTTCTACCCAGCACCTGCCCTTCCCAGACAATCACCACACTATTGTCTGTGTCCCCGCAGAGAGAGGCCAGACTGAGGCTTAGGCCCACTCCCCAGGGGACTGGGCCAAATCCATCAGTAGGACATCCCCTGAGGGCTCCCAGTCTGGGAGAGGGGGCAGGCTGGGCTGAGAGACCCCCTCCAGTGCACGAATTTCATGCACCAGGCCCCTAGTCTATAAAAATAAAGTGCAGTACTTTAACACATGTGTCTATCTCCTTAGATAGCTTTTTTTTTTCCTTAGATTTAGCACTAAAACTAATTTGTGTTAAATAATGTGGCTATTTGACTAAGTACCCGTTTAGAAATTTAGATTTAAAATTTCTGTTGTGTGGTAGTGAAAATCAACCTATAAGGTAAACTCAGGCAAATTTTAAGGTAAGGCATGGGCCATATGAATTAACTCCTGAAATGCTTGCTCTCTAGTGATTTTAAATAAAATAAAGTTTTATGCTTTGAATTGTGTGTTTTTAAATCTATCATGCATGCTAGGAGAGTGTGGTGTTATAGTTTGGATTCTGCACTTTGGTTAGTGATCTGGTTCTGACAGTTTACAGACCGGCTATTCCTGACAAAGGAACATAAAGTTTCTTAGGCTCATTTTATTAGATAAGGCATAACGGATACGCTAGCATTGATTATTGTTGATATTGGAATCTACCAACCTTGAAATTAGCTTCCACATGTACTAAAAAGCATTTTGATAATACATAGTGGACACAACTGTGACTGTTTCAGGGATATAAATTATACTTTTCCTCTCTATACGCAAATGTAATTTGAAGTAGCTGGGCTCAAGGATATGACAAAAGTACATATATGAGTCTTCTCTGTCTATTTTAAGGGAAAGTTGAATTAGCAAATTAGAAGACAGGGAAGCAAAACACACCCAAACTGAACTGCAATTGGAGTTGAATTATTTGAAATTAAATTGACACCATATGTGTGAGTTTGCCTTGTAAATGCCAAAGGGCTTAAAAATACATATTACATATTTTTACCCTTACTATTATGACTTCAGGTTTAAACCTCCTTTAGCAATTTGATAAGGCAGCATCCCAGATTCTGGCAAAACCTTCCCCAAAGTATTTCTGATGTGACTTAAGTTCCATTTGGTGTCTGTACTTTTATTTCTCTTCTGACCTCGACTTCAACTTGCACTGTGACCACTGCCCTCTACATTCTCTGGCCAATGTCAGCTGTGAAAGGGGCAGTAACTAAGATGTGTCCTGGTAGAAGTGTTCCCAGCAGGGGCAGCCAGCTGTCAGCATTATCCAAGAGAAGTTGCTGTATAAATTCCCCAACTTCCTCATCCCTGGGCAGCTTTTATTGTTTCCCTGATAGGATTAAGCTCCATTTGTTTTTACTGCTTCCTTGAGAACATACCCTGTATTGGTTGCCCTTCTTTTCATTTCTCACTTCTTCACTCCTTCATTGGTATTTCCTTCACTTTTAAATACACTCCTTACACTCAAAGCTTTCTTAGGGTATAAAATGGGGGAACTCAAACTAAGACACCACATCTGTTAGGATGATCTCAATGGCCATCTCCAGCTCTAAATTAAATGGCCTAAATACTTCAAGAGAATGTGTATGAAGACCTGACTTGAATGAATCATTAAATGTTTTCTGAATAAATTAATTTCCCTTGAGAGCTCTAAAATAGATGTTTTAAAAAAGAAAAAAACAATGAAGTTAGTTGCTTTCTGTAATCTTTTTATTTTGAGGAAAATATAATTAAATTTTAGACTTTCACTGAGTGTCCTGGTTGTCTGTCCTCTGCCTTCTCAGTTGACGGATATTTGTGCTGCCTTTGTCTGCTCATCACACTTGCCTCCAGTAATTTAGTCTCTCAGTACCATTCTCTATCCTCCTGCTTCTTTTATTTTAATTGTTAAAATATATTTTTATTGATTTCAGAGAGGAAGGGAAAGGGAAAGAGAGATAGAAACATCAATGATGAGAATCATTGATCAGCTGCCTCCTGCACATCCCCTATTGGGGATCGAGCCTGCAACCCCGGGCATGTACCGTTGACAGGAATGGAACCTGGGACCCTTTAGTCCACAGGTGATGATCTATCCACTGAGCCAAACTGGCTAGGGCTCCTGTTTATTTTATATTGGAAGATACCTACAAAATATTCATTTGCTAAGTCCTTGAAATTCACCAATGCTATGACTAAAAGGCTCTCTTTAAATTTAATAACACTTCCAGTTTTGAGAGCCTGCTCTATGCACTATGGTGGACTTCTCTTATATATTTTTTTATTTCATATAAATTAAAAAATAATTTGAGGTAGTTAGTATTCATCTTACAGAAAGGTAACAGGCTCAGACAATTTAATAGTTATCACCCAGCTATAAAGTGATAGGGTCAAGTTTCAAACTTAAGCATGTATAACCCAAAGTCTTATTATTATATTGCACTCCTTTCCTTAAAAATAAATAAATGCATTCATGCACATATACACAAAGTTGAAACAGTTTGTTAGAATTTCATAGTAGGTATTCTTTATCGTTGTCCTTGTAAATTGTGATGAATAAATCCCTAATGAAGAGAACTCCCAATTTTCCCAGTCACAGACCCATTTTTCATTAGCTGTATTACATTGGAACACATTTAATTGCTGTAAGTCTCAAAAACAAAACAAAACAAAATGTAGTACTCACTTAATAGTATTGGTCAAAAGATTTGATTAAATAGCAGATCTAAACTGCTTGACATGATTCCTAAAGCATAACATACCTCCCCAAACTGGAAACCATTATTATTAATGATCTGAATAAAAGATGGTTTAATGGTATTTCAAGAAGGCTTTTTTGTAAACCCAGAGAGTGTGAGCTATAAAGTTACAGTTATAGTTCTAGAATAGGAAAATATTATTCCCTGTCTTTGATTAATAAAATTTAAACTCTATTGAAAATATTTCTAGAAATTATTCCATGATAACTTTGGTGATGAGTAGTAGGGCTGATTCAGTAGAAGCAGCAATCCCATGGGATAACATGAACCATCAGAGAATATTGTATTATAATAAAGGTCCTTTTCACAAATATAAATGTTGGAGCCAAGCAAATTAAAAATAGAAACAAACCCAGATGTCATGATGTGGCATGAAACAAAGAAATGTTACTAAGATTAGATCTACTCTGTACTTTTCCTATAAACCATGTTTATTCTGGGGGAACATGCGAATACAATTCCTAGTAGTCTTTTGGTGTGATACATTAGACACTAACACTATAATCATAAAATAAGTGCAAATAAAGCTCCCCAAAAATAGTCCTTTTACAAAATTCACCTTCCAGAGAAGAGTTTGAGGAGGCGTTTTAAGAACAGCAAAGTTGGCCTCATGTAGAAAATGGTTTTGAAAAGATATTACACGTTATAATTTCTTTTGTGCTTTAGAAAAACATCCAACAGGGCCCTCAGTTAAATGTATATTCATGGCACATCATCTAAAATCACAGAGATCAGTCCCGTCAGATGCTACTCATTCTCCCAGCATGAAAGGTACATTGGACATGACTGAGAATATGATATGGAAGCCAAATTACACATTAGTTTTCCTGGAGCACTACTGGGTTGAATGTGAGTGTGACATTGTATGCAGAATGTGTATGCACTTCATCTCTGACTATTAAGTAGCCTCTGCCTGGTTTGTTGCCCTGCATCTTATCCATTCAGCTGATGTTGATGATAACATAATGTCATGGACCGGGTTGGTTTTGTTAAAACAATTGAATTTAAACTTAGTGGGTAGTAAACATCACAGTATAATACAGCATGACCCAAGGTCAAGAATGCTGGCTCTGTTTGTTGTATAAAACAGGAAGGTGCCTTAAAGCTCCTTCACAAAAATGCCCAAACAAACACTTCCTAGGAAGTCTATAGTAGGGGGACAGCTTTCAGCCTTAATACCTTCAGAGCTTCAGGTGTGTGTGTGTGGAGAGGATAGGGGGAGAAGAGTTGAATTGTTCTCTCATTTTCAAATTCCAATTCTGACAAATTATTTTCTTCTTTCTAATAAAAAGGGCAGGGGAAGGGTAAGATGGGATGGAAGATAAAATTATGAAATGTAAGACAAAAGAAAGAGGAAGATATGGGATGCTCTGAAATGGTATCAAGAACTCCGAAAATCTGCATAGCTCCACCTCCTCACTACTACGGTTTGTAACATTCTCTGTTCATTAATCACACACAGTGAGACTTCTTATACAAGGGCACAATGGCCAAACCATATATAAAAATAGAACTCTGACCTATAACCAGCAGCAACCAGCCCAGGAAGCAAACCATCTACAATGGATAAAACTTGGTCCATAAACTGCCAACTTCCTTAACTTTTGCCTCTGCTTTCAACTTAGGACCAAGCCAAATATGATCCCCTATCACACAGGATGCCCCTCATCTTTTTAGCCAACTTTTAACTTCACCATACACACAAACTCCAATCAGTCCACACTGCAGGCTTCCTTTTTCCCACTTTAAATCTACCCAACTCCCCTGTCTGCATTTGAGTCTCTGCCACGTAAGGTGGGCTAATGCCCATGTGAAGGAAATGCTGAGTAAAGAGCCTTTGCTTGGTGTCATTTGAGTGCTATCTATTTGTTTCCACAATAATTTTATTGAAAAGTCTCCTTCATTGTTGCAGTTAATATTTTATCAATGCCTTACCTAGATTGAAAGAACATCACATTTCAATAATTCTTTCTGAAATAACCAAAGCACTAGTGGCTAGGCTCTTGGGTTTCACTCTTTTTAAATTTTTTATTGTTGTTGATATTACTCTTAACCTTCTGCCTAGCCAGTGGATAACTTGACATTTTAAAAGTGTCCTATTAGGCTCAGGTTATTTGAAATGAGAAATCCAAGCCCAGTGTTAATAAAAATTGATTCCACTTTCCTCTCTAACTCAGTGTTGGAATGACTGTATGTTTCTCTCCTTTCTAAGAATAAATGATTAATGATCATCTGAGTACAAAATAGAATGGAGAAATGTTAGCAAAAGTAATACTCTGGCAATGATTGAAACAGCTACAGCATCTAAAAGCAGCTAGTGTTAACATAGAGGAGAGGGCCTCGTCTCCCCTGGTTGCTAGAGGAGGTGGATTTGTTGTGATAGCCCAAGAAAAATAAGTTTCTGAGACTCACACAGAAGGATAAGATATGGTAGAGGGCTTTATTTTCATGGAATTGTACCCCTGTGTTTCCAAGATTTCATTTCCCTCAGTCCCACCATAGAAGAAATATAGCTAAAATCAGAGCCAGTATCCAGAGTTTCCTTTCCTTTTTCAACCTGGGTCCAGTCCAGCATCAGGCTAGCTTAGCTTGTGTTTCTCACTGCAGTTTATTAGTCCACTGCATGTGGGTCCTTGTGGCCATGGGCCATAGGGGCGAATGCAGGAGAGCCAAGAGTCAACAAATGTCATGAACCAAGCATGTCTAGATCAACATGAGCCCCAAGAGCAAGAACTCCTTTATTTAAGAGACAAGAGGCCCAGTGTGCGAAATTGCATGAGACCCCAGACTCGCCATGCTGGCGGGACCCCAGACCCGCCACACTGTGAGACCAAGACCTGCCATGCTGAGAGACCCATCAGTGCACCTCCTGGTGACCGGTCATTATGGCGTTACGGCCACTGGTCTTTTATAATATAGACTAGAGGACTGGTGCATAAAATTTCATGCACTGGAGGGGAAGTCCCTCAGCCCAGCCTGCCCACAATCCGGGAGCCCTCAGGGGCGGTAAGCGACCCGGCAATCAGGGGAAGGTGACACCCCATCACACCTCTGCTGCTCCCACTGCCGGCAGCACAAGCCTCGGCCAGCCCTGGTTACCTGAGCCTTGGGTGGCCCTGGGCGGCTGGGCAGCAGCCATCCGAGGCTTGCCTGCACCACGGGCTGGCCCTGGCCAGCTGCCATCTGAGGCTTGCCTGTGCCTCAGGCCAACCTTGGGCGGCTGGGGGACTGAGGGGACTGGGGGACTCCAGAGGCAGGCAAGCAGAGCAGTGCGCCTGCTGCCCCCATGGGGCTAAGGGGACTGGCACCGCCATCTTGTGGCTGTGGGAACCACCATCTTTGAGGGCTGGGCAGTCAATTAGCATATTCCCTCCTATTGGCTGTGGGTGCCACCATCTTTGAGGGCAGGACAGTCAGTTAGTATATTCTATCCTTATTGGCTGTGGTGCCGCCATCTTTGTGATGGTGGGAGGGTCAATTAGCATATCCCCTCTTTATTAGATAGGATTATGTATTCTGAATTTTCCTAGTGCTTGCAGTGGCCATGCCCATTCTGGCCAACCATCTCTCTTCACAGGTTTGACTGACAGGCACCTTCCCTAGTCACCTCAAATTTAAGGGGCATGCATCTGTCTTTCCTTTGTTGGATCTCTTTCCCCAGTGATTTGCAGGGAGTTCCCTGGGGAGTACAAAGTTGCAGTTTCCTGATGAAGTTGCCCAAATTGCATGCCTATAAAGTCTGGTCTTCCCCCTTTTTTCCTTTTCTATTATTATAACTAGCTAATTACAACAGTATCATTAGTAAAAGCACATGTAACTTACATTTCAATAGCATTTCTTTGATTCTGTCTTAAGGAGAGTGGGGTAAATACAGGGAAACCAACTAGGATGTTCCATAATAATACAGAGGAAAGGGAATGTTGGCTGGACCAGTATGGTCTATTGAAAGTAAAACTGAAAGGATTGGTTGATGAAGCCACTGCAGGGTAGGAAAGAAAGAGAAGCATCAAATTGATTTGAAGTTTTGGTTTGTTGCTTTGTTGGTCATGTTTGAGTAACTTCCACAGATGAGGAATCCTGTGGGAGGAGTAGGTTAAAGGGGTGTCATTGATTTGGGTGGGTCATGTGTCATTGTGGGGAGTGGCCTTGAGGAAGAAAGGTGAATAAATAAATGCAGCATGTTGTTCCACTGAAATGGTTTCCCTGTCATAGTATCTTTTTCCCTGTCATAGATCTTCTTGTGACCCAGGCTTTGTACCCAGAGCACATACAGACTGTGATAACAGTGATTATAATGATGCCTCAGGTATACCACAATCAAGTGCCTTGTGCTGAGGAACTAATTTTATGAGTAGTAAAGGGTAATTTAGCATATGAAAATTATCACTTGTTTCTGTTAAAAATTTAACATCCTGCAAAAGGATAAAAAAGATAACTATTAGGGAGGAGAAAGGTCAGTAAAACTGACAAACTAGATAACCAGTGAATTAGAGCCATTAACTCAGAACCCACCCTAGCAACATGACCTGAGTACCTCACTGATTTTTTTTAAATTTATAAATAAAATAACCACCTGATGACAAGGTATATATTTTTTCCAATTTCACATTAGGTCAAAAGAAGAAGAAGAAGAATGTTTGTGAAGACACTAATATGAATGGATGCTGATCTTGTCTTTGTCATTTCTTTTTTTTTTTTTTAATATATTTTATTGATTTTTTACAGAGAGGAAGGGAGAGGGATAGAGAGTCAGAAACATCGATGAGAGAGAAACATCAATCAGCTGCCTCCTGCACACCTCCTACTGGGGATGTGCCCGAAACCAAGGTATATGCCTTGACCAGAATCGAACCTGGGACCTATCCACCGAGCCAAACTGGTTAGGGCGTCTTTGTCATTTCTAAGCACTTTCCACACATACTTTTTCTGGCTCACAATAAACCCAAGAGGTGGAGAGTATGATTATCTTGGTTTTACAGATGAAAGAGCAGATGCAAAGAATTGAATTTGCTAGGATCAATAGGTAGTCAGCTTCTTCAACAATACAGTTAAATCTTTCATAATGAGAACCAATCCTCAAAACGATAAGCTCAGGACTCTGAAAAAGTCCTAAATTTTCAAGGAGTTTGGTGTTAATGGAAAATAATCATTGGGGGCTTAGGAGGATTACAATTTATAGCTGTTAAGAGGATAAAGGTATCTTATTTTTATGGGATGGAGAGGAAAGAAAATGAGTTGAACTTGTGTTATTTTTGTTAACAAGGACATTTGATTGAGCCAAATATTCTTCTCAAAAATTCTGATTACCTAGGGATGAACTGAGTAAACATTCCTGTCAATTCAGTCATCAGTTAATGACAGGTAGGGTTTCTTGATAACTTAAATGATCTCAAGGAACATAAGAACATTTTAATTCCCTTTACCAATATTGTGTTTAGTTTGTTAAAGTTCAGCTTGTCAAAAAATAGTAACTATAAGAAAATATAAATATTTCATAGATAACTAGGATCAAGATGATTCTTCTAACTATTCAACACAAACAGAAAACAAACAACTGATTTTAACATTTTGCAGGTAATAGGAATCTATAGATGACACCCTCTCCCCAGAATCTGTATAGAGAAAAAAATGAGCAAACCTCAGATAAGGGTGAGATGATACAAATAAACAACTATGTATAGGATATTTACCCAGAATATGTGATTAGAAAAATCTTTAGGATAGATTAAGTAGAACAAAACAGATACACATATATTTATGTTAGGATGCCAATCATGTTTTTATTGCATAAAATATGCCAGTATATTCAAGTATTTATTTGTGTGGTGAGAAAAGGGTATATATTTAAAGAAATTCCCTCCCTACTTTCACATAAGAGACAGCAGAATTTAGAAGTTAGGGAAAAAGTTTGGATACCTCAATACTTGTATTCAAATCCCAACTCTACCCTCATTCTAAATATGTTTCCAAAACATTATTCCTTATCTTTAAATTGGCAATAATAATATCTACTTTGAGAGCTTGTGTGGATGAAATATAATTTTAACATATGCAAATTTTAACATTAGAATCATGCCCAGCATTTAGTATTAGATTTATATTGTTGGCTACTATTAATTTATATTTTGACCCATTTCAACTTATGCTTTCTATAAGTCCTGATTTGCCTCTTTGTTTTCAGTGAAATTTTTTCTATCATGTTTCTACTCCTAATATAATAACAAATGCCTCCTATTGTTATTCTCATTGTCTCCCTTGTGAACATAGTATCCTATCACTGTTAAATGATTAGTATTGTTTGTTTACATATCAGTATTGCTTACTTGGGATAAACATATTTTAAAGTTAGGAGTCAGAGCTTGTTTATTTCCCCATGCTCATTATATACCTAGACCCCAGATCTAGGCATATAGGGTTGTGTAATACATATATTAAATAAATGAATGAATAGCAAAGTCCAAAAAGCTCTGTTAATAAATAGCTTAGGGGAATGAAAGAAAATGTCACTTCTTTATCCTTTGGAAATATGTGAGCAACAATAGCTTTATATGAGAATTCGCTTCTTTTTTGTGTAAATGCTCAATTTCCTTGTGTATAAAATGAATTTTCTAGGGAGAGCAGCCCTTATATTGATATATTTAGTTTAAAATCAATATGTTACTATATATATATATATGTATGTATATATACATATATATATGTATGTATGTTACAATATACATATATGTGTATATATTTTCTGAAAACATTTTCTCTATTGACTTTGGTGCATCTTGGAAGAAATATTAAAAAATGCATCTCTGGAGAGAATCATGAGTGTAGCTTTAGGCCTTTTGGAGACTATTGAATTGGGTTTTCTAGTACCTCAACATTTACCCTTAGTGAACAATTTTTAAAAATCATCTGTATTAAATTGCGTTTACCTCAGTAATAAACACTGCCAAGCCCAGTGGGACCAGATAAACAAGAGCAGAGAATAGAAGGAAAATTGAGCTCTTTTCTGATGGCTTCCAGGTTATTCTTGCTTGGTGAAGAGCCTTAAGCAGCTTATCACATCTCATGTAAAGATAGGAAAGATGGATTTGTTTTTCAGTTTCCACACCTCTCATCCTCCACTTAGCTTAGAGAATTGTCCTCCTGGAGAGCAAATATAATCCATATTTCATGAGTGTACAGGTGCTTAATGTTCTGTGTAGTGTCAAAATAGCCTATCAAAATGTGTTTTATAATGAGCTGGAAGTAATACCTCAGTTTGCATCTCAAACTGAGCATTAAATAGATCTACAGGGTATCAACTTGCTGCATCTAAACTTTTTGATAGCTAAGTGCAGTGTTTTGGTAGCTGGACAGATAAGAAGAGGGTATTGGTTGCTTGCAACCAGGAAGGCGGAGATGTGGAGAAATGAGTTGGATTTGTACTGATGTATCTGGTTTGCTTCTGGCTGGCATATGCCCAGGTTGTGGGCTTGATCCCTAGTATGGGGCTTACAGGAGGCAGTTGATCAATGATTCTCTCTCATTATTGATGCTTCTATCTCTCTTTCCCCCTCCCTTCCTCTCTGGAATCAATAAAAAAAATATTTTTAAAGACAGAAAAAACAGAAAAAGAAATAGTTCTGTGCCTGGATAGATTAATAGGATATTTCAGTGCTAAAGAAGCTGAGTATGTGGCAGAGTGTGGATTGTCTTAAATTTAGCTAAGGAATTTAAACTAGATCTCTTAAAAATAAACTTATTTTAAAATAGTTTTAGGTTTACAGAAAAATTGTGAAGGGACTACAGGGTCCCCGTATATCTCACATTCAGTTTAGTTATTACAAACCTATTAATATGTATAGTTTTCCAATATGTATTTCCAATATGTTTTCACAACTAATGAGCCAATATTTATGCATGACTAAAGTCCATAATTGATTCAACTTTTAGTTCTTGTTTCTTGAGACGTGCTCTCTGGGAGTCCTGCATCAACATACAAAACGTCTGACAACACTGAGACTGCCTTGCTGGAAAAGCATCTGTAAGCACACTAGTGAACAATTCCATCTGAGCCTAGTTCTCCAGCCACCACTGCCCAGGTGTCAGATAAGTGAGAAAAACAAATCTGAACCCTTCCAACCAGCTGAGCCAACAGCTGAATTCCACTAAGTGAGCTTAGTCAATAGTGCATGAAGCGGAAATTAGCCTAACTGAAATCTAAACCATGAGATCATGAGAGTTCATAAAATAGTGTTAATCTTGGGATAATTTGCCACAGATCAGTAAATAAAAAGAGCATTTGCTTCATCCAAAACATTAGTATACAAACAGATGCAAACATATTTCATGGAATAATCTTAAATCCCTTTATAGATGACAACAGTGCTCATTACGTTTTTTAAGTACTTAATTTTCCAAAATAATATATATATGTTTTCTCTCCTTCCTTCAAAATGCCAAGCTTTGCTCTCCTGTCTCTGCCAGAGGCAATGTTAGATCCACTGTAGATGGAACATCTTGCCATACTGGAGCCATGGCAGTTACCGTGGAATAAGTTGAGCTGGAACCCCTGCTAATCGGGGCAGCCATGGGTACAAAGTCAAGAAGGTAACTGTAGGAAGCAGCAGGCACTGGTAGCAAAGCCATAATGGGAGATATAAATATAACTGAGGGAGCAGATCTACAGAGATGGGAGAAACTAGTCAAGGAAAACTAGTTGTGGTAATTAGATATGTCCCTGAAACACAGTCAAAACCTCTGTGAGAATCTCACTTTTTTTTTTTGTTTGTTTGTTTGTTAGGGACAGTAAAACCATCAATTGTTGGCTAAGTTTAAATCTTAAAGGGACATAAACTAGGCACATCTTCATGGAGGGCAAGATAGAGGAGAAAAGAACCAAAGCTGCACTTTACGTACCTGAGCAATACCGGGACTTCGTTTTCCAGGACAAAGAAGGCAACAGTGGTGTGAAACTATCACAGTGTGACCCGCTAAAAGTTCTAGGTCTAATTTGACATATTTGAAAAATTTTATTTTAGGTCTCTAAGAAAGCCTGAGAGTCAAGTCCACCTACTTCTTTATAATAGCTCTCCATGAAACTTTACCAACCTCTCCTGGCATACAGTAAGAGTTTGAAGGGGTTGTTATTAAACCAGATGGTGGGCAGGATCACCTGTTGTGATTCACATATTCCTTTATTCAAAGCACAGTGTTCTCTTTGCTTTCTGTGCTTTCAAGATTGACTCCAGTGCCACTGCAAAGAGCCCCTCCAGCACACACTCCCTCAAGGACCTCACACATAATAAAACGAACATCACTAAGGAAAATGTGTTTCTAAAGTGATCTGATTCCTTGGAGGGAAAAATGTCCACAAGTGGTTTTATGGCCTCATGATGGAGACAACTGCTACTTTTAATGTATTATTCCACTTGATACAAGTGTAATTTATGATAAGTAGAAATACAAAGAAATTGGGGTATTCAGTTTAGAATTGATTGAATAAGTTTATTCCTTAAATATTTTTTTTCTCAAACTTGGCACTACTGATACTGAGCTGAATGATTGTCTCTGTACCATATATACTAGTACAGTGTTTAACAGCATTCGAGGCTTCTATCCACTAGATGCCAGAAAACCCTCAAGTTGGAACTATTAAATGTGTCTCCTGCCATTGCCCTGGGACACAGACTCTTGTCCATATGAAAACTACTTCCCTACAGGATAAAAGAATGTTCCTGAAATCATACAGATCTTGGTTCCCTCCAAGCTGTATCACTGTGGTATCTAAGTTAAGCTATTATTTCTCCACATTTAGTTTCTTATTCTGTGAAATGGATATGGTAGGGAAATTGTAAAGGAATTTCAAGTGGACCAAAAGATTACTGGGTATCTTTAATGGAAAACAAGTCATGTCTAGCATATCCTTTAAGGTTACCTGATTCTATGGCGGGATCTCTCCTTTCTTATTTTTTAAAAATATGTTTTATTGGTTTTTAGAGAGAGAGGAAGGGAGAAAGATAGAATATAGAAACATCCAAGAGAGAGAAACATTGATCGACTGCCTCCTGCCTAGTCCCTACTGAGGATTGAGCCCACATCCTGGGCATGTGCCCTGACTGGGAATGGACCAGATGCTTGGTTCACAGGTCGACACTCAACCATTGAGTGACACAGGATGGGCAGGATCTCTCATTTCATTATCTTTGCCAGGAGTTGGGGAGTAGAAATAATAGGCAAAGGTTGGAAAAGTGTGGAAACTTTCAGCCATAAGATGAAGAAGGCCTGAGAATCTTATGTATAGTATGGTGATTACTGTTCATAACCCTGTATTATATAATTGAAATGTGCTAAGAGAGTAGAATTTAAATGTTCTCACTAAACAAATAAATACGTGAGGCTATGAATGTGTACAAGATAGGAGGAATTCTTTCACAACATCTATGGAAAAAGAACACAAAACAACAAAACACCTGAGATGTTGAGGTTGTCACATGTTTACAGTTGACAACCCTGAGAGACAGAGGCAGGATTACCAACCCAGACATTCAGGCTCCAGAACCACTTACCCAACCCACCACACTGGCTCCTTCTCTACCTGTTTTAATTCTGATAACACCCTTTTCATGTGTGTATTATATAGTCCCCATTTTATAAACAAGTTCAAAGGGCTAAGTTACACAGCTAGTATGTAGCATGCTATGGCATTTGAATGGCTTTTCTCTCTCTTTTTGTATATGTTTTTATTGATTTTTTTAGAGAGAGAGGGGAAGGGAGAAGGATAGAGAGATAGAAACATCAATGAGAGAGGAACATCATGGATTGGCTGCCTCCTGCATGCCCCCTACTGGGGATCGAGCCCACAACCCAGGCATGTGCCCTGACCTGGAATCAAACCTGTGACCTCTTGGTTCCTGGGTTGAAGCTCAACTACTGAGCCACACCTTCCAGGCTGAACGGCTTCTCTTATGGTCTGCCCTTGCAGACTCTTTCCTCCTCTCATGTCTGATCTTTCAAATTCATGTGAAGACTTCCATGACTTCTCTCTCCCTCTGAATGAGAGAATTTCCTCTAGTTTCATACCTGATATTTCAATTTTATTTTAATATAGTTACTTCTCTTACTATTAGTTCAACTGTCACTCAATCTATCAAATTTTAAAATTAAATTTTTAGTCAAAATAACTTGTCCAGTTTCTATTCTGAAAGCTCCAGGATGAGCAATTCCTATCCAGAACTATGCTGTCAACCTCAACATGACCAAACACTAAATCTCTGCCTTTGGAATTATACATTTCCTTTTCCTTTTAAAGAGTTTCATTTTTCCCAGTTACTGAGAACTATAACTGCTCAGACAACTTTATCCCCTTCCATATTGTTATCTATCACCTTTCTGTTCCTCCTCAGTTTTCTACTTCTCTATCTCAGATACCAGCCTAGTACTTAGATGTACAAACTATTGTGTAAATGCTTGCTGTTAGAATTCAAGGAAAACAAGTAGTGTTATTTGAGAAAGAATAGAAATTATAAAGTAGATTACTAAGATGTCTAGAATAAAGCCATTAAAGGATCATTTTTAATACAATACTCTTAAATTTGATATAGAAAGTTAAGACATTTAGTCTGAGAAATATTTGTTAAGTCCTGGTTTTGCTTGGTTGGTATGTATGAGTCCCTTGCAAAGTCATTCTATGCTAAAAATCCATCCTGTGTCAAGCTGATATTTTCAGAGCATAAGGAGAGTCATTTAATTGTACATAATATTGAAATGCATCATTGAAAAGAGAATCCTAAGTATTTCCAGTCTCCAATAAAACTAATGCTAAGCTTCCAAAAAGAGGACTATGTATAAAGATAATTTAAAATCTCTCTTTATGTAAATACTGACGTAAACACTAAAAGCAATAATAAATTTAAAGATTTCAGACAGAAAATTAATGTCATTTGTTTTAATTTAGTTATTTTCTAAAATAAAAGGATATCTGGTTCACATATACACTGTTTCTCCAGACCTATTTTCAATTTTTCTATATTCATTTATCTTTTACTATCCAAGGTTGCCCCAATTAGAAACAGAGAGTGCTGTACTATATTTGACTTTTAAAATATTTAGGCTCTCTGACCCAAATAAATTGACTCAAATGGGGCAAGCATCATTGTTACTTTAGTGCACAGTTTAACCTGGTAAGACCTTTCAAGTAAACATAGGTACTCACAAGTCACTGGCCTGAAAAGAAACATTCCTTCCTTGTGAAGAACCAGGGCCTGCCATGTTAAAGTTGATTTACCAGGTGGCCGAATTACAGAGTGAATCATAATGCTCGTTTTGAAATTCTTTCATGAACTTACAGCCTGCTAAAAAGCTTTGTTAACTTTGCGTGTTAATGTTGAACAGGGACACAGGAGGCTTGCATTTTTACCTTTCTCTACATTTGGTCCAAACACCTATTATGAGCCCTAATGCTAATCTGATCAACACCTAATAAGACAGAACAAGCACAGAGCAGTTTTTGCTGGAAACCCTGCCCATGAAACTCAGAGAAATCAAGGAATGGCATGGGTTCATCTCTAACTTTTTGCCATCAAAGTTTATAATGATCATGATTAAACCCGTCCTCTTCAAATTCTGCTTTGTGATCCATAATTTTATCTATTCTTCTCTCACATCTATGAAACATGTACAGTGCCAAGTACTACTAGTAACATAATGGCAGTTAAAACTTGGCTTCTCCCTGATAGAACTCACACATATTCAGTGGAATGTTTCACATTGTTTCTGTCTTCATTTCCTTGAAATCCTGAGTCACTTTTGTGAAGAAGCCAGACCATCACACTGATGATCAGCTACTCAGTGGAGAACTGGATAAAAGTATCAGCATATGTGAGGCCACCTTGGACTTTCTGGGTTAGGTTATTATCCAACAGACTACAACTCCATTAGTGGGCCCAAGTGAAACCAGCAAAGGAATGCCAACAAAATCACAGGATGAGAAAACCTAAATTGCTATCTTAGTCCCCTAAGTTTTGAAAGCAGTTTTGTTATGTGGTATCTTGATCCCAATAGTAAATAATTCAGGTTTGGGGGGTTATATGGCCTTTGCCATAATTACTTACCTCTGCTGGCAATAGTGCAATGCAGTGATAAGAGAGTAGTTGATAAGAGATTGAACAGATGGCAGGGCTGTGTTCCAATAAAACTTTATTTAGAAAAAGAGGCAGTTGGACAGATTTGGCTTACAGGCCATAGTTTGCTGACCTCTGTTCTAAGTTAACAGCTTAGGAAAATGTATGTAATTCTCAATTCATAGAGTGAATTCAAATATTGGTAATTAGCCTTTATGTTGTCTTCAGAAAATTCTACATTGAAAGAAAACTTGCAGACATGTTATCAAAACCAACTGTTGCATCAACACCCTAGTGCACAATGTGGTAAAGGCAGGTAATGAAAGGCACTTGTGAGAAATAAGCTATTTAAATAGAATGTGTCTGGTGAAGTAATAAGTACATAAATAATGTAATTAACACCATTTGTTGATTAATTAAGATGTATCTAAAAAGATCCTTTGAGTGAACTATTTCTTTTACCCTCAGAACACCATTTTATACAATTTTATGCAGATTATCTATTTTTATTGTTTATTCAAGATACTTATACCAAAAAAATCAAAATAAATTAAATTGAAGACAAAAAGAACTGCCAACTCACTGGAGGAAAATTAAAAATAACTTGGCCAACGTGGAGGATATTAAGCTTTTAAATGCTTCTTCTTACATGCCATTCAGCTATAACTAAATTAAACAACTGGCTCTACCAACAAGCCTCCCCTGACTTCAAAGTAGATACAACACAGACAGAGATGGTGATTTATAAAAACTGAGACTAATTACTTTGATTTGAAAAACTTTTCTAGATATGTCATTTTCTAGGATACCTAAAACGCTTTATCTTAATTTTTGAATGATTTCAATAAACAAACGTACTTGCAATTCTAATAGTCACTGAGGAATTTGTGAGGATTACTTCCTGTTGCTACTGGCACATCAATATACAGATGGATCAGTGGGACAAAAGCCAGTTCAGAAATAATATACTAACGTATACTTGGAAATTCAGGATATAAAAAGATCTCAAGTCACTGAGGAAAAATTGACTCTTTAATAATTTGTGGTGGGCAACTTGATAGGAATTTGCTAAAAACAAAAATGCATCCAAAGCCTCGCACAATACACAAGAGTAAACTCCAGATGGGTGAGAGGTGAAATCTATGTAATAAAAGCCCAGCAACCATTATAGCAGAACTACTGGAACGACTAGTCGCTATGACGTGCCTGCCGCAGGGAACACCGCCAGCGCTGCTGCTGAGCCAGAGGGCCCTGGGGCCAGTTGCGTGGCCACTGCCAAGGCACCGGTATAGAAGAAGGCGAAGGTGGCCAGCATGAGCATGCAGCTTGAGATGAAGGCTCTGTGGGACGAATTCAATCAGCTTGGCACTGAGATGATCGTCACCAAGGCTGGCAGGTCAGGGCGCCCCTCTCCCCGCTGACACCCTCCCCACATGGTGCCAGTCTCAGGCAGCGGGTTTTGGCCCGATCCACTCAAGCGAGACTGAGAAGCGGGGTGAGAGGTGCGGCCTGGCCACCTGCAGGTCCCTCTCAGCGCAGGCCAGCTGCTTCACTCTGTGAATCTCCGCTCTAGCGACAGCTGCCTGGCACACCAGGCCAGAGGGTACTGCTCAGGAGCCCAGGAAGGCGAAACCCTGTGGACCTACCGCCTGATCAGCAGCCCAGGAACCCGGCACCTCCAGAAATGGACCAGCTCAGAGCACACAGAGCTCGGGGAGAAGGCAGCCTCCTGTGAGGGGCCTTGCCACTAGCCAGCTCCCAGTGGATCCCACCTCAAAGGAAACGCAGTCTTTGGTTCCTTAGTTCAGTCTATCCTGGCTAAAGAGGAGCAGCTAGGCACATTTTAAGGGAGAATTAAGACTAAAACAGTGTGTTTTGTTTCATGGAGATTGCTACCCAGTTGTCTTGGGCCTAAATTCCGGGTGATTGAGGGCCCTGGTTCTGCCACTGGGGTCCTCATCTTCCAATTGGCCTGTTTTGTTGTAAGGGCCCAAAGAGAAGGGGAACAAGTTTTTCAATGCAATGAATTTGACCAACAGACAAAGGCGAGTGCCCGGCTGTATCTAATGTGTACACAGAGACACCAGCTCTGAGTCCGCCTGGCCAAAGGGAGCTCAGGGCCTGTGTGCAGAGCCTTCTGGTGGTTTCTGTTTCCTTGCTGAGGCCGTCCTCCCTGGGAAGCCTGGGGCCCAGACTCAGCTCCAGGACCCTCTCCCTGGCCAGCCCTGCCCCTAATTATCCCCACTATCCCAATCAGGGTTGGGGCCAGCCAGCCAACATCCCTCGGCCCCTTCACCCGGCAGGCCTGGCCCAATGGCCCCAATTGGGGCGGGCCAGCCAGACCTCACCCATGCACAAATTTGTGCACCGGGCCTCTAGTAAATTAATAATAAAAGAAGCTTTCTCTGTACTATAAAAATAAAAAGATGATTATTTTATAATCTCAAGATGTGAAAAATAGTTTCTAACAATGACATACACTTTCATTCAATAAAATAAGTGTACAATAAATTTAACTACATTGTAATACTTTCATAAAGTGAAAGATCACTGTAGATAAAGTAAAAAGATAAATGAATACAAAGAAATATTTCTAAACAATATCAATGATAATAGGATAATCTTCCTAACATAAAAGGAGCTCATACCAGTTAAAGAAAATACATCAGAAACACAATTTTTAAAATGATTAACACTATAACTGATTGTTCATGAGATGGATATATAAAATGGCTCTTAAATTTATAAAAAAGATGTTCAACTTCTTCCATAATAGCAATAATGCAAATGAAAACTACACTGAAATGTCATTTCTCCTCCATATATTGGCAGAAATTCAAAAGCTTGACAAACCTACACTGCAGGTGATCTGTTGGAAAACAGGTACTTTCAAGTATTTCTGGCAGGCTTTCATGCCTTCTGGAGAAGAATTTGGTAATATCTAACAAAACTACTCATCAATTTATAATATACCCAGTAATCCCACTTCTAAAAATTTGCTCTGAAGGCTCATGCTCAAGAATATGAACACATGCATAGATTCACTCATTGTGGCATTTTTTAATAATAAAATATTGGGAACAAAATGAATGCCAAACACATAGAAGACTGAAGAAATTAACTATGACATATTCTCACATTCATACAATCATCACAATTAGTATCCAGTTGCCAAAAAGAAGATGATCTTAAAGACTGATTTGGAGTAATTTCCAAGATATATTATTAAACAAATTAAAGAATGGTATATGTATTATGCCACTTTTGTGTAAAAAATTGAGGAAATAAAAATGTGTGTATGTGTGCATGTCTGTAAAAAAACTATATATAAAATATATAAACATTTTAATGTATAGATCTATATACATACATAGACATATGTGTATCTATGTATATATATGCATATTCACTTATTTTATCAGAAAGCAACACTGAACATAAACCAAAATTAGTCAGCTTGGTCACCTACATGGAGGAAGTTGGATTACAGGGGAAGAGATAGGGACATGCACTTTCTGAGCAGCACTTCAAAACGTACGGAGAAGCGGAAAATTGGGTCTCTGAATGGTTTGCCTCAAACCAAGAAAAGTTCTATTGGGACGGTATCCACAAATTACCTGAAAGATGGGGGAAATGTGTAACTTGCGATGGACATTACTTTGAATAAAGCACTTTTGATGTTTCTCTTGAAATTATCGTGTTTTCTTTGATTACAAAATCCACATTATTAACCGGCACAGTATTTTTGTAGTAATAGTGATGTGCAGTAATTCCCAGATTAGTTATGTGTATTTTAGCATTAAGCAAATGATATCAATGTGTGGGGGAAAGGGAAAAATAAGTATGGAAAGGGGAAGGAGAAGAAAGACTGTGGTTTAGGATCTGAATGAGAAGTGTCATTATACACTCAATTTTTTGGAAAAAAATATATTGCTTACCTCTGTTCACAGAATGAGCCAAATAAAAATAGCAACCCAGTTATAGGCATACCCAATAGTTTCACTGAAATAGTCAGGGCTTCTTATATCAACTGGTGCTTCCTGAGCAAAGACAGAGAAAATATAAAATGAGACTCTTTGTTATGGCTCAAAGTATAGAAATACTCAAAATATGATGAGGCTATCAAAGGATACATAGAATCCAGTGTGAAGGGTCTCCAACTGTCCAGATCTGAGACATTTTGAGAACCCAAAGAAATGATAATAATCAATTATAACACATTATATAAAAAAAAGAATCTATGTGCCATGGTGATAGAAGCAAAGTAAATAGAAACAGTGGGAATATTGAGAAGAAACATCTTTCCTTTACAAAGAATATCAATCATTAATTCTAGAAGAAATTATCAAATTGGCAAATCTACATTTTTACATCCATAATAAAAATTTCAAGCAGTTATTCTAAATAGATACTAAAATCACTGTGATAACTCTTCAGATTACTTATTAATGACAAGAAAAATGTACCATTATAATGAAGCAATCTGGAAGACAACATCTTAATTAAGAAATCAAAAGTAAATATCACCAGTGACAGTAAAACCTGACATCTCAATATAGAGAACAGCTTATCATTTTATAGAATTCTTACCAAAATTCTTTAACCTGATAGTAATTACAAAGAAATAATCAATACATTAAGTCTTGCAGACATTAAAGATAATATCTGAAATCTTAAAATGTGTTAGTGTCATGAAGGACAAAAAGAGCAGGGAAATTGTTCTAAGATGAGACTGGGAAAACTAAATGCAACTTGCAATTCTTGATTTTGGAAACAAAACAAAGCATTACAATAGACATTATTAAGACAATTAGGGAGATTTAAATATGGACTGTCTATACTAATAATCTATACTAATAAAAGGGTAATATGCTAATTAGGGCAGATGTCATCTGGAAGTCCATCAGGACAAAGCCGCAAGGGCTGTGAGGCCTGGGGTTCAAGGAAGCTGTGGGCTCAAGGAAGTTAGGAGGTCCTTCCTGACAAAGTGGGCCAGCTGGAGCAAAGCCGCCCTGCAGTTGTTTATTCACCGCGTGCAGTTGTTTACTGGCCCACGTGGGTGTTATTTTTAAATGGAATGTAGTGCTGGCTGCGTGGGAGAGCGGTGGGAGCTTGGAGCCGCAGCTCTAGCTGGGGGACGCGGCCGGGCCCGCACCGCATCCTGAGGGCGCTGTTTGCTGGCCATCGAGGCTGTCCCCACAGCGGGCTTCTGGCTCAGTCCGACGCCTGGGCCGGGAAGCTGGATAGTGAGTTTCATGGTGTCCGAGCCTTGGTGCAGATTACGAGTTCCCGCCAGAGAACATTGTCTTCTCTAAGCCCGGGCTCCGCTCCCTCACTCACATTCCGGGAACAAAGCCACCTGCTTCTCTTCGACCTGGAAGCCATGCCAGGCCAGACTGCAAGGCAAACGGTTCCCGAGCAGAGCAGATTTCACACGCCCACATACTCAGAGCACACAGCACCCTGGCCGCAGGTGGACTCGCACCCTGCGTGGTTTGTGCCCTCGCTCTCTTGCTCTGAATGTCCCCAGTCCATATGTGCCCATCCGTCTCTCCGGCTTACAGTTCTGTCCGTGTAAAAATGCGCTTCTGGTACTTCGGTTTATCTTCAAAAGCAGAATGCTGGAAAGGCGGCATCTGACTTCTTTCCGGGGTTGCTCCTCTGGGTGAGATTCCACTTCTCTCGTTGTGGGCCTGTCCGCTGTAAAGCCCTGAGTTTGCATTTGGTTTATAGCCTAGTGGTGCGGACCCTGACGCAAAACAACTGTCAGCTTCAAGTGCCCATGCGGTGGGGGTGGGGGTAGGGGGCGCTATTTCACCTGGAATCTGTTGTTCAGCTTTGAGGATGACAGGGCGGCCTGGGCTGTGCACCATGCTACCGCATAAAATCCAAAGAACTCCCCGTGGCTTTGTTTCCAATACTTTAACACACTGTAAATTAAATGCACTCTTTTTCTTCTCTAAATCTAAATCTTTTGTCATTAAAGTGAAGATGTAGAAAGAATGTGTTGACACTGGCTGGGCTCTTGGCCATTAGATTTGCACTGAAAACATGTTGTGTCCATTTTCAGAATGCATATCCCAAAGGCATTCCAAAAAAAAAAATGAAAGAGTTCAAGGTTGAGTTCAAGGTTGACCCTCTTGATAAGGAATGGGGGTAAGGGGCATAATACAGGCATTTCTCTCCAAGAGCTTAGTTGGAGGGAATAAGACATACAGTGTTAAATAGTTCAGTATTTCAAGAGTTAAAAACAGTACAAAACAAATACAAGAGGTCATATAGTATTAGGCAAGTTTCAAATGAATGGAGGTTCAAAACTTGAAATGGCAGTGGCTATAAATGTTCAACTTGGTAAATGTGCATCTTACCCAAAGAACTTATCGTTGTAATTTGGCCCTATGGCAAACCTTTGAAAACTCAGAGGTTGAATCTTAGTAATTGTTCTCTTTTATCCTAAAATTGCTTTGATTTTAAAGGCCTCCTTGGTCCTTTTCCAAACCCCTAAACCTTTACCCTCCCCCACAAGTTTTTACTATATGAAAGCTGAGTAAGTTAAGGTTGTTGGTCAAGAAGTAATGCCATCGTGACCTTTGAGGTAGAATTTTTGGTCAGACTCGCCCCACTTTCTTTTTATACCCTGTTTATTTCTACAAATCAAGGTGGTAATTGTCCACTCTCTTTTGTAAATTCAGTTACTGGAGGAACACAACTTTTTTTAATGTTTCACCTAAACAAGCCGAGTAGATTCCAGAGGCCAAATACTAGGGACTGAGCATGCTGCCTGTCAGCAAAGTGCTCATTTAACTTCTTGGGTTGGCTTTTATGTCTGTCTCAGCAATGAAGACAGGAAATGCAAATACAGTATAAGCCTCCAGACAAATACAGTGTGGGGCAAAAATAAACTTACAGTTGTTTATATGGAAAGTAATACAGTAATTAATCTATATATATATAAAAGGCTAATATGCAAAGTGTCCCCTCAGGAGTTTGACCGGGAGACTGGGAGTTCAATCGCTCGCTATGACGTGTACTGACCAACAAGGGGCGGCATGGAACTAAGGAAGGCCCCAGCTGGCAGCCAGAAGGCCCTAATTGGCCCTGATAGCTGGCCAGGCCTGGGGACCCTACCTGTGCATGAATTTCTTGCACCGGGCCTCTAGTAAATAAGATAAGAGCATCACATCAATGTTAAAGTTCTTCAGTGTGATCATTGTATTGTGGTTACTTAGGGGAACACCCTGCTTTAGGAGATACTGGCTGGAGTATGTAGGAGTAAAGTGTGTGATATCTGCAAAATACTTTCAAATGGTTCAGCCAAAGGGAAAAGGAGCGATAAATTGCTAACAATTGAAAAATCTAGGTGATGGGTGTATGGCTGTTAATTTTACTATTCTTTCAAGGTTTCTATAAATTCAAATGTTTATAAAAACCAGAAATATGAAAAATATTCATTCTACTTTAACTACTACCCTTGTAATTATCTTTAGACATTTTGGTCCTTTAGATATTTTGGTTCTGGATGTTGCTATAGGACACGTGCTATATGGACATTTTATTTTACATTAGTGCTCAAAGGTTTGCATATATATATATATATATATATATATATATATATATATATATATGTATCAACAATTGTTTTACGTACAGGTTCCTAGACTTCCACAATCCAAGATTCTGATATAGTAAATGCAGAATATAGCATAGTATCTGGAATTTTAGGAAAATGCTTCAAGGAGATTTTGAACCTAGTATCTAAGATCACACATTATATGGTTTCCAAAACTGGTTGATAGACTAACCTGAGGAGGTATTTTGTTGTTGTTTCTGCATTTTGTTGTTGTCTTTTTTTTTCTAGGTGCACAGATTACAAAACTGCAATCAACCCTACTGACTAAGAGTCTCCAGAATGATACCCAGAGTGTGAGTTTTAAAAAATCCAAAGAAACAAAACAACAAACACACTCTCATTCCCCTATGAGATTCTGATTTGGGAATCAATAATATGTTTCATTTTATGCTCATTAAGTTTCCTGTTAGCTTTCTGTCAAATGAAGTGTGGTATGGTTTGTTAGAGAAAAGTTGTGTCTAAAGAAGTTGCTTTAAATTGCATTTTTAGGAGCAAAATATAAATTTACTTTGTAAAATTCAAGTGAGCATTTGTTTTAGCCAATAACTTCAATTTCACCTTCACTGCTACTATATAGATTCTTTTATTAGTAGTAGTACTACAGCAAATCCCTTGTTCTTTAGAAATCAAACAAATAACCACAAAGGAATTTTCACTTGCAAGGTACACATAATTTGGTTAGATACTGTGTGAAGAAAAAAAGGGGGCATTTTTCCTTTAAAATAACCAAGAAGGGGAAACTAATGAACTACATGCAGGCTGGCAAAATTTGGAAAAATAAGCATGCCACTTTTCCAAGTGACAATTTTCATAGCTATTGTACACAAGACAACAGATGACCTTTCTTCTTAGACCATCTACAATACCATCACCTGGGGGCCTATTAAAAATAGAGCTACTGTACCACACCAATAGGTGGCGGGACTGAGTAACAAGTAATTCAGTGAGTAAAGAGTGATGATAGCCCTAACCGGTTTGGCTCAGTGGATAGAGCATCGGCCTGTGGACTGAAAGGTCCCAGGTTCAATTTTGGTCAAGGGCGTGTACCTTGGTTGCGGGCACATCCCCAGTAGGAGGTGTGCAGGAGGCAGCTGATCAATGTTTCTCTCTCATCGATGTTTCTAACTCTCTATCCCTCTCCTTTCCTCTCTGTAAAAAAAAATCAATAAAATACATATTTTTAAAAAAAAAAAAAGAGTGATAATAGTAGAACACAGGACTGGAAATTTAGATTAAGAGCACATTATAGAGTTCATTAAATGCCTGATGAATAAATTAAAATGTTATTTCAGTGTCAGTGCTGAGATGAAAAGCTTCTGAGTCAGTCATCCAGTAGAATGGTTGTCATCTCATGATTTTGATCTATATTTCTCTAAGAAGTAATGGTGTTGAGCATTTTTCATACGCTTACTTAGCTATTTGTGTATCTTCTTGGAGAAGTGTCTGTTCAGATCCTTTGGCCAATTTTAACTGGATTATCTTCTAATTATTGTTTCTAGAGTTCTTTATATATTCTGGATTCAAGTCTCTTACCAGATATCTGATTTACAAATAGAGAAGGTTTTTTCAAGGTCAGAAATGTGTCTGAGAGCAAATGGATAAATCACCAAGAGAAGTAACTTGTGGTAAATTGAAACTCAGTTAAGGTTGGTTAGGTTTTTGGGGAATATTTGAATAAAACAACTAAAAAAATACATAAGGTTCCAGAATGAATCAACAGTATGAGAATTTAGGCATATACTAGTAAGTAGAGGAGGTATTTGTTGGTTTTTTTCCTAAGTCTTACATCACACAAACTGTATAACTGTTGAAGCCAGAGCTCTTGTCAACTCTTATATTTCAAAAATGTGTGTTATTAAAGAGACTAGAAAATTTAACACAGGCTATCCTGGGTAAGCAATTCTCTTGACACATATTGTTGCAATTTGAAATTCTTAAATATCATTCTCCAAGACCATTTTCTCCCTCTTGAAACATTTTGTTTTCTCAGTCCTGAAGAAATGTATTGGTCTTTTGAGGCAAATTCTATCTGGCTTCCCTCTTTTGATGATGCCATTGAGTCTCACCTCTACTTTTATGAGAGGACTTGATGGACACATTTGAAGGCTGAGCAATCTCATACAGGCATTTAAAGTAATAAAGAATGTGTCTTTCACAACATAGTTCTAGTTTAATGTAAGTTTTGGAGACTGCCTGGGCAAAGAAAATTATTGTTCCTATCATATTTAAAGTGTAGTTGAAATTCTACTCACATTATTTACTCAGGCAAACAAAACATTTTTGTTCAGATATTTGGAATAAAAATGAGAAAGTATCCTGAAAGAGTGTATTTTTAGCAAAGTCTCATTCTGACATGTCATGTCTTTGAGGACCCAATTCAATGAAAAATCATTCCCATAGATACATTACTGAGAAACATCAGAAGAAAGTGCATTGCAGAGGTTATGGACAATTTGCAGTAAATATAGATTTCAGTAGTCACATATTCTGCAGCGTTGAGATGACACATCTTTAGTCAACTTCTTTTCTACAATTCACCATCCTAAATGGGCTCTGGAAACAGCTGAACCATCAAGAGAAGCACAAGTTTGGCTGTAAATGCAATGACCTACATCTTTAGCCACAGTCTTACTGCATAAGCAATAGTTATTCCTGTTCTCTTTTATTCATACTAGAGGCCTGTTGCATGAAATCCGTGCAAGAGTAAGCCTTCCTTCCCTCAGCTGCTGGGACCGGCTTCCCTCTGGCACCCGGGACCCAGTCTTCCCTCGCAGCCCTGGCTTCATCCAGAAGGATGTCTGGTCTAATTAGTATATTATGCTTTTATTATTATAGATTATTATAGATGCACAGGTACAACCACAATGTTAAGAATTATAGTCACTCTATAAAATAAAATAAAAAATAATTATTGAATGATTATTGTATATCAGGTATTTTTCTAAGAATTATCCCCTACCCTGTCTAGTTTGACTCAGTGGGTAGAGAGTTGGCCTGTGGACTCAAGGTTCCTGGGTTCGATTCTAGTCAAGGGAACATGCCTGGATTGCAGGCTTGATCTCCAGTAGGGGGCGTGCAAGAGGCAGCCAATCAATGATTCTCTCTCATCATTGATGTTTCTATCTCTCCCTCTCCTTTCCTCTCTGAAATAAATAAAAATATTAAAAAAAGAATTACCCCCTTATAAATTCAGTTAGATGACTATTATTATTATTATTTTCATTTTACAGATGAGGATATTGAGGCATAGAAAAGTAAATTTAATGGCCTAAGATCTCAAAATTTTAAATAAGTTTGGCAAGATAAAATCTAGACTTTGAACTCCTAAGCACACGGTTTTAGAATAAGTTAGACTCCAAAATGCATTATTTCCTGAACCAAGGGTCTGTTTGTTTAATTGGATCTACTCTAGGAATAATAATTCAACTATAGTGAAAATACCAAACTAAAGAGAAATGTACCCTGACTGAAGGTTTTAACCCTGGGAACTGGGGACACACATCATTCACTTAAGGAATGTTTATTATCTACTCTGTTCTGTGCAGGGGCTGCTATTGTAACCCAAAACGAGGCAGACAGGAGGCAGGCTCCCAGGACGCTCAAGTAGAGGACCAGGAGGGCAAGACATAAGGAAGTGAGAAGTAACTATTTACCTTCACGGCTATAAAGAAATTAAAATCGTTAATATGACAGAGAATGTTGGAGAGGAGTGGTTCGTTTAAATAGTGTGTCAGAAAGGTCTCCAAGAAAGCAGCCTTGGATTTGAGACCTTGTTTGTGGAAAGGAGCCAGACCAAGTCTAACCGGTGACGAGTGCTACAGGCACAGAGACCGAGGGTGGAAATGCTTGGTGAGGACTCGGACATCGGAGAACGCAGCCCTGGACTGGAGTCACAGAGCCATTTTCAGAAGTTGTATATTCACGATGACACAGGCAAGCCCTGCTTCTTGTCCCCAAGCCATAAAACAGCAAAAATGAGCGGTCACCACCTAAGGTTCCACATGAGTTAAACTTAGGATTTGTAGAGAAATCTGAGATCACGTGTCCAACCTCTCTTTAAAAACCAGTTAGGGGGATAAGGACACACATGTAATACCTTAATCAATAAAGAAAACAAACAAAAAACAGTCGGGGTGCTGGCCGGCAGGGCTCAGGGGTTGAGTGCAGACAGACCTATGAACCAGGAGGTCTCGGTTCGATTCCCTGTCAGGCCACATGCCCATGTTGCAGGCTCGACCCCCAGTGCCCGACGAGCAGGAGGCAGCTGGTCAGTTGTTCTCTCTCAGCATTGATGTTTCTGTGTCTCTCACTCTCTTTTCCTCTAGGAAATAAATAAAAAGAATTTTTTAAAAAGTTAAGAGTGACCTCTGAGTTACAAGTGAAGGATATTTAAAAGTTACATTTCTCTTTCTTTTGTGTCTGAATTTACATCCATGTTCACATAACTTTATTGGCAATATACATTAAAGTCTTTGTCCATGTAAATTATCCAACTTTTGATTCAGAATCATTCAGTAGAAGAGAATATTTATTTTTGAGTCACAGAAGTTTCTACTAACACGTGGCATTCAAAATCATTTGGGCAAAAAATGAAATAGGATCCCAAGTCAAATTTATAGAAAATATTCCTTTATTAACTTTTGGTCGAGAATATGTTTGTATATTTTCAGAAAACAACTCCGAGACCATGTGGATTCCAGCAAGAGAGAGGAATCGACAGGACTACTCCAGCCATGAAGACAGAAGAGAAGCAGTCCAGATGTGGAAGACACTGATGTCGCCTTGCCATACTAGCAGTTAGCAGCTGTGCGTCACTGCAGGTTGCCCAGGACCAAACCAGAGAGAGTCGGACCTGCATTACCAACATTTGTCCACCATCCAGAACTGAAATGTCAGTGCTGACATGTACACATAAGAAACTGTTGGACATTGAAATCGGGTCTCAAAAGAACTGTTGGCCCAGAAAGAAACTCACTACAGACTGATTCATTTGCCTGTCGGCATAACCATTATTGCTTGTCTCATTTTCAGTTCTTATAAGTGTATTTCTAATAGAACATGATCTCACTCATCTAGGGGAAATAATGAACAACATAGACAGATGAACAAGAACAGACCCAGAAACAAGGAGGCATGGATCAGACTGTCGGGCCTCAGAGGGAGGGTAGGGGAGGGGAGGGGTAAAGGGGAGAGATCAACCAAAGGACTTGTGTGCATGCATATGAGCCTAACCAGTGGTTAAGGACAACAGGGGGGTGGGGGCATGTGTGGGGAGGGGTGTGGGATGGGAATGGGGGGATGGGGACAAATATGTGATACCTTAATCAATAAAGAAATTAATATATATATATATGTATATATATTAATTTTAAAAATAACATAAATTATTTATGGTCATCTTATACACCAAAAGGTGGCAATTTCAATTCCCTGTCAGGGCACATGTGAGAGTGAACCAGTAATCTTTTCTGTCAAAGAAAGGAGTTCACTGCCATTTTGATATGACCTTCAGACTCTCAGGGGGCAGCCATCTTAGGCCCTGTCTTACCCCTCCCCTTCCTCTGAATTAGCCAATCCGAAATAATGGGAACCGAGCTTTGAGCCCTGACCAATCAAGCCAGAGTTCAGAGTGAGGGGTAGGGCAGACCCCCATCAGTAAATAAAACCCCAACGGACCTGCCCTTAGGCTTGCTTTGCCCATGATTTCCCGCTGGCAACAGCACCCTTCTGGGAAGGAGTGAATTTGCCTTGTCCATCCAGTTTTGACTTGTCATGTCTCATTGTCTCATTCTTGCCAACATCGTTGAGAGCATTTCTAACACACATACTGGACTTGCAGGTCTAATCCCTGGTTGGGCTGTGTATGGTAGGCAACTGATTAATATTTCTCTTTCACATCAATGCTTTTCTCTCTCCCTCTCTCCCTTCCTCCCTCTCTCAAATCAATAAAAAACATATCCTCTATTGAGGATTAAAAAATAATAATGAAATTAAAAAACAACAGAATTCCTAAGTAAAGAAAAAGACTAAAGTAAAAGTTACTCCCAAAATTACAGAATACATGTTAAAAATAGAGAATGACACCTTAAGTTCACATTATGCCTTTTGACATATGCAGTTTTTCCTTTGCTTTCTACTCATAAAAGATAAATAACTTTTGTAGAGACTTTTGTACAACACTGAAAAATATTAAGAAAAAATTCCAGCTTATGGTGAGATTCAGCTATAAATCTCATTATTTTCATGAACATCTTCAGTGGCTTATATGATTTTAAAGGTAAAATGTCTCCAAAAATTGTTAATCTATTTATCAAACTTTTTTAAAAAATGATTTTTAAGATCTGTTTTTTATTGCTATCATCCTTATTTTAAGTGCAGAGTATTAAAAGGAAAGAATATACAAATCTTGCCTAATAAAAACCCTATTATTTTAGCTAGCCAAGGAAAACAAAACCACTCAATCAACACTCACCTAGTGAATGAAAGTGTATCTGAATCTCAGTGAAAAAATTTATACAAGGAAATTTACGTCAAACTTCCATCCTATAGTAATCAATATATTTTGAGAAAAGAAAGATCCATGCAGTGAGACTTACTCTGGTCTAAATGCTCTGAGTAGTAAGTTTAAATTTGATTACAAGCATTTTTACATAATTTTTCCTCAACTAATCCTCAAACAACACTTCCAGGAAAGTGTTACATAATACTTTGTGAATAAGATTGAGATTAGCAAGAGAGTGACAAAGGATTTAAATGAATTTGTCTTACAAATGCTTAATACTGCTGCTATTCTTCACTCAGGATTGTGAGGAGAAAAGCAAACACAGAGAAGTGAAAGAGCTGGACATTTGGAAGCCTCTTGTGTTCATGAATTGATTTTATCACTATTTATTCAGGCACCAGAAATCACTGAAAGCAGTAGCTTGTGGAGTCAGAAAGAAAGTGTGAATGCTAATTTTATTGTTTCTTAGTAATATGACTTTTGCAAATTAATTACTTTTCTTAGGTTCAATTTCCTCTTCCAAAAAGCATGGATAATTGGGAATGTTCCAAACCAGGAAATGGTGAAGATGAAAGAAATTAATATATCTATATACCTACTTCCTTTGTACTAAAAAATATTAATCCTCTGTTTATCACTTACTTCATTTTTGTTTCATAATTAACAATCCCAGTGTTATCTGAATGAATAACCTAACTTCCTCCAGCCTTTTAGTGATGTGAAAGGAAACCCTTCTACCCCTTTTTTTCTGACTCATTCCTTTATTGTTTTTTGGTGCTCAGTTCAAACATATCTTCCTCCAGAAAAGCTCCTACTGTCCTTAGACTTATTAACATATTCTCTCTTTGCAATTCTGTACCATGCTGTGTATACCTCTGCTTACACATTAATTGCTGACATATCTTCCATTTCACCCACCAAACTATAAGAACCTCTTCGCAGTTAACCAAATTTTACTCTAATTTGCATCTCATGTCCTCATTGCCAACTGCAAGGACAGCTTTTATTTTTCCCTAATACAATGTTTCCAATATTGCTCTTAATTATATTAAAACTGCATACATTAAATTTTAGAAACCAAAATGTCCACACATTGAGTTCTGTTCCACTGAGGGATAAGAGGAACTGACATAGATACAATTAGAAATCGAAGACCCTTTGCTTCTGTTCCTTTACTGCCATCTTCTGACATGTTCAATGTTTGCTGCTGGAGTCATTTATTACTTTGAGAGCCTCTTCTGTTCATGGGCTGATTATCTATCTAGGCAGCATGGAGGAATCTGAGCTAAGGCTAGTTACTGATGCTGGTGTTGAAGATGACAGCATGCTTTACTTTCACCTGAAACTCAGGGCTGATGAAAAAGGCTATTTGTCCAAAAATATTAAAATAAAAATATAATATGTTGTTCAATGTAGCACTTATTGCCTCGGTGATGCTGTCTTAATAGTCAAGGATGTAGATTCTGTCCAGTTTGAACTTGAAAAAGTCACTAGGTCTAATTTACCTGTAAAACTGTAAGATAGGGAGCGATTGTCTTCAATGTTCCCCATAGGTGTTGAATGTTATAATTCTCTTTCATTTTATGGGAGAATTTATTCAAACTCACCTAGAATGGTGCATGACACATAGCTGGTATTTATAAACACATATTGATTGTAAAGCCTGTTCACCTGGCTAATTTCAAAAATACTTTGTAAAATCCTGTGAAGTAAGCAGGGGATATACTGCCTTTTCCATTTTTCAGTTGAGAAACCTTGCACTTACTTAGATTCAAGGCCAAAAAGCAAATTCTAGCTACAAGCCCTGTGTTCTTCCTTCATTACAGCAAATTATTTTGGTCCACTATAATTATTTCAAATACATACAAACATAAACCTCTGTAAAAAAAATGGTAGAACTTGGGTACATATTAAAAACATGGCATTTTATGTCCGCTACAAAACATAAGTCTATGAAGCATGTTTTACTTAAAAATGACTTATTACAGAGATATATGGATAAATCACTTTCATTCCTATCTCTTGTCAATCAATGGTCATTGGCATCAATTCAACACTAACAGGAATCCCCAATCTGGGTTGGAGATTGTGATACAGAATGGCTGCAGAACAGCTCAAGAGTATTAGCAGCTCAATTATAAAGCATCACAGCTGTAAAAAGCATGGCTGTAAGTTGGCCCTGAGGCCAGGCCCCTTTCTGACCAGACAGTTCTGCTCTGGTCTCCTCTGCTCTGCATCAGTCTTTTCCTCTGTTCCCACGAGACATCTTTGGTGTTTCATCTTCCATGTTCCAGCTCCAGACCTTGAGATGGATTTTTAGCCATATCTATGATGGAGATAAAACACTTTTTAAAAATTGCTATAGAAACCTTCCAATTATCCAGATAGTAAATATTTTAGGCTTTCCTGGCCTATGTTGTCTATTGCAACTGCTCAACTCTACTATTAGGAACAAAGCACCATTTGACAATATGCAAATAAATGGGCATGGATGTGTTCCAATAAAACAGAAACTTTGTATTTAAAAGCTGGTGGTGGGCCAGATTTGGATAGCAGTTTGCTTACTTTTCCTTGAGTGTAACAAATATGTCTTGCTGAGAACTTAATTGGTGTTGCTAGGAACTGTGGGAAATTCCTCAACCTTTTACAGAGCATATATAAAACTCACATATAATTCATTCTTAATGGTGAGTGCTTTTCACCTATGATCCAGAAACAAAACAAGATGTCTCCTCACACTTCTATTCAATATTGTATGAGAAGTTATAGCCAAGGAAATGTAAATGCTAGGGGTTTGGAGGGAGGGAGAGATGAACAGGTGGAGCACATGAGATTTTCAGGAGATAACTCTGTAGGATACTATAATGTAATGGTGGGAGCATACTATTATATATTTGTCAAAACCTTAGAAGGTACAAGGCACATCAATTGTGATAAATGTACCCATTGATGCAAGATGTTAATAATAGGGAGAATTATATGGGGGTGGAGAGTGAGGGAGCATGTGGAAACTTTCTATACATTCCACGCAATTTTTCAGTATATACAAACCTACTCTAAAATGGTCTATTAATATAAACACATATACACATACATATAAAAATGTATAAATATATGTATATATACATAAATGTAAAAAATGGTGAATCTAGTAAAGGGTAGAGGATGTTATTTTATACGATTTGATTTTTCAAAATTAGGAGTTGGGGGAAATCCTTGGGTATATATGAAGAAGTATACAAAAATAATACCTAAGAATGTAAATACAATTAGAGCACATTTAAGTAGTTGTGTGTCATCTTGGAAATGTCTGGTTCTGTCACATCCCTGCTTAAAACCGTCACTAGTTTCCCACTGTTCTAGGATAAAGACAAAACCACTCCACAAGGCAGCGAGGCCCAGCGTGGTCCTGGCCTCTGCCTCTTCCTGCCCACTGGCTGGCTTCCCATCACCTTCATCTCTGCTCTCTGGGCTCCAGCCGTACCTAACTGCGCCCTGACAGAGAGCAGAGATGAAGGTGATGGGAAGCCAGTCAGTGGGCAGGAAGAAGAGGCAGAGGCCAGGACAGCTCCCCTCAAGTCCTCCCTCCTCCTGTCTTTGATGGTGCTGCTGCCTCCGCAGACAAAGAGGACCTGAGAAAGGGATTTTCATGCTGTCTCGGGAGTGCTCCTTTAAACCTGCAGCTGGAATTTCCCCGCCTCCCCAGTCCATGTTTCCTTAGTCCCACCAAAGCACTGAGCGCAGGACGCTGCCCTCATCTGCTCACTGGTCCATGGCCTCCAGCGCTCCGTGACCCTGAGGGCAGGGCCCGACCTTATTCCTCGGCCCCGGTGCACAGTAAGTATGTATTGAATAAATGGACTAAATTCCCATTTTCTTGTTTGTCAAATAAACCTAGAAGACAATATGGTCCTATTGCCAATAACACGGATAGGCGAATTCTCAAACCACAAAATACATTTTTCTTTGTAATTCCTCTAGTTCTGGGCATCCGACATTCTCGCGAGTCTGGAGAATCAGAGACACAGTTCCCATGAACTCTCTGGATCTCACGTGGTCTGGTCACGTGAAGAGAACAGTTCCCAGCATGCCTCCGGACGTGAGGACCGCATTTCCCACGGTGGAGCCTGGACTCTGAGCCTGCTGTGAGGTGTTGGCTGAGTCAGTGGCCTGGTCTCTGAGGCCGAAGCACCACGGACTCGGGGACCAGCGGTGGGCTGTGTAGAATGCCATCCGCGTGCTGGAGCAGGACCTGAGCCCGCGGTGCAGGAGCTGCTCCCTGAGGGCTGCGGCCCCGCTATCCCATCAGGCAGCAGGATGCATCGTTTCCCCTGCCTGTGCGTGGTGAGTTCTGGCTTCTGGGCTGTCTGGGTGGGAGCGAGAAAACCCCAGGAACTCCCTGAACCCCGAGAGAGGTGGAGGCCTGGGAGCTGAATGTTTGCAGTGGAGGAGGTGGGTTGTGGGGGAGGGTTTACATTTGGGGGCCTTCTACTCAATACTGCCCAGGATTCTTTAAGGGTGAGCACCCCTGGGCCCCGTTCTGCTGCTGCATATTTATCAGGAATTGCAACTTATTCAGGCTAAAGCTAACCCATGGAAGGGGCGGAATCATTTCCTATTGTTCTTGCCCTGGATTGGTCAGGAAGGACTGCCCAGTTAATTGTATATTTAATGGTGACTAAGAAAGCACACCTGGCCTAGGTATTCTGCATATTCCTAAGCATATTCCTAGTTAGAAGGGAAAGATGAAAAGCGTAAAAAAATAGACGTTGGCAGTTGCAAGGGGGGAAGACACTTAGATGTGATTCTGCCACGAAGTGGACACGGAGAGTCAGAAGATGAGTGTGATCTCCAGATTGGATGATGCCCTGGTAGTGATGCTATTTCCTGGACTAGGAAATGTAGCCCTGCAGCCGGGTTTGTATTAGGAGAATTTAGAGAATGAAAGTTACAGTGCTAAGAGAATCAAAGGTATAGTATTAAGTATAGTATTACCTGTGTAATAATTAAATACAGGTGGAACAGTTTCTTTATTCCTTCCTCACAAATGTGCATTTGTTTTATACTTCATGCCTCCTTAAAACCAATTTCGTGTTGAAAGCTTTTTGTAATTAAGTTTTCCCCTGTCCTTACTCTTGACTTCCTTTAATTCTCCTACTGTAAAATCTTTACTTTAATATGTATAGTAATTATGTGTGTACATATACATACACACATCAAATCATCTTTCAGAAACACTTGTGTAATTTGCAGGTGTCCTCTGTTCTTTCTTTAGACTATCCATTTTCTAAGGGCAGTAGCTTTAACTTACTGTTTAGTATGGTGACACTTGGAAAAAAATCTCTAAAAAAAAAAAAAAGTAACTCAAATTCAGGTGAGTTGAGAGGCCCAATGAGCTTCTCAGTACTTGAAGTGGATGATCATGTTTTGTTGTTGCTGCTGCTATTGCTGCTGTTATTAGCATTCTGAACACATTCTCCACTCTGCCTTAAATCAAGAATAGCCTGGATGTTAATCTATGTAGGATGATTTTCTAGGGATAGATCAACTTGTAGGTGTGTGTAAAGGAATGAAACTGAGAGATGCCTACTATTGGTTCAAGGTGACCAGCAGAGAGGTGACCTATAATAACTGCCTAGACAAAATTGTTAAATAAAAGGGTGAAAGGGGACTGAAGTCTGTCTTTGATGGATGTGTCAGGTTGGAGGAGTTTTCTGACATGCAATAAATAAACTCACTCTTCCTTTAGAGATATGCTTCATATGAGCCTGCTTAAATTTCAGCCATGAAGTCCTATTGGGTTTATCGTTCTTTTCTATTTGGACCCAGTCTTTCCTGCCTGGCTGGTGAGCTAAGGTACATCTCTTGATCTTGGCATATGTGTGGCCCATCTCTTAGCAACGATTTGTACATTTAGAGGTTCCTGGAGTCCCTAGTCCAATTATACTGTAACCAGCAGAGGGTTTTTTTTGTCACATAAGAGTTAACTTTTTTTCAGAAAGGGCCATGCCTGAGCACAGCAGAGATCACCTTCAATACTGCAGTTTTATTTTAATGAGAGGCAAAGGTTTGTCCTCTAGTGTTCCGTTGATGATACCCTCAGATGTTTGTCTGACACTAAGGTTACCATTAGCGCTTACCGGGGGACCTTTGTGAATGTCAGTCAGGCAGCCATTACACAAATCACACTGTTTACTCCCTTTTTTCTCCTATACTCAGTTTCCCCCTTTAAATTTTAATCAAGCAATATTGCCGCAACTGTAATAAAATGAAGCTATTTGCAGAAGTACTTGAAGTTTTGTTTTCCCTTTAATGTCTTGCAATTTTCTTACAGAATAACTAAGATAAAAACTGAGTGTTGAGTCATTAAGAAACAACAGATATTGGTAAACAGAAAACACCATCTTAAATCTGTGATACAATAATACAAAATTTTAATACTTAAATAATGACACAAGTTTAAGTAGAGTCATATGAGATATATTTTAATAAAGTTTTGGAAAGAAAACAAAGCAATGTAAAATGAAACAGAAATGCAAGGTATGGATGGCCAACACATTAATAATTTTTTTCTTGAAAATGTATCATCTCTGGATAGTGTTTAGAGAACTGCTTCTCTTGATATCCTATAATTGTAACCCATTAAAATGTGTATTACAAACATTGACACAACTTGAATATTGGAAACTTGGGGGAGCGGTAGCAGTAGACTTCATTGTTTAGAATCAGCTAGACAATTTATCATTGCTGTGTTTTAATGATCTAATTAATAGCTTCAGTGTTTATCCATATCTATTGGGCAAGGTTCCAAAGTCTGTGAGTTATGACTGCAGGTATGTATCTATATGAAACAGTGGCAATGATACTGGCTCAAAACCACCTAATCAACGTAGTAAAACGTTAGCTGCTAGATAAATATTTTTAATACTGGATTGGAAGCTGTTTTTATTGCAGTCAAACTCTGGATGGCAGTATTTCTCAGTTTTGTCCAAAACTATCTGAGGCAGAATTAACTAAAATGTAATTTTGTAAGCTCCACTAATTTGTAAATCAGAATTTCTGAGGGAACTGGGTGAGGGACAGGAAATATGTATTTTTAAGTAGCTCCTCTAGAAAAATATTTCACACTAAATATTCTCAGAAACATTGTTCAGAATTATAATATACTAGAGACCCGGTGCACGAATTAGTGTATGGGTGGGGTCCGGCCGGCCAGACCCGATTGGGACCACCCTGGGGGAGAGGCCATGGGAGGTTGGCCAGCTGGCCCTGCCCCTGATTGGGCCAGTTGGCCGGCTGCAGTGCACATCATAGTGACTGGTCATTCTGGTTGTTCCAGTCATTCTGGTCATTTGGCTTTTATATACACTGAGTGGCCAGATTATTATGATCTCTGAACGCATAATGATATGGTTACTCAGTGTATATCCTATATAATAAAAGGCTAATATGCAAATTGTCCCCTCAACCAGGAGTTTGACTAGCACGTAAGCCAGCCAACTGCCCATGTCCCCTCGCCCTGGCCAGGCTGGCTGGACCCTCCACCCATGCACGAATTCATGCACCAGGCCTCTAATATATATATATATATATATATATATATATATATATATATATATATATATATTAATAATAATAATCTGGCCACTTTGTGTATATAGATTAGGTAATGCAAGTTATTTTGGAATTTTCTCTTAAACCTTATTACCCCTATATCTAATCTGTCTCCAAATCAGATCATTTGAACCACCTCAGAGTTACTGGTATCTAATATTTCTTACCAACACCACAGCATGCTAGAACTCAGACCCTCTTTATTTCTAAGTGACCAGGTCTGCAGCATTTATTATTGTAGCCACTAGCCACTAGCCACTTAAGGCTAATAAGCATTTGAAATAGTGGGACTGAGAAACTAAAGTTTTAATTATATTTTAGTTAAATTATAATTTTATAAATAAATACTTATTTCATATATTGGGAAACTTTTAAGTGTATTTGAACCAGATGGAAATATGAATAAACTTTTCCAATTTTTAACTTTATTAAATGTCAATATGAATCACGTATTTCTAATGGAAATTGAGCTGTGTAAGTTAAAATATGCAGATCTCAAAGATATACTTATGAAAAAAGTGAATGCAAAATATTTTAGTAATTTAATTTATTTTCATGCAAAAATAATAGCTTGCATATATATTAAGTAAAATATGTTTTAACTCAACTTTATCTGTTTCTATTATTAATGTGCCCTGATTGATGATTGCTTAGATCTATCAATAGCTCCATCATATAAGTGGAGACTCAATATCTAGTGTCAATGGTCAGAGAATTACTGAACAGAATTCCTATTCCCAGATTGCTAGTAACAATTTAACTATAATTTAATCTACATGAAAATGATTATTAAGCCCTGACTGGTTTGGCTCAGTGGATAGAGCGTCGGTCTGCGGACTGAAAGGTCCCAGGTTCGATTCAGGTCAAGGGCATGTACCTTGGTTGCGGGCACATCCCCAGTAGTAGGTGTGCAGGAGGCAGCTGATCGATGTTTCTCTCTCATCGATGTTTCTAACTCTCTATCCCTCTCCCTTCCTCTCTGTAAAAAATCAATAGAATATATTAAAAAAAGAAATGATTATTAATTGTGTTAAAGAGAAAATCACAGACCCAAAATGGCAGCAATTGTATTAAAGCCCATGATAACAAACCTAGATTTATTACATGCCCTGATTGCTATTTCAGCCTCTCCAAGAAACATAATCTTAATCAACCAGTCTGCAATTTTCTGGTCAGTATCAATGAGGCAATCTATCACGTGGGCCCTTTCCTTCCAACCATCCCCAATAGAAAGAAGAAGCAATCTGCATGATAAAAAAAAACCTTGCCTTTTCCCCCAAAAGATGATGTTCTGGTCTAAAAGTAAGTTTTTAACAGCTCCCTTGCCCACCTTTCTTCCTATAACAACCTTCCATTTTGTACCACCACTCTGGAGTGCCCCTCTAGTTACTAGATAGGATGCTGCAGGATTCATGAATTGCTTAATGAAGGCTATTCGATCTTTCAAATGACTCTGTTGAATTTTGTTCTTTAACACATACAAGGACCATAACTAATAGACATCAAGGAGCATTGCAAGACTTAAGCTTAGTTCAGTCCTTGTCGTAAATTTTTAAAAAGCCAGTATTTTTCAAATGAACATGTGTCATCATAGATGCATTTTAATAAGATGTGCACATTTGAAATATGGTTCTGGAGATTTGTGATTTTATTCAATGTTAGCTGAAAGTCGCAGAATGCCTAAATTACAATAAAGTTTATCTACTCAAAATCTTCTTGGTAGATAGCTCTGAGAACTTAGAATTTTCCTGGGGAAAAAAATACTTTTCTCTTTTTCAGAGAATGGAAAGAAAAAGCCAGTAAACGTTCAGACCTCCTGCCAAAGGAAATTATCTATGGCTAGAATGGACAAATTCCCAGAACATGAATATATTTTCTCATTTCCATGGCATAGTCACATCTTATTCTAAGAGCCTCTAACAGTTGCAAGAAAATTGTTGGACCCCTGGGCATAATTAAGACCACCTCTTACTTAATAACAATTGTACATCAAACCCTGGCATTCTTTTCTTATTTTGCACACATAGTGGAAACTTTCATACATTTAAAACCTAGGGATAATTACTCAGACTATAGGAGAAAATAAATACCTGTTGAGTTGTTACTAATGCATGATAGGGAGTGTGCTTAATTCACACTCTCATTTACTACTTGAGACAATCCATGATAGGGAGTGTGCTAATGCATGATAGGGAGTGTGCTTAATTCACACTCTCATTTACTACTTGAGACAATCTATCAAATGATGTTACTATCTTGACTCTACACTGAGTGGCCAGATTATTATGATCTCTGAATGCATAATAATCTGGCCACTCAGAGTGTGTGTGTGTGTGTGTGTGTGTGTGTGTGTGTGTGTGTATGTATGTGTATATATATATATATATATATATATATATATATATATATATATATTAGGATTAGAGGCCCCGTGCATGAATTCATGCATGGGTGGGGTCCGGACAGCCTGGCCGGGGGAGGGGACATGGGCGGGGGAGGGGACATGGGCGGTAGGCTGGCCTGCCTGCTGGTCGAACTCCTGGTCGAGGGGACAATTTCCATATTAGCCTTTTATTATATAGGATATACACTGAGTGGCCAGATTAGTATGTGTTCAGAGATCATAATAATCTGGCCACTCAGTGTATAAATGAGGAAATTGAATCACATAAGTTATGCAATTTGTCCAAAGTTATAAATCTGATAAGTGTGGAAAAGATTTGGGCTTGTCAGTTGAATTGTATAGCATTAACTCTTCTGCTATAAGAACACAGTTTGAAAATGAATATTTATTGAACACCTCTCAAGATAGAACTTTAGAGGTAAACATTACAACAGAAAAAGAGACTGCATTTTTGTCTGCTTGTTAGTCTAGATGAAATGACATAGCACTGTTCAGGATAATGTCTCCGTGGAAGTATATTTACCATGTGACATTTTCAAAATCTGTTGGATTTACTGTGCCTTCAATAATCTATACTGATTTCTATCATTTCTCATTGTTTTCACCAATAGTGTATTAGTCTAAGCCACTGTCTAAGCTTGTAACACTGCAGATGTTACTGAAATGGCTTTTCAACTCCACTCTTGACCCCCTACACTCATTTCTCCAAAAGCAGTTAAGTCAGGGTTTTGAAAATGTAAATCACATCATATTGTGCCTGCTCAAAACCCTTCAAAATTGTCCTGCCAAACTTGGTTTTGACTCCTGGCTCCCTCCCTGGCCTCATGGTTTACCCCTCTTCTAGTTCTGAAACCCAAATCAGGCAAAGTTCACTGTTGCCTCAGACCATTTTTTTTTTCTGTCTGGAATACTTTCCCCTTGATTTTCACCACTTTTTCATGCATGTCTTTGCAAAAAGGCCCTTCCTGATTATTCTATTGAATAAAAGCACACCTGAGTCTCTGTCTCTTGTCTCTGCTGGATTTAGCTTCACAGCTCTTGTTGCTGTTTGCAACTGCATTCTATACTTATTTAATGTCTGGATCCCAGCAAGATATGATGTAAGATATCTCTCTCTCTCCCTCTTCCTCTCTCTCTCTCTCTCTCTCTCTCTCTCTCTCTCTCTCTCTCTCTCTCTCTCTCTCCAATGGGTTAAGTCTGAAAAAAAGAGAAGAACAATTGAGCTATCAGCTGTTAAAGTTTGTGTACATTTTTGGGGCACCGTGTGTATATGTATTTCTTGTATCTACAATATTTCTTGTATGAATAAATGAGTGGATGAATGTAAGCAAAATGGAATCTTATCACCACTTTCCTCATTTGATCTCACTAGCTTTCTGAACATTGTAGAGGACATTGTAGGACTCATTTTATCTGTTTGCCATTGTGTAGCAGCCAGCAGCTATGTGCTTTTACTCCAGAGGTTGGGTCAAATTCAGTACTTACTGCAGTCACTTATTTTGATAGTTAGGAGACTAGAATCCATTCTCCTCTCTTGTCCATGAGGAGACCAAGAGAGGCTGGGAGGCAGCCTGAAAATACAACAGGCAAACAGCAAAAACTTGATGAATTGAACCTCACTGCATCTAGTGAACCTACCCTACCTCTGTCTTTTTAGTTACATTTATAAACTTCGAGGATTAAAGCCACTGGGATTTGATACATGTTCACATGGTATGTGTGGTTACTTAGCAAACTTAGTTCTAGCTCTCCATCTAATTCCCTTTACTGTCACCATACATATTAGATTTTTTAAAAAAGGAATAAATAATGTTTGGCCTGTTTTTTCATCAAAGTTGTAATTTGTTAGAGACCCATTGAGAGACCAGGTCAGTAGTTGGATTTTCACTGAAGTTGTTTTTACACTTATTTTTTCTGTTTCCTTGCATATATTTTTAGTTTGTGTCTAGGAATTCAATTTCTAAAAGATTTTTTCTATCTTTACAGTGTGATTGTCATCATACACTCACTTGAACTCTTGACTTTGTGAGAAATGAGATTATTTTTTCCAATATGAATTCATCTGACTTTTTAAATATAGACAGTAATAGCAAGCAAAACTTGGGCACTCTATAAACATGAGGCATGTGAAACAAATTCATAAATAGGTACACTGAGAAGTAAATGCCAAATCAGCATCCTCCTTGGCTTGAATTTTTTCTGAAGTTCAAATAAATTATATTGTGTAATTTCAGGAAAAAAGAGGCAAGGAAGATTTATTCTCATGGGAAAATGACATAGTTAAAGCAACATAAAACCCTCCCTGAAAGCTACATGCTTTGGTAACTTATTCTTAACCAATCTGAACTTTAGAAAACCAAGCTAAATGAAATGCCATTTTTATGTGTGATTTCTTCCTACTAGTTAGTAGTTGTAATATTGGTGACAACCTGGTTTAATGAATTTAATTTTTTTCACACAGTGTTTTATGGTACATTGAGTTTCCCAAAATGCTAGTAATTGCTCAACCAAAAAAAATAGCGTGTCTCTTTTAAAATTTATATATTACAGAAATACTGAATTAATGTTAATTTGATGCTTTCCTGAAGAACATATCAGAGATTTTAACATCCTAATGGGCATTTTATATGTCCTTGAAGTGCTTATTTTCAAATTTATTAGAACACTTCTAACATCTAAAAAAAATAGTGTTCTAAGGATGACAGTTTGGAATTTGCATTTTCATTTTTTTAACCAGTTTACTCTGTGAACTTGAGGAGACCTCTCCTCTCCTCTCCTCTCCTCTCCTCTCCTCTCCTCTCCTCTCCTCTCCCCTCCCCTCCCCTCCCCTCCCCTCCCCTCCCCTCCCCTCCCCTCCCCTCCCCTCCCCTCCCCTCCCCTCCCCTCCCCTCCCCTCTCCTCTCCTCTCCTCTCCTCTCCTCTCCTCTCCTCTCCTCTCCTCTCCTCTCTCTTTTTCACACACACACACCTAAATAACATTTGAAATCCATTTTTACATCAGCATTCTGTGATTGTATATTTAATACCTTCATAGCAATTTAGGAAGTCTCATTTGTCCCTATGTGTGGTCCTTCTTAATTAAAGCTCTTTAAAATTCTCTTTCCACTAATACTGAACTTCAGAGCCTTATGCAGTTCAGGGCATTATCAACCAATATTTGTTGAGTGGCCTGAAAATTCAGGGTAGAAAACAATTTATGAGAGAGCACATAAACTTCAAGTTTCTTGACAATTGGGATAACTATTGGAACTAGACTAAGACCTGGTATATCTGACCACAGTCAGTGTCTTTATTCCTTAACTGACCAAGACACTAGATGATTTTAGTGTTCCAAAACCTTTGATCATATTAAGAAAACTTTAGCATGCATCACAATGGTTTCAAAGTAATATAGAAATATTAAGGCATGCTGGCCAGGAACTGTGAAAATAAAGACTTGGCATAGAAACAAAAAACTGGTACTGATTGGAATTGTACACTCCTGAAGTGCTAACTGACTTTGAGTTATTTGCTTATCCAAAGCACTGAGCTAGAGGTTCTTAAAAGGCCCTTTAGCCAAATATTAAAAGGGGAGGTGTTTACATGTTTCTTGCTGAAAAACATTAAGACAAAATAGTAATCATTTGACAAAGTAGAAATGGTCAATCAGTAAAAGGTTTTAGCTGGGAGATGGCCAACATTTTTATATTGTCTTAATCCCTTTGAAGTGAATGAAGCCACTGATTCCTATGGTACTGTGGGGCTATAGGCAGATATCACACCGTAAGTTGTTCAGCCACTCATTGATCCTTTCATTGATTTGTAACTCTGATATTAACCCTGTAGTAGTTGAGAAAATGCACAAGTTCGGTGAGGGCAGAAAGGATCTGGTCTTAGTGCACCTTGGAGTCTGAAGACTAGAGTAAACTTTTATTATCTGCCCATTGATGTTTGCTCACCCTTCATGGTTACCCTAATCCCCTTCTCCTTCATCCTTTCACCTGCATTTATTTTTTTAACCAACTTCACACCAGAATATTTTGCATTATCTCATAATTGTTCCTTTAATTGCTAATAGTTGAACATGTACAAGGAAAACAAAGCTCTCTTCTTAATATTGATTGCCTCTCTCACATAGCATATCTCCAATGTTGCAATGCTAAGTGACCTCTTTCCCTTGTGGCAATACAACATGCCTCCATTTAGGCAAAGAGCCTTCTAATATACACTTTACTTTTTTCCTTAGTAACCGAACTAAATGAATGCTATATCTTGCTTAGTCATTTCCTTTCACCTTCTGTGGCCATGTCACTAAGTTCTGGCGAATGAAGTGGATTTAATTGCTAAAAGGGACTTAGGATTTGTTCTTCAGAGGGAAGAGAAGATATTTGCATTACTTTTCTCTTAATTGTTAACTGTAATACTGATGCTGTTGCTGGAACTACAGTGAGCATCACATGGAGAAGCTTGAGGATGAAAACAAACGGTGGTTGTACAGAAAGATAAAAGTAGTTGAGGTTCCTGGTGATTTTATGAAGCATTAGATGAACTCAGGATTGCCTACCTTTTGACTTGTTTTACACAAGAGAAAAAAATCATGAATATTTAAAGAGGATATTCTTTTTTTTCCTAGAACACAAGCCTAATGCTTTTCTGATGTAAACATTCTACACGGTTTCTTAGAGCCCATTGGCCCTCAGAACTGTAGTAAGTTATGTCATTAAACTGTTCTGATTGTGGCCTACAGACAAGTTTGATTAATATCACAATCCAGTATTAACATATGCATTTCTTCTTATATATAATAGAAAAATATTTTTTGTTGTTAATCCTCACCCAAGGATAATTTTCCCATTGGTTTTTAAAGAGATTTGAAGGGAGGAAGGGAAGGAGGGAGAGATTGAGATTGAGAGAGAGAGAGAGAGAGAGAGAAAATCGATGTGAGAGAAACACATCGATCGGTTGCCTACCAGAGCACCCTGACTGGGGCCAGGGATCAAACCTGCAACCCAGGTACATGTCCTTGACCCAGAATCAAATCCTCAACTCTTTGGTGCACAGGCCGATGCTCTAACAGCCGAACCACACCAGCCAGGGTGAAAAATCATATTAAGAAATATTTTATCAATATGCAATAAATATTTAGTATATCCAATATATCCATTCATTGTATGTGGTATTTGGCAATAGAGTTGGGTTAATCATACCAAGAAGAACATAAAGGGAATACAGTGGAATATATCCATTCATTGTATGTGGTATTTGGCAATAGAGTTGTGTTAATCATACCAAGAAGAACATAAAGGGAATACAGTGGTTGGCAAAAGTAGGTTTACAGTTGTGAGTATGCGACACACAGAATTTATTCTTGTACTAGAGGCCCGGTGCACGAAATTCGTGCACGGGGGCGGGGGGGCGGGCAGCGGGGAGTGTGTCCCTCAGCCTGGCCTGCACCCTCTCCAGTCTGGGACCCCTCATGGGATAACCAGCAGTTGGACATCCCTCTCACAATTCAGAACTGCTGGCTCCTAACCGCTCACCTGCCTGCCTGATTGCCCCTAACTACCTCTGCCTCGGCCCACACCTGGTACCCAGGATTCCCTCCTCCAGCTGACCACAGGCACCCAGGATCCAGGCTTCCCTCCCTCTGGTCAGCCATAGGTGCCCAGGCTGGCTGCAGCCTTAGGGGATGGTGGACAGGGGGCTTCGCCTGTGCTGCAGCTGCAAGTGCTGGAGCCCAGGACTGCAGTGTGGGCGGCTTCTCTGTCTCCCAGGCCACAGCCAGCCACAGGTGCTGGTGCCCAGGACTGCAGGGTGGGCGGATTCTCCATCTACCATGCTGTAGCCAGCTGCAGGTGCTGGCACCTGGACCGCAGGGTGGGCGGCTTCTCTGTCTCCCAGGCCACAGCCAGCCACAGTTACTGGCACCCAGGTCCGCAGGGTGGGTGGCTTCTCTGTCTCCCAGGCCACAGCCAGCTGCAGGTGCTGGCACCTGGACTGCAGGGTGGGCGGCTTCTCTGTCTCCCAGGCCACAGCCAGCCACAGGTGCTGGTGCCCAGGACCGCAGGGTGGGCGGCTTCTCCATCTCCCGGGCTGCAGCCAGCCTCAGGTACTGGTGCCCGGTTTCTCCATCTCTCCCAGGACGTGGGGCAGGTGGACATGGGGTGGGCGGCTTCTCCAGCTGGCTGTAGCCTGGGATCATAGGGCAAGTGGCTTCTTCATCTCCCAGATCGCATCCACCCTCAGGTACTGGCACCCGGTTTCTTGTCTCCCCCAGGACGTGGGGAGGGCGGCTTCTCGAGCTGGCTGCGGCTTGGGATCACGGGGCAGGCGGCTTCTTCATCTCCCAGGTCGCAGCCAGCCTCAGGCGCTGAGGCCGGGTTTCTCAGTCTCCCGCAGGAGGTGGGGCAGGTGGACCTGAGGTTTCTGCTGCTGGCTGCAGCCTGGGATCACAGGGCAGGCGGCTTCTTCATCTCCCGGGCTGCAGCCAGCCTCAGGCACTGGCACCTGGTTTCTTGTCTCCCCCAGGACGTGGGGTGAACCGCTTCTCCAGCTGGCTGAGGCCTGAGATCACGGGGCAGGCAGCTTCTTGGTCTCCGTGGCTGCAGCCAGCCTCAGGTGCTGGGGCCCGGTTTCTCCGTCTCCCCAGGACATGGGGCGGGCGGACCTGAGGCTTCTGAGGCTGGCTGCAGCCTGGGATCATGGGGCAGGCGGCTTCTTGGTCTCTGTGGCTGCAGCCAGCCTCAGGCGCTGGCGCCCGACTTCTCCAACTCCCAGAGACCTGGAGAGGCTGGGGGGCGGGGCTGCCGCCATGTTTTCAGTTTAATTGCATACTCACTCAGATTGAATGGTGGGTGTGGCTGGGGCGTGGCTTGTGAGTGTAGCGGAGTGATGATTTGCATATTACTCTATTATTAGATAGATTATTTATTTGTATTGTTGTTACTATTTTGCATCCTTACTTATGATTTATGTTTTAGGTAATGATGGCTGCTAATTTAACCTACTTTTTTCCACCCCTATATAGAAAGAAAAGTATCAGTGCTGAGTTGAGCAAAGAAATGTGTGCTGCTTGTAGAAAGAATGGGAAAGAAGCTAACAATGTAACAATTATTATATGCCTGGAAGGTTGTTAGATGAGTTGTATAGGTTTAGCTCATTTGATTTTTATAAAAATTCTGTGAGTTAAAGTTATCTACACTTTATTTTGTGGGCAACTGTAGTTCTTTGAGGTGAAAGAACTTGCCTTAAATCATGTAGTTAATGAGTGCTAGAGCCAGGATTCAAATTCAGGTTTATCTGCCAAAATATATTACTTTGAACTATTAAGTTCTTTTATAATTAAACTAGAGGCCCAGTGCATGAATTCGTGCACGGGTGGGGTCCCTCAGCCTGGCTGGTAATCAGGGTCATCGGGACCATCTTGCCCAGTCGACGGGGAAGGAATGCAAGAGGTTGGGGGCTGGTCGGCCAGGAGTAGGGAACGAGGGAGGTTGGCTGGCCAGGGGGGTGTGGGGAGAGGGACCGCGGGAGGTTGGCTGTGGGAGTGCACTGACCACCAGGGGGCAGCTCCTGCATCGCGAGTCTTCCCCCTGGTGGTCAGTGGGCATCATAGTGACCAGTCAGCCAGTCATTCGGTCAACCAGTTGTAACGGTTGCTTAGGCTTTTATATATATAGATATCTCAATTTTCTGACGCTCATTTAAAAAAAAAAGTGCTCATTAGCTTCACTCAAGTGATGCCTTTGGGGTTTTAAAGACTAAAGAAAAAGAATAAATGAAATCAAGGAAAAATATTGTGTTCACTTCTGCTCCCAACCAAGGTAATTGATGGGCCAATTAAAAACCAGTCCATGCTCAGTGGATTCCTTTATGTCTTATAAAGAAGCCTGTTCTCCCTTGCATATTTCTGAGCATTGTTGTAGCATTTTATTGGTCAAAATTTCTTGATTTTATCTCTCTCTTTTTCTTCATATGATCCTTCTTGAAGTTGTGAATATTAAGTGCCAAGTCATATTGTGCTGAATTGATCATTGGAGTTATAAATACATTAATATAAAACTTGGTTCTAAATAAAAATGTCACCTTGTGAAAATTATTTAACTTCAGTTTCCTCACATATAAGATGGTGATATAAACACTCACTTAACAGTATTGGTTTTAGGATTGTATGTGTGACACAGCAAACATAGAATGAACAATAGAGTGTTCCGTGTGCAAGTTCCAGGTCACACAGACCACAGGTCACATCTTGGTTTTTTCATCACTACCTAAATAAACTAGGAATGTTATTTAACCTCCCTGAGCCTTTTTCTCTTTAAAGTAAATATTACAATGCCACTTTTGTTATAGTTGTGAGATTATAAAATATAATAATTCATTTGATGCGCTTATCACAAAACATGTTACATTTAAGCACTCAATGTTTGCACTTGTCATCATTCTTCAGTGAATGAATAATGAGTTCGCACATGAAATAGAGGCTCCTAAATTTTAGCAGACAGGCTTTTAGAGCCCTGCTAGGAAACCTATCCAGTTAGTGTAATAAATCTACCATTTGGAGAATCATCAACTCCACCTAACAATATAAGCATCCACTTACATAACCTACAGTGCTGGTGCTAGGGGACTTGACTGACTTCAAAGAAAAAAAAAAAGATCTAAAATGATTAAAGATTAAAGTATATCCACACTTTTGAAGTCCATTTCTCTGTATTCATGTTTGAATAATTAATTAGAAAATAAATTCAATGAAAAACTGAAAACAGAAGTTTCAGACCATTTGACTCAATGAATTTAGGTCATAAACTGATTATTAAATTGGAAGCAAAGTTGAAAAATTCCATCTGGGGCATAAAGTATTATTTTATTCTTATAATTTTTTTAATATATTAAACATAACTTTAGTGAAATTTTTGTGTAGATTAGATAATTTTTTTATATTTTTTTAACTGCCACTACTTCAAAAGAACCCAGTGGTTGCTCTAGGTTACCGATTTTCAGTCGTTGTGCTGCAAGAATTTTAAAAACATCCAATACCTGACAGTTTAGTCAGAGGCACTGACCTCTTTTACCTTAGATTGTAAACAAACAAAAAAATGAGAGCAGCCAACACAACACTAATCTTTCAGTATGAATAAATCAAAATTATACCATTTTTTTGTCAGATATAATGTGTTTTATTGGTGTGCTACAGAATTTTAGTGATTTATGTGTGCTATGAGGATGAATAAGATTGAAAATCTCTGCTCTAGATTAATCTGTATTTCTGTATGACACACACAGGACGTGAGCAATAAATGAACATTAGGACTTCAAAGTTGTTTGATACACAGCAAGTCTAGTTAATAGCTGGCTGCTTTCCCTTTCTTTAATTTAATAACTATTCTGTAAGGTTAATTCTGTTACTTAAAAGCCACCAAGTAATTTCATTTTTAAGCACATTTTATTTAGGTTTCTCGTCTGGATTAGTCCTTTGTGCTGGTACCTTATATTTAATCTATAGCCACTGGTATTGTAATTGGCAAGATTGAAATTCATTTTTAAATGTAGAAAAACTTCAAAAAGGGCTCAAAAGGCCAATTTAGTAAGAATTCCCTTGTCATTTTATTTCCTGTAGCCATAGAAAGCAAGGTAGTCTCAACAACTTTGTGAAGCAACTTTTAGTTTGATTGAGATTTAAGGCACAGATGATTGGTTAATATATATCTTTCAGGGGAAATTTACTATTGGTGAGTTAGTCTCCATAAATCCAAAAGGAATCAACTAACATTTCCACACAACTATAAATCTACATCCTAAATCAAATTTCCTGTTACTCATCCCTTTTTCTTTCACCATCTGATCTAATTGATCTAAAATCATAGCTGATAAATGACTCAGAGCTCTAATTTTGAAATAACTAATAGCACTATAATTTGAATACATGGATATAAAACCATATTAATGAGACTAGATTTTTATACCATATTGGAAATAATTGCTAGTAACTGCAACATTATGTGAGTTTCCAGATTAAAACAATACTGAAAATAGTATTGCTTTAAAAATTACCAAGTTGATAAACACAAATCAATCATCAATCAATTTTCTACCCATATATCTTATTTTATAGTTTCAAAATGGAAACTTCTGGCTGGAGGTTTATTGAATCCAGGCTAAGGACCAGTAGCATGTTTGTTTGATTCAGGAGCTGGAAACATGAAGATGAAACAGCCTCTGTTCTCAAGTCCTTCACAGACCAGCAGCCAACACCCCACAAATATTAATAAAACTAGAGAAGTGTGACAAGTTCCATGATGGTAGTATAATCATGGGTTAGCATGACAGAGAGATAGTCATCTCTGCTTAATGAACAGAGAAAGATATATCACATGCTATAATAATTTTTAAAGGGCCTTGATTTGAGCCAGATTTTTATTAGTAAAAAGGAAAGGTAGGACTATTCAGATACAAATATGCTCTGGAATGGAAAAATGCAACAAGTTTTTAGACCTGTTGTAGGATTTAAGGCTAAGGGATCATAGTACACTACTATTTGAAACTGGGTTTTGAATGGACATGAGAACTTTATTCTGTCTAGGGGGTTGAATAACTCCCTTGTCATATTTTTTCCCCTAGAAAACGCTGAGATGAAGGAATGACAATGGGCCAGTGAAAGTCAAAGGAGAGCTTCATCTGTAATGTTCGGTAATTTCCAATGGAAATTAAGCATTTTCTAATTTTTAATGTTTTTATTGATTTTTAGAGAGAGGGGGGAAAGAAAAGGGATAGAGAGGTAGAGAGATAGAAACGCAGAAGAGAGAGGAACCTCACCGATCAGCTGCCTCCAGCATGTTCCCTACTGGGAATTGATCTTGCAAATCCAGCATATGTCCTGACCAGGAATCAAACCAAAGACCTATTGATTCTTGGGTCAATGCCCAACTGCTGAGCCACACCAACTGAGAAAATTAACTATTATTTTAATAATAACTATTACCATGCTTTTTTTTCAAAATGATACATCTAAAAATAAATCTCTGAAAGCAATTGTGTCAAAATATTAAAAGTAGTTGATTCTGGAAGATGACCATTTAAATTTTTTCTCGCTGGAATTATTTTTTTAATATTTTAGAAATCATCTAAAATGTGTCCACTTCCAAGAAGAGATTATATAATTGGAAATTTGAATAGCAGATTAATGAAACTAAGAATAAGGGCAGCAATACTAGATAGGAGATGAAAGCAAACACCTGGTAAGAGGTGATGTATTTCTGACTGAAAGCAGTGACAGTAGGAAACTGAGTTCACAAACTCACTACTGTTTTATACAACAGAAGCATCCTACACAAAGCAGTCTTTTCTGCTACAGTGATTTGGAGGTGATCCTTCAAGAAACTGGAGATATTTTTGTGTTAAAATTTGTAGTTAAAATTTGTATAGTAGAAAATAACCATGCATAATGCATGACAATCCTAAATTAATTCTTGGATTTTTATTAGAGCCCGTCTCAATGATTAAAGGAAAGTTAATGAGCAGAAATCTTAACACCATGAACTAAGAGGAATAAAGCCATTTTTTAGGGCATACAATAAGGATGTTGACATTAATTATCTGTAAGGGATTAGAAAGTGGCAGTCAGAGCATATAATGTGTTCAAGAAATGCAGGTAGACATGGAGGCTTTAACAGTAGTGTTTATATCTCCCTTGATGTCCGTAAATTCTCTAAATCTTTGCAGAATGTACATCATACTACATCACAGTCTTTCTAGTTTTGGAGCCTAGCTATGACTCTGCCTCTCACTTTGAAGTCTTCTCTTTATTCTTATCCCTTTTGAGAGCTGAAGAAAACCTGAGGGCAGGGGGAAAACACTTTCATTTGGTCTGTGACTGGGTACCAGAAGAGAATGACAGATTTTAAAATTTTTCTCTACATAGATCAGTCAGAAGGAGGTGGAAAATATTGGATAGGTTCAAATCTTGGTTTAAAGAATAAGAGAAGCAGTATTAAGCCTTGAGTCCAAAAGTACAGAAGTAAAGATGGGAGATAATGGATCAGGTGACACTACAAAGCAGCAAATCTAGATGGAGTCACTGGATTCAAGATCTAGGTTATAACAAAGCCAGGGTACTGGGAAAGCATTTTTATTGGTGATAGCTACATTGATATTTGTTATCATTCTTATTTTATATAAAAGGGAAATGAGTCTCAAAAGGTTTAAGTATCTTACCTAATTTTGCATGTATATGCCCATAAGTAGCAGGGCTTTAATCCAAATTCAGTCTTTCTGACTTTGAGATCCACAATTTTTGCCCTCAAGATTTTAAGATATTTTTAAAGTCTTTTAAAATATATTCAAGTTCACTTTCTGGAAGGATTCTTTTGGCATAGTTTACTGGTAGATGATAGCTAAATATTTTCAATTATTTTGTGTTTTGTATTACAGTTCCTAGAACACCTGGTTGCTCTTCTTGTTTACATTTCAGTCAACAAGCAGGGTTAAATATGCAAGCATTTTATTAGGGAAATGCCTGTTGGAACAAAAATAGGGAAGGTACCTAGAAAGCCTGGGAGAGTAGTAGAATGTGAAGCAAATTCAGCTCCGTGTGAAGGAGAAAGGGAGAGAAGGTTGGGTAGAATTGTCGTAGACTGCAGTACAGTTTACGAAACTTTGGGGAAGATCAAAGTCCTCCAGGAGTCCCAACTCTTCTGGGAATGGGTCTGCTTTAGTAGCCCTGCCACACTGTAATTGGCTAAAATCAGCCACAGGAAGTAGTAACTTGGCAAAAACACTGCAGATGATCATAGAATGCAATAGCTAGCACTCTTAATCAGCCTTTGTATTATTGAATATCTGCAAGGTACATTCTCATGGCTGCCACAGATGACTTCCAAGGCTGTATCTTTTTTTTTTTTTAATTACCAGACACCATTCACCCTATACATTAAAGTCTCTGGTAACTAAATGACATAATGTATAAAGACCTTCTCATGCATCTCCAATATCTTGCATGTTCTTGGATAAGATTCATGAGAACATTTATAAAGATTATTTAAATGGAAAAAGAATTGAAAATCTAAATTTGAATTATAAATAAAATGGAGTACAATCTATTGCTGAGAGTGAAAAGCATATTTTCTTTTCTCAAAACTAAATGACTTGAAAGACAAACTGAGAGCATTCATGGATCTTTGGAATGAATTTAAAATGGACTTATTTTTGTTGTAAGAGATACACTATTTGTTCAATTTATTCTAGCAAATGTGAGGGTTTATGGGGTGAGGAATACTAACACCTTTGGAATGGCCTCAATGTGCCAAGATCATGGTTGATAACATATTTGAAGGGTAGCAGAATATGCTACCCAAACATATGACTGTAGGATTTTAAGCCATATCACTGCAAGATATGTTGCTTTGGTATATTGATTATTTTGAACTGTTGGCACTTTAAAAAACAGCAAATGCAAAGAGAGGCTTTATCTGAACTCCCCTTATCTGTTTAACAAAAGGTCCTCCAAAAGGAGCTAAATTGTCATCAGTCCTCCCCTGGGAGTTTCATCAACCAGAGAAGATTGATTCTTGTTATAGAAGAGGAGATTAGAAGTTTATACCACACTCAGACAGATGTCATATGCTTCACTAAGAGTCCTACATCCTCCCTGCCCTTTCCCTATTAAAATGGTATTTAAGCCTGAATTCTAAGCCACATTGAGGAGTTACTCATTTCCACCTGGTTATTTCCCATGAATACATGAGGTCTACATGTTAATAAACTTCTTTGTTTTTCTCTTGTTAAAGTTTTATTATATGGTTCTCAGCTAGGAACTCAGAATAGTAGAGGGAAAACTGTTTTTGCTGTACTACCCATTCAAGCCATATAATGACCATGGTAGAAAGAGATTAATCTCATTTAGTAGATGAAGATAATAAGGGCACAGAATCAATTTCAGTATCATAGATCTGGGAAATGTCAAAGAGCAGATTTCAATCTAAATCTGTGTAGCTTTAACCCTGTAATCTTTTCAAGTGCAGATATTTTAATCTATATATATAAAAGCCTAAGCGACTATTATGACCAGTTGACCAGAACGACTGGTCGCTATGACACGCACTGACCACCAGGGGGCAGATGCTCAATGCAGGAGCTGCCACCTGGTGGTCAGTGCACTCCCACAGTGGGAGTGCAGCTCAGCCAGAAGCTGGGCTCATGGCTGGCGAGCACAGCTGCGGTGATGGCAGGTGGTGGTGGCAGAGGGTGGCAAGCAGCGCCGGCCAGCGCAGCGGGGAGGGGAAGCAGTGGGGTGCCCAGCCCTGGCTCAGGTTCCTCCCCAGCCACCTGCCACTTCAGCACTGCTACATCCCTTGGGGGATGTTGGACTGCCGGCCTACGGGGATCAGGCCAAAATCGGCAGTCCGACATCCCCCAAGGGGTCCCGGATTATGAGATGGCACAGGGCAGGCTGAGGGTCCCCACCTGTGCACAAATCCATGCACTGGGCCTCTAGTTTGTTTATAAAAGATTTCTAAGTAACTCCTATATGTTGAGACAAAGAGCTATAAAACAAAAATCCAGTTGTATATTATATGACTACTAGCAGCCCGTTTGCACGAAGATTCATGCAATAGACCTTCATTCACCTGGCTGCCTGCACCAGTTTTCTGCTGGCACCGGGGACCCAGGCCTTGGCTGTGGCCACCGCCTTCTGCCTTCTTTCAGGGTTGGGGCTTGGCCCCGGGCGGCGGCCTTGGGCTCAGCTGCACCCCAGCATCCCTGCTACGGATCGCAGGAGCTGACCCCCGGTGGTTGCCTGTGATCCGTGAAGGCTCCCCGCTGGTGCCCAAGGCCGCACCACAGCGTCCCTGCGATGGTTTCCTGGTGGGCGTGGCTGGTGGGCATGGATTGTGGGTGTAGCAAAGGTATGGTCAATTTGCATATTACTCTACTAGAAGCCCGGTGCACGAAATTCGTGCACGGCAGGGGGTTGTCCCTCAGCCCAGCCTGTACCCTCTTCAATCTGGGACTCCTGGAGGGATGTCCAACTGCCCATTTAGGCCCGATCCTGGTGGGATCGGGCCTAAACGGGCAGTCGGACATCCCTCTCGCAATCCAGGACTGCTGGCTCCCAACTGCTTGCCTGCCTGCCTTCCTGATTGCCCCTAACCGCTTCTGCCTGCCAGCCTGATCACCCCCTAACCATTCTGCTGCCAGCCTGGTTGATGCTTAACTGCTCCCCTGCCAGCCTGTTTGCCCCCAACTTCCCTCCTCTGCCAGCCTGGTCACCCCTAACTGCCCTCTCCTGCAGGGTTGATCACCTCCAACTGCCCTCCCTTGCAAGCCTGGTCCCTCGCAACTGCCCTCCCTTGCAAGCCTGGTCCCTCGCAACTGCCCTCCCTTGCAGGCCGGGTGCCTCCCAACTGCCCTCCCTTGCAAGCCTGGTCCCTCGCAACTGCCCTCCCTTGCAAGCCTGGTCCCTCGCAACTGCCCTCCCTTGCAGGCCGGGTGCCTCCCAACTGCCCTCTCCTGCTGGCCATCTTGTGGTGGCCTTCTTGTGTCCACATGGGGGCAGGATCTTTGACCACATGGGGGCAGCTATATTGTGTGTTGCAGTGATGATCAATCTGTATATTATTCTTTTATTAGATAGGATAGAGGCCTGGTGCACTGGTGGGGGCCAGCTGGTTTGCCCTGAAGGGTGTCACAGGTAAGGGTGGGGGTTCCCTTGGGGTGTGGGGCGGCCTGAGCGAGGGGCCTGTGGTGGTTTGCAGGCCGGCCACGCCCCCTGGCAACCCAAAGGGAGGCCCTAGTATCTGGAATTTATTTTCCTTCTACAATTGAAACTTTGTAGCCTGGAGCGGAGCCAAGCCTGGGGCTCCGGCAGCCATTTCTGTGGCAGTTAATTCACCTTCTACAATTGAAACTTTGTTGCTTTAAGCGGGTGGGCCCGGCCAGGGTGTGCAGAAAGCTTTGCTTCTCCTGTTGCCGCCGGCAACCTGGGCCTGCTCTCTCAAGCTCCATTCTGCCGCCATTTGTTTGAATTTAAACTAATTTTATAATTGAAACTTTGTAGCTTGAGTGGAGGCTTAGGCCTGCAACGGCTATGGAAAGCTTGGCTTCCTCTGTTACCTGGGAAACCTTGTTCTCTGTGGCTGTAGCCATCTTGGATTGGGGTTAATTTGCATACTCGCCCTGATTGGCTGGTGGGCGTGGCTTGGCTGGTGGGTGTGGCTTATGTAGCGGAGTGATGGTTAATTTGCATATTACCATTTTATAGAGAGGATTATTAGGTAGGATTAAAAATACTATGAGCCAAAGTTGTTACTGTGGGCTCTGTGGTAGATTAGGTGCATGCAAAACAGAAAGCGACAATAGTTTTTGATTATTTGTCTTAGTTTGTTCAGACTGCTATAACAAAATACCATAGACCCGATAACATATAAATGTAAGAATTTACTTCTCACCATTCTGGAGGCTGGAAGTCCAAGATGAAGGGCCAACGTGGTTAAATGAAGGGCCTCTTTCTGGTACCAAACTCTCCCTGTGTCCTCATATGGAATAAGGGACTAGAGATCTCCCTGGATCTCTTTTATAATACATTCAACCATTCATGAGGCCTCTACCCTCATGAGTTAAGCACCTCTCAAAGGCCACACCTTCTAATACCATCAGTTTTGGGGGTTAGGATTTCAACATGTTAATATTTTTTAGGGGGACACAAATATTCAGACCATAGCAATAAGGAATAAGTGTTGGACTTAAGGTGCCTCAGACTGAATTCTACCTCTAACATTTAACTTCACAGTTATTTAAATTACTCTGTATAAATCTTAGTTTCTGTATCTTCAAAATGGGGTAAATAATATGCACTTCACTATGTTGCTGACAGGATTGAATAACAAATTGTGTGGGAAAGCAAAAAGCAAATATGTAGTCTAAATACAAAAGACATTAATATAGGAGATGAGATCTGCATTTTGTTTGAATGCCAAATTCCAATCATATTTGAAGTAGATAAAAATATTTAACCCATGTCACAGATTTCAAAAGAAAACATCAAAACTATTTGTTCTTGAATTTTAGATTCTTTGAATTTTATGATTCATCAATCTTCAGAATATTGGTATAGCTCACTAAAGTCCAAGAGATAACAAAGTTCTTAAGTAAGATTTCTGAAGTTTGGAAAGAAACAAAATGCTAACTCCAAAAGAAACCTAAAAATAAAACAAGAGAAGAAGAGGAAAAGCATATTTTCAGAATAGAATTCACAATAATAAAAAATATCAAGTCCAAAAATTCTGACTGGAATATATTCTAGGAAAATGGAGATTGAGGTTTTTTTGTTTTGTTTTGTTTTTTTAGGTTGAGTTTTCAATAAGAAGAACATGCAACTCTATGTTGGTTATTAATTTAATCTTTGATATTTAATATCTACTAGTACATTACTATTTATTAACACATTTAGTTCTCAGAACACCCTTAGGGGGTAGTTGTTCCAACTTGACAGGTGAGGAAACCTAAACCCAGAAAATTAAGTGACTTGTGAAAAGTAGGCATAGGACACAGAGACAAGAGAGTCTGACCCCAGTGTCCTTGTTTTTAGCAATAGAGTTTACTATGTCCTGTTTATTAGATTATCTCCCAGTTTACATTCTAGGGACATATTAGAACCTCTTTCAACCTACTCTCTGTCCTCAAACAGATGGAGCACATAACCCTATTCATGGACATATTCTCTTTGCCTGGAAGCTTCTTGCTCCACATATCCATAAAGCACACCCCTTCTTTCCTTTTACTTCCCATGCAGACAACACCTCCCCAGAGCACTTCCTTGACCACTCTATTGTATGCTACCTTTATTCCTAATATGTGTGTATGCTTTAAAATAATGCTTACTGTTCTTCATGTCACATTACAGATTTATTGGCTTTATTCTATCTTGCCAATTATTTTGATAAACAATGCATGAACTGAGTGGTATATTGAAAACACTTAAGTGTGTTGAATGAGTAGGTAGTCATGAGCCAAATGTTATGCAAGCAGCTTTGAATATATCATTTCATTTATTCTTAAAACAATCCTCTGGACATGGATATCATTATTCTGCTTTCACACATAGCGAAACTGATTTAAATATGTCAAATAAATTTAACAGATGACTGTAAGTATTTAATATCTGAGACAGGATTGAATCCAGATCCATGATTTCAGAGTTCCAGCTTTTCCCATTATTTTGCTGCCTTTCTCCTTATTTGAAATGAAAAGTCAGGAAAATGAGGGTTTTATCTCTGCTGCAAGCCATTATTGTATAGCATGACAATATGTTTTAGAGTAAGATACCATTAAAGTAAGTCTGTAGTTTTGCAAGGATGTTTCTCCAAACTATTACAATCAAAGCTCTGATTGTTTTCTTCTGATATACTTTCATCTCTCTTAGTAACTCTACTGAGATATGCAGTTTAAGATCTTCATTAAAAAATAATGTGTAATTTCTTGAATCTAGGGACTTTCAGAGGCATATTCATCCTTAACCCTCTGAGCCCCAGGGCCAAGTCAATTGTAAGCCTTTTATAACAGAATTAAAAGTCTGTCCCACAAGTGGACAAAGTTATTTCTGTGCTCTATTTCATGAAAAATAAATATTTCCTTTTCATTTTATTCTTGCAAATTTATTTTATGAAGCCTTTATATTCTTGAGAAATATAATTATGATATTATCTTGGTACTTTCTTAAAAGTGTTTCATTGATTAGCTCTGAACTCATTTTTTAGTAACAGGCAAATATCATCTTTCATGTATTAGAATGCATCTTTGGTTTAAGATAATAGTCATGTGATGTAATAAGTGTAGAGGTGTTCTGACAAAAAGGATTTTTGTGGCTATAGTTCTTCAGATGGAATGTAAAGCTAATGCATTCAAATAACTTTTCCATTATTTCTAATAAAACTTGTGCTAAATTGAATATTCTTAAGTCTATATAGAGTTTTTAAAAATACATTGGTGTGTGAGATTGATTCTCATAAGTGAATTTTCAGCAGCTCATTTAGAAATGCACATTTCCAGAGCTTGGAAATACGCATTATTTATGTGAGTGCTAAATACAATGAGATCAGAACACTGTGTTCTGTCAGTACTTGTTGCCTTTGTATGAAGATATATTTATTTGGATGTATAATCTATTTGATTGATTATATGGTTTTGAGCAACTTCAAAACAATGTGTGAACCTGTTATATGTGAGATATAATATAAAACTAGAGGCCTGGAGCACAAAATTTATGCATGGGGGTGGGTGTCCCTCAGCCCAGCCTGCACCCTCTCTAATCTGGGACCCCTTGAGGGATGTCCAACCGCCCGTTTAGGCCCGATCCCCGTGGGATCGAGCCTAAATGGGCGGTTGGACATCCATCTCACAATCCAGGACTGCTGGCTCCCAACTGCTTGCCTTCCTGCCTTCCTGATTGCCCCTAACTAACCACTTCTGTCTGCCAGCCTGATCACCCCTAACCACTCCACCGCCAGCCTGATCGACGCCTAACTGCTCTCCGGCTGGCCCGATTGCCCATAACTGCCCTCCCCTGATGGCCTGGTCACCCCTAACTGCCCTCCCCTGCCAGTCTGGTTGCCCTTAACTGTCCTCCCCTGCAGGCCTGGGTTCCCCCCCCAACTGCCCTCCCTTGCTGGCCTGGTCTCCCCCAACTGTCCTCCTCTGCCAGCCTGGTCACCCCCAACTGCCCACAACTGCCCTCCCCTGCCAGCCATCTTGTGGCCACCATCTTGTGTCCACATGGGGGCAGCCATCTTTGACCATATGGGGGCAGCCATCTTGTGTCTTGGGGTGACAGTCAATTTGCATATTACTCTTTTATTAGATAGGATGATATCAGGGAATATCAGGTTAAAATCATTAATCAATAGGACCATAAGCCATAAGATAAAATAACATTCAACACAGTTAAATTTGGACACCAAGTAAAAAAAGTCTTTTAATCCTCATGCATTTTCCCTTCCTGGCTGTGAAGATTCTAAAAGCCTCAGAATTCAAGCTGGAGTTTGCATTGATTTTCTTTATCATAACTCATTCTGAAAATATAGGCAAATTGGATAATTTCACTGGACATAGCTAATAGACAATGCCAATAAGAAAATTGAGGTTAAATGTATGATTTTTCTCAATAAGTAGAATTTCTCAGAGAAGTCCTAGAAAAATATGAAATTGCAAAAATAAATGAAGAACCAAGGATAGAGTAAATATTTTAGTAAAATCTAAATGAAACCATGATAATTTTTATAAAGACCATATATATATATATATATATATATATATATATATATATATACATATATATATATATATATACATATATATATATATATATATATATATATATATATATATATATAAATTGTAGCCCCAAAAGTCATGAGACAGATAAAGGGAGCTAAATAGAAGTGTTCTAATGTCTATGCATTTTTTGAGAAATGACCAAGTACCAATCTATTTATTTATATTTTAACTTTTTAATAAAATTTATTGGGGTGGCATTGGTTAACAGAAGACAAAGTACCAATTTATTAAACCCAAATTATTGTGATAATCACTAAGCAAAGATCAAAGTATGCATAATAACATTACAGGGAAATAGGAGTAACACAAAAGCAAAAGAAAACAGTTGATCTTTCTGAAAGGTGAGGCTGAAAATAACACTTGTTCTCTATATATGAGTCTGTTTCTGTCATGTTTTGTTTATTCATTTGTTTTAGTTTTCTTTTTTTTAAATTCCACATATAAATGAAATTTTACAGTATTTGTCTCTCTTTGACTTATTTCACTTAGTATAATACCATCCAGGTTCATCCATGTCTTCAGAAATGGCAAGATTTTATTATTTTTTATTGATGAGTAATAATCCATTATATCTTCTTGTCTTCTTTATCTGTTTATCTATAAATGGACATCTAGGTTGCTTCTATGTTTTGGCTATTATAAATAATGCTGCAGTGAACATAGGGGCGATATACCTTTTTAAATTAGTGTTTTGTTTTTTAAAGATAAATTCTCAGAAATGGAATTGTTGCATCACATAGCAACTCTATTTTTAATTCTTTGAGGCATTTTCATACAGTGGCTGCACCAACGTACATTCCTGCCAACAGTGCAAGAGGGGCCCCTTTTCTCCACATCCTCACCAGGACTTATTTGTTGATTCGTTGATGATAGACATTCTGGCTCTTGTGAAATGATATCTCACTATGGTTTTAATTTGCATTTCCCTGTGGATTAATGACTAGGAGTTTTTCATGTGATTGATCACAATTTGTGTGTCTTCTTTAGAGACATGCAAGGTTGTTTGTCTATATTTTAAAAATCAGATTATTTATTCATATGTTGTTGAGTTACTTTACAGTTCTTATATACTTTGGATATTAAATCCTTATCAAATGATTTCCAAATATTTTTCCCATTTCATAGGTCATCTTTTCACTTTGTTGGTTGTTTCTTTTGCTGTGCTGAAGCTTTTTTTTGTTTGTTTAATTCACCTTTCAATCTCCACAATTATAGTCATTTTTCAATAAGCAGCAGGTCTAGAGTCTCATAATACGGACCCAGGAAATATCATTTAGGATTAATTTCCTTCCAAATTAAAACATTCCTCTGATGGGCTGCCCAGTGGAATAGAGTTGCATTCTCTGACTGTCTTTAGCCCCACCCAGCTGATTTTTTGTATGCATGAATGTGAATGAGAACTTATAATACCAAGTTGTTAAAAGCATCTCTCTGCAGCCTTGTCTATGTCTTCACTTAGTCCATTTTACTTTTCACTGCAGCCTCTCTGAGATGGGGTTAGTGCTATCACTTAAAGGCAGCACTGTATCTCCAAGAAAAACAACTCTAAAATCCATCCATCCTATTGAAGTCAGTTGCCTAGGAAAGGCGTGAGTACAGAAAACTTCTGAGAACCAGCTCTGCCTGTTTTATCTCTTTTTAGAAGTCCAAGTGAATTTAATTACTGCAAAGCCTGGAGTTGTTACTGATTCTAACATAGTGATACTTCTATCTCCTATGATTTTTTAAATTTCAGTAGTGTGAACTTTGATTTACATAGCTCTAAATGAATTTTGCAATGTCAACTGTGAAGTTTGAACTGGATTATCTTTCTTCTGAAGGCTTCAGACATGAGCATGCTTCAAACTCAGATTTTACTTTAACCTCTTTGACTGAACTCTCTGGTGATTCTAGTCAATTGGAACTTCAGCACTCCAATTCTGTTCCTGCTGGTAAGCTAAACTTTAGATGGATATTTTTTAGTATCTTAACTTCTTTAATGTCAGAAATGTAAAAAAGAAATCTTGATGTCACTTTTTGGTGGTATACTAGTAGCTGATGCTAATTTTATTTTATTTTATTTTTTCCTCAAAAATATATAACTAGATTTTAACAAAAAGAACAGAGGGTTTTACCAATAGAGTAAAATGTCAGAAAACAAATTCAGTGAACTCAGAAAAATATTAATAGTGAAGTTTATCTTGTTTATTTTAATGCTCAAGACTTTCAAGGCTTAGTTTTGTTTGGGATGACTGATGAAATCAGAGAATTTTATTCATAAACTGCAGAAAAAAGTTCTGCCATCTTTAATTCAACTCTTCTATTTATGTTTTATTTTACATAATTAAATGAAAGATAATATGTTTTTTATTTTCTCGTTAAGAACAGGAGAATATTCATTTTGGTTATGTGATTTTATGACTTGACTTAGATTCAATACATTGAATTACAGATTATATATTGTCATATATTATGACATCATTGATAGATTTCAATGGGTAGAATTTCTATTTTGATACCTACAGGTGTTACTTATTATCCAGAATTGCAGTTTTCATTCTCATTCTGCAATTTTGAGTAAAAAATTATATACACTAATAGTTTGCAGTTGTCAAAAAATTGTGAGGGTTTTTTTTTTTATAATGAACAGCTATGATATGTGGATAATGAATTAATTGTGCTGTGTAGAATAATTCTGTATAATAAATACATATGTTAAATATTGTTCAAATGTAAAATTCTATTATGATTTAATTGTTTATCTTTCCTCATTTAAAAAAGGCAATGTAATATGAATGTGAAAGTTAGCAAAACTTTATAGCTCTAGATGTTACTGGATGTGAATCTTTGTCCAATGAAAAGTACTTGTAGATATAATGAATTCTATTTTGCAACCCCAGAATTCTTCTAAGAGAATTTGGCAAAAATTTATTTTTAAATGTTTGAAAAGAAGTTTTGCTGATTTGTTGTTTGTAGGTTATTTTGTATTATATGACTTATTTTGCAATATGGGCAGTTCTATAAACAGGAGGTATCACATCCTTTTGTATATTTTCTTTCAACTGTAAGAAAAAAATCTCCATGTTATGCAATTGAAATAGCTCATCCTGCCAGTCTTATTCAGGGTAGGAACATATGAGCAGGGATAATAGAGATTTTTAGCAAGGTAGTTCCCAAAAGCCAAAGTATAGCCCTTGAAGCATTTGCATTAGACTCAACAGGATGCTTGCAATACATGAAGATTTAGGTTCCCATTCCAGTCTATATATATATAATCAAGAAATCTAGATTTTAAAAGTCCTTTGTGTTATGTACATATGCAGTAAAGTTTGAGAATTGATTTTTTTTGTCCGTGGTCATGATAGGTTCATTGACAAGGGATTTGTACAATGATCTTCCCATTATGACCTTCTCTTCAGATATTTTTTTAATCCTCACCCAAAAATATGTTTTTATTAATTTTAGAGAGAAGAGAGGGAGGAAGGGAAGCAGGAAGGGAGGGATAGAAGGGGAGAGAGAGAAATATCAATGTTAAGATAAACTTTGATTTGTTGCCTCCCATACTAGGCCCTCTTGGGATTGAGCCTGCAACCTAGGTGTGCCCTGACCCAGAATGAACTTGAAACCTTTTAGTGTACAGGAGGATGCTCCAACTAACTGAGCAGCCTGGCCAGGGTTCAGATAATTTTTGATGGTGGTAATCTATAATCAACTATAGCTTACTTCAGTAGCCTTTTGTATAGTGTTTATTGATCCATTTATATACTTCATAAAGTATTTTCATATGTTTTATATTTACGTATTACCCTCAGGTGAATTCAGATTCAAAAGCTTCTATTTATTTGAATATTTTTCTTTTAAATTGAATTTATTGGGTGACATTGGTTAATAAAATTTTACAGGTTTCAGTCAAACCCTTCTAAAAAGCCTTCCTTCTCATCCTTCATATAAAACACAACAGGGGGGTGGGGGCATACGTGGGGAGGGGTTTGGGATGGGAATAGGGGGATGAGGACAAATATGTGATACCTTAATCAATAAAGAAATTTTAAAAAATAAAGTAGCTAAAAGCCAAAAAAAAAAACCAACCCAAAAAACAATACAATAAAAAAACTTCTACTTTTCTCTGAATTTGGATGCCAAGAGTGCCCATTTCTGTGGCACTTACATCAATATGAAATGTTTATTTTCAGCATTTGATCTTGCAGTTAAGTGTTTTAGCTGTTAGATATTAGGTGTAGATTTCATTGTAATTTTATCAAATAGAAAATGAACTCCCACAGGATAAGAGAGGTATTGTACTCTCTTTTATTCCCCAAAGAGGGACCAGTAAAGTGCGTTGTGAACAGAAAGGAGCTGGATTGCTTATTCCTGATATGACTTTACAAAGATGGACCAGTTGATAGAAACCTTTACTTCCTTTATGGAATTTTTTAATATAACTCTCATCTCTTAATGGCCCTGCCTAGGGGCCTTCAACTCATTCTGTCTCAAGAAGAGCAATCTAGGTTCATATAATATGCACACTCTGACTGCCTTGGCAGAAATGAAAAGTTAAAACAACTATCATTTCGTTAAATGCCTGCTGAAAATATTCTATTAGACATTGAGTACATAATCAAAATCATGAATCAAAAAGTGGCCTTTCTGATAACATACAAGGGAGTACTGATAGAAATATTGCTAAGTGGTCATTGCATTACTGCATAATACCTAATGGAAGTCACTAAATTGGATAGAGATAAAGATAGAGGTAGATACAGATATATAGATATTTTAAAGGTTTCTGGGTATCATATTGTTCTGATACCAGATGAAAAAATTTACTCTGTTTTTTTTTTTTTTGGAATAAACATTGATACCTTGGCTTATCCAATACTTTATACAAAAAAATTAAAAATTGTGGTGAAATATTTAGGAGATTCTCAGGTTGGCATAATGAAATATAGCCACAGTCTTTATTCATAAAGTTCCTTCTGGGAAGCAATTGACAAGGAGCTCTCTTTTAAGTAGTGGGTGGGTTTTCATCTAAAGTATGGAATCAGGTAAGCTACCAATAATTTATAGCCAATTATAGAACATGTACTTTACTGTAGCTTACAAATATTTTTCTTTTAAAGTACAATAGATTCAAGATTCTCTTATAGTTAATCAATCTCACTTTAAATCCAATATTTTTTTAAAAGTGGGAGACAAAATAGTGAGGTACAGGTACACACCGTGAAATTAATCAAACCCTGCACATAGGAAGTATATATGATGGCAGTGGGTGCTCAGTGCTTTTGATAAGATCAGTGATTTGCCTTGGATGCAGTGAGGCTGTGTTAGTTTTAAGCAATGACATCATGAAACAGTCATCTCAGAATATCAGGTTTTCAAAAGCAGGTGGGAATTTTACTTTAGGATTTGAACAAGAAAACTTGATCGTTTTTCAGTGCTAGGAATTAAACTTTTCTATTTTCTTCCCATCCCAGATAAAAGTAGCTAATGGAAAGTCTTCCATGTGGTCATCTTTAAACAGGTAATCAAAGCTTTAGAAATGAGATACTTACTCTGAATGTTGAATAGTGTGTTAAATAAGGAGGTAGATGTATCGATGACAATCATGTGTTATCTAAATTAACTTGACTAAATTGAACTTGTAGATGGGAAGAGCTAGATTCTTCTGAAGAATATGTGAGGTCAAGAAGTCTGTGTATATTATCTAAAAATCATGTAAATAATTAGATATGGAGGTCAGCCTATAATTTTGTATATCTTACATTGTCAGATCCTAAGGATCCTTCTTGCTCCCAGGGATTATCATGATAAGAAACATGGCATGGGCTTATTCATAGGACAGTTCTAGCTATGGCTCAGACACATGGGAGATTTTTAGAACTTGTGCAATTTGCTTAGTACTTATCTGTCTGTTCTTAGTTGGATATCCACTTTGCAGAGTTGAATATGAGATTGAGAAATGTCTGAAAAAATGCCTTTTGCAGGGAATGGATTTCGAATAAATAATATATATATATATATATATATATATATATATATATATATATATATCCCCATATCTAATTTCTAGTGTTCTGCTTATATACATTACTCCCGTTGGCTTCTCAACCCAAATATGTGTTGCTGTGAAGACAGGAGATAATAAATCTGAAAAACAAAAAAACAAAAGTGTTCTCCAAATACACATATCATTGTGAGAGTCCCAATTCTTACAACTACATGACTTTTAGACCAAACTCCCTTGAAAGTGATTTATGATAAATTCCAAAAAAGACAAAGATCTGGGAGTATTGGCCTAAACATCTAAAGTAATATAAGAATCCTGGTCTTATCATTTGTTGGTTTATTTTTCATTAAAACTGAAGAACTTAACTTTCTTCTTTATCTGTCCTGTACATGTTTTCTTTAGAATTCGTATCAGATTCCACAGTAGGCAAGCATGATTCAGTTTCATAGGTTTTCCTTTTCACTGAAAATTTGGTTTCAGTCACTTAAGTTTCAGGCTCCATTTCCAAGCCCACAATGGAGACAAGTCTCAAAGCAAAAGTATTTTAAGAACTGGTTAATTCTATAGCACCAGTTGCAAAGCAAAAGTATTTAAAGAAGTGGTGAATTCTATAGCAAAGCCATGAGGGCGGGTTTCAGACTGACTTCTACATACAAATGCTATGTATTTCCTAATATCTGATGAACACACATATAACCATAGAGAGCTTAGTTATTTTTTTTTCAGCTTGTTTTGCCTTAAAAGTCAAAACAATTCTTAACAGTCTAACTCCCATTTATTATAGGGATTTTTAAAAATTAATTTTTTAAAAGTAGAGTTTTAGTAGTTCCATAAAATAAGTTACCATTTTATTGCCAAAAAACGGTGAGGAGAATAAGTGGAATTAGTGGAAGTTTTAGTGTATAAATTGTATATTATACATGGGTCAACAATATACATACTGTGAGATTTACTAAATGTAAGACATTGTACAAGAATAGGAATTAATTAAAAGGAGACTAAAACATGGTGTCTACTCTTAATATTAAAGATGATGTCACTCATTAAATTAATACTTACTGAGTATACAGTGTACTTTGATATGCACTCATTAATGTGTGTGTGTACATGTGTGTACATGTGTGTACTGGCTGGGCAAGTAACAACCCTATTTTCCCCAACATCCCAGACATCACTGGCATCCCTCACCTCGTTTTCATCCATGAGTGTCTAGCAGTAGATAGTCCATCCCTTGTCTTAGGCTCAAGGATGTGGTCAGTATTAGGATATTCAATAGGCAATAGTTACAAAGAAGACGGTAACCAAGAACAAAAGGAGAGCCTATGTGGAGGTTTTGCAATATAGTGATTGTATGAATACTCATGTCAGTTTAGTCTTAGTTTCCTGAAAGTTATGTTAGAGATGAGTCTCTTCCAGAGCTTATATTCTATATTCCTATGTCATAATATATCTTTATTTATGTTATTCTTTCCCTACTGTTCTTTCTAATGTTCACCCTTCTGGATCCTGACTTGGAAACTGTTTTAATCCTCGTCCACACTACACTGCTTATACGCCACAGATATCACATTCTGTTCTGCATCCTGTGCCCCATGCCATCTCCCTCAAGCACACCTTTTGGAGCTTAATTCCAGCATCTGTATTGCTGAAGACCCTCATGAGAATATGGGAGCCATCACAAATGATTGGAAATCAGGACCTCCTTCTACCTCCCAGGTCCAGGGAGACAAGAGGTGGAAGGAGTGTTCTTCCCTCTCCCAATGGTAGATGTTAAAGAACGGTAAGGGATTTAGCTTTGCTCTGGGAAGTCAACTTAGAAATTTAATATCATACCTCAGTCACATGATGAATTAATTAAATCTTGCCAAGCTATCCTGGAAAACTAAAACCGTGTATTATATAATTTCTTATGGGAAAAGTTTTCAGTCTTCCATGCTGTGGACTTTAGAATTTAACTATGATGGCACACACAACTGCTTGTAAGTTGGGACTCATCACTCAAGGGAAAAATGAGATAAAGATTCAATATAGTGTATGGCAAAGGACAAAAATAAATGATAAAGAATATGTGTTCTAGACTTTCAGAAGACTAATCAATATGTCCCAAAGAGAATGGAAAAGGAAAGAGATTTTAAAGGGCTATAGACATTTTAAGAGAAAGGAGAAGGGCATTCCCAGGTATTATAGATTGACCACAGTACATGATATCATAAAGTATTCATTTGTGTGCGTATGTATGCATGTGTTTGCTAGTTTATTTTTTGCCACCCTGCATACATACCTCTTGCTTCAGTATGGATATTCTGGATTTGTTTTGTGGAATTAACCCCTTTCCTACTCTTTGAAGATATATTCTATGCCCCTAATTTAAGCTGTGGCTAAAATCAGCCTTTCTTCCAAGTATTTCAGTTATTGGGCCAATCGATTCCTTATTGGTTGTCAGTTTATTTGACTCTTCTATTACTTACAACAGGAAGAGTTAAATGGTAGATGTGTTGATAAATTTCCAGTTTGGGGTATAATAGTGACAAGAAAAGACCTGCTGGGCTAGAGTGGAAGATCCATGTTGTAGGCTAATATAAGGTACATAAAGTACAGGTAGAAAAGTAAACCTCAAATATGAAATTAATAGCATTGACCATATGGTTGATAGACACCTTGCTTTTTATGGGAGTTCCATTTTAGCTTTGCTCTTTTGTTTTTCTAGTCAAGGCCTGGTAACATCAGGCTTGGCCTACAGCCAAATAATCATTCTTACCTCACAGAAGTCAAACAAACTCTAGCCCAGGGGTCCTCAAACTTTTTAAACAGGGGGACAGTTCACTGTCCCTCAGACCGTTGGAGGGCCGGACTATAGTTTAAAAAAAATTATGAACAAATTCCTATGCACACTGCACATATCTTATTTTGAAGTAAAAAAACAAAACGGCAAAAACACCCACATGTGGCCCGCGGGCCGTAGTTTGAGGACGCCTGCTCTAGCCTTAACCTCTGCTCTGAAGGTTCCTGACTCTATTTTCTTTTGCTGCTAAACATGAAACTAAGCCTCATATAAAAGGTTAATGTGTCCCTGAGATTTTTCTCTTCCTCCCACTAAAGAGGGGTTTTTATTTAATTTATAAGAGGAGGAGGAGGAAGTGGCTAATCTTAGGCTGTTTACAGAAACTCCTCCAGTGCCCTCAGACTGGCCTAGCCTATCTGATTCAGATCTATTTCAGCGTGGACTCCATGAGAGTCCTTCATGTTCCTATTTTTTTTTTTTTTATGCAGGGATGGGACCTAGACAAAAATGTATACTTACATAATCACTAAGATGTCATATTTAATCATCTGGTTAGGAACTGGGCCAAAGTTTCTTCCTCACTGAGAATCTGTAGCTCTAGAGTTGCTGATATTAATGACTTCCTGTGTTTCTCTATTTTCGGGTTAACTTGGGGGCAAACCTTTCTTATATGAGGAAACTGATTTTTCTTTTCAATAAATGGTTTTAGAAGTAAATACATAACTTGACAGTTGTGGTGATAACAATTACAGCAGTATACATTTCCCCCTTCTTTATGAAAACTGTTAGCCAAGTTTCTTTTTAAAAACCTTCAATATCTATAGACTGGGTGAATTCCATACATTCTTGAGGTTCCCAAAATGTCTTGAGGTTCCTTTCTTGCCATCTCTGAGGAAAGCAACCTTCATTCCTTACCTGGAAAGACTGCCATGAACTACGTAACCAAGCAAGGTACCAGGCTTTCTTCAAGGGGCTCTTATTGGCTTCAAAGTCATTCTTCATTCCTTAAATCTTTCTGGAGACATGCTGAGTCCAGGCATGTCTCTCTCAGACATGACATTCCAGTCAAAGTCTTGGTTAATAAAACTACTAATGTTTCACTTTTCTTTCATCCTTTGACTTGGAATTAGTGAAAACTAAAACACTTTTCCTTCCACTGGACCATTTGTCATAATTATTGTTGTTCTAGCATTTGCAAAACGTCCTATCTATAATGAAGATAAGAGGATCTCTTCCGGAAATGTAAATTTACTCCCCAATAATACTACTCTTAAGGTTGATAGCACAGTTTGTCTCCACCAGGTTATAAGCCCTACTATTACTCGGGGAATACAACCTCTAGACATATCACAACCTCCTTCCATGCCCAGGCTTCATCGTCCCTCTGACAGAGAGCAAGGATCTCTTGGCTCTGAAGAAATACATTGTCCCCTTTCATCATGAAGCAGCTATAGAAGAGACCCTGCACTCCTTTTTTGAAAAGATTTCAGAGCCAAGATCCTTGAAGGGGTGGATGCTGTAGGCAGTTAGACAAACATGAGCACAGCAAGGACAGTGGACCAGATACCAGGGTGGAAAGCCCTAGGTGCCTAACAATGGACAATTAATCATAGGGTAGGACCTAGCTCCCAGGCTGACTTTTCCTTCCCTAGCTTACTCTGGTCATGCGGTTTGGACCCCTTGGCCTTTCCTCCCTAGAGATAACATCTGTACCTCAGTTGTATTTCAGCTTCAGGCCCAGATAAGCAATAAAACCAGCCACTACTGATGTCAGGACCATCTGCATGGAATAGTGCCCTCCTGCCCTGGTGCCAGCCAATCAATCAGTGGAGACCACAATCTTGAAAGGACACACGTAGAAAACTGCTGAATATTCTATTGATCTTCCCCTGGAACCTCTCCTAAAATCTTCACCCTTAAAACCCTTAGGACAGAGGACCCAGTATGCTTTCCCTTTTGGAAGCATGCCCCTGCCTCTCTCTTTCTCTTCTCCCTTTCCCCCCTACTCCAGGCACGTTACCATTAGCTTCCCCACTCCCATGTTCCAGGGTTCCTTTACCTCTAGAACATGTTTGCTAAGCCCATTTCTTCTAGTCATCACTTTTTATACCCAATAAATATTCTCTTACAAAAATAAGAAAAGAAACCTTCCTTTGCCCATTCTAATCATGATATCCTATCTAATAAAAGAGAAATATGCAAATTAACCATCACTCCACTACACCCATAAGCCATGTCAACAAGCCACGCCCACCAGCCAATCAGGAGTGAATATGCAAATAAACCCAACCAAGATGGCCACAGCCACAGAGAGCGGGAGGGAGGCTTGGGTTTCCCAGGCAATGGAGGAAGCCAACCTTTCTGCCTGCCCTTGCCAGCCTAGGCCTCCACTCAAGGCTACAAAGTTTCAATTATAGAAGGTAAACAAATCCAAACAGAAATGGCAGCAGCCACGGAGCTGGAAAGAGCAGGAGGCTAGGGTTGCCCCCGGCAATGGAGGAAATCAAGCTTTCTGCATACCCTGGCCGGCCCAGGCCTCCACTTAAGGCTACAAAGTTTCAATTATAGAATATACATAAACCCCAACAGAAATGGCTGCTGCCACAGAGCAAGCAGAAGGCTTGACTCTGCTCCAGGCTACAAAGTTTCAATTGTATAAGATAAATAAACCCCAGATACCAGGGCCTCTGCTTGGCTCACCAGGGGGTGTGGCCGGCCTGCAAACCACCACAGGCCCCTCACCCAGGCCACCCCATGCCCCAAGGGAACCCCCACCCTGATCCGGGACATCCTTCAGGGCAAACCAGCCGGCCCCCACCCGTGCACCAGGCCTCTATCCTATCTAATAAAAGAGTAATATGCAGATTGACCATCACTCCAACACACAATATGGCTGCCCCCATGTGGTCACAGATCCTGCCCCCATGTGGACACAAGATGGCCACCACAAGATGGCCAACAGGGGAGGGCAGTTGGGAGGGACCAGGCCGGCAGAGGAGGGAAGTTGGGGGTGACCGGGCATGCAGGGAAGGGCAGTTGGGGGGGACCCAGGCCTGCAGTGGAGAACAGTTGGGGGGGACCAGGCCTGCAGGGGAGGGCAGTTAGAGGTCACCAGTCCGGCAGAGGAGGGAAGTTGGGAGTGACCAGGCCTGCAGGGAAGGGCAGTTGCGGGAAACCCAGGCCTGCAGTGGAGAGCAGGTGGGAGAACCAGGCCTGCAGGGGAGGACAGTTAGGGGTGACCAGGCCTGGAGGGGATAGCAGTTAGGGGTGACCAGGCCTGCAGGGGATGGCACTTAGGGGCAAACAGGCTGGCAGGGGAGCAGTTAGGCATCAACCAGGCTGGCAGCAGAGTGGTTAGGGGGTGATCAGGCTGGCAGGCAGAAGCGGTTAGGGGCAATCAGGAAGGCAGGCAGGCGAGCAGTTGGGAGCCAGCAGTCCTGGATTGTGAGAGGGATGTCTGACTGTCGGTTTAGGCCCGATGCCCAATAGGATCGGGCCTAAACGGGCAGTCAGACATCCCTCGAGGGGTCCCAGATTGGAGAGGGTGCAGGCTGGGCTGAGGGACAACCCTCTTCCCCCCGTGCATGAATTTTGTGCACCAGGCCTCTAGTTAGTAGATAAAAACATATTCTGTGAGTTCATCTGACCATAGAGTATCTTACTGTTTTAAAAGGAAGACTAATATTGTCCAATAAGAGTGGACTTTATGACTTTAGTTATGAATGCTGGGCTTACCTTCTGGGCTTGGGGAAAGGATGAGGAGAGAGCCTGGTGTTGTCAGGAATGTCTGTGCAGCCTAATGACAGAGAAAACCCAGAGGAAGCAGAGCCAACAGATAGATGCTACTATAATGTTTAAGTACAAATCAGGCTCTAGCAGAAGCTATACTGAACCCAGAGCTAATTCCAATTAAGTCTATTTTGTTTTCTTAAAAAAAGATTATATCAGGATTGCTGTAGCTATTTATATTTTGGTACTATAAGAAATACGTTCCCCTCTGCCTCTTCTCTTGGAAAACTCCTTTTTCTTAAAATTTCTCCCAAGTACTTATTCCTCTGTGAAGCTTTTTGTGACACAGCTTGGTATCTGGTCAGTCTATTAAAATCTTTATCATATAACACAATGACATGTTTATTTCTCTGTATTTGTCACATTGTAGATTACTATAACTTTTGTTATAACACTTATTTAGAACATTCTGTGCCACATTGTGTTAAGTTTTGGGGATGTGGTGCTGAGCAAAACATTGTGCTCTTTGTGAACTTTTGAACTGACAGATTATTGATCATTAAAGATGTGATGTGGTTTAGCTAAAGGAAGAACCAGGGAACTATAGAAAATGGCTAGTAAACAAATGATTACACATGTTATATGTTTTAGTAATCACAAAAAGGGGGACATTGAAGTGCTAAATATTATGATTCCTAGGGACAAGGAGTGGCTCTTCATCATGGTGTTTTGTTTAATTAAGTAGGAGCTGTTTCAGTTCTTGTGTACAACAGAAGCATGAACAGATTTACTGAATTAATACATGATTCAAAACATACTCATCTCTGAGACTTTCTAGACTAACACCACCCCCAAAACATTTAAACCTTCATTTAATATACTTAGAAGCCCAGTGCACAAAATTCGTGCATGGGGGCGGGGAGGGGGTGTCCCTCAGCCCAGCCTGCACCCTCTCCAATCTGGGACCCCTCAGGGGATATCCGACTGCCTGTTTAGGAGCATTAAATCCAGCCATTAGGAAAATCACACAGAATGTCCTTAACATACAATCAGTGTGGTTTTATGAGTTGTTTTAATAATAACGGCCATTCCTTTAAATAATATCTGCTTACATACAATAAAGCTGGTACTATGTGAATTCAGAATGTTAATATCACAAAATCATAGAAGGTTGGAGTGGAAATAACCTTGAATTGTCTAGTCCAAACTTTTATAAATATTGGAATTCCCTTTTCAAAGATTTTGAATGCTTTTTGTCCTAAGAAGCTTAACCAACTTTTGAGGCAACCCATTTTCTGTGAAAGGACTGGGGTCTCCAGTGCCAGGCAAGTGGCATGACTGGACCCGCCTCCAGGCCATGCCACTTGCCTGCCACCCCCTGGGATGGGGGGACTCCAGCAGGGCTGAGGGGACTGGGCACCGCCATCTTGTGGCTATGGGTGCCGCCATCTTTGTGATGGTGTGATGGTCAATTTGCATATTCCCTCTTTATTAGATAGGATACCTTTGCCTTCATTTATTTGTTAATTTTTGATAATTAGTGATTGGCATTCATAAGCCACATATCTAAGGTCTTTAAAGATTTCATAAAACAAAATTGCAGAAATATTTTCTAAAGCACATAAGTTCTCCTTGAATCAGAATGTCACCAAAAGTCACATATATACCACTATGTGCCCACAACCCGTGCTTGCCATCTTTTTAGTTTTCACATTTTCTTATCTATGTTGTAAAATTATTACATTGACTAGGTAGCTCATTAAAACAGTTTTTAAAATGTTTTTTCTTATTTCCATACACACCAAACTGTAGATTATATTGAAGTGATAGGTCAAGAGTGAATTTGACAATTCACTTTTGAGAGTATCTAAAACTATTATACCCCGGCTAAGACAATGATTTATTATTTATTTTGGCTATGTTTTTCCTTCTAACCTAGTGTCTTCAGTTGGACTTTTATTCTGCCTTATTCCAGGACCAATTAAAAAAAAAAAGTCAGAACAGGCAGGTCAGCTTTTATTCTTTCAGGGAAGACAAGCTACCAAGAGTGGTTAAGCAGGTTAGTGACGTGATCTGAGCAGTGCTGTTGATTGATAGTCCCAGAAAAAGAGAAGATATTTTCTTTGGTCTTACAATGAAGGATAATTGTTTTAGTAAAATAAACATAGTAATAATCACAACATAGATGGCATCACTATTAACTAACATTATTTTGAATATGCAGGTAAATTCGGAGCCACACTGGTAGAATATTTTGATTTCCCTTCATATTCCCTCCTTTACTCAATTTATTTTTCCTTTTCCTTCTCAACATTTTAAAGTAAACATTTTGGAACCAATGTAGGTTTGGAGAACAATTCAGGAAATAATACAGAGAGTTCCCATACACACCACACCTGGTTTTCATGATTATTAACATTTTGCATTAGTTTGGTGCATTTGTACAATTAATAATTGATAAATGGATATTGATATGTTTTTATATGCTAAATTCCATACTATATTCAGATCTCCTTAGTTTTCACCTGTAATCCTTTAGCTGTTATAGATGGGCAGTTAAAACATTGAAGTAGTGCTTGGGTGTAGAACAGAGTATTTAAAGATCCTCTTCCTCTCCTTCTCTCTCAGCCTGAATTTCAGGAGTCTGAATTCCTATGGGTCTTGCCAACAGATTGAGGTAAAAATAGCCTCTGCAAGGTGATGTGCTTCCTATGGAAGTTAGATGGACTTCAAAGTATAGATTAGGGAGTCAGTGCAATCATAGACCCTGAACTCAGACTTCCTGGTTGGAATCCCGTGTCTGCCCTTTACCAGCTAATTGATCTTGGAAAAGCTTTAAATAGCTTCTTGTGTCTCAGTTTCCTTCTCTGTATAAGAATAATGGTTGTACCTATACATAGGGATGATGTAAAGTCAAATTTGTTAATACTTGTTAAGTGATTAGAACAAAAACGTGGGACATAGTACTTGGTATAAAAGTATTTGAAATATACATGCAAATTTAAACTCAAATTATCTCTAGATATTTGTTACCTTGCTTTAAACATTTTAACTTAAAAAAAAATCCTTAATCATTACTAGGGTGTTTGATGTGTGTGTGTGTGTGTGTGTGTGTGTGTTTATGTTCTTGTCTAAATGACTAGAGTTCGGGAAGGAGGGGAGTCTGTGTGCATGAATGGATGAAAATGTTAAGTGGAGAAGGTCATCTCTTTTGTAACCAGTATGTTAATTATTGAATTGTGAGCAGCCAAGGATGCATGCTTCAGCTATCCTATCCTATAAGGAACTCCCCCTTTCAATAACCTTACCATTTCTGAACTTTATTTATATGGTACACATTAGCAGGATTACAGTTTATTAAGGAAGATTGGTTCTGGCACTTTATGCCAAACACATCTGACCAAGACTGTCTTTTGCAGCCAATTCTGAATGCTGCCCGGAGGAATGGCATGGGGTGTGCCTAGTAGTATTCATGAGATGGCCTTCTCCTGGAGACATTGAGAACCCTTGACTGATTTCTTTTTCTCTACTTTCTTTGTTGTTGTATTTTACATTTTAGTGTTTTTTTTTTTTAATTTTTACTGAATTTATTGGGGTGACATTGATCAACCCTACCCAATAAAACAGTAATATGCAAATTGACCGCACCTTTGCTACGCCCAAGCCACGCCCACCAGCCAATCAGGGTGAGTATGCAAATAAACCCAACCAAGATGGCTACAGCCACAGAGAGCAAGGTTTCCCAGGCAACAGAGGAAGCCAAGCTTTCCGCATGCCCTTGCCAGGCCTAAGCCTCCACTCAAGCTACAAAGTTTTAATTATAGAAGGTAAACAAATTCAAACAGAATGGTGGCAGCCATGGAGCTGGAGAGACCAGGTCAGGGTTGCCCACGGCAATGGAGAAAGCAAAGCTTTCCGCACACCCTGGCCAGGCCCAGGCCTCTGCTTAAGGCTACAAAGTTTCAATTATAGAAGGTGAATTAACCCAAACAGAAATGGCTGCCGGCTGTGGAGCATGCAGGAGGCTTGGCTCTGCTCCAGGCTACAAAGTTTCAATTGTAGAAGGTAAATAAATTCTAGATACCAGGGCCTCTGCTTGGGTCGCCAGGACGTGTGGCCGGCCTGCAAACCACCACAGGCCCCTTGCTCAGGCCGCCCCACGCCCAAAGGGAACCCCCACCTGATCCGGGACACCCTTCAGGGCAAACCAGCTGGCCCCCACTCCTGCACCAGGCCTCTATCCTATGTAATAAAAGAGTAATATGCAGATTGACCATCACTCCAACACACAATATGGCTTCCCCCATGTGGTCAAAGATCCTGCCCCCATGTGGATACAATATGGCCACCACAAGATGGCCAGCAGGGGAGGGCAGTTGGGAGGCACCCGGCCTGCAAGGGAGGGCAGTTGGAGGCGATCAACCCTGCAGGGGAGGGCAGTTAGGGGTGACCGGGCCAGCAGAGGAGGGAAGTTGGGGGCAAACAGGCTGGCAGGGGAGCAGTTAGGCATCAATCAGGCTGGCAGCGGAGTGGTTAGGGCGTGATCAGGCTGGCAGGCAGAAGCGGTTAGGGGCAATCAGGAAGGCAGGCAGGCGAACAGTTGGGAGCCAGCAGTCCTGGATTGTGAGAGGGATGTCCGACTGCCCGTTTAGATCCCACTGGGGGTTCCCTTGGTGGTTCCACTGGGATTGGGCCTAAATGGGCAGTCGAATATCCCTCGAGGGGTCCCAGATTGAAGAGGGTACAGGCTGGGCTGAGGGACACCCCCCCTCCATGCACGAATTTTGTGCACCGGGCCTCTAGTAAAGTTATATAGGTTTCAAGTGTACAATTTATGATACATCATTGGTATATGGTATTGTGTGTTCACTACCCAAAGTCTAGTTTCCTCCTGTCACCATTTATCCCCCCTTTACCCTCTTCTACTTACCCCCATCCCCTTTCTACTTTCTGTTTTAAATGTACAATCTCTTGAATTTTTCTCTACTATATTTTCCCATGCTATTTCCTACTCTTGTTTAACCAACAACAATTTCAACTACTGTGTGACACTCACCCTCCCAGGGCTCTTCTTTGTTCTCCTACTTTTTCCCTAGCAATTATCTATGTTCAGTCAGACCTCCTGACCCTTTCAGTCCCTTGGGGCTGCTTCATATCAGTGTTCAGCTCACTGCAATTTTGCTTTTTTCAAACAGCTGTGCTGATAGGAACTCCCCCAAAGAGCAGCATTTATTTTTTTTCAAAGTAACGAAATGTGCAAAGCTCTTAAGAGAACTAGAAGTGAAGAAACCTCCAAACTATTAAAGATAATTTTTTCAAAAGAAAATGATATGTAAACCCTTAACCCCAGACCAGGGCACATACATAGTTTTTATTTGGAAACAAAGCTGAAAAGATGAGGGCAGAGCTGGTGTCCTGCAATGTGACAGACACAGTCATCATTTGAAAACTTGTCACATTACATTTCAGCTTGTGTGTTTGCCATCTGCTACATCAGTGTTTCTGTCTTGGTATCGTTGATATTTTTGGTCAGAAAAAAATTCTTTGCAGGAAGATATCATTGTAGGATATTTAACAGCATTCCTGGCCTCGACGATGCCAGTAGAACCCACCACCACCACCACCACCACCACCAGTTATGGCAACTAAAGTGTTGGTAGGCATTGCCAGATGTCCCTGGTTGAGAATGCAGCACTGCACATCTAAAACATTCTTTTCCAGGAGACGGTTAAACCAATGGGGAAAAGGTATGCTTAGATGGAAAGCTTTAAGTATCAGTTTAGAAACTGGGGTAGAACTTCAAAGAGTTATATTCAAGTGTTACTGTTATCTAAGCCTGCTTAATCATTCCATTTTTGCACTTGGTGTTTGTTTTATTTGAGCAGAAATCTTCAATAACCAGCAGTGCAAAAGGAAGTCATATCTTGTTTTTATTATGGCAAAATAAACAAAGCTCTGTCCCTTGGAATCTCTTAGTTTTTTTTTTTTTTTTTTTTTTTTTTTATGAATGCTTTCCTCAAGACAGGATAATGCTAAGTAGTTTGCCAGTTTGCGTGGCCGAGATAAGTGAAACACAGAAGGTAGCAACTCACCTATGGAGCCTAACAGATACCCAGAGCCAGGACACCTGGAGTGTCAGCGCCCCTGTTCTTTTGCTTATAGTTTAAAGCCAATCACTGCTGTTGTTCTGGGTTGTGTTTTTAGTATGAGCATTAAAAAGGCATGTTGTTGGCAGAGAAACAGATACACAGATCAATGGAACAGAATAGAGAGCCCAACTCTAAAACCACACATATAAGGACAGATAATTCTTGACAAAGGAGCCAGAAATGCATACTGGAGTAAAGGTAGTCTCTTCAATAAATGGTGCTGGGAAAACTGGAAAGCCATATGCAAACGAATGAAACTGGACTGCAGTTTGTCCCCATGTACTAGTACAAAAATTTAATGCAAAATGGATCATAGACTGAGACATAAGACCCGAGACATAAGACATAGGTCACATAGAAAAAAATATAGGTACCAAACTTATGGACCTGGGTGGTAGAGAACATTTCATGGACTTGACCCCATAGGCAAGGGAGGTAAAGGCAAAAATAAATGAATGGGACTATATCAAACTGAAGAGCTTCTGCACAGCAAAAGAAATGGACAACAAAAGAAAACAAGCAGGCAGCCAACTAGATGGGAGATGATATTTGCAAACAGTAGCTCCGACAAAGGTTTCATTTCCAAAATATATAAATAACTCATAAAACTCAACACCAAACAAATAAACAATCCAATCAAAAAGTGGGCAGAGGACCTGAAAAATAGACCTCTCGCAAGAAGACATGCAAACAGCAAATAGATATATGAAAAGATGTTCAACCTCACTGGCAATCAGGGAAATGCAAATTAAAACTACAATGAGCTACCACCTTATACCAGTTAGAGTGGCCGTTATCAACAAGACAAGAACAACAAGTGTTGGAGAGGTTGTGGTACAACCACTATGGAAACCAGTCTGGTGATTCCTCAAAAATTTAAAAATAGGCTACCATACGACCCAACAATTGCACTCCTGTGTATAAACCCGAAAAAATCAAAATCATTTATATGCAAAGATATATGCACCCGTATGTTCACTGCAGCATTATTCACGGTGACCAAGAGTAAAAATAGCCAAAGTGCCTTGCGATAAAGGATTAGATAAAGAAGATGTGGTATATATATATATATACTCAATGGAGTACTACACGGCCATAAGGAAGGATAAAATAGCGTCATTTACAGCAACGTGGGTGGACCTTGAGAACATTGTGCGAAGTGAAATAAGTCAAATAGAGAAAGCTAAGAACTATATGATTTAACTCATATGTGGAATATAAAACGGAAACATATGAACACAAACAGCAGTGTGGTGGCTGCCCGAGGGAGGTGGGTGGTGGGAGAAGGGGATCCTAATATGAGGTGACAGGAGAAGATTTGACTCTGGGTGGTGGACACATGGTCCTATATACAGATTTTGTAACTTAGAAATCCACACAGGTAACCTATATGTTCATGTAGACTAATGTCAGCCCGATAAAATTTAAAATAATGAAAAAAAGACATGTTGTCTTTGTGGCAAAACTTTAAAATAGCCATTTTGTAATTGCTGACTACTGAGGTCATGTCAAGCAAAGAGTCTCTACTTAACAAGCCCTCTTCACTCTGTGTAACAACATTTTTTTCATGTTGTAAGCACTGAACTAGCATAATTCAACTTTATTCAAGAATAAGTAAGTGCCAGAAAAAGATAGAATCCATAAATGTCTCAGAGAAAATTCAAATGGAATTTCTGGCTTGAGAATAAGGAATGGTCCAGGATTTGTAGAACCTGAAGCTTGTAGAATCAGTGTGGCCTCTTAAATTTAATAATAATATTAAATTATATATGCAATAGTTTGTAAGAAAGGACACATTTATTTTTAGTGAAAAAAGTAATTTACTACCATTACACTTTTTTCAATGCTGACAAATTGCACAAAAACATACACTGAAAAAATAACATGTTATTTTTATTAATAACTGCATGACACCCTCTATCACATTTTCCTATAATTTCTGGCTTCATGATCTTTTATAGTCTCGTCCTTTAATTTATTTATTATCTCCTCTATCATGCTTGGTTGAAGTAGCTTATTTTCATAAAAAAGTTATATTTAGGTACACAATCATTTTGGTAATGCCATATAAGGTTTTAGGATTAATGTCAAATTTGGAAGTACCTCTCTCATTTCTTATTTATAAGATTTGGTATAATATGAGGAGCACAGGGAATGGTAGTACAATTCGTGGATATGACCCAGTCAGTAGGCTGCCCTCAGATAGTGACTCCTAAAAAAAGGTAAAGCAGTGGCTGTTGTGCTAGCTAACATGGGGATGTATGCTCCAGGATTCATGAATAGAGGATGCAGAATGAAAGAGGGCAGAAGGCAATCAAAGAACCAAACCAAATGTTAGCCAGTAAGTATACAATGGAAGACATGAAGAGGGAAGAACAGCAGGAAATAATGAGCCCAGAGACTAATATTCCTACGGATACAGTCATGGAGCTTGATCACAAATGGACCCCTGGTACCTCACAGATGGCATGTAGTGCACACTTTGAAATGCTTGGTGAATGGTACTGGCATGTGAATGAATAGCCACTGTTGTCCAAGGCCCACGGCCTGATGAATGATCAGAGAAGTAACAGTCAAGGAGAACCGGGTGTGGTTAAAATTCAAGGGGAACATGGACAAAACAGCTTGGAAGCCCAGTAGCAGGACAACTGAGCCATCCTCTCGAGAGTCAAGAAAGCTTTCACCAGGGATGAAGCCTGAGAGAAGATCTGAAGTATCAGAAGGAATGAGCCTGCAGAGAAGAGAGCTGTGCATTCCAGTGGGCAGCACAATAGGTGATAATTAAGGAAAGAGGTGCAGAAAAAAGCAATGTGTACAAGGCACAGAAAATAATGCTCTATATTTGGAGCATGGGGTACACATAGGACAATAGCAAACAATAAAGCAGGAGAAGTGAGCAGCAACCAGATATACAAGGTATTTAAATGTATACTACCAACTTGTTTATCCTATATAATAAAAGGCTAATATGCAAATTCTCCCCTTGGGAGTTTGACCCACCAGGAGTTCGACTGGTTGCTATGATGTACACTGACCACCAGGGGGCAGTGAGGAATGAAGGAAGGCCCTTGCCACAGCCAGCAGCCGGGGAAGGAAGACCCTGATCGGCCCTGATTGCGGGCCAGGCCTAGGGACCCTACGCATGCACAAATTTCGTGCACCGGGCCTCTATTAAATTAATAAAAGCCATTGGATTGTTTTAAGCAGAGAAGTAACAAATCCAATTTCTTCTGTGCTGCAACTATTCATCATTTCTTGGCCCAAGTGCCACAAGGAGCAGTTTTTGCTTGGGTCACCTTAGTGTGTACAACCCCCTCAAGACTCTCTCTCTCTCCTTAACTCCTTATATCCATAATCAGTCTTTTATTTATTTTTATTTATTTTATTTTATTTTTAATTTTTATTAAGGTATTATATGTGTACATATCTTACCATATTCAGTCTTTTAATTAAATGATGTGAAGTTGTTACCCTGCTACATTTTCCTTTGTATATATTGAGCACTTCTAGATTAGATGAAATTTTCTTTGAGTCATATGAACACATATGACAGTTTACATTTTAATAAAAGGAAAGAAATATGGCATATTTTATTTTAGTTAAATGAATTTTACAACTAAGTTAAATATAACATTCTTAAATTTCAATTTAAAAAAAAATCAGACAAAGCTCCGATAAAAAAAATTCAAATGTACTACTAAAAATTTTTACTATTGCCTCATGCATTTACTATCATTTTCTGACTATTTTCATCAGACATCTGCCTCCATTTAGAAGCATATTTCTTTGCGCACTACTGTATGTGAGTCTGTTTACTACTGCCACCTGCTGGTCATAGTTGAGATCACATGCTTGCATCTTTTTGGTTTAAGAAATGTGTAAGGTGTTGGTTGATAAATGGGTATTGTAAAATTAAATGCATTTGTAGGAAACAGAGATGAAGTAATCAGCAATTCATCTCTGTATTTAATATTAAGTTTCCTCTCCTTGCATCTTATAAGAAGCTCTCAACTTTCATTGATATATCCTGAGCTCTATGATGAAGACAGATTCTTTATTAGCATGATACTACTTGTATTCCTCATGTGCTTCTGGCAAACAGCTGTCTTCAACCATATTGCTCTCTTCCTCTGATACCTAACACTCCTTCTTAGCATAACAGTTCACACAGCCACTTTCACTTGTGTGTAAGCAATGAGTTGGAAAGTTTTGCTTTTGGCTTTGAAAATTTTAAAACAATAAAATATTTTAAAAGGAGATATGTGTGTGTGTTTTCATACCTGTGAGATTTGATGGTGTGAAACAGTCAGGAGTCAAAAATCCCAAACCATCATAAGTATTAGGTCCACTTGCTCTGTGCCCCTTACTGAGTCAGAAATAGGGATACATACAGTCCTAAAAGACCTTTTAACTTGGGAAAAACATATATGTTGGTATTAAGTTCAATTATTCATAAATTTTAATTTTTGAATATTCTCTCTCTAAATGAGCCCCTCCTCCCTCATAATTCCAAGCACAATAAGTTAGAATGATTAAAATTTTTAAGTCTAGCAAAACTGGATGTGAATATCACAGATTAGGTGTGATTTAAATTAAATGGACACTTTGGGAAGAAAGCCATGTATTTACAATAGATAGACTAGTGTAGTGTAGTATGCTAATGTAGTAGAGAGGTTAAGATCATGGACTATGGATTCAGATGTCCAGGGTTGAAATTCTGGCTTGCTTACTTACTTGAGCAAATTAGTTAACCCTGCTGTTCCTTTCATCTGTAAAATCAAGATAATAATAGCACCCACATCACACAACTTTTGTGAAGAATAAATGAATGTATCTCTCTGCAATGCAATGCATATGGTACACATTTTACAGTATTGCCTATTATTGTTATTTATCCAGCGATTAAAATTTTCATTCCCGTGATGGCCTCTGTGATTATAATAAAAAGAGCACATAATTTCCAAATATAAAGATGGTGCATTAAGATTCAGGTGGGAGCAGTGAACTCACTTTTAATCAAACCTGTGCTTCCTTGATAGTATAGCTGTTTTCAGAGGTCACATTGGTCAGTTTTATTATAGAAAAACAAATCATTGGGTTATTTTAATGATGCTGAGTAAGTGCTGAAAACTGTGTTTGCTGGAAATTATATAAAGCACCATGGTTGTACTTTGTCCCAATGTTCCTTGGTCTCGTGGGAATTTTTCCATTGAAACTGGTCCCTAGAGACATGAAATATCAGAATTATCTTTAAAAATACTTTATTTTCTTGGCTTCCAGTTTCATAAAAAAATATTTTGACTGCCTGGGTAAATGGCATGAGTCACATTTCGTCTAAACTTAATGTGTGATAGCAACTTAATAATTCCCTTGAGTAGGCACTCACCCAAACTTGAACTTCTGCCACATTGTGAGGAGAGAGATCCCTCATAATACCTCAACATCCTGTATGAGATTCCCAGTCTTCAACAATGACCACTAAATGTAAAGACCAGAGTCAACACCATAACAAAAATGGGAAGACCCAGAAAAAAACAGTGCAAAAAAATAAGTCTGTTTCCCCCAAACCGAGAAATAACCCTGTGCTTACATAAGACAACTTGTGAGAAAATTTCTGCTCCATCATAGTAATGGACATTTCTGAAAGTTAGTCTCAAAGAGATTATGTTGGGTTTGTGACTGAGTCTGGAGGCTTCTCCTGTTGTTGAATGGGTCAACAAAACACCACTGATTACATGTGCTTTGGGTATTGTCTCCCTCTGACTTTTAGAATTCTTTTGAAATTATAGAGAGTATAAATTATTAAAATTATGAAGTTTACCTCTTTGTTTACATTTGTGGTCTCATTTGTCTTTCAGACATAGTAGTCTGAGTACTCATTTCGATGAAGCTTTCATACTCATACTACAATATGTTCACATAATGTGTCCTTACTACATTTTACAGAGCAAAAATTGATGTATTGCTTCTTACAAGAGTAAGTTTATATTAACTAACCATTTATGATTTTTTCCTTGAGTAATGTCTCCATGGTATAATATTGTTTTCTATCTTATAAGGATCAGGACAATTAACTTACAGAAAGATGCTTCACTGAACATTCTTATTGCTCAAAATGTAATCTTACCTAATAAAAGAGAAACATGCAAATTAACCATCACTCTGCTACGCCCACAGCCAATCAGAGTGAGTATGCAAATTAACCCAACAAAGATGGAGGTTAATTTGCATATGTAGGCATGGAGCGGCTGGAAGAGGCATGACGCCTGCTATGAGGGGAAGGAGGGCGGTGGAGGGAACTACTGGAGCCATGCTTCAGACAGAAGCGAGGACTTGCTCACTTCCCCGGACTTGCAGTCTCCGGGTGGGCCGGGAGCAGGGACATGCCGGCTCCCTGGCGGCCAGGGAGCGGGGACATGCCGGTTCCCAGGCGGCCCGGGAGCTGGGACTTGCCAGCTCCCGGGTGGCTGGGAGTGAAGCCGGGGAAAGAAGGCCTATTCTTGCATGAATATCGTGCAACGGGCCTCTAGTATAATGATACTACACATTTACTAAGCACTTACATCAGCCAACTATTTAACACATACTTATGAAATAAATGTTTATTACTGTGCAAGGACACTTGGAAATAAAAAGGAAGTTCACTTTTTGAAAATAAGTGATTTCATAATCTTTTATAGTTCTTCCAGGAAGCTCAGAGCCAAACTTGAAGTTTGGTTACAGCCACTCTGTAGATTGATAAGAACCTCATATTTGAGTTATTTACTGAGTCATAACTGCCCCTTTCTCTTTATTCTCTGCTAGATTCTTTTGTTTCACTCATACTCCTTGGGAACATTTCTAATATGTTATGAGTCCATTCCTTTGAACTCTGAATCTTACAGTAGCACTCAGATACAAGATTAAAATTGGATTAAGCATTTTCACATAAATATTATGTAATCTCTATAGCACACCTATAAGTTGTAAGTATAAGTATCATCCTATTTTACAAATGAGGACATTGAGACCTCAAAGAGGTTTTTGTGTTCTATCCTATACCACAAAGAGTGAGTTGCTTGAGTACTGCTCACCACAAGGTTGTATATAACAACAGTCAATAAGTAAACAGAAATTTGAGAATAGAGAGCCCAGCATACAACAGTTCTTGGGGAAATCTGAAACTCTCAGAGAAGCAGAATAACCTTTTAGATGGGGAACAGTAAAAACAACCAGAAACTAGAAAGAGAAGACATCCTGGAGCTGAGCCAAGATCTGATTCCAGAGTCCCTAACTCTACTCACTCAGGCACTGCATTCATTAACCCCCAAATAGATACCTCCAATACGGAGGAGGTAAGGTTTAGACACAAGCCCAAATTAAATCCACACAACTATTTGTGGGCTTTTTGTTGTTATTGTTGTTCCATAGCTATAGATCACTTTAATGCACATAATGCACAAAATTCCCTTGTGTTTTTGTTATTTTGTGGGCTGGGTTTTTTTTTTTGTTGTTTTTATTTTTGTTTTTATTTTTGTTTTTTGTGTTTTCACTTTTATTAATTCTGCAGGCCCTTGGCAGAGTCTCCTGTTGGTGGGTGGATTTATGGTGCTGGGAAGGCTCTTTGAAGTGTCTCAGGAGAAAGTTACTAAAGCAAGAAGCTTAATAAAAGGATGTGCCTTTCCAGAAAATTAGCTTTGAATAGAATAATAGGCCAGCAAAACAGTGAATCTTACCAATCACGTAACTTATCAACAGCCCCTCTAAGAGTCTCTCTATGCCAGAAGAGAACCTTCCATAGACAAAATAAGAGAATGTACCTTTTGGGCTATTATTAGGGGCTGAAATACCTTTTAAAGAACATGTCAAAAGGGAATGATTAATTTGTTTTTCAATCAGTCACTTTGGGATGGCTTTTCACCACTTTTATTTTCATTGAAAAGATAACATTTGTATATGATTTTATTACTGATCTATGTGCCTAGCGGTTGCACAGGTATCTAAAAATTAGCCTTTCATCTCCATTTTTCTGTCTTTCCCTCCATCAAAAAATACCTAGTTTCTGGTCCTTACCATTCTAAAGTCAGCCACACTATGAAAGGTCTTATGACCATAACAAGAAGCATATGGAGAGACTCAAAAATATTTTAACTCCATTTCAAAATAAGTTCCCTATTGCTCAGACTGACACCCCATTTTCCTTACCCTTCCTGTTCCCTGCATTGCCTCCTTCCTAGATGTTTATATGTCTCACATGGCACTAACCACCTGTGGCAACAGTCTTCTCTGTTGCTTGACCTGTGGCTGACCATGCTGACCCCAAGCTACTCACTTTGTCACAACCCACAGCTACCAAGCCACCATCAAAACAAAACGTCCCAATTTAGATGGAACTTAAGCTTGACTTAAACTTGATAGAAACCTTGGCATTTTGAAAGAAGAGAAGAGTTGATTCATTTCTGGAAAATAAGAGTAATGCCTTAACATCATAAAGGGTGTAGAGAGCATGTTATCAAATAAGTCGTGTGTATAGCTGTATTCTGAAACTTTTAGGTTAGGATTCAGCGGGTATGTATAGATCTCAGGATAATGTGTGCTCTATGGTATAAAGTGGACCAGAAGCACAGGCTGTCACAGGATGGTCAGGAGTATGAGGTCCTTGCGATTGTGTCACTTTGAATCAAATGTTCAAGTCTAGAACCCACATTATTGTCCATGATGACAGGTGATACAAATCTGCAGGGTGATATAAATGAGGAAGATGGTTCTTCAGGACCTATACTTGCCTGAAACAAAAGAATAGAGGCACTTAGCCCACAAGACTGTTCATGACATGGCCCATTCTGACCTTTATAGCATCATCAAAATTATAAGAATGTTTTTCTTTATTCATTCCAAACCCCTTGCAATGCTGTGAAAATGCACTTCCTCACCTTCCTATTGTTATGCATGTTTTCTTTAGATGAAAGCAATTTCCTACTCTCCCAACACCCTTGTTCAGCCAGCTAAATTTCATTAAGACAAAAATCAAGTGGCACATTTGACTTTTATTCCGTCTAGTTGCTATTCCTCTGAGGCCCAATAATCCACCGTGCTTATTTTTATCAGCCTTTAGGAGCCTGCATTAAAATTGATGTTGTGCGTTCAGCTTCTATTACGCTGTGAGTGCTATGGGACCACAGAGGTTGATATGTGTGCTTCCTTGAGTGACATGGTATTTGAAATATAATAGCACTTGTTGAATGCTTCCTGAATAAGTGGGTGACTGAATGAATGAGGTTCCTAAACTCTCTGCCTTTATTTTCATCTGCAGTGTTATTTTCTTCTACATGGTTGACCATCCTCTTCATTCCAACACCAAGCTTTCTCTCAGCAAGTCCTTCCAGCCCTCTGCTTCCTCCATGGTTACCTCTTTGTCCCCTGTCTGAGGTTTACTCTCCAGCATCCAAAATGTAAATTTGTATCAGATAAAAATGATTGGAGATCTAACTTTTAAAAATGCTATTGAACTATGTAGTTCTGTCCAAGTCCACCCCCATCCTTTTATGAGTCACATTAACCCGTTTCCGTTGCCATGAAGCTTCTGCAGGCAGTGGCTGTGCACTGGACAGTCGAAGGGAAGAAACCAGGGAATGTACGCCCCCCCCCCCCCCTCAGCCCCCTCCCTACACACACACCTGCTCTACTTTTTCTGCATTTTCTGCACTTTTCCTCAATTCCAGCTCCTACCTGACAAGCATGTCCTGCTTTCAGATTCTACTAGGATTCCCGGCCTGGATCTCGAGTAACACTGTCTCTTCCTGTTGTCATTCTACTTCATGAAGAGTTTCCTGCCTAATGTTACTCATTTCTTGGTAGCTTTACCATCCCTTGTTTAGCTCCTCCACTTTTCCAAAGCCAGAGTGTTTAGTTCACTGACTTAAATTTCCTTTATTTTTAAATACTTAGAATAGTTTTATTGTTGTTGTTGTTTTTCTGATTGGATCTTGAGTAATAAAGTGAATTTAGAGATATGGGAAGAAAGTGGCTAAAATTTTTCTTGGCCAATTTTTGAATTACAAAGAAAATCCCATATTTTCTGAATGACTGCATTGACTCTATATAATTCATTCACATATTGATTTCAACAGTTACTCAAAGCTCTGTGAAAACTGAAAAAATAGCAAAGGTAAAGGAAAGTAACAATGGACACAATTATCATTTTGTACTTATATTGACTAATATAACTTCTTACTCTGTCAAAGACCTAAATTCAGCTAGAAAAAGTATTACTTTATGATTTTATAATCTCATGTTTATTTTGCTAAAAGTAAATAAATTGCATTTAGTTCCATGTAAAATTATGCAACTTCCTCAAAAAAAAAGAAATTAAATACTGTTGATTCTGTTCTTAGAAATGCCAGATAATATATTTTCTTCAACTACTCAGGGTGGTGGGGTCATGTGGACTAAAGTGGTAAAAATAGTTTTCCTGGAAAATTCTGCAAGCTAGTCAAAGGGAAAAAAATACAGTAGATTTTCTAATATTTCCAAGAAATGAAACTAGGACATTTAGCTTAGACTTATCTTGAAGCCCAGTTTATTCAATGCTTTTAATTAAACAAATCAAACAATTATAGAAATGTTGGAATAATAATCTCAAATCCTGTACCTGGGTAAAAATTTGACAGCATACAATCCTTGAAAGAAGTCCAGGGAAACACAAAAAAATAAAGCAAAGATGACACAAGACCCAGGTGAAAATGTGCCAACTACTTTAGTTTCATTGTTAAGATACAAATGAAGGACCGTTATTTTTATGCTTTTTTTGTGAGAATCTTTACCTTTATGCCAGTCAAAGAGGGATATATACATGCTCATTATATTAGCCTGATAGGGCTGCCTTAACAAAATAACATAGACTAGGTGGTTTAAACAATAGAAACATATTTTCTTACAGTTCTAGAGGCTACAAGTCAGGAGGAAGATGCCAGCAGTGTTGGTTTCTTCAGAGCATTTCTCTCCTTGGTTTGTAGAAAGTCATCTCCCTGTGTCTTTTTTTGTTTGTTTCTTTTGGGGGCTTATGTGCCAAGCACTGTTCTTTTTTTAAAATTTATCTTTCTTGTTGAAAGTATTATAGATTCCCCCCCCCACCCCAATTGACATCTTCTACCCCACACTCCCGCCAGGCCTTCACCATACTGTTGTCTGTGTGCATGGATTAGGCATAGATGCATATAAGTTATTTAGTTAATTTCTTCTGACCCCCCGCCCATTCTCCAGGTCCCTCCATGCTGTCTCAAAGGGCAAGAGATCCTTCTTTTTTACAGCTGCATAGCATTCCATGGTATAAATGGACCACCACTATTTTAACCACTCATCTACTGATGGGCACTTTGTATGTGTCTGCCCTAATTTTCTCTTTGTATAAGAACGATAGTCTTATTGGATTAGAGCCCATCCAAATTCACTCAGTTTAATGTAATTATTTCTTGAAAGATCCTTACTCAAAGTAGTCACAATTCAAGGTGCTGGCTATTGATAAGGACTTCAACATATAAATTATATGGGACACAATTCACCCTATACTACTCATATAGTAATTGAATTTCTCTTTTGGAGATAATATACATTGGACTTGGTGGTTTTGGTTCTAAGGACAAAATAAAGAGGAAAATAGGAGACAATAAAAAAGAGCAAATAAGAAAGTAGAATTGCTTCTCACTGTGCTATAGTCAGATATGTACTAATGTTACATTTCCTCTCGCATGTTTGTGCATTTTCTGTCAATAATAATCATTTCTGCTTTGATGTTCCACCTTTATTGATCTGAATTCAGTGGTTTCCTTTGTGCTGCTTTAGCACCTGGATGTTTATCAGTACTGATGGACTGTCATCTTGTACAACAATTATATATAGACTAGAGGCCTAGCGCACAATTGAAATCGTGCCCGAGGAGGTGCCCCACCTCCCGCCTTGCGAGGAGGCACCCCGCAGGCCGCCATGGGAGTCAGGCTGGACCTGCGCCACGGGCGGCCAGGACCTGCACCTGACCTCCGCTCCAGGCCCCCCTTCTGTGTCTGCTCCAGGGCGCCAGACCTGCCGTGCCAGCTCAGGCAGGCCCCCATCTCTGTCTCCTGTCTCCATCTCTGCTCCGGGCCTCACCTGCGTGCAACCTCCTCCTGCCCGGTCATCCCGTTACAGCATCACAGCCTAATTTGCATATTACCTCTTTATATATTAAGATGCTTTTTGACTAAGGAGGGGATTATGTCCTGACGAACCTGTCATAAGTTGAAAATGTGTTTCATACATCTAACTTACCAAATATCATAGCTTAGCCTGGCCTACATTAGACCTGCTCAGAACACTATAATTGGGTAAAATTATCTCACTGTCGCTGCCCAGCATCATGGGAGAGTATCTTACCATGTATCCCTAACCTGGGAAAATATCAGAATTCAAAATTTGAAGTACAGTTTCTACTGAATGCATACCACTTTCGCATCGTCGTGAAGTCAACCCATCATTAAGTCGGGGACTGTCTATACATCTCGTTCCTCCATTAAACTGAGAGTTCCTAGAGGACTAAGATGAGTTGTTTCATCTTTATGTCATCAGTGCTCGGCTTGGCACCAAGTAGGTCCTACCTTCACATAATTTCTGGACCCAACAAATACTGTTCAGCGTCCTCTTTGTGGGGGTTGTAGAAGACAGTTTTACTGAAACAGTTTAATAAAAGAATCTCAGAGCAGTAATACTGCACACATCTCCACTGATATCAACATCACTATCCATAATCAGGAAAAAAAATCCTTTATATTTTCTCTTCTAGACATATATAATTATGATGAGCATTATATTCTTTAGGCATGGATTTTCTGCCATCTTAGTAATCCTATATGGCACAAGTAATTGTGAGTTCAAGACTTGAATTGTGTAGTGAGTCAAATACTATGAAATGTAGGGCCAGTTCTCAAAGTTCAGGTGGGTATACATTTATCCTGAGAAGGATGCATGATAAATTATAAGTCCAAAAACCTGGAGATGAAATGGTTACAATTCAAAGGATAGCAATAATGAAAGGACTAAATGTCAAATAAACGTTTAATTCTAACTGAGTAGCCTATTTCACAAGCTACACAATAGAGGGGGACATCCTGTCAGTGTCAGCCCATATTTATTAGAAACCTGGGGAATAAAACATTTCAAAAACCCTCTGCCTCTCATCTCTGGGATACAATTCATGATCCAATACAACTTTGTATCTAGATAATTAATTACACTGGGTTCATCAAATCTCTCTATGAATGATCTAAGAGGATGTTTCAGTCTACCTCTGCAAAATTGTTCAACTTCAGAAGTGAAATACTTTCAAACTTGCTCATAGCCAGCACTCAGTTACTCTGAAATCTCTCCCATCTGTCCTTCATCACTTCCTCTTCCCCCTGGTTTAGATTTTATAGGTTTTTTAATTAGAATGAATTCGTTAATTAATCTTAACACTATTCCTGGCACCTATTTATGCCAGACAGTGCATATGATTCCTGCTCTTATGGAGCTTGAATCCAAGCAACTAAAACTTAATTCAAACAGTAAGTGTAAATATTTCTAAGTAAAGAGTATTAATTGGTATTTTTAAAAAAGGCTTTGATGTATAAAGTCCAAGTTGAGTGTGTATAAGAACTACCTTCAAGCACACACCCAAATCTGCAATTGTTCAAAGTAAATTTATCTGAGATTGTTCCATCACTCTTCAAAGCCATCAAAAGTTTTTTTTTTCTTCGAGAGCATGTATGAAGAAAAGTAGAGGCAACACTCTAAAACCCTAAATGCTTGATGTTACCTAAAATATTATGCCATAAATTCATCACTGATAATTTATACCACATAACAATTATTTCAATCATATGGATATGAAATAAACATTTTAAAATATTATTTTTCTGCTTTATCAGTTTACTTTATCTTTGGTTCACCAGGTAATATTGCAAAATTCCTTTGCTCATGTTTTATACATGAGTTAAAAAGATCACCACCAGCTAACTGTATAAAATGATACTATAAAAATCATTTCTATAATATTCTCTTCTTTTGAAAGTAAGGGCCAGAAGTCTCTTCAAATTCAGCAACAGGTAAGTCATTTCGTGGAATTGATAGTATCATTGTGTAGTCTCTGGTAGTTTCAACATTTACAAAATGGAGGTGACATTATCTATTCATGTGATTTTTGTGAGCATTGTATGAAATAATCTATTGAAAGCCCTAATGATGGTGCCTTGTATATAATCTATATAATCATCTATGTATGTGCGCCTTCCAGAGACCTCTGACATAATAGGTTCTTCTTAAAGGATCCCAGAGGCTCTTTTCACCTGAAAACTTGTATCTACTGGAGTGTTAAGCCAAAGGTGTCAGCCTTGACATATTTGTATAACACTGCCTATTGACTTTTTAAATTATCATCTAAATTAAGAGGAGATTGCTAGAACTAATGATCCAAGGGTCTTGTTTGCCATCTCTGTTGGCTGCCAAAAATGTTATAAATTTCCTAGTTCCAGATCAGTGCAACCACAAGAACTACATTATGCTAAGCATATTCCTTTCCTAAATAATTTCACTGACAACATGATTTTCTCCACAGTCCCACTCATCAAGTAGAGGCTTAATGGAATGGAAGGGAGTAAGAATAAACCTTTGCAATAATGTGATGAAGACAAATGAAATGATGATCTGGTCCAAGGAAAAATTACTCCACATGTATAAATATGGGTTTTTCCACAACTAACAAGCTGAGAGTCATAGGGGAGGAGCCCTCAACCCTTAAACACTCCGTTATTAAGTAGTCTGAATCCTGGGCAAAAACCTCTGTGTGACCTCTCAGGCCCAGCCACAGACAATTACAAAAGCTTTACCTAGCAAGCCTCACAAAGGGAAACTGCGCTTCTCACACAAGCTTTGGTGTCCAGCCAATTCCCTGTAGTCCTTGAAGGAAGTGGCACTGGAGAACTTAACTCCCTCACCCCCTACGCGAGTCATATAATCTGCATTCATAGAATAGGCACTCCTATGCAAAGGCTTCTTTATCAGAGGCCTTGAGCGAGGCCTTACTGAGGCAACTCTGCCAAGTGGTCTAAGGGGTGGTAGAAGAGGATCTTGAAGATACCTTTTGTCCTCTCTGGTTCAGTATTCAGTAGCTGTCTATTCTTGGCCCTTTCCCATCTTCCCTCTCCCCTCCCTCTTTGGGTTCTCTCATCAGTGAGGTGTCTACCACACCTTTGCCCATCCAGCTGATCCTAGATCAGCACTATTTGATGGGGGAAATGGAATGGGGTGGGGGAGAGCCAGTCTTTTCTCTGGTTTAACCTCATCCTTATACTATCATGGTAAATGATGGAAGGCTCGAGTGTTGCTTTCTTTGTTTTTTTGGGTTCCTTTTTAATCCTCACCCGAGGATATTTTTCCACTGATTTTAGAGAGAGTGGAAGAGAGAGGGAAAGACAGAAATATTGATGAGAGAAACACATGGGGTCTAGGCTGGGGAGGAGCCTACAATCCAGATACTAGCCCTTGATGGGAATCAAACCTGGGAACCTTTAGTCCGCAGGAGGACTCTCTATCCACTGAGCCAAACTGGCTAGGGCTGGCTTGTTGTTTTAATTGGCTTCTCTAGTACCTGACAGCTTAGCTCCTGAGAGTCATCATCCAGGTCCATAGGGCATGGAAGAACCAGGAGTTGTCCAGAGCAGACACAGAATCCAGAGTCACATGACTGGGTTTAAATCCATGTTCGGCCTTAGTGTTGACAGTTGTTATGAGCTGAAATATGCCCTTCCCCTCCCAGTACTTCAGAATGTGACCTTATTTGGGAATAAGGCCTTTCAAGTGGTAATTAAGTTAAAATAAGGTCATTAGGATGGGCCCTAATCCAATATGACTACTGTCCTTATAAGAAGAGGAGATTAGGACAGAAACACACAGAGAAAACTATGTGAGGACACAGGGAGAAAACAACCATCTACAAACCAAGGAGAGAGGCCTCAGAAGAAATCAACCCTACTGACATATTGACCTTGGACTTGTAGCTTTCAGAACTATGAGAAACTAAATTTTTGTTGTTTATTTCTGAATAAATTATAGAAATAGAAATATCATCCTATTTAATAAAGAGGTAAAATGCAAATTGACTCTCATGCCCTCACAAGATGACTGCCTACGACCAGGCCGACAGGGAGGTTAGTGAGGGACGACCAAACAACTGAACAGCAGGCTGCATGGGGCGACTAGGCCAGTGGGGGTGAGGGACAGTTTAGGGCGACCAGGTCGGCAGAGGGGGGCAGTTGGGGGTGACCAGGCCAGCAGGAAGGGGGCAGTTGGGGGCGACCTGGCTGGCAGTGGGGGGCAGTTAGGGGCGACCAGGCCGGCAGAGGGGGCAGTTAGGGGTGATCAGGCAGCAGTCCAGGATTGTGAGAGGGATGTCTGACTGCTGGTTTAGGCCCGATCCCACAGGGGTCAGACATCCCCCAAGGGGTCCCAGATTGGAGAGGGTGCAGGCAGACCTGAGGGGACCCCCCCCATGCACGAGTTTTGTGCACCGGGCCTCTAGTAATATATAAGGCTTCACAGTCTATTTAGGGGTAGTCATATGAATTACTAAGGGATCTATTCTGCACAAAGAATATGTTCTAAAAAATGTACCTGAAATGATATTGATACTGTCCCAGAGAACCATCACTATCAGGCTCTACCAATAATATCCTTCAGTGAAGAGATGTCTTGACCTCTCTGAAGCTGTATTCTCTCTGATTTATAAAAGGAAATAACAATATCTTCCCTGGCGGTTTGAGGGAGAGTAAAATACAATAAGCATACAATGCTTAGCAGAGGTTGTGACCAAATAAGAGTGTTCCACACAAGGGCAGCTTTAGAAAAATGTGCACTGGTATTTTTACATGAGCAAACACATGACCCTTTACTTAACACGTAGGAGCCAGGCCCAATCAATGTGCCTTGCACAGGCAATCATTCAGGTATCCCAGATTATGACACATGCTTTGCCCTGTCCTCAAATGTCACTGCAAATGAAAAGAACCTCCTAAGGATTGTGTCAACCATGAACGTACTTAGACCCACCTTGAAAATTCTGATTCAAAAAATCTGGAATGGAACCTTGGAATTAAAATTGTAGCAACTATCCCAGGTGAGACTGAGGCAGGTGGCCCATCAGACCCCTTTCAAGAAACCCAAGCTTTGCCCTGACTGGTTTGGCTCAGTGGATAGAGTGTCCTGTGGACTGAAGGGTCCCAGGTTCGATTCAGGTCAAGGGCATGTACCTTGGTTGCCGGCACATCCCCAGTAGGAAGTGTGCAGGAGGCGGCTGATGGATATTTCTAACTCTCTATCCCTCTCCCTTCCTCTCTGTAAAAAATCAATAAAATACATATTAAAAAAAAAAAAAAAAAGAAACCCAAGTTTTATTTTTACAGGCAAATTTTATGTTTGTATAAAGTTTATAGCTCTTTCCAAAAGATGTTCATCTAAAATGAAGCTGTCTGCATATAGATTGTCTTATTCTAGTCATGCTTATATTAAATAGGGATTAGTTTCCCAACAAATAAGTTATAAGATGGCTACCCACAGTGGTCAGATTTTTACTATTATTTTCAGTTAAAAGCATTTCCCACTCTGTTCTATTTCTGTTAGGAATATGTTTTCATAGTCAATTTAATGTGTTTGAAAGTGCCTCTACCTGTCTTCTGTAAAGCTAAAATTGTCTAACCTAAATCACCACCCCCTTTCTCCCTCTGGAGGTCATCTCCCTCAAAATGACATTCTTTGTCTCTCTGCTTTTCATTACCTTTGGGTTTTATGGGTATAATTGGTCAGCTTGAATTCAGAGTCACTCAAATGATATTTCATCTCTGTCGTTTGAAAGACTGACCTCTCCTTCTAGAGTAATGGGTCTCCATAACCTCTGCCGAGGTCGAGGTCACTTGCATTGCTCTGTCATGCTCTGAATGAAAGCAGCAGATTGCTAGGGGGTCACAGTGTGAGGTAAGCTTGCCCTCTAGTGGTCGCCATTCAAATTGCGCTGAAGGTATTTGCTTCTGCCTTCATTCATGGGATAGGGAACAATTTAAGTCAGAAATAAATTCATCCACACAAAAAAATAGGTATTTCACAGTTTACCAAATAATAATTTATTGGCGTGAGGATTTTTCTCATAGTTTTATTTTGGATGAGATGACATAGACATTGTTTTAATAAAAATAAGCAGTTAGCAAATGCCTTAAGAGTATGTATGAGTATTTAATAAAAAGGCATTTCCATCATATAAATGGAGGGAGCAACTTTAAAGGAGAGAGATTTGTCCATACTATATCTTGACTTTAGCATAGATAAATTCCAATATAATATAACTAATTTTTATTGATATTAATGAATCTATTTTGATTCCCAGAATGTCTGAATTCTCACCTTGTCATCTAACCCCTTTGTTAAAAAAAAAACAACCTTATTAGATCCTTATTTCCAACAAGTGAAAGTATAAACTTCTAATGGCAATATAAATAAGGCTGTAACAATTTGGGTCAAAACAATCTTTTTAATTTTTTGCTACTTCTTCATCTTGAGTTTTGAGATTTTAGCCAATTCAAACTACATGTATCTAGACAACTTATCTCCATTCATATGTTTATGCTTTCCCACATTCTGTTCTTTCTACATTAAATGCCTTTTCCCCTTTCCTTCATTCCTTCAGAATTTTGTCCAAACACAGCATTCCTCCTTGATTTCAATATTATCTTCTCTGTAAAACCTACCTAATTCTTCCTTTTCCTAATGTGCCTTGAACATTCCACTACATCATCACTTAAGACAGTAGGCTGAGTTTTTGAGGATCTGCTTAAAGCCTGGTGGTGTGCCTGTGACCAGAACATACTCAGGTAAGATTTCTATGAATAAAGGATTGATTTAATATGTAAATAAGCTCCATTGTGTTTCCAAATATAAACTGGTGGGTGTACTCGGGACTTAATTCTACCTATGGTTTTTCTTCTAAGACATTGCTGGTGGTGTCTGTCATTATTACAGCCCAGCATCCATTCCCATTATTTGAATAATGACTCCTAGTCCCATCATTGTAGCAATGACTCTCAGATTCTCATTCTGGGCTTCCATACTCTCTCAGGTGCTTCCAATAATGTAGTTGAGATCTATTGTGAGCATCAACTCTTCCAGCCTTGGTTATTGATTCAAGAATGGACAAAATTGAAACCTTTGCTAATTCTCCTGGAAAAGAGACTTGTACTTTTCTACTAACTATGAATCCTCAAAGATGTTGCTACCACATGAAGCAGCATTATGATAATAGAACAAAGAGGCAGAGAAATGAAGGTGTTGCTGATGTTGAGAGTATAAATTAAGTCCTGGCTCAATAGAACATACTATGGAATGTAATCCAGTTAAGATTGGCTTTTCTATCTTTATGGAGTCCAAAGAGTCATAGTTGATTATAAACATTTTATTTATCCTTACTCAGATCTTACTATTTATTTTTACTTAACTGGTCTCAGACAGCAAAAAAGCAAGTAGTCATCAGTAGATAGTCTTCAACAGTGAGCACAACATACCATGGCTGGTTTGGACCTCAGGGGTCCTAATTCTGAGATAATTGAATTTTGGAATTTTGCACTGGTGTCTCCAAGTTCCCCAATGGAGTGAACTCCAAATAGTAGTAACTTTCTAGTTAATATATCCTTTATTATCTGTCTTCCCTATATCACTTTCTTACTTCTCTATTAGTGTTCTCTGTACCTTCCAAGGAAACTACTTGCATTTGAAATTTTGTCTCAGGATCTTCTTCTAGGAAAACCCAAACTCAGATGGAGACGGGTTGGGGGATGGAGGGAGTTGGAGGAGAGGAGGGATGTGATGTGTGTACTGAATCCTGGGATTTGAACATCTGGACCCTTTATAGCACAAGCTGCTGTGTAGACATCTCTACTTTCACACCTTTATGCTCTAGTTCTTAGAAGTCATCACATGGCATCCAAGGGGTAGTCCAGGGAAATCTAAGTGTCCTGGAAAGAGGTAACTGTGTAGGAAGGTGGGAGAAATTGGAGGCACGAAAGCGAGTCTGGTGGCCATAACAGTAAGCCCAGAGAGAGAAGATAAGCACTTCATCCCTTCAGCCTTTAAGGCTGTTTGTGTATGGGTTCCTACACAAACATAAAGAACTTCCCTACATTGTGACAAAAAAAGTAAAAAATAATAATAATAATGGACAAAGGACTTGAATAGGCATTTCTTAATAGAAGACATACACATGTTCAATAAGTACATGAAAAGTTACTCAGTATTGTTAGTCTTGTTGCAATGTGCAAGCTCTGAGTCAAGTCAAGACAGCTTGCAAGTGGGTCTTCCAGGCGTCCACCAGACAGTCAGGAGGTCAAATAAGGACAACTGTTTGGGAAGGAGTCTTTGAAGAGGGTCCAGCACTATTCTGCCCCTCTCCGGTAGTTGCCAGGCTTTTGATAGTCCCTGTGAGTTTGCACTGTTGTATTTTTTTAAGATGTTCAAATAAAATTTAGTTACTGATTCTTTTTTATCTTTCAATTATAATTTATATTCCAAATTTTGCATTAGTTTCAGGGGTACAGCATAGTGGTTAGACAGTCATATACTTTACAAAGTAGTCCCCCTGATACTTCAAGTTCCCACCTGGCACCGTCCATAATTATTGCAATATTATTGACTACACTCCTTATGCTGTACTGGGACTATATGGGCTGTTGTAATTTAAGGTTACCCTGAATCTGGGAGATTGGATGGGGAATAGCTTGCTGTTCTTAATGACATTTAGCCATTTTTCTTGAATAAACTCTTCTTGGATTTCTGAAAAATCTTTGGTTCCTTTCCAAAGTTCTTAAAAAGTTAATTCTGACAAGGTTTGCCAGTTTTCTCATTGCATTTTATAAAGAGGAAATTTTTTCAGGGGATCCTTACTCTTATCATTTTTATGACTATCTTTCCCAAGTGTTACCTCATGTAGAATCAGAGTATGATATCAAAATCAGGAAATTTGCCCTGGCTGGTGTAGCTCAATTGATTGAGCATGGTCCCGTCCCATGAACCGAAGTGTTGCCAGTTGCCGGTTCGATTCCAGGTTAGTGCACATGCCCAGGTTGTGGGTTTGATCCCTAGTCATAGTGCATACAGGAGGCAACCAATCAATGTTTCGCCCCCTCCCCCCTTCTCTTCCACTCCCCCTGTCCCCTCCCCCCTTCTCTTCCACTCCCCCTCCCCTCCCCCTCCTCCTCTGTAAAAATCAATGAAAACACTTTTTTAAATCAGGAAACTTACATTGGGACAGCATGTGTATAGTTCTATGTCATGTTATTACATGTGGAAAGTTGTGTAGTCCTACTAAATCAAGATACAGAACTATTCTGTCACCACAAAGATTTCTCTTGTGCTGCCTTTTTATAGTCAAATCCCCCTTCCGCCCACCTTCCAACACTCCTAAACCCTGCTAACTGCTAATCTGTCTGGAATCAACATCCCCTGAGGGAACAGGTCTCCATTTCCCAGGAGGGTGCTTCCACAGCATCCCCACTCCACTCAGTTATTGGCAGGAGCAGCTGACAAGCCTACCCTTACCAAAAGCAGTAATAGATTTTAAAGCACAACAACTGGGCAGCTGGTATTTCATGCTCCCGGGAGTCAGAGATCTGACAGGCTCATTCCCACAGCTGCCAAAATCAGTAAGACCATGTGTCATATCTGTCTCTGCCATTGTTTTATCCCCAGCGCTTGGCACATAGTAGTGACAATACTTTACTGTGTACCAAACACTGTTCAAGGTACTTTTTGTGTAGTGACTCACTTAAATCTTACTATAAGCTTACGAAGTAATTAACATTATCATCTCTCTTTTACAGATGAAGATATAAAGATATAAAAAGGCTAAGTAACTTGTCCAAGGTCATACAGCTTATAAATGGCAGGCAGACTGGATTCAACATCATCAGGTGTATATAATATTATAGCAGGCATTCGATTTCTGTTAAAAATAATGAATGCATTATTTTCTCCTCATATTCATTGTTGAAACATTTCCAACCCAATCTAAACTCCTGTTGAGAATAGGAAAATCGAGAGACTAAAATAATTAAGGTAAGCCTAAAGGGACCCTCCTCCCAAAATGTTATTAGATGCAACTCTGTTCAAACTCCACCTCAGATGACTTGAGAGAGATTCCTCTTCACAAGTAGTTTAAAAGATTATGGAAAACTTTAAGCTTTAGAAACTAAAATTTGCCAAAGAATTCTGAACTGGAGTAAATATGTGTAATAACTTTTACTCCCTTACAGTAATTTTTACTTGGGTAAACCAGTGTCAGCAAAAGCATTTATAGGAGATTTTTATCAAACATATTTTGGCAAGAAAAGTATGGGATATTTAACATTCATCAAAAAAAGTACATAGAATTGCAAAGCCCTAGTACCAGTTTATGTGCTGATAGGTTCTGAAAATCTTGTTGAAGGGCCATAACCTTTCCTTTGTCCTTCTGTGGCCCTTCTTACAACTAGGGTTGGGCGGTTCTATAACAACCAACTGTCTTCTGAAGGATCCTCATCTCCTTTGGAAGATGTCTCCCAAACCCAGCTCATGCCCATAAGAAAATATAGCTTAGCAATGATAAAACCACCTAGATCAGCTGTAATTCATATCTTCCCAGGCCAAAGCAAAAACACGGAATCCATCACCCTGCATCTACACGCTGTTTAACCTGTTTTGGAATTAATATCTGCAGCAGGAAACTGTGAAGCAGGGCTCGGGGTTACATTAACTCGGCCACCAATAGAACTCTATTTTTTTTTCCTGGATTTCACTTTCCAATTATTATATCATCAGCCTGAAATGCAGGTGTTGGACAAAGGATTCTAAGACTCCTCATTTTCAATGGAAATATAGTTGGCAATGCTGTCCATAGGATCCCCACTCCACTGAAGAGAAACATATATCTGAGACTCAGGGACTGATCTGAACTGTGCTTTCCCTGAGCAAACAGATTTTTTTGTGTTTTCTTCTTATTATTTTTTCTTTAATAGATTATTTGATTCCTGTGTCTGTGTGTATATCTCTTTGTTAGCTGGTAGGAAATATATCAGGGGCAAATGTGTTGCCAACCTCTAATAAAATTAGACACCCACATGTCCTGCATTCTGTATATTAATTTCACTTTGGATTCATCTTTTCCTAAAAATATTTTCTTTTCTATTTCTTCTCAGTGTTTAAATATGTGCATTTATTCATTCCTAAAAAAGATAATATATATTTTTAGTAAAGAAGTTTAATAATCTGTTATTCTTGGCATTGCACAGGTCAGTTTGTGGCATTTAAAAATGATTCAGATGACTAAATAAAATAACACAGTATATCTAATTCATCCAGTTGAAAACAATACTTATTTATCACTTCAAACAAGCATCAGGAGAAAATTCAAGTTTTATGAACCCCAGTAGTCTTTAATTTGAGAGGCTTTTTAAAAAAATACAAAATTATGAATATAGAATTAGAAAGTGAATGATAAACCAAAACCAATTTATAAATTTTTAAAAGATGACAAAAAATAAAAATTACAAAGTCCAGAAAAATGTGTTTCAAGTAACTACCTGTCATGAATCTATAATTATTTTCTTACATTTTTGACTCCATACTTCTTCAATATTTTTAATGGATTTTTATAACATTTTCTACAGAAAAAAAAATTGAAATGCAACTCACTGCTTCCTCCAAATTCATTGATCAAATATTTAACATTGTTATTGTTTAAAAATTTTCCCCACAACTCATTATGAATATTTCCATGCCAATTTTTAGGTTTCTATGAAAAAGGGTAAAACCTTTTTTGTTTCCCCTTCATATATGTGCTATGTGATGTCACTGAGTTTTACATTTTCTTGTGCAGGAACTACTCTTGAACCCTCTTTGAATGGATGTCACTCATGTACCAGTCTGTTAGCATAACTGTATCTTAAAAAAAAACTAAAAAATATGACAATGTGAGTATGTTTATAAGCTTCTTTTCTTGGTCTTGGAAGGTCCAGGGAATACGAGGGAACCTGGTGCTTCAAGTTTATTATCTTCACTATGCGTTTGTTCTGCAAGCAAGAGCGGAAGCACCATGGCTTTAGTTAATTATTTAAAGCATTTAACAATTAGTTCAACACAAAGAGTAGCTCATAATTGCTACTAAAAATGAGAACGAATAGAGCCCACATCTTCCAGGGAAGAGAAAAGGACTGACCTTTAGTGAGGGCCCACTCAGGTGGACCTGCTCCGAGAATTTTTTTGTTTTGTTTTAATGAATCCATCTTTTAATCTATTCAATAAATACTTAAGAACTGCAATTATCCAGGATACTAGAAATATATAATCAAAAAAACCAGAGCTGGGACCTTAAATTCTAATGGGGGATAATAAACAATTAAATAAACTGATAATTAAGTAATAAAAATTAATAAACCATACACAATTTAAATAATAACTACAAATTGTAATGAGTACTCTTAAGGAAACATAGAGTGCTATGAGAAAAAAATTGAGAGATTGGAGACTAAATCTAGATATAGATAATTCTAAAACATTATGTAAGCTCAGACCAGATGTGAGAGAACCAGATACAAAAAAATGAGAAAAGTATGGTCAGGGATGGGGATTCATTTGTGAAAAGACCTTGAAACCATAACTTGTCAGGGCAACTTAGAGAAAAGCATTGTGCCGAATGGAGGGGATAGGTGGGTGGTATGATGTGACCTGGGGGCACAGGCAGCTCCAGATCACTGCAGCCTTGCGGCCAGGGCAAGGAGGGGTCTACGTGAAGTGGGAGCAACTTCACAGCTGAATCTGTGGCTGACATGACATACCAGGTGTACCGGTTAATAATGCGGATTTTGTAATCAAAGAAAACACAATAACTGCAAGAGAAACATCAAAAGGGCTTTATTCAAAGTAATGTCCATTGCTAGCTACACATTTCCCCCATCTTTCAGGTAATTTGTGGATACCGTCCCAATAGAATTTTTCTTGTTTTAAGGCAGACCATTCAGAGACCCAATTTTCCACTTCTTTGTATGTTTTGAAGTGCTGATCAGAAAGTGCGTGTGCCATCGATGGGAACAAGTGGTAATCTGAAGGAGCAAGGTCTGGTGAATACGGCGGGTGGGTTAATACTTCCCAGGCAAGATCTTTTAACGTGTGTTTAACTGGTTTTAAAGTGTGTGATAGTGCGTCATCATGAAGCAAAATTACTTTGCTGAGTCTTCTGGAACATTCTGGTCATTGCATGATCAAAGCGTCGTTCACATTGATTATGTGTTATCAGTATTAACAGTTTCACCTGGTTTTAGAAGCTCATAATACACCAGACCTTCCTGATCCCACCAAATGCAGAGCATTATCTTCTTTCCAAAGAGATTTGTCCTTACAGTCGTCGATGTTGATGGTTGCAACCCATGATTTTGTACGTTTGGGATTCTCAAAATAAATCCACTTTTCATCGCCAGTCACAATTCGATGCAGAAAAGACTTTCTTTCGTGCCATTGAAGCAACATTCTACTGATGACTTTTCAGTTTTCCATTTGTCTTTCGTTCAGTTGATGTGGTACCCATTTCCCTTCCTTTAAAATCTTTCCCATTGCTTGTAAATGATCGGAAATTGTTTGCTGAGCAGCGTTTAATCTTTCTGCAAGTTGTTTCTAAGTTTAACACGCACCTTCATCCCCTAATGCTTGTAATTGTTGGTCTTCAAACTTTTTCATTTGACCTGGACGTTCTTTGTCTTTCACATTGAAATAATCACTTTTAAAGCGTTTAAACCAGCATTCACAAGTATCTTGAGATGGAGCATGTTCACCAAAAGCTTCCTGAAGTATACAATAACGTTCAGCAGCACTTTTCTTCAAAAATAATGAATTAAAATTTCCTGCAAATGCTCTTTTTTTGGCATGAAGTTCGACATTTTTAAGTGTAAAAATATCTATGATGTTAACACATTCAAAAAATTTGACATATGAAGTTTTGAAGCTTGTCAATACAACAAAATAGCATCATATCAAATCGCAGATATATCAACATATATCTAACTCCATCTATTGAAAAAAAAATCTGCATTATTAACCGGTACACCTGCTACTTTCCATTCAGTCTATCGGGCTAAATGTCCTGTGTGCAGCATGGACCATATGAACACAATAGAGGGAAGTTAGGAGTTGATCCATCAGTGAGGGTAGGGGTGGTGGTGACTTGCACTAGGTAATAGATTGCAGTTGGAGCAGAGTGGCATAAAATATATGATAATGGCTGGTGAGTAGAACATGAGTTAAAGTACAGGAGAAAGAGGATTCATACTTAATGTGGAGCAAGATTGAAAGAGAAACAGATTTTGTTTAGCCTTAAAGCAACCCAGTGAGGTGAATAATTTTATACCCATTACATGAATAATAATAAGAGAGCTTTAACTTTCCTTTTTATCCTTCAATTTAGAAGTGGAAGAATATAACTTAATTTCTTACTGTATTTATTGCCTTAAGAAATGCACATTTTGAATACTGTACTGATCTTCCTTCCTCCCATTAAGTTTTTGGATGTTTGGACTAGTTAGTCTCAAGCCTATGAAATGAAGAACTATTGTTAGAGCTGCCTTGCCTTCAGGATTTCCACTAGAGAGCACTACCACAATGCGTTTTGTCTTCTTTTCACTAAAACATTCTGTTTTGGTAACAGTGGTAAAGGTAATACCTACTAGTCACCCTCAGACTTAATCTTAATAAAGTTCATCGCTTTGTAATCTTTTAGAAAATTGTATGCCCATTTTGCACAAGTGCCTAGTGTCTTGATTAAAACCTTTTGAAAGAAGCAAATGTAAGAAATGAAGGGATGTGGGTGAGGGGAAGAAACTCATCATGTACATAATTGGCAACAAAGCAACTAACTTAAACTGTCGGTGGAGAAACAATCTGAAAATATTTTATTAAGACATATAAGATTATATAAAATTTAATAAAAACTATTGTTATTACTTTAAGACACATAAAATCATTTCGACCTGTCTTTATTTTTTTATTTTAAGCGAATATCTAATAAAATATTCAAGAAAAATTAAAGGGTACTTTTAACACGATCCCCAAATCTATTTTTTCTATATACATTAATGAATATATATATATTTTTTTACCATAGCAAGTTTTCAAAGCACTTGAGTCATACAGGGTATCTCCAATTTAATAAATAATAGAAAATAAGCATAAACAGAACAACAATAATAACAGCAACCATCTGAGTGCCAGTTGACCTGCTAATCACTTTACATATAGAATCTTAATCATTTCTGTTGGGTCTGAAGTGTTGGTTTCAGACGCATGCCAGACAGGGCAACCCTGGGTGTCCCTACCCTTTGTCACGTGCTGAATCATGAACTGCTGCGTGAGGACAGCAGCAGCCACAGTGCAGCGGTCCATGGAAGGGCCTGAGTGATGAAAGCATCGCTCAGAGTGGAGTCCCTAAGGCACCAGCAGATAGATGAGTGCCCTTCCAGTGAGTTGAGTGTTTCTAATTTGGGATTGCCTTCCTCCCAGGAGTCTGACTCATAAGGTGTTGTGGTTCTGAAAGGCCCTTGGATTTCATTTGTCGCCTCCTGATATCAGACAAAGTGGCAAATACCATGTTTCCAGTCGGCCCTGTTCCACCCTAACAGATGGCTATTAGCTCAGCCTGCTGGGAAATCAACCTTTCGTTGCCCATCTGAAAATAAACAGGTCGGTTCTGCACATCCTGACGTTACAGTGGGAGAAATAGCTCAGGGGGCTCTGAAAACAGAATGCGAAAATACAGTCACAGAAGAAAGCTTTCTTAACCGCAACAGATATGTATGTGATAGATCTGAATATTTTGGAAATAGGCCAACTCATCTTTCCATCAGATACAGGTCAGACTCAATCTTCCGAAAGTTGTTGTTTAATATATCTCTGGGGTTGCTCTCGCAGGTGTCATTGTTTGAAAATAAGTCTGAGAAAACAGAGCCCAATGGGCACTTTGAGCCAAATTCCTCCCTTTGCCCACCCTCCCTCACCTATGCTTCCACCTTCCACGTTCTTAATGAGATTTTTTTTTTCTTTTTTCAAACTACAGAGCTGACTCCCTCTAGATTCTGTTTTTATGTATGAGCCTGAAAATTCTACTGCAAAGCTAACTGGAAAAGGGAATGATTCTGCCTCTGATGTTCACTTCCTAAATATATGTGTGTGGGGGGGGGGGATTAATACAAAAAAGAAAATGAATTGGTTTAATATTCTCTGTAATAAAATGGCAGTGGGTAGTAAGATTATTTTTTCTTTAGTATTGGTAACTGATCTTATGTGCATATATATATATGTTTTTGGTGCCTAAGGTAAAAGAGCTCTTATCACATGAATGAGTTTATTAAAACCCTAATGCAGTGGTCGGCAAACTCATTAGTCAACAGAGCCAAATATCAACAGTACAACGATTGAAATTTCTTTTGAGAGCCAAATTTTTTAAACTTAAACTTCTTCTAACGCCACTTCTTCAAAATAGACTCGCCCAGGCCGTGGTATTTTGTGGAAGAGCCACACTCAAGGGGCCAAAGAGCTGCATGTGGCTCGCGAGCCGCAGTTTGCCAACCACTGCCCTAATGCCTTGGGCAGGTTAGCAGTTTCTTTGTGAGTCACTGAATGTGAACATCTCTAAAATAGATGAGAAAGTGCCTATATGTGATGACAGTGCTGTACTGAACCTAGACTAATTGTCCCTCCTTTTAATGCTTTGACGGGTGGCTAATATTAAGCAACATATTAAAGTCATTGAAATTTAAATCACATCTGTCTTTTACCAATCTACAAGGGAGAGCAAAAGTAAATGTGCTGATATGATACAATCTTCCCAGTTACTCACACAGATGGAATTCCTTCTTAAGCCCGAGGTTAGTTTTACCCTGAGACATGAAGATTTGCTGATGTTAAAGGTTAGAGGAAGAAGAGGGGTCAGTCATTCTTGCTATTCTGTGTTAGGTGATAGAAAAATCACATAGGTGAGAAGTTGTAGATGCTTTTATTACATTTCACTGCAGTGAGCAATTATTTTTTTAAATATATTTTTATTGATTTCAGAGAGGAAAGGAGAGGAAAAGAGAGATAGAAACATCAATGATGAGAGAGAATCATTGATCAGCTGCCTCCTGCACACCCCCTGCTGGGGATGGAGCCTGCAACTGGGCATGTGCCCTGACTGGGAATCAAACTGTGACCACTTGGTTCATAGTTTGATGCTCAACCACTGAGCCACAGCTGCTGTGCTATAGTGAGCAATTATTGATGAATGATAGCAAAGATGTTGATTTGACAAGCACCCCTATTTTCAAAATGAATAGGGCTATAACAATTTTTATTTTTTATAATTTACATACAAACAAAGGAGTCATATTTCATTATGAAAAAATATTATTAGCTTCCAAGGTACATGAATATGGGTTTGCTCTGAGCCCTTGAGTATGAAGAACTGGGAGCTGGAACAGAGTTACTAATGTTATAATGAACCCTCTCTTGGGCTACTATAATTCATGACTGTCCAAAATATATTTGGGGAGCTCTAGAGATAGGAAGACACAAACAAGGTGGCTCACTCCATATTGAATAACTCTAAAAATTGTATTGGTTCACATATTTACAAGTTATATTTTAGGAGTTAATTAATGAGATTGCTTCCTATAAATTAAAGTTAGCGGTCATTGGATGCTTATGTTCTTTCTTCTAGACAAATACTAGTATCCATCATTATTCAACTCTTCCACATATGAATTCCTTCTTACCCTGTAGTATTTAAGTATTTCCTTTTGTTACCTTTAGATGCCCTTGGGTATTTATTACCTTTATACCTTGCTACATCTATCAGAAACATTTTAAATTTTGCTTTATAAAAAGGATATTTTTTTTTAGTAGTGAGTATTTCTGTCAATATCAGGAATAACCAGGGAGTGTCACTGTTCTAACACAAACAAATACTTATTGGTTTGGTGTCCAATAATGATCAACAATATTCTCGCATAAACCTTTACAACTTGTAATTATGAAGAATACAGGCAGTGGGATGGATAAATCAAGATTATTCCACCCACATCCATCAGCTATTGTAGATTTGTGATGCCTTTTTTTCTTCCACTAGTCAACTTCAGTTTAGCAAGAAGAAAATTTATTTTTCATTCCCTTCAAAATAAAAGACTGATCATTTTCCCCAAAATGCTGCTACCACTCAATTATTTTGATTGTCATAGACAACTTTCTCATATACACTGGTAAGAAATTATTTCTAGCTTTATTTCAATCATTTATTAAATTGATTCTATATTTTTTAACTTCACAACAATGCAACAAAGGACTCATTATTCATTGTGTAACTCATGAAAAAGAGGCTGAGGTACATGAATTACTGGACTCAGGGTAATATAGTAAGTAACACATCTGACATTACAAGCCAAGACTGACACCAGACCTCCATTTTTCCACTAAAACCCTCCTGCCCTCAAACTATACGTGCAACAATGGGAAGCTTAGAAACTAGTTTCTCAATCCTTGAACATGTTGGCAGTTATTGGACTCCATGGATATCACCTTTGTCTTCCCTGTCTGAATTCTGAAACAATTGAGAAATAGAGACCTAGAGACCGACAGATGGATATCTAAAGGTCAGTTGTATAATTGATGAAAGCCAGAAGACTGGGACTTTGATGTGTGGCCAAATGAGCTTGCCCATTTTCCTCTCCTGAATCTGACACCTAGCCATCAATAGCTAGGAATCTCAGGCAACCCCCATAGTGTCAATAAATTTGGTGCCAAGAGAGAGGGGAATGGACTAAAATGAAGAAGAAGAAATTACTGAAGCAAGCACTACTAGTTCCCTTTTCTCCCAAACTTTCAAATCACATAACTCAGATAAATTAAAATTTTCCCAAGAGATGAGAGGTCAGAAGTATACTCTACTGAAATCTTTACACATGGAAACTGGAAGCTATGGAAAAATTGTTCCCTGAAACAGATGTGTTTTTATATCTGCAATGCCATGCAAGGTTATTTCAGGCTTGGTAGTGATTGTTGTCATATAATAATTTCAAGGATTTGGACTTTTACTCTGAGTGAAGTGGGAGTTACATTGAGTGAAGGGTTTCAAGCAGAGGAGTCATATTAGCTGGATTTCATTTTAGATTCATCTGTCTCATGTCTATTCACTGTCAACCCCAAACTTACTTTCAACTGAGATGGGAAAACCGTGGGAGAATATGGTCTGGGAGCAATATCAGAAGTTCATTTGGAAATGGTGAGTTTGAACATGGTTCTTTCAGATCCAATGGAATGTGAAGAAGGCAGACATGTGATGTATGCCTGTAGTTAGGGAGAGATATCTGGACCGGAGGTGTGCATTTAGGAGATATACATGTATAGATAATATTTTAAAATATGAGAGAGGCCCTGGCAGGTTTGGCTCAATGGATAAAGCATCAGCCTGCAGACCAAGGGGTCCCAGGTTTGATTCTGGTCAAGGGAACATGCCAGGGGTTGCAGGCTCAATCCCCAGTAGGGGGCGTGCAGGAGGCAACCAATCAATGATTCCTCTCATCATTGATGTTTCTATCTCTCTCCCTCTCCTTTCCTCTCTCAAATCAAAATATATTTTTTAAAAAATTAAAATATGAGAGAGGATGAGATCACCAAGGGTAGGGAATAAAGATAGAGAAGAGAAGGGCACAAAGATTGATCCATGGGCCTTTCCAGAGTTAACATGTCAAGAGATGAGAGGAATGCACACAGGAACCTGAGAAGGAGCATGCAGTGGGGTGGGAGAAGAGCCAAGGCAACGTGTGACTCAGGAAGCCAAGTGAGAAAAGTGTATCCACTAGAAAGGCACAATAAATTATGTCACATGCCCTAAATATATCAATGAGCTGGAGGCTAAGAATTGGACATTGACTTTGACATTGAAGCGGTCGTTGGGGAGTAGTTTTAGTGGTTATAAGACACAAAAAAATATTGTAGAAGATTTAAGAAGAGGAATTAGAAATAGTGACTATTGACCCTGCTTTTGTGGAATTTTGGAGCAAATGAGAACACACAAATTGAGGAGAAGCCACCAGGAGAACTACAATCAAGAGAGGTTGCTTTTTTATCTTGGGTGGTGTTTTCAGGAACTGAAACAGCAGGCTTGCATGTTGGTGAGAGGGAGGAGCAGAATCTGGGTTTGATTCTGTAAGGAGAGAGCATGGGGAAATTAGTGGGCTTCTGTCCCAAGTTTGCTGAGAGGATGGTAACTACTGCATAAGTAGAGGAGATGGCCTTAGTTGGAAGTGCAGTTAGTGTATCTGAGTATCAGACAATGAAGTCAGAATATAGGAGTTCAGATGCTAGTAGGTGGGTGGGAGCTGCGGAAGTTTGCTTCAGATTGCTTTAATCTTCTGAGTGAAATAGGAAGCCAAATCATCAACTCAAAGTGAGGATTGGGGAGGAGGTGTTAGAAGACAGAGTTTGAAGTGAGGGAATAAAATATGAAATAGTTTTTTTGGAGACTGGGAAAATAAGGTAATTAGGGAAATATATTTTGACTGTTAGGCCACATTAAGTACCACTTGAGGTTATTGTTATGAATTTGAAGGAGATCAGTTCCCATTTTGACATGATTTTACCTCCAGATGTAGTTTAAGTACCCAGGTATATATGCATGAAGTAAGTGTGATACACACACCTCATATTTAAAAGTAATATTTTGCATATCCCCTATTGCATATATTCAAAAGAATTTTTAATAATACTTATGGTCATGTTACAGTTCTATCAGATATGGTATTTTGGAAAATAAGAATTCAAAAGCTTGATTCAATGTCATGATGCAATTGCTGATATTTTCCTTTTCTTGGCTATTTCCTCTCACAACATTGATCCTGATTTTAAAAACACAAAAAATATATGAACAAAAACTGCACACTCAACTAATTTAACCAAGTATATACAAACTAGTAGCCCTGCGCATGAATCCGTGTGCCAATAGCTCACCAATAGCTCGCTGCCGCCCTCCAGTAGCTCTCCGCCCACTGCCCTGCCCTCCTGTAGCTGCCCCCCTGCATCCCCCTCATAGCTTGCTGCCCTGCCCCCTCCTACAGCTCTCTGCCACCTGCTTGTAGCTCACTGCCCCACCCTCCTGCTGATCCGTGATCCGGTTGTTATGTAGTTGTCCGTTACGCTTTATGGCGTAACGACCATTTGCATATTATATCTTTATTATATAGGAAGGATTGAAAGTGATTTTAACAATCAACCCCTTCCCCTCACTGCACATAGGGAAGCTAAAGCCCAGAGGAGAGAGATTGGTCCATAGTGCGCAAGATTTGTACAGTTCTATCCATGGAATTTTCTGGTTATACTTTACCTTATTTGTTCTCTTTAGAGCCAGCTCACAAATCAGACTCTGCCTTACGTTATTATAGGACCAGGGGGTGTTACTTGTTCAGGTTTTGGCAGTCATACAAGAACAACCAGCTGGGAACTTTCATGGTGATAGTCTTCTGCAGAACAGGTGTGTTTAAAAAGTTTTGTGCTAATTCCAAGTAGGTGCCAAACCTGTCTTTTCATATATACTCAAGAGCTTGGCTGAGCAAAAGTAACTCATCCTTGCATCATATACTTTATATCATTGTTAGAAAAATGGCACTACTTAATTACCTCTTCATAAAGTTAAGTTTCATAAGATAAAGCAACCCAATAGAAAATCCAGAATTACCCCTGTGATTAGCTTTCTAATTTCCATTTGGAACTTTAACAGTCATGGATCCTTGCTCTCTGTCATTCATAGCCTTGTAACCTTGGTTAAGTAACTGGGCTTTCTGGGCCTCTAGTTTCTTAACCTAGTAAATGAATAAAATGGCCTTAATCAGTGGTTTGAATATTTTTAAAATGGTAGCATCCAGGCTGGATGAGAAATAAAAGTAAAGTAAATTGGTTGTTCTTGTATGTTTTTATTTAAATTAGAGCTAGCATGGCTCAGTTGGCCACTCTTATCATCTGACCTTCCTAAGAAATGACTGCCATCTGTAATGGTGTTTTGATTTCCTCCTTCATTCAATTGTTAAGATTAGCTTTTTAGGAACTTTTATAATTAATTTCTAATTTTACTGGATTATAGTCACAGAATATGCTCAGAAACACTCTTATTTGGCCCCATAAAAGTGAAATCCTATGGCTGTCTCTTTCTCTCAGCCTGGTGATGTACCCTGGTTTGTACTGACATTTTGAGTACTTGCTGTGACCTTGTGTTGCTATGAACAGAGTTGCTATTGTGGTCCAATCAACAACAAAATATTCATTTCTGAGTATTTGTTTCATAAGTGCTTAAAAGCCTCTGTGTTTATATGTTGTGTTCACATTTCTATATAATATTTCACAATAGCAAATACACACACACATACACTACCGTCTTCGAGCTAAACAACCATCTACTCTTTTCTCCCCATCTCCTAAAAGCTTTTCCGCCTAGAAGCAGAACTCTTGCCTTCTTATATTTCATAAAGTGTTCTATTTATTTCCCACATGGCTCATATCACATTTTCCTTTAAACCTCCCATAAAGTAACTTTTCTAAAAAATCTATTTCACTCAAAACTAATGCTTACATTTAATGTCATACCACACTACATTGCAGATATCATACCCATATCCATATCTATGTTACAACTCTGTGAATGGTCAGGTTACACCAGGTTGATAAGAAAATTATTATAACTTCAGTTAAGTAAGTGGGAAACTTAATATTTTAAAGAGGAAAGGGAGTTTAGATCACACAGTTCAATCCCCTCAGATACAGAAAGAAATTAAGGAAGAGTGAACTTCCCAAGGTGATCCAGTTGGTTGGTCTGGACTCAGTATCATTCTGAACTGCTTCATTACTTCTTTGAAAAGAAAAAACAAATAAATAAATAAATAACCCCCAAAATAACAATATTCCACACAACTTTGATCCTAATCAAGAAAATAATTGTAAATTAGGTTGTGTCTCAGCATTGATAGTGTGTGATTTAGATTCAGTCAAGTTTAGAAATCATCATACCTTGAATCAGTTAGTGGTTGCAAGCATCATTGAATAGTCTCAGCATTTTAAAATAAACAACTTCTGGCACTGGCTGTCCTCTCTTCCCCCACCTCTTTCAAGATTATAAGTAGCTCCGATGATTTTGGTGTCCATATTGGCCAGTTTATTTAAGGGATTTAATAAGACTAATGTAAGTTCTTCCACGGAGTCAGACTACAAACAAATTTTGCCTTACTCATGAAGCTTGTAAAAGGGGTTTCCCATCAATAGCTAATTTAATATCTAATATTTAACAAGTAGTCTGGAGAGACTTTTACTTAAAAACAAAAATTTTAGTGAAATATTTCAATTCACTTTTGTGTTTCTGAGGATGAACTAGTCAAATGTAATTATCTTCTTTCAAAATTCTCTATTGAACTTTTTATAACTGTTTTTCATACACGATATGAAACATTTGGCCAGATACATATCCTGACACCGACTAGCATTTTGAAAGTGATACGTAGTGGACAACTACATTTAGAATATAGAGTTTTTGCTGAAACTGTCATAGTTGTTTTTCCCCCCAAAACACTTCACTTAAGGCTCTTCACTTCCTCACTGGTTTGCTTCTGCCAGCCAGCTGAAAATATTGGCTCAGCATCTGTCTTGACCTCCTGTACGTTTTTCTTCCTATCCTTCTCTTTCAAGAGCCTACTCCTTATATAGGTTAAGTCCTGACCTCTGTGTGAACAGCATCTCAGTTATGTCTCCCACTCCTACCTCTCTCTCAGGCTCCTGATAGATTACAAATTACAGAATGGTTATTTATGTAAATTATAACATGTACTGAATTGCTCCAAACTTAACCCAAAGTTATGTCCGAAACAGCCTATGGTACCTCACACCAGCCTGAATTTTCAGCTGACTTGGTAAATGGAAAATGTTTGTCATGTTCAGGTCTGCTAGTGTTTGCAAAATTAGCACAAACTACATTTAAATTTTTTTTCTCTCTCTCCCCTTTCTACACTCTTCAGCCAACTGTAGAATCCTGATGTTTCTTTTGTAATGTTACTTATATATTTTACTTTCTACTTCCACAACCTTAATTGGAGCTTCCACTTAACATTAGGGATTCCTGGATGATCTATGAGGATCTATCTATGACTTTTTCATAATTTTCTACATACGATTGTCAGATACAGCTTTTAAGGTTGGGTGGGCAGGATATTAAAAGACCGTGTTACTCACCCTGGGAAAGTGTAATTGGAAAATCTAACCATTCTAAGCTCTTTCAAAGATGACAGCTAAATCAGCTTGCATAACAGCAAATAGAGCCTACCCACCTGCTTAGTTTCTAATGCAATTAACTGAAAGTTATGTCCTCCTACATACTTTTTCATAACTAATTTGATCTATACCACATGGCAGTTTTACAGCAGTGATAGTCAACATGAAAAACTCTTTTTAATAATTTTCGGCTGTCTTTCTTTCTGGTCTACTGAGTTTCTAAGCAAATGTTCTTTTATTCCTTCTCACAGGCCTGCAAAAGTACTCATCTCATCATGGGCTTGAGAAGAGTGTGTGGGCTGCCAATGGCATATATAATGAAGGTGAGGATGGAGTTTCAGGCAATCCTGCCAACTTTGCTCTTCAGTATAATGAATTAGCAACTTCAGAGTCTTTGTGGGCTGTGAAAATTTATCACAAATTTTCAGTATCATATTATTAATTATCAATGCAGTTCACCATGCAGTTTGCAGAGCACATTCACATCTGTAATTTATTTCATTTCATCCTAAGCTTCTAGTGAAATTGCTTTGACTTACGAATGTCTAATATAAGAGCTTACATGCAAAAACCTTTGCACCACTTGTTTTAAGGAATGTATTTACATTAAAAGATAATAACTTATATCTCATAGTAAGTATTAATAAATTAATCAGCAAAAGACCACTGTGAAAATCATTTAACCCTACCAGACCGCTGTACCGATTTTTCAGTAATTTCCGAATCTGCCGCTATACCGCTGCACCTAATTTTCGATACTTTGCCTAGAGCTATTTTCTACAATGTCTCCAAGTTCCATTTTATTCTAACCACTTGTTTGCATGTAACTAACATTTTTCTATATCATGTTGATTTTTTCTCTTTAATGCTCAGGAGTCCAGGTATAGGGGACAGTTAGGTTCAGGGCCTCAGGTCTGGTAGGTTTTATATACATTTTTCTATAACTTTTCATATAAGATATTTAATATAAATTTTATTTAGTAACTATTTAACTTATATAGATATGAATACACACATATCTACACTAATAAAAGAGAAATATGCAAATTGACTGTCGCTCCATGACATCCACCAGCCAATCAGGACTGAGTATGCAAATTAACTCAACAAAGCTGGCGGGCTGATTTGCATATGCAGGTATGGAGCAAAGACTGAAGACTCCAGTCTGAGCAAAGATTGAAGACTAAAGACTGAAGACTGAGGAGGCTTGGCTTCTCTGCTGCGGCCAGAGCAAAGGCCTGGGTCCCAGGTACCAGAGGAAAACCAGTGCCACAGCCAAGGGAAGGAAGGCCTATTGCACGAATCTTTGTGCAACAGGCCTCTAGTGTATATATAAAAGAGAAAAATGCCCTAAAAGCCTTTAAAATTTAGTAAACAGCCCTAACCAGTTTGGCTCAGTGGATAGAGCATCGGCCTGCGGACTCAAGGTTCCCAGGTTCAATCCCTGTCAAGGGCATGTACCTTGGTTGCAGGCACATACCCAGTAGGGAGTGTGTAGGAGGCAGCTGATCGATGTTTCTCTCTCATCGATGTTTCTAGCTCTCTATCCTTTTCCCTTCCTCTCTGTAAAAAATCAATAAAATATATTTTAAAAAATAAATAAGTAAAATTTAGTAAACACACATACAAATAATAACAATAATAATAATAAGCCAGCACAATAGACAAAATCAGATAAATCCAAAATATATTTACCAATCAACTACTTTTTGAGGTCCAGTCATCAAGAGAACAAGGCTATTGGTTAAACAAATGATTGGTTATTGGCTAATAATTACATTTTAAGAGTAAACAGAGATTAAATCATTCAGAAGGTAGATAGTGCAAGCAAGAGAACATAAAAACAGAGAAGCAAACATTGGCAATACTTGTTAGAGAACTGTTCATGGAAGAATTAACTCTAGCCCAAGAGATCCCCCTGTCCCAACACCAAATTGAGACGAGTACATTGAGCCATCATAGCCTAATGCTATTCATCTTTCAAATCATTACCTTTCTTTGGATTTAGACTTTACAGAATCTATTTTCCAGTGCATGTGGTGTGGACGTGTGTGATTTGTAGAATGTGTGTGCTGAATATGTGCTATGACTGCTAGTCCTCAAAGCAGTACTTTTTTCCCTAACATAATCATAATTTTATCAGTATTTTATTGGTATTATTTTTATTACAGGTTTATTGAGATATTATTGACATATAATATATGTAAATTTAAGGTATACAATGTGATGATCTACTACATATGTATAACATGACATATAATACACATATGTATTCAATAAGGTTTTATAATAAAGTTGGTTAACACCTCCATCCCCTCACATAATTAGCTTTTTTAATGATGATGACTTTTAAGATTTACTCTCTTAACAACTTTCAAGCATATAATACAGTTTTTTTCATTATAGCCAACATACTGTACATTAGGCCCCCAGAATGCTATTCATCTTATAGTTGGAAGTTTGTACCCTATGACCAGCATCTCTCCATTTCCCACCACCACCACCACCAGTTCCTGGTACCATTATTTTACCCTGTTTCTACTGAGTTTGATTTTTGTAGATTACACATATAAGTTTGATTTTTGTAGATTACACATACAAGTTCTTTATATCTCTTTATAAGACATATAAAGAACTTGTATTTCTCTCTCTGACTCATTTCACTTAGCATAATGCCCTCAAGGTCCATCCATGTTGTCACAAAGGGCAGGGTTTTCTTCTTTTTTGAAATTGAATAACATTATATTGTACACATTACTTTCTTTATCCCTTCATCCACTCGTTAGCTTAAGTGTTTCCATGTCTTGGCTATTTTGAATAATGCTGCAATGAACACAGGGAGCAAGTGTCTCTTTGATAGTCTGTTTTTTATTTCATTTGGATATATACCCAAAAGTGGGATTGCTGGATCATATGGTATTTCTACTATTTAAAAAAAAAATTAGGAACCTCCATACTTTCGCTAATAGTAATTGTGCCAATTTACATTCCCACCAACAGCTCACAAGGGTTTTCTTTTCTCTTGTCTCCAACACTTTTCTCTATTGTCTTTTTTTTCTTTATTGATTAAGGTATTACATATGTGTCCTTATCCCCCCATTGCCCCCCATCACCCCCCCACACTCATGCCCTCACCTGCCTGGTGTCTGTGTCCATTGAATAGGCTTATATGCATGCATACACGTCCTTTGGTTGATCTCTCCCCCTAACCCCCACCCTCCCCTACCTTCCCTCTGAGGTTTGATGGTCTGATCGATGCTTCTCTGTCTCTGGAACTGTTTTTGTTCATCAGTTTATGTTGTTCATTATATTCCACAAGTAAGTGAGATCATGTGATATTTATCTTTCTCTGACTGGCTTATTTCGTTTGTAATGCTCTCCAGTTTCATCTATGCTGGTACAAATGGTAAGAAGTATTGTCTTTTTAATAATAGCTATTCTGACAGGTGTAAGGCGATATCTCATTGTGATTTTGATTTGCATTTCCCTGATGATTAGTGATGTTGAGCATCTTCTTATGTACCTGTTGGCCACTTGTAAGCCTTTGGAAAGGCTTGTTTATTCAGTTGCTTGTCCATATTTTAATTGCATTACTTGTTTGTTTGTTTTTTTGTTTTTTTTTTGCTATTGAGTTGTATATATTTTATATATTTTTATGTTAATCCTTTATTAAGTAGGTTGTTTGAAAATATTTTCTCCAATTTCTGCAGATTGTCTTTTTATTTTGCTGATTTCTTTTCTGAACAGAAGCTTTTCAGTTTGATGAAGTTCCACTTGTTTATTTTTGTTTGGGTTGCGTTCACATGTTGCAATTTTTTTGTCATATCCAAAAAACTCATTGCAAGACCAATGTGAAGGACTTTTTTCTTTATGTTTTCTTCTAGTAGTTGTACACTTTCAAATCTTATATTTAAGTCTTGATTCATTTTGAGTTAATTTTTGTGAGTGGTATAAGATAAGGGTCCAATTTCACTCATCTGCATGGAGTTATTTGTTTTTTCCAACACTGTATTAGGATTATTAATATAGCCTCTGAACTTGGTTACCAGGAGTCAGACCTTTGAAAAAGTTTTTGCTTCCTTCTTTCAAAGGCATATTTCTGAAAATCAGTCTCTCACCTTATATAAGTAAAATCCACCATGCCTTCTGGCAACCAGTGGGCTAGCTTTTCTCTGCTATAGAGATTGCTTATCTTCTTTCTTTACCATTTAACGTTACTCACCAGTTTGTCTATAAATGGCTTTCTTATATTAAGTGGTATATAGAGAAATTATCAGAAGTTTCTACACACCCAAAAGTATTATTACAAAATGGAAATTAGCAAGGAGAAATGGTAAATTAATGAATAATCGCAGGTATAACAGCAAACTCTTAGATAATATTTATGACCGTAAGAATATTAGGAGGAACTTGTATTTACTGAATTATTTTATGTGCCAAGTACTGTGTTAAGATTTTTTGTGTGGGTTCATTGATTCCTCCCAGCAACTCTATGAGGCCAGCACTACTATCATATACAGGCAAAGTGAATGAAGATTATACATGTGATGTGACTTCTCTGTGGTCTCGCTACTTCTGCCCTCATAGGGGGCCGAACCAGGATTTGCAACCCGGTCTGTCTCCTGAAGAGACAGAACTCTCGACCATTCATAGATATTGGCTTGATCCTAAAAACTAGTAACACAAAAAATTTCTACCTACTATAGAAATCATAATTAGACGTATTTTAATTGCTAGGTGATTTAACCCCATCCACATTCAAGGCCAGATTGGGTGACTCTAAAATTAGCACTCTTTTCACAACTCAGGCTCTTTAAAAATATTATTGCATTAAATATCAGAGACCTATAACTAAGGTTCAGAGGAATAAAATGTATTCAGGTACACCCTTAGGAAGTAACAGAGCATAAACTCTAACTGAAATCTTCTGAGGTGAAGGCTGCATACTTTCTTAGCTGTCTCCCTGTTTGGAAACCAAAGACCGAGCATTATGCTATGCATAACAATCACCAGACTGAAGGTACAACTTGGTGATGCATCTGTTAGAAAAAGAAAATAAAACTTAGAATAAGACTAATAGTTGGGGAGACATGACCAACTGGCATATGATAACCAGATAACAACTCATAGTTCTATATAATTAAGTGCTGAATTATCTAGCAAGGATAAAGGAGCTCAGAAGAGATTTGGTGTGGGTGGGTGTATTCAGGGAAGAAGTGGGGGATACCTAGGCCTCAGAAGACTTGGATGATGAACAGCAGGTGGAAAACATTCCTAAAAGAGGTAATGGAGAGAAGTACTTTGGTTATTTTTTTAAGGCAGGTAAAGGAATACATTCTGAACCAAGCTGAGGAAATGTACTGGGGAAGAGAGAGAAATCAGGTAGATAAATTAGTTTTGGCAAGATTAGAATTTTTTAAATGTTTAATTTTGTTTTACCCATACATCTACATAACTTTATAAATGCATAAATGTGGTAATACGCTAGCTTTGTAATATATAGTCTTTTTCTTTTTTACCAAAGACCGAGCATTATGCTATGCATAATAATCACCAGACTGAAGGTGATTTCTTCTCTTCATTTCCTCTTCTATCCAGCCATGTTAACCCACCCACTCATGTTAACAACTTAGTCTGTAGCTTTCTATATTTTCCCCTCCTGTTCAAGTAATCAGACTTTATAGTAGGATAAATCATAATTTCTATATTGCTGGGTATAAGTTTTGTTTTTAGTGTTTTGATACCAAGATCAATAACGCAATATGCATCCTGACATATAGGCCATTATTTACAACTATGTTGTTTGGATAGACTTCTAAGAGCTAAATTATTGGTTAAAATAGCTTAAATGCTTCACAGTTCCAAAACCATGTATGAAAGAAGGCTTTTCCCAATATCCCCTATAAAAATAGATATCATGGCTTCTTTCCATTTTTGCTAGTGTGAAAAGCTTAACTGCATGCCATGTAATTTTGATTTATATATCCCTGATAACCAGAGAAAATATCTTTCTCATTTTAAATAATGTAATTCTTTTATATTAGGATCTGATAATATGGTCTATACATACTCTACATGTTTCTCTCTCTCTCTTTTTGCTTTTATTTTATTTTTTTCTTCTTTTTGGCTGTTTTTCATCTGTCAGGAAAGCAGAATGAGAAATTCATTAAATATTATGGAATAGGCATTTATTATAGGAATAAAAACTTACACAATTATAGGAGTTATTGGAGAATAATGGTCCAAGATGGGATGTTGGGGGATCAGGGTGAAGGCACTGACCAGCCCTACTGAAGCACTGGTGTGGCAGACACTTCAGAGCTAGTTAGGGAATTGGAAGTGGGACCAGGATGGAGTCCTGGTGGAGCAGCCTATGGAAATGCTACTGTCTCCACATCTGCTGGTGGCCTGGCATTTCCATGGGAAAAAACAGCTGGACATGGTACCAGGAAGAACAAGGGCTACTTTAGATCCACCGGCACCTCCGTGTCATTGCTCCTAAACACAATGACCTTCAGAGTGCATTGGCTGCTGCTTCTCAGAATTCCTAGTCCTGCACAAATTTCTATTTTGTTCAGCTTTAACCTGGAACCACACAGGAAAGGAAATTCTGAAGACATAGTTGTAGCCTAGCAAAGTGAACACAAAACAGACATGATGAAGCACACGCTCAATGTTAGTAAATGTACACAAATACAAAGCTAATATATGTACTTAGAAACTTCTGTTAAATTAAGTTCATTGGTTGCAGTAAGTTATATAGATCTTTTATTATACTTTTGTTTACTTTAATCAATTATATTAAAATTTTAGAGACATATACTGTCTTCCATTACAATTGCAAGGCTATTAATTTCTTGATTATCTAATAATTTTACTTTTGTATCCAAAGCATATGGTTTGATGCATAAAATATATGACTATTGTATATCTTATTTATAAACTGTACCTTTATCTTTACCTAATGTGCCTCTTTAATATTTATCCTTCTAATGTGACATTCCATCTTGACTATATTAATATTGTTAGACTTGCTTACTTTTTAATTTTCATTTCCCTGGAACCACTTTGACCAATGCTTTTTACTTTGCCCTAAATATTTTTGTGCATTATAAAGTACACATTTTTATTTGAATTACATTTACTAATAAGTCTCTGTCTTTTAGTGAAAGAAAAAAACAAAACTCCTTTTATATTTGAAATATTGGTTGACATACTTGATTTTATTCATTCCATATTGCATTGAACCTATTTCTTGAACCCACTATTTATGTTCACTGTTAAGTATACATTTTCCTTTTTCTTATTTTGCCTGGTTTGATCAAGGTGCAATATATTTCATTTATTTTCTCCTTGGATATATTACAGTTATTTTCCCATTCATTAATATTACATTCAGTTTTTCCTTGTGCTCATAATCATATGCTTTAAAACAAATTGTCTTGTCTATTAAACTACATGCTTATATTTGCCTCTTATTTTACCTCCTCCCCAATAAAAGAAGGTCTTAAGATTGTTTTAGTTTTCCACTTTTCCTTTCTCATTCTTTGAGCCTTCATTATACTCCTGTAACATTTTTCTCCACCCCCCACCCCCTGACCCACTTCCAAGTACTTGGATTTGTTGAAATAATTGATAATAAGAATTTATTTTATAGTGTTTCCTTTCTTTTCAATATCTTTTTATAGTTCTTATAATAAGTATTCAAGTGTATTATTATCCACTTGAATGTAATCAAATAGATAAACATTTTATACAGCTACTAGGGGTCTAATGCACGAATTCGTGTACCTTGAAAGGAACTGTGGGCTGCGAGGCTGCGGTGGGCACAAGGGTAGGTTTCGGCCCTTCCTCCGTGCCCCTGCCTGGCCCCACCCACCACAGCCCCAGGTCCTCAGTCTGCCAGCAGCCCTGCTCCAACCACCACCACTCCCAGGTGCTGATGGCGCGCTGGCTTACAGTGCAGAGCGATTGGGTCTGGCGCCAGCAGCGGGGCCAACGCCCTCAGCGGGTGCGAGCAGCGGGTGTGAGCGGCATCTGCTACCCCAATCGCCCCTCAGGAACAGGGGGAGGTGGAGAAGCCCTCAGGGGTGATCAGGGCTAGGGCCAGCACCGGGTGCCGGCAGCAGGTGCGAGTGCTGGGCAGGACCAAAGCGCAGGGGAGCAAAAATTTTTAGTAACCATCAGAGGCTTGCCCCAATGACAGCAATCAGTGCCCCGCCTTGGTCTGGCACCCCCGCTCACCTCTACCATCCCACCATGACCACCGCCCACCATGTTTCACGTGCGCTCCCTGGTGGTCAGTGCACATCATAGTGATGAATTGTTCAGTTGTTGGGTTGTTCCACCGTTCGGTCTATTTGCATATTAGAGTTTTATATAGATAGATATTTTACTCTTTTTATTTTATCTTGAGTTCTTGCTCTCCTGATTCATCTTTTTTTAGTTGAATCTTTTCTTAAAAGTTTAATAATACAGATTATATAAGTTATATATTCCTCAAATTATTGCAGATCCTCAGATGTCTTCCTATACTTTAGAATAAATTATAAAATGTGTAGGTATGTGATTCTGGGATGAAATCACTTTCTTCAATCTGAAAAGGCTATTCTAGATTCCAGCATTGCATATTAAAAAATCATATGTCAATATCTTTTCTGTTTTCCTTAGCCAATATTTTACTGACTCCCAAGCTACAAAATCTAATTTGGGAATTGGAAAGTATAATCACTATAGTTAACAGGCAAAATTGCCTGAAAAGGACCATATGCAAATCTTGTTTTTATAGCATAATGTAACGCTGTAAATTTTTTTTCCAAATGTTCAACCATTGTTTTACAATAAAACACCCTAAAATTAGAAGACTTAGAACTTGGCTTATATAACCATTTGCTTTCTATTATTAAGTAATTACAAAGATGTACTGTTTCTTCTGGTATAAAGCTTGCAAGGACTAAAAATATATATCCTGACTGAATTTGGCACATAGATTTCAAGTATATATTTGTTAAATGTACAGAATGTAAAACATGTAGTTTTATTCTACTACTTGTAGAAATTATATGAGTGGAGGAAAAAGAACATTATAAAGGGTGGGTCAAAAGTAAGTTTATAGTTGTTCATATGAAAATAATACAAGAATAAACCCTGTGTTTTATGTACTAACAACTGTATACCTACCTTTGCCCCACCCAGTATGATATAAAGTTGATTTGCTGAAAGTTTTTCAATTATTCAATGAGACTTGCCTAGATTTTTTAGATTTACTTTGATGAATACAAAGCCTATAATTGACAGATTGGTTATTGATCCATAAATCATTTCAAGATGCCAAAATTGATTCTTTAAGTAAAAGTAATGCTGTCTCATTAGTTAAATCATTAATTCAATATTGATTTCCTCCTATAACTTTTGTTTTGGCCAACTTTTTTCTCTTTAATATTATAGCGTCTAATTTCAGACTCTACTCAAGTTCAGATTCCCACAAAGCTTCTCTTTGTATATTGAATCAAGGAGATTTTCTGTACTGTTTCCACTATTTTCCTTCAGTAGAGATAGTAATAACCCTGGTCAAACCACCCATAAGGATTATATTTATGAAGTGAGTGTACGTGAAATGCTCTTCCAGCAGACAAGAATCCTAAAACATGAAGGGGGAACAGACTTTAAGGACCATTGAATCCATGGTTGACAGCATGCCAGTTTACATGCTGGCCTAAGTGTATAAGTTCTAGACTCCCAAAGCAATATTTTCCTTTTGCATTCCCTGCTGGGTTAAAAAGGAAGCCTTCATGGCAAAGTGCTGATGTTTTTTTTCAATTTTAAGTCTGAGCTATCATTTTATTAAAATGTCATACTGACATTTTGTATGCAGTTATTATTTTCCACTTTGATTTTTACATTTATTTTTCAAACATAAGTAATACATATTTGATCACATAACTTCCTGTCCAAACCAGGACACTTTTTAAAAACAATATGGTGGTTGATTTTTGTTGTTGTTTTGCTTTTAGTTCAGAGAGGATGGGAGAGGGAGAGAAATACCAATGATGAGAGAGAATAATTGATCAGCTGCCTCCTGCATGCCTTCTACTAGGGCTGGAGCCACAACTCCTGACTGGGAATCAAACCATGACCTCCTGGTTCATGGGTGGACACTCAACCACTGAGCCACCATGGTGAGGCTAAACCAGACCACTTATTAAAGTTTCAGGCTATCAATTACACTGTGACAAAAGAAAAACAACCTAGAATATAAGGTCCCTTTAGGAATGAATGCAGAATAAGGTTAAAATGTTGGTAAGCAAAATGAAAAAAAAAAAGTCAATATCTCCTCCATGCACACTTAGCTATATTTTGAGTTTTATCATTATAGATATATCTATGCTATATAATGTTTTGCAAAAATTGATCTCACACTGAAATATTTTTGCAGTCTGCTTTTATTAATAAACAATGCATAAGGAACCTTTATTCCAGTAAACAAAATCCATGCACGCTTTCTTTTTAAAGCATTGCTAAGCATTACATTGTTAATCTCTTTGGAAGAAAGACAAGACAACAAACTCATACCTTGCTCCAGTTGGACTGGTTATGTTCAAGTAGATACCCCAATGTATTCACAGCCAGTCACTCCTGCTTCCCAGGAGTCACGAATATATTATCTCTGAAAAGTAACTAGGTTACTACAAAAGCTACCTTCATCTCCACCTTCCTATTGGCAAACACCCAAACAATCAATACAGCACAGTCCTAGACCAGTCAGCCAGAGGTGTCAGGTGTCAGAAGACACTGGCCTTAAACAACTACTAGCACCCACTCAGAGCACCAGCTGAGTATCAGCTTTGCTCAAAAGCATGGCAGTTCACCCACATGTGGTACAGTGGTTGGTATGACCAGAGAGTATCAGTTTAAGTGCTTACTTCCCAGACTCCTAACTGAGCAGACATAGAAAATGAATCAATAATCATTACATTCTTAGATTTTTCAAAAAATCATGGCAAAACCAATTTTTATGAAATTATCTACCTGGAAGAAATAAACTCACAAAACAATGGAAAGCCACAGTATTACATATAAACCTTGAAAGGCAATTAACATACTGGACTTATACTTGAAAGTCTTATTATTAGACTCCTTTGACAAATAAAAAATAGTAATTGAGGATCACGAAAAACCATTTACTCAGTAAATGTGTATTTAATTAGCTTTTCTATGTCAAACCATCTTTTGGGAACTGTGAGAAATAGAAAAATGAGTCAACACAAAGTCTTCCTTAAAGTATTTCTTCTGAAGTAGGAGAAAACTATGAAACTACTTTCAAAAGCTTATATATGGGGAGACAAAAGTAGTTTTACAGTTTTGAATGTATCCTTGTATTATTATTGATTAATTATCATATTAGTTTCCATATGGACAACTTTAAACCGACTTTTGCCCCACCCTGTATGTATCAGGCATTGGGGGAATTATGGTAAAAATGCCATGAAATGTGGTTATTTATAGCCCATGGTTATTAGAGGAGGATAAATCACCATCTAACTGACTTTACAGTGGGTGGGTGTGGATAAAGGAAGGCTTCATCCTGGAAATGGCATTGCTCTGGAGCCTTGAAGGATGAGTATGGGTTGAGAAAAATTATGAGAATAATAAAGGTTTTAGCATGAGGATTCCACGTGGAAGAAACAGCAGCAGCAAAGGCAGAGAGGCCTCTGAGGAAGAAAAACATTGCAGGATCAGAAGAATTTTTAGAGTCCTAGAAACAAGATTGAAAAATGCTGAGATGCAGCTCCCTGACTGGTAGAACAATAAGATGGACTTTATCTAAAGCAACTTGAAGAACTAATTGTAAGTTTTTAGCAGGAACATAAGATATAAGTCAGAGGTCCTCGAACTTTTTAAACAGGGGGCCAGTTCACTGTCCCTCAGACCGTTGGAGGGCCGGACTATAGTTTTAAAAAAAAACAACAACTATGAACAAATTCCTATGCACACTGCACAAATCTTATTTTGAAGTAAAAAAAACAAAACGGCAAAAACACCCGCATGTGGCCCGCGGGCCGTAGTTTGAGGACGCCTGATATAAGCTGTTGTTTAATCCATCATCACCTACTTTGTCCCACACATCTGTCTTCTCTTGATGGTGTCTTCTTAAGCAAATCATTTTGTGTTCCTGTCTATTCAAAATACTATGTAGTAATACCACATCAGGCTGGATTCAAAGAAGGTACAGGCTGCTGTTTCACTCCATTGCTTTCTCTAAGTCTTATAGCCATCAGGAATGTTATTGCTGAAGGCTTCTCTGAACATACAGTCTGGATACCAGCGGGACTAATCTGCTTAATTCTGTACTTGTACTGTCACACATGGCCAGGAAACAGACTTCTTACGAAGCAATTGTTAAAGTGTACTCCACCCTCCCATTTAGCACAGCATGTGTGTGGGTTCTGTTGTTGTTACTTGTTTCCAGAGCTTGTATGTGTCTTTAATATGGTATGGATAGCAACTAAAACCAAGAAAGTGCTCAATACATTAATATAAATATATAAAATATAAATAAATGTTAAGCATATAAAATGTATGTTTCTTGACTTTACCAAAGAAAGAAGACAACTGCTCAGGGCACTAAATAAGCGTTTCTGTGGAAGTCATTTAAAAATTTTTTAACTTCATTCCCTTAATTACTTATTCAATAATAAGCATTTATTAAGCTTGTATGGCAGGAACTATACTAATCTCTGAAGAAATAGATACTCTACACTTAATATCCTTTCAGGAAACCATAGTTTCCCTTAATAATATCTCCCAGTGATATTTCTCTCTCCCCTGTTCCTTACTCTTCGCAGATAAACCCATTGCCAACATGACTTGGCTATTTCACTTCACCCATTAATACCTTACATAACTGGGTTCTAAAAAGGGAATAACTGCAAAGAGAATTTCTATCTCTATTTCTGTCTCCACTTAGGCAATGAGAAGCAGACCTGGCAATTTCAACTAAGTCAGAGATTCAAGATACAAAGTGGTTCTGACAGAATTCACTGGGTACCTATGATAGAAATCAATACAGGGAAGCTCACAATTGCCTGAGCTGTGGGTCATATATCAGAATTCATTTAAAATATTATTTTTATGTAATTATATTTGGTATACAATATGTTAATTATAGGTGTACAACATAGTGATTTGACATTTATATACTTTACAATGTGCCCAGTAATGTCACTACACTAAGTCCAGTAATGTCACCATGAAAAGTATCACATTATTATTGACTATACTAGAGGCCCAGTACATGACATTCGTGCACGGGGCGGGGGCGGGGGGGGGGGGCGAGTCCCCAGCAGGGCCTGTGCCCTCTCGCAGTCCTGGACCCCTCGGGGGATGTCTGCCTGCTAGAGCAGGCCTAATCCGGCAGGTGGACATCACCCAAGAAGTCCTTAGCAATGCACTCACCAGCCATGAGCCTGGCTTCTGGCTGAGTGGTGCTCCTGTGTTGAGCGTCTACCCCTGGTCATCAGTGTGCATCATAGTGACTGGTCATTCCACCGTTGGGTCTATTTGCATATTAGGGTTTTATTATATAGGATTCAACTCCACCTTTTCACCTATTAAAGAAATAAGAAGCCTCCTGGTGATGTAAAGAACAGAGTCCTTACCTCTTTTGGAAACAAAAGTTAGCATGGAGCCTGATAATTAATTACTTAGGAGGACAGGAGGCAGGTGTTGAGCTGTGGGAGGGCGAATGCACCAGAAACTTCAACAAGGAAATAAAAAGCCAGGATTCAAAACTGAAAAAAGCAAAATTGGAATTTTAGAAACATAGTTATGGAGGGCATTTAAAGATATGTATATAATGAATATAAAATCAATACTTATCATTTTCTCACTAATATTTGAAGATGTTTGAAACCAAAAATAGTAAGAAAATGAACCCAACAATCAGGTTAGCCTTTCATAATGAGGCTATTTAACATTCATTCCTAATCTTTCTACAATGGAGATGTCAGTATACAAATATTTCCTTTTATCAGATGAGAGGAGGATTTGATTTTCAGGAAGGTCTTTGCTCAAATCTCTCTTTCTGCACTCCCACTCCAAAACATACACTATGTCTGTTTACACACACATACACAACTTTTCCTAATCTTTGCATTTGTCTTTCCTATAAAGCAGATGGTGCTTGAAATTCTGAGGTCCCTCATAAAGCTGTTCCTCTAGCAACCTTCCCTAAAACACTTATTTTAAAACAAGTAAAGATGTTCCTTGAATCCCCTGCTAGCAATCTGTCAGCCCAGCCTAAAATGTTTCTAGTTAACATTAATAAACTTTATGGGAAGATGATGTAATCATAAGTGCAAAGGGTAGGGGGCAATCATGTTAGAAATAATGCAAAACTACTTTTCTTTGGGAGAGGGAATTAATTTTTAAAGTGGTTCAAATTCTGAACTAATTTCTAGCTCCGGCTCACACAGCTGTGCCTCCTGCTGGGTTATGGGTAAGAAAGATGGTTGGAGATAATCAGACATCCCCAGAAATAAGAGGTTCTAGAAAACTGAAGATGGTACCTCTGCTTGGGAGTGTCGAGTAGATTCTTTCCCCTGTTCCTCCTGATCAAGAATGGAATTAATGTTCATGTTTCAAAAGTATTTATTCTAATCCCTCTGATTTAAAAGGGTTTAAAAAAGATAAGATCCTCATTGGTTATAAGTATAATATCTAACATTTATTGGGCATTAATTTTCTGCTATGAACTACTCCTTAAATACATAATCAAATTTAACCCTCCCCTATGAGGATTGGGTTGTACTAGAATCCAATGAGTCGTTGAGTTGTATTAGAATTTTATTAATAGCAAATTAACAAATCTACAAAAAGACCCCCAGGAAAGTTAGTTATTGCTCTGGATTTCAGTGCCCTCTGCTATAAAATATCTGTAAAGTCTCTGAGGTTTGTTCTAGATCTTCAGTTTCAGATAAACTCACAAGGATTTCATTTTTCATAACCAAGTACTTCTTCAGTGCCTACATACTGAGCTCTTACTGACTTGACTGTTCAGTATTTTCCTTCTGAAAGGACCAGTATCCTTCATTAAAGAAGGCTGCACATTCTCCGCTACACTTCCCACTGAGAGTGGATTCGTTTCCACAGAATATTCAAGAGAGACTCTAAATCACAACCACCAGACTGAGCCTAGTCAACGTATAGAATACCATGAGAGATAACAAACTATAGATTTGAGCTTCTAGTTTCATGGTGGTTTGTTATGCAGCCATATAAATATGGAACATCTGCTCATTCAAAGCCATATTCCCTTTGCTGCCCACAGGTGAAATAAAAGACCATCCCCTAGATTAGCCTATGTCAGGTTCTGAAAATTTTGAATCTCTGCTTCTTTCTCTTTCTCATCTGCCTTTATTTGGATCCTTCACTTGGGTCTGAGTTGATCTCACAAACCTTTGAAACTCAAGAAACTACATTCTTTTGCTATGTGTCTGTTCAGTAATAATGTTCCATCTTTCAGGGGGAACTTACGGGGTTTGAATAAGGTAGCCAGTGATAAGAGGAAAAGAGACCATACTGAAAACATGCCCAATCCTATATTAGCTTCTGGGCTTTGGCCTTCTCTCTGGGTATCAGGTGCCTTCTCTTTCAAATTGTGTTGGTTTATGTGATCTTGAGAATTCTTGGTTGCACTGGGCCTTGTTTATTTTATAATGTTAGAATCATAATATTCTATCTACTTTATAGAACTTCTATGAAGATTAAATGAAGTATAATGGAGAGCAGGTCCCCCCACCCCCACCCCAGCATCTGGAATAAATGGTCCAATGTCACTATCATATATGATTCAAGGTCTCTACAGCTGCAGCACAAGCAGAGAACTCCAGTGTAATGTGCTAAACGTTAACATTGCTTATCTAACAAGCCCATTCTTCTGGACAAATGGAGGCTATCCATATGGAAGTTTAAGATGGAAAGATGAAAAAAACGTTTCTGCATCAGCGTTTGCATTCCTTTCAAAGAGCCCAACTTTGCCCTTCCAGAAGTCCCAGTGTTTACGGACCAACTTTTAGAAAATCAATGCTTGTGTCCGGATAGTAACCAGCCTCAAAACTTGAAAAAGAGGTAATGACCAGCAGCTCTGGAGATTTGCTGGGACCTAGTCATAGTCACTAAAAAAGGTCCTCCCCTGCCTGACCCAGCAAACCCCGCGCGACTCCCACCCACACTGCGGCACTAGAGGCAGGGGATGCGGGGTTATTCCGCAAGTAGCCACTAAGGGGAGCCGGACGCTGGCCCGCCCTCCTGCGTTGCCTTGACAACGCTGGGCATGCAGCCTGGGGAGTGATGCGCTCCCTAAAGCAAGAGTGGGATTGCAGCGCGCTCGCGCGGGCTCCGGTATTTCGTGCAGCCAAGGAGTCGCTCTCAAAGTCTGGCGACTGTTCCCCAGCCTCCCTCTCGGACTGCTTCCTAACCGGCGGGGACGCACAGAGTGAAAATGGTCCATCATTCAGGCTCCATTCAATCCTTTAAACAGCAAAAAGGTCAGTTGGAATTGGTCTCCCTCCCTGTGATTGTCACGTCCCCTCTGTGTGCCCTTGCAGTGTGTAGGAGCATCCTTTGCAGGCTAATGCGATGCAGAGGTGGAGAACTCTGTGAAGTTTTTTTTTTATTAATTATTCTTTGTTTTAATGCCTCTTCACTCTGCATTCCAGATGAGTCTGAATTCTGAGCCTCCGCACGGTCTGTGGGAGAAATGGAATTCGTCATCTCGGGGACCTGATTTAATGTGAATTTCTGCTAAGACTGGTTCAATACATTGCAGTAAACCAGCTTAGTGGGGTTGTCCTACCAGCACTCTGAGGTTTGAAGACAGAGGAATTGGACCATGTTTGCCCATCTGTGATTCAAATGTCCCATAAGCTTCATGCAAGCAGATGTCTTAATTGAGAATCTTTGACAGAATACATTAATATTTAGAGAGTTCAAGAAGTTGGCCTGTTTAAGGGGCTCAGAAACTTTCTTGGAAACTTTATTTTGTCCTTGTCTTCTGCTTGATTCTGGGTTTCAGGTTTTTGTAATGGTTGGTAGGTTCTGTGTCTAGGAGCTTTATATTTTCTCTCTTAGCTTCTAGTTCATGTTTCTCCATAGATGCAGTCATAACAGTCCATGTGTTCATAGTCAAATCAATAGTTTTTCCAAGTTATCCCCTCACTCTTTGTTTCTTGTGTTGTTTAAAAGGAATTTATAGGGTGCATTTATATTGAGGCATATCCCCAGTTTCCTGGAGTTAGCCTGAAAACATATATTAAACAGCAACATTGCCTTTTTATTGCATTAATAATGGCAATAATGCCATAGTTGACCATATGCTATCTGAGATATGTGAATTCTGGAATGGTAAATTTGCTCATTCAAAATGAAGTAAATGTTTACTTAAATATCCCTACTTTCCCCCAGATTCCATATATATATATATATATATATATATATATATATATATATATATATAAAACTTTGCATGATGACATGATTACTAGACTTAATGTGGTGATCAAATCCTAAGGTATATAAATCACTATATCCTATACCTGAAACATATAATATTATATACCAACTATACTTAAATACATGCATACATATGTCAACAGTTGTTCCTGCATAGATATTTTCCTTTTTTTAGAAAGCAAACACTGGTGAACACCCCAGGGGTAATTTAGAAGAAATGTTTGTGTTGAGCAGAACATTCGAATAAGTGAGCTTTGAATTCCACATTTTATACTCTGTTCCAGACCTCTAGGTTCTTTAAAAATTATATGATGAAGTTGACAGTGGGTGAGAGTGGGGTGAGAGACTGCCCAGGTAGACAAACATTTCAGCTAATATATAATTCCATTTCAAATCTAAATGTTCCAAAGAAAATTACATTGCTTCAAGAAGTTGTGTTTTCTTTCGTTATTATCTTAAACAGAAAGAAACTTTCAAAATGAAGACAAAGATTAAAGGGACTTTGCACCAGCTTCATATAATTAATATCTTCCTTTAATACATAACTGTGGGTGATTCATTTCTGGGACCTGGAACCTTGAAATGGTCCCCACAACATTTATTATGTATTGATATATATTGTGTTTTTAAAAGCAAACAATTGCCAACTTTAGAACCAACGGTCATTGCTCAGTGTGAGTGATAACAAAATCTGCTAGTCCTGGCACTTCATATTGTTTCCTTTATGATCACTATGAGCTATTTATTTTCAAGTCTGTCTTTACTTTTTGGCACAAAAGGCAAGATTAGCAGAAGGATAATATGAGGAGGAGGAGGGGTAAGAACCACATACCATTAAAGTGGTTCTGCTTAATTCCTTTTTAACTCTGGATGGGCATTCGAAAAAGACACACCTAAGGATTAGACCAAACTGAAGATTAATTAAGACAATTCCGTGTTGGAACTCTGGAATCCTAAATTCTAGGCTTGCCTTTATAACTAGCTTAAGAGTGTTTAACTTCTTTGGACTTTTGGCTCATAGATAATATGAAAAGATTTAACTACTGAACCTTTGCCCTTTTCTCTCTCTCTTCCTCTGTTCTATGGGGAAGAGCCACTGGCAGTGTGACAGTGGAGATGATTTCTTCCTGGGTCAGATAAAGAGAAAACCACTGCTTTTAGTTCCCTTTTAGGAAAATAATTTAATGGAGTAATCCAGTTTATGGAGATTATTTTTGCTTTAGTCAAGTGGAGTCAATGCATTTTTTTAAATCTTCAGCCAAAGTTGTGTGTGTGTGTTTTTTTTTTTCATTGATTTTAGAGAGAGGAAGGGAGAGAGAGAATAATAGACAACAATATGAGAGAGAAACATTGATCAGTTGCCTCCTATATGCACCTTGACCTGGGATTGAACCAGCACCCAGGTATGTGCCCTGACAGGGAATGGAACCTGCAACCTTTTGGTGCATGGGCCTACACTTCAACCACCTCAGCCCTCCGGCCAGGGCTCGATTATTTTTTAAAAAATTTATAACACCTAGAAATAGCATGAGATCCAATAAATACCCTTATTATAAGGCTTGAAAAATTTTCACCCTCACTTGAAAAACGAACCACACTGTATTTAATTTCACTGAAGGCATGGAGATTTTTATATACATGTTAATCCAACCCAGATCCAACCCTCCCTCACTGATTTTACTCAATCTTTTTAACACATCAGTGTAAATGTCAGTATAGTTATCTGTAAAACTAAATACTGTATATAAAGCAAATTTGTCCAATAATTTAATCCATGGTCCTCATTTTTAGTCCTGGATTTTAATCCTCCATGTCCTATTTGCAAGTTACATCCCTTAATATCTCTAAGCCTCGGTTACCACTTCTGTGAAATGAAGATAATATTTATGTTGCTGATTTTTAATATACTTAGCTGTTTTTCTCGCACACAGTAGGGGCTCAAAAATTAGTTAATAATAACAACCACTGTTCTTTTAAAAAATATATTTTTATTGATTTCAGAGAGGAAGGGAGAGGGAGAGAGAGATAGAAAAATCAATGATGAGATAAGGTCTTGATTGCTGCCTCCTACACTTGAGCCTGCAACACAGGTATGTGCCCTGACCAGGAATCAACTGTGACCTCATGAGTCAAGCAGGCCAGGCAATAGTTCCCCCCCCACTCCTCCTCCTCTTCCTTCTCCTTCTCCTCCTCCTTCTCCTTCTTCTCTTCCTTCTCTTCCTCTTTCTCCTCCTCCTCCTCGGGAGTGAAATAAATCCTTAGTAGTTTCTTTGTAATTTTCTGACTTTCATTTACGTTTTCCCTCCATTTAATTTTTTGGGGGTTTATCTTAAGGAAAACAGTAGACTACAGACCACCAAAAGATAGTCACAATATTCTTGAGTTTCAATCACAAACTACCCAAATTATATGCCCATTCCCCAGGAAAACTTCCAAAATTCCCATAGAGTAAATTTAGATATTCAGTTAATTGTATAATTTTAAACTTTCATTGCAAATAAATGGTATGTATTCACTCTCTACACAACCCAATTTGCCAATCTTTTGCTGTGTGCCCGGCATTGTCCTTTGTGATGGCATTATCAAGAACATGTCATTCCCAAACCTATTGCTACCAAAGCCTCCTTCTTCAGAGAACTTTGTAAACAGGAAGTCTGAGAGCTTTGCTAGACACAACCTTTATGAGAATTGTGGGCAATTCTACATTTTTCTAGAAATATGTTGACATTTTGTTTCTTGGCAATGCCAGTTATGTTTTCCGAAGAGGACAGCTACACACAGAGAGGGGCAAAAGTAGGTTTACATTTGTTCATATGAAAAATAATACAATAATATATATATATATATGCCTAAGTGGTTGACAGACTGGCCAACCAGCTGGTAGCTATGATGCGCAATGATCACCAGGGGACAGACTCTCAATGCACAGGCATAGAAACATGGAACAGACTGATGAATTTCAGAGGGAAGCGGGGAGGTGGAGGGTGGGAAGAGATTAACCAAAGATCTTATATGCATACTAGAGGCCTGGTGCATGAATTTGTGCACCAGTGGGGTCCCTCAGCTTGGCCTGTGGGGATCAGACCAAAACTGGCTCTTCAACATCCCCAGAGGGGTCCTGGATTGCGAGAGGGCACAGGCCAGGCCAAAGGACCCCACCAGTGCACGAATCCGTGCACTGGGCCTCTAGTTAATAAATAATAATACACTCTGTGTTTCACATACAACTGTAAACCTACTTTTGCCATACCCTGTATATTTTTTTTTAATTTTTATTACACTTCAATTAAATTCTAGATTTTTTTTAATAAGAGGCTTACTAATAAGCCAGGAAGTAAAAAGTGATAATCTTGGGTGGATGGGTGGGTGGGGGGAGGCAGTAGAGTATATTATGCTTAGAGACAACTGGGAGTGTGTGTTTGCCTCTGCCTCAGCACATGTGGGAGGAACACATTAGCTGGAAAATCAGCAGTGATTTCTGGTGAAAGTCCAACTGTGCTTCCAGCCTGGCTTGCTCTGTTTCACTTGATTTATGATAGATTCATGTGTCACGGAAGAGTGAGCGAGAAAAGGACAATACCATTTTTGGCTTCTGGTAGCTGTTATTTACCAGTATATCTAGCTTGAGTTTCAGTGAAACCATAGGTCACATAAAACACAGCCTGTCCCTAAAGTTTGGGGCTTAATGGGATCAACTGAAGCTGTTGGGTGATTCATCATTATCCTGAAGGACATTTATTTGAGCATGAAAAGGGTGCTTTTAATGATTCTACAGAATCAAACACTTCCTACTCAAATAAATTATTTAATAATAATAATCTTTACACTTACATAGGGTGTATAGACCATAAAGCATGTTCTTTTAAAAATATATATATATTTTCTTGGCTTCAGAAAGGGAGAGAGAGATAGAAACATCAATGATGAGAATCATTGATCAGCTGCCTCCTGCATGCCCCACACTGGATGGAGATCAAGCCCAAAACCTGGGCATGCACCCTGACCGGGAATCAAACTGTGACCTCCTGGTTCATGGGTCAGCATTCAACCACTGAGCTACACCAGCTGGGTAAAGCATTTTTATTCTCTTTTTCTCAAAATAAATCATTTACTGTTGCAGGTGCACACCTGTAAAACTCCTTAGCAACCATCCTGCTCTGTTCCCAGTTCCTACTTCATAGTACCCAGAAGACAGTGTTGGGAGAAAGACCTAGTTTCAGAGGCCCTGGTATCCGCTTTTAAGCCTCCTTTGCTCCTCGTTGATATCTTCAGGATCGAACCTTCATATACTCTTACCCCGGTGAAACAAAAAAACAACAAATCTGAAGCCATTACAGACATTCATTCAGGCATATATCAACTCTCCCTGGCATTTTGGCAGTTTGTTCCATTTATGACTAATGAATAGAAAGCTTTGTTTCTTGTTATAATATTTTTGGATGTAAAGGATAAAAAGTTGGGTAGATATTGTAGGATCAGAAATTCTATTTTTCTTAGCTTTTACTCAATATCAACCTGGATCATTAGAAATGATCGAGTGTCTAATTTAGAGCCCCTCAGGTGTTCTGCCCTGTGCTTAATTTTGACCCTTTCCTTTCTTTCCTTCCATAGGAGATTTTCCAGGTATTTATGATTCTAGTTCCCCTCTGATAATTTCTCAGTAAGGGCAAGCCAAACTATGAAAAGATTGTAGAGGTATTTCAATCCCCAAAGAAACTACATATATCTGGGACATTTCTTAAAAGCTCCTGCATATCTCAAAATACTATGCTGTTGTTTTTTTAAGTAAGAACATTGATGTTTAAAAGAATGACTTTGAGTTAGCAAAAATTGTATTCATTATTTGATAGATATATATACCCTCTACTTAGGAATGAAGAGAAATGGTCAAATTGAAAAGAAACTTGATCCCAAGTAATTATGATGTAAAAATGTGAGTGTTTTAAAGCCATCTAGAATTTCAGTTATATAAAACATCACATTTCTTGAGGATTCTAGGGAGCTGAAATTTTCATTGAATATAGAATTTAAAATTATACTCTTTACATGGATGTCAGTGGGAAAAAAAATCTGGGGCGACATGATTATATAAATCAAGTTACCAAAACAAGTCCAAACTTAAAAACACACACACAAATCAACCTTTTTCTGTTTATTATTTTAGTATTTTATAATTGTGCAAATGTATAGAAACTATTAATGTAAAATACTTGTACCCTGATGCAAAGCGCACTGACTAAAGTTCCCTGTGTACAAATCCTGTAGCTTTGGGCATTTACCTTTTCTGAGCCATAGGTTTCTTATCCAAAATTTTGGAATTGTAATCCCCACCTCTCCGGATTGTAGTGAAGAAATAATAATCATCACAGCAACAAAAACAGCAGCAGCAGTTAATATTGTGTGAATACTACTTACTACCAACTGTCCCAACAGCTTGAAAGAACACTACGGGATTTCTTATTCACTAAAGCTTCAGTTGTTAGTTAGATATATAATTTTCCCCGTGGAGTGTGAACAGTCTTTCCTAACTCCAATGTCCACCTTTTTACCTGCTCTTTATTCTAACTGGAAGCCTAGTTGCTGCAGGTCTTTTGGAGGAAAACAAAATTTAAGCAACTGGATTGTATCTCATTCCCAGCTGACTCCCACCACAGATGTCTTTAGCTTCATCCATTGCTCTACCTCTTCTCTGTAAAAATATCAGAGTTCAAGGCAGAGTTCTATGATTTTCAAGCTTGATCATGATAACTCAGTGTCCCTTCTGCAGCTTTAGTAAAATGAAAACTTCAGAAGGGATAACCCCACCCTCCCTTCTGATGCTACAGTTCACCAGAGGTTACGGAGGTGTGAGGTCATATTCCAAACCTGGCAGTGCATTAGTACAACCAGCCCAGCTGTCCCTTCAGTTATTGCCTTTCCTCCTGAACTGCACTCTATAACTTTTTGCAAAGTGGCAATTACTTTATATTCTGTTTGGTTTCAACCCAACTGGCATGTAAGGTGCCTTGAACCAGCTGCAGGATCCAAGTTCACCAAAACATGAGTCACATATTCACATCCTCACTGTAACTGAAATGCAGTTGGCTGTGGAGGAGAGGACGTCCCTAGAGGTGAAATTGGGTGGATGTGAAAGTGCATTGCTGAAAGTATTTTGCAAATGCACTGCATTAGTTGTGGTACAAAGTCAATCAGCTACCTAAAAGGCAGCTCCCCAAAATAACTTCTAAAACTGGACATATCATATTTTATGTTTGGCTTTGAAGCACTATTAACAGCACTTTTGAGGTAAGGTGTGGCTACTCTGCAAACACACACACAGGGTCTGGTTTAAACACAGTTTCCACCACTGACTGGTATCTTGAGCAATTTGATTCATCTACTTAGACCATTTCCCTCAACTATAAAATTAAGGTTTCCCAAATTTGCAAAATCTAAGGAATAACTTGGAGTTCCTATTAAAATACAAAATGTTCAGTCCCTCCTGACAAAATCTCATCTCCAAGGGAGACTCTGCTTTCTTAACAAAAATGCATCCTACAGGATTCTGCAATTGAGACCATTTGGAAAAACAATTTTGTAAAATAATATAACCATGGAAGCACTAAGTGAGATAATGAATTTGAGTGAGTAGAATATAGTAAGTTGTAAATAGATGCTCTCTGTTATTTGTAGAATCAAACTATATAGATGCCAGAGACACTAAGCTATGTACAAATTGGCAGTAATTGAAAATATAACTTCAGTGTGTTTCTTATATAACTGTATAACCCAATCCTTCCTTTTTAAGGTTTGATGAGGTTCCTAAAGAGGAGCTTTTGTCTTGCCTCATTTACACCAGACCTTGTGTGTATATTGGTGGGGTTGCCACACCCACCTCTAAGGAGTGAGGAAACTTGGAGGGAAGAGCCCTCAGACGTTGTCTTCAGTTGTTCTAACATGACCCTTGTAAATACCCCAAACACTGTCAAGTCTTTATCTTTGCTAAAGGTATTTAAGTTCCTATTTTTTGCTGTATAACTTTTGGCAAAACAAGGGGCTTTGGTGAATATTTTTTCATAACGAAATATCTCAGAATGTATTTTTCAAATCAAATACCTGGTAACATTTTATAGCTCTCCTTGATTTATGTAAAGAGAAAGTCTTTTCGGTTTGTATTATCTTATAATTCAGTTATAATTTAAAGTCATTCTGAGAAAGGCAAGGTGTGTAATAAGAAGCAATGATATAGAGTCACATAAAATTAATTGTGTTTGAATCTTAAGACTTTTACATAGTGAGTGATCCTGGCAAGCTAAGTAATTTCAGTGGGTTTCAATTTCCTTATGTATGAGATCAGAATAATAAGTGCTATTATTAAATGCTTCTTCTTTGCCAGACACTGTTTAAACTCTTTTATTTATAGTAATCTACTAACTAATAGCACTTATTATTCTTCATAAAGAGAAATTTATATTAATGTCATTTCATTTTTAATTTGTATTTATATATTTTTTTCTGAAAGACAGAAAAGTTAAGCAAGTTTTCAAGGTCACAACAAGGAGTAGTGGAGCTAAGATACCCACCTGTCAGGTAGAAATGTTATGAGTTAGTAATTGTGTATGGTAAATTCCTCCTACAGGGATTGCTATATAGTAGGTACAATACTTGATAACTAGTATTTTCATTAAACACCAATACTCTTTACTCCAACTCCAAATAAATGGGATTAAATATTGTCCATTACTCAGCACAGGCATTTTACCTGTATAACCTCTATTTATCCACTTGGTTACACCAGCATTTCCCAATTTATTTTTCAAATAATTCTCCCAAAGTTTATCTGATTGCAAAGATTCAACTTCTTCTGTTTAGGTAAGTGAGTTTGATTTGCTAACATTGGCTAAAATTTAGGCCTGTTCAAAAGATTTTAAATATATATTTTGTCTGTGAAGTAGTGGTTTTTACACATATAATGGTACACTCACCACCAGTGTAAGTGCACCATTATATATGTACACTTATATTTAGACCTAAGAAGGATTTGTTAGTCTACTTGCCTAAAATAACTTTGAGTACAGACTAAACATATAAACACAAGATTTAGAATAAGATGATAAATATGGTCAAGAACTTGAGTGCAAGAGTCAAGCAGCTTGAGTTCAAATGATACATAATATGCTATGTATGTATGATTGACCTTTGCCATCGTTTTCTCTAAGTTTTTCATTTTCTTCCATATAAACTGGGACCAATAGGATTTTGGTTTTTTGGTGTGTTTTTTTAGGATGGCTTTTTATAGTGTATACTAAAAAAAAAAATAATAATAAATTAAAAAAAAAAAAGACATTGCCTAATCTACCTCTCCCCTTTTTTGCTATTTCTTCTAATCTTAAAAAAGTTCTAAGACATTCCAGGATGACCTATGCTTACAGTCTAAATGTTTCTACAAAAGAGATCAGGAAAAGTCAAATCTAACACTTTTCTTACAGTCCCAGTACTTAGGCTGAATTCTATTAAATCATGGTATTTCAATGAATTTTAATGTAACAAGTATTTACGTTTAGAAAACAAAATTATCTAAAAATAATCCCCATATATTGTTAATCTCTCAATTCACAATTTATTTCTTATATAACATTAGTAATTTCTGATTATTTATGATCTGTTATTATGCCTATGTAAAGTATAGAGCAGTATTATTCATGGGCTATGAGTGTTGAAAATAGCAACTAAACAATTTTATTCAGGTAGGGTTCAAATTACATCTTTCTCTTTATTGCACTGTATGCCTGTTATAATATGATGTCAGTTACTTAAAATAGACAAAAATTGGGGGTAAAACAGTAAATTATAATTTCCTCACTGATTTTTAGCATACTGTCTTTGATAATGCCTCCATTGGGCCCCTATATTTGAAAGATGATTCTCCCTTTCTCCAATGTTGCTCCAAGATGAGTGAGTTGGTGGTTCAGACCACATTGAACAGCTTGCAATTAGTTACAACTCTTACCAGATTTGAAGAAATCACCCACTCAAAAGCACTTATGCCCATTTAGACAACAGTACTAGAGAATTCAAATCATGGAGAGCAGTTGCTTTGGTATATAAATTCATGTTTTGATAAACTCATTTTTCTATGCTCTAGAAACACTAAATAATAATTTAATTGAACAATGTGTTATACACAAGGAAATTCTGTCTATATGTAATGTTCAAGACATATTTCTTATAATGTTCCTCTTATAATCTGAGACCTGCATGGTCCTTGAGCACCCCATTGTCTTTGAGAATGGCATGATTTGATATTAAAATGTAAAAAAGGGATGGGGAGATTCTGTGCCTTTCTTTGTTTCAGACCTTGTCTGAAAAAAACCTTCCATAGCCACTTGAAATGTGACAATCAAGGCTTCCTTTGAAATTACCGAATATTCCTTCCTTCCACTAAGATAAAAATCCTTAATATGAATGGTGCCCAACAGATGCAAAGTTTAATATATTTCAATTTTATTTCTGCCTAAAGGTTTTGTCAGATTTAAATCTTTTTTCAACTTCTTTAAATGAAAAGATGTTATCAAGTGTTTATTGAACACTTTTAAAAATACCCATTGTAAAGCCATGAAGGACTTGTAATGGATTTACTGTGTGCCACGCATCACTGTGTGCGTGGTGTGCATTAATTCCTCTAATTCTCTCTAAACACACACACACACACACACACACACACACACACACAAAAAAAAAAAAAAAAAAAAACAAAGAAGGCTCTATTGGCTCTACTTTCCAAATAAGGAAATTGACTGCAGTGTGACAAATAGTTTACCCCAGTAACATACCATAAAGGTTTAGCAGAGCTGGAATTGAAAGCACAATATGGCTGTAAAACTTGTTCTCTGAAACACTATAAAAGGCTTATCAAGGTGTCTGAAAATAGCTGATGATGATAGATCTGGGTCTACTGTGTGTCTATCAATGTGCTGTCCATTGTACACATTTTACATCACATAATTTTTATATTGACACTTTGAGGCAAAAATCTGTTTTGCAAATAAAGGCAACAGACTGAGACGTAAGTTGCACCCAGACATATTGCTAATATGAGGCAACCCTGGGAATAAGTCTCATGGATGTGCACCAAGAGATACATTATGTTTAGGAAGAGTAGTTTGACCTGGCCAGTGTGGCTAAGTGGTTGAGTATCTACCTATGGACCAGGAGGTCAGGGTTTGATTCCTGGTCAGGGCACATGTCTGGTTGTTGGTTTGATCCCCAGAAGGGGGCATGCAGGAGGCAACCGATCAATAATTCTCTGTCATCATTGGTGTTTCTATCTCTCTATCCCTCTCCCTTGCTTTCTGAAATCAATCCTATCTAATAAAAGAGTAATATGCAGAATGATCATCACTGCAACACACAATATAGCTGCCCCCATGTGGTCAAAGATCCTGCCCCCATGTGGACACAAGATGGCCACCACAAGATGGCCAGCAGGAGAGGGCAGTTGGGAGGCACCCTGCCTGCAAAGGAGGGCAGTTGAGAAGGACAAGGCCTGCAAGGGAGGGCAGTTGGAGGTGATCAACCCTGCAGGAGAGGGCAGTTAGGGGTAACCAGGCTGGCAGAGGAGGGAAGTTGGGGGCAAACAGGCTGGCAGCAGAGTGGTTAGGGGGTGATCAGGCTGGCAGGCAGAAGCGGTTAGGGGCAATCAGGAAGGCAGGCAGGCAAGCAGTTGGGAGCCAGCAGTCCTGGATTGTGAGAGGGATGTCCGACTGCCCGTTTAGGCCCGATCCTGTGGGATCGGGCCTAAACGGGCAGTCGGACATCCCTTGAGGGGTCCCAGATTGGAGAGGGTACAGGCTGGGCTGAGGGACAACCCCCCTCCGTGCACGAATTTCGTGCACCGGGCCTCTAGTAAAATATATTTAAAAAGAAGAAAAAAGAATAGTTTGTTTCTGCCATATGTTAACCCTGAAAAACTGGATTAGGAAAAAAGTTTATTGATAAATAGTCATGATGGCCACTCCAGGATATGATCTTTGTATGTCATACAAAGTGGGAAAGTTATGGGCCCTTATGAAATTTATTTTATGTTTTTAAATTTGTTTATTGATTAAGGTATCACATATTTGTCCTCATCCCCGCATTCCCATCCCAAAACCCTCCTCACGCATGCCCCCACCCCCCTGTTGTCCGTGACCACTGGTTAGGCTTATATACATGCATACAAGTACTTTGGTTGATCTCTCCCCCTTACCCCCACCCTCCCCTACCTTCCCTCTGAGGTTTGACAGTCTGATCGATGCTTCCCTGTCTCCGGGTCTGTTTTTGTTCATCAGTTTATGTTGTTCATTATTTCCCCTAGATGAGTGAGATCATGTGATACTAGAAATACACTTATAAGAACAGAAAATGAGACAAACAATAATGGTTATGCTGAGAGGCAAATGCATCAGTCTGTAGTGAGTTTCTTTCTTTAGACAGTTACAAGGTACAGCAGAAATACCAACAAAGAATCTTTCAGCCTTTCTGTTACAGCTTATTTCTCACTTTTTACAGGATGATCATAATCTATGAAGACGTTCTTACCATCTCAGAAAGATTCTTTCCTAATCTCATGCTATTCTAAACCCCTTTCTCCTAGAATACCAAGTCCCCTTTAGTCACATATCCTTCACCCCACACTTTCAAATCTGGACTTGGTATTTGCTATGTAATTTCCTCTGGATACTAATCCTGAGTGTGAAGTTTATGTGTACTGGGATGGGAAATGACAGGGCACCAGAAACCATGATGTGGCTTATCCTAAGTCCCAGGACTGTGTGTTTCTGCAAATTATTGAATACCTACTGTATTCTAGACACTATGCTAAACCTTGAAAAGACAACAGTTTATAAAACTTGACATCTGCTGAAGAAACTTTGCTAAAATGTATTTCCTTTTCCATCAGAACTCATGGTGTTTTAACATAGAGCTATCTAATTGCAGGCCAATATTTTCTTTAATTGGAGTAAGCTTCCCTTTTCTACATAAATTCTTATCGATTTTCTCATTATCAATAAAATCCAAATTTTCAATAATTATATCTATTGAATCGCTTTCTGTTGATTTTGACTGGTGTGTGAGGGGCCCCTTTGAACTGCAGAATGTATCTTTTTCAGTCCAGGGAATTTATTGTAGCAATGTGTTTATTATTATTTCTGATTCTTTTATTCTTGGCTCTTCCACCATCAAAATTAATTGTATAAACTCAGGGATATCCAAATTTATATTCTCTCTTGTTATTATCACATTTTTTTGTCTCTCGCTCCCCTCTCCCCGACACACACACATTCTGGTAGTGTTGCTTAACATTGTATTCTCTATCAATGGTTCAGTTTTTCCATAAGTAGATTCTGTTCTTTATTTCTTCAGAAAGCATTTTAAATGTCTACCAATCAATTATTAGTGACTCTAAATTATGTTTTCAGTTTACCTAGTTTTTTTCATTTTAATATGTTGTAACAATATTTTTTGAAAGTACTATTTTTATTTAAGGGGAAATTGCAGGTACTGTCTATAGTCTGTTTATTGTAGCATCTTTTGTTCCAAGTTTTCATTGTCTGCAACTTTTGAGACATATTATAGCCTCTCCTATTGAAAAAAAAGCGGCCTTATAAAAGCCAGGTGTTTGACCTAAAGCAGTCTGAGAGAATTATATCACACTCTCCAGTCAGATCTTATGGTGGCTGACTTGGCTCTCAGTTCACTTTTCAATTCAGTGACCTAGAATCTTGAGAAAACTTGGGATCTCGGGTCCTTGGACAGTCTCTCTAGGTGCTGTGTTTTCTTATGTTTGTTCAGTCAGCTATGCCTCCAGCCACATTTACTAATGAAATATTCTTTTGGCCTTGTTTCTACTTCAGGCAAATTGTGTGTTTTTGTCTAATTTATTTATATTTCTGTTTCCTACTGTATCATGATAAACCTAGTAGGACCAATGAACCACTCCACTTCCAATTGTTTATCAGTTTGTGATGGACAAGGCCTGGACTACTGCTTCTAAGTCATTAATATCTAGAGATCAAGGGATGGCAAAAGTCTCTTTAATCTGCCATGTCAACTTATCCTTGTTTTTCCAAGCAAGGGATATTAGCAAACTCAAACCAGAACCCCTTCAACTTTCTTCCATCAATACAACACAAAAGATCTTAATTTAATCTGCTTTGTCTATTCCAAAACTCTGTTCTAGTTTGTAGCCTTGAAATAGCAATAAAGATTTACTCATTTACTTTCTCTTTCCCTCTCCCACTTCCTCTCATTTCTTTGGTCACTTCATTTAGAATTTCAAGTAGAGGGAATTAGATGCTTTCCTTAAAAAGCGACTTGCCCAGAATTATCTTTTATATATATATATATATATATATATATATATATATATATATATATATATATATTATTGATTTCAGAGAGGGATAGAAAGATAGAAACATCAATGATGAGAGAAAATCATTGATCAGCTGCCTCCTGCACACCCCACACTGGGGATCGAGCCCACAACCCAGGCATGTGCCCTTGGCTGGAATTGACCCCGGGAACCTTCAGTCCCCAGGCGGACACTCTATCCATTGAGCCAAACCAGGTAGGGCCAGAATTCTCATTTTAGAAATTTAACTGAAGAACTTTACCAATAGATAAATTATATTCTCAAAATGGATATATTTTGCCCTTTTAAATTTTGTTTTAATGATTCCCGGATTTTAAGATTCTTTACTATTTACTTTGCTTTCTTTCTTTGCTATATTAAACTTTGGATGTTTTCAACTTTTTCAATATTTTGGATGGTATATATACTGCTTCAAATTATACTAACAATCTGGCTTGTCCCTGCTGTCCAATAAATATTAGATCATTCATACCTTTGTCTCTTAATTATCTTGATTATATTTGTCCGTCCAAGAAGTTTTTTTATAAACTTGGACACAATCCCAGTTTTGACATTTCTTCATAATTAAACCCAGCCACCTTCCCCACTTCCTTGAGCATAATCACAGTGAATTCTAATAGTATGTTTACTTGCTTCCACTACCACCCACAGATAAACTGTAATCTGTTGAGATCAGTTTCTCATTACTTTTTATCACCAAAATTGAAATAATTGCATAACACAGTAAATACTAATTTTATTTTATTTTAGAAAAATTGTTGTGCACGGGTGATGAAATCCAGGCTTCTATGAAAAATAACATTATTCAGTTATTTTTCCTTTTGACGATAAGTATGAAAATAAATGATTCCACATGTGAATAGAACTTGTGCAGAGCTGCACTAATTAGGAGGTGTTGCTAAGACTACAGTTGCTGATTTCTTATGAAACACTTTCAAAAAATTAAAGCAATATATGTGCATGGTTTTTAAAAGACTGGAATAGTGGCAAGTTACTTAAAAAAACAAAAAACAGCAATATCATATCACACTCCTTTGCACTCCCCAGGCCCTATTCCCAGAAAACAAACAAACGAACAAAACCCCCACACACCTCTGATTGGATTTTCTTGGTGCAATGTTTTAGAAACTCTCTCAAGACAAGAAACTGGCAGAATTATAGGGCTCACCTCATATGTTACTTATCTCTCAGGAGTTACTGTCCCTTAATGCCTAACCTCTAGATTCCTGCTAACCATTGTTTCAGATGGGAAGGTATACCAATCCCCAATATTCTTTCTTGGTCATAGTGGAACTAAACTCTTAATGTGTGTATGTGCATGAATATATGCATTTGTATATATATAAATGCTTATAAATATATATAAATGATTATATAAATTTTATATTTAATTATGTATAAAGTAATAAAGTATAAATCATATAATTTAAATGCTAATATCTATTTATTAGTCTCTTTTTTCCCCAGCATCCTATCCTTGATTTATGAACACAAAACCTCCTTAATATTTTTTAACCTCTCTGAAAATTTTAATTGTGACTGTTTTTTGCTTTTTGTAAGATTTTCCCTTTCTTCCCCTACTTCATCTCTTTTTTAGCATACCAAATTGCTTTTGTTGCCTCCTGACTTTTTTTTTAAGTATATATGGTTTAGCTCTGTTTTCTTTATTGCACTTTGCTAATTTAGATATCAAAAAATCCCTGACTGGATCTGAGGCTCAAAAAAACCACCCAGAATGTCTGTCGACTAGGCCAGGCTCCTGATTTTCTTCATTGTAGGGAGATCAGATAGTAGAGGAGATACATTCAATCCCCAGGCTAAGATAGTGGTGGATATGCGAAATACAAAGAGGTGCTGGCATTTTAGGGATGGAACAATGAGAGGAGACTGAGGCTATAATTTTTATTAGGTACAATCTCATTTAATCTCACCTAGTTTATCCTTGTGTCTCAGTTGTCCCTCTGCAGTAGGGGAGAAGACCTGGAGAATGAACCTCTCAGGAAGCCAATCTACTAGTATTTTAGCTTTAGGAATCATCCAGCTTTCCACAATAAGAAATCCATCAATATGCTGAATCTCTTAATGGTCTCATTGAATCCTTTCTGCATTTTTAAAAAACTTTATTGTTGAAAGTATTACATATGACCCCATTTTTTACCCCATTACCCCTTCCAGCCTGCCCCACCCCCTGTCCCAGGCCTTCACCACCCTATTGTCTATGTCCATGGGTTATGCATATATGTGTACAGTCTTTGGTTGATTACCAACCCCTCAACCACCCTCTCCTGCCTTCCCTCCTTCTGCATGTTTTTATTGGAAGTGGTCTCTACTTCATTAGTTTCCTCTGTCACCTGATTACTGGATAATAAAAGTTTATTCCTAGCTCTCAGTTAATGTTATCTAATCATGTTTTTCTTGATTTTGTAGATTAAAAACTATTCGTATTATTTGATTCTTATTTTAGTGAAGTTTTGGGGGTAGATGGATAGTGATAAATATGTTTCTGATAAATCTTCTGAAATTAATTGGATAACCTGAAAACTTTGTAGCAGTGACAACTTTGATAATGTAGCAGTTGCAAATCCAGAGAGTGACCTGTACTGACATTAGTCTTGGCAATGTTTTTTTTTTTGGATTTGACACTGAAAGTCAAATAAATAAGCAGGACTACATTAAGCTAAAAAGCTTCTGCAAAGCAAAGGAAACCATTGACAAAATGAAAATCCTACCTAATTAAAGGGAGAAAATATTTGCAAATGATACATCTGATAAGGCGTTGATGTTCAAAATATATAAAGAACTTAGAGAACTCAATAGCACACAAAAAATCGAAAGTGGGCAGAGGATCTAAATAGACACTTTTCCAAAGTATATAAGATGGCCAAAATGTATGTGAAAAGATGGTAAACATCACTAATCATCAGGGAAGTAAATACAAATGAAAACCACAGTGAAATACCATTTCAAACCTGTTAGAATGTCTCTTATAAAAAATATAAGAAATAGTAAGTGTTGTTGAGGATGTGGAGAAAGGGAACCCTCCTGCACTGTTTGGTGGTGGGAATGTAAATTGGTGCTGCCACTATGGAAACCAGTATGAAGTTTCCTTAAAAAGTAAAAATAGAACTACCACATGATATACTAATTTTACTTCTGGGTATTTAAATGAAAATGGAAATATCAACTCAAAAATATACATGTGTCCCATGTTCATTACAGCATTAGTCACATTAGTTAAGCCATGGAAGCAACCTAAGTGTCCATCAATAGATTAATATATAAAAAAGTGTGATTATATATATATATGAGTTTGTATGTATGTGTGTGTAGTTGGTTTTCAACCTTTTCAATGATTTGGAAGGTATATATTATATGCCTGACATCCAATAAATATTAGATCATTCACTTCACACCTTTCCCCCATCTTGATTACATATATTATATATAGATGTATATGTATGTGTATACACACACACACATACACACAAACACACACACAAACACACACTGGAATATTATTTAACCATGAAAAAAATCTTGCATTTGTGAGAACATGGATCAATCCAAAGGGCATTATGCTAAGTGAAATAAGTCAGACAGAGATAGATAAATGCCATATGTCCTCTTTTTAAAAAAGTGGTATATATATATATATATATATATATATATATATATATATATATATATATATATATATATTTTGGAAAGAGAGGAAGGGAGAGGGATAGAGAGATAAAAACATTTATGAGAGTGAAGCATCAATTGGCTTCCTCCTCCACATCCCCACTGCCCTGACCAGAAATTAAACTGGTGACCTCTTGATTCATGGGTTGACACTCAACCACTGAGCCACACTGGCTGAGCCCCCATATAATCTCATTTATTTGTGGAATATTGAAAATTCCAAGGAAACAAAAACCTCAAGCATATAGATAAAGAGAACAGATTGGTTGTTGCCAGAGTTAGGGGGTTAAGGAGTAGGCAAAACCAGTGAAGAGGGTCAAAAGGTAGAAACTTCCAGTTATAAAATAATTAAGTCATAGGGATGTAATGTAAAACATGCTAAGTACAATTAATACTGTTATTGAATATTTGAAAGTTGCTAAGGAAATAGATCTTAAAAGTTCCCGTCACAAGAAAGAAAGATTTTGGTAGTCATTTACACAATGGAATACTATGCAGCTATAAAAAAAGAGGGATCTCTTACCCTTTGGGACAGCATGGATAAACTTCAAGAATATTATGCTAAGTGAAATAAGCCAATCTGAGAAAAGCAAGTATCACATGATCTCACTTATTTATGGAATTTAATGAATAAAATTAATTGACCAACAAAATAAGACCCCAAACATGGAGGCATGGAACAGACTGACATACCTCAATTTTGGGATGGGAGTGGACGAGAAGAGATAAACCAAAAGAATTTATATACTTACTAGAGGCCCGGTGCACAAAATTCATGCACAGGGTCGGGGGGTGTTCTTCAGCCCAGCCTGCACCCTCTCCCAATCTGGGACCCCTCAGTTAGGGTCCCTAGGCCTGGCCAGTGATCAGGGCCTATGGGGCTTTCCTTCCCCCAGCTGCCGGCAGCTGGCCCCGCCCCTGCCACTGCCACTGCTTGCCATCTGTGTGGTGCTGCCCTCCTCCCCCGCCACCAGTTGCCTCCCTCTGCGGGAGACAGGTGTGGGGTGCGATCCCTTGGCTGGCCTGGACCTCCCTCTGTGGGGCAATTGATCGCGGGGCCCCAGATTGATTGCCCCACAGAGGGAGGCCCTGCCCACCCAGCCGGGGCTTCACTATTGATCACCACGCAACAGGTGGCCTGGGCCTCCCTCTTTGGGGCAATTGATCACAGGGCCCCTCCCCGCCATTGATTGCCCCACAGAGGGTGGCCTGGGCCTCCCTCTGCGAGGTAAACATGGGGCGATGGCAGGACCCCCCGACCAATTGCATCACACCCACCTTGGCTGGCCTGGCATCAGTGCGTGTCACAGCGTGGTCATCCGGAAGGTCATCCAGACAGTTGTTCTGCTGTTCGGTTCAGTTGATTTACATATTATGCTTTTATTATTATAGCTATGCATAGCCCATGGACATGGGCAATATGGTGGTGAAGACCTGGGGTTGGGGGAATTGGGGGACTGGGGGGAGGAGAGTAAAAGAGGAGGAAAACATCTGAAATAACATCAACAATAAAATATATATATGTAAAAATAAAGATTTTGTAAATATGTATGGTGACATGTTAACTAGACTTATTGTGGTGATCATTTAGCAATATATACAAATAAAAATCATGTTGAATAACTAAAACTAATATAATGTTATATGTAAGTTATAGCTCAATAAAAGAGAGAGAAGGACCTATGTTAGGTGTATAAATGCAACTTCATCCCTAAATTTATCCTATAAGCTTCATAGTCATTATGTGACTATACTTTCTACCTTCTGCCAAAAGTCAGGAAAGGCTAGTCTAATTTAATTTGAGAGCATGTTTAACCATATTAGAGGTCAGTGTGGATAATAAAGAGTGGTGTTTGAAATGAGTGTTTGTTAAGAGTTCCATTGTCTTGGGAGAAAAGGTTTATGGGTGCTTTTGGAAGTGTTTAGTATTTAAGGAAGTTTTGGGACTAATTAGATTTATTTTTCATTTCAAATACCTGTGACTTTTCATTGTTTCAGACTTTGTCCTGCATCACAGCAGAACAAAAGGAAACTATTTTGAAGAGATTTATCCTTTATTGCAGCAATTTTCTACCAGTGTGCCACAAGAATTTTTAAAACATGCAATACCTGACTATTTAGTCAGGGGCACTGACCTCTTTTCCCTTAAATTGTCAAATGAAAAATGATAACAGCCAACACAACTATAGCTGGCTAGTGTTAATGCCCTGCCTTGAACCATAAAGATATAGGTCATATAATGGAGTTGCATCTTATTGGTCATGTCGCATAATAAGGTTGCAGCCAATTGGTTAATGCTCAGTACCAGAAATACTTATATAGAAGTATAGGCACCTGATTTTTTTAAAAGTCACTTTGGAGCAAAAAGGGTAGGTAATTACTATTATTATTTTTTTGTAAATCAATCAAAATTATACCTATTTTTCATCAGATCGACAAAAAATATATTTTTGGTGTGCCACAGATTTTTAGTAATTAGATTATGTGTGCCATGAGATGAAAAAGGTTGAAAATTGCTGCTTTATTATAATAAAACATAATTGCATTTAACAGAAATGTGACCTAATTGCCTTTTATAATGATGGTGTAATTGTAATGATTTTTTTGAACCATTGTTATTTGTGCTTCTCTCTTATGATTGTCAGGCAAAAAGATTAGAGATTTTTTGCAATAAATATGTTTATTCTTAAGGGAAAGCAATAGGATGGTAATTGGGCTTCTGGTTTCAGTTGCCAACTTTGTGCTTGCTGCCCTGGTGACAGAGAATGTAGTATTTCTGAAAATATTACGCCTTCTACTTTAGTATGCCCCGGGTAGTTCAGTGGAAAGGACTTACATAATTGTCAGTAACTATTCTTTAGTCCTTTAAAATTCTATTTCTTTTTGCAACGCCTCCTGTTTCTTTAAGATTTTCATCTCCTCTTCATAGCTAGTTGTTGTTTGGCTTTGCCTGTGGGTGGTGAACCCTGTTCCAGATTTTTGTAAAATAACTCCCACCCCTCCCCACATGTATCCATTAGAATTTTGCAGAGCAGCTGCTAAATCTTTGGACTTTGTGCCTGATTCATGGATGCAAGAGAGTTATTGGAACTGAACATTACTGTCTCCATTTACCATTCCCTCTTTCAAAAAGGAGTTTTCAATATGAGGATGACAATTAAATGTAACCAGATTGAAGCTTCTCTTACTAATGCCCATGGCTGAAATTTCTCATTGACCATGGCCATGGGTCTTGAATCAAATCTCACTTGTATTATTCTCATGATAGTGATCCAGGAAGCCACAATCAATCCTTAAATGTTATTTTGTAATTTTTGCTTTGAAATAAAATAATAATGATAAACACTGTGTACCTACTACATGTCAAATCGTCTACTTAGAGTTCTGTGTACATGATCTCTAATTCTTATTAACTAAATAAGGTGGATTGTGTTTTTCCATCATTCAGTCATGTAAATTGAAGCTTTGAGAGTTTAAGTAACTTAAGTTTAGATAGTTCTTGATGACCTCTAAAACAGCTATATCTGCCCCTGAAATCCCTCTTGTTCCATTAAGCAAGACAATTTATCTTAAATGAATGGCTGGTGGCAAGCAAAGGTTGCAGATTTTTGAGCAGATGGCCTGTGGCAATTATGAAATCATGCCAGCTAGGGCTTACCTAACCAGAGGAATCCCACTACCGATTTTAAATGCATGGACAAATTGTGCTTCTGGTATATGCCTCAGATTATCAGTCCATCTCCTAAATTAATTATATCTTTAGAGGAAGGAATTACCTTCCTGTGAATTTCAGTATAACATTACACTGTTGTTGTTTGTTTTTTTTTTGCAGATATTTATTAAGCAAATACTACTTAGATTGCTACAGAAACTAATAACATATTTTTACAAATTAACTTGCATGATTTTGATTGTTAGTTCTCCTATGAGGAAAGGTCTCATGTGCATCCTCTGTTATCCTCAGTACTAATGGATATGTTTAATAAATATTTTCTAAATGATTAGATAAATGTATGATCTGGAATCTTCTCTGAAGACTCTTACATCTTACTTGGTGGAACTAAAATATGCATGTATCAATCAATCAAGAAAAAAAAATGTAACTAGATATTTGTACTACCATGAGTAATGTAATCTGTTAAATACATTTGCTAAGAGAATGAGAAACCTAGGTGTAATGTCATAGGTAAGGATATGCCATTCCCATTAAATTTAAATTTGTGAATATTTTAGATATCAAGTTTCCCATCACCCAGATGTGGAAATTGTGACCTAGAAACATTAAATAACTCTCCGTAAATCATGCTGTTAATGGCAAGACACAAACTCATCAGGTAATCCATGTGCAAATATTAATTGATTGATGTCCACTGTTAAGGTCTGTATTAGGGTTCTTTTTCGCACTGCCATAACAAAAATAGCACGAACTGGACGGGTTGAACAAAAGAAATTGAGACTTCATAGTTATGGAGGCTAGAAGTCCAAGATAAGGTGATGCAGATTTGGTTTCTCCTGAGGCCTCTCTCCTTGGCTTGAAGATGCTGTGTCCTCACATGGACTCTTTTTTCTGTATGCATGCATCTTTAGTCTCTCTTCATCTTCTTGGAAGGGCACTGGTCTTATTGGATTAGTGCCCCATCCATATGAGCTCATTCATTGAACCTTAATTACATCTCTCTAGGCTTTATCTCAAAGTACAGCCACATTGGGCTTAGAATTTCTAACTGAATTTTGGCAAACACAATCCTGTCTACTGGAATGCCAAGTCTGTGCTTTCTGAGGACATGTCCTTGATTTGTTTTCATATTATTGAGGCAACCTACACCCTTTCTTAATGAATTTAGCTTTTCTTCAAGTGTCCTGTCAGCTTCAGTTCTCACTGATAACGGTATTTTCTGATGTTCCTTAATGTAAGTTGTAAAAAGAAAAAAAGAGATGAAACCAATTGGCCTAACCTGTCTCTCAAAGGAAGAAGATACCATAGGTCTCTGAGAAGACAAGAGATTGCCTAGATTGCCATTTCATAGTTCAAGTGCCTACTTTAGGCCCATTCAGTGATGACCAGGACAGTGCTTGAAGGCTGCTTTTATAGTAGGGTTTAGTGTATATTCATTTGTAACATTCCTTAGAAGAAGAGATGGGCTAATAGATACTGTTATTAACATCTGCAATATAGATTTTTAACCACATCATTTTGCACAGTTTCAACATGACAGCATGGCATGTGCCACCTTATGTGGGTCAACATAGCTCCAGAGTCCTGGGTACTCTTCCAAATCCAGCAAGTTTAGAAGAGATTTTCATTTGTCATCTTCCACACAGAATGGGTCTGTTGGCAAACAGTGCCATTGCTGCATGTCTGGCCAGTGTTTGTGCTGAGGATCATTCAGAAGCATGTGGCTTGCACCTTCTCGTAGCATTTGAGAACCTCTCTGGTTCAACAATGCACCCCTTGTGATCCTTCCTATCTAATAAAGAGGGAATATGCTAATTGACCTTCACACCATCACAAAGATGGCAGCACCCACAGCCAATAAGGAGGTAATATGCTAATTGACTGTCATGCCCTCAAAGATGGTGGCACCCAGTCCCCTCAGCCCTGCCAGGGCACCTGCCTCCGGAGTCCCCCAGTTCTCTCAGCCTCCCAGCTGCCCAGGGCCAGCCCGAGGCGCAGGCCAACCTCAGATGTCAGCTGCTCAGCTGCCCAGGGCTGCCCAAGGCTCAGGTAACCAGGGCCAGCAGTGGCAGTGGCAGTGGCAGCAGCAGAGGTGTGATGGGGCATCACCTTCCCCTGATCCCCAGGCCGCCTCCCGCCCCTGAGGGCTCCCAGACTGTGAGAGGGGGCAGGCTGGGCTGAGGGGCCCCCCTCCAGTGCATGAATTTTCATGCACCGGATCTCTAGTGTTTAATATTTTCAGTAATTTCTGCAGTAATTCTAAAACACCATTGCCAAAGATTGAAAAGGCATCTCTCTGAATCTTCTCCGTTCATTCCTGCAAAGCTATCATTTAGAGACAGCAAAATCTCTATTGATAATCTCTCATGTTGAAATCCTGAATTCTACAAGTATTAAATTCCAACTGAGTGGGCAACAAATCCTGGTGACAAAGAACTCTTGTCCAAAAGTGCTGAGAGAGCTCTCTGTGCCCCATCACCGTGAATACAAATATTAAAGACAGAAAGCTTGTGGGTTTTGGAAAGCGAGCCAGAAGAATCTATGAGCTGTGACTTCGCTACAAGAATTAAAAGGTAGCTCTACTATCAGTTTCTGAATGATCTCTGTATCAAAGTTTATGGCAAGAACCTCAATATGAATAAACCTAATTTAAAATAAAATTATACATTTTCTAGAAATAAAATTGGCAACATTCAATTTTCTTTATCTTACCCTAATTTTGTTTGAAATGTTACCTTTGGTCATTGCCATATGTGAAAGGAAGGAAGGACTGGTAGAAGATGGAAAGAAGAGGAAGAGAGATGGAGAAGAAAAGGGGAAAAGGGGAGAGGAAGATAACCCTTTTAAAGAATGTGCCTTTGTATATGATACTTTGTGGTTCAAAAAAGCACAAAGATCTACAGTCATGGCATAGGCTATTTTTTCTCCCCTTCTATTCATAGAAAATAAGTTCTTGTTTATTGTTCTGTGTTAAGTCAGGTAAGTATGGCACTAAAGTAACAGAATAGTTTTTCAAATGATGTGCGTGTGTGTGTGCGGGCATGTTGGAAGTGTGGAGGAGTGATAGTAAAGGTGGCAAAGGAAGCAGAAGCCTAATCTGAAATATCAGGTTTCAGAAGCGAATCTAGGAAATCTTTCAAAATCTGTGCTATCTGGATACATTTGAATGTCAAATAAACTATACCATTTCCCTTTGGCATTTTCTAATTTTTGGTTTCTTCCTCTCCTCTCACATCTTCCTCCTCCTTTAAAAAAATGTTTCCATTTGAGAGCTCTGAGGCTAACAGGTATAACATAAAGCTGATTTTTTTTTATGCTTTGATACTTTTAAATAGGAAGCAACAACACATTGTCAATTAGCAGGGTGTGGGATTTTTTTTAATTCTTTCTTTTTTTTTTTTAAACGGTTGTCCAAATGCCCCTGGCAACCTTTAAGATACTGCTCCAATATTAGTTCTTATTTTCAACAGGGTCTGATGTTGTTTCTTAACAATCTTAATTTCTGTCCTCAACACAATTTCTTTCTCTAACTTTATCCTCATTTTCTCTACCATATCCCTGCATAAAAAAGCATCTTCTTCCATTTTCTCTTCAAACAATATTGCCTACTCTCTTGCTTACTGTTGTTTTCTAAATTGAAATTATCCTACTTTGGTGCATCACAGAATCATTATGTGGGAGTTATCCTTGGATGATGAAGCCAATTTCAGTCTATGAACATCATTTTACCTCCTGTGCCCTGCTGATTGCCCAAAGAGAAAATGAAACTGAACAGATGAACACCCTCTTCATCCTTCCTCTGGCTCTGTGTACTCAGGCTACTCTTTGATGTAAGGGATAAGTCTATTTGTGGATGAATATTAACTTGTTCTATTTAGAACAGCATATGCACTAGGGATAACTGAAACCCTTAAAAATGGCTTGATGGCTAGCTTTTCTGTTTTCTTCATATGAAAAGTCAGACCTGGACAAATGAACTTAAAGAAATAAATGTTCTTTTTATAAAAGAGGTTACTATGCATTTATAAAGTGTCATCAATGGCCCTGATTGGTGTGGTTCAGTTGATTGAGCATCATCCATGCACCAAAAGGTCACTGGATTAATTCTAGGTCAGGGCACAGGTCGTAGGCTGGATCCTCAGTAGAGGTTGTGGAGGAGGCAGATGATTGATCTCTCACATTAATGTCTCTCTCTCTCCTTTCCTTTATCTTGAAAATCAATAAAAACGTATGCAAAAAAATATAAAATATCATCAATGGATACATTTTCTTTTTAATTCAAGTATGAATACTTAATTGTACTTTTTATACAATTTCAATTACATTTTTTTATTCATCAAATACTGGTTGATTTTATGCAAGGCATCAGACAATGTTCTAATTCCAGCAATAAACAGAGCCAGTAAAGTTTTTTTATTTCAGGGAGTTTATACTCTACTGGGAGATAGAGACAATATGAATGAGAAAAATGCATATTGTATCAAACAAATGGTGACTGGTCCCAAATGAAAATTAAAGAAGGAAAATGAGCCATAAAGTAGCATAATCATAGTTGAAAATTGATTAGTTAACTAATTTATTTATTTTAATCCTTCCACCTCCTCAAACACCCTCCCCCACCAAAGCTGTCTTCCTGTTCTCTCTCTATGAGTTTGTCTCTATTTTGCTTGGTAGTTCAGTTTGTTCATTAAATTCCACATATGAGTGAAATTATATGGTACTTGTCTTTTTCTGACTGACTTATTTCACTTAGCATAATGTTCTCCAGGTCCATCCATGCTGTTGCAAAGGATAAGATTTCATTCTTTTTACTGCTGAGTAGTATTCCATTGTATAAATGTACCACAGCTTTGTTATCCCCTCATCTACTGATGGGCACTGGGGCTGCTTCCAAACCTTGGCTCTTGTAAAATAACACTGCAGTGAACATTAGGGTTCAAATATTCTTTCAAATTAGTGTCTGGGGTTTCTTTGGATAAATTCCCCAAAGTGGAATCACTGAGTCATAAGGCAGTTCCATTTTTAATTTGTTTTTATCCATTTTTAATTTTTTGAGGTAGCTCCATACTGCTTCCACAGTGGCTGCACCAATCTTCATTCCTACCAACAGTGCAGGAGGGTTCCCTTTTTTCCACATCCTTGCCAACTTGTCGTTTGTTGGTTTATTGATGATAGTTATTCTAACAGGTGTGAGCAGATATCTCATTGTGGTTTTATTTTACATTTTCCTGATGATTAGTGATACTGAGAATATTATCATATGTCTTTTGGCCATCTGTATGTCCAATTTGGAGAAATGTATATTCAGGTCTTTTGTCTACTTTTTACTTGGGATTATTTGTTTTCTTGGAGTTTAGTTTTATAAGTTCATTGTAAATTTTGCATATTAACCCCTTATCAGATATATCATTGACAAACATGTTTTCCCATCCAGTGGGTTGCCTTTTAATTTTGTTGGTGGTTTCCTTTGTTGTGCAAAAACTCTTTAGTTTGATAAAGCCCCAGTTGTTTCTTTTTTTTTTTCCTTGCTCAAGGAGATATAACAGGAAAAAAAAATATTGCTATGAGAAATGTCCGAGATTTTACAGCCTATGTTCTCTTCTAGGATTTTTATGGTTTTGATCTAACATTTAAGTCTTTAGAATTCGTGGATATTGTACCACCCTTGCATTCCCACAATAAATTTCACGTGATCATGCTGAATGATCTTTTTAATATATTACTGGTTTGCTAATATTTTGTTGAGGATTTTAGCATCTATGTTCATCAGGGATATTGGCCTATAATTTTCTTTCTATGTCTTGTCTTTATCTGGTTTTGGAATTAGAATAATGCTGGCCTTGTAAAATGAGTTTAGGAGTCTTCCCTCCTCTTGAATTTTTTGGAATAGTTTAGTTTGAGAAGTATAGGTATTAGTTTTTGTTCTTTTCTTTTCTTTCTTTTTTTGTGTATATTTGGTAAAATTTACCTGTAAAATAATTTGGTACAGGGCTTTTGTTTGTTGGAAGTTTTTTTTTATTACTATTTCAATTTCACTAATGTAATCTGTCTATTCAGATTATATACTTCTTCCTGATTTAGTTTTGGACAGTTGTATGTTTCTAGGAATTTACATATTTTGATGCCTCTGGTCATAGTGCCTCTTGAAGGCACTGCTATGACCTTCATTGAGAGAAGGCCAGCATCTACATAAAGGGGGATTAAATCGTAAACAAACATATAAATATTTAAATATGCTTTCATGTGCATGCATTCTGTACACCCAAACCTTTCTGTATAGCTTCTTTCTTAGATTTTTTTGTAGGATTCTGAACTTTAAACTTTGCCCAAATAGAGTAATGTTGGAGCATTTTGTACGATGTTAGCAGAAAGGAATATTGGGGAACATTTTATATTTGAGAAGAGTTAAAATTCAAGACAAACCTATAGGTGTTTTGTATTTAGAATGCAAATTCAGTGCTTAGAGATAAGCCCCACGGAATTTCTTTCTAGGCAATGAAACTTTAGGGCAACTTGGTTTGATATGTTAAATTAAGTTGTAAACTCGTGTATATTGATTTATTTTCTATTTCCATGGCAACAAGATTAAGCCAGAGTCAGAGAGATACTAGCACTACTCCAAATAGAAATCTCCCCCTTTATTAGAAAAAACAAAACACAGAAACAAAATGCTACAACAAGATATAAAAACATGTACTGAGACAGCCTGGGTTCAATTCCCAGCTCCACCACTTACCCTGTGGTCTTGGGCTAACTTAACCTCTCAGTGCCTCTGAATATAATGTGAATATTAACATCTTACCTATCTTGTAAGGATTTTGGGAAATTTAAATGTGAGCAAATATAGCTATGTGATTGAATAAATAAATGTCTCAAGGGACTGATACATAATTAGCACAATGTATGGTGTGATTTTTTAAATTATATTTCTCCAACCTTAGCCAAGCTGACCTGCTCATTTTCAAATGGGTGCTATGCAAATTGATAATTATAGATACCATTCTTTAGAGACCCTGTGAACTTTGACTACCATTGGAAAAGAAATTTCTGATTCCTGTTAATAGTCATACTCTATAATCATAAACATGTATTAAGTCACACGTGTTTGCTAATTTTGTCTAAAAGTTGAGTATCTCAAGATACTTTTTATAGTGCTTTATCTTTTCATTATTCATAGTGAAAAGGTATTATTTTTTCTTGAATAAAAGGCTCTTAGGAACATTGAATTATAATTTTGTATGTGCTCTGCAGAATTCTAGAATTTAAAAGAGTTTTATAATAAACTTTCCTATTTTTAAAAAATTATAATGAAAAGGTATCATATGCTTCTGCTGCCTAACTCAAGTATGTACTAAGTTATTTTGGGAAGCTCAGTGTGTGTGTAATGTTGGGAAACAGTGAGTGTTATATTAGGAGGTAACACTCAAAAGCAGATATAAAAGTTAAATAAGAAGGAAAAAAGTAGGCAATCAATAATCAATAAACCACTCACTGTTTCCTGTCTTCGGATGGTTTTGTTAAGTGTCTTCAAACTGTTCAAATCCATAGTAAGTGGTTTTGTGGTTGGCAGAGTAGTCTGCCAAGCTCTTGGGATATCACTAGGAGTGTCTTTAAAACTCCTTTTCGTGAAGCTTTACAGAACTGTGCACTCAGATCAGGCCCTAAGTGTTCTTTAGTATTGGATGGACATGAAGGTCTGGATAATTCAAAAGAGGATTTTTTGTGTGGTTGTGTACAGTGTGAATTATAGGTGGGAGAGAACAGACAGAGAAGTGAGAGACACATTGAGAAGGTTATTACAATAAGGTTATAAAAGTGCTAATGAGATAAGAAAGAGATCCAAAGACCTACTGGGAAACTATCTTTACCTTGAATTTTGTAGGAATTGGCATTATGCTCTGTGTAGGGTGGTAGCAGGGGGAAGAGGGAAGAAGGAGAGAGAGAGAGACTGAATTAATTGAAAAGGTTAGGTGATTCGTAATCCCTCTTTAAACTGTGAACTGGTTTGTTTTGGCCTGGGCTCAATCCCTAGTTCTGTTACACACTAACTCTATAATGTTGGATAATGATGACTCTACCTCATCATTAAAATGGGAATAAATACACTCAACCAAATGCATTATTGGGCGATTTAAAACCATGCAAAATGCTTTGTAAATTTTAAAACTACTTAGGTAAAAAGGAAGGAATCCAGTATCTATATCTATCTTTTATGAATCATGAAAATTTGCCTTAGAACTCCACTGAAAGTACTTGAAACTTTTTTTTTGAAACTTATTCATTACTTCCCCCTTGAGTTATTTCCTAGGATTAAACACATTCATAAGGATAAACATCATTATATTCTTGCTATGTCTTCCCATATTATTTTTTAATTTATTTTTGTTGATTTCAGAGAGGAAGGGAGAGGGAGAGAGAGATAGAAACATCAATGATGAGAGAATCATTGATCAGCTGCCTCCAGCATGCTCCCTACTGGGGATCAAGCCCACAACCCAGGCATGTGCCCTTGACCAGAATCAAACCTGGGACCCTTCAGCCCCCAGGCCCTATCAACTGAGCCAAACCAGCTAGGGCCATATTAATTTCCACAGTGATTGGACAAGTTCTCTAGGCTAAAAGTGGTAGGTAATGTTACCAGTTTCTCATTAGATCTGGGTTTTGGTGTTTTGGAATGTTTATTTGATTTTGTTACTAGAATCCTCAATGGTACTTTAATTTGTATGCTTTTGATTGAAAAGTTTTTGCAAATTAAAAAAATAAACATGTGATGAAGATCTAGCATATCTGGAATTGAAAAAAAATCAAAACACTGAAATAGCAGAGAATCTGAAGATTACTCTGAGTTATTTGTTTCACACAGAGGAATGAAGTTCTCTGAAGACACATTGTAAAATGTTAAAATGATTTTTTTGTTCAGTCCATTGTGGATTATAACGCCTTCAGCTTGTCTCTTACATTCTCTATTCCTTGGTTTGTCTCAGCTCTAAAATGGTGAAGAAAACCTGTTCTCTGTAATTTTTCTCAATTGTTATGAGGATGGGTGAAAAAGGTCCTTGAAAATAAAAGATGCTGTACAACAGTATTGTATTGGATAAGAGGCTTGTGATAAAGCCCTGCAGAATTGAATAAATATTTAGGAAAAGAGCATTCTAAAAATACCCGGGTGCAGTGCCAAGTGGAAGCTCCGACTTACAATCCATTAAGGAAGAGTATACCCAGACTCACATTCTACTCAGGGTTCTGGGCACAGTAAAAGTTTGAAAAGCCAAATGGTGTTAAGTCCTTTTTAAAGCAATCTAGAGTGAGTTTGTGCAGGAAAATAAAGAACTCTCAGCCAGTGTATAATCAAGGGGACGGGCTTTGCATTTTCAAAAGACTCCTGTGAGTTTGGAGAGAAATGGAGGGAAAAGCTGGAAAGAGGTAAAATAAATTCCTTGTGTATGGGCAATATTTTATGACTTAAAAAACATGACCCAAAGCAAATTTAACAAAATGTTTATCAACTAGGAAGTTTTATATGATGGATGGATGTTCACTGTATTATACTCTATTCTTTTTGTATATCTGATATAATTAATAATTTTAATTAATTTTCAAGTAAGATCATGTGATGTGTTGCAGCATGGATGACTGTTGTTGGGACTATGTGAAAGTGACTGAGTAAGGCATGAATGAAACATAAGTAAAGCTTTCATTCTCTGGTAGAGAGGTAGATCTTCCTCAGAGAGCCAGGCAGGATGTGCCCTGCAGAATCCCAGGGATGCTCTTCTTGTGGATTATCCTAAGACTTGTGTACCCTGATTTCTCCTATTCATTAGCCTTTGGATGAGAGAGAGAGAGGATCACAAATAGCCAATGTGTCATTAAGAAACTGAAGTGAACTAACCAGAAAGGATTGGTTTCATGAATGTGTTAACTTTTGAGCTCGGTCTAGAAAGATGACTAGAATTTGGGTAAGGGGTGGGGTACAGCAGGGAGATAGGCCATTCCAGGCAGAGGGACTGGTAAAGGCGAAGTCATAGAGTTGCGAATATAAGGTATGTGTACATTCCTCCAGCTCAGATTTGTCCAATCCAGACAGTTACCTGGAAGAACTCAAAATCTGTAGAGACGAAACTGTGTCCAGTCACATTCTATGCTCTCCTCTGGAGCCCAGTTTTACCTTCTTCTATCCACCAGTCTCTTTCTGTGAGCTTCAATGAGTCTTTTTGCACTAAAGTCTTCAAACTATAGATATTATTTCTTCTAGGGCCATTTGCCTTTGAAAACAGGACCTTCGTGAAGGTGTTTTTAATAACAGAGCACCCTCACCAGAATAACCTTTCTAAAGCAACACCCCCTTCATTTAAGAGGCTTCAGTTATCTCCCATCAAATACACAAGTGAAACTCCGCAGCATGACTTTCCGCCCCCTAATTATCTGCATCATTCCACCAAGTTCTCGCCTCTCCATGTGCTACAGCCACCCTGAGCACCTGCATTTTCTTTTGTCTTCCTGAGAGGCACTTAATGCTGGAGTCCAGGCTTCAGATGCAAATGGAGCTCAATTACAGGCTTCACCATTTACTAGCAGTTTTAATTTTAGACAAATTATTTCCTCAGGGATCTTTGGTTCTTCATTTGCAAATGAGATAAAAATAGTGTTCAGAGTGATTATTATATTTAAATGAAGTAGATGTAAAGTGCTTAGGAGATTTTCTAGAGATATCAAACTCTCAACAAGGTTATTTCCTTTTGGTCTCATTCATCTTTGAATGGAGCCCTCTACTTTTGTTGATTTTTGAATGGATTCAGTCCTTCCCCTTTCTCTCCTGTCCTCATAACCCAAGCACATCATATATATGTTATTGGGATGACATTGGTTAATCAGATTATATAGGTTTCATGTGTACAATTCTATGATATATCATCTGTATATTGCATTGTGTGCCCACCACCCTGAGTCAAAATCTTCCATCACCAAATATTTGAACCCCTATTCTTAATGGTTTTACCTGACACATTTTATTCTGCCCTTAACACACTGGAAATAAGACATTTTTCTTAGTCTCTTCTTTTGTGTTTCTCCTCTTCATGGTATCAACTGCCTTCCTGGAATCTGAGATACGTTATATTGGCTTCTGGTTTTAAATTATTTACTTCCTGTAGTCTGCAAAGGCCAAACTCATGATTTAGTAAGGCTTAAAAAATGCATACAATTCTGCTAACCACATAGAGGTTGAATAACTTCCTCATCATTATTGCTTTTGTACTTATTGCCACAATGACACCCTTGTGGTAAGGTCTGTGTTTCTACAAATAGTAACTCTGCAAAGGAGATATTATTTTGCCTTTGTGCTCTTAATCTGGGGCATTAACCCAGCAGTTAAAGAAACTTTAATATGCAAGGTCATCAGGAGAAATAGTTTCTGCTTTTTACTGGTTATGAGCTTACAGTGGATTGCTGGGGCACTTTCATAATCAAATCTTAATTCTAAGGAAGCACTCAACTGATCATGTAAGCCAGCACAGACATAAGGCAAGTCCATGTGTACAGGGCATGAAAAAAATGACAGCATGCGAAAGGAAGAGATTATTCTGAAAAACACTCTAATTTATTTTTGGTGTTCTGAAAATGTAAAACAATTCTGAAAAACATTTTGAAATAAAAATCACTTATAACAAATTTTAGCATATTTATGTTGCATAATATATGGACCTTGACCAAAGATATATATAGTTGAGAGTTTCAAATACGTTGTCAACATAAAAAATGTCCAAACATGTAGAGATTTTTTTTATGAGTTTATTTGAGCCAAATTGACAACAATTGCACGGAAGCAAAATCTCAACAGATTGTGAAAATGCTCCAGAGAATGGCAGTTTTGCAGTTTACTAAATATACATTACAATCAAACGAGGAGATGTTGATAGGGGCAGAAATGGAATATTGAGGACCAGCTAGAATTGTAAGAAATATGAATCATGCTGTGTTAAATGTGATTGTTTTGTTCTAATTAAATGAAGGCACAATTCTAACAGACTGAGAGTTGAATGTGGGACTTGGGAGCTCACCTGGAAATGCATCCTAACCTCTCCATCCAGGAGCTGCCTATTATCATGGAAAGATTAACAACTTTGTTGCAGAAACCCGATCCCCAACCCTTTGCATATCCACAGGCCTTTACAAATATCCAGGCTGCATTACCTGTAAACTGCCCATTTGGCATACTTTTTGCCTACTTTCCCATGTCATCTTTGTCCTTCTACCCAATATAAACAGCTGGATTATGGTGGGGGGGGGGGGCGCGGGCAGAGCCGGTTTTTTGTGGATGACCTGCTGCTCTCCCATACTGCTGGCAGTATAGGAATAAATGCTCATATATAATGCAACCCTGTCTCTGCTTAATTGGCTCAAGTAGTGACAGGCAGCACGGATCCATTGATTGTCCAGTTACTATGTAAGGGGGATTACATGAAATCCACTGGTGTTAGATTAGGGAGGTGGGAGAAAGCAAAGCAGGAAATCTCTGAGATTGGATAAAGAGTGAAAAGGAGAGACTAATACAGTGATGGCAAACCTATGACACGCATGTCAGCACTGACACGCGTAGCCATTTCTAATGACACGCGGCCGCTGAGGCAGCCGCATGCCGAGGATGAAACATTTGCTGCTCCTGAGGATGAAACATTTGCGACATAATGTTTTTTCCTCAAAATGACACACTACCCGAGTTATGCTCAGTTTTTTGGCGAAGTTTGACACACCAAACTCAAAAGGTTGCCCATCACTGGACTAATACCACTTTTACATTGATGGGTATAGGATAGTTAACACTTAACATTTACAATACATAGAGATGGTATTTGGGGTAAAAGATAACAATGAGTGGTTCTGTGGTCTGGTGCTTTGGTGCTGTGGGTGTACTCTGAGGGTCTGTTAAAAATGGATTACTCTGACATTCCAAAGGCTTATTATCTTAGATGCAAAAAGGCAATAGACGGGCTTTACCAAGTAATTTTTCAAAATAATGAGTGAAGTGGACACTTCCCAATATAAGTGATTGATCCTGAAAATTGGAAGTGTTTTAATTGGAAAATCAATGAAATAAATTACGTATATATCTGTTAATATAATCTCAAAAACAAATATTTCCTTAAATTATCATTTAAATTTTTTAAAAAGTTACAGAGATGAAAGTTATTGTGAAGATCTCATGGGATTTAAAGAAATACAAATCTGGATTGGAACATCAGTTCAACTATTTCTGTGAACATTATACATTGAGTGAAACTGGTTAGGGCCTGTGAAACTATATTTTAAGGGGTGTGACTGGCCCTTGGGGTACTGAAATCTGCATAAAGCTTCAAGTTGGCCCATAAATGTAAAGCACTGAGCAGGCTACTATGTAGGAAATGAACAATCCTCTATGGTCCCTGACCTCAAGGGGCCTAGTCCAATGGTAGAGATATAGCTTGCTCACACAAATAATAATGCACATAGAAATTACTATTATTCATTAAACAGATTAAGTGCTATTAATATTCAGAAGAAAGAGACTTTACTTTTAAGGGCAGAATAAATATAAAAGATTATATAAATGCATGGATATTTATGGATGCACTATTGGGTATATTAACCAACAGGAGCACAGAACCACATTCCTCTTTAGTCTGAACTTAAAACCTGGTCCATTTTGCTCCTTATTTACCTCTAATGTCATACATGGACTCAGAAAAATCTCCCTATATTTCTGAAAATAAATGTTGTAGGCAGTCACTATTGTTCCAGACACCAGGAGTCCTTTTTAAAGCGATTCATAAGACAGAATATTGTATTTGTGTGTCTTACAATGAGAATGGCGAGAACACTCTTAATTCACCCTACAATCCCATGGCAGCCATGAGCTATATTCACTCATCAGTGATGAGTCCTGCTTTGGCACTATGTTTCCCAAGGTGCCATAAAAGCAGGAAGAGGAAATAAAAGAAGTTGTGTGTGGTTGAGTCACACGTATTTGCAAATTGCCATCCTATCATCCCAGACTATCTTTACCATAGGTACTTAAGATATCCCTTCAATTGTTTTAACTAGAGATAATAATTAAATTGTACAGTGTGTTTTTTAAATCCCTAAATAAGAATATTTCATGGCAAATATGACATGCATTTTGGGGAAAACTATTATCTGAAGATGGCTTAAATGAAATTCCTAGAAGTTGTTTAATATTTTAAATTTCAGTATAATTACTGTCTATTTTTGCAGGGAAAAATATTATTTTAACCAGTTTAAATGTCACTTAAAATAAATATAATACTAAAATAATTTCTTACTTTAGGAGGAAGCACTAATGTCATATACTGTGCTTATGTACCCCTTTCAAATCTTTAAATTGTTGTTGATATTTCCTTTAAAAATTGAAAAAAGGAACTGAGTTGGTGGAAAGAATTTACCCACAATGGCTCTGGCCCAAATCCTCTTACATTTACTGGCAGCTTTACAGTAGAAGAAGTTTAATTTGAAAAGAGATTAAAGTGAAGACAAAAATAAGTAGAAGCAATTTTGAAATAAAGGCCTCCAGACTTCTTTTAGAAACAGCATGACAAACATTAACTACTGAAGTTAACCATAGACTATGGTCCAGAACTTGGAAATTAATTGAAATTTAATGTTAGAGTAACCTCATGACTGGGGATTTTTTTCTTCTTGATAATATGCAGTACACTTCCTCAGAATTGTTGATGACTGTTATAGTCCAGCCAATTTGTTTTGATTTGGGGAAAATTGTTTATGATTTAGAGGAGTGATTTCTTTCATTCTGAAAGCACACTTTTAACCCCACTGTACACATTTGTGGTCATATAGAAGTAGCCACAGGTAACAAGGCAGAGCCAGACTGATTATAACTGGACTGTCATTGGGTCCATGCTGCCTGTCACTATTTGAACCAATTAAACAGAGACAGGGTTGAATCATTATGAGCATTTATTCTAAAACTTCCAGCAGCATGGGAGAGCAGCAGGTCATCCACAAAAATCTGCTCTGCACCCCACCATAAGCCAGCTGCTTATATTGGGTAGAAGGATAAAGATTCCATGGGGAAGTAGGCAAAAAGTATGCAAAATGGGCAGTTTACAGGTCATTTTGGCTGGAGATTTGCAAAGGTCTGCAAGTGTGCAAAGGCTGGGGGTCTTAAAAGGGCTAGTGATATGCAAAGGGATGGGAGTCTTCAAAGCTCTGGCAATTCTGGTTTCTGAAACAAGGTTGTTAATCTTTCCATGATAATAGGCAGCTCCAAATTGGAAGGATGGGTTGTATTTTCAGGTGAGCTCCCAGCCAAGTTAGAATGTGCCTTCTTTAATCAGAATAAAACAGTCACGATTAACAGAGCATGATTAATATTTCTTACAATTTTAGCTGGTTCCCAATATTCTATTTCTGCCCCTATCGTGACCAAATACTATTTGGGGTAGGTGTGAGAGAAGAAATGTGTGTGTGTGTGTGTGTGTGTGTGTGTGTGTGTGTGTGTGTGTGTTTGGAAGTCATGCAAGCTACGTTTAAGGCCTTTATATTTCCAGGTTTACTTAGAATCTCTTTAGAAGTTCTTGGATATTCCTAGAACTGCTCTAAGGCTACTGTACCAGTTGGTATATGGAAACATACTATAGGCTTGATCTGATAGGAATTTCTAGAAGATCGTATTCCTTTTTAACTTATTCATTTATATAACAGTGTGTACTCAGAAAGGCCTTGTGGAGCCTAATTGAAGATGCTAAACTCAGAGCTTCTGTGCTGTACCCTGAACTGGGTTTGTGACCTACCCTGAATTCAGAGTCATCTGTTTGACCACTGCCGCCTCTTTGACTGCAAAGGGCCTGTAATCCAGTCCCTGAGCTAAAACGAGAGAAGGAAACTGACACTGAAAATGTATATCTGAATCAGGGATTATGAGTATAGTTTCTGCTAAAGGAGACAAAACAGCTAGTGGGCTCCTTTTGAATCTGCTCAACTTTGCATTTCTTTACTTTTCATTGTTCTCATTGCAAAAAGTGGCACTTCTTTATCCACCAGCTCATTTTCTTTCCAAAGAATAGAAAAGAAAATTCTAGGGCATTTTTTGTTCCTTTGTGTGGCACTTTGGAAGAAAACCTACCAAGGACTAGTGATTCCTTGGAAAACAGTGAAATAAAGGCACACATTCTCTTTTTCTTTATCTTTGAACTGGATGTTAAATCTCTGCACAACGTGAGTGACTTTGAAATCATTCTTTTCTACAATGTCAGTCTGTCAATTTTGAATACATTATTCATTCTATGGTGACAAGATTAGAACATTTATAATCAGGTAGCTTTTAAAAGAAAATTAGGAGGCGATGAAACTCCCTGGAGGTTTTTGACATTAGACTTTGCCTGAATTAAATGAATTATTCTCATATGTCCTTCTGTTATAATGATTGAAGTGCTCAGCATTGATTTTATGTAGGTTAGCAATTGTTTTCCTATTGATTTCCATTTTATGTAACAACTGCCCTTGCTCTAGATACTCTAATAATATTCTTGATAAGATTATCCAAACTATTTTTCCTATATAAAAATATGTATAGATGTGTATACTAGTAAAAATTTTTTTGTTATCCCTTTGACATTATTTGAATGATCTTATGTCTCTTCAGTAGATAAGCTCCAATAACGCTGCTGAACTAGACAAATATTGTGAGCGTAGAATTCCTGAAGATTTGTAAGAATTTATTTTGTTAAAACGAAGATTTAGTTGAGACACAGGAGATTTATTTTTAAATCTTAACTTAAAATTTCATGAAAAAGAAATGTAGAGAAGAAAACATTCTGGCAAAATAACAGCGTTTTGTTGTTTTGGTTTTTATCTAACTAGGGCCCTGGCCTAAAAATTCTAGGTGAAAGTATTGGCTCCACTGAACTGGGCTCTGCTTGAATGGAATAAAAGTATCCATTTCCTAAAAGCTTACCAGAGCCTCTTTACCTTGGAAGTGGAATAGAGTGTTGCAGATAAGCTGCCAGGCAGCGCAGGAGATTAATCAGCTGGGCACTCAGAGAGTATTCAGGAAAGTAGCCCTTATTGCAGATGCACTAGTGCCATGACTCAGGGGAGTCAGTCCCTCAATCCTGAGTGATGAATATGGACGAAGCTTTCCCTTTATACCCGTAGTTTCTTTGTCCCCCAAATATGGATCAGGCTTCCAGACTTTCTGTGGGCTTTGCAGCCCCCGTGAGTTGGGATGGGGGAAGTGAGATTGCACTCAGAGTCTTGGCCTGTCTGGTGCCAGCGCTGCCAACCCCCTCCTGGGGTTGTATATGGTTCATGGTTTATGGCCTCTGTAAAATGGGAGTATTCTGGGAAACAGGTTCTGCAAGGCAGGGCAGGCATCACAGATGAAAATGGAGTTAATTATCGGCTAGCAAGAGTGTGCGTCAGAATGCAGGTTACTGGCATAGATTCAGATAGCTAGCCCCCCCAAATGTCTTATTTTCCCTTTCAATAGGAAAAGAAAGGCTTTTTGGTTGCCCTGGAGACCATCAAAATACTTCTTCCTGCATATCTGTGAAAGACAGATGCTATGTAGTAAGAGGAACATAGCTTGGAGATCGCATGGTCTTGAGTTCAGTTCATAGGTTTGTCAGTAATGGGGCTGAATGTCTTTAAGTTAGTTAACTTTAGTTTTCTTACTGTTCAATAGTCATAATTAAATCTTTGTTTGTGAGAATTAAATATATCAAATATCACCTAGGAATAAAAGGTTGGTTCAGAACTCAAAAATCAATTATTATAATTTGCCACACTAATAGACTTGATAAGAAAATTACATGGTATATCAATAGATTCAGAAAAAAAAAAAACACATTCAAGATTCATCATGACAAAACCTTCAGCAACCTAAGAATAGAAAGAAACTTTCTCCATATGACATAGGGCATTTGTAAAATACTTACAGCTAACATCATCTTCATTATGAGAGAACGGTTCCCTCTAAAATCAGGAACTAGGAAGGATTGTCTGATCTCACCACTCCTACTCAATATTGTGTTGGAAATCCTAGAATATTAAATGAAGATAGAAAAAGAAATAAAAGGTATTAAATTGAACAGTAAGAAATTATACTACCTTTCTTTGCAAGACAATATGATAGTTTATGTAGAAAATGTCAAAGAATCTATAAAACTGTTCCTGGAACTGATAAACTGTTTGCAAGTTCACTTATCACAATATCAATAAACAAAAATCAATCACATTTAAATTGTGAGTGTTTATTTGCATACTGTATGTGCAGGCTCCCTGCCAGGCACTAAAGCTGTGGCTATGAACAAAACAGGCATGGTCCTTGCCCCTCAGGAAACTGCCCTTATAGCTAGAGAGACTATATGATGAATAATAACCTAATCTACATGATAAAAGCCTAAGCAACCGTTACAGCGGAACGACCAGAATGACCAGTCACTATGACATACACTGACCACCAGGGGGCAGACGCTCAACACAAGAGATGCCCCCTGGTGGTCAGTGTGCTTCCACAGGGGGAGCACCACTCAGCCAGAAGTTGGGCTCATGGCTGAGGAGCGCAGCGGCAGTGGCAGGAGCCTCTTCCACCTCCGTGGCAGCACTAAGGAGCAGTGAGCTGAGCAGTAAGGAGCGAGCAGGCTGCCAGTAAAGAGCGAGGGATCCCAGATTGCAAGAGGGATATCCGCCTGCCGGCTTAGGCTGATACCCCCGGGAATTGGGCCTAAGCCAGCAGGCAGACATCCCACGAGGGGTGCCGGACTGCGAGATGGAGCAAGCTGGTCTGAGGGACCCCCCATCCAGTGCACAATTTTTGTGCATCGGGCCTCTAGTGAATAAATACATGCAAACATGGTAAGTCCTATTAAAGCAAGAACATGTGTCTAAGGGGACATATAACAAGGGGAATTAACCTATTTGGAGTGGGCTGTATGACTTAGAAAACAGGATACAAAGATAAAAGTAAACACGAGATCACTTATGTCACCTTCAGGACTTTTAAAATGTATTTTCACTAATTTGCAAACCCCTTCATAATGTGCCTTTCTTACAGTATTCTGTCTTGCATTAAACTTAGAGCTTTTCTTATTTATCCTAGTATATTTTTAATTATATGAGATAGATTTTGATTTTGCTAGTTACTTATTTAAAGGCTGATATTAATTCTTCCTGTCTGTGAATAGGGTATTTGTTTCCACTTGTTTGTATCTTCTTTAGTTTCTTTCTTCAGTGCCTTAAATTTTTTTTAGTACAGTGCCTTAAATTTTTCTCTTGTATAGAGTCTTGTACATAGCAAGCAAACTCAAAAGTATTTTAAAGTCATGTTGCTTTTCCCATACTTACCTAATAAAAGAGTAACATGCTAACGGACCGTACCTTTGCGACGCCCACCAGCCAATCAGGAGTGAGTAGGCAAATTAACCCAACAAAGATGGTGGGTTAATTTGTATACATGGGCGCAGAGCGGCCAGGGGCAGGGCTGGATGCTTGTGTCATTGCCATGGCGACAATGCAGGTGTTCTGCACCACCCTCAGCCGCTCCGGGCCTCTGGGCAGCGTGGGAAGGCAGAAAGGCGGCTCCGGGCTGGAGCAGAAAGGCGACTCTGGCCAGAGCGAAGGCGGTGTCGGCAGCCGGGGAAAAGAAGGCCCATTCTGGCACAAATCTTTGTGCATAGGGCTTCTAGTTAATTTATAAGCATCTTAGAATACTTATAGTTTATGACCAAAACATTTAATTTTATTCTCTAATTGTAAAAAAAAAAAAAAAAAAAAAAAAAAAAAAAATGTGTATGTGGCTTTCTGCACCCAAAGGTTATGCTGAAAGCTCCATTGCAGTTATAAATCTTTCATGTGTAGTGGATAATCTCTGTCTATCCCTCCAAATCAGCTATCTATGGACCCCAACAACCAGGGGTTTACAGGCCCTCTAGCCACTGTTTAAATTTAACCAGTGGGTGACAGCAACAGCAGACCAGAATTTGACAAAAGAGAAGTTGGGGTATTTTATTTCCCTGACTCCCTCCATGCCAGTCTGTGGTTTGGTAGTGGATACATTCCTCTAAGCACATAGGTGCTATAATTGTCTTTTGTTTCCGTTGCCTGAGGAGATATATTAGAAAAAATATTGCTATGAGAAATGTCCAAGGTTTTACTGCCTATGTTTTCTTCTAGAATGATTATGGTTTTGAGTCTAACATTAAGACTTTAATCCATTTTTAGTTTATTCTTATGTATGGTACAAGAAAGCGATCTAGTTTCATTTTTTCAATGTATCTCTCCAATTTCCCTCACACCATTTATCGAATAGACTAATTTTACCCCACTGTATGTTCTAGTCTCCTTTGTCAAATATTAATTGACCATGAAGGTATGGGCTTTTTTTCTGGGCTTTATATTCTGTTCCATTGATCTTTATGCCTGTTGTTGTTGGTTTTTTAATGCAAAAATAATGCTGTTTTGATTAATATGGCCTTGTAGTATATTTTGATATCAGGAAGCTTGATTCCTCTAATTTTGTTCTTCTTTCTCAAGATTGAGGTGGCTATTTGGAGTCTTTTATACTTCATATAAAATTTTGGAATATTTTTTCAAGATCTGTAAAGTACTCCATTGTGCTGGAGGCAAATTCTAGCAGGACATAATTATGCAAGAAGTTCATCAGAAGGCTGATGGACCTTGGGGCTTCAGCAGGGCTGATAATCTGCATATTATTACCTGCTGCTGAACAGCTATAGGCATTTCCCCTAACCTGATAACCTTTTCCTGTTTACCAAACCTTACCTTTGATATGCCCGTTTGCATTCCTAAAGGACCAATGTGTTTTCCAGTAAATAAAAAGCCATGAGTCCAGAGATTCAGGGAGCTTAGTCACTAGAGCTAAGTTTCCACCTGGCTCCCCCAATGCCTTCCAAATTTATATTTTTTGACTCTTCTAATTCATTTATGCACAGCCCTTCTCCATGTTCCTGAACCTTGGCTGCAGAAAGACTGCAGCACCATTGGTATCTTGAGAGGCATTGTATTGAATCTATAGATTGCTTTGGGTAGTATGGACCTTTTAACGATATTAATTCTTCCTGTCTGTGAATAGGGTATTTGTTTCCACTTGTTTAGTTTCTTTCTTCAGTGCCTTAAATTTTTTTTAGTACAGATCTTTTACATCCTTGGTTAAATTTATTCCAAGGCTGTTTTTTATGCATTTGTAATTGGGGATTGTATTATTAGTTTCTCTTTATGATAGTTTATAATTGATGTACAGAAATGCAACTTATTTCTGGATATTTATCTTGTATCCTGCTACATAACTGAATTCATTTATCAGTTCTATAAATTTTTGATAAAATCTTTAGAGTTTTCTATATACAGTATCATGAATAGCAATATTTTCTCTTCTGATGTCTTATGCAAATGCATTTTTAGAAAATGTATTTTTTTTGCTATTATACCTCTTGGATCTTTTTGTATACCCAAGTGAAATCGTCATTTTATTATATTCTTTTAAAAATTTGGGAGCATTTATGAAGTGCTCTTAGAACATTTGGAAAGGGTACTAATTGTTTTTTAGAAAAATCTGTTCTAAATATAGGAAATGACACATTTTCTGCCAGTTTTACAGGTTTATCTTTGAACTCAAGAGCTGAATATGTTTACCCATCCTGACGTTACCATGGTCTGCTTTCTAGTTATTAACTTTAAATGGGTAGTTATCAAGTATTATTTAAAGGTACCATGTAAAGCCATATAAGAAGAGAAATGGAACTTTGGAATATAGAAGAAAAAAGGCTGAATTTCCTCTGGGGAAGTTAATGTTAATCACGCCAAGCAAAGAACAGAATTGCTGGTTATGCCAAGCAGAATGTGATGACATTTGATGGGGAACTTGAAAAAGAAACTTTGTACTCTTTTGTACACAGGATATCTGACTTTCAGTTTGATGACCAGTATAATATCTTTGGAAACAATAATTCAGAAGATGAGAAAACTGCATTTGTATTAATGACATTTTGTCTTCAACATTATGTTCTCAATTTTCTTTGTGTTCATTTCTTTGTGTACAAATATTTTAGTATTTATGTGTTTATGAAGAATTTTCTACAGAATTTCTTCCTATGTATACATTCCTTTGAAGAAAATGTGTTAAACCCAATAATTATAAATAATAAAAACTCAGGAGAAGAAATATGCCCAAAATAATCAGTTCAGATGACCTTCACTGATAAGACTACACTGGTACCACCATCTGGATTAGAAGTTCCTCTTGGATGATTTTGTAATGGTCTATGAATATTATTTTAATGGTTTTTAATACAAAGATCTGCTTTTATGTATCTGTTTCCCCTCTGAGTACACACCATTTTATTCCCAACACTGAGTTAAGGCCTGGCTCAGAGAAAAACCTAAAAAATTGTTTGAAATTATTAAATAAATAATGGAAAGCTGAATGAGTAATATTAAAATATTAACTTTCATTTTGTATAACTCAGTTACACACATTGTTACCTCATAGCAGATTATTATTCATATATGTTATTTTATAGGGCAGTTTAAAATAGAAGAAATACAGTTTGATAGATGGTGGGTAGACATTTCCTGTTGATGGGTACCAAGAAGCATATGTTCCTTTTTCATCAAATATATTCCACAGTTCACCAAGATTGCAGATATAGAATTATCAGAGGCTCCGAGGTTTGCTTTAGTTCTGTGGTTTCTACTTTCAGAGCACTCTGCTTAAAATGTGTGTGCTATTTATACTAAGCCAAACAATAGGAAATAAACCATCTGAGATTGGGGCTCATGAGGAGCCATGGAGTTTTCTGGAAAGTTCATAGGCTTTGGAATCCAATGCTGTAGCTTTAAAACATGCAGTTCTGTCAGTTGCTAGATTCATGACCTTTAATAAGTAAATTTCTTAACCATTCCCTGTTTCATTTCCCATCTGAAGTGAGCTTTCTTTGCATACAGTTCCTGGGCTTCCCCTTATGGAGTCAGTCCAATGGAGTGGCATTCTTCTAGCACAGTGGTTCTCAACCTTTCTAATGCCGTGACCCTTTAATACAGTTCCTCATGTTGTGGTAACCCCCAACCATAAAATTATTTTCGTTGCTACTTCATAACTATAATTTTGCTACTATTATGAATTGTAATGTAAATATCTATGTTTTCCCATGGTCTTAGGCGACCCTGCTAGCGGTTCTCAAGCTGTGGGTCGCTCTCTCTGCATGAGGGGAGGGACTGTCACACTAAGCACACGATTGCTCTCTCTTGACCTCTACTTGCTGGCCTGTTTTTGTACTACACCATGCTAACTCCAGCTTCTCCATCACCATTAGTCACCATTAATGTGTATACATACATGTGTTTAAGGAAGGCTAGGTAGGGTATAGAAAGAAGGGCTCTGAGTATTAATAGTAATTTGAATGTTTATGAATTAGGTTTTATTTATTTTTCTACTTGAAAACCTAAATGGTTAGTTAGATTTATCCAAAGACAATCCAAATCATTGTTCTCATAACTCCCTCAGTGAACTTAAACATTCATTTCTTTTATACAGAACCTTTAAACATGGTGAAAGGCTAAACTGAACGAGGAACCGTTTATTTCTCAGAACTATATGACAAAAATCTCTAAACATTTTGCCTGGCAAAATACAAACAAAACTAATTCAATTCATTCTCATTCCTAAATGGTGTTATTTCAGAGTCCTTTCCAGAAGCAGCCTTCACAAGAATTAAAATTACTTGTTGACCTCTTTCGGTTATTTCTTGTTGCTAACTCGCACCTTTTTGGATTTTTAGGTATGAATGTAAGCAAGAGTGAGATAGCAAAAGAAACACCCTTAAAACCATCTCGGAGGTCCCTGCCTTGCCTGGCCCAGAGCTTTGCCTACTCAAAGAGCCTGAGCCAGTCCACCTCACTCTTCCAGTCCATTGAGAGTGAACCCCAGGCTCCCACTTCTGTGACCTCAATCTCCGCTGACAAAGCAGAGCAAGGTGAGCTCTATTTTCTTGTTCAAATTGTAAAGACTATGTTATTTCCCCCCAAACCATCTCTTCTTTCATATATTCATCCATTTCACTAGTATTTATAAAACTCTTTAGGAGGAGGCTGGCCTAGGAAGAACAGTACCCCGTGCCAGTTAGAGGAAAGGCCTTTGTTAGCCAGATGTGTTTTCAGTTCTGTCTTGCCTTGAAAGTCACCAACCCCATGCAAACCTAGACCTGGTCCTTGCTGTTTGCAGGGGAAGACAGACCAGCTCATCTGAAACATTGGCTCATTACCATTCCTGGTGAAAATTTATAAACAGAAAACAGAAATTGAGTAGAGTATGTCATCAATAATGAATTTAATTTCCTAAAAAGACCAAAGACTTTAAATAATATTGACAGTAAGCAGTGAGGATTTGGTTGTATGAACATGTGGTTGGACAAGTGTTGCCAACCAAATGTTGGCACTGAAGCCTTACATAATAGAAGGGCTGAAATATAGGAAAGCATCCGCCAGATGCCACATTAAACAGGCTTTGTGGCTGCCCTTAGGCACTTTCTACACATACTAGTAAATCTGCCAGTCTGAGGCACACCATTATGTTCACAGGAGTCAGGAGTCAAAATACAACCTGGCTACCATGTCCTTCAGTGGGTAGGGTGTACTGGTATTTTTATTTTCCCAACCCTTTCTAAAAGGCTTGTGTCTTATTAGACTATATTTCCTTAAAATTTCTTAGGGTTGCTGCTTCCTTTGGATAACTTGCAAATACCAATATTATCTTTTTTAATAATACTGTGAAATCACTATCTATTAATAAATGGTTTTTTTACAATCCATGTCCAATAAGGAAAATGGCTAATATATTTGTCCAGAGGATAAATGTATTAGAAAATATACTACAGATGTTTACTTCCCTTACTGAGTGAAATTTTACCTAATTTCAACTCAGTAACTAAAAATATTTATGTTTGGCTATCATTAGATATCAGTCACTGTGGTCATTTTTTAAAACTTTTTCTCTCTCTCTCTTTTTCAGTTAATGCTGAGGAGGATAAAAAAGACTCTGTACTTAAATGCTCTTTTGCTGACCTCAGTGACTTTTGCTTAGGTGAGTTGATTGCTAATATTTCCTTTATCTTTCCCCCCTCTCTAAGGTAAGCTGTCTTCTTCAAACCTAGAACATTATTTATTTTTTTAGAAAAAATATTCATGTTTGGTCCTTAATATTTGTTGGGTATGTGGAATATTCTGAGATTAAATTACTAAGATGTTTTATATGCAGTGTGACAGTCAAATAATATTTGTAAACTTGTAATGAACGACAGTCCTGTAACTGAAAAAATAATAAATATTTTCTGCTATTATTCATTTGGAAATTTCTTGCAATTCTCTATGAATGAGTACATTTATATTACTATGTTTAACATTATCTGTTGTTGATTTTTCTGTTGTGCTAGATGAAAGTTTAGCTCATTTGTATGACCTTTTGATTTTTCATAGTTATATTGCCATTTTAAATTTAAATCTCTCTACTGACTAAATTTGTAACTTTAAATAGTATATTTGCACCTTTACATCATGCTCTATCACATTTCAACACTATATCTTAACTCCTCACTTGGCATATACATTACAACTGTAAAAAGAATGCTTTCTGCAGATGCAATATCACTTCCTTTGCTACAGTGCCAAGCTCCCAGCACCTCTGTCCTCTTTTGAGTATTCCTAGAATCAAAGTCAAATAGATTCCCCTATCCAAACATCCATCAAATAGTCAAAATCACACAACATTATACTTATTTCATTGTTTATACCACAAGCTTTTGATAGTTTTATTTTCCTAGATTATGTGATATTTTTTTCTCCTTGGGAGAACAAAAATACCTCTTTTTCTAAATATGTTTATCATGTTTCAGTTTCTTGTTTTTATATCTTTTATTTCATTCTTCTTTAAGAAATTCTTGGTTCCACTGATGTTTCATTGGACTACTGAATAATTCTAGTTTCTAATGTCACACTTATTATTCTTTGTTAGTTTCCATTCTTGTTTTATTTGTTTCAGGGTAAATCCTTAAACAACTACCTTTGAAAGTTGATTAATGTGCAAATTTTTTAAGTAATTGTATATCTGAAATGACTTCAGTTTGCTCTTACTATTGATTGGTATTTGTTTGGTCATAAAATTTTAGATTAAAAATTATTTTTCTTGAATTTGGAGACTAATTCACTGTCATCTAACATCTGTTGTTACTGCTGGCTGATTCTTATTCCTTTGCAGTTGATATTTTTTTCTCTAGGTACATTTTTATTTTATATATATCCTATATAATAAAAGCCTAATATGCAAATAAACCGAATGGCAGAACAACCAGTGGAACGACCAGTCACTATGATGTGCACTGAACACCAGGGGCACATGCTTAATGCAGGAGCTGCCCCCAGTATGTAGGCCCCAGGCCAGCCAAGGCGGGTGCCAGCAGGGGCCCCCCTGATTGCCCTGCTGGTCACCCCACAGATCGGCCCTGATCGCTGGCCAGGCCTAGGGACCCTACCCATGCACGAATTTTGTGCATCAGGCCTCTAACACACACACACACACACACACACACACACACACACACACACACACACTAGAGGCCCGGTGCACGAAATTTGTGCATGGGGGGTGGAGGGTTGTCCCTTAGCCCAGCCTGCACCCTCTCCAATCTGGGACCCCTCGAGGGATGTCCAACTGCACATTTAGGCCCGATTCTACTAGGATCGGGCCTAAACGGGCAGTCAGACATCCCTCTCACAATCCAGGACTGCTGGCTCCCAACTGCTCACCTGCCTGCCTTCCTGATTGCCCCTAACTGCTTCTGCCAGCCAGCCTGATCACCCTCTAACCACTCCCCTGCCAGCCTGATTGATGCCTAACTGTTCCCTTGCCAGGCTGTTTGCCCCTAACTGCACTCCCCTGCAGGCCTGGTCACCGCTAACTGCCCTCCCCCTCAGGCCATCTTGTGGCGGCCATCTTGTGTCCACATGGGGGCAGCCATCTTGTGTGTTGGAATGATGGTTAATTTGCATATTACTCTTTTATTAGATAGGATAATTTATTTCAGAGAGGAAGGAGAGGGAGAGAGAGGTAGAAACATCAACAATGAGAGAGAAAGAGAATCATTGATCTGCTGCTCCCTACTGGGGTTGGGCCTGCAACTGGGGCATGTGCCCTGACCTGGAATCAAAGGTCAGTGCTCAAACACTGAGCCACACCAGCTGGGCTGTCTTTACTTTTGTGTTATAAAACTCTACAACCTAATGTTTAAGTGTATGGGTGTGTGCACATTTGTGTTTTAATTCAACCTGCCCTAGAGATTGTAGTTCTTTTATTTTTTCTCCTACCTCCTTTCAACTTCTGTATAATTTTTCCACAATTTATGCCCATTTGTTTGTTTCTTCCCCTCTTTCTTGAAGTCCAATTAAAAGTTAAACATTTTCTAAAAAAATGTTAAACATTTTTTTTTATCTTGTGGTTTTGACTTCTGTCTCGGTTCTGGGAGATTCTCTGAACCTTCCTTCCAAATGTCTTTTCATCTGTGTGTATATAGGTGGAGATAAAATAATTTTGTTATTTAATTTCCAAGAGCTTTTTATTCTTAGAATGTAACATTTTCAGAGAATGCTATCTTATTTTTTAAATACAATATCCCTAATCTCTCTAGTACCATTTGCAATTATCTTAAGTTTTCCTTTGCTTCTTAAATTTTAGTCTGTTTTTCTAAGGATCAGTTCTTATGCTTGTTTAAATTAGTCATTCTCTTTTAGGCTGTAGAATTCTCCAAAATTTCTGGTCTTTGATTGCCTATTTACACTTAAGAATAAAAGAACTGGAAGGCTGACTCAGAGTTCTGGATACATGGAGTTATCTTAGAAACTGAAAGACTTCACTTTCTGTTGTTGTTGTTAATCCTTACTCAAGGATGTTTTTCCCACTGATTTTTAGAGAGGGTGGAATGGAGGAGGAAAGAGGAGAGAGAGAGAGAGAGAGAGAGAGAGAGAGAGAGAGAGAGAGAGAGAGAGATATTGATTGGTTACAGGTTGCCTGCACTCACCCTGGGTGGGGCCAGGTTCAAACCTGCAACCCAGGTATGTGCCCTTGACTGGGAATCAAACCTGCAACCTTTCAACATTTCAGTGTGTGGGCCAACACTCTGACTATTGGTCCACACCAGCCCAAGCAAAACTTCACTTTTAAATGAATGGCTAAAAAGCCACTACATAGGTGACCCACTCAAGGTCAGATTGAGAACCTTACTCTAAAGGTGCAATTCCCACCTTAACTGCTCTCTCTTTTTGAATTTCTTTGGAGAAAATGTTGGTGTTTGCATGTTCTGTTATCAGACCTTCAGTTTTCTTCATGTTTCACCTTTGATTCTCACTCCTGTCCTCTGTTTCTTTTGCCAGCTTTGAGTCCAGACATCTCTAGGATTTGGCTAAGGAGACTTACTCTCCCTGTCTCTGCATATATTCTAGACTAAGCTACTCCATCTGCCAGCATTCTCCCATCAGTCAGAATTGTGCCTCTAGAAAAGTGTTGTAGGCTTCTGCTTTTTGAAGACTATTGTAACATCATGTTAATGAAGTCTCTAGAGGAAGGAACAACAAACAAACACAATTGAAATTTATTCAGCCAGTTTAAACTCTGCTTCGGTATCAATGAGTTAATAAACTGCTCTTTGATGAGATATTTTACTCTATGGACAAAGGGAGGAACCCTGAATTATAGGGGCATTTATTTTTACATCTAGAAATCTATTCCAAGAAAAATAATATAAAAAAACAATAATAATAATAATAATATCAAAACCCCCAAAACATACTTGTTTCCTCACAGTGTTGTTTACAAGTAATTATCAAACATAGAAAGGGAAGCAAATTGATTACTCTAGTGTTAGGGGAGTAGTTAAAATAATTGTAAAGCATGTATAGGCTAGAATAACACAGAGGTATTAATAAATTTATTGAACATTTAGTGCATGTTGCTATGTGAGGAAAATGTTAAATATAAATGTCAACCTCCTCTCATGTTAGTTATTAACTTAACATGTATTAGAAAAGAGCTAGAAAGAAATATATAAGCCTTACCCGGTTTGGCTAAATGCACAGAGTACCGGCCTGTGGACTGAAGGGTTCCGGGTTCAATTCTGGTGAAGGGCACATGCCCAGGTTGTGGGCTCGATCCCCAGTGAGGGGCGGGCGTGCAGGAGGCAGCTGATCAATGATTCTCTCTCATCATTAATGTTTCTATCTTTCTCTCCCTCTTCCTTTCTCTCTGAAATCAACAAAAAGTGTTTAGAAAAAGAAATATACAATATTCTAGCTAATAGTATCTTTATGTGGTAAGATTATCTGTGGCTGTTATAGTCTTCTTGCTGTCTGTTTCTTCTTTTTTTCTTTCTAACATATGCAAATATTATAGAACTAGAGGCCCAGTGCATGATTTAATCATGCACCTGGTGTACCAGCTGGCTGTCTGTCCGCTGGTGCCCCAGGCCTTCCGAAAGCCTCCCGCGCGGCGGAGGCTTTCGAAAGGCCTTGCGCCGGCGCAGCTTTTGATCGCGGGGGAGCCGGCTGTGTGTCTGTCCGTCCGCCGGTGCCCCAGGCCTTCCGAAAGCCTCCAGCTCCGCGGAGGCTTTCGGAAGGCCTTGCGCCGGCGCAGACAGACAGACAGCTCCCCCGCTTTGGCTTTTGATCGCGGGGGAGCCGGCTGGCTGTCTGTCCGCAGGTGCACCAGGCCTTCCGAAAGCCTCCGGGGCAGCCATGACACAGACGCTGAGCTCGCGGCGCCATTGGCGCCGCGAGCTCAGCGTCCTGCTGGCCCAATCAGCTACCCCGGCCACCCTGAGTCCCGCCCCCTGCGCCTCCTGCTGGCCCAATCGTGGGCGTAGCGGAGTGATGGTAATTTACATATTACCATTTTATTATGTAGGATGTGTAGAGAAAAATATTCACATTAGAATTTTTTGGTAAGTAGGGTAAAATGCTCATATTTCAGTCAAAATAGCATACATTTCTATGAATAGTTTTCAAAAACTGAAAGGTAAAACTAGTTTTTATTCACCTAGTACTTGGAATAATATTGATACTGAAAGGTTCTATCAATTCTGACCCTCCATTCATAGGCAATCTAATTTTTTATTTATTTTTCCTATAACAGTGACAAGTTTACTCAACTTCCTCTTTGGCCTTTCTCTGTTATCACGCAAAGTTTTCTTTATTATTTTTTAAATTAAATTTATTGGGGTGACATTGCTGAACATAAACATATAGGTTACGTGTGTGGATTTCTAAGTTACAAAATCTGTATATACTACCATGTGCCCACCACCCAAAGTAAAATCCTCTCCTGTCACCTCATATTAGGATCCCCTTCTCCCACCACCCACCTCTCTCAGGCAACCACCTCATTGCTGTTTGTGTTCATGTTTTTCAGTATTATGAGTAAAATCGTATGGTTCTGAGATTTTTCTGTCTGACTTATTTCACTTAGCATAATGTTCTCAAGGTCCATCCATGTTGTTGTAAATGATGCTATTTCATCCTTTCTATGAGTAGTATTCCATTATGTATATGTACCACATCTTCTTTATCCGGTCCTCTATCATAGGGTGCTTTTGTTGTTTCCATGTTTGGGCCACCCTGAATAATGCTGCAATGAAAATAGGGGTGCTTTTATCTTTGCATAAATGATTTCGAGTTTTTCAGGGATATACCCAGGAGTGGGGTTGCTGGGTCATATGGTAGCTCTACTCTTAATTTTTTGAGGAGTCACCAGACTGCTTTCATAGTGGTTGTACCAGTCTATATTTCCACCAGCAGTGAATGAGGGTTCCCTCTTTTCCACAACCTCTCCAACGCTTGTTATTGCTTGTCTTGTTGATAATGGACACTCTACCAGGTGTAAGGTGGTATCTCATTTAATTTGCATTTCCCTAATTGCTAGTGAGTTGAACATCTTTTCATATATCTATTGGCTGTTTGTATGTCTTCTTGGGAGAGATGTGTTTTAGGTCCTCTGCCCACTTTTTGATGGGATTGTTTGTTTGGCGTTGAGTTTTATGAGTTCTTTATATGTTTTGGAAACTAAACCTTTGTTGGAGCTACTGTTTGCAAATAGCATCTCCCATTTGGTTGACTACCTGTTTGTTTTATTGTCCATTTCTTTTGCTGTGCAGAAGCTCTTCAGTTTGATATAGTCCCATTCATTTATTTTTTCTTTTACCTCCCTTTCCTTTGGGTTCAAGTCCATAAAATGTTGTCTACCACCCAGGTCCATAAGTTTGGTACCTATATTTTCTTTGAGCAAGATTTACATTTAAATCTGTTGGCTTGCTGGAATTGCCTGTGATCAATGCATTTGAACTGGGGCTTTTCCTATTTATAAATTAAATCCAAATAAAGCCAGAATTAACAAAAAGTGTTAATAATCTTACCCAATTCTTACTTTATAACCTCGAAGTGAATTTATTTTATAACCTGCAGACATTAGGCTCTGAGTTCCCATTAGTGAACACACTGGTGACTCATTCCTGTTGTCTACATCAGCCGTTCTCTGATGGTTCCACAATAGAGGCAGGAGCTTTTAAAACTCCCCAGGTCCCACCTCCAGAGAATCAGTTTAAATGCTTTGGGTATGCAGTCGGTAGCCATACTCCTAACTATTCCCCATGTAAATATTAAATAATGTGTAGCCTAAAATCTGTATCTCTGAGTACATTGTTAAGGTACTTTTTTATAATGCTTTAATGATGAGCGGAGTTATTTATAACACCATTCTGAATGACTGCAGATTACTTGTGTTTCTTATGATACTGTTTTTGTGCGCGTGGCATAGAAACAGTGCTGGCTTATTAAGCTCCCTAATTAAAGGAAGATAGTCACCAGAAGATTCATCTCATATACAATGTCAAAAATAACATTTCATCAAAACAAATATATTCAGAGTATAAAGGTCTTTTCTATAGTAATTAATTCTGAAAGAGGTTACTAGTGCTAGTTATTTTCTGATAAGAAAACAAAAACAAGAACAAAAACAGATCCAGAGACAGAGAAGCATCGATCAGACCATTAAACTCAGAGGGAAGGTAGGGGAGGGCAGGGGTAAGGGGGAGAGATCAACCAAAGGACTTGTATGCATGCATATAAGCCTAACCAATGGACACAGACACCAGAGGGGTGAGGGCATGAGTGGGGGGTGGGGGTGGAGGGGCAATGGGGGGACAGGGACACATATGTAATACCTTAATCGATAAAGAAAAAAAAAAATCAAAAAAAAAAACCTTGTCCAGAATATCCATATAGGTGGTAGAGTTTGTACATCACCTTTCACTAATAATTCTCCCAAGTTAGTAGTAGTTAATAACCTGCCACTTTAATCATGCAAACCTGTCTATTCCATTCCATGCTTCTTGTTTTTAACAGCTTGTTATCACAAATATTAAAATTTTATCTAAATGTTTAATATAATTGGATGCCCTATCCCCATGTTTTTTTTTTTTCTTTTTTGTTCAATAGGTCTCAACCATTTGACATACTTGACTTGTATTTATATCTCTCCAGGCATTGTACCTCATACTCAATATTTTGGCATTTCCCAGCATCATTCTATCATTTATTCAATTTAGAGAAACATCACAGCTCCTTAAGGATTTAAAACATGTACACATGAGGTGTTGGCCTTCATAATGAAAGTGAGAATGAAGCTCTGGCTGACAGTAGTATATCACCAAGTATTCTAGGAATCCATCTGGATATAACACCTGGTTGGGAAATGCTATTTTAGAGTCATATGTATAATTTATATTTTTAAAGTCATCTTTAAGAAGAGGTCAAGCAAAATGACATCAACTATAACAAGAGTGTAATTAAATAAAACATGAGTATTTTAGGAATACGTGCTCACTTTTAAATTCAACAAAGTTACATTCTCTAATTTTTCTTTTAGAGCTCAGACTATTAGCTTCTAGCATTGGGTTGGTTAATGCATGGGAATTTCCAAGCACTAACAAGCTCTGATATAATTTTTGGAACCTGACTAATGCATCTAAGTAATGGCTTTTCTTTTTTACCGTGAACTACTTTAACTGCCCTATAAGAATATTAATGCTGTGGCAGAGTGAACTGTGTGTGGTCACTGAGGATTGATATTTCTCATTGTTCAACATTAGACATATAGAGGAAGGAATATTAATAGCTTATTGGTTCAAGGCGGGGAATTTCCACATAAGTTATCCAACAGGACTTTTAGTATAATATAGATGCAATGCTGTTTTCCCACCCAGACTTTGGTCAAATCTCCATTCTTGTACCTACTATCTGTGTGACTGTGGCATATCATTAACCTCTCTGGGCCTCAGTAATTTCATTTGTAAATTGGGATTAATTATCCTTACTTTGCAAGATTGCTGAGTTAAATGAACAGGCATGGCACATCATTGTAGAGGTTTAAAAAATATCTGTTCATTGCTTTATGCAGTAATTAGGTTTATCTTTCAACACCCAATTCTGCTAAGCTCAAAGATATCTTCACAAACCAGCTGTTCCTCTTATCACCCAAATGGCAGAGTGGAATAACAATAATTTTACTGAACTCTTACTGCACAACTCTCTACCTGCTTTATCTCAATTGTCATAACAATGATTTAGGTAAGGTAGTATTAACAGCCTATTTTTACATATGAGGAGCCGGATTCATTAAGAGATAAAATAATTTGCCAAATGCCATAGCTAGCCAATGGAGAACTGAGATTTCAACTCAGGAAGTTTTAATCCCCTGCCTTCTCTCTTCATCACCACAATAGGAACAGAGGCCTCTAAGGTGAAAAGTGCTTAGTAATGCCCATAGAACACTAGCTCTGCAAGATGTTAATCAGTATAAGGATGGAAGCTGTGAACGATTGGGACGTGGGTACATTGCATGCTAAATATACATTGGAGATCATTGATTTTAAAAAGCTAATCAGATTGATAGATTTAGACTTTTGTTGTTTGGTTGTGATTGTTGGTTTGTTTTTTTCATTCTTTTTATTGCCACCTCTGAGCCTTTAATTCTTTTCATAGAGCAGCTCATGAAGCCAGGCACCACTTCACCCTGTGCCCCCAGCCACACAGACATAAGCACACACACAGTCACTCTCACACACACACACACATACACACACAGTCATTTTGGAAAGTGCTAATCCATGTGATAATCAATTTGAAATCCTGTGTGACAATAATCTTGTTCATCAATCCTAGAAACCCTGGTACTATCACCCACCCATTTTTCTTGTTAGTATGCAGGACAGAGCAATTCATATTAAGAGATGCTTGATTCTGCCCATACCTGTGGTGCTGTAAAATCAGATAACTTTGAAATGAAATAAATAGGGCTCATTAAGAGCAACATAATTTGAGTCCAACGAACCAAAATATAAATCTGTCTAATCTTGTGAAATCAACATTTTGCTAATGTTATAAAACAACTCCCTCAGGAAGTGGTTTATATGAGACAGTTAAGGCACTGTTGCTTTCTATTAGCATAATAGTTTAGCGTGGTGGAGCTTCATTGAATTTCTTGAAACAGTTGTAGTCAAATGAGTATTTGGTGATTTTGCTTTTGTTCTATAATCTTAGATCATTTCCACCAACTTTTGTTATTTTTTTTCCAACAGTGTTTCTTATTAATATGGTGTAAAAAGAACTTTCTACTAATGTTGCCAATCTATTTAATAATTGTAGAAATAAGAAAATTGCACTGAAAGAACATATTGTTTTTCCAGTTGTGACAGCCTTACAGTCGCTGTAAACTTTTTCAAATTGTTTGTTAAAGACATTAAATAAGTTCTCTGGGCTCAGTTATGAAATTACATTCAGAATCTGACACTGCACCACTTTCTGCTACAGGTGCTGTGCTCACTACTACACCTCGGTCCAGTCTGCACCATCTCTGGGCAGAGTGATATAATACCTCCTAATTGGTCTCTGCTCCAACTCTTACCTCCTGATATCAGTTATAGGAGGCTTTAATAAAAAGGAAATTAAATATCATTCTTTCTCTACTCAAATCCCTCCATATTTCCTATTACATTTAAAATATAAACTCCTTACTATGGCTTCTGAGGCCCTAAAATATACCTGGGCATGGCCTCTCTAGGACATTCCCTAATGCTTCCTTTTACTAACAATGAATGCTGCAGCCAATCCTAACGTCTTTTGTTCCTTGTTCATAATAACCTTTCTCCTATCCCAAAGCCCTGATAGAGATTTCACGCGAGCTTCATTTCGTGTCTCCAAATCTGTATAAACTGAGATTATGTGGTTTATTTTTCTCACTCTGTTTCCAGAGGACAGAGACTTTGCCTGTAGCCTAGAATCAACAGTACCTGTTGCATCCATGGCCTGTGTGGCTATATGGTTAGAGTGTTGACCCTTTGGAGCAACACCTGTTAGGAATCTTGAATTCTTACAAATATCTCTACATTCAGGTGGAAGAGAGGTGGTGTCCAATAAAATTTGCATAATTCTAATTTTATTTTTAAAAAGTTGAAGTGCATTAAGTAGCAGAAATGCATTTAATTCTTATGAAAGTTACTTTATTGTCAGTATTAATCCACTAACAGGTGAGGTCTCATGTTATTAATTTTTTTGTTTACTTATTAAATGGATGGGTCATAAGAAAATTATACTTGGCTGAGCCTTGGGAAAATTTAGGGGGGGGGAGGGAAGAAAAATTAGTCCATGTAAAGAGAGAGAAAAGAATAAAAAAATGGATTTAATTGTCTTTGTCTCTTTTCTAGCCCTAGGAAAAGATAAGGATTACCTGGATGAATCAGAACATGCTAATTATGACCGATCTCGGCTAATTAAAGATTTTGTTCCCAAAGATGATTCTGAATCCAAGAAAAGATTGTCTAAGGTAAGGTAAATTAAACTATTAATAAAACGATTTTGAGATCGTAACATCTAAAAACTTTCAACGTTTTTCAGTAGTAATCTATACTGTGCTGGAAGGTGTAAGAAAGCACAAAGTTGAATGCACATATCTAAGGACTCAAAATTGAAAAATAATGTGTAGACATCATATTTATTTTATTATCCAAAATAATTTTATAAAATAATCTGAAATATAAAATTATTCAGTAATATCTTCTTTAGGGGTTAGTCCATCATTTTTTTCATGTTTTTTTGAAAGGCAGTATGGTTTTAATGAATTAATGATTTTTAGTATCAAATGGACCAAGATTTGAATTCCACTTCCACTACTTAATAAGTGTGTTAACTTGAGCAGGTTATGCTCACTTAGCCTTTTTTCTCTGTCTGTAAAATCAGAATCATGTCTGCTAGACAGAAATCTTTGATGACTATGTGAGATAATCATATGCAAGTATCTGGAGCATAGTAAAAGCTGTCTATATTGTTGGTTTGTATAACCTCACTGAAGCTTAGATCATCAACAAATGGGTAACTGGGTAGAGTTGAGTTTTAAAAACCCTGGCTCCAGCAGTTGCACCATCCTTCAAAATCAGACTCTTCAAAGCATGAGTGTGGTTGTTCAACACCCTTTTGATGTGTTCCAAGACAAATCCTGACTCAGTCCAAGTTTATTTTTTTCTTATTATTATTTTTTATTTTTATTGATTAAAATATGAATACTTTTGTAAAAGAAATTTTCAGTTTAACACAAGGAATCATAGCTTTCATTGTCACTGCATGGTTAATAATCATATTTGTGAATAAATCTTTCTCTGTGATGTTTGCTTTGGTTTGGCTTGGATTAATTTTGCAAATCCCTTTTTAGTCACCACCAAAACATTAGTGAAGAAATATGGCAGAATTTAAATATTACTATTACAAAAGAGACCAAACTTTAATAAATATATGCTTGCGTCAAATTCCTTCAATCCTATTTGATTTTGTTTAAAGGAGTCATTATTTTGTGCCAGTAATTCTTAGATTATTCACAAGCCAGGGGTTGCTCTCCTTGTGTTTACTTCATCTGTCTCTGTGTCTGATTAACACAATGGGTGTTCAGAGAGTTTCTGTTATCTGTAAAGCATTGTTCCAAGTAGTTTGACAGGAGGAATTACAAGAAAAATTGAGTAAAAAGACATGTTGTTTCTTAAGATACCTGTATCCTCAACAGAAAGACAAACACAGTATACTTCAAAGAATTAGAAAATGAACTAAGATTAAATGAAATTTGTAGATCTGCTTCTCTAGGATTTACAGCCATCAACGATCCCCTCCATTTCATTTCTGCTCAACAGTAGTCATTTCCCAAATCTCACTGACTAAACTTGAACTTCAGAATATAAAATTAAGAAGAAATAGTTAAACCTGCATGCATATTTTGGTTTTGACATTAAAATAGGAGATGGTGTGTGATGATGGTAACAGGCCACAGTTGTTCAATTCAAGAAATTGTAGTCTAATGTCTTACTGAAACTATCTAATTGCATAATCTGCTATTGTACTTCTAGAACTACATCTGACTAGTTTCTGGGCATTGTGACATTACATCTGTTTGAAAATGTGGTTTGTCAACCATTGTGTAAACATTTCCTGAATGATTTTTGAGTTAGCATGGTGAATTTTTTTGTCATCTACCTACTGCTTATGATAATTTAGTAAGCTAAGTATATCGGTAAGGCATTATACCAATTAATCTTAAGAACAATGAATTGTATCTTTAGAATATTTTGCTTCATGTTATGAACTTTTAGCATGTGTTATTTATTTATACTGAAATTCTTTAATATTTTAGACATGAAAAACATTTGTAATATTGAGATCTAATATGTGAAGTGATATTGATATAGTAATAGGACATATTTACTTATTTATGTGGGAGCTACTATATGCGAAGCTTGGTACTGTAGGACAGAGAATTATGGCAAACACAGACAGGTTTTGCTGGCCAAGTGCTTGGATGCAGTTCAGAATGCATACATATAAGTGGAGAAAGCTAAGAGTCTGGAAATTAGAGATGACACTAAATATGGGATAAATCAAGATTTAACTAGCCTGAAACTTTATAATAGAAGCCATATTTCAATATTTCAGAGGCATTGTGATAGATAGAAAATTGACCATAAGGCCCTGAGCTAGATTTAAAAAAAAATCAAGAACATGAAGAACTGAAAAAAATTTTTAAAAAATCTGAAGGAATAAACAGCAATTAGAAAACAGCTAGAAAAAAAAAAATCAGTAGAGAAAATTCAAATGAGAAAGCAAGCTTTGGAATTGGAATTGGGTATTTCAAGATTCACAGAAAGCAAGTTGATTACTAGAAATCAATGCAAATATATCTTCCATTCAGTTCATTGTTGTATATGGAATATCTATGTCTCCACATCTAATATTCATCTATAATTTTAACCATTTATCAAGACTCAACATCTGTATGAAATTATTTAATAGTGCCCGTTAAGTTGATTTTTGTACCCTGCATCTATATCATTTCAACATATATTAAAAAAAAAAAGACATGAATTTTCTAGTTAAGCTTAAAAGAAAGGTTGAAAGACAAATGTCATTGTCTTTTAGTGAGGGAGAGTATTTACCATATAAATAAATAAAGACAATTTAAAAGAGTAAATTGGCCACAGTTCATTTTTTGCTGTATCCACTCTATTTTTAATGAGACTTTGCAGCAACTCCCATCAAAATGTGGAAAACTGTTGGACTGGTCTTGGGTCTTGTTTTACCCAGTAGACTGCTGCGGAAGTGAAATGTGCCAGTGCTGAAATTTATACTCTAAATACCTTGCATTCCCATTCTTTTCTTGGGACTCTGCCTCCACCATGTGAATAAGTCAGTGCCAGTCTGAAGGAGAATGAGACCATGTGGACCAGCGCCTAGTGAGCTCAGCTGCCCAATTCAGGCAGAGATGTGAGAAAATTCAGTGGCACCAGCTGGCATGGCTCAGTCGTTGAGTGTTGACCTATGAACCAGGAGGTTAAGGTTTGATTCCCAGTCAGGGCACATTCCCAAGTTGCAGGCTCGATCCCCAGTGTGGGGCATGCAGGAGGCAGCCGATCAATGACTTTCTCTCATCATTGATGTTTCTATTTCTCTTTCCCTCTCTGAAATCAATTATATATATATACAGTGGCAAAAACCAGAAAACACAGACTCATGAAAAAGTCCAGAACTACCTACCTAACTTAACCCTGTCTACCCACAGAATCATGAGCTAAATAAAAAGAGGTTTTTAATGGTTTGTTTCTCAGCAATAGCAAATTGAGACAATGATAAATGTTAAAAGTTAGCACCCTTGCTGGTACAAATGATTGCTAAGAAAAAGTGAATTATTTATCAGTTACTGGGATAACATTAAATCAGGGGAAAATTCCAAAATTACTTTTAATTGAATTATCTTTGCATAGTTAGCAACAGTCACAAATTGTTTACCCAATAAAAAGAGTAAACTAATTTTTTAAAGGCAAGTTTATTCCTTTGAACATTTTGACAAACATGTTCTGTCACACCTGTGTGGATAAGAAATCCAGGAAACAAATCTGTAATGTAAGAAAAGGGATAATTTTATAAATTCATAGACTGGAGTACCTGGGCTGTCTGCAAGCAAAGTTCTTAAGTAGAGAGGGATTGTTTTTAACATAGTTTGAGTAAATATTGCCTTTCTCTGTCATATTAACATAGAGAGCACTGTGAATAGCACTTGAAGGTAAGGTCCTATAGCCAACTGGATGATTCTCAGAAGCAAAATCCTCCTCTCTGTCAAAGAGGCATGCTCTATACCAGCTGAGGCCTCTGGATGTGGACAGTGAACAAGGAATGTCTACAATGAATCTGGATTAGAAAAAATGAACGTCTGAAGCAGAATCCATGATTTATATTGTAGCCATTAAGGAAGAGTTTGCTGCTGCAACTCTCTCTTGGTATGCCAAAAATAACTACGGATGTTGCCAGTAATGAGTCTGGGAATATTAATCTATATTCCAAATGACAGTGATGTATCCTCTTACAGAATGTTGGATATCAAATTAGACAGAAGAGAGGTTATGGACTAGGAAAATATTGGCATGAATATTTTAGCAGTTTATTAAATTTCAATCACAAGCCCATTCAATTTGACTGTATCAAATTGGCTGGCTTTGGCAGGTGATGTTCAACTTTAACTCAATTGATAACAGGAATAACTCTCTGTTAAGACTGGAGACAGTGATCATTGGGTGGAGAAGGTGAGAATGAGATGGCCTCTGGGGTCTTTTATAATGTGCCTTTCATGTGGGCTAATTTTATGGCTTTTGTAAATCAGCAATAAAATTAATCATGGAAAGCTTGATAGATTTGACTATCAAGCGGGAGGCAGAGGCAAGTACCTATTAGTATTTAGATACTAATCTGTATCAAAACTATAGTAACATTTAAAAGTAAGATATAAACTTAACATGTGGAAATAAGCTGACATACTGGAATAGAGATGAATATAATGATGGTTAATATTCTTAATCTGCAAAGATATCATAATAATATAATTAATAAATGTTAGAGTAAAAATGTATTGAAAAACAATATAATTTTAACATGTAAAATGATTAGCAATACTAATAATCGCAGGCTGATGTTCTGTCCACTGAGCCAAACCAGCAAGGGTGAAAATGCTTAGCATTATATACAATAAATTTTTATAGTGTTTATCACTGGATGGCAAAATTCAAGTGGCATAAGTTTATTTCATCTATTCTTAATTTTAGGCCACATGTATTATCATATTCTTATTTCTATTTTTATATTTTACATGGCTAGTAAATGACTGAGTTAAGATTTAAACTAAGATGATCCTGTTTCCCAAAAGTGTTTTTCTACTTTGCTGCACTGGCAAGACAAGAGCAATTCAGGACTTTACTTCCTTAGTGTGGTAACCATCGTAGGTAGAATTTCAGTTAGTCCCCCTAATATATATTGATCACTTACACACCAGAGGGTATGGTAAGCACTCTGTATGTCACATCTCATATAATTGTCATAATAACTCAATGAGAGTAGATAGTAGAGGTCTCATTTTACCAATGAAGGAAATAAGTTTACGGTAAAAAGGCAAATTTTGAGGCCAGTTTCTGAGCTAGGTAGGAACAGAGCTGGCTTGTATCATGTCTCTCCGACTCCAGAACCCTCTGCTTCTCTGACTCCAGTTCAGTAGTTAACTGTAAGAACTAACCACTCCCATGTATTAATCATACTTTCCTAAAGCCCTACAACATTGCTCCAAAATAGGCAGCTCTGCATTCTAATAATTGTGTGGCTAACTCACAATATCCTGGGAGTAGGTTGACCTGTTTGTAATTCACCCTTGTATCAATAAACAAATAAAAGTTTGTAACAGAAATCTGTTACAAACTTAATACTAAACCTCAGCAAAAATAGTGAAAAGGGAAAAGGTGTGTATTCCTTGGGATTACGTAATAATCACCACACTAAATATTTTCAACTGCATCTGCTGCACAGTATGGGAACTCGCCTTGTCAATCAGAAGAAAAAATAAAAAACAGTCCACCCACTTCTTCCACAAAAGCCCTCACAGCTGCCAACAGTTATGTCTAGAGCAGAACACTAGGATATCAAGGTATGGAGACATTTGAATTATTAGAGTAGATTTAGGTGAGGGATGAATATGCTGGGGCAGATCTTTAGTTCCCTCCAAAACTATAGAGGAAAAATGTACCTGTCTGCTTAGGGAAGTCTTATTTCATAACAAATACAGGAAACAAACAAGATGCCATACATGTTTTCTCTCTCCTGAAACTAATATCTTGGTAATTAGACACACAGCAGGCTCCCCCAAACACCAGTTTGTGGATTTTCCCCATGAGTGCTTAAGAGCTCCTTTTGGGAAATCTATCTCCTAAGCCTTCCTGGAGGACTTTTACTCTAAAATGAAACCTGCAATAATGTGTCTGCAGAAATTTTACATATATTTTATAGCATGTGAAAGTAAATTCAATCTATTAGTGTGTGAGCATACCAATTAAATTGTACAGATAATTGTTCTAGTTATATGTATACGTTCTATCAATGTTAGGTTCACATTAAACTAATTCTCTAACTGCTTAGACATGAAAGCAGCTAGAGTAGTCAGATCAAAACTAATGTCATTTGAAGACATTAAAAGTTAGAGCTACCTCATTAACCTGCCACCTCTAGATTATGGAAATAACCGGATAACCAAACCCTTCAGGTTATTCATATATCAGAAGGATCACAGGATTGAGAGTTGGAGCATCTATATATATAAAAGGCTAATATGCTAAGTGTCCAACCATCTGACCGGTTGCTATGGTGTGCAATGACCACCAGGGGGCAGACACTCAACAAAGGAGCTGCCATGACAAGCACAGAAAAATGGCACCGCAGACCTGCTATCCACAAAACAACACTCAGCTTCCCCTAAGTGGGACACAGGCTCCGCCACCACCCTGGAGCAACAGCCCACCAAATTACAGCCGATGCTGCTGAGACCACCGTGGTGCAAAATGCAGCCCATAGCCCAGCCCAGCCAGGAAACGGTGGCTATGGGCGCTGGGTAATGATGTCATGTAGAAACTCCCGGCTTCTTCTCCCTAGTGACTAACAACTAGTCTCCTTGCAGTTTCTTCATCCCAGGAACTTGCTTTATAGCCAGGGGGAAATATTTCACACTTTAACCAAATGCCTGTGAAGCATTTTCCCATGCCTCATTGCATTTGATCCTCACAGAAGTCCTGGAGTAGGTAGATAGGAGACTCAGTGGAATCCTATTTTCTTTTCATTAGCCAGAAAATGGATATTTAGAAAGCTTAGACACTTGACCTGACTAAAAAGAAGTAAGAAATGGTTGGCCTTGAAAATGACTTCAGGTTTTCTCACTGTGCAGAATATAGTCAAACACTGCTGCAGTTCAATATTTTACCCTTTGTTCTCCCTGTGTGATCTACAGTGATAATCTGCTTTGTGTTGATATTTACTGCTGTGTTGCTGACAATTACCTGAAAGAGAAGTTGGGGTGCTTCACTAGGCTGGAAAAAGTTTAGCTAAATAAAAAAGCAGGTCTAATTAAGCAACTTTATATATATAAAAGGCTAGGTTGATTTGCGCATGTGCGATACATTTAAGCTCTTGCTGGCACCAATTGCAGGCATGTGTTTTGATCTGTCATTGTTGATCGTGAATTTGGTTGACACTTCTATTATAGAGAAATTGTGAATAGAGATATTAAAATATATCTTCTGCTCTAGCTGGTTTGGCTCAGTGGATAGAGCATCAGCCTGTGGACTAAAAGGTCCCAGGTTCGATTCCAGTCAAGGGCATGTACCTTGGTTGCTGGCAATCCCCAGTAGGGGGTGTGCAGGAGGCAGCTGATTGACGTTTCTCTCTCATCGATGTTTCTAACTCTCTATCCCTCTCCCTTCCTCTCTGAAAAAAAATCAGTAACATATAAAAAAAAAGAAATTCAATACCAAATGACTGAATTAAAAAATATATATTTCTTCTAATTAATTTCCTTTCAATGTGCAAGAATTCATGCACCAGGGCCTCTAGTTAATAATAATGATACTATTAAATAGTTACAACAGGTAACATTTATTAAGGATCTTTCAGGGATTTTTTTTGATGACCTATATTTTTTTAGCCTCACAGCAACTCAAAAAAGGTATGGTCGATTTTCACCCCCATTTTGTAGGTGAGGCAATGGAGGCTTATCATGGCAAAGTGACCTCCCTGGTATCATACAGTTAGGTAAGCAGTACCAGTAATTATATAGAAGCCATGGCAGTGTTAAGCATTGCGCTGTGCTATGCACTTTGCCATGCTGTATATAATGGAGGGATGCACAAGGGCTATAGAAGCAACAAGACAAGTGTATCGGGTAGTTAGAGAACATGTGTGCATTACTGGGGAATGATCATGTACATTAGGGACTATGCATATTGTGCTTTCCTTGATGTTTTATGTTCAAGAGAAAATATAATAAAATTGAGACTCCTGCGTTCAGATCCTGATCAACTGTAAAATACCCCTTCCCTGCTGCTTATAGCCCTTCCCCTGTCCACATCCTTTTTCTCCCCTCACCTTGCCAGGTAGACTTCTTAGTCTCACCAAATGAGCCCATCAAAATATGAATATTTTGCCCAGCCGGTGTGATTGAGCATCAATCTATGAACCAGGAGGTCATGGTTTGATTTCCTGTCAGAGCATATGCCCGGATTGCAGGCTCAATCCCTAGTAGGAGGCATACAGGAGGCATGCAGTGATTCTCTCTCTCCCTTCCTCTCGGAAACCAATAAAAATATATTTTAAAAAATGAATATTTTGAGCAGCTATCACTAATCTCAAAGGAAAATAATGTCAACAAAAATAAAGTACTCTTGCCCGGCCAGTGTGGCTCAGTTGGTTGAGCATTTTCCCTCGCACCAAGAGGTCATTGATGTGCTTCCTGGTCAGGACACATGTTGGGTTGTGGGCTCAATCCCCAGTAGGGGACATGCAGGAGGCAGTTGATTAATGTTTCTCTCTCACTGATGTTTCTATATCTCTCTCTCCCTCTCCCTCTCTCTCTAAAATCAATAAAAGTATATTTAAAAAAATAAAAATTAAGCACTTATTCATTAAATAATTTCTGATGCTTGTGGAAATAAAAAAAAATTGTTTCTGTTGAGGTCTTTGCAAGATACCAATCAAGATTCCAGATGAGGGTCCCTGTCATGGAAACATATATGGTTTTATTAATCCCTTGATGCCACAGGCAATTTAAAAACAGGGATTATAGTAATGTACCATTCATTGAAAAGTTTTGGAGTGTTGTGTGAAGTTACATTTTTCTATTTTGTGAGCTTACTGGGAAATCAGTATTTAAGTCTGGTGATTAACTCAAAGCCATATCCATTAAGTGTCTTGTCAGTGCCAATTCCAGGTTGTCCTGTGGAGGCTTTCTTGACAGAAATAAGTGTAATTCTCCATTGCATATCATCAAGTGCATGTTAACCATGAGGAGGAAGGAGGAAGGGGGGAAAGTTCAATTTCATTTATTTGTTTATTCATTTTTACATAACAATTACCCACACATTTTCAGATCACAGTCATTTCATTATATTCAGGCCAGAGCCAATATAATGCAATGCCAAGTTTAACAGATGCAGGATTTTTTCAGAAATTACAAAGGCTTGTATTGTATTCTTCTCTAACAAACAAAAAATTGAGATAATTTCCAAGAAAAGCTGGACAATACCTAAGAATTCCTACTGAACCCCACTCAGCTACCATACAGCATTACCTGGCTCACCAATAAAAAAAGTCTTGTTTGTCAGTCCACTATTATTCAGACTGAAGCATACCTCCTACCTTCTATATTAACCTGCACAGCTCATTCAAATAACATAAGAAAGTGCAATAAATTATTAAAAATTGACAATAAAATTGTCAAAATGGCGCTGACAATTGTACGGTTAAATGTCACCCAGGTGAATCATACGTAGACACTAATAACCAATGACACATGAAGGCAGCCCCCCTACGACACCCCATTACCAACCCTCTTAAAATAAGGTAATAAAAAGCAATACAGATATTCTTCTAAAGAGATGAGTTGTCTTTAAAAAATTCATTATTCAGACTCAGGAGTTTAAAGAGTTGTCTAAAAACCCTCCAGTCACAAGCTTTGTGCAGCATTTAATATGTAGCACTCCAGCTGAGGGAAAAGACGGGCGTGGTAGAGAGAACTTTCTGTTGTCATGCTGAACAGTGCTTTAGAGAAGACTGTCACTTGAGACTGTTGTCAGCAATGAAGGATTCCCAATGAGCCTGAACCCAGAATTCTGACTCTGGTATGTTTCAAGTACATCAATCTGGGAATTCTACATTACTTTTCTGTTTTCTTAAAAATACGTAGAGAAGCCGTTTAAGAATAGTTGATACTGATTTCAGAATTGGTGATGAGTGTATGTTATTTCAAATATTAGAAATTTATCTTTAAAAATAAGAAATATATGATCTATATTTTAAGCATCAGTTTGTCTTGCATGTAAAACAAATGCTGCCTCTCCAGTTTTGACTGTTTTTAAATTCATTTGAATATTATTACTTTCATTGAAATAGTTATTCACAAATGCTACTCTAAAATTAGTGCTTGATTCAAATATATATGTAATGGAATTGCTTGTGAAAGTACTTATTTTTGAAATGTTCTTAAATTATTGTTATGCAAGATGTTTTAGTAAATAATTTCAGTCAAAGTAGAAAATCTGAGAAAAAAAATCTGAACTTAAAGCATATCTCATACCATTAAATGTTAAAATAAACAAGTAATATAACTATGAAATTAACTGACTTCAGCCAGGGAACAAAAGGTTTTCAACGTGCCGTCTTTATTTTCTCATGGTTTTAAAGGTGATAAGAAAATTAACTTTGTCCCATTCTGAAAGCTTTATTTTTATTTCTTTGTTTAAATATGTCAACTGCTTTCCTTTGGAAATGAGAGTTTTAATTTCTAATCATGTACTCAAAGTTAGAAATGGATAATCGCTGGTATGGAAATGGGTCCTTTTCTTTTAAAAAATAAGTATTTAGAATATTTCTTATATATTACTTAAAACATAAAAATCAGTGAGCAGGGAAGATATACTCATATTTATTCTCTATAAGTTACTTCCACTAAGAGGATTTGTAAAGCTGATATATTTTTTTAAATGTTTATTTCAGTGAGAACCCAACAGGAAACCAGTGTATGCCCCACCCCCAATGGTAGATGATTCTATTTAGAAAGGTTTGGCTTTAGTTTTCATTAGGCAAACCAGAAAACCTTTGCCTTGGAGCAAATAAAAATGATAGTAGAGAGAACAATGTAAGTTTAAAATACAGTACTTAGTGTAATGCTTGTTACATTATAGAAATTCAATCAATATATTTTCTCTCTTTTTAGTTCCCATTTAATGTTTTAAGAGAATTTGTATTCTTTCCATGCATATATGTTTTATTAGATGATATCAATAGTCACACTTGATCCAGTTAATGTAGGTCAGGTAACTCAGGTGTTTTGGATCCAGTCTGAAGTCTTATCTTCAATGAATTTTCTATCTTCTTTGTAATCCCATTGATAGTGTTGCCCAATGAACTATCTCTTTTCATGGGATATTCCAAATGTGCAAAATGAATGATTCCCCTTAAATAAAACAACTAAAATCACTTTGAGAAAAATTCATATCAAAGGCAAAGTATCTGATAAGTCATCCAGCTCCATTCAATGTTTGAACATTCTTGAGAGGAAAAAATACAATTTTTCGTAGCTCTACCTGATTTTAGCTGAATTAATACCCAGCCATAGTATGAAAGTGACTTTACATTTGAGGACTCTTTTCAGAGAAAATATGTGCTGCAAAATTATACTTAATGTTTATAAGAAATATATATGTTTTAGAATGTTAAAAGCAAACTTAAAAACAGAACTATCACAAATTATGAGATTCAAATATTTTAAAAATTATATTTGAACAAATTTTTTGTCATTAAAAATGGTAGATTAATTTCAGTGATATTTAAGTTTCAAATCTCACATTCTAAGAAAAGTACGCTGTGGCAAATTTTAAAGTATGTATGGTTTGTTTTCAAACAGATATTTTACAACAGTGGTTGTCCACTGTGAATATTAGAATCATCTGTAGGGTTTATTTCACTTAGCAAAATACTCTCCAGGTCCACCTCTAACAAATTCTCCGATGATGTGGATGCTTGATGCTGCTGGTGCTGGTACCACATTTGAGAATCACTGCCTTAAAATTCCCCTTAATGGCTCCATTGTACACTGCATTTTGAGAGATTACCATGTGACAAAATCTATACTCGGTCTCGATATGTATGATGAATAAAACAGGAAAAGTCCCCACTCTTGCACTGCTCATAAACCAGTGGAGGAGGCATAAATAAATAAGTAAAACAACACATAAATCTTTTATTTGCCAGTTGTCAATAAATGTGTCATTAGTAGTGGAAGAAGAGGCTACTCAGGGTGATCAAGCAAGCAGCCTCGGAAAAATGAGAAGTCAGCCGAGGGAAGAGTGGGACAAAGAGGCATTCCAGGCATAGAGTTTGTCATAGGAGAGCCCTGGGGTGGAAAGAGCTTGGTGTATTTGAGAAACTGATGAGAGGCCTGTGTGGCAGGAACACAGAGGCTCACCACCAGGATGGCTGAAATGAGAGGAGAGAGAGAGGTAAGCAAGCACAATGTTGCAGGGGGACTCTAATGGGGGGGGGGGGTTGCATTTTATTCTAAGTTTAAAGGATTTTGAATAGGTTTTTGTTTTTATAAGATCACCTGTACATGAGAGTGCAGGACCAGTGGTAGAAGATGGATGGCTTTATAGCAGTTCAGCTGAAAAAATGATGGTGATTTAGCCAGAAATGGTGCAGTTGAGTTGGATACATCAGTTTCCAACATCAAAATGTGGAAATCACTTGGCTATCTAACCACAGAGGTAGCAGTTATCTGTATTATAAAAGGCCAGTGGCTGTAACGCCTTTACGCTGGAACAACCAAATGACCGGTCACCAGGAGGTGCATTGATGGGTCTCGCACCATGGTGGGAGTCAGTCTGGGTCCCGCCGGCGTGGCAGGAGGGAGTCTAGGTCCCGCCAGCGCTGTGCGTTTCGGTATCGCGCAATTTTGCGCGCTGGGCTCTAGTTTAAAAATAACAGTGGGGTTGATTAAAATTATATGGGAGCATGGCATGTCAAGGAAGTGGAAAAATAAAGAAAATAGCAAAGTTATAATTGTGTGTGTGTGTGCGTGAAAGACAGAGAGAAAGAGAGAGAGCAAGAGAGAGAGAGAGAGAGAGAGAGACCGATTATAGTAGTTTTATAGGTGATTTTTATTCCCTTTTATATGCAACTAGAGGCTCGGTGCATGAAAATTTGTGCACTGGGGGGGGGGGGGTCCCTTACCCTGGCCTGCCCCTTCACACTGTCCAGGAGCCCTCAGGGGATGTCCTACTGACGGCTTAGGGCAGTGGTCGGCAAACTGTGGCTCGCGAGCCGCAGCCGCGGTTTGCCGCTCTGTTGACTAATGAGTTTGCCGACCACTGGCGTAGGGGATGTCCTACTGATGTCCTGCTAACCACAGAGGTAGCAGTTATCTATATTATAAAAGACCAGTGGCCATAATGCCGCAATTTTGCAGTCTGGCCTCCCTCTGAGGGATGCAATCTGGCCTCCCCCTGTGGGAGGCGATTGGGCCGATGATGGGAAGGCGCCGGCCCCATCATCCTGCTGCTGCCACTGCCGGCCACCACGACTGCCAGCCCCACCCCCCACCCACTGGTGGGTGGGGGGCGATCTGGGGCCAGGCCGGCTGTGGGAAGGGCTGTGGGAGGTTGAGGCACAGCAGTTCACACCCCACCCAGCCTTTGCAGAGGCGTGGCACCAGGCCCAGGCCCACGCCACTGCCTCTGTGGCTGCCTCTGTGGAAGGGGCAGCACTGGGACCGGGACCACACAGCCCCCTCTCCCGCTGCCTCTGCAGAAGGGGCCGTGGCGCTGGACCAGCCTGCACTGCTGCCTCTTCCACGCCGCTGCCTCTCCCACGCCGCCTCTGTGAAAGGGGTGGTGGCGGCAGCAGCGGTGGTGCCACCTCCTCTCCTGCAGCAGCGCTGCTTCCTCTCCCACGCCACCCTGCCTCTCCCGCACCCCTCGGCCCTCGCAGCCGCTGGGCTGTGGCTTTGTCCGGATGGATGTCCAGAAGACTTCCAGTCTAATTAGCATATTACCCTTTTATTATTATAGATAAGAAAAATGTAGATTATTATAGAATTCCTAAATTGAAATATATCATTAAAAAGAATAAACTGTGACTTTGAGAAGACAACCGCGCTTTGAATGTCATTTGCCTGTGTGTGAATTGGTGTGTGTGTGCTCGCATTTGCATTTCAGGCACTATACAAAGTATAGTAGATGCAAAATGAATAAAATATTGTTCCTGTCCTCAAAAAAGTTTGCAGTTTATTGACGAGCATAAGAAATAGGGACATAAGAGCAATGGGTCTCAAATGTTAAAAATTATCTTTATCTGACAGCCCTTCCAGGTACCAATTGCTCCTATCACAAGCAAACCTAATAGATCTTGAATACACTCTCCCTTTTCCATGCCCCCTGCCTTTGCTTGTAGTGTTTCCTCTACTTAGGAATCCTCATACCCCCTCCCTCTATTCATTTTTCAGAAATCACATATCACTTTTTTAAAGACTATTTTCGAGCAATTTTAGAATTACAATAAAATTAAGAAGGAGGTACCAAGATTTTCCATATTCCTCCTACCCTCACACATGCACATCCTTCCCCATTATGAACATCACTTACCAGAATGGTACTTTTTTTTTTTCCAAGGATGAACATACACCCAAAGTCTATAATTTATTTTAGAATTCACTCTTGGTGTTTTACATTCTATGGGTTTGAACAGATGTATAATAACATATACCAATCATTATAGTATCATACACAGAATTTTACTGTTGTAAAAATCCTTTGTGCTCTGCTTATTTATCTCTTGATCCCTCCACTCCTTTCAGTAGTCACTGATTTTCATACTCTTTGTAGTTTTGCCTTTTCCAGAATGTCATACAATTGGAATCATGAAGTATGTAGCCTTTCAGATTGGCTTCTTTCAATTAGTAATTTGCATTTAAGGTTTCTCCATGTCTTTACAGGGCCTAATAACTCATTTATTTTTAGTGCTGAATAATATTCCACTGTCTGGGATGTACCACAGTTTATTCATTCACATACTAAAGGACATCTTGGTTGATTCAGTTTGGCAGTTATGAATAAAGCTGCTGTAAACATCTTGTGACGGTTTTTGTATTGACATAGCTTTTTTACTTCTTTGGGTAAACACCAAGAATCACAATTGTTGATCATATGGTAAGAAAATGTGTAGGTTTTAAGAAACCCCAAACTGTCTTACAAAATGGCTGTACCTTTATTTTTTTCCCCACCAGTAATATGTGAGAGTCTCTGTTACTCCACATCCTCACCAGCATTTGCTCATGTTCTAGATTTGGGCCATTCTAATAAATATTGTTATTTTAATTTATATTTCCCGGGTGACATATGGTGGAGCATCTTTTCATATGTTTATTTGTCATATGTATGTCTTCTTTGGTGAAGTGTCTGCTACGGCCTTTAGCCCAATTTTTAATCAGGTTGGTGCTTTGCTTTTTTTATATCTGAGTTTTAAGAGTTCTTTCTATATATTGACTAATAGTCCTCTAGACAATGTGTATTTTGCAAATATTCCCCCCAGTTTGTGGTTAGTTTCTAATTCTCTTGATATTGAGTAGGATTCACAGAGTAGGATTTTAATGAAGTCCAGCTCAGGAATTATTTCTTTCATGGAGCATGTCTTCAGTATTATATCTTAAAATGTATCACCATATCCAAGGGCATCTATGTTTTCTCCTATGTTATTTTATAGGAGTTTTATAGTTTTACATTTCACATTTAGGTCCATGATCCATTTTGTATTAATTTTTGTGAAATGTAAAGTCTGTGTCTAGATTTATTTCTTGCACTTGGATTTCCAGTTCCATCACCATTTGCTGATGAGGACATAACACTTCTGAATGAAGACTTCTTTCTCTGGACAGTCAGTATATCTTTGCTCTCAAAACACCTGCACTCAATCCTCTGATGGCACAAATCGCACCAAATTGAAATTACTTGTCCTCCTATCTTTCTACCTGACTAAATTACTCTCTCTTGAAGGATGATGACCATGGCTTATTTTTCTTTGTAATTACATTAGCACCTTGCCCAAAGCCTGACTCATAACAGGGTCTCGCGGTGAACTTGTTAAATGAGTAAACATGGAAGAGAATATTGGAGAAACATTGCAGTTTTAGGTGGAATAGAGTGATGAGTGTGGCCTTCAAGATCTAAGGCATTTAAGCTTGCGTTTAAAAAGTAATAATTTTTTAGTAATTTTACTTCTAGGAATTCGTATCCATAAAACCAGAGAGCTTAACATAGATGTATGAAAAATGATATTCATTGCATTGTTATGAATTACAGCAAATAATTTAGTCAAACAAGCCTAAATATCCTTTAGTAGAAGGTAAATACATAATGACATAATCATAAAAAGAAAGGTGTTCAGCCTGGCCATGGTGGCTCAGTGATTGGGCATCTATGAACCAGGAGGTCATGGTTCGATCCCCAGTCAGGGCACATCCCAGGTTGTGGGCTCAAACCCTAGTGGGGCATGTGCACGAGGTAGCCAATCAATGATTCTCTCTCATCATTGATGACTCTTTCTCTCTCTCCCTCTCCCTTCCTCTCTGAAATTAATGAAAATTAAAAAAAGAAAAAGAAAGGTGTTCAGCTATTTCCAAGTGTGATAAGGACATAGCCCACCTGCACCACTAATCCTCTAGTGGGCCAATGGCACAACAAGAAATAATTCCAATTGTATTGGAATATACAATTTCCAACCCTGGTTCTGGGATACTCTGACCCAGCGGATCTACTGCACCTGAGCTGCTGACACCATCAAACCTCAGACACTCCTCCCTAAAAAGCAAGTAAAGGTTTAGGGAAGCCCAGTATCATGTATCCTTGATCTCGTGTATTTCTTGCACATAAATAAGATAAAAATAACTCCTCACTCTCACTTGGAACAGCCTTTGTTATCTGCCTAACTTAAATGAGACAAGATAAAACTTTATGTATTAATGTAGAAATGTATAATGAGCTTTTCTTGTTGTTTTACCCAGGAAAAGGTTCTTTGGTGTTCAAGTGGAACTGATCATCTTTCCCTACCCAAAGATAGCCAATAGAACTCTCCATCTATAATGACAGATATAGTTTTGGACAAGGTGTCTAAGCTGAATTCCACTCTGGGATGTTCTGAACAATGGGGAAAGACATTCCTTCCCCAGATACAAGGAAAATGTTATTTTTAGAAGGAAGCAATGAGGCAAACAGAAAAACAAACAAAAACAGAATTAAGAGGTAGAGATTTAAAAGTTGAGGTAGTGAGAGTCCTGAAGGCTGTATTTGAATAATTTCTAAAACCTGCTGTTGTGGAAGCTATTTAGCTCTATTTCTGGACCTTTTAGAGATAGAGAGCTGAATAACTTTTACTGTATGAACAGAAGAAGCCTTTGAGGGTTAGGGGAAGTTATGATTGACTTGCATTGGATTTCTATCATTTGGAGCTGAAGGAGTCCTGATTAATACAGATACTTGTAGCATACAGGTAAATAAGAACAGATTTTATATCCATCTATATATGTAAAAGGCTAATATGCAAAGTGTCCCCGCAGGAGTTCAACCATGAGACTGGGAGTTCTATCACTCTCTATGACATGTGCTGACCACCAGGGGGCGGCACGGAATGAAAGAAGGCCCGGGCCAGCAGCCAGAAGGAAGGCCCTGGCCAGCAGCCAGAAGGCCCCAATTGGCTCTGATTGCCAGCCAGGCCTAGGGACCCTACCCATGCACAAATTTTGTGCACTGGGTCTCTAGTATCCTATATAATAAAAGAGAAACATGTACCTCTGCTACGCTCACCAGCAAATCAGGAGTGAGTATGCAAATTAACCTGACAAAGATGGTGGGTTAATTTGCATACTCAGGCACTGGGCGGAGAGCAGAGAAGGAGAGCCGGTGGAGAGTGGAGCAGCTTGGGGAACTTGGCTCCCCAAGCCATCAGACAGAGGGCAGAGAGGGAGAGCTGGTGGCTTGGAGGACTTGACAGAGCAGAGGCCATGGGATGGAGACAGAGCAGGAAGGGTAAACCAAGAATGCGGGAGTACCAGGAATTCTGGGAGTAGTAGTTCTGGTGGCAGCCCCAGGACTGGAAGCGGAAGCCCAGAGTGCAGGGAGCACCAGGAATGCTGGGAATCATAGTTCTGGTGGCAGACGGCTCTCCTAGATACTAGAGAAAAGTAAGCCTGGAGCAAGTTACTGTTGCGGAGGGGGATGGAGGGAAAGCAAAGGTGAGAGACATAAGTAAAATCAGAGTGTCTAGGAAAAATTAAAGGGAAGATATCCTAAAACTTCCAGGAAATCTCCACCAATGAAGCAAAAAAAAAAAAAAAAAAAAAAGCCTCTACTATTCTGTGAGCAACAAACCAAACTGGGTCGGGGTCTCAGACAATTTGCTCATATGATTGCAAAGACAGACAGAAACTCCCAGATTGGAGAGGGCTCCCCTGAGGGCTCCCAGATTGGAGAGGGTGCAGGTCAGGCTGAGGGACCCACCCTCTATGCACGAATCTTTGTGCACCGGGCCAACATTTATTTATATATATATATATATATATATATATATATATATATATATATATATATATATATATATTTCCATGTGTGTCTGCATTCTATACTGAATTTTAAACATAATATACAATATATATGCATATACACATATATTTATATCTATATTTTGGGGAGGGAAGAAAATGAGAGAAAACTGAACTTGTAATAGCAATTATCTCTGAGATGTTTTCTCTATATATACTTGCACTCTTTATTTTGTATTGATCATGCATTATTGGGAAAACAAAAGCAGAGTTGGGAAAAGTAAAAAAGCGAGTTGAAAAAATGCCATAATTAAGAACAGAGGAAGGGTTTGGACAACTGGAGGAGGAGCATAAACAAAAGCACAGTCGGGACTAGATCATGTACATGCAGCAGCCCAGGCACTTAGAAGCTGAATATAGATATTTTATGTGTGTCTAGGAAAACTTTCTATTGAGAAATTATCTGACTTCAGATGTTTTTATATCTGTATATAAGGAAAATTTATATATGCATATGAAACTCCATTTGTATTTATTCCATGTATTTTGTAAAACTATATTTAATATGTTTTAAAAGACATGTATGCATCAATAAAGCAAATATTATTTAGAAAATTTATCAAAAAAATCACAAAGGGGATTAAGTGGTTAGAAGAGAATTTTTTTAGGATTCTGAAATAGAGGCCTCTGGACTGACATTATCTAGAATTAAGTTTATGGGTTATTGTGTGTATGTATGTGTGTGTTTTTGTTTTGTTTTGTTTTTTTGTGGTGTCACTACATTGGAAAGCAATATATTCAAAACTGTAAATGCTTGCCAGAGTGCTCAAAATGTTCGTGTGTTTATACATGTAAATTTTCATCTTAGTCCTTCTTAGGTAAGCCTCTCTGCCTTTGATAACAAGAAAGTATTTGGGATACTGTCTTCAAGAGATTTCTCCTTCTGACATGAGATCTTGGGAGTTTAGCAGAGGCTACTGGCATTTTTGACATTAAAGTGAAATGTTTTTCATTATTGAACATAAATAAGCCATTTGTAAAAAAAGGAAAGGGATTCTGGGCCAGGGACAAGATTAGAGAAATGACTACTCTTGATGAACTTGGACCTTGGAACCTGTCATCTCTGTTTGATGGGGTCTTAAAGTGATACTGGGTCAAAACAGGCAGACAGGAGGGTAGGATTTTAGTGGGAAAATAGCATTATCTAAGTATTTGTTGCATACTGTTATCAAAAATCATCTGTAATGCTGTGTGCTCCTAGTTCACCAGTACTTAACGTGATTGCCATGGCCCTGCACACCCCAATGTGATTTGCAAGGACTCGTTGGTGAGTTACAATTGTTTGGCTTCCAAAGCTTCCAAGAAATTAGTCACATCAATCGTTCAGTGCAGATACCCATGCATTCTTTATTCCTACACCCTGGTGCTTCTTAATAGCAGGAGATTAAAGAGCTACTTCTGTCCTGGCCTCCTGGCCTCTTCCTTCCTTGCCCACAGCCCTCAGGGACTGTAACTCACTGGCTGAACATCAAATTCCCAAGGCACGTCCATCTGGTCTCTTTAGGGCAGTGGTCGGCAAACTCATTCGTCAACAGAGCGGCAAACTGTGGCTCGCGAGCTGCAGTTTGCCGACCACTACTTGAGGGCATTCCCTTTCCACCTGTCTCAGGTTTTTCACCTGGACAGGGAAGGTAGACCCAAATTAGGTTTAATTTAAGCTAAGGTTTAATGGCTTGTTATAGCCACATGTTTGCCAAAGTACAGTTTTCAAAATAATTTTTTAAGCTACACCGTAACAATTGAAACAATTTTTAGTAAACATGACTTTATTTGAATGTGTATTAGAAAAACATAACAAACACACTAAACAGGTTCTTTCTAGGTTAACATTATTTTGGCAAAGGCTGTTTTTTAAAGGAAGGGTGCACTCTAAAGAAAAGATATTAAATACATGATCTGTGGCTATGGCAACATATACAGATATGTTAAAGTTTGAGAAACCATGGCATACTGTACCTTGTCTAATCACCTTCCAGGTGACAGTTGTCATTTGTCTAGAGCCTAAGAAGTCTGAGACTCCTGCTGCTTATGTTACACACATCAGCCACCACCTTCACAATTTTTGAGGGAAGTAAATGGGCCTATTATTATCATTTTATAGATAAAGATGTATTCGTGCACAGTAACACGAGATAAGAAGTAGAAGTGGGTCGTCAACTCTGGTACCCCAACTGCAAGTCATGCTGTCTCCACAGCATGAAATACAAATGCCTCTACTTAACTCGGTTTCAAACATGAGACCTTGTGCGCTGGTTGTTCACAGTCTCCAAAAAGGAATGACTGGTAGGGGAAAAGGAAATGTTGGCTACCTTCACTTATGCCCCTTTTTCTTATACATTCAAATTGATACACTGTTTATTTAGCTGCATGGGCTCCAAAGTGTTTAGAGGGTTTGCTGTAAGAGATTCAACTCCTTGCTCTTAAGGCTGGCGAGGAGAGCTGCATTACACAGGCAGGTGTTCTGAGACTGGGAGGGTTCTGAGCCTGTCTGATCCAGTTCTTAGCCTGGTGCCCAGAAAGCTCTCCAGGGCTCCCACATGAGCTCCAGGAGATCCACAAACTCTGAAATTGTATGCATAGTTACAGGAATATGTGTGTATGTGGTTTTTGTTTTTGGGTTTTTTTCTCTCAGAATATTTCCTAGTTCCAAAGAAGAATTAAAAACTGCTGGTTTTGTCTCGACCCATCCTCCTACAGTTTAGGAAATTAAACAGTCACCCCTGGAGAAGCCTATACAAGTACAAACAGCCAGGGCCATGATCTCAAATGGTACCTATGGAGACCTCATGGAGTTCATCTTTCTATCTCTTTATGAAATATCTAACTTTTAACAAGAGTAATTCTGGTACTGGAATGAACTAAGTAAAACAGACGTTGATATTGTAGTGTACATTTCCAAGGCCAACTTTCCCAAGTTTCCAACATGACCTGATACATTTTTACGATGAGTAGATTATTTGTAGCCAATGTGATGAGCTCCTCTGTTTATGATTTTAGCAAAAATCGTTGTTTGATAATCCATCTTCCTCTTGCTTGATCTCAAGAGTTTCTTACCTTATTGATACAGCTTTTAGGGAGAAAGAAAGAGGAACATAGGACTGCTGGGTCATGAAAATTTTCTGCAAATGTAAGGAACACAGCCCAGGGCTCATCTTTACTGCAGAAGCCAATACAGTTCTCATCAGATCAAATCCATCTTGGTGTGAAGGTTACAGGAGACTTGATTCTTTGCTTTCTTAGAATGTGTGCTAGTGATAAACACCCAAGAGGTTAAAATAGTTTACCTTGGGGTATAGGTGAATTATCCTAATTTCCACACATGGTCAAGGACACGGATGATGAAACTAAGCAACTATTTATTGCCAGAAACTTTTGATACTCTAGTCTGAAGGTCTGCCATTTCAAGATAAATATTCAAGTGAAACCATAGCCCTTGATTAGAGTAACTTTCTGGGCCATTCCCGTGTTTCAGAGACATGTTTTCCCTGTTCTGTATTTCCTACTTGACAATTTTATTTGCATTTGCAGAAATGCCGATGAATTTAACCTGCCCTTGTAGAATTTGACCTTTCTGTCTTGAGCTGCCTCCTCTTTTTAGGTATCTACATTTCATTCATCTGTTATTGAATCTAGAGCCAGATAAAGTGAATATCTTAATATATCAAGTACACTTACTACTGAGTTACCCTAAAAATATCTTGGGCAGACTGGGCTGTTTGGCTCACTCACCACTCACATTCCTGGCCCCCAGACCCCAGAAAAGTACTTCTAGAAAAGCCCTCATTTACAAGATATGCACATGTCCTGGGGGTAAATCCTACCTAAGTGCTCAGGTATGCAGTTTACTTCCCATTTCTGATTTCTACTGTGCCCTGGACTTGACCTAGCAATTCGTCACTATCTTGTGATTCTTTAATAATTTGCTTTGCATAATGTTCCTTGTTCTTGGAAAAGATTGTTCTGAATAACTGCTTTACTTTTTAGGAATATAGTCATTGGATGTGTGAGATTACTGATATTTTAAATTAGTTTCCTAAACACATGTTCATCACCAAGTGCCCCTTTCCTAAACACACTTTTGTTTTGTTTTGAGAGCTCTGTAAAAGAGAGTATGACATTCATGTGTTGATGTCCCAGTAATTACACCGATGTTACAGGTTATTAATATGGCATGCAAGCAGTGTTACCCATTTTTTACTGTACAAAGTTTATTTTCTCAAACTCCTTTTACACTTGATCTTCCATATAAATATTAAGATTAGCATGTTAAATTGCAAACATACACATAAAACTCTGTTGGAATTTTAATTTAAATTATATCAGCTTTATAGGATGAATGTGGTATTTATAATAATGACTCTTCCTGTGATAAACAGATGTTTTTACAAGTATTATAGGCAAATTTATCCATATTTTTATTTTTGTGTTCTACTTAAGAGCTACTCAGCTACTGAGTTCCTATGTTAGCCTCTAAAAGCAATATTTTGTGCATTTCACAATTAATAATTATATGTTATTGATATTTCGAGGTTTTGAGATAAAATTCACTTACCATACAATCCATCACCCATTTATACAATTCAATGTTTTTAGTATATTCATAAGACTATGCAACCATCACCACAAAATTAACTTAAAAACATTTTGTCTCCCCAAAAAGAAATCCTATACCCATTAGAAATTTCCTGTACCCATAGTTAATTTCTATTCCACCTACACCCTCCTCCATCTCTAGGATAGAATTAACCTATATTCCTTCTCTATATATTTGCCTACTATTGAACTTCATATAAATGAATCATATAAGGTCTTTAGTGATTAGCTTCTGTCATTTAGTATGTTTACAAGGCTCATCTATGTTGCAGTATGTATGAATATTTAATTCCTTTTTAATGCCAAATAATATTCTATTGCACAGATACACCTAATTTTATTTATGTGTTCATAGGTTAGACATTGCATTGTATCCTCTTTTTTTACATTATGAAGACTGCTATTATGAATTTTCACGTACAAGTTTTAGTGTGGCTGTGTGTTTTCATTTCTCCTGGATATATACACTGGAAACTTCTATGTGGCCATCATGCTGACATCATTTTCAAGTTTTATGGTTAGCAATAAATACTGTCAGTTATTTTCTTTATATATGTAGAAGTTAAACTGAGGATGTGGTAACTCTGTATTTAACATGATTAGTAATCGCCAAACTATTTTCCAAAGCTTCTGAACCATATTACATCATGACTAATAGCATATGAGGCTTCCAATTTTTCCACATCCTTGCCAATGCTAGCTTAATTTTGTCTTCTTGATTACAGCCATCCTAATGGGTGAGAAGTGATATCTCACTGTGGTTTTGACTTGCATTCCCCTAAAGATTTTCATTATGTTGAGAAACTTTAATGTGCTTGTTGGACACTTTTATATCTTTTTTGAGAAGTCTCTATTCAAGCCTTTACTTATTTTAAATAGCCTTTTGTGTTTTTATTATTTGTATATTGTGGATATAGTCCCTTATCAGATATGTGGTTTTTGAGTATTTTTTCCATCTGTACTTTATCTTTCCACTATATTTATGATATTTTTGCAGCACAAATATGTTTAATTTTTATGTAGTCCTAATTATCTGTTTTGAGTATTTGTTTATTTGTTTGTTACTTGTGCTTTTGGTGTTGTATTTGAAATCATTACCTATCCCAGGATCCCAGATAGTTACTTAAGATGTTTTAGTTTAATTTATAGTTTTGTTCTATTACATTTATGTCTATCACCCATTTTGATTAAATTTTTGTACATGGTTTAAATAGGGGCCCAATTTCTTTTGCACATAGATATACAGCTGTCTATCATTTTGTTGAAAAGATCATTTTTCCTTTTGAATTTCCTTAGTTCTCTTAATGGAAGTTAATTTACCATAAATATATAGGTATATTTCTAGCCTAGAATTGGTGTTTAATAAAGCCTAAAGGAGTCAAACTAATGTTTTTATATGGATATCTAGTACATCTGGATCATCATACTTCAATAAAGAGACCGTAATTTAGCTTTCAATATTTTCTAGTTCTCATTGAATTTTATTTCTTTAGCTTATTAATTATATATGTTTTATTTTTAAATTTATAAATGTTTGTTTTCACTCTTGTTATTTTTTGTTACTGAATTTTAGATCCTATGCAGAGCAGCCACACTGTGAACCTGCATGTTTCATGGCCTTTTCCTCCTCTTTTATGCCTGGAAATCAGAGTTTTACATACCTCCCTGCTAATTCCTCTAAGAATTTCAAAATATGTATGTTTTATTTGATCAATTACTTCTCAGTTTTCATTGCAGGAGGGTTTTGAAATGTTGTTTGACATATTGCTGGAACCACAGCCTTGCTTTTGTTTCTTATGCCCTGACTCTCCAACTTGGTGGTACATTTTACTAGGAGGATTTTACATCTTTCCATTTTCCCCTTCAGACTTTCTTTCAGTGGTCAGAAAAAAAGAGCACCACATTCTGAAGTATGGGCTTCGTATTCCAGTTGATTTGTGAAATTTGATGACAATGAATTAGCTCGGAGACTGCTTTCATTTTGCAATAAGAGAAGCCCTAGACTCCTGTTTTCTCCTTCATGATGTTAAAGGTGCTTACTCAGGTAGAAGTAAAAGAGATCTCAAATGTCATTTACCGGTTTCCCTGAGAAGACCTTTGGATCATATCAGAGAGTGAATTCAGCTGCCAGATATTTATGTGAGCATCATTCTTTACAGAAATAAAAACCCTAGCCAGAGTCAGTGGAAAGATGTGAGAGATCTGAGAAAACAGCCCCTTGGAGAAGCATTTCGGGAGAAGAAGAGCATCATGAAATGTCAGAGCAACAAAGGCCTTTACTTATAATAACACCCACACTTTATTTCATTGTAGAGGAATCGAGCAACAGGAGGAAATTCCAGTTGTCTAAATATATTTCAGCAGGGATAGAATCAGGAGTAAAACCCAGACCCCTTGATTTTCTTCTTTTTTCTTTCTTCTGTTATGACATTTCCCATACTGTGAAGTTACCCCCCAGTAGATCTGTTGAGGAGTTTGATGAATGAGAGACCATAGCTTTCCCTCTCTCATATGGCATTTCCCAAGATTTCTTTTTTAAATCAAACTTTTAATCTTTTAAAAAAATCATTTATTTTTATTTTTTATTTATTGATTTTAGAGAGAAACAGAGAGACAATGATTTGTTGTTCCATTTATATACACGTTAATTGGTTACTTCTTGTATGTGCCTGGACCAGAGATCAAACCCACAACCTTGGAATATCCATATGATGCTCTAATCATCTGAACTAACCTTTTAATATTTTAAATGAGTTCTTTAATTTTAATTAACTCATAAACCTTACTGTGACAGACTATAAGATGACCTAAATGATCTCTGCCCTCTGGTATTCAGACTGGCTTCTTTCACTTAGCAGTGCAGTCATTTTTAAAGTGCTTAAAATTTTAATATGATTTAAAAATAAACTGTGAAGCTCTAAATGCTGTGAAGTTATCAAACACTAGGAAGAAGAGGCAGCTTATGTACTACTCATTCCCAAGTGTCTCTCTTCTAAAAGTCTTCTTCTGAAGAAACCAGAAACACTAATCAGAAAGGATATATGCACCCCTATGTTCATGGCAGCACACTTTATAATAGCTAAGATTTGGAAACAGCCTAAATGCATATCAGCAGATGAGTGGATTAAAAAACTGTGGTGCATCTACACAATGGAATACTACGCCACTATAAAAAAGAAGGAACTTTTACTATTTGCAACAGCATGGATGGAACTGGAGAGCATTATGCTAAGCGAAATAAGCCAGTCGGAGAAAGATAAATATCACATGATCTCACTCATATGTGGGATATAATGATCAACATAATTTGATAAACAAGAATAGATCCAGAGACAAATGGTAGGGGCGGGGTGGGGGGGTTAGAGAGCAACCAAAGGTCTTGTATGTATGCATATTAGCATAACCAATGGACACAGACACTGGGACAGTGGGGGCTTGCCTGGGATGGGAATGGCTGGGTGTGTGGGGGGTGGGGGGCGGGGAGTCAATTGGGGAAAAAGAAGACATATGTAAAACTTTAGACAATTAAAAAAAAGTCTTCTTCCTGGGAGAGTGAAACTCAAGAATGAGATGGAAGTCCAGATTGGCTTGAGTCTGGAATGTCTGCGGTGCTGTTACTGCTTTGTTTCAACATATATGCTATTTTGAAGCTGCCACCTGGTGCAATCAGCTTTGTCCCATCAATTACATATTCTGTGGGCCATGTCCCATCAATTACATATCCTGGGGGCCGGTGGGGCTGCAGAACCCACAAGCAAGCACCGGCCTCCAGGTCAGGGGAAGAGGCAGTGGCTGGTTTCCTCCCCTGCATCCCCGAAAACAGAAGCAGTGAGACAAGAGGTACAGCCCTGCTTCTTCAGAACCTCCTGAATCTGGGGGTTACACAGCTACACAGCTTGCATATCCTCTGTGTGTCGAGTAAAAGGGAGAGGAACAAATCCCTATGAAAATCCCAGATGGGACAAGTTGCTGGTAGCCCGCTACCAGGGAAAATGCTTGCTTCATGTCAGATTTAGGAATTCTGCTTTTGGCTCACCTTGTTGTGCCGAAAGAACATCAATCAGCAATGTCTCTCTTCTGCTCCCTAAACCCCGTGTATGCTGTTATCCTGCTGGGCCTTCTGTGACCCTATGATAAGGCACTGTTTGGGTTCCTTTGGTGATATACTAGTTTTTGAATCTGACTTTATTTTTCAAAGTCAGTGTGTCATTGCCTGCTGAATAGTAAGCAGATCGCCTTATGGAGAACTCGTTGCCAAGATATCACCAGTTGTCTCTGGGAGAAAATGAAATCAATACCTTGTTAATTGTAAAATGATTGATTCCATGGTCAGTAATGATTTTTAATCAGTAGCATGTCACACTTATGAAATATACACATGTAAGACAGAGCAAGAGGCAGGGGAGAAGATAGTAAAATGAAAATAGTAAAACTCTCATTGAATGCAGAAGGACTGAAGAACACAAGGCTTAAGGGCTGCTGCTTCGAAGCATACTCCCTGCATTCTACTCCACCCTCCACCTCTGATTGGCTGGCTGGCCTTGGGCACCATTGTCTTATATAAGTCACTGGGCTAATGATAGAGCTCACATACCAAGTTCTTATAAACATTCAACATTAATTTAGTTGATATATAAAATTGCTTGGCAAAATGCTAAGCATATAGAAAACCTTTGATAAATGTTAGCTATAGTTATGACTACTGAATCAAGTACAGTGATATATATATCACTGTATATATATATACACACACACACATATATGTATCACTGGCTAGTAGTACTAGGTTAGAAAGCCAATTAGGCAAATGAGTTATCCTTATAGAAATTTATATTTCCACAAACAGCCATTTCAGTGGTAACCATAACAGCAATATAAAATGTATATGCTTTGGTATTATACCTCAGCAATAGTTGAAAATGTAGAGAATGTAAAGACCTTTTCATCTGTTTTAAAGTCAGCCTCAATTTCAGCATCTGTGAAGTAGAAGAAATAGTATTTATAGCTCAGTTTTTGTGAACATAAAATGTGTTCATATATGCAAAGTGTGTTGAAAAGTACGTGGTTTCTGCTTATGTTAATATGATTATTTCTTTGAATATTATTTTATTAGTTACTATGTTCTTAATATAAGTTTTCTATGCCATATTGTAATGAGCTGAAATATAATCACTTAGAGATTCTGCTCTAGCATAAGAGAACTCCAGGGTTACTGATTTAGGAGGATTTGTTTTTCTATGTGGACTAGAGGTAGGATTGATGTTCTGTTAAGGAAGCAATAAAACCAGCCAATTGCTTATCAACAGTGACGGCCACATCTGGATAGCACTGTGGTTATATATATATATATTATTATTAAGGCTCATAATTAAATATGATTTACCTAGGAAATGTGCATAGTAATTACATTTCAGTCATATTTATGTTAAGCTAGGTGCATTAAAATATATATGTATTAATATACTTTTATATTCCCCCAGACACAGAAAATTAAAAAATTCTTCTTCTATAAGTGCTATCCTATATAATAAAAGGCTAATATGCAAATAAACTGAACTGTGGAATGACCACTGCTATGACCTGCACTAACCATCAGGGGGCAGATGCTCAATGCGTGAGTTGCCCCCTGGTGGTCAGTGCCGCTCAGCCAGAAGTCAGGCTCATGGCTGGGGAGCACAGTGGCAGTGACAGGACCCTCTCCACCTCTGTGGCAGTGCTAAGGATGTCAGACATCCCCCAAGGGCTCCCAGACTGCAAGAGGGCACAGGCCCAGCTGAGGGATCCCCTCCCCCAACCCTGAGTGCACAAATCTCGTGCACTGGGCCTCTAGTTTTAAAATAAAATAAAAAATTATCTTAGAAAAGAACAGACTTTTAATTCATTCAGTAGCACTTAAGTTCCATTCATGTATGGAATTTCTTCAGATCTACAGTATATGATGTGTTCTCTGTTAGTTTGTTTTTAATAGGGACTATTTTTGTTGTCATATATATGGGATTTTCTTGACAAAACCTTCTCATTTGTCTAAAATGAAAGAAAAACCTTTTTTTCTCTGTAATAGCAAGACTATTTTTGAGGAATGGTTTTAACTCTGAAAAAAATTATAGTTACATACCAGGGCTGCTTGTATTTTTCTCTAATTAAGAAGACTAAGCTAGAATTTCTGGCTAAAATATGACATTGGACTAACAGTATCTGGACTGCTTTCTCCTAATTTTCCCTTAAAGATGTGCCAAAAAAAGATACAGAAATACACACACACACACACACACACACACACACACACACACAAATACCACCAGTGGAAACGAATAAAAAAGGTTTTCATTATTTGAAGATTGGGTAGGATAAGATTAATAAACACAATCCTGGAACACAGACACTTGGCCTTGTTAGCTGAAATCAGTGTGTGATTTCAAAGGAGAGGTGTAGCCTGGCCCATTATTTGTCCTCATCATTGGGCTGTGGCGCCTCAAGGTCAGGGAAACTAAGCTCCAGTGCTCTCCTCAGCGAGAGCAGTCTTCTGAGCAAGCCGGAGTCATGCCCTGCTCCTTCTGCTCAGCCTCACCTGTGCCTCTCTCTCAGAAAAAGACTCAGTAAATTGGCATGGCAACAATCAGTTTCATTCTGAATACCAAATTTGGATACAATGAGTATTATATGTGGGAGCAGATATTGGCAGCATCTGAGACTTTGGTTTATTGAGAAAAAGTGTAGTTTTTCATGCTATATACTATGGTAAAATGTCATTTTTTAAAGAATAGACCATGAATCAGTAATCTAGACATTTCCATCTATATAAAGCCATGGTCCATGAAACTTTATAAGACTCCAGAAATTAGATCAGGGCCTATCACAGCAAGCTGTTCTCCAAGTGAAGATCAACATACTACTAAAGTTGAAAGTAAGCATTTTCTGTGAACCAGCAATTTTTTCTCCTTAGGTACATAACTGATAGAAATGTATGTACTTGTGTACTGCAAAATATACAGGTTAATGTTTATTAGCGTTTTATTGGTAATAGCCAATAGAATCTCAACAATCAAAGAGTCGGTGAATGAACTATACATATTCCACAAATACATTTGTATGGGAAGTACTTTTATAATATTTAATATTTTCATATATAGAAGTTAGATTTAGGACAAAGGAAGATTTCAGCAATAGGGAAAAATATATTTCGGTACAGGTGCTGGAAGAATTGAATAAGCACATAGAAATATTAAATAAAATGTGACCTCTGCCACACGCCTTATGCAACAAAATCAGTTCCAGTAGACTTTGAATCTAAATGCCAAAAGACAAATGATAAATCTTCTAGCAGATAATGGAGGAGAAATTTTTCATGATGTAGGAATAGGGAAAATTTTTTTTGAAAGGAACAAAAACATAATCTATGGAAAAACACTAACAATCAATCTGACTGCATTAAAATTAAGAATTTCTGAATAATTCAAAACATCATCTAATTGTGTAAAGTTCAGCCACAAACATTTGAAATGTGAATACATATTAATGTCAAAGGGCTCATTCAGAATAGATAAACAAATCATTAGACATGGCATCACTAATTATGGAGTCACAAATTAAATTCCAGCAAATTATGACTAAGCACCATGCCACAAATGACTAAACATAATTTATATATATATTTTTTAAAGACTGAAAAAGTTATGGAGCAGGGGAAACTTCAGTGCTACTGGTAGATATTTAAGTTGATTTAGAGTATTTGGCATTATCTAACAAAGTGGAAAGTAAGCATTTCCTGTGAATTAGCAATTTTGCTCCTAGGTTATAGACTTGGTAGAAATAGATGCACATGCGCATTGCAAGATACATTTATAAATGTTTATTGTGGCTTTATTTGTAATAGCCAAGACTGGAAACAGCACAAATATCCACAATTAGTAGAAAACATAAATAAGTTTTGTTGTGCTCATATTATCTTATAACAGTGAAAATGTGAACTATAACTATATGAAAATTAGGAATGGATTTCATGCTCATAATATTAAATAAAAGCATCCCAGACACAAAATATTCATTGTATAATTTGCATTTACATAAAGTTTTATAACAGACAGAACTAAATACAGTGTTAAAGGATATATTTTTTTATGATAAAACTAAGAAAAGTAATAAAGTAGTGCCATAAATTATAGGATTTTGATTACTTTGGGGAAGGGATATGTCCAGGGCATCATGGATAAGAGGCTATAAGGGAGAGCTTCTGTAGGAGTTGGTGAAATTCTGTTTCTTGACTTAAGTAGAAATTATCAGATAGCTCTCAAACTGTTAGGAAATTTTTTGAATCTCAAAGATGCCTTTATGGGAAAAATGGAATAGAGAGTTGGTACAATGTTTAAGTAGTTTGATGGAAAAGATGGAGAAAGAAGGCCAACATATATAACAGCTAAGAACATGGAGCTGGAGTCAAAATTGGATTTAAGTCCTGGCTCTTCAGTGATCTTGGGCAATATACTGGTCAAGCCCCCACTCTTTGAAGACTATCAGGAGAATCTTGTAATCAATAAGGCTGAGTTTATTAAAGTTACAGTAAATAAGGATACCACCTGGATAGTCTTGGTAGTGTTTTAAAAGCTGAAGTAAGAGAGTTTTCAAACAGTTCCAGGACCTTAAAGAAAGTCTCACAAGACAGAAATTGGGTAGAAAATTGGGCAGAGTCTGTGAAAAATCACTGAAGTGGGTGGGCAAAGCAAGGTGCAGGCCTTAAAGTGGTGTTGATAAGTCAGCTATTTTACTTGGATCACAACCTTATGTTCTGGGAGCAAATATTTCTTGGTGCAGGCAGCTCAGAAACTATTGTTTGATTTAGTGTTGTTGAACAGAGGTTTAGGAAAATAATGTCTGGTCTACATATCATCTAATAAAGGAAATAATGTTGGTTTCAGTTCTCAGTACTTATGCTTTTTAAGCCATAGTACCTTTATCTTTGAAATGCAAGTTGTGAATGTTAAATAATACAGGGCTATATTGAATAAAATATGTGCATTCTGATGCCAGCATCAGAGAACCCATGTTCTGGTATTAGATTGCTCAATTTGAAATCCTGTTTCATCACTTCCTAGCTTGTCTCCTTTAGTAGATTGCAAATGTTTAAAATAATCTTTACCTATCTTATAATTGGAATGTAAAAGCACATATTTTTTTATATTGGACTAGAGGCCCGGTGCATGAAATTTATGCACAGAGGGGGGGGGGCGTGTTCCTCAGCCTGAGCTGCACCCTTTCCAATCCGGGAGCCCTCAGGGGATGTCCTACTGATGGATTAGGCCTGCTCCCCGTGGTTCTCTGCTCTCTGCGGGGCCTGCCTGCTCCACACCGGGGTGACTGCCAAGAAGGCCATGCTGGGTGCTGCCTGCAGGCTGCACTTAACTGCTCCCGGGTTGCTGAGGCTGTGCTGGGTGCTGCCTGCGGGCTGCACTTGCCAGCTCCTGAATCCCTGCAGGCCGTGCTGGGAGCTGTCTCCTCCCTGCTGTCAGAGGCAATAAGGTTACTTTGCATGCTCACTCCTGATTGGCTGGTGGGTGTCGCGAAGGTACGGTCAATTTGCATGTTTCTCTTTTATTAGTGTAGATTGCTGGTGTATTATCAGAAGTGACTGAAATCAAAATGTGGGTGCTTGTCTAACCCACACTATTAACAATCATTGTTTTATTTGCAGAATGACATGAATTACATAGCATCCAGTGGACTTCTATTCAAAGATGGCAAAAAGCGGATTGATTACATTCTGGTTTATAGAAAGTCAAATATACAGTTTGACAAAAGAAATACATTTGAAAAGAACCTCAGGGCAGAAGGCTTGATGTTGGAAAAGGAGGTAGGTTTTTTAATAATCTTAATTATGTGATATAATATGCTGGAAGAAAGATGTTCTTTTAGGTTTTAGTATGGAAAGTGTGTAGCACATGGCTTTATAAAATATATCGTTATTTTCTCCCAAATGAAAAAGAAATGCATACTATGTATGGTCCAGTAAAATTTGTATTCCTTTTTTATTCTGTTCCTTTTTGTAAATTTAATGTTTTTCAAAGTGCATAACAGTTATTACATTTTTTTTAAATTGAAAGAGAAATAATTATACCTATACGAAGTACAAACCGCTATGAAAGGAAAAATGAAATGTTGAAAGAAGAGAGTTTGCTAAACTATTAGTGTCTGGGTTTTAGTATTGAAACTATGTTGATTTTCTTCCCAATCCTTTTTCTTTTATGCTATTGTTAAAGCCTAGAGCAATTTTAGGATCACAGCACAATTGAGATGAAGGTACAGAGATTTCCTATAAACCCCCTACCCCTACACATGTGTAGCTTCCTCCATTATTAATATATTCTACCAAAGCAGTACATTTGTTACCATTGATAAACCTACATTGACACAGTATTATCACTCGGAGTCCATAGTTTGCACTAATGTTCCCCTTTGATGTTGCACATTCTATGGGTTTGGGCAAATGTGAAAAATGCATCCATATTGTGGCATCATACAGAGTATTTTACTGCTCTAAAACCTCTCTGTGCTCCACCTATGCAGCTCTTCTACACTCATGACCTTTGATCTTTTTACTCTGCATAGTTTTGCCTTCTCCAGAATGTCATATAGTGAAATCACAGTGCATAGCCTTTTCAGGTAGCATTTTTCACAGAGTTGTATACATTTACGTTTCCTTTATGTCTTTTCATGGCTTTATAGCTCCTTTCTTTTTAGTGTGGAATACTATTCCATTTTCTGGGAGGCAGGAGGAAAGGGAAGGGAGAGAAAGATTAAGGAAATAGGAGAGAGATGAGATAAAAAAAATTAAAGGTATTTGGGAAGATCTTAGTAATAGTTATAATATCAAGTATAATACAAGGGAAATCAAGATTTCTGAATTATACTTTAAAGTCAATTTTCTACAACTATTTCTTGTCAAAGATATTTTTGCAAAAGGTTTATCTTTACTTATGTTTCTAATTCTAAAAGTAATGACATTGATTTTTTAATGGTTGGGTTAAGTAGGACTAGATGAATTATCCCAATGTTAGTGTGTAAAATTAGCCTGTTGTGACAAATGCTCTTTGAGTGAACAAAAACATATTTCTATAAAAAGCATTTTAACATTATATCATACAAATGATTGCCTTAAGGTTTCAATTTAAAATATTTTAATACTCTTTGTATTGAGTTCCTATTGCTGCTTAACAAATTACTACCCATTTAACAGCTTAAAACAAAAGCCATTTATTAACACACTAGAGGCCCAGTGCATGAAAATCCTTGCACTAGAGGGGGTCCCTCAGCCCAACCTGCCTCCTCTCATCGTCCAGGAACCCTCAGGGAGGCAACCTGGTGATCCAGGGGAAGGCTACGCCCCCATCACACCTCTGCTGCTGCCACTGCTGGCAGCTCAAGCCTTAGCCAGCCCTAGTTACCTGAGTCTTCGGCGGCCCTTGGTGGCTGGCAGCCACCATCTGAGGCTTGCCTGTGCCTTGGGCCGGCCCTGGCAGGGCTGAGGGGACTGGGCGCTGCCATCTTTGAGGGCATGGCAGTCAATTAGCATATTTCCTCCTTATTGGCTATGGGCACCACCATCTTTGAGGGTGGGGCAGTCAATTAGCATATTCCCTCCTTATTGGCTGTGGGTGCTGCCATATTTGCGATGGCATGAGTGTCAATTAACATAGTCCCTCTTTATTAGATAAGATAGTTCAGTTTCTCACAAGACTTAAATCAGCGTGTTAGCCTGTATCACACCTGGAGCTCCAGGCATTCTCATGCTTATGTGGTTGTGGTAAGATCTGATTCCTTGTGGTCGTACAACTGAGGTTCCCATTTCCTTGCTGGCTGTCAGCCAGGGACTGTTCTCAGCTCCTAGAACCCATTCACATTCTTTTTCACCTGGTTCCCCACCTCCATTTTCAAAACCAATGATGGAGAATCTTCATTGTGTCCCTCTCCTATTTTGAATCTTTCTTGCCAGGAAGATCCAGTTCCTTTTAGGAGCTCATCTGCCATGGAGGATAATCTATTTTTATTTACAGCAAATGTGACATATAACAAATCCAATTATGGGAGTGAATATTCCATACTATTCACATGTCCCCATGATTGTACAGGACAAGGACAGCTACAGAGGACAAGGATCTTAGAGAACATATTAGAATTCTGCCATCCACACTATTAAAAAACAGCACCATCATGAAGAAGTGTATTGCCCTTCTAAGCAAACAGACTTAGAAAGAAAATACCTCTATGATGACAAGATAGAATCTAAGTATATTTTTAGTTTAAAACTTATTATTTTCACTGATGACTAACTGTTTTGTAAATACAGCTATTTGAACTACCAAACTGAACATTTTGCATTATCATAAACATTTTTTTCTGTCAAAGTTTCTACTATTAAAAGCTATGGCCTTTGGTGGCAACTTAACTTTAATCAATATTATTGAAAGTATTTAGGGCTTGTGACAGGCAGAAAGGGGACACTGAAGTGGTGAAAATGTCAGCAAGATTGGGTTTTTAGCTAAAAAATGGAGTATTTCTTAGTGAACAGTCCTCATTTTTTAAATTTATCAAATCCGCATAAAATTGTATGTTGATGTGAACAGTTGTTAGATAGTCATATCATGAACAGATAATGATGCATATTTGAAGGCCACATGAATAAATAGGTACGTGATCTGTACCTGTCAGGGTAGGTGCTTTGTTATCCAAATACATTCCCAGAATATATCAGCATTTTGTCTTTATCTTAGACTTAATACCACGAGCAACCCCATTCTATTTTATTTTAGTTATCTCCCACCAACTTGCCAGAGTGACTTTGTAAAAACAATTTTTAAATTTCCTCTTCTCTCAAGCGTGAATGCTCTACCTCCTGGGAATTTTGGATGGAATAATTAAATAATAATGTGAAGTGTGAAGGCGGTTGGTGTTTTGTTCCTTCAGAAAAGCCTGCCTTCCCCAGAGCTACACAGAATAGTGGCAGATTGGGAGCTTTTGATTGCAAGGGAGAAAGTAATATTTTCCCATGTCAACCACATCCCTTCACCAAACCCTGCTCAGTAGCTACTAGTACAAGAAAATGAAACTCCCTTTTTTTAAAAACAAAGGTATAAAAAAGAGAAATTATGTTGAGAGAATTATAAAAGAAAGACAGTTCATGCTGCTTGAAAAGATCTACATTTAAAATTAAGACATACAAAATTAGAAATATTCTTGCTCTGTGTGCAGTTAGTTTGATATTTTACTCGTGGGTGATAGAGTTCATGTAGAAACGTCCTTCTAAAGCATTCCTTTACGTGCATTAGATTATTTCACATTTAGAGGTTGATTGGAATAAATTAATAATCAGTGCTAAGCTATCTATTCATGATGCTAATTTGATTCCTCACATAGCACCTCTTCCAGAATCATTCTGGCTTAATTGCTTTCTTATCTCCACTATCTCTTGCTTAGGTACAAGTTATAAGGAATGTACTCAAAATAAGTTACATCCATTCATTTATAAAACATTTATCAATTAGTATTTTCCTCATTCTTTACCTTTTATTTAAAATAAACATATTCCAAGTAGGGAAGGTCTTTGGAAATTGTACTCATGTGAAAGCATTTTTTACCGCTTTTCCCATGGCGATTTGCAAAATACCTCAATATGAGAGAAAAAAAACAATCATGGTCCAAATTTTTGGACATTTAGATTACTTTTTTCAACTTCTTGTATATTTTTAGCAAGTACATGCATATTAAATTGTCTCACAAGTCTTTTAGTGAGAAACCCATAACGAACTTGACCATTGGATACATTCCCCAACAAACTCTTTTTTCATAATACTGTACTCTTTGGAACAAACTGGCAAATGCTAGTCTGTGACAGCGCCTGCCCTATGCCATCAGTGGTGAGGCTGCCTTCTACGTCAGTGTTAATCCAATGAATGTCTCATTGCTTCTTAATAATCCTGCTTAAAAATGTTGCTAATATAAATTGGAAATATTGTTCTGGCAAACTTGTGAAATTAGCCATATCTAAAATAGAGGGCTTTGTGAATAGTTGAATATAAAATTTTACAGTTTCATTTTAAGAGCTATATGATTTTAAATTAAACCAATAAATTTCTTCCATACTTTAGAGTTTTTAAGATTGGTATGTTTCTTGAGAAGTTCCATCTAGTTGAAATTCAAATGAACAATGCTTACCAAGTAGAATCCCGCTGTGTCTAACCTGGCAGTTGTGCCTAAATGGGAACAGATAGCAGTTCGTCCTTTATCTATGTTCAGCTCCTCCAATCACATGGAGGAGAAGCCCTGTGGGATTCACTGCTCACATTGTGACAAGCTTCTTCTTAGCTCTGTGGTCCTCAGATACGGTAGGAGCTTCAGAAAATAACTGTCTAGATTTAATTTTTTAAAGCAGAATATGACAGCGCATAATATATAGTACCAAAGTAGGCAATTATTAATAGACTTATTTTAGACTATTGGACCACATCTAAGAATCTTGATGACTATTGGGTTCAAAGAGGTATCTGATTCTTTGTTAATGATATGAGCAAAGTATCCAGAACAATGGGATCCAATTTTGAGATTTCTGAAGAATTAGGCCAAGGTACACATTTTTATTAAAAGTTCCTTAGAGAAATCTGATGCACACCTGACTCTGCTTTAAAAACTCTTGTCTAGATCAAAGACACTCAACTTCTTATGACATCTTGATATGGGAAAAAGTAGACTGAAAGGTTAGAGTAAGTCTGCAAATTTGACAGCTTTGTAAGGGAGTGGACTTGTATGATTTATACTCATCCCTCTCCCCTGCCAGGATTTCTATAGTACCGAGCAAGTAGTGATTACTCAATAAAATATGCTCAAAGAATCAGTGAATGAGTCAATGAATGACTGGTGAGCAAGAAGGAGAGGACCTTGACAAAGTATCCAACAAGAATAATTTAGGATCCTAATTTGCTCCTAATTTTTCTCATTGGGGGTTCTGGAACTTGATAATGATTAACATGAGAAAATGCACTAACTCATATCATGATTATTCCTTGTATATGATTCATTATTAAATTTTTATTTAAGATTTTTATGCATTAAGAAGTTGTATTCATGTTAATTACTTTTAAATTAGTGGCAATGTATACATGTATAGACAAGAGGACAATGTTCTTTTCTCTCCAATCAAATTGGCCCATAATATCACCCGCTCTGATTCTCAATAATGGTGCCTGTCCTGCTATCTTTTGCAGCCAGCCGTTGCAAATGCTGATATCATGTTTATTAAAATTCACATTCCATGGGACACGTTGTGCAAGTATGCAGAGAGGCTGAATATCAGGATGCCCTTCAGGTACTTTCTAATTTTATTTTATCTCTCTAAGTGTATATTAGGATTGGTCTAGACAGTTTGCAAAACCTTAGGGCAATAAATGCAACCATTTCGAAAAGGGAAATACTTTTTCTTCCAAAGGCTGGGTAATCTTAGACACTTTTTCTCTCTTCTGGTTTCTTTAATGTGGTAAACTTTCTGCTTCCTTAGATACTTTATATCAGTGCTGGGTGGACTTGCCTAGAGGGAGAGAAAAACAATTGTTTTCAAATTTTAACTGATAACATAATTCCCAAGATCAATCTCACTTCTTATTTCATGTGGGGAAATAGAGCTCTTACTGTTTTTGTGGAGGAAGGCAGTGTGAAATGTACCATCCTATGTATACAAATGCAGTGTTCTTCTCTGGGTATTGGTTAGCAAGAATCATCCCTTAGGTGCAATTCAACCAGATGGTTTCTTAGCTCTGTCCTTAGTATCATGGGAAAATAGTAATGAGATGCCTGCTCATTTCAAAGATTTTTCAGTCCTTCCTATAGGTAAGCAAATATTTAACAGACATGTTTTCTGATATTGTGTATCTTGTATTATATGCAGAATGTTTCACCTTCCTTCATCATTTCTCAAAATAAAATTCAACAGTGTTCCTACTATGCACAAAGTGTTAACTCACATTGAAGATATGAACATTTACATTTATTTGGAGCTCAATGTGCTTTATCAGCTGCTAAGAAAGTTTTAAAAGGTTCACAGTAACAAGGTATCATTAAAACAGGCATCTAGATAATGAAAATGAAAGAACAGTAAGAGTGCAAGTCATAAATATAGAGATATTTCTCATACCTGATAGCATGAAAGAAGCCAACTCTGTTAAGAGTTCTGGCATCCTTAAGTCTTAGGCTATTCACTTTTTAAAAAATGATATTAATTTTTTATTTCCTGGCAAGGGTGCATTTGAAAGAAGAGTTCTGATACATCTGAAGAAAGAAATATAAAAACCATAAAACCTATGTAGTTTACCATTTCTTTTTCTTGATGTTGTGTCTGAAATTTTCATCTTTTTTGAAATGTATTTTTAATGATTTCAGAGAGGAAGGGAGAGGGAGAAAGAGAACAAAACATCAAGGATGAAAGAGAATCATTGATCGGCTGCCTCCTGCATGCCCCCTACTGGAGATCAAGCCCACAATCCAGGCATGTGCCCCAACAGGGAATCGAACCATGACCTCCTGGTTCATAGGTCGACTCTCATCCGCTGAGCAATGTTGGTCTGACTGAAATTTTCATCTTTTATAATGTTTTTCAAAATAATACTGCATTGTGAAACTTTTGGAAAGTGCCAATGAAATTCTCATGATTTAATAATAATATATTAGAAAATATGCAACATTTCCCAAAGTTTATCAAAGTGTACCACAGGCTCATAGTAGAAAAAATATCCTGTGACCAACTATGCTTCTGAGTTTCTAAGCTATACAATGTTTCTTCACTGTAGGAATTTTTTAGAGAACTGGTTCTCATTCTTAGTCAGAGTTCCTCAAAATCACCTGGGAAATTGTAAAAATAAAGGTTCATGGAACCCACACCAGAGTTCTGGTGTATTAAGTCAAGGATATGATTGGGTATATACATTTGTAACAAACATCTCAAATGTTTCTGATGCAGGTGAGAAAGAAATGTCTCAGACATTTTAATATTTTAACAGCTATATACTTTTTATAAATTTCAAAAATCAGTTATATAGAGCAATATTTCCCAAATTTCCATCTGATAATGGATTTTTAAAAATTTTAATATGATGGTGTTCTTGGGAAAATAGCTGGAGAAATGCTGGAACACAGCATTCTTTGGAAATATCATTCCAGATCAGTTTAAATAATAGATACAGCATTAACTAATTCCTTAGTAACTAACCACTCATTTATTTATGATACTCCTGAAATTTGGGATAGTTCTTAACTTGTAAAAAGAGAATGCTATTCAAGCATAAACTACATGGCCAAGTGTTTTCATGATGGCCAATTCAGTTTCTAACTGTCAAGTGTTTTCACATTTTTAAAAATATTTTTATATGTTTGTATTGATTTCTAAGAGAGAAAGGGAGAGGGAGCGAGAGATAGAAACATCAATGATGAGAGAGAATCATTGGCTGCCTCCTGCATGTCCCCCACTGGGGATCAAACTTACAACCTGGGCATGTGCCCTGAACAGGAATAGAACCATGACCTCTTGGTTCATAGGTCGATGCTCAACCACTGAACCACAATGGCTAAGCAAGTGTTCTCACATTTAAGAACATATATACTGTCTTAAAATTAAAATATACAAGAATAACAAAGAACTGAAATAGGAAAAATGCATATCTCTTTTTAAGGATTTATGCATAAAAATGTTACCTATGTTTGGCTAATCTATGTATTTATTCAGTGTTGAAATATACATATTACATTCCACAAAGAAAAGCTGCAAATTTATTTAGGAAAATGATAATAGAATTATAAACCTGTCTGCAAATTTTTCAGCTAACTTATTGAATAAACATGAATTTTGAGAAATTTATCTACTTTTTAGCTTGAATGTATGTACAGATTAGTATGTACTATATTTTCTAGCTAATTCTTTGCTTGATTATTTGTCCAAAGTAAATATGGCCTACATATTGGATTTAATGTTTTAAAACTAACCAAAAATATTTCAGAGAATTAAAATAATCTACATTTTTCCAGTTTTTATTCTATCAGGAAGGACTTAATCTGTCTCCTCTATAGTCTAGAAATATCAAGGCCTGCTTTCATTATTTTTCTCTTGATTCAGAGGTGTTTCCTAGTCATTCTTAGCCCGCTTTCACATTAAAAGTGTCAAACATATTTTAGGATGATTCAGTCATCCTGTAGCTTCTCAGAGTGAGTTCCCAGATGGGGTCAACCTTCCATTTTTCCTCAAGCTTCTCCTCCCACAAATGTTTTAAATATAGCAAATTTGTGGGAATACTTAAAAATTAAGAACAATCTTCTCTTTCTAGATAAAAGAACAATCTTCCTTTTTAATCACAATTAGGATGAAATTCCGATCACTTTTTGAATGCAAAAGATTATTTACTCAAAAAATAAAATAACATAAAGACATATAGGAAGCCCAATATGTAGAATGGCTCAAAGTGGAATAGTTCTGCTTGACAGGAGAAGGGAATCCTGGGTCCCAGCCATGTGACTGCCCTCCTCACTCGGCCCCACAGTCATCTCCACATGTGGCCACCAGGCTCTGTGAAACACTAATTGGAAACTATTGAGATAATTATTTATGGTTAATTTTGAGTGGTTGTTGTAATAGGTGGGTCAATAGGTAGATAAATGCTGCCTGATGCAAGGTGTTAATTAGCAGACTCTTTTCAAAGGAAAAATAAAGTTCTGTACCCAAATGGTACAGTCAATAAATGATCCTCAACTTGCAATTTATACTCCAGTGATTACCAGATTAGTTGCAGTTCCTGAATCTTAATGTTTGACCTTGCTCCCATAACCATTTCATATGCGGTCCAGAATGTCGTGCCCCAAGTACTCACTCAGAGGACTATTCCTACTCATGCTTCAAGTTTCCACACAGATAACCCATCCTCCGAGAAGGCTTCCCTGTCTCCTTTCTCCTCCATCTACAGAAACCAATTGGGATCCCTTCCTGGGAACTTCCACAGCTCTCTCTGTTATCTTGCATGGTCACATTTCATTGTAACTACCACTTGTCTCCTCAATGGTAAAGGAAGCTCTTTGAGGGAAAAGACCCTCTTTAATTTCCAAATCTTTAAAAGTTATACCTTATTATTCCTTGCAAAATCAGAAATATTCATTACATATATGTTTGTATAGATGGATGGATGGATGACGTCATATAACAAATAATCCAGTTAATATGCATTGTGTAGCAGAAGTGAAACCTTTAAAAAATAGAATTAAAAATCAGAATTCAAAAGTGATTTATTGATTTATAAAAGCGATTTTGTTGTTAGTAACTTAGATTCTGAAAATAAAACAATGTAAATTCAGAATTATTTCTACTTTTAAAAATATTGTATCTTTATTGTTGAAAGTATTACAGATGTTACCTCCCCCACACACACACACCCGTTGACTTCTTCTACTCTGTCCTCTGCCCCAGGCCTTCAACACACTGTTGTCTGTGCCCATGGGTTACGTATATATGCATATAAATTCTTTGGTTACTCTTTTCCACTCATCCACCCACCTCTGCCTTCTCTCTGAGATTCCACAGTCCGTCTTACTATACTGGCTGATTTTATGTCTTCCTTAAGCAATTGGAAGTTGGAGTATTGAAATGCTCAATATGATTGAATGTTGTCATTCACTGGTTTAACTATTTTCATTTGACTTTCCCCAGCTGATGTTTATTATTTTTCAGGAAAAGATCCTATTACACTGACCCACGGAGCAAATCAACGGGCAGGTTGGTGGGTGATGCCTAATTTGTTTATGACTAATTTGTTATTGAGGGGGAGGATAGAAATATATTCAATTACCCTTATTAGCAGTTGTAAATTTTAGGGAAAAAAACACACTTTATTGATTTATTTAAGAGGTTTCAAAAATGACTTGTGCCAAATTTAGCAATGTTTAAAAACAGGTAAATGTTTTTTTATGCACCATTGACATTCTTGTAATCCTCACTTGACATAATTGCAATCATATCTCCCATTTTAGGAGATTTTAATTTTAGAAATAGTTATAAATGTTGACCCAGTAGAGTAATAGAATAGACCCAATAGAGACCTTCTGGATCAGTTGATCCAAATCTCTTATTTGACAGGTGGTAAAGGAAAGACGAGTATTCACAGTGATGAATAGCCATGCAGCACCTTTTGAATCAAAGACCTACTCTTATTCCACCACCTGAATCTGACTTTCTTATCCTAGCATTAAAAAAAAACAAACTTCTTTTCAAGAGTGTTTCATCTCTTGCCTATTTGGGTAACAGTAGTTATGACAAAGGAATTAATCACACTACAAGCCTGAAACAGAAGAAATTATCTCACCTGAATGCCTTACCCTGTTTCACTAGAGGAAATGATTTTGCCTTTACTGATACTAAAACAAAAGGCTCCTTACACTGGGATGTTTTTCTGTTCATTGCAAAAGAATCAGTTACCAAAACCAGAAGCATATAGTGCAAATATCAGTCCATTTTAGGAAAGGATTCAGTAAATGTAGTTCTTTTACCAAGAAAATGGCTGAATATAATTTAGAACTTTACAATAGAAAAAAAAAATTAGTTTTAAAATAGGGGAATATTGGTGTCTTTTAGATGTGGTCAGGATTGGTAACAAGATAAGTAAATCATAGGGGGGGGGAAGACTTAATATTAAACAAGTACTAAAGGAATCAGTATTCAAATCACTCTTTTTAAAAACTATTGTTAGTGATGATCTTCAGCCAAGTCAGATTTTTGTTGTCCGGTTAGCATGCTTGGATTTAGAATGGGCTTTGATCATTGCCCCTGTTCCTATTTGTTCCTGGTCTATGTAGCAAATTTCCAAAGTTATTTTTGCATAATAAAGCCAAAGTCATTGGAATATTGTAATTTATAAATTTACAACTGCAGGTTTTTCTTTTTTTCTGCATGTGCCTGCTCAATGATGGACATGTCGCTAAATGTCTGGGTTCGTTTTCATGTGCTCTATTGAATTAGTGAGATTTTGCTGCTGTGTAATTAGTGGGTTTTCTGATAAACAGGCATCTTTTTTTCAGAGACTTGCAGAAGGGTAAAATGATGCATGTTAAAATAGCAACAGATGTCTATTTATGTAGTACTGTCATAATTTAGTTTTAGCATAAATGTGTTTAGAATGGCTAATAAATCTGTATATATTAAATCCTAAAGAAACATTTTCTTTTTTATAATATTTTATTGGGGTTTTTTTTAGAGGGAGGAAGGGAGAGAAAGAGAGAGGGAAAGAAACATATATGTGCAAGAGAAACATCTACTGGTTGCCTCCTGCACACGCCTAAACAGGATTGAACCCACAACCTAGGTATGTGCCCTGACCAGATCCAAACCACCACCTCTTAGTGTACAGGACAAAGCTCCAACCAACCAAGCACCCAACCAGGGCACAAAATTTTTAGTAGTGAGAAAAATTTTTTTTCCTATTTTTGGTCAAATTTAAAAGTAATCTAGAAAAATGAAAACTATACTGTGTGTCCTATGTTTTATTATCTTTTGTATTTTTTTATTTCATGAAATGAAAATTCAGTTATCAGTTATTTCAAATGATTATTAAATTCCTTTAAGCATTACCATAGTCAAACCTCTTTACAATATACTTTTTACAAATTTTCTCTCTATTCCTTTACTTTGTGGATGCATATGAAGTAGGTAGCTAATAAATAGGAAAGGTGATTATGAAACTATATTACATATTAAATTGAAAAAAGAATATCATGTTATTTGCTTTTAGACTTTCAATTGAGAAAATGAATGATCTTGATTTTTAAAAAAAAATACCTTTGGAGAAGAAAATTAAGATGTGTGTGTGTGTATGGGGGCGGGTGGTGATCATCGTTGTTACAAAATTACAAAACCAATTTGTGAATAGTTGGAAAGAGGGGAAAAATCAATCATGTACATTCGATTTAATTGTGCTTATTCTTTATTGAAGTGGAAAAGGTGTTTTGTGCAAAGATATTTTAGCCAATAAACATGAGGGGATAATTAATGTACAGGCACTTAACCAGCTTTTGAAGTTCATCATTTCTCCAGACAGGTTGATAGGCAATAGTTATAGTTTTATTATTGCTGCTATTTATCATTTGGCAATGCACTTTCACATTCAATTAATAAAGCATCTTCAAAATGACCCTTCAGGGCAGCAGAACACATTGTGGGTTTTCTGATAAACAGGCATCTGTCTTTCAGAGACTTCAGGAAAAATCAGTGACTCCATCGTCACTGCTCCCCACCACCCATGCCTCATCCCCCAGCCTTCGCAGCTGGTGTGGTGCAGTTGGGGCTCTGACCAAGTTCTTTTGACCTTTTAATTCAGATTTCTTTCCTGCATGTGTGTGGTTGTGAGTGTCAGTGTGTTTATGTCTTTTGGGAACTCGTTTTTGGAATGGCAGTGGAAGGTAGGCATTACTCTGGAATGCAACCTAATCTAATTCTAAAATGTGGCTTTGTTCCAGTATGCACAATTATTTTAGAAGACTCAAAAAATGGATGTCCCAAAACCCAATGGTTCTGGACAAGTCAGCTTTTCCAGACCTGGAGGAGTCAGACTGCTACACTGGCCCCTTCAGCCGGGCGCGGATTCACCAGTGAGTCCCCATCTGTTTTCTCCCATGACTGGCCTTGATATCTGTCATTATCTGGAAGTTGTTGATAGAATAAACATAGCTGGGACCAGTTCCATGTTTTCCAAATAAGTCAGAGCATGTATCATTTTATTAAAATGCACACTTAGAATAAAACTCAGTGAGCATGATTAATTAATTATCAACTCTGTTGTAGAGACATTCCAGTAATGAATGATTAATTGTAAACTCCTGGATTGAGCTAGCTCCCAATTCTTTCAAAATAATTATTATGGTAGTAAGTCACTCAGTTAAAGTAACAAAAATGATGATGATGATAATAATAATAGAATTGCTATTAAATAACATCCTTGAATAATGGATTTTTCTAATTAAATTATATTTATAATTACACTTAATTGTATATAATTAATTTAATCCATTGTATAATTTTATCAAACTAAGGTGAATAAGAAATTTTTAGCAATTTTTTACAAGCCTATCTATTTGTCTATCTACCAACATATCTCTACTCATTTATTTATTCAATTAATAAGTTTCAACATGACACAGAATGAGGTTATGATACAGTCCCTCTCTCATGGTTCTTCCAGGCTACTGGGTCAAACAAAAATCTTAAGTTAATAATTAAACACAATAGTATAAACATAAAGATGGAGAAATGCACAGTATACAGTAGGTCTATAGCTGCAAGGTCAATTTGCTATATGCAGTTTTGGACTGACATCTTCTGGGATGTAGGATATTGTGAGAGGCAGGATGAACCAGAATTCCTGGCCACCAAACATGTAACAGAACCAGTAATCAATGGGAAATACCTCTTTCCAAATATTTATGTTATTATTTACTCCAGAGGCAGATTTAGAAGCATTCTTTTTAATTCCAGCTAAGAAGTAGAGGAAGCAGTGTAAATTCAAATGAATTCCAAATTTAGAAAGATATTGTACTTTTAGCTTTTTGCCATACTTTTTCAGGCTCTGTGATATAAAAATCAAAACAACAACAAAAAGTCTGCTATTTCTCTTTGAACCTGAGAAACTAAGGTGATCTTTGAAAATTCTCAATCAGATCATGAAACTGTCTTGCTTAATACCACCCCCAATGGCCTCCCATTTACACTTATCATAAAATGCAAATTCTTACCATGTGACCATGTATGCTGTGGTCCCTGCCCAACACTCTCACCTCATCTTCTACAATTTCCACACCATTTACTGACTTTAGGGTCACCCATCAGAAGCTCAACCTTAATTCTATTTTAGAGTCTTTGTTCTTGCTGTTCTTGCTAAGATGCTCTTCTCCCAGATCTTCACATGGACTATCCCCTCTTATCATTCAGCTGTCACTCAAAAGTCACCAGCTCAGAGAGACCTTCTCTGAAAATCTTATCTATAGTCCCCTTGCCCCAGTCATTCTCTCTGCCATTAGGCAGTTTCATTTTTCTTCATAGCAACTTCTGAAATTATGTAGCTGATGTATTTACTAATATATTATCCATTTCCTTTCTTTGTAATGTAACTTCATAGAAAAGGAATTTATCTGCTAAAGAAGTATTTGTTCAGGGAATTCTGAATCAATCTGATGGTAAAATATTTGGTGGATATTCCTTCTAATTCTTATCGTTAACAGGACACAGAACTGTTAACTCGGTGCATCTAAGAACACAAATAAAAAGCACAATAGCAGAATATTGGAGGGGCTCTGAGTCTAATAACATGGACAGGTATACAGATTACCATAATACAGGGCAGAGTAAAAGTAATGCTTTAGGAAAGACAAGTGAAATGCACATTTTTGTAAGAGAGGGAGAAGCTACAGCCAGAGGAGAAGACCCAGCCACTAAAAATGTGGAGGGAGGTGGTGAGAGGTAGGGGAACAGATATGAGAAACAGAGCAAAATCTCAAGGTAAAAAAGGATGGGAGTCCGAGGTGATAAGTTCTACACTTTCACAGACTAACAGATGCAAGAAGCCAGACCTATAAGAAGTAAGACCAAGGGGAAGGTTGAAATGCAAGAATAGAGATCGTCCGAGGAAAATAGTATTGGAGAGCTGCTGAAAGGTTAAGAGTAGGAGCCTTCTAGGGGTCAGAGCTGTGCATTAAAAATCAGGTGAGAAATTGCATGGCTGATTAGGGGTAAAGAGGGCATTCTTTTCATAACCTACACAAGATATGAGACCCAGAACAAGATGTGTATGGGAACCAAGAGAGACTCAGTTTAGTTATAAAAGTTACTTTGTTTGGCAATTGTTTGAATATAGATGAAAAGAAATCAAGGATCATAGAAGACCCAATACTTCAGATCTCAGAATCTGAGAAAATGGTGGTTTATCGTTCACAAAAAAAGCACCTAGAAACAAAAATTGTCAGCAGTTGAGTGAGGACTGGGACACTTCGATTTTTTTGAGGCTCCCAGGATATCATAAAGTAAATGCTAAAACAGACCCTTCCCTTCCTTTCCTCCTGGAATCGCCCTTTTGCTCTTTTCGTCACTGACTCTTAGGTAGTTTCTCCTGGCAACTCTCCCTTTGTAGGGAGAGAATAGGGCATGAAGGGAAGAAAGGACTATTGCTTGCTGCTAATGTTTTATAAACAGAAAAGCTAGCTTGGAAAGTGTGGCATGGGGAGTTACATGAATTTTTAATGTGCTCTGTTTGGAATTACATTGCATAATTAAAGTAGATGGGGGCCCATGGAAACTCTGTTCTCTCCTCGTTCAATGCCAAACAACTAATATGAGGACATCCAGGCTTTCTTATAAACCAAACGATATTAAAATGCATATTTGATAATGCTCTGTATGATTTATGTTTATTTTTCTCTGCCAATTGATTTTTTTAAGAAGATGGTTTCTCTTCTGATTTACTCTACTTCACATGCATTAGTTTAAAGGAGAAAACAGATGGATGACTTCCCAGGAAGTTGTTGCTGTTGTTGGATTCTGTGCTCTGCCCCAAATACTAAAATGGATCCCCATATCTTAACAGCTTCATAATAAACAATAAGGACACCTTCTTCAGCAATGCTACTCGAAGCAGGATAGTCTACCACATGCTTCAGCACACCAAATATGAAAATGGAATATCAAAAGTGGGTAAGAACACGAATGAAAAATGTAGAGAAAGTCGAATTTGCTGTTACTGATATTACTCAGAAATATTTGAGTGAAGTTTTGCCTTCATGCATTAAATATGGATTTATAACACATTGAGCACAAACTAAACATTCTGTTTTTCAATCTTTCAATAAAACAAACTCTTTGAAGAACATTTGGCCATATGTATCAAAATGCCAACTGTGCAAACACTTTAGAACAGTAATTGTATTCTTGAAATGTATCCCAAGGAAACAATCAGACTTTTAATAACAACATACAAAGACCTTTGTTCATTGTGGATTTGTAATAGAATAAAACTAAATATATGTTAACTGTCCATCATTAGGAACTGACAAATAAATTAGGCTACATCCACATAATACATCTATTAAAATGAAATAATTCAAAGAGTTCGCAACACTAATAAATATTCTTTTGAGATATTTTAAGAGGTAGGGAATTCCTCCAATATTCTGACTAATTTTTTTTTTTTAGTAAGAAGAAAAGTTGCTTTAGGCTTATGTGATCCTATGTGAGTGGATATTAATATCCCTCCCCCACCCCCCATTTAATGATGTAGCAAAGTGAAATTGTATGTTGGCAGCCTGCAAATTTCCATCTATTAATGTTGTAAGGACAGAATTAGACTCTTAGTATCAGTCTCTTTCATAGCCTCACTGTCCTTATAGGTGATGTAGTTATGGAAAGCATTTGGGTTATTTTCAGCTTTCAAATTAACTTAACGTTCAAAGTATATGTATGTTGCTGCAGAAGGAAGTCTTCATTTAAACAAACTCAAGAACTGTTGATTTCTTCTCTTTTCAGGTATCTGTAAACTGATAAACAATGGCTCATATATAGCAGCTTTTCCCCCACATGAGGTAATTTTAAAATATAATTTCCATTACAAAATGTTTTCATGCTCAATGCTTGATCCCATTTTTTTTATTTTATTTAAATCTGGCTTCCCTCTCCCAGGAGGGTTCAATCAGCGACTGGCCCTGGTCTTTTCTGAATCCCCCATTATATTTTGTCTCCACACTGATTCCCCTGCCCAGAACCATCAGGAATCCCAGCCTTGGAGGCAACTCATGGACTTTGCTTGGCCGCTCTGGCTGCTACCCTCTACTCCAACACAGAGATCATTTGGGAACCACACCATTCCCAAACAGGGCAGATCCCTGGTTTGTGCAAACTACTTTGGGATACCTGAAAATCAAACACAAACCCACAAAAAACCCAACAGCCCATTATGTACTTGATTCTCTGCCTGATTATTACCTCTCTACCAGTTTTAAGTAGGAGAGCCTGTTCAAACTATGGTGGGCTTTGCCTGCTGAGTCATGAATAAAACTCAAATTAGTTTTAACCCTCTCCCCACACACCCATACATACACACTATTAATTTTAAGGCAACTCTGCATTTTAATATAAGAATGGGGTCATTAGAGGTTTCACTTCAGCTCTTTCAGAACTAGTCACTCTTCTATGTACAAAGGCTGAGGACTTACAACCTTTGCCTGAGGAATCCCTGTGCCTGAGGAATTCACAGTACAGTACAACTCATAACAGATAAAATGTGTTGAGCACTTAATCCTTGGCACTGAGCTAAATGTCTTTTATGGATCATCTCATTCAGTCCTTGCAGAAAATCTTTGAGATAGACAATGATATTAACTCCATTTTATAAATGTCATTGAGGCATAGAAATGTTAAATATCAAAGGTACAGTTTTGAGCCCGGGAAGTCGGACTCCATTTTCTCTCAATGATGGTAAAGTTACTGTGTTTATTAATAGACCTTAGATTCCAAACAGTAAAGTCTAGTTTACTTTAAGTTAAAAGGAACCTCGTTGGTTTAAAAAGGAATTTAAGCCCTGCTATTATGGTTCTTTGGGTTAGTCATCATCTTGCACCAAGTGGATGCTGGGTTTTGTTTTTTTATGGCTTTTTTTTCTTGTTTTTTTTTTTAATTCTTTATTGTTGAAAGTATTACATATGTCCCCTTTTCCTCTGTTGTCCTCTCTACCAGTCTGCCCACACCCCCCAGCCCTGGCCTTCACCACCCTCCCCATTGCCTGTGTCCATTGGTTATGCTTATATACATACAAATTCTTTGGTTGATCTCTTACTCCCGCCCCCCTGCTCCTCCCAATCATGGTCCATCCTCTCCTGCCTTCCCTCTGAGGTTTGATGGTCCGTTCGATCTTCTATGTCTCTCAATCTATTTTTGTTCATCAGTTTATGTTGTTCATTATATTCCACAAATGAGTGAGGTCATGTGATATTTATCTTTCTCTGACTGGCTTATTTCACTTAGCACAATGTTCTCCGGGTCCATCCATGCTGTTGTGAATGGTAGGAGTTTTTCCTTTTTCACAGCAGCATAGTATTCTGTTGTGTAGATGTACCACAGTTTTTTAATACACTCATCTGCTGATGGGCACTTAGCCTGTTTCCAAATCTAAGCTATTATAAATTGTGCTTCTCTGAACATAGCAGTGTGTATGTTCTTTCTGATTGGTGTTTGACTTCATGGGGTATAGTCCTAGGAGTGGGATTACTGGGTCAAATGGGAGTTCCATTTTTAATTTTTTGAGGAAACGCCATACTGTTTTCAACAAAGGCTGCACCATTCTGCATTTCCACCAGCAGTGTACGAGAGTTGAGGATTCCCGTTTCTCCACATCCTAGCAAGCACTTGTTTGTTGATTTGTTGATGATAGTCATTATGACAGGTGTGAGATGGTACCTCATTGTCACTTTGATTTGCATCGCTCAGATAATTAGTGATTTTGAGCATTTTTTTCATATGTCTCCTGGCCTTCTGTATGTCTGCTTTCAAGAAGTGTCCATTTAGGTCCTATGCCCATTTTTTTATTGGATTATTTATCTTCCTTTTGTTAAATTGTACAAGTTCCTTATAAATTTTAGAGATTAAACCCTTATTGGAGATAACATTTGCATATATATTCTCCCATGCAGTGGGCTTTCTTGTTGTTTTGTTGATGGTTTCTTTTGCTGTGCAAAAGCTTTTTATTTTGATGTAGTCCCATTTATTTATTTTCTCTTTAGTTTCCATTGTCCTAGGAGATGTGTCAGTAAACATATTGCTTTGACATATGTCTGATATTTTTCTGCCTGTGGATTCCTCCTAAGATTTTTATGGTTTCCTGTCTTACATTTAAGTCTTTTGATTCCTGGTCAGGGCACATGCCTATGTTGTGGTCTTGATCCCTGGTAGAGGGTGTGCAGGAGGTAGCCAATTGATGTTATGCTCTCCTATCAATGTTTCTTTTTCCTCCCTTCCTCTCTCTCTAAAAATCAATAAACTATTCTTTTTTTAAGAAAGGAAATTTAACAAAGGATTTTTAAGGAGCTATCAGAATATTTTTAATGGGGGAGAGATATGTAAAGTAATCATCATTCCAGAGATGAGCTAAATATACAATTTCTTAAGCTTTCAATAAATTATTAAATTACTCTATATTGGAAAAAAAGCAAAACCAATTTCTATGTAGTTCAAATTCCAGTAAGAGAATGGGTATTGATTTATCTTATTTTATCTCTTTCAGGGAGCCTACAAGAGTAGCCAGCCCATCAAAACCCATGGACCTCAGAATAACAGGCATCTATTATATGAGCGCTGGGCACGCTGGGGAATGTGGTACAAGCACCAGCCCCTGGATTTAATCAGGTACTGGGGATGGATCAATATGAAAGATATATGTTGTTTTATTGTCATTTTCTTATATTGGAAACTATTTAATTTACTCATCAAATTATCTGTATTGATGCAATCAGAAAAAAAAATAAACCACTATGGGTCTTTTCAATAAAAGGAATTTAATTTAGGAAATTGGTTACACAGAGAATGGGAAAGCTGAGAAATCAAACAGGAATAATAAGGCAACCAGAGATTAACAATGGTAGAAGATTGCTAACTACCCTCAAGCTGAAGGGGAAATAGAATGAAGTATATTTCGGTGCCTAAAACTTAGACTGTACAGTCCATGAATAACTACCTGTAACAAAGTGAAAGTGTAGGGAGTAGAGCTATGAAGAAGCCATGGATGCTCTGGAGACAGCACTGAGGACAACCACAAGAGCAGAAAAGTTCCTGGCTTCTCCCTTCCTTCCACCTTGGTGTCTCCCAGTACCTCCTGGCCCAACTTAACCCGGAGCAATTTATGAGGGAACCTGTGTAATCTACTTCCCTGTGAAAACCAATCAAAATCAAAACCAAGAAAGCAGAAAATGGTTTTGAGAGCAAAGATGAAAATGACCAACAAAGCATCTACTAGTATGCATATACTTATCTTTCAACAAAGATTCAGTATCTATTCTATTCCAGGAAGTTTATCCTCGTGAGTAATTATCCTCAACTTGAATTAGTCTTGAAATACTCTCCTACTCATGATTTATTTTATTTTTATGTAACTCAGGTAAATATATGTACTCCTGTCAAATAATATTGTTACCTCTTATTTAACCTTTAACAATGTGAAGTTTAAAATATCAATATAATAATGTCTATATAAGGGGTCTATCTGTGTAGTCTTCTATAATTATTCTAAAGATATTCTTATATATTAGTAATATATTAGTAAGACTCCAACCTTCAAAGGAATACTTGTTTAAAGGCACAAAGCCCTATTGCAATACATGTTATTAAAATAATCTTCTGTTTCAAAGTAGAACATAGAAATCTATAATAATAAAAGTGTACTATGCTAATTAGACCAGACATTCTCCGGACAACCTTCCGAATGAAGCTGGGGCTGCGAGGAAAGGCCAGGTCCCGGGGTGCCTGCCGGCAGATGGAGGGAAACCAGGTCCCAGGTGCCAGAGGGAAGATGGTGCTGGCAGCTGGGGGAAGGAAGGCCTACTCTTGCACGAATTTCATGCATTGGGTTCTAGTATTGTATAAAAATATTGTATATTGTATAAAAGATGAATAGGCTATTGGTCCATGTCTCCTAGGAGAAATAAATGGACAAAAACATCAAAATATTAGATAAATAATGCTTAAAGGAGGATGACCTTATGTCCACACATTTTAGTTGGCACAATATAGAAAATAAAGTAGAAAAGGAATAATTTTCAGAAAGACAAGTCTTGTTAAGGAAAAAAAATAACAAGATAATTTTCTTCCCAGCAAGAATCACTGCCCAAATGAACTATAAAACAACAGTCTTTAAAACTACTGCTGGGAAAAAAAGCTGTGTGTTAAGTAACCATTTTTAGAAAATGGGGACCAAATAGTAGGAGAGAATTCAAAAAATTTTTATCTCTTACCAGAGCTTTAGAAATGGTGTGACAGTTTATATTGACAGTAGACTTGGTGATGAAAGAGCAATTGAGTAGTTTTTAGAACCACGATATTCTTCTGCCATTTCCATATAAACAGTATTTATCAGCTGAAGGGAAATAAAATACATTCATTCCCTTATCTTCATTTGATCCTTCCTGTGGTGAGAGCTAGTAAAACAATACACGGTCCACTTCTCAGCAGCTTTCAGTCATGGGAAGGCGAAGGAATGAAGGAGTGCTGGGTCAGTGCCATGCCGTGTATAAATTCAGGACACGGAAACATGGCTGAGGGCGGGACATCTAACCCAGGGTTGGAGTGGAAGTCAGTGATATAAAGTGAAGGGTAAGTACAAGCCAGGCACAGGACAAAGGTAAAATGTAATATTCCAAAGCATGAACCAAGAAAAGAATCATGTGCTGCTGGAACTTCAGGCTTGAATTTCGTTGAGGGAGATGTGACATAATTGTGCAGATTGTGTGTAGCATAAGGGAGTCTGGCCAAGGGTGCTGATGGAATTGTTTCTGCTCTCCCCATCCACCTACAGAGGAGACTTTTTTCTAATTTATGCGAGAGCAATATGGTGTGGCACAGATATGTGTGTGGAAAACAAAAAGGGATCCTTCTAGGAAGATGGAGAAAAGCAAGAATTTGCTTGTAAAAAGCTTTATGAACCATATTAAGTTTGACACAGAAATAAATACATTTTATAAAATTGTTGCTATGAGGACAATGTTTAAAGATAAACAATGTCTCCATTATTAGAATCATTAGCAACCATGAATATTAGGATAGCCCAGGTGGAGCTGCCAAGGGACTGGGCTGGAAGCCACAAGTGTCCATCTGAAATTCTGACGAGGTGTAGTGTCACTTACGTTGCCTTAAGCTAACAATTTGCTTTCTCGTGCAGGCTGTATTTTGGTGAGAAGATTGGGCTATACTTTGCGTGGCTGGGATGGTATACTGGAATGCTGATTCCTGCAGCACTGGTTGGCTTGTGTGTTTTCTTCTATGGAATATTTACAATGAATGCAAGTCAAGTAAGGTAAGCTACTATCAGACCTGTTGACAATTGTTAGCCTTTCTTCTGATTGGACAAAAGCTTTATGATAATGGTGACTATAGAAACAAATGATGGTACTATAATTTATTTGCTGTTTTCGTCGGGTTTTGCTTTTTGTTTGTTTGTTTGTTTGTTTTTGGTAGGGGAGCATCACAATAAAAAAGGCAATTTCTCTACTATTGTTATCGGTGGATTGCCCTCCTGTGGGCTTCTTGGGGTGCTACGGGAAAAAGAACTCCCTGAGGCCTCCCTGGGAGGATGGGGTACCTTGGAAAGCTTTATTGATGTAAAATTAAGGGGGTTTCCTTCCATGGTCCCATTTCCCTGTCTCAGCCTTATCTTCAGCAGAGCTAGGATTGAAGTCACTGCCCAGAGTTTCCACTCCATATTAAAGCTCAATCCAGTCCAGCATTTGGCCAGGTTAGCTTGTGTTCCCAGCTGCAGTCCATTGCGTTTGGGGTCTTCATGGCTAAGGGCCACACATCTACTAAGGCCACATGGTGTGCTAACCCACACGCCAGTGCGGGTCACGGAGCAAGGGAGCAAGAGCACAAGAGATTAGGAGCAGAACAAGAGAGACAGAATTCTTAGTCTGAGGATTTTAACCTTCCAAGATTTTGCATGCTTGCAGTGGCTCTAGCCCCTAGCCAAGCATCTTTTTCCCAGGTTAGACTCATAGGCAAAAGCACCTTCCATACATCACTTTATTGCACATGCGCCCATCTATCTCTTTGTTTGATTCCTTACCCCAGTGGTCTACAGGGAATAGACAGATGGTTCCCTAGGGAGCCTGAAGTTTTAGCTTCCTGGTGAAGCTGCCCAGATGACTATGCTTATAATGTCTGGCCATCCCTTTGCTTTCTTTCTATTATTAATATTAGCTAGCTAATTACTACAATAACATTGTTATTGAAAATTATTTTGCATAAGCCGTGAAATTATTTCTGTGTATGTCAAATTTTTCTTTCTAGTATATGCCACATAACAATTCAATAATGCAGTAGACAGTTATATAATTTATATTTGCATAGCATTTGGAAGTCTTGAATGCCCTCTCAAAACATTAGTTCAAATAATAATATAGTTACAATCCTTTTAACACTTACAGTATACAAAGACCTTCCAAATATGTTGTTTCATTTAATATACCCTTTTATATCAGCCTTTGAGGTGAGTATTCCTTTTTGCTGATGAGGGAATCTTACATACTTAAAGATGACTAAACAAAATAGTCATCCCACATAAGCCTTTCTCTAAGCAGCCTGCTCTCCTGAGAACAGAAAGTTACTTTCTACTCTCTTCTTACTCTCTAGGAACAGATATTGTAGTATTTTTGCATCAACTTAAGATATCAAGATAGAAGTGAAAAAAATCACACATTTATCAGAATAGTGATTCTTTTGTTAAAGTTGAATGACCCAAGATTTGGATATAGGATCAGTACATTATTATTCAGCAGAGGCAACAGTCACCCTGGCACCAAAGACTCTCAACAGCATGTTCTTCTTCATATATCACAAGGATATCATTAAATTCAACCTTATGTGGTACAATTCAAAACATGAAAAAACACTTCTTTCGTCCAAAGCTAAGCACTTTTTGTTGTTGTTCCAACTTTTAATCATGGCCTTGGCACTGGGTAGTAATCAGGACAGTTGAGGGAATCATGACAATTCATTTCCTTGATTTTTTAAAAATATGTATAGAATAGTCATATATATATATATATATATCAGTTTTCCCTAAAAACAAAGTACTTTCTTTGTTCTAGAGATGAATCCTGCTCCACAGCCAACTTCCTTGATTTGGTATCTCAGCATGAAATCCAAAGGATAATTAGCATCAAAACAAACAACAAAAAATCACCTACTGTTCCAAAGCATTTCATCTAGTCACAGGTTTATTTCAGAGTTTGCACTATGGAAGATAGCATCTTCCTGTCCTTTCATTTATTTAATCACTATCTTGGGGTTTTCTGGGGCTAGATCTTTCACCTCCTACATTAAATTTATTCCTAACTATTTTATTATTTTTAATACAGTTATAAATGGGATTTTTTTCTTAATTTCTCTTTCTGATAGCTTGTTGTTAGTGTATAGGAACATGTGATATTTGTATATTATTGATTTTGTATCCTGCAACTTTACTGAATGTGCTTATTAGTTCTAACAGTTCTCTGGTGGAGTCTTGATGGCGTTAGAAAACAGTTTTTAAAATGAATTAACAGAAAGAAAATTATTCTTAGATGACCTATTGTTCAAGTTGATTCAATGGGTACATATTCACAAGGTTTTATCACGCTATGTGGACTCCCCCATCCACCCCTCCAAAGCTGAAAATGAACAAAAGGCGATGAGAAGAATAGATTTGCTGTTCCTATTGATTCATGTACGCATGGGGTAAATTAGGCCTCTTTTGTATGAGGTAAATATTCTTTAACCGTTAGTACAAGAAGTGTTTTAAAAGGCATTAGCAAACTTTTTTCCTCAGTGCTTTATGGTGTTATATAACTGCTACCTCTATCACACTGTAATTAAGATCCTGTCAGACTTTCTATTCTAAATCAAGATAAGCTTCACTGAATATCTTGACTTTCAAAATTTCATAGAGCTGAAATTTTCCATTCAAGGTGTCAGTTGTGGTTAAGTTGTAGGTGTTATCACTGCGGGTGAGGGAGAATTCAGGGATTTTATTTTGTATTGCTTTGTTTTAGTATAATTTTTGTTCTTTTTTTGTTTAAAATGTCAAAAAGCTGAGGATTTGGTTGTATTTATTATGTTTCTATCAGCTAAGTTCACATAAGTTAAAGTCGTATTTCTTAATTGCCCTGCAGTAGAATTATGTAACCAAGTTGTAGATGTATTTGTGTGTGTGTGTGTGTGTATAATATATATATAATGTATATCTACATGTATATGTTTACATGTGTTCATTGCTCTTATAGAATGAAATGTGGTCCGATTTATGCATATGAGAGGACATACCATAAGAATATAAAAATGAGCAAGCAGGTGGATATGGCCTCAGGCCCTGGGTTTCAGGTCCAGAGCAAAGAACAAAAACCCCAACTTCCTAGTCCATTCTTTCCTCTTTGGCATTAGAATTTACCAAGAAATGTGTGTGGGGCTCAGTACCGACCAGCTTTTCAAAAGCAGCTGAGTTCTAAAGGGCCTCTCAATCTGTCTCCTGACAACACCCTTAGCAACAAGGGTTTCTTTCATTTATTATGTAATATCCCAGTTAGATATTATCTCTTACTAGAAATAAAGATATTGACTAGAGAGGTAAATGACTTGGTCAGGGGAGGCAATGGTCACCCTGGCCCTAAAGGCTCTTAAGAGCATGTTCTATTTCAAATGGGCAGTTCATTTTCAAACCTCTATCTAATATGTTTTTAAAATTGTAGATCTATCCTCTTCAAAAATGTTTAACTGCAGCCCTGGCCAGGTGACTTAGTTGGTTGGAGCATTGTCCCATACACCAAAAGGTTGTGGATTCGATTCCTGGTCAGGGTGCATACCAGAGGCCACCATCAATGTTTCTCTCTCACATCAGTGTATCTCTGTTTCTCTTTCTCTCTCTCTCTCTCTTTCTCTCTCTCTCTCTCTCTTTCTCTCTCTCTCTCAAAATATATAAGTCACATTACAGAATTGTTAACTGTGGGCACACATTGTAGAGCAGATCTCTAGAACTTACTTATCTTGCATAGCTGAAATGCTATACTCTTGCACAGCAATTCCCACTTCCCGCTCCCCCACCCCTTGGCAAACAGTATTCTTCTCTGTTCCTATGAGTATACCTGACAATAGATATTAAACAAAAGAAAGCCATAATTCAAGGGGTGGTTTACATTATCCTGCTCAGCAAAAGAAATTAAGAAACACTCATGCTGGCACTCTTCCTCCCTCTAGTGGTGAAGTAAAATCAAAGAAATTCCCCATAGTCTCAAATAAGGCTACAAATTACATTGTCAAAAATTGTTTAATATTTTTTATTACATATCAAGTTAAACTTGAGCATGTTATAGAAAATGAGTTTAATGATTCTGGAATTAAAAACAGGATTCATTCTTATGGCTTGGATTTTAGACTTGGTGCTTTTGTTTGACCATTTGGAAGATAAGGAAGATGACATAGTATAAACCGACTTTATAATACCATCTTAGTATGAGATTTTAATGCAGGGCATATCATGTCATTCTTGAAACACAATGAATTATGATAACAAGCCCATTTTAATCAAAATTTCCTTAAAGACGTGTGTTAATTCTTATTTGTACAAATGTGTGGTATTACTAAGAGAAGATATAACCCTCTTGTTCTTTGGGGGTTTTAAAATGTCTTATTTTACCTGTTTCCTCCTACTTCATATAGACATTATGATTACTAGAAATATGATGTGTGATCATGGGAGGATTATAGTGTATATGAGACTCATTGCATCATCATCATCACTAATAAATTGGTTTTTGAAAGGAAAATTCCTTTTAATATAAAGCAAATATATCCTTCTTTTAGATATATTATAGTTGATGGAGAATTGGACCCAAAATCAGAAAAAAAACTACAGTCTGTCGCCTAACTACTTATTGTTAGCTGTATGACCTTGAGAAATATCAGTTTCATCTCAGTTGTGGGGATAATTATCCTGGCGGGAGATTGCAGTGAGGACTAAATGTAATGGACATGAATTCATCTCTGCTCATGGCAAAGCACTATATTACTATATAGTATTTGTACTTGCTATTTATTCTTATTATGGCTTGAGATTATACATATTCCACACATGAAATTCACATTAATTGTTTTGCTTCATTTGAGTGTGGACATTTTAGAAAATTGCCGTTCTTGCTGCAAACACCAATTAAACTTTTATGTTCAGACATACATTCAAAAGCCTTGAAATTACTTTCATTATTTCCAGAGCAGATTTACTTCAAGACAACTTATTCAGGGATACTCAGTGGGAAAGAACCATGCATGACAGATAAAGGCACAAAACATCTTAAAAATAGGTTACTGTAAACTCTCAGGCTGTGAGACTTTTGAGAAGTTATTCTTGATGCCCTACTCCTGTCACAAAGTCCTCTATAATGTATGCTGAGATGTTTTTAAAAGTAGTGGCATAAAACTGAATAGACAGATATTATACAGTTATATTCTAAGAGAGACTATAACATATTTCAGTAAATAAAAACTGTCAGTTCTGCATGACAGTGTGTGTCAAGGTACACAGAAAGAAGGGGAGTGGAAGGGAGGGGAGGGAAGGGGAAATCAACTCTCTCAAATTTCCAATGGACATAATGCACCGATTTACTGCAGTGGATGTTATGAAGTTGTGTGAATTATGGATGCTGTTCATTTTGGTGATTCTAAGGCAGCAAGATCCAAGTGAAAGATAGATTTGAGACATCAGAATAGTTAGATTTGATTCCAACTCAGCCACTTCCAAGCCTGTGAACTTGGTTAAAATTCCCTTGGGTGTTCCTCACAAAATTATCCTGCATGCCATGGCATCATGTGTAAACGTGTTTTGTAACAAGGGGCCACAACTGCCTGCCAAGTATAAAAATATGGCCTATGATCATTATATTATCTGGGTGAAGATATCTAAAAATAAAGAAGCAAACAGAAACTTCTTTATCACAAATATCCTAAAATTCAAGTTGGAGCCACAGTTTTCTGTTCTTCTGCAGCACCACTGTTTCCATTTCTTTTTTTCTGTGTTGCTGCTTCCCACAGGATTGACTGTAGGAGCTAAGCACCTTCCTAAACATGAAGCTTTATGCTTTCTTTTTTCTGCTTTGATTTCTCCAGCAAAGAAATTTGCAAGGCTACTGAAGTCTTCATGTGCCCTCTCTGTGAAAAGAACTGCTCACTACAGAGACTCAACGAAAGCTGTATCTATGCCAAGGTGAGTGTGGACGCTCACATTCTCCTTCCTGAACTCTAGGTAGGAAAAAGTCTTCCAATGAATGGCTTTATAGCAAAGTTAATTGTTCCCAAAAGTTTTGACAATCCATATAATTGACAATGGAATAAGATTTAACTTACGGCAATTACAAAATGAGTATATTTTTATTTAAGTACTAGAGGCCTGGTGCACGAAATTCGTGCATGGTGTGTGTGTGTGTGTGTGTGTGTGTGTGTGTGTGTGTGTGTGTGTCTCAGCCAACCTGCACCCTCTCCAATCTGGGACCCCTTGGGGGATGTCCGACTGCCTGTTTAGGCCCGATCCATAGGATTGGGCCTAAACAGGCAGTCAGATATCCCTTTCACAATCTAGGACTGCTGGCTCCCAACTACTCGCCTGCCTGCCTTCCTGATTGCCCCTAACCGCTATACCTGCCAGCCTGATCACCCCCTAACCACTTCCCTGCCAGCCCCTGATACCCCAGTCACCCCCAAATGCCCTCCCTTGCATATTCCCTCTTTATTAGATAGGGGTTTTTTCTTTAGCATATTGGACAGTCCTAACTGTTTTGGCTCAGCGGATGGATGAAGCATTGGCCTGCAGAATCAAGGGTCCCAGGTTCGATTCTGGTCAAGGGCATGTATCTTGGTTGGGGGCACATACCCAGTGGGGAGTGTGCAGGAGGCAGCTGATCAATGTTTCTCTCTCATAGATGTTTCTAGCTCTCTATCCCTTTCCCTTCCTCTCTGTAAAAAATCAATAAAATATATATTATAAAAAAAAAACGAAACATTTAAGATTCCTCCATATCTCCCTGGCTGGTGTGACTCAAAGGTTGGGACCCCAGGCTGCCACCGCTGGCAGGGGATGGGGCCCTGGCCAGGCTGAGACCCCAGCCCAGGCTGCTGCCTCAGCCCAGCCAAGCTGAGACCCCTGCCCAGGCTTCCATCTCAGCCTGGCTGTGGATAGCCCGGTGGGGGTGTGCGTCTCCAGCCCAGGCTGCCTTCACTGGCCTGAAGATAGCTTGGTGCGGGTGCACAGCCCTGCCGCTACTGCTGCCTGGGTGATCATGCAGTTGGGTGCCCGGCCCTGCAGGAATGAGACCCCAGCCCAGGCAGCTGCCTCAGCCAAGGGATCATGCGGCTTGGGTGCCAAGCCCTGCAGGTCTGAGACCCCAGCCCAAGCTGTCCTCATGTCCAGGGGATCCTGCGGCTTGGGTGCGGGGCCCTGGCGGTCTGAGACCCCAGCCCAAGCAGCTCGGCTTGGGGGCGAGGTCCTGGTGGCCTGAGACCCCCCAGCCCAAGCCTGTGCGGCTTGCCAGGGATCACTCGCGGGGATTGGGGACGTGGCCCTGGTGGCCCGAGACCCCCCGCCCAAACCAGCGCGACTTGCTAGCCATTGTGCGGCTTGAGGGCGAGGCCTGGCGGCCTGAGATCCCCCCAGCCCAAGCCTGTGCGGCTTGTGAGCCATCGCGTGGCTTGGGGGTGTGACCCTGGCAGCCTGAGACCCCCCAGCCCAAGCCTGTGCGGCTTGCCAGGGATCACTCGCGAGGATTGGGGACGTGGCCCTGGTGGCCTGAGACCCCAGCCCAAACCGGCGCAGCTTGAGAGCCATCCCGCGGCTTGGGGGTGAGGCCCTGGAGGCCTGAGACTCCCCCAGCCCAAGCCGGCTCGGCTTGCCAGGGATCACTCGCGAGCCTCCGCTCCCAGCTCCTCCTGCCAGCGCGATTGGCCACCCCGAGTCCCGCCCCCGTACCTCCTGCTGGCCCAATCGTGGATGTAGCAGGAGTGATGGTTAATTTGCATATTACCCTTTTATTATGTAGGATTATTGTCTTCCTCTGTTTTTATAATTAATTATTGTCATCATCAACACAGAGTTTCTCTTTGAATTATATCATCAATGTCTAGATTTTTCTTAGGAAATGATTAATTTTATTACTAATGATTGCATTTGAATCTTCCATTAAGTCTCATGAAATTAAAATACTTCTAATTTTACAGAGAAAATAAATGAAATGGCATACCAAAATTTTCAAATTGCTGTCTCTCAGAGTTAACTGAAGGTTGTTTTTTTTTTTAATTCCTTAAGTCCAAATAACACCCAGAGCAAAGAAATCAGAATCTTTGGGTTTGGAACCTGGGCATCAGCATATTTTAAAGCTTCCCACCCAGGTGATTCTATTATGCATACAATTTGAGAAAATGAATCTCAGTTATTTATGTATAACAGTTTTATTAAATTATAATTAACATATAAAAATGTACATATTTGTAGTATATAAATGGATACATTTTTATTACATGTACTAGTATGCACCTGTGAAATCATCACCACACTTGAAATAAAGAACATATTCATCACTTCCAAAATTCCTTCAAGCACTCAGAATCCCTGCCTCCCAAATCCACTCCTGTACTCAGGCAACCAACTGCTTTCTGTCATTATAGATAAGTTTGTATTCTCTAGACTTTTATGTAGATGGAATCATACAGTGTGTGATTTTTTTCTGCCTTCTTTCCCATAGCACAATCATTTTGAGATTCATCCATGTTGTAACATGTATCAGTAGATTATTCCTCTTTACTGCTGAGTAGTATTGCATTATGTGTCCATACCAGAGTTTGTTTATCCATTAACTTATCAATGGACTTTGGAACTGTTTTAAGTTGTTATCATTTTAAATATAGCTGCTATGAACATTTATCTATCTACAAATCTTGTTATAGATAAGTATTATTTCTCTTGGGTAACTCCTTAGAAGTAAAATAGCTGGTTTATAGAATAGGTAGACATTTAACTCTCTAAAAACTGCCAAACTATTTTCCAACATGTTTATACCATTTTACATTGTTGCGGCAAGTGTATGAGAGGTCCAGTTTTCTATATAATCATAAACCATTAGGATGGGAAGTCCTTTTAACTGTTCTAATAGATGTCTAGTGATATTTCTTTGTAGTTTAGTTACTTGAAAAAATTCTGAAGATTTTTAAGATCTGTGACATGGGCATATAGCAGCGCTCTATCTAACACTATTCCCATAGCAAAAGCAAGATTTTTCTGTGGACTCTACTCAATTTCTAAAATATACTTAGTTTTGAATTATTTTAAATCTTCCACAAAGATGTTTCATTTTGGGAAGCATTTTCTCAACTTTTTTTTTTTTTTTTTTTTTGCAAAAACCAATGGTGTTAGAATTATTAGATGTATTTACACATGTCTTAGCCCATGCATTTTAAAGACATATGACAGACTTAGGGACACCAACGAATTCATTTAGGTTACTTATACTTTTACCTGAACAGATCTAAGGAAACACACTGGCTTTATCTGAGCACTAAATAAAAGAAACATCCACACATGGCAGAGTGATAAAATGAAGAAACATTCCAAAGACTAAGGGGCTTTTGTCATCACGTAGTATCTATATCCCTCCTTTCCCTGATAGAAAAAAAAAAAAGTATGTTTAAGGACAGGTATGACTCATAAAGAATTCACTTAATAACTATTATAAGAAAGGTGGAAAATGGAGCTTGCAGAGAAGAACATTGCTTTGTGGAACAATACAGAAATAAAACCCATCGGGATGAAATATTTGTCTTGTATTTGTTTCTCTGGCTAAAATAAGATGTAGCTACTTCTTTCACACCTTAAAAATCAGAATTATGCTTCCTACATTGGATGCAAATAAATATTTTTTAGGGTTAAACATTTATTTATAACATATAACCTATACAAAACATCTCTAGAGCAGTGGCTGTGGGTCTGAATGGACCCTTGAACCTGTCAGCAGCTCCACCTTGCAGGTCCCACCTGCTGCCCCCAGAGCCCAGAGTTTGCTTGGGCAGCAGCATAGCAAATATTGTGGGTACAGGCTCAGTCACAGGATTAGATGATCTTCTACCTGTAATGACTGAAAGTTGGCCCAACTGCTAGTCTATCCCTTCCCCTCCTGGGAAGTCTGCCTCCACTGCAGTTAAGGCTACCAGGATGAAAGCAGCGTCAGGGCTGGGGACCCACTGGAGACTTGCTAAGCATAAATGGGGGTAATTGGCTTAGGAGAATAGGTATTCAGAGAGGTCTGATTACAATAGAAACTGATGATCTTGGTTCAACACTCCCAAAATAAGGACTAGGTGACTGCAGCAACCATAGAGCTTCCCAGAGAAAGAGAACCATACCCCCTGACCCTCACCACCACCACCCGTATCCCTCCATATAGAACATAAGCCCTTATCACAAGAGCCAGACGAAAGAGCCCAGGGAACTCCACAGGCAGGGAAACCTTGCCCAAGCTTGGAGGTCAGGGAGTGAAGACTCCCTGGGCTCCAGGGTCTAGTCTCAGAGCAAGGGACTGGGGACCTGACCCGTCCCTAATCCTCACTTGTGAATGTGTAAGCAAGTAGTCAGCCTCCTCTTTCATGGAGGGTCACTGCCTGAGGAACTTCCCCCTTAGGGTTGGGATGGGCCTGTGGAGACAGAGAAGGGTTGGGGCCAGCTTCCAGGAAGCTCAGTTGGGTGCTCTGGGCCCATTTAATATCACATAGCATATCTTTCCAGCAGAGGAGGTGCCTCAGCTCTGATAGGGAAAAAGGTGGAACTTGGCTGATCTCACTCCCACTAGCATGTACTAGGAACCTCAAACAACTAGATGGGGAGGGGCTGGGCCCACAGGGTCCAGAACAAAAGGAGGAACTTGGGGCACAGCACCTAGGGTCCATAGGTGTCCCAGAGTTCCCTGAGTTACAGGTTCAGCTGATGTAGATACGGTGGAAGTCATGGGCACCAAAGGCCACATTGCACTTGGGGCACTTCCTCTGGCGGGCCTCATAGCGGCTCTGCACACACTCGAAGCAGAAAACGTGGAAGCACTTGGTAAGTACTGCATCCTTCTTGCGGGTGTTACAGCAGGGGCAGGTCAACCGCGCCTTGTACTCCTTGATCTCCTCCTGGAGGATTTCATCAGCATCTGCATAAACCTCCACCTTCCTCTGCTTCTCCAGCTTGCGCCGCAGCCGTGAGATGTCCTCCTGAGCCCTCTTGAGGTTGAAGCTCTCTTTCTCTCGAGCAGCACGGCTCTCGGCCAAACAAGGCTGGCTCTCTCGCAGCCGTGTCTGCACATGCTCCAGCTGCACCTTCAGGTCTTCGGCCAGCTGGGCTGCTTCCACAGCCTTCCTCTTATTGAGCTCCAGGGCCTGGTTGCATAGTATCAGCTCCTTTTCCACACTTCCAAGGCTGCCCTGCAAGGCCTGCTCTTTTTCCTCCAGCTTCTGCATGGTCAGCAGCTGGGCATCCACCTGAGACTTGAGGCAAAGAACCTGCTCGCCCAGTTCATCCCTCTCCTCTCGCAGCAGCTTGTGAATCTGGTTGGCCTTGATCCGTTCTGACATCAGCTTAAAGTTGGCATCATCCTTTTCCCGCAACAGTTGTAGCAGCCGCCTATTTTGCTCTTGCATGTCCTCAAAAGCCTGACCTGTCACATCCATCTCTGACAGCAGAGCCTCCTCCTCCTGCTTGGTGGCAGCCAACTTGCGCTGCAGATGTTCTATCTGCTCCTCTGCCTGCCGAATGCGCCGCAGGGCATCCTCATCCGCAATCTTCTTCCTCTCCCTTTGATCCCTCTCCTCCAGTTCCCGGATGTGATTCCGTAGCTCAATGACCTCGGCCTTGGTCTTGCATTCAGCTGCCATAAGCTGCACCTTATCTCGTTGCTCCTTAGGCACTGTTTTGTACATATCCAGCAGCAGCTTCATCTCCTTCTGGCTTTCCTGGGCCTTCTTGAGCTCTGCTCGGAGACATCTGAGGAATTCTGACTCTTTCCTCTTGGGCTCCTCCACCTTGGCCTTCTCCCGATCAGCTCTTGAATATGCTGAGGCCATAGATTGGGGTCCCAGGCCAGGACCTTCCCACTCCTGAAGCTCCCACTGGGGCCTGGGCTCAGGTTCTCGGACCCAAGAGGAGGGACCTGGGGCCCCAGGAGTTAAGGCCTGGGCATCTTCCTCAAAGGGAACCAGTTCCTCTATCTTTGCTAAGGAGGTAGTCATGGTGGCACCAGGCATTGAAACCATCTCCTTTCTGCTTTCGTGGTCACCAATAGGGCCTGGGCCACCCTCTTCTTGCCCTGGGTCTGGCGCACTAAGATCAGAGTCCTCGGGGATAGAGTGCATAGAGCCACTGGCCTGGGCCTGGAACTTGCCAATCTCTGCCTGCACTTCCCGCAGCTTCCGTTTGTATCGCTGGGCATCGCCCTTTAGCTGGTGGTTGTGACTTTGAAGGCTGCTGATCAGATGGCGCATCTCACGGTTGATGGGCCCTGCCTGCTCGTTGGCGGCCAGGTTCTGTTCAAACTCGATGCGCAGCATCTCATACTCCTTGCGGACCTGGGCCAGTGTGTCCTCCATCTGGATAACCTCTGTACGCAACTTCTTCTGCAGCCCCAACTCATCGCTCTCCAGGTGCTCAATGTGCATCAGGTGTGAGTTCTTGGTGGCCAGCAGCAGTGCCCGGGTTTCCTCTAGCTGGGTCTTCACTTGCAGAGACTCATTGTAAAGCAGTGAGAACTGGGCCTGCAGCATTTGGTACTCCTCTGTCTCCTGTACCACTTCCTCAGGAAGACTCCGTAGGGCCACCTTGAGGTGCTCATTGGTCCGCACAGCCTCCTGAAGTTCGACCTGTAGCTTCTCCAGCTCTGCCATGTTGCTGTTGGCCAATAACTGGTTTTCCTCTAACTCCGCATTCAGCATCTCAAATTTCTGCAGGCTGAGTGTGATCTGGCCTCCCTGGAAACCTGAGGAGCTACCAGATACATAGTAGCCAGAGTTGAGCTGCTCCAGGGCCTCTGCCAGGTGCTTATTGAGCTTTTCCTCACGCTTGTGCAGCTTGTCAATGTCCCACTGCAGGTCCTCTACTGTTGTCTCCATCTCTAGCACTTTGGTCTCTGCTGATGTCACTTTATCCTGGAGTTCAGAGTACTCCAAGGAGATACAGTGGTGCTTCTCCTGTAGCTGGGTGGCCAAGGCCTGAAGTCTCCGGTTCTCACAGCCCAGCTCCCGGGTGCGAGCCCGAGCCGCCTCACTTGGCTCCCTTTCCCTTCGACTGCATACTCGCTGACAGAGTCCTTCCACCTGGCGCTGTAGGCGGTCTGAGACCTCTACCAGACGGGACACGGCTGCCTTGGAGAACTCCATTCGGCCCTGCAGCCCCACCTCCTCACTGCTGCTGGCGCCCTGTTTCACCAGGAAAGCCAATGCCGGCTCACTAAGTGGGGGCCGTAGCTGCACTGGCAGGGTCTCCTTCAGTTCTGAGGTCGGCCCCTCCTGGGTCCCACGTACCTCTGTTCCTGAAGACAGCTCCCACTGCTTCTCATGGTGTCGGAGAAGGGCTTCCACAGTTACATCCAGCTGGGCCCAGTAGTGATTGACAATGAGGAGTGTGGCGTCATCTGTGGCCTGCCGCTTTTCCAGCTTCTCAATTCGTTCTCGCAGTTCATCCTCGCAACCCTGGCGCTGTTCCAACCGCTCTGCTAGTTTCTTATTCTTGAACCGCAAAACCTTCAGATCCATCTCCTCTGAGAGAGAGATGTCCCCAAGACGAACGGGTTCTCTAAGCGCGGTTGCGGCCTTCTCCTCGAGGCTCAACTTCTCTGTGGGCCCCGAAACCCACCGTTGGTGGGCTGGCAAGATGGCGGCACTTCCAGTTATACATGGCACTTCCGGCCACCGGAGGCACTTCCGGCACTTCCATCCCCGGCAACAGGAGCAGCCCGGCGCCGCCAGCTTGGACTTCAGCGGACATCAGCGCCCTCAACATTCTCTTGTAATATTAGTTTATATAGTTAAAACACCTAGAAGTTACTTGATGGGCAATGCCAGATATACGGGAACAGTTTTTGTTTGTTTTTTGTTTTTTTATCAAAGAAACAAGCCAACCAATGTGGGGTCAGGATCACTTAGCCATATCATCTAGGAACTTGTTAATTCCTCATGGAATCCACCCTCACTTGTGGCAAGTAATAGGAAAGTAAATCTGCCATGTTTATTTCTTGGAAAGTATGTGTATACGTGTAATTACTCCCTTAATAATTTCAAGGATGTGTTTCATGAAAAACTGGTCCCTTCGTGTGATAAAAATGATATGTAAGTAATTAATGTTTTCTTTGATGATTGTTTTCATTTTTAACATTTAAAAGTATGGGACTTGAGAAACGTTGGCAATTAAGTCAGTCTGTGATGTTTGCACACTCATTTAAAAGCACCTGACATCACACTGTCAATTTCCATTATGCAAGGATTTTAAAGTGAAATCACTAGATAGAAGGGTCCTGCATTGTTTTATCATATAATTCTAAAAATGAGTCAACCTTTGAAGTGAGCTTTATTCATAATAGTTCTTAGTTTGTGCATGTGTGTGTGTGTGTGTGTGTGCAACAAACATTTATTCAATACCTAGTATGAGCCTCAGATCATATATGACAGTGAGGCTACTACAGAAATAGGACAGATGTTGGTTCTTAAAAAAAAAACTTTATGGAAGCGTCAGTATGCGACTCTACATCAGAATCACCAAGAACATTTGTTTAAAAAGCACATTTAAGGGCCTCAAGGCTAAAGCTTAGAAATATGCATGTTAACAAGCAATTCAGGTGATTCTGATTCCCAGGAGCACATTTAAAAAAGATACTGCCCTAAATAAGTCATGGGTTGGGGGAGGGAGAGGAACTAATGAAGTGTCCATATTTGATGTAGCTTGTGCCCAGGTCCAAAGGCTGTGGGTACCTGTACAGATTTTGCCCTATCTCAGAATTAAGAACTGAGGAGGTCAGAGAAGCCCGAACTCCAGCCTAAATTCTGACTCCCTACTCCCAGCCCCATCTCCTGGAATAGCCTGCCTGGCCCACGGGTTTGAATCTGCCCAAGAAGGCACCTTGTTCTCAGCCCAGAGGGCCTTTAATGGGGTGTAAGTGGCAGTTTCCAGAACTTGCTGTTATTCTTAACCCATCAAACAATTTTAGAGAGAAATCTAGCAATTACAGTAGAGGAGATGTAGACTTTACGCTTCCAACCTAATGTGAAATTTATCTCCTTAAACAATGCCCACATTTATTGATTTCTTGCACTCAGCTCTCTAAGAGAAATAAGTTGTTAAAGATAATGGAGAATTTGTGCTTAAACACAGCTTTCTTGAAGGCTTAGTTTGCTTCTGTCTTCATATATCATTTCCACTCACATCAGCAGTGTTGAATAAAATGTTTGTTCATAGGTCCCTCTATGCATAAAGGTAAGCTATTTTTCTGATAAAATAATTCATTGTAAATATACACTTATAGATTAGACAAACCTATTTTTTTGTTTTAGAAAAGTCTATTATGTTGCTTTGGGAATTTTCATTTTATTTCATCTGGAGTTTTATTGAGAAAGTATTCCTGTCCTATTAGGCATAAGGCCTTTTCCTCCTTTATTCTGCTGCCAAATACCCATGCTCTAACCTGGAGCCATCCCCTCTAGACTTGATGCTTCCTTTTCCCTCTTCCCCATTTTTATTCATCAGGTCTTATATCAGCATTCTAAATAAATCCCTTAGCACTTCAAGCTTTAACTGCAGGCTTCTAATTGCTCTTATTGTCTCCCATATCATAATATATCCTGCATGTAATAGCTTAGTGGCTCTACCACAGTGATTTTACACTTTTACTGTCCTTCTTAGGGCAAGTTCTGAAGTTTTTCCTAACTTCCATTCTACCTTTACCTCCCATTACATGTATGCACTCTCACATTCTATGAATGTTACATGTATACCATGCTATGTCTTATGGTTATACTAGAGGCTCAGTGTACGAATCCAGATTTGTGCACTGGTGGGATCCCTCAGCCTAGCGTGTGCCCTCTCGCAATCCGGGACCCCTTGGGGAATATTGGGGGCCTGGTGCATGGATTCGGCCTAAACCCCGCAGGCCAGGCCAAGGGACCCCACAGGTGCACAAATCTGTGCAACAGGCCTCTAGTATGCATATAAGATCTTTTGTTAATCTCTTCCCACCCTTCCCTCACCCCCCTTCCCTCTGAGATTCTTCAGTCTGTTCCATGTTTCCATGCCTGTGCATTGAGCATCTGCCCCCTGATGGTCAGTGTGCATCATAGCTACCAGTCAGATGGTCGGATGGTCACTTATATATATAGATTTCTAAAAAAGTTAGTTTTAATTTATTGAGTTAAAAAATATCTGAGATGTATAAACAAACATCAAAATAAATGAAAAGTGTTTTCAAGAAAATGTTGTATAGACTATGACAAGTGGTGGCCATGCAACCTGGTTGTTGCTAAGTATGGGTTTTTACTTGCCACTTCTCTAAAAGCCATTATTAGTGCCTTTAAGTGCCCTTTTGTAAAGTCTCTGCTCTAACACTCAAAGAGGCCATTCCCTGCAGTAAGTCTGTTGATAAGGGAGAGCAGACAGCTGTTGAGCTGTGTGGCAGCAGCAGGTGTCTCTGTGGGATGCCTCTGGAAACAAAAAAGCTGGATTCTCCTGGTGGGTGTAGTTTTATGAGCTCTGTAGGAGAATTTCTTTATGGTCCTTTTCTCTCCTGTACATAATATGCACCGATGATTGTTATGAAAACCAATTTTTATAGCATTTTTAGAAATTCTGAGCCTTAACAATCAAAGAAGTTTTACAGCTATTAGGACATCTTGCACCTACCCACAAGCCATCAAAATTAGCACATCTTTTGTATACTGATGTTTCCAGTGTTGCTGCATTACAGGGAATAAGCACATCTTTTGTTGAGCAGCCTCTGAACTATAGACTGCAAAGAAGATACCATTTTATTCCCACTTCCCTTATAATACTAGTAATGTTATTTAGTCCCTAACTAGCCTCTCTCTCCCGTGAGATTAGTGTCCTTGTTTTCTCTATAGATGCTATAGTATGTATTTGATGGCCAAAACATGTATTGTCTTGACTGTATACATTTAATCGCTATCACTAACTATAAACATAGCAAGGGCATTATGCAAATGAAAGGAAGCAAAGGTAAATTAAATTTATACTTTATTAAAATCAAACAATTCTTGCAACCCTGAAAATTGTATTCAATAACATCACATAACTGTACATTATCCTATATAAAACTTCAGGTAATGTCTGATTCAAAAACACTTGGACTATATCCTACTGTCAGTGATTTATGAAACTTCTGAAAAACAACAATGTGGAATTCATTACCTCCTATAGCCACTACTGGGCCATGGCCATTCTGAAAGCTATCAGAGAGGAGGGATGGCATTGTGATACCATGCCATTGAGAGTCTGCCTCACTAGTGGAATTCTGCATTTTGCAACTTTCCTAGTCCTGGCTGTTTTGCTAACAAGAAGTCCAACTAGGTATACCTCAACTGAAAGGCTGACTTCTTACAGTTCACACTATAGCTTGACTCTCTGTGGCTCACAAATACTTCCTTGAGGTGCTAGAACAATTTCTAAGCAGAAAAAAAAGATGGAGTCCAAAAGGAATAAAAGGGAAGAGAGAAGAAAAGGAAAAATGCTGATCCTATACCTCTTCCCAAGAGAAAAATTACATGAAATAGTTGCAGCAACCATGAAGTGATCTATATCTTATATTTACAAACTATAGAATAATGTGATTCCAAGGGGAAGGGTTTGCAATCACTGGATTATTATAACCAACACTGTGCATTGTCTAATCACAGTTTTGTTTGTTTTCCATTAAGGTGACATACTTGTTTGATAATGGAGGGACAGTCTTCTTTGCTATTTTTATGGCAATATGGGGTAAGTAATTCTCCATCACTTCCTAGCCCTCATTCTCTGAGGCTGTTACTGTATTTCTTCATACACGCATTTGCACACACACACACACACACACACACACACACACACACACACATACACACACCCCACGTATCAATTCAGCAAAGTCTATTGCTTTGTTTGTCCTCTTCACATATTCACTGCTTCATTTGGAATGTATTTCTTGATCTAATTATTTAATCCCTAAAGCCTTGAACTTTCCTATACTAAAGAGTTGTGTTTGTTGTTGTTTTTTTTCCTACCAGAAGCAGATAGTAATTAAAAACAAACTGAGGGGAAGGTCAATTGGGGGGGGGGGAAGGAGGAGACATATGTGCTACTATTTGTAATACTTTAAACAATAATTAAAAAATAAAAATGAAAAAAAAACTGAAACATGCCATAATCCAAGTTAAACTTTTTGAAACTGATGCTCAGAATTTTTTTTATTTGCTTAACATTTCCATTTATCTATTTTTAATCTCATTCATCATCTATTTAGAGACGCAGAATCTATTCCATATATAATTGATCAATAATGTCTAATACATAATAAATTATATTCCTATCTAACATCTTAAAACTGTAAAAATTATGTACAGGTACAGGCTTTGGCTGACTTTTTCAACAAGTTTCTCATTGAGTTTTAAATTACCCAGTTAATCGAGGTGTAAAGTAAATCAGACAGGTTGGAATCCCCATCCTTTGAAGAAAAACAATTACTTTCCTGGTTAGGGTCAGCTTTCCTAACAGCCCTGTTGAATGCAAAGTAATTGTCAACTTGGCAGTTCAAGGGACTGACCATGTAAGTGCTAAGGCAGCAAAGTAAAATGTACTTAGAAGACAGGTCTCTCACGCCCATTCTCTACATTTCTCAGAAACAGAAGTTCTGTGCCTTCTGTCTTTCTAGCTTTAAGTCAAAAAATAAAAAATAAAAAATTTTACTTCCAATGCTTCTTCAACAGAATGTCAACTGTGATGCATGGCATTAAGGCTACAGGGGGAGCAGTAAAGAATCAATCCATTGATTGATTTTTGGCCAAAACAAAGTATAAATGTAGTTTGGGTTCGCTATTTTCATTGAAGGAGTTTTTAAATTAAATTATCAAGGAGGGCAATCAAGGGAAAACCTTTTAGTTTTATGTGATTCCACAAACATGTCTTACTAAGAAAAATACAGACTAAAATACAAATGAAGGTTACTCCACATAAGCGTCAACATAGCCAAAAATGGCAAGAAAGGAAACCCCTTGGGTGATTTATCATCTCTTTATGTTTCTGCTACTAGGCTCAGGCTTTTACAGTTCTTCTTGGCACAAGCCACATGACAGAGATCTTGCTTCAGCTTTTGAAAGGTGGGCTGGTGAAAAGGCCAGGATGTAGGCAAACACTTGCCATCTGAAGCCCTTTTCCCCTTAGTTTTATACTGAGGTACGGAGTGCAGGTATGTCATCCATTGGAATACCATCACGTGCATTTTCTTGACCTGCTGGCATGGATGAATCATTCACAGTTGAGTTGTAATAACTAGCATTCCCAAAACTCACATCATAAGGTTCCGGTGCATTGTCTAATCGCAGAACTAAAAAAAGTAACCAAAAAAAGGTATTTTATAAAAGGTATTTCAGTCACAGTCTGAAAGATGCATATGTGCTCAGGCATCTGCCAGACCTTAGGAACTGTTCTAAATGGGTAAGTACATCTGGCCTTTCTATGGGCTTTTCAGATACTAGTTTTGAAATTTAAATGAGTAGATATTTTCAAGCCACATTTCTTTCTAAGACTAAGAGGACAATTTAACTTCCAGAATTTCCCTGCTGGTGGACCCAAACTAAAGGAACCAAGGGAGTGATCACAACAAAAGTGTAGTAATACTTGGTGTCAGGAAGTATAGACATGTCTCATTGTGTTGGATCTCGTGATTTCAGTCTTATCAATTAGTTCAGAATGTTCACTTCTGGTGTGAAAAATACTTTTGTTAAAAAAAGTGAAGAGCATTAATTTTAAAATCAGTGCCATTATTCTAAACAGTGTCTGCAGGTCTTTATGGTTGAGCCATTGAACATGGAGACAGGAGAAAACTATTTGTAAAAGCTTGTGTTTCCTGCTGATAGATCCAACTTATCATGTATTTGAGGTTTTATGACTGATGATGAAGTATTATTTTCTTTTTCAACAGTCAATTATTATTTCCTTAATGAGCTTGAACTTATTTTCAAAGAAAATAAGGAGGTACTTTTAAATACTGAAGCAGTGATTAACTACTAGTTAGATTAGCAATCTAATTATTCAGTGAGGTATTTTCATATCCTAACAATTTCTTCAGCCATCTCTTTAGAAACTAGTCTCCCAGAAACCTGAGGGATTTGGGAGAGGGTCCCTAATCTGTCTTGAAATGAGTAAAGTAGGTGGTATGATTATTTTCTTATGCCTCAATCAAAATATATTGAATTATATCAATTTAATAGACTGAGCTTTTTTACAGATGATCACAGTGATTACAAATAAAGAAAAAAATTCTGAGGTTTAAAAAAGAAGTTTGGAAACCCATGTTGTTCAAATCCATATCCTTTTATTTTGAAAAATGCCACTTTTTAAAATATGTATTGCTAGGAACCCATAGACAGAATTCAGTCAAATTTATAAGAGGTGGATTTGGTTCTGAAAAGGAGCATATGTCACTTATGATTTGAGGTTCTCAAAAATCAACAAGACTTTATCAATGGGACTCACTAGGGTCATTTATTCTTTTATGGAAGCAAGAGTCCCTCCTATAAATCAGAAAACAGTTGTGAGTTTTTTTCCCTGAAGTTTAAGAAAGGGAAGACTCAAGCATTTGAAGTGACTTCATTTGTGTTCTATACATTGTATTATTAAGGTCCTACTCAGTGCTTCATTCACAGCAGTTCAGTTTTTTATTCATAGGTATTATGGTTCTTTTTCACCACATGAATTTACCGAATTAAGGTAAATTGTGACTTATGTAGCCAAATATGCGACTCATTAGAAATCCTGTTTTAGAGACTCATTAAAATAATTAATATGAGGTTACTATATCTGTAAAACTTTTGAAGAGCTCCTATTGGAATATGTCTTTGCTCAAATTACTGCTACTAAACAACAACAACAATGACAATGGATGATTTTGCAATCACTTACTAACAAAACTGCCCATTTTTTCTTAATATCATACCATTATCTTCCAATTTTATAGATTTAGGTTCTGAGATTATTACTTAAAATCAGTTGTTACGCAATGAGCAATAGTTTCAACTATTTAAAAAAAATTTCTCACAGGTTCATTACTATTTGAGAAACAGAGAGTAGGTCAGAATAAATATTTGGTCTGTTTCTATTGTATGAATCTCTGAACCCTGTCTAGATAATGTAATGACCATTAGCAATCCCCACTTAATGAAAGTTCTGAAGGTGAAGTTCTGAAAGTTGTTTTTACCTGGTTCGTTTCTATCATCATAAAGTCGCCGATGAGAAAATGAATTCGTTTTTCGTTTTCCACACAACAAGTAGCCAACAAGACTAAGCAAGGAAGCACCCAGAATAGCACCTAAAATGGCCCCAAATACTACTCCTGTATTTCTATTCTCTAGAGAGAAAAAAGAAAAAAGAATTTACAAACAAGAAATAGAAACAATTGTTCTAAGTACAGACATATATACATGTGTACCACAAAAAAATATTAAATTTTTAAAAATATTAGATAATGCTGATAGTTTGGTTTTATCAGGAAATATGGATATATTCCATATTCAAGGAAATGCCATGAAGAAACTTTGTCAGGCCAGACACTACTTATTCCATTATTTCAAGGATTATTTAGCTTGGGCCAAGTTAAAATATAATTTTATATATATTATAAAGTACTGAATATTTTGGATATATTGGCAAAATATATTTCCTGATAAAACCAAACCTTAAATATTGAATTATTTTTAATTACCTCTAAGTCCTAGTCTTATAACTATGCTCATTACTCAACCACACTAATAGTACTGAAATGCCATGAGTGTGCTCCATTAGGACATAATTTCTATGTTGAATGCTATATTATTTTTCATCATTTCTAAGTCTCTGATGAACTTTAATGGTAAAATGAACTTTGAGGTTGTTTCTATAATAATTTGAAAATAAAAAGCTAATAGGAGTAAGTGGGGAATAGGAAATGAATCCACAAAGCTCCAAGTGAAAAGGCATTATAAGGAAAAATCAGAATAATGATCAAAGCAATATATTGTCCGTGCTTTGCACATAGGAAACAGATGTGTAGGTCTGAGTTTAAGAGAACCCAAAATTTCACTCTATCATCCCCTTTACTAAATACCTTATTTGAAGACTATCATCAGTAAACTACTTACTGCTCCATGAACTCAAATTTAGTGTATTTTATTTTTAATATTTCTTAAAATTTCTTGAGAAGCTTACTAATTAGGTAGGTAAAGGGTCTTAAAGAGTCTCTGGTTCTATATGAAACCCTATATATTTAAAAAATTAACCTTCACACTGGAAAGTTAACAAAATTATTACTAAAACAAAAAATGAAGCAAAGTTACCTGGTAGGAATAAGTAATATGTACTCAATATGTATTTTAATTTTAGAGAGACAAAAGAGATAGTATTTTTTAAGCAATATATTTCTGATGGTATATTAGAGTATGTATGAATGAAACTGATATGTTTAAATTAAAACTAGCCGGGCAGGTGTGACTCAGTGGTTGAGTGTCTCAACCCATGAATCCGGAGGTCATGATTTAATTCCCCTTCAGGGTACATGCCCAGGTTTTGGGCTCAGTTCCCAATAGGGGGCATGCAAGAGGAAGCAGATCGATGATTCTCATCATTGATATTTCTATCCCTCTCTCCCTTTCCCTCTCTGAAATCAATTTAAAAAGACATTTAAAAAATTTTAAATTAAAGTTAAAATGAAAATATATGTACATATAATACATTGCTTGCAGAGTTATTGTAAAGCCTAGATTTCAGAATTTAAAACTTCCTGTTCATTGACAACAACTTCAAATAGGAATAACAACTTCAAATAGGAATATATTAGTAGATAGATATAGATATATGGATGATTTGGTGTTTATATAATTAATATAATCTGTAAATAAGTTCTGTTGGAAATTGGTGAGTTCATAGGGGGAAACTAGTATATTTTTAAGTTTCAGGGAAGCAGAAACATGGTTAGACCTGAAAAAATAAATTATAATGAATTTCCATTAAACATTAGCGATCTTTTTCACTTTATGTGTTAAAGCTTCACGTAACAATCCCTAAGAATGAAACATAAAACTGTCCCCATATTACAATTTTCTTGTGGTGGTCATTAAGTACTAAACTAAAAATTGAGGATTTCCTTTTGTTGAATTTATTTACTTTTTTTTTTTAAATATCAGTGTTCTATTTGCCTGTGATTATGTGGTATCTGATAACTTATAAATCCATTACTTTAATTTTCAAAACCTACATTTATATATTTTAAAGTTCAGTTGTACAGTATTCTTAAAAGCATATGAAATTTCAAGTAGTCTTTCTAAAATTCAGTAAAAAATGTTACACAGTATCTACAAACTGTATCACTACTTCAGTCTTTTCAGCCTACCTTACTTCTCATTTTGTCCCACTTACGTATATGCTGACTTAAATTCTAAAATCCCTTCACTATTTCCAGTGAATATCATGGTTACCCTTAAAGGGAGAACCACGTGTGCTACTGTGATCACCTCCTTTTCTTTAGTCATGGGGTGGGGGACCTTTTCTCTGCCAAGGGCCATTTGGATATATATAACATCATTCGAGGGCCATATAAAATTATTAACTTAAAAATTAGCCTGCTATATTTGGTCAAACATTTAATTAACTCCCTCTAATGCCTTGGGCAAGGCCAGACCAAATTTCCCGGGCCTTATACGGCCTGCTGATCAGACATTCCCCACCCCTGCTAGTATTGCATAGTCTATAGTTGTAATCTGTATGATTTACATGGAGATTCTTTCACACCAAAGGAAAGTTAAATTTGTTTATATTTACCTTCTTGGGGATCTGATGTATTTGGAAAGATTTTTGAATTATTGGTGAATTTTAAGGTGGGTTGTAGAGTCATTTCCTGGTAGGGAGTAAACCCCACAAAGCTATCATTAGTAATGTTAAGCCATCCATCTGGTTCCGTTGTCATGGGGTTCGTGGTGGTTGGTGCCGAGGGGAGGATGCTAACTGTAATGGAACTGTTGTCAGTTTTCATGGTATCATTGGCCAGGGACCACACTGAGGATACAGCAGATGTAGCATTGGGAGGTGATGAGACGGACAGAGAATTTCCATCTGTTGCAGATGAGTTCTGAGGCAGTTTAGAAACAAAGCTGTGGATCAAGGAAGTGCTTTCAGAAAATACAGGTGTGGGACTCCTGGGGGAGTCTGTGGTCAAATTATCCACAAAATCTGTTGTTTCATCACTTTTATTTGATGGATCCCAAAGAGAGGAATTTCTTGTCTTGGGGTTGGAAGTTTCTCTATTTTCTTTACCTAAGTTGAAATCTGCTCCACTTTTCCAAGGAACATATTCTTTTGCCATGTTTTTTAAGTCTTCTGCAATGTTTTGTGTTGTGTTTACTTCCAGAGTTTCTTTCCCATGGCTTACAAATAATAGTAAACTAAACAAGGTAGAAAGCAATAGAGTTTGGGCTGAGGTCAACATTGTAGCCTTCTTTGGTATAGGGGAATCTGAAAGAAAATAACAACCATTTGAATTATTAAATGAAAATCTACATTTTTAAGTGGTAAAAAATCTAGATACATAATGCTGAGATTATAATATACTCTCAATTCCAAAAGTTTGTTTTCTTTGAATTATGTACTAAAACTAGAATAACTGAGTTCTATATTCTGTATAACATTTTTTTTTCTTCTTCTAAGGAAATGCCATGAAGAAACTTTGTCAGGCTAGACAATACTATTCCATTATTTCAAGAATTATTTAGCTTGGGCCAAGTTAAAAATACACACACACATACACACACACACTATATGGACTGCTAAGTAAAAATTTTAAAATATTTTTTAAAATATTATAAGCATAGTGTATGCAGAGCTGGCTGATTTCTTCAACCTATTTAGGAAAACATCCTATCTAATAAAGAGAGAATATGTTAATTGGCTGCCACACCCTCACAAGATGGTGGCGCCCACAGCCACAAGATGGTGGCACCCAGTCCCCTCAGCCCCACCTCATCCAGCCGGAGTCCCCCAGTGCCCTCAGCTCTGCCTCATCCCACCTCAGTCCCCCAGTCCCCTCAGCCCAGCCTCATCCAGCCTCAGTCCCCCAGTCCCCTCAGCCCCACCTCACCCAGTCCCCACAGCATCCAGCCTCATCCAGCTTCAGTCCCCGGTCCCCTCAGCCCTGCCTCATCCAGCCTGAGTCCCCCAGTCCCCTCAGCCCCACCTCATCCTGCCAGAGTCCCTCAGTCACCTCAGCCTTGCAGGGAAAGACAGTTGGGGGTGATTGGGCTGGCAGGGGAGCAGTTATGCATCAATCTGGCTGGCAGGGGAGTGGTTAGGGGGCTATCAGGCTGGCAGGTAGAGTGGTTAGGGGCAATCAAGCAGGCAGGCAGGTGAGTGGTTAGGAGCCAGCAGTCCTGGATTGTGAGAGGGATGTCTGTCAGTCAGACATCTCCCAAGAGGTCCCAGATTGGAGAGGATGCAGGCTGGGCTGAGGGACACCCCCCACCCATGCACGAATTTTGTGCACCAGACCTCTAGTGTTCTTTATAAAGATGTAATTTGGAATATTATGAAAATGATGTTACTGAATATACACTAAATGTACTACTTTAAAGTGAGTCAGTCAGGGACCCCACTTGAAAATATTTTATTATACCTAATTTGAGTTATTTGAATTTGAAATTAACAACTGTTTTTCAAAATACGTTTTTATGATGCCCTCCATTCTATTAATTTCAGATTAGGGAAATCAGAAACACTTTTAGATTTTAGGATATTTTTAAAATTATATTTCCTTATTGTATCAATGAAGGATATGGTTGGGAGTGTATGTGGAATAAATTACTTAGCTAGATAGTAGCAAAGTTGGGATTTGAAACTATAGTCCTGACCTCCAACCCAGGCACACAATTTTGCCTATAAGTGTGGAAGTGCTACAAATTCATAGCTAGCAGGCTAGGGGGAGAGGTTTTAGAAATTAGATTTATATTAAAATGAAGGCATCTGTCATGCATAATCTATGAAGAACAATCATCATAACAAGCAATTGCTTTATCATCATCATCATCATCATCATCATCATCATCATCATAATTACACTGACTTCACATTGTTGTTCTAAATTGAATGATTTGAGTAAATCATTTCAGATAATTAGAGCAATTTATAATCCCATTTTTTAAACACTGGAAAAACAGGGCCTTCTACCTTAAGTACCTCTCAAATACACTAAACACTATCTGACCTAAAATAAGCAGTTAATAGACATTAACTTCATTTCTTATTATCTATACTAATAAAAGGGTAATATGCTAATTAGAGTGGATAGACCAGACGTCTTCCAGACATCCTTCCAGACGTCTTCCAGACATCCTTCCAGACAAAGCCATGGTGGCAGGGGCCAAGGCAGAGGTGGTTAGGAGTGATCAGGCAGGCAGGCAGATGAGCGGTTAGGAGCCAGTGGTCCCAGATTGCAAGAGGGATGTCTGACTGCCGGTTTAGGCCTGATCCCTGCAGGTTCGGACCTAAACCAGCAGTCAGACATCCCCTGAGGGGTCCTGGATTGGAGAGGGTGCAGGCTGGGCTGAGGGAACCCCCCCCCCATGCATGAATTTCATGCACCGGACCTCTAGCCTATATATATATAAAAGCCTAAGCAACCTTAGGACCAGAACAGCCAGTCGGCCAGTTGCTATGATGCACACTGACCAACAGGGGGCAGACACTCAATGAAGGAGCTGCCCCCTGGTGGTCAATGCACTTCCACAGGAGGAGCACTGCTCAGCCAGAAGCCAGGCTCACAGCTGGCAAGCACAGCTGCAGTGGTGGGAGCCTCTCCCAACTCTGTGGCAGTGCTACCAAGCAGCAGTGGCAGAGGCAGTGGGCCAGGATGAGCTCGAGCAGTGTGGCACCGGCTCAGGCTCCTCCCTTGCCGCCTGCCACTTGGCACACTGCTACATTCCCAAGGGGTCCCAGATTGTGAGAGGGTGCAGGCCAGGCTGAGGGACCCCTCCCCCCACCTCCCCATGCATGAATCTGTGCACCAGTCCTCTAGTTAAAATATAATCTCTAAGTTTCTTGCACTGGACAAAGTTTATAATATCTCACTTGATCATCACATTGATCCCTTCAGACAAAAAGAATAGCTTGTATTAATCATCCCCATTTTGCAGATGAAGAAACTGAGGTTCAGAGTGGCTAGTAATGGAAGCTAGTAAATGAAAGAGGCAACACTGAAAGGCAAGTCTACTGACTCCAACCTAATTAGTTGCTAAAATGAAAAGTGTTTTTCATTGAAACAATTATTATTTTATTTATTTATTTTCAAATATATTTCTATTTATCTCAGAGAGGAAGAGAGAGATAGAGACATCAATGATGAGAGAATCTTTTATCAGCTGCCTCCTGCATGCCCCATATTGGGGATCAAGCCTGCAACCTGGGCATATACGCTGAAAGGGTATCAAACTGTGACCTCCTGGTTCATAGGTCAACCCTCAATTACTGAGCCATGCCAGCCAGGTGAAACAGTTATTCTTTTTAAAAAATTAGGCTATTTCTCCTTTGTAAAAGTCTGAAAACTGATTTTATATTCTTTGAATAAAACCTCAGAGCTTATTTTTCACTAAAACTCTCTAAAATGACTGAGAAAAAAAAGGAAGAGGTGCTACTGCTATTATTTTGGTCCACTATTACCAACTTTTTTTTTTTTAAGCTCTCCCAGAAATTTTTTACAACTATTTTCAACCTTCATGATTTTTCAGTAGGATCTGAAGAGCTTCTAAGTACCCCTCAGGTTATCTTTTGGTTTTGTCATCCTCCTTGCGTAATGATTTCTTGCATAGTGGTACAACTTAAATATACCTATAATACATCCTGCTATAATTTTTCTTCAAAAGCTTTTAGCAAGAGGTCCATACCTGTGGATTACTGAGGTTTTAGTATATAATATCTCTCATGCCCTATATTAATCACTTCAGAAAAACCTCTTTTTAAGCAAGGCCAGCAGACATAAAAGAGCATTCACAGGGACGTTACTTATACATGTCTCCAACCTAAACATCCATCACTAACAGAATGGTTAATCAATTGTGTAGATTCATGTGTGAAAATTAAACTAGAGCTGCATACAGAAATAGGGGTGATTATCAGAAATATAATGCAGAGCTGAAATGCCAGTTGTACTGGTGATTCTCTGTATATAAAGTTCACAAACAGGCAACACTCTACAGTGATGGGCAACCTTTTGAGCTTGGTATGTCAAACTTCGCCAAAAAACTGAGCATAACTCGGGTAGTGTGTCACTTTGAGGAAAAAACATTATTTCGCAATATTTATAGTTTAAATAACATAAATGTTTCATCCTTGGCATGCGGCCACCTCAGCGGCCGCGTGTCATCAGAAATGGCACTGACACGCGTGTCAGAGGTTCGCCATCACTGCTAGAATGTTTGAAGTCCGGAAAGTGGTCACTGTGGAGAGGAAGTATTGGGTGGGCATATAAAGGGCTTCTCAGTGTTCAGGATGCTTCTTGACCTGACAGGGGTTACATGGGTGCCTGTATTTGTGATAATTCTGTTTATTTACATTTTATTTACTTCTTTGTCATTACCAAGAAAATGGATTTAGGTCCTAAAAATAACTGGAAAACATATTGCTATTAAGCATTTATTATATCACATGTTTTGCATTTTTTTCCTTTAATTCTTACTAAAAACACAATGAGAAAGGGGTTATTAATCCTATTTAACAGATGATTAAATGGTGCATAAAATGTAAATAATATGTCCAAGGACACACAACTAGGGACTCAATAAAGAAATAGGGTTAGGCCCGGCTGGCATGGCTCAGTGGTTGAGCGTTGACCTATGAACCAGGAGGTCATGGTTTGATTCCCAGTCAGGGCACATATCTGTGTTGTAGGCTTGATCCATAGTGTGGGGCGTGTAGGAGGCAGCCAATCAGTGGTCCTCTTTCATTATTTTTTAAAAATATATTTTTATTGATTTCAAAGAGGAAGGGAGAGGGAGAGAGAAAGAAAAACATCAGTGATGAGAAAGAATCATTGATTGGTTGCCTTCTGCATGTCCCCTACTGGGGATTGAGCCTGCAACCTGGGCATGTGCTCTTGACTGGAATCAGACCTGGGACTCTTCAGTCTGCAGGCCGACCCTCTATCCACTGAGTCAAACCAGCGAGTGTGGACCTCTCTCGTTATTGATGTTTCTATATCTACCTCTCCCCTCTTCTCTGAAATCAATACAAATATATTTTTAAAAAAAGAGAAATAGGGTTAGGATTCAAATCTTGGCATTAAAGCTAGTAATCACTCAACTATGTCAGAAAAGTTACAAAGGAAACAGAATTTGGTACTTAGCTGCTTGATAGAATTCTTCCCATCAACATTGTCTTAGCACAGCTTTTACAAATTGTATTTTAATCAGAGCAATTTATAATCCCATTTTTAAATACTGGAAAAATAGGGCCTTCTACCTTAAGTGCCTCTCAAACATACTAAATACACTTTTATCCTAATTTAAGAAAATTGTAATAATTGTCTCTATGTGTTCTAGATGGACACCTTTACTGTGTAGTTTATAGATTAGCATTAACAAAACAAGTGATTTCCCCTGGACCTATGTAAGCTCACCAACATTTCATTAAACTGATGCCTCACCTAGCACATTTGATTCCATTTAGTTTAAAAATACTCACATGGACCTTTTCAAAAACACCCTTCTCCTGTGAACTCTGTCAGGTTTGTGGCAAACATTATAGTTGGTTGTGTTTTTTGTTGTTGTTGTTGTTATCTACTACCAGAGATCTGATTAGTTTATGGACTGTACTTGGCCTATATTATTATTATTATGCAGTTTGATTTGAGTTTTCTGTGCCTAAGCTTTTTGGTTATTTTATCTTCCTAATGAAGTGGTCACTAAAGGGGAAAAACATATCTTAGCTGTTCCTCTAACTTTCTCATAATGTTACATGAGGAACATGGCATCGAGTTTTCTTGTTCCCTTCCCATAATGAGAATCCACATATCAGGAGTCAACAAAGTGAGTTTTGTTGTTCCTGTTTCCCTTTGCTTGTAACATTGAGCAATCTAGAGGATCTCACTACCCTTCACCCAGCTTTCGATTGCAATGTGAAAACCTAAGATATGAATACCCCGAATGGGCTAAGCATTCTGTTATTGCCTATAATTTATCTCCAGGGAAAATAAAGGGCAGAGAGGGATAAGATAGAATGCTGTAGGCCTGGCCGACTTGGCTCAGCGGATAGAGCATCAGCCTGTGGACTGAAGGGTCCCAGGTTCGATTCCAGCCAAGGGCACATGCCTGGGTTGTGGGCTTGATCCCCAGTGGGGGGCGTGCAGGAGGCAGCTGATCAATGATTCTCTCTCATCATTGATGTTTCTATCTCTCTCTCCTTCTCCCTTCCTCTCTGAAATCAATAAAGAATTATTTTTTTTAAAGAAGGAATGCTGTAAATACTACTTGCAGTTTATTTCTAAATGAATACCAGTGTGGGTAAGGCTTTTGTGAATATTGATTTATTCATGTTGTCCAAGTGTGGCAATGGGGGACAACTTTGTTTCTGTTCCCTGGCTTCTAAGAGAACCACCTTATAACTCTTCCTCGGGTCCCTTCATCTTAAAGGGATAGAAGCAGCCAGGAATTGAATCTTAGCCCCAGACTTTTGCTGGAGCAAAGACTAAGCAATTTTATTTACGTTCAATCTATTCTGAATTGAATAAGCGTGTTGTAAGCAGCAAAAGCTAATGGAGGTGGTACAGGAACCCCAGAAGGCAATGAAATAAAAGCTTACTCTTTCTCTTTGCACTTTCCTCTCAACTTGTCTCCATCTCTAGAATTCAGATACTTACAGGATGTTGCATACTTGTTATGTAAAATTAAGTTATGCCTGATGATGGATGGCATGCTTGTGTGTGCTCAAGTTCATCTGTCAACCAGGTGCAGTGTAGAGGGAGACAGAAGGTGGGATGAAAGAAAAGTGAAGTTGTCATGGAAGAGAAATTAGAAATTCAGGACAAACAACCAGATAGCATCATCCACTCTCCTGTTCTTTGCCCCTTTTTGCCCCTAGGTGGGAATTCCCAAGAGGAATTTTGAGGGTGTAACATAGGAACAAAGCTGAGATCATTACAAACACAAAAAAAAATCTTCTAAGATTAGAATTATCAATCATAAAGGGAACAGAAAAAGAATTTCCATCCACTTTGCGATAGCTTAAACACAGATTCTAATCCTTTCTATATATATTAAAATGTTTTGTGTTATTTCTAGTATTTAATAACTTGTAAAATATACTTTCAGAGAGTGTGAGTTTCACTGTTTTTGAAATAATTCCTTTACAGGCAAAAAAGAACACTATTTTCTTCCTTTCTCTGGTGCTGGCACTAAAAAGTGGTTTCACATTACTACTTTGCATGGAGGGCTGCAGGGGTGATGAGAGAAAGAGAGAGAGAAAGCAACTGTGGCCATTAAGGAAGGCAAATCCACACTCCCTGTACATAAATTTGCTTCTCCTTAAATGCATAAAGTCATTATTCTGCCCAGCGTCCCTGTTCTGAGTCATACCTATTTTATACCAAGCTTTGGAAGTAAGGAAATATCCTGCTTTGTGTCAGGTAATCAACCCTGGCAAGGGAAGAGAAATGGTAGTCATTCTAAACTCAATCAAATCCAGAAATTTTAAATAAAAGCATTAGTTCAGGTATGCTGAGGGGATAATATAAAAACATGTTTTTGTAGTGAAATAACTGAAGAGTATTTACTGTGCTACTTCTCTCTCAGTTGCTTTTGATCACATCTAGTTATAGCTTTCAGGCTACAAAGTAAGACAGATGGGTTTTGTTTGTCTTTGTCATGGGAAACTCAGTCTGACATGTAGCCAGTGTCCCAGGCAAACCTTGAGTGTCACTATGAGTGGCTTTTCCAATCTTGGGCAGTATTTTACTTTCCTTACATTAAAGAGCCACAATAAATGAGGACATAAGAAATGATGCCTCTATATATGCCTCTTTTATGAAGGGTGAGAAGACTTAACTAAGCATAAAGTAGGACTGTACCTGAGAACTATAGGCACATCACTGTACTTTTATTTGCTTTAAAAGAAAAAGGGGGAAAAAGAAGAAAAGAAAAAAATACACAAACAAGTTTCAGAAATTTGTGAACATTATCTAATTTAAGCCATGGTATGCATAAATGCAGAAAAAACATATAGACTGTCATACTCCCTGCTAACTTGGGTGTTCTCAGTCATAAACATCAATACTGAAATAATTAGGTAAAAGAGTATCATGCCTAGAAAGAAAGAATGATCATGTCTCCAAAGAAATATTCTGGACCCAGATTCTCAAGCATGGGCTTTACAGCCTTCTGTTAAGTTTCACTGTCTAGAGAAACAGCCTCTATGCATCAAATAGAAGGTGGGTGAACAGTAAACCAACATCTCACATGGGAACCTTATATAGATATAACTGAAACTAATTTTAAGAAACTGTATTTACATATTTCTTCCTTGGGATGCCTTCTGTAGCAACTGACTTAGCCTTTCTATCTCCGATGGGTGGTGGACATGTGTACCCACCATGCTAAGTAAAAGTATATACACAATATTTTGCCAATCTTTAAAGAAAATCTTTGGGAATGTAATTCATTGTATTAGAAAATTGTTGTTTTAACTATCATATTCTAATACCTTAGCAACAACCTTGAAGCCCAAATGCATAATTTAAATCTAAATATTCAATTTCTATTCCTGCTACAATTTCCACTTTAAATGTTTTAAAACTTTTACTAAGCTATGACCTGAAGACTCTCCTAGGCATGTATGTTTTAAGTAATGTTTTCATTTTAGCTCTTCAGTTAGTTTAGTCATCTAGCAAATTTGGCAGTAATTCTTAAAGTTAACTCACTTGACAGTGCAAATGCTCATTTTGAAGGTAATTACTTAATGAAATAGCTACCTGTCTTTACAAAGGTCTTTATAACTACTTCTCCCAGACTGTTCTGACAAAAGTTGAGCTCATTTTTATTCTCTTTGGAAAATCAATGAAAGAGAGAGGGGCAGACAGACAGACACAGGGTTGGGGGAGGGAGGGGTTCTGTGTAACCCAGCACCCAGCACAAACTTACCTTCAAGTCTAGGAGGTGTTTACAAACAGGAACTGAAATGTCACAGCTGTCCTGGCTAAAATGAGTCTGCCGTGCATTAGAGAAAGCAGATGGGTTAAGTGTGGCGCCGTCCCACTAAGCAGGAGGGTGCCAGAGAAACAAAATTAGGAGGAGCTGGCTGTATCTTGCTTGTGTAATGCAGCACCCAAGAACCTGACTGACCTGCTTCTCAGCTGTCAGCATGAAGATACCACCTCCATTCAGGCCTTAAAAAAAAAATAAGTCCAACCCTCCAGCTTTCATAGGTTGGTTGTTTTGATTTCAGGGCAGGCTAGTTGTCTTAAGCGGTGGCAAAACAAGGGGCATTTATTTCTAGCCCTAAGCAAAATAAGGACAAAGACTTTGGTAATGTCCCTGGTGTTATCAGGAATTTTTGACCCATGCTGGGTTCCCACCTTGCAGGTGAGGAAACCAAAAGGAGTCACGCCCCGCACCTGTTGCTGTGTGTTGGCTGCATGTCGTTCTCTTGACTCAGAAAAAAATCTTTCTTTCCCATAGAAGGATGTTTTATCTGTGAACTTAAAACCTGAGTGGAGAAAATGTAGTGGGCTCAGTGGCAAGGAGCCTGGTCTGCAGTGCAGTCAGATCAGTTTTAGAAACAGTTACACTTAACACAAAGTGAATTGATGTGTATTGGGATCCTTTTGAAAGCTGTAAGCTGTAAGTTAGAAATAATCACCAGGACTGAGATGGGGTTTGTTGCTGACTTTCAGAAGTCTGGAGAGTACCTGAGTCAGTCTCAAAATGGCCACATGATCCAGAGTAATCCTGGGAGCTTTCTCGGTTAAGTGGTTTCCATCCTGTGTTCTCTCTGCTTTCACTCTCAATTCAGAAGCTGGAGAGTTTCAGAAGTGCCCAGGTAATGCTTGATTAAATACGAGAGTTGAATAACAACCTGGCACACTTCCTTCACTTCCTTTCAAGGCTTATGAAAGGGAGAAGAGTGAAACTGCGCTTTCTGGGATATTCTGCACATCAATATTTGGGGGCTGGCGCCAAGGTCTGTTCAGCTCAGTATGCCTGAGGTTCATGCTTAGTTTCTGTTGTGCAAGGAGATAGGTTTCCAGTTGCTGAGAGAGAAAATGAAACTTTAGCTAAGGTCCAGGAGCTTCGAGTTGAATGCAAAGAATCTGCCCAGTTAATTGGCCCCAGGAAAGAACAAGGTAATTCTATAGTTTTCAATTTTCTGAAGCCCAAAGGCCCTTTTAGAGTTTGATTATAAATTAAGCCAACCCCTAAGAAAATGTTCACTCAAAGGATATTTAAGCTGTAACTGCACTGGTATGAATAAAAGCAAGTTAAATTTAATCAAACAGCTGGTTACTAAGCAATGGCTTAATAGAATTCAATTGGTTCTTTTCAGATCAGTCAGTTTCTAGGAAAAAAATTCAAGTGAAACCATATTTTATGTCCGTACTTAGAGAACCAAACATGACGTGCAGGATTGGGTGTGCCACCCCCTTAGGAGTTTTCCTAGGTACATATATGAATATCATTACCATTTTCTGACTTGACCATTAATGATGGCCTATACTAAACATAGAAATTACAAGGCAATTTTGCTAAAATTCTCTGCTTTCACTGCCCTATGGCCTCAGAATCCTTTTCATCATTGCTTTCCTGACAATCATAACCAAATTATTAGAACTGACCCTAGAGATAGACACCATTTACCCTCCTGTCATGAGCATACTGGAAGAAAGTTAAAAATGCAAACTATGGGTAAATTTAATGCCTTAGTTATTACTTTGCTCATTTAGTTGTGATCAGAAACCTTTTTGAAATCACCTGAGTTGAAGTTAAAAAGGATTTCCTTAGCAAACAAGTCTCACTTCGATACATTTCCAGGTACATACCATGTTCTAGGAAAACTATTCCCATGTTGGATCTTGTTTCGACAGATTAACTCAAGCAGCTGAGATGACACGTAGTATAATGCTTACATATTTTCTTTTGTCATTACCTTCTGTGGTGCTTTACATCTGGCACTCACCAACTGCTTCACACCCATTAATTAAGTTTCACAATACATATTGGAAGAAGAAACACATTCTCTTTGTTTGAAATGGTGGAACCACTCACAAGTGGACTTTCCAGAACACGAAACACATATTGTCACTGACGGGTCTGAAAATAGAACCAGAGTACCTTGGGATCATGTCTCAAAATCAAAACATTGTTCTAGATTTAAGATGGTATTTATTTTTATTTTTATTTTTTAAAATCCTATAGCATAGTATGCCCGATGCTGATGTCACACACAGGGAATCTGTTTCCATAGATCAAATTCATTAATAGCATGTGATGAGTTTGAAACAGAATATAAACTAAATTCATATTTTTTTTTATCTATATAGAAGCATGGACACTAAGTAACAAAGACATATTTGATTAATAAAAAATAAATAACAATGGTTATATATTTTATGATATTCATTATAAATACAATGGACATTGATGACTAGAAAATTTCTTTAGGGATGATAATAGTTATTTCGGTATTCCATGTGAAGAGAAACAGAGGGGTCATTCTCACCTAATAGTTGTTCAACAAACAAGCTTATATTTTTCCTAAAAAGTCACATGGTGTTATAATATGGTCTTCTTCATTTGACTAACTTTATGAAAAAGTTAAAAACTCCATTTTGACCACTAAAAGCTTTCTAGATCTATGCCCTTTATTAAGTAGAAGTTGTCATATAGTGTATACATATATTCATGGGTACAAATGGGGAGCTAAAGAAATCTTGTAAATCTGCTAAATCACATACAAACTTTAATTCAGCCATGATTCAAGGAAGTGAGTGACATAATTATAGTAAAACCTATTGCATTCCTATCAACACATTTATGTCAACTTGTTTTCTTAGTAAATGTCTTCATAAATACAATAAACTAGAATAGAGTTGATGCTGAAACCTATCTCATTGGAATAAGAACTAAAAGGTATCCAAAGATACCTGAATTAATTGAAAAACAAACATGATATCCTTAAGAGATATTTTTATAATGAAGTCTTAGATTTTGTTTAATATTTATTAAATTTTAGAATAAATTCTATTGTTTTATTATTAACTAGAGGCCTGGTGCACAAAATTCATGCACTATGAGGGTGTCCCTCAGCCCAGCCTGCACCCTCTCCAATCTGGGACCCCTTGGGGAATGTCTGATTGCCGGTTTAGGCCCTGCTGGCCTGATTGACGCCTAACTGCTCTCCTGCTGGCTTGATCACCCCAAACTCTCCTCCCCTGCCAGCCTGATTGCCCCCAACTGCCCTCTCCCATGCCAGCCCGATCTCCCACAACTGCCCTCCCTTGCCAGCCCAATCACCCCCAACTTCCCTCCCCTGCCGGGCCCAATTGCCCCCAACTGCCCTCTCCTGCCAGCCTGGTCACCCCCAACTGCCCTCCCCTGCTGGCCAACTTGTGGCGGCCATCTTGTGACAGCCATCTTGTGATGACGTGAGGGAGTCACATGAGGGCGTGATGCCACCTAGGCTTTTATTATATAGGATTTTAATGATAAGTATATCCAAATTGTTTTTTAAAGAGCCTCATGTACACAAGAGATTTAAAAAATAATTTTAATCTCTATATTCTTTGTTGTTTCAGAGAAGTATGACAAGATAATCAGTAAGCACGACATAAATATAAAGGACTAGAGGCCCAGTGTACGGATTCTTGTACCAGTGGGGTCCCTTGGCCTGGCCTGCGGGGATTGGGCTGAAACCGGCTCTCTGACATCCCCTGAGCGGACCTGGATTGTTAGAGGGCGGTTCTCGGGTGACACACACCGGAATCGACTCCCTTCTCTCTGGTTCTTGGTGTGTCACCCGAGAACCACCACTGCCAAGTGACCGCAGCTCAGCAGTTCCTGCATTGAGCATCTGCCCCCTGATGGTCAGTGTGCATCATAGCTACTGGCCAGTCGGCCGGTCGCTTAGGCTTCTATATATATAGACTAGAGGCCCGGTGCACAAAATTTCTGCACTTGGGCGGGGGCCCTCAGCCTGGCCTCTGCCCTCTTGCAGTCTGGGAGCCCTTAGGGGATGTCTAACTTATGGCTTAGGCCTGCTTCCCAGGTCTAAGCTGTCAGTTGGACATCCTTCATGCTGCCACAGAGACGGGAGAGGCTCCCATCACTGCCACTGTGCTTTCCAGATGTGAGCCTGGCTTCTGGCTGAGCGGTGCTCCCCCTGTGGGAGCTCACTGACCACCAGGGGGCAGCTCCTGCATTAAGCATCTGCCTCCTGGTGGTCAATGCGCATCATAACGACCGGTCATTCTGCCATCAGGCCAAAACCGGCTCTCCGACATCCTCTAAGGGGCCCCAGATTGCGAGAGGGTGCAGGCCAGGCCAAGGGACTCCATCAGTGCATGATCAAGGCCAGGGAGGGACATGGAAGGTTGGCCAGCGGGGAGGGACCACAGGAGGGCTCCATTGTGTGTCTGGCCCATCTCGCTCAGTCCCGATCGGCCGGACCCCAGCAGCAAGCTAACCTACCAGTCAGAGCATCTGCCCCCTGGAGGTCAGTGTACATCATAGCAAGTGGTAGAGCAGCCTTAGCATATCATTAGCATATTACACTTTGATTGGTTGAACGGCCAAGTGGACAACCAGACACTTAGCATATTAGGCTTTTATTATATAGGATAGTATTGTGAGGTAGAAAAAATTATTATAAATATAAAGAATGGAAATAAATTTAAAGGCTTATCTTATCTCTTTCCCCTGCATTAATTTCCCCACAGCACTTAACTGCCAGGTGGCATACTCTCTTTCTTATTTTGTTATTTATTGTTCCTGTACTAGAAAGCTCATGAAAGCAAGCATTTTCTGTCTGTTTTCTTCATTACTTTACCCACAGAGCTAGAATAATTCCTGGAAAAGACTAAATGCTCAATAAATGTGTAAATGAATGAATAAATGAGTGAATATATATATGAACAAATAAATACATTTAACAATAATAACCAAAAGATAATAAGAAGAAGATACCAAGGATAAGACATCTGCTAGCTCACTTTACTTCTACCTAGAATATTCTTCTAATTTTTGGCTCATGCAGATCTGAAAGCTGCCTTTTTTATTTTATTTATTTATTTATTTTACTTAAAGCTATTCCTTGGACATATTTATATGACCAGTTTCCTTTAGCAGGTGATAAGAGAGAGAAGATAGTTGATAAGAAGAGCTGAATTTAGCTGGGGATGCATAAATCTTTTTTTTTTAGCAGGTGAAAATAAGAGGCAATAGGCACAAGTGTGGATAAGTGGGTAGATATAGTTTGGGTGTATTTCTTTTGCTTTATTTTTAATGAGATAGATAGCAAAATTGCAACTGAGAGTGAGAGGATTGTAGGTGCTGGATGTCAAGAGAGAAGAGAAAGGATGACAGCATGGCAGACTCAAGGATCCACTCAAATCAGTTTAAAATAAGACAAGTCATGCCCTAGCTGGTTTGGCTCAGTGGATAGAGCGTTGGACTGCAGACCGAAGGATCCTGAGTTTGATTACAGTCCAGGTGATAGGAGTTGCAGTTATTGATCAAAAGTATGCCAGAGAATTACATGAGTGATGTGTAGTAGGAGAAACTAACTTTGAGGGTATAAATCAAAGAACTGAGAAGCCAAGGTCCTAGAAAGATTACCTGCATATATCATAATTTCCAAGAATTATTTTGTGAGCCATGTTGGTAACAGTTGCAATAGCCAACAGTTTAAAAATCTTCAGAAAAGTTTTGGGAAGTGTCCCCAGAAAGTATTAGGTGACTTCCACAAGAAGAGATAGTAGGAAGTATGAATTCATAATCTGAGACTCAAATCTGTGAATCCTGAAGGAGGAGAGAGAAAAATGATCTTGAAGTATCAATGAGGAACCAGAAATTCACTACCTCATCTTCAGTACCTATTAGTGTGGGAGACAAATAGCCACCAGCTAAGAATGCCACATGGAAAGTGGGGTTTCAGGAGCATCTCAGGTTTCAGTTAGAGCAAGAAGGTGAGGGGACATAAAAGACTTTGCTATTGATGACTGAGTAAAAGAGGACATAGTGAAAGTATCTCAAAGTGTGGAAGGAGTGGGGATGTTCACAGAGACAAGCCTCATTTCCCTAGAATTAGAGGATTAAAATATGAGGGGTAAGGGATGATGTGAAAATTTTGGTCTTCTTGAGGTAACTGATATGAGTACAGTTGAAGAACACAGTGATTTAATACTGGTGGAATCCAAGTGTGAGTGAGACAGGACATAAAGGTATGTATAGGACAGTGATGGCGAACCTATGACACGCGTGTCAGCACTGACACGTGTAGCCATTTCTGATGACAAGCAGCCGCATGCCGAGGATGAAACATTTGCTGCTCCTGAGGATGAAACATTTGCGACTAGAGTCTTGGAGTTAGTTTTTTCCTCAAAGTGACACACTACCCGAGTTATGCTCAGTTTTTTGGCGAAGTTTGACACACCAAGCTCAAAAGGTTGCCCATCACTGGTGTAGGATATGGGTACAGGGACACCTTGCCAAGATGGAGAGTTCTGGGTTTCCTCTGGGGTCCTGCACAGATGAGTTCTGAAGTGAAGCCTTTTATTCCTAGCACCCAAGTAGCCGCAAGTAATATTGTTCTCTTTAGCAAAGACAAGATATTCTGTTGTGTGGAAATTACACATGACTGATTCATTCCTGGACGATAGGGTTCTAGAATAAGGAAACTGTTACATGTTTCCTTATTCTAGAACCCTAACTTAGTTACAGAGTATAACCTCTTTAGATTATGGTTGACCAATTTATCAATTATGTAATCAATTTTATATAGGCTTAAGTTAAAGATACAACCAGGCATAAATATAATATAAAGATGGCAAAAAACTAGCAAATTGATAATATTATAACTTATTTTGCCACCGTTAGGAAAAAATCCAAGTGATTTATTAATGCTTTCTAAAAATATATATTAAGTCAGATAATTAGAAAATTCTAGCATCTCTAATTTGTTTCTTTCTGGTTAGAAAGTTATAATAGCTAAACAACAACCTCAGCAACAACAGTGCACAGAGTTGATTTGCTAATTGTTTCCTGCACTGAGCCATGACCTGGAGAGGGGCAGAGTGAGGGGAGGGTGAATGAAATGCCTATGCTAGGTCTCTCCACTCTGAAGAATCTGAATTTGTTCCTTGGTTCAAAATCTGGGGCAGAAGAAAAAGAAAACTTTTTCATGACCTGAAGAAGATTTTGAAATCAAGTTTACTGGCAGCAAATAACAATGACAAGTGGCTTTTACATCCATTTAAAAGACTATATGGCCCTAAACACTTTGTAGAGAATAATGAAAGCATGTGTTTGTAACTACAGAAAAATATTTTTTGTGCTGAATCTGGAGAAAACCATTAAAAAGAATGACTGGGGTGGTTTTAAATCCTCTGCTTTGAATAAGTACATTAAACCAGTAACCTGCCATAAGGTTGTGGTCTAGGGTAGGGATAGTTGATCAGTAGTCCTGATGTCAGCCATGGCGTAGCTTCATCTGGTTTGGCTGATTTCCTAGGTTGGGAGCTGAAACACAATTGAAGCCTAGATGTTATCTCTAGTTTGAAGGAAATTCTGTCACTGTGGTCAACAGACCAAGGCTTTATTCTAAAGATTATTTGATATTGACCAGAATCTCTTTGTACTGAGGGCTTAATGTTTAAGGGAGTGGACATGCAAAGGTGGAGGATGCAGGTGAGTCATGATGCTGGATATGGCCAGTTTGAATCAAAATGAAAGAAAGGAGAAAAGGTCATATTGAAGAAATGAAATTTCTTCATGGTTACAACTGGAAGAGTTAGCTTTAGCGAGATCCTTTACATAAAACTTGAGTCTCCTCTGGTCAAGACTGTGGTGCAAATTCTCATTGTTTTAATATAACATGATGCTGTTTACATGTAGCTTGTTATTTCTAAATGAATTTTACTAGGGAGGAAAAATGTTAAGTCTTTTTTTAGGAATTGGTGAAGATTTTTTGGTGTTTAAGATTCAAATGCTGGTGATACCATGATCTTAGAAGCTAGTTATTTGTTTCATATTTAATGTTGTTGGAGAGGAAGAAGGATGGGAAGGAAATTGGAAGTAAAGTTAGAGAGAGATCCCATATTCTTAGAAAAAGAGGAAATTTAACCAGACACGTGTGACTGTCAAGTACAGTTCAGCTCAAATATTCAAAACCTGCTGCCTCACAAATATTTAGAGGCTCCTTATATTGACTAGCTTATGCTATATTCATGTACAGAACTCCATTAATTTCACACCTGTAAGGTATTAAACCCCCAAAAAGAAAGATCAACAGTAACATTCCTCAGGCATGACAATTTAAAATGTTCCAGTTTCATAGCCCCTCTGCTAATTGTCGAACCTGTTTAGTGAGATTTCTATTTTTACCTCATGTATGGTGATGTTGCAATACCATGTGTTTTGGAAAGCAGAAGTATGCTTGAGGATGTTGCTGAAAATTAATCTGGGAAGTGGAGGTGAATCTTTAGTAGTGTCTGGGTGTTATCCAAATTGGCAGTCTCCGAGTTGTTGCTCTGAGAAACTGTTGATTCAGCTGGGCCTTGTTTTGGGAAGACTTCAAATCTTTATCTCTTCTGATGAAAACAATACCTGGAATTCCTTTTTGTTCTCCATATTCAAACATATTTAAGTTCATTTGTGTTTGGAATTGACATGCCCCCCCCCCATGCCTAAGTATGGGGAAGTCATTTTCAAGCTTTTCAATTAATCATTATTTTTCCAAGTAAAATTGAACTTCATTAATATATGCAATACATAAATACGGGGCTTCTCTGGTGAGGGCCCTTTTGTAAATCTTCAGTGAAATTCCATGGGGACGTAATTTGAAAAGCTCTGGACTAATGGGAAGAACACTTGACCAGGAGTTACAGTCATAGTAATTGGATTCCATGTAGTCAAGCAGTTCAATTTAACTGACATTCATTGGGCATCATTGAGCATTTTCCATGTGCCAACTACTCAAAATGCTAGAGGGGAAAAAGGCACTTTTGGAAACTTACCTTCCAGTGTAAGAAAAAGCAGGTATGGGAACAAGTGTAATGAAGTGTTGCAGATATCTGGACAAAGTCAGTGATAAATGTCAATCACTCTGGGCCTTGTTTTCTGTAAATTTAAATAGACAACTTGGAACAAACAGCATATGGAATCTAACCTGTTTTATATGCATGACCATATGATTCTGTTCCTCGATGCCACTGACTTTAATCACAAAGGAAAGCCACTGGGAATAGACATGAGGAAACGGATGTACAAGGGCTGGATAGATGAAGCATGTGCATCTTTGGATTTTTTTTCTTTATGTTGAAAAAGGTTGGTCAAAGAAAGGCAGGAATGAAAAAATAAATACAATGTATGGTTGCTAAGGAACAGAGGTGTCATCTTTAACATTTTCACAATATTCCTTCTACCTCCATGACTCATGTGAAACTTGGCTTTCCCCTGATAACAAACTGTCCTTCTCCACTGAGGCCTCTTATCCTCCAACGCCACCCTCAATCCAGTTTCATGGGACCAACGGGAACAGTTGCTAAACTTTCTACATAGAATGGTAAGAAAAACACAGGCAGTGGATACTCCAGGGACAATGTATACTTTGTACAAAGTGTTCCATAATCCACAGGTAATTATCACAGTATTAACACTTTGGTATATTCTTTTTGGCATTATGTATTTATAACTATAATATACCTAATCTATCTATATATTATATTACTAGAGGCCCATTACATGAAGAGATTTGTGCAATAGGCCTTACTTCCCTTGCCTTCCAGCACCGGTTTTCCTCCGGCACCTGGGACCCAGACCTCCACTCCAGCCAGTCTGCCACCTTTGCTGCAGACACCAGCCAGAGTCTGCCTTCTTCGTCTTCACTGCTTCGCTGCAGACTCTGGCCGGAGTCTGCAGTCTTCATCTTCGCTGTGGCCAGAGTGCCACTCCCGTAGATCCCTTCGACCCCCCAGCCCCCCAACCTCCCTGTCATAGCAGGCATCCTGCCCCACCCGGCCACTCCGCACCTGGAGCAGCTGGGCGGCTGCCATCTTTCTTCTTCTAATTTGCATATTCCTTCCTGATTGGCTAATGGGCATAGCAGAGTGATGGTTAATTTGCATGTTTCTCTTTTATTAGTATAGATATTATATTATATTATATTATATTATATTATATTATATTATATTACATTATATTATACTAGTGGCCCGGTGCATGAAATTTGTGCATGGGGGAGGGTGTGTCCCTCAGCCTGGCCTGCACCCTCTCCAATCTGAAACCCCTCAGAGGATGTCCAACAGCCAGTTTAGGCCCAATCCCTGTGGCAGTCGGACATCCCTCTCGCAATCCAACACCACTGGCTCCTAATCACTCACCTGCCTGCCTGCCCGATCGCCCCTAACGACTCTGCCTGCTGGCTTGCTCACCCCCAACAGCCCGCTTGCCAGCCTTCTCACCCCCACCTGCCCCCCCCGCCGGCCTGCTTGCTCCCAACTGTCCCCCCTGCTAGCCTGCTTGCCCCCAACTGACCCCCCAACTGGCCTGCTCGCCCCAACTCCCAACTGCCCTCTCCTCCTGGCCTTATCACCCCTAACTGCCTCTGCCTCGGCCCCGCCAACATGGCTTTGTCCAGAAGGACATCTGGAAGGTCTCCTGGAAGGTCTCTTGGTCTAATTAGCATATTATCCTTTTATTAGTATAGATTATATTACTAGAGGCCCAGTGCATGAATTCGTGCATGGGTGGTGTTCAGCCAACCTGGCCCCAATTGGGGCAGATCTGGGCTGGGCCTTTCAGGAGGAGGAGATGGCAGGCAATTGGCTGGTGGGCCCCACCCCCAATTGGGGTTGGGGGGCCAACTGGGGGTGGGGCTGGCCATGGGGAGGGGCTGTGGGTGGTGGGCTGGCCAGCCCCAACCCCAAATGGGGTGAGGGGTGCTGACTGGGGGCCAGTGGCCTGGGGGAGGGGCCATGGGTGGTTGGCTAGACAGCCCCGCCCCCTATTTGGGTGGGAGGTGATCAGGGGCGGGCCGGCTGGGGCATGGGGCTGCAGGCCAATCAGGGTGGTGGAAGCCCATAAGGAGTGGGGCCAGCCAGTGTGAAGGGCTGTGAGAGGTTGGTCAGCCAGCCCCGCCCCCTATTGGGATGGGGGCCAATCAGGGGTGGGGCCAGCCAGGAGACAGGGCTGCAGGCCTCTCATGGTGTGGTGGGCCGATTGGGGACAGGGCTGGTGGGGGGAAGGGAGTAGGGCATTTGGCTGGCTGGCCCCACCCTTGATCAGGGTGGGAGAGTCCGGTAGTGGGCAGTACTTACTAAAGGATACTTTTGAGAACAGTAGCTGGGAAGAATGGAAAAAGAGCAGGTTTGAGCAGAGCAATAAGTAAAGCTGCAATGCTGGCCAAGGTTCCGCTTTGGCTAACCACATAGAGAGCTCTTGGGTCAATGGAGATAAAAGACATATATACCTCATCAGGCCAGTTCTCTGGCCACAGTGGGCATCATAGTGACCAGTCGTTATGGCATTATGGTCACTGGCTTTATAGATAGATAGATAGATAGATAGATAGATAGATAGATAGATGATAGATAGATAACATATCCTATCTAATAAAAGAGTAATATGCAAATTGACTGTCACTCCAACACACAAGATGGCTGCCCTCATGTTATCAAAGATGGCCAGCAGGGGAGGGCAGTTGGGAGGGACCAGGCCTGCAAGGGAGGGTAGTTGGGGGCGATCAAGCCTGCAGGGGCGGGCAGTTAGGGGTGACCAGGCCGACAGAGGAGGGAAGTCGGGGGCGATGGGCCTGCAGGGAAGGGCAGTTGGGGAGGACCCAGGCCTGCAGGGGAGAGCAGTGGGGGGGACCAGGCCTGCAGTGGAGGGCAGTTAGGGGCAAACAGGCTGGCAGGGGAGCAGTTAGGCATCAATCAGACTCTCAGGGGAGTGGTTAGGGTGTGATCAGGCTGGCAGGCAGAAGTGGTTAGGGGCAATCAGGAAGGCAGGCAGGCGAGCAGCTGGGAGCCAGCAGTCCTGGATTGTGAGAGGGATGTCCGGCTGCCCGTTTAGGCCCGATCCCAGTAGGATCGAGCCTAAACGGGCAGCCGGACATCCCTCGAGGGGCCCCAGATTGGAGAGAGGGTGCAAGCTGGGCTGAGGGACACACGCCCCCGTGCACGAATTTTGTGCACCGGGACTCTAGTATAGTGTATTATACTAGAAGCCCAATGCACAAAATTCATGTAAGAGTAGGCCTTCACAGCTGCGGCGGCTGCCTCAATCCCTCCCTTGCAGCCACAGGGGCTGCCTCGATCCCACAGCTACAGCCCCAGCTTTGTCCGGAAGGTCATCCGGGAGGATGTCCGTATGGCCATTCAGTCAATTTGCATATTACACTTTTATTATTATACATTATATATATCTACATATTATATATGTATTTCTATTACTTTATCTACATCTATATCTGTATTGACACTTCATTCTTTGTAAGTGAAATAAATTTCACTTTATATACTTTATTTTTAAAGCATTTTAAAATAATATTAAGTAAGTTTAATATGTTTCCTTTCCTCTTCACCATCCCACAGTCTCTATCATCATGCTCATTCTGAGCCATTGTTCTTTGCCCTACTACTATATTATAGTTCTATCTTTTGAACCCCATGTTCTTCCATTTCAACTACTCTCTCTACATTTTACATCTGCCAATCTCCAGGATACTTATTTCTTGAAAAATTTCACAGCTTGCTCTCAAATTCTCATTCCACCTATTAGCATCTCCAATCTCAACTCTATCCATGAACATCCAGGAAGGCACTGTGGTATGATACAAAGGGCATGCATTTTTTAGTTAAAATGATTTAGGTTCCAGTCAGCTGTGTGACTTTAGCAAGTCTCCTAACCCTCTCAAAACCCCAAATTTTTAATCTTAAAAAACAAGGGTAATAACAATAGCCATTTTATGGCACATCTCATATTTACTTGTTACATGTTGCTGTTTATGTTTTTGTTAGATTTTGATAATGACTGTGATAGATATTAGAAGTAATATGTCTAAAATGAGTGTTAAAATGCTTTATAAATAGTTGGAAATCAAAACAGAACAACAGCCATTATTTCTTACAGCTTGACCTTAAACAATGTTAGTGTTAACGTTCTACTGCCTCAGTATCCATGACTGATTTCCATTTCACCTCTTTCATGAGCATGACTGCTTTTCCTCTAGGAGGTGGTTATCAACATTGGCTGAACATTGGGAATCTTTGGGAGCTTTAAAAATAAACTGATGCTGGGTTTTGTCCTGAGATTCTGATTTAATTGCTCTAAGATGTAGTATGGGCATTGGGATATTTTTAAAGCTCTGTGATGTTAAAACTATATAAATCAAATCTTGCTTCACTTCTCCAGCTCTTCCCCCCTCCCCACAATCTCACCCCTGCTAAAACCTGTCAAAATCTCTGTCTTAATGCTCCTGTATTCTTTCAATCTGCTACTTGCTTCAGAGACCACCTTGTCCAGCCAGGATCCCAGAGTTAACTGTGCATACAAAACTTGTCACCAGCAATTATAATAAAATGAATATCTTTTCTTGCCACTTTCATGGTTTATAGACATATGTTTAAGTCGCTGACTCATGGAGTCTTTGACAGATTCTCTTTTCTTGAAATTTCCAAACCCATTAGATAATCCTCAATGAGCTACCAGTTCACCTTTTCTCATTCTCTTCTATCAGGAATGGGGTTACATTCATGATACTCTTCTGGGAGAACAAAATGACTGAGTTGAAGCCTTAAAACTTTTAACCCTCCATATCAGATCTAGAATCTCTAACTTATTTATTAGAATCTACTATTTAATCCAGGAGCAAAATGTGAGCAAGTGGGATAAAACTTGCTGATAACTTAGGGCAGTGTAATGTTTTATTTTATTTGTTATTAGAATTTGAGTATATTTAGATGGACCAAGAACTTCATACTTGAGGGTAGGCTCTAACTTTTACCACTCTATTTACTGTAAATCATACACACTTACCTACCACAGAGGATTGAGAATAAAGAAGGACTTGAAATTCAGTGTGATTTCCAGTTAGATTTTGTAAGCTTTCAAAGCATAAGGGCCAAGCCATTGATCTGGTTTATCGTAAGTATGGTTAGCTTGGGTGTGTATCCAACTGTGAGTTAAATTGGCACTGTTGGATAATTGTTGGACAGTGGGACCAAAAGGGTGTTGAAGGGCAACTAGAATAGTCATTGCAGTAAGCAGACCTAAGATTCTGAGTATGTTCATCTTGAAATTAGACTGAAGAACTATGAAAATGAATAATGCTTTCTTAGGAGTTTTGTTCAGGCAAAAATTAGGTTATGATAGTAGTAATAGTAAATTTAAAAAAAGTGATCAAAGGAAGACCAAGTGTAAGAGTTGTTGGATGGTATCATGTATGACTGGCCTGTCTGGGGTCTTGGGAGAACCATCTATATCAGGTGACATCTGCTTGGATCCCAGAATGAGAATTCCAGTGATAGTCTTGATTGTTTAGAGATTTTCAGTTTAAGATAACCAGTAGGCTTACATAATCACGCAGGTGTGCGGGTATTTTTTAAATGAGAAACATGAATCCATAAGTCAGTACCCTTAAGTTTAGTGGCAAATGGGCTAATTAGTAATATCTGATATGGCCCTTTCCATCAGGGCTAAAGGGCATCTTTATGGAGATGGTATTTTTAATAGACATAAGCTCTGGGTTGGAGATCATGATACAGATTTCCATCTCCCAGAAGTGTGTAATGGAAAGATTCTGAGGATATTTTTTCCATTGATTTTTAGAGATAATAGAAGAGAGAGGAAAGACACAGAGAAATATTGAAATATTGATGCAGAGAGAAACATTGATGTGAGAAAAACACATCAATTGGTTGCCTCCTGCACGAGCCCAACCAGGGCCCGAGCCGGGGAAGAGCCTTCAATTAAGGTACCTGCCCTTGACTGGAATCGAACCCAGGACCCTTTGGTCCACAGGCCATCACTTTATCCACTGAGCCAAATCGGTTAGGGGTCCAGGAACTTTCTTTAAATGATTACCTCTACTTTGAATGTCCAGGGATTTTTATGTTTAATAAATTTGTAGTTAATTGGGTAACCTATAAGAGTTAATCTTAAGGGCCCCGCTATTCTTTACAGTAAATCAGGAGGTTTCCTAAGCAGTGCAAGTGCATACATTCCTTGATCTAATCTCATTGGTCTGCTGGTAATACTTTCAAAAGGAGACAGTTTGTGTTTGCTGAAAAGAATAGATCTATGTTGAGCAATACCAAGGGAAAAGCCTTAGGCCAAGGCAGATTGGAAGACTACTGGTACACCAGTTTTGTCAGATGAGTTTTGATTACCCAGTTAGTCACTCTATGAGACTGGAGGACTGGTGATGATATGCACAATGGAAATGTTGCAAATCAGCCAGATCTTACAAACATTGAATAATGTGTCCTATAGTGTGTGTTCCCCAGTCACTATGGAGCTCTGAGGGGATTCCCCAAGGAGGAAAGCTGTTCTAGGAGTTATTTTACTTACTACTGAGGCTATGGCTCTGCAGCATAGGAATGCTTCCACCCACAGAGAAAACATACAAATCATTACTAACACGTATTTTTATCCTTGAATAAAGTTGATTTGCCAGTCCTCAACAGGGCATTAGCACAAGGGAAAATGCCCCATACAGGTATGAATGGGCTTTCCCGGGTTGTATGTTAGCCAGATTTGGCTTTTGTTGTATACCTAGGAAGCTATCTTGGCGATGGCTTTCAGTAGTATTGTTTCCTTAAGAAACCATTTTGTCAGTTGAGTGTCCCAATAAAGTAAGTCATATACATATTGTAACATAAGATATTGTATGCAATCAGGAAGGAATGGTAGGTCATTTGGACCTACCCATCAGTTTCTTTTAGATAATGGGTAGGGCACCTTTTTTCCTGCCAAGGGCCATTTGCATATTTATAACATAATTTATGGGCAATACAAAATTATCACCTTAAAAATTAGACTGCTACTTTTGGTCAAACATTTAATTCACTTGCCCCTAATGGCTTGACAAGGCCAAAACAAATGATTTCGTGGGTGTTATACTGCCTACAGGCTAGAAGTTCCCCACCCCTATTTTAGGGTGAAATTTATAGCCTTTTCCTAACCATTTCTTCCTGTTTTGTTGAATAGCTAAATAGTGTGCTTCTATAATGTTATATTTTATATCCCCACTTGTTTCAACTGGTGGCATAGTTTTCGTTAGGGGATGTGATTGTTTTAATGCTGCTAACTGAGCAGCAATATCAGCCCAGTGATTACCTCTACTTTGAATGTCCAGAAATTTTTGTATTTGATAAATTTGTAGTTAATTGGATAACCTTTAAGAGTTCTGAAACATAAGAACTGGTTTTTAAAAATATATATATTTTATTGATTTTTTTACAGAGAGGAAGGGAGAGGGAGAGAGACTTAGAAACATCGATGAGAGAGAAACATCAATCAACTGCCTCCTGCACACCCACTACTGGGGATGTGCCCGCAACCAAGGTACATGCCCTTGACCAGAATCGAACCTGGGACCCTTGAGTCTGCAGGCCGATGCTCTATCCAGTGAGCCAAACCTGTTAGGGCAAGAACTGTTTTTTTTTAATCTTTTTTTTTTGTGTGTGTGTGTTTTTCTGGAAGAAGTCAAGAATTTCTCTGTTTCCAGAGCGTAATAATGTAATGGGTAACACCAAAAGCATACCTGCTGTCAGTATCAATTATACCTACCTTCGGCCAAACTGCCAGCTCAGATTAATGCATAGCACCCTACTTGTTGAGCAGAAGTTGCCTGAGACATAACCCTGTTCTTTTGTTCTCTCTCCCCCATCTTATACCTCTCCTCTCAGAATCTTGGAGAAGAAGCATCTGGTCTTTATTGTCATTCCTGGAGAAAGCTTTATTTTGGCCTTTTAGATAATTTAGAATAAGCATGTACAAGTCAAAAAAAAACAATAAATTTTGTTCACTAATATTGACCTCTCATAGTATCACTTTGATAGGCCATGCTAACAAAAGTCTCTACTTATTTAATCCAATGAAAAAATTATTTCCTCTCTAGGAATGAAGTGTACAGAAGAGACAGGGAGAACAGGGCGAGAGAAAACAAAATTCCAGTTGAATGAATTTACTGTGAATTTAATTAATTTTAATAATTCAATAATATGGTGAAAATGCATCAATCCTAAGAAGAAGAGCACTGATGAAAGAACATAATACAGTTGGGTAAATAATTATAATAATGTTATTATTATTTATAGCCACAGTCTTCCTGGAGTTTTGGAAAAGAAGAAGGAGTACACTGACCTATACTTGGGACCTTATTGAATGGGAAGAAGAAGAGGTAAAATGTTAGGAAACAGAAGATAAGGAAACTGGGATACAAATATTGCAGACAAGTGTTCACTGCTCTTAACATCTAAAGTGGAAACAGCTAAACAGAATTAGACTTTCCCTTGATGCTCTATGACTAACAAGATTTCTTATTTTATGAAGAAGAAAAAAGATCAATGATGAGATCATGTAATTTTTTCAAAGCATTTCTTTGATATTTTCTTAAAGTATATTACTGGAAAAATTGGGCTAATTAAGATATAATTTAGGGTTATTTGGAAAGTAATTTGCATCTTATTTTTCAAAATATGCTTCTTTGCCCAGACTTGTTATAAAAGTAGGCCAAAATGCAGGAATGTTGTATCAACTCAGAGTTTTCAACGTTTTTTTACTTTGATATTTAGGTAACTGTAAGTTTCTCTCATAGGAAACACTTCGTCCCCAGTTTGAAGCAAAGTATTACAAGATGGAGAGAGTGAATCCCATTAGTGGAAAACCTGAGCCACATCAGCCTTCTTCAGACAAAGTCAGTCGTCTTCTTGTTTCTATATCAGGAATATTCTTCATGGTAAAGTATAACCATTAACATCAGAATGTTGTGGGATCCCAGGGTTAGAAGGAAGTTCTAGGATGCCAACTCATTTTGTGACCCAGATGCTTCAAGAAACTGCATCCTGTTCAATACTTTGGCAATACACACTATTAAACAAAATAAAAATCACAGCAGGTCACAGAGGGAGTTCGTGCATATCCTTAACACGTTAACCGCCCAGCCTGTTTTGTCTTCCGGACGGAAAGTATAGTGTCAGTCACCGGTGACTGACTGGGCGCTTAACGTGTTAAGTAAAACACTCTATGGGGAAAACAGAGATCATCTAAGGTAAAATGGAAATTATATGAGTTGCCCTGATAAATTAGTCATCTTGTTTTAAAATGAAGTATTTCATTTAATAGTGAAAATTTAAACAAAGTTTGCATTTTAGTGTGGTAATTGTATTACGCTACAACAACTTAAATCTTATGCTACTTATTTTGACGCTCAAGTAACTTAGTTCCTTAAAAGAAAAATTAAATTTATATATACATTTTTAGAAAAATAAATTTCTTTAGCTCTGGGGGCAGTGTATTGGATCTATAATTTTGCTTTTGTTTTTGTTTTGTTAATGATGCAAAATTTGGTTGTCTCTTCCGGTCTTCCATGTTGTAGATTTCTTTGGTGATCACTGCAGTGTTTGCAGTTGTGGTGTATCGCCTGGTTGTCATGGAACAGTTTGCATCATTCAAATGGAATTTCATCAAACAACACTGGCAGTTTGCAACATCTGCTGCTGCTGTCTGTATCAATTTTGTAATCATCATGGTCCTGAATCTTGTAAGTGTTTACAATTTTTCAATATGTGCAAAAGGATAGAGGTCTATGTTTCCTTTATACTTAGATTGTATTTACAGGAAGCCAAAATAAGAGCAAGCCACATCTATGGCAAAGACAGTTCAGTTTAGTAGAAAATATTTTATCCATATGGTTCAGATGATAGATTCCTTTAAATTAAAATAAATAAAAGTTGTAATATCAAAATTCCTTTCCCTTGAGTTTATAGTTTGATTGGTGATCATTGCTAAATGTTTAGTGTGTGCTAGAAAGATACTATCTTCCTTTCACTCAAGTAAGGAATTTTTTAAATTAGAAAATCATTCCAACAGATTCAAACTCAGAGGAGAATTTATTGGAAAAGTAAAGGAACATCTTGAAAGTGAAGGGTTACTCCATTTTTCTTTATCAGGGACTAGCATTTTTCTTTATTTTTCTTTCTCCTGTCTCCCGTCTCCTCTCTCCTCTCTCTCCGCTCTCCTTTCTCTCCTCTCTCCCTTCTCTCCCCTCTCCCCTCTGACCTCTCCCCTCTCCCCTCTCCTTTTACTTCTCTCCTCTCTCTCTTCCCTATTGTCAATGCTTCTATTTGCATGTCTACTCTGCTCTATCAGGAAGATAACTGTCTTTGCCTAGCCATGCCCTGTCTTTCTCTCATAGTCCAGTGTGCTGTGGCATCACCATGCTTTCTTCTTTGGCTCTAACTACATGACCATAATGATCAGCTTTCTGTAATTTATTTAACATGGATCATCCAGTTATTTCAATGTGCTGCTTTCTCAAAGACAGCACCTGATTTGTTTAACACTAGAGACCCCGTGCACGAATTCATGCACCAGTGGGGTCCCTTGGCCTGGCCTGTGGGATCAGGCTGAAATCGGCTCTCCAACATCCCTTGAGGGGTCCCAATTGCAAGAGGATGCAGGCCAGACCGAGGGACCCCACTGGTGCATGATTGGAGCCGGGCAGGAACACAGGAGGTTGGCCAGCCAGGGAGGGCGAGAGGGCTCCAGGGCATGTTCAGCCCATTTTGCTCAGTCCCAATCGGTCGGACCCCAGCAGCAAGCTCACCTGCTGGTCAGAGCATCTTCCTCCTGGTGGTCAGTGCATGTCATATTGAGCAGTTGAGTGGCCTTAGCACATCATTAGCATATTATGCTTTGATTGGTTGAATGGTTGACCAGACACTTAGCATATTAGGTTTTTATTGTATAGGATTATATACACTGTTTGAGGTGTGAACCAGTGTCTATAGCTGAGAGGGTAACATTAGGCCTAGGCCTACCACTTTAGCAAGGTTTATGGATGGCATTCTATTTTCTCTGTGTCTGAAGACAGGAGATACTGATTGGCACATTTAGTATATCTTTAATTCATCCAACACCACCATAAGGCCAATATTCTCTCCATTAGGTAAAGGAGGAAACTGAGATTTGGGAAGCTTAAAGACTTGCTCCAAATCATATATATATTAAGTGTCAATGCTAGTATATTGTGTAAATTTGTGTAAATAGGTTAGCAGTACTACAATAATGATGTTGATATTACATACCAGTAATAAGCATTTAGTGCCAAATATGGATTGACACTGATATTACATGTTTATTTAGCCTGGAGAGGCTTAGGACCATTTGCTATTTAACTTAAAAATAATCAGAGAAGGTCTAACTGGTTTGGCTCAGTATATAGAGCATTGTCCTGCAGACTGAAGGGTCCCAGGTTCAATTCCAGTCAAGGGCATGTACCTTGGTGGCGGGCACATCCCCAGTAGGGGGTGTGCAGGAGGCAGGTGATCAATGTTTCTCTTTCATAGATGTTTCTAACTCTCTAGTTGTGCATTGCTCAAAGTTACCTCATTGAAGGAGGACCATTCATTGCATAGACATTTTAGATTCTTATACTTATGATAATACTCTTACGGTAGATGGTGAAAGATCTCATTTCTAACAACATCAGTATATTATGAGAGTTTTCCAGTAGACAGATCTGATTGTAGTTAGAGCGCCATTATCTGAGGAAAAGGAAGCTAAGTGGCTGATGTGTTTATTTCTAGGCAACACTGTCAGCCAGCCTGATCTTAACCTGAATCCATTTATTATCCTTAGTAAGTTGATTGACCGAAGGACCTGTATGCAAGCATATAAGCATAACCAATGGACACAAAATCTGGGGGGTGATGGCATGTATGGGAGTGGGGTGGGGGGGGAATGGTAAGATATGTACACATAAAATACCTTAATAAAAAAATGAAAAAAAATAAAAAATCCTACCTAATAATAGACAAATATGCAAATTGACTGCACCTTCGCTACAACCAAGCCACGCCCACCAGCTAAACCACGCCCACCAACCAATCTGGATGAGTATGCAAATTACTCCAACCAAGATGGCGGCTGATTTGCATATCAAGACAGCGTAGAAAGAAGCCAAGAGCTGCCGAAGGGAGCAAAGCTGCGGAGAAGCAAGCAAGCTGTGGGGGAGGAGAAGGGAAGAGCTGAGGCGGGGCTGGGGGAGAAGGAAGGAGAGCGGGCGGGCTGGCCGAGAAGGCGGGGCGGGGGAGAAGGGAGGAGAGTAGGCAGGGCGGGTAGAGTGCAGCAGGAAACCCTATTGCAGGATTTTTCCTGCAACGGGAACGCTAGTAAATAAATTAAAAAATGAATGGTCATAGTGCTGCTACCCATTATCTTATTGACTAGTGGAAAAATAGGAACCAAGGCACAATGAAGATTGCCTCACAGTTGAAGCACAAAAAGCCCTAAGTAAGATAAGAAGAAAGCCATCAATTGCATCTGAAATTGGGGAGAGGAGGGACTGCAGGGGTTGTGATAATGGATCAGAGACTCAAAGGGAATAAGAGAGGATACTTGCAGAAAGTGGATCATCATTTGTATAAATTCAACCTACAGATGTAAAGAGGCACAGAAGCACATGCTGTTTGTCTTGAAATTGCAAGAAGTGTCTATGAAACTTATATTTATGGAATATATTTATAGAATATATTAGAAAAATAGATCAAGAAATGTTAACTTTCTATTTGTTGCCCTTATTTTAAAAATTTATTCTTATTTTTAAGTCTATATTCCTATTTCCTTTCTTTCAAAATACCAATGTTTTCTTTATTTCCCCATTTTTCTTATTTTAAAGTTAGTTATGTCCCTTAAGTCCATGAGATAGAAATGCTAATAATTTTTCCTTTGGTCTTTTTAAATTCTTCAGACCACCTCTGCATTTATATATGAGTTCTCACTCTTATTTCTTTAAATGTTATCTATTACTGATTCATGAAGCTTTAAGCACTCAGAGTGATCTGTGAAAAGAGCACAAAAAAGTTGTATTATGTCTCTTTATCAAATAAATATCTAAATATAAGAAAATTTGAAATTGTAATTAGTTCATATATGAATCATAACTATTATGCTAATTTTTAGTCTTCTACTTCTTCCTTTTTAAAGTCTATAATTTTTATCTTTTCTTAACTTTGGATTACAGATATATTGTTATTAATAGTACAAAAACATTAAAAATATTAAGGAAAGTCACTTGACTTGATCCAAAATGCCACTCACCTCCCTTCCTACGATAAACTAATTGTACCCATTGAAGATAATCAATGTTAATGGTTTCATGTCTATTTATTCCCCATCTTCAAAAGAGAACCCTGTGTTCCTGTGTTTGACAATTTGTTCCAAAGACCTACTGATCTTTAAAAACATCTTGAGTGAATTAATGAACTGGCCTAATATTTTGGAAGAAGGAAAATATTTCACAGACAAGACAAAGAAGCCAAATGTGGTTAATTAACTTTTGCTTGGGAAAGCAAGCATGACAGCTTTGGGAACAGAACCTGCAGATCCAGGGTTCAAGCCTTAGGTCCCATCCAACTTCTATTCAGTTAAACTGTCATGATCAGATCTGAATTTGAAAACAAATAGAAACTTTTATCCTTAAACATTTTCCATACCAAAGACATTCCTATTGCAAAAATTGAAATTTGGCTGAGGTTTCCATTGTATTCCAGACTCTTATTTTATATTATTCCACTTGCTTCTTAATCATCAATCCCTTAAACTCTGACCCCGCTCCACCTCCAATCCCTAGCCTCAGTTACCCCCTTCCCTAGAATCTCACTTTACCCTCATACATGTAGTCGTCTCTGGCAGAAGGTTCACATGCAGCTTGTTCTCACTAAGCTTCTATGTATGATGAGGCTTAATATATTCTTTCTTCTAAACTAATGCATTTCTCAAATAACAAAGACTGAACTGAATGGAGTGTATCTCTACTTATGGAAATAAGACCTCAATAGGGAGGTAAAGATAGTACTATTTTTGTAGTAAAAACAATCTTTTCAGATCCTCAAAGTTCTATTTAATTAAAGATAGGAGTAACTGCCTAGTGCTGTAACAATCATCCAGAGTTGCTGGGAGAAGACAGGACTGACTTTCCTTTTTTTAATTGAATTTATGGGGGTGACATTAGTTAATAAAAGTATATAGGTTTCAGGTATACACTTCTACACTATACCACCTTTATATTGTATTATATGTTTACCACCCCAAGTCAAGTCTCCTTCCATCACCATTTATCCACCCCCCTTTACCTTTTTCCACCTCTCCCATCCCCCTTCCTCTGGCCATCACCATACTGTTGTCATGTGTCTTTTTTCTCTTTTTCTTCCTTCCTTCCTTTCTTCCTTCCTTCCTTCCTTCCTTCCTTCCTTCCTTCCTTCCTTCCTTCCTTCCTTCCTTCCTTCCTTCCCTCCCTCCCTCCCTCCCTCCTTTCCTTCCTTCCTTCCTTCCTTCCTTCCTTCCTTCCTTCCTTCCTTCCTTCCTTCCTTCCTTTCTTTCTAAATGTTTGTTTGTTAAGGCATTTCAGCACAAAGTTTGAAAGATGATTGAAAGTGGAATAGACCATAAATACTTCTTTGCTCTTAAATTAACTCATAAGATTTAAAAATGGATTTAGCATAAAAGAAGTGAACTCAATGCCCACTCAACAAATGTGAAAAGAATGTTATATTCCTCAGATTTCATCAGTGTAAAACAATAATGCTCTTCTGAATTCATGCATTCCCTCCCTACTCAGGATGTTAAGATACTTCACAGATTACTAAACAGCCCTTCTGACTCACTGAGTACCCAGGATTAATTTCAGGGCTTAAATATGTGTAAATTAAAATAATTAATATCAAAATGCCAGACTCTTTAAAAAATTATACCACCAAAAAGATTCACCTAGAAAACCAAATGCTACTTGTTATTTTTGAATCAACACTAAATATACAGCTTTTTGTTTTTTAATAGCTCGACTTTGTGATCCCTGTGCTTCCATATTCCTCAAATGAGGGACTTGGCCTCAGTAAAAATATGTTATTAATCTAATATGCTTTTCAGCTATAATTCATGAAATTATGGCATGTAGGCTTGCCAAAATAGATTAAATCAACCAAACAATTATTTTTAAATAAGGAACTTTCAATGTTTAATGGTCACAGGCAGAAACCTTGTGTCATTCTTCATGCATTTCTTTTGTCTCCTTCATCATATCAGTGACTGTTGTAAATTTTGCTTCTGTAGCATCTCTCTTATCTATTCCCTGCTCACCATCCTCACTACTACTTGGGACATTCTAGCTTGGACTGATGCAGCAGCCTTGTAACTGATTAGCCTTCCTGTCTCTATTTTCAACTCTTTCTTTCTCCCTAGCACTTTATTGTTGGAAGGCTCTTTCTAAACTGCATTTGATCATTTTATTTTGTACTCGAAACTGTTTCACAGATTGCCGTTGCCTCTGATATAAATTCTAAATTCATTTTCATGGCACACGAGTCCCTTCATTATTTAAAGCCATCCCTCCTTTATCTTCTTGTCCAAAGGAGTGTCTCTCCCTCCCTTTCATGGGCTGCACTACAGCTACAAAACTACGCTGCTTGCTCCCTGGCATTCTGCTATTTTACAACCCTGTCTCTTAGTTCACAGTGTTTCCTCTATCTGCTGTTTTGTGTGTGTGTTTTCTTTGGACTCCTTGAAGAATACCTCTTCATCCTTGAAAATTCTAGTTAAGGATCACTTCCTCAATAAAGTTTTCTTTCAATCTCATATGTAGAACTGCATAATCTCTCTTTGTGTACATTCTCCTCACAAGGTGGGTGGACATGCCTATTCTCCCTCCTTATCAGATTCTCCTGGTGGAAGGAAACAATCCCTCTTGTGAATACTCTTCTGTTACAGGCATGCCTCTCTGCCTCTGTCAGGGTGTAAGCTTCTTAGTAGCTTCCTCATTTTTGTATCTCCAGATCCCTGCCTACTGCCTAGGCAATTTATATTTAAAATACATTTTTGAATAAATTTTAATTATTTTATTCTCCAGAAATCCTAGCATCTTGAATATTTCATGTGTTCAAAATTATTTCTTATTGAAATTATGTTTTCAGTGTCTTCCAAGTTTGCAGCACTCGTTATTTTTATTCAAACTAATAAGCAAAGAATATACCTTATCTTAAGATTTAAGAAAGATACATGATAGTATCCCTAAGTAAGTATTTGGGGTAAAAATAGAGGCTAAAATAATCAAAATTTGATTACAAGTCCATCTTAAAGATCAGGAGAGTAACTAAAGGAATGTTTTCTGCTCTTACTACGCTTGAAATCAGCTGAGTCACTTGCAAAATGACAGATCCCAAGTTCCATTCAGGATCTCCTTTGTGGAGCTAGGCAATCTATATTTTAAAAAATACAAGTGATTCTGATTCATTCCGACCCTAAAATAGCATTAGGAAATCAATGATTCAAGGGATCTAAGTAATTTAGATACATAGCCAAGGTCAGACACATTTCCAAAGATAATTGGGAATAATTTAACAATAATCAAAACTCCCTATTTTTAACATCCCTTTACTAGGCATATAGCTAAAATCCCACAAAGGCAGAATTTGAAACCATGAGTTGCTCTTTATTAATCCCATCTTTTTTCTTCTTTATTTTACCACCCATGAAAATGCTGTGTTGTTTAAAGGTAGCAAGATTACTGTTACATAAATGTTACCATCATATCAGGAAATATTTCCAAGAAGGTTTTAATGAAAAATTAAAATGTGCAATTATTCCAAAATGTATATTCTTGTTGCTTGTCAATTATACCCTAATTAACTTAAGAATAGGTTACAGCTGTCTGGTCTCATGATTAATGTGTAGTCACAGTATAAGTACTCTTGTAGTTTAAAATATCTGGGATTGAGCCAACCAAGCCATTTCAACATGGTCAATAAAAGAATAAGCTCCTTTAGAATGCATGTAACATGTAACATGTGCACTGTAACAGCAACAACAAAAAGCCCTAAATATATTTGGCTAATGTAAGTAGTCTGTGCTAGTTCTAGACTCTCCCACATTATTGATATCTTTCCATCCCTAGAATCCAGAGCATACATTCCTGTTTCTTTCATGGGCCTAATCACTGAAGATCTCAAAATGTACCTAATTTTCCTTAACACCTGGTTACCACTGGTGACCAATTACAATGCAGGTTATTAGGGAATAGGGTGGATCAAAGAGTTGGGCCACACATCTTAATCTAGAAAGAAGGTGATGCCAACTGACTCCTTTAATGAAATGGCTGGCTCTATAAAAAGTGTATTTGTTTAATTTGTTCATGTCTATGTCCATAGTTTCTAGAAATTCAAAAAGGTGCATAACTCAGGAAAAGCAATCTCCTTTTGATTCTGTGAAAGCTTATTTGGAGCTTATTTTTACAGTGAAGGTTAGATGGTGAGACTCCAACTCAGAAACAAAGAATATTAAAACAAGTGTAGTGGGTGGGTGGGAAGAGATCAACGAAAGAACTTGTATGCATCTATGCATAAACCATGGACACAGACGATAGTGTGGTGAAGGCCTGGGATGAGGGGTGAGGGTAGGCTAGAAGGGGTCAGTGGGGAAAAGGGGGGGGCATATGTAATACTTTCAATAATAAAGATTTGAAAATAAAATAAATAGTAAACAGGCATTGAACAGTGGGAAAAAAAAGGAAGGAAGGAAGGAAGGAAGGAAGGAAGGAAGGAAGGAAGGAAGGAAGGAAGGAAGGAAGGAAGGAAGGAAGGAAAGAAAGGAAAAAAGAAAGAAAAGAATAAAACAAGTGTAGAACTCCTTAATATGCCCCTTCACGACAACCTTGTCCTTTTCCTGCCTTTGCCCTTCTTATTTTTCCCAACTGATTTGTGCATAACACCTCAAAACAAAGCATTAGTGGGAAGCTCAAAATGAAAATCCTTACCATGGCCTCCCAGGCCCTGAAATACTGCTTCCCTCTGAGGATCCTCTGACTCATCTCTTCCTACTTTGCTTCTTTACTGCCTCCACTGCTGTCCTCTAACTTCCATGCCCTTCACTAAACACACCAAGTGCATTTCTGTCTCAGGGTATTTGCACCTGCTGTTCCTGGGTCTCCAAGGAACTTGGTACTGATCTTTGCTTGGCTCCCTCATTTCATGCAGCTCTCTGCTCAAATGCCACCCTCTTGGAGAGGCTTCCAACCTCTAAGATAATACTCTGTTCCCATCACCACTCTCTATCCAGAAAACCATTATCTTTCTATCATAATGTTCATCTCCTGACCAATTGCACACCATGTGTGTGTGTCATTTTTCTCTGGCCACTGGCATTAAAGTCCCATGAAAGAGTATTCTCTCTATATATAAATGTTGTGGCCAGACAGTTAATACTGACCCTCCTTATTTTCTCTTTCCCCAAAAACATATTCATTTCATATCTCTCTCTCTCTCTCTCTCTCTCTCTCTCTCTCTCTCTCTCTCTCTCTCTCTCTCTCCTGTCAAAATGATTGCTGCCATGCACCATACAGTTGGATGTGTTCACATTATGGCTCTTCCTGCACTTTGTGGTGGTTTCAGAGTTCGCCAGTCACTCTGCATGGCCAGATTTTGTGAGTCATCCTCATGCTGGTGCCAGCCAGCTAGCATCTGGGCCTTGGATGATGCAGGTTCCAAAGTGCCCCAGAGAGCTTCACAAGAGTAATATTTCCAGAAGTGGATGTGCGTCTTTTGTGATTTATAACATTCTTCCAAACATTTTTGTGCTCCCTTGGGGCATCAGCTTCAGACATCACCATCCCAGGCCTACAGACAGGTTCTATGTGCTAAGAATTAAAACAAAAATCTGAAATCGTTTATGTGACAAGGCATAGATAGCACAGATGGGACAAGAGAGCCATTTTGCAAATCCTGACTTTGTTACTTACTTAGTAGTGTTATCTCAGGCAAGGAACCTGATATTCGAAACCTTGGTTTTCTCTTCCGTAAAATTGGATCATTAGACCTATTTGATGAACTTGTTATTAGGAGTAGCAAATTATAGTATACATAAAGCACTGCTTGGCACCAGGCAAATACTCTGTATGGCAGATATTTAAATAAAATTTTCTCCCAAACCCAGGAAGGGCACTCAAATCAGTGCTAGAGGCACAATACCACTTAGGCAGTATTTATTGATTGACAAATCTTACATTTTTTGGAGATTCTTCTATAATCATTTGATTTGATAAATAGGTTGGGAAAATAATATTTTGCGATCAGGTGCTCATGAATTCAAGCTAATCTTGTCCTAAAATTTACTTGTGTGTATACTTTAGATAATAAAAAAACAAAGCACCTACAGAAGAGATAGAATGAGATTATTGTACTCCATATAATCTTTCAATCTCAACATAACACTTTAGATCTTAGGACAAAGTAGGTTTGAATCATGACTAAGATGAATAATCACAATAGTTCTATTGAAAGAACAGGCAGGGGGAAGTGAATATCTACCTTTTAATTTTGCATGACAACAAGCAGGGTTATTGAAATTTAAAAAATAATTTGTAGAATTACAGGGTTACATAGTAATATTTACATAGAAACACATATATCCACAAACACATAATACCCTACTGTCTGTGGAAAATGTATTTTCCCAACTATATTTACTTGGACTATTATAAAACACTAGATGCCCAGTGCACGAAATTTGTGCACTTGGCGGGGGCGGGGGGTGGGGGGTGGGGGCGGTCCCTCTGCCCGGATTGCAAGAAGGCACAGGCCAGGCTGAAGGACCCCACTGGTGCACGATCGGGGCCAGGGAGGGACGTGGGAGGTTGGCCAGCCAGGGAGGGACCATGGGAGGGCTCCAGGGCATGTCCAGCCCATCTCATTCAGTCCTGATCGGCCAAACTCCAGCAACAAGCTACCAGAGCGTCTTCCCCCTGGTGGTCAGTCCACGTCATAGCCAGCAGTTGAGCAGCCTTAGTATATCATTAGCATATTATGCTTCGATTGGTTGAATGGCTGACCAGATGACTGGACACTTAGCATATTAAGCTTTTATTATATAGGATGTTTTCTTTTCTTGAGTCTGCATGAGTCATGGACAGAACATGTCGGGGCAGGGAAAAGATGGCAGAAGATGAAAAATGTTATAAAAATCTGTTGTGCATGTGCCTGGTTTGCTTATAGATTAAACAGATTTGACTTATGAATCTTGTTTCAAATAACTACCAAACCAATTTTGTTCTTTAGAAATGTAAATTTGCACACTGTCTTTGTCATAGTTTGGAAAATGTTTTATCAATATTAAAGCTTCCACTTAGCTTCCCAGTGTAGTAAAAAAAAAAGTACATATAATTTGGTAACCAGTCTCATTTCCTTTATTTATAAAATGGAAATAACAATAGCTACCAAAAATAACTTTATTATTTCAGAAATCAAATGTGACTGTATATATACATATATTTACAACACTTTTATGTCACATGCATTGTATATATGTAAAGCCTATAAACATGCTTTTAGTTAATAAAAATATAGATACTTTGTAGAATACTCTTTGATTATGTAAATACAGTCTTTTCTAAAGAAAACAATAATAGTAACTATTGTTCTCTTATTACAGGCTTATGAAAAAATTGCTTATCTTCTCACTAATTTAGGTAAGTCTGTTTTTCTTCACTCCTTTCTAGAAGAACACTTTATTAGGGCCTATCAGCTTATAGCTGGTTTATGTAGTTTAGTATTTTTAATATCAACTTCAGTTATATAATTGTCAATAAAAGTGAAATAAGTTCCATAGGATATTGGACTATATTGAGTAAGTATAGAGAATTAGCAAATTTGGTTCTTCCTAAATTAAAATGTTTTGCTCCTCTACCTTTTCAGTTCTTTGTTTTTCCACCCCAATATTATTTTTTTCAAAATATTTTACAGCATGTACACTATTTATACATTTGTTTATTTATTGTTCATGTATACAATTTAAAGGCAAAATAATATTAAAAGATTTATAGTGAAAACCTGTCCTTTGCCACATTACCCATTCTTATTTTTTATGTGCCCAACAGATTACATTTTACCAATTTTATCAGTTTCTTTTGTATGCCCTACCCTATTTCTAAATAACATGGCCTCTATTGCAATTCTTGGATTTTTCTGCTTTAGGAAGCTATTGCCTTCCAATTACAAAGACAACTTATGTCATAATGTTTCCTGCAGTGTCTTGTCTTCACATACTTCCCTATCCATCACCTGTATACACAACTGTTATTTCTCCTCCTTCCAAAGGAAGTACACATCAGCATTTTTAGCCAGATTAGTTATGGATGTTCACATCATTGTGTCTATATTTCTGTTTTCTTATCTAAGTAAGGTATGGTAAAAAGCACATTTTGCTTAATTTTTGACATATTTTTCTTAAGTTATTCCAAACTTTCTGCCTCAACTCTATAAATTCTTTCGAAATATACTAAAAAATGTCAAGAATTCTACTCATTTTATTTTCTTCTTAGAGTTATCCTTCCTGAACCCACTGTCTACTCCAGTCTCAATGGGTTACCCTCTAGGCTTGTGGTCAGCAAAATCTACTCTTGCTTTCACCAGCACTCTGGGAATTTCTTTACCTTTATTTTTCAGTTAGACACTACTTTCAGGATCCTATGTCACCATCTGTCTTGGCTTTATTCCTTGTATTGCTCCCTGGAAACTAAATTTCTTGAGACCTTGTATGTCAGAAAGTTCTTTTTTCCCCTGTATTTTAGCTTGATGTTTGATCCTTTAGTTTGGGGGCGGGGGCAGAATTTTTATTACAGAGCTATTTGTGTAGCTATCTTTTATTGTTTGAGAACTCACCAGATCCCAGGCATTGTATTAAACACTTCTCAGTCATCATTGTGTTTTATTGTAACCATATATCTATGACAGTAGGATCCTTATTTTATGGATTATGAAACAAGATAATTAAATAAGTAGAATGTAAATGCAGATGTGACACACTCCAGTTAACTATGGTGAGGTAATTATATAACTCCACTGTAATATATTACTTCTCCTGTAATGTAGTTACAAGGACAAGTGATAATAGAAGAAAATTGTATAGAGGAGACAACTGGGCCCTAGTTCATGCTCTAGAGCTAAATGATTATATCACCAGGACATTATGTGACTATGAGCAAGTTTTCTCCTTTCCCCATTCTTTCTCCTCCTACACCCCTTCCTTCTCTTCCCTCTGTTCCACCTCTTCTTTTTGAGTCTCAATTTCCTCATTGGGAAAATGAGAATGAGAACAGATCCTATTTCATCATTGTTGTAGATTGGCTGCCTGATACATGACAAGTGCTCAATAAATGGGAATAACATTTCATTATCTGAGCTAAAGTATCTTCAGCTGGGTAATGAAGCAATTGCACTGGATTGTCTCAAAGCATTCTTACAGCTCTGATTACCTATATTCATTTTCTTTTAATGAACTTATACCCAGGATGGCAGCAAATCTACAGAAGTGGTTTGGGGTACCTTAATTAGTAGTATGAGACAGAACAATTATTTGTGCTAAGAACCAGGAATACCATAGTGCATACTCATGTGAGGAAATGTCAGCTCTCCTGAGTGCTGTCACAGTGCCCACCAACCAGTCACTCTGTGGATGCTGCACAGACCCTTCTATTTCTGCAACCTACTCCCTTTGGGCTTGAAGTTCCCTGGGACCTATTCCCTCTTTATTCTGATTGACTCTTGCCTATATTTTAGCGTGTGTTTTTTTTTTTTTTTCTTAAATTGGATCCGATCTAATTTTCTACCTTTCTTGAATTCTTCAATTATATTACAGTAACACACACATATATATATATATATATATATATATATATATATATATATATATATCCTATCTAATAAAAGAGTAATATGCAAATTAACCATCACTCTGCAACAAAATGGCGGCCCCCATAGCCACAAGATGGCGGCGCCCAGTCCCCTTAGCCCCGCTGCTGGAGTGTCTGGGCCTGTCCGCCGGAGGGGGCAGATCCAGCCTTCTCGCCCCACCGGTGCTACAGCGGTTGGGCCCGTCAGCCCCGCGGGGGTTTGCGCAGACCAAGCAGCAGGCAGACAGAGCCAGGACAGGCTTGCGGGAACCAAGCGGCAGGCTGGATCTGCCTCTGGAGGGGGCAGATCCAGCCTTCCCGCTCCGCTGGTGCTGAAGCTCCACCAGTGCTTCAGCAGTTGGGCCCATCAGCCAATCAGGGGTTCTTGCGGACCAATGGGCAAAGCTGGATCTGCCCCTAGACACGGCAGACAGAGCCCAGACAGCAGGGCTTGGGGGCTTCCTTAGTGCAGAGGCGGAGGGAACACCCCCAGGCCCAGCAGTCAGAGCCCAGACAGCAGGGTTTGGGGGCTTCTTTTGCAGGGTGATGGCCGTGAAGCCCCAGGCCCAGCAGACAGAATCCAGACAGTAGGGCTTAGGGGCTTCCTTAGTGGGCAGTGGCGGTGGGAACACCCCCAGGTCCCGCAGACAGAGCCTGGACATCTTGTCATGGGGGCTTCCTTAGTGTGTCGTTGTTGGCGAAGCCCCCAGGCCTGGCAGACAGAGCACACTGCAGGGCATTGGGGCTTCCTTTGCATAGTGCATGGGGAGGCTGGCAGAGAGCGACAGCAGGGCATGGGGGCTTCATCTCCATGGCTGCAGTGAAACCCCCAGGCCCCTCAGAGAGCAGAGAACCACGGGAGTGGGCCTGAGCCATCAGTAGGACATCCCCTGAGAGCTCCTGGATTATAGAGTGTGCAGGTTGAGCTGAGGGACCCTCGTGCATGAATTTCATGCACTGGGCCTCTAGTATATATATATATATATATATATATATATATATATATATATATATATATGTGTGTGTGTGTGTGTGTGTGTGTGTGTGTTTTCTGTCATTTATTTGGATACCAGGAAGGAGCAGAGGCTGTTCAGGCTGCCATCTTCATCCAGTCTTTTTCATTATCTTTTGTTTTGTTTTAAGAGTCCTAGAGCCATACCATGTGAGAGTTGACAGGGTTATTAAAATCATCTCATGTAAATTCCTTATTTCATAGATGATAAAACTTATTGCAGAAAATATGAAGAGACCTGCCTGAGATGACCAGCAGTTGGGTGTAAAGCTGAGATAAGAACTCAGCTCTTCTGATGGATGCAACCCTCTTTTCTCTCTTTAACAATTCACTAAGTCTGTGCAGGAAATATTCATCCTTCAAAAAACTCTATGGACAATTTAGCTAGACAGGGTGAAAGACTGACTTAATATTTATGGTTATTTCTAAATGAGAGTAACAGAGAGAATCCTGAAAACCTGTAGATATTAATATCAGGCATCATATTTTTGGAGCTGTGGTGAAAGTCTGCAGATGATCTCATTGGTTCTTTTCATCAGCTCTGTACAGCAAATATTGTCATTCACATTTGACAGGCATTTTACTCAGTGCCTCACAGAACTAGCAAATGACTGAACCAGAACTTAAACATGGGGCTTCTGATTCTATGTCCACATTTCTTGTCATTCACCTCATCTGTGTAAACAAACTCTATGTTCCTTTTAGAATATCCTCGAACAGAATCTGAATGGGAAAACAGTTTTGCCCTGAAGATGTTCCTCTTCCAGTTTGTTAACTTAAACAGTTCTATTTTCTATATCGCTTTCTTTTTGGGGAGGTAAGTCAGCTTTATATACATCATCTTTATAGAGTGAAAAAGACTCTCAACAGTTCCACTTCCAATTTATTAACAAAGGCAGCACTTTCTGATCCCTAGCCATGGAAAACTGGGCTAATCAGTCTTCACATGTTTGAATCAAAATGTTTCAGGATAGTACTTCCAGGTGCCACTACCAATTAAAGTTGGCATAAAAGAATAAAACCTCTATACCTACATGGGTTGAATTATGACTGTCCTGTCATCAGTAATGGTTTTGTTAAATAAGAAAATAAATTTTAAATAACCCTAGGTTACAGCTCCTTAGTGTGGAAACCTCTTCTACCAATCATGTTAACTTTTTTTTTCTATTTTTGCTGCAAAAAAAAAAAAAGGAAATAAATCATATTAAATTACTGGTTCTGGTTTGCCATATGATTAACACTCCAGCCAGTGCCATGGAAACATACTGAAGCTAGAAACATTTTAAATTATATTATTTAGCACATTATGTTAATATTATTTAACTCAGTCAGCCAGACATTAAAATTCTACAGGTGAAAGTGGGAAAATCCATTCAGTTAGTTTCTCTGTACTTTCTCAACCCATTGGTATTGAATTCACACATTACTTTTTCCTTTTCATGTCAGGTACTTTGATGTGTAAGCTTGGCCTAAGTCACCACTTAGGAACAAGTTGCACCACTGAACCTTTATGTCTACCCACACATGCACTTGTGATGCATTAGATGTTCTTCAGTCAACCCACATAAATGCTAACGAATTAAAATGGTTTTTTACAGATTTGTAGGCCACCCAGGAAATTACAATAAACTTTTTAACCGGTGGAGACTGGAGGAAGTAAGTAACCCTGTAAGGGTGGGTGTGGGGATATGCATGGATGTGGGCCAATGACTGTGGGAGGGACAGGAGAGAGAAGGTAGAAGGGATTACCTTTAGAAAGCCTAAAACTTTCTAGGAACATATGCTTTATATTATAGAAAACTGGGCTCACATGCTAACCTTGTTACTTATTAATTCTTTGCCCTTCATTTAACCTCTCTGAATATCTTTCTCCTTATCTGTAAATTGGTAATAGTAATACTTAGGTTGCAAAGCTGTTTACTAGTATAGATAAGAAATAATTTATGTAACAGAACTAGCACAACCCCTGTGGTAGATACTCTATAAATTGTAGTTGATATTTATCAATGCTTTGTCTCCATAGCTACCCAGGTATTATTCTATTGGCCAATAGCAGACTAAGGTTTCAGGGAAGCCCCCAAATCTAACCTGCAGTTTTCTTTCATAGCTCAGAAGTATGACTAAATCTGCTAAAAGGCTATCCATCTATCCAATTTGGGAACTAATGCTTACTTTTTTCCAGGGGTGTCCAACTGAGGTTAGCAAGGGTAATGTGGGGAACGGAGTGGCTATAGGCTGGTAGATCTTTATGTTTGGTGCCACCAATAATGTTGTTTAATTAGATATCCTTGTGAAATTATTAAAAGCCATTATTCTTCTTTGAAAGTCCCAAGGAAATAATTATAATACGAGTGTAAGAAAAAATGTTTTATAGCCATCCAAGACATTTTCCACAGTATATATATATATGACATAGATAGAGGCCATATTTTTTAACAAAGGATTATTTATTTTGGAAAAAAATATGTGCAATGAAAAATTTGGATTTGTGATAAATCTTAAAAATCCTAGAAGTATAGATATGAAGAGTATATATAATGGAAGATAAGAACTGACCCTCTGAATTCAACTATACAAGCATTTATTGACACTACGCTAATCTAGGCCTCTGCTGGGTAATATGGGGTATACAAATGAAGTTCCTTTCCTTTGATGTTAATAGTCTCAAAGAAAAGAGCATAACCATGATATGTAATAAATATTTTGTCTTTCAAGTCCGACAGTCTACATACTAATTCTGTCCCACCCAGATGCATGATCTTAACTATTTCTGTCTCAGGTTTATTCTATTTTAAATTTTGACATTAATGGCTATTTTAGTAGTATTGGTGATAAGCGGGTTAAATTTGATCATGCATGTAAAGCCCCTGGCACAAATAATTGGAGCCATTATAAAGACAGAGAAAAAGTACTATACTACAATTTAGGATATTTATGAAGAGCTATATAATACCTCACATAAGATTTTATGTAAATCTACATAAAATATTAATAATGGCTAACTTTTATTTAGGACTTACTATATGCCAGCACATTCCAGCAATCATTTCCAAGTGTTCTACATACATTCATTTATTTCTCACAAAAGTTCTGTTAGAGAAAGCTTATAGAAGTTATATAATTTGCCTCTAATTATAGAAACATTCTTATAAATTGATGAAGGCACCCAGCTTTTTAAAAAATATATATATATTTTATTGATTCTTACAGAGAGGAAGGGAGAGGGATAGAGAGTTATAAATATCAATGAGAGAGAATCATTGATCAGATACCTCCTGCACACCCCTTACTGGGGATGTGCCAGCAACCAAGGTACATGTCCTTGACCAGAATCAAACCTGGGACCCTTCAGTCCACAGGCCGACACTCTATCCACTGAGCCAAACCGGTTAGGGCAACCCAGCTTTCTTTGGGTTGTCCATGGTCACAGAATTTTGAGTGGTACAATGGGAATCAAAGCCTGGGTCTCCTACCTGCTCACTTACTCTTAGTATAGGCTTTTCTAAACCAGCCCCTCAAGGCAACAAACACAGTTGGTAAACAGAACTCACCTTTAGCGTTATATAAAAAAGCAGTGGATTAGGGTGCAATGAGACTAAGGCTTTTATTCCCACACTACCAGTCACCACTGCATGACCTTGGACAAGTTAATTTGCCTCTCTGAGACCGCAAAAATGAAGTTTCAGCCTGCAGCTGTGATCTGTGATCTGCTTCTGTAGTTTAGGAATTATTCTGCCTCAGACATTCTACCTACCCACTTATCGTATACATGTGGCAGAGTTCAGGGGGTCCTAAATTCATCCTAGAAAGAAGGGGCATGCTTGGATGGGAAAATTGAGACTTTTTCACACAATAAAAATTACCACTGGCAAACCCTATCTCTGCCTCAGATTAGGGAGTTTTAAATTACTGTGCTGAAACTGGAAAATCAGGCTCTTCCTGTCCTAATTATTTGTTCTCTTTGAAGTCCCACTGGTACCTATTTGATAGAAATAGAAACTGGATCAAAGCTGGAGAGTCTATCGTCTTTATGAGCAGGACATGAACCCATTTCCAAAGAAACAGACTCGTGTTTTTCTACCCAAATGTCTTCTATAGTGCATAGTTTTCAAGCATAACACATTGATTGCACTGTTCATTGTAATCACATTTTTGTTTGTGTGGGTTTCTAATGCTAACTTTTTTTTAATAGGTAGAATTTTTCTTTTCATTTTTATTGAATTTATTGGGGTGACATTTATATAGGTTTCAAAGTATGCAATTCTATATCATCTATATATTGAATTGTGTGTTCACCACCCAAAGTCAAATCTCCTTCCATCACCATTTATTCCCCTTTTACCCTTTTCTACCTACACTTACCCTCCTTTCTTTCTGGTAATTACTGTACTGTTGTCTGTGTCTATGGGTGTGTGTTTTTTTGTGTTTTGTTTTGTTGTGTTTTGTTTTGTTTTGTTTTTGCTTAATCCATTCACTTTTTTTTTTCACCCAGTCAGTATCCATGAGTCTATTTCCATGAATCTGTTTCTGTTTTGTTAAGGCAGTACTACCCTGAATATGCCCAATTTCGTCTAATGCTAACTTTTGTTGAACATCTAAAAATGCAGAGGATCACAAGGCAAAATCAAAATCATACTGACAAACTATTTTGGGGCATGCTTTTATCACTTAAAAATGTGCTCTAATATATTTGGATATTCCCTCATCTTGAGAATGGACTAGACTTCATGACTTACTTTTAAAGAAAAGATTAGGGAAAAGAAAAAATGAGTAACTTTACAGTAGAAACACCTGAAAAACACTGTTACATCAACCAAGTGATTAAAGTTAATAAAATACCACTAGTGACATCATGTGGAAGTCATGTAGCTGCTATTGGGATGGGGTGAAAATGGCACTTTACTTCTGTGATCTACCTTCATCCCCAAAACACATAACCACAGACTCAAAATATGAAAACATTAGAAAAACCCAGATTGGGGGATTTTCCCACAGGATACTAGTCCAGCAGTCCTTAAAAGTATCAAGGAATAAAAACTCATAAACTGTCTAGATCAGAGTAGACTGGGTAGATATGACAAATAAATTCATTTTGTATCCTGAGTCAATAGGATATAAATGGGAAAATTTAAATCTAAATCAAGTCTAGAGTTTAGTTAATAGCAATGTACTAATGTTGGTGTCTTAGCTTTGACAAATATACCTTGATAGTATTAGGAACCATGGAGGGAACTCTCTGTATTATCTTTACAAATGTTCTACAAATTTAAAGTTTTCTAACATAAAAAGGTTATTTAAAAAGAATATGTTATAAGCATTTTCCATAGAATGAAATATTTGTCCATCTCCTGACTGTGAATAGATAGGTAGCATTCCAGAACATTTATTGCAGGTGATCATGCCTAACACAGAGCTTGGCAGATAGTATGTGCTCATTAAAAGTTATATTTGATGTTATTGCTGTTATAATTTTGATTAAAATCCCAATATAAATCCTAAAAACTCCCCTATCAAGTGTCCTCATCTTGAGATAGTGTGACCTGGCCTAAGAATTTGCTTTACAATTTGAAGGTCGGGATGCTCGAGACAACTGGGAAAAGCAAGATCATTGTTGTTCTTGTTCTGTTTCAGTGTCATCCTAGTGGCTGCTTGATAGACCTCTGCCTCCAGATGGGTGTTATCATGTTTTTGAAGCAAATATGGAACAACTTCATGGAATTGGGATATCCGTGAGCACTTTATTTTTAAAATTGCCTTATATATAGTTACAAAGAAGATGGAGGTAGTGGGAATAGTTGTTAAGAATTTGGGCTTGTCAGTTAGATGGGGGTTCAGTACTTGCTGTGCTTCTCACTGAATGTGTGACTGTGTGTATGTTAGTAAAGTTTTCTGAGCCTCAGTTTCTAGATTTCTACAAGGGGATCAACAGCTATAGCTACCTCAAGAACAATTGTAAGGACTAAAGAAATACGAATAGATATAGAGTAACTGGTACTCTGATCAACACATTAAAACACTTGTTATTCTTAAAACATTATTGAGAGTACAGGTTCTTGAGGATAAAAATAACTTTCTGATTTATTTTGGTTATCAAAAGACCAAGATGGTTATTGTGTAATAGAGACTCAATTTCCACACATCCCTCCCTCAAAAAATGAGTAAAACAAAGATAAATTCATGGATGGATGAGGTTTGTACTCTTTGCTACACACACACACACACACACACACACACACACACACATACACACACACACATCATTAGAACAAGATTGATTGTGATAACATCAGATCAATACCATTTTCTTTGTCCCTTTAGGTAAGTTTTAACTGTATGAATTGCTGACATGGAAGGATCCTGAATCCCCACTCTTATATCTACTAAATAGATTATCCTACAGAATACAGTGAAACAGTGTATCTTAAACAATTTTGTATGTAAGCTTTGGGGAAATCAAGATTAGAAATAAGATTATTCTGAGAAATTTCCTGAAGATAAGGGAAGAACTGATTAGCTGATAGATGATATAAAAATAGTTTAGGATTAGTCATCAAATTATGCCATGATTTTTTCTCCCTGCTGGTCCACAAATGGCATCAGGACATTTCTCAGCAGAGACCCTGGGGCTGGAGAGGTGATATTAACCCTGAAATCAAGCATAAAGTATTGTATTAAATTCCAAGCAGTCCTAGAGCATGGAGTATGAAATTACCAAGACCTTGTCCAAATTCCTTCTCTGCCCCTTGCTAAAGTTATAACTTACTTGACCTTACTGAGATGTTATTATTTTTATTTGTAAAATAAGAGATTTATGAAGATTAATTGAGATGACCCAATGCTCATTAACTGTCAAGAAGTGACATTCCTTTTGTGAAGAGATTTTTATAACACATTTAAATGAATATCTTCTAAATGAAGACAGAATAGGGGATGAGGACTGGGAAGCCTAGTCTTTTCTTCATATCCCTTCCTATCCTCAGCTCATCGCTTTGAAACATATGGTTTGGGGAATAGTGTTTAAAAATGCCTGAGAAAATTAGGTACAGGATCTGACATGCTGTAAGTACTTTACAAGCACCATCACGATGGTGTAGTAATTACAATATGGAGAATGATTCTATTGAACTCATTGTCCTAGACTTCTGAATAAGCCATGTACTTTGAACAGCACATTTTTACTAAGGCCTTGCCCAGTTGTCAACCTGGATTATGCATATGAAGTGCCAACGGTACCATGACAAGGGAAATCTTATTGGTGTTTGTCCAACAGTTGGGCAAAGACATTGTTGAAGAAAATATCACAGGGGTAAACCAATCACTAAAGCATGGTTTTCAAACTTTTTAACCACAGTTCTCTTTTTTCAAGTCAAATCTTAAGCAGAACTGAAATAAATAAAAGAAGCAAGCAGACCTACCTCAATTCTAACCCCCATCCCCTTTTTAATCTTCATGGGCTCCCAGAGGCAGCCCCATGGGGCACATATTGAAGCATTGCCTGACGTTTGGGTCTACCTGTGGTTCTTCTAACTCCCACTGAAGTTCTAGGTCCAAACTTAATGAAAATTGAGAGTTGTGTACTGTTTACCAAGTCCTGTGAAATTTAGCTCACCCCAGAGATCATTTTCATCTACTTTAAAAGAATTAATTACCCAAAAGCCCACAATATGTACACATTGGGATATTTCTGAGTCACTTAATTTTAAGACTGTCCCCGGGCTTAGGAAAGAGTATTGTTACTTTCTTTACAAATCTGAGAAATGAATTCAGACACACACAAATTGCCTGTAAATTATCATTCACTATAGTAACAGAACATAATCACTAATGCCCAAACCCTTCACTTTATAAACTCAGAGAAGTGAAGTGACTTGCTAAACCTCACCATGTAATGATTGAAGAATAGGGACTGGAAACTGCATGTCTTGAAACTCTCTCTATGTCTCTCTCTTTTTTTTTAAATTTAAATGTGGAACATGCTTTTACTCATGTTCAGAAACCATAGCCCAGAACATTTGGGGTTATGAGAAATGAAGGGCTCAGATGAAATCACAACAAGCAACATAGGAGTTTAAGTATTTATATAGATGAGGTGTGGGAAGCAGTCATATAAACAAATGTTTGTCTAATCAATATCAGGAAGCATCTAAATGTATGGGGGATCAATTCCTAGATAAATATGTAGATGTTTATAGGATCTAGGAGAGTTCTGGAAGACTGAGGCCTATTCTTTCATGCTAAACTTGAAAGATGAGACCATACAAATATCTTCAGTTCCCAGGAATGTTTAGTGTAGTCTCAGGGTAATTGATGCTAATCTATATATAATAAAAGCCCAGTGACCATTACGGTGGAATGACTAGAATGACCAGTTGACCAGTCCACCAGTCGCTATGATGCGCACTGACCACCAGGGGCCAGATGCTCAACATAGGAGGAGGGGGAGGGGTGCAGTGAGGCCTGGAGGCACACACTATGGCCCAGGGATCCCAGGAACTGCAAGCCCAGTGCTTGCTTTCCAATAAATTGAAAAAAAATTGGCCAACACCGCCACCCTGGGAAGAATGGCTCCAGGAGGGAAAGGCCTCCCTGGGCCCCGCCCAGCCTGGCTGGCACACTGTGGGCTCATGGGGACTCACTGGTGACGTGCAGGAAGTACAGCCCCTCCGACTCTAAAGCTGGTCACATCAAGAGCTGGTCCCCCTCCATCTCTATGGCAGAGGCAGCGCTTCTGGGCCTCCTCAGCTCCAACTTCCATCTTCTGGCTTCCTGCCCGCCCCTTCATGTACTACGTGAGCTTGGGGGCATGGCTTCGGCCTTCCCAGCCAATAGCGCCATAGCACAGCCAGAGTGTGGCAGGACACAGCCACCAGGACAGGCTGGGCATTGGTTTGGCTGCTGACTGACATCCATATGCAGTTACACTATGTGTTTACATTTGTAGGGAAGCAGGGCAGCCCACTTCTGCCACCTGCCTCTCCTTCTAGGCTAAGAAAGGCCCACTGATCTCTGTGTTTCTCCTCCCGTCCAGAATCAAAACCTCTTAGGGATGAATGATCCCAGCGATGGCCCCAACACACACTCAGTGTCACTGTCACAGACATTCCCAGTCATTACAGCCTGTTCCTCAGCCCACAGTGCCCTGCTCCACCCACTGCCACTCCTCACCTGAGGACCACCTTATATTATCCTATTTGAAATGTGAGCAAGATCTCAAATGCCCTCCGGTCAATAGCTCCCTTGCCCTACCTTTCTTCCTCTAAAAACCTTGCATTTAAAAATATATATTTGATTGATTTTGGAGAGGGATATAGAGATAGAAACATCAATGATAGAGAATCATTGATTGGCTGCCTCCTACACATTTCAAAGTGGGTATCAAAACTTCCCCAGCCCCTTTCCCCATCCCTCCCCCGGCCAGCAGGCCCCTGGTGGCACTGCAGCACTGAGGGAAGGGGCGGGGGGAGGCAGGGTACCATGGGGTGGCGGGGTGCCAAGGGCAGCATCGGCGTCTGGTGTCTGGTTCTTCCACACCCAGCCCAGTGATTTTTACCTCCTCTCTCAACCCTGCTGGGGCCTTCTGGCCCCGATCAGCCTGGCCCTGATTGGCCCTGATCGCCCGCCAGGCCTAGGGACTCTACCCATGCACGAATTTTGTGCACCAAGCCTCTAGTAGTATACATTATAAAACACCAGGGGCTGTCATGACCTAAACAACCAAATGGATGACCGGTCACCAGGAAATGCATGAAGCACTTCTAGGTCCCTCCCTCATGGCCCACAGGCTTCTATCACAGCAAGGCTGGCAGCCAGTGGGCAGGGGTGGCAACGGGCGGTGGTGGTCAGGGAAAGGTGGGCACGGCAAGGTCGTTAGCCTCCGGCCTGGGGCTGGGCTGGAGGCCTAACGACCTCGCTGCAGCTGCCACAGCTGCTAGCAAGGCCTGGAGGAGGAGAGAGGCAGGGCCTGATAAGTCCTGGAGAGAGGCCCAGAGATAGGCCCAGAGATGCTGACTGGCATAGAAACCAACCAATCAAAACCAAATCTGGGTGAACTGCAAGGAGCCAATGGCTGCCTAGGAGGCGGAGCTTTTGACACTGACTGACATAGAAACCGACCAATCAGAACGTAATCTGGGTGAACTGCGAAGGCAGAACCTAAGGTGGGAGCTGAGGAGGGGTTTTAAGGGCAAAAGATAATTGGTGTAAGGTGTAAGAAAGCGGTTCAATTTTTTAATAACCAGTTTGGCAGTATAGTGCATATGGCTGGCTATCAGTCCAGCTATAGGGATTATGTATTTTTTTCTGCCAAGAGCTTCTCCTCCTGCTGAAAAAGGCTTTTCCCCACCATTTAAGCAGTCCTATCCTATATAATCTATCTGTACTAATAAGAGGGTAATATGCTAATTAGACCGGGTCAATCGGCCATCTTCTAGACATCCAGAAAAAAGCCATGGTGGTGGGGGTCGAAACAGAGGCAGTTAGGGTCAATCAGGCCGGCAGGGGAGGGCAGTTGGGGGTGATCAAGTTGGCAGGGGAGGGCAGTTGGGGGTGACCAGGCCAGCAGGGGAGGGCAGTTGGGGGTAAGATCAGGCCGGCAGGGGAGGGAAGTTGGGGTTGAGATCAGGCGGCGGGGGGGGCCATTGGGGGCGAACTGATTGGCAGGGGAGGGCAGTTGGGGAGACCAGACCACCAGGGGAGAGCAGTTGGGGCAATCAGGCAGGCAGGCAGAGGCAGTTAGGGGTGTTCATGCAGGCAGGCAGAGAGGTTAGGGACAATCAGGCAGGCAGAGTGGTTAGGGGCGATCAGGCAGGCAGGCAGGCAGGTGAGCAGTTACTAGCCAGTGGTCCCAGATTGCGAGAGGGATGTCCAATTGGAGAGGGTGAAGGCTGGGCTGAGGAAACCCGCCATGCACAAATTTTGTGCTCCGGGCCTCTAGTATACTATAAATTGTTCACCAGATACTCAAAAAAGAGCTCAAAAATCCTTTGTCTGCTCTGTGGTATAGGTTGATACAGAACTGGTGGTCACGACATAAAATCAGGCGGGGAATACAAGATGCTTCTATACCTCAGTGGGAAAATGATTGGAATCTGCAGCCCATGAATATTCACGGACTAATGGATGAATACTTAGAAATGGGTAAGGAGAGAACCTTCTGCAGAGCTATTTGGCCTTCTGATACTAGTTTTCTATTCATGCAGGCTTTGTTCAAGAGAGAAAGCCATCTCTCTCCTTTCTAACCCAGCATTCTGAAGCACATCTGCAACTTTATCTCAACAGAACTAGAGAAGATATGAAAGTAGTGCCCTTGGAAGTCTACCACATGTTGTCCTCATAACATTTGCCAGCCATAATATTTAACCAAAATGAAGATTCATAGTAAATCAACGTGCTTTTGAGAACATATTTTAAAGGAGCATTTGCTTTTTCTCCGGCCTTCAGTTTTCTCATCTATGCAAAGAGAGGGCAAGATTAAGTCTTTTGGGTCCCTTCTAGAGCTAAGCATTTTTCAAGGCCTCTTTGATTTCCTCTTCTTTTGTCTTTACTCCTTCTTCAGGCTAAATGGTATAAAGGTGAAAAGAATATAGACTTTCAGTCTACTGAGATCTGAATTTTAATGCAGGTTTTAACATTTTTTTAGTTACCTACCCTTTAGCAAATTCCCTGAATGCATATGAGCGTTAGTTTTCTCAACTCTAAAGTGATGTAAACATATTTACCTTGTAGAGATGTTGAAAAGATTAAGGGCAATTTATGTAAATCACTCAATATTGCACAATGAAGGAATTCAATAAATGACACTGTTTACATTACTAATTTTCTAATGTTCTCCCTTTACAGTTTTGCAATTTGGCTTTACCACCATATTTGTTGCGGCTTTCCCTCTGGCCCCTCTTTTGGCTTTGTTAAACAACATCATTGAAATCAGGCTGGATGCATACAAATTTGTCACCCAGTGGCGGAGGCCTCTGCCGGCCAGAGCAACTGACATAGGTAAGATTCGGGAATTAAATGGTTTTGGCATTGCAAAGACAAGAGGTGGCTAGATCTTACTTAACACCACGCAGGTTTCTATTGCTGGGGCTCCTTTCCAGCCCTAACAAAACTGATACCAAACTAGGTATTTTTGTATTTTTACTTTAAAAAAGGTATTTGACAAAGATAAAGGCAAAACCCATAGTGAATACATATATTTCACACTTTACCCAATGATGTAGAACTTAAAGATTTTTGTTTATTTGTATTACTTCAGTAAGTTCTAATTAGGCTTTGAAACAATTGTCATGTCTCATTATTACAGACAAGATCTAATTCCTAATGATATTTTAATTTTCAAATATTTTAAGATGGGAGTCTTTGGCAAAGCATTCAATAGTTGTTTAATCTGCAGAGAAATACTATACCCATAAATTAAATAATAGACTGAGCTCTGGTTCCAACATCAATAAACCATTCTTTTCAAAATAAGGTTGATGAAAGGGTTTTATTTTTATTTTACTTTATTCACTATCTTTAATCTTTCTCCTACTAGGTATCTGGTATGGAATTCTTGAAGGAATTGGTATACTGGCTGTGATCACCAATGCATTTGTAATTGCTATTACATCTGATTACATCCCACGTTTTGTCTATGAATACAAATATGGCCCCTGTGCAGGTCATTTTGAATATGGTGAAAAGTAAGATTGAAATTTATGCGTTCTTCTAATATAGTTTATGTTTGCAATTAAAATGGGAACTTATTGGGAAGTTTTGTTCTGTGACCATTAAGGGCAATGTTTCCGATCATTGCAGTTATAATGTGTTTATTAGATGAAATCAAGTAGGATAAAAAGAACAACTGTTTTACAGCAAATAACTTTAGCATCTCTATGTTTTTCACTTGTAAATGCATCACACATCAAAATATTGTTTTAAAGTGTTATAGTGTATTTAGAAGTCAAATTTAGAACTGGAAGAGACCTTAGAAATCAGCCAGTGCAATTTTTGACTATGTGGATGGGGAAATTGAGGCCCACTCTGGTTTATGAAATTGCTGAAGGGAATAAAGCTAGTTGGTGGGGACATAAAGAATCTGAAGGAACCGTCAGCTCTATGACTAGAGATTTTCCAAAAGTAATTTACATGTACCATAGGATGTTTAGTAGCAGCCTTGGCCCTAACCCAGTAGTTAACAGTACCAACCTACCTGCTCCCCAAGTTGTGACAATCAAAAATGTCTACAGACATTGCTAGATGTCCCAGTTTAGAACCAGTGCTTCAAGGGCTATAGGGTGTTCAGCTCTTTCCTCCTTGAATGCAGGTATTGGGAAAAATAAAAGAGACTGAGTTTTAGGAGGAGATTAGCCTTAGGTGTGGGAGTCGTGATAGGAGACAAAGTAGTGAGAGGAGAAGCTATTTCTCCTTCTGCCTTCAGGAGTGGTTTGGGGCATGTGTCTTATCTAGATGCAGGGTGTGTGCCCCAATGGGCTGAGCCCTGATTTAGCGCAAAATCAGCCCTTAGATCTGCTGATGACCTGATGATGTTTTCTCAGAACCCTGCAGTGCCTTACTAAACATAAGCAGTTCAGTTTTTCAAAGAAAGGTAATAAAAGCATGCGATTTTATTTTATATTTCAGAGCCTTTTCAAGGTATTTTAACTTGAAGTCTAACACCCTAGGTTCAAGTTCTAACTTTACCTTTTATTCATCAATCTGGATCTATGATTATGAAATGATGTCTAAGGTAACATTTTATGTACTGTAAAGCACTGTATAAATATAAAGTGGTTGTACTATTAATAGTGAAAAACAAAACATGTTCTTTTTTAAAAAAAATTCAAAATGCTCTAGAAGCAGATTTTAAGCATTTAAAATGTGTGGACATTTTAACAGCTCTTAGAAGCATCATTTGCTGGTGTCTTTACTGCCACCTAGAGGCAAAGAAAATGAGATTGGTTGTGAACTTTCAGGACCTGCCTTTCAAGTAGATAGCACCTGACCCTTTCTTCATCTTGACTGTTACTAAGAATGTAGAAAAAGTTCAAGAGATGCGGAGAGCTTATGTGAAGTTGAAACTACATATACTTAGGGTCATCCTGTTGTTTAATTCTTCCCAGCTATGCTTAGCAGTTAAATTGGAGTAAATTCATTCAGATTGTAAATTTTCAGGACAAAGTGACAAAGGATAAAAGGGCAATGAAGTGGAGGATATTGTCCCGATAACAATAGAAATGATAAATTATGAGGTCTAGGATAGGTAAGGGAGTGAAGCCAATGTGCCTTATAATTAAGAATTCCAGGTTTGGAATAAGATAGATGTGCATTTGAATCTGGGTTCTAACAACTGTTACCCTGGGAAAGTGGTTCTCAATGTGGGCTCTGCAGATCTCTTTCAGGTTCCATGAGGCCAATACCATTTTAATAATAATACTAAGACATAACTTCCTTTTCTCACTATATTAACATTTGCACTGGTGATGTAAGAGCAATGGGGATACATTTTTCTAACTCAAGGCAGTGGCACCAAGGAGTACTAGTAATGATTGTATTTCTCACAACTACATAATCACCATTTTAAAAGTGCCAGTGAGAAATTTTAAAAAGTCTTTGATGAAAAAGTAATAACTATTAATTTTATCAAATCTCTACTCTGGAATAAATGTCTTTTCAATATTCTATATGACAAAATGCAAAGTGTGCATGAAGCACTTCTGTTATGTATCAAAGTGGGATTATCACCTCAAAGATAAACACCCTGTGTTTGTTGGAGCTAAAAACTCAACAAATCTTTTTTTAGTATGAAATAAGGATAGCCAAACTATGATTACTCAGACGTGGGTATTTAGTAGACACTCTTTTATAAAATGCACAAAACTATATTATCCTTTTAAGGAAAATAATTGACAGTATTTGTTACCATTAATAAAGTTCAAACTTTGAAGTGAAAATTAGAATTTTGAATAACTTTTATCTACCACTGTGATCTTGAAAGCTTCCCAGAAGTCAGATTTTTTCTAATAAAAGTTAATGGTAGTATTAATAGTTGTGATGTTTCATAGCTTATAGTAAGAGTATATCAACATTTGGAAGATCTATATAATTGAGGGAATAAATTTTTCCAAATGACCCATATTGGATGTTACAAAATCATTTATGGGTAAAAAATTATTTAAAAGTTCAAGATAGACCTATGGATTTTAATATAAACAACATATGGAAACTTTATTGATATGTTTAGATTCCACAATGTAACTAAATTATAAGAAATGACCAGATGTAGAGCTTTGGTGTAATATCAAAGAAAAATGTTGAAAATTATTTGAAATATTATTAAAATAGTCCTCCTTTACCCAAGTATTTATATTTTTGAAGACAGATTCTCTATTTACTCTTCAACCCACAAACCATATTGCAACAGATTAACTGCAGAAACAGATATGAGAATCTGGCTGTCTTCTATTAAGATAGGCATTAAAGAAATTTGTAAACATGTAAAACAATATTTTTTCACTACATTTTTCCTCTTGGAAAATATAGCTATATTTTCTTAAAAATGTATTATTTCTATTAACTTATAATAGAGTTGATAGCTATTTTAAATTAATTATTAGAGACATATTTTCTAAATTTCTCAGTTTTAATTTCTAATGTGTTAAATATCTATAATAATCTATAATAATAAAAGCATAATATGCTAATTACACTGGACAGCTGAACAACCTTCCAGATGTCCTTCCACAATGGCGGGGGCCGAAGCAGAAGTGGTTAGGGGCGATCAGGCAGGCATGCAGAGTGGTTAGGGGTAATCAGGCAGGCAAGCAGTTAGGGGTGATGAGGCAGGCAGGTGAGTGGTTAGGAGTGATCAGGCAGGCAGGCAGGCAAGTGGTTAGGGGCAATGAGGCAGGCAGGCAAAGGTGGTTAGAGACAATCAGGCAGGCAGGCAAGTGGTTAGGAGCGATCAGGCAGGCAGTCAGGTGAGGGGTTAGGGGCAATCAGGCAGGTTGGCAAGTGGTTAGGGGCGATCAGCCAGGCAGAAGAGCAGGTAGGAGCAATCAGGCAGGCAGTCAGGTGAGCAATTAGGGGCAATCAGGCAGGCAGAGTGGTTAGGGGTGATCACACAAGCAAGCGAGCAGTTAGGGGCATCAGGCAGGCAGGTGAGTGGTTAGGGGCAATCAGGCAGGCAGGCAGGCGAGCAATTAGGAGCCAGCAGTCCCAGATTGTTAGATGGATGTCCGGCTGCCGGTTTAGGCCTAATCTCATATCGGGCCTAAACCGGCAGTTGGACATCCCCCAAGGGCCCTGGATTGTAAGAGGATACAGGCCAGGCTGAGGGACAACTCCCCCCCTACCCTGTGCACAAATTTCGTGCACCAGGCCTCTAGCCAGCAGATATACCCATAATAAAAAAAGGTCTTTGAGATTTTATGTTTAAAAATATAAAGGATACCTGAGACCAAAAATTTTTAAAGAATTATAGGCCTAGATAAAGTTTTTTAGTCTCTGTAAACCTTAGTTCTTTAATTTACATGATGGAGATTAAGACTATATATATATATATCCTCAGGTTATTTAAAAACCCTGACCACAATTGAATATCTAACCACCAGGATAGGGCTTTTTACCTGTTTGTTCATTGTTGAATACCAAGCATCTAGAATTTTTTTTAACAAAATGCGGTTTTTAATAAATATGTATTGAATGAGTTAATAAATAAATCACAAGTAGACATGTTTATTGATTGGCCATTTAATTATAATTAACCAAATAGTATTACATGCATATTTATAAAACATATTTATAGAGTTTCAATCCATAGGAAGTAATTACTACAATGCCTAGTGCATAGTAAACACTAACTAAATATAAGCCAAATGAAAGTGTAAGAAAGAAACTATTGGTGGGAAAATTAGTCTGTCTCATTAATTATAGATGTAACTAGAGGCCTGGTGCACAAAAATTGTGCACTGCGGGGAGAGGGGTCCCTTAGTCCAGCCTGCAACCTCTCACAGTTCGGACCCCTTGGGGCATGTCTGCCTGCCGGCTTAGGCCCGCTCCCCGGGGACATCCCCGGAGGGGTCCTTAGCATTGCTGTGGAGGTGAGAGAGGCTCCTGCCACCACCACTACACTTGCTAGCCATGAGCCCGGCTTCTGGCAAAGCGGCGCTCCCTCTGTGGGAGCGCACTGACCACCAGAGGGCAGCTCCTGCATTGAGCATCTGCCCCCTGGTGGTCAGTGCGCCTCATAGCAACCAATAGTTCTACCGTTCGGTCGATTTGCATATTAGCCTTTTATTATATAGGACCAGAGGCACAGTGCATGAAATTCATGGAAGGTGCTTGGTCCTTGCAGCTGCGGTGGCTGCTTCAGCCCTCACAGCCCTGGCTTCCTCTGGAAGGTCATCCTGAAGGTGGTTTGGCTGTTTGGTCTATTTGCATATTACACTTTTATTATTATAGACTAGAGGCCCAGTGCACGACATAAATTCGTGCATGGGGGCGGGTAGGGGGGTGTCCCTCAGCCCAGCCTGGACCCTCTCCAATCTGGGACCCCTCGAAGGATTTTCTACTGCCGGTTTACAGGGATCAGGCCTAAACCGGCAGTCAGACATCCCTCTTGCAATCCGGGACTGCTGGATCCTAACTGCTCACCTGCCTGCCTGCCTGCCTGCCTGATTGCCCCTAACCACTCTGCCTGCCGGCCTGCTCACCCCCAACTGCCCCCCGCTGCCAGCCTGCTTGCCCCCAAATGCCCCCACCACCAGCATGATCACCCCTAATTGCCCCCTGTGCCAGTGTGCTCACCCTCTACTGCCTCCCCTGCCAGCCTGCTTGCCCAAAACTGCCCCCATGCTGGCCTTCTCACTCCAAACTGCCCCCCCCCACTGTCCTGATCACCTCCAACTGACTCCCAATGATGGCCTGCTCATCCCCAACTGGCCCCCCTGCTGGTCTGCTTACCCCCAACAGCCTCACCCCCCACCAGCCTGATTACTCATAACTGCCATCCTGGCCTGATCACCCACAACTGCCCTCCCCTCTTGGCCTCTAACTGCCTCTACCTCAGCACTGCCACCATGGTTTTGTCCAGAAGAACGTCCAGAAGGTCCCCGGAAGGTCTCCCAGTCTAATTAGCATATTACCCTTTTATTAGTATAGATAGAGGCCTGGTGCACAGGTGGGGGCCGGCTGGTTTGCCCTGAATGGTGTCCCAGATCAGGGTGGGGGTTCCCTTGGGGTGTGGGGTGGCCTGGGTGAGGGCCTGTGATGGTTTTTAGGCTTGCCATACCCCCATGGGATGAGGGTCCCTGCTGGGGGGGCGTGGCCAGTCTGGGTGAGGGGCTGAGGGCTGTTTTCAGGCTGGCCACACCCCCTTCAGGGTGGGGGTCCCCACTGGGGTTCCTGGCCAGCCTGGTTGAGGGGCTGATGGCTGTTTTCAGGGTGGTCACGTCCCCAAGCGGGGACCCTCACCCCATGGGAGTGTGGCCATCCTGGGTGAGGAGCTGAGGGCTGTTTTCAGGCTGGCCACTCACCCTGGAGATCCAGACTCCCAGCCCCTCCTTTTTTCCTTTCTTTTTTTGTGTTTTTTTTTTTCAGCGCCTCCTTGAGTGGAGGCCAGGGCTGGCTGGAAGCAGGTATCTGGGATTTATTTATCTTCTATAATTGAAATTTTGTAGCCTTGAGCTGAGGCCATGGCCGGCCAGGGCGGGCAGGAAGCTTGGCTTCCTCCATCACCGGGGGCAGCCCAAGCTTCCTGGTTGCTCCAACTCTGTGGCCGCTGCCATCTTTGTTGGGCTAATTTGCATACTCACTCCTGATTGGCTGGTGGGTGTAGCAGAGTGGTGGTCAATGTGCATGTTTCTCTTTTATTAGTGTAGATGGGAGTTAGGCAATAGAATCAGAGCTGAGACACTAGGAATTTAAAACTAGAATGCAAGTAATGTTGATATCTATTAAATGCTGTCATTTGTAATTAAGAAATTGGACTAGAAGTTTATGAATCTCTGAATCACAGGATGCTTTCCTTTTCTTCCAGTTGTTTAAAGGGCTATGTCAACAATAGCCTATCCTTCTTTAACCTGAGTGAGCTTGGCCTGGGAAAATCTGGTTATTGCAGGTACTGACTAATAAATCACTTACTTTTATTCTTGCTTTCACCTTTCCATCTCTTCCCCCTACATGTTGATGAGCTCATTTAAACAGTCATTTTGGAGTTTTGGCAAACCAAGGACATTTGGGACCTCCACATTTTGATCTCTGTTCTTCACAGTATTTTTGTTTTTGTGGATTTTAGGTACCGAGACTACAGAGGTCCCCCTTGGAGTTCCAAACCTTATGAGTTCACCTTACAGTACTGGCATATCCTCGCTGCTCGGCTGGCCTTTATTATCGTGTTTGAGGTTAGTCACAAACTGGTAAAATAACTATAGGTAGACACTTTTCCTCCTGATATATTAGTTGCCTCTTTGAAGTAAGTTCCTCACTGACTTCCGGAAAGGGAGTTGAGCATGTTTTAGTGAAAGGTTTAGATACAATGAAACCATTGTAACAAGCACAAAACAGCAAGAGCTCAATAATGTAAGAAGGTGGGTTAGAGGGTATTTGAACCAGAAAACTGGGATAAAATAAGCTACTCATAGCTTAACTGAAAACTTAGTTTTGAGCCTCCTAGAAACAAAATTTAAAAAGAAAAGGTTGGTTTTCATCATCTGATAAAATAATTCATATCTATTAATTAGTATGAAAAAATTTATTTTCTGAACAACCAACTCTAATTACAGTTGATCCTGTATAGTTTACAAGGGACATCACATAATTCAGTCAGTTATATCTGAAGACACTTTTATAAAAAGTGCATATATTTTTATTATCAGAGTCATGCAACAATATTAAATTGTAGTCCCATGAAGAAATTTTAGAGAAGCTACAGAATTATTGCCTTTTTCAGTATATAACAGCAACTGAATTAATACAGTGAAGAGTTTAGCACTGGAATATATTATCTATTCTCTAAGGTACCACTGAGGGCTATGGACAAATTTTGCATGCGTATGTTTCCTATAGCCAAAATCAGAGAGAGAAAGAGATAATGAGGACCTGCTTTTCAATGGGAAAATATACCCTGCTTACTATGTCCCACTGTGCAATGCAGTTTCCTGGGACTCAGTTAAAAGTGCCTTGATTTCTTCCTTCCCACAAAGTCCTTTAGGTAAAGAAGTTCTTTTCCAGAGATCGAGCTAACTCTATCAATATCAGATTTTTTTCTTTCCCGAGAAACTGAAAGATCTACTTTTCTTCATGGGGAAAAAAAAGAGGATACATTTATAATAATAATCTATATTATAAAAGGCCTCTGGCCATAATGCCGTAATGACCAATGACCAACTCACCAGGAGGTGTATTGATGGGTCCCGAGGCGGCCACAGCAGGCGGGACTCCAGGGTCCCACAGCGCCAGCTGGCAGGACTCTGGGGTCCCGCAGCACCAGTGGGAGAGAGTCCAGGGTTCCACAGCAGTGATGGAAGGGAGTCTGTGGGCCCCACAGCTCAGGGGACCTGGGTCTCACATGATTTCACGTGCTGGGCCTCTAGTATGTTATATTTAAGTAGTGCTTATACTCATTTAATCCTTATGCAAACTTTAAGAGATGCTGTTATTATCACTGCTTTAGAAGTGATACACAGAGGACAGATGATTTGCAGAAAGTTTCATAGCTGTGTCAGAGTAGGGTTCAGACATAGGCAGTCTTATTCTGCATCTGTACTTTTTTTTTTTTACAGGGTTCTTGACTTGAACCCCAAATCACATTTTCCTTTTTTTTAATATATATTTATTGATTTCAGAGAGAGGAAGGGAGAGGGATATCCTATATAATAAGAGGGTAATATGCAAATTGACCATCACTCCAACACACAAGATGGCCACCCCCATGTGGTCAAAGATGGCCGCCCCCATGTGGACACAAGATGGCTGCCACAAGATGGCCAGCAGGGGAGGGCAGTTGTGAGCAATCAGGCCTGCAGGGGAGGGCAGTTAGGGGTGACTGGGCCGGCAGAGGAGGGCAGTTGGGAGCGACCAGGCCTGCAGGGGATGGCAGTTAGGGGCAACCTGACCTGCAGGGGAAGACATCTGGGGGGACCCAGGCTTGCAGGAGAGGGCAGTTGAGGGGACCAGGCCAGCAGGGGAGGATAGTAAGGGGTGACCAGGCCAGCAGGGGAGGGCAGTTAGGGGTGACCAGGCTGGCTGGGGAGGGCAGTTCGGGGCAGTTGGACCAACAGGGGAGCAGTTAGGTGTTGATCAGGCTGGCAGGGGAGTGGTTAGGGGGTGATCAGGCTGGCAAACAGAAGCAGTTAGGGGCAATCAGGCTGGCAGGCAGGTGAACGATTGGGAGCCAGCAGTCCTAGATTGTCAGAGGGATGTCCCAGATTGGAGAGGGTGCAGGCTGGGCTAAGGGACACACCCCAACCCGTGCACAAATTTCGTGCACCAGGCCTCTAGTAAGGATATAAACATCAATGATGAGAGAGAATCATTGATCGGCTGTCTTCTACATAATTTCTATTGGGGATCAAGCCGGCAACCTGGGCATGTGCCCTTGACCAGAACCAAACCTGGGACCCTTCAATCCACAGGCTGACATTCTATCCACTGAGCCAAACCAGCTGGAGCAACATCTGTGCTTTTAACCACAGCATATTACCTTTTGATTTTTGCTCCTGATTTTTATATATAATACTTTGTCAGACTTCATTTTAAAATATTTTTATCATAGAATGATTGTGCAATGGACATAAAATTTTTAAAGCTGTTATAATGATATAGAACTTAATAGAGTAAAAGCTCTGAAAAATGCACATGCTGAAGTTTGAGTCTAATCCCAGCATCGCAGGCAGACTGTATTCTCTCAGTCTGTAGGCTGTGGATTACCATCCATGGGATGTGGGTTTTCCCTGGATGGGATCTTTCTCATCTGTGTATGACAATTTATATCATAATAGCATTGCATGGTGTGTAAAGATTTTATATAAAATAATTTAAGATTCATTCAATGTTTAAAAGGTGATATCAACATGTGGCAGTGAAAATAAATTGGTTTCCTTCTAATACCTATGGGATATAAGGCAATAGTAGTATTCCCAATGTAATTTTTAAAATATTAATATTCTAGATGATACATACTGAGTTTTGATGCTTGATTGTAAGGCAAATGGAACATTGCTCATGATTTTTCTGATTTATAGTTGGCATTTCAGAATCTTTGAAAAGTGTACTTTTCCTTCTTCAATTTACAGCACCTTGTGTTTGGGATCAAGTCATTCATTGCATACCTGATTCCAGATGTACCGAAGAACCTTTATGACCGAATACGACGGGAAAAGTACTTAGTCCAAGAAATGATGTATGAAGCTGAGCTAGAGCATTTGCAACAACAGCGGAGAAAAAGTGGTCACCCTGTTCACCATGAATGGCCTTAGTAGATACCTATTGCCAAGTGGGCGCAATGCCATCAGTGGGAATGATAGCAACTTCAAAGTCTAGGTGGGAGCTAGGAGGAAAGCATTCCTGCCAAAACATGTGTCTAATATTATTCTTGGAAATGCATCAGACCCATCTCTTGGATTTAGAATATCCAAGCTTCCAGGGAAAATAAAAAGATGACTCAGGACATTAAAAATGATTAGGTTGGCACGTAGGAAGCCAGGATCTAATTCTCAGAAGAAGCCTCAGGGAATTGTGTGTTTGGAGACCTCCACCTTCCACCAGCGTAATCCAAAAGGGCGATGGTGAGGTTTCCAGAGACAGATTTCCATGTAAATGCTCACAAGCCAGGCATGACTTAAAGTATTGTGTGGCTTTTGCCTTAGCTTGAGTTAAGATACTCATAAGAAATGATTAAAATCAGTTGTTGCCTTTGTTGCCAGAAATCCATGTCCCTTCAGTTTACAGGTTCACAAGAATGTCCCTTGTTTCTTACTGAGATTATGGATCTGTGCCACAGGAAATTTATGCTGCTCTACATTGACTATGCAGTTGAGGAGTTGCTTATCAGCTTTAGTTGTTGAACCAAAAATCTGAGATTCTAAAAAGAATACCATTCATTGAAATAACATTCTATTCGAATCTGTTGTATTGCTGGCATAACCAGTTGCACTAGATTTCTTTTTTACAAAATGCCAAAAGAGCCACATACTTAAAATATGGATGTTTATTCTTATATCATTTAGAATAATACTAATTCATATTTAACCATGGAAGGTTATTTTATTGTATATTTAATTGTTCCCTTTCTGATTTATTACATCAGCTCTCACAGAATAATTGGAAATGCTGTAAATATTTTGGTTTTCCTTATACCTTTGCACCTTGACAATATGTAATGCAAGTTAGTTTATGCAGCTCTGAGACCAGTTTCATCGTACACCATTGTGACTTGTTATTCAGGAAAACAGAAGCCAGATGCTTTGCAACTCTTATGCTTTTCCAACAATGTGCACTCTTGCTCATGAGCTAATGAAAACAATGCATGAATATAAATTTATATTATTTGTAAAAAATGGCACACATATTTTTGAGTTTTACTCTCTTTTCATTACTAAAGGGAGTTTTCTGATATTATTTCTTTGATAGATTGATTTGGTTTATTTTTGAAAACTCTAGAAACAAAGGCAAATTAATTGTGAAAGATTTGCTTTGTGGTGGAGTTGCTATTTCAATGTCAACTCTGTATCAGTGAGTGTGACTGCTCACAGATGGATGAGGTTGGAAGGATGGGACATTGAACTACAGAATGTCTGGTGAAGGTATAAGCTATGGGGGCAGGAAGAGAAGAAAGAGAAGAGTTGAATTAAGGAAATGTATGGTAGAATTCAAGATACTTTTTCTTGCAAATCAGTCAAAGCTAATCTCAGTTTTACTTCCCTGGGAATGAGGTGAGGAATAATACATACACATTTATAAATACATGTGATTATTATTATTATTTGTCCAAATAATTTTTGTCCAATTAAACATAGCACAATATTTTCCAAAAGTCATAAAGGCCAAATTAAATACAATGGAAATAAAGCTGTGTGGTATATATGCTAGGTTTTCTCTATTAAGAGAATTATTAAGTTTCTCTTACTAGGTAACTTTTTATAATTCTAACACTGTAAAAAATGACTTCTTCTTTCCTCTGGGGAAAAGCTGATAGATAGTAGTTTTTGGTTGGTTGGTTAGTTTTTGACAAAAATGTTCACTTCCTTACTTGTCTTCTGATTTGGAGCAAGAGGAAGTGCCTCAGATTCTAAATGTCCTTCACATGCCCTTGGCCACATGGTACTCTTCCATTCAGATTCCACAGATGTTCTGTTTCTGCCGCCTGGTTATCAGCATATAACTCCACTAACTACACAAAGGAGTTTTAAACTCCTCCATTGTCATAGCATCTGCATTTCCTCTTCTTTCTTAGTTAAATGTATACACATGCCTGAGAATAAATACTTTCTATGCCCGTTAAAGACATAAATGTCTTTTCCAAGTTAGGGACACATGACAAAAACATTTATCTTATGGTACAGCAAAGAATTTTGATAGCCGTGCCATTAAGAATTCTTCTCTTTCTGGGTTATCTATATATATAAAAGCCTAAGCAATCGTTACAATGGAATGACCGGTTGCTATGACATGTACTGACCACCATGGGGCAGACGCTCAATGCAGGAGCTGCCCTCAGCCCACAGGCCCTGATCACCTGATTGGGGCCGGGGCCCTGGGCTGGGATGGGGAATCAGGGATGGGTGGCAGTGGATGTGGGCGGCGAGGGAAGGAGGGCACAAGGTGAAAAGGCAGGGAACCTGATCAGGCCTGATCACTGGCCAGGCCTAGGGACCACACCCATGCACAATTTTTGTGCACTGGGCCTCTAGTTTTTATATAAACACCATAAAAGTTTAAAATCACATTGCTTGGCTAGAGAGAAAAATATAAAGGTTATCTATATATATCTATATCTATATATATCTATATATATATAGATATATAGATATATATATATATATATATATATATATATATATATATATATAAAACCACCGACCAATACACCAGAACGACTGGAACAACTGATTGCTATGACGCCCACTGCAGCCAGCAAACTGGCCTGATCAAGGGGTGGGGCCAGCTGGCCAACCTCCCGTGGCCTCTCCCCCCAGCTGGCCCCGCCCCTGATCAGACTCTCCTACCCTGATTGAGGGCAGGGTGGCTGGCCATTCCCCCGTTGGCCCTTCCCCCCAGCTGGCCCCACCCCCAATGGGCCCCCACCACACCGATCGGCCCACAGCCCCTCACCCTGGCTCGCCCCCCACCCCAATAGGGGGTGGAGACAGCTTGCCAACCTCCTGCAGCCCCTCCCCCCACCTGGCCTCACCCCAGATCGGCCCCCTCACCCCATCAGGGGCAGGGCCGGCTGGCCAACTGCCTGTGGCCCCTCCTCCTGGCCAGCCCCACCCACAATCAGCCCCCCCACTCAGGTCAGGGGCAGGGCCAGCCTGCCAACCACCCATGGCCCCTCCCCCAGGCCACTGGCCCCTTATCAGCTCCCCCCACCCCATTTGGGGATGGACTGGCCGGCCCACTGCCCACAGCCCCTCCCCACGGCCAGCCCCATCTTTGATCAGCCCCCACCACCCCGATCAGCCTGCAGCCCCTCCCCCAGTTAGCTCCACTCCTGATCAGCCCCACACACACCAATTGGGAGTGGGGACCACCAGCCAATCACCCACAGCCCCTCCCCACAGCTGGCCAGGCCCTGATTGGGCCCCAGTCAGGGCAGGCCAGCCAGCCAACCTCCTGCAGCCCTTCCCCGCACCCATCCCCACCTCAGATCAGCCCCCCCACCCCATCAGGGGCAGGGCCAGCTGTCCAACTGCCTTCAGCCCCTCTCCCCAGCCAGCCCCACCCCTAATGGGACCCTACCACCCCGATCGGTCTGCGGCCTCTCCTCTCAGCCAGCTCTGCCCCCGATCGGCCCCCCCACTCTGATCAGGGGAAGGGCCAGCCTGCCAACCACCCATGGCCCCTCCCCCAGACCACTGGACCCGATCAGCTCCCCCCACCCCATTTGGGGATGGACCAGCCGACCCACTGCCCACAGCCCTTCCCCACAGTCGGTCCTATCCCCATTCAGCTCCCACCAACCCAATCAGCCTTCGGTCCCTACCCCCAGCCAGCTCCACTCTTGATCAGCCCCCCCACACCAATTGAGGGTGGGGCCCCCAAGCCAATCACCCACAGCCCCTCCCCCCAGCTGACCAGGCCCTGATCGAACCCCAATCAAGGCAGGCTGGCTGGCCAACCTCCCACCATCTCCTCCTCCCAACAGGCCCGGCCCTGATCTGCCCAGATTGGGGCCAGGCCAGCCAGACCCCACCTGTGCATGAATTCATGAACTGGGCCTCTAGTATTTAATAAAAAATATAATTCATTGATTTAGAAAATGCCTTTTCTGATCTTCTTTAAAATGATGGAAAATTAGAGAAACAATGAAAAAGTATCTGGAATTTTCCTTTTGTGAAACAATGCAGTAAAAATCTAGCTATGCCTTCATCATGGTTGACAAGTTGACAACCCTGCCAGTATGTTAGTTATAGACCACTCTGCTTTAGTTGAGAGAAATGTTTTATATCATGATTTTCATATGAATACAAATTATTTCTCAAAGATTTATATAGCACACACTCTTCTCAGGAATTCTGTATTACATGAATGCTGCTTATATATTTTCATATTCTAAATTGTTGTCTTTTCAAGGAAATTATTACAAATATGCATGTATCAACCTTGACAAGTTGTTCAAAGCCCAAGTGCTTTCACAGTATTGTGTGTGGAAAACGTTGTGACTGTAACAGAAATTATTTGTAATTGTCTGAGCCTGTGCATGCGCTTTTAGATAAAATGCTGCTGAGTGCCTGCATGGGGTACCACTTCCAAGTGCTGCACATTCTCCTAAAACAGCTCTCAGCACAATCTGTTGTAAAATGGAATGAAAAGGAATCTTTCTCACTCAATAAATTATCATGTGATATTTTTTTCCTATGATTTTCATGTGAAATTTAATTCTACTTGATCTCTAAATATTAAGTTGGGATTTGTTGAGTGTATATGGGGAGAGGGGATTTTTCATTCTTTAGCTCTGCAAGGCAGTAGCTTCTTATTCTTGCAAGCCCTTTTTTCCACTCTTAAAACCTTTGTCTTCTGATAAATTCATTATTATCAAGACATCTGCCCATGAAAGTGCAGTGTAGTATCATACTGATCCTCATAGAAGGATCAATTTATTTTATGTGTGCTAGAAACAGATGGGAGAGGAAGATTGATTAGTTCTTACAAGGGTAACAATGCTTCTTTTTCACACTTGGGCTGGCTGTACTAATTATCATCAAAATCTCTTCAAGACAGGAATTTTAGCACAGATATAGTTCAAGCAGAGGGAGCAGGGCATGCATGTAAGGGCACCATAGCCAACTGTCTACAGCAGGCTAACAAATTGACCTTTTTTTTTTCTTTACTTGATATTCAAAATTGAAAATTGAAATTGCCTAATGAGTTACTCAACTGATATAGCCGAATTGATTAGTCCGTCTATTTGGGGCAGATAGACATAGGCCCAGGGTGTGTGGTTTGTGTGTGTATTCACACACATTGCTAGGCATATCTTTCTGTGTGTAAAGCCAATGAACACTTACTCTCAAGTATCATCAAGTATTTCCATTCATTTCTTCCCAAATCACAGTTTTATAACAGACTTTGAAAATAGTTGTAGGTTATATCCAGGGAATTCGTTAACATCTTACCTCGTTTTGAGTATTCTCAGTAGCTCAGTAAAGAACCTTTGAAAGGCCCTGAGAAACCCAGCTTCTGAGGTAAACATTTCCCTACAGGCATTTCTATTCAGAGTGAAATATGCCAACAATATGGAGTCCAAAGGGAAGGTTGGTTGGGTTTTTGCTTGAATGATGACCAGCCTAGGTTCCTGTTAGCTAGGATGTATGTATTTGCTATGGTGATAAGTTACCATCAATTGAACTTGCCATCTGGGTTCATCTGTAAAACCACCCCCATGACCACATTTGATGGTTCTCTTTCTAGAGAGCACAAGTATTATAGCCATGGCTTCCTAGACACATCTACATTAAGGCATCTTTCTCTGGAAAGTAAAATGAAAGCAGACAGGTTGGTAGAAAAGAGATTCCTATTTCGCACCAGATCCAATTTCTTGTACCATCAAAATCTACTCCCAGGGAGATGAAGCTTATACGTCCAACCTTGCTGCTTTATGACTTCCAGTATGTGCCTAGCACAATTCTCCCTCCAGAAAGTCTCCTGTTGCACGTACAGCCAGCCCAGAGTGGGAGCCTTGCATACACTAGATCAGTGTTCGGCAAACTCATTAGTCAACAGAGCCAAATGTCAACAGTACAATGATTGAAATTTCTTTTGAGAGCCAAATTTTTTTTTAAATATATTTTATTGATTTTTTACAGAGAGGAAAGGAGAGGGACAGAGAGCTAGAAACATCGATGAGAGAGAAATATCGACCAGTTGCCTCTTGCACACCCCCTACCGGGGATGTGCCCACAACCAATGTACATGCCCTTGACCGGAATCGAACCTGGTTCCTTTCAGTCCGCAGACCGACGCTCTATCCACTGAGCCAAACCGGTTTCGGCGAGAGCCAAACTTTTTAAACTTAAACTTCTTCTAACGCCACTTCTTCAAAATAGACGCACCCAGGCCATGGTATTTTGTGGAAGAGCCACAATCAAGGGGCCAAAGAGCCGTATGTAACTCGCGAGCCTCGGTTTGCCAACCACTGCGATAGTCTGCTATGGGGATGCTGCTTTGCACCTTTCGCTAGGAAGGAGGCGGGTGAGATTCTCAGCATCCACTTATATAGACGTCTTAAGAGTATTTCCTTCACTATTCTCATTCTCTCTGTGGGAAAAGCAGTGCCTTTGTTCTTTGCTTTTCAAAAAGTAAAACTTTTTGCCCTAACCGATTTGGCTCAGTGGAAAGAGTGTCGGCCTGCAGACTGAAGCGTCCCAGGTTTGATTCTGGTCAAGGGCATGTACCTTGGTTGCGGGCACATCCCCAGTGGGAGGTTTGCAGGAGGCGGCTGATCGATGTTTCTCTCTCATTGATGTTTCTGACTCTCTATCCCTCTCCTCTCTGTAAAAAATAAATAAAATATATGTTTTTTTAAAAAGTAAAACTTTCCTAATTACTAGTTGAAAAATAAAATTTATTAAGATCTACTTAGATAATCCCCAGAAAAACAATTGTCATGTGGATGGCTGGGCCCATGTCATATTCAAGATGCCTCAAAACCTTTATATTTATTTTGTCAATGTCCAGGCCACTCTCTACTAGGTGGTCATTTTAGGCCAAATTTTAAGTAATATCGGCAGACTTTCCCCACTGATTTGAACACAATGTACTTTTTTATTATTATTATTTTTCCTAAGTGAGAAGAGACAGATTGGTAAGAAAAATCTGATGGCAAAGATTTGGGGAAGCAATGTTTTGGGGATAGTGGAAGGGACATAGGCACTTTCCTACCCCCAAAAAACATCTGATTTGCAGATTCTGTTTCAGTATCTGCTGTGCACACACCCTGTCTTCTTTCTGACTGCAAAACAACAGCAATTTTCATATTTTAACATTCAAAAGAAATAGTTTTATTTTCTTCATTTATTGTCTAAGATTTATGAAGCTAAATATAATAAGCTTAGATTTTAGTGGAAACTCCAGCTAACGAATAAATTTGCCCAGGCCAGCCTCACCCCCCAGCGGGTCCCCCACCTTGATGTTGGGCATGGCCGGCCTGCAAACAACCAGTGGCCCCTCACCCAGGCTGGCTTCACCCCCAGTGGGGACCCCCATCTCGATTGGATTCGTGGCTGGCCTGCAAACCGCTGACAGCCCCTTTCCCAGGCCTGCCCCACCCCTAGCAGGGACCTTCACCCCTATAGGGGGCATGGCCAGCCTGCAAACCTCAGGCGCCCCTCGCCCAGGCCAGCCATGCCCCCCAAAGGGGACCCTCCACCTGGATCCGGGGCCCCCATCAGGACAGGCCAGCAGGTCCCCAACTGTGCACCAGGCCTGTATTCCTATATAATCGAAGAGTAATATGCAATTTGACCCTAAAGGCATAACAACCAGAACTACTGCTGGACCAGTCACTATTGAGGTTCACTGACCACCTCTCGGGCCCTTTCCCTGACCGGCAGGCTCTGATCACCTGATGGCGAATGGGGAACCAGGAGTGATTGGCAGGGAATGCGGGCAGCGCCAGGCCAAGACCCCTGCCCCGCCAGTTGCCCCCACACAGAAAGTGACCCACGGTGGGAGGCAGGGAGCTGGCGAGCGGTCGGGAACAACCAACCTTTCAGTCCCTTCCTCTGCCCTTCAGGTATCGATCACCTGATGGTGAAAGGGGAACCAGGTTTGGGTGGCGGTGAGGGTGGGACCAGCTGTGGGCAGCTGGGGAAGATGGCCCTGATCGCAGGCCAGGCCTGTGCACGAATTTCGTGCGCTGGGCCTCTAGTAGGTATATATTATTGTTAACCATTACACATTTCTTCCAAACTCTCATAAGATATTTGAAAGCCAATTTAAGGGAGCATTTGTCTGTTGAAATAAACTGAATCAGTTTTTAAGCTAGTGTCTTTGGGTAAGTGTTCTGGAAAATAGTAAACAATAAAGGTACATAAACCTTAATAATGTTGACTCCAAATTAGACAATGCTCACTTCTCTACACATTCTGACTGACTATATTTTACTGTTACAAATAAGAAATTTAGGAATTGCTCATGTATTGTTTTTACATGGCAGTTACAGTAGGACATTAAATCAATACATTACGTGTGATTATTCTTAGCTTTTTAATGAGTCAAAGCAGATTCTTTAATTGGGAGTTAATTGAATGATGTGAACAGCTTTGTAAACATTTGCTTTAAAATGTAAAAAACAAAACAGATATATTGCTGTTTCTGGAAATTTCTGAAGACAATAAGGACAAGGTAACCTATTAAGTAATAAAATTCTCTTAATGGTAACTTCTGTGTGTATGCTTGTGTGTGTGCACACACATTTGTCCTAAGCCCTGGGTAGCCCCCATATTACAGGCACTATTCAAAACACTAAGAAAAAAGTAAACCTTATTTTGTCATGTTTACTTGGTAACTTGGTAGACCTGCCTTAACCTATTAAGTTAATATAAAATATTTTAGCTTGGATAGCTATTTTGTGTCCTACTCCTAATCCTGTAAAGAATATTTACATTGATCATTTGAAAGCACTTCAATCTGAACTTACTTTTAAAATAATTTCATAGCTTAGTTATATATCTACTAGAGGCCCAGTGTACAACATTCATGCACTGGAAGGGGGGTCCCTCAGCCTGGCCTGCACCCTCTTGCAGTCCAGGACCCTTTGGGGGATGTCCACCTGCTGCCTTAGGCCTGCTCCCCAGAGCGGACTTAAGCTGGCACGTGGACATCCCCCAAGGGGTCCTTAGTGGTGTGGCCGAAGTGGGAGAGGTTCCCACCATCACCACTGTGCTTGCCAGCCATGAGCCTGGCTTCTGGCTGAGCATCTGCCCACCTGTCATTGCACATCATAGCGACTGGTTGTTCTGCCATTCACTAGATTTGCATATTAGGATTTTATTATATAGGATGCTCATTCTATAGGTACTTTCCCTAAAATTGACTACTTATATAAATACTAGAGTCCCAGTGCAAGAATTCATGCATGGGTGGGGTCTAGCCAGCCTGCCCCCAATCAGCGGATCAGGGCTGGGCCTGTCGGGAGGAAGAGATGGTGGGAGGTTGGCAAGGCCGGCTGTGGGGAGTGGCCATGGGTGATGGGCCGGCCCCACCCACAAATGGGATGGGGGGCGATCAGGGGTCAGTGTCTGGGGGAGGGGCTGTGGGAGGTTGGCTGTCCAGCCCCACCCCCGATTGGTGTGGAGGGGACTGATTAGGAGCAGAGCAGACTGGGGGGAAAGGCTGCAGGCTGAATGGGGTAGTGGGAGCTGATTAGGGGTGGGGCCAGCTGTGGGGAGGGGCTGTAGGTGGTGGGCCAGCCAGCCCTGCCCCCGAATAGGGTGGAGGGGGCTGATCGGGGGCCAGTGGCTTGGGGGAGGGGCCGCAGGCTGTTGGCCAGCTGGCCCTGTACCCGATCAGGCTGTGGGGGGATAACTGGGTGGGGCCATGTGGAGGGCGTGGCTGTAGGAGGTTGACCAGATGGCCCTGCCCCCTATTGGGGTAGGGGGGTGAGGGCCAATCAGGGTGGCGTGGGCCTATCGGGGGTGGGGCTGGCCATGGGGAGGGGTTGTTGGAGGTTGGCCAGCCACCACACCCTTGATGGGGTGGGACAGGCTGATCAGGGGTGGGGCTAGTTGGGGGAAGGGGCTGCAGGAGGTTGGCCAGCCAGCCCCATCCACTATAGGGGTAGGGGGGCAATCAGAGGTGGGGCTGGCGGGGGGAAGGGCCATGAGGGAGTTGGCTGACTGCCCCACCTTCGATGGGGTGGGGGTAGGGCCAGCCAGGTGGAGGGGCCATGGGAGATTGGGGTGGGAGAGGCCAATCAGGGGCAAGGCTTGCTGGGGGAAGCAGCCATGGGGGAGTGGTTGGCTGGCCACTCCACCCTCAATGGGGTGGGAGAGGCTGATCAGGGGCGGGGCTGCCTGGGGGGGAGGGGCTGAGGGCCTAAGGAGGTGGTGGGGGCCCACCAGGGGTGGGGCCAGCTGGGTGGAGGGGCTGTAGGAGGTTGGCCAGCCAGCCCCCTATTGGGGTGGGGGGCTGTCAGGGGTGGGGCCAGCTGGGGGGAGATCCGCAGGGGGGTTGGCTGGCAAGCCCCATCCCTGGATCTGGCCAGTTCACTGGCCATAGTGGGCATCATAGCGACCAGTCATTCCAATCGTTATGGCGTTATGGTCTCTGGCTTTTTATATATATAGACTAGAGGCCCAGTGCACGAGTTCGTGCATGGGTGGAGTCCAGCCGGCCAGGCCCATATCAAGGCAGATTGGAGGTCTGTCGGGAGGAGGAGATGGTGGGAGGTTGGTCAGCCGGCCCACACAGATCGGGGCCCAATCAGGGCTCCTGATCAAGGCTGGGCTGGCTAGGGGAAGGGGCCACAGGCGATTGGCCGGTGGGTTTGGGGGTCCAATTGGGGGCGGGGCCGGCCATGGGGAGGGGCAGTGGGATGGCCAGCCCCACCCCCAAATATGGTGGGTGGGGGTGCTGATCAGGGGCCAGAAGCCTGGGGGTGGGGCCATGGGTGGTTGGCCAGCCAGCCCTGCCCCTGATTGGGGTGCCGGGGGAGGGGGGGCGATCCGGGGTGAGGCCAGCCGGAAGGAGGGGTTGAAGGCTGATCAGGGACCCACTGGGGAAGTGGCCAACTGGTGGGGAGAGGCTGCATGAGTTTGGCTGGCCAGCCCTGTCCCCTTTTGGGGTGGGGGTGTGATCAGTGGTGGGTCAGCCAGGGGGAGGGGCTACAGGAGGTTGGCCACCCAGCCCCACCCCCTATTGGGGTGGGGGGTTGTGATCAGGGGCGGGCCAGCCTGGGGGAGGGGCTGTTGGCCTATTGTGGTGGGAAAGGCTGACCTGGGGCACAGCTGGCTGGGGGAAATGGAGGGGGTGTTTGGCCGGCAGACCCCATTCTTGATCGGAGTGGGAGAGTTGGATCAGGGGCAGGCCGGCAGGGAGGAGGGACTGCAAGGTTGGCCTCTGGCCCCACCCCCTGATTGGGCCAGTTCGCTGGCCACAGTGGGCATAAGAGAGACTGGTTGTTAGGTTGTTATGGCCATTACAGTAGCTGCCTTTTTATATATATAGGCTAGAGGCCTGGTGCATGAAATTTGTACAAAGGGGGAGGGGTCCCTCAGTCCGGCCTGCACCCTCTCCAATCCGGGATCCATCGGGGGATGTCTGCCTGCCAGTTTAGGCCCAATCCCTCTCATAATCCAGGACTGCTGGCTCCTAACCGCTCACCTGCCTGCCTGCCTGATCGCCCCTAACCACTCTGACTGCCTGCCTGATGCCCCTAACTGTTCCCCTGCCACCTGATCTCCCCTAACTCCATTCCCCGGTCAGCCTGATTGCCCTTGACTGCCCTCCCCTGCTGGCCTGATCATCCCTGACTGCCCTCCCTTGCTGGCCTGATAGCCCCTAACCACCTCTGCCTCGGCCCCTGCCACTGTGGCTTTGTCCAGAAGGACGGCCAGAAGACATCTGGTCTATCTGGTCTAATTAGCATATTACCCTTTTATTAATATATTTAGCATTAAATTCAGAAGTATCCCTGTCCTCTATGAAAAAGCTACATATCTTAAATTTCCTATTGATATGCAAAAAATAGCATTATCAACTAACATTTTCTAGCATAGGGCAGGATTTTTCTAATTTGTCCTAAAAGTCTAATGAGAGAGGCACTGATTGATACACTCACACCCTAAGTGAGGACCCTGTTGTGATTAAGTAGCCAACTGTTTATAAGCTTGACAATATTTTCTGAAGAGAGCTGAAATTTCAAACACAAAAAGTGAGGAATAGAAAAGTGGGCTTATGTTTGTTATTCACACAGGTGTTTGCAAATCTAGACTGATTTGGTCAGGAGATTGGAATGGAGGAGAAAATAGTGACATTGACTCTTCCCAAGAATTATCTAAGATAATAAAAGCATAATATGCTAATTAGACTGGACATCCTTCTGGACGACCTTCCAGACAAAGCCAGGGCTGCAAGGGAAACCTAGGTCCCGGGTGCCGGTGGCCTGAGGAAAGCCCAGATCCTGGGTGCCCCGAGGGAAGCCAGTGCTGGCAGCCAGGGGAAGGAAGGCCTACTCTTGCACAAATTCTGTTCATCGGGCCTCTAGTATATAATAAAGTCTTTTAGGTGATTTACTATCAATTATGAGTTACACTTGATTACTTTAAAATTTTCAATCATTTTAATATATACCATTGGTAATATCAAATAAAAATTAAGTTGTTTGAAAATAGATTATACTTCAAAGTTAGTAATGCCAGATAAAAGAGTTTAATTTTACAGTAAACCTGACTACCTTGCAATATTGAGATTGAGCACATGAGATTTCTAAGTACACAAATGTATATATAGAAAGGTAGAATTTCTGTAATATTTTAAAACAATTGCTTTCTGAGATAACAATTAAAGGGAGACTCCTCTAATTTTTCTATTTATCAATCTTTGTAATACTATTTGATTAAGATTATAATGCCATAAAATATTTTAGTAATATTCTCTTTGAAATACTGTTTGCAAGCCCCTTTGTATGTCATTTATTTTTTTCTCTATAATGAAATGGTCTAACCCCATATAGTTGCAAAATAATAAGAGAAATATTACATAAGTATTATATGAATTGAACCAAAGGAAAACCCCTCCCCCTTCCACTGTTTAAAGAATCACAGTTGCTTTTCATTTTGCAGAGTCATAAACTTGATCAGTAAACCTGTCTATTGATCAAGGTTTACATTTATAAATGTAATACTTAACAACCGTACATATTAACATTGTATTTTTCAGTAATAAACTTGTCTATCTTTATAACAGCATTTTATTTTTTTTATTTTTTAAGCATTTAGGACTTCTCCGGCCTGTGTGGCTCAGTATTTGAGCATCAGCCCATGAACCAGAAGGTGACTGGTTTGATTCCCATTCAGGGCACATGCCCAGGTTGCGGGCTTGATCCCCAGAAGGGGGAAGGCAGGAGGCAGCCAATCAATGATACTCTCTCATCATTGATGTTTCTATCTTTCTCTCCCTCTCCCTTCCTCTCTGAAATTAATAAAAAAATATCTAAAAAAAAATAATTTAAGAATCTCAAAAATCATGTTTTATTAAATTTAGCATTAACAAAGCTACTGTTTGGAAATGTATGGCATTACTTTAATTTATACCTTACTAGAGGCCCAATGCACAAAATTCGTGCAAGGGGCTCAGCCCTCACAGTCCCAGCTTCGTCCAGAAGGTCATCTGGACAGTTGTTCCACTGTTTGGCTGTCCGGTCTAATTAGCATATTATGCTTTTATTATTATAGATGTTTATCTTGCTATTTTTACTTCAGTAATACATGTGTTCAGCCAGTATCTTAAAAATTCTAAATGGAAACATTGAACCAATTTAACTTAAAATGAATACCATAATGGATACCATGTTCTTTCTTTTTCCATATGTTGCTGATTAACAAGTATTGTATGTTCCATGCCAGCCAGTCACTGCACTAACTACTCTATGTAATTTACCTCTATAAACCCTTATAACAACCATATTAAGAAGGAAAAAATTTTGCTTCTTTTAATTTGTGAATAAAGTTTTAAAAGCCTTGCCCAAATTTATTGAGATAATTTGTGTCAGAACTTAGTCTGAAGCTAAGCTGTTTGACTCCAATCCCTCAATTCAGTCAATAAGCTGTACCTCTTTCTCCAAATGGTGACAAAGAGAAAGTCAGTCATTAAAACAGATTCATTCAGAATGAGCAAAAGGGGCATTGAGGTCATTCCATTCTATCTTTACAAATGTTTGTGATTGATTTTAGCACATAGAGACTAGCATCAAGTTTTGTACATTTGAGGCCTTCCTAGAAACTCATCATTCATAGCCCCATTTATTGAGAATATCCCTAATCATTTTGGGGCAAAAAGAGCCACAAACTTAGCCCATTTCCATGGGTTAGACTGAACTTGACACTAGACAAATCTTATACTGCATTGGTGGCTTTTACACAATTCTGAGCTAACATTCTTAGGAGTGAGGGTAGGAGAGGTGTGCTCTAACTAGCTGAATCTCCTGACTCTATACTTCCTGGCTCCCTTTTGCTTTGTTACATAATAAATGTGGATTTGATAGACTGTGGAAAATTATTCTCCTGGGATTCCTATCTCTCTCTACCTGAAGCCTTCAATTATTACCTCTATATATAAAAGCCAAGTGACAGGAACACCAGAATGACTGGTTGCTTTGACACACACTGAGACCCAAATCACCCCCCTCCCTGACCTGATTGGGGGTGAGGCCGGCTGGCAAACCTCCCATGGTCCCTCCCACTGGCTGGCCTGGCCCCAATCAGCCCCAATCGGGGCAGGCTGACTGGACCCCACCCATGCACAAATTCGTGCACGAGGCCTCTAGTCTATAATAATAAAAGCATAATATGCTAATTAGACCAGACAGCCAAACAACCTTTTGGACATCATTCTGGACATCCTTCAGGACAAAGCCATGGCAGCAGGGGCCGAGGCAGAGGCAGTTAGGGGCTATCAGGCAGGCAGGCAGGCAGGCAGAGGCAGTTAGGGGTGATCAGGCAGGCAGGCAGAGTGGTTAGGGGTGATCAGGCAGGCAGGCAGACAGGCAAGCAGTTAGGAGCCAGTGTTCCTGGATTGTGCCTAAACCGATCAGGCCTAAACTGGCAGCTGGACATTCCCTGAGGGTTCCTGGATTGCAAGAGGGTGCAGGCCGAGCTGAGGGACCCCCTCACTTGTGCATGCATTTCATGCACTGGGCCTCTAGTCTATAATAATAAAAGCCTAAGTGACCATCACAACCAAATGGACGACCAAACAGGCTGTGTGGGGCGACCAGGCCGGCAGGGGTCTTAGTGAAGCCCCCAAACGACCAAGCAGCAGGCTGCATGGGGCGATCAGCCCTCGGTAAGGGGATAGTTGGGGGCAACCAGGCCAGCAGGGGGGCGCAGTGAGGGGCAACCAGGCTGGCAGAAGGGGGCAGTGAGGGGTGACTAGGCCGGCAGGCCGGGCAGTTAGGGGCAATCAGGCAGGTAGGCAGGTGAGCAGTTAGAAGCCAGTGGTCCTAAACCGGCAGTTGGACATCCCCCAAGGGGTCCTGGATTGGAGAGGGTGCAGGCTGGGCTGAGAGGACCCACCCCCCATGTACGAATTTCATGCACCGGGCCTCTACTATATATAAACGCCTAAGCAACCGAATGACAGAACATCTGAAGGACTGAACGACCGGTCACTTGGTCGCTATGACGTGCACTGATCACCAGGGGGAAGACATACAACTCAAGAGCTTCCCCCTGGTGGTCAGTGTGCTCCCATAGCCAACCTGCTGTGGTCCCACCCCCCAGCCAGCCAGCCAACCTCCCTGCAGTCTCTCCCCCTGGCCAGCTGGCCCCAATCAGTCCCAATTGGGACTGGGCGAGATGGCCCAGATAGGCCCCAATGACCCCAATCGCCGGCCAGGCCGAGGGACCCCACCTATGCACAAATTCGTGAACCGGGCCTCTAGTATATAATAATATATTACTATTTTCCATTTATTCTTTGATAAAACTCCAGGTAAGAGAATTTTTTACTGAAAACAAAAATCTTCAAAATATTTCTGGGAAAGTCCTAACCTAGTACTTTCCAGTACTGACCTAAAAAGGGCTGAGATATCTGTAGGATAATTTGTGAGCAAAACTTGTGAGAGAATTTGTGAGTTAAAAGAAACACTATATGGGACATTTTGTTTTTGTTCAATTCCAAATGAAAGTTCAAAATCTTGAAATATATTCCAAATATATAGGCCAATGAGGTTTAGCCCAGATTTCAACGTTCACCTAAAATTTTTAAGATATAACTCATAGGAATGTTCTAAGTAAGTCATTTGGAAAATAAGTGCAACTCGCAATTTGCACATCTTTAGATCAACACCTTCATTAGCTTGCTGGACCTCAAAATGTTTCTAGAAATTCAGTTCCTTCTCTTTATCATATATTTTCCCAAACATACCTTCCTTTTTTTTTCCTTCCACATTTTTCCAAATGTATTTTTTCTCTTCTCTCTTATAAACTAATGCACAATTCTCTCTTTGCCTCCCTCTATTCTCCTCTCCTACTTGAGATTGGAGGAAGAGAAGACAAGCATTGGGCTGTGGCTTATAAATGCCAGTTGTTGTTTTTGTTCCTCTATTGATTTCCCCCACCCCTTTCTATCTTCTCTAATAATAAATACTGGTTACATAACTTTCTCTATCTGATGCTTCTGTTAAGGTTTCCTTCTCCTGGGTAACATTTAGATAACACAGCCTTTGGGAGTCCTTACCATTACCTATTTGGACCATTTTTCTTACTTTGCTGACATACTGTTCCTAGGCCTCTTGATCTTACTTGGCCACCAAAATAAGTGTCGGACATCTGCCCTGGTATACCTGATCCTGAGACACTGCTTTGTGTCCTACTGTCTTTCCTCTGATCTAACCCCGGTGGCACTGGTTTGTTGTTGCTTATTTTTTACCTTTTAAGGATTTTATTTTCCTCCTCCTAAAAAGCTTTCACTGTGTCTCCATTTATTAATTCACCTTTTGATTTGTAGTCCCCTCTTCCTCCAGAACTTTAAAAATTATTTGCTAGAGTTCAACCATTAAGATCTTTGCTTCTATTACCCCTGCCTGATGGAACACATTGAATTTGCATGCGTGAGCAGAATGAGCAGGATATAAAAACTGTGGACAGGTTATTTTGCATCAAAGAAATACCTAAGGCTAGTGAAATCTCCTGTGGGCTGGTAAACTATTTGCACAGTTCTTTTACAGGATACTGTTCTAAAAATTTCCTATTGGACATTTCGTCTTTAGCTCTGGAGAAACACTTACACTTCTTGTTGAGCACAGAGTCAATTTTTCATTGTAAGGTGGTAAAAAAGAAAAAAAAAAGATAAAAAGTAAAAAAAAAAAAATACTACACTGAATACCCAAAGGGAGAAGTATATCTATAATTGCTTTCACTAGCCAGGCATTCTGGTCTCACCTGTGTGAACACAGTTGTTTTAAGGCTTGGTCAGGACAGCTGTAGTAGCAGGGATGACTGGAAGAGGACTTAAAAATGTGAGTGTGGCAGGGTTGCTAATAGCAGCTATAAGTTGCACCTGAAGCTACAGGATGGGGGTATATGAAATGTATCTGTGTATATGTGACTTATAGGGGTTCAGGTGGGTACCATTTCCTTGTTTTATCATCTGAGACAGAGAAGCGTTTAATATGCATATCCCCTTCCTCATTCTGCCTGTAAACTCCAAGATATTTATTTGGTTAAAAATCTACCAAGAAAAGAGAAGTTTAATATTCACAAAGCAAACAAAATGATTTCTTGAACTATGATGAAATCCAGTCTTAATTTATTCAAGAAGGACGTCGCCAGGGCACGTAAGGCTTGGTTGTTTTTTCTCACCTGAAAGTTTGGGTCTTCCAAAGAATATCCCGGGAAACAGTCATTTTATTTGAGGTTATAAATAAGTTATAAATAGACATTAGACATCCTTGTCTTCTAGCAATGGCAACTACACAAGTCTACTAACCAATAAGCAAGAAGTATGGGGACTATGTAGGTCTACGTATGTGTGTGTTTGTGTGCACACGCTTGCACGAGTTGCCTTAGAAATGGGTAATCTTCTCAAATGCCACATTGTCATAGCTTTTGTCCTTGGGATCGTAGCCTGGACTGTGGACCAGGCTTTCTCTCCTGAGTCCGTTCTGTAAGACAGATTCAGTTCCTTGTTTCCAGGTACTGCCATTCTCAAGGGTTTCCTGCGGAAAGGGGAAAGACACATATTAGTGAAATCATCTTGATGTATTCCGAAGCAATACATCAAGACGATTTCGGGAGGCCCACTGTTACTTAGGCCTCCCGATCAGAAAAATAAAATAAAAAAATGACATCTATTGGTAAATATAAAAGTAGCACAATTAACTGGCCCAAGGCACTTTCTAATTGGTAACTTTGATACCTCAATCCATGTAGGTACTATTTCTAATGATGATAAAATAAAAAAGAATAATTTAGTGAGCATTTACAATATGTCATGTGTTGTGTGAAAAAAAATATATATATATAACTTACTAAGCAAACCTGTGACATAGTGGCATTACCTCCCAAGGAGAGAGAACCTGTGTCTCTGATAGTGGTATGGTGGGGGCATAATTGAGTACCTGTATACAGTTGCTCCTATATAGAGGCTGCTCGATGATACTCTTTGGCAGTGGAGCCTAATAGTGACATGCTACATGTTTCCTCCCACTCTCAACTCAGCCTTGAGACCAGGAGCTGCCTGCATCAACAGGACTTATCATTTATTTCAAGAAAATCTTGCCCAGGAAGATAAATATGTAAACTACTCAATAACTTGATTCTTTCCTTCTAGAACTTATTCAAAATCCACTCATACAAACAATAAACGGCTCAACCAGCTGCCTCCTCAGCCTAATAGGTTTCCTTCCCATTTGTAACCCCTGTCCAGATGGTGCGCTCCTTACTGAAGTAACTATTCACCTCGACTTTATTTCATGGACAGGTTACTATGGTGTTTGGGGGAAAGGAGAACAAGTGACACCTTAGGTGATATGATAAGGGTGAGGAGTCCCCCTCCTAGAATGCTGAAAGAATGAAATGTCTGGGACTGAAAGGATGATAATAAGCTCTATCTAAAAAGGAAAAAAACAAATGCATGCCTGCCATTAGTCAAGCTAAAAGGACAGACACACATAAGACCAGCCACAAACCTAACGGGAAACATTGCTCCCCCCACAAGGTTCTGCACTTGTCAAATGCTACAACAACTCTCTAGTGATTAGTGCTTTTTAGCCAATGCTGCTGCAGACAGCTTTGTTTTCATTCCCGCTTCCCTTCAACCCCTCCCAGAATCCTTCAGCAGCAACCCAAACCCAAAATACATGCCGATCTCCCTTCTTATTGAGGGTGGCATTCCCTGGTTCCCCTGGAGTGCCCCCCACTCTTGCTGCACCAAGTCAGTAAGTCTAATTTGCTCTAACCACAGGTCTTCGTCTTTGGATGCTGTGACCCCGATAGTACCTGGACAGTGTCTCTAGCCCTGTGTGGCCAAAACACAGTTCTCAGTGGGGTGAGAGCAGTGGGGAGACTTTGTGTATCCTGCTGCTGCTTCTCTAACCTAAGAAGTGCCCCCAAAAAATCTTACTTTATATTCACGCTCCATGGAACTAGAGATGTTTGTGCCCAGGTTGTGCTGCACAGTCCACCCCAGGTCTAAGATAAAAGCTGAAGTTCAGAGAGGTTAACTTACCCAAGGACAGTAAGACATGGAACCAGGGTTAAACCCAGGCCTGACTCCAAAGCCCATACTTTTCACCACTATATGAGACGGTGCTCCTATTTTATTCCTTGTCTGGCATTCATTTTTATATTTTTCCTACAATTCACCCTCAGAAGGGTTCAAAGGAATTTTGGAAATCGATCACTTGCAAAGACAATTTAGCCCAGAGGCACATTTAGCTACAACACAATTACTTGCTTAAAAGCTAATTGGCTGAGCCCTAGCTGGTTTGGCTCAGTGGATAGAGCATCAGCCTGTGGACTGTGGACGGAAGGGTCCCAGGTTCGATTCCAGTCAAGAGAACATGCCTGGGTTGCTGGCTCAATTCCCAGTAGGGGATGTGCAGGAAGCAGCCAATCAATGATTCTCTCTCACCATTGATGTTTCTATCTCTCTCTCCCTCTCCCTTCCTCTCTGAAATCAAAAAAATAAATAAATAAAAGTTGTAAAAAAAAAAAAAAAAGCTAATTGGCTGAGATAACTGAAGTTGAGACCCAGATTCCTTCAGGTTCTAACACTCACTGCTTTTCCTCCCCATGCCTGCCTGTGCAGACGGTTTAAAGAGGAAAAGGGAATCTCTTTGAACCAGTGTCTATTTTCCAGAAGCTCAAACATCAGCTCACCTGCTCTGTCCCACGGTCATGCTGTACTCCACACCAGCACAGTGTTTTATATTCCTTAGACCAAAAGCAAAATAGATTGCAGACGGGTCTGATTAGCATTGGTTGAATATCTTTGCCACTTTGGTGACCTATAAATGAAAGAACAGATGGATTAGCTGGTTGCGCCCTTCCAGGACTTCCTTTGAGGACTGAGGCATCATCAACTTGAGAAGCAGGTCATGACTTAGTATAAGGTAAAATCAGGCCTGACTAGTTAATAGACAGACATTAGTCACATTAGTCACTCAAAGTGGTGGGAGGTGGTTTTTAAACATCCACAAGCTGTCAGGTTAGGCAAGCTCCTGGCTATAGAGTTAAACAGAGTGAACACATTTATGTTAAAATAGTTATTATGGAAAACTCTACTACTAGTACCCTTTATAGGCCAGTAGAAGTGATAGCAGAAATTATATAATTTCTTTCTTTAGGAAAGCTCTCAGTTTTGAACCAAATCAGATACATATGGAAGATATTTATAAATGTACTAGTGGCCCGATGCACAAAATTTGTGCACTCAGTGGGGGGAGGGGGGATGATGCCCCAGCCTGGCCTGTGCCCTGTCATAGTGCAGGAGCCCCATGATGCATTGCCCCAAAGAGGTAGGACCCGCCCACCCATCCAGGGCTCCTCAATGGATTGCCCCAAAGAGGTAGGCCAGAGCCAGGGGAGACCTGCAGACCCCAGGCCCGGCTGCGGCAGAGGTCTGCAGACCTCCGGGGGGCAGGCCCACAGTGGAGGCCTCCCCCTGCATGTGCCTGCCTAACCCCTGCCGCAGCCCTGCCCCCGTCCTTGACACTGCAAGGCTCTACTCATCCGTGCCTGCTGTGCATGCTGCCTGCTAAGCAGTCATGACATTATGGCATCCTGGACAATTTGCATATTCCTCTATTATATAGGATATTACATATTGCTAATCATATATATGTTATATACAGTATATGAATCATTATTAATCATATCCTCTCTAATAAAATGGTAATATGCAAATTAACCATCACTCCACTACATAAGCCATGCCCACCAGCCAAGCCATGCCCACCAGCCAATCAGGGTGAGGATGCAAATTAACCCAAACCAAGATGGCTACAGCCACAGAGAGCAAGGTTTCCCAGGTAACAGAGGAAGCCAAGCTTTCCATAGCCATTGCAGGCCTAAGCCTCCACTCAAGCTACAAAGTTTCAATTATAGAAGGTAAACAAATTCAAACAAATGGGGCAGAATGGAGCTTGAGAGAGCAGGCCAGGGTTGCCGGCGGCAACAGGGGAAGCAAAGCTTTCCGCACACCCTGGCCAGGCTCACCTGCTTAAGGCTACAAAGTTTCAATTGTAGAAGGTGAATTAACTGCCACAGAAATGCCTGCCGCTGCCCTGGAGGGAGCAGCAGGCTTGGCTCCGCTCCAGGCTACAAAGTTTCAATTGTAGAAGGAAAATAAATCCCAGATACCAGGGCCTCTGCTTGGGTTGCCAGGGGGCATGGCTGGCCTGCAAACCACCACAGGTCCCTCGCTCAGGCTGCCCCACGCCCCAAGGGAACCCCACCCTGATCCGGGACGCCCTTCAGGGCAAACCAGCTGGCCCCCACCCGTGCACCAGGCCTCTATCTTATCTAATAGAAGAGTAATATACAGATTGATCATCACTACAACACACAATATAGCTGCCCCCATGTGGTCAAAGATCCTGCCCCCATGTGGACACAAGATGGCCACTACAAGATGGCCAGCAGGAGAGGGCAGTTGGGAGGCACCCGGCCTGCAAGGGAGGGCAGTTGAGAGGGACCAGGCTTGCAAGGGAGGGCAGTTGGAGGTGATCAACCCTGCAGGAGAGGGCAGTTAGGGGTGACCAGGCTGGCAGAGGAGGGAAGTTGGGGGCAAACAGGCTGGCAGGGGAGCAGTTAAGCATCAACCAGGCTGGCAGCAGAGTGGTTAGGGGGTGATCAGGCTGGCAGGCAGAAGCAGTTAGGGGCAATCAGGAAGGCAGGCAGGCAAGCAGTTGGGAGCCAGCAGTCCTGGATTGTGAGAGGGATGTCCGACTGCCCGTTTAGGTGGGATCGGGCCTAAACGGGCAGTCGGACATCCCTCCAGGAGTCCCAGATTAGAGAGGGTACAGGCTGGGCTGAGGGTCAACCCCCCGCCGTGCACGAATTTCGTGCACCGGGCTTCTAGTGTATTAATAATGTATGTAAAAAGAGATTTTTTTGCATGTTAGTCTGGAGAGTAGATATATCTCTCTAGGAAGAGGGGATTTTTGTGGTGGATCCAAAATCACAACAGTTAGGCAGCCACTAAGACCACCAATGCATGAAACTAGGCCATGTCTTCCTTGGCCCCAAAGAGAAGCCCCAGGTACCCAACCTGTGAGGAAGCTGATGATTACTCCAGCAGCAATGCATCCCAGGCAGCCCACTGCACTGTAGTAAAGGTAGGAGATCGAATACCAGGAGTCAGCGATCGCAGGCCTGTGGTGGAAGGACAACAGCATGTCAGCAGTTCTGTGGGTTCTGAAGTTACCATTCACAGTGACTTAGAGAACTGCTGAGGGTTCATTTTAAGGCCTGGCATCACTCAAAACCCAAAGCTTAACTTTTTGCCATTTGATTATTTTTTAAAAAACTCAAAGCTAGACAAGTTGTGCTTTGTATCCCATCTATCCCGGGATTACAAATATTGCCACTGAATTACGATTACAATGAGAACTATGCCTTCCATTTCTTTTGTATTATTTATTCTTCAGACATTTACTAAACCCAGATTTAGTGCCAGAAATTATCACAGGCACTAAAGATTAAAAGATGAGCAAGCCACAGTCTATATATAGGAGTTAACAATCATAAAATGGAGTGGCAATGCCTTGGTGGAATAAACACAGAGGATTCTGGGAGCATTAGAAAGGGTATAAAACCCAGGCTGATGTGTGAAATGACACCTTAGGTTATTTTTAAAGAAAGGTTAAGAGTTAACTAAGGAAAGAAAAAAAGATACTATAAGCATAGGCAGGAAGAAAGAAACAACATGGTAGACCTGGGAACTATAAATATTGCTTGTCCGTAAGATTTGTGGAGAGAATAGCTCTAAACTAGATGACACTCAGAGGCAAATAACAGAAAGATAATGGAGTGCTCATACATTATACAGAAAGGACCACCTCCTCAGGAGCACAGTTAGATGTGAGAATGCACACTTACTAGAGCCAGGTACAGTGCCCCTGGCTTGCTCTCTCTTCTTCTCTCTCATTCTCTCTCACTGTATATAGATAGATAGATGATAGATAGATAAATAGATGATAACTAGAATTTAATAGACAGATATAATTTAATATAGAGATAAATATGTAATGTGATTTAATATTGTTTAATCCTATCAAAGTCCCAGTAAAGTAATTATTACCTTCTCTAAGAACTGTGGGAAATCGAGACATGACAAGTTACTAACTTGTGCAGCGTGCATAAATCATAAAACCAAAATTCAAACCCAGGTATTTCTGATTTTGAAGTCCATGGTCCTCTCCCTGCACTACATTATCTCCTGTATTTTGGTATTTTAAATTACTTATCCCAGCTAGAAATAGAAAAGACAACCCTTTGCTAAGCCCTGTACAGTTTGAGTTAGAAACTGTGTTTTCAGCACTGCTCCCGTCTCAGTATGTCCACGATCATTCTCCTCCTTGCCCACAAACCTATTCTACTCAGAGCATTTATTCTTTTAAAAATATCTATGATCTTCACATTCTATTTTCAAACTTTTTGCTGTATTTTCTAATTTGCACTCATACTCCAGCTAACCCTTCTGCCACCTTTACTGTTCCACACTGGAATGTAGAGCAATGGATATCTACAGAAATCATGAATATCAATGCTGCGTGCTGCCCAGAGGGAGTCTCACAGGAAAGCAATATTGGTCTTGTCTTGCTCCTTCTTTTAACATGGTGACCCACCCTCTGGGATTTACCTCTACCCTTGAAGTCACCATACCTGCTGGATAGCGCTGGAGGCACTAACTCCGTCGCATTTGATGGGACGCACTGGTTTGTCGATAAAGGCAAGGGCCATGTCTTGGAGGCTGGTGCGGGATAAATGAAGGCCCCAATGGCCACCCAAAATGCCAAGGTGATTCCAGTCAGAAGGCCACCTAGTGCACCCTTGATGAAGGAAAGGAAAAGTTAATGGCAAAGCCATTGAAAGCATAATGAGGTGAGGAATACTGTGCCCTGGAGATTCTGGCTTTCCACCCCAAATCTTAGCCACACATTCTGGAAACAGCGCACTCAAACTGCCTTCCTTCCAACTCCCTCGACACCGCTTTATTTAGAAATAACTTGTTCCTTAAATGAAAACACTGGATAATTTTATAGTGATTATTATATTTCGATTCCTAGCAGGAATTTGCTTCTCTCCATTTGGCTTCTTCCTCTCACTTATCACTCACTTAAAACACTGTTGAAACCTCAGTTCCCAGTAGCTGAGTTTCAGAAGTTTTGGAAAACTTCAGATAATGGAGACAGTTGAAGTAATTTATCATTAATAGTCATTATGATCTAGAATACAGAAGCTCCATTCCCATATGCTCTTCCAAGAGTTTCTGGCAGAGTCTCTGATTCCCAGATTTGGAGTGTTGAGTCTAAGTTCTAGCATGTGTATTTACTAGCCCTTTCATTGCAGGGTTATTTTTTCTTGCTAAACAGTGAAAAGTCACCTTTTTTTGGTAAAGGAAACCGTTGAGCCGAGACCAACGCCCCTGGAAAACAAAATCTGGGTGCTCCTGGCTCTCCTGGATAGCTGAGCCTTCTCTGTGAGAGAAAGCAACTTGCTGGTTTCTCTATTTACTCAGAAAAAAGCTTCTCCAATAACAGCACTGAAATGTTCCTTTCACCGTAATTTGAGAAAACTAAAGCAATGTATGCCATTTGAATAGTTCTACCTTGGTCTGACTAGAGGTCTGCAAACTTCTATTATAAAAAGCCGGCTAATAGCATTTTAGGCTTTGAGGACCATGCAGGACTGTAACAACTACCAGGTTCTGCCACTTAGCATAAAAACAGCCATAGACAATATGCAAACAAAGGAGACTGGCTGTGTTCCGGTAAAATTCATGGGCACTGGAATGGAAATTTTATGTAATATTCATGTGTCATGAGACATTCATCTTTTGATTTCCTTCCAATAATTGAAACATGTCAAATCATTTTTAGCTTGCAAGCCACACCAAAAACAGGAAGATGGCTGAATTTGGCTTGAAAAGTGCAGCTTGCTGAGGCTTATAAGGCCTACCAGTAAAGGGTGAATGGACTTCAATAGAAAGTTCAACCCTGGCTGACTTAGAGTAGCTTTCTTGAAAGCCATGCTGAGAAGAAGTCTGAGGTTGCATCCACATTCTGTGGTGAGAGAGCCAGGATTGATTAGTAGGCTCTTCCATGGCCAATGGCGAGGGGAGAGGTGTTACAAATTTGTAGTATTTATTATTTTTTATCTAGGACAAGGTAGTTTTCCCAATTAAATAGAAGGACCATAACTCACTAATATACATAACAAATTAATGTTTAGAATGCATTAAAGTGTTATATGGCTAGTTATTAGTTCTCTTGTGGCTAAGAAATTGCCTTCCCGCCTGTTTCTCCAAGGACATACCTATCCTTGTCAACCTTGATATCAGAAAAGTTGATGAAAACAAAGTGTTTTCTAATAAGACTGTGGTGGAAGTAGTACAGATTCCTAAATGTTCCTTCCTGTCCACTCTCTTTACCTAGCCTCATAAGATTTATCTAGAATAATGGTCAGGTGGCCACAAAGATCTAATTAGATATACCATTTGATCAGGCTTTCTCGAGCACCCCATAGTATATTAAAAATATGCATAGAGTCAGGTTTTCTGCAGACTTTCTAAAACTTTATATATATGCAAATACTTGGCAATAATAAAAAAACAGTAACATGCTAGGTTGAAAAGATTATATTTAAAATATATTAAAATATTTTTAAATTTTAAATATTTTATATTCCTTTTCCAAATAAATGTTCATTTTGACTTATACTTACTACACAGTCACCCAACCAATATTTACTTAAAGACAACCTATTAGTTTGTCAGCTAGCCAAAACAAGAAGATCCAGCTCTCAGAGTATGCAGGGTTCTTCCCTCCTTAAATTAGTTCATTAACTTAAATTAGTTATAATTTAGGTACAAATATAGAAAACATTTACATATACAGTAGGTCCTCGGGTTACGTCGGAGATCTGTTCCTACTGTGTGACATAATGCAATTTTCACCATAAGTGGGAACCCACCTACATAAGCAGCTCCATCACTCACACGGAGCACATGCACAGCAGTAATGAAGTGAAACAGTAAAAAAAAAAAAAAAAAAATTAAAAGAAAGATAACAATTCCTGACCTTTACTTGTGGTAAATAAATAATAAAAAACATAAAGCACATATGTACATACGTCAAAATGACGGAACTTTTTTTCTTTATAAATAAACTAGTAGCCCGTTTGCACGAAGATTCGTGCAATAGACCTTCATTCACCTGGCTGCCTGCACCAGTTTTCTGCCGGCACCGGGGACCCAGGCCTTGGCTGTGGCCACCACCTTCTGCCTTCTTTCAGGGTCGGGGCTTGGCCCCGGGTGGTGGCCTTGGGCTCAGCAGCACCCAGCATCCCTGCTACGGAATGCAGGAGCCCACCCCCAGTGGTTTCCTGTGATCCGTGCAGGCTCCCTGCTGGTGCCCAAGGCTGGGAAAGCCTCGGGCGGCTTTCCCGGCCTTGGGCTCCGCCGCACCCAGCGTCCCTGCTACCGATCCCAGGAGCCGACCCCCAGTGGTTTCCTGCCATCGGTGCAGGCTCCCCGCTGGTGCCCAAGGCCGGGAAAGCCTCGGGCGGCTTTCCTGGCCTTGGGCTCGGCGGCACCCAGCGTCCCTGCTACTGATCGCAGGAGCCGACCCCCAGTGGTTTCCTGCGATTGGTGCAGGCTCCCCGCTGGTGCTTTCCCGGCCTTGGGCTCCGCAGCACCCAGTGTCCCTGCTACCGATCGCAGGAGCCGACCCCCAGTGGTTTCCTGCAATCGGTGCAGGCTCCCTGCTGGTGCCCAAGGCCGGGAAAGCCTCGGGCGGCTTTCCCGGCCTTGGGCTCCGCCACACCCCAACGTCCCTGCAACGGTTTCCTGGTGGGCGTGGCTTGGGCGTAGCGAAGGTGCGGTCAATTTGCATATTTGTCTATTATAAGGTAAGATGGGAGATGGCAACGTAACCACAAAAAGACATAAGTTGAGTCCAACATAACCCAAGGACTGCCTGTATTTTTGAAGTTTTAAAAATTGTGTTTTAACAAGACAATTTCTGAATTTATTGTATGTTTTAAATTTCATTTGGTGAGCCCTTATTTTAGGGAAGACAATGTGAACCCTAAAGAATCAGCTTGGGTCCTAGCCAGTTTTGCTCAGTGGATAAAGTGTCAGCCTCCAGACTGAAGGGTCCCGGGTTTAATTCCGGTTAAGGGCACATGCCCGGGTTGTGGGCTCGATCCCCAGCAGGGGAGTGCAGGAGGCAGGCAACCAATGATTATCTCTCATCATTGATGTTTCTATCTCTCTCTTCCTCTCGCTTCCTCTCTCTGAAATAAATAAAAATATATTTTAAAAAATAATCAGCTTTGATGCCATGAATTTGGCATTTCAGGACCATCTCTTTCTTTGTTTTTTTGTTTCTAAATGGCTTCACTGAAGTCAGAGATAGGAGGGCTCGGGTTTTGTTTAGCTCCATGGAAAGAAGCCACTGCGTTGTTTTTGTTTTTGTTTTTGTTTTTTTCCTGGCAAATACAAATTACTAGGATAATTTGAGAGAAGAGTGAAGTGCAGGATCCTTACCTTCCAGTTCACAAAAGGAAACACGATTCCCAAGGTGAACAAGCCCAGCATCGGCCCCCCACACATGCCGTGGATGCTGAGCGCAGCCTGTGGAGAAAGTACATCAAAATCATGACTTCATAAACCATGGGGGACCACCTTTTTATTGAACTTGGGATAAAATGCAGTCCTAGTCTTGCCCCACCAGTGTGGCTCCGTGGTAGAGTATCGGACTATGACCAGTTGGATTGCCGGTCAGGGCACAGGCCAGGGTTGCGGGCTTGATCCTCAGTAAGGGGCATGCAGATGGCAGCCGATCAATGACTCTCTCTCATCATTGATGTTTCCATCTCTCCCTCTCCATTCCTCTCTGAAATCAATAAAAATTATATGTAAAAAAAATTCAGTCCTAGTCCTGACTGTGCCATTCATTAATCACGTGCTTTCTGGAAATAATTTCTCCCATCTGGACTCAATGATAAACATTGTGTAAAAAAAATAAAAATACAGACATATGTCATAGAAATATCTTTACTGATACAGCTCCTAGGGCAATGGAAACTAAGGAGAAAATAAACAAATGGGACTACATCAAAATAAAAAGCTTCTGTACAGCAAAAGAAACTATCAACAAAACAACAAGAAAGCCCACTGCATGGGCGATCATATTTCCCAATGTTATCTCCGATAAGGGTTTAATCTCCAAAATTTATAGGGAAGTCATACAACTTAACAAAAGGAAGATAAACAATCCAATAAAAAAAATTGGCAAAGGACCTGAGTAGACACATTTCAGAAGAGGACTTACAGAAGGCCGAGAGACAAATGAAAACATGCTCAAAGTCACTAATAATCCAAGAGATGCAAATCAAAACAACAATGAGGTACCATCTCACACCTGTCAGAATGGCTATCATCAATAAATCAACAAATGACAAGTGCTGGCGAGGATGTGTAGAAAAATGAATACTTGTGCACTGCTGGTGGAAATGCAGACTGGTGCAGCCACTGTGGAAAATAGTATGGGGTTTTCTCAAAAAGTTAAAAATGGAACTCCCATTTGAGCCAGTGATCCCACTTCTAGGAATATATCCCAAGGAACTAGAAACACCAATCAGAAAGGATATATGCACCCCTATGTTCATAGCAACACAATTTACAATAGCTTAGATTTGGAAACAGCCTAAGTGCCCATCAATAGATGAGTAGATTAAAAACTGTGGTACATCTACACAATGGAATACTACACTGCTATAAAAAAGAAGGAACTTTTACCATTTGCAACAGCATGGATGGAACGGGAGAGCATTATGCTAAGTGAAATAAGCCAGACAGAGAAAAATAAATATCACATGATCTCACTCATATGTGGGATATAATGATCAACATAAACTAATGAACAAAAATGGATCCAGAGACAAGGTGGCACTGAGCAAACCATCCAACCTCAGAGAGAAGGCAGGGGAGTGGGAGGGGTTAGAGATCAACCAAAGGACTTGTATGCATGCATATTAGCATGACCAATGGACACAGACACTGGGACAGTGGGAGCTTTCCCTCGGGGGTAGGAGGGGTGAGGGTTAATCAGGAAAAAAAAAGGAGACATGTAATACTTTAAACAATAAAAGTTGTTGGATTTTGTTTAAAATAAAAGAAAATAAAAATACATACAAACAGACCTGTGTGTGTGTGTGTGTGTGTGTGTGTGTGTGTGTGTGCGCGCGCACAGGTAACTATGATTTGTAGAAATAGGTTTTCTCAAGCTAAGAACTCATTGATTTGTTTGTATTTTCTATCTTATCAAAAAGTTTTTATATAATGTACCAAATAAATACACCTAAAACATATTTCATATCTTAGTTGATCAGCTGTTTGAGCAATTGTATTACATTTAAAAAATATTTTTTCTTGATTTCAGAGAGAGGAAGGGAGAGGGAGAGGGAGATAGAAACATCAACAATGAGAGAAAATCATTGATCATCTGCCTCCTGCATGGCCCCTACTGGGGATCGAACTCCTAACCTGAGCATGTGCACTGACCAGAATGAAACCATGCATGGACTGACGCTCAACCACTGAATCACAGTGACCAGGCACAATTGTATTTTAATAATGATTGTCTGTTACCCCACCTCTGACCTCTCATCCAGAACACCTCAAGAATGTAAAGCAATAAGTTGAGGTATGGTGAGGAAGCCATTAGGCACTCATATCCCATATCCCACTTTTATGGCTCCCTTTTGCAAACTAAGGGAATTTGACAAATGCATTTCCACATCTCTTAGTAAGGTATTGAGCCCAGAGAACTAGAAAAAAGATTTTCATTAAACCAATTTGCTGTCCAACCTACAGCCTTGTTCCCTGGCTTTGTTGAACATACACAGGCACTATCATGCAGGCAGTGAGCATGTGCACACACACACAGCTGTGTACCTGAGTCCATTATTAGTTTTTAATAGTTTCCTCTTCTGCAGGTAATTTTGGTTGAAATTTTACATGCATGTATAATTTGGACCCGTCCTCAGAGAGTGGCTTGGAGGAATAGGCAAAACATTAGCAAAGACATGGGTAAAACGTTGTTATGAAATAAATGTATCTTTTCCCTCTTTCATTACCTGCACAACACTACCCATGAAGGAGGCGGCCACAGCCATGGAGGTACACATCACGCCAAATAAGATACCTGAAAGGAAAAAACACCTCGTTACCATCATCCAAACTGGTTTTGAGGGGTTCCTTTAGCTCCTGCCCAGGACTCCCTCTGACCAGACCCTATCGGAAGGGATGCCAGTGAGAACCATCCTCCCTTCTCAGCCTTCACAAGCCCCAGGAGGGGTATTTAGGAGATTTTCTCCCTAGAACTAGCTCTCCTAGGTCAGGCAGAAAGAGCTAGAACCTAGCTAGCGTCAAGTACTTTTCTATCCAGGACTCAAGAAGAAAACTGTCATGTGAACGCAACATGAAACTTTGCAAAGGGTGCTCACAGAGGCTAATCCAGACTAAATTAGTGGAAACTAATTTCATTTTGACCAACCAACAATCACCTGAAGAAGTTACTAACCTCTCTGGGATTCTGATAGTTTCTCAACTTGAAAATCACTAAATATCTATATATTTTACCTCAGAGGTTTTGCAAATCTGGAAAGTTTTTTGGTCTATTTCCCAATAGTATTTATGCATACTATCCTTATGGTATATTGCATAATGAATTATTTGTTTTGCATATCTATGTTGGAGAACTGTAAAGGCCATCGGGTACCATGCTCTGAAGCTCCTTCAACGGTGCCTCTAGCATCATAGGGTCTTGCTGAATGAATCGGCATATACGTCTTAGTCATCTTTTAAAGATGTATTCTTTTAAATCATCTTTTAAAAATATTTTTTTTAGTGCATCTTCATTTAAAAATCACCTTAAAAGTACATTTTATACCCATAAACTAAAAAAAGAGGGACAGAGACACAGAGCTGGAGATAGACCTGGAGGGAAACACAATGACAGAAACAGAAAGAAAATGATTTTGCTCATTCTGTTTCAAATTCTCTCTCAGCTAAATATCTAGCTCAGTTTCCAATGTGACTCTTAATTCAATATTGTCAGGCACTTTACTAGATGCCAGTACTATACAGTCAGAACTTGATACCTGCCCTAAGGATCTCTCATTCTAAAAAGGGACTACATGTAAATACATTAATATATATCTAATAGTGTCTGATACATAGGCGAGTACTATGTGTTTGCCATTATTATTACTTATTATTATTACTAGTATATTCAGGTTTAGTACATGATAGGTATGATCAGGAACTCACTCAGAATTAAATCAGGTTGGCAACTTTTATGCTGTATTTCCCAACTTCTCAATCTGACAGAAAAATAAGGAAACTCACAAAACACTAAAACCAAGTTTGATCAATAAACACATTTCAGAATTCTAAAATTGTTCCTGTTATCATTAAAGATGATAGATTAGATTGCAGAAAACATTTTTTGCCCTGATTGTGTGTTGCTTTATGAATGAGGACAATATTATCTTCCTGAGGAAAATAACCAAAGATATGTTTCCTCTCGACTATTGATTACCCTTTTGCTAGACCAACAGTTATGTGTTCAAGTGAGAATCTAGGCAGCTACCCCTCAAACCAAGAGTTCTGCAATTTTGTGCTAACTAGAGTATTGATCCAGCCTCCTCTACCAAAAATCTTTATACTTCCACCAGATTGTAATCAATAGCAACCTGCAATTCAGGGAGTTTAGGGAAAGTGGGGGTTCTGTAGAGACCCAGAGTACATGGACCCACAGACAAAGCAGCAAATGTGAGAGGGAAAGAAAACTCCACAGTTGCAGTGAATGCTGTGGGTTTTCCCAGTACTGCATCAGCCTAGAGGATCAGGCAATAAACCATGGGCATAAAGAAACTTGTACCTCAATCCAGCATACTCATAAATGTCTGCTAGAAATTGGGATCATACTGGGAGCAATGCCCATCCATCTGTTATTAGCTCTAATTCATTATTCAAGATAGTAAGTAGATCCAAGCAATTCAACTAACCAGATAACAAGTATCTGACCAGTGTTGATCTCCCCTTGTTCAAGCATAAGTAAAAAGAAACAAAATATATGCAATTCATCGCAAATATTGTCAAACAAGAGAATAAATATATTAATCTAAGTGCTCAATAAAGACTATGCTTTATGGAAATAATTTACCTTAAGAACCAGAAAAGTATTTAGAAACTGTTTGGCAATCTCAATATGATGCAAAAATATGTAAACTCAATGAAGCAAATAAGAAAAAGGCAAGAGGAAACAAATGAGATGAAAAAAAAATCAAAACAGGGTGCAACATCAATACATATAGATGAAGATGGATCCAGGAGTGATAAAGAAGGAAACCAAGAAAATAAAAACCATGATAGCTGACCAAGCACTTCCACTCTTAGGTATTTACAAAACAAAACCAAAAAAAAGATTGTACAAAAGTATTCATAGCAGCTTTATTTATTATAACCTCAAACTAAAATAGCCCAGGTCTACCAATAGAAGTAGAAGTTTTAAAACCTGTGGTACATCCATACAATTTCAAACTACTCAGCATGGAAAGGGATGGACCATGGGTACACAAACAAAATACGGATTAAACTAAAAAATATTATGTTGAGTGAAAGGAGTCTTACAAAAAGTGTGTGGACTGTGTGATGCCATTGATGTGAAATTCTAGAAGAGGAAAGTATCAGAATAATGGCTGCCTCTGGAGGGGAGTGGGAGCAGGGATTGACTGGAATGAGCAAAAGAGGACTTCCCAGGGTTATGCTAATGCTTTACATCTTTAATGGCTGGATCACACAGGTGTATGAATATGTCAAAACTTAGCAAACCTATACTTAACGTGTCCATTTCATTGTAGAATGAAAGATATATTTTGCATTAAAGATAACTTTAAGCAGTTATTGAATTCTAGTTAATAATATGAATGCAAAAATTTAGGGGAAATGTGTTTTAACATGCTGATTAATGAATGGTTAGAGATCTGGATGGATATGTGAAAAAGTAAGTTTGGAAATGTATTAATGGAGAATTCAGGTGGCATATATATTGGGAATTCATGGTAAAAGTATCCAAACCTTGCTGCATGACTTAATTCTTATAGTAAAATGTAAGGAACAAATACAAATAGCACAATTAAAATTATTATTTTTAAACTTTATTTTGTGGAGAACTCAAAATTGACAGGAAAAAAACACACCTTGATTTCTTTAAGTGTGTAGAGGAAAAGAGCCAAGTTTTGGAAGTAGAAGAAACACTGAAGGAAATGGAGAACAAACAACCCAAATGAGAAGAACATTTGAAAAGAAGGAGATTATTAAACTACCTATATTAGCAGGCAATTACCATACTTACTAGAAAAACAATTGAAATTTTGAAAATCAGTAATAGTTGGGAAAATGGCAATACATATGCTTTATAAAACAAAAACAAAAAGCTATAGCTTTTCCACATTGATCATAAACAGTTTAGGAAATATGGGGAAAGCATTTCATTGATGACACCAATGAAAGAAGAAAAAAAAGAAGGAAGAGAAAGAGGAGGTGGAGGAAGAAGAGGAGGAGGAGAGGGGGTCAAGCAGGAGGGAAAAAAAAACATGGGTATAATTAATATCTGGGATCAAAATTGTTATATTATTAAATGGAAAAAATAAATTATTATTTAGATGTAAAATTTACAAAAATGTCAATTCTTCCCAAATATATTTTCAGGTTTAATGCAATACCATGGGGTAGAGTGCAGTTAGGTAACATGCAATGTATTATTTTAATGTTAATCTGAAAGAAAAACTACACACAAAGAGCCACTGTTTTTTGTTTAAAAAAAAAAAGAACAATAGAAACATTCTTTAATTTTAAGCTAAAAAAAGGTGACACAATTAGGTAGCTATAACTTTTCAAGTTCATATGTTTTCCAAAATACCTACATTTTCTATAAGTAAATAAGCAGATAGCTTGTTTATACTTAGAAGTAAAATGTATAAAACTATAATTCAAGATAATAAGTGTTATTGTGATTAAAAATGTAATATGCAATTTTACGATTAAACAAAGAGAAATTCTTATTTAAGGTGAGGTTACTGTGAGTTGAGTAATAAAGGATTCTTTAGAAAAGAATTTGATTTTAGAAAGGGACTGGCCACAGTGAGCAGAATATCTTTCCATGTAGAGGAACTAATATGAACAATGCATAGCATAATCAAAAGATGTTGATGTGATGAATCTGAAATGTAGGCTAAACACAAAAGAAGGTCAAAAATAAGGATGGTGAAAGGTAAGCTAGCTGGTACCCTCCCAGTATCTTTGCAAGTATAAGAATCTGTATGTGAGATTGTGAGATTTCTCATATGTCCTGAATAGCATGTGCAGGATTTTGACATGTACCACATGTACATTTCGTGACATGGAATGAAGATCCCCTGGCTATACCTACATAAGCCTTTACTGATCCAGGTGCTCAGCTTGTCGGAGAGATGGGGAAAACAGCTCTTGACAAAATCCTCAAAGGTCACTGTTGCTAAGGCATTGATGCTGGCAGCCACAGTGCTACAGGGAGAGAAAAGCGAGAACATAGTCCAAGTAAATAAAGCTAAGCCACCAGCTTGCCCTGTTTTCCAGGGCAAATAGACAAGGGCTCTAGGAAAACAGAACTCCAGGGAAACCACATGGCCTATCTACTCACTCTTCAATGCTGCTTCTGTACTTTATGCTCTTTTAATTCTTCCACAAAGTCCACTGAAAAAGCTAGGTCTTCATGTTTTAACTCGCACTAATTTCTTTTAACAAGATATTAAATGAGTTAGCAGAGAGTAACAGAGATTGTGCATGTGTGTGTTTGCTGGGGTGTGGCACATTGGGAACAGCTTAGATTGGATTTAAAGCAAGAAGTGGTGACTACCCTAACCCAGATGTCAGTTCACTTTGCCGTTCAGTAATAATTAATTCATTTATCAATACCGTTCATGCATCTGTTTATTCATGCTGGGTACTAGGCATACAATAGTGAACAAGAAAGACAAAGATCTCATTTGGCCACTGGGAAGTTTAACAACCAATTAAGTAATTGATAACAATTGTAAAAACTGTTACAAATGAAACAATATGAAATTAGGAAATTCTCCCCTTAGGAATTGATGGTTAAGGTAAGCACTGAAGAAACCCATGCAAATTAGGGAAAGGATGTTCTAGGACAAAAAGAACATTACATTTAAATTCCTAAAAGCTTCTTGCATTCAATAACCTGGAGCCATGAGAGTGGCTGGCCTGTAATTAGTAAGGGAGTAAAAGACAAAGGGTAACACTGGGGTGGAGCCAAAGACCTAAACTCAGGAAAGCTCTGACTTTCCAATCAGAATTCTGAAACTCGCTTAGGTGACAGAGGACCTGAAAGTTGTGGTTTTCTTTGTGGAATAACATGGAATCTTATTGAACTACTTATAGAGACCAGGAATATCTCAGCCAGAGAACAGATAACCATATTACATTCACATAGTGCAAAATCACAACCACAAACCAAAGTTCTGGAACAGAAACAAGCTGATGAATGAAGCCTGGCCAACTATTTTCAGTTTTCCATGGACGTTCATAAGTAGTTATTTTGTTATCCTCCATTGCACATTTGAAGACTTGCTATAGCTGTGCCAAAGGTATGAAAGAAAATTCAAACTGTTTCTTCTTTGAGAATGCAGAATAATAGAGCCACTCATTTCAGTTTGAATAGTTCTAGGTCCTCAAAAAATTAAAAATGGGACTGCTTTTGGACCCAGGGATACCACTTCTGGGGATATATCCAAAGAACCTCGAAACACCAATCAGAAAGAATATATGCACCCCTATGTTCATGCAGTGTTATTTACAATAGCCAAGCTCTGGAGGCAGCCCAAGTGCCCATTTGTAGATGAATGGATAAAAAAGCTGTGGTGTGGTAGCCCGGCTGGTGTGGCTCAGTGGTTGAGTGTTGACCCATGAACCAGGAGGTCAGGGTTCATTTCTGATCAGGGCACATGCCTGGGTTGCGGGCTCAATCCCCAGTGGGTGGCATGCAGGAGGCAGTCAATCAATGATTCTCTCTCATTGTTGATGTTTCTATCTCTCTCTTCCTCTCTGAAATTAATAAAAACATATTTTTTAAAAGCTGCGGTACATTTACACCATGGAATACTACTTAGCTGTAAAAAAGAAAGGGCAATAGTTTGGGGAGGGCCAAAATAGGGAGAGGAAGGGTGGGTGGAGGTAGGAAAAGGGGGTGGGGGGAAGGGTATCACCTGAAATAATGTCAACATTAAATTTTTTTTAATTAATAAAAGACAGTTTGCCACTGACAGTGGGTCCTTGCAGGTGCCTAGTGAGTGTGGTGCAGGCCTGACAACTTCCCTGGAGCCCCTGTGGTGGCAAATAATGTATTTTTTAATTAAAAAATAAATAAATAACAGTTTGCCAAAAAAACAAAAATAGTACACTTGAACCTATATAATTGTACTAACCATTGTCACCCCAATAAATTCAATAAATATTTTTAAATGTTCTGAAAAAAGAAACAGTATATAAGATATGATCTTTTTTGTACACTAAAAGGTACATATGTTCACATAAGTAAAAAATGTTCTGATTTGTTAATAAGAAATCATTAACACTGATTAATATATTGGGTTGTGATATGGGGTTTCAGGTATAAGATATAAATTTTTACTTTTATGATCTGATACTGCTAGAATGTTGACCCTGATAAATTATGTTAAAATTGGTCTTTAACAATCCTGTAATTTATTCGTTGCAATTGAGCTCCAGGAAAGGAAATAAGACTTTTTCTACTAGCGGAGTCTCTGATTCATAAAGGAATATCATATAAACCTTCTACAATATTTGTCTGAATAATTTTGTATTTAGAATAATGTCTACATGTGGAGGAAGGCAGTGGGTCTGGCTTAAAGGGAAGCAATGACACTATCTTACTGTTTTAGAGCATCGTTCCTAACACAATTGTCCCTGCCCTTCTCCAAGTCACTATCATCTCTCACCTGAATTAAGACAAATGCCTCCTAACAGGTCACTCACTTGCACCACTCATGCTTTTATTATAGTCCCTTCCCCACATGGAAAACTGAGTCTTAACTGTATGACATCACTCACTTCCTTGCTTCAAACCTTCTAATGCCTTCCCATTTCATTTGAAATGCCAACTCTACCATTTCATGAAGGTTCTCCATGATCTGATGCCTGCTCACCAATTCAGACTCATCCCCGTCTGCTCTCCTCTCCTCCCAGTTTCTTATGCTTTAACTCTTCTTTTCATTCCTAAAATATCCCATGCAGTTTCTCTTCGGGGGTTGGGGAGGGACTTTGGAATTTGCTCTTCTACCTGCCTGTACAGGTTCCTACCCATGCTCTTCAATAGCTGGCTTTTTCACATGTTTTAGATCTCAACACAAAAGTCACCGACTCAAAGGGGAGATCCCTAAAGACCCTATTAAAAATAGAATCCCCAGGCCTCACCTCTCTCTCAGATATCACTTGGTTATTTCCTTTAAATTATTTGTCATTATCAAACTATATCTAGTTTATTTTGTTCACTTTTATATTGTCTGCCTTCCACATCAATTAGAATGCAAACTCCATATGAGGGCAATGTCAGTCTTGTTTCTGTGCAGTATCCCTACATCCCCACAGTCTTCAACTGTGTCAGGCGTAATACCTGGTATAAACCTTCTAAAATATGTGTCTGAATAAATGTGTAAATAATTGTGTATTTAGAACAATGTCTACATGTGGAAGATGGGAGTTATTAGCTGCCTGAGTGTGCTATTGAAAATGGGGAGAATAGATTGTAAAGGATAGATCTGCTGAATGATAAATGCCACCGAGTGAGCTGCCTTATGATAAGGTGATGTGAAATTGTGGGAGAGCGGGCACCAGACAAGATTGAAAAAATAACCAGAGGGGTCTAGTGTAGGCTCAGACCTAGGCTTACATCCTGCCCCTGCAGTTTACTAGGACCCTTTGGGTAAGTTTTAGCTACCTTGCTAAATTTCAGTTTCTTATCTACAAACTGATGATAACATGAGGAAAGTTGCTGTCACATGTAAAGTGTGGCAACTAATGAGCAAATACAAATAAAACATTTAGCCGGGCAGTTGGCACAGAGTAAGTACTCAGTAAATACTAGTGATCACTACCACCATCCCCTTATCATCCTCACAGTCGCCATCATTATCATCACAGCACTGACCTCAGAGTTCCACTGAAGGCACAAGCCACAAAAAGTCCTGGTAGCCCAGGCATTGTGGCAAATATCTCCATGACAAAGTATGGCATCAGCTGAAGAGGAGGCAAACAAGATAGGATTAGTGGTCTCATCAGCAGTGTCTGAAATGTGAGAATGTAGCTTTTTAGCAAAATATGGTGAAAAAATACAGAAGTAATAATAATAGAGGAGTTGGCCTGGACTAAGGTAGCTGCATACTAGCAAGCAAATGGGGTTATGATCCATCCAACTCCATGGAACTGAGGTTCAGCTATAGGAACATGGAAGGGGTAGAAAAGAGACAGTCAGTATTAGGAAAAAGGGCTGGACAAAATTTAGAAGGTTCACAAACTTGAATTTTTTTTCTTTTTCTTTGAAAAATATGATATTTTCTGTTTACTGTTAGAGTAAGCAATTAAACCCTAGAAACAAATGCTTAAAACAGGTCTTTAGCCCAGATGGCATGGCTCAGTGGTTGAGGGATGACCTATGAACTATGAGATCACAGTTCAATTCCCAGGCACATGCCCCAGTTGGGGGCTCTATCCCCAGTGGGGGATGTGCAGGAAGCAGCCGATCAATGATTCTCTCTCATCATTGATGTTTCTATCTCTCTCTCCCTCTTCCTTTCTCTATAAAATTAATAAAAATATATTAAAACAAAAACAAAAAAAACAACACCCAGGTCTTCAGAGAATCTAGGTGTTACGGTTCTACTCTGTAGCTAGATTTGTGAGAGAGCAGCCCCCATAGGATAAAGTAAGACAGTTGAATATATAGGGGGTCATATTGTCCACAAAGGGAGGTTTTTAAAAATATTTTTAAATAATTTTTTAATCTTCACTTGAGGATATGTTTATTGATTTCAGGGAGAGGAAGGGGAGAGAATGAGAAAGAAAGAGAGAGAGAGAGAAACATTAATCTGTTGCTTCCCACACATGCCCTAGCCAGAACTGAACCTGCAACCTAGGCATGTTCCCTGCCTGGGAATTGAACCCACAACCTTTTGGTAGCATTGACAACCAAACCCGTTCGTTAATCCCACCTTCCTCTTCTCTTCAGCCTTGTCCTAGTTCATGGCTTGTTTTCAAGGGCAAGGTGAGGTACCTTCTTTTTACATGTTTATCCCTTTATATTAGAACCTCATTATGTGGTAATATCACCCAAGAGGAGAGGAAAGCCATCTAGTTTTGGGGGGGTGGGAAGTGGCTATAGATCCAGGTGAAAAAGAGAAAGACCCCACATTACCCACCAATGGTTAGAAACAGGCTCATTTCAGCCATTGCCACGGGCCCAAGGGAACATGTACCTGGTCCGGCGCTGAGATAATGCCAGAAGTCCAAGGGTCACAGTCTTTGAAGTAGACGTACATGATCAAGCCAGAGAAGACAGCACACACCAGAATAATCCAGAGACCCACCAGGTTGAAGTACAAGGCTCTAAAAAAGAACAAATGGGCCTCTTGGTAGCCTCTATGCTACATCATTGGGAAGGTCATCACCAAACACTCACCGTAAAACTTTGGGGCACTTTTCTGCTTAAAAATAAAATTCTACAGTCTTCAAGAATTATTACATCTTATATATTTGCTTTTCTGTGTGTTTGAGAACATTACATCTTTTAGACTGATTACAAAAGTTGAATGAAATAGCTTTTTGATGGATTTTCTTTGGAAATTGGGAGTTTTTTTTACAAGACCTCAATGGGTGGTGTGAGATCTATTTTCTTAGATGAAATTTCACATAACAATCACTCATGTATAGCTTCAAGTGATGTTCCTTCCACTCAATTAACAAAACTGTCAAAAAGCCAACTTACATTTTAACATATTTCCTTCCAGAGGGATAAGAAGATAAATGTAGGCATAGACAAGTTTTGCAAATACACACTTGGGAATTTAATTTAGATGAAAGTTGGAAGTGTTTTTTAAAGAGACAATAGAAAATATGAAAAGCCCAAGGTCATTTTACCTACATTTTTTTGAGCAATTTGTTTTATTCTGTAATGCACAGATATGTTAAAGATAATTATGCATATAATTTTGCAGCATTCTGTGGTTATTTTGCATTTATTACTGACCTTTGAAAGTCAATTATTCATTTTCTTAATCTCAGAGGAGACTTAAAGGTAGGCTAACCTTACATTGGTCTGAGAAAATAAATCTCAATCTGTCTCTAGTTGCAGGGACCAGGAGAGCAACACTGAGCATTTTCTTGGAACCACTCATTGTTTGAAGGGAGTTAAATCCATCACATTCAACTCTAAGGACACACATTCATTTCAAAGTCCCCTAAAACCTGTGCTGTACAGCTACACCGGACTTTCACAAAACCCTTCAATCAAAGTATTTATTTATGAACAAATTTGCTAAATTTATTTAGCAAATATGTTAAATAATTATCCCATTGAAATTTTTTTATTTTACATGATTTACATTAGCAAAGGGTCTTATCTCAAAAGTTGCTTCTTTGGGAGTAATCTAACAATGTTTACCTTTGAGTTTTATTTGTTTGTTTTTGTTGGTCGGGGCTTGAATTAGAGATAGCCTTTTGGGGATACAATTGATACATAAGGTGACCAATACTTATGAATTGCATTGGTTGTGCTCTCATTATTTCTCCATCCAGGCAACTCTGTGTACCAGCTTCTTCTGGGTACTTGGGATATAGCAGTGAGCACACAGAAACCATGCTCACGGAACAGGATATTCTGAGACTGGAGGCAAGTAATAACTGCTGACATCAATTAAATAAATGAGATTATCTTTGATGTGATAAAAAAATATAAAGTAAACAAAGGCAATGGGAATGGAAAATAAGTGACTGTGCTTGGATGTGCTCATTTTAGCTGGGAGATGGGATGGTATTGGGAAGGGTTCTGATAACCTACATCAACTCCTCCTACCCTCAGAGCACCACTTCCTACTAGCAGTGCTAACAGATAAACTATACCTTCAATTCTAGTTCAATTTAAAGCAGAATTTAAACGACTGTTAACTTTATATGAATACAAGATCAAAGACACATTTGATCTTAAATACATTTTCAGAAATTCAGCTATTTGATAAAGTGGTGATCATGTGTGTAGAGGATTTGTTAATACTATTTATTATCATAGGATATAAATATCTTACTAGTGAATTGCTGAAGCACACTTCCGAGAATGTGTGAAATATGTAAAGCGATATATTCCCTTTTAGAATGCAAGTCACAACATAGTAAACCATGCCCAGGCAATTTTATCTTTTTTTCAGTCTACAGAAGAAACTGTGGATTGAAGGTACTTTAAAATCAGTTGCAGGAATATTCATAGTGACTGTTTCTCACTCTTAAGAAAAGTTGAGGGCATCCTGACAGGTCAGGAGAGTCTGGAACCTTGGACAGCAGCAATGGGGATGAAATGCATCTTTCAGAAGCTATGTTAGTTTGTTTCTACCAATTTCGCATCAGAGTGTGTACCTTCCTTTGGTCCCCACTGGAGAGCGGGGGGGGGGGGGGGGGGGGGGGGGTGGGCGGGGCTGGCTCACAGGGCCTGGAAAAGGCTTGACAAGCTGTGTGCCTGCTGGAGTCCTTCGGAGTGAGCAGGCCTGGCAAGGATATCCTGGCAGGAATTGGAGCACCGAGAGCCCCATTCTGACCTGCCTCTTTACCTTGGGTTGTCTTCTTTTTCAATCTCTCCTTGGAAATGTTAAAGGTATATCCATGCTGAATCAAATCAGTGAAAAGGTCAACTCATCACAGAAACTGTAAGAAATACGTGCTGTTTACCTCTGCATTACCCACTACCCACACCTAATTTAACCTAGTAATTTCTCAATAAATGGAGGCAGAAAATGATGGAGAGCAAAGGCAGACAGACTATTAAGGTCAAACCCTAGCTCTACCACTTCCTTGCTGAGATGGGAATAGTAATGCATGCTTCAAAATATTGTTGCAAGGAGTAAACGAATCTTTCTGTTTCTTTTCTACACACACAACATTAGGAAGCATATGATGAGTACCCAATAAGGGGAGAGAAAACACAGAGATATTTCTTTATTCATAACTTACAGCTTGGCATGCTTCTCTGTTTTGCAAGAAATGCATCGCTGGATGGTTGACTGATTAACTCCATAGATCCCGAGCCATGTAAAAGTTCCTCCCACTGAGATGGTCCAAAAAGTGTGCCGCCTGAGAGGATCGACATCAAAGCTACAAGGCAGAGAGAAGTGAGTCAATAAAGTTGTTTTTTTTTAAGGGGATTAGGTCATGCAACTAAATCTTTATAAAACATGGAAAAAGTAGCATTGGACATACTCAATTATATGTAGTCGAGATCCATTTGTTGATTGCTCTAACACATTGTGAAATCCACCAGCTTGAGCCGATCCTTGAATGAGGACTGTTAAGAAGCCCACAATCATGACCACCATCTGGAATGCATCCGTCCACACCACCGCCTTCAATCCTCCCTGAAATGGAGAGAATGGGTGGCAGTTCTAAACATGAAGCCTGCAACCTTCCGCCGCTGTAAATATGATCCATATATTTTTTCTTTCTTCTCTCTTCCTTCCTTCCTCCCTTTTCTTCTTTCTTTTTTTAAGCACAGTTGCTGAGCCCCTTTTATGTGCCAACTATGATGTTAAGCATGGGATGAAGAGAGACAGATTTCTTCCTTAATTTCAGAGTTTAGGATCCAGTGGGAGAAGCAGATACTAGACAATAATGTAACATTTTACTTAAAATTGTGGAAAGTGCAATTAAAAAGGAAGGGTTCCTATTAAAGCACAGGGAGTCCTGACCTGGTCTTGTGAAAGTGTCATTAGAGCTAAATTCTGAAGAGTGAGTAGGAATTTATCAGGGACAGAGGACAATGAGGAGAGGGAAGCAGCGTGTGTGAAGCAAGGAGAAGCTGCCTGAAGAAGTAAGACAGCCGGAATGTACAGATTGAAGAATATATGGAATGCCCAAAGGGAGGTTGCTGAATCTGCTAGAGGCCAGATTTTGACAAGGCCACTTAAATGATTTCTCAAGAGCAATAAGAGAACATTAAATAGATTTGTATAATGAAAGCTTTTGTTTGTTTCACAGTAGTTGCAGTAATGATTGTGTGGACAAGAGATTGCAAGGACCACAGGTGAAAAGGAGTTGAGAGACCAACGCAGAGTTTATTTTAGTAGTCCATGTACAAAATGACTACAATTGAAGAAATAGAAGTCGATGGATTACAAGGATATTTGGGAGGTAAAACCAACATAGCTTGTGATTAATTGAATACATGTGAGGAGAAAGGGAGGAAATTGAGGATGATCACCCATGTCTGACTTGCACAACCTGAGATTTCTTTTCTTTCGTAGTGACAGTGAATAAATTTTGGAAAGCCGAGATAGTAGAATAGTTAGAGAGAAGAGAAGAACTAGGAAGGAATGATAGAATCTGGATATTAATGGAGAAAGGAGTTTTAAGAGCAGGAGGCTGGTCAAATAGTGAGGTGAGCAAACTAGAGTGTCAGGAAGATGGATCTAACTGTAGAACCCAGTGTGATTGGACAAGAGGTTAGAAAGGGGATTATCAAACTTGGCTCCTCTTTAGAGTCACTTGGAGAAACTGAAAACAAACAAAAAAACAAAAAACAATGTCTGAGCCCCAACCCTGGGCAGGGGGCGGGGAGGAGCTGGGATTGAGGTCTGGGGTAGAAATCAGTCCTCAGTGTTTTTTGAACAATCCCCAAGTGATTCTAATATACTTATCTAGTTGAGAACATGTGGACCAGAAGAAAACAGGAAAGAAAGAGGCTGCTGGAATTATCTAGGTATGAAGTCCCTCAGGACAATGGTGAAGGTGGAACAAGCAAATTAGGAAAGATTGAATGAAGTGTAAGGCAGGGGTAGGTGGGCAGGAAGAGATCAACCGAAGAACTTGTATGCATATATGCATAACCCATGGACACAGACAATAGGGTGTTGAAGGCCTGAGACTGGGGTTGGGGGCAGGCTAGAAGGGGTTAATGCAGGGAATAGGGGGACATATGTAATACTTTCAATAATAAAGATATAAAAAATAAATAGATAAATAAAAACAAAAGAGCTTTGAAAATGAATAGCACTATGAGCATGAAAGCATGTGGTATTTTTAACAATAAAAAATAGAATTATCTTCCCCTGTTACTCCTCCAGAGTGTCAAGAACTTCTGTGAAAAGATGACAGGCTTCATCATTGTACCATGAGTGTCTCTTAAATATTCAATCAGCCTGTGTTGCTTACTTTCCTAGATTGCATTTACTAGATTGCAACCAGTGCTTATGTTACTAGAGTGCATACCCCTGGGCGGCAGGAATCACTTCTTATTCTTTTAATATCTTCCCTGGTTGTCTTAGGCCCATGGTCGGCAAACTGCGGCTCGCGAGCCACATGCGGCTCTTTGGCCCCTTGAGTGTGGCTCTTCCACAAAATACCACGGCCTGGGTGCGTCTATTTTGAAGAAGTGGCGTTAGAAGAAGTTTAAGTTTAAAAAAGTTGGCTCTCAAAAGAAATTTCAATCGTTGTACTGTTGATATTTGGCTCTGTTGACTAATGAGTTTGCCGACCACTGTCTTAGGCTATGCAGCCTTGGGATTATCAGTGTAAAGAGACTGCGATATGCATTAGCAAACGTGTTAAAGAACCCATCATTTAGACACTGGAGCCGCTAACCTGGCTAGAGTATGGAGAAGGGACAGAGGTGTGGTGGGAAGAGATTAGAAGGGTGGATTTATTCACATAATGAAAGACTTTCAACACTAGGCTAAGAAGCTTATGCTTGATCCTGTAAACAATGGGGAGAATTAGGTCAGTCAAGTGGCATGAAGAAATGGATGTTTTAATCTTCCAGAAGCTTGCAGGATAGAGGGAAGAACTGACACCAATTTAGTAGTCCAGTTAGTTCATTTTAATTTACTGTGATGATTAAACTATCCTGACTTGTTTCTGACATCTTACTTTTTGGTTTCTATTTGTTCTACTTTTTCTGTGTGTGTGTTTGTTTGTTTGTTTTTTTCTCTTTTCTTCTCTTGCTTAAATCAGTTGAGGTTTTGCTTTGTTTTAATTCCATTTTTCCACTTTGATCATTTTATTTAAATGAGTTTCCTTGAAATTTTGCCATGAATTTTTATTTTAAGTAAATTTTTATTGATTTCAGAGAGGAAGGGAGAGGAGAGGAGAGAGAGCTAGAAACATCAATGATGAGAAGGAATCATTGATCGGCTGATTTTTGCACTCCCCACACTGGGGATAGAGCCTGCAACCCTCTGCATGTGCCCTGACTGGGAATCGAACTGTGACCTCCTGGTTCATAGGTCAATGCCCAACCACTGAGCCACACTGGCTAGGTGATGGTAAATTTTCTTGGTTCTTGATAGTCAGCTCTTGAAATATCATTTTGCTAAATATACAACTATAGGTTGATAATTGTTTTATTTCGCTGCTTTGAAGATGTTATTCCACTCTTTCTGTCTTTCACTGTTGTTGCTAAGAAGTCAGTTTTTAGCATCCCTAGCACTGTATCTCCTCATCACTGTATAAGCAGGTACCTCAGAGCAACTAATCTCAGATAAAGCCAGATGCTTAAGGAGCAGGAGCCTATTTTTAACTTAGGGAAAAGTGTGTCTGGAATGGAAGGTAGAGAGAACAGAATGGAAACTTTGTAGTGTAAACAACTGGTGAGATTAGCAAATATGATAAAAAAGAGATAAGGGCATTTTAAAATAGTATATTCTGGGGAAAGAGTGGGAGCAGGGAGGAGGGGGTCAATAGGAGGAAAAAACGGGGACATCTATAATACTTTCTACAATAAAAATAAATTAACTTAAAAGCTGCATATTCTCATGATATATGTTAAAAGAGTATGTGGTATGCACATAATGCCAAAATACATGTAGGTCTGCTATGCGATAATATAACAAGTACTTTATTGTTCTCTACAAAAAGGAGGAAAGAGAATCCAGCTACCTAGGACCCATTGTTGTATTCTTAGCTGGATACTTATAGCCTCTGTATATGATATCAATGGCTTAGAAGAATAAAGATTCCCATGGCAGGGCATAGCAAATAATAGGTGCTCAATGAAAGTTTGTTGAACTAAATGAATTATAGCAATTATATAAATGTTGCCAATAACAACCAGGTTTCTTGGTTAAAGACTGAGCATGTGTAAAGCTAAATGTTAAATGTTATCATAGTAGCTCCACAAATAAGAGATAAAAGCAAGCTGTGGAATGCTCATGTTTACAAAATACCAGCCATCCTTGCTTACTCATACATGCATTTTGTATTTCTCAACCATTACGCAGTGAATTATAAACTCTAACCATGGTTTATAATCACTATAATTGAGCAATTTGTGTTTTTCTCAGAAATTGCATTTGGGCCCTAGACAGTTTGGCTCAGTGGATAGAGCATGGGCCTGCGGACTGAAGGATCCCGGGTTCGATTTTGGTCAAGGACACATACACCGGTTGCAGGCTTACCCCCAGTAGGGGGCATGCAGAAGGCAGCCAATCAATGGTTCTCTCTCATCATTGTTTCTATCTCTCCCTCTCCCTTCTTCTCTGAAATCAATAAAAAGTATTTAAAAATGAAAAAGAAATTGCATTTGGTCACCTAATCAATGAGGTACTTTATTCATTAAATCTCCTCTTAGCCGTGGCTTTCTCAAAGGAGCTCAGAGCTTAAATTCCACTAATGGTTGATACCAAAAATAGTTTTAAATAAAACATCAGCACTTTCCTCAGGAAACTGCAACAGATAAGCAAGCATACTTCCACTTAATTTTAGAACAGCAATTTCTATATTTAGATGCCCTGCTGCTGGAGATTTGCCCTTATCCAGTGTTAGGAGATAGTGCTAAATCCTTCTTCACAGCTAGATACTTACCAGAGTGCAGTAGAATGTGCAAACAATTCCTGTTGCAAACACAGAGCCCCAGAGATCAAACCCAGTCACTACAAAAGGAGAAAGAATATTGAAAGAAGTTTTTTCTGAGAAAAGCAAAAGAGTAAGCTTTACAAGTAAAAAGTAACAATATTTTTGTCAGTGTTCTTTGTGGGCTAATGAAAATCAAATTAGAGTTTTCTCTTGAATGTTCTCACTTTGACAAAGATTATTTTATTACATTCTTATACTTTCATTGAGTCCATAAATTTCATGTAATGTTAAAAGCCAACTTTTTCTTCCTAAAATTCTGAAGCTTCTGATATGCACCAATGATTTGTCTTTTGTTTTTGTTTTTAAGTTACTTTGAGCACTTCGAAACCACATAAACATCAGCCATGAACTGATATTTCGGAATATAAGCAGATAGCATGATTAAATTGAATATTGAGAACTTCCAAATACCATAGATGCCATTATAAAATTGATTTCACTTTCTTTTTCCTTTTTGTTTCTGGGATTCTATTCTCTCAAAAAGGGTCAAAAATAAATATTGAAGTAATTACTACAAGCACCGTTTATTATTATACTCAGATCATGAAACACTGAGAAATAACCCCATATTATGGATGATCTTACATAGTGGTTGTGCAGGTATAATACCAAAGCTCCCATCATTATAGTGATTACAAACAATCAGTTAAACAGTGTGTTTTGGACCATGTGGGCAAAATCAGGTAACTCATTGTTTGCATTACTTTCAATGTTCAACTTTTAGAGGTTTATATTGTGACTCTCACGGTAATTCAGGGCACCCCAAACACAGGAATGTCTCCCCAAGATGTTTTACGTATATTTCTCAAGGCCAGAATGCAGGCATGACAGCGGTGGAATGTACCCAAGGAAATGTTGATAACTCACCTTGATTGAGAGCCAGAGCAGGAGCATACACCACCACTCCTGTGTAGAGAATCTGGTGGAGAAACAAGCATGAGGTAAACACTGAGAGGTAAACACTGACCTGGAAAGGAAAGCTGCCTAGAAAGTCCTTTATTGACCTTAGAAATGAATTTTCTTCAACTTGTTCACCAAGCATTTCATTCCCATCCACTTTAACTTGAAAGTTGCTGACCACTGTAGCTAGTTTGCAGAAGGGATATAAGTGTTAGGTGGAGGAATAATAGGGTTGGGCTTTTTAAGATTGTTGCAGCCGAAACCGGTTTGGCTCAGTGGATAGAGCATTGGCCTTCGGACTGAAAGGTCCCGGGTTCGATTCTGGTCAAGTGCACCTACCTTAGTTGCGGGCACATCCCCAGTGGGAGGTGTACAGGAGGCAGCTGATCGATGTTTCTCTCTCATTGATGTTTCTAACTCTCTATCCCTATCCCTTCCTCTCTGTGAGAAACCAATAAAATATATTTTTAAAAAAGATTGTTGCAAATTTTGGGATTTTATAGCTAGATCTGGTATGTTTCTAAAGGGTAGAAAAATGGGCTTCAAGTTAAGTTTTTTATTCACTTTTCCTCTCTCCCTCTCCCTGTCTCCCTCTTCCCGTCTCCCCCCTCCCCTCATGCATATATCACAATGACACAAATATGTTTTAGCAGTTTGTAAAGTATGGATTTTAGGAAGATGGAAAGCATCTGTGAGGAGGAAGTACTGTGCAGAGAAGACTAATGACATGGGTCATCTGCACAATGAGTATAGCTCCTAACTCCCAGAACCGCGACCACTGCGCTGATGGAAGTGGATGCAGTGCCATTTCATTTTAAATGAAATTTCACCAGTTAGAGATTTATGTGAGGGCTTTAAAAGGTAAACACCTATGAACAGATCATAGATCATTCTTTTCATCCTTTTATTTCTCTCAAATCCTTCAGCCTGTGAGAATGGGACTTTTGATTAAGAAATAGGAAGAAGGCTATCTTTCAGCAGAACATGCTTGGTGAGTAGTAGGAAACTCACCAAAGGTGTGCCACATGCAAGCTGAGGCTGCATGAGGGCACCCCAGAGCCTGGGAGGGAGGAGAGGAGTCCAGAAGGGGAAAGTGGGAGCATTGGTTTGGAAATATTGTCCTATCTAATAAAAGAGTAATATGCAAATTGACCATCACTCCAACACACAATATGGCTGCCCCCATGTGAACACAAGATGGCTGCCACAGGATGGCCAGTAGGGGATGGAAGTTGGGAGGGACCAGGCCTGCAGGGGAGGGCAGTTAAGGACAATCAGGCTGGCAGGGGAGGGCAGTTAGGGGTGACCAGGCCGGCAGGGGAGGGCAGTTAGGTGCGACCAGGTCGGCAGGGGAGGGCAGTTAGGGGTGACCAGGCTGGCAGGGAAGGCAGTTGGGGGGAGCCAGGCCTGCAGGGGAGGGCAGTTGGGGACAACCAGGCCTGCAGGGGAGGGCATTTGGGGGTGACCAGGCTGGCAGGGGAGGGCAGTTAGGGGTGACCAGGCCTGCAGAGGAGGGCAGTTAGGGGTGACCAGGCCAGCAGGGGAGGGCAGTTAGGGGCAATCGGGCCGGCGGGGAGCAGTTAGCCGTCGATCAGGCTGGCAGGGGAGAAGTTAGGGTGTGATCAGGCTGGAAGGCAAAAGCAGTTAGGAGCAATCAGGCAGGCAGGCAGGTGAGCGGTTGGGAGCCAGCAGTCCTGGATTTTGAGAGGGATCCCAGATTGGAGAAGCTGGGCTGAGGGACACACACACACACCCCCACCCCCCGTGCATGAATTTCATGCATTGGGCCTCTAGTCTTCAAATAATTTTCAACAAAACGAGTATTTCTGATTCAACTCAGTTAACTAGATTTTTTCTAAATCAGTTAACAGACCATTTCATATCTTTATATCCAAAGCAACGTATACAGATTTTTTTTAAAAAATAGTTGAAGTAAATATTAAGAAAATGCTTTATTTTTTCTTTGTGGTTCATGATATACATTGGTTTGCTATTATTTGTGTGTATATATGGGGTATATGCAATGGATAACTAGATGTAATCACATATCTCAAAAGTGTTAACCTTAAAAGAAATTAGTTTCTCCTTAGTATCAAATTTCTCTCTTAATTGAGTTAACTACCCTCTGAAATAAACTAACCTGTATCTTGTCACCCACAATTCCACATTTGTAGCCACCCTTATCCTTACCGTCTGCACAATGTAGATGACTGTTGCTGCATAGCGAACTCCTTTGTTGAATCGTAGTTGTAAGTACTAGAGAGAATAAAGAACGTGCAAAGAGTCCGTGAGTCTTACATACAGAAGTTTCATTTTTTTTTTGTTATTCCTTTGAGTTTAGTGCTTTGGATTTATCATGTGCTTTTATGCTATATACATGGCAGAACAAGAAAAAATATGGATTCTTTAAAGTCAAATATATATTAAAGCTCAATACTTGTTCAAGCTTCTCAAGAGAGTCAGGGAAGATAAATAGGTTGCTTAAAAAGAAAAAAATATATGAGCATTCTAGCTTGCTACTCAGGATTTTCTTACTGGATATACTAAAGCCATCATCACCTTTTATGTTCCCATTGCTCCAAAATTCACTTCAGGCCTTTACTTCACCTTTTACAGACTAGAGTAGTAGCTCCATAACTGATCTGAATTCCAATCTTTCCCACCATTCTATCAACCACACATCAAGCCACATTGCTTCTCTTAATGGAACTCTGCTTATGTCCCTCTTTTTCTCAAAATCTTTATTCTGCATTGTGGATGCTTTCTATTCCAAACCCTCTATTGTCTGATCCATGCTTTTCTTATCTCAGTAAAACTATAAAGACAGTATGGAGAAAAGGATACATGAAAAAAGAATAATTAGATAAATAAAAAGATTCCTTGAATTCTACTTTGAGCTTTGCCACTACCTCACTCATTGATCTAAGCATCTGGTTTCTCATCAGTGAAATAAGAAAGACTGTTCCAATTGTATAATTTCACATATAAAAGAATGTATTGACTTATTCAGAGCATTCAATGCCCATCTTTGTTGTGTCTATAGCTATTCCTGCAGTCAAAAGTAAAATAAAAGTTCAACAGAAAAGTTGCATGCTTCGGGTTTGCACAGGCAACATTTAACATCGTGTTCGATTATTTTCAAAACCCCAAACCTGACTTAGTCACATTCTTTTCCATCTCAGGAAATAGCAAGTCAACTTTCCATTTTGCTTCAAGCCCAATAACATGGAGCATGGTTACTCCTCACTTCCTCTCACTGTCTACATCCAGTTCATAAAATAATCATGGGGCCTACACCCCAATTTCAAAACACAGTTATTTGTATTCTCTCCTCTGCTGCCACTATAATACCATCATCTCTTGCCTAGATTATAGCAATACCCTACTAATTAGACCCCCTACTTCAGCAGTTAAAAACCCTATAACCATTCTCAACATCCAGGTAGTGTAACACTCAAAATACAAATCCCATCATCTCACTCCTATGCCCAAACATGGTAATGACCCATATAACAGTAAAAGTCAATCCTTACAATGACCTAAAGGCTTCATAACAATGGTTAAGACCCTATCAGACCCTAAATATCTATTTCACAACAAAAATTTTGTAATATCATTTACTATGCTAAAATAAGATTCAATGGTGATATCATATACCTGTCCATCTAATTTCTCAAAATTTAAATATAATTGCTATGAGACCACAAATTTAACTTAAAGAGAAATAAAAAGGAAAGAAGTTTACTAAAAAAGTAATCTATAATGCTTAAAACCACTATAAAAGAAGATATACAGAAGTAATATTCTGTGTATTCTTACAACAAAAAAGTTTGATGAAGGGTAAGGAGTTTAGAAGCCATTTAGTTTGATAAGTACAAGAAAAATAAAAAAGTATGTAGACCAGACACCAGCCTCTAAACTAGTGTTAGATGTAAATAATAACAAACTGGATTTATTAGTGTGTGATAAAAAAAATAAATAACATTAATTGAAGTGGAGACAGCATGATGAGACTAATTATAAACTAAGTGGAGATAATGAAAATGTATGATATTGCAAATGAGTGGAACCTAATATATAACTTGAGGGTGAGAACAATTCCTTATGCTTTGACAGGGGACAGGATGGTGATAAAGTAGCACAGATGGCATATCTTAGTCTTGAAATCCCACTGTATATCAAAGCGTTTAAATCAGTTGGCTACTGCCATCTAATACCCACCCCAAAACTCATGGGCTTAAAAATCAAGGATTTATTATTTCTCATAATTTTGAAGATCTGTTGAGTGATTCCTCTACTCGTTTCCCCTGGGCTCTCGTGGGGTTGAAATCAACTGGAAGATCAGCTGGGTGAGAAGGTCCAAGATGGCCTCACTAAAGCCTCTGGTTGTTAGTTGGCATTGGCTGGTGACTAGGGTGTCTCTGTTTCCCTCTGTGTTCCCACTCATGCTCCAGAAGCTAGACCAGCTGCAACAGCTTCCTGGCATAGCAGTGTCAAGACAGCATTCCAGGAAAACAAAGGCAGAAACTCTGAGCCTAATGAAGCCTAAGCTACACACATCATTTCTGCCACATCCTGTTGGTCAAAACAAATCACAAGGCCAAGAGCTGGGGAAATAGACTCTACCCCCTCCCGTATTTAGTGCTTTAAAAGATCCCAGAAAGAATATTTATGGGTCAGGAACAGGGAATAGATGATGAACAAAGAAACAAATTCAAGCTTCAATAGATAGACTAAGTCATAATATAAATGTGGTGACAGTACTAACAACAACAATAATAATACAAAACTTTTATGTGGCATTTACTGTTTGCCAGGATGTATTAAAAGTATTTGCATATGAATGTCAACTGTAATTGAAAAAATTAAAAAATAATAAAAAAGGTTTTGCATTTACTCCTCAGAGATGTCCTTTGAGATAGGTGATTTTATCATCACGATTTCACATATGTAAAAATCAAGTACAGAGAAATTAAGTCATTCTCCCAAAGTCGTGGCAGAGCTAGCATTCAAAGCCAAATAGACTTGAGTCTGGAGTCCATACTCTTAATCCCTATGCCACACTGCCAGTTCTTACAGAGCAAGAGACAATCCCAAAATAACTTCATATGTACTTTATATAATCTTGATTTCTTACTATTGGAGAATTAAAAAATATGTAGAGGGCAACAAACTTTGTAAATTAAATTTACATACTAAAACCCTATAGGCATTCCCATATGTAAATATATTTTAAAACAAGAAGTAATTAGCTTCTTCAACCCATGTTTGTCCCATGGAGGCACTAATATTGTAAATATTTTTCTATTTCTATACTAATTTAATAATCATTTAGCTTACAAAATTTAAAAAAAAGAAAAACATTCCTCTTCTGTTAGGAGTCCTCTGCTGTGACTTAGTAAGGATGTTTGATAAGGAAAATAAACACTTTTTTCATAGAAACTAATATTTATCACAAATATTGGATATGCAAATTCAATTTTTAACTTGATATTTTTCTTAAGAATTATTGAAAAGTCAAAACATGACTACCTCATTTCCTCTCATTAAAATAATCCCCATATTTGTATAATTGAGCAATTCTTTCTCATTAAAATATTTTCTAATTTTAAAAAATGTTATCATTTCCCCATTAAAAACTGGAGCATAGTAATAATTTGTATTAGAGTGCTCAACTCTACTATCTGATGGAAAGAGATACAGACAAAATGGGTTCACAGTAGGCTTTACTCACTATACAATCTAGACTGTCATTCACCTGTGCTATCTGTTTTCCTATGGAAAATGACAACATTCATGATATACATTCAGCTTGCTATTCAGAATAAGTTAATAATAATACAAATAATAACTTTAGCTTTCTCATTGAGAAGCTCTTAAAAGTTAGTCAATGCATTCAGTAGTCATGCACAGGTTCTCATTTAATCATTGAAATAGCCTCCTGGGGTTGACTCCATGACTTCGTGCTACAGAAGAAAGGACAGGTGTGTCTGTATCCAAAGCTTAAGCTTTTCCCAATAGCATTGTAATATTTTTTCCTAAAAATAAATGAGTATTCTTCAATTACCACATATTATCATTAAGAGGATGTGTATTATTCGAGAAAAAAAAAAAGAGTGATCAAGTGGAGAGAAAATAGCACCTCCTCCCAAAACAAAGAATAAGGGGAGAGTTGTCTTACCTCATAAGTGCTGGTGATGCCAGATCTGTAGAACACAGGCAGAAAGAGCTCTGATGTGAAGATGATGACAAAAGTATACGCAATGAAGAAGAGTGTGAAGGAGGCCCCAAAGCGGTAGACCTCGGAAGGGGCCCCCAGGACAGTGACAGCTGACATGAAGCTGGCTGTCAGAGACAACGCCACGGGACCACAGCTCATTTGTCTTCCCCCAACCAGGAACTCCCTTGAAGTCGCCTTCTTTCTCTCCTTAATAGCAAAGAACACCCCGATTCCAGAAGAAATGATAAAAAGGGCTGCAAAGACGACATAATCCCAAGCCGCAAAATTCTTCACCTCCATGCCGGGAAGTTTGACACCAGAGAATTGCTTTCAACCAGGTCTCAGGGAAAAGTTGCTTCCAGAAGCAAAGTTCAGTACAGCAGATGCTGTGCTGAGAGAGCAGACTAATTCTGTGAAGAGAACGATGACCAGAGACACCTTTGTGGATCTTCAGACACCAAGTTGTACACAGGGAAGATCTCAAAGGTTGACTACAGAGAGGAATCTGGTAATGGTGTAGGTACCAACAGATGAGAACTTGAAATCTGCCTCTGACCCAGAGCTGTCTGTTCCTCTACTCAAGCATATGCCACAGAGAAAGAATTCAGATGTGTTCTGAAATTAATAACCAAGTGGGAGGTGGGGGTGGGGAATTGGAGGAGGAATGGACTTGCCAGATAACATGCTCTTTTATCTCCTAGATTTTTTTTTAAAAAAAACCTTAAGGTTAAACATTACTGGGAAACAGAGGTGATACAGGTTGACTACCTCAGCATTTTAAATTAGTCAAATGGAATCTGTAAAATGCAAACACAACCCCTCAGTGGTGTCTTAGTCCTGAGTGAGGAAGGGTGGAGAATGTGAACCTGTAATTGCCTGAGGCAGTGAGTGTGGAGGGAAAGGAGCAAAGACCAAGGAATCAGGAGACCTTTGCTCAAGCTGGCTGAAGCTTCAGTGAGCTGTGATACTGTTAACAAATCATTTAACCTTTCTGAGACTCATATGATCAAGAGAATAATGCTCCTACAGGGTCATTATGAGTCTTTACGTGTCTCAAATTTCCTCTCCCTTTTTTTATCTGATCTTTAAAATGAAAAAATAATATTTACCTTATTGACTTACTGGAAAGCATACTGAACTTAACAGTTGATTCCCTCTTGAGCCTAGGCTTCAAAAAAATAGACTTACCAAAAATTAATAAATTATTTGTAGTCCTCAGCTTGATCTTATCCATCTCTCCTTCATTTTGACCAATTTACAATACTTGTACCTAGAGGCTTAGTCAGAATTAGGGCCAAGACAAATGAGAGAGGTGGAAATGCGGTTATCAATACTTGCTTCTGCTCTGTTGATAAATTCTGTTGATTGCTCTGAAGTACCCCCAGCAAGCCGTTGGTGGCAATTGCTCAATGTTGTTTCTGCTTCTCTTTCCTTCTCAGTGGTCTTTCCCAGCCCCACCTCAGCAAAGCCTATCGATGCCACAAGATCTAGTCCATGTCTCCTGTGCTCCTAGAAGCCTTTCCTGACTCACACTTCTTGCTCCTCCACCCAACTCCTGTAGGCTGCAACCTTCCTTGGTACTCACTTTGTAATCTCCTATTTTAAAGAATCTACAAAGTGAGTATCAAGGAAGGTTGCATCCTACAGGAGTTGGGTGGAGGAGCAATAAGTTATTAATCTTGTTTCTGCTCTGTTGATATTATCTCCTATTTTAAAGAATCTCTATATGTATGTCTGTGTGAGTTGGTTAGCTGTATAGATAACCAACTCATTTAAGACAGAGGCACAAGTCCTGGTCAATAGAGTGTAATGAATAACAGCTATTGTAGAAAATTAAAACAATAATTTAAAAAGCAAAAGAAGAAAAAAAATTACTGATTATGCCCAAGACCAGAAACATTTCCTATCAAACATAAGAAACTCTATTTTTGCTTTTGGCATCCAGGTAACTGAATAAACCTTTGATTATTTGTTTAGTCTAGATACTGTCTTTACTCCCTACTTTGCTCCATGAATTTAAATTAGGCCACAGAAAGCTTTGATGGCTGAAACGTGCTTGTAGTTACAAATAAACATGCAAAACCTCTGCCAAGAGCTGTATATAAGTTTGCAGAGTTGATATGATCTGGATTAAGGAAAAGGGAGGTCTTTAATATTTTTACCTTAACCTAAAGCTTTTCATTACTTTCATCATAAGGTATTCCAATTGTATAACAGGTTTTTGTTTGTAATGATCTCAGCAGAAAATCAGAATTCTGGCTTTCAGAAGCTTGACTATTTCATACACCACCTAAGCATTAGTATTGAATCCACAAGGCACATAAACAACTTGTACAAATCAGGTGATATTAATTCCAGACACTATTATTACATCAGTGATGCTCTCAGGTTAAATACCAGGAGCTTGAAGCTGCAGAGTCAATGGGTACTGCTAGTTTTAATTAACCTGCATCTACATGAATTCCGTTAGTCTTGGGTTTCAAAACACTGGGGAAGCAGAGCGGCTAATCGTTTGGGATGTGAAGGAAATTCCGTGCCTCCGCTTGCAACATTTTGCTGATTATAAAGCATTGCATCAATGTATTCATTTAACTCTCACTTATTTTCTATTTTTTACCCTTTGAGGTAAGGGTATAAAAGAGAGGATTGGTAGCATTCCATGTCTTCAAATTCTCTTCCTCTTTCTTATAAAAGCTCCCTCTATGCAAGGTTTTTGCTGATTATAAGGCATAGCATCAACTTATTAATAACTTTTCAGGGAAAACAAAAGAACCAATACATTCAATTGCTACATCAACTAGAAAGCACATCCCTATATCAGAAATATTAACATGGCGGGGTGGGGAGGAAGGGAAAACATGCTTCTTTGGCCGGAGGAAACCCCAATATTTCCTACACCCTCTTGCAGGCGCCACGAATGCCACCATCAACACTTTATTCCTTTAGTGTAAGGTTGTTACACCTGCCACATACATACTCCCCTATTAAGTAGGTTAGATTTAGAATTGTCATTAATAGTTTCTGTAGAGTAAAATAGTTCTGCAGGGTGCACAGAGCAAGTAAATTATATTGGAGAAGAGGAAGAGAGTTTGAGGATATGGCAAGTTACCAACAGGAGGAACCCGTAAGGATTGAGCATCCAAAGAAAAGACACGATGTTGCTAATACCAGACAATGCACACTGTGATTATTTTGACCTGGGATAGGAAGAAGGAAAGCATACTTGGATGGGCCTTGGCCATTCTGAGACGGCACTGCTTCCAAAAGCCAGTGGAAGCAGGAGTAGAGTAGTAAGGTAAATGGATGTTATTTGGTTTGGTTTTTATTTTAAACAAGGAAGTGGCAAGATCAAAAGTGTGCCTCAGAGAGGCTAATCTACTCTAATATAGGGATGTGCTTTCTAGTTGATGTAATCTGATATAGGGATGTGCTTTCTAGTTGATGTAATCATTTCACACGATGAATTTTTCCCCTCCAGTGGACATTATCAAGGATGTTTCCAAGAACTCCTCACAATGTGAGTAAGCGGCTTACATCTGAGAAAACGGTCCTCCCACAGAGTGCTTCTCCCAACAAGCATGCCTATCTAACAAGTCCCTAGGACACAAGCTGGTGACGCCAAGTTATAGTGGAACAGGAATTACTGCTTTGTATCAAACTGCAAAATGACTATAGCCATTTTTGCCTCCCAAGGTATATTGAATAATTCCTATTTTGAAGAAGATAATTCTATATAATGCTTACTTCTGCTTATGAAGAGTGATGAAAAATGGACCATATCCAAGAATTGTATCATAAAAGCAAATAAAAAAACAAAAAAACAACAAAAAAAAAACCAGGAAATCCACAGATTCTGCTCTCCTTTGAACTGCAAAGGCCATGTCACATAGTAGAGGTCTCTTGATTAGCTGGCACATTTATGGATATAGAAAGGGTAGGTCTGAGGACGAAGTGGCAAAGACAACAAAACTCCGCTTATAGACAACAGGATTTCTTTTTAAATTCTGTGGGAATGGTGCTGGAAACTTGGCATAAGAACAAACACAAGGAAATGGTACACGAATCTGGCTGGTGGCAGGGACATTTCTCTCAAAACCTTCCTTCTCTCTCTCTCTCTTTTTATTCTCTCTCTCCCTCTCTGATATTAAAGAAAGGGTTGCCCTGTCCAAGTGGCTCATTTGGTTGGAGCATCATCCATATACCAAGAAGAGGTTGCAGGTTCCATTCCTAGTCAGGACACATTCCTAGGTTGCGGGTTCTATCCTGGTCCAAGCCTGTACAACACAGGCAAGCAATTGATGTGTCTCTCTTATCAATGTCCCTCTCTCTATCTTTCTCTCTCCCTTCCTCTCTCTCTAAAAATCAACAAAAACATCCTCGGGTGAGGAATAAATAAATAAATAAATAAATAAATAAATAAATAAATAGTTATCTGGGAAGGCTGGAGGATTTAGAACATCCATGAGTTGACACTTGAATTTCATTCATATACTAGAAAGATATTTGTTGCCCAAGCCTTTGTGACATAGTTGAAAACATCCTTTATCTGCAACAAAAGACCAAGTTTTTGTCTCCCTTCTCACTAAGCCATCTTATGATTTTGAACATAACTAATTTCTCTAGTTTTTAGCTACAGCATTTTTAAAAATGATGGTATAGCATATTAATAATTACATTATTGTACTAATGTAAGTAACTAAATCACCTTTTCAAGTCTGCTCAGATGTGATCTTCTTTGACTAACCTACTTAAATTGCAGACAACCACATTCCAAATCTTTCTTTCTACTCTGTTCTTTTCCCCCCAAGAAATGTATCTCCTACTAATATACTACATGATATTTTAAATGTTAACATTCCTCCACAAGAACATAAGCTCCCTAATGGCTTTGTTTATTTTGTTCTCTGAAGTACTCTTGGTACCTAGAAGTTTCTCAATAAATTAAACTAAATTATATGAATTTAAGTGGTGTCACCCACCTTTATAATCTATGTTTAATTCTTGTTTTACTGGGGCGGGGGGAATGAAATAAGAAAAAATATTCTAAGCTTTTTTTAAAAAGCTGAAATATTTATCTACAAACACATTTTGCCATCTAAATAAAAACTGTAATTTATATCCCATCCTATCAGATTCTCACGTTTATTCTAGTTAAATGTGACTGCAGTTACAACTTTATTTACTCAGTTCACATAGACTTAACTTGTGTGAAGAAATGGTGACTACAACTTTAAAAGGCAAATCTCAGAGTCCAGCAGAGAACATTATTTAATATTAAAACAGACTAATTGAGGCAAAGTTCTACAGAAAACAAGTAGAACATTTAAAGGAAATGTCTAATTGGGAGGGCAATTGAGCATGATGATCAAAGTCCTTTGCTAATTGTCCTAAGGTATCAAGCGATTCCACTGTTGTAGAATGGCAAAGGGGGAACTACATCATGATTTACGAGGGGCTTGATTTTGTTAAATAAGCATAAGAGCAGAGGATTTTTTGTTTGATTCAGGCTTCTAGGGATTAAAATAAAAGTTTGAATAAGCTTCAAAAGGGCACAGAATCTACTATGTGTCTGACACTTTTATATATTACATAATTTTGACTTTATATGGCAATGAGAGGCTATAAAAATGTGTCGATAGTCTTATTTCACAAATGAAAAAAAATAAAATAAAAGCACATAAAAGTGCTTTGCCCAAGGTCAAGACCAAGGTCATACAGCTGTTAAGTGGTAGTTTTCATCGTAAGTCTAACCTGGGTTACTCCAAATTCAATGTGTATTTTTAACTGAGTTGTTTGTGTTTTTTTACAAAGATTATTTCAGCTTACTCACTTTTCTAGCTTTGATAGGAGGCCTTTCAAATGTAATAGAGAAAAGTCTGGGTCTACCTTTCAAGCTGAGCATTGATCATCAACACATCTCCAGTGAAAAAGAGCAGTGATACCCAGGGCCTCTTGTCGATCCTATGATATTGTCATATTCTCAAGAACCTTATAAATAAACAAATAAAATTTCAATTGAAATAGTTTTAATAGAGTGACTTTTAATACTCCAATTCTCTTGACTTGCACTTGAACATACAATATAGTTGGCGAGCTCAGACACAACTTTATCAGTTACCACAAAAACACTTTAGTCCCTCATTTCCTACCAATTTTATGATGCCACTCCTGCCATCACTACCCACCACCATGAATGAATAACTTTGGCATATTTCTTATACTAAAATTTATGGAATAATTGTCCTTACTACAGATACACAAATAAATCTGTTCCAGCCTCAAAGGCAGCTTTGCAAAAATGTGTTGTATATGGTAACTACAATGTATATTTTTTCCATAGTGACTCATCTGAAGCCAGGATTTGGGTGATTATGTTCTTAAGTGTTTAGTGACATCAAAGTCACCATTGTCTTCTGTCTGAAGAGGTCGAGAGGTAATAACGGAGGTCCACCCACAATGGTAACTCACTCTAAATACTGGGTTTCTCAGTAATATTTGTTTCTGTGCCTCCTGGAATTCTAATCTAAGAAATCAGTTTTTGGATTTCTATTATCATTCCATGATTTCTAATTTGATTCTAAGACTTGATTTCCTAACTATATTAAAAGTTTTATTTTTAATTAATTTTAATATATTTATAAATATATTTTAATTATATATATATATTAAAGCTGGCTCTTGGTGGCTCTGCTTATAATTTTGGAATAACAACAAACTTAAATGTGATTGCCACATTTTTAAAATTTTAATTTTAATTTTTTAAAATTTCTGTATTGATTAAGGTATTACATATGTGTCCTTACTCCCCCATTGCCCCCCACCCCCCACCCCACTCATGACTTCAAAAGCTCTTATTAATAAGGAGGACTAGAAGATGTGAGTCAGAGCGAGGCTCAAATTTTCACTCAGCCATTTACTAATGTTATCCCCTTAACAATTTATTTCATCTCTTTGATGTTTAGTTGCTCATCTTTAAAATAGCGACAATCCCTTTCACTACATTGTTGTGAGTATTTGAGACAGGTATCAACTACCTTATGCAGCATCAGAACTTCATAAATGGTATCTACTATATTCCCTATTAGGGACAGCTGTCATATTTCAACATTTGCACCAGGAACTTTCAACACTATTTTGGAAAGCACAAAGACTATAGGAAATAACAAAGGAGATACTTCATTATTACTTGTAAATATTTACTTCCCAATCCAGGGAGACAAACGTCAGATTTCTGATCTGGAGTTCCCTTAGTGTTTGCTCTGTTCTTTATTTGTAATATCTAGATTCTGGAAGTTCTCCCAATTCTTTGCAGTGATGTAATTCATCTTTTTTTTTTTTTTTTTTTTTTTTGCATTTAATATGACTTTTTTTTCTTTCTTTTTACACAAGCTCATGTTTCTTGGGATTGAAATGTCCTTATAAATGTACTAAAAAATTCTAGCTCTGCTGAAACTATCAGGCAAGACTATAACTGCCTTTGTCCTGTGATACTACAGGTCCAGCCATTATAACTTCTAAGTAACTTCCTGTACTGTTTTAAACTACGAAAGCAAGTGTATGGCACACTTTGCAAATGTACTAAGCTTTCCCAAATCAGTGTTTTATCGTCTACCATGATGCAAAACATTATGGAATATCATAACAACTAGAACTTAGAGAAGAATATGTAAGAAAACATATTTGGAAAAAAAAACACCTTGCTATGTACTATATTTTAAATTTCTAGAGCATTATAAAGAAAGGTTTATAAAAACATTTTTATATAGTATCAGTGCCTCCATGGCACAAACATGGGTTGAAGAAGCTAATTTCCTCTAGTTTTAAAATATATCTATATATGGGAATGGCTATATAGATCAGATTATATGTATTACCTACTACATTTCAACTTCAGAGCCTACGCCTTGTCCCTGCCAAGTACCTTTTCAAATTATTAGACTTTGCTTCAGGTCTGTGAGGTCTGTCTGGAATAGTGGCTGTTTTTCTAATGGGAAAACATGGGTTAGTAGCAAAAGTTATGAAATGGGAAAGATATACTGTGAAATTTTTAATTATAAGCACTTTTTTTCTTTTTGGTTAATCCTCATCTGAGGGTATTTTTTCCATTGATTTTTAGAGATAGTGGAAGGGAGGGGGAGAAACAGAGATAAACATTGATGTAAGAGAGACACATCGATTGGTTGCCTCCTGCATGTGCCCCGACCAGGATCAGGGATTGAGTCAGCAATGGAGGTATGTGCCCTTGACCAAAATTGAACCCGGGACCCTTCAGTCCACAGGCCGGTGGTCCATCCACTGAGCCAAACCGGCTAGGGCTATAAGCACTTTTGAGAATAATTTTAGGAAAACATTGCAAGCCAAACTTATGCACTGTTTTTGTTTTAAGAATCCATTATCTGTACAAATAGAAAGGCTGTGTTTGGTGAACCTGATGAAGGAGGGTTGGGTTGGAGTGGGAGAGTGCAATTAATCCTAAAGTGCTGAGGATATCACCAGGTAAGCTAGTTCCCATTTTCAATATTTTAAAAAATATTGAATGAAAGGAATTTGGGATTTGAAGTGCAAAGAACTGTGTCTGGGCCTAGTTCTACTGCTAACCTGCAGTGTGAACTTGAGTAAAAATAAACAAAAAAACTTTGTTAAAATAAAGACACTACACCTTATCTCAAAAGGCTATTTTGAGGGTTTTATACTATTCTGTATTATAAACTCTAAAAGCATTATACAAGGATACTGGGGCAGAGATATAGGACCAAGACTTATGGTCAACAAGGGGTATGTCAGGCACTGGAGAGGGAGCATACATTCAGCTGACTTCCTGCAATCGCCTCGGGCCAACTCTTAGGCCAGTAGCTGGTATTTTGTTTCTGATCACAGGAGGTTCCAGAATGTTCTGCTTTGCAGCCCCCATCCCCTGGTAATGTCTCCACTGGGGAAAGGCTTGCAATCGAGAAGGGGTGCATCCTGTGAGAAAGCGCTCTCCCACAGATGCACAGCATTCCCACTCAGGTGGAGGAAAGCCTACACACTGCAGCTGATGTGCTTTGATGCCCTGATTTCTGCCACTAACCCTGACTTTATTATGTGTTTATTTTTAGTCCCCAATGAATAAAAATGTCCCACATGCCTTTAGGATTAACGTCAACCTCACTTTCAAAGGAGGAAAACAGAGAGCGAGTAGACCTCATAATACCTAATAATAGAAACATCTGTGTGTGTTAAATTTAGAAATGACTATGTAATTTATTAATAAGAATCAATAGACAATGATCCTAATCAAGAGGAACAATTCAATTTTCAACTTTTAGAAAGTGTAGCTCTGCCTGTCCTTTTATTATAAGCCTGATATTCTCTTTTCCTCAGAGTGGTCTTACTGTATTTGATTAAAGGGTTGTGTTCTTTTCGGTCTTGAGTAACCAACTGAACTTGCAAATCTGGTATAAAATTAAAAAAAAAAAGGAGGGCGGTGGCTTTTAAAATTCAACTAGTGACCTTGTAAGGCAGAAGAAAACATTTAGTTTTAAGAAGACAGGGTATCATAACTTTGGTCAAATTTGGAGTCTTTACCAAGCTCTGCCCCACATTAAGGTTTGAGAAAAGTTATGGAAACATTGAGACTTAGTTTCCTCAGATGTAAAATGGAATTACACTATGAAGGGTAACTGTGAGGATTAATAAAATAATGCTTCTAAAGTAGTTAAGATAATTAACGAAGTACAGGGCATGTAGGTTTGGTTCAATAAATAATAACTCAATAGGTCTTACAACTGAGGATAAAAGTTCATAAACATGCAACTTATAAGAAAATCTTACTTCATTACAATTTTAAAAACTTTGCTTAACAGTTTATATACAAACAGGCCTATTTTTTCTTCAGTTAAACATTTATTTTTGGACTTTGCCTTTTGTTAGTCATTGTTTTGTCTAGTAATAAGATATTGCTGCCTATCTACACCAAAGGTTGTGAATTGTAAAGTTTCAACCCAGGGAATGGTCATTCAGTATGAAGAAAAATTAGCATTACTTGTTAGAATAAAAGAGACATCCTCAATAATTTTTAGGATCTGAACCATGTTGGAAGAAATTCGTCTATAAGTTGATTCTATGTCCCATCTTTCCATGTACAGAAGACTCAATAAGGGAGCACTATGCAACCTTGTTCCCAGCCCATGGAAAGGAGAGGAAAAGAAAAGGAATGCACCTTTGTGGGCCACTTTTTCACTACTTACCAGGTAAAGTATATGTTCTTCAAGAGGAACCCAAATACCATCTGGTGCCCCCTGGCTTCTTGAAATGGAATCTTTATTTTCTCAGAGCCCCTCTAATTACCTATGAATAGCAAGAGAAACTTCCATCCTGGCTGGTATAACTCAGTGGTTAAGTGTTGACCCAGGAACCAAGAGGTCATGGCAGGTCACATGCCTGTGTTACATGCTTGATCCCCAGGAAGGGGCATGCAGTAGGCAGCCGATTGATATTTCTCCCTCATTGATGTTTCTATCTCTCTATTCCTCTCCCTTCCTCTCTCTTACAATTATATTAATTCTCAAGAGTCTGTCTTTGCCCTAACTGGTTTGGCTCGGTGGATAGAGTATCAACCTGCGGACTAAAAGGTCCCAGGTTCGATTCCAGACAAGGGCATGTACCTTGGTTGTGGGCACATCCCCAGTAGGAGGTGTGCAAGAGGCAGTTGATTGATGTTTCTCTCTCATCGATGTTTATAGCTCTCTATCTCTCTCCCTTCCTCTCTGTAAAAAATCAATAAAATATATATTTTTAAAAAGAGTCTGTCTTTTCTATCTATCACCAATATCACTCACCAGAACACAAGTCTAGATGAAGGAGTGTTTACTGACCTAGGGACACTCTCTTAGGATACCATATTCAACACCTTGGCCAGGACCCCAGGGAATGGTCCAAATTCACTACAAGCATGGCTCTTGTGAGACTGAAGAAAGTAATGGCTAGGATGAGAGAAGCTGAAGTGTCTGAGTTGCCATAGCAGATGGTGGAGAAAGGGACTAAATGGCTCAGGATCCCAGTCTAACCATGATAAGAAATGTCAAATGTAAAATGAGGGACTTTCTACAAAACAGATACACTTTAAACCTGTCAAGGTGAGCAGAAACAAGGTAAGTCTGAGGAACCGTCACTGTCGAGACTCGAGAGGAGCCTAAAGAGCCATGATGACTTCATGTCATGTGGTATTCTGGATGAGATCCTGAAACAGAAAAACACATTCGGTAAAAACTAGGGAAAGGTAAATAAAGGATGGACTTTAGCCAGTAATAATACTGGTTAATTAGTTTCGATAATTGTAGATAGTAAGGTAAGAGGAGAAATTGGCTGGGGGGGGTGGGAGGGATATGAGAACTCTCTGTGCTATCCTTGTACCTTTTTCCTATATCTAAAATTATTTTAAAATTAAAAGCTTATTACAAAAAAAAAAAGTATTCTCAGGTAAGTGAGAGAGCTAGCTATGCAGATATATTATGGGATGCCAGAAGACCCAGAAGAGGATTGAGCTTCACCAGAAATACAGATGTGATGGGGAAAGAGGCACCAACATCTGTGAGATCAGATGGTTGGAGAGGCAGTCACACATGTTGGCTCACGGATAGCAATGAGGATGATGAGGCTCTCAAGCAGTAGAAGCTACGTGGCAGAATTAACTGGGATGTCAGCATTGTTACAACTAATGGCAAGGTCGGAATGGCAATCAAGGAAGCTTATATAAATGAGAGTCCTGGAGGTCATACATAGAACACGGTGTCTCTAAGGGCACTAATACCTGGAGAGCTGAGGCATCAACATGTCTCCTGAAGTCTGAACTACAGTGAGTCCCCTGGGTCCATGAATTCACCTGGTGGTTATTTCCTCAGTCCATGAATGTATACTTGATTGATATCCTTGGCATTGGAGTAACCCTCACATTGGGCCCTTAGCCTGTGGGAAATTGCTAGTAGAGCTGGGAAGCCAGTGGAAACTGTTGAAACTGCATCCCACGCCTGCTAAAATAGTAAATAAAAAACAGCATCATATCCCAAAGTCAGAGAGATTAAAACATTACAAGATTTAAATAAATCAGTTTTACTTCATTTGCTAGTCTGGACTCCTGTAAAAACCAGATGAATCCTAGAGAATTATGTTAGACCAGTGGTTGGCAAACCGCGACTCGCGAGCCACATGTGGCTCTTTGGCCCCTTGAGTGTTCTAATGCCACTTCTTCAAAATAGACTCACCCAGGCCAAAAACTGACTTCTGCGCATGGGCCACTAAGTTTCAATCGCACTGTATGTGTGCGCCCGCATGTAGTATTTTGTGGAAGAGCCACACTCAAGGGGCCAAAGAGCCGCATGTGGCTCGCGAGCCGCGGTTTGCTGACCACTGTGTTAGACCATCAACAACTCAACCAAGGAGCATCCACAATCATGTCAAACAAGTTTTTTGTGTTGTTTTTTTTTTTTTACTAGATTCGGCTGATATAATATTGCTTTAGGTACAAGGTACATGATCATTAATTTGGTGAATATATTCCTTTCTATCTTATCAGGATTGAGGATCAGATTATTGACATTCACAATAATCGAACAACATATTCACAATTTTACTCCAGGGTTATGGTAACTCTTCTCTCTGTCATAATATAGGGAAGAGATTTGGACTATCCTGTCATAATATAGGGAAGAGATTTGGACTATCCTACAAAATATCACACTGATCCAATCCATCATTGACATCATACTGATCGACCAGAATACGCTAGAGGTGACTAACATGAAAAAACCTTTAAGACACAAGTGCTGCAGAAGCTAGTAGATAAACCCTATGAATATTTAGAGACCTGCCAGTTTAATAAAATACTTTAGGGAGCCGGAAGTGAGGATTGTGTCATGACTTTCCCTTACAGTAAAGAACAAATCATGCACACTGCCTCTTCGTCCACAAAGAAATCTAATTCCTAGAAGTCTCTTTTCTCAAGGGCAACTCATTTCACACTTAGGAATACTGCTCTGGCCTATGATACTGTGAAAGGATGTCAGCTTTATTTAGTCCCAGAGAAAAAAAGCATTCTGCAGCAAATCTAACCTGCAGGGCCTGAGGGCCTGCATGTGGGTCACAGTATTCCCATTGGTGGAAAAATATGCATGGAGGAATTTGTCAGGCCCCAGCAGAACCAGGGGGTATTCTCCTGAGTCCTGAACTCTGGTAGAAATATCAAGCTTGGCCCGGTCGGTCGGCATGGCTCAATGGTTGAGCAGCAATGTATGAAATAGGTAGGAGGTTATGGTTCGATACCCAGTCAGGACACATGCTCATGTTGTGGGCTCCATCCCCAGGAACTGTGGGCAGCTGATCAGTGATTATCTCTCATCATTGATGTTTCTATCTCTCTCTCCCTCTCCCTTCCTCTATGAAATCAATAAAAAATATATTTAAAAAATAAAACAAAAAGAAAGAAATAGCAAGCTTGGCCACAGAGACCAATGACCATATTTTTGAAACTTCCCGCCATGAACTGGGTTCTGTTGGACTGACCATGTCACAAAGACAGGCAGTAATTCCAGCAGAAATCCATGATAAGATAGAAATGTGAGGATGGAGCATAAGCAGGACCAAGCTTGTTTTAAGGATGGATCAACTTGGTGTCCAAGTGGAAGACAAAAATGAGCACTGGCTGGGATACAGCCACACCTAGAGTGGCCTCCGGACTAGCATAGTTGCTCAAATAGATCAATAAGCTACTTGGTGGCAAGTTGGTTACTGTGGGCCACTTTCAAACTTAGAAATCCCAGTGGTTCATTCTCAGAAAAAAAAAATGGATATTTAATCCAACTGTGGGTTTTTCTTTCCTGTCCACATAACCTCAGACAGCACCACCCAAAAAAAGAAACAGTCTTCTTTTCTTGATTTACACACAAAAAAAGCTTGGATAGGGCTTGTAATAGAGCAGTATTTACTAAAGCTGTGGGCAACGATGGGGGTGGGAGGGCCGTGTATATCACCTCCTGCGAACAACTTGAAACTGAATACCAACCATCCCTATTCTTAAAGTTATTTGTTTGTTGCCATTTTACATTTTGGTTAATCATCCCCTCTCCTTTTGTTCCTTTCCTCTCTTTTTTTCTCTTCAGGAGCAAAATCCATCAGCCAACTAACCAAATAAAAATCCTCCTACTTTTCAGAGTAATTCAGCTTGGATTGTATTATCTTTGGGAAGGAACAGGAGCTTTTTCAGACTAACCCACCAACTTCCCGTTCCTTCATGGGCTGGCATTGGATCATCCCTCTAACCAATCCATTTCCTAGATCTTCTGGGGTTCTGTGTCCCTTACCCAATCTCATCCTTTTCCTGGGCTAGACCAACAGACCTGTATGGTCACTGCCTTAGCTACCATTGCACATACCTCACAGTAGAAGCACCTGCCCCTGCATCACCTTGGCTTCTACTGGGCATGCACCCGGCAGGGGAATTTCCCTTTTATTGTTTTTATTCTTCCCCCAATAATGACCAGTAATGATCCTTCCTGACTGCTTCCAGGATTAGGTCCTGAGGGTGGAGGATGCAGCGGTCTCCTGGGAAACCTATGAATGCTCTGAAGCAGGCGGGAAGGATGCTTCCTAGTTGATCAGGCTTAATAAACTCTGGTTCCCTTTACTCCTCTCCTTTTATTAATATCTAGCTAAATACCTATGCTAACATGTTCATTTATAAAAAGGGTTAGCTAACTTCTCTTCTAGATTCTAGAATGGTAAGGCATATGGTATAAAAATATATTTATATGTATGTGAAGTACAGTAGTCATGCAATTTTTCTAATCATTCAAGCAAAAGCCAAGTAATTTTCATCATGTTATTATTTTGGATGGAAGAGTTTATAGCCTGGGTGAACCAGACAATTTCCCTTCCCTTCACTTTACTTCTGCTGTTCATGAAACTTTGGATTAGGAAATTTTCAAAAATATTTTATAAATCTCTCTCTCCAAATCTTTCTCAGAAATTACAGAAAGCACAAGGATTCATTCTTTCCTTTTCTGCTTCCTACTTAAGAGCCAATGTTTAATGTGAAATAACAAGATAAATATGTATCTCTATAACCACCATCACCCATCCTATATAATAAAAGGGTAATATGCAAATTGACTCTAACAGCAGAACAACTGGGAATGCCTGGTTGCTATGACATGCACTGACCACCAGGGAGCAGACACTCAACGCCGGAGCTGCCCCTGGTGGTCAGTGTGCTTCCACAGGGGGAGCTCCGCTTAGCCACAAGACAGGCTGACAGCTTCCAGCACAGCGGCAGTGCTAAGGATGTCTGGCTGCGACTAAGCCACAGTCAGACATCCCCAAGGGCTCCCGGGCTGCCAGAGGCATGTCTGACTGCCAGCTTAGGCCCGATCCCCTGGGGAGTGGCCTAAGCTGGCAGGTGGACATCCCCTGAGGGTTCTCAGACTACGAAAGGGTTCAGGCCTGGCTGAGGGACCCCCCGCCCAGTGCATGAATTTTTGTGCACCAGGCCTCTAGTTTATTTATAAGATGACTATGTCTTTTTGCAGTGAATGTGCCTATTAAGGAAGGTGTAAAAACAGGCTTGTGTTTTTGCTGGAGCTGAAAAATGAATGAGGGTATTAGTCAGCAAAATATAGTAAAGCCACCCCTGCTCACACTCTGCAAAAAGGAGTTAGTTGTTAGTTGTTTCTTCATCCAACATGTTATAACTTGATGAAAGGACTTTAGTGGCTGTTAGCAGAAGAAAGGGAATTTACACTGCCCAAGTGATTTGAACTTGTGTCATGTATAGACTTTAGACTTCATTAAAAAATAATGTTCGATCAAAAGTAAAAGACACAACAGACGCACTCACATTGGCATTTGGAAATTAAAGTGTAAGCATCAGACAATTATATCGATATTTTGATGTTCCAATTTTGACAGAACGCAGGCTTTCACAGAGCAATGGTTATATAGGGGTGGGCAAAAGTAGGTTTACAGTTACTCATATGGAAGAAGACATGCAGGTTATGATTATTATTACAGCTTTATTTACTCTGTGTCTCACATACTCATAACTGTAAACCTATTTTGCCCACCCCTGAATATGAGAAAGAGGATTGCACAATCTGTAGACTAGTGCTCTAGTGGCCTCTGTTCTGGACACATCAATTTCTATGAAATGGTGCTATCCATCAAAAGGGTTAATTTTATCTCAAAGATTTTCTGTGAGGCTCAAATGAGATTGGGCTCATGAACAGATTTTAAAAATTGGATCTGGTCAAGTGTGACAGTGAATTACTAGAATAAGACTGTCTCATGCACTATCATGTATGGAATGGCCAGACCTCATGAGTACAAACCCTGACTTTACTACTTAATTGTTCTGTGACTTGACACAAATTACTTTGCCTCTACAGAATTTTGTTTCCTGATCTGTAAAATACAAACTCTAATAGCAATATCTAATAGTGGTTTAAATGAGATAATATATGCTAAGTCTGAGTCCCTTCTAAAGCAGATTGCTAAAAATTGGTAAAAAACCATCCATAGTTCTGACTCCAAAAAAACACATTCTATCGCTTTAGAAAAATATATCTTTCCTTTCAAAGTCTAACTTAATTCTCAGTCCTCACTTTTCTTTTGTGTTTTTTTTTTGTTTTGCCTTATCCACATTCATCTTTACTCTAAGGTTTTCATATATTCTTATCTTCGTTCAGGCTAAAAAACTGAAAAATTATTACTCATCATTAAGACTAGATCAAATGTCATTTCCTCCAGAAAACCTTCCCTACGACCCAGAACAAAATTAATCACTGTTTAGCCTATGCCCCTTTAAAACATTATACATGTTGCTTCTATAATATTTATCACATTATTTCTTAATTTTTTATTTACCTGTATGACTCTTCTGTTAAACTCTGCATTCCTGAGAATAAGAACTATGTCTGTATACTCCCAGAATTTCCAAAACTATACTGAAATACTAGTAAGTAAAGTTTCCATATCTATTGATTACCTCCTAAGTGCCTGGCTTTATATGAGGTGTGTTAAGTAGTGTGTCTTCTTATTTCTTCCATCAACCCTTGCAATAGGTGTCACTATTCCCATTTTATAGAGGAAGAACTTGAGACTGAGAAAGTTGTTTGACTTTCCCAAGGCCATACTATTAATAAGTGCCAGAAGCAGAACACAGATCCAGACCTGTATAATTCTTTTCACTATGACTTACTGCTTTCTTACACATGAGCTTTCTTTCAATTTTCAAATAATGAATATGCTTGGATGTTACCCAATATGTGTACTAGTTTCTTCATTCAATTTCAAACCCCAATCAGAGTCATGTTTCTGTCCCCTTTTTGCTCCGAAGGATATTATTGAATAACTTCCATAAAACTCCCCCTTGCTAAAATAAAACATTCTTTATTTCTACTGTATGAGCTGTAATTTCACTTTCCCCAACTAGAAAGAGAGAATCCTTTGGGATTGGTAGCTCAGATGTAACAAAAATGAAAATATCCTAAGATTTTCTAGTGGCCTTGCCTATAAAAGCAGGAATCTATTACTTCCTTGCTGTGAAGTACCAGATTATCATTATGACAAAACTACGAAGCAGGAACCTTATACTCTAATGAGCCCTTTTTTATTTGGGGAACTCACTTTGGCGTGGGGTTTGCACATAAGTTCTTCACTCTTCTTCGAAGATCACAGTAGCAAATTAAGCAGTCATTGTACTTAACTACAAATAACATTGCATTCTTATTTCTAAATGTTATTTCAACTAGCACTTGATTTCCTTCACATTTGACTTGCATAAGTCTTCTAATCTTTCCTCAGGTATGCAACATTATCTGCCTTCCAAATTTAGATAACTTCTTCGAATAGATTCAGTTAAATTCCCTATTGCAATCAAGGTCAAATACTGGCTTATGATTTAATTTTTATATTATAGAAAAAAATCTAAATGAAAATCCCATTTTCTTCTCTCCCACTTCTCTCCTTACCCATCCTATCTATCTGTAAATTCTTAATTTTATCAAGTCCATCACAAGACATAAGATTACAATAAGCAATTCTATATTTTTACCTCAGAGGACTATTGTATGGAAATTTTTATTTTTATTTTTTGGTGAGGAGGAAAAGGAGTGTTGAGTTACCCATCAAAACTAGCCAATTTGGCCAAAGTTAGACATTTGCTATTCTTTAAATACTAGAGGCCCGGTGCACGAAATTCGTGCACTGGGGAGGGTGTCCTTCAGCCCAGCTTACACCCTCTCTAATATGGGACCCCTTGGGGGATGTCCAATTGCAGGTTTAGGCCCGATCCCTGTGGAATCGGACCTAAACCTGCAGTTGGACATCCCTCTCACAATCCGGGACCGCTGGCTCCTAATCGCTCACCTACCTGCCTGATTGCCCTCTAACTGCTCCTCTGCGGGCCTGATTGCCCCCAAATACCCTCCCCTGCTGGCCTGATCACCCCCAAGGCTTTTATTAGTATAGATATGACCCTGCACAGAAAATTTTACTAACCCTGCTTTACAATAAGGGCTTGAAGATTGAATCATTAGGACCAGACACCAAGATTTCCTTTCTTTGAATAGTGGAGGGAATACTTATCTTGTCTTTAAGTTGCCTGGAAATTAAAATGAGATAATGACTTAGAAAAGTATAAAAGCACCATATAAAGACAACTGTCTTTTTAATGAAGTGGCAAAATGAAAAACACTTTTTATTCTCCCCTTCCTTCCTCTACAGCTTTTATTTAAACTTTGAAATTTATAAAAATTTCACTCCAATTTTCATTTCTTTACATTCAACATTATTTTGTATTGGTTTCAGGTTTTATATTAGTTACAGAATAGTGGTTAGACAATCATATACTTTACAAAGTATTCCCCGATATTTCTAGTACCCACCTGGCATCATACCATCATTACAACACTATTGACTATATTCCCTATTTAACTGACAATGGGTTTACAGGTTCCTTTCAGTCTTTCTTTTGTGTTGCTTGTCCTTCCTTTTCTTTCTCACTTCTTCCCTCATTTTCTTTATATAGTATTTCAATTGGCCATCAAAGCTCAGTGAAGGCACTGGGACACGCTTAATCCATTTTACAGACCAGGAAACTGAGGTCAATTTCAGTTGGCTGTGGAACTTGACTCAGCACACAGGAAGCCCTCAGAGCCATGCTCTTTGCGCTTCCTAAGGTGCAGCCGCCCAGCAAACAGAACAAACCTTCCAGTCAGGCTTCCGAGCCTCTTTCTCAAGCACCTCTTCATTGCGGATGCTCCACATTCTTTCCTCTCCCCCCATTCTTTACTGCCCCCCCTTCTCCGAAGCAGGTGGAAGGCTTCCCACTCACTGCCTAGGCATGTTCTGCTATGGGGCAGGGTGTAGCGAGCTTGCTTTTGGGTCAAGGCAGGAGCAGGAGTCACTGCCTCTGAAGTGTGTAGGCGACCTGTGCGTGGCCCGTTAGCACTGGGAGCTTCTCTGAATCACATCAGTCAGTCCAGTACCCTGCAGAGCAGCATCCCTCCACTGAGGTGGCACCACCCCTCAACCCCCGCCTCAGGGGTGAGGGTCCTGGCCCTCTGCCAGGAGTCCTTCCATGCCCCTTGATCCCTGGCTGGGCCCACCCACGTCTTGGGGGCACTGCAGAACCTCTGTCTCTCTGCAGATGAGACAGATCCCTGCCCTAGGTCTCTGCAAAGCTATGAATCTGTGGCCAGAGGCCTGGTCTGGGTCTCAGCAACCACATGCCTGCAATATTCCCAGGGACCCTGGGAGCGGCTTGGCGAGTCCCGCCTCACCTTCCCTGGGTGCCGATCTCCCCAGGGACCCCCCTGAGAGGCTGGATGGGCCCAGCCATGCCCCACCAGGTTGCTGATCTCCCACGCCCGGGAGGGGCGGGAAGGTCCTGGCCACGCCCCCCCAGGCTGCCGATTGCCCGCGGGACCCCCGGGAGGGGCGAGAAGGGCCCGGCCACGCCCCCCCCCAGGTTGCCGATCTTCCCGATACCCTCTTGAGTGTCTGGGCAGCCAGGTCTCGCCTCCCCGGGGCAGCGATCTCCCCAGGGACCGCCGAACTAAGAGGACTGGGCGCCGCCATCTTGATCTTCTCAACGGCCGGATAGACCACCCAGAGTCCCGCCCCCCAGTCTCCCGCCGGCGCAATCGTGGGCGTAGCGGAGGTGCGGTCAATTTGCATGTTTCTCTATTATAAGGTAGGACTAGTGCTTTTCTCTGTGTGTATATCTGTGTGTAGAGTGTGTGTGGATAGGAGGGAAGGGGGTAGAGAAAAAGAAAGAGTTTGAGAAAAAGACAAAGAGAGAGTTTGTTGCAGAGGAAAATAACTTTCACCTGAAATACACATAATTAGAGGATATCCTGCTAAATTTACATCACTTAAACCAAGATTACTTAAACTTCCATCTAATAATTCATATGGTTTTATCTGATAATGCTACTTTATTTAATTGCCAAGTTTTCCCCTTTTGACATTAGCTGCCAGAAAGTTTAAAGCCAAATTATCTGGCTCACACCCCTGTTATATGTGTGACGCATTATAGTTTGAATGACAAGCCTTATTTATGGTTCCTTCTTATATCCAGTCTTTTATAAATTTTCCTGTGTTTTTTCTCCTCATTTTTTTAATCCAGGCTAATTTATCATACTTTATTGTACTCTATAACTCATTTCTATACCTTCTGAAGTAGTAAATAGGTATCAATAGAAGGTCTTTAAGTTGCAAATTAACTGAATACCTCAATACTAATTTCAGAGCTTTTTTAAAGACATAACAAGTTTTGTGTATGCTCACTGTCTGCCAGGAGCCAGAAATAGATTGGATGTGGAATTTAGCTGTTAGTCTGAGAGGTGCCTCCAACTCACTTGGATTCTTCCTCTAAATTCTCTTAAACAAACTCTGCCTTTTGCATTCCAAGGGATTTTAGTCTATTTCTGGTTCTCCTTCACATTTATAAGCCTTTGAATCATACATTTTAGTTTACAAAATATTTTACAGTGACTGTTCAACAATGTTCCTACCTCGTATCTCCATCCATTCTAATCCATCCTGCTAATCTATACAAAGTCATTTTCTTGAAATGCTATTTTTATCTTTCTCTATTTTTCATCTTAAAGTGAAACTATTTTGCCTAGACTCCAACAGTTCTAATTATCTCTTGAAATGCGATTTTTATCTTTCTCAAGAACCCCTATTTTTCATCTTAAGGTGAAACTACTTTGCCTAGACTCCAACAGATCTAATTAGCTAGTCTCATTTACTTCTACCATATCATTCCTCTCTTTGCTCTCCAACATGAACCTTCCTTGTCAGTTCCTCTTCTTCCAATACTTCCACAGCAATGCCATCTTCACTATTGCTTCCTAGATGCTCTTCATGAAGTTTCCATTACTTAGAATACCATTCCTGCTCTTCTTCTCCTATTTAAATCCAGTTCAACTTTTAAGACTCAATTAGGCCATAGTTCCTTCACAAAGGCCCTGGGTCTCTGAGGTAACAACCCATCAAAACCGCTAGTTGTTTCATCATGTCTTTCCCACTTTTTCCAACTAAATTGTGGTCCTTGATGGCAGACATTCTATTGTATCATTCTCTTGGGTCATGTCACTAAGCACAGTATTGAGGGTTAGTATAAAATTAGTTGAGACTTAGTGAGCTTTGGTCACCTCACATCATAATCAAGTACTCAGCCAGGGCTATATCTTTTAGAATCAGCGCAGTAAAAGGCCTGAGAAGCCCTAAGAACTCTTTAATGGCCTGATTTGCTTAATCAAGCAGTCCATGATCAAATTTGCAGTACAATCAGAGTTTCCAAAATGATGTAGATGAAAATGTCCATGGCCTGTGTTTGGTTGCTGCAAACTATGATTGAATATGGTCATGGAGAAATATTTTTATAAAGAACTGTCAGAAATAATGAATTTGGATTTCCTTTTCATGAATAAGACATTCATGTTACTTATACTGCTATTGTTGGTACTCAAAGACACTGAACTGTCGTGATTCTTACATCTTTTGGTCTCTCTCCATTAATTGTTTTATGTCTTTTCTTCCTTTGCCTGTCCTTCAAATTGAAGCATTTCTTTTAAAAAAAAAAAAAAAATATATATATATATATATATATATATATATATATATATGTTTTATAGATTTTAGAGAGAGGAAGGGAGAGGGATAGAGAACTAGAAACACCGATGGGAGAAAGATATTGATTGGCTGCCTCTTACATCCTCCTCCCCTCTCACTCCCCCCACCCCCCCACCCCCCCACCCCCGCCTCACAGGGGATCAAGCCTGCAACCCAGACATGTGCCCTGACAAGTAATTGAGCCTGGGGGAATAAGACAGCATTTCTACTTATAGTTCATTTCAACAATAAGATTATAAAAACAATATTCATCCCTGACATGATAATTAATATGAAATTATATCTGTGAAATAGAATTATATCATATTTAAAATTTAAAAAAACTATATAAAGATTTTAAAAAAACCACATATGCTGCTACATTTAATTACACACTGACAAAAAAAGAGATGGAAGTATACATACTGAATTGGGACTGGCTGTAAAACTGGAATTTAAGGGCATGGCAAAAAAAAAATATTTCATGGCTTTATAATTTTTATAAGATGCCCCAAATATTGTTTTTATAAATAAAAATAAATGAATAAAAAGAGAAAATGTCAGGGTCACTGAGCAGAGATTTTTCATGAGCTGAAGGGAAGGCGGGGGGGGTGATTCCACAAAATCCGTAAATCTTGGCTGACAGGAATAGCCCCTCTGGTCTCACCCATTAAGGACTTTCTCCAGCAGCCTGGAAAGGTCTTATTCCCAGCTGGTTCCATACTGTGCATGTTAAGTGCCCCTTGAAGAAAATTCTTTGTCAAGCTTGGATCTGTACCTCTTTATCTTCAAACAGTTGCAGATGGCAGCATGAGGTTTCATGAAGGAATGATGGGTTAGCAAACCTGAGTCATGAGTATATGGGTGGCTTCGGAGGGAATAGAGGATTTTAAAATGAAGACCTTCTTTTCTGGCAGTAAAGCTAAGGGAAATATTAAGTTCTATGTTGAAAAAATAAAGGTAAAAAAAATTGGGATTGATCTACTCAAATGATTTCTCCAAATTTAGACCGCAGGCTCCTAGGGATCCACAAAGATTATAATAAGGGTCTGCAAGCTGTTTTCAATATTCCTTAAAATCTAATGGTAATCATATACTTTATCACAATAAAACTGCATAATAGTGCTAATGCTACGAGTTTTTCCTTGCCTAGAACCATCTCAGCTCACGTGGATACATCCTTCTACATCCTGACACAGAAATTCGCATCTTTTTTATAACAATGGGAAAATAATTAACAAGTCCTTAAGAAATGGAACCTTTAACTTCCTTTTGACAATGAGTCTCATGTATTTCTTGAACTGAATTTAACTGTACCCTGTATTTAACTGTCCAGCTCATTTCCCTTCCCCAGTCCCACCTGGTAACTAATCACATTGGTTTCTCTTCAGGACCCTCCTCTGTACCGGTCACCTCTAAGCAGCTCTGGTAAGACCTACCCACAATTCCAGGCTTCTCTTCCTTGGCTCCTCCAGAAGTGCAATGGAATTTACTTGTTCTTGATTGGGAGCACGCTCTTCCATGCCGTCAGGAGGAATCTTTGCTCAGGACCCTCTGCAAGTGCCTGGTGTAGGGGTGATTTTTCATCAGCAGCCACCAGAGACCCAGGCTCCTGATCCGGAAAAAATAAAATTAAAAAAATCTAGAGCCTGACTGGTGTGGCTCAGTGGTTGAGCATTGACCTATGAACCAGGAGGTCACGGTTCAATTCCCAGTCAGGGCACATGCCCAGGTTGTGGGTTCCAGCCCCAGTAGGGGGCGTGGAGGAGGCAGCCAATCAATGATTCTTTCTCATCATTGATGTTCCTATTTCTCTCTTCCTCTCTGAAATAAATTTAAAAACCAATTTTTAAATTTAGAAACCTAGGTTATTTTGTCATGCCACTTCAGAACTTGGTAAGGCTAAGATGGCTGAGAAAAGCTTTTAATAAAGATTTGTAGGGCTTATCTTAAACATGAACATTTTTTAGTAAAGTCTCAACTTTTGCTCTAAAGTAACTGGAAAATTGTTTCTTTTGTTTGTTTTACATAGTCATTATGTCACTTAGGAGAAGTTTTAGAGGATAATTTAGCAATTGGCCACTTTGAAGGCAACTAATAAATTATTTTAGAGACTGTTAAGACCTTGCAAAGATGAAACAACTTCATTATTGGTCTCTAGCAGTTAACAAGTGTGACAAGCAGGTCTATATAATGCAACATGAGGTTGACTAAAATACAGGCTAAGTTCTATAAAAGTATGGAGGAAGAATTGCTGAAAACATTTTATGTTTCTTAGAGAAATATTTAAGCTGGTTCCCAGATAGTTGATGATTTATTTAAATAAAGAATGAAGGAATGGAAAAGAAGAAAAATCCAGCTATAGGAAACAGCATGAGCACAGGCTTGGAGGCTATGAAAAATGCATGGTGAAGTAGAGTACACTAAGTACAGTATTGTTGCTGAAGTTAAAAGTGGAGAGGATTATAATGGGAAGGAAGTCTGAAATGAATTTCAAGGGCAATATATATTTCATTGCCCTGAATCCCAGGCTAAGGAGATTTCATTTATTTCTATATTCAGTGAGGACTATTGAAGGATTTTGAGCAAGAAGTATTTTCAGAACTGTGCCTTAGAAAGATTTATCTGGCAGCAACTGGAAGATAGTAAGGTGGAGGCCAGGAAACCAATTATTAAAATAATACCAATGGCAGATGTTGAAGACCTAAAATAGTACATAATGGAAAGAAAGGGACTGTGCTTTGGCCACAAAAAGATCTGTAGGTTGAGAAGGTAGGCACTGAGATTTTTTCTGTGGTTGTCAATTCCATCTCTGTCACTAACCAGAAGGAAGACTGAAATAAATATTTCTTTAAAAAAAAAAAAAGCTTTACAAAAGAAACAGAGAAAAAATTTCTCAGTGTGCTTAAGGACATCAATAGTGCCCCCCAGAGACGGATATTCACATTTCTAAATACTTTTATCCTTTAAATTGTAGCTGCCATGCAGTAAAGAAAGAGAATTGAAAATTTACTGCTTCTATAGAGAAAAATGTCATCTTTTGGCCTCTTCACGGGAGGGTGAGTTTCCGAAGTTAATCCTGGGAAGTGAATTTTGAATAAACAATTCAAAATATGAACATGACAAATTTAGGTCACAGAAATCAGAAACCTAAGACTAAAGAATGTGAGGATTTGAGGGACAATTACACATTGCCTACTCATTCATGAGTGAGGACTCATTTTATCTATTTTTCCATTTAATAGCTTCACTCTTTGGTCATGACCAATGCCTATGTTTTGTTACCAATGTCTGGCCCATCAATCACACCCCAGAAACTTATAAAATTACAATAGCCAGCTAGCAATTTCCATTACCTTTAAATAACCAATATGATCTCAAGTCATTGATAAATTCCAAACAAAATCAAAATTAATAGAGCTTACTTCTGTGGCCTTATGATTTCCATTAAACTTCCAGAGATATGTAAAACAATTTATGCTTATTGTCATTACCTTCCTTTCCTAAATCCTCAAGGATCCCAGGGACCTTGGGTGAGCAACAGTTCTAACCTTATTTGAGATAAAAAGGAGGCAGAGAGAAGGGAAGTGATATCCAGGGATGTAAAAGTGTCCTCAGCTTACTATCATTTAAGCCTAAGTAGCTTTTCAGGCTAAGGAAAGGAAACCAATCCTATGATCTGTTTCAGTGGTTCTTTGTGTGCCTAGATTGTGAGACTGCTTTACATGCTGTCTGGATTCTGACTTATAGGTAGAAGGCTAATGGCTTCCCTTTGAGCCCTGCTCTTGTCTATAGGTGATTTTCCTAAAAATATTTATACCAAAAAAGCAGCTGCGTTTGATCCCACAACTTGCTTAGCTAAATTCCCCAGGTTGCTTGAACACTGCCATGTGGACACATTAGAGCTGTCTTTGGATCACTTAAACATAGCCATGACAAAGAAAAAATTAAAAATAAAAAACAAAAAAATCAGAAAGAAAAAGCAAACAAACAAATAAATAAACAAACAAAACTCAGAAACAATGGAAAGCAACAAGACAGTATTGATTTTCCTGGAGGGAAAATATAGTTGCTTTGTAATTTTGTCTTAGTTCGGGGGCGGGGGTGGGGGGGGGGGGGGAGAGCCCTGACTATGTTACAGCCCTTCTCTGCTCTTCCTCTGCTTTTTTTTCCAATCTCCTTTATTCTACTCCTGCCCCCTCTTCCTTCTTGCTCTGTGAGTAGGACCTGAGGCATTTCAGGTACAGGTTTCTATTCAAGGATTTCTGTCAGCTCAAAGGGAGAATACAATCAGATTGTTTGGTTCTTAACTTTTGAATTTGATTTCAGAGATTTTATTTTAGTTACAAATTAATGGTCAAAATGACTGGGCATTGTGTGATGTGCTGGTTCTATGTGGCCTGGGTAGATAGATGGAGGATATATTATGTATATCAGCAGTGTTTTCAAATACGCAAAGTGATGTGTACTTGCAGAAAGAAGACTCAAAGACTCCTGTCTGGTCCCAAATCATATAATCAGATGTCTTTTATAACTTCCCAGCTGAGGGGTGATAGCTTGAAATAATACCAAGGGCTCCAAAGTTGAACTAGCTATGAGATAAATAGGCATCTGGATTATTGGCCTGGACCCTTAAATGGTTGGAAAAGAGACCTGATTTGAACATGATTCGTGACTAATTAAGCTAGTTTAGTGCAAAAATTATGCTTTCTAACTCATTATAGAAGGCCAGCATTACCCTAATGCCAAAAGCAGACAAAAACATTACAAGAAAACTACAGACCAATATTTTTCATGAACATAGGTACAAAAATCCTGAACAAAATTAGATCAGTGGTTGCCAGGGGTCAGTGGGTAAGGAATAAATAGCTATTCCAAGGGCAGTAAAAATACTCTGTATAATATCATACTGACGGATACTTTCATTACACATTTGTCCAAACCCATAGAATGTACACCAAAAATGAACCACATTGTAAACTATGGATTTTGTGTTATTATGATGTGTCAAAGTAGATTCATCAGTTGTAACAAATGCACCAGTGATTATGGGAGGTTGTGTGAGTGTGCAGGCAGGGAGTATATGGGGATTCTCTATACCTTCCCCTTAATGTTACTATGCTCCTAAACTTGCTCTAAAAAATAGTCTTAAAAAATTAATTAAGTGAGCTTATCACTGCATTACAAACAAATGACAGTATGTGTTGCCATTCATAAAACTTAAGATTTTAAGTGAAAACCAGAATGTTGAAAACCATATATATCATTATGAACTTAATAGCTGCTTAATATTTAACAATTTTCTCATAAGATTAGTGATGATATTTACAGGTGAAACGTTTTCTTATCCTATCATAAACTACATAAGCATTTGAGTTAAACCAGTTAACCAATATTTATTTAGCTGATCAATGCAAATGTTACTAAATTATTGCTAGATAAAAGATTCTTTCAAAGTGCAAGACCAATGAATTATAATATAACATAGCATGAGAAGTTCATTGATATGATTTCACATTCCATTTTGCAACTAACTTGTAAGGAACTACCATTTGTCAATTTCTGGTATATTAAAAAATGTATGCAATATTTTAATTTTTTATTTTTCAACCAAAATAGTATATCACAACAAATTGAATGCAGAAGAATATGTGACAATGTAGCTCTATCTACCAAGGCAGATATTAAACAGATGTGCAAATATATAAAACATTGCCACTTGTTGCACTGCACTAATTGTCTTTGTGTGTTTGGAAAAACATAGGTTTTCTTTAATAAACAATATTATTTATTTTAAGATGCAATGGATTTTACTATTCTTATTTTTGAATGACTTAATAAACATATTTTTTAAACTTCTCAGTTTTAGTTCTTGATACGGTAATTATAGATAGGTACAACTCACCTAAATAAAAGCTTTTTGGGTTCCTCATTAACTTTTAAGAGATCCTGAGACCCAAAAGTTTGAGAACCATAACACTATCTGTTCTGCTTTTCAAAAAAAAAAAAAAAAAGTTGCCCCTTAGAGGGAAGAGAAAGCTAAAAAATAGTAAACATATAAATAAATAAAATACAGTTAAAGAAAAAATGCTTTGGAGTTAAACTCGGGATTGAGATGATAATAATGGGAGGGAGAATAGGAAAGGTATTACTTTAGGTGGACTTGTCGGGGAAGACCTCTTTGGAGAAGTGACAATTGAGCTGAGATGTCAGCAATGTAACAAGCTAAGCCAAGAGAACTGTGATTTGGGCATGTGGCACAGCAAAGCCAAGACCCTGAGGTTGTAAAGAGTTTGGACTAGATTCCAGAATTATATCATCCCATAGCTCCATACTTTGCTTTCCTTCTCATTAACCACAACTGATTTTTTTTTCTAGGCCAGCTATGCTCTGGCCCTTGAACAACCATCTGGAAAATGGAGTCAGGACTGTTTTGATTCTTCCCAAACGATGGCTTCAAATTCAGTTATTTGAATTTGGACAGTCTTCATTGCTCTGAGGAGTAGAACTCTCCAGAGCAATGCTTGTCAGCAATGCCAGGAAATTGCTGTTTCAAGAAGAAGTAGGAAAAGGGTGGATTTTAATTTTACAGGGGGAAGCCTTACACGGGACCTATAAATTATGTAGCTATTTTTCTATACCTTGGCCACAGTCTGGAACTTTTCAAAATAAATTATTTGAGCCAATTTCGCTGTGGTTGTGAATACTACATCTTGGGCTGTGGTCTCTGAAGCTTGTGTCTTTTGCTGAGCTGGCATTTTGAAAACTGCTGTGACCTCCTGAAGACAGTGGTGGCTCCCAGCGTGCTCTCAGTCCCACTCCCCAGGACATTGACAGAGGGCTCAGAGGCAGAACGCTAAATGACATCTGTGTAGGAAGTGAGGGAAACTAGCAGCATTAATTTACTCAGTGATGGGATTTCCTTATATTTCCAAAACTCAGAAAGTAGTATATCACCTCTCCTTCTGGGGTAAGCCTTTATAAAGCAGTAATTGGGCAAACATCACTACTCAAGCCAATTAAGCAGACAGGGTTGAATCATTTATTCCAATACTGCCGGCAGTACGGGAGAGCAACAAGCCATCCACAAAAACCTGCTCTGCACCCCACCATAAGCCAGCTGCTTGTATTGACTAAAAGAACAAAGGTTACCTGGGGAAGTAAGCAAACACGTATGCCAAGCAGGTCTGGAGATTTGCAAAGGCCTTCGGGTATGCAAGGGCTGGAGTCTTCAAAGGGCCAATGATAGGCAAAAGCTGGGATCTTCAAAGGGCTTAGTGATATGCAAGGGCTGGGGTCTTCAAAGGGCTGGCGATTCTGGTTTCTGCAACAAAGCTGTTCATCTTTCCATGATGATAGGCAGCTCCAAATGGGGAGAATGGGCTGCACTTCCAGGTGAGCTCCCAGGTCCCCTGTGTGTAACTGCCAGCCAGGTGAGAATGTGCCTTCTTTAATCAGAACAAAACAATCATGGTTAACAAAGCATGATTAATATTTCTTACAATTCTAGCTGGTTCCCTAACATTATAGTCCTGCCCCTATCAGAAACACTAGATCAGACGCCGTGGAAGACCACAAGGGTCAAGGCCATGCACAAACCCAGCTTAGGTGACTAAGAACAATTCAGGCAATCAGCAATATGATTCAAAAGTCACACCCTTCATACAGCCATGCAGTCAAAGGAGCCTATTTTCACGGTTGGATGTTGTGTAGGGGGAACCACAGGTACTTTCTCTACTGTGATAGGTGATGAGTTTTAGTTAGGACCCTTATGCCGGTGACTCACATATTTACCTTTAATGCTGACCTTCTGGAAGGTACCATCTTTTACTTTTGTCTACTGGGTATTTCACCACAGAGCCACCTATCCAAAATCCTATCACATATTCAAAACCAGGGCCCTCACCCTGCCCTCGATGTTGATGTCACCTTCTGTCTTCCCATGTCTGCACGACTGCTTTGATTTTCCAACTTTTTGGAGTTAAAATCTACAAGCTATTGATGGTTAGTATACTTTGTTGCTCACATCAAATCCGCCAATACCGCACTGTAAGTAACTGGTGGAGCTGACATTCAGCCTTGAGCCAGGAGAACCAGGAGCTTGTAAACCTAAATCTAGGCATTATCAGATGATCCTGATGAAGGGGCTGCATCCAGCTGGCCTTGATTCTACATCCCAGGATAGTAAAGTGAGAGAGCGACTCTAAGATATGATTCCTTTGTGTGAAATCACCTTATGGGAGATACCCCCAAGAGGAAATTAATGAATTTCAATTTGCTGAACTCCCTGAAATGGACATGGGATTTTTATGTTCTCCTGAGGACTTAGCTATGTCGATTATTCCTTAAAAATTTATTTCATGCTCCTTTCTAACCCTATCTGTCCCCCTACTGCCATAAGACTCTAAATTTATATCATCAAATTTATATCACATAGATTTGTATCATATATTCCTTGCTGTTCTATTTATAAACTTTACCCATTCCAACCAACTCTGTAAATATGACTGTGCATGGCTACCTACAGCTCAGAAATCTGCCATGGTTCCTTCTTCTACTGCCTCAACTCCAGGGTGCTGCATGAAGTGAGTGACAACTGTTAGTTGAGGCAACTCTGGTTTTAATTGCTTCCCAATAAAATGTATTCTTGAAGGAGAGCAACCTAGGAATTTCACAGTAGGAACTCAAGTATTCCTGCTGCTATGTCTTTAATCAACCATTTTCCCCTTTAGAGACTATTTTCCTCAATTATTTGCATTGTTATAAAGAGGCAATAATCATTATGAAAAAAAAAATCAGTCCACAGAGGAGAGAGATAAGGCACCTAAACTATTAAAAAGGACAAATACACAGTTACAGAATGGAGAGACTCATTTTAGAACAATAGTGGTTGAGCTATTTGTATTATCCACATGTTCAATGTTTTTCTCCAGGCACTGTGCCAGAGTCTTGAGCAGACACAATCGTTTAAAATAAAAGTGATTCTGCTAAAATTTTGATTAAGACCTTGAGTGTGATGCCTTATAGCCGGTAGAGGACAAGGGAGCATAAAGAACAACTGGAAGAAAAGATGATGGCTACATTGTGAATACACACAACAGGGTGAAGCAAACGAAGAAGCTCAGGAAGGGAGGAGAAGCCAAGAACACATCAGAGGTGGCAACCTGAGACATCCTGGAAAGTCTGGGTAGAGTGAAAATGGCTGGTACCGTAACGGTAACGTGGCAGTGGAAATTGCTGCTGCATTCGTAACACTTGCCCGAGGAAATGGCAAAAATTCCAATGTAAGCGAAGAGAAATGAATTCACAAGCACTGGAGTTCCTCTCCAGGGACTCCATAAACTAGCTGGGAAGGAACAAAATTCAAAAAGCACTAATCCCATGATTCTCATAATTGTGTTAGTGAAAAGAGAGTTAGAGAAAGTCAATTTTGCTACTGCATTTGTAAACTGATTTAAGCCATAAGTTACTGAGGCCCTGGAAACGCCAATGTGAGCTTTGCCCAGGGGAACTATATGTCTCAGTTGCCAGAAATAGCCCTACTGTGTGTGTATTTTCCATAACTCATAGAAGTGCCTCAGTATGAAAGAAAAAATATTGTTTTTTCACCCAGTTTTTTTTTTTCCTTCCATACTATAATATTCACCTTTTGAAACAGAAACATTCAACTCTGATCTGGCTGAAAAACCAAAATGTACGAGGCCATGAAGTGAGCTTCAACTTCAGGGCTTCTGTCTGACCAAAGCTTAACGCTGGAAAGAAACCGAGGGAGATTGTAGTAGGTTCTTGGGTTGATGTAAGTTTTCTCCTTAACTTCTCAATGGATGCAGAGTTCCTCAGAATCTCTTCTGTTTTTGCCTTACTTACAAAGTGATTTTTTTCCCCATTCTCACCTTTTTTTTTTTTTTTTTTTTTTTTTGCTTTGTTTTCACCTTCAAGAAGATGAGGTGATATGGTTAGGGGAGGTATGCTACCAGAATTACTACTAGATTCCCTTACATTGTAACAGCTGAAGTTTGCTACGTCATTAGAATATTACAATTATCTTGCAACTAAGAACTACTTATCCCCCATTCTGCAGATGATGGAATTAGTTTTGGGGATATCACGTGATTTCGCAAGTTGTGCAAAAGAAGCTACACGGGGAATCGAAGGGAAGGTCTCACAATTGTAGTCCAGAAAATTTCCCACTATATAAGGTTGCCTGAAAGTTTCCCCACAGTTTCCATCATCTCAAGGACTTGGCGAGGGAACTTCTGTAAAGTTAGCACGTTTCATCTCGTAATACACAACTGGGCACTTAATTCTCTGGAACAGCAAGCCTTGTAAGGGCTCAGTGAAAAGCGCAAAAATTACTTTGCTATTTCTATTCTACACTCACAAAGTTTTTAAATTACATACATAGTAGATTCACATATATATTCAGACCATGATTTGCTCTGCATTAGTTCCACACAACTTCAAGATAATATATGTGTGTTATATATATGTTTTATATACGTATTAGGGGCCCAGTGCACAAATTTGTGCACCTTGAAAGGAACTGTGAGCTGCGAGGCTGCAGTGAAAACAGGGGCGGGTCTTGGCCCAACCTCTGTGCCCTCGCCTAGCCCCTCCCACCACGGCCCTTGTCCCCTGTCTGCTAGAAGCCCCACTCCCGCTGCTGCCGCTCCCAGGTGCTGACTGTGCAGGTCCTGCTTGCACCCACTGACTGCGTGGAGCAATTGGGGCTGCTACTGCCCCAATCACCCCTCAGGAGCAGGGGGAGGTAGAAAAGCCCTCAGCAGTGATCTGGGCCAGCAGCCACCACCGCTCGCATCCGCTGATGGTGTTGAGCAATCAGTACTGGCGCCAGGCTCTGGCAGTGGATGTAAGTGGGGCCGTCGTTGGCAGCAGATGCAAGTGCTGGTTGGGACCATGGCGCACAGGAGCAAAGAATTTTCAGTAACCACCAGAGGCTCGTCCCAATGACAGCGACTGGCGCCTTGCCTTGGTCTGGCGTCCCACTCACCTGCTCTACCATCCTGCCACGGCCGACACCCACCATGTTCCGCATGTGCCACCAGGTGGTCAGTGCATGTCATAGCGACCTGTTGTTTGGTTGTTCCACTGTTTGGTCTATTTGCATATTAGGGTTTTATATAGAGAGATATGATATGTACACATACACACACACAGGCAAGCACTAGTAAACTAGAAGAATGTATCATTACTGTTGTCTATCAAGTAGCCATGCAGTTTTTATCAACCAGAAATTTTGAGCCACATGAATAAATAAGCATCTTTAAAAGTACAACATTGGGAAGAAATGATATATAGCATGTGAAAATGGGCTTTGTTAGTATTTCACCAGATGGCTATTGGCTTCTCTCAAGTATATCTTCAAATTCTATTAATAATAATGGGTGTTCCATATGTTTTATGACAAAAAAGCATATTCTTTGGCATAAGAGAAGCGTAAGTCTCTAAAAGATTGAACTCCTGAGAAATTCTGATGGCAAGAAATAAAAGTGGAGCACAGCTTCACAATTTAATCATTCTGGCAAAATATCCTGGTTTCTCAGGCAACTTCATTGCTTAGACAGCAGGTAGAGAATAAAAATAACTCATGCTCCTTACTTCATTGCATGTGATACTCAGTTATCCCAATAAGGCCCCTCTCTTATTTTATTTAGTTGTATTTATTTTATTATTATACTCTCCTTATCTCTTCTTGCTGTCATTTCCTACTTCCCTGCCTTTGGGGTAAATCTATTCTAAAGTGCTCAATGGGGATATACATATACATATACATATACATATACATATACATATACATATACATATACATGTACATATACATGTACATATACACAGGGTGTCCCCAAAAATATATATACACTTTGAATGACTATAAAGTCAATGTATATTAATTTTTTAATCAAAGCCTGCCTTCAAACTGATGATCATTCTGGTCCAGGCACTGCTGATGATGCGAAGCAATGGAATCGCAAATATCAAGAATCATTTCATTTGGTATTTGTGTGTCTTCAATTCATCTATTGTTGGTTTTGTACCATAAACTTTACCATTTTTGCATTCCCATTAAAATAAAATAAAAGTCTGGAGAATAAATTTTCTTTGTTCAAAGCTTAGTCTACTTCACCCATTATTTCAAATCAGTTAAACCGGAAAAGGGGGGAAAGTGAGTTATCAGCTGTTAAAAGTGTGTATTTTTAATTGATTTTTTAGAAAGAGAGAGAAAGGGAGAGGGATAGAGATGGGAAAATTAATGAGAGAGAACATTGATTGGCTGCCTCCTGCATGCCCCCTACTGGGAATCAAGTGGGCAACCCAGGCACTGCCCTAATGGGGAATTGAACCAGTGATCTCTTGATTCTTGGGTTGACACTCAACCACTGAACCACACGGCGGGGCTGTAGCACTATTTTATGTGTATTTATGTTTTTAATCTATATAAAAACAATTAGATTCTAGGTCTTGTTTTAATTCTCTTTTTTAAAATATCAGGACTTTTTTCCTTTAAATCTATGTTGTTTTTATCAATATAGTTCATTACTTTTAACTTCTGCATAGCACTCCATCATTACAAATGTACCCATTGAGTTTTTCTTATTTGTGTCTGTAATAATAGATATAGGTTTTAGATGTGCAATTCTTTAATATATCATATATATATATATAGTATTGTGTGTTCACCACTCAAAGTCAAATCATCTTCTGTCACCATTTATCCCCTCTTTATACTCTCCTACGTCCCCCAACCCCTTTCTCTCTGGTAATCTCCATCTTGTTGTCTGTGTGTATGTTGTTTGCTTAATCTCTTTACCTTTTTCAACCAGTCCTCCAGCCCACCTTCCCTATGACAGCTGTCAGTCTGTTCTCCATATCTATGAGTCTGTATCTATTTTGTTCATTATTTTTGTTCATTATATTCCACATGTAAATTAAATCATATGGTATTTGTCTTTCTCTGAATGGATTATTTTACTTAGCATAATACTCTCCAGATCCATCCATGCTATCTTAGAAGGTAAGATTATCTTTCTTTTTCTTTTCTTTTTTCTTTCTCTTTGTTTTTTTCTTTTTTTTACCACTGAGTAGTATTCTATTGTGTAAATGTTCCACAGCTATTATTTTTTTATCCACTCATCTACTGATGGGCACTGGACTTCTCCCAAATCTTGGCTATAATAAGTAATGCTGCATAGTTAGCCAAAAATTTTTTCTGGATATTTATAATGTACTAGAGGCCTGGAGTATAAAATTCGTGCACTGAAGGGGTGTCCCTCAGCCCAGCCTGCACCCTCTCCAATCTGGGACCCCTCAGGTAATAGCTGACTGCCAAAGGGATCGGGCCTAAACCAGCAGTCGGACATCCCTCTCACAATCCGGGACTGCTGGCTCCCAACTCTCACCTGCCTGCCAGCCTGATTATCCCCCTAACCACTCCCCTGCCAGCCTGATCAATGCCTAACTACTCCCCTGCAGGCCCGGTTGCCCCCAACTGCCCTCCCCTGCAGTCCTGGTCCCCTCCAACTGCCCTCCCCTGCCGGCCTGGTCGCCCCTAACTGCCCTCCCCTGCAGGCCTGGTTGCCCCCAACTGCCCTCCTCTGCTGGCCCAGTCACCCCCAATTGCCCTCCCCTGCTGGCCTAGTTGCCCCTAACTGCCCTCCACTGCAGGCCTGGTCCCCCCAACTGCCCTCCCTCCCCTGCAGGCCTGGTCACCCCCAACTGTCCTCACCTGCTGGCCTGATTGCCCACAACTACCCTCCCCTGCCGGCCATCTTGTGGCAGCCATCTTTGACCACATGGGGGTGGCTATCTTATGCAAGGGCATGAGGGTCAATTTGCATATCACCTCTTTATTATATAGGGTTAATAAGTGAAATAGGACTAAAATATTATTTTTTTTAATTATCCTTACAAAGATTTGGCATCAACCTATCATTATAAAATTAGTTAAGCAGCCCTAGCAGGTTTGGTTTAGTGGATAGAGCATCAACCCTTGAACTGAAGGATTCCAGGTTCGAGTCCAGTCAAAGACATGTACCTTGGCTGCAGGATCAATCAGGTCACATGCGGGAGGCAACCAATTGGTGTGTCTCTCTCATATTGATGTTCTTTCTCTATGTGTCTCCCATTCCCTTCCATTCTCTCTAAAAATCAATGGGAAAAAAATATCCTGGGGTGAGGATTAACAACAACAAAAAATTAGTTAAGCAACATTTTTTTTTTTACTATTTTCTTCACAAGATAAAGCTTATCTTTCTCTTAAAAGTTCAGTGAAATTCATCTTTTAAAGCACTTCTTCAGTGTTCTTTTGGGAAAGGTGTTGAAAGGGGTGGTTTGGAATCAATATTTACATTTATTTAATTAACTAGAGGCCCGGTGCACGAAATTCGTGCACGGAGGGGGTTGTGTCCCTCAGCCCAGCCTGCACCCTCTCCAATCTGGGACCCCTCGAGGGATGTCCAACTGCCCGTTTAGGCCGATCCCGGGCAGTTGGACATTCCTCTCACAATCCAGGACTGTTGGCTCCCAACTGATCACCTGCCTGCCTTCCTGATTGCCCCTAACCACTTCTGCCTGCCAGCCTGATCACCCCCTAACCACTCCGCTGCCAGCCTGATTGATGCCTAACTGCTCCCCAGCCAGCCTGTTTGCCCCCAACTTCCCTCCTCTGCTGGCCTGGTCATCCCTAACTGCTCTCCCCTGCAGGGTTGATCGCCTCCAACTGCCCTCCCTTGCAGGCCATCTTGTGGTAACTATCTTGTGTCCACATGGGGGCAGGATCTTTGACCACATTGGGGCAGCTATATTGTGTGCTGCAGTGATGGTCAATCTGCATATTACTCTTTTATTAGATAGGATAGAGGCCTGGTGCATGGGTGGGGCTGACTGGTTTGCCCTGAAGGGTGGGGGTTCCCTTGGGGTGTGGGGCGGCCTGAGCAAGGGGCCTGTGGTGGTTTGCAGGCTGGCCACGCCCCCTGGCAACCCAAGAGGAGGCCCTGGTATCTGGAATTTATTTACCTTCTACAATTGAAACTTTGTAGCCTGGAGCAAAGCCAAGCCTGCTGCTCGCTCCATGGCCAGCAGCGATTTCTGTTGGAGTTAATTCACCTTCCATAATTGAAACTTTATAGCCTTGAGTGGAGGCTTAGGCCGGCAACAGGAGGCGCAGAAAGCTTGGCTTCTTTTGTTACCGTGGAAACCCTCCCGCTCTCAGTGGCTGTAGTCATCTTGGTTGGGTTATTTGCATATTTGCTCCTGATTGGCTGGTGGGTGTGGGTTGGCTGGTGGGCGTGGCTTAGGCGTAGCGAAGGTGTGGCCAATTTGCATATTACTCTATTATTAGGTAGGATTGTTACCATACTCAAATTTTCAGTGTTTTTGTTTCATTTTGGGTATTTTATGTTTCACCAGATATTTTTCCGTTTTATCAAAATTCTTGACAGGCTATGTTTCTTTATTATGTCATTTATGAACTAGCAGTTCAGTTTCTTTCAGTAATAAAACTTCATCAAAGGAGCACTCCTGCTTCCTTCTTCTGGGTAAGAAAAGACACATATTTTTATACTACTATAAATTTAACTCTGGAATCAATTTAAAAATCTGTGTCTTATATGAACAACTTTCAAGGAGAGTCCATTCAAAGTAACCAAAAGAGCATTTGGACACAGATGCAGGTAGGTTATATATTAGGTGGCAGGAAGAGGAGGGAAGGTGGGAAGGGATGTTTTGAAAGAAAAGCAATGGTATAAAACAGAAGGCAGTTGCAATCTGATGCTGAAGTAAATGAGTTTTAAAACAGTCCTCCTCATAATTTAAGGTGTAAAAGAATCTCCGGGGAGTTTACTATTCAGATTCCCGTGGCTCACTCCTTGATCATTCTGCAACAGTTGGGGATCACACTTAGAGGAGTCTTGAGTTAATAAGAATGAGATGGAGCAATGAGGGATTCCAGAGGGTGGGAAGCCTAAGAGCCATAAATTCTATAGAGTGTAGCTCTCTTTAGGGACTTAGGAAAGATGAAAAACAGGTACAGGTATGTGCATTTCATTTCCAGGCAAGAAGGAAATCCAGATATTAGCACTAGATCCATATATGTGTGTGGGATGGGATAACTTATGGATCTAGGATGTAGTGTCAAACGCATTTGAAAGACAACCTCAACATATGTCAATCTAAAAGTCCAGAGTGATAAATAATGAATAGGAAGCAATGGAACTGTAAGTGGGGACAGCAAGATGGAGAACATAGCTTGAAAGGACAGAAAAGAAGAGGACTGAAGTGTAGAAACCAACTCGTTATGGCATTTTTTCCAACTTGCCCATTGATTGTGAAGGAACGGTGGTCAGCAGTGGCTTTTACCCAGAAGCTGCTGTAAGCCTCAGGGATGTGTGAAGTGTGCCTCTGAGAGCTGGGCAGCACAATGCTTGCAGAACCAGCGAGAGCATCTTGGGGCTCATCCTAAATCAAATATCCAAGGATGCCCCCAAACCTAAGTGCAGACATTCCTACCATCAGCTGAAAGAATACCTAAGTGTCCGTACTCCCTTCATTTCATAGACCAGACCCAACATCTCTTTTAAGAAGTAAAATTTATTAACTAATGAATGCTATCCAATTTTCTAAGTAGTTTACATGGACTTTTATTTAAAACTCACAACAAACTTGTAATGCTGATACAAGGACTGTCCCACAGAAAACTAAGATACTAAGTAGAAATATAAACAAACAAATTATTTTAGTTATTATGACATATGAACTACTAGGTTAATAGGAATTCAACTTAAGCCTGAGAATCATAGCGAAATGTTAAATGTTGAATAATGATATGATTTAGGAAAATACAAAATAAATAAGTGAAAACATTAAAAATTGTATTATTTACTAGAAGCCCGCCAGTGCATGAAAATTCATGCACTGGAGCTGGGGTGGGGGGAGATCTCTCAGCCTGGCCTGCCCCCTCTCACAGTCCGGGAGCCCTCAGGGGCGGGAGGTGACCCAGCGATCAGGGGAAGGCGATGCCCCCATCACAGCTCTGCTGCTGCCACCGCCTGCAGCGCAAGCCTTGGCCAGCCCTGGTTACCTGAGCCTTGGGCGGCCCTGGACAGCTGGGCAGCCGACATCCGAGGCTTGCCTGTGCCTCAGGCCAGCCCTGGGTAGGTGGGAGGCTGAGGGGACTGTGGGACTCCAGAGGCAGGCACATGGAGCAGCTGGACCCGCCTGGGGGCAGGCCCAGCTGTGCCACGCACCTGCTGCCCCAGCAAGGCTGAGGGGACTGGGTGCCACCATCTATGTGAGGGTGTGACAGTCAATTAGCATATTCCCTCTTTATTAGATAGGATGGAAACCTTAGAGAGTTGTCCAGAGCCTTGAACTTAGATTTGTTTGTTTTTAAAGGACTTGTGGGCCATTTTAAGATTACTTCTAGAGGCATGAGTTTCACAAGTTATTTTCATGCCTCAGAAATCTACAGAGGCAATTAGAAAACAGGAAATTGGATAAAGAAAAATTAAACCTAATTAAAATTATTGTTAAGCAAGACAGGAAAGAATAAACAAACATGTAGCCAAGTTTGCTTCATGCAGATACTTTTCTGATCTATGTGCTTATAGATACCCTGCTCATCCCCCAGTTTCCTCCTTTCATGAAATGGAGATGAGGGACCCAGAGAATACCATTTCATCAAGCATGTCAGGGTAGTTGACTAAGACAATATGTCCCACAAAGTGGTTGCTCATCTTGATATGAGAGAATTTGTGGTAAGTTCTGATTTTTGGAAATACCACACATTATGTATGTCATACAGAAATGAAAAAAATGTAGTATGTTAATCTGGTTTGAACAGTGTAGTTAGCCCCCATGATTCATGTAAAAAAAAAAAGAATAGCTTGAAAGGATGGATTGCACAGGAGTCTGAGTTATTGCATAAGTTGGGACTCGATCATTGCAAATGCTTAATAGGATTTAAAGTGTAGCAGGCACTCTCTTATCAGTCCTTCCAACCAGGGTGCTGAAATAATGAAAGGAGCAAGATTTTTACAGGGGAGACATATTATTTTTGGATATTGATTAGAGAGGCAAATGTTATGTGATGAAAAGGCTCTGGATGAAAGGTGAGAAGTTCTGAGTTCAAGTTCTGATTCACTATCAGCCATGAAGGTCTCAGTTTTTCAACTATGAACTGAAGCTGTTGAATTTTATTATCCTGAGATTGGGGTAATGTGACATAGGAATAAGGATGCATGCTATGAAATCAGACTTGAGTCTGGATTTGAAATAGTTCTCACTTGCCAATAAACTAAGTATAACTCACCTTAAAACCTGCTGTTAAATAAAAGAATTGGAAGACAAACCAGTAACCAGGATGAAAGGCACATACCTCCAGGGCTCACATGCTACTGCATAGTTGTACCATAGTTAAGATTTTTAAATACTTCCTTTGGTCTGTAAAAGTCTCTATCCCAAGCCAGCCCACAGACCTCCCAACAATCTAGCAACTACAGGATATAAACTTGGCATAGCAAGGCACCTCCAGGATCTCCATCTGGGGCTAGTCACAGTGTCCATTCTAATTTTTTTGGTGCTCATGCTCAACCAATTACTAAATACTTTTATTAGTATCCCTGAATCTACCCCAGTGAACATGGCATCCTCTGGCTCTTTTACTAACTGACTGAAGTTTAACCATAGGAAACCAAGGAAAGAGTGATGGGTTTGTCTTCTCTAGATCCCTCCCACGCAACCCCTCCCATATCACGCCAGCTTCTCATAGAAGAGAAGCAGATAAAATGAACCTGAACCTAGGTGTCTCACAGGAAGGAGTTGTGGTTGAGTATGTCATGGGATGTTTTCATTTCAAGCAGCATGCAGAAGTGAATAAGCAAATAATTTGGTGCTAAAGACATCTGGATCCAAACCCTATTTCTCATTGTTTTTTTACCAGCTGTCAATCTCAGGCAACTTTTTAAAACTTTCTATGCTTCTGTTAATTAATCTTTAAAATTTTTAATAATAATAAAAAGAACTCATCTATTCAGTGGTTACTGGGGACTAAACAGTTTATATAAATCATCTGATTTAATCCTCACAATAACCCTGTGATGTAGGCACCCTTTCATTCCCATTTTACAATGAGAAAAACCGAAGTGCAGAGAGATTAAGTAGCTTGTCCTTGTTCTAAATCACACAGCTATTAACAGAGAGACATAATTTGGACCCTGTGAACCTGCTTCTTGAGCTCATGCTCTTCTGAAACACTGCCCTTTGAAAACTACCTTCGTGAGTATAGGCCATATGGGTTATTTTCCAGGTGGATTATTCCACAACACCCCAATGTTAAGCATAGTATCTTCAAAAGTTTCATAAGCACAACTGCTTCTAGTACTCAGTGAACTGATTACAATGCTTGTGGTAACAGTCTAACCCTTCCAGACTATGAAATCCTGTATGCTCAAGGCCAATGGAGAAGATTTTTATTCTGATGGAATAAACACAAAAAATCAACTTTAAAGATTGCAATATATAATGAAGAGCAGCTGTCACATATGGCTGTTTAGAGTAACTGGGAGTCCACATATGCACTGAGTTACAGCTTCTCAGGCATGCCTGGTCTACTTCCTGGGCTATTTAGCTAATACCCAAGACAGTCTCTTTCTCTAAGTGCAAATAGTATTTACTCACGTCCTCCCTAATTAGAATACAGGTTACTTAGACCTTAAGGAAAACATGAGTAAAAGAAAAAGGAACAGTTCTCTTAGAACTTCACTGCTCCCAGAGGCCAAAGGAGGAACAATGTTGTGAAAAAGGTGACCAAAATTAAAGGCACATACTTCCAGGACTGATCTTTAGTTGACATGCTACTGCATAGTCGCACCATAGTTAAGATTTGTAGATACTTAACAATCTGACCCAAAGACAGAACATTTACAATATTGATTCTATGGAACAAGCCTGTATACTGCTTTGCTAAAATTCTTAGAGTGGTTATTTTGCCAATAAATTCCACATCTGTGTCACGATCTTACTCTGATCCACTGGCTATGGAAACCGTATTGATCTTTTATTGCCAGGCCAATGTTAGATTCGATGTAAGACACTCATTTTTGTAAATGTATTTTTATTGATTTCAGAGATGAAGGGAGAGGAAGAGAGAGAGAGAGGAACATCAATGATAAGAGAGAATCATTGATCGGCTGCCTCCTGCATGCCCCACACTGGGGATGGAACCCCCAACCCGCGCAGGTGCCCTGACCAGGAATTGAACCATGACCCCCTAGTTCATAGATCGACGCTCAACCACTGAGCCACACCAGCCAGGTATTCATTAATTCTTTTAATAAACATTGATTACCGGGTTCAAGTCCTATTCTCAAGGAGCATACAGTTTGACAGGCCAGATGAGGTAAGTACACAGATGCTTAGAACACAAACACTGAAAGAGTGTATAGGAGAATGGCAGAGAAAGAGCTACAAAACAGACAGATGATCTGAGTAAGGGACATTACATGACACGTGAAGGATTGTGTTTTAGCAGGAAGGTGAAGGGAGCTACTGGACTCCCCTTTAGTGTTAGATCCTTTTAGCGGGAGGGAGCATGGATTGGAAATTGGAGAGACCAGAAAGAGATTTAAAAGAACAATTTAAACAGGAAATAAGGGAAACTTCAACTGAAACTAGAAGTTTATAAATAGAATAATAACTAGAGAAAGAGGTAGAGGCAGAGCTGGAAAAGGATTTTTGGAAAAGGAAAGGTTATGCAACAATGAGAACATGTGCAAAAGAAAATAGCCAATAGAAAACATATGTTGAGAATCCAGGGAAGAGAAGGTTAACAGATCAAGATGGCTGGATAGATAGGAGGTTGTGGAATCTAGATCATGGGCAAAAAGATACACTTTGGGAAAAAGTAGGGGAACTTTTGAGCTAAAGGAATGAAAGCAAGAATGTTTATATATGTATGTGTTTAAAACAGTTCTGTCTTGGCTGTTTAATTTCTTTGTTTTCACTCAGCACATGAGTGCTTGTGTTCCTCTTAAAGTTCTTCCCCCCCAAAAAAACAACTCCAAAGAACACCTTTAGAATCTCTCTGTGATCCACAATGTGGGTTCCTGTGAGAAACCTGGAGGGAAGAGATAAAATCAAGCATGTTTGAGAATAGTATGCCAAATAGCTTCAGAAAGGCTATAAGATAAGCCCAAGGAATAAAGCACTAGGCTTATAGGCCAAAGCTCGGTAGTAGCTGGACATCATTCTGTGTTTCTTCTAGGCTGGTGTTTTATATCTTAAGTACAGATGTCACCTTTTGTATTATTTTTCTCTACACCCGCTTTATACAGGTGTATAAGAATTTATAGAATACCTTAAAGAAATTGGAACTGTAGATCCAAGAATACACTGGATGGTACAAAAAGGCATTTTACATTTACATTCTATTTTTGCTTAAAAAGAAATACATCTTTTTTTAAAAATTCCAGAATCTATTGGCAAAGACAAGTTTTATGCCATGGTTAAGTCAGAATCAGACAAACCTGGACTTGAATTCCATTACACCAATTACTATCTAGACATTTTTAACAGGTAAGTTTTCTTATCTATAAAATGGAAATAATAATAATAGAGTTGCTGTGTCTCTTATAAAGTAAATAACTAAACATAGACATTTTTATTGTGGTGTGGGTTGTCATTATTATTAGTAGCAGTAGCAAAATCAACATTGTTATCCTAAGGAAAAGTCCTAATAAGGAACAGAGAGCTTTCTTTCAACAAAGGAATGGAGAGGAGACATGAGAAAAATATTTCAATGTAGTTAATATTTAATGAATATTTTAAAGAAATGTAAAGGTATCTCAATATAAGCTAGAACCCTACTATCATTTGTTTATTGGGCATTCACACTATATGTGAATTACAAAATAAAATATAAAAATCATGTCATCTGTAGGATGCTGTTTCACACTAGCAATATATATATATATTTTTTTAATTAGGAAAAGCTATCTTTACAAAATCCACCCCAAATATATGTTACTGATATATGTCCACAATCGGCTGCTTCTTGCACATCTATCTTGAGACTGAGCTGTTTATGCTACCTCTGTATCCTGTTTCTAAAATGAATTAAACAGGCTTCCTTTTTCCTTTTTGGCTAATTAAACAATTTTAAAGAGAAAAGAACCCTTGACACCTGTGATAAATAATCTAGTCTCACAAACAACACATCTGAAAAATGTATCTGGCATCCCATGGGAAACTGTTCTGGCATTCTAAACTATAAATCATGGGTGTTTTGAACATTTAGGTCCTAGAAAAAAAGTAAATTATTTATTAAACCTGAAGGTTTTAAAAATAGCCATTTTTCCCTGGTAATTTTTCCATGGACTAATAATTCATAGTGTTTTGTTTTCTTGGGCTCTGGAAAGTTAAGAAGAGACGGGAAAATAGGAAAACATAATCTGAGGTCTAGAATTATTCCTGTGCAAGGCTCCACAGCTGTGTTTCTAATTACACAGGGTAAGGCCTTAAGATGACCATTTCCAAGTGTTTAGTTAATGCCATTGGAAACCACAGAAGTGTATTATTTTTAATCCTTTTGGTTTTTGGGCAATGTCTTTTTTCATAATAACAATAACATGTTCCAATTATAAATGCATTACACATGTATTCCAGAAAACATGGTTTTCTACACATATGGAGAAGATAAAAAAAACCCACTAACAATACCACCTTAAATATAATATAATGTATTATGTACATTTTCACACCTTTATGTTAACTCTCTACTGTTTCTCTTTTTAATTTATATATACAATATTCTAAGTTTCTAGCATGTTCAAAGAATAATTATAAACATGAAAATCAGAGTTTTCACCAAAGTTAAGAATGAAAGGTAAAGCAAACAGAAAAAATTCAACTAATGGTGGTAAGATATAGAAGGATCTAGTAGCATAAAAAGTAGAGTGATTCATTCTGATAATGAAGAGAGGTAGAGAAAGCAGAAGGCTTTACAGAAAAGAATGAAATCTGGTGGGTTTTGAGGGACAAATGTGAATGAGAAGGCAGATGAAAAGGTCAAGAAAGAGCAGTCCAGAAAGAGAAAAGCCTTTCCTAACCTTCTCAGGAAGAAATACATTTTCTCTTCCAGCTAGTGTGGCTCAGTGGTTGAGCATCAACCTATGAACCAGGAATGCAGGTTCAATTCCCATTCAGGGCACATGTCTGGGTTTCAGGCCAGTACCCAGTGTGGGATGTGCAGGAGGCAGCTGATCAATGATATTCTCATCATTGATGTTTCCTTCTCTCTCTCTCCCTCTCCCTTCTTCTCTGAAATCAAAGCATTGTCCTCATGTTTTCATTACAATCAAAGTTAACATTTATCTAGATCTTATCATGTGCCAGAACTTATTAAATAATTTCTAAACATAAAATAATTGATTAATTCTCTCAACCACCTGTCACATAGGTACTATTATTAGCCTTATTTTATAGCTAACTAGAGGCCCGATGCATGAAATTCATGCAAGAGGCTTGGCCCCCACCGCCATGGTGACTGCCTCGGCTCCTGCCACTGCGGCTTCATTTGGAAGGTTGTCCAGAAGGACATCTGGAAGGACGTTCAGTCTAATTAACATATTACACTTATATTATTATAGATAGCACAGAGGCACAGAGATCCTAAGTAACTTGACGAAGCTGGTAAGTAGCAATCAGGATACTCACTCATATTTACTATGCAAAGTGGGATAGTTATGTATCACTTCTTTCTTCTGTAATTTCTGTTTATCTACAATAATGTATATTTGCGTCTGCATACATCTTCAGAATCCAGGTATTGCAGGTACCTCTTTCCATTGTTTCAGCAACCAATGTGGTCACAGCACCTGCCAAATTTGGATCCAAAATCCTGTTCTGGGACCTGACTTTTGATTTCATACTGCAAACAAGCTACAGACTTTTCCATTCATATGGCTCAGAGAATCTCATATTGATTCCCAACATTAAATTTACCAGCCTCCCTAAATGTGCTCCTCTTTACTGTTTCCTTTTCTGAGTGAATATCTCACTGATCCTTTGTGTTGCATAAGCTAGAAACCTATGGTCATCTGTGCCTCATCCCTGGTTCTCATATTTCCAGTCTATTGGCTATAGCTAACTCATCAGCCTACAGGTAAAATTTTTATGATGTTGCTATGTATAGAGCTAAAAATCACTACGGGTGTGGAGTAGATGTTCTGGCCTTAATATTCCCCTTAATAAATGAGAACTGTTCCACAGCAACACTTTTCTGTTGTCTTCCTGTCAGATATGGTTGAATAGACACTTAAGGTTTTTGTGGGGTTTTTTTAACTAACCTCCCAGCTCCTGACAGCAATGGTACAAAAATCTCATTAATTTATCTAACAAATATTTATTCAGCACACACACTATAAAGCACTGTTTTAGAAGGTGTGTAAAGCTATCCTTGTTCTCTTAAATTGGGAGAAAAAAGTCTATTGTCAGAATGGAAAGGGCATAGAACCATAACTCAAGAATCTTGGTTGATTCCTGAATCTACTACTTTCCTAGTTGTGTGACTGTAAGCACATTACTTCTTGTAACTATGTTGGATAAGTGGTTGAAAGAAAAAGTAGCATAGCAGCTGTGAAATTACTAAATTATTATTACCAAAGAACCAAAGGCAATGACTCAACAGTTCTTGAAAGTTGCCTCATTTCTCCTCACTGTAGATACACTTCATTGAACCATGATTTTCTGTAAAAAAGTTGCATCTTAGAGTCCATAAACAATAATTAGTAAACACTGTATCAGAAAAAAATCCCTTTTAAAATTACAGCATCCTGGTGAGATATGTAGCATGGTCCTCCAAACATGAATGAGGATGTGAAGGCTTAGAACAAAGAGTGGGAGGACCAGGATTTGAACAGGCACTACGTGGTTTCAAAACACATGTGTGTTTTTTACCCTATATTTTTGCTAGTTAAAAATCTTTTCAAAGGAAATGTGGCAAAATAATAATTTAAAAAATTGAAGTCATACACATGAATCCCTTACTTTGGGAAATTCCAGTACAGGCAAAAATACACCTACTCCTCCACCCAGATCCTAAGCAGGAGAAAGAAAAAAATGCCATGTATTTAACTTGAGCTCTTGGAGATGAGCCGAAGTGGGTCAGGTGCCAAGCCAAAAGCATGCCATTCATTGTTCATGCCCCATTCTTTCTGTGGGAGGGCTGGCTTCCCCAATGTCTCCTTTACTTTTCCCAACTACCAGATAATTTTAGGATAAATGATTCTAAGCTTCTACTTGGAGAGTAGAGCCAGTAAGTTTCCAGAACCTAATTTTAAAAATGTTCATGTTTAAGGGGAAGGCCATATTTAATTCTGAGGTTAGCAACAATCATAAATATTTTAGTTCATACAAGTTTCCAAAAATGTCCTATAAATGTGGAACCAATTTTAAAGCAAAATGTAAGGACTAGTTTATAAAACCATTAGCCCAACATCTGTGATCTATAATAGAAGGAGATCAAGACTTGGGTAAGACAGGAGATATCATATGTAGGCATGGAAACACAGAGGAAGATAAACACTGGTAATTTGGAAAGAGTGTTTTGTCTTCTGAGTGGTGATGACTTGTTTGAATATTTACTTATAAAGACAAGGGTGTCCATTTTATTGTAATGTTTTCCAGACAGACGCTAATAAAAATGAACATGACAGATTCCTACTTGCTGGGACCACTAATAGCCTATAAAATAAACATTTGGATTATTTTATAATTTTTATTATCCAAATTAATGAAATAGCCTCTAACTTTATATACAAGGAATAGAAGACCTAACTAAAAAGATGACATTTAAGTTTCTAAATGAAATTTATACAAGGTGCCCTTCAAGTTGGAGACCTGGATGAGATCGCGCACACACACACACACACACACACACACACACACACACAATCCAGTTCATGATTTACAAGCATGAGCTTTATCTTATTAAATCTTGTAGAAGACAAAAAAATCTCATAGACACAGACAACAGTGTGGTGAGTACCAGAGGGAGAGTGGGGAGAGGTAGAAAAGGGAATAGAAGGGATAAATGGTGATAGAAGGAGACTTGACTTGGGTGGTAAACATACAATACTGTGTATAGACGATGTGTTCTAGAATTGTACACTTGAATCTATATAATTTTATTGACCAGTGTCACCCCAATAAATTATATAATAAAGTAAATAAATAAATAAACCTTGTAGAAGAGAGAGAGGCATAGTCAGGCAATATAACCCTAAATTTGCTTCTAAATATCTATATATATAAAAGCCTAAGCGACTGGCCGACCGGACAGTAGCTATGACGTGCACTGACCACCAGGGGGCAGATGCTCAACGCAGGAGCTGCCGAGCTGTGGTGACTTGGCAGCTGTGGGTCTTGGGTGACACACCCAGAACCAGAGAGGAGGGAGCCCGATTCCGGGGTGTGTCACCCAAGAATCACCCTCTCGCAATCTGGGACCCCTTGGGGGATGCTGGAGAGCTGGTTTTGATCCAGTGCCCACAGGCCAGGCCAAGGGACCCCACCTGTGCACGAATCCGTGCACCGGGCCTCTAGTACAAAAATAACAGAATTTGCCAAAATGTCATTAAAGTACTATTAAACACATTTCCCCTTCACTTAGAGATCAATTAATGTGTTCTGAGGTTCCAACCTCACTTGCTAGATATATTTTTACTAATTTAATAGATCTAGATAATTTTGGAGATGAAAAGAAACTTAGAAAACCCAGACTGTCACTTCTTTATATAGATAAGGAAACGATAGGGCACAAAAGAGATTTGCTCTGGGTCATATGGCCAGTTGGTTTCAGAATAAGAACTAGATACTAGGGTTTTTTTACTTCCAGGTTAATATGTAATAAATTCTACAAACTCATTTGTTTACTTATTTATTCAGATATAAATAATACCTATACCTGCAGGGATTATGCTAGGTTACTGTTCATAGGAGTGCAAAACAGATTTGATACCGGCTGTGACCAATATTATAGTTTACTGATAATTATAGAAAAAAAAGAACAGGAATAATCTTACAAGAAGTTAAATATTTTAAAACTGTTAGAAGTGCTCTGAAAGAAAAGATTGGGATGCTTGAAATCGTATAAAAGGAAGACTTAATTTAGATCAAGGGAAGAGAGTCAGGAAAGGTCATTCTGAATAAATGACACTTACTCTGCAACTTAAAGAATGAGGAGATGTGAGATACATGAACACAATAGGAAGTGAACCAGCATGCAGAATGGCTCTGGGGCATTAAAGACATTGACATATTGAAACAAATAAGAGGATCACAGGGTTCAGAAATGTAGTGAAGTAGGGAAGGAGAAGAGGGCCATGAGAGGAGGTTTGGATGAAGGCTGATAAGAGAAGGGCCTTATAAGTTATGTTAATAATTTGTCTTCCAAAAGACAGAAGGAAGCCATTGAAGATTTGTAAGCAGAGAATGAGTGACATGGCCTAATTTTCATTTTTAAAAGTTTATTCTCTTCCATTATTGATATTAGATTAAAGGGATCAAGTTGGAAAGAACTGGTATCATTGATTTAGAGTATGCTGATAATATGAATGGTGGCAAGTGGACAGAGTTAAGACCTGTTTGGGTGATAGAAAATTAAGAGGACGTGCTTATTAATTTGAGTGGGAATTGAAGGAGGTGAAGGTGTCATAGATATAACTCTTGGTTTGGGACTTTGGCATCTAGTTATTTGAAGGTGTCATTATTGATTTGGGGCACACTGGATAAGAAACAAGTGTCTGTGAGGAGGTGGAAGGTGGGTAGAAAATAAGAGTTTAGAGGTCAATCGTTGACCAATTAAACCTGAACTTGTATGTGAAGATATAAGCATGACAGTCATGTATGTACAGAGAATGTTGTGGAAATAAAATATTTATGAGTTGTTGGTATGTGTGTTATTTAAGCAGCGTGTGAGGTGAGGTGGAAAGACAGGTCAGAAACTCTGAGGAATTCCAACATTTTATTCTCTGGCAGAGAATGATCAACTGGCCAAGATTCAGAAAGGATAATACCAAATTAGAAAGAAGAAGAAAAAATGACATATTACCTTCTTATGGAAACCAAGAGAACAGGCATTTTAGCCCCATCCTTCCAATATTTTTGTACATATTATAAGCACAGACGTTCAAAGAGGAGCACATGTTTTTGAGGCCTTTACCTGTTATATATTAGATGTGTGACTTTGGGTAAGTCATAAAACTTTCTTATCCGTAAAAATAAAAATAATAATCTCCTCTCACACACTAGATCACGAGGGGCATCAATTAGAATAATATGCAAAAACACTTTGCAAATTGTTGCTTGTTATACAGATGTAAGGTTTTTCCATAAATAAGGCCAGAAGTATTTGTTTTAATTTGCTACAATTTCTACTGATTTTAGTTGTTATTAATGCTACTAAGATACACAATCATATTAGTATAAATTACATTTCCAGGATTTATTTATTAGATTATCACTTTTTATGTGTGCATGTTGTGGACTTAGGCAACCAGTAAATACAGTATATTATTTTATAAGAGGAATATCTCTGTGTTGTGTAGCTCAAGGTTAATACAGGGAAGAAAAAGCTAGGGAAATGGAAAAATCTCTGTCAAAGGGGAAGTCAGCCACCATGACTGTGGACACTTGTTAGAGGCCTTACATTAAATTAAACCTAATTGATTAATATGCTCCTCTCCAAACCTGCTTCTTTCTTCTGTAGTTAACTAAGTCACATGGAAAAGAGGTTTTTTGTTGTTGTTATTAGGCCTCATCTGAGGATATTTTCCCATTGATTTTTAGAGAGAGTAGAAGGGAAGGGGAGAGACAGAGAGAGAGAAACATTAGTGTGAGAGAGACACAGCGATTGGTTGCCTCCTGCACACACCCAATCAGGACCAGGGCAAGGCCCTTGACTGGAATAGAACCTGGGACCCTTCAGTCCACAGGCTGACACTATCCACTAAGCCAAAGCAGCCAGGGCTGGAAAAGAGTTTTTACTCTGCTATCATATTAGCAAGTCCTCCTGTTCAAGGCTGAAGTCTTCTCTAATCTTTGGAATGTTTTCTTCACCTTCCCCAGTATCCACCATGGGCAGTTTCTCAGGACTCTAGTCACTCTGAGCAACAGCTAAAGTTTGTTATTCAAGTACACAGTCTCATCTCCTGGAGGAGCAAGAGAAGGCATACCCTATTTATTAGAATAGAAGAGAAGTCCAGAAACCCTGTTGGTTGTGGGGACCTGGGGTTGGAACAAAGTGAAAGTAGATAATTACAGATTCCAGGTCAGGTTTGATCTGAAGTCAGAGGCTAATTCAGTGACGGGCACAGTTAAGGAAAACTCGATACTCAGGGAGATCCACTTTAGCCTTATAAGCCAATAAAGATTAATTTTATTAGGTCTTGAAAGCTGTTAAATTTTGTGAGTTGCTTATTAAAAAAAAAGGTTTGACACTGTGGAACTTTGAAGTAGTTATTAAAGGCAATTATAATATTGGGTGGGGCAGAAAATGAGTAGAGCCAAGGAATAAGTTATTCAGCAGAATGAGGAACATTGAAAGAAGTAACAAGAGCCCAGCTGGTGAGACTCAGGGATTGAGCATCGACCTATGAACCAGGAGGTCATGGTTGGATTCCTAATCAGGGCACATGCCCAGGTTGTGGGCTCGATCCCTGGTAGGAGGCAGCCAATCAATGATTCTCTCTCATCACTGATATTTCTATCTCTCCCTCTCTCTTCCTCTCTGAAATCAATAAGAATATGTTTTTAAAAAGAAGTAATGAGAGACCCCAAAAAGCTCACAAGGCAGCATGATCAGCAGCTTGGAATCCTGAGTTGTAGTTCCAGCTCTGCCTATATTAACTGTAAAAATGATTCAAGGCCTCCTGAGTACAATGAGGTGTTATTATTCTTCTACATTGTACATGTTAAGCTACCTCTTTTTCTCCCAACTGGTCCTCTATCTGACCTGTATCCATTGGTCATGCCTCCCAGGAGAAGCTACCAGGAGAAGCAGAGATGAAGATACTGTAGTGTCAAACCCAATCTTTTCCTATGTTCATTGATGCTATCCTAGGATTATGTTGTATAAACATAAACTACAATGGATGTTGAGACTTTGGCTGCTTCAAATGGAGAATTAGCAATTGACTATTTATGGCTTTGGTTTTGACTTTTTTACGCCAGGGATTCTTTATGGTATAATATGAAAAGCAAACTTTTTTAGGAGCCATTCCTTCAGGATGGAAGAAACAAAAACTGTGAAAAGAAGATATAATTTAGTGAAGAAATATAAACCTCTGAATTCTCATCATGTGGAAGTGGGAATTGTCAGATGACATAAAAAGGCAGCCAAGAGGAGATAAAATACCCATTTGAATACTGCTGCATTTCTCGTCATTTAAATTCTCAAGAAAATCATTATAAGTGGTTTCCTAGCCCTTAACAAAAATAACCAGTTGTACTGAGTGATTTCAAACCCTCTGGAGCTTCTGATGACTTGGCCAATTACTCCATTTACTTTAAAAATGACCAAATGAAAGACCCAGCCAAGATAGGGGCTTGGAATAGAGGCTGGCATATTAAAATGATTAAAAATCTGCTTGTTCATATCTTCGAATTACAGCATTTTTCTAGTGGTAGTTGGGAGTATCTGAAACGAAGAGTCGTGGGAACTGAAGAAATAGTTGCATTCACTGGTTTAAAAAGGAACAGCTTGAAAATTAGTTAGTAGACAATGTATTCTGAAACAGAGGTTCTCAAAATGTGATTCCCAATACCAGCAGCAGCACCTGGGAACTGCTAGAAATGCTAATTCTTGAGCCCCACCCCAGACCTCCTAAATCAGGAAGTAGGGCCTAGCAAGCTATGCTTAACAAGCCCAGTTGAATGGAATGCCAATGAAATTTGAAAGCAATTTAGAGGAATAATTTTCTTCTTTGCTGGAATGAAGTTCCTTTATTTTGTTGCCAGGAAATAGCATGCTGTCTCTGCTCATCTTCATGGCCCTATTCCTGGCTGTTGAGTTCCGGGATTTTTTTTCTAAGACCATCAAGTTAGGATGTGGCATAGCTAGGCATTGAATCCAGGTCATCTGAGTCCATGCCCCACGCTGTCCCATTCCATCACCCAAGCCCATGGGTTTACATCAGTCCCACAATGTGCATTGGAGATACATAGCCCGAATTCTCACTCATCACATGAGAAAACTAGCTGCAGAGTGGTTTAGTGGCTTACCCAAAACCAGAAAGAGGGCAGTGATGTCAGGAACATTACGACAGCATGAGGGACCTAAGAAATGGATCCATTAATGAAATTTCCTCATTGGAAAGGATTTTGAGAAGACACACGATTCCCACATTGCACATGCTTTTTATTACACCTGAAGTACTTTTCCTGTTCTTCTGAGGAGTCAATCTAGGCAAGCAAGCAACATGTTTGGTCCTTATTCTGCAGCCAAAGCCTTAGGTTGATAGTAAAGCCCCAAACAGAAAATGACTCTATGAAATGTCAAGATTTGAATCTATTACAAACACAGCTACTATGAACACTGGTATATAAATTTTTGTGTGAAAATAAGTCTTCAATTCTATGGGATAAATGCCCAAGATGGGTCACATGGTAAGTTCATTTTTAGTTTTAAAAGAAATTGTCAACCTATTTTTCAAAGTAGTCATCCAATTTTATATTTTAACCAGCAATGTATAAGCAATCCACTTTTTGTGCATCCCTGTCAGCATTTGGTGTTATTTTTCATTTTAGTTATATCATTTTTAACAGGTTAAATAGTACATTGATGTTGCCCACTCATTTTAAATTGTTTTTTCAATGCCACACTTTCTAAGCAAAATATTGATTACACACTTTCCTCATAAAGAAGTCAATCATCACCTGGAATCTTCCAATAAAAAGTAGAATTTTCGAAATTGTCACATATGAAAAAAAAGAACATTAATGTAAAACAATTAAAAAGTTAGTAAATGCCCAATCCTTAAAAACCTTATTTTTTAAAATTATACTATACTATGTGCAAATTCCTTAAATAATAAAAATAAAATTTTCAACCAGTGAAAATGTTAAAAAAACGTTTTAGCTCAAACAAAGAAGCTATAGGAGAATAACAGCAACTAAACTTCCTGGTGATAAGACATAGAAAAATAGCATAAAGGAACAGTGAATAACTTCCTGGGACTTAACTGAGTCAGGAAAGTCAGATACAATTGGAAATATGAGTTATAACCTCATCTTTTTTGGGCATCAATTCAATGTTACCTAAGGCTATTAAGCTTAATACATGATCTCTGTGGCTGGGCACATGACCTGGCTGGAATTATTCAGTAATTACTGCCTAGTTCTTAATCCACAGTCATGATTCATACTAAAACATACCAGCACAATGGGAACATTTTTAGCAGGCCAAACAAAATCAAAGTGACTAGCGAATGAAAATGGGGGATGCACTAGAATCCAGCAGCCTTTCCTTTCCTGATTGGTCCCTTCCATTTGGTTGATCTCCAGCCAGTGACTAAAGGTTTATTCATAGGATTTAGGAGCTTGAGTGACAAATTCTGGAATTCACGCTTTATTCTATTCTGTGATATTGCATATCACAGAAAGCCAAGTGCAAAATGGATAGGATTAGAACTCAGAAGTAGACATTCCTATTGCACTGGGTCAAGTTCTAGAACTACAGTGCTCTATATGGTAGCTGCTAACCATATGTAGCTATTTAATGTAAGTATGAATTAATTAAAATTAAGTAAGAGAAAATTAAGTGCAGGAGCTACATTTCAAATGCTCAATAAGTCATATTTAGCTAATGGCTAATCTTCAGACAGAGACAAAATATTTCCATTATGTCCAAAAATTCTTTGATTTACACTGTTCTAGAGAGAAGTGAAAATGTGCAGTAATACAAGGACGATAATGAGGAATCAAAAACAGAAATTTATAATAAAATAATATGCAAAATATCCTGACAACAAATGCCTGTGATAAACTAGCAGGGAAGTAATTTTCTCTTAAGTCTTTTTTATTTTTCCTTGCATACTCAGGACCATTGATAGGATTGAAACTCAAGGATGGAACTCTGGTTCCTTGCAAAAGAAGTTCAGTCCAACATTCTAAAGAACATGAGATGCTCACTGCCTAGTTTATCAAGAATGGTACTAAAGAATAACAGAAGGAGTCAATGCCCCAATTACCAAAAGAGGCATACTGTAAAGATATAGTCTCAGGACTCCAGTAATCATGATTGAAACATAGAACAAGTCCACAGTAGTAGAAATGTAGAATCAATCACCCATGAATTAAGGTAGAATTCCTTAAACTTCCCCTTCCACCTTTGCATCATAAAACCACCCCTCCCAATGAAGACCTGTTATCACATCCTGGCATAATATTTTTGGCCACCATCCCACCTACTCCCTAATTGCTTGAATTGGCCAACTCTATAAACTGCTTCTGATCCTCCTGGGTTCTACTCTAGTTTCTTGTTCACTTGAAGATTTATCTAACACTAGAGGCCTGGTGCATAAAAATTCATGCACTGGAGGGGGGAGGGTCCCTCAGCCCAGCCTGTCCCCTCTCACAGTCCAGGAGCCCTCAGGGGCAGGAGGCGACCTGGCGATCAGGGAAGGCGACATCCCTATCACACCTCTGCTGCTGCCACTGCTGGCAGTGCAAGCCTCAGCCGGCCCTGGTTACCTGAGCTACAGGCCGGCCCTGGGCGGCTGGGGGACTGAGAGGACTGGAGGACTCTGGAGGCAGGCGCGTGGTAAGCCTTGCCAACTCGGTGGGGCTGAGAGGACTGGGCACTGCCATCTTGTGGCTGTGGGCACCACCATCTTTGAGGTCGGAGCAGTCAATTAGCATATTACCTTTTTATTGGCTGTGGGTGCTGCCATCTTTGTGACAGTGTGAGGGTCAATTAGCATATTCCCTCTTTATTAGATAGGATATTGTTCAATTCTCCCTTCTAGATTATCATCCTAAATATTAGAGTCAACTGTCCCCTCATTCTCCCTTCCTATCCCTCAAGATCTCTAAAATAATCCTCTCCTTTTAGTTCAGCTAAATCCTGAGAACTCCTTGCATTAGCAACATCTTCCCACAACTAGTTATTTTGCTCACTATAGAGGCATTCTGTTCACGACTGTTTTAGTACCTCTTTTCCCATCTTGGTACTATGCACCACCATCAGCTCTGAGGTTGAAATGAGATCTATAAATAGCATCTCTTTCACACCATTTCTCCCTCTATGGCCCTTTACTTTTGTCCACAAAGAGATTAAGGACATAGCTTTATGAAGACTGCTAAGAATCACTTTTAATGGTTCTAAGCTTCTAGTGAGTACAGAAGCTGCCTTTGATAGAGAGCTTCCTTGGGTATTTTAAATAAAAAGGTGAAGATTTTATTGCTGTCTGTTATAGTAATTTCTATTTGTGAGGGAGATCTAAATCTGCCCTTCTGAATTATAAAATGATTGTTGGATCCAAATCTTGTGGGTATGTAAGACTATATAAAGCAGTGGAAAGGAAATGTTAATTTCCTAGTCTAGGAGAAGATCATTGGGTACAAGGAAGTGTGTGTGTGTGTGTGTGTGTGTGTGTGTGTGTGTGTGTGTAGATAGGGAGAAGAGAACAGATATTCAGTAATCCACATTTTAAATTGTAGTTCAGTCATACATACAAACATCTATTTTAACATTTAAATCTCACTATAAAACTATTGTTTTATCAACTAATTTTTACTTTCAGTAACACATAGTTTATTTAATTATCTGGCAATTATTCAAAATTATAAACTGTGCCTTATAAACATCCTGTAAATGTATCTAGAATGAATGAATAACATGTGCTATTATTTAATTAGTAGAAACTATGAGAAGTGTAATATCCTGGTCAAGGGAAATATACATTTAAAAGTGGTTTCACTAATATACACATATACATTCAATGTAGGGGTCATTATAGGTCATTATAAGGAGGAAAGTTTGAAACCATGAGGACTTCAAAGTTGGAACTATAGACCATTAGCTAGTATTTAAGTATAACCCAGAGGAAGGCTAGGCTATAATTCTTTTTTAAAAATATTTTTTATTGATTTTATAGAGGAAGGGAGAGGCAGAGAGAGATAGAAACATTAATGATGAGAGAGAATCATTGATCAGCTGCCTCCTACATACCTCACACTGAGTATCGAGCCCACAACCTGGGCATGTACCCTGACCAGGAATCTAACTGTGACCTCCTGGTTCATAGGTCAATGCTCAATCACTGAGCCATGCTGGCCAGGCGTAGGCTATGATTCTTTATAGAAGGGAAGATACATATGTGCTGCCAGGGCTCTGGGAAGGCCACATACTTGGCTATCTCAGTGGATGTGGTGTACCACAGTTCTGTCTCCTCCCTGATTCATTCCTACTCTACATTAGAGTAGACTCTACACTAGCTGTTTCTAATATTTTTAAATATAAAAACTCCTTTTTAAATATTCACATTCTAGTAATTATATTTTAAAACTAGAGGCCTGACGCATGAAATTCGTGCAAGAGAAGGCCTTTCTTCCTCCAGCTGCCAGCACTGGCTTCCCTCTGGCACCCAGGACCGGGGCTTCCCTCACAGCCACAGCTTCACCCAGAAGGTCATCCGGAAGGATGTCCGGTCTAATTAGCACAATATGCTTTTATTATTATAGATATACTTTTTGAAAGCACACTTATATAAAACCACTGCTTTGATAATGCTTTTTATTTTATTTTTACCTGGTGTTATAGAAAATTCAAACATACTAAAAATTTGAGAAAAGAATGTAAGCCCACTCCCCAGCTTCAATAATTACCAATTCTTGGACAATCTTGTTTCATCTTTACCTACATTTATTTTTCAACTTTTCCTGTCCCTAAAATCAAATTATGATGAAGCCAGTCTTTGACTTCATACCATTCCATCTAAAAATGTTTCCATATATGTCTCTAAATGATATAAACTCTAAAATTTAAAATCGCATTAAGTGATTTAAAAATCAATTACTTATTATCTGGTCAGTGTTCAGATGCCTCCTGATTTGTCAAAATATTTAGTTAGCTTGCTTGAATCAGAATCTAAATAAAGTTCATATATTAGAATTTATTGATGTCTGTGGGCCTATTAATTTAATACCATCACTTTATTATTCCTTGTAATTTATATGTTGAAGAAGTCATGTTATTAAATTCCCTAGAATTTTCAACAGTCTGAATTTTGATGATTGATCCTTAATAGTATACCACAAACTTTTAATGGTAGCTCCACAAACTTTTTCAACCCTGTATTTTCTGAACTTCATAATTAGATTAAGATACCTGATTAGATCCACATTCTATATTTCGGCAAAAATAACTCATAAGACAATGTCTAAATGTCTCACTGGTGATTGTTTTCTAGATTAGAAATACATTTTTAAAAATTTGTGTGTTTAACCTATCACAAGCAGTTTGGCATTTCTATAGCATAGGTATGAGGCAAGGAGTGGTATGAGATGACTGGGGAATCAGATGATAGTGCCTATGAACCATGCTTATAAGCTAGGATTTTATCCTGCATCCAATGTGTAAGAAGCCATTGATGGGTTTCAAACAAGAAAGTGATGTGGTGGATTTCTGTTTTATAAATGCCTAATCCACTAGTGTGAAAGTCTTGGTAAGAGACAGGACAAGTATCAAAACAACAATTAGAGAACACCATAGTAGTTCAGTTGAAAAGTGAGTTTACTGAATGAAAAAATTGTATGAGTAAATTAGTAGATACTCTATCAGTTTTCTAGTTAACCTACTTTAATCTGGATTTATTCTTTATCATTCTATTGAAATTACAAATTCAAAACCAACAATAACTTTCAGATTGCTGAATATGAAACCCTCTATCCAAGCCTCATCTAAATTAATGATACTGTAAATAAAGAAATACATCAGTATAAATTTAGGAAACAACTCCTGGTCCAGCTCACTAAAGCTACATAGCTCTCTATATCAACTACATGGTATAGAAGAACAACAAAGGAATATTCCAACTTGGTTACTGTGAAGCAAGCATAAGAGGTGTGACAATTATATTCATACCAAGGCACAATTCAACCAATCAAATCAAGAAAAATTGGGGGAGTCAAAGGCTCTGAGGAGTAATAAATAAGTCAGTTAAGTTTCTGCTCTCAAAAAAGCCCAACCTGAGGAAAAATTAGAAAACAAAACTAAAAAAAAACAAACAAACAAAAAAAAAAAACTTGGTTCAGGTTAGAGTCCTAGTCCTACAAACATTTATAAAAAGGCTAAAAATTGGCTCAGATTGAGAAAAATAAAGAAATACTCCTGAGAGGAAGTAAATATACAACTGAGCCAAAAGGTTGAAGTCAGATAGGTGGAGATGATGGAGGAGACAGTTCTAAGTCATAAAGGCATGATGGCTGAGATAAAAATGTAGAATTCAAGGCACATATAAATGTATTCATCTGACTGGAATGAGAATTCCTTTGGGTATAGGGGAAGATAAAAGTTGACTAGACGAGATAATCCTAGATTGGAAATGTCAGAATGGATAATTCGGACTTGATCCAATAGGCACAGGTGGTTTAAGTTTTAAGAATATTAAATTGAAAGGATAGATTGAGGGTAGAGATAAGATATACAGTTGGAAATCAATTAAAAGATTAATGATTAAGCATTTAAGCCAATCTAGAGTGATGACTGTGGAAATAAGAAGAGAAAATAGATACATGACTGTATTCTAAAATAAGAAATATATTTTCAAAGTAAAATAACTTTAAATATATTATATAAAATATAAAATTTGAGACTTTTTCTGATTTAAAACTTCTATATTTTCTGTCTGTGGCCTAATATATATGACATTCAAGATTGAATCATTCCACAGGAACAAATTTAGAAAACATCTTAGAATGTCTATATTTTTTATTTGATCTTTCTTTATTGAAAAGAACTACAGTAAAGAAGTCTGCTTCTCACATGAAAGAATATTATTCTGCATATAAAGAAATAAATACATCTTGAAATTGTCAAGACTTTTTTTTGGCTTGATTTGTTTATAAGGGATTCTTACTAAAGCCCTACATGCTTATCCAAGGTTACACAGCACGCTAATGGAATAAATGGGATTAGAACATGAGTCTCCTGGATCTCAGTCTGATATTCTTTCCACTACGTGCTCACATCAGAAAGGTTGCCAATTTATCCCTTGGCTGAAATGGGTTGGGGAAAAATGTGGAATTCAGTTGAGGGCCCCTTTAGGAAATCCCACAGGTTTCAAATGGAATGGCATGACAAATAAATGTATTACCATTTACCCAATGGGAACTCTCTTGAGACCTAAAACAATGATCTCAGCTACACAAAAAATCCCAGCCTTGATCTAGAGTGTAAATTTAGACTGAAGGTGCCCTAGCCAGTTTGGCTCAGTGGATAGAGCATTGGCCTGTGGACCAAAGGGTCCTGGGTTCAACTCCAGTCAAGGGCACATACATTGGTTGCAGGCTCCTCCCTGGCCTGGGCCCTGTTCAGGGCTCATGCAGGAGGCAACCAATTGATGTGTTTCTCTCTGTCCTTCCCTCTCTCTCTCTCACTCTCTCTAGAAAAATATATTTGGATGAGGATTAATAATAAATAAATAAGTAAATAAATAAATACTGAAAGTATTTGAAAAAGTAAGAACAGAAAGAGTGTAAACTCCTTTAAAATGTGGAAAAAAAGTGACTGCTTTTTTTTTATCAATGGTGGAGGCTGAAATGATATGTTTAGGGTTTACTACAATCAATAGTGTCTCAATAATCAAAAGTCTACCAATAGCAATTGTGTCTCATCTGATATATTAATTTTTCTACCAAAATTTGACAGAGAAGGATATGCTAACATTGGGAGACAATTCTCCATGTTTCCGCACATCTGGCCTTTTTCTGAGATTATTTTGTCAAGGATATTGGTAAAGTGAACAGCCTTAGATAAAGACAATGTCTCCCTGCAGAGCAGAGGGAAAACTTGTTTTGTGTCGGGTATAAAGAGATAGCATCTCCCTATAAGGCAGATGTCAGGCTGTTTTTCATGGGTCCACTAAATGGAGTTTCAGAAGTCTGAGTCTCCTGAACTGTGAAGCCAACCGACCACATGTGCAGGATCCACCTGGGCTACTCCATCTAACTCCCATGGAACCTGGAGGGCAAACGGAGTCAATGCAAACACACAGTTCATGCTACATGCTATGCCAAGATTTTTGCAGTTTTTGACCTAAAACTATCACATATTCTGTCATCATTCATGAAACTGAGGTAGGGTGAAATCTCAGACCCTTCACAGTTCTTGACAATTCCTAGTTAAACCTCAAAATAGCCATGGAATAAACTATTTCTTGGTATTCATGTATAAAAAGGTTTTTAATCAAAGGAATCTTAAAAAATAAAGAAATTAGGGATTAAGTAATGTGTCTAAGTTGAGTTATTTGATCTCAAAATAGACATCTTGGAAAGCCAGCCTGGATGTTTCCCTTCTGGATTTAGTAAAACCAATTCTGTCTAGTCTGCTATATATGGTTCTAAACATGTGTGGTAACTTTATTAGTATAATTGTTTTTATTCAATGGGTAGAGGAGTCAATTTTAGGACTCTGACAATCACATATATGTCTATTCCAAATACATATTCAGAAACCAGAGAAATGAACACTGAGTACATCCTTGAATGCAGTAAACCCACTGTGAGACAGGCTAGTGCTAGGACTCCATTTATTACTTTGTTTACATACACCTGTACTCTAACAGGAGAGTCACAATGGCACTTTGGCTCATATCAGCTTGGACTTTACTCAAAAGACCTTGAAAATTTGATATTTTCCCTTTCTCCATAACAAATGGTTATAAGTTTGTTTGGGAAAGGATAGAAGGAATCACTACTAAGAAGACCTGGACTTTCTTTCAACTGATAGGTCCTGAGGATTAGAACTGACCTGATATTCGAAACTAGGTAATGAATAGATCATGAGTTATTGACTATCTATTGACTTTTATTGGCCACCCATCTATTTTGACTTTAGAAACAACATGTTCTACAAGGCATAGATCCATAGAGCCCTATAGATCAGGATCATCTGGAGGTCATTACGACCTTGCTGCCCATTATGGGCATTATGCCCACCTTGCCTCTGATGGTTAGGTATTGCCATGTAATCTCTGCTGAAAAAAAAATTGCTTAAATAGATTGCTTGTATAGGTTAGGTAAGATATTTAATATCAAATTCTTGACCTTTTCTGACACATAATACATGCTTATCATTATTACTATTGCTATTATTATCCAAATAGTCTCATATGCATCAGCTCATGTGACTCTGACCCTAACCATGTAAGGTAAAAGCGATACCACTGTGTACCATCAAGTATTTCTTGAGAACTCTTTACTAGTTGATTACTCAATGAATAAAAAAGGAATATTTAGGTAAGAAACTATCTGGCTCAAAACTTCATAGCTAGTAAGTAGTGGAGGCAGGTCTTGAAGCAAATAAGTCTTCAAATTCTGATACTTTTTTTACTATAAAAGATATTTAGAGGAAGACATGGGAGGAGGAGTGAAGGAGACAAAAATCTCAGAACAAGGATGCCTTCTAAGCAAAACTAGGATAAGGGCTGACAAAAGAAGAGACTCAGGCTCTCTAGTTCTTTTCTATTTTCACTCCTGATCTTACCACACTCTCCTTCCCCGTGTCCTCACTAGACCCTGTCATCCAGAGAATGGTTTTGTCAATTTTCCTGCAATAGACCTAAAGTCTTAAGCACGGATGGAGGTCTGGCTTCCCCTCCATTGGGTCAGCCAGATGAGCTGGGAGCTCAGTTAGCACTCCATCTGCAACTCTGTCTCAAACACCTCCCCCACAGCAGCCACTTGCTGGTTGGCCCCCAGGCTATTTCCTGACAGCTGAGATGCAGTTGAAAGAGAGCAGGGATGTATGTTTGGGTGCAAATAACCCTCCTGCTTGGCTATACTTGCCTAGTTTGATAGTTCCCATTTTTCAGGATGACCTCATGTTGGAAGCTTCTGGATAATTAATAAACTTCTCTCTCAGCCCTATTCTGGCATTCTGTTCATTTCAGGTGTTTTTTTTTGTTTTTTTTTTTTAGCTAAATTTAGTCATTGAAAGACTAGCTCAACTGAATTAGCTGAGAAAGGCTATGAATTGAGAATTTTCACACCTGGAAGGTCTATCATTTTGTAGAAACCACCGAGTTAATATTTGAAGGGATATGTAAACATTTACTTTATGGTTTGGTGCCAGGTTTCAGTGGAATATTAATTTTTATGGACACACTAATAAACTTGTGCTACTTTGGGGTAAAAAAAGAAGGGGTGTAATGGAAACACTGACATATCCCTGACCAATTCTTTTTTACCCAACTCAAAACTTATAAACACTTCATTGGCTAAAAGGCCTGGAATGAACTGGGTAAACTGTGGGATATGTTTTCTAATAAAAGATTTCCATAGAATGGCTTTTGTTTCTTAAAACCAGTTACAGGTGCGAAATGTCATGCTGAAGCAGGGCCTTTTCCCAAATTCGACACGTACTAACACATAGTATAAATCAACAGTGAGCAGCTCCCAGATGTTAGGATTCATCCAATGGCTGTGGCAATTGAAAAATCACAACCCCTTCTCTCCAAAGGCTTTGTTCAAGTAGCTGCTTCTGACATCCTGAGAGGTTCCCAGAGCTCCAGATCTTGGGGGAATGTTCATACTTGCACAGAGGGGATGTGTTATATAAAGGCTGCAAGGAAACAAATGGATCTCTGAACTGGTCAACAAGAGCCTGCTCCCAACACACCAGAAAAGTCTCTGGGATGTTCTTTGAATGTTTAGTGAATAGTACATCACATGACACATGAGGGCCATACAGGGTGGTTCTGTAACATTTGGCCAGCCATTTTGGTTTAGTTCAGTGTGTAGCATACAAAGAAAAGAAATATAGACTTGATGAAAATAAGTTTTCATTTGGGTTAAGCCTAGGATTTGAGAAGATGCTAAGAATACTCTCCTTAGGGATCTTTTTTTTTTTTTAAGCATATTTCTAGGCAGAAATTTTCTTTTAAAATGTTGATTCATTTATTTTGAAAGCCTAAATTTAATTAGTTCACTTTGCAGCTTGTTCACACCACAGACTCATTATGAGTTGTTTAAATGCTTTGAGTTTTTTTGCATGGGCTATTTCCCAGGCCATCTTATTCCTATTCCATGTTATATTAGAAGGCCATATTTCTGAAATCCTGGAAAGACAAAATTTTGAAGCTACTTACTAAAAAAAAATATCTCAAGTTATCCAGGTATATCGGGATATCTGAGACATGCTATCACCATCTGTGGACCAACATTTGGATCACCTGTGAGAGCCCTGCCTTTCATTCTTGTGTGGATGTTGTACATGATAATTGAACTCAAATTTAGATATGAACACGTATCATTTAAGTGTGGTACTTTCTCTCATCTTTTAAATCAGAATGAAAGTATAAGTATAAGCACCAGAAGGAGGTAAAGAAATTTAATTTCTTGGAGCTTCAGCATCTTTGAAAATAAAAGATACAGAACCATTTCCTTTGTAGTAGTATCATGAAAACAAACTAAAGTGACTCATGTATTTTGCTTAGCACAGCTAGCACTCAAAAAGACACAGCCACTTTAAGACCAATGGGGGAGAATAAGGTTTACTGTCACAGATGGTGTGTGTGTGTGTGGGGGGGGGGGGGTATCTAGATTTCATTCCCCAGTTGTCTCATTGAAGCCCAGGAGGCATCCTAGATCCTAATATTGCTTGTGCATGGAGACATTGAAATCTACCTGCGTCCTCTGCCCAGCCCACCTCTATTACACACATGTGGCCTCTTCCAGGGACTTCTATCTTTTCCTTCACTCTCCGATTTTTATCTCATATCCAGAATTTTAAACTCACTTCCCCTTCCCCTCCTGGAGTTATACCCTCTGTGCCAGACAAAAGCAACTATCTTCATCCTGACCCAAACTGTCTACATATTATATTTCTGGTCCTATCCCTTTGTCAGCATGTAAAAGCTATTATGAAGTAGACAGGGCCTGAAATTAAATTGCATAATTGGCGTTGGTCGCTTTTGCCAAGTGGAACTGACAGACTGTTGCCTCGATAGGCCCTGCAGAAAGTATTTCCCACTTCTTTTGAGTTTGGTTAGGCAGGGATTTCTCTGGAGGTTAGAGCTCAGGGTGGCAGAGCTATCGTGTAAATGTAGCTCCAGGAAACATCTCAATAGTGTGAGAAGATACAGAAGTTAAAAGCATAAGCACCCCTGGGCAGTGTTTCCCAGTGGTTAGAGCCTCCACCTGTGCACTGAAGGGGCCCGGGTTCAATTCCCAGTCAAGGGCACCTTTCTGGGTTGCAGGTTTGATCCTCAGCCCTGATTGGGGTGCCTGTGGGAGGCAACCAATCCATGTGTCTCTTTCACATCAATGTCTCTCACTCTCTCTTCTTCCCTCTCTCCCTCCCTTCTACTCTCAGAGGGAAGAGGGTGGGGCCTGGAAGAGAATAACCAAAGATCATATATGCATATATGCATAACCCATGGACACAGACAATAGTGTGGTAAAGGCCTAGGGAGGGGGCATGAGTGGGGATGAGGGGGTTTGTAATTAAGATAAACTTTTAAAAATCAATGGGAAAAAAATCCTCCGTGAGGATTAACCAAAAAAAAAAAAAAAAAAAAAGGCACAAGCGGACTTAAATTTGAACTTCCTCTCCATCATTTACTATTTATGTGATGCTCCTTAAGTGATTTGACTTATAAGGGGGGCTTTCTCAGCTAGAAAATAGATAATTGTAGTCTCTACTAATAGCTTGATTAAAGGAGTCATAAATATTGCACAATAAATGCCAGCTATTATGAAGGCAAGACACTGGTCTTGGTTAAATTTTATGTAATATGTTTCTTTCTAAAAATAGAAGCTACCTGTCCTCTGCCCTAAAACTTGAAAATGGCCAGAGACTATTCTTCAGGTTCTAAGAAAACTACAGGGGTATTTTCTTGGTGATGGGAGGGCTGTTGATTCGGATTGATAGGTATGGTACGGGTAAGTCTCCACCACAAAAGCAGAGTTTCATGGTGCTGTGACTGAGCCTCTGAGAATCCCTCATGATTCTAACATGAGGCAAGAATACTGCTTTACTTTTTTGAGATGTGTGTAAGAGTGAAGACAGCCTTGAGAGGCAGAAAATGAGGACAATGGTGGGGTAGGAAAAAAAAACAAAAAACAGCCTGTCAGACCGGGACCTAATTCATCTATTTAAGTCAAAGACCTGCTGACTGCAAAATAGATCTGCCATAGCTGCAGTGAAATCAAGTTCTGTTTTATAGATGTTAAAAAGAAACAGAATTTGCAAAAGACCTGTCTCAAGTCTACCAGGGAGCTGCAGGCGTTGAAAGCTGTAAAGCTCACTTAATCACACTGAGGGGATGATCCATGAACTTCATAATGGAGGGTTATTTTATAATCTTCACAAGCTTTCCCTGGCTGCATGTCAGGCTATGTGTGCATAAGAGAACTTGTCTAGATCACCCTTTCATTACTACTAAGGGAGCCAGCCAGAAGATTGACTGGCATTTTATTACAAAAGATTTGTGTTAAATCCAGCTCCGATTATGCAGTACTTATATCAGACTCTGTCCACTGCACAAGAGTGTTTACATGTTGCTACAAATAAAAGTCTGAGATTTTCAATTTGATGAATATATAGCTTCACTACAATACCCAGTGAGATTTCAAAAGTTGCCCATGGGATCTTGAAGTTTGGAAGCAAGACAAATAGATCCTTTATGTTTGATATAATTTATGTGTACATTCATATGAATACAGTTCTAACTAACTTCATGGAATTTATAGTCTACAAGAGGCCCGGTGCATGAAATTCATGCACGGGAGGGTTCCCTCAGCCCAGCCTGCACCTTTTCCAATCAGGCACCCCTTGGGAGATGTCCAACTGCGGTTTAGGCCCGATCCCACATCGGGCCTAAATCAGCAGTCAGACATCCCTCTCGCAATCTGGGACCGCTGGCTTCTAACCGCTCACCTGCCTGCCTGCCTGATCACCCTTAACCACTCTGACTGCCTGCCTGATTGTCCCTAACCCCTCAGCTAGCCTGCCTGATCGCCCCTAACTGCTCTCCCCTGCCAGCCTGATCGCCCCCAACTGCCCTCCCCTGCCAGCCTGGTTGCCCCAAACAGCACTCCCCTGCTGGCCTGGTCGCCCCCAACAGTCCTCCCCTGCCTGCCTGGTCACCCCCAACGGCCCTCTCCTGCAGGCCTGATCTCGCCCTAACTGCCCTTCCTTGCAGGCCTGGTCTCACCCCCAACAGCCCTCCCCTGATGGCCTGGTCTCGCCCCCAACAGCCCTCCCCTGATGGCCTGGTCACCCTCCCCCTGCCAGCCTGGTCACCCCCAACTGCCCTCCCCTGCCGGCCTGATCTTGCCCCCAACTGTCCTCCCCTCCCAACCTGGTCACCCCCAACTGCCCTCCCCTGCCATCCTAATCGCCCCCAACTTCCCTCCCCTGCCGGCCTGATCACCCCTAATTGCTTCTGCCTCGGCCCCCACCAACATGGCTTTGTCCAGAAGGAAGTCAAACATCCTAAAGATGGCCGGTTGACCCAGTCTAATTAGGATACTACCCTTTTAGTAGTATAGATAGATTATATAGGCTACGATTGCTTAAATGGGTTGGGGGGGAAGCCTTTTTCAGCAGGAGGAGATGCTCTTTGCAGACAAAAATACATAATCCCTATATCTGGACTGATAACCAGCCATATGCACTATACTGCCAAACCAGTTATTAAAAAATTGAACCGCTTTCTTACACCTTACACCAAACAGCTGTTGCCCTTAAAAGCCCTCCTTAGCCCCTACCTTAGGTTCTGCCTTCACAGTTCACCCAGATTAGGTTCTGATTGGTTGGTTTCTATCCCAGTCAGCATCAAAAGCTTCACCTCCTAGGCAGCCATTGGCTCTTCTGGGAAATCCAGAACAGCCCACTGACAGCTGTTTCTCTCTTGGGGCTTATCTCCAGGCCTAATCCACAGCCTCCACGGCAGCTGTGGATCAGGCCCTGCCTTTCACTCTGGGCCTATCTCCGGGCTTGATTCACAGCCTCCACAGCAGCTTTTGATCAGGCCCAGCCTCTCTCTTTCTCTGGGCCTCGCCAGAAGCCACTGTGGCTGCTGATCATGCCCCTCCTCTCTCTTTCTCCAGACCTCGCCAGCAGGCGCTGAGGCTTCGGATCAGGCCCTGCCTCTCTCTCCGGGCCTCTCTCTTGGCCTGATCCACAGCTGCAGCAGCAGCAGTAGTGGCAAGGTTGTTAGGCTTCCGGCCTGGCCCCGGGCCACAGGCTAATGACCTCCCATGCCTGCCTTGACCCACCCACCACCCCCGCCGCCCCACAGGCCTGCCTGCCGCCTTGTGCTGTGATAGGAGCCTGTGGACTGTGGGGGAGGGACTGAGAGGTGCTCCATGCACTTCCTGGTGATTGGTCATCCGTCTGGTCATTTAGGTTGTGATGGCCCTAGGCTATTATTAGTATAGATAAGTTAGTTGCAACTCTTCTTTTTTTAAAAAATATGTTTTTGTTGATTTCAGAGAGGAATGGAGAGAAAGAAAGAGAGAAAGAGAAACATCAATGATGAGAGAGAATGATTGATCAACTTCCTGCATGCTCCCTACTGAGGATGGAGCCCACAACCAGGGCATGTGCCCTGACCTGGAATCAAACCATGACTTCCTGATTCATAGGTCAACACTCAACCACAGAGCCACATTGGCTAGGCTGAGGGGATGATCCATGAACTTCATAATGGAGGGTTATTTTATAATCTTCACAAGCTTGCAACTCTTCTTACCCCTCCAGCTAGGCTATTTCTTTTCATGCCTGTTCCTAAGTATAAATATGGTTCTTTCTGTGTTCTTAGCATAACCCCCAAATAATTTTCTCTTTAGCTAATCTGACAGTTGAGATAGCTTTTTATTTTCCTGTATTCTAACTCTCTAAAAATAACTTCTATACTTGTGGATATCAGCTTTTTCCTTTTATCTGCATTTTCCCACCTCAGTAATCATGATATTTTGAGCTGCAAGTAACAAAAATCACAATTATCAACCATTTAAACCTTAAGAACATTTATAACCTCAGATGGAATAAAACTCAGAAGTATATGTGTTCAGGCTTTTTTTCAGAAACTCAAACAAGTCTTCAGACTTGTTACCTCCTAGACCCAGAGTGGCTGCTGCTGCTCCTGGCATCTTGTCCTCTTACAACTACACAGAAAGATAAAAAGGAAGTTGGGGTTTTTTCCGTTGTGCGTCTCTTTTAATAAGTAGAAGAAAAAGAAATAAAGAAATAAAGCTTTCTTAGAAGTACTTGAATAGACTTTCCCTGAGGTCTATTGACCAAGATTGGATTTAGTGACTGTTATTGTGGTCTGAAGAGTGGCCTACAAAAAGGTATTTCTATGCCCTACCCTCTGGAACCTATAAATCTTTGCAGAGATAATTAAGTTAAGCATCTTGACTTAATCCAGGTGGGCCCCAAATTCAATGACAAGTGTCCTCATAAGAAACACACAGAGGAAAAGAGGAAGAGGAGGCAATGTGGCCATGCAAGTGGTGGAGATTAGAGTGATATGGCCACTAGTCAAGGAATGCCTGCAGCCATAGAAGTTGGAAGAGGCAAAGAACGGATTCTCCCAGATGAAGTGCATCCTTGATTTCAGCCTTGGGGCCTCCAGATCTCTGAGAGAATGAATTTCTATGGGTTTGTTTTGTTTGTGTGTTTGTTTTAACTGACTTTGTTTTTTAGAGAAGTTTTAGGTTCACAGCAAAATGAGCAGAGAGTTCAGATTATGGTACCAAATCCCTTTATCATGCAATCCTCTGTACAGAGTCTAGAATATACAGTATATTTTCATCTTTATAAAAATTGGAATCTTTGTCCTAAATGATGTCAAGGAGAAAATCATCACATGCTATGCATGAAAAGAATGTAGATTAGTTCTCAAGACTGAGTAAGGCTCTGGTGTGAGCTTTCATGTACACTTACTTATATATAGTCCATGAAAACAATGGCATTTTGACATAGTCTGTCTAAATAATAAAGAATTGGCCAGGACAAGTCAGAGCATGTGTTGTTTCATTTGCCTTCCCCAAAGACATTAATATTTTGGGCAGCCTACTAGGAAAAAATTGTGCAAATAAATTATAGTTGTGGAAAACATATGAACATATTTAAATACATATGCCTAGCCATATGTACAGAATTATACATTTATTTTTTATTTTCAACACTGCAAGTACTGTCATTTTTTTAAGCGCCATGGAAAGTCATCATCATGACATTTAGAAAGAGGAAACTGACATGCCCGCTGGCTTGGCTTGGTGGTTGAGCTTCAGTCAACCTATGAAACAGGAGGTCATGGTTCAATTCCTGGTCAGAGCACATGGTTTGATTGCCAGTCAGGGCCCAGGTTGCAGGCTGTATCCCCAGTGTGAGGCATACAGGAGGCAGCCAATCAATGATTCTCTCTCATCATTGATGTTTCTATCTCTCTCCCTCTCCCTTCCTCTCTAAAATCAATAAAAAATATATTTTTAAAAAAGAAGAAAAAATAAAGAGGAAACTGATATATGCTCATGCATTGTGCTCTATGCTTTTCTTTTCTTTTTTTAAAATCTTTATTGTTGAAGGTATTACATAGGTCCTCCTTTTCCCTCATTAATCTCTTCCAGCCTGCTCCCATCCCCCACTCCCAGGTCCTCACCACCTTATTGTCTGTGTCCATGAATTATGCATATATCCATACAAGTTCATTGGTTGAATCTCTTCCAACCTATCTTTCCCTCCCTATATCTATTCACTTAATTCTCACAATAACTCTACAGGATATTTATTTTTCATTTTATGAATGGGGATACTGAGCCTCATAGAACTGTGGTTTTCCCCTAAGGCACTCAGTTCTTAATGGCAGAGTAAAGGCAGACTCAGATCTGTCTTGATTAAAATATTGCATTGTGTTGAAAATACCATTTTCCTTGGAAAGAAGTATGGGTTTCTTGTCTAACGAAGTCATGCTGTATAGTACCTTAGTTAAACTGGAATGAGAATGAAAGGAAGCAAAGGCCAGAAAAACATAATTATTCCACAAAGCCATACTTTCATTCCTGAGCTAAAGTCAACCCTGCATTTTGACTTAGCAGTCAAGGTTTCAGGTCATGGGCCAGTAGTGAATCTGGGCTTTGTTTCTGGATGGTGGCCACAGGGAGCCTTGCTGGAATTTTTATAGGTATTTATGCCAAGTTAAACAAACTTTGGAGATTCAGAAGAGTATTCCATAGCTATGACAGCAGAGGTGGAAAACCTACAATGCTAAATAAAAGTACTTTAGAAAAGAAAAAAATCAAAATAGGAAACACTTAATTTTCTACTAGACTTATTGTGAGATCCTTTTATAATGTATGTAAATATCACAACACTATGATGTATACCTGAAACTAATAGGCTATTGTATGTAAATTATGCATCAATTCAAAATAGATTAATGATCAGCAACAATAAGAAATTAACTATTGATACACACAACTCATAGGGACCTCAAAAAGTTATGCTGGAAAACGAGGCAATAGAAAATATTCAAACCAAAACATAAAGAAGAAAGAAGAGTGAAAAATAAAAAATATTACAGAGCACCAAATAGCTGTGAACTAATTCCAAAGTTAGCAGAAGAAAGGAAATAACAAACACCAGAGCAGAATTAAATGGGGACCAGAAAAATTATAGAAAAGATCAACAACACTAAAGCTGGGTTTTTTTTATAAAGATTTAAAAAATAAAGATAAACCTTTAGCTAGACTTCTTGCTCTCAGCCCCTTCAGGCTTTGCACATTTTTTTCCCCCTTCACTTCACTCATGGCCAGAAGCAAAACCCATCCCCTTCACTTCTTTCCACGTGTATAGACCTCCCATGTTTCAGCATCCGGGAGTGAGGGAAGAGCTTTGTTAACATGCAGCAAGTCTAAGTTGCCTGTTGTCCACCATGGCTGTTGCTCAAATCCAGTTTATGAAGAGTTTAGAACCATATTTTTTTTCTTTAATGGTACCAAGGGATTAATAACAAGAACATTGGCAAGAAATTGCAGTCTGCAAGCTGCAGCCAATATGCTTTGATTTAATCCAGATGTGAAATTCTCCCTCCACCATCCTATGCCCTCCACAGCATAGGTGTGTGACCTCGGTGAAGGCAGGGCCCGGTAATTGCATTTATTTGGAGACATATGGTCTCTGCTTCTCCTGCTTCTTTTCTCACTTTGAGGGAGTGATTTGGGATATATTTTTACACTTACTAAAAAGGATGTGAAAATAAAACTTTAATTACTGGAAAAGTTATTAACCAGAAAGTCTATTTTATTCTTCCAGGGCCATTGGTTTTTTAAACTGTCTTAGATTTCCTCAGTTGCCACAACCCCAAGAATCAACGAAAACCTCACAAATTGGGCAGAGTCCCTACTTGCCCATCACAGTGGTCACTTAGGTTGAGGGATGGAATGTTCCAAGACTTGGCTCATCTGTTTGACAGTTTGGACCTAACTGGGCTAAGGAAAGAAAAGAAAAAAAAATCCCAATTGCCCTGTTCTTGTTACCATGGCTGCACAACAAATCACCCTAAAACTTAGTAGTTTAAAACAATAATAATCATTTATTATCCCTCTCACAATTTTGTGGGTCAGGAATCCAAGAGCAACCCATATGGGCTTTCTGACTTGGGGTCTCTAAGAAGGTTGTAGTTAGATATTGGCTGGGGCAGGGATCATACTAGAGTTTCTTCATTTATATGTTTTGATACCTGATCTTAGAAGATTGGAGACTAGCATAGCTGAGGCTTCTTGGGCCTCTCTCTCTCTGTGTGGCCTTTTCATATGTTCTCTCTAGGATGGGGGCTTGAGGACCACTAGACTGTATAAATGTTGACTTAATGCTCTAAAGGTGCATGTCCCAAGAGGGACAGAGCCAGGCTAAGGAGGCATAATATCACTTCTGGTATGCTCTGTTGGTTGAGGAAGTTGCATTGGCCCATTCAAGTTTAAAGTGTGGGAGAGGGCATAAACCCTGCCTCTTGTTGGAGGCTTATCAATATCACATTGTAAAATGAATGTATGGGATGGTTATCTTTAGGAAACAATTTGCACCATCCCTCCAGAAACTCTACCTCTGAAAAAAAAAAAAGTATTAGAAGCATCTTACTCATAAAGGCTCCTTTTCAATATCCCAAATCATAGCCAATTGGTTGAATAAGGACTTGTTAAGTCAGTTAAATCTAAGGTTTTAGATGTTCAGTTTTTGAAATGCAGAGTCAATATAATTGGGAACCTATATAGAGTCAAGCTCAATACCTAATCAGGGATCCGTGAGTTTGCATTCTCCTGTAAGGATAATGGTTATAATACAAACAGGAAATGGGTTAATACTTTGAGTATCTACTATGTGTCAGCAACCACCACATATTAGTTATCTAATTATGATAAGTAGTAATTAAATGAACATTTATTAAATGTATCTAATGTATCAACACTGTATTTATTATGGCAAAGATAAATAAGACTAACTTTGTTCAATTCTCTGAAAGCAGAACAACAGGGACTCAGGCTCTAAACATCATGCTCTTTCCACTAATCAGCTTTATTTGTATGAATTTTACAAAACAACATGATGTTAACATAAATTATTGGAAAGACTCTAAGTTCTGTATGCATTTGGAAAGGGATTGGTCCGAAATGCTGGGCACTCAGGGATAGTCAAAGTTTTTTTTGTTGTTGTTGTGGCTTTGTTTTGTTTTGTTTTCTGTAGACCTATAGGATTGAACTTGAATCAGGAACTAGAGTAAAGGGAAGATATGCAGAAAATGAGAAGAGGTAGGAAGAACAGCACAACCAAAGACTCAAAGACCAGTGTGTATATGGTGTGTTCTGAAAACAGAGTAGATACCAAGTAATTTTTTGAGTTAGATATCAGCACTTCAGTATTTTCTTTTCAAAGCAACAGTCACATGTTTCTCATCAAGAAATGGTATTTAAAAAAACTATTTGGTGGAAATAAGTACCTAAGTCATTATGAGGAAAGATAGATATAGCCATCCAATTAGAAAACAAAATTAAAGAATATCACGACATTTCTGAGCTAATAAGCTTTGATGAATGCTTAGATTTTCATTTCCTTTCTTTACTTATCTGTGATAGCTGTTTTCACAGTGATATCTGTTGCTCTATATAGTTTATTTAAAATACACATATAAGGTATTACACTAACAGGATGAAGAATAAGTAGATAAATCATAGTTAATTTTCTATTTGATTCACATGTGAACATTGGGACCTCATTTCTATAAATACAAGAAACATCTCTATAAACCAGTTTGGATGGGAATGAATAGTTACAATAAATTAATTACTATTTGTTGAGTCTCCTGGAGGCCCAGTGCACAAAATTCGTGCACTGTTTGGGGGGAGTCCTTCAGCCCAACCTGTACCCTCTCGCAGTCTAGAAGCCCTCGGGGGATGTCTGCCTGCTGGCTTAGGCCCACTCCCCATGTCCCTCTCCTGGATCCCTCGCTCCTTAACACCCGCCTGCTCTCTGCTCCTTACCGCTCAGCTCGCTGCTCCTTAGCACTGCCACGGAGGCAGGAGAGGCTCCCACCACTGCCGCTGCACTCACCAGCTTCTGGCTGGGTGCACTGACCACCAGGGGCCAGCTCCTGCATTGAGCATCTTCACCCTGGTGGTCAGTGTGCATCATAGCAACTGGTCATTCCGGTCGTTCCACCATAACGGTCACTTAGGCTTTTATTATATAGATGTTATGCCTGATTCTTTGCATAAAATAACTCAGTTTTAAACTATAACCCTTAAAGTAGCTATCATAATTCCCTTTTATCGGTAAGGAAACTGAAGTGCAGGGAAGTTAAATAGGCTACCCAAACTATCAGTTAGAAAGTGCCAAAGGCAACATTGGAACTTGAATTAATTGTCTCACTCCAAGACTTCAGTTATGGGCGAGTCCGTTTCATACTGAAGAGTCAAAACCAGTCCAAGTGGAGGAGTCATTTATGGAATGAATAAGTAGAACTGTTAAATTACCTAACAGGAGTCATTTTCACTAATGCAGACAATAGCTACCTGCTGCTAATACCAATTCTTAAACTAGCAACCTGAACTTTTCCCTTTACTAACTGTGTAGACTTGGACAAGTTAGTTAATTTCTCTGTGATAAAGTTTCACTTATTAGTTAAATACGTTAATTCATATGAAACAATTCTAAAAGTAACTCTCCTATAATAAGTGATCAATAAAGAGGCCATTACTACTACTATTACTCTTACTAGAGTAACTATATATTACTATTACTAAATATTTACAGAATAACTGGCTTATGATAGAGGTACAATCTGTATTATAGGAGAAAATCAGAACCTTCCCAGGAGAATTAAGTTTGGCATTGATAACAAATTGAACTAGCTCTTAAGAAGACAATGCCCTAGAAAATAACTGTCCATAGACTTTGTAGTCCCTCTTGTCAGTCCTATCATATAATGGGCTGATTATCCTTAGGACCAACTGTGATTCCCCATAAAGCACTTTTTTTTTTTTTTTTTTTTTTTTTTTTACCATTTGAGTCTACTTGAAAGTGCTTCCTAACTAATATAGCCTGTAAGGAATCATAACCTATTCTATGAAGCTTTTATCCATGAATTAAATAAGAACATCATCAAACACTAAAATACAAATATAAGCAATGCAAATTTTGCACTTGATGAATTCACTGTCTAATAGGGGAAAAAGCATACGATAATTATAAGGGTAACATTTGTTGAGATCTGTATGTTACATACTATAATAGCCCTTTTATCCTCATCATTTTATTTAATCCTTATAATAAAACTATTAGAAAGATACTGTTGTTGTTATTATTTCCATTCTACTGATAGGCAAACTGTATAAGAATAAGGAAATTTTATAATATATCTGAACCAAACATTCAAAGATATTAAGAAATTGGCTGAAAGTCAAATAATTAAGTGTGGAAATCAGGTTTTAATCCCAGGCAATCTGATTGTAGAGGCTAAGTGCTGAATCAGTACTGAAATTCAGCATGATGAATGTCATTGCATAATAGAGTAAGAACACAAAGAAGCCCTGGCTAGTTTTATTAGGATTGGGGATATCCAGAAAGCTTTCTTAGAAGAGGTGATTCGTGAGCTTATTCTGAATTGTCAGGACTTTGTATCCATCAGAAAGGTGGCAAGGAGCCATTGAAGAATCCAGAGGAGGAATGAGAGGGTCAGCTTCCCATTCTCCCCAATAACTTTTCTCAGAAAATACTTAGACCTCTCTGTTGTGCCAAACTCTTGGCTTTTGGGGCACTGACGAAAGTGAATTCCTTCATGTAGACTTTTCTGGAAGGAACCTTGTTCTGAACTCTTTGTGCTTTTTTTGTTGTTGTTGCTTCCCTTTTTACTGTTGGCTGTCTGAGAAAACACTTCAAAATGTCACCATGTCAATAGCCAAATCAGAGCTGTGATGAGAACAGCATGCTATATTAGTAATAGAAAAACAAGGTTGTAAACTCTGCTTCAAAGACTTCATGTTACTCTTGGCTTATAAGTGGGGAAAAGGCCTGAAGAAGCCATCTGAAACACTCAAGTATAAATGCTGCTTCAAACAGAACAATGATTGGGTAGCACAGTTAAACCTGAAATAACGATAAAAATTGGGTCCCAAAAGAGTGTCTGACACTTAGTAGACACTCCGTAAATATACATGAGGCAAATTAAGACCAAAAGAGACCTTTCTCTCACTGCACCGGTACCAATGGTTATAGATTACTCAGCACATCCTCTTTAGTTGTGTGTTTTAGGTTGAGGGGAAGCAGACAGGCAGGGAGCAAGGCAGAACATTTATCAATAACCTGCTTATCCAGAGTAAGCCTTGAAGTTGGTTCACTCATTAAACATGAAATTGAAAATAAAACCGGAAAGGTCTTCATGAGGCCAAAGGTTAACAATTCTGCCTCAAAGAAGAGGTTGCCCTATAGAAGAGGTGGTAAAGATTGAACAGGTTGAATGTATAGAATCAGTATTCAAAGCTTGTTCAGTTTATGGACCATTTGATTTTTCTGTGGTTGATACATTGTAGGCATTCAATAAATGCTTGTTTACTGAAATTATACAGGAGAGAGGCCCATGTGGCTTTTAAATGAGACTACCAATTTAATATGTAGACTGTAGTTTTACTATAGCAGACAATTAGGGACAAGAGGAAGAACAAGGCAGTGTACTGTAGGTGACATTGGTGTTAGGCAGGTAAGGTCTGTTCAAATGTTAATTGGCTATAAACTTATTGTGTGACATTAAGCAAGTTGCTTGGCTCTCTAACTCCTTTTTCTTCTGTAAAATGTAAATAATTGTACCTGTATTGCAATGTCACTTTCGGATTAAGTCAGCTAAAAATAAGTAAAGTAGATACTTGATAGGTGCCAGGGAGCTAGGGATATTACGTTTGAGGATACTGATCCCTAAGGATAGAGCTAATAACCTCCAAGGGCTAACTAATTAGACCACATGGGTTATTCATGGCCAGCATTTATTCGGACTGGTTAGAGCCATTATGTACCATTGCTAAATAGTTTGCCTCTCACCTCTGCCTCAATAAATCATTATATCATGCCATGCTATAAATCAATACATTTATTTATGGCCTCAGGTCATCAAGGAAAGTGTAGAGTTACATTCAAAATATTCTAAGAAGGAAGTAGGTCATACAGAGTCTTGATCCACCCTGGATAATTTATTTTTCCCTACAGATCAAATGGCTATGATATGTTGTGATTTATGTGGACAATTCACTTGCTAGCATACTGAAATCCCCCATGAGGCTAGGCCAACAAAATGTTCTGATAGTAGCCGCGCTTCATTAACGCTCGGAGAAATTTCTTCATAGGAAGGGCATGGGTTCAGACAAAATGAGGCTTTGTAAACAGGAGTGTTTTGTTGAGATGAAGTAAGCACTGAAGCACCAAAGCAAAGGCACCTGAAAGCAGGACTGGGGTGTGGCCTTCAGAGAATGGCTTTGCCTAGAGAGCAGCGCCACCCAGGTTATATAACAGAGGGCCTCTTTAACCGCAGCAGGAAACCTCCGTCCAGTTGCACTCTGCCTCCAGACACTGCCAGGTAGCAGTCTGACTGCCTCCTTTCTTCTCCCTTCGCCCTGAGAGAGAGGCCCAGAGCAGATTTTCCCCTCACAGCCTGAATTCATTAGACTTTTTTTTTTCTTCCAACCATGCTGTGGAGGTTGAATTGCCCTCATTCATAAGTTGACTCCAGACCAAGAGAAAAAGACAGCAAGATCCAGTTCTCCCACCTAATAAAATGTGTCCACGAGAAATCAGGAGCGAAAATTGGAAGAAAGTTCCGAAATAACAAGGGTCCTCAGGAACCTGCACGGGAATACCAACACTTTTTACAGGTTTAGGGCTGTAAGGATGCTTTTGGCTTGGTACTTAAAAAAACAAAACCCTCCTCACTCTTGATCATCATTTCATTCCGTGTTCCCGATGACTCTCAAGGGGTTTTCTGACTCCAAACTCACTTGTTCTTTTTCTTTAAGAAAGGAAGTGGATGGAGCTTAAAGGTGGATCAGAGGCAAGGGTTTGAGAATTAGGTTGGTTTCAACCAGAACCCTCACTCCCTTTTCTATGAGCTATCTCTTCCCAGGCCTGCTCACTGCTCACCAGCACTGTTCATAATTATCTGCTGTCATGATGCTATTGCTTTTGGCAGTAAACACTTAGCACATTGCTACTGGTTTTTGCCAAGACAGCATGCCCCACTTAGATTTATGGTCTAAAAGATGCAAGTCGAAATTTCAAACCACAGTTCATTCCATAAAAGAAAGTGATTATATAAGAAGCCACCTCTCTCACTACATTTCCCTTCCCCCTTTTCCCCAGATCCAAGACAAGCTGCAGAATGTCCAATTGGGAATGGGAAGGTTTGGAATGGTGAAAAGAACAGAGGCTTCATGGGATAGGAGTTTGAAATCTGACTTGAAGTCTACTTATCCTGTCAGAATATATTTCCCTTTGCTTCTCAAAAAAAAAAATAAATAAACCAAAGGCAACATTATAAATAAAATGGAAATTTCCCATTAAAATTTGATAGTCCAACACCTATTTGTGTCTTTTAGCAACTTTATTCAACTTCTCTCAAGCATTCATCGTAGTCAAGTCAATGTGGCAGGGAACACAATAGGCTTTAGACTCAGATGTACCTGGGTTCAAATTCACTAAACGTCTTGAGTCTCAATGACTTCATTGTTAAATTACCTAACAGCTGACATAAGAACATCATCTCTTTGTGGCTAGTGTGAGAGTCAAATGTACACATATAACAAAGTGTCCTGTGCACGATTGGCACTTACAGAAAATGCTAGCTTTCCTCTTACCTTCCCTTCTACCATTTTTACTGCCTAGCACATTTTCTCTGTAAGCCTGTGTATTCCTTCATAGGCCATCTTCCTTCATGCTGACTTACACAAAAATGCTATGGGCACCAAGCCTTCTGACTCCTAGTGTACCTTTTCCTCTTCCAGCCTCTCAGAACATTGCTCTGTCTTTTGTTATACTGATAACCTAACCACCATTAGAGAAAAATGGATGTGCTTGGTCTATGTGTGGCTTATTTCAGTTAAATCCTCATTTGAATAAAAAAGAATTTAATACCTTAACTCAAAGTCCTATGGTCCTCAAGTGATTTAGCTTGGCAAACATTTATGGAATGCCTACTATTGCAAAACACTGAAGCTGATGGAGGGAACAACAAAGAAAGAAAACTTGGAGGGATATGTAGTCTGGTGTGGAAGACAGATACAGAAATAATTATTAAAGATTGGATTCCAGTGAGTTTTAAAATAGCAATTGAACCAAGTGTCATGGGTGATATGGGGGAGAAGGAGATGAATTCCAGCTGGAGAAATATAGGGGCTTTTCTTGAAGGAGGGATGTTTGAGCTAAATTTATAAGGATGGGTTTTGGGAATGGCATAAGTAGTTTAAGTGAGACCCAATAGCTAAAAAATAAAGTGCTTTTGGAGACTAGTAAGTAGAATACAGTGGTTGTAGTGGAAGTTACAGGTTGGGAATATATGCTGTAGAAAAAAAATATAAGTAAATATGGAATAAATAGTTGAGAGCTGCACTTAGTAGCTTGAGCTATCTTAATTTTTTTTTTTCTTGCGGGAGAAACCCATTGTAGATTCTTAAGCAGGGGGGGTCATGATTATAAATATTAGGCTACTCTGCAGACAGATTTGTATTGGAACCAGAGAAAAGTTGGTAGCAGGTGGCCAGTAAGAAAAAATATATATAATTCAGGTCCACAGTAACACAGCAATAGCTGTTAGAGGGTAATGAAGTGACTGACAGAAGGAACAGATGGCAGGGACATTTAGGAACAGAGGCAACAACAGGACTTGGCTTCTTCACAAAGCGTAGAGAGTTCCACAGAAGGAAAAGTTGAAGATTGGGCTATTTATCCTGGAAGACTGGAAGCACAGTGATGCCATCAGTAGAATGGGCCAGTGATGTTTGGTTTGGGGCATGCAATCAAACAGAGTGCAGGTAGATATTTTCCGATCTTGGGAGCTTTAACCTATTGATGTAAGAAATGTTCAAACCCATCGAGAATTTTTGTAAATTTACTTGAGCCAAACTGACGACGATTGCCGGGAAGCAAAATCTCAATGGATTGAGAAAATGCTCCAGAGAATGGCATTTTTGCAGCTTATTTTATGCATTAGAATTAAAGGAGGAGCTGCAAAGTGGTAACAGGAGATTCATTGTTGGTAGATTAAGAAGGTGAAAGAAAGCAAAGCAGGGAAATCTCTGGGATTGGATAAAAAGTAAAATGTGAAAACACATACTTCTTTTACATTGGTGGGTACAAGATAGTTAATAATATTTACAGCACATAGAGTTTATATTTGGGAAACAAGGTGACATGAGGGTTCTGTGGGCTCCTGCTCTGGTGCTCTGGTGACTGTGGTCTGGAAAAGAAGATTACTCTGACATTCCAAAGGTATGTCAAAAGATTGACCTTTGTCAAGGAAGTTACAGATCTAGCACATGACTACCCACTATGACTCACTTTTTCTTAGGAATTTTTATGTTCGGACCACCTATATGGTTACCTTAGGTCTCTGAGTTTGTAAGGTCCACCATGTAGGCCTCCCCTGAGCTTATCAGGTTTAGTATATGGTCCTTTTTAGTCCACAAACTCACTGGGCCACAATCTCTTTGTCTATAAAATATGCATCATAATTCATGTTATGATTATCTCACTGTTGTTCAGGCAAGGTAAAGGATGGCATTATTGATTCCTCACTTGGGAATGAATTTGACAGTTTAGAAAATATAGCCACCCTGAGATGTAAGAACATAAGTTGTTTAGAAAAAAATATATCTAGAAAATGTCCTCTATGACATTTTTATATATAACCCAACAGTCTCTGATTTTTTACTTCCAAAGTATTCCATATAGAATTAGCTTCATTTAGGGTTTCGACCAAGAAGGTTTAAAAATGATAAAGGAGAACAAAAGCCTGAAAGGTCTCTATTTCCTGCCTCCATGACTGTGAGCAATGTAGTCCTGTTGTTTATAAGCTACCCAGTCTCTGGTAATTTGTTATAGCCACCTGAGTTAACTAAGACAGTAAGAGAAAACAAATAATAAATCTGGGGATAATACAAAGAAAAACAAACCACTACACATTCTTTCGAGAGTGCAACCTATTTGGGGCTTTCTATTTCTTGATAGCCAAGGTAAACATGAAAGCATGCTTAATGTCCATGAGTATTCAGGAAGCATATAGCTATTTCTGCTGTAAGACTCAACTCAAGTGTTTTTTTCCTATGAATCCTATAAAGGTAACACCTTGCAATACGGTGGACAATATCTTCATTGTATATATTACAGAAAGTTTCATCTGATGTGTTTATGATCATTTTCCTCAGTGAATGAGGGTCAGTGTGCTAAAACTGAGGTACCATAGTTCAGTGTGTATAAAGTTCATTTCTGAGCCAATTGACAAAGTGGATTTCATACTATAAATAAAAAATACTGCATTGTATCAAAGTTACATTTACTGAAGTTGGTTGCTCTGTGGTCATGTAAGAGAATATTTTTAATCTTTATGAAATATATGCTGAAATATTTAGGAGTAAAGGGACATAATATACACAACCTAGGCTCATATGAGGAGAAAGAGAGAGCAAATAAAGCAAATGGGAAAAAACAATAGATGAATATGGGTAAAGGGTATTTGGATGTTCAATAGTACTATTCTTATTCTTGCAAGATTTCGACAAGTTTGAATTATTTCCAAACAAAATATTTTTTAAGTAATACTTTTATTGGAATTGAAATGCAAAGCTTGCTTAAAAATAAGTATACTTGCAGATTGCAGAAACCGGTTTGGCTCAGTGGATAGAGCGTCGGCCTGCGGACTGAAAGGTCCCAGGTTCGATTCTGGTCAAGGGCATGTACCTTGGTTTTGGGCACATCCCCAGTAGTGGGTGTGCAAGAGGCAGCTGATTCATGTTTCTCTCTCATCGATGTTTCTAACTCTCTATCCCTCTCTCTTCCTCTCTGTAAAAAATCAATAAAATATATTTTAAAAAAATAAGTATACTAGTAAAACTCACATTAGCTGACACAGTAATTTCATGAGATGTGAGTACATGAAATGATAATGACTTGATTAAAGTTTTATTAGTACAGAAAATATCTATTTTGAGAAGATTATTTCCCTATGACTCCTGTAGAGATATCCATGTTGATCAATGGGGAAAACATTTGGCTAAACTTGTGTAGAGCTACAACTTAATTCTCCTAAATCATATTCCAAGGGAAAACACCATTTACATAATCAAAAGAACAGCATTATTGATCATTTAGCCTTTCCTGGTGCTGATAAAGGGGCTGATGTCAAACAAGCTTGTGAAGAAATTTAAATGTTTTAAGGGCAAGGAAAAAAAATAAGAGAAGTAGACTCAATAGTGCATTTAGAAAGTTACAGAAGTAATAAATATTATTTTGATTTATAAGTAAAAATGCCTACTTTCTCTCCCTGATCTCCTTAATTTATTCAAGACTATCTCTATATATAAAAGGCTAAGTGACCAGCCGACCAGCTGACCAGGCAACCAGCTGGTAGGTATGATGTGCACTGACCACCAGGAGGCAGACGCTCAACGCAGGAGCTGCCGAGTGACAGCAACTTGGCAGAGTGCCGTCTCGCACTCCAGGACCCCTCGGGGGATGTCGGAGAACCGTTTTAGAACCAATCCCCACAGGCCAAGCCAAGGGACCCCACCTGCTAGAGGGACCCCCGCTCACTATGCAGATGCTCTTCGAGTTGTGGCACCGCCCCAAGTGCAGCTGGCTGGGGAGGGACCATAGAAAGTTGTCTCCAGGGCATGTCCAGCCTCTCTAGCCCAGTGCTGCCCCACTGGTCATCTTCTAATTAATTGTCTTTCAATGTGCACAAATCCATGCACCAGGCTTCTAGTATTATATATAATGAAATATAAAATAGCTGAAAAAATTCACAATTTGTATTTAATTTAGAATACAAAAACTAAATCAAAACCACCTATAATCTTATTATTTCACTATTTGTATGCATGCAGATTTACAAAAATAGAATTATTTTATAATATAGTTTTGAAATTTGTCTTTTGTAAACTTGACACGAATTGCTTTCTATAGAAGTGTGTCCTTTAAAATGCTGGATGTGATTCTTAACTATACCAATCTAATCTAATCATTTTCTACAGCATACATTATTAGTTGAGCTGGTTGTATGTGTAGAAAACAACTTATAAAATAATATAACTATCTGGTAAATTTTGTAAATTTCATATATAATATAGGGAAAAAATCCTTTCTGAATAACTCAAATCAACCATGAAGAAAGCCAAAAAACTATAATTGACCTAGTTAACTTCTATGCTTCTGTTTAAACAAAATAGCTTATGGGTGGTGGAATTTTTACCTACTGAGACTTTTTTCCTCCCAATAAAAGTTAAGTAACAGCAATGCTACAACAATCAAAGGCAATTAAAACTTCCTTATGAAACCTTTTCCTGTGAATAGAAATTCCAGTTCTCAGTTTGCTTTCTGATCTGGTTTTTAGGTAAGTTTAAAAATTAGAGGTAGGTGATAAATAGGAAATGAAAATATAGAGAGAAATAAATCCGAGAAGGTTAATGAGTTCCCTGATTCCAAAACCCCTATTATTTTTATCAGAGTCCTTAAATACTTTATCCGTGAAGGTTTAGGAAAAGAAAACACTGAGACCCCTTTTCATTTGGAGAAATAATTGCTACCTTCTCATACAACCCGGCTGTTCTCTAAAGCCAACCAAGCATTTATGATTACAGTCATTTAAGGTAAAATGGGCTGTTTGCTTTCCGAGGAAGCCAAGTTGGAAGAAAGCAAGTTGTGGGAATATTTCAACAACCAATTTCATGCAATTTGGAAATAAAATGTATTCAGGAGGATTCAGAGATATATTAGTTTGGGCTAAAAAAAATAAAAATAAAAATAAGGAAAATTACTTTGGCCAGGGTCAGAATTATGTGACTTTATTTTGGAGATAAATAGTTTGCTTAATTAAGTGTACTTTTCTTGCATTGGAAATCCTTGAGAAGGCTTCAGTGTTTACAAAACTCCTAATCCATTTTTCTTAATGTGATTTGCTCAAAGGTTATTCCTCAAAATTATCAGGCTCCCTTGCTGAATTTTCTCTTAGACTAAAAAAGAGCTGGTAGAATAAACATTTTTTAATTGGATTGTATTGATGTTTGCACTTCTTTTCAATCACATTTTCTATTAAATTCCATTTTCCCAAACATCTCAAGGCCTGTCATCAACCTGCCAGTGCCCTATATTCTGGGTCTCTATTTACCATCAAAATATGCCCTACCTGGTTTGGCTCAGTGGATAGATCATCAGCCTGCATACCGAAGGTTCCTGGGTTCAATTCCGGTCAAGGGCACATACCTAGGTTGCAGGCTCCTCTGCAGCTCCACCCCCACATCAGGGCCTGTGCAGGAAACAAGCAACCAATGTATCTCTTTCACATGGATATTTCTCTCTGTCTTTCCCTCTCTCCTCCACTCTCTCTAAAAATCAATGAAAAAAATATCCTCGGATAAGGATTAAATATATATATTGGGGACCTCAGGAGCGTCCCAATCTTGTCCTAAGGGACAAAGAGAGGAAATAGCTTCATCAGAAACCTCATATCTGCTAAAATTCTGATGAACAAGTGAGTTATTTCTGAAAATAATATGCCTTGATCAACTAAAGTCCTTAAGAAATTGTAGTCCTTATCCCCCACCCTCCCACTCATGCCCTCACCCCCCTGGTGTCTGTGTCCATTGGTTAGGCTTATATACATGCATACAAGTCCTTTAATTGATCTCTCCCCCGTACCCCACCCTCCCCTACCTTCCCTCTGAAGTTTGACAGTCTCTGGATCTGTTTTTGTTCATCAGTTTATGTTGTTCATTATATTCCATAAATGAGTGAGATCATCTGATATTTATCTTTCTCTGACTGGCTTATTTCACTTAGCATAATGCTCTCTAGTTCCATCCATGGTGTTGCAAATGGTAAAAATTCCTTCTTTTTTACTGAAGCGTAGTATTCCATTATGTAGATCTACCACAGTTTTTTAATCCACTCATCTGCTGATGGGCACTTAGGCTGTTTCCAAATCTTAGCTATGGTGAATTGTGGCCACTATGAATATAGGGGTGCATATATCCTTTCTGACTGGTGTTTCTACTTTCTTGGGATATATTCCTAGAAGTAGGATCACTGCGTCAAATGGGAGTTCCATTTTTAGTTTTTTTGAGGAAACTCCATACTGTTCTACACAGTGGCTGCACCAGTCTGCATTCCCACCAGCAGGGTTCCTTTTTCTCTGAATCCTCGCCAGCACTTGTTGTTTGTTGATTTGTTGATGATAGCCATTCTGACAGGTGTGAGATGGTATCACGTTGTCATTTTGATTTGCTTCTCTCGGATAATTAGTGACTTTGAGCATGTTTTCATATGTTTCTTGGCCCTCTTTCTGTCTTCTTTTGAAAACTATCTATTTAGGTCCGTTGCCCATTTTTTGATTGGGTTATCTTCCTTTTGTTAAGTTGTGCGAGTTCCCTGTAAATGTTGGACATTAAACCCTTATCAATGATATTGGCAAATATGTTCTCCCATGCAGTGGGCTTTCTTGTTGTTTTGTTGATGGTTTCTTTTGCTGTATAAAAGCTCTTTATTTTGATGTCATACCTTAATCAATAAAGAACTTAAAAAAACAACAACAACAGAACACCAAACCTAAAGTATCCCAACAACACACGTCTGAGCTGCAGTTGTGCCCAGGGAATTAAAAGGGAGTCTGAGCAGACTTAGAGGGCAGATTCTGGTTGTGCAAAAGGATAGAAACATGGTGTTGATCATAATATAAATTATAAATGTTAAAACCCTGAAAAAAAAAACAACACAAGTCCATGGTACCCATTTCTTGAGCTCTTAATAGAGTCATTTGTTAGTCATGCATGCTGATGGAGTATAATAATATTGATACTCAAATATCATTGTTTTAGGGTTATGTTTTTTTTTGTTTTATACTATTTGAGCTGATACTAACTTATATTGTAAGGAATAAATTAGGATTCATCTAGAATAACAGGTAATCAGTAATCAGCTTAATATTTAAAGCTGATATTTAAACTGATAATTCACTTAAATGGACAATGCCTTTGCAAACAAAAGGAGATACTAAAAAAAAATTGGAAGTGAACTAAGTGAGTTAGGATGGTTCATGTAACTCAAAGAGCTTGTTTCACAAAAATTCACAATAATTAAAAATGTCAATGCAAAAAAAAAAAAAAGAAAAGAAAAGAAATTGTAGTCCCTAAGACTATAAGGAGAGACACTTCTTGTCCCACAGTCATTTCTGTGAACTAAATAGGCAATCGTTGACCTTATCCATGGGAAAAACTAAATCCAAATAAGGCCTTTATTTTTGGAGTCCTATTAATGCATATTGGTATCCTAAAACCTATGGGAAGATTATAGACCTATCTCTAATTTCACGGTTGAAGAAGTCAAGTTCCAGAGAGACTTATTCCATTGTCCAAGGTCAATGGAAGAGTGTGTGCTGCACTAGGTTTAGAATGCAGGTCTTCAGCTCCCCTATCAGTCTTCCCAACCCCTGCTGCTAAACAAGGGATTTCTAACAAAATTAAAAAATATAGAGAATTAGGAGATTTTAAGGTAAGACATTACAGATGTTTGGAATCTAGCCTTCAGGATATTTTTTCAATAGTCCTTAGACTGAGTACATTCTTATTGGTCTGGAAAATATTTATCCCTCTTAAATATGATTAACTTCTCCATTACTAATTTGTTAATTGAATTTACTGTATTATCCAGTTTAATGTAGCATTATGTAGTCTTATGAAACAGTTAATTTAGAAAAGTTGGGCTGATCAATTGCTTAATCAGAATATTACATAGTTGCTTGATTGTTTCATTTTCTATCCAGAGAAACTTGCATGGAAAATGAAGATAACTGTATGAATAATTTAAACAAATATATTTTTATGTTTACATTGATATTCAATATTTTAGGTGAAAAATTGCTACTGTCTGATATTATAAATTAAATCAATCATCCACTTCATGTATAGATATAATAGATGTTTTGCTAATACAAATAACACTAAAGAAAATAAGAAAGGAAGGAAAGAAGAAAGGAGGGAGTGGAGGGAGAAAAGTTACATATAATCCGTTGCTTGAATGCTATAACTGTCTTCATTTTCATATTCTCTTTTCTATAAAAATAGTTTTATAGTTGCGAACATAAATAAATACCATTTTGATTCCATATCAAACATTAAACAATTGTCATAGACACAGGCATTGTTACAGGCATTATAATACTTTGGATGATTACTGTTTACTGGCTTTTCTAGTTCATCAAATTAAAGATGAACCTGGGTCACCTATCATAAACCATTTTACCATTGAGCATTTTATTGTTTACCAAGAGTTGCTAATATAAATAATGCCACAGTAAATGTATTTGAGCAAGTACCACTTGTTGTTATAATGTATAAGGTATAAATTTTCTAGGAGACTCAAAAATTAGCCTACAAAGATGCAAAGTTTTGTGGTTCCTAATACATAAATCAAATTACTTTTAAGAGGTTTTCCCAATTGATAATTAGATAGATCATTCTTAAAATTCTTTAAAAGTGAACTAGTTTAAATTTTTAGGCACTCTCTATTATAGGGATGGCATTAGATTTATGACTACATGACTCACTGATTATCTTCTACTTTCCACAGATGAATAACGTATGAAATGAGAAAAAAAGTGGATCATATCTTTCAAATCATATAATTCTGAAAGTTCTCTTCACATTGGATATAAATATGGTGAAGAAAGTATGGCAAAAAAAAAAAAGGAATAACACTTTTAGTGTACATCCAGATTAGGGATTATATTTTTCACAAAATGTAGAATGAAAAATAAAGCCTATGAGTTTAACATGGCGTATGTTGGTCTGGTGTGCCTGTGATTGCCACATAAGAGCAGTTTCAGCAAAATTAAATATTTGATTATTGCTCTATTAAAATATAGCAACTGGTGACTTAAAGGAAATTAGGTAGAAAAAATTAGCTGCTATTATCCTATATAATAAAACCCTAATATGCAAATCAACCAAATGGTGAAACAACCAGTTGCTATGATGCACACTGACCATCAGAGGGCAGATGCTCAATGCAGGAGCTGCCCCCTGGTGGTCAGTGCACTCCCACAGGTGGAGAGCTGCTCAGCCAGAAGTCGGGCTCATGGCTGGCGAGTGCAGCAGTGGTGGCGGGAGCCTCTCCTGCCTCCACAGCAGCACTAAGAACCCTTCGGGGGATGTCCGCCTGCCAGCTTAAGACATCCCACGAGGGTTCCCAAACTGTGAGAGGGTGCAGGCCAGGTTGGGGGACACCCCCCGCAAATGCACGAATGTCACGCACCAGGCCTCTAGTCTGACTATATTAGGTGAAGTCTTTTCCTCAGTACATAATATCCAAATAGCTTTCTCTACCCTTGGATGGATTGCAACACTGAATGTCTATGAAATGATTCAATTTCTAAATTGCATTAAAAAAAGTTTTAGTCTACATTCCACTAACCATTACTATTATATAATTAGAGATCCAGAAATTGTGATTATGGGATCATGTATCTACAATGTAACTTAATCATGAAAAACTTGAAAATATTATATTGATATTTATGAACTTTTAGATTAAGTGAAATAGCATGGGGTTTGGAAGAAAAGACTAAATGAGAACATCTAACAAGTTTTATTGAATTTGTCATTTTCATTTGAAGTAAAGTTTATAAAAGTGACATTTCAGACACACTAACAGGTATCTTCAATTTAACTGCAGAGCCAGCATATTTTGAAAGAAATCTATTTAAAAAGAAATGCACTGGAGGACTAAGAAGGCTGAGTCTGATGAAGCAAGACTCTGCTGATACAATCCTCCTAAAAAAAAAAGGGTTGGAGAGAGCAGCCTTTATTGGAGAATATCATAGGGCTGACTATACTACCCAACATTCTAAATAAATAAATAAATAAATAAATAAATAAATAAAATAAAATAAAAAGAAATGCAGTTATTTTTCTGATTTTTGTTGGCAAATTTCATACACATAGAAAAAGTAAAATAGCTACTTCATTTTACTTCCAAAGTTTGACCAATAAAAAGTATAATTTTCTTAAATCCAGGTGAAAAGAAAAATAATTTGAAAAACAATTTTTGTACACAAATACCAAAAAAAAAGGGGATTGTAAAAAGTCACTGAATTCATTCTTAAGCTAAAAATGACAAAAAATTCAAATCTAAACTATCTTTGATATAATCACTGTCCTTACTACAACCTATACTAAGTTGTAGATCTAAGATGCAAACTCTACTTGAACAAAGGATGTCTGCACTGGACCTCTCCAATTTAGGAAGTTAAAAGACAATGTACTCATTTGCCAACAACAAGCTATGTTAAAGTGGTTGTATCATGTAAGTTCTTTGGATGTTATTTTTCTTGCTGTTAACCATTGAGATGGTTTTGGATAGAACAGTGGACCAGATAGCTGATGATCAGACAATAAAGTTATCGGTATGTGTTACTACCTTTTGGCTAACCTGAATGCTTTTTTGTCTCTTATTGGTCAGTGGCCAGCCTTTCTAGTTGTTAAATATTTCAACTACCACTCTACATAGGGGAAAGTGGCACTGGAAGAAATTGGACTTGAAATCTCTAAGATCCTAACATTCTGCGATTCAAGGACCAAGGACCTGTGCACCTTTATTGATTCCTGATGGAATTTATGAAAATGTCCCTAGTCAGACAGATATAAATAACAAAGTCTAGTCTTAGGAGCCCAGTTATGCAGTTAAAATCAAAACCACACATCCTTAATGACACTCGGCTGCACAAATTACTCTGCATCCAAGCCCAAGACATCTTAAGAAGGTGGCAGCCCTTGGCAAGACTGCAGAGTTAACATGAACTCAGATAGTTTAAGCTTTTACATTTAAAGATCAATGTCAGGCTAAATATTATACTCAGCTCATTTGGAGCTCCAAATGAAGTGATGGTTTTGGCTCTGAGATTTTAAAAAAATAAATCCCCGAAATTCAACAATGCTTTGCGATGCCAGAGTCGTCTTGTTTCAGTTATCCAGTCAATAAATATAACTAGATGTTTTGGGATGGAAGAATCAAAAACATTTGTTGCTATTCCCAAAATACAGAGCAGTACCCACAGGTGTGTTGTGTCAGTTAGAACCCTTTCAACTAAATCAAAGCCCCATGCTCCCATTGGCTATTCATCACTGACCATCCACAGGGGTATCCCAGGCAGATTTTGCAGCTGTTGTGAAGTAAGGCTTGATTTCTGCCAACATCTCATGAGGACTGAATTACTGTGAGTCATGATTTCCCCAGAAATGGTAGAACTCCTTCTTGTACAACCAGGCTCATATATCTCAATAACAGCTTTTCTGCCAGGGAAAGTACAGGTAAACTTTGATACTGAAACATTCCTTGAAGTTTGGTTTGGCACACACTGGCTCGGATTCTTCCATTGCCTTACTGTATGATTTTTAAATAATTTCCCTTTTGGAGGGGGGAATGGTTATTTGTCCCTTAGCCATGCACACACAATAATCTACTGCTATTACTCTTGAGAGCTTAGCCAGAAAGATTTATGACTTGAATCAGGACATTCTGTTTCTTTTAAGATGGGGGGAAACTTCAATAGCTTCTACCGGCTTTCTCTAACTTGGGTTGAAATATTTGCTAGGGCAAGTCCTTGTTTCTGTTCATTGCTGAGACCTGGCTCCACAAGTGGTAACGGTGAATGAATGGTTGCATGTCTTTCTGTTCACATCATGTTATTCCGTTGTTTTAATTGCTTATCTAAATGCTGGTTCTTCCTACAGGCATCAGGTTGAGTCACTTCCTTCAAATACAAAAAGTGTGATTCTAATAGGTATAATTTTAATAGGCTTAAAACGTCTTGTGAAATTGAAATTGAGCAGACAGGAGGGGTCAAAGTTCTAAAGTCAATGGAGTTCCTCAAAATACATTTTAAAAGTCTCCTTTGGTTCAATCTTATAATTAGTCATTAAAAGTTCTCCTTGTTCTGCTGCTTCTTATCTATGGAAAGGGTCATATAATGATATGGACTTTACTTCTTTTTGTTTTGAAAAGTTAAATCAGGATCTTATTTGATATGCAGATGATATATAAACTAATATCCTTTATTCTATGAAGAACTTAATAAAAGAAACATATTTAAATAAACTTAAAGTAATATGTTTGATAATGTAATGTTGGATCTCCTAGAATTCATCTGAAGCCTCTTGGAGTTTTCGTGAACAAGTATATGTCACATTATGACAAGAGCCCAAAAGAGGATGATAAAAGTTTCAGACAGAGCCTAAAAGAAGATGCATTTTAAGGCTTCACTATTCCCATCACTCCTAATAATGTCCCAATCATTATTGATTATGGGATTTGGATTGTTTGGGTGTTGGAGAGGGACAAGTTATAAGCTATTTAGACAAATAATAGCTAAATAAAATGTTATTAAAAAATACACTTAAAACTAATTTTTTTGCCTTCTCCCATGAAACTGGAGTGTAAAACTTTCCTAAGTTTTTCCTAACCACCTTGGTCCATCATTTCTTTGATACCATGTGACCACAAGAAAGACATACATTGGAGGTCTTCTCTCTTCTCTAAACACATGATGCTTTTGAATTATCCATAGGGTCCCTTAATCCACGGGATAACATGTTCTTTGCTGCTCTCAAAAATCAAGTACATCCCAGGACCCTCAGTATGCCTCCAGAATAATATCTTTTTTTTAGTCCTTCTTACCCTAGATATGTCTCACTGGTCAGATACAAAAGTCATGCTTTCCACGGGTGGGAAATGAGAAAAGTAAAAAGATAGAAAGACAAGTGGATGATACACCCTCTCCTCGTGTCTCTAAGCATGAAAGTCCTCTTCACTCTGCTGTTGTATGAAAATAGGTGCTACAGGCAAAGCTGATGCGTGCTTACACAACCTCCCTCTTCCTTCTGCTCCCTCATTCCTGACCTTTAGGATCTGGAAACATTTCCATGTCACAAAATTTCTTCTTCCTTCTCTTTTCACTCTCTACACTCCCTGTGCTATATTTGTTCAAAGTGAGGCCTCAGCCTGTCTTCTAAAGTATTAAAGCTGGGAAGAGCTACATTGAGTGCAGATTACTCTTTTTACCTAAAACGAATTTGTAGTCCAGGAAGGAAAATTCATTAGATCAAATTCACAAAACTATCCTTTGGCCAGCACAATAATCCAAGTCTTTTAACTTTCAGCCAAGTCCTCTTTCTATAATCCTCATCCTTTGTTGTAAAGGACAATATATGAATTAACATACGAACTATCAGATAAAAATAATTTTTAATTATGATCTGATAATATTTAAATTGAGACTTTTGGGATCTCACTCTCAGTTCCTCACTTCTATCCCCACAAAGCTAGTGTAAAAGTGATTAGAAAGAAAAAATATCATGCTGATCTTTAATATTTATTGCCATTTATAAAGATTTGACCCAGAAGGAAGATGTAATTTTACCAGGGACACTATCCATATAGTCACTTGAACCAAACAAATACATTTAAAGGCATACCTCAAGAGCAAGGCATGAGCATTGCATATATAAACAGTCAATTTCCTGGGAAAGCTAACAACTTGAAGGGGGCAATACTTGCTGGGGGTTCAACTTCTCATGATGGAAAAGACATTATGTCACAAATAGGAGCTTGTTTTCTGCTTTTTGTTAATAAGGAAAGCCAATGTTAGAATGAAGGCCTAGGGGGTGAAAAAAAAATGAGTGGAACAGTTCCTTGGCAAGGCTGCCTGAGGGATTTGGCTCCTTGACAGTGAAAATAGGCCTTGGCCATATAAATTATGCAGGTTGGACAGCCTGAATCTCAGCCTTCCTTGATGGAATCATGTGGGAAAGAACGTCTAGACATCAGAAATCAAGTTATTGCTTTCATAAGTCCCTATTTAAATAACTCCTAAGAGCAATACCTGCAGTGGACTCTAATGTTGAGCTGTGGAACGGTCAGTAAAATGTACATCAGCAGCCATACAAAGCAGACATTTTGACGAGTTGGCAATAATTGATTAATCCAAATAGCATCACCACTTGAAAAAATACTTCTTGCTGATTGAAAAGCACAGTTACTTACACTATTAAAGAATGCTTTTTGAGGGGAGAAATTGAACAGACAATAAACTTGCATCTGCTGTGCATGAGTTCTATGGTGATAAGTCTGTTCGGTGCCTCCCAGAGTAAAAGAGCTCTCCCTTTAAAGGTTTCCATTGTCTTTGTTTGAAGTTAAAGGACATTAAACAAAACCATGAGCTAATACCAGTTTAAAGTGTCTAGCCATAACCAAGAAAGACGAACCATTCTGAGTTCCAGAGATAATTCAAAATTCTGAAACAATGAACAAAAAATGTTAACTGTAATAAGAATTGATGTAAAGCCATGCATCTGGGTTCTAAAAGTTAATTATCCAACTATAGCCTAAGGGAGTCTTGGGTTAACAAGAGCTCTTCTGGGATTTTCAGTTTACTGCAAGAGCAATATAACTTAATAATGTAGCGAAACACCTAAATTAGCCAATGAAATCTTTATTTGTTGGATAGAAGTACAATTTCTATAGCAGAAATGATTATTTCTCAATTTTATTCCTGAACTTGTCTGAACCATACTTCATGTATGGGGTTGACGTTTTTAATCAGGTGCAAACATTTTATATACTTTCTCAATCAACTCCCACAGACCTATTAGGTAAATATCATTTTTATTCCTATTTTGCAGATGCAGAAACAAACAATAGAACATAGAATAACTTGCCTGAGATTACACAGATTGTAGGCAGTAGATGGCAGAGCTGGGATCCAATCCAGCGTCACCAATTCTAGAGCCTATATATAGAAGGCAATAATTTTAATATCAAATTTGAAATAGCAGTCATATGAAGAACAGTAGAAAGAATGGACATTGTATTTTGGTTAAATTAAGGGAAGAACTAGAACTTTCTTCTACTATTTGAAAGAAGAAACTGCTTTGGGATATACAACTAGCATCAGTGGATAAGAGTGACAGAGTTCAGATTCCAAATGAAGGTGATTCTTATTTGACTTATCAAAAAGAATTATGAACTATTACACAAAATAGTGCTATTAGCAAACATATTTAACCAGAGATTATTGTGAGCCTTGCAGGGCACTATAGCAGAGGAGATTCTGGTATTGAAAAAAATTTTTTAAATATGTTTTTATTCATTTAAGAGAGAGGAAGGGAGAGGGAGAGAGAAATAAAAACATCAATGATACGCGAGAAATATCCATCAGCTGCCTCCTGCACACCCGCACTGGGGATGGAGCCTGCAACGCAGGTATGTGCCCTGACCAGGAATTGAACCATGACTTCCTGGTTCATGGGTTGATGCTCAACCACTGAGCAACACTGGCCTGGCATGGACAATTTAATATTGGAGTTTATGAAAAACACGGGGAGGAAGATCTTTTCTTTAAAAGTATAATTTATGATACATGATTCCTAAGCTTTCTGCTTAGAAGCAAACCTTCAATTGGCTACTCAAGTATTTCCTCCATATACTTCTTATTTTCAAATATGCAGGTATTTTAATATTGGGATGAGTATCCATACCCCTCCAAAAAACAATATGGGGGATTAGAAACATTATAGCTATTTAAAAAAATACCTTTTTTCTATTCATAGACTCATCCTGCTGTGGGGTCCTGAGGAGGAAAGGTTTGTGGAATCTTTGACCCAATGCTTAAGGGAATGCACAAAATAGCAGAGTTTATAGGTACACAGATCTCATCACTCATTAGGAACCTGCATGCAGGACACTGAAGAGTGAATTCTGAATAGGTTTTCAAAATCATGGGATCAGAAGCAGACATCAGAACTGGAGGAAGTGATGGAGAGAAAAGTCAGCCAATGAGCAAAGAGGAAAGAGTGGATTCAGAGTAAGGAGAGAGGAAGAACCAGGCATGACTAATTTTCTAAGTGAGGTTGTTCTGTGTTCTGCCATGTAAAAAAAATTACAGATGGTGCTATTGTGTTTGGCGTTTTTGTCTGAAAAAGGGAGTAAACCTAAAGCAAAATACCTGTGTGGGCTTCTACAATGGCAAACCAATTAATTTCTGTTACTTATTTTGCAACCAATTGAGTTATCACAAGAAACACAAATATGACAGCCTCATTTGCCTGCTTCTTTCCTTATTTCTGTTATATATAAAATATATGGAATATAAAAATGTCCCAATTTATTTGTCTGTCTAAGTTAAGTTAAACCCAAATTGAAGTCCATCAACAAGGTTGGCAAAAGGGTGTTGTTGTTAAGAATCCTCCTCCTCTATACCTAGTGTGGTATATTCTTACAAGAAGCACTTAGTCCCAGAAAAAGAGAAATAAGCTAGTTCTTGGTCTCAGTCCAATGGGATCCCCTCTATCAAGAAGTTCCATCACTTCATGAGGAGAAACATGCCAGAGGGTAGTGCCCTCCAATCCCCATTGCATGCGACGTCTACAGTTAGAAATTAGACAAAGAAAGCAATTTTTTCAATCATTATCACTGCTTATTGCCTACCTTTCTTTCTTTTCTTTTTTCTGTCCTGTCTGATTAAAAAAATTATCATATCTTAAGAAAACACAGAGATATAACTGGACCAAATTTCTTTAAACCAGAGGAAAATACAAAAGATTATTTATAAAGAACTGGGTATGAATGAAGTATTAGAATACAAGTAGAGGGTCAGAGAGGGTGATGGCAAGAAGCATACCCAAATGAGTACAACACAGTCTCTGTCTCAAGGAATTTAGAGTTCACCAGGAGAAATATCCATAATAATTATAATAATAGTAAGCCCTTGAGTTTGTATAGCAGTTAAGCTAATAAATTGCTCTGACATGCAAGGCCTTTGCTTGTACTTACAGTGCCCTTGTGCAAATTGTAAAAAAAGTGCCCCTTCCAGGTAGATGAATTACAAAAGTGTGCCTGAGCCTCCCAACCTATCTCAAGCAGAGTTCCTGATCTGAACCACAGAACTGTAATAAGAATTGATGTTTTCAGTGACCCTTCTCAGTTCTCCCAAGGATGTACATACATGGTATCATTCTATATGCTGAGCAGATACTTTCATTCATTGCATACAATGGATGCATTGAGGGATTAGAGATTGATTCTCTCATGAAACTCCAAATCAGAAAGACTGCTGGACTCAGATTTAGACTGAATTTAGCCCTGCCTCACTCTCTCATTGGCACAATTGAATATGGTGACCCAAAGAGTTGCTTTAATAGTGCTCCAACTTGAATTCAGGTCTTTAACTAGAAGTTAAATCATGACCCCCTCATTGCCTCTCTTTTAATAAGTGCCAAAAGAAGATATAAAGTGCTCATATATTCAGGAAGATAAAGAATGTTTTTTAAAATATATTTTTATTGATTTCAGAGAGGAAGGGAGAGGAAGAGAGAGATAGAAAAATCAATGATGAGAGAGAAACATTGATCGCTGCCTCCTGCACACCCTGCCCCCTGGGGATGGAGCCCTCAACTTGTGCCCCTATTGGGAATCAAATCGTGACCTCCTGGTTCATAGATTGAAGCTCAACCCCTGAGCCTCATTGGTAGGCATGTTTTTTTTAATCCAAAACAAATGATATTTAATATATTAGCACTGGCTCTGTGACATAATTTTAATTGTTGAGCAGGGGAAGGACAGTCCTGGTAAAAGGCACTGAGGTATGGATGCATCTCAATTATGCTGAAGTGGAAAATTTTTGAAGAAAGGTAAGTTATGACTATACGATATAGAAGCTCAAAGGCAACTGGCACATTTGGGAGGCAATGAGGCCAGCAGAAATAAGCATTAGGAAGAAATTCTTACATCAGTCTGTATAATAGATCCAATGGCAATGATTTAAAAACTTCTAATATTCTTAAGGTCACATGCCTGTAGCAATTAAGGTTATAGGAAGCAGTAATAAATCTGCTTAGATCCTAGTAAAAATACATGTAGATTTGAGGGAGAGCAATAAGTACACTGGTTAAAAGCAGTATCTATAGTCAGACAGATTTAAGTTTGCATCCCCACTTCCTACTAATGTGAACTGACAAGTTGTACTCTTAACCTCAGTCTCCTCATTCATAAAATGGATTTAAAAATTTAAATATACCTGACTCATGATCATTTTAAGGTTTCAAATGCACAAAACTGTTACTGGAGGAATTGGGCTCTACTGTGGTATCCAGAAAAAAGAATTTCAGGGACAGTCACTTAGGAGGAGTTTTAAGCGACAGTGGCAAGATTTATTAGAGCATAAAGATGTAGCATACACTCTCGGAGAGACGGAGAGTGGGCAGGCTATAGGGTAGTGGATGGAGGAAAGGAAGAGGCAAAATGAGAGTCCACTGCCTCTGATTGCGGCTCCCCTGGTGGCAAGTCTCTTGGGGACCTTACAGTTTAGGAGAAAAGAAGGCAAAAAGTACTGGTGGAGAGAAGGAAGAGCATGGATGTGCTCCAAGGAGGGTGCGGTGCTGAGTTCTTTGTCTAGATCTCATATATTTCCTTGGGTTTGGGGAAGAGCGGGCTTTCTTTCAAATGACCCAATCTCTTTCCTGGCTCTTCCCAGATCTTGGGCCCTTCCCCAATCTCATCCTTTTCCAGACTTTCCCAGGCTAGTCCCCTCCCCCTTTATGATCTCCATTTTGGCTCTTACTGCACATGCCTCATGGTTCTGCTTCTCATTTGGCTTCCACTGCACATTCACTTAGTGAAAGGAATTCCCCTTCACCATCCACCCCTCCCCCCATCCCACCCTCTGTGGTTGTAAAGCTATCTGTCCTGCCTAGGATGTTGTCCAGAATGATGCTGGTTAGTCCCCAGGGTTACTGTGAAACTGCTGTTTCCCAACTTAATCAGGTTTACCCAGAACCACCTTCTCTTTCATTAATAACTAACTAAATGCCTGCTCTGACAATACATGTAAATCCCACCATAATGCAAGTTCAGAGTAAATAGTGATAATGATAGCCATGAGGGAGAAAAGGAGACAGAACTGGTTGGCACAGGGGTGGGTTAGCAATATAACCTGCCATATGAGTGAATATAGGAGATGAAGGAAAAGGCTGAAGGTGCAAAGATAACTTATAACTTGCAAGAGTTTATAACTGGGAGAATGGTAGTGCCATTTATAGGATTAGGGCTACCAGCCAGTGGTAACTCAAGTTTGAAAGGAAAAAGAACACAACTATGGAGACGTCTAGAAAACATTCTACAGGAGATCCCACCTCCCAACATAATCTTTTAGTGCCATATAGTCCACCCAGCAAAACTCAGAGCTCCAGTAAAAAAAGTAAAAAGAGCTTGTGTTCTGTGATCTCAGTGTTCTTTAGCTCCTTGTTACTCAAAATGTGGTCCACAGACCTGCAGCATTTGAACCCCTGAGCATTCATTAGAAATGCAGACTCTTTGGCTTCTGCTTAGGCCAACAGAATCAGAATCTGCATTTTAACAAGATTCCAAGGTGATTAGTATGCAAAATAATTTCTACAGGCATCCCTCTAGCCAACATTGAGGGCTAGAAAAGGGAATGTCAGATAATTAAATGACTGAATCTCAGTCCTTTCCTCTTAGACTTCAATCTATGGTGACACTCTGCCTCTATTTGTTCCATTTTAACTTTATGGGCCCTATATAGTTCAGGAGAAGAGACCACAAATAGGAGAGGATATATTGTTTGAACTAAGACAATTATGGAACTAAAACAGTCACATATTTAAATTCCACAAAGTAATAAAAATTTTCACTAAGTGATGGCATTTCCCCTCATTCGAGAGAAGATGGCTTGGCTCTTAGCATTATGCTTAGGTTTTGAAATAAAAAGTCTTCTATTAAGTTACTCAAACCATATGTTATATTTTCAAAACTTGCCAGGATATACTTAATTATCCTATTGTATAAATTGCAATCCCTTTGGTAGTATCTCTAGGGCTTTTCATGAAATGAGAGCACAGACCATATGCCAACCAAGGAACAAAACTGACATGGGGCTAATATTGTTTGTGGAATGATGACAATAAATAAACAAATAAACATATTATAAAGTGTGCTGATGTGTTTAAAAGGAAAAAATAAAGCACAGTAAAGAATTAGAAAGTGACACAGGAAGGAGGGTTAGTCTAAACTGAGTGGTCAAGCAAAGTCACTATGAAAATACAATACTTTAGTAAGAACTTGAATAAAGTGAATGGAGCAAACGATGAAACTAGCTTGAGGAGGAAGATTTCTGGCAGAAGAAATTTCTTGAGGTTGGAGCATGTTTGGTGTATTCGAGGACTTTCAAGGAAACCAGCATATCTCCACTGAGTAACCTAGGAAAGAAATAGTAATAAGATATGAATCAGATGGAAGAGCAGATTAAAGAGAGCCTTGTAAATCCCAGTTAAAACTTTGGATCTTATTCTGAAGATGAAAATCCTTGGAATGTTATGAGCATAAACAGTGACATGAACTGAAATAACTTTTTAAAGGATTTTCCTGGCTGCTGGGTTGACAATTAACTGCAGAGAGCAGGCTCTGTAACAGGAAGATCAGTTAGGAAGCTACTGCATTCATCCAGATGGGAGACGATGGGCTTGGGTAGTGGCTATGGAAATGGTGAGAAATGGTGAGATTCTGAATATATTTTGAAAACAGAACTGTAAGGATTTGTTGATGGGCATTGTAGTAGCCTGAATGATGGCCATCCAAGGATATGAGGTCCTAATCTCTGGGACCTGAAAATGTTACCTTCTTTGGAAAAAGAGTCTTTGCAAATGTGATTAAGGGAAGGAGTTTGAGAGGAGAAGATAACTTTGGATTATTCAGGCAGGCCCTAAATGTATTCATAAGCATGATAAGTGTGATAAGAAAGGGGTAGAGAGAGCTTCCATTGGCACTTAAATGAAGAGGAGGCACTATGACCAGGGAGGCAGAGGGTGAAGTGATGCAGCTATAGTCAAGGAAGGCCAGGAGCCGCCAGAGGCTGGAAAAGGCAAGGAACAGGTTCTATCCTAGAGCCTTGGAAATCTTGATTTGGACTCAGTTAAGTTGGTTTTGGACTTCTAGAGCTGTGAGAGAATAAATTCCCGTTTATTTTCAGGTACTAAGCTTGAGGTAATTTGTTACAGCAGCCTCATAAAACCAACACAGACAAGATGTAATACGTTAAAAAGGGGCGGGGGGGAGGGAAGGAGTCAGGATAACATCAGGCAATTTTTACCTAATTAAATGAAGAGGTGTTGTTTCCAATTACTGAATAAGGAAGTCAGAAAAAGGAACAGATTTGGAGAGAAAAAAAATACATGTGAAGTGTTTGCTGATTATCAGACTTATCAATGTAGATGTTCATGTGAAGTGTTTGCTGATTATCAGACTTATCAATGTAGATGTTCAGAAGGAAAGTGATTGTGTCCTTAAAAATTTAGAGCCCAAAGGACAAGTTGAAGCTCAAGGTAAATGCTGGCTATATTAGCATATAAGTAAAAATTAATGTCACGGCACAGAATGAGCTCATCAGGGAAGTACATGAGATAGGGAAGATGTTCAAACATTGAGGTCTGAGGCACTCCAATATCCTATCTAATAAAGAGGGAATATGCTAATTGACACTCACACTATCACAAAGATGGCAGCACCCACAGCCAATAAGGAGGGAATATGCTAATTGACTGTCCCACCCTCAAAGATGACGGCACCCACAGCCAATAAGGAGGAAATATGCTAATTGACTGCCACATCCTCAAAATGGCAGTGCCCACAGCCACAAGATGGCAGTGCCCAGTTCCCCCAGCCCCGCTGGTGCACCTGCCTCCAGAGTCCCCCAGTCCCCTCAGCCCCCCAGCTGCCCAGGGCCAGCCCATGGCATAAGCAAGCCTCAGATGGCAACTGCCCAGCTGCCCAGCACCACCTGAGGCTCAGGTAACCAGGGCTAGCCGAAACTTGCGCTGCTAACAGTGGCAGCAGCAGAGGTGTGAGAGGGCGTCGCCTTTCGCTGATTGCCAGGTTATCTCCCGCCTCTGAGGGCTCCCAGATTGTGAGAGGGGGCAGTCTGGGCTGAGGGACCGCCCCCCCCACTCCAGTGCATGAATTTTCATGCACTGAGCCTCTAGTTTATTTATATAACAATATCAGAAGGACCAAATGAAGACGTTGAAGGAGTGATGATTAGATAAGAAAAACCAAGAGAGAGCAGAATCTTAGATTTCAAGAAAGAAAGATGTGCATCCCAGAAAGGAATAAGTGGGTATATGTGTCAAATGTCTCTGAAGAAATAGAAGGTATGGAGGTTTAGATAATTAATAGAGATATGTGAGGAGTTGTGCTACAAATGTAAGGAAAAGTAAAGGAAGGTGGATGAAGAAAAGGAGTGTATTTTGTAAGAGGAGATTATCATAGCAATACGGGCATAAGATTAATAGGATCCAGGATCAGAGCATAGTGAGCAGATGAGCTGAATTAGAGAAGATCATGAATAAGGCATCAGAAAGGTCTTCTGGAATCGAATAGTGGCTTTTTAAAGCTGAGAAAATGAGTTGAATCTAAATGCTGCAGGAGATTTTTTTTTTAATATTGGGGATAACAAGATAAAATATTTAATAATTAAAATAGGAATATCTAATATGTATATAATGATTTGTAGTTTGTGAAAGTCTTTCATGTACATCATCCCCTTTACTTCGTACATCTCAGTGAGGTAAAATGTTATTAGCTACATTGTAAAGATGAATGAGCTGTGGTTTTGATAGTTAAATTGACTTGACCAAGACCAGAAAGCTACTAACCAGTAAGCTGAACTTATTAAAAGAAAAGCATATGAATACAGGTAGGTCACTAGGAGAAAGAAACACAAATAGGAAGAAAAAAAATTGGATTCTATAGCAATCTGAATGGAAGATACTAAAGAGTTTAACAAGGATAGTGGCCAACATAGTGAAGAGATTAACAATGGGGGAGGGGGGAATGGTCATATAAACTTAGAAGAGTTAGATCAACCTAACTTACAGCATAAATTTGGTATGTTTCTTTCACTTCTAGGATTTGGTTTTCTCATCTTTAAAATCATGCCTCTTAACTAGATACTCCCAAAGGTCCCTTTAGCTTAAAATGTTTCAAAATATCTCTAAAATCAAGTTTTTAATGTAGTTCTACTTTATCAGAAAAACTCCAAAGAATACAAAGTCATCCAGACACCTGAGAAAGCCAGTCGTCTTCCAAACAGTGAACAATTTATTTCCTAATCACTGGAAGGAACACTTCTAATCTTTTATAAACAGAAATCTTCCAGTAATACAAACAACATTGATTGGACCTTGAGATTGAGCCCTTGGAAAATATGAACACATTTCTCATCTCCTTTGGAAGATGTGTATGATTTTGAGAGGTTTCATCTGAAGTGCGTTTGTGCATGAAAGTCCCACTTTGGATGTAAGTGGCACTCGTGCTTGGAGTCTTTCTGCTTAATCTCTAAAGTCATTTGCTAAGTTCAAAAGTATTTAGCAAAGTAAGTATTTTTGACAGAATCTCCACTTTCCTAATAGTATTTGGAACGGAAAAGGCCTTCTTGCTTATGGAATATTCATTATTGGCAATTTGGGGTGCCTTTGTAAGCCACAAAAATCCTTCGTTGATTATAGCCTCCCTCCAATTTGTCATAGTGTGTTCTGGCAGCTGCTGAATTTGGTCAAATTGGAGCCAAGGTATAGCGGCCTCAAACTGGAAATACACATGGCAGTTGAGTATCATGTTATGTTGCAACATGGGTGAGCACACGAAGACATTTCATATATAGGAAGATATTTTCTAAAGTACTCTTTCGTAGTCAATATATAAGAAAAGATGACATTAAGAGACTGTAAATATGATAACCCAGTGAATTCTATAACTATAATTACTTGGGTTTGTGGGACAGAATCCATGGAGTCTCAGAGTGCTCGTGAATGGCAGAAATCAGCTTCCAGTGGATGTCATCCCATTCCCTTTCTGATAAACAGCATTGACATTGGTTGCCAGAATGTCAATGATCATGTATAGAAGGCACTCATGCCATGCCTAATACAAAAGCAAAATTGGCTATATCACAAGTTATTTTCAAATGGCAGTCTTAAAAAATAAGCTTAAGTCAAAAACTTCCTAAAGAATTCAATTTTTTTTAACAGAACTTGTTTTTTTATTTGTTTTAAAACTAGAATAGATTGAGCCCTAGCCAGTTTGGCTCAGTGGATAGAGCATTGGCCTGTCAACCAAAGGGTCCCAGGTTCGATTCCGGTCAAGGGCACATACCTCAGTCACAGGCTCCTCCCCAGCCCTATGTCAGGGCCCATGCAGGAGGAAACCAATCGATGTGTTTCTCACACATTGATATTTCTCTCTGTCTTTTCCTCTCTCTTCCTCTCTCTCTAAAAATTAATGGAAAAATATCCTCTGGTGAGGATTAAAAAGTAAAAATAATAATAATAAAATAAATAAAAGTAGAATAGATTGAGAGATAAATTCCCCTAACAAGCATGTACACACACACACACACACACACACACACACACACACACACACACACACAGAATAGTCCAGAAATTGACTAGTATGTTTCCCCGGGAATGAAAAGTTTATAATGGCACAGGTTGCAATGTGACAGAAATAGTGGTTAAAAGTAATAATAGACTATTTGGAGAGTTTCCTGCAATGGTTAAGAAGCAAGGTGTTAATTTATATAAAGCCATGTTTCATTTTCCTCAGGTCATATTTTTTCACAAATTTAGCCCTCCAACTATGCAATTAAATTAAACAAAAATGTCCCTTACCTCTTGAAATAGCCATCACAAAGTTCAAGCACCAAAAACATGTGCCTTGACAGGTTTCTAGAATAAGACTAAGGATAAGAGAATCAGAGGGGGGCATGGAGAGAGACAAAGAGAGAGAGACCTTTGAAAATCACAATTTATTGTTTAACATAGAAGACAGAAAACTGCCTGTAACAAACTTCTATCACCCCCAAATTCAGTAATGGAAGTCCCTAAAATTGGTCCCAGTTTATCATAAAAGTTGTTACAAGTTCAGGATTCCCTGTTCAAGAAGGCAAAGGAGTAGAGAATTCATTTTTGGATACCAATATTTGTTAACATTTTTCAGTCTTGGACTTGAAATAAACAATTTCAAATGTGAGAAAATTCTGTTTACACAGAAGAGTGACATTAGTCACAGCGCCCAGCCTGAAGAGCACTACTGTGCACTTCGGAAATGATGCACGGACCGGCTGAAACCATTTCTGTTGGCCACATCTGCCTAATGGCATTTTCTGGCTACTCCTCTGCATTATTCCAATGAGTATCTTTTCTTCTCTTTCTATAGTGACTTTGCCAAGGCCATGTGATCCAATTCCTGGCTATGTTTATTTACTTATGTCCATTAGCATAGAGGCAGCCACTCGAGCAGCATAATTTGTTGAAATGTCCTGATGGCATGGCTGATGAGAATGAAAAGAGAAAAGTAAACAAGATGCAATTGTTTGGGTTTATGCTTGAGACACAGAGGAAAATCAATGATGTGTTTAGAGAGAAGCCACTCTTCCCAGAAAGCAAAAGGAAATATGTACTTTCCTATTTCCAGGAGGAGAACCTGCCATATTTTTAAGGTTTCTAATCAAGCTCAAGGATAAGATGACAGCAAGGGGAGACCTCTCCAGCTGGAGCACCTGCAGCTCAGCTCTGTGCTCCAGCTCTTGAAGAGTGTGACAGTTTAAACCTCTCTTCCTGAACACAACAAGACCTTGCCCATTATTTAAACAATCAGATAGAAAGTAAGAATGTCCTCCTGAATCTTGTGTACTCGGCACTAAGGGTTCCAATCTCGTCAGTGAAGGACTACCTGTGGATCTTCAAGCTTTAGAGAGTTGCTCTCCATGTAAGTTAACTCTTTCCAAAAGAAGCAAAGTGTCCTCCTGGGCAGGTTGAAGGTTCCTGAGAGCCTCAACCTGTTCTGATCTGATGGGGAAATGGGAGATATTGGCTGACTTTCCCCTGCTTCCCGTTTGCTTCTCCCTGTCAAATGTTCATGATTCTTTCCTCACCTGCCTTCCTCTTTTCCTTCCTCTTACATCCTCCCTGTACTTTCTCCTCTCTTTCTTTCTCTACTATCATCTTTTTCCTTCATTTGTCATTCTTTCATTTCTTTCTCCTCCTCTTTCGATATTTATCACTCTTCTCCTCCTTTTTCAGTTTTGCCAATCATCTGCTAGTGTCAGGCTATACAAAAATAATTAAATTTTAAAATTCTACACACTTGCACTCAAGGAGGTGAAGAAGAGAAAGCATGAGACAGATTTTCACCAGTCACAGCAGAGCAGTTTATTATATTCAAGTTTAAGACTATCATTATTCATAAATATCACTTAAATATAATATTATCAGAAAAATACTTTCCAATAATATTTAAAATTAGAAGTAGTGCCTCATCACAAAGTTATGCCTGGTCTGCACTATTGAAATTATGGAATGTTTTGAAGGTGAATTGGCAGACAGAATTACATTGCATATGAATTTCTCTGGTTCATTTCCCCAGGATGTCTTTGATAACAACAAACCTGACCACAAGTGCTAAGTTGGATGCTCTTTATCAATATTCTCATCTCTCTTCTATGGCATATACCATTGATGACAAACTCAGGTGTGAAAGAAATAGTGACTTTATTTTCTATAAATTAAATTAATTCTAGATCCAACCCTTACTCATTGTCAGTACACTGTCTCCGTATCCAACAAGGCTCTTTTCTTTTTTATCTATTATTTTGGAAACCCTCCCCAAGCTATGTAGGATCCTGAATATTTACACAGCACCCAAATTATTTTCTCAACTTCATTATCACAGGATGCTTTGTTGATCATTTATTCTCCATTTGGACCTCAATCCTCAAAACCAGTATGTGATGAAAAAAACACACACTCAGTATTCCAAAACCTAACTTGTCATCAGCTCACCTGGACACTTCCTTAAAAATATATATGTTCCTGGGCCCTTCTGTAGATCTATAGAATCAAAATTCTCTAAAGGTGGTTGCTCAGGAATCTACTTTTTTATTTTCTTACTCTCTACAGTATGTTCTCTTTAGAGTGTGTTCATAATATGGGCTCAGAATTTATTTACAACTTCAACTCTGCCTCCATATCTGGAATGACCAACTGGAGTGACCTCAGAGAGATAAGAGAAGATATTGTATTCATGAAATAAAAAGATGGTGCCAGGAAAAACAGTGAGAGAGAGAGTGAGAACCCAAATGCCTAAGAAAGAAATTCCAAGGTACAAGTCACAGTCATTTTATTCGGAATGTGACATTCCATCACTTTTGCCATATTTTGTCTGTTAGAAATATATATAGATGACAGATGATTGAAAGAAAGATAGATAGATGATAGATGATAGATAGATAGATAGATAGATAGATAGATAGATAGATAGATAGATAGATAATAGATAGAATAAAAGTAATTCCCTCCCATACTCAAGGATAGAAAATTACAAGAGTATGAAAACCAAGTAATCAAAAGATTACTACAGACAGGATGAACTGTTCAGCATCCTATATAATAAAAGGCTAACATGCAAATCAACTGAATGGTGGAACGACCGGTCACTATGATGCGCACTGAACACCAGGGGGCAGATGCTCAATGCAGGAGCTGCCCCCTGGTGGTCAGTGTGCTCCCACAGGGGGAGCCCAACTCAGCCAGAAGCTGGGCTCACAGCTGGCGAGTGCAGCGGTGGTGGCGGGCGCCTCTCCTGCCTCCCCAGCAGGCGGACATCCCCTGAGGAGTCCCGGACTGTGAGAGGGTGCAGGCCGGGCTGAGGGACTGCCCTTCCCAGTGCACGAATGTTGTGCACCGGGCCTCTAGTTTCTATATAACAGCCCATGAAGATGTGAACAAAATTAGAGAAAGAACTCTCCAAGGGAAAAGTAACAAAATGGAACTGAGATTATTTTATACATGTGACAATGTATCAATACATGTGAAAAGAATAGTATTGAGAGGCATATTGGAATTGTGCTGCATTTAGAAGGAATCATTGAAAAATTGATAGACCATTTCAGCAAAGGAAAAGAAATAAATGCAAAAACAGGCAAATAACTTAAGAAAACAAATGGACAAGAAAGAAAATATACTCACAGTATACTACTTGTCTCAGCATCAAATAACATTTACATGGACGAAGGAATGTAAATGAGTACTTCACAAAATAAGGCGTAACTATGCTTAAAGGGATGGATAGAAGAAATCAGGGGAAAAGGAGGTTACAGACAACTAAATTTTCATCTATCATAATAGGTCAATGGATCATTTCTGAAATTGACAGAAGGTTAATGAATAATTTCAAAATTTGATGAATCAAGAAGTCAGTATTAATGTATTATTTAGAAATAAGAAAAATGTCAGAAAAAAATATCAGAATCTTTTTTAAGTTGCTAGAGATTGGAACTAGTGTGTAACTAGGGATAACTGGAGGCTGCTGTTTTTCATTATAAGGCATGAAATTATAGTGGCTTTTTAAAAAAAAAAACTATAAGCATATGTTTACATGATGAAAATGAAAATAAATTTGAAAAAATATATTAAGTACAAATATACTATAGTTATATTTGAATTAGATGAGAATACAAAGATGAATAAAGACCATCTCTGATTTCAAATTTTTAAACTCCAATAGAAACTAGGACATCATTAGGAAGGTTTCCTTTATTAAATTGCATTTATAATAGATTTGTCTTGTTAGGATTTATCTCTTCCTACCAAATGGGAGTTCTGAACATTGAAGCTTCAGATTAACTGGGTTTTAATTACTCAGAATAGAAAAAGTCCCTCACCACTTTACCTCCCTTCTATTCTGTTTGTAACTTTCCCAGCACATTGGACCCACTGGAAAGAAGAACTGAGACCCTGCTGTCTTATTCCAAATGAGGACAACTGAGAATGCAGTGCCTTCTAGCTCATGTGAGCCTGGAGGAACCAGCACTCAGGCTGGCTTTGCAACTGGCCTCCTGCTGCTTACCAACCGGCCTTCCTGGCCAGGAGGAGCAGACTGCTTCCACATCCCAGCCAACTGTCACATCTACTGGTGAAGCGTTAAGTTTGAAACCCAGAACAACAGAGGGACGGACTTACTGGAAAATGTGTTTTCACCATAAAACTTCTGGAACAGTATAAACTGTAAACCAGTTAACATTTTTCCTCTGGACAGCCGGTCAGATATAAAAGTGAGCTGGTGATAACTCTTATAAATAGGATTGCCATGGCAAAGCAATTGTGGAAGCATAAATTGCTTTATAAACATCAACAGCTGGCCACTTAAGGAAATAACCTCTGTCTTTTATTTCTTTGATTAATTTTATTTTTAATTAAATTTACTGGGTGACATTGGTTAATGAGGTTATATAGGACTACAGTGTACATTTCTATGGTACATGGTCTGTATGTTGCATTGTGTGCCCACCACCCAAAGTCAGATCATCTTCCGTTGTTTGTGCCTATGAGTTTCAGTTTTATATCCCACATATGAGTGAAATCATATGGTTCTTAGCTTTCTCTGTCTTTCACTTTGCTTGGGGCAGCATGCAATCCGGCCTGGGAAACTGACTTCTAGAATGACAGAGGAATTGCAGTTTGAAACTCATGCATTGACAGAAGATTTACTTCTCCAGAAAGTCAATGGTTTAACAGCCTGGATTTTCACAACTGCTATAAAGAAGAAAACACTAATATTAATATTTCTATCAATTTGTAGAATCCTTCGCAGTTCACCAAGTGTCATGGAAGTAAAAACTATCAATCAATGGTTCTCACATTAGAAATAAGGGGCTTCCGGGGGCAGGGTCTGGGGCAGGGGCGGCAGGCACCATGGCCGGCCATGAAGGTGGCAAGAAGAAGACCCTGAAGCAGCCCAAGAAGCAGGCCAAGGAGATGGACGAGGAAGACAAGGCGTTCAAGCAGAGGCAGAAAGAGGAGCAGAAGAAACTTGAGGAGCTGATAGCGAAGGCTGCAGGGAAGGGCCCCCTGGCCACAGGTGGAATTAAGAAATCTGGCAAAAAGTGAACAGTTCCTTATGCCTGGGTCAATGGTGATCCTTAATTCCATTCCTGTTTTAACATCTGGATTCCCTATTATCACATCTCTTGCCACCTATAGCTAAAATGAAGTGTTGTCTTGGAGGCTGTTGTACATTTAAGAATAAACTTGTGTAAAAAAAAAATTTTTTAAAGAAATAAGTGACATGAAAAATTATAAGGATGGCCAGCTCCAATCATGCCAATGAAGTTAGAATCACTTGGGGTAGGGCTTTGGCACTGGTCATTTTTAAGAGCATCCCACTGTCCGGCAGAATATCAAGAATGGCAAGCATGATATAGTGGGAAAAGCTGGGGCTATGGAACACGTCAGTCCTTTATTTACTGGCTGTGTAACGTTGGACTAGAAACTCAGTATGTTTATGTCTTTGTTTCTTTATTTGAAAAATGAGGGTAATAATCTTCTTATCCCTTTTAGGGAAGTTTAAGGCCAAGGAGAGGGCCTCTGAAAGCACTTTGCAAACTATGGTGCTCTGATCAAATATCAGCTATGAGGTTATCCTGACCCTACTTCTGACACACAGAGTGTCATGAAAGAAAGCAAAGCAAACCTCACAGCAAGTCGGACAGCTAAAGTAACTAACTGGATGGCTCTTCAAAGCATAATATGATGACCAGCAAAACCCAAATGGTTGCCTCTTTATAGGACCAACAAAGAAAACGAAATTTCAAGAGTGAAACTTGAGGAAGGAGAAGTGAGAAAGAAGATACAGGTAGAAGGAATCCAGAAGACCTATGTGGTCTTCCAAAAATCCTAGCCCTAGAAAGTGGCATATTTTGTTTCAGTTTAGATGGTGCCTGTGTTTTGAATACTGGATTTATGCTGCTATGTAAGTAAACTGCCTAGCACAGAGTAGACACTTGAATGTCAATTAGAACATTGTCTAAAATCTCAATATGTAGAAATACTCTCATTATAAGGTTGTATCTTCGTACATGGGCATAATTTGAACCGTACAGATGTAAACAAGTGGAGGAACAAAGGCTATGTTAGCCATGAAGGACATGAGCCCAAAGGTGTGACCACAAATTCTGGATCGTTAAGTCGTTATTAACCAGGATCTTAGGGACTGTCCAGGACACAGGACTATATCTGCCTAAAGCCCTCATTACCCAGAAGACCTAAACCCTCAGCATTTAAATGTAATCTGCTGAGTTCCTGGCAATCACTATATTCTAACTGGCAGTAAAAGAGTCTGTAATTGCTGTGGGACCCTGGGGGAGGCATACAGGAGGAGATGAAATCTCAGCTGAAAGTTGAAGGTGGACAGTATTGAGTCAATGGAACAAGCAGCATGACTAAAGGGAAAACCGCAGACCAATACATATGAGGTAACATTAATTATAATCTATTTCCAGGTAAGAAGGGCCAGCTGCCAGATTATGTGTATGTATGTGGGGTGTGGGGAGTGAGAGCAGTCTCCGGAGAAATCAATGTAGCAGTAGCATTTTCTCTGCCATACTCCTGAATGTAGATGACTTCCAGTAAAGTTGGTTGGAGATATTTATATTTTTTAGTGGAGGAAACAGCCTTCTACTGCAAAAGCACAAACTTATTATCCATTTATTCAACATCTATTCATTCCATAGTGTTGAGTTGTAGGTGAGTTTGGGGTATTGTTTGTTTGGGGGGGGTTGTTGCTGTTGTTGTTTTTTTAGCATCTTCTGTACAGTATGTGAGGCTCTGTGCTAAGTATTGAGAACTCCCCTGCCCCCAAGGAGCTTACAATAATCCTGCCATTTTTCAATGAAGGAAAATTTACCAGACAACCTGTGTGACAAATGATGCACCTTCTTGAAGTTGCAGATTTAAAATTTTTAAAGTGGGATAATCTTTATAACCACTGCATAGGGTAGTTAATAGAATAATGCATATAAAGCACTCAGCACAGTGCCATAGACATAATAAGCACTCTATAAATATTAACTATTGTTATTTTGAACCATGTTCTGGCCAGGTCAAAGAAATGGAAGGGATAGGTTAATATCTGGTGTTGAGACCACTGTTAGCACTCAACCAGCAGGCTCTCCCAACCAAATGAACATGCATTTGGCTGGATTCCTCAACTCTAACCTTTCAACTTCAGTTTCTAAGTTTCTCCCAAAGAGCTGCATTCACAGAGTTGATGAAATACAACCGGTCAGGCTTACAGTTTAAGCCAACCAATCCCCTGCCATATGCCTGACACATGTGGGCCCACTGCAAACAACTGTGTATGCAAAGAAAAAAGGGGAAAAAAATGACAGTTCTTGCCTTTCCAGTGGAAAGGATGGGGTAACCTACAACCCAGACATTGTCATTTACAAGAAGTGAAAGGAACCATCGGACGCTCATGCCAGAGTGTTTCCACTTGGACATCGCAGCTGCGAGCCAGATGGTCACTGTGGGCAGGTCCAGGCTGGGAATCCAAGCATGGCTTGGGATGATGAGGAGGAGCAATTGCAAAACAAAACTTGCTTTCCTTTGGAAAATGTTGCCTCAGCCTGCTAAGGGAATTTACCTCATCAGTAACCACAGTCAAACTGATGGTGATTAGTAAGAGACAATGAGGATGAGCCTCCCCCTTCTGATCCTCCAACAAAAGAAATCTCTGGACTCCATGCCGTACTCTTATTTCTGGCATTTGAGCCAGGTGATCGGTAGGATTCAGTCTTAGGTGATTCAAAGACAAGATGATTTTCAGATTCAGTGTCTTTGGGGCTTGGGGATTTGGCTTCCTTAAGGGAAAAGTCCTTTTGAGAGATTTGGACTTTTGCAAGGCTGAAATTTTTGGCCTCATCTTGATGATACAGGTTCCTTTGTTTGAGAGCTCCTTCAGGTCAAGGGCCATATCTTAGGAACCTTTGTAGGGCTAGCACTACGTGTTCAGTAAATGGTGTGCATGTGTTGGGGGGTGGACAGGGCATGAGAGAGAGAAACAAAGAAACAAATGAGGGAGAAGGGAAAGAGAGGAAGAAGGCAAGAGGATATGGAAACATGGAGGAAGGGAGCAAAGCAAAGAAGGCAGCCTAGACCATGGACCATGGAAGCCAGGTAGGGGTGCAGACCTCCGTATGGATGTAAATATGGGAAAGGCTTAGTTTCTTCCACAGATGATTAAAGAGAAGACTGGACAACTGTACTTCCCAGAAGACACCAGGGCAGATGACCATTGGATAGTGACAGGAACTGGGGGGACAGGGACTGGAGAAGAAGAAGAAAATCCTGAATGGACCTGAGCTTAGTATCTGAATTGATTGAGGTCACCTGAAGGTGACTAGATCAAGTGATCTACAGCAAGGAGAAGAGAAGGTCAGGATGGAAAGACCAATTACAGAAAAAATAAAGGGAGCTTTTGTGTACTTCAAGTTTTACGTAAGCAAACATGCTGCAGAAAATATTTTCAACTGAATTTGATCGGACAAGTATTTGTGAGAAGCCAGCTATGAGATCTGAAAAGCCAGGTTTTTACCCTGTGCAGGACTTTCTTACTTTGACTTGGGAATTAAGTCAACCATGACTTAAATCTCAGTGATGAGTTAGACATTCACTCTTCTGAAGGTGGAGTCTAGAAGATATCATCTCTCAAATGCTTTCCAGCTCTGGGAATAAGGATTTCAGGGTTCCTGTAATGTGGCAATACTATATACCTACACAGTACTTTCCAACTACAAGTATAAAATTGGCATCATCATCCCTTTACTATAGAAAGGGGAAAGTGGCGAGCTGAGAGCTTAAACTCTATAGCATCCACTCACAGTTAGAGTTTGTGGGCTCAGTTTTGCAGGTTCAGAAACTAGATTATTAACAGTTCACTTAGGGATGAATGGGTTCTAGAAGATGGATTTGTTAACCCTACTCACAAAAGACTAACTTCCAGTGGGTTGGGGATAAGAAATCCCTGGTTCCAGAAGGAGGGACAATTATAGTCACCCCTTTATATTAAAGGGGGATTGGTTCCAGGACCCCTGGGGATACCAAAATTCCCTCAAGTAATTTGTTGTATAAAATGGCATAGTGTTTGCATATAATCTACACATATCCTCCAATATATTTTAAACTGTCTCTAGATTACTTATAATACCTAATACAATGTAAATGCTATGTAAATCATTATAATACTGTATTGTTTAGGGAATAAGGATGAGAAAAAAATATGTACATGTTCAGAAGAGACACACCATTATAGGTCTAAGTACACAGTAACAATGTAACATTTAAAAAATATTTTTGACCTGCAGTTGGTTGAATCCTCAGATTCAGAACCTGCAGATATGGAGGACTGACTGTATCTGCCATGGAAATTCTAGAGTTATCTGGAAAAGACACGGGAATGAGTGTGTTTGTGTGTGTGTGTGTGTGTGTGTGTGTGTGTGTGTGTGTTTCTGTGTTTCCCTTTATTTCTCCATTTACTACATAGTGTACTAACTTGACTAAGCACCCTCCTTTGCTTGACAGCAGTGTCTAGAATAGAACCCAAGGTGCCATAGATCCTGCTGTAGATTGTGTATTCATCACTTCACCTTGGATTCCGGGTGTAAGGGCTAGATTTTTAACATGGTTCTGCCCTGTGCTGAGAAGGCCATTTCTTTCCATGGGCTAGCTAGCTGCCCAGGTCAGGCTGTGAGAAGGTCCACTTTGCCATCAGTCAGGGTGGCAAGCTGCTATTTTTGGATCCTTGGTGTGTGCCTGTGAAATGCTGGGGCAAGTAGAGATCGAGATTCAAAAAGCCTTTCTCTAAGGTGTTTGGAGATGAGACAGACAACCCCTGGGGGTCCTAGATCTGTGTGGGCCCAGGAGATGGCAGAGCTGGGCTACCCTGCTCCTTTAGTTATCAGAGGCCCGACGCAGGTGAGAGTGATTTGGTCTGTGGTTTGCATGAACAAGAAATCAGGACTATGTCTTGCTTTAGAACAAAACAAACAAACAGAACTGGGATTACAGTGTGTGTGTGAATGTGGCCAATATGTTTGGAAAATGCTGGTTTAAAATTAAATGCAACTCTTTATCCTAAGATTATCCACAGCTTTTAAAATGCTAATGTTACTACTAAAGGAGTAAGCCACTTACAACAGTTTCCAAATGGACTTGACCATACACCGCCAGTTCAAGGAGTATCTACAAGTTCTCATTTTAAGAAAGAGAAACTTAGACCAGGAGGCATTGAATATATTCAAGCAGTGGTTCCATCCAGCTACGGGAGCCTGATCAATTGCCTTTCTCCTCTCAAGGGACAAAGGGACAGTGCTTAGAAACTAGTGTGCTCCTTCCTTGAAAAGACTGGAGATGTACTGGTATATTTTTACCCCTTGATTCCATGTTATCTACCCTACCAGCTACTGCTCTTCTCTTAATATAATTGTCTCCTGTGGACAATATGATCCAGTGAGTGGCTTATATTTTGTTTCCATCATTGGCATGGAAAATACATATATACATGCTTATGCATGTGTTTACATTATTTCATGCTGATGTTAGTAGTAATAACAATAAAAATAATTTTAAAAAGTAGACCTACTTAATGGGTATTTATTATTTATGAAACACTACCTCTGGAATTAGCCAAACACATGTCAGCTCTTAAGGGACAAGACAAATCATAAATCAGAAATTGGAGAGCTGGCAAGAAGATGGCTTTCTTTGATGGGTCTCAAGATCTTCATAACTTACTCATCCCCAAAAACAGGAGTACACCCAAATAGCAGTGATGGTATTTTCTTAACCAAAGTTTGGTAGAAAAATTTTGACAAATACTTTTTCTCTTCTTGGTGAATTAATTTTTGAAACCAATCGGCATCTCCAGACCACTGGTGAAGGTAATGGTAGAAATGCCAGCACTATAAACAAGCGTCTCTATGATATCCAGATGTGTTTTATCCCTTTGCCTCAATATGAAACAGATAGCAAATCATGATCTTGAAAAAATATAGCAGCTGGGCAGAAATGACTGTGTTCATTTTTCCAGATAAACAGAATATATAGTTCATTTGCAAAGAGGATTCAAGAGGTTTTCATAATTTATGAGTTGTATTGAGAATTGGACTTTAAATTTTTAATAGAAAGTTAGCATCCTTTTCCTTCAGTGAGTGACCAAGACAGACCAAAGTCATCTTTATCTGCCTTGCTGAGCCCTCTAGGGTTCACTTAAGGAGGCCCACTTTCACCGAGTGGGATAGAATCCCTGTCATGCGATGTGAGATCACAGTGGAGCAGAACCAGGAAAGACGTGAGCCTGTCGGCCCTCCTGCAGCAATGCAAAACTCATACTCTGCTCCCTTGGCCAGTATACGTTTGTGAATTGAGCCTTGCCATGTCTGGCTAGCATAAGGCAAGAACCCTTTGCTCCTTATGGAAATGGAAAACCAAGGCTTTCCAGGTTTTCTTTCAAACATGGTCTAGGACACAAAAGGATCTCATGCATTAGGCAGTCTTTTCAGCAGGAAAACATTTGGAAAAATGTCAGGATGGAGGCTGTTTTTACTCCAAACTGTATTCCAACACTTGTGGTTAAAGTATGGATTCAGATGGTTCTACTTCAAAATGCACAGGCCTGGCAGAAATCATGTGGATGCAGTTTCTCCCTTTTCTTCCTTTCAAACTTTTCTACACGCCTTTTGTTCCACTTTCTTTTTTATTTCCTTCTTTCTCCTCTCTCCTGTTTCACTCTTTGCTTTCTTCTGGTCCCTTTATTTTCTTTCCCTTCTTTTCTTCAGTTGCTTTTCTCTTCTTGGCCTTTATTTATTTTCCTTTTGCAGCTATCAATTTCTCCTATTATTTCTTTTCTTTGTTTACTTCTTTCCTTCCATCCTATTGGGTACAGTTTAATTATAAAATGAAGTTAAAATCAGACACAGACAATGTTTTATTTTATTGTGATTATACTAGCTCCATTTAATTGGAAATCTTGGAATTTCAGGACAATCAAAAGAAAATTACGAGCACCTATTTTTTACTTGTTGCAACAAGGAAAATGGATGTATATGCCATTGAGACATGAGCAAGAGAGAATGAAGTTGTGTCCTTTTCTCTAAATGGGGCCACTATTTGTCCTTTCTTTGTTCATTCCTCATGCTTTTATTTTTTCTCACCTTTATTCTCACATTTTTCTCACTATAATTATTATTCAAAGTGAGTAAAATCATTGCTCTCCCATGTTATAGATTAGAAAACTAAAACCCTGAGGAATTATTTAGCTCAAGGGTAGCATAAATTAGTGACTCTATTCATCCCTTCATGGGACAATAAGATTAATAAATCCTTCTCCCTTCCACTTCAAGGTTATAGTTACACATATACCGACAACTTATCAATGGTCTTTAATTGGAGCAAAAACAACAGTGGAATAATTCTAAAATACCATGAAGCATAGGTATGCATTCATGAATTCACTTAACAGATGTTTATTGCTTGCTTCAATGTGTAACCAGGCATTTAGGTACAACCATGGGTAAAACTAATCCACTTTTTATTTAGTAGATTATAATCTTAAAGTATGGTTTTCTTTTTTATTTGAGAAATATGATGTCATATTGCCTAAAAATATGGCATTTGTAGTTAAGCATATCTGGACTCCAGTGTAGCCTCCTTGTGGTTGTGTGACTTCAGACAATTACTTAACATCCCTAAGCCTTAAGTTCTTTATTTATAAACTAGAAATAATTACTACCTTGAGAAGGGTTAACATTATAAAAATAATGCGCTGATCATGGTGCCAGCACTGTAGATATTACTAAGTTAAAATAAATACAGAACTGGATTGCAAGGATGGGTACATAGCTGTATATTTACTAAAAGTCATTGAATTGCACACTTAAAATGGGTAAATTTTATAGTATATAAATGATATCTCAACAAAGCCATACATATTTTTGTCAGGCTTCAAAGAAAATGTGGGTACAGTGAGATAGGAGTTCAGAGGAAGAAGATACCTTCTCCAGAAGGCAGAAGGACAGAGAGACAGGCAGGGGGAGTTGTCAAGAGATTCTTGAACAAGGGGAGAGTTCTGCAAGTAGACATCAATTCACCAGGTAAAGAGAGGTATTTTAATCAAAACGTGATAATTTTGGATATAATTTATGAGCTAGTGAAGAATAAGAAATGCTGTTGAGTCAAAGGTTCACATCTGTTGGGAAATTCAATGCCAAAGCACATTAGAGTAACAAGGACCTGAGCAGCAAAGGGAGCAGCAAGGGGAGGGTCATGTAAGGGATCCCGGGATGGAGCTGGGGAAAATGGATGAATGTGCTGACTGACTACTGAAAGGCATGCAGAAGAAGAAATCAAAATGACTAAGGTTTTGAGCTTAGATGTTAAATGTTAGGATTGCATTTGAGTCACTGATGACACATATGAATGGGACTCAGTGGGGATGCTTAGCAAGTTGTTGAAGGAAGAATCTGAAACTCTGGACCAGAGATGGTGATTCGTGTGGAAAAAAAAATAGTGCTAGTTGAGTTCTGAGCTGCAAATTAGACCTTAAATTTATATTGAGTTCTAACCCCCTAACCGCCTTGCCTGAGGCTCCTACGTGATGTGTATATTATTTAAATTGCCCATGTGAGGATGTCTTTTTCTGAGGAGGATATCTAAAGCTTTTGTCAATTCTTTAAAGAAATCTGTGACACTATAAATGGTTAAGAACCACTGGGGTCTCACCAATGTTACTTGAATGGAAGAAACCAGAGTTTTTTGAACTGGTCATTGTCTTCTATCCAAAGGCCTAGCTCAGATGAAAGGATAGAAACGCACTTTGGCCCCATTGTTGGTCCATGGCATCCCTCTCCACTTCCATATTTATATTTCAGCCTCACTGTCCTGCTCCAGGTTCCACAGAATTTGTTTGGTTATGATCCAAAGGAAAACATATTTTTAAATGGTCTGCTAGTTTATATTTAATTATGATGATGAAATACCTTCAAAAGCATTTCTGCGCTGGAACATCTCTATTAACTGCGCTGACACATCTAAGACCAGCTTTTGAGGGTAAAGCATGCATGTGAAATCCAGGATGTCATCTGAAGTGGGCAGATGGAAAGGTTTTTATTTTCTTTAATTACATCCAGACAGTCATTATTCTAGTCACTAGCATGGGCTTGTAAGACAAGTTAGTGAAGAAAATTTAATACATTGTTTTACCAACGAGAGCCCAAATAGAAAAGTTGCAAAATAGATCAGATGCTTTTTGTTAACACCACTCATTTCCGCGCAGTTTTGCTTTTTCCTTGAGACGATATTAAAGCTAAAATGTTGCTGTGTGTAAAAGTGTTTTAATTAGGCTGTGTGCTATAAAGCATGCTTCAGTGAGGTAAACACAGATGTTGGGGGAGAGAAGCCCACCCAGTTTTAGTGCTTTTTTAGCAATCGTGCTATTCTGTGCTTGGAAACCATAGAATTGGGGCCAGCTGGAAGAACTCAGCCCTCCAAGTGGTTGGGTAAAAGGAGAGGGCATCTCCTTGCTTCATAGGAGCCTATCTCCACACCCTGGGGAACCAGTTACATTTGCATTCACTAAAAGATTCCAGACTCTCTAGGCTGCTGCTGTATATGCTCATGGGAGTTGAAAGCAACCTGCAGAGGAAGACCAGGAGAGAGATCTCAGAATAGAAGGGTCCCAGGCCAAGGGAACCAAGGGCTGTGCTTGTGCTAGGCACTCAGAGGCAGCCTGCCTGGGTCCAAGAGAAGCAAGTGATGGTCAGAGTCACAGGATAAAACAATAAAGTCTTGGGGATGAGAAATGGATGGCTTTAGGAGGATAAACAGCAAAACTCACTGCTGGAAGGAGAGAAGTCAGATGGGAGCAGGGAGAGGGGATGGTTTAAGAAACATGGATGAGAACAAAGATGGAAATGTGCAATAGTATGTGCTGTGGCTTCCCTGTGTTTGGTGCTCAGAAGTGGTGGAGTGGCAGAGTGGAATAACCTGTAAAGTGTGTGCTTAACTTCTCCACTTTCTGTGGTGTCAGAAAACTTTCTTTACTTCATGTCTAAAGTGCTCTGGAAAACTTACCGTGGACCAAGGCAGTATATTTTGTCTTTGGGCAACTCCAGCTTCTAGAAAGTCATCCCTGTTATTAAGCTGAAATTTACATCCCAATAGGAGATAGTAACCAGGCCAGCCTCAAGTTTGCTGGCAAACCAGGGAGGTGCAGATTCCTTCCATGACCTCTAGAGCCCACTGCCTCTGCCTCTCAGAAATAAGTGATGATGACAGACATCAGTCAAGTGGTTTTCAAACAGAATGTATTTGATTCTCAAGTTACTAAAATACTTCAGAGGCTTCCCAGGGTGGTTTCATGGATCTGTGGGGTTTGAGCCCCAAGGCCTACAGCTTCGATGTTATGTAATTATTTAGGCTTGTTAGCTGAGTGGCATGCTTCCACTCTCAGATTTGTTTTCTGGTTCAAGATTTCCAAGCCTGGGGATAGGCACCAAATATTTATCCCCGTGCAACAATATGTCATCCTATATCTCATTCAAAAAGGAACATTGACTAATACCGTATGATTTCACTTATATGTGAAATCTTAAGAATATTATAAATCTAAAGAACAAACAAAACAGAAATATACTCATAGATGCAGAGAACAGAATGATGGTTGCCAGAGGGGAGGCGCGGTGGGGGGACTGAGTAAAAAAGGTGAAAGGAATGAGAAGTACAAGTAGTAGTTACAAAAGAGTCACAGGACGTAAAGCACAGCATAGGCAATATAGTCAACAATATCATCATAACTATGTATGGCGCCAGGTGGGTACTGGAAGTATCAGGCAAACAGTTTGTACAGAATATTATTGTCTAATCACTGAGCTGTACACCTGAAACTAATACAAAATAATATTGAATGTAAATATGTGATTGATTAAATTTTTTAAAAACAATAAAAAATTGTTGTGATTTAAAATTTAATAGATAAATAAAGGGAATATTGAGTCTTATGTAATCAATCAATCAATACACATTCTCAAATTTGGTAGCCAGACTGCTGTTTAGGGATTTTGTGATTTTACACCTGGATCCCTAAGAGGTGAGTATGAGCTATTCTGTGGAGTATATAGAAGAGGGCTCCCATCTCCACACTTGCCTATATTTTCTACCACCAATCTCACTTCTTCCCCATGAAGATACAGAATTCTTAATCCTGCTACTAGATGGCAGGCCTTCATATATTTCAGAGCTATCATGCGAGCTCCAAGCCTTTCTGTCCTAAGTAAATGCCTCAAGAGCATTGAACCAGTCTTTGCATAACATGCTTTCCAGGTCCATCACCAACCTTAGTCCTCTCTTCTGAATGAGCTCCTGGTTATCCCTACTTCTCTGAAGATGGAAGTGGCAGAACTAAATATAACATGATTTCTCACCCATCCAGGAGACTCTCACCCTGTGTTCCTGAGATGATGATTCTGCTTTTATGGCTTAAGCCTACATTACCCATACCATAATAAACCTCCCTCTCTTGCCTTGGTACTCTCATTTTAGAGACTATCTTCTTACCATGCCCATGGATAATAATTTATTGCTAAGTAGTTACTAAATGCTGGCCATGCAATGGGGGCAGGGAGGCTAATTGGAGACATGGAGACTCGTGTGTTCAAATGTATTTAATTATACCCCACAGTCAGCTATTACCCAAGTCAGGGGAGCTAAGGCAACTCACAGAAGAGAGATACTACATATGTGAGAATGAGTAAGTGATCATTCTAGAAGGAACATGGCACTTGGCAATTGAATTGCTGGTTAGAGAAAAGCCACACACACACAAAAAAAGTCATTTCACAAATACTTATTTCTTTGAGAGAGAGAGGAAAAAAACACATTGATGTTAGAGAGAAACATCAATTAGTTGCCTCCCATATGCACTCTGACCTGGATCATGCCTGCAACATGGGTATGTGCCCTGACCAGGAATCAAACCCACAACCTTTTGGTGCCTGGGACAATGCTCCAACCAACTGAGCCTACTGGCCAGGGCCACCAGTATTTATTTTTACACTTATTATGTGCTAAGAACAAAAAGGAGAAATTAATTGAATTAGAACTCATAGAATGTTCTGATGTAATCCACTTTCCAAAAGCATCTAGGATACCCCAAGTGAACAAATTGTTAGCAAAACAGGCCTTCTGAAAAGCAGATGAAGATGACAAAATCAGTTAACACTTCCTTTGCAGTAGTCCACTGAGAAGACAAAAGATACATGAGAACAGGCCATCTCATCTGTCCCCAAATATGATTGAATTTCACTCAGCTCAGATGCTTTTAATGTGGATACATTTGATGGCTTATGAGATCAAGTCAGTGACATTATGCCTGGGGTGAAATAAAAAACTGCCGCTTACTCAAAGGATGGTGATTACGCATGGGTTCATCATGAAAAAGGCCACCCATTCCAGGGATCCAGGCATAGTTTCCTCCTCACTGTAACCCTCCAAGGTTAGAAACCTAAGTCCAAAGGCACCAAAAGCCCACTACAGTTCTATTATAAAATAACAGAACTGAGTAGGACTTCGGAAAACATCTAGTGCCCAACATAGTGAAGGGCTTCTTTTATTTTAGTCTCATGTACATTCTTGGCATTTAAAAGACTCCAATAGGATAATGTCACTTCTTATAGATTATGTTGCAATAAATTCTAATCCTGCATATAGGCTTGGTGAGAATGCCTGCCTTGAGCATAGTAGTAGTGAGTGGTATAAGGAGTGCCATGTATTTGAAATCTAGGCATTTGCCCTCATTATGCTAATGGATAAATTTGTACCAAAGGGACAAAGCCTCATCTAAGATTACACAGCTGGTACAACATATTCCCAACACTAGGGTCAATAATTCCTTTTCTCTTGATGTATCATCCTATTTCACTTCAATCTCCTTCTTGAAACAATTAAGCATATTAAATGTACCTAGACTCCAAGTCAGAAGATGTTGAATTTGGCCTTGTCTTTGTTAACCCATGAGAATTTCTTACAGTATTAAATCCTCAGCACTGGAAGAGACCATACTGGTACAGATTAGTCTAATCAAGTACCCTCTTTTAATAGATGAGAAAATAAAGGTCCAGAGAGACACACCATTACAGACTAGGCATTGCAGAGCAGGAGGGACAGAGATGAATCAAACACACTCCCTGTGAAAGGATCAAAGAGGTTATTATTTGAATTTTTTTCTTTTAATCCTCACCAGAAGATATTTTTCCATTGACCTTTTAGAGAGAGTGGAAGAGAGAGAGAAAGACAGAGAGAAACATCAATATGGGAGAAACACATCGATTGTTTGCTTCCTGCAAAGGCCGGGCCAGGGGCCCGACTGGGAGGAGCCTGCAACTTAGGTATATGCCCTTGACAGGAATCGAACCCGGGACCTTTTGGTCCGCAAGCCAATGCTCTATCCACTGAGCCAAACAGACTAGGGCTATTGTTAGAATTTTCAAAATGAAACTCACCTACCTTGGTAAAGAGACACCTTCTTAGAGCTACTCCAACAACTTATGTAACAGACCTTAAACAGAACTTCCCTAGGTGAGTGGCAAAAATATTTAAATGTGTGAATCTGACTTAGCTACTACAAACTGCCAAACTGAACTGTTTGATAATTAGTAAAACATCTGTAATAGGATTAGCATCTCAGAAACAGAAATGGTTGCTGCTTTCTCGGCCAGAGAAAGTGGGCGGGGACATTGAGAAGGAAGGGAGCGGGGAATCTGGACATGGACTTCACTTTAGCCCAGCTGTTTCCCATTTGAAGGAAGGATAAAGAGTAGATAGACACTGAGTCAGTGGGAAAGCATCAAGACAAAAGTGAAAAGGAACATGCTATCAAATCACACTGACCCTAAATTGACTCAAGTGCATACCACTGGCATGTGGTGAGCAAAGCTTCCCTTCTCTCCACAGTACTGAGAACTAGCTTTCCTTGCCAGAAGATGTCCCAGTAAAAATATTTATATGAAAACAAGACAAAGGCAATGTTAAGAGCACTGCTGACCTCCTACAGTCTGAACTCATCTCTCCACAGCAGCAAGAACTTAGAAAATCTCCCTCTCTCTGTGACTGATGCAAGACTCAGTTACATGAGGTGGTTTGAGCACTTCCTTCTGGCTTTGAGCCTTCGTGGTTGGAAGGAGCATGTCAGAAGCACCCATGGATTGTAGAAATCCTTCTATGGAAGGGAAAAGGAAGGAGAGGAAGGCTGGGCAAGTTCGGCAAGATTCAGGCTCTAGCTCTCTTACGGGGAGGGGAAACTGGCCAGATGCAATTATTCGTTCAACCAACCAAATGGCAAATAGTTATTGAGCACATGTAATGTACAAGGCGAATGTGCTCAATGCAGGAGATAGCGTGTTGAAAGGGACAGACAGGGTCCCTGCCCTTATAGACCTCATGATCCAGGGAGAACCAAAGACATGAAAAATAACAAGCTGTGGGCTACCCATTTTCTCATGGGACTTTCTTAGATGTTCTAACTTTGACCCCAAAATGTATATACACTTTAACAGCTGATGGCTCAATTTTGAAAATGAAATGTATTTTCATGAACACTGCCTTTATAATTATTTAAGGTGTGTGTATACATTTTGGGGGCACCCTATATCTATTTAATCATCAGGAAAATCCTATGGGGGTAAAACAATAATCTCTGTTTTATATATGAGTAAACTGAGAGGCAGAGTGATTAAGTAACTTTCCCCAGGTAGCTTCCTATATGTGGAAAAGGGACTAGATCCATCCCAGGTGGCCGCAGGGAGCCAAGCTAAAATCAATGGGTAGAAATTACTAGAAAGGAGTCCTGGAACAGGAACTCTCTAGAAGCCTGAGCTAGTTTTCCAACAATGCCGGGAGCTACCATGCAAAAGAGTGAGGTTCATCAAAAAGCAATCATGAGCACAACGTGGATGCCTCTGGGAGAAAGAGGCAGGGTTCTCTGATCTGGTAGAGACAGGACTAGGGGGAGGCTGAAGCTGTCTAGGTTTCCTTTTAATGAAGAAAGAGGCAATACCAACACACATATATTTTTACTCTTGTCATTTTAATGTAAATGAGGAAGAAAAGATACCTATCTACACTAATAAAGGAGAAACATGCAAATTACCATCACTCCACTACGCTACCAGCCAATCAGAGTAAGTATGCAAATTAACCTGAAAACATGGCTGCAGCCCTGCCGTCCTGCCACTCCAGGCCTGTGGGGGTTGGAGAAGTTGGGCGCCAGTGCCTGAAGCTGGCTGCAGCCCGGGAGATGAAGAAGCTGCCTGCCCTGTGATCCCAGGCCGCAGACAGCAGCAGAAGCCTCACATCTACCTGCCCCACATCCTGGGGGAGACAGAGAAACCAGGCCCCAGTGCCTGAGGCTGGCTGCAGCCCAGGAGACAAAGAAGCCACCTGCCCAGTGATCCAAGGCCATAGCCAGCCAGAGAAGTTGCCCACACTGCATCCCAGGGAAGATGGAGAAGCCGCCCACCTGTGGTCCAGGTGCCAGCACCTGCGGCTGGCTACAGCCTGGTAGATGGAGAAGCCCCCCCCCCCACCCCACAGTCCTGGGCACCAGTACCTGCAGCTGGCTGTGACCTGGGAGACAGAGAAGCGGTCCACCCCGCGGTCCCAGGTGCCAGCACTTGCGGCTGCAGCCCAGGCAAAGTCACCTGCCCACCATCCCCTGCGGCAGCAGCCAGCCTGGGCGCCTATGGCTGACCAGAGGGAGGGAAGCCTGGATTCTGGGTGCCTGTGGTCGACTGGAGGAGGGAATCCTGGGTCCTGGATGCGGGGCCGAGGCAGAGGTGGTTAGGGGCAATCAAGCCAGCAAGGGAGCAGTTAGGGGCAATCAAGCAGGCAGGCGAGCAGTTAGGAGCCAGCAGTTCTGGATTGTGAGAGGGATGTCCGACTGCTGGTTATCCCCTGAGGGGTCCCAGATTGGAGAGGGTCCAGGCCGGGCTGAGGGACACCCTCCCCGCTGCCCCGTGCACAAATTTCGTGCACCGGGCCACTAGTAAAATAATAACAGTAAATTAGTAACATCGTAAGAACCAAAGCATGGAGGCATGGAACAGAATGATATACCTTGATGTAGGGTTGGGAGGATGAGAAGAGATAAACCAAAGAATATATGCATAGCCATGGACATAGGCAATAGGGTAGTGAAGACCTGGGGAGGGGCTCGGAGGAGGAAGGTAAAGAGAGGGGAAATGGAAGACATCTGTAATACTATCAACAATAAAAAATATATTTTAAAAAAGTTTAGTAATAACTGCTGGTATTCAGCTCTTTCCAAATAGCTTTATCCATATTATTTAATCTTCACAGATATGAAGGCAGTTATATAACTATGAGGTAGTTATTGTCATCTTCCCCAATTGCAGAAGAGAAGCTGGGCCTGACAGAGGTCAAGCTCAGAGACCTGCCTCAGGGCTCCCTGGTAGGAAATGTCAGCAGCGGAGAGCCTGCTGCTGGAGCCAATGTCCCTGCTTGCTCTCATCTGCTGCCTCAATCACTCGGCATTGGCCCACGGCTGTAAACTCAAAACCTTTAGAGCCTGCACTCTTGGGAAAGAGAGTCATGTGTGAAGATAGCAAACAGGTCACTCTGACAGACAAAGCTGCATTTTAAAGAGCTTGAATGTTATTTTCTGTGCAAATTCCCTGAAAATCCTTTTTTCATGAGTCTCGTATTTTTCCATTGTATTTAATCATCTCCAGGCTGTGTGTTGCCATTTCAAATGTTTTGAAAAGCATTTTTTTTTTAGTTCTATTCTATTCCATTCTTTTTTTTTTTAATCTTTATTGTTGAAAGGATTACCTATGTCCCCTTTTCCCCTCCATTGACCTCTTCTAGCCCGCCCCCCACCCCTCCCAGGCCTTCACCACCCTATTGTCTGTGTCCATAGGTTATGCATACATGGTACACATTCTTTGGTTGATCTCTTCCCACCTACCCCTGCCTTCCCTCTGAGATGCAGCAGTCTGTTGCATGGTTTTACGTCTCTGGGTCTATTTTGTTCATCAGTTTATTTTGTGCATTAGATTCCACATAAGAGAAAGATCATATGAAAAGCATTTTTTGCAGGTTCCTTCCAAAAGGAAAAAAATTTGTCAGAAGACAGACCGTTTTGTTCTTCCCACTCAGGATGAAAATGACTTCGGAGAAGACTGAGGTGATTGAAATACGGAAAATGATATTTACACAACAAAGGGCAACATACTGGTAATAAGTTAGGTGACATAGGGACAGTCCAGTCTGAGGGAAATAAAGAAAAAAAATGGAGAGGAACTTCTGCATTCTGAAGGCTCAGTCACCAAGAAGCAAGTGACCAGATAGCCCAAAACTTCATCCGTGCACAATCACAGCTGCAGGAAAGCCCAGGGTGATGGTAAAAGCTACCACCACATTGCTTCCAACCTTCGCCTGAGACAGCACACATTTATCAGTGGTCTGTAATGTCTCTCAGCAAAAAGAACCTTTAAATACTTAAACCATATTTTAATTTTGAAAGGACACATCTTGCTACAATTTACTTCTCTGATTTTTCCACCATAGCCCAAGTGTTTTCTCTTGAGTTATAGTCTAATGCTTTCCTTGGTTTGGGATTCAAAGTGTAAGCTCTGGAAGGAGACCGCTGGAGATTTTTATGTTGGCTCAAACACCCACTAAGAGATGTGAACCTTGGATCAATTACCCAGCTTCTCTAAATCTCAGCTCTTTTATCTATAAAATGAAAGTGATTATATCTCATTCCTCACAGAGTTGTTAACTTGAATTAAATGAAATAATGTATGCTAAGTGCTTGAAATAGTTCCTAGCACATAGTAAACCCTTTAAAAAATTTAATAACTACTGTTTTTGTTTTTTCTATCAGTTTCCATCCATTTGAGAGAAAGATAAGGTTTTTTTCCTAAGGAAGTAAAAATCTGAGAATAGATGACTTATCAAACACTGTTAAGGACCAAATTTTGAAATAAACTGCCAGAAAAACGGAATTACTCTCCTGTGGCCACCATCCCTTCCAACTAGTCCTCTTAACATGGCGGTTAACTTTATGCTTGTTCGGAGTCTAGTCCAAGAACTATGTTCTCTGCGTGCGACACTCCCTTAGAGGCTTTTTCTGCTCAGATTTTATCCTTTGCCCTGTCTTCCTGGTCTACAACTTTTTTCTACTCTCTCCACAAGGTTCTCATTCTCAAAATAATACTTAGCTGATAGGACTGTTAGAGGATTAAATGAAATGATAGGTATACTAAACTTCCTAGCACATAATAAGACTGTATGATAGATATTAATGTAAATATTACTATTCCTTCCTTCCTCTTGACAAAAACAAAATTCTCCTGACTGTGAAGCCTTGTGGCATTTCTGCTCTCTGTTGTGATATCAGTAGTTACCCTCTTAGTCAATTCTGGCTGCTATAAAAGAATACCATAGCCCTGACCAGGTGGCTCGGTTGATCGGAGCATCATCCCATATACCAAAAGGTTGCAGTTCAATTCTTGGTCAAGGCACATACCTAGGTTGTGGGTTCAATCCCAGTCAGTACATAAGGGAGAAAACCAATTGATCTCTCTCTCTCTCATATATATACATACACACACTGAGTGCTCAGATTATTATGATCTCTGAACACATAATAATCTGGCCACTCAGTGTATATCCTATATAATAAAAGGGGACAATTTGCATATTAGCCTTTTATTATATAGGATATAATATAAGGATATTATATTTTATTATATAGGATATAATAAAAGGCTAATATGCAAATTGTCCCCTTGACCAGGAGTTCAACCAGCAGGCAGGCAGGCCAACCGCCAATGTCCCCTCCCTCTGGCCAGGCTGGCTGGACCCCACCCATGCACGAATTCATGCACCAGGCCTCTAATATATATATATATATATATATATATATATATATATATATATATATATATATACTGAATGGCCAGATTATTACATGTTCAGAGATCATAATAATCTGGCCACTCAGTGTACATATAAATATACTAGAAGCCTGGTCCGTGAAATTTGTGCACGGGTGAGGTCCACAGTCCTGGCTAGTGATCGAAGCATGAGCATCTGGTGAGGAAGGGCAGGTCCCAGCTGACCTCTGAGCCCTGGGCCCTCGGGCCCTTGCACACCCCCCTTTGCCTGACTCACAGCACCCAAGTCCCCATGTGCAGATGCAGTGAGCACAGCCATATACTAGAGGCCTGATGCACGAAATTCATGCAAGAGTAGGCCTTCCTTCCCCCAGCTGCCAGCACCGGCTTCCCTCTGGCACCCTGGACCTGGGCTTTCCTGTAGCTGCCAGCAGGCACCCAGGACCCGGGCTTCCCTTGCAGCCCCGGCTTCATCCGGAAGGTCATCTGGTCTAATTAGCATATTATGCATTTATCATTATTACTAAAGGCCTAGTACACGAAATTTGTGCACTTGGTGGGGGAGGTGTCCCTCAACCCAGCCTGTGCTTTCACACAGTCCAGGACCCCTCGGGGAATGTCCTACTGATGGCTTAGGCCCGCTTCCCGTGGACTGGCAGTCAGACATCCTTAACACTGCCACAGAGGCGGGACAGGCTTCCGCCACCACCCATGTGCTCACCAGCCATGAGCCTGGCTTCTGGCTGAGCAGTGCTCCCCCTGTGGGAGGGAACTGACCACCAGCGGGCAGCTCCTGCATTGAGTGTCTGCCCCCTGGTGGTCAGTGCATGTCAAGCGACCGGTCGTTCTGCCATCCGGTCGATTTGCATATTAGCCTTTTATTATGTAGGACACTAGAGGCCCGATGCACAAAAATTGTGCAAGAGTAGGCCTTCCTTCCCCTGGCTGCCGGCACCGGCTTCCCTCTGGCACCTGGGACCCGGGCTTCCCTCCAGCCGCCAGCATTCCCCTCTCTTAAAAAAATCAATAAGAACATAGCCTTGGGTGAGGGTTTAAAAAAATATACCATAGACTAGATGGCTTAAACTACAAACATTTATTTCTCCCAGTCAGGAGACTGAGAAGTCTAAGATCAAGAAGCTGGAAGATTCCATGTCTGATGAGAGCCCCCTTCCTGGTTCATAGCCTAGTGTTTTCTCACTGTGTCCTCCCAAGGCAGAAGGGACAAGGAGGCCTCTGGAGTCTCTTTTCTAAGTGCATTAATCCCACTCAAGAGGGTTCCACCCGCATGGCTTGCTTACCTCCTAATACCATCACATTGGGGGGATAGAATTTCAACATATGAATCTGAGGGGGAACACAAATATTTAGTCCATAACACCTGCCCACACAATATATTTCATTTTAAATATCTCCAACTCCTGGGCTATGAAACAATGAATAACTCATGGTGAGCATTTGGAATCTCATCACGATCTCCTCCTGGAGGCACCTGTGACCCTTTCCCCAGTTCGTTAGATGTCCTGTCTTTGTACATCCCCTGTCATAGCTCTTCTTACACTGAATTGTGTTTGCAAGTCATATGTCTGTCTCTCCCCTATACTGTGTGCTCCTTGAGAACAAAGCACTCATCTTATTTATGTCTTTCCAGAACCTCATAGAGAGGCTGGTGTATAGTAGGTTTGCTAGATAATAAACATATTTACATTTTTAGATAGAAGAACCCTTGGGCCTAGTTCAAATCATAGCACAAATATAGCTGAGTCCTGAGTCTACTTGAGGCCGAGCCACGTCTTTTACATGTAGCAAATTTGGCTGCATCACATTTGTGTGTAATTGGGTCCACTTTACTTTAAAACTCAACTCAAGAGATCCATGACCCTGGCTTGAAAACTACTTTGCCTGTAACTGGGTAGTTTACACATTTTGTAGCTAAATTAACTGGGACTATTAGGTAGAAAATCCAAGAAGACCACAATGGAAGAAGACTGTGATGGTGTGTGGCATTTGCCTATGGTACTTGGTATACCGTATTTTCCAGCGTATAAGACGAGTTTTTAACCCAGGAAAATCTTATATGCCCAGTTGTCTTATACTCCAGAAAATATGGTAGATCTCCTTGCCGAGGCCTTTATACCATCGTCCACTTTGGTCCAGGACTCACTGGAATCCCTCCAAGTTTGTTACTTAGTAAATTAGGCAATATATTAATGTTTGTATATGACAGTGTCTATACTTTTGTTTTTGGCATCAAATATTTTGCTTTTCAATTTTTAATAGAAACCAGACATCACGTCATTGATGTGTCATCAACAGCAGTGCCAGACTTCCTGAACTCCCTGGGAAGGATTCAATGGCTGGTGAGAATACATGGAGAAGGTCACCCTGGGCATTCAGCTCAAGTCTATGCAGACTAGAAAAGCACCATAGCCAGGGCTCTGAGATGTACAAACAGCTTTGCACAGATGGAACAGAAAGCTTCTGAGTTGAATTGCTCAGAAGCCTCAGATTCTGGCAGATCCAGTCTCTGAACAGATAGGTATTTGCAAACTATATGCCAACATGTGGCTGTGTACTAAGATCACAGAGATAAAATGTGTATTTGCATACACATATAGAAATGGTACATTTAAGGAACTAAAAAATAATGATTTAATCTTCCAAAATAGTTAAAATTATGTAATAATAGAGAAAACAGACAAATTATGACATACTGATTGTATAGATAAACAATAGAAAACTGTAGGTATATTAGAGTAACAGGAAAAAAATAACCCTACAAAATTTTTCTGGCATGAATCCTATGTATGATTTTTCCTTTTTGTGATATTATAAAATATTAATATCATTGATCATTGTTGTTAAATAAGCAGTGCCAAAATGAGCTAGACATTTTCTTGTAGAATGATTGATTATTTGCACTGAGAAAAAATACCTATTATTTATAAGCTGTATAATTCTGTTGGCCTTGCTTGCTCATCCTGCCAAATGCATTTGGAAAGAAGCTTGTTTCTTTGTTAAGGTCTAACACAATTGTCTATAAAATGTTCATTGTCAACTGGCTGTGAGAGGTCACAAACTCCACCCACTCCAAAGAGTTATGAAGAGACAGGTGCTGGAGAACAGACCAGACACCTGCAGAATCTCCAGCACAAAGTCCAGAAATGTCTCCAGGATTCACCCTAAGTGTATACTTACTCTGGAACAAAGTTAAAAAAGGGTAAAATCTCCTACCTGCAGAAGACTAAAAGCAATCAGGGCACTATCTAATCATGTCTGATGGTTGTACTTAATAGGGAAATAAAGAATGTGTGAAACTCTTTTGCTTATTTTGAAAACCTGAAATTTTATTCTCCATGTAATAAAAGCAACAAAGTTGTATCTGGCACAGAAAAAGTTGTCACCAGGTTGTTAAAAAGGGGAGGTGAAGAAACCTTCAGGTGAAAGGGAATAGCACTTGATAACACAGAGTGAAGTAATAATAATAATAATAATAATAATAATGTATATTTACTATGTGATTGTACTAATTACCATACTTAGGACATCTCAAACAAGCCTTGAATTAAAAATTCTAATCAACATTTTAGGAACGAGTCCAAAACTTTTACACTTACAGAGGACAAAGTCAACATCCAGGATGAGATTTTCTCAATTCCAGAACATTTGTTCTTACACATGAATCTACACCAACTCTTGGTGGAACAATGCGGAATGCCTGAGCAGCTACAGTAGTCTATTAGTTCTGGAATATGCATGCATCTCTGGAAAGAGTAGTGAAAATAGACTTATATTACTATTTACATTCAAGACTAATATTAAAATACAACAGATCATTTCATTATCACTACAATAAGATCAGTGCTTATCCTTTTTTATGATATGAAGGGAAATAACCCCAACAATTGAGATCTATCTTTTTTCAGCTTCATCCTATCTAATAATAGAGTAACATGTAAATTACCATCACTCCTCTACGCCCACGATTGGGTGGCGGGAGGCTGGGGGGCGGGACTCGGGGTGGCCTATCCGGCCATTGAGAGGCACGGATCTGCTGCCACTGAGGGGGGCTACCCTGCTGTTGAGAGGCGCAGGGGGTGGGACTTCCGCCCCCTGTGCCTCTCAACGGCCAGACCCACGGCCACTACGGGGGCCTGCCGCGGACACCCAGCTGCGCCTCTCAACAGCAGGGTAGCCAGGTGTCCGCGGCAGCCCCCTCAGCGGCCATTGAGAGGCGCAGGGGGTGGGAGTCCCGCCCCCTGCGCCTCTCAACAGCAGGGTAGCCCCCCTCAGCGGCCGCGGACCATCAAAAGTGGGGGAGCTGGGTGCCTGTCTGCTCCGGCACCAGGCCTGTCAGAAGCCTCCGCCGAGCCGGAGGCTTCTGAAAGGCCTGGTGCACCAGCGGACAGGCACCCAGCTCCACCGCGAAAAGCGAAAGCATATAGGGGACCCTACAAGTGCATGATTCAATCATGCACTGGGTCTCTAGTTGGGGTATAATTGACAAATAGAAATTGTATATATTTAAGGTATACAACTTGATGTCTTGATATACATATACAGTGTGAAATGATCACCACAATCAAGCTAATTAACATATCCACCACCTCACATAGTTACCATTTTATCTCTCTCTCTTTTTTCTCTCTCTATCTTTGTGGTGAGAACACTTATGTTCTAGTCTCTTAACAAATATGTATACAATACAGTATTGTTAACTATCGTCACCAGGTTGTACATTAGATCTCAAGAACTCATTGATCTTGCATAACAGAAACTTTCCACCCTTTGACCAACATCATTTCCTGGTCATCACTATCCTACTGTCTGAGTCTATGAGTCTGAGATTCTACATATATGTGAGATCATGTAGCGTTTGTCTTTCTGTGTCTGGATTATTTTACTTAACCATAATATCCTCCAGGTTCATCCATGTTGTTGCAAATGACAAGATTTCCTTCTTTTTTTAAAAAATATATTTTATTGATTTTTACAGAGAGGAAGGAAGAGGGATAAAGAATTAGAAACATCAATGAGAGAGAAACCACAATCGATCAGCTGCCTCCTGCACACCCCCTACTGGGGATGTGCCCGCAACCAAGGAACATGCCCTTGACCGGAATTGTACCTGGGACCCTTCAGTCTACAGACCGACGCTCTATCCACTGAGCCAAACCAGTTAGGGCTGGATTTCCTTATTTTTTAAGTCCAACTAATATTTTGTATATTATATATGTGATATATTTTATATACAATATACAAAATATATCTGTAACATATATATCACATTTTCCTTATCCATAAACAGATATTTAGGTGTTTCCATATATACCTATCCTTTACCACATTTTTTTAAAACTCACTTGAACTATATTGGATTAAACATATCCTTGGTTGATAATACCCACTTATCAGTCCATGTGCAGCCCACTTATTTGTTTGTTTATATGGTTAGTTAGGTATTTTAATAATCCACAACCCCAACACTAAAACTCTTAAATAACCTGTGTCTAACCATTTATTTCTATTCTTATCCATTGCCTACTTCCCCTAAATAAGGTAATCATCATCCTGAATCGTATGTTCATCATCCCATGGTTTTTCTATATATTAAATTTGTATTGCAAATATGAATTTTCAGTAAAAATATATATTGGTTTCATCTCTGTTTAGAATGCAGAAGTTGCAAAGTACAGATCAGTTACCACTGAAAAACCATCAGGAAAATTTCCTCCCACATTGAATCCTTATAGAAAGAAGGCACATTTTAGACTCCATGAATCAAGGGGCAAAATTTCTGAGAAAGCCACAATCCTGAGACCCAGATCCCAAATTCTGTTTAAGATTGGGGTAGGACTAATAGAACTGAGAAAATTCCCTCCCACCAAAACAAGTCCAGAGCCAAATAAAAAGAACAGAAGTCTATGCCTGGGGGATGGGTGAGAGCATGGAAGGAGATTCCCACTATAATACACATGTGGGGACTTCTGAAACAGTACTGTTCCAAAAGTGGAACAGTAAATTGAGAAAAACCCTTTAGTCCTCCAAGGCATAAAATAACAAGAGCCCACTACTGGAACAAATGGAAGTACCTTGTGCATTGAAGATGATTCTAGCAACAGCAAAATCCAAACTGAGATCAACTTCTAACCAAATTTCTCAATCCCTCACATGAACAGCCTGACAAAGAGTTATGTCCATTTTCAGGTGTAAATATTATTTACTTAGGCTGTACTGTTTTCCTACACATGATGTCCAACATTTAAGTAAAATTAATGACACACACACAAAAAAAAACAACAGGTTGGCTACTCATAGTGGTGGAGAGGACAGGAGAATAACAGGTTTAGAAAGTACAAACAATAATTCAGTTCTGGACATTGTATGAGTCAAGATCAGGTGTTACTAAACTATGGACTTCAGGCCATATCCAGCTGGCCTCCTGTTTTTGTTTGGCTTGTAAGCTAAAGATGATTTTTACATCCAAAAATGGCTGAAAATAATGAAAAGGAGAATGTTTGTGAAAATTATGTAAAATTTAAATTTCAGTGTTAATAATAAAGCTTATTGGAACACAGCTGCACTTATTCACTCACACATTTCCTGTGGTTGCGTTTGCTCTAAAATGACAGGGTTGAGCATTTATGACAGAAACCATATGTGGCATTAATCCCTTCACACTGCTCCTTGGTGCACTATAAATCACAGTGGCAGCGTTAGTACTCAACAGCATTTCAAATGTCACACATATTGTCATAAGTTGACATTTTATGTAATTTTTATTACCAGTGCATACCGCTCATGTCAATAAGAGCAAAGAGAAAGTAGACTTTGGATGTCATGCCTTTAAGGCACAGTGGTGTGCAGATTATTTCATTATCAAACTGGAGAGCAAATCACTGTGTTTCTTATGAAAAGACATATAGCTATGGAATACAATATGTAATGACATAACCAGATTAAGCAGTTAGAACAATATTCGCAATTCACAGGGGAGCAACAGTCCAAAAATTCGAAAGTTTAAAACTGAATATTTCATCACAGCAAAATTTCTTCACACAAATAAAAGTAACGTTACAACCAAAGAAAATTTTCAAGTGGCTTATTTGTTAGCCAGCCAAACAAGTAAGTTATTGATGGTGAGTTAATTAAATCATGTTTGATTGCAGCAGCCAATGAAATGTGTCCAAAGAAAACTTGCTTAAGACTATTAGCCCTTCAGTAAAAGCCATTGTTAAAAGAGTTGAGAACATTGGGAGTGACATCAATAGTCAATTAAAAACAAAACAAATTATTTAAAGTGGTTTTTATAGCCCTTACTGAGTCAACAGATGTTACCCATACCACTCAGTAATTGTTATTTCAAAAAGTTAATACCAAGTTTGAAGTGACTGAAGAATAAGCCTGAGTGATCTATATAGAATAATTACAAGCAGAAATTATGTCAAAATTGAGAAAACATAATTTAATGTAACACGAAGTGGAATCTGCTAAGATGCATTACAACTAAGAATAATAAAAATATGGATGGATAAGAAAGAGACACAATTTGAACAAATTTGCCAAACCCATGAGCACAGTTTTTATAGCCTGTAGTTATTCATTGCATTATTCATCAGCAGATACTTTGCAGAAAATCTTTAGTTATTATGTGATATTATACCAGTAGAGTCAATGGAGCTTCCTTTGCTCCCATGGACTCAATCATTGTCAGTTCTGTGAATTGAAGCTGTGACTTGCAGCTGAAAGCCCTGACTTTCCCTACCAAAAGCAGTTCAGTGACTCAGCACTGATGAAATTGTGTTGCTATTTTGTGGAGCTCACATCCAAGATTAGATTTTTTTTTTTAACAAAATGAGCCATTGCAACCACTCTGACCAAATACTGAACAGCTTTGAAAGTTACCTTCTGTGCATGGCCCAAGATACCTCAATGTATAGAAGCCCAGTCAACAAGAGGAAAATGAATATGGGAAGGCCATTGAGACTTACAGCTAGAAGAAGAAAACCAGAAAACTTTGATGTTACAAAATCCAATCAAAGTCATGCTCTGTAGCATCAGTTATCAACTATTACTAAGGCAAGTCACAACTTCCCTGAACTGAATTTCCCACACCTGTATAATAATATAGTGATAACACGTATCTTAAAAGATTCATCCTATATAATAATAGAGTAATATGCAAATTAGCGTCACTCCGCGACAAAAATGGCGGCCCCCATACCCACAAGATGGCGGCGCCCAGTCCCCTCAGCCCCGCTGCTGGAGTGTCTGGCCTGTCCCACCAGCAAACAGAGCACTGAGAGCAGGGCATGGTGGCTTCCTTAGTGCTCCGGCAGCGGGAAACCGCCAGGCCCTGCGCACACGGAGCCTGCGGAGGCACGGGGCCTGGGGCCTTCCTGATGGTCGCCATGGCGATCGGGAGGACGCCAGGCACTGCACACACGGAGCCTGCGGAGGCACGAGGCCTGGGGCCTTCCTGATGGTCGCCACGGCGATCGGGAGGACGCCAGGCCCTGCGCACACGCGCACACAGAGCCGGCGCAGGAGTGGGGCCTGGGGCCTTCCAGATGGTCACCACAGCGATCGGGAGGACGCCAGGCACTGCACACACGGAGCCTGCGGAGGCACGGGGCCTGGGGCCTTCCTGATGATCACTATGGCGATCGGGAGGACGCCAGGCCCTGCGCACACACGCACACGGAGCCGGCGCAGGAGCCGGGCCTGGGGCCTTCCTGATGGTCGCCACGGCGATTGGGAGGACGCCAGGCCCTGCACACACGGAGCCTGTGGAGGCACGGGGCCTGGGGCCTTCCTGATGGTCGCCACGGCGATCGGGAGGACGCCAGGCCCTGCACACACAGAGCCTGCGGAGGCACGGGGCCTGGGGCCTTCCTGATGGTCGCCATGGCGATCGGGAGGACGCCAGGCCCTGCGCACACGCGCACACGGAGCCGGCGCAGGAGTGGGGCCTGGGGCCTTCCTGATGGTCGCCACGGCAATCTGGAGGACGCCAGGCCCTGCGCACACGCGCACATGGAGCCGGCGCAGGAGCGGGGCCTGGGGCCTTCCTGATGGTCGCCACGGCGATCGGGAGGACGCCAGGCCCTGCACACACAGAGCCTGCGGAGGCACGGGGCCTGGGGCCTTCCTGATGGTCGCCATGGCGATCGGGAGGACGCCAGGCCCTGCGCACACGCGCACACGGAGCCGGCGCAGGAGTGGGGCCTGGGGCCTTCCTGATGGTCGCCACGGCAATCTGGAGGACGCCAGGCCCTGCGCACACGTGCACATGGAGCCGGCGCAGGAGCGGGGCCTGGGGCCTTCCTGATGGTCGCCATGGCGATCGGGAGGACGCCAGGCCCTGCGCACACGGAGCCGGTGGGTCATAGGGAAGACTCCAGTGCCAGCAGAGCAGGGCATGGCGGCTTCCCGATCTCTGCAGCCGGGAAGCCGCCAGGCCCTGCATGCTGGGCATGGCAGCTTCCTTAGTGGGGCAGTGGCAGGGAAGTCCCCAGACATGGCAGACAGAGCCCAGACAGCAGGGCTTGGGGGCTTCCTTAGTGGGCAGTGGCGGTGGGAACACCCCCAGGCCCCGCAGACAAAGCCTGGACAACAGGGCATGGGGGCTTCCTTAGTGTGTCCGTGTCTGGGAAGCCCCTAGGCCCAGCAGACAGAGCACACTGCAGGGCATTGGGGCTTCCTTCACATGGCACATGGCGGCAGCAGGCAGAGAGCGACAGCAGGGCATGGGGGCTTTATCTCCATGGCTGCAGGGAAACCTCCAGGCCCCACAGAGAGCAGAGAACCATGGGGAGTGGACCTAAGCCATCAGTAGGATATCCTCTGAGAGCTCCTGGATTATAGAGGGTGCAGGTTGGGCTGAGGGACCCCCCCGTGCATGAATTTCGTGCACCGGGCCTCTAGTTATGAAGATAAAATTCAATAGTATATACGAAAGTACTGTGATTCCTACACAAATTATGACATTAATGATCATTGTAGTCACATGGAGAAGCTCCTCTCTTTTGCCAAATCTTTTTGAAGATTTGGAATGCTCCCATAACCTATCTCAACCATTGCTTCCAATTTACCACATCAGGTTTTACCAAACTGGTTTGGGTGTGGATACCACAATCTAATTGAAATGCAGTGATTGCCAAGCTCAAACATTTCAGAGGCAATACCTACCCACGGATGTGAATCTCTCTTTCAGTAAAATGGGAGTGGTGTGTTAAATCCTTACGATCTTTCTGGAACAAAGATCTAACTCAAGCTGGCAACTCCTGAGCCACTACAGACCATAGGTAGACACAGTGAGCTATAGTCTGTAACTCTGGTAACTAGTGCTTCGGGGAAATCATAAAAGCAGCTGAATGAAAGCTGTGTTTAAAGCCCTCTGGCTGTTAGTCATGACCAACAGTTGAGGTAAAAATAAACAAATATAAATGTGTCTACTTAACTCTAGACCTTTCAATTCAGTTTTTTATTAAAACACATTTTTACTTCATAGCAAAAGTACAAAGGTTAGATTGTGTTTTCTTTTTCTTTCCTTTTTTTCGCAATGATATATTAGAATTGTTCAATTGAAACCATATGTTGGTTCAATAATTCTCAATAGCAAAACGTGTACCATTTTAAGACCCAATAAAAAAAAAAAGGAGGGGGGAGCTGATATAACAGGATAAATACTCTTGGACAGATGGAGACACCATGTTTCCAATCTGCTGTGAAAGAGAAAAGCCACCCTTTTGATTAATCACCTACAGAGAAGAAATGCAGTGCAACCAAGATCACACCACACTAGTGAATTGGTGGGAAAAACATAATTTGGAAAGAAACAACCCTGAGTTCAAATCTACCTTTCTTGACTGTTGGCTTCTCGTCCTTCTAAAACATTTGGAATCTCGCTGAGACTCAGTTTCATTTCTTGTAATATGAAGACAATAATGCCAACCTTAAATACTTGTTATGTGGACTAAATAGATTTAACAAGATAAAGCACACACATGTCTGGTACATGGTTGGAACTTGACACTAAATAAAATGGATATAACTTAAAGCCCACTCTAGATGCTGACACCGTCTTTGTTTTTGCTCTTTTTTGTTTTTTTCTAGATATTAATTAAGGAAAACTGAAAAGTCAAATGTTGTAGAAAATCCATAATATACAAAACCTGAAGAATGAGTAGAATGAGTAGGAATGAAAATAAACCTGATCAGTCAGGAGCACCTACTATGTATCTCTCCACCCAGTTCAAGCTTCTCCAATGTTAATGTGCATCTCAATTACCTGAGGGCCTTGATTCAGTGAGTCTAGGAATGATTCTGAAATTCTGTGTTTGTAAAAATTCCAAGGTGATGCCAATGCTTAATCATTGGTGAGCAACATTTTTGTACAAGGGATAATTTAAGGCAAATAAAATTGTTTATAAGTTACTTTTTCCCCCAAATTCTCATAACTTTACTAAGTTTCATAGGAGGAAAATGTGTGTTATTAGAATTTAGGGTGATAAAAATAATCAATATTATTATGTGCTAAATGGCAATGCAAAATGCTTTAGAAATATGTTCTTATTTCATCCTCTCAAGAATCTGTATGTAACCCGGCTGTATTAGTACCTCTACAATAAGAAACCAGTAGCCCAAAGAAGTCAAATAACTTGGCCACAGTCATGTAAATATTAAAGGGTATATTTGTTTTCAAAACAGATCTGTTATATTTCCGAGCCTGTACAACTTTCTGCCTCTGGTTTACTGAAAAGTAAAATATCAATGAGAAATTAGGCACCATACTTTACAAAAATAATGTTACTAAAAGAACAAATTTGAAATTGAGGGATATGGAAACTACTTTCTAATCTTTCTCTTTAAGTAGAACTTTAGCATTCACAAAGAGTATTTATACGCATTATATTATTTTATCTTTGAAGTTCAAATCCAGTATTTTTATAATTTCCAGTTTATATCCAATGCCTAAAACAATGTCTGGCACTTAACAGGTGTTCAGTAAATATTCACTCAGTTATAAACATGATGAATGAATGCATTACTGGTAGTAATTGTCTGAGGCCTTGTTGAGAAAGACATAAGGCTAAGATAGAGGCCATGTTATGATCGATTTGTTAATGATGCCACAGCTGTCATAGCCTATCTATATATATAAAAGACTAAGTGTCCCGTCCATCTGACCGGTAACTATGACACACACTGACCACCAGGGGGCATACGCTCAACGCAGGAGCTGCCATGATGCGCACTGACCATTTAAAAATAAATGGCACCATGACCTGGCACTGACAAACCAATACTCAGCTTCCCCCAAGTGGGACACAGGCCCCAATACCACCCCAGAGCGACATCCCACCAAATCACAGCTGACACTGCTAAGAACCCATGGCACAAAGTGCGGCCCACAGCCTAGCCCAGCCCAGAAAAGGTCGCTGTGGGCGCAGGGTAATGACATCACATCACTAGCAACACTTGGCTTCCTCTCCATAGCCACTAGCCTCCTTGGAGTTTCTTCAGCCCAGGAACCCAACTTGCTTTATAGCCGGGTGCAAACATTTTACAATTTAACCAAATGTTTGTGAAGCATTTTCACATGCCTCATCTCATTTGCTACTCACAGAAGTCCTAAAGTAGGTAGATAGGAAACTTGGTAGAATACTATTTTCTTTTCATTAGGTGGAAAACAGAGATTTAAAAAGTTTAGAAACTTGACCCAACTGAAAAGAAGAAATGGTAGAACTTGAAAATGACTTCAGGTTTTCTCACTGTGAAGAATATAGTCAAATACTGCTGCAGTTAAATATTTTACCCTTTGTTCTCCCTGTGTGATCTGTAATAATAATTTGCTTCGCGTTGATATTTACTGCTGTGTTGCTGACAATTACCTGAAAGAGAAGTTAGGGTGCTTCACTGGGCTGGAGAAAGTTTAGCTAAATCAGAAAGCAGGTCTAATTAAGCAAGTTCATCTATATATATAAAAGGCTAAGTTTGACTCGTGCATTTACGATACATATAAAGTTCTCACTGGCACCAATCACATGCATGTGTTTCAATCTGTCATTGCCGATTGTGAATTTGGTTGACACTTCTATTATAGAGAAAGCAATATTAAAATATTTCTTCTAATTAATTTCCTTTCAATGTGCACGAACCTGTGCACTAGTGTCATATAATTGCCATCTTTGTACTAGAACATCTGTCCTGAAGGGCAAAGTTGATTCCACCTAAGTCCCCTGGTTTAGTAGTATAGACAAGATATGATAGAAAAGAGGTAAGATAGATTGACCTCTGAGAGCCTAATTTCAAAATAGGAGATTAGAGATGGAAATACAGGTTTGGTTCCCATACAAGTTAGATGTGGCAGTAACTTATTCATGGACTCAACCTAAATGTATTCATCAGAAAGGAGGTAAAGGATTGAGGATTGGTCCACAACAAATGAAAGTGACAGTTCTTAACAGAGCCAGCCAAGGACAATTCAGTGAAGACAGTTCAGTGGTTAAGTGTATGGCTTCTCCAGTAATCTTTTGACAGATACCTCCCTAAATAAAGATGAATGCCTCCATTTAACTTAGCTCAGTAAAGTTAAATATACAAAATATTGATAGCTAAATCACCTTGTATCTAATGTGTGCTAATTAGATACCTGAGTGTATAGGCTTCTCAGAATAAATATACTAATAATTTGACATTATTATATACAGCACTAGATAAAAAGAAGTAACATCTATTCTATTCCAAAAAAATCAAAGAGGAAGGAGCACTTTCAACCTCTTTTTATGAGGCCAGCATTATCCTAACTCCAAAACCACATAAAGACACTAGAAAGATAGAAAATTATAAGTCAATGTCCTTGATGAACATAGATGCCAAAATCCTAAACAAAATATTAGCAAATTGGGTCCAGCAATATACTAAAAATATTATTCAACATGACCAAGTGGGATTTATCCCAGGAATGCAAAGCTGGTACAATATTCACATATCAATAATGTGACACATCACATAAAATGAAAGCAAAAAATAATATGATTATATAAATAGATGCAGAATAAGTATTTGAAAAAATCCAGCATCATTTTTTTTTATAAAAAGCTCTCAACAAAGTGAGAATAGAGGCCATAATAAAGGCCATATATGACAAACCTACAGACAACATCATACTCAACGGTCAAAAGCTAAAAGTGTTTCCCTTAAGAACAGGAACAAGACAGGGATGTCACCTTTCACCACTCTTATTCAACACTAGAGGTCTGGTGCACAAAAATTCATGCACTGGGGTGGGGAGTTCCCTCAGCCTGGCCTGCACCCTCTCACAGTCTGGGAGTCCTCAGGGGATGTCCTACTGATGGCTTAGGCCCACTCCCCACAGGGAGGCGACCGGGTGGGCTCTCAGGGGACAATGCCAGCTCCCCTCCCCATCGCCCCTCTGCCACCACTTGTCACCGCCCCCCCACCCCCTATCGCCATTCCCTCCCTCTGCCCACTGACACGCGCCTTTGCTGGTCTGGCACTACCTGCTCACCGGCCTTGCCCCCTGCCGACTGGTCATTTTGCAGTTCAGTCGATTTGCATATTACACTTTTATTTTATAGGATAGTACTGGAAGTCCTAGCCACACTGATCAGACAAGAGGGGGGAAAAGGCATCCAGATTGGAAAGGAGAAAGTGAAACTGGCATTATTTGTAGATGGCATGATATTATACATAGAAAACTGTAAAGACTCCACACAAAAACTACTAGATTCAATAATGAATTTGGCAAAGTAGCAGGATACAAAATTAACATCCAGAAATTGATGGAATTTTTATAAACAAATAATAAACTCTCAGAAAGAGAAACTAAAAAAAAAAAAAAAACAACAACAACAATCCCATTTACCATTGTAACAAAAAGAAATTAAGATATGTAGGAATAAACTTAACCAAGAAGGTAAAAGACCTGTACTCAGAAAATGACAGGACATTGAAAAAAGAAATAGAGGAAGATATAAACAAGTGGAAGGATATGCCATGTTCATGGATTGGAAGAACTAACATCATTAAAATGTTCATACTACCCAAAGGAATATATAGATTCAACACAATCCCTATTAAAATACCAATGGCATATTTCACAGATCTAGAATAAATACTCCAAAAACTTATATGGAATAAAAAATGATCCTGAATACCCACAGCAATTTTGAGAAAGAAGAATAGAGTTGGAGGGATAACAATACCATGTATCACGTTATACTACAAAGCCTCTATACCCAAAACAGCCTGGTACTGGCACAAGAACAGGCAGATAGATCAATGGGACAAAACAGAGACCCCGGAAATTAACCTAAGCCATACTAGCACTCTCAATATTTGACAAAGGAGGCAAGAGCATGCAATGGAGTAAAGGCAGTCTCTTCAATAAATGGTGTTGGGAAAATTGGACAGTACATGCAAAAAAATGAACTAGACCACCAACTTACAGCATACAAATAATAAATTCAAAATGGATAAAAGACTTAAATGTAAGTCATGAAACCATAAAAATGTTAGAAGAAATCATAGGCAGCAAAATCTCAGACATCTCTTGTAGCGATATGCTTACCGATACATCTCCGAGGGCAAGGGAATCTAAGAAGAAAATAAACAAATGGGCTGCCTCAAAATAAAATCTTCTGCACAGAAAAGGAAACCACCAACAAAATGAAAAGGAATCCCACTGTGTGAGAGAACATATTTGTCAATGATACATCTGATAAAGGGTTAATTTCCCAAATAGTTAAGGAACTCATACAACTTAACAAAAGGAAGACAATCAAATTTAAAAATAGCAAAGGACCTAAATAGATATTTCTCCAAAGAGGACATACAGATGACCAAAAGAAATATTTTTTTAAATGCTCAAAGTCACTAATCATTAGAAAGATGCAAATTAAAACAACAATGAGGTATCACTTCACATCTGCCAGAATAGCTACCATCAACAAATAACAAGTGCTGGTGAGGATGTGGAGAAAAGGTAACCTAGTACACTGCTGGTGGGAATGCAGACTGGTGCAGCCACTATGGAAAACAGTATGGAGTTTACTCAAAAAATTAAATACGGAACTGCCATTTGACACAGTGATCTCACGTCTATGAATATATGCTAAGAATCCTGAAACACCCATCAGAAAGAATATATGCATCCCTATGTACATAGCAGTGCAATTTACAATAGCTAAGATCTGGAAACAATCCAAGTGGCCATCAATTGATGAGTGGGTAAGAAAGCTGTTGTACATTTATACCATGGAATACTATGCAGCAGTAAAAAAAAATAAGGATCTCTTACCCTTTGAGACACCATGGAAGGACCTGGAAGGTATTTTGCTAAGCAAAATAAGCCAGAGAAAAACACATATCACATGATCTCACTTATACGTGGAATCTAATAAATAAAATAAACTGATGAACAAAACAGATTCAGAGACATGGAACAGACTGAGGAATCTCAGAGGGAAGGGGAGAACAGGAAGACATGAACCAAAGAACTGACATGCATATATGCATAATCCATGGGCACAGACCATAGTGCGGTGAAGGTCTGGGTGGGCAGGTGGGGGAGGGGAGAGGAGGTCAATGGGGGACAAGGGGAACATCTGTAATACTTTCAACAATAAAGATAAATTTTAAAAAATATATATTTTAGAGGCTTGATCAGAGCAGCATTTAGAATATGGTTAATACTTCCCCACCACTGGAACAAAATATTTTTTAGTAATCTACCCAACATGTAGTGAATTCTGAAGCTTTCTACTCTGCCTGGTCAGAACTGGAGCCCTTTTCAACCCTGAGTAAGCTCTAACAATTGTTCCCTCTAATCCAGTGGTTCTCAACCTGTGGGTCGCAACCCTCAGGTTGAGAACCGCTGCTATAGAGCCTAAGACCATCAGAAAACACAGATATTTACATTATGATTCGTAACAGTAGCAAAATTACAGTTATGAAGTAGCAACGAAAATAATTTTATGGTTGCGGTCACCACAACATGAGGAACTGTATTAAAGGGTCGCGGCATTACAGGTTGAGAACTACTGCTCTAATCCCTTTTGGGTGGCTCTTTCTCTACTTCAGGGAATTTCCTTACATGCATGTGCTGGTCAATACTCATCTGAAGACCTGAGGGAGACCCTCTGCAGGTGTATGGGGTCCTTCTCTGTGCAGCTGTACCTTTCCATGGCTCTGCTCTGTGAACTCCGGCCACCTGGCCTCCCTGGACCTCCAGCCCCATTTTCTCAACTCAGAGAGGCCCCTAGGCTCCACTGGGTTCCCATTCCCTACACAGTCTGTTTTCCCAACTCTCAGGTGTCACTGTCCTCCTTTGCTTGATGCCCAGTCTTTAAAACTCTTGTTTAATGTCCTATGTCCAGTGTTTTAGTAATTTCAGGTTGGAGGGCACATTCAATCTTTGTTACTCCACCTTGGCCAGAAGCACAAATCAATGTTACGTGTGTGTGTGTGTGTGTGTGTGTGTGTGTGTGTGTGTGTGTTTTCCTGTAATACCTGAGTTCATATGATTTGATGATATGCTGTTTTTAGTTATTTGGGGTGGCATTTTCCAATCAATAGTCTTTCTTCCTCAAACAAAAATACCTATAAACTTCTCCATGTTTGAGATTCTAAGGCTAGGATCCCAAAAATATTAACATATCTAGAGTCAGAACAAAACATAGAAACAGCTTGCCTACACATTGCCAAACATCTAAAATCTAGATGCATCCCAAGTAACCTGATGTTTGGTTTCATATAGACCTAGCATCTGAATGTTAGCATTTTCTCTTTCCTGTCCACTGCTGGAGCTTAGCATCCACAGTGAATTCCACAGTGCATACCACAGTGACTCCACCATTCCAGAGCTAATCCTTTCTTCTCTTCAAGCAGCTTTGGAATGCAGCCATACCTGAGCCAAGGAGGGCCCAGGAGTTTAAAAATAAGAAAGACTTCCATTCATTGGAGATTGCAAAAATCATTGTACACATGGAAAGCAAATGTTTAATGACAAATCACGTTTAGTTGTTTTTAAACTTATTTATATTATTCCTGACAGGAACATTTTTCTTCTCCGGGGATCATTTTGTCTTTTTCCATTTGGCTCCTCCTGCTTTTGAGATAAAGCCATTTATCAATAAAGCATTTGGAAGGAGAAAAAAGGAAGATGGCTTATCCTAGGCAGAAAGCCTCATGCTCATCTCAGTGTCCCTAATGCTAACTAAAATCTCTAAGAAAAGACAGAGAACATTCTTGTTTTGTGTTCTTTCTAGATCAAACATCTTCAATCCTATTAAATTACTGTACTGTCATAACAGCACTGTTATTAGTCACGTTTTCCCACTATTTACAAATTATAAGTTGCTGCCAGTTTGTACCAGACGCTGGTCTTCTTTGGGATAAAAAAGAAATTGATTTTCTAACTTTATATACTGTTAAGAGTCTCTAAACACTATCACTTACTTGGTTACTTCACAGACCTCCCTGGTAGCACATGGTCTATTTTTAAACTCTGTTAAAATCCAAGCTTCACTTTTAGTCTTCACAGCTTTGCAAAAAATACTTCAGAGGATATTTTCTATGATTAGTTTTAAGACCAAGACAAATTTTGTCATTACACTTTATTAAAAACCTGCCCTCTTTATGTGTCATCTTTGGGAATAAGAAATTATAACTTTCTCCCTCATTTTCTTTACAACAACATTTGTGGGCAACACCCATCTTCAAACTTGGTTTAAATATCCCTGAAGGAAACCTTCATTTCTATTAAAAGAGATAAAATTGAAAAAATATGCTAAGTATCTAATAATGTGGATTTTTTCTGGTGCACATGATATGATATAAATGAGGTTGTGAAGCTACATAATAGAAACCCTTTCCATTTAGGTGATGGTGTGAGACAACATCTGGGAAGCAGCAGTTTTAATAAATATGTAAGGCACCTGGAAATAAGAAAGAAAATAAGATTAAAACTCATGTGTCTTGGATTATTTAGCTTGACTATAATTCCTAGATTTTAGGGTTTCTGGTTAGAAGCTCACTACCTAGCCTGCTTCAGAGAATCTTTGTCACAAAATAACTCAACAACACATGAGGATTGCATCTCCCCTCACTATGCCTCAAGCCTAACCCATAACACTGGCAATAAAAATTCCAGTCCGTGAAAATCTAGAAATTTAACCTCAACATCTACAAGAATCGAACATTCTGATTTTATTTCAACCATGGAAGAAGTCCATCAGAAACTCTTGAATCCAAAGACTTGGGTATCTGGCTTCAGAGCCAAGTGGTTTAAGAAACTAAATCAGATGAAACTCTGCCGTCTGCAGACCCAGGATCGGGATATCAGGGAAGCACAGCTGAAAGCATGTGAAATCAAGCTCCACGAAGTGAGGGCTTCCAGAACGTGGCTCCAGTTGTTCTATCCCTTTGAACTATTTCCCTTTCTTTGTTTTTCTTTTTCCTCCTAAAATTTATAGTATATTAACCATAGGATTATGGTGGGCACTGTGGAGAATGCAAACCAAATTAAAGAAGAACATAGCTATTACCAATACAGTAATCCACCCCTCGTCCATGACTTTACTTTCCATTACGCACAGTCAAACCGTGCTCTGAAAATATTAAATGGAAAATTACAGAAATAAACAACTCATACATTGTAAATCGAACACTGTCCTGAGTAACATGATAAAATCCTGGGCTGTCCCATTCCATCTGGCCCAGGATATGAATCATGCCTTTGTCCAGCATATTCATGTCATTTACTAGCCATCTAGGTGATTAGATTGACTATCATGGTGTAGCAGTGTCTGGGTTCAAATAACCCTTGAAGCATTTTAATACCATGTCACAATGCCTGTGTCATTCATTTCACATCATCACAGAAAGGAGGGTGAGTACAGTACAATAGTTATTTTGAGAGAGAGAGAACACAATCATATAACCTTTACTATAGTACATCGTAATAAATGTTCCACTTTATTATTAGTTGTTGTTGATCTCTTAGTTTGCCTAATTTATAAATTAAATTTGATCATAGGTATATATGTACAGAAAAAAAACAAAGCATATATAGGCTTCAGTATTATCTGTAGATTAAGGTATTCCCTGTGGGTCATGGAACATATTTCCTATAGATAAGGGGGGACTCCTGTAATCCCTCCATAGAAATAAGCAGGCTACCTTTTGTCATATTACCATCTTGCCTTTGTATTGCTGTTTTTGTTGTTATTTTATTAACCATTTTTTCATATGGTACTGTATAGTATTCATTTGCCATTTTATTAAAATATCTTTAAATTTAAATCTGCCAATGCAAATAACTAGATTGCTTTGCAGAAAGATCAACCCATTAATACCCTTACCTTCAATATATGAGAATGCTTGTTTTTCTGTGTTATTATAGCATTAAGAAATATAATTATTTCATACTATAACATTAGGACAAACATCTCATTGTTATTTTTATTTTTGGCTTTTCATTACTTGCAAGGTAACATACTTTATATGTTAAGTTAGTATGTCATTTTCTCTACTAAAAACTGCCTATTCGTGTCATTTATTCATCTTCTGGGATTCTAGTGTTTTTTCTTCTTAAGTTCTACGAACACAATACACACAAAGAATATTAAACATTCCTTACTAAAATGTTTTGCAAATGTTGTCCCAAATCACTTAAGGTGACTATAATGATTTTCACATATACTTTTTAATGTAAGCAAATCCATCTTATTCTCCTTTTATAGCTGCTTACATTGTTTTATTTGCTGTTCAGTGTTTACAGAGCTGCAATAGCATGCTAAAGGTATGGCAGGCTGTGACTCACTCCCAACAAATCAAGAGTTGTTGGTCATGAACAAATACTTTGCAGGAAGAATTCACCAATAAATAGGTTTTTCCTGTCTAAATAATCTTTAGTTACACAATACATAACCACTGTTGAAAAGTTTTAACCACACTAAAGTCTATACCATTAGTCCTCTCATGTCTATGGTTCAAAACAATATTAATAAAAGGATATCAATATTAAATTGATATCCTCACTTATCTCATAATTATTTGCTTCATATGTCTATCAACAAACATTTGTAAGCACCTATGCTGAACTTGGTCAGAAGAAAGAGTATCCCAATCTTGAACAAGAGCATGTCTAAATTAAGATTCGATATCTGTGTTTTTTTATTGAATTTATTGGGGTTACATTGGTTAATAAAATTATATAGGATTCAAGTGTACAATTCTATAATATATCATCTGTATATTGCATTGTGTGTTTACTACCCCAAGTCAAGTCTCATTCCATCACCATTTATCCCCTCTGTACCCTCTTCTACCTCCCCAAGGCCCTCTTTCCCTCTGGTAATCACCCTACGGTTATCTGTGTGTGTAAGTTATTTTTTGCTTAGTCCCTTCACCTTTTCACCCAGCCCTGAAACTTCCCTCCCCTCTGACAGTTGTCAGTCTGTTCTCTATCTATGAGTCTGATTCTATTTTGTTAGTTTTCTTTGTTCATTTGAATCCACATATGAGTGAAATTATATGTACTTGTCTTTCTCTGACTGGCTTATTTCACTTAGCATAATTCTCTCCAGGTCTATCTATGCTGTCTCAAAGGGTAAGATTTCCTACCTTTTTAGTGCCATGTAGTATTCCATTGTGTAAATGTGCCACCCCTTCTTATTTCTCTCATCTACTGATGGGCACTTGGGCAATATCTAAAAAGTATATTTAAGTGAAATGTTTTATGGCAAACATCTAGATAAGCTTGTCCTTCTACCTCCACCTGTTGGACATTTAGTTTCATCGGGATCATCAGCAACAAGGGCCAAATGAGGAGTAGGTAGAGGAAGTAAGAAGTGAAGTGTGGGTGCTCATTAGGTGTCATTAACAAAGCTGCAAAATAAGAAGTGGAGACAATTGGATGCACCCTGGAAGTTGGATCTGGAAACAAGTTTTCTGACATGAATTCAGACTTCTCCCAAAGGCAATAATGGCAAGCCCATTTTGACTCATCTTCAAAATAGCCCCTATTATCCTCTTCCAACTGCATTTCTTTAGAATTAAAAGTTGGATTTGGATTTGGATTCTAAACACAATCAACTTGTTCACTGCAGGACAATTTTTAAATCTCCAAGATCTTGGGTGGGAAAAAGCAGCCAAAAAACTAAGAAACACAAGCATGGAAGATGTTCCTGTTTTCTGACAACAAAAAAGAAAAAGAAAAAGAAATGTTATTATTAGCCCACCACATCTCTCCACTCCCTACCCCAATTGATGTCTGAGGGGCATCTGCTTGGCCATCTGTGGACTCCTTAATAAGTTTTATTAAGACCAGAAATACCAGAATGCCTTAATAAGGGAAAGACTCAGCCCCATGGTTCCTCAGGAACCTTAGTCAGTGGCTCTTGACCTAAACTTTCCATGACACTTGTTTCTGTTTCCATTTAGATTTGAGCTTCCTTCCCTCAAATCATGATAGGTTTTGTAGGTCCCTCTCCTCTGACCCCCACTATATATTTCCATTTGCAGACCATTTGTACCCCATGGCCCCCACAACCTCAGCAGATTGTAGAGCTGCTGCTATGATTTGTTTTCCCATGTGGTTGCTGAACAAAGTGTTTGCAGAATTGAAGTGTGACTGTTCTGTTCTCTCACATTCTGTTTCTCTGCCTTTTCTCAGCTCTTTCAATTCTATTAGACATGATCATTAAAATAATGAGAAAGAATAGAAGATTAACCAAAGGGGGGAAGAAATAAGGTCTGATTTTTCTCCAAGCCAGCTAGATCGTAAACCAGGGTGGGCACTTCCAATAGCAGAGAAGTAAAAGTTTTTACCAGGCAAACAGCAAATTGCCCTGCAGGGTGGTCTGATGCTTCTGTAGTTCATAGCCCAGAACATACTAGGACTGTCTGTACAGACTGCTGCACAGTTTACTTAGGAAGGGTCAGAAGTCAGCCTTTGAGAGATACTCCCTTCTGGATGTTCTGAATCATGGAATTCACAGGGCTCTGTCCCTTCTCTTCTGCCAGGATCATCCAGATTAAGTGTGAGATATCACTGGCTGACTTGGCCAGACGAAACACGTACTCAGATTATCTGGCCATCACTAAATAGTAGAATTCCTTAAATTCTACATTTTGGATATCACAACAACTAACAAATATTTGGCTATCTGCTTGGCTCTGTGCTAATCACAAAGGATATAAAGGTAACTGAAACACATCCCTACACTTGAACTCACAGTCAAGTGTGGGGGGGGGAGGGGAATATACCAGGTTAATAGATAACCCAATAAAATGCAATACACATTATAAAAAAATTAAGAAAAGGTACCACTAATTACAAAAATAGAGTGTCAAAACACTAAATAGGAAGTGACCAACTTAAGCCAGAGTGCTGACATATATTCATTAAGTACCCCCTTTGATCCAGGCAGTGGAGAGATAGAAGTGAACACAGCTTCTATCTCTATGTAATGTAAGTCAAGCTGTAGAGACACACCTAGAACAAATAAATACCTAAAGTACAATTATAAATAGTGGAAAGTGCCATGAGGAAAAGAAGAAGGTGGTACAATAAGGTAAACTATTAGGTAGAATGATAGGGAGGACTAATTAAAATCCAGAAATCAAGGAGGGGTTTTTAGGAGAAATGACATTAAAGTTAAGACATGAGAGGAAATGACATTACAATTAAGGCATAGAGGAGAGTTACTGAATCACCTTGGCTTGCATGAGACTTAATTTGGTATTAGCATTTTAGTGATGTTTGTTATCATGGTGTATCATAGCTTATTCTGACTAATAGAGAAAGATTTGGATAACTGACCAGACACTTCCTACGTTATACTTATTTCCTTGTAAGCATTCTAATTACGTTTTCATGGGTGTGTTTTATTGCCTATATATAATGGAGTTTTTTTTTAAATTGCTCTTGTTAATCCATTCTCCTCTGCCCCTAACCAATATTCTTACAGCAAACTAGAAGCCCGGTGCACGAAATTCGTGCACGGGGGGGGGGGGGGGGGGAGGCCGGGGTGTGTGTGTCCCTCAGCCCAGCCAGCACCCTCTCCAATATGGGACCCCTGGAGGGATGTGCAACTGCCCACTGCCCATTTTGGATAAACGGGCAGTCGGACATCCCTCTCACAATCCAGGACTGCTGGCTCCCAACCGTTCACCTGCCTGCCTGCCTGATTGCCTCTAACCGCTTCTGCCTGCCAACCTGATCACCTCCTAACTACTCCCCTGACAGCCTTATTGACGCCTAACTGCTCCCCTGATGGCCCGATTGCCCCAAACAGCCTTCCCCTACTGGCCTGGTCACCCCTAACTGTCCTCCCCTGCAGGCCTGGTCGCCCCCAACTGCCCTCCTCTGCTGGCCTGGTCACCCCTAACTGCCCTCCCTTGCAGGCCTGGTCCCTCCCAATCGCCCTCCCCTGCCGGCCATCTTGTGTCCACATGGGGGTGGCCATCTGTGACCATATGGGGGTGGCCATCTTGTGTGTTGGGGTGATGGTCAATTTGCATATTACTCTTTTATTAGATAGGATAATAATAACCACTTCACTGAGTTAATGTAACAAATAAATAGCAGACTAGATATGATATCACTAATATGTGGAATCTAATAAAATAAACTGACAAAATAGAACCAGAGTCATGGATACTAATGTCAGAGGGAAGGGGATGGGGGCTACTGGATAAAAGAAGGTGAAGAACATATATGCATAGCCCATGGACAGACAACAATGTGGTGAAGGCCAGGAGAGGGGGAAGCAGGGGCTGGGTGGAAGTGGGCAGAGGCTGGTAAATGGGGGATATCTGTAATAGTGTCAATAATAAGCAACAATAAATAAATAACGGACTAGATAATCAAAACTTATTCCACTCTCTCCCTTCTTTATCTTCTTTCTATTTTTTTCTTTGCCTGCTTGCTACCTTCCTTCCTTCCTTCCTTACTTCGCTCTTTCCTTTCTTTCTCATCCATATCTCTTCCTCTCTTCTTCCCACCCTCTTTAAACAATGGTTGCTCAATAACTACTAATTACCTGTTATTTGATTAAAATAACCCCCAAAGTGCTAAATGCTGTCGTTCTTCTCATCTTCCCCCTTATTTTCCTCGCTTCTCCTGCCCGGATCTCTAATCTAGTCCAGGCTAATTCTCTTTGTTCTTTTTTCCTCTTTGATGTGGTCCAGGGATTCAGTCTGGCCATTTTAGGTGGATGTTGGGAGTAGGGCTTCCACTTCTCTGAGGCCCCTTTTGGCTTCTAGACTGTATAGTGGGACCCTATTTCTCCAACCCTCCTTATACCTAGTGCATGCAAGCCCCTTTTCTAGAAAACTTCTATTATTACCATAATCAGAAACAGCCAGGGGATCACAAAAACCTTTGTCAAGAGAAAATCACAGAGTTTAAGAAATCTTACAGGTCTTTAGGCTCATGGTGCTTAAATTCCTGCTTCCCTCTCTGAAATGGTAACTGGACCAAAGAATCTTGATTTTAAAGTGCACTGAAAAGGATAAAAGATAAGCAAGTCTTGAGCTAGCCAACCCTACTAACATTGCATGGCAAGGACTATATATGAGCAGCTGTATTGGACGAAGGAGCTCCCCTACTTTTTTACACGACTCTGGCCATGGCTCCTGAGGTCCTCCTTTATCCTGAAATTTGCCCAGTTCCAACCCTTTGACTCTGTTTCTAGTTTTCAGCCTTAGACTCACTGTGGTTTCTATCAGCCCTGGTGCTTCCTCTACTTATTCTTCAAAGTCCTCTGACGTCTGTGCTTGGACATTTCCTCCGGCTCCATTTATTTTAGGCTGATCCTCAGAGACCCACCTTAACTCTGACTCTAGTAGACCAGCCCAAGGAGAAAGTGGGCACATATGAAGAACCTACAAATAAATAACTTTTAAAAGTGAACAAGATGTGGTATGCTGTTGCCTACTAGCACCTGTTCATGAGAGCCAATTAAGTTTTCGGGAATTTTGCAAGTCAGTTGTTTAACATAGCCATTATTAAAAATTAAATTATTTAGCCTTTGTTGGGTGGTTCAGTTGGTTGGAGTGTCATCCCATACACCAAATGGTTGTGGGTTTGATTGCCAGAAAGGGAATATATCTAGATTGTGGATTAATGATTGAAATCAGACCAACTGTGACCACCAATGTGGATTTGGAGGACCTGCATTTGAGCTACCAGGGATCTAATCTGTCATTCCTGGTAGACATGAACAAGGATGTTTGTAGTCCTAAGGACAAGGATAGCCATCTTGGAAACACAAATGAAAGAGATACCCAAGAATGAATATAAGCTGAGGAAGTAGAACCAAAAATGGTGATATGTAACAGAGGGTTCATATCGTTACATGAGGAAACTGCAGGAAAAAGTAAATACTCTCTTATCCTGATCATGTGTGTATATATACACATATATCCAACCAGAGAGCAAGCTCTCTGTGGACTGAAATTTTTTATTGCACCTTTTTGTATCTGTGACTAACTTAACACTGCATCCTGTAGGTAGTGGAGGACAAGCAGTAGTAAGTGCTTAATAGACATGTGCTTAGTAGAATTGGTTAGTAATTTAGGGGGAGATTGTGTAGGAAGTGGAGCGAATCAGAGTCAAGCCTTCTTCCCTTCTTTGCCAAGCAGCCAGTTTGAATCCATCTGTCATCATCTGTGAATGCCCCAGGGAAAAGGAATGAAGCCATGTGGTTCTTGAGTCCAAAAATTCAGTTTCTCAACCAGAGGAGGTTGTAGTTTTCTGCTGGACTATAGGTATGCCCTGCTTTTCCAAAGGTCACCTTGCACCACTTCGCTTTTACAAAAGACCGACATTGGTACTTATTTTTACTAACAAACAAAAAAACAAAAAAATCCGAAGAATATTTCTGCTTTTAAAAAAAAGTGAAAATAGTGTTCAGTTTTGTTTTTTGTTTTTGGTGGGGGTTTTTGCAGCAAACCAGTTAGAGAGGCAGTGCTCACTTGTAACTACACCATACATGCATTATTTCCAGTGTATATAGGCTGTGTAGTATATCATTCCTGCTCGTACTCCATGTTGGTGTTATTTTAAGCATTATGTGTTATTTGGTATGATTGGTTTGATTATTATTTGGGTGTGGGAACGCTCCCTAGTTTTTCCTGTATAAATTAATGGTAATTGCTTTATGACATTAAAGACGGTTTCATAGAAACACTGTACTTTCAGATAGTGGGGCAAACCTGCACAGTGAAAATAAGCCATAGCCTTTTAGTGAGCATCAGCACTAAGAAGACTCCTTTGGTCTATGTTTTCATGATGCCAAATATGCGGATAAGAATGGAAGCATGCAGTCAAGTGCTCGCTTTGGCAGCACATACACTAAAATTGAAACAATACAGAGATTAGCTTGGCTCCTGTGCAAATTCACGAAGGTTCCATAGTTTTTAATATGCTGTCTGGAGTCAAATTACCTGGGTCTGAAGCTAGCTACTTAACCTGTTTATTTACCTGTAAAATGGGGATGATACATGTAAAATACATATAAAAATATATTTAAAACTTAGGTTGTTAGGAAATAAATCGGTTAACACTGAAAAAAATATGCAGTTAACATGTCTCAAAAATCTATGCATGTGACACCACATTAACAAAATATCCAGTTACTTAAGCAGACTTCTCATGTCTATCCAGGAGTCTGGCCCCATGTCAGTGAAAGTGATGGCAATAAATGTGACAGTCCCAAAGTTGTACGGACTGTGACTCTGAATGATACCAGCCAGCCACCTATGACTTGGAGAGGGAGATAAGTATAAACACAGGCAAATCGTGTGAGTGTTTGTTATACTTTAAGTTGAAAGAGGAAATAACCACGTTAGGAATGCTGCCTCCTGCTTTCCCCATCCCTTCCCTGTCTTTCCTCTGCAACCCCATTGCTACCCAGCATACAATATGTCTTATTTGTATTAATCTAATCCTCTCTCCATTTCCCAGAACATAAGCTCCAGGAGGGCAAGGATTTGTCTCTACTTCTGTTCATTGCTCTATTCACAATATCTTAATAGACTGGTATATAGTAAACTAGAGGCCTGATGCACAAAAATTGTGCACTTGAGGGGTTCCCTCAGTCTGGCCTGTGACCTCTCACAGTCCGGAAGCCCTCAGGGGTGTCCAACTGACAGATGTCCGGGAGCAGTCAGTCGGACATCCTTAGCACTGCCACGGAGGCGGGAGAGGCTCCCGCCACAGCCACTGCACTGGCCAGCCGTGAGCCCGGCTTCTGGATGATTGGTGCTCCCCTGTGGGAGTGCAATGACCACCAGGGGGCAGCTCCTGCATTGAGTGTCTGCCCTCTGGTGATCAGTGCACATCATAGTGACTGGTCGTTCCGCAGTTTAGTCAATTTGCATATTAGCCTTTTATTATATAGGATGCTCAGTAAACATTGGTTGAACAAATGAGATGTCCTGAAGGATGGTTATTTGCTAATCAATTAATAAATCAGAAATTTAATGGCTGGGTTAAAAAAATACCTTTTTCCCCCTGAATTAAGTTAAAAGATCCTGTGACTTAATAAGTGCTGTCTCAACAACAATCTTAACTACAATATAGCTTTATGACTAATAATCAATTTGCTTAACATAATGCCCCTTTGTTTCTCCATCTGGAAAATGGGGAAACAGTGCCAGCCCTTTATTCTTCAAAAACTTTTAAGTATCCTCAAAGAGATAATAGCTGTAATGGTGTCAGGTTAAAGATACAATGCAGGAGCTTAGCATGAATGGTTTTTCAGACAATTAAACAATTATCTCAGTTGCCCATTTACTTATTAAACCAGTAAAATTCCATTTCAGCTTTTATTCTTATGTATACTAATAAACATGAATTCATCAGTTTTCTATTTCCTATTTCATCCAAAGTATTGTTATTATAAATTTTAACTAACCATTTTCAAATCAAACTGCCACTTTCTATACCTCACATCTGCCTCAAAGTCGCAAACTTTCTAATGATAGACATACTCATTGAATCCACTCTAACTGATCCTTATGAAACATGTGAAATGTCTTTTCTCCAGGGTAATCATCCTTCATCCTCCCCATATATTAAAAGCAAACCAGTCTTTTTGCTGTGGGAATTCCAGTTATCCTGTCCCCAGGTTCCCCTTTAAGCCAAAGTCTGTTTGTTTGTTTTTAGGGTCTCCCTTCCAATCTTGAAAAAGAGACCCTGTACCTTTAATAACAGAGACCTGGTGAGAGGTTTCTTTCCAAACTTGTTCCCTGGCTTCCAAGTGACGAAACCAGCTGTAATTTGAGAGCAGAGAGATCCTCAGGATATCATTAGCCAAAGGAAAAGCTCGGCATTCCCACCCAGCCCAGGAGCTGAAATAGTACCAGAGGGCAAGAGCCAGCCTTTCTCTCCAGCTCCAGGCTCCAGCTCCCAGCAGCAGGGGAAACTCTGGGAGCGAGCTGGGAGCAGCAGAGCCCGTCCTGCCAAGCCCTGGGATCGCGCAGGGGGAAGAGCCTGCTGAGCTGCAGCCGCCCAGCAGCACGTACGTACTTGAGAGAGCGGGAACACAGATCCCTGTGCATCCTGCGCTGCTGACCCTGCTACCCAGGCGCTGGGGCCGCAGCCCCATGAAGCCTGCTGGAGAGGGGGCACCAGGGAGCAGCAAGCCCGCGGGGCCTGAGGCTGACGCTGTCTCAGGGAGGCGGCCCTGACTCCCAAGGGGACCCCCTTCCTCGCGTCCGGGCGAAAAGTCTTCTCCAGGGGTCCCCTGTCCTCCTGAAGCCACAAGATGGCCTTCCTGAAGCTGCTCTGGATGGGTCTCTTCTGCCACCTGTGCCAGGGCTACTTCGATGGCCCCCTCTACCCGGAGATGTCCAATGGGACGCTGCACCACTACTTCGTGCCCGACGGGGACTACGAGGAGAACGACGACCCCGAGAAGTGCCAGCTGCTCTTCAGGGTGAGTGACCACAGGCGATGCTCCCAGGGGGAGGGCAGCCAGGCCAGCCGGCTGCTGAGCCTCACCCTGCGGGAGCAATTCACGGTGCTGGGCCGCCAGGTGGAAGACGCGGGGCGGGTCCTGGAGGGCATCAGCAAGAGCATCTCCTACGACCTGGACGGGGAAGAGAGCTACGGCAAGTACCTGCGCCGGGAGTCCCACCAGATCGGGGATGCCTACTCCAACTCGGACAAGTCCCTCACGGAGCTGGAGAGCAAGTTCAAGCAGGGCCAGGAGCAGGACAGCCGGCAGGAGAGCAGGCTCAACGAGGACTTCCTGGGGATGCTGGTCCACACCAAGTCCCTCCTGAAGGAAACGCTGGACATTTCCGCCGGCCTCCGGGACCGATACGAGCTGCTGGCCCTCACCATCCGGAGCCACGGGACCCGGCTAGGCCGGCTGAAAAACGATTATCTTAAGGTGTAGGGGATGGGGCGTCCTGCCAGCAGAGGGGACCGTATCTGCCCTGCTGTGGAGGGAGGGGGCCAGAAGACAGGGCTCACATTCCCCACAAAGTTAATTTCCATATCCAGTTTTGCACTTGGAGAATGATCGGAAGTCATCTTTGAAAAGGAAAGAAGTGGGTTTGGTTTCTGTACATTATTTATGAGATTGATTTGCCATTGATTTGCCACCTGCCGAGAACCGTGTTAAGCCAGGCCTCTCACCTTTCCTCAGAGGCTTGGTAACTGCAGAGACACCTGTTTCAGCCACCCCCCAAAAGGACACCCATGACACAGTGTTGAGCTTCCCCATCCCCCCATCGTAGAGATTTGCTGCAAATACCCAGACGGCAGCGTGCATAGCTCCTTCCCCCTCGCAGCCTTCTCTCCTGGGCGCTGGAAGCTGGCAGAGCTGCCTGTGTTTCAGAGGAGGCCGGAGCACGGCTCTGCATGCCTCCGGGCAGATGGAAGCTGCCTGTCTCCTCTTCACTTTTTCTCTCTTATTTATTACCATTGTCTCTAAGGTTTTGTTTTGTTTTGTTTTGTGTTTTGGTAAGAGTATTGGCTAGAAACTCTATGCAAATCATCCTTTGCAGGGAGATGTCTGAGTGCCTCTGTGGGTGTAAATCCAAGCGACCACCTTTAAGCAGTCTAAGGTTTGTGGTGGCTGGGCACTCACATCGATACGTTGATTTGCTATGTCTCTCACTGTATGTCTGTGTCATCAGCGCTCCGGTCCATTAAGAAGAAGTAGCTTGTTTGTTTGAACACACCCCCAAATGCCTTAGGAGTGAGGTTATCAATATATTCTTTCTCATTTAGGGGGTCTCGCTTCTGTTTGCTTATTGGAGACTTGTACTTCAGGTAGGGGGGAATTCTAATAACTCCTTAACCAAGTTTTATTATTCAGACAATAAATATGTTCTCGTGTAATGCTGGCTTATTTTCTAATTTCTATCTGTGACTTTCACATTGCCAAGAGGGGCCAAAGCAAAAGGAAAGAGAAGGATGGGACGTAAGCCAGTTTACTTAGAGTGTATATTAAAGACAGAGGGATAGCTACGTATCTGGCACTCTTTCCTTCCCTGGCCACCCTTACAATCCTCAAAAGAAAAAAATATCTAGGCCATTTTGGTCTCTGTGTGCTTGCTGGTCTGCCTGAAAACTCTAGTGTTCTCCAATTTTCCCCATAGAATCAACTGAAGAACTTTATGCCAGGGCTCATACCTTATATGCCCTCAGAATGCAGAGGGAGAGTTCCAATTCAAAGTTATAGGAACTACAATGGTGTTTAGTCATTCTGAAGCCACGTCTATGTTATTTAATTCATGCTTTAAAAAGATGGAAATGCACTTTATTTCATGTCTTTCCCTGGCCAGTTCTCACTGTCACTTAAATTTGCTTTCTTTTCACACACAGAGGAAAATAAATAAATGTTCATAACCTACTTTTCAACAGTGAGCCATTTTTTTCTCTTAATGCACAAGAAATCCAGTTTTCTATTCCTATGAAGTGTCAAATATTCTCCTACTACAGTAGGGGAAACTGAGGCTCAGAAAACTATTGATCCTCAGCTAGTTGTAACTGCTCCAGGTGTCTTACATTTGAGTACACGACTTTCCCATGGTGCTCTCTTCAAGGATGCTGAAAGATGAGAGGAGTGGCCTAAGGCCTGAGGCTTTGGATAATTATTTTATTGTTTAAAATAAAAAACATACGGAATACTATTTAAATGAATCACTTGTCATTTCCTCATCCAGAAGCCTGCTTTTAGCTCCCTTTAGACTGGTGTGTGGTAAGAAGGTAAATTATCATTTAAAAGCATTTTTCCTTTATCCTATGAAAGATGAGGAAAATAACAGCAGAGGCAAAGGAGATGATATTTGTACTTAGATGATTGTAGTTGGTAGTCACAAGCTATTTCAAAGCTTTCATATCACTCACTCCACAGTGCTCAAGTCTCATCCATGGATGTATTAAATGTCATCACCTCGATTTTCCCAACTATAATAGAAGGACATTAGAAAGGGACATGAATGGAAAACTGGTTTTCTCACACGTGCTAATTTGAATCCATTGGCAATGGTTGCATACAGTACTACGTTGAGAACAATTTAAAAGACACAGATGTAAAGAGTGCCGTCCCCATCAGCGATGTCCTCCATGAGTGCAGGGTGGGGAGGGGTGGCACATCTGCTACAAATTTGAAAACCCTGAAATAGATCAGAGATGAGGCTCTTTCCAGTACTAACAGTCTATGATTTCTACAAAACCAGAATGAAATGATCGGACATTGAATCATCCATTCAAGGCTAAAGGAACAGCCAACAATCCCACAGTCTTATGTAAATGGCCCCAGAGGGCAAATGGGAATTTCCAGGTGGGGAGAGGGAGCCATCCTGGATGGCTAACCCAGAGGCTAGCATCACAAGGCTTTTCCAAATTCTCTCACAGCGGGGAGACAGCACCACAGATTTTTTTTCCTCCCTGCTTCCCAGTTATTCTTATTAGGACTTCTTTACTCACACGGTGACAAATTCTTTGTTCAAAGTAGTGGTTCATTAGTTCTTAGTCCATGAAATATTTTGAGAATCGGATGAAAACTTCATACTCCTTTCTTTCCTGAGATACCTACTTACAAACACATCCATACAATTTGGGATATGTGTTGCTTTTATAAATATATGTCAGGCACTGAGTTAGGCTGTGGATAATTCTGGGATATGACAAAGCCTTGGGACTTCATCTAGCCAAAAACTTTTAAAGCCTCTTAGAGTTTTATCTGGAGAAAGATGCATGTATTATTTTTTTAAATAACAATGAAATAGCTAACCTTTTGGAAACTCATAATTTTGATCAGGCCCCTAAGAACTTTGCCTGAGTTATTTCCCTCAGTCCTAACACAAACTGTGTGAGGGGAGCATTTTATAAAAGGAATTGGTACATGCCAAATGCTTAGAATAGTACCTGACAGACTGAATCCTCTATAATTGCTACTTGTTATTACTGTCATTATCATTATCATTATTTTTATAACTTAGGCCCAGAAATCCTAGGTTACATTCCCAAGGTTAAACTGTGTTACTTATATAACGTAGGCCCAGAAATCCTAGGTTACATTCCCAAGGTTAAACTGTGTCTTGTCATATATACGTTACCATGTTCTCACATTTTAAACAAATTATTATCTAGTGAGCTAGATCATCAAACAAAACAACAATGCAAAGGGTAGGGGGGGGGGGGTCCCATGAGGTTGCCAGCTGTCCACTCCAAGCGTTGTCCCCTGTAGGCCAGTCAGCCCACCTCCTCCTGCAGTTTAGATGTCTGACTGCTGTCAGTCAGAAGCTGAGTGGCTCCTGTTTACAGAATTCCTTGTTGATACTTTCTCTGTATGATTCGTTGTTTAATACCACTCATCTTTACGCTCCCAGTCTGACCATGTGAAACTTCCCCCATGCCTACTTTGAAGCATTTCTACTTTGAAGATAGAGATCTGTCTATCTACAGTCTGTGGATGAAGAACACCAGGCCACATTAGCCTCTGCAGCACCCAAAGCCACGTTCATAGAAGCCAGCAGAAGATGGCAGGTGTCGGTGTGTTACGAAGGTTAGCACCAAAAGGCTACTCCATGGTTCACATACTTTTCAATGCCTTTTAAACTCTCCTTTATAACTCTACTAAAGAAACAGGCTCAAAAGTTTCTGAGAAAAACCTAAAACTTAGATTATAAACTATTTTAACAAATAACAAAAATGCCCATGAAAATCATTTAAAGATATGAAATCAACCAAAAGGGTAGTCTGGCCAAATTTCCTTAGGGCATTTTTCAGAGGATGATTATAAAAATCTTCTAGACACGGAATACTTGAATATGAAATATAAATGCTAAATGTGGTTTATAAATGTTTTCATGTAAAAGAAAAACAACAACATAAGTCTTGTTTAGAAATAAAATACAGAAATGCATAACAATTCACTAAGAATAGAGAATGAGATCCTATTACTTATCTTAGTAATTTTGGAATTAGGGTGGTCCTTAGGAATCCTGTTTCATGAGCCAGAATCCCAATGGCTCTGTCATCCATCAAACATTTTCAAAGTGCCCCCATATGAGGTGCCCAGGATAGAAATAGTATGTAGATATGTGGAAACTGACACCTAAACACAGAGTTAGGGTGTGGCAGCATGGTGGATTGGCCCGTGAACAAGGTTCTATGGGAACTCAGCGAGAGCCTAAACCAGAATTATCTGGAAAATGTAAAAGCATTGTAAATAACATAAAGATTTATATAGTCACACATTTACATGACATAGCAGTGTCATTGCTGATGTTATTAATGCAGTTGCTTTGCCTTTTAAACATTTTTTTTCTGGTTAGTTAACCCATAACTGCTGAATTCTAATAATACGGCAAACGGTGAAACACAAAGAAAAGAAAATTGTTTGAATTTTCAAACTCCCCCTCTATACACAAACTAAAAACTATTGGCATTTTGTTGTACATTCTTTCAGTACTTTTTATACAGATCTATGTATGTATTTTTTCTTTAGAAAAACTATTATAGTAACACATTGTTTTGGAGCCAATGTCTATTTTAGGTTTTAACTTTGCTTAATTGCTTAAATCTTTTTTAAATGCTTACATTTAGCCACAGCACTTTAAGAGGCACAAGTTCTGGGTTCTAGGGCTTGCTCCTTCATGTATTAGCTGTACAATTTTGAGAAAGTTCCTTAAATGTTCCAAAATTCAGTCACTTTGTTGCAAAATGAAGATAATAATAGCTAATATTTATCAAACGGGCACTGCTCAGTGTTTTCTATACATTATTTTACATAAACCTCCCAGGGTTATAGTTCAAATAGATGTCATATTTTCTGAACTTTTTGAATGAGGGAAACTGAGGCACAAAGAAGTTAAATGACTTACCCAAAGTCTCATGGCTAGACAGGAATGGAGTCAAAGGCAGGTAGTATGACCACTGTATGGGCCTTGTAACCACTAATGATGCTTTTCCTTTCTGAAGGCAGAAGACCAGACGTATTTAACTCCCTTCCTGTTCTAGGATTTGTGATAAATAGTCTGTGAAATGAACATTTTCCTTATACGATTTTCTTAACTGGAAAAATTCAAACCCAATTTCCCTCAAAAAACTTTTTTTTCCCACCTTATTTTATATTGGGTGAAGTATAAATTTTTTAGACCTGCATGCATTATGCTGATTCTTTGCCCAAGAGCAACTGGTTTCTTGCTCAATTTTATATTTTCCAAGCACCTTCACATATATTAGCACATGTGATCATAATACGTGTTTATAGACACTGAACTGTTAGGACAATTCATGGTATTCACTATCTGGAAATGATAGCCAACATTCACAGCTAGAGAAGTTAGTCAGGACTGAACCCAGATATAGTAAAGATTCCTTGTCCAAGCACCACTTTCCTTGCAGGTCTGCCTGTCATGCATTTATTCATTATTCAAAAACAAACAAAACATGTTTGTCTGCCTACTGTGTCTCAGGATACAGCAGTCAGAAAAGGAAAAAAATCCATGCCCTCCTTGATCTTACATTTGAATGTGAAAATTTAATGAATTCATTAGGATTCCTCTAATGGAAAAATTGACAACAAATAAACTAAACTATATATAAAGGAATGATAGGCAGTGATATGTGCTATCCTATATAATAAAGAGGTGATATACAAATTGACCCTCACACCCTCACAAGATGGCTGCCTATGACCAAGCCAGCAGGGGAGTTAATGAGGGATTACCAAATGACTGAACAAGCAGGCTGTGTGGGGCAACCAAGCCAGCAGGGAGGGGCAGTTGGGGGCAACCAGGTCGGCAGGGGTGGGCAGTTGGGGGCAACCAGGCCAGCAGTGGGGGAGAAGTAAGAGGCGACCAGGCTGGTGGGGGGGGGGGCAGTTAGGGGCAACCAGGCCAGCGGGGGGGGGGGGGGCAGTGGGGGCAATTAGGCTGGCAGGGGGGCAGTGAGGGGTGACCAAGCCAGTGGGGGGGGCAGTTGGGGGCAACCAGGCCAGTGGGGGGGGGCAGTTAAGAGCAACCAGGCTGGCAGAGGGGGGCAGTTGGGCATGACCAGGTTGGCAGGGGGGGGTAGTAAGGGGTGACCAGGCCAGTGGGGTAGGGGGTAATTAGTAGCAACCAGGCCAGCAGGGAGGGGGCAGTTGAGGTTGACCTGGCCAGCGGTGGGGGGCACTTAGGGGCAACCAGGCCAGCAGGGGGGGCAGTTAGGGGTGACCAGGCAGGCAGGCAGGTGAGCAATTAGGAGCCAGCAGTCCAGGATTGTGAGAGGGATGTCCGACTCCTGGTTTAGGCCCAATCATAGGGGTCCCAGATTGGAGAGGGTGCAGGCTGGGCTGAGGGGACCAAACCTCCCCCTCCCCCCCCCCCCCCCCCCCCCCGCCGCCCCGTGCACAAATTTTGTGCACCGGGCCTCTAGTTTTGGATAAAATGGTTAAGGAAGACCTCTCTGAGTAAGTAGGAGATATTGGAACTGAGCCTCAAATCTTGAGTAGAAGGCCAAAAACCTTAAGATTAGAGAAGAGTGTTTTTGGTAAAAGAACAGAAAAGAAAATCCTCCAAGCAGAGACAAGTTTATATGCTTGCTAAGATGATGGAGGGGCACAGGGAAGGGAGGGGGAATCCAGTGTGACTATAGCACAGTAAATCAGAGAAGGAATTTAAGAGCTTGAAGTCAGAGAGTACTAGGGCCAGGTAATGTAGGAACTAGATGGCCATCATGAGAAATTAGAATGTTAATCTAATTTCTATGTATTGGAGATCTAAGAAGAGCATATATTTAGATATTAATTAATATATTTGGATATTATTCAAATAATAATTATCTAATTTTCATTTGAATAATAGTCTAAGTTCAATGCACTGGAGAGGTACGGAGAGAAGTGATGTGATCTGATTAATACACTCTGGGAGTGAGGCAGCAAGAGTGGAAGCAGGAAGGCCACTTGGCTAAGTAGCTAGTAGGTCATGCTGATGAGAGACGACAGATGTTTGGTTTAAGGTGGTAGCTAGTGGTGAAGACAACAGGAACTGACCTTGATCCTTATTAATGTGTCTTATTATTGCTGTTGTCCCGGAATATGTGTGTCATTCTTCCCAGCATGGATCCAATTCCCCAACTCTTGGCTCCATTTCTTCTCTACCTCCCCCTTTGGACTTGAGGTTAGTAGTGCCTCCCTCAGACTCCTGACCACTTTCCCCTCCCCTGCCAAGGTACTTGGATATGCATGAATGGCATTCGGCTTCTCTGCTCACGCATTAGGCAATATATGGACACCAGCTAACCTCTCTGACTTGAAGTCCCACATCTAACCCACCAGCCCAAGCCTTGTGTACCCTACTTGATGGGCTGAAATGGACAGACCTGTGAAGGTAGAGATTTGCACTAAACCACAGGAATGCAACACATGATTGACTAATACACAGAAGTCACTGTGACTACTCTAAGGTGTAGACATCTTCAGTAAGGTCACAGAGCATCCTATCTTGACACCAACAAGCATTTTACACTGACGACTTGTACATTTCACCATCTCCCTGTTTTGCGTTTCCATGAAAAACAGAAGATATTTTTATGTCAACAGCCTGCTGTTTACAGAAAGGAACCTGACAGCTATGATTAATGAGGTAAAACCTCTGTGCTCTGGGGCTGGCGGTGATGGCTCGCATTTTCCAGTTGTGAAAAGTTTCCTCCTGCATGCAGTCAAAGAAATGTGTTTCCTGAACGTCTTCTCTTGCTTTGATCTTTGCCCAGTTCTCATTCCAAGACGAAGCAAACACGGGTGCTCCCTTCAACTTTTTAAATGTATGCTTTGCTGGCAGTTCCACTGAGTCAACCACTAACATTTTCCACATGATTCTACTATGGATTAAATTATAAAGAGCAGCAAACCTAGTGGGTTCACTTTGCTCTGAGGTATATTTTTGCCTACCCTTCAAGTGTCAGTAACTCTTATCCTGGTTGTCCCCTCCCTCACGCCTTAGTCAAGCTCTTTCTCTCCTCTTTCCTGCTTGGCTCTCTATCTCTCTCTTTCCTCTTGCTGTTAGGAGCATAGGAAGTAGAGGCAGGATTCTGATTCTCATCATGCCTCTGCAATTTATTAGCTGCAGAACCTAAACAAACTGTGCAACCTCTTGGAGTCTCCATTTCCTCCACTGTACAGTGGGAATTGTGGCATAGTATACAGGGATTTTGTGATGATCTGATAAGCCAATGTATGGAGAGGACTTACTATAATACCAAACAAAAGTAAGTGCCACTATTCTCACACAGTCTCATTAAAGACCTTCTTTTAAGAAGGGATATCTTGTGTGTGCTTAGGTTGAATGAATGGATGGGTTTAAAGTTAGCCTGAGACATTCTATATATGTCTATGAACCAGTGTTGACCTCCCCATTCTAGACAGGCACCACAGAAGCCAAAGAAACATTTGTTCCCATTCATAATAGAGTAACTCCTATGCGTGTATTTATACTGCAAACATGCCTCCCTACTTGGGCCAAGAGAATGGATGCTGCAGCAGGAAATATCAGTTAGCAAAGTTGCTTACCCTTTATTGCCTTGAGCATGGAGATGATGCACATGAAAGAAACGCAGGAATTTCTGTACCTAAGTAGCTACATCGAGAGAGCTTTCAGAACTTGGCAACCAGGCTATCAAGTGAGAGAGAATAGGCATGTTAATTTCTGATATTTATTGAGCACTAAATACTATTTGTTCCTGAGTACCCTGGAAAAGTCTGGTTTTCAGGGCTATAAGACTGAAGGCCAGACCCCATTTGTGATTATCTCAATATGGAAAGCATTAGGGTGACAGTATGAGCCCCTTTATCTAATCCCAGACTCTCACTGTGTGATCTTCCATCCCTATCTGCCTGGAAATCCTCTATGGTCTCCTGATCATGAGCTTGCCAGGACTGGTAGACTGGACTGATCCCAGCTCAGTCTCAGCTTGGATGCTGTTGGGCCTCATGAGAATACCTGGAGACATTGGTGTGGAGCTTGGCAGACTTCCCAAAGTGAGAAAGGGTTTGGTAATTCTCTGCTTGCCTGTTTCTCCTCATGCAGCCTCAACATGAGCTGCAAGGAAAGAGGCCTTAGGTCGGTTGAACAAGGACTCAGGATAGGGCACAGTGACCCCTACAACACATGCCCAGGAAAGAGTTGGCTCTCCACCCTCTTCAATAGAAAAGCAGACAATTTGGCCCAATGAACACTAATATGTGCATATACTTAGCAATAAACATACGGAATGAATAAGGAGTATTTCTTTTCTAATTAGAGGCATTTTGGTCACTTGGAAAACTTCAGAAATAGAAAACAATTTCTAACTGTTTGGCTCAAACAAAAACTCATTCAGGCTTAGAATTTGGCAAAGGCCATGCTAATGATAAATACTTATCCCATAATCACATTTTCCATAGACCCTCTAAATTTCCAAGAGTTTCATCATAAAAAAGAATAGCAGTGAAAAATCTGGACCGACAGTTAAAATAACAACATAATATTAACAGGATGTCAGCGTTTACAGGGTTTTCCCATTTCCTCTGTAAAAATCTTACTATTACCCAAACGTGCAGCCACCACTTTACCTTTCAATTATTGTTAAAATTTTTTTCAAAGGAGCTATTCATTTATTTTTCTATTCATTTGACATTTATTGAGTACTTATTATGTGCAATCACTGTATTAGACTCATAGGATAATAATAATAATAATAATAATAATAATAATAATAATAATACAATTGAAAATATTTTTATACTACTTATTATGTGGCCAGCACACTAATCTGAGCATGTCATATCTATTTAACACAGCAAATCCTGGCAACAACCCTTCACAAGGGTTACTTGTAAACTGTTTGCCTACCTTTCTGGAATGCCACCTGGTAGCTATGCCAGTCCTCTATTGACATCTCCTTGATCTCCAGCCTTGCCATAGTCCCATCTCTGGCTGCCGCTCTCTCCTGATATGGCCCATCCCACCCTCTAATGGGACCCTAATTCTGGAAGGACCAGGAAGTCTATAAATCAGGAGTTCAGGAACATTTGGAGAGAGTTATTCCACAGTGATCCAGGGAGCTAAATAAAGAAAACTTTGAATTTAACTAAGGGAAGAAAAAAAAAAAAACAAGAGAGAATTAACAAAAGAAGACCTTGATTCCAGGCTCAAGTTTCCAGGATTGAGCTAGCCAGGCTGAGCATGAAACCTAAGATATCAACATTATGTTAACCTCTCAGGCTGAAATAGTAATAAAACTGTACTTGAAGTTACATCCCTAGATATAGTTTGGATCGGAGAGCTACAGAGTCTGAGGACAGTAGATCTAGAAATAACCTTCAAAACTGGTGAATCTGAGGTCTAAATAGGTGAAGTAATTTATTCTGGGTCATATTAATTAATAGTATTAAGGCCAGGGAGTCACAGAATCACAACCCAAAGGGCCAAGTTCATCTTAGTCACCTGTTCAACACCTGTCTGAACCTTGTCTATAACATCGCAGTCCTACCAAGTGATTATACAGGCCACACATACTCCTCAAATTACAGGGTTCTCCCTTCACTCTCAGGGAGTGAATTCATTTGTTGGGGGGTTCTAACTCTTAGCACACCCTTCCATATTTTAACTGAAATCTCTCATGATGTGGCTTCCACTATTGAGGGTTCCACAGTCCCCATGTATCCATTGTCCACTTCAAGTTAATTGAAGACCTGGCAGCTTCTTTGGCCAGGCTCAATATCCTCAGTTCCTCCAACCCGTTCTTCTGTAACATAAATAATAAGCAAGATCTCTCAGCTGTACTTGACTACCAGGAAGCAATGATTTACAAACAGAAAAATCTCTGGGTTGAATTTCAGTTCTACACTCACAATATTAATGTCTAAGGGCAGTCAACATATTCTGACCATACCTTGGGTTCCTTTTATGCAAATTGATGATGATGACAGACACTCATAGGCTTGTTGAGGTAAATGTGTAAAGTAATGTACATAAAATTTCAAGTACCACGTCTAGTAGTGTGGAAATTCAACAAATATATTTGAATGGATGAATGAGTGAACCCCTGGTTGAGTGCTAGACTCAGCACTAATGAGACTTACCAATCTATTAGCAAACCTGGAGAAGACTCTGTTGGGGAGAGGGTCAAAGGAAGAATGAATAGGAAAGGCCCAAATGAGAACCAAAATCTTCCATGGCTGACCAGCTTTCTGTGCAGCCCTTTCCATCACAAGTTAACCAACCATCTGAGGAAAGTTTGCTTCATGCTCACAGCTCTGCTCAGCAAAGGAAGAGGAGGGAAGAGTCTTCAAGTCTTTTGCAATTAATTCTGGACTTTCTCATAAAAGTCTGACAACATGCTAATTTGAAAGTCTAAACACTAGGTTATTTTGGGGAAGAGGAGAAGTGCTTTATGTCTATTTTTTTTTCTCCCTTTACAAAAACAGCTGAACAGACTTTCCTAACTCTTTCCCAAACGTTTCATGTTTGGGCTGAGCTCAGCCCTGGAAGGTCTCACTCTCAAGAGGAAGGCCTGAGAAAGTCATTAAAGGCAAATGAAAGCCCTGGAATAGAAATACACAGGGAAATGGGAATTCAATTGGCTTTTTCTCTCAGGTGATCCATCTTTTAATAACAGAAAGATGCAACCAAAGCAAACCACCTCACGGATAATGTCTCTTAAATCATTTAACCCTTTGAGATGGTATTAGAACCCTTGGACACAGCCTGCCTGGCACTGAATCATGGCGGCTCCCTTTGTTATCTAGGTTATCCGTGGTAAATGGATGACACTTTCTGGGCCTCAGTTTTCTTCTCTGTAAAATGAATATAATGGTCCTTATTTCATAGGACTTTGAGGAGCACTAAATGAGATAATCCAGCTTGGCGTATCATCTGGGATGTATATCAGACTATTTCATTAAGTATATTGTGACATACAGTACGTATTCTTTGTCCTGTTAACATGATGGGATTGAAATGAGTCCGTCATCTTTCTCCTTCCCCTTACCTGTTTGGCCACTTCTCTTATCTCACTCCTGGTTCTTCATAGAAAGGAGAAAACTGCACTGACACAATATTTACCTCACTTCCCAACAAAAAGGTTATCAAAGAGGAAGAACCACATGAATTAGGGGATAGAAAATGACATGAAAGAAAAGGGGTAGAGACCAAGGATGCTCCTAAGCATCCTACAGTGCAGAGGACAGGCCCCATGACAAAGAATTATCTGACCCACAATGTCAACAGTGCCTAGGTTGAGAAACCCTGGTCTAGAATATGAAAAACATAAAGTAGTTGGATAAGAGAGAGATGACAGTTTGGTTGAAGAACTTAAATATTAGGCTAAGATTCCTCTCAAATGTAATGAGTGTATTATAGGATTCAAAGCATGAAAAAAGTAGAAGTTTAGGAAGATTTACATTATGAAATTTTGTCTAACCTGTAAGATTATACAAATACTAAAGAATTGAGGTATTCTGATGCAAACTCCTATATTTTATATATTATTATGGTTATAATGCTCCAACATCTGATTGAAAAGTGAAAGCATCTGTCAACAGACTAAATTTATCTCCTTGGCTTTAACAGGCAAATAGTTGGAGTTCTGGTCTTTCCATTGATTAGGGATTCCCTTACACTCTGGCAAGACAATTAAAGGGGATGATAAGTGTTGGTTTAGTCTAACTAATAGTTTAGCATAATGTAGACAAAACATTTGGTTGATTGGTGCTTTCATTTTTCATTTGGTGGTTTGACATGAAGGAAACATAATCATTGTTGGATGCATGCTAGTCCTCATTGTAAACCCAGCTGATTTCAGGGTAGAAAAACTGGTCCTAAAATAAAAAATTGTAGGTATGACTCTTCAACCTGAAAGACTATTGCTCATAAGAAAAAGCTCTTAAGTTAAAAATGAAAAACTCAAAAAGAAAAAGAAAACCCTCAAGAATAACCTTTATTTATGTTTCATTGCAATTGTTCATATCCAAATACCCTCTCAAAGTAACTTTTACTCCTGGGGAGTCTGTGCAATCTATCAAAGCAATAGATGAAGCCACATTCACTGGACCAGGATTGTGTCTGCCTGGAGAAAGGGGCTCCTTTGTCTTCACACACAAGTTACAATCTGTTCACAAACCCAAGGGGAAGCATTCATACAAAAGGAGAATATTTGTTTGTTTGTGTTTTATTCATCTGCCATATTGTTACAATTCATCTAAAGGAGCAATACAGGCTAGTAGAGGCCTTATCCCTGTTTTCTTCTTTTCCAAAATCTTATGAAACTTTCTAAGCCCAGCTCATTCTACCTCCCTAAAGCCTTCTCTGGGGCTCCTGTTCATGGTGATATAATGTAATAATGTATGACAACTTTGGTAACTACTACCTGGATCACTGTGTCAAGCAGAATATTGAGTTCTTATCAGAGTGTAAGGAGAAAGAGTTCTATGATCCATTAGCAATGCCTCCATGATTACAAATGGGGAGGAGGTAATAGATGAACCAAGCATTTATTTCCCTTAGCCTTTCCTGAAATTTATTGACATTGTTTTTATTTTTGGTACCAGTGCTAGACACTAGTATTAACAAGAGTGAGCAACAATAGATATTATCCCTGATTTTTTAGAGCTTACAGTCTAGAGAAAAGTGTCAGCAATCAAATCCTTGTCTACAATTTGATGAATGAATGACAGCCACAAAATCTTTGCTGATTCATTCATCAGGAGATGGCATTTACTTCCCTTCCCTTGCATCTGATGGCCTTGTGACTTGCTTTGACCAATAAACTATGATGGAAGTTACATTGCCAGTTCTGGGCCCAAACTTTATAAGACTTAACACCTTCCACCCGTTTTAGCAACCAAGGACTTAAGAACATGGACTAGACTACTAAATAAAGGAAACCATGTGGAGAGAGACCAAGAAGGTGAGAAGCCACGTTGGACATGTTAGGGCTAACCAAGCTCCCGGTTGAATGCAGCCCCATGAGTGACCTCATCTCACAACATGAAACAGAAAAACCACCCAGCTGAGCCCAGCCAACCAAAGAACTGTGAGAAATCAAAGTTGCTATTGTTTTAAGCCACAAGTATGGAGGTCATTTATTTTGCAGCAATGGATAGCAAAAACACATAATATCTAAGGTAGATTGCCACTACATTCTTTTTCTATCACATTACCCTGTTTTATTTTCTATAACTCTTATCAGTACCTAAAATTATTTTACTTAGTTTCCTGCTGTCTGTCTCACCCAACAGGAGAAAAACTCTGAGAGCAGGGGCCTTGTCTGCACTGTTTCCTACTGTGACCCCTGAGCCTGGAACATTGCCTGACACAGAACAGAATGCTGAATAAATATTTGTGGATAAAATGAATAGATGGATAGTTGTAAGTATAACTGAAATAACTGAGAAGTAGATCTTTTTATAACAGTTTGCATTAAGGGTATTATACCTGGTGAGTGAAAGTCAGGAAAGAAAATACTTTTTTATTTTAAAAAATCTTTACATGTTATGTTCAGGAGGAAAGTAAGTAAGGGACTATTTTCTTTCTAGTTACTATTCAATTAACCATCCTCTTAAAAGTGACATTATCACTTTAAACATTTCTTGGTGTCAGAGAATAGAATTTGTTTCAAAATATTTTAGAGCAACTTTCCGAGGCCACAGCTACTAATTAATTAAGTAGGCAAGGAATCTCCTGAATAATAAGAAAATTAATTTTACAAAAATTGATCAAGAAAAAAAAGAGGTGTAATCTGTTCTATTCCTTTGCTAGAAAATCAGCAGTAAAGGGAAAATCAGCATTAAAGGGAAAATCATTCTTTCTCAATTTGAAGAAATACCTCTTTCAAAATGTGAGGACAACTTTTAAAAGAGTGTTTTGTGTTTCCTAAACACAGAGTTCATTTGAAATGTCTTTACACAGAGGAAAAAACAGAAAATGTTCTCAAAGGAGGCAGTCAGCAAGAGAGAAACATGGGAAGATCTTGCTGGGAGAAAGGAAAGCAGAAGAGATCTAAAGTTGAGTGACCCCCAGAGCTGGAGTGCTGAAGACACATTGTTTGTTCCAAAGCTGTGAGTGATTTGGTGCGTAAGCAGCCAAGACCTTCCTTTACAGCCAAAAAACGAAGAAAAGAAAAGGAAGATGAGAAAGAGAAAATAATAAAAATGAAAACAATTAGGAAATAATGGAGCAGATGTCAGTTTTGATGTGTGTGTAAAATATACATGGGGTTTGTAGTAGAATTAAATAATACTATTTTCTTTCTTATGCTTTCATGTATTTTATAAATGTTGGTTTTGTAGTGCTTAGACTGGGTTAGTGAATGACTGGATTAATCTCTCTTAAAGCTGAAATACAGAATGAATTACGTAAGTGTACAGCTTTGTAGCAATGCCTGCTCTTGTGGGGCCAGAACAGTGTCCCACTCCCCATTTGCAATCCAATGGTGATCAGCACAATGCTGAGGACATTATAGAAAGTGTAGATCAATGGGAAACACTGGAATGGCAGGAGAAATACTCTCTCTGCCACTTCTCACCTGCAAATCACATGCTAGTATCCCTACTTTCAAGAGGGTTTTCAATTTCTTGCTTTCCCTCACAAAATAGTCAAATGAGATAATGTAAGTAAAAGTGCTCTGAAAGTTGTATGACATTACACAAGTTTAAGTGAGTGTTATTATTAAGACGCTTTCATGCTTAAACCCCCTGCCATCTGGCTTCAGTTACTCTCTTCATTGGGACTTATAGCTCAAAAATCACATTATTAGTAATTGTCTTTAGTAGTTTTTCAGAGTTGATTATATTTGGGATGAAAATGCATACTGATTTTTATCGATAAACCAATGTATATAAACCAGAGAGATAGAACTGTTGGGCAATCCCTTTCTGTTGCACTTTCTCTCCCTGTAGAAAAGCCAATTTATCCGAAAGTACCTTGGTAAGCAAAAAAATGGCTTTTGGAGTCAACTCTGGTGATTGGTATGTTTAATGACCCCAGTGTGCTTGCATCTGCCTGTGAGAAACAGATGCTTATACCATCTAATAAGGGCACTCCCTTCTCGGGCTTGTGTTTCTCTGTTTCTCCTTTGCTGGCCAACATCCCTTCTGAATGACACATTCTTTCTTTTGATAAGGCAATGCCTTTATTTATTTATTTTTGAATTGTGTCAAATATTGTATTCAACCCACTTTTAAGTGAGGGGACCAAGAAGATATTACAAGAGGTTTAAAGAAGTCAAAAGAGCTGTTTATAGATCAGGAATACTAAAGTGAATTTTCAAATGGTTACAAAACCAGGGTATTTACAAATGATTTAGGGGAGAAGTCTGTCCCAACAGATTTTTTTTTTTAAATCAGGTTTCGGTTCTGTCTTACTGCCTGAACTACACTCTGTCTTTTTTATGTAATTTTGCCTATCTCTGGCCAATCAAACCTGAAGTGTTCATTTTATAGTTTAACTTTTCTGTGGCCACCTTATTGTACCTTGTGTGTTCTCAAAGGTATTTCTTGTTACTCCACCTATATCCAACCATAATGGCCTTTTAATTCATCTTCGAATTCAATGTGCCCTACCTGGCCCTCATTCTCCTTCATCTCTATGTAGCATAACAATGCCCACCTTGCCTGCAGTAGGCAGTTCCCAGCATTATTCTTCTTCTCAGTAGTCCTCCAATTTAAGGGGGAGAGAATTACCTTTCCCTCATTGTATTGGAAGTTTTGGGAAGGGAAATTCCTGGCTTGCATATGCCCACCTCCAATTATGGATCAGACTCTTGTTCTCTCTATGTTACTAGGTTTCTATAATACCTCCCTTCTTTAGCATTAGATGTGACCAAATCTCAACCAATCAGGTGCTTTTGGGACTTTGAGGAGGAGTCCTTCTTACCACCAACATACAGAATGTTAGTTCCTGCTAGAGATATTTGCCAAACGGTCCAAGCTTCCTGCATTTTGGGCCTCTGAACTAATATATGTAGATTAATATAATCATTGTATATTATATATTTTATTACACATGTAATAAAATCTATACTATATAATACATTATATATTATATTATCACATATTATATTTTGCAATAATTTATTACATATAATTGCAATATATTATCCTGTTAAATATTATATTATTAAATATTATGTTATTAAATATTACATATCAGTTTCTATTATTCCTAAGCCTTGTCTCCCGACTCTCTTTGTTTTTATGTTATAATGCTTTTATTGCAATTGAAGGCATTTTAAATAAAAGTCTTGAGTTTGAAGCCTTGGCTGGGTAGTCCTTTTGCAGTAGAAATCAAATTTCTCCCACATAACTTCATTGCTAAGTATGGGATTCACTAAAACTACAAGTTATGGCATATTGAATATTTCAACGTCGTTCAATTGTCCATATCTAGCTATCTCATTAGCTAGCTGACAAACCAATGTAAATGCTTAATATGTGGTAAAATTCAACAGATTCTTCACAGATGAAAACAATAACAGGCTAATTTCTGTAACATGTTCATTAATTCTTCAATAATATTTCTTAAGGTATTTCAAGGATTATAACATTTACCCACCTTTATCCATGTTTCCTCAATTTTTTAACTAGTTTCTAAAAGTCATAAACAAGGATGCATCTGGTCAGAACTGTTTTATATAAGCTTGTGATGTTTATTTTGTCATGCAAAATATCAATATATGGCAATAAGGACAAATATACAATGACAAGTGTACATTTAAATCATTACTGGTTGTATGAATGTTGCTTACATGGCTATTTGCTTATATGAGTATTGCAAATGACAGAATAAAATAATTCTACAATTCTAAGATCCCCTAAAATATTTCCACTAAATCCTTTTGTTTCAAGTTGCCAGAGGAATTCTTATTGTTTGCTGCCAAGATGTTTTTAGTCTCCTCATGAAAGCAGCAAAAAATGGCTTTTCATCACCTCCTCCCAGCACAGTATCTTGTATATAATAGATACTCAGTAAAGTCTGTATAATGGACCTATTGTGTGTTAGATATTCAGCAACTATAATTGAATGGAATTGAATTGAAATGAATTAAGCAGGCTTTTCTCAGACCCATAGCAACTATAAAACTAGACTATTTCATCACCATTCAGAAAATTGTGCTCACAAGATTACATTCTGGAATCTTGACAGATAAGATTTCAGCAACTCCTTATTTAAACACTTCTTAGACAAATTTTGTGTCTCACTGCATTACTAGGAGTTCTGTCAAGAATTTGCAAGACAAATGTTTTTCCAAAGCAAATGCCTACGTTTGCACATGGTGTGTCATTGTGAGGCGGTTGTAACAGACGGCAGTATCGTGTGGGCCTCTGGTTTAACCACAGACTGACTCAACAGCAACATCGGTTTGCAGAATCAGAGGGAGGAATGTATGCTGGATAAGAATTGCAGATAATAGCCGGGTTGGGTTTTCCTTCTGAAGCTCAGGGAAAACAATGTTTTCTCTCTATGTTACTAGGTTTCTATAATACCTCCCTTCTTTAGCATTAGATCAATTCCATTTGTCAATTGTGCAAAACTCTTGTTAAATAAAAATGAGAGATTGCTGTTGTGTTCCTGGGAAACTCTTCTGATGCAACTTGTTTAATAAGATAATATTTTAAAATAATAAGGATAGGCTAGCTTTTTTAAAGTGGCTAGTATTTATTAGTATATGGCTCAAAAGTTTAAAAAATAATAATAATATATGCTAACTTTGTCAAGTAGTATTTCTCCTTGCTTCCGAGAATAAACCTCTCTTCCTAGAGAACCATAATTGGAAGCCACTAGCTCTTGCTAGCCACAGAGATCTGGATTGCATCTCTGAGGCCACAGTACTCGCTAAACACCATCCCACACTTGTACTGGGTACACATATGCCGTGCAGACAATACCATCTCAGCAGCTTTTTACTCAAGATCCAGTGTGTCCTTCCCCAAATGTATAGAACATTCAAATATATACTTTCTTCAAAGTGACCCTTGAATGATCTGGATGGAACCTCCACTGAGGAAGATGAAACACTCAAATCACACATTTCACCGGTCATTGTTAGTGACGAGGAAAGGAGGTTTGGGGGCCAATAATATATAGCCCAGTCTAAATTACCCTGAAAGAACCTCTCTGAGAAATTATCTAGAGCAAAGTAAATCAAATAATTATGACACTAAGAAAACATATGAAAGGAAGTTTACAGCTTCAAAAAAAAAGCGTATTGGTGAAGAGAGAACCTCTCTCCTATCCCCCTCAGTTAGAGTAATGATGGAAAGACTTTGTCTAAGAAATGTGGCCCATGCTGTACCATGCACGATTTTAACCAAGGTAGAATGTCCAATTCAATCCCAGAAAATACAAATGATGTAATAGAAAAACCACCATAAATTGCTTATCCATACAGGAAAAAATAAAATTGGATTTCTGCCTGCTCACAAAAATCAATTCCAGATGGATTAAAGACCTACATGGCAAAAGTAAATATTTTAGTGAAGAATACTGGTGAATTTCTGTCTGAACTTCAGGTAGAGAAGGATTTGTTAAAACACAAAATATGCCAATGTAAATTAAAACATGAATGAATTTAACTATGTTAAAATTAAGACCACATGCTAATCAGAAGAAATATTAAAGCAAATGAAAACACCTGTTATGAACTGGAAGAAGGTATTTTCAACATGCATAATCAATAAAAGATAATAATATCTAAAGAACTTTTTAAAATCATAAGGAAAGGATTAATAAAGCAAAAACAAATGGTCAGAGGAATGAGCAAGCACTTCAAGTAAAGAAAACACATGTGAAACAATAAGATTTAGTTTGATCAGATATCTGAAGAATACAAATTACAACATAAGATACTCTTTTAGACTGGCAAAATAATAAAAAAAATGATACTACTTCTGTTTGTCAATACCAAGTGTGGGAAAGAACTCAGATGAACAGGATTGAGAAGTAAAGATTAACTTTCCCAGACCAAGCCACTTCAAGTTTACCTCTTAGAAAAGGAGCTGCAAAGCTCCATGGAAACCAGCCTTGGTCAAATACTTAAGGCCATCACACTATGTAGTTAACCAAGAGGCTTAGACCCCAGTCCCCTATTATGCCCCAAGATGGAAGGGTGCTTCCACAAACATGTGATGCATGTCATATAGCAAATTCTGCCACTCGCTCACATCATCACACAGCTGTGAAATTGGGAACCTGACCTCCTCATTACTGCAAGGAAGAAGCTGGTGCTACTCTCCAAGAAGACTTAACTAGCAGAATAAGGCTGGACTAAAAGTTCTGCTATGTTAGTCTAGGTCAGGGATGGGCAACCTTTTGAGCTTGGTGTGTCAAACTTCGCCAAAAAACTGAGCATAACTCGGGTAGTGTGTCACTTTGAGGAAAAAACTAACTCCAAGACTCTAGTCGCAAATGTTTGATCCTCAGGAGCAGCAAATATTTCATCCTCAGCATGCGGCAGCCTCAGCGGCCGCGTGTCAGAAATGGCTACGCATGTCAGTCCTGACACGCGTGTCATAGGTTCGCCATCACTGGTCTAGGTCTTGTGATATAATAATATGCTCCCAATCCTTCATTATTTGACAATTGTTAATTTATCCTTGTTTTAAATGTTATTATATCTGAGTCTTCTCTTCTTAAAAAATGTTTGATGACTAATAAATAATAAATAAAAATATTTATCTGAAAAAACAAGTTCTGCTATGTTGTTATACTAGAGGCCCAGTGCACGAATTCGTGCATGGGTGGGGTCCGGCTGGCCCGGCCCCAATTGGGGTGGATCAGGGCTATGTCTGTCAGGAGGAGGAGATGATGGGAGGTTGGCCAGCTGCCCTGTCCTGACCCAGCCCGATCAGGGCCAGGCCAGCTGGGAGAAGGGTCCGCAGGTAATTGACCAGCGGGCCCCGCACCCAATTGAGGTTGGGAGGCCGATTGGGGTCCAGCAGCATAGGGGAGGGGCCATGAGTGGTTGGCCAGCCAGCCCTTCCCCTGATTGGGGTGGGGGGGCCGATCTAGGGTGGGGCTGGGTGGATGGAGGGTCTGTAGGAGGTTGGCCAGCCAACCCTGCCCCCTATTGAGGTGGGGGTGCGATCAGGGGCAGGCCAACCTGGGGGAGGGGCTGGGGGCCTATCATGGTGGGGCTGGCTGATCCAGGGTGGGGCTGGCTGCGGGGGGATGGAGGAGGCATTTGGCTGGCCACCCCGCTCTTGATTAGGGTGGGAGAGTCCAATTAGGGGCAGGTGGCAGGGGGGAGGGGCCATGAGGTTGGCCGGCTGGCTCCACCTCCTGATCAGGCAGTTCGCTGGCCACATGGGCATCATAGGGACCAGTCATTATAGTCATTATGGCTGTTATGGTCACTGGCTTTTTATATATATAGATTTTACTCTGGACTTCAATCACACAGGCAGAGGAGCTCGAGCATCCTTCACCAGACAGATGAAAAGCCCTGTAACTAAAGAGCAAGGGTTTTCTATAGTTTGACATCTAGCTATGCTCGATAACTGTGACCTACCCCATAATATGGTGGGCAAAAGGAAATTTCAAGAAATATTTTAGTTCTTATATTGAGTGGTGATTCCTAAAGTGTTTAAATGTATTATTAAAATCCTATATAATGAAAGGGTAATATGCAAATCTACTGAACTGTGGAACAACCAGTCACTATGATGCTCAACACAGGAACTGCCCCCTGGTGGTCAGTGTGCTTCCACCGGGGGCATGCCACTCAGCCACAAGCCGGGCTGACAGCTGTTAGGCCCGCTCCCCACAGGGAGCGGGCCTAAGCCTTCAGTCAGACATCTCCCAAGGGCTCACAGACTGCTACAGGGTGCAGGCCAGGCGAGGGGACCTCCCTCCCCAGTGCATGAATGTCGTGCACTGGGCCTCTAGTTTTTTAAATAATTATAAACAATGAAACAAGTACAACCAATCATGAGCCAGTGATGGGAGTACTTCATGACTAAAGACTGATTAATCTAACCCTGGGCTCTTGGATTCAAAACAGAAGGGGGGGAAATAATCTTATAGTTTTAACTTCGGTGGTTTACACACCTAACCAAAAACTTAATTATAATATGTGATGAAGCTACTGTTATATCCATATTACACACGAAATAACAATCACAGAAAGGATTAAGTGAATAGCCCAATACTACGTATCTAATAAAAATTAAATATTAGCTTGGCCGATGTGGCTCAGTGGTTGAGCGGCAACCCAGGAACCTGGGAGTCATAGTTCGATTTCTAGTCAGGGCATGTGTCTGGGTTGGGGGCTTGATCCCCAGTCGGAGTGTGCAGGAGGCAGTCGATCAATGATTCTCATCACTGATGCTTCCATCTCTCTCTCCATCTTTTTTCCTCTCTGAAATCAATAAAAATATATATTTTTAAAAATTAAATATCAGAGTTGAACCTATGTCTATCTGATCATGTATTAGCTTGATTAAACTTATACAACAAGTAGCCTCCAAACTTCCAGTGTTTTAACACAATAGGGGCCCAGGAGCATCATTTGAGTCAATGAAGTGGCTCTCCTATGTGGTCATCCAGTGGCCTAAACTCCTTCCATGTTGTGGCTCCATAACCCTCTAAATCCTCATTATTATGTGTAGGAGAGAACATGGAAGAACCAACTGTGGTTTGGAATAATGACTACTCAAATTGCATTAGAGAAAACTAAGTCACAGGAGCACACTGAACTGAGGGAGGCTGAGATATGTGGAAAGAGTGAATTTGGGTGGACCGCTTCACTGGTCCAAAAAGAATAGAAGACACATGGAGCAGAATTGAACCCAACTCACAAACTGCAGGCAAGCCCCGTCTACATCAATGGACTGGCTAAATTAATTCAAATCTATTTATTTCTCATAAATGGCACAATAGAAGAAATAAATAGATTTGAGTTAATCCAGCCAGTCCACCATATTGATAAGCATTAGGTTGTTTACCTTTTCAAGTTTTTTAACCAGAGAGTGTTCATGCTAAGTGAAATAAGTCAGAGAGAAAAAGGCAAATGTCAGATGATTTCACTCATATGGGAATCTAAAAAAAGAAAACCACAAAAGGCAAATGAATAAAGAAAACAAAATGGAAACACACACATATATAGAATAAGCTGATGGTTGCCAAAGTGGAGGGGTTTGGGGTGGGAATAAAAAAAAAGATAGAGAGACAAAAAAATGCTTCAGGGTGGAGTTGGAGGGAATAAAACTAATCTCCAAAGCCCTCAGGAATGACTGTTTTTAGTCTCAATTTAAAAAAAAAAAAAAAGAAAAGAAGAAGAAAGAAAGAGCTGCAATGAACATCTCTTTGCACAAGTCGTTATGCATTTGAGAAAGTATTTCTATAAGCTGTAAAATTAGAAGTAGCATTTCTAGTCCATGTTTATTAAAACTTTGTCATATACTGCCTAAATTCCTAGGAAAGATGTTGTAACTATCATCACTATTTACATCCCCACCTACTGGATATAAGAGGAAACTTTCCTCCATGCCCGCCTAAAAACAGGCCTTAATCTTTTCCAGTTTTAACAAACCAGTAAAAAATGGAATCTCATTGTTTCAGTATCAGCAGTTGAAAATAGTAAGGTATTACTACATATGCACACATGGAAAGGTTTTCACAATATAAGTGAAAAAGCAACTAGTTATATAATTTCATTTCTTATCCTATATAATAAAAGAGAAACATGTAAATTGACCGTACCTCCACGACACCCAACAGCCAATCAGGAGTGAGTATGCAAATTAACCCGACAAAGATGTCAGGTTAATTTGCATACACAGACGCCGGGCAGAGAGCAGAGCGGGAGAGCCGGCAGAGAGTAGCGTGGCTTGGGGAACTTGGCTCCCCAAGCCGCGGGGTAGAGAGTGGAGAGGGAGAGCTGGTGGCTTGGAGGACTTGGCAGAGTGGGAGGCCATGGGACAGAGACAGAGCAGAAAGGGAAAACCAAGAGCATGGGGAGCCCCAGGAATTCTGGGAATAGTAGTTCTGGTGGCAGCCCCAGGACTGGAAGCGGAAGCCCAGAGCCCAGGGAGCACCAGGAATGCTGGGAATCGTAGTTCTGGTGGCAGATGGGTCTCCTAGACCAGTGATGGTGAACCTATGACATGCGTGTCAGCACTGACACGCGTAGCCATTTCTGATGACACACGGCCGCTGAGGCGGCCGCATGCCGAGGATGAAACATTTGCTGCTCCTGAGGATGAAACATTTGCGACTAGAGACTTGGAGTTAGACTCTAACTCCAAGACTCTAGTCGCAAATGTTCTATCTTCCCCTATTAGACACTCTGTGCCGGAGGTCTGAAGGCAAAAACAACAGAAGTCCGGCACAGAGCATCTAGTTCTGGGACTTCCAGTTAAGCCGGGATCTTTGCCCTCACTTCTGCTGGCAGAGCAGGGAGCAGCGGAACGCAGCGGGGGACGCATCTCTGGGGGCCCTGCCATTACCAGTAACCAAATAACAGTTAACCACAGCAACCATTATCTACTGTTCTCGGGTGTCAAGGATTTCTAATCCATCATTACTGAGATAAGTGAGGGGGAGGCTGGGAGAGGCGAGGGTTTGTGGCATGCTATGGGTGCTGTTTCCCACCATTAGAAATAGTGGCAGCCATTTTAATTCACATAAGGAACACCATCTTACTCCATAGTGCAGACTCCATTTCACCACTATTACTGTTGTGCATCCTTATTAACCCCTATTTCTGCTTATTAACCCTGCCCTTTCCTAAAAGACAGTTATATGCACCATTTTGTGGTTAGTTAGGTTAGTTAACCCCTAATTTCCTGCAGGCCTAACAAGCTATCTATAATTCTATTATCTGTCGCTGCCCCCCTGATGGAGAACCCAAAAAATAAAAAACTAAAGTTAAGTAAAGGAAGTGGTAGTAGCAGTGGCCAACCCTTTCAAGAGACATGGACTGAGATATATGGCTTTATAGAAAAAAATGGCAGATCATTTTGCGTTCTATGTACTGAAACGGTAGTAAGCAGAACGTGGAATATAAATAGACATTTTGAAACTAATCATTCCCAGCTCTTGGAAAAAAGTGAGGATGAAAGGAAAGAATACATTTCCAGGCAGCTACACCTTTATAAAAGCCAATCTAATTCCATCCTTAAACTTATGAAAGGCTCTACAAATTTAATATCTGCAAGTCTGAGCATTGCTCACTCTATAGCTCAGCATGGAAAAGCGCTCAGTGAGGGAGAATTTATTAAAGAAACTCTCCTAAGATGTGCACCAGTTCTATTTCACGATATGCAGAATAAAGATGCAATTATTAAGAGAATATCTGAGTTACCACTCAGTAGAAATATCATAAAAGACCAAATAATGAGACTGAACACAAACGTACAACATCAATTAAAGAGAGACATAAGGAAGTGTAAATATTTTTCGATCTCTCTTGATGAAACTACTGATGTCACATCACATGCTCAGTTGGCCATTATTGGTCGATAGTCTGATGGTCTCACAATGAGAGAAGAGTTGATAAAGTTAGTATCAGTGTCAACAAGTAAATCAGGAAGCGAAATATGTAAGGTTGTTATACAAACATTTCGTGACCTAAGCATTGATATCTCTAAAGTTGTGTCAGTGACGACAGATGGGGCACCAAATATGGTGGGGGGAAAAGTTGGATTTGTCAAATTGTTTACAGAAGCTATTGGACATCCGATTGTGCCTTTTCATTGTATTACCCAACAGGAGGCTTTATGTGCCAAGGCAGGATTCACCGACTTAAATGACTTAATGTCAGTTGTTACAAAAATAGTTAATTTAATAGCTGCTCGCTCCCTTCACAAGCGAGAATTTTTGGCACTTTTACTGGAGGTTGATTCCACCTACAGTGGACTGCTGATGTACAATAATGTAAGATGGCTGAGCCAAGGCAAGGTTCTTGAGCGCTTTGTGGAGTGCTTTGAAGAAATTAAGGTATTTCTTGATGATAAGGATCTGGGAAACTTTCCTCAGCTTAATGATGATAAGTGGGTCAACACCCTGATGTTTTTTTACAGATCTCTCTGTTCATACTAATGAACTGAACTTAAAGTTACAAGGTTTTGGCTAAAGTATTGACTTTATGTTTGGATACATAAAAGCTTTTGAAAGTAAGGTTAAAATTTTCAAGCGAGTGTAGAAACTAAAACTTATAAGTATTTTCCTCGAGTAACAAAGTATTTTGAAGTATCCTGATGTAGTAGTCTACAGTAGTTTGGAATTAAATGGCTTCCAATGGATGCAAATTGATGATTTGGAGATGCAACTTGCAGAATTTCAAGACAGTATCTGGGCCGAAACCGGTTTGGCTCAGTGGATAGAGCATCGGCCTACGGACTCAAGGGTCCCAGGTTCGATTCCGGTCAAGGGCATGTACCTTGGTTGCGGGCACATCCCCAGTAGGGGGTGTGCAAGAGGCAGCTGATCGATGTTTCTCTCTCATCGATGTTTCTAACTCTCTATCCCTCTCTCTTCCTCTCTGTAAAAAATCAATAAAATATATATATTTTTAAAAAGACAGTATCTGGGCTCAGGTGTTTGTCAACTTGAGGTCAAAGCTTCAGAATCTGGAAAGGTGCCGCCTGGAGAATCAAGAGGAGTGCCACTACGAACAGGAAATTTGGAGTGCCTGGAACCGACTACCAGACACTTTTAGCACCCTGAAAAATATAGCAATGGCTTTACTCACAATTTTTCCCTCTACATACTTTTGTGAGGCCTTATTCTCACCATTAAATAATATCAAAACCAACAAAAGAAACAGATTGACAGATGAAGTTAGTAGCGCTTGCTTGGGCCTGAAGTGTACAAAATACCAACCTTCAATTGAAGATTTAGCCAATGAAATTCAGCAACAAAAAAGTCACTAATAGGCAGGTTAGTTAAAGAATTCCCCCTCCCCTTCACTTATCTTAGTTCACAGCACCCCACACAAGCTAAATAATATCAAGACCAACAAAAGAAACCGACGGACGGATGAACAAAGAAGTCACTAAGCAGGTAAGTTAAATATTTAGTTTTGGGTTTATTAAATACAATTATATATAACAATTATACATTTATGTTATTTAAACTATAAATATCGCGAAATAATGTTTTTTCCTCAAAGTGACACACTACCCGAGTTATGCTCAGTTTTTTAGCGAAGTTTGACACACCAAGCTCAAAAGGTTGCCCATCACTGCCCTAGACACTAGAGAAAAGTGAGCCTGGAGCAAGTTACTGTTGCAGTGGGAGATGGAGGGAAAGCAAAGGTGAGAGACATAAGTAAAATCAGAGTGTCTAGGAAAAATTAAAGGGAAGATATCCTAAAACTTCCAGGAAATCTCCACCAATGAAGCAAAGAAAAAAAAAAAAGCCTCTATTATTCTGTGAGCAACAAACCAAACTGGGTTGGGGTCTCAAACAATTTGCTCATATGATTGCAAAGACAGACAGAAACTCCCGGATTGTAGATGGCTCCTCTGGGGGCTCCCAGATTGGACAGGGTGCAGGTCGGGCTGAGGGAACCACCCCCCGTTCACAAATCTTCGTGTACCAGGCCCTAATACATATGAACTTAAACGTGTGTCATATATATGTAAATGTGTGTATGTATGTGTGTGTGTTTGTAGACATACCTTTATGTAAGTCTATATAAACATTAAAAATCTTGAAAGATATTTCTCCAAGTATCTTTACGATGATTCTCCCTGACAACTTAATTTGGGGACAGATGAGTAAAGAGAGAACTTTAATTCTGAAGTTTACATAGTTCTCTATTGTTTAAAATTTCACGATCATGTAAGATTTTATAATAAAAGAAACTGATACAGATAAAATTGTTTCTCTAAATATAAAACAAAAAACTTAATTACCCAGAATTCTGTAGCCATAATTTCCACTTAATGATTTCTTATAATCTCACTGAGAAATAAATTAGTATATTTACATGATATATCATAATTCTTATGTGCCTGGCATTTATCACTAATGTTATTTAACTTAATAATATGTCAAATATTATAAGTTATAAATATTTTAAACATCATTTATTGATAAGGCAGTCAGTAATGATAATCCTCTTATCAATTAAAAGGGATGAAATACAAAGAAAATCTCATGCTATACATACATGTGACTGGGCTCATGAAAGTAACCGAGTCATGCTAATGTACTATAATGCAAATGAGTTCCAGATTCCCGTTTGTATTGCTTTTAGGAGACTTTCAGCTTTAGAGCTCTGTGTTTATTAATTTTTGTTTAAAGCCATTAATGGGCCTGCCTAACCCTTTCAAGTAATTTATTAGAGGAGTAAAACAACTTTTCCATTGAGATGTTTTTATATCTTCAACTTATCTATCTAAAAGCATTTTAAAATTCACTCCTGCATTGGCAAATTAAGCACACATGTCTGGATGAAGCCTTCAATAGTGGCTTTTGATATTCAAGATGACATAGTTCCCTAAGTAGAAAAAAAAAAAAGAGTATTTTCAGGAATTCAGATTTGGCTAGACAAATAATAAACTCACAAATCATTGTTTTCCAAATGCTTTGTATAAAGGGTGTGTGAACTCTCCTCACCCACTGCTCCAAACAGGCAGTGGGGGAGGAGCGACTGACCTTTCTGCCAAAAATGCCGTCAGAGCCTTGTGAGCTAATTGGAAAAAATGGTCGTGAAAGAAAAACAAAGAATGCTATAGAACCATATAAAACTGAGAACAAATAAAAAGCATCATAAATGCACCTAAAAAAGAAAAGAATGTGAGACTTTGGATCTAGTTTCAAGTGAGCAAAAGCCATTAATACACATTCCCAAAGGCAGGTTGGCCCACGAATTGCACACATTGGACCATGTTTGTGAAAGAGGTTCCAGTGTAGCATATATTTTCTTCCAGACACATTCTAAATTCATCTTTCACAGCATATTATCAAATCCTAAATCTATTTGCCCAGGCATCTGTTTAAGTCCTTGGTAGAGGTGTCCCAACAGCCTGGAGAGTACTTCGTTTGTTAAACAAGTCAGCAAACAGAAGTAGGTGTTACTTTGCTGAAATAACTTCAGAGCCGACTTGTGGCAAAGATTCACACAGGAGGTACACTCACAAGAAAACAGCAAGGACATCTGAAAGTTGCTAAGAGAGTAAGTCTTAAGAAGGAAATTTGTAACAATGTGTGGTGATGGATGTTAACTAGACTTACTTTGGTGGTTGCTTCACAATATATACAAATATCAAATCATTATGTTGTACACCTGAAACTAATATAATGTTATATGTCACTTATATCTCAGCTTTTAAAAAATAGAAGAAAAAAAAGAGAAAATAGCAAGGAAAGCTCCCAGGGGTCCCATTGAGTCTCCTAGAATTTAGCCAAAGAATAAAAGACACATTCCATCTTCCAGATCACTTGAATTTTTGCCATGAGACACGGAGGAAACCTGTTAATTTCAAGGTGGACCTATGGGATTCTGACAAATGTTACAGTTTTGATTTGGGAACTATTTGATAATCTTAGGAAAGCATCAGTTTATCAGTGTATGTCCTCAAATCCACAGGTAACATTCATTTAGTCCCACTTCTAGCTGTTGGAGTTCATTTCAGCCACCATCCCTTGTTACACATCCTTCCAAATGTAAAATTCTAAACACTAATCTATATATATAAAACCCTAATATGCAAATAGACCAAACAGCAGAACAACTGAAGAACCAATCGCTATGATGTGCACTATCCACCAGGGGGCACACGCGGAACATGGCAGTTGTCAGCAGCAGGTGGCAGAGAGTGAAACATGGCAGGCATCGGCCGCAGCGGGATGGTGGGGCAGGTAAGCGGGGGCACCAGACCAAGGCGGGGTGCCGGTTGCTGTCATCGGAGCAAGCCTCTGGTGGTTACTGAAAATTCTTTGCTCCTGTGTGCCGCGGTCCGGCTGGATGCTCACACCTGCTGCCGGTGCTGGCCCTGCTCACACCCACTGCCAGTGCTGGAGCTAACGCTCGCACCCGCTGCCAGCGCCCGGCACCGGCCTTGATTGCTCAGCACCATCAGTGGGTGTGAGCAGCGGCTGCTGGCCCTAATCATTCCCCAGGGCTTCTCCATCTCCCCCTGCTCCTGAGGGGCTGGCAGCCACTGCGAGCACCCACTGCCAGTGCTGGCCCTGCTTGCACCCACAGCCAGAGCTGGAGCCGCTGCTTGCACCCACTGCTGGTGCCTGGCACCGATCCTGATCGCTCGGCACTGTCAGTGGGTGCAAGTGGTGACTGCCGGCCCCAATCACCCTTGAGAGCTTCTTTGCCTCCCCCTGCTCCTGAGGGGCGATCGGGGCAGCAGCCGCTGCTTGCACCCACTGACAGGGCCAACCCCGCCTGTACCAGCTGCTGGTGCCAGTTCCAATTGTTCTGTGTCATGAGTAGGTGTGAGCGGGGCCAGCGCTGTCAGCACGTGGGAGCAGCGGCTGCAAGAAGACAGCGGACCAGGGTCCACGGCGGGAGGGGCCTGGCAGGGGCACAAAGGATAGGCCAAGACCCTCCCCTGTGCCCACCGTAGCCTCACAGCCCACAGTTCCTTTCAAGGTGCATGAATTAGTGCACTGGGCCCCTAGTTTTGTAATAATGAGTGCTTGACCTAACTGAAGTCAATGCTATAGAAAAATCCCATGTCTTGTGTTCAAAAGGTGCTTGAAGGAATGCAATAGTTTGCATATCTAAAACCAAATCTGTAGTACACATCACCAGGTTTGGGGGAAGGGGATTAAAGTTAAGAATGACTGGGAGTATGGCTTACCCTAGAAAGAAATATAAAGAAAAATGCTTGTGTTCTGAGACTCCTAAACTTTTCTTCTTGTACCTTTTATCCAAGAGCAGATGTTGCTCTTTTCATGTTCTGCTTTAAATGATTTGGTGCCTGCCCATCTGTCTCACATCAGCTCCTCCCATCCTCTCCCTTATCACTAGGTGCATCTGCAGTGACCTGTCTGGGCCTCAAGGGCACCAGGGTGACCCTTCACTCAAGCATTTCTGCAGCACTCTTCTGCCTGCCTGGGATGTCCTCATCCTCTCTCCAGCCTGCTGCTTTCTCTGCCTGGGAGGTTTTCCACTCTCTCCCAAAGACTGGCTCTGTCTCATCATTCAGGGCTCAGCCTGAGTATTTTCTCCATAAAATTGTTGTGTGTTTTTTTTTTTTAAACTTTCCCCAAACCAGCATGACTACTATCTTTTCGCTCAAATTTCTCTTCATCTTATTACGCTGCTTACTATTTTTTACAGGACTCACCACTCATTGAAATTATCTCATTCATTTATTTGCTTGTTGTCTGAAGAGTTCATAGTAGGCTCTTAAACATGCTTGTTGAATAAATGAATATTGCAGTCATGTTTGGTCTCTTCATTGCTACACAGCGATAGGAGTTTGGGTTTTGAAGTCAGAACTGCATTTGAATCCCAGCCTTACTAATTACTAGCTTAGTAAACTCGGGGCCATTACCAAACCGCTGGGCTTCAGTTTCCTTGTTGGTAAAGTAGGAAATAATCCTACCTACCTCACTGGGTTTTGTGAAGAGTAAACAAAATAAAGCATAAAACACTGATTAAAGCATCTGCTCCATAAGAAATGCTCAGTAAATAGTAGTGACAAAGTAGGGCTTCTCTCAAAGGACAGTTGCATTTAAAAAGAGCTCAGGAAAAGATTAAATCTTAATGAAGAGATGCTTGCAATCAATGGGGCACCTACCACTAGTGTACTTTCTTTGGGCAGAAAATAGACCATATTAAGGAGGGACGTTAACTAAACTAGCACCCTTCACATCACGCTTTGAAGATATTATTATCAATGTGAGAAGGCAAGAACTGTCTTTTGGAGGGTTAGATGGTTGAAACAGGAGTTCAGATATTGCCAGAAGGTTACCTGACCGATGAGTAGTAGGCCTTATCCAGTAGCATTTCTTGGATGAATTTACCACAATCAAATATTGGCCATGCAGACCCCGAAAATGTCAGTCTCCAGAGTTGATCACACTTAATGAGACTGCCCTGCAATGTCCAAACTTCGGCATATAATGCCAAGACCAATGTGTTGGATTAGAATAAGAATACAGCTTTCAAATGTCAAATATTCATATTAGCCTGAGCAGTCCATTGTCTCCCTCTAAGAAAAAAATAAAATCTGTGGAGGCCAAATTTTGACATAAAAATGTCTCTGTGAGCAAGAACTATCTTTGGGTCTCTGATGTTACTGAATAATACATGCTATCAGTCATTAATGCATCCATCTGTTTTGCCAAATCCTTGGATGGTGCTGGAGGGGTGACATCAGATTTCCTATTGTAACCCTTGTTTTTCAATGTTTCCTCACCTTCCTACTTATCCTTTCCTTAGATATGTTAATATCATTTATCCTACAAGTGCTTGGGTCCTACTAATGCAGCCAGGTGAGAGATGGAAGAAACTTTTCACCCACTCAATACTGTAATAATTTTCTAGAATACATTTTCTAGAATCGCATTCTCAAAACATATTATTTTAAGATCTTATTATGCCTTAGTATATTTCATATTTACTATTTGTGTCTATGAGTTCATACATTTGAAAATTGTCAATGACAATAGAAGTCATAAGGATTTCCAGATATTGGGACTGTTAAAATAATATTCCAATTTCCCCCTTTCAATAACATAGTTGGACTATAGTTCCCTACTTCCTTGAAGGGACAAGTGACCACTGGGCTTACTTTCCCTCTTCACAGCATCGGGTGGTGTTCCAAGTAGTAGAGACTTTATCAGTCTTGATCCCCAACCTCATGGAGCAGATCCCACTGTCTACACGTGATTGGCATGCCATGCGTGTGAGAAATACCCCTTAGTTGTCTTAAGCTGCTGAGCTTTTACAGTTATCTATTTATATACCATAACCCAGCCCATTCTCACTAATATAGACATGAAAATCTGAGTGTCCCTTGATGATATTTGGTTTTCCTTTAGATTGGAAGTATTCCAGATTCACTATCTATAGAATAAGATTGTTGGATCAGAAGATATCTAAGTTTCTTCCAAACTGTAAGTTGTATATCTATATTTGCTGATGATTTTCTGAGCTCTGCCTTTAACTTAAAGGCCATTTTGATGAATCTGTGTTTTCATTCAGCAGCCTGTTCAGATGAGTTTTCAACACTTAAGTAATCTGATAGGAGATACTCCTTTAAGGAGATCTTTTGGAGAAAGAACTGTTTTTTTAATAATATAAAGGAAGATTCCCAAAGTCCCTACTATGTTTACCAGAGATTTATTTCCTAAGGTTTTTGAGTTTATAAAAAACAGAGCTCAGTCAAACAACTGCTTTGTAGGAATTCGTTGGAGAAACTAAAAGCGATTTGTGGCCCTGAAAAGAGAAAAAAGAAATGTCTATCTAACTGCTGGAGCAATACTGAGGAGGGAAAACAATGGCTCATGGAGCTCATGTAGCAACACTGAAGTACTTTGGGAGGAAGAAAACATTCCCATGAGAAGCAAAATACCTTCTCTTAGGAATTACTGAAGGAAAAATAATGTTTATACTAAGTGTACCAACACCAACCAATGGATTTTGTTCATGAGTGACAACTATTCCAAGTAGAAATTATCACTCATAAAGCTTTACTAGATTAGCCAAGCAAATGAGAAGAAGGGTGCCACTGTTGAATCATTTGTATTTCCTATTTCTTATGGGTTCATCTTAAAAACTTAATACATTCCTCACTCAGGGTAACATATGGAATGATAAAATTTCAAGTATTAATTCAAAACTATTTTTCTCTCTACTATCTCAGAATATAAAATACAACTGAGAACAAAATTAGAGCATAAAACGCTGCCTTTCCTCCCCTAGGCTCAGACTTGCAGCCAAATGGAATTTTACCAAACTTTCTGAAGTGAGTAACATTATGTGAACACTGTTCCCTTGGGAACTGTATGAAAATGAGATGTCTATCACAAAAGGTTCTACAAGAAAAACCCTAAAAGCTATGGGCATGTGTCTTGACCTAGAGACAAATGCAGAAAATTATGAACACCTAAGATTAGTTTAAACTAAAAAACTTGAATTTTCCCAAATATGATAATAAAAAAGATAAGATTGATTGAATGGAAATTATTGTTTCAACATTTATTGATTATATATGAGGTGCCAAGAACTGTGCTAGATACTTTCACGTGAACTGTATCATTTGGTCAATAACTCTGCAAAGTGGAGATTAATTTACAGATGAATGGCTTACCTAAAGCCATACAACTAATAGGGCCTTTTATTCAAGAGGCATTTATTAAGGATCCACTACATGTCAGCACTTTTCCATGCACTAGAATGAAATATTAACATTTGGGGGTCCGAGGATGTGAATACAAATTGGGGGTCCCATACCATGCCTCAATATAGTCAGTCACACACTACATAACAATGTTTCAGTCAATGATGGACTGCATATACCACAGTGGTCCCATAAAATAATAATGGAAATGAAAAATTCCTATTGCACGTAGTGACATCATAGCTGTCCTAATGTCATAATGCAGTGTATTACTCATAATGCAATGGTGATGCTAGTGCAAACAAACTTACTGCACTTCCAGTCATATAAAAGTATAGCACATACAATTGTGTACAGTACATACTTGATAATGATAATAAATGACTGTGGTACTGGTTTATGTATTTACTATACTATATCTTTATTTTTTTTTAGAATGTACTATTTCTACTTATTAAAAAAGTTTGCTGTAAAACTATGCCAGTTATGTCGGCAGTAGCCTCATACATCTTCTGTTTACTGTCTCTTGATTGCATCATTTTCTCTTGTGCTTTATTTAATTCCATGTTGTTTTGTACAATTACATGCCTTATAGTCTTGTAGCATAAGAGCAATATGCTACACCATGTAGCCTAGGTGTGCAGTAGGCTGTATCATCTAGGTTTGTGTAAGTGCACTCTATGATGCTCCCACAACCGCCTAACAATAATTTCTCAGAACATACCCCAGTTGTTAAGTGGCGCATGACTGTATTTAAAATTATAAACAGGGGTGTGCCAGGTCCAACTGTTATCGGCTCAGGAGAACCAACTATATGCACCTTTCCCAAATTCACATTCAATGACGTTGCATTGGTAGCTTGAAATTGGCCATGGCAGGATCATTTACACCATAACAATAGCAAACACTGCAATCAAGTCATTGTTTTTTCAGAGAGCCTCTTGTTAAACAGCTACCAGAAACACACCACTGCTTATAACAACCTGTTGAAAAAAATGTGCTATATAACCTAACCTTAAAAAAATATACCTTCATAGCCTAGAAACTCAAGCTTGAATTTAGAATTGCCATATTCCTTGTTGTTCCACATTAAAATTTGGTAGGGAAGGGAGAACCAGTCCTAGACTCTAGCCCCCATCCTGCAGCCCATGGCCCACAACTATCTCCACTTCCCATCGCATTTCAAGTTTCATCCTGCAGTGGGAGAGAGATCAGAGATCGTGTGGGCACTCCAGACCATGCATCTCAGTGACATCTATCTATACAGCACACTCATAGAGAGCTGCCCTGGAACACATCCTGGGATGAACGTGTACAGACCAGCAGGGCAGAGCAACCTGGAGGAAGGGAAGGGAAAACTCACAGGCCCTGGAAGTAGACACAAGTCTTTGAAAGTCAGAAATGTCAGAGTCTGGCTGGCAGAGCATTATCTAGAATTGGGGTATGGTGCAGGCTCTGGGTGGGTCCCTTGGTACCATAGATATATCACTATGGAGAGTGGTACAAATGGAAGAGGGCCAGAATAGAGCCCCCTAAAACACAGGTAGCCTCCATTTCCTGTTGTAAGAATGGGACTAAATACGGAAGGCCCAAAGCTTTCATGGAGGGAATGTTCTACTACAAGAAGGTATAACAGTTTAAATATTAAATATTTAAATACCTAAGATAAATTATTTTCAAGATTAAATTGGCTTATTACCACCCTTCTTTTCAGCCCAAGAAAAATAACATGAAGAATTACCATTTATTGACAGCTTATTATTTACTCAAAAATTACTAAGTTCTTAGAGACTGAATGACTAAAACTTCAGAACTTAGCTATTGATTTGAGTTAGCAAAATGAGTACTAATATTTATTTATCATAATAGTTTTTGTTATTAGAAAGACTCAAGACAGCTTCCTACTCAATGCATATCTAGCCGAATCCTTTTGCAAATTCTGGACTGGGCTCTCTCCTTGCTCATGGGTCCTGTCATCCTCGGTAATAAAAGCACTTTCATTATTACCTGGGAATTAAAAACACATGGGCACACAGAGCGGATTGTTCAGTGTCTACCAGCATACCACTGCATTATACATGCATAGTAAATACTTCAGTACAGGCCAAAAAATTATTAACAGTAATTAGCTTTGGGAAAAGGAATTTGAAAGAAGGAGAAAAGAGAAGTACATGTCATTTAATATCTTTCTATAATTTTCTTAATAATATGAGGGCTGTGGGATTATAGGCCATTTTGGTTTTCTTCTGTTTATTAAAATATATATATAAAATTGTCTTTAGTATCATAAAAACACATTTTTGTGCTTACATGATATGAAATTTTTTAAACCTTTAGACAATTACCAAAATTTAATTTTAAAAAATGCTGCTATCAACTGTTTGTCTGAGAAATATCCTTGGCAAATCCCGTTTTTCCTTCTTCAAAATAGGAAATGGTGTGAGCTGCGGAATCTTTCTATAGGTACTAGATTTCACTGAAGCTAATTAGTCCTGCCCTCTATAATAACTTGTTATTCCCAGGACAGCTCCCTGAGCACCAGCATACGCTAAAAATAATACAAGTCTACTGCCACTGGAGTCACCAGACTCCAATGGCTTCAGCCTCAAGAAACACCACTCGCCATCAAATCTCTGAGTGATGGACAGACCTAGAGAATACCCTGCTCAGTAAAATAAGTCAGACAGTGAAGGACAAATACTGTATGATTTCAGTTACATGTGGAATCTAAAAAATGAAATAAAACAAAACAGAAATAAACTCATAGATACAGACAACAAATTAATGGTTGCTAATGGCAAGGGGGTCAGGAGGGGTAAGCAAAATAGGTGAAAGGGATTAAGAGGTACAAACTGCCAGTCATAAAATCAGTAATGTACATCATAGAAAACATAGTCAATAAAATCATAATAACTATGTGTGGTGACTGATGGTTACTAGAATTATCATAGTGATCACTTTGTGAGGTATATAAATATTGGATCACTATGTTGTAGACATGAAACTAATATAATATTGTATGTCATAGCTATAATAATAAAAGCATAATATGCTAATTAGACTGAATAGCCAAACAATCTTTCAGATGTCATTCCAGATGAAGCTGCCGTGGCAGGGGCCGAGGCAGAGGCAGTTAGGGGTGATCAGGCAGACAGGCAAGTGGTTAGGGCAAGCAGGCAAGCAGGCAAGTGGTTAGGAGTGATCAGCAGGCAGGCAGGCAGAGGGGTTAGAGGTGATAAGGCAGGCAGAGTGGTTAGGGGCAATCAGGCAGGCAGACAGGCAGGCAAGTGGTTAGGGGCAATGAGGCAGGCAGGCAAAGTGGTTAGGGGTGCTCAGGCAGGCAGGCGAGTGGTTAGGAGCCAGCAGTCCTGCGGGATCAGGCCTAAACCAGCAGTCGAACATCCCTTGAGGGGTCCCATATTGGAGAGGGTACAGGCTGGGCTGAGGGACAACCCCCCTCCGTGCACGAATTTCGTGCACCGGGCCTCTAGTAATAATAATAAAATCTCTTAGTGAGATCCTGCTCCATGTCATAAAACCCTGCTATTCAGACATTACTGAAAAAGTCTTTTAAGCAATCCATCCTGGCAGCTTTCATTCATCTGTGCTCCCTGATAATGAGGGCATTGGTATATTTCTGTTTTAAATGAACACTGAGTGTCAACGTGTTTCTAATGTCTAATGCATTGGCTACAGTGAAGTTCAATTAGCTGACCTTCTCATGGAATTAATTTTAAGAACAAACTTTTCTTAAATCTAAAAAAAAAAAAAAAAAAAAAAAAAAAAAAGAAGACAAAAAGAACACCTGGGCAAAGTTTGAACATTTCTTGCTCTGGTACCAATGCACCTTTGTCACCTTTTGTAGTTCATGAACCTCTATGGTCTCATTTTCTCCATCTGGATTTCAGAGTTAATAGTGTTTGTGACTTCCAGGATATTAGACTGAGAAGCCATATGTGAAAGCAAGCTGGAGACTGAAGGGTTAGCACAGGGGAGAGAGAACCTTCAGGGAAATGCTCCTTTTGTTTTTTTTCAAACTTAAAGGTGCTTCTCACACTCAAGGTTAGGAGTGTTTGTTTTGTTGTTTGTTTTCAATGTGGGGAGTTTTGTTGTTATTAATTTTCACTCAAGGATATTTTTCCATTGATTTTTAGAGCGAGTGGAAGGGAAGGCGGAGAGAGACAAAGAGAGAAAGAAACCTCGAAGTGAAAGGGACACATTCGATTGGTTGCCTCTGGCACACGCCTGACCAGCGCTGGGGATTGAGCCTGCAACTGAGGTATATGCCCTTGGCCGGAATCGAACCCAGGACGCTTCAGTCCGCAGGCCCACGCTCTATCCACTGAGCAAAACCAGCTAGGGCAATATGTACAGGTTTTTAAACTTTAACTATTGGCAGGTTTGTTTGCTGTTTTTTTTCACTCGTCTTTTAGAAACCATGTACATGCAACACCTTTTTTTCAGCAACATTTTTAAAGCTTAAACAGAATTTACCAAATGTATTCCAATAATTGTTACTAATCACCAGGTGTGAAATAAAAATAGTTGAGTGTATCTTTATTATATCCTCAGAAATTTTAGAATATAATTAACTGATTGCTACTGGCATGCCTGTAAACTCAGTTACCGTGGGTTTCAATGGCTGGGGGTGTTTACAAAAGCATCCCAAATCCACACACTGTCCTGCCCTGCATGGGAAACAAAACCTGCTGTTATTGTCACTGGGCACTGGGTGTCAGTAACTTGACCGGGACTTGGAGGAAGGAAGGAGAAGATGGAGGAGGGGACCCCATGAAGGGACACAATTTAAATGTTGCTGTGAAAGGAGTTGTCAGGGCATCATCGAGGGAGGGGAGGAGGGGATGCTGCAGCCCTGGAAGGGGAGTTGTCCTGGACAGCCAACCATGAAGGAGGCCATGGAGAGTTGGGCTTTCTCTCTGTCTAGCTCTTTTGTTCCTGAGTCTCCCAGCTGTGAATGCCCTTCAGGCAAGAAGCAACAAGTAGCAGGCTGATGCTGCTTCTGGTGGTGGTGAGAGGAAAGCAGAGAGCTCAGGCCCCTCTTTCCTGGGTATTTGTTGCCACCTGAAGACTTCCTTTAAATGGAATCTGGACCCTGTTAGAAACTAGGACTTTAGCCTTGTCCACCAGCCCTCCCCCTGCACTGGGCACTTCCCATCTGAATGCCCAGCACGAGGCTCTGGGTCCCTGGCTCTCTGCCCATCCTGGCCTTTCCCTTTTGTTGCCCTAAGGGCTGTGTGTTGTGAATCAAGTCACTGGGCAACCAGGTGCCTTCAGAAAAGTCCTCTCTGGCAGCTACTGTTCATTCCAGCCAAAGCAGCAGAGAAAGCAGGGCATAGGGCTCAGGGAGACCCGTTCCCGCCTTGTACCAGCCCAGGACAACTGATCAAGCTCCCTCTAAAGGGGGTCATATGGAATATTCTACGGTGGCTGGGTAGATACCACCTCACCTCTTGCTCAGGTGAGAGCTGGTAGCTCCTCCCTATTAAATGTGCATCTCAATGCCTTTTCTCCAAGCGAGTTTTGCAATAAGAGAGCTGTCTCTTGAACAGGTGGGACAGGAGTGACAGCTCCTTCACTTGCTGCTGCTGCTGGTGCTGGTGCTGGGACAGGAGACAAGACAGGTGAGACCTGCGCCTCCTTCGGTCAAAAAAGGTTCTGAACTAAGGTAATGCTTTTCACTGAATCCTGGGGCTTTGTGGTTTTAGGCACTTGTAGTAGTGAAAGTATTTTTTTTTTCTTTCTAACTGCTTTCACTTTAGGCCATAAAAGCTCTTTTTTTTTTTTTTCTTTTCTTCTTTAAAATTTCCAAGCTCCTCTCAGGAGTGGCTACACCTTCAGATTGTGACATCGCTCCTCATTTGCAAGCCTTAGCTGTGTCTGGGGGCAGGGCTGCGGTGGAGCTGCCAGTAGCAGAGAGAAAGGTTCCCAAGTACTAGCCCTACATCAGACATCGGAAACTGGGGGGCAGATCAATCCTGGAGGTGACGGGCACCAGGAGGCTCCCTCCTCAAAGAACATTTAGGAGACATTTTCTTTCGTTGGTCTATTTTGCGTGGTTTGTCGTCTAAAGCACATCTGAGAACAGGTATGATGGAGCTGAACTTGCCTATCTTTGAAGAGTCTGTGGATTCAGGTCTATGCGTTGGGGGTGGGGGGAACATCCGATTGGAAATCCAGGCACATGGATCTCATGGCCACGTGGGGTGCAATGGGGATGGTCCAACAGGCATTTGGAATAGACTTGATTTTGGAATAGACTTGATTTTGGAATGCAGTGGATCTGATTACTTCTTGGCAGCTTCTCTTTCCTAATTATGTTTGGCTTAGTCTAGCAGTCAAGTTACTTTGCAATCCCTAAGTTGATCCAGGAAGCATACAGAGGGGACAGAGAGAAGATTGTCTATAAAGCAGACTGGGTGGTAGGGGGTGGGGGAGGAGTGTTCTGGTTGGGAATGTTCCTCATTGAATAATTCACAGCCCAACCCAAAAGAAGGTGACTGCATATTAAACCTTGGCCCTTTGTTAAGCCCCAAAAGCTAGATGTACCAAGTGTCTTTAGGAAGGATATTGTGCACCCTTTCAACTGTTTTGCTCCTAAATGTAGCTCAAGAAGAGCTATGACAGATATTTTGCATCAATTTTATTGAAATATAAATTTTCTCATACTGAATATATGTTCTGGTTCAGAGCTTTAGAAATCTTCTTAAGTCTAGCATCAATACTCTGCATTACATTGGTAAAAGGACGCCTTGATCACTGGAGTTCCAATCTGAATGTGGCAATTCCATCAGAGCGAAGCTAAAGTTTTCCCTTTTATAATTTAGGAACAAGTGGGTGCATACAATTTGAGACTTTAAACAAAATAGCAAGCAGAATAGTGAACCTGGTCAGGATAATGAACTGGTTCTTTGAATGGCTTTATAGAATTTGTTATTCAGCTGAACATATATTCATAAATTAAGTAACTCAACCACTTATTAAATCAAGTTTAAAAAATAAAATAATATATAAGTTGAAGGGCCTATGTAGCAAGTATAATTATTAGAGCGTGTATATATTCAAATTATATTAAAGTTCAGACACTGCTAATAAAATCCGGTCAACCTCAACCTTACCAAGTGGAAGTTAATTGAGTTTTATGATTAAAAGTTGAAATATAAAGGAAGAGCAATATTTTTAAGCCTTTATGGTGTAATGTCTAGGAAAAAACTTTCGGTCTTCTCCCTCCAAGGATGAAATGTAGCATGGTGAAGTCAACTAACAACCAATAGTCTTGAGATTTCAGCTACTATTTTAACAGTACATTTTTGGTGAATTGAATTTATTGCCTGGAAAATTATTCAGCCATAGGTTCTCCATGATGTAGTACTAGGCAGTGGTCAAAAATTCCTATTTCCTCTGCTTTCAAGTCAGCTACTTCACCTATCCAAGCTCAAGACTGGTCTATAGCCCACTAGCATGGCTCAGTGGTTGAGGGTCGACCTATGAACTAGGAGGTCACTATTCAATTCCTGATCAGGGCATATGCCCAGATTGCAGGCTCAATCCCCAGTGTGGGATGTGCAGGGGATAGCCCATCAATGATTCCTTCTTATCATTGATGTTTCTATCTCTCTCTCCCTCTCCCTTCCTCTTTGAAATCAATAAAAACATGTTTTTAAAGGAGATTATCTATAAAATGGAAGTGATGGTACTGATCCCATAGGATTGTCAGGAAGATTAAATAAGGTTAACACATAGAAAGCACTATCAGAGTGGCCAGAACATAGTAAGTGCTGAATAAATGGTTTTATATATACACCTTATACATACACACCCCTACAATATGCATGTTTCTTGCATTTTGATCATTTTCTGATCCTACCACCTAGGAGCAGGAGGTCAAATACACAGGATCCTGCTAGTATGATAGCAGGTCTGATGGCTTACCTAAGGAAGAGAAGATGAATTTTAACTGATATTTGGTAACATGAGTTCACTCTATTCTTGTCTTCCAATTAAAAAACAGTCAAGAAATAATTACTTTTCATTTTGGGTGATGAGTAATCTAGTAGATGAATCAGCCTTCTCAAGTGTATATTATTAGTCTCCTTCAATTTTAATTTTATGTATAGTTACTATGAAGTTTCTGCATCAACTTCCTGAGAATCCCGCCTGAAACCTATGATTCAAATTAGTTATAATTTGCATTCGAGAAATTTTTGCACTCTCTTTTATTAGAATTAGAAAATATTCACTTTATTTGTGCACAATGGGCTGGCCAACCTGTTTTGGGACACCCTCTTCCACTAACCAGCAGAGTGGGCTCGGACAAGTTCACCCAACATCTCTGAGCTTCCCTTTTCTTTGCACCCGAACCCAGGGACATCCCAGGTTGTTTCTCTCTGGTTCAAGAGTTCTAGTTCTAAGTTTATTTTTTATTTCATTTCTAATTTCAATGCACAAAATAATTTTCAGAGCCACTTTCTTGACTTTCCAAAAAGCGCTGGAGAAACCAGCTGACAAAATGTGAATTCATCAAATTTTAAAAAAGATAAAAAGACAGAAACCACACCCATAGCTGCAGCAAGATAATCTCTAAAACAAACTTGGTTGTGCCAAACAGGAGTTTCAAACAAACTTCCATAACTCTGAAGGGGAAAAATAGGGTAAGGGAGTGGGGAAGAAATATACACATACACACACACACACACACACACACACACACACACACATCAAGTAATAGGATGAAATTAAAAGAACTCTATCACATCAGATAGGAATCTCCACCAATCCAAGCTCTGATTCTTGGGCCAGGAAAAACTACCTCCTCCCCCCAAAACTAATGTGATATTTCATAAATTAAATTATAACTGTGGAGTAAGTAGAAATATATATATATATATATATATATATATATATATATATATATATGAGTTATCTACTTTTTTCTATTTCTTTCCTCCAAAGAAACACAATAGTTTATCAAATATCTAAATGTCCACGATGCTTCAAATGGGCTCGCTTTTAACAAGTCAAGTGGACGAAATTGAAAAATAGATTTTAAAAAATTACACTCATATACAGCTTATAAATTTTCATAATTTGCTTTCAAATACTGATGATCCTTGACTTTTTTCTTTTTTAATGTTCTTCACATTTGCCCCAACAGACCTTTACATAAGCCAAGGAACATTAAAGAGGGAAACTGTTTCCCATTCGTTCCTCTGTGCTTTGGTTTGGATTGCAATGCACATCTGTCCTACAGCTGAGAAAGGGATTGTCAAGAGTAGAAATGACCCGCCAACTCCTTCATAGACACTCAAACAATTAACTTCAGCAACACCCATGTCTTTCCAGTTCTTCCACACTCTCATGTGCCTCAGGCAACCTCCCATCAGCCAAGTACAGATGGTGCAACCTCTCTTGAAATACCCTCCTAAGGATACGTACTGGTCAAGTGGGTTGGGGGGAGAGTCTCAGGTTCCCCTAATATCTGGGAAAAGTGCTTTTTCCTCTCCAGTTCAAACATGCTAGGTAGGAAGAGGAGAAAAAAACCAAACAGGAGGAAATATAGAGACAGAAAGCTTGAAGTAGAAGTTTGGGTTATAATTAGTGTTTGTTCGTGCAGATGTCTGTAGGTGTGATCACTTCAACAATAACTGGGACATGGGCACAGTGCCATCGTTAAGCACAGGAACAATGTTTATTGTGGTGAAAAAATGCACCCTTCAAATAATGTATCCATTAAGAATCAATGTATCTGATTTTAAGTTTTATAAAAATCCTTTTCAACCAAAACATTTTCAAACCTATTAATGACCACAGTACTGAAAATTAGTTGAATTTAGAATATAGATCAGCACACATGGAACTTGGATGATAAAAATAAATGAGTAAGATTTTTCTTAATAGTCTTACTCCTTTGAAGAGCTTAAGATGGCTTTTGTTATTACTTATATGCTAATACACCTTAACCTCTTTCTTTGCTGCTTATTTGGGTAATTGCAGTAGATTTCTCATTGGGTTGTAATGAAGATCCCATGAGTTAATATACATGAAGCACTTAGAACAGTGAGTGGGATGAAAAGGCATTCAATAAAGTAAGCTTCTACTGTTGCTATTATTGTAACCTTAATATCAATATAATTAAAACAAATATTCTTATTTTAGAACCAAACGACTTGCCCATAAGCAGTTATCACTATTCTTTAAAACTCACAAGGTAAAAAAATAAAATAAACTTCTAGATATTCTTTACTCTTCCTACATAGAAAGTACTAGTTTTCATATTTTTCTATACTAGAAATATTTCATCTATGGTATCTTGTAAACCAGTTTTGAAAAACACTTATAGACTGGAAAGGTGCAGAATCTAGATATCACATCTTATGAAAAATCGCCTGAAAAACTGAGTGGATTTAGAGAAGAGAGAGGATGAAGGGGGCATGATTATAGCCTACAATAACTGAACTAACAGGCCAGGACCAATATGTAAATGTATTTTTTTAAGATTTTATTTTTCAATTACAGTTTACATTCAATATTATTTTGTATTTATTTCAAGTGTGCTGCACAGTGGTTAGACAATCAGATGCTTTGCAGAGTAGTCCCCCCAATATTTTAAATACCCACCTGGCACCATACATAGTTATTACAATATTATTGACTGTATTCCCTACGCTGTATTTACACCTCCCTTGGCTATTTTGTACAGTGTACGTTAAAAATTAAATATGGTCTCAGGGTAAAGAAGATGTGCTTGAAAGCTACAAAGGTTTTTCCTCAAGTGTTGATATTTCAAGATATGTTTTTGCCTTTGGTTCTTGGCAAGTAATCTTAGCAAGTGATTAATCCATCAGTTTATAAATAGGTTAAGTACCAAAAAGAATACTCAGATAAACAAAATAGGAGATATGTAAATAATTTTTCTTGCTGCTATTTGGCCTCTGGGCTCTCCATCATGCCTGTGGATATTTATTTGCTGGGAAACCAGAATCTCCCCTTTGTCTGCTTTCCACTCACTGAAAAAGCATAGTCTCGTACTAGAAGAAATCTTGGTATAACCATATGCCTGGTAACACATCCGTGTTTTCACATGGCTGTCCATGTGAACAATTGCCTTCTGCATTGCATTTCTTGATCATCATTAGTAGATTATTGTAATTGCTCTTTTTAAGCAAGCTCACCAAAGAATTGTTTTCTTATATAATCAGAAAACAAAGTCATTCTCCTTCATAAAATGGTTTTTAATAGAAGGGCCAAAGAGAAATTAATGAGGACAAACACTGAGGAACACTTTCAAATGTAACTTTGCAACGTGGCTCACACCTCTCCTCCCAGATTTTCCTCTACACGTCCACTCCCAGCATTCTCATTTATTCTTAACCTCATCACTGCTAAAACTCCAAACAATTTCTCTAATTCCAGTGTTTTGACCTGCCTCCAATACACTATACTCAGTATCATCTCCCTTGTCAATCTCCCGCCTGGAAGAAATATTTTAAATGTTCCATTTTTAACAGAATAAAGGCCAAACTCCTGTGTGCCTAGTGCTTCTTGACCTGGTAACAACATACCTTTTAATTTCTTTTAACCTGTATTGTCTCTCATAGCCTTTGGCTCCCCCTAAAACTAAATATTTTCTGTTGTTCAAACTTAGAAAATCTTAGTTCCTTGGCTCATTCTGCCCCCTCTCCTTGGAATGACCTTTCACAAATGTTTCTGCTTGTGATCCAACCTATCTATATCCAGAAAAGCTGGCAGACAGTGGTTTACATCCATAAGGAGTTTATTTTTTTTCTTGTGTAAAAACAAGTCCAGACATGACTGTCCAGTACTGGGCATATGATTTCAGAGAACCATGGGGAGCCCAGGCTACTTTTAGATTTTAATCTTCTGCTTCTTGCCTCATGTTTGCAAAATGACTGCTCCATTGCCAACACCACATCAATATTCCAGGCAGGAAGAAGGGGAAACATCACATGGCAGCTAAGTCTGCTTATTTTTAAATTGTTCTAAATGCAGCCACTTTCAGATATATTTCATTGGCCAGTATCATATCACATACTAACCTTGGCTACAAAAAGAAGTTGTGAAATATAGCAAATTACTAGTCACATGCTTGTGCTAAAGAATAAGAGAGGAAAAGCCCTCGCTGGTTTGGCTCAGTGGATAGAGCATCGGCCTGTGAACTGAAGGGTCCCAGGTTCGATTCCGGTCAAGGGCATGTATCTCGATTGCATGCTCCTCTCTGGCTCCAGCCCTGGTTAGGGTTCGTGCAGGAGGCAACCAATGGATGTGTTTCTCTCACATCGATATTTCTCTCTCTTTCCCTCTCTCTTCCACTCTCTCTAAAAAAAATCAATAGAAAAATATCCTCAGGTGAGGATTAAAAAAAAAGAATGAGGGAGGAAAAAATAAGATGGAATCAACATGCATTCAGCAACATTGATCACAAAGCCTTTTTGGCTTACTCAAATTGCCATTTTCTCTAAGGAGGTGTCCTGGAGCCTCTCAGACAACTACTAGTATAAATGCCATTTGCGCCCAGACTTATTTTTTATTGACTTTCATAATTATCTTTCTTTTCCCCGAGGTCTAGAACTTCGTGATGATCTTTGTACCCTCTAGTGCAACAGGCACAAAGATAATCCTATCTAATAATAGAGTAACATGTAAATTACCATCACTCCGCTACACCCACGATTGGGCGGCGGGAGGCTGGGGGGCGGGACTCGGGGTGGCCTATCCGGCCATTGAGAGGCACAGATCCGCTGCCACTGAGGGGGGGCTACCCTGCTGTTGAGAGGCGCAAGGGGTGGGACTCCCCCTGTGCCTCTCAACGGCCAGATCTGCGGCCGCTGAGGGGGCCTGCTGCGGACACCCAGCTGCGCCTCTCAACGGCAGGGTAGCCAGGTGTCCGCAGCAGCCCCCCTCAGCGGCCGTTGAGAGGCGCAGGGGGTGGGAGTCCCGCCCCCTGCGTCTCTCAACAGCAGGGTAGCCCCCCTCAGCGGCTGCGGACCATCAAAAGTGGGGGAGCTGGGTGCCTGTCTGCTCCGGCACCAGGCCTTTCAGAAGCCTCCGCCGAGCCGGAGGCTTCTGAAAGGCCTGGTGCACCAGCGGACAGGCACCCAGCTCCACCGCGAAAAGCGAAAGCGTGTAGGGGACCCTACACGTGCATGATTCAATCATGCACTGGGCCTCTAGTTAGTATATATTTGAATAGGTTTAACCTGATATATGAGGAGGAAAAAGAGGGCCGTTTTCTGTAGTTAAGCGTGATTCTATTCCACTGTAGTGAAAGCATGACTTAGGTAACTTGACCAAAGACAGGCAACCCTCCACCAGATATGGCCTACAGCCTATTTTTCTACAGCCCATGTGGTAAGGATAGCTTTTATATTCTTATAGTGTTTGAAAAAATAAAACAAGAATACACAATAGGGATTACATGTAGCCTACAAGCCCTGAAATATGTACTATCTGCCCTTTTACAAAAATTATTGCCAACTCCTGACTTAGATAAAATTTATTACACTTTTTCATTTTGTCCATGTGTATCATGTGTGATTTAATGGACTGGTTACACTATGCCAGACTTACTGGAACCATCACTGTCCTTGGAAACCATTCTTATGAGAAAACCTGCCAACTGCCCCTTCTATCAGGAAAACTAAATTCCCTACTCCTTCCACAGAGAAACTGACACTGGGACTTCCCGAGGGCCTCTTTTTCAATCTGAGATAAATACCCAGGTTTGAACTAAATTAGATTTTTGATGATTTTTTAGGTAACAGCGCTCTCCTGTAGCTATATAAATTATTAAGAGAAAATAGATGGGAGTTCCCAAATGGGAATAAGCAAGAATCCCAGTGAATTTTATTTTCCTTTTCATCATTAGATAACTTTAGAGGGATTTAGCTAAATGAAAAAAGAGGCCCCTTTTTTTAATTTTTTTTATTTTTTTGTCTTGGCCCTCCTTTATAACCTGACTACATTATCCAAGCTAATGAAGTATATGTAAAACAATGACCTAAAAGCTGTTTTGTTTTAATGTTGTGGGAAGTATTTTTTAAGTTCTTTTAATGATGTATCAAGTTTTTCTATCTATGAGTTTAAGAAAGATGGAGAGCTATTCTGTCTTGCTTGTCACTGAACCCTCCATGGACAATTGCTGTGCCTGGTACAAAGAAGATACTTGTTAAGCAGTCACTGTGTGTGTGTCTGCCTCCCCTTCATCCCAAGACAATGAAGCTTTGTTTCTATTGTCACATGTCCCCTTCTATTAATGATGACCTAATTATAATATGAAAGAAATTAAGAAGTTCTACTTCTTCAGTATAAATTCTATTTCTTCCACCTAAGTTTAGATTCCTGGAGAATGACATATGAAGAAAGTGAGATTTAAAACATTGATATGATTTCTGAAGGTCAAATTTATAGCCATGATTGGAATCAGAATCAACATTGAGGTGCTCAGTCCACAGCACATGGTGCCTCTCTCTCACTTGACTCCCTTTCCTGCCAATATTGCATCTTCTCAAATTTGGTGGATTTCTTAATAAAAAGAAGTGATGCATTCCCAAGGAAAACCGTGAAAGTACTCATGAAAAGGTTAGAGTAAACTAACCAAAATCTCAAAGTGCACTCTATTCAAACAGAAAATCTTCAGCAAACAAACCAAACACATTCTTTGCAGAGCCCAGGAACTTCTATATCACATTGAGAAAATGCAATATATAAGTTAAAGAAAATAATGATAGAATAGACATAGTACAATGTATTGGATTAGAGTAGCTCTTCAAGTAAAATTTAAAATTGCATTAATATTCTCCTTATTAGAACAAGCTTAGTAATTTTGTGTCACAGAAACATTTTTTTCAAAAGGCATGTGCAGCTCTGGCCCATGTGGCTCAGTTGGTTGGGTATACTCCCGGGCACCAAAGGGTTGCCAGTTCAATTCCCAGTCAGGGCGCATGCCCAGGTTGTGGACTCCATCCCTGGTAGGGGGCATATAGGAGACAGTCGGTAGATGTTGTGCTCTCACAATGATATTTCTCTCCCTTCCTCTCTCTCTAAAAATCAATAAACTATTCTTTTTTTTAATGGCATGTACAATTAGGCATCCATTAAAATAGTACAAGTATGATTGTTGTGCTTTCAGTCTATGGAGCATTTTTCTCTCTTACAAAAATTCCAGAGCTTTTATACAAACAGAACTTAAAAGTGCACATCATTGGTTCTGAATTTATTCTTTAAAATGACTGTGAGAGAAACAAGGAATTCTTTGGATCCTGACTCAGCATGTTTATCTTATTGACTTTTAGTCAATGTGTTTCTATTTACCACATATGAAATACTCTCACCAGGACAAAGGTCCCAGCGCTGCTAAGTCAAACCTCAAACTCTGGCAGATGAGCAAATAGCCAAAGCCAGGGTCTACTTGAATTGTTTACACTCTTAGAGGTCAAGTTCAGACCCCATCTGCCTGCTATGCCTTGTAACACTGATTTGCCATAGCAGGTAGCTGACGAGATTTACCTGCGAGGACCAGAAACATGCACTGCGCCATCCAGAAGGCAGAAGTGCTGGATGGGGCTCATCTGATGCAGATTCTCTGGCAGGATGGTACGGAGTCCTTCTACCCTGCCGTGTGGCTGAGGGACAACTGCCAGTGCCCCAACTGCTACCTGGATTCTGCGAAAGCACGGAAATTTCTCGTGGAATCTCTTGATGTGAACATTGGTATTAAAGACTTGTCTTTTGACAGAAAAAGGGTAATTATCTCTAAATTACCATTTCTCCCTTCCTTCCCAAGATAAATAAAGGGGTTGATCTCCAACAATGTAAATAATGAATTATTATTGGATCATACATGTCATCGGGTTTGGGTAGTGCTGGGTGCAAAGTAAGCCTGCTCAGTAACTGAAAGATTCTGTTATTATTACTACTATTTTTATTACTACGACTATTGTTCATAAAATCTAGTGTTGCTCATTATTCCTTTAGTGACTGACAGCCTTGAAGACACAAACCAACTATTTCTATAATAAAAAGAATGCTTCTGGGCCTCAGTTAACTCATCTGTGAAACAGGGATACTAACAGACTTTGTTCGGAGCGATAATGTGAGGGTTCAATGAGATAATATGGATAAAATGTTTAGCATAGTGCCCAGCATTATAGTAAGCACTCAAAATTAGTGAATAGATGTACAAGGCTTGTTCTAGAATTCCCAAAAGCATAGCTCTCAAAACCACAAACTAGATGTGGCCACCACCCTATGCTTCTCTCTTCCAAATACTAGGATAGTTACCCGAGAAGCAAATATGACCAGCCAGGTCACCTTCCTCCCACTCTTGTCTTCATCTCCACTCGAGCACTTTACTCCCAGGGTTCCCTGCATGCTAGCTGTGTGACCATAGAAATAGTATTTACTCTTACATTCCCCACCTGAAATAATGTCAATGATAGTAATGCCTTCTCCCTAGAGTTGCATGAGGACTAATGAGTTATGTTTGTTGTGCTCATTATACAGCAGGCACTCAACGTGGTGTTATTTTGTGCTATTATTATTATCTGCCTGGTCACATCATTACTATTTCTGATACTCTAACATCAGGTCATGGCAGAAAGTTTGGAAATCATAGGTTTAGAGAATATAGAACAAGAATGTCAGGTCTAGCTAGGTTTTATTGCTTGTGTGACATTTAAGGGGCCTCAGAACTCAGGTAGATCCCAGTGGCTTTCAGGGATCTTATTTTTTCAAAAGCTTATTCTATGCCTGTGCATACATAGGCAAAAAGGGGGAAAAACTGATTCCCTGATTATCTTAAATGACATTCAGAAACAGGGTAATAGTGGAGAACTGAGTATATAGAAGCATAATATACATATAGGTGATATTTGCTTTCTGTGTTATAAGGTTCTTATCACATGGCCAAGCGAACATTACAGTGAATTTGAAGCTGACTGGCTGAAGAAGAGATGCTTTTCACAGCAGGCCAGAGAAAAACTCCAAAGAGAATTGTTTTTTCCAGGTAACCTTGTCGTGGTCTTCAATGTCATTTAAAACTCGTATGGGAAGAAATTTGCTCAGAATCAAATTCAAACCCTTGTGCTTTCGTTAAAATGTTATGGTAATTTATGTGGAATGTCTAATGACTTACCAACACAGGTCATTTGGATAGTGATGAAAGAAATATAGATCCGTTCTAGACATTCTCAAGAGACAGGAAGGAAAGAAATACAGCAAACTTGTATCCTTGTCATATACTGTGAAATCTGGCACAGCAGATATTCCGAAAGTGTCCGCTGCATACTGGCAGAACAAACCAGAGTTGCTCTTCTTAATAATTTGACCCAAGCCCAGAATAACACCAAATCAACAAAGCAGGAATTCCTAACCTGGTATCCACAGATAAAATTGTGTGATCCATGAACCCCATGATGTGTTTATATGAGTGTCTGTGTGTGTGTGTTTGTGTATGTTTGTATAAGTCTGCACAGCACATTTGCTTGGGGAGAATTTATATGGGTCTCAAGGGAACCTGTGACCACATAAATGTTCAGGAAATCTGCATTAATGAATGCTATGGAAGAAAAAAAAAGACTTCATTCTTGAGCAGAGAGACAAAATAAAATAAATACTAATATAGGTATTTTTAAAGTGTGACTTTTAGGAGATACACAATAATTACAGCTAAAGAAGAGGCACTAGAGAGAAGTGGGAAGTGTTAATAATTCACTCTCTGTGTATTTTGAAGATTTGTATCAAAGATTATGTGGGACAAAGGCAAATTCTAGAAACATGATGATTCTTATGTATTTTCTAGAACCTCAACTTCTACAAACACACTAACAAGGAAAGTTTTCCTGAGCTATCTTTTCCACTGTTAACCAGAAATATTGGACCCCTGCCTCTTTGAGCAACTGACCAGGCTCCTTGAATTTTGTAACACCTCTCTGGGAATTTTGGGTCATATCCCAAGATAGAGATAGTACCTTACTCCTTTCAATTCTGAACATCTCAGATGTGTGCGGTAACTCTCCATGCTTTTAAATGCTAGACTTATAACAGTTTACTGGGTATGGAAATGTTACTAATTAATTGACTTCAACCACACAGCTTGACCTTGTCCTGTGGTTATCAACAAGGTATGACTGTTCCTTTCACTTCAAGTACAGGCCAGTCTTGTCAAGAACTAGGTCCCTAGCCAGCAGGCTTTTCTTGGTGGATATAGTGTCCGTCTTCAGACTGAAGGGTCCTGTCCTGGGCACATACCTCGGTTGTAGGCTCAATCCCCAATAAGGGGGGGGGAGGGTGCAGGAGGCAGCCGATCAATGATTCTCTCTCATCACTGATGTTTCTATCTCTCTCTCCCTCGCCCTTCCTCTCTGAAATCAATAAAAATTTTAAAAAATAAAAGAATTAGGTCCCTCTAGTCCCTTAGCCTCACCATTCTGACAACTGACATGATTTTGTTCCAGTGCTTTCTGTCTAAACCACCAGGAATCATTCTCCTCTTTCTCAAGCCCAGCCAGCTGGCGGAATCCATATGGGTACCCAGGGAAATATGTTTTCCCTGCCTTCCCCAGTTAGTGCATTGCTAGTTACTTCACGGACTCTCCAGTTACATAACCGAGTAGCAATTGGGTCAAATAGCAGAATCGCAAATGTATTATTATTTTTTTATTTATTTTAAATTTCTTCTGGCACTCAAAATATTTTTCTTTAACCCTGCCCTGATTTTGTAATCCTGTTGGATTTTACTTTCATTTCCTTCAGGCTCTTCTTTTAATTATTTCAGGGAATAAAAGCCAACTTCTTATTATTACAGCTTAAGCTTTTAAGCATTGTAAAAGGATATGGCCACCCCCCTCCCATTAATATTGCTTGACGAGCACAGTTTATAGCTTACATTTCTCAATGCTATCAGGCAGTAGCAAAATGGAAATGATACTACACTCAGTTAAGTAGTGGAAAAAGCTGGTCACACAGCAATCATGAATAATATAAGGAGAACTGGCTGCTATTTAGACACTGGAAAATATTTTAATGGTTTAAAACAAGATCAGATTTTTAAAATATATTCTCAAGCTGTGCAGTCAGTGGGTTAAAGAATAAATTAATGGGCCATTTTAGAGAGTATGGCTTTTATGGCTTTTTGCCCGTAAAACTTGACACGTTATTTTACTGCCATTGCATATTTTCAAACATTTGTACTCCAGAACATGTAAACAGACTCGGTGACATTTGTGAAAGGCCTTTGTTGGGTTTTCGGTCCTCGGTGGCAATTCCTCCTCTTCTGCGCTTTCCTTAGAGTGAGGAGAGCCTTTTAAAATCTGGCGTCAAGATGCAGACCACTTTCCCTTGATCTTCCCTTGGCACTGGTTGTGGAACTCAAAACTGAAGAGGCAGATGATAATCAGCCAGAAAAGGCTTTTGTCATGGGACAGGCACAGCTGGGAGGAAGACGTGGCTAATAATCATCTCTCACAATGTCCTCTCTAGTAGCACATAGATTGGGTACCTATTTTGTGCTTGAAGCTCTTTAAGGAAATACCAAGTTTAAAAAAAAAAAAAAAGATATGGATTCTGTCCTCCAGGATATACCAAGTCTAGGAGGGTGCATGAGCCATGGAAACAAATAAGTAAAATACATTAGTTTAAGTCCATGACGGTACGCATAGAAGGTTAACTACAACATAGAGGAAGGAATCTGAAGAGATGAGGAAAGGGTCCCCAAAGGGAAGTCATGCTTTAGCTGGGTTTTGAAGAATCCGTTTGTCAAGCAAAGATAGAAAGTGAGGAAATTCTCAACAGAGAAAAAAGCCTGTGGAAAATCACAGAAGTATAAAATAGCAGGGTAGGTTTAGGAATCTGCAATTAGTTTAATGCTGGTAAAGTTAAAATTATTAGTCCACAAGACCGAAGGAAGGGGCCAAACCATGAAGAGGCTTAAGTGCCCTATTAAGAGTCTCAGTCCTAAATCCTTCGGCAAAGGAGTTTCTCAACATAGAGCTCAGGATTATTCCCTCCATTAGTTCTCAGGCTTATGTTATAAAGCCAGAGAAATGAATTTAAGATCTTGATAAATGTAATAATAAGGTTGCTTTGCTTTTTTTTAGAATGCATTTTACAGTTTCAGAGTTGAATCTTTCTGATTTTGACCAAAGGCATATAATTTCTTAAACGCTTACATGTTTGTGAATGTCTCCTTAGCTTTGTTGCATTCCCCCTTCTCCACTGTACCTCGTTGGTTCTTGGTTTGTATTCATTTTAAAAAAGACAGTTAAGTGATTGGATCTGTGTTGTAGAAAGGTCCTGGCCTGGTCATCTGTGTTGAATGGACTGGTCTGGGGAGTGACTGGGAGCAGGGTGACCATAGCACAGCCTAGAAATGATCCTGCAAAAGACTTTGAGAGCCTAAACCAGGGAAGTAGCAGAGAGGATGGGGGTAGAATCTGTATTCAAGAGAAACATATATCGACCTGTAGGATAGGAGGTCAGTGGTCCTGTTCTTTAATCTCTACCAAAACACTAATTCAAACAGATATAAGCACCCTGTATTCATTGCAATATTATTCACAATAACCAACATATGGAAACAACCTATGAGAATGGATAAAGATGTCACACACACACACACACACACACACACACACACACACACACACACACCAGAATACTAGGCAGCCATAAAGAAAGAAGGAAATCTTGCCATTTGTGACAATATGAATGGACCTAGAGTGTATTGTGCTAAGTGAAATAAGTCAGACAGAGAAAGACAAGTACTGTATAATTTCACTTATATGTAGAAGCTTAAAGAAAAAATCAACAAACAAAACAAAATAAAATTCATAGATACAAAGAATAGATTGGTGGTTATCAGAGAAGAAGGGAGTTGGGGGATGGGCAAAATGAGTGAAGGGGGTCAATATGCTGATGATGGTAACTAGACTTATTGTTGGGATCACTTTGTAGTATATACAAAGATCAAATGATTATGCCATATACCTAAAACTAATATGTTATGTACCAATTTTACCTCGATTAAAAAAATAATAAATAGAAAAATGTTTAAATAAATAATATCCTGGCCATGTGTTTTTAATTACATTTTTAAAAAGCTGATGTGTTTAAAAACATTTAAAACGTTTGAGGATATTTTTGAAAACCTAAAGCAAATCTAATTCCAGGAAGAATTATTACAGTCTCCTTCCTTTTCATGTTTTTTTTTTCAGTATATTTGCCACATCAAAAATTAAGGAAAATATACCTTTTTTACTATTGGAAAAACAATGTTCTGCAGTTACATTAAAGTAAATTTCCTCTTTATATTTCTTTTTTTTCCTAACAGAGTAAAAGTAGAATGAGCTTTCTTCAATGAATGAAAAACTTTCATTTCTCAGAAACTAGGCTTACTTTTTCTTGCAGACTAGAAGTGGGTTTTATAACATTGGCAGTTGGACTCTAAATTTAGCATTTATAAATTTAGAAAATGTAAAAGTGTGGCAATTTCAAGAAGTAAAGTTGGACCACTTTATATGCTGGCTTCATTTTTACCAAACCTGCACATATGTTATATATTTAGCCTGCCATTTTTGCTAGTGCCTACACATCAGGAGAGTCATCAGACACACACACACACACACACACACACACACACACACACACACACACAACAACAACAACTGGTTAAAAATTGTTACCTCTCACTTCTGATTCTACTTTGCTTTTTCAAAGTGGCAGATCACAGAACTACAAAACTTTAGTTTGGGGGTAATAAATATTTTCATCATACTTAAATTTCTTCTTTTTAAGTTTCAGTCCCAAACTTTTAAATGTGCCCATGGCAAAAAATAAATAAAAATAATCAAACAAATTAGCTGACTTTTAGCCTCTGTTCTATTCAATGAATGCTCTAACATTACTATATTTTTTTCTCAAAATTCTGCATTTTCCTCAGTCTATAACTTTGCTGTTAATCAAGAAAATAGTGTAGCATTGAAGTTAAGAGTGCTCTTGATCTTAGGTGTTGCTAGTTCTATGATCTTGAGCGAGTTACTTAACCGTTTTATGCCTCCAAATCTTATCTGCATGATAGAAATAGTGTCTAGTTATCCTCTAGAGTAGTGCAATGCTGAATGAAGGGCAATGTCACACTTTATGGATTAACTCAATCTTCACAAGTTTCCTAGAAGGCGGATGTAAATAACTATAGAGACCAGCTAGTCCTGAGAGGCTGCTTGAACCTCTTGAGCAGTGTATTTGTTTACAAAGAAAGAAAAAATGCTGAATTCTATTAGTGAAATTCATTTCTCCTTTTTTCCATTGGCTGTCAAAATTCCATGCATATTGTATGTTTTCCCAGAAAAGACTGATACTCAACAGGTTATAGGGGGGAAATATTGCTTTGGTTATCTCTTTTGCCAACAATTTAGTTGGCTTTTATCATCTCATGTCTGGTTGGAGCTTTTCATCATCTCATGTCTGAAATAATACTAAAATAATATGCCTCTGTGTTCACACCTGGCTTGCACAACTCTGTAGGGTAATTCTCCTGTTGCCCACCATCTTCTCTGCTCCCTCTTACTCTGTGTCTCACTGTGGCACAATGAAGTCCGACTTTTTCCCATTATCCCACAACCTTGTGCCACGCCCACAAGCATATGAATTCTTACTCTTATCCAAGTTCTCCTTGTTTCCCAGATTGCCTATTCCATTCTTTCTGTCTGACCAAATTTCACCTGCAGGGTCCAACTCACATCCCAATGAAGTCCTTTACCAATGATTCGATCTGTTATTTATATGCATCCCTGAGCCAAACCATAAACTATAGATTAGAAGGTAAGCAAGCCCAGGAAATAGACATAATTTCACACTAAAATGCAAGGCTGTACTATAACAATGGAAGCATATACATTTTTTTTAAAAAAAAAAAAGGTGACTAGAGAGAAAGTGAAAGAGTGTTGTATGTCAAGAATGCTCTTCACCTATGGAACACTGTGTAATGAAAGGAGATAAGGCTTTGGAGTCAGCAGAGCTGTCTTTGACTCTCTGCTCTGTGAACTTGACTTAGTTTCATAAATTATCTGAGCCTCACTTTTTTCTATGTAAAAGAGGCAGTCCTCTCAGTTTGGGGATGTGAAGAATAAATGATAAAATGCAACTGCTGGGCTTCACACAGTGCCTGGACACAGATTTCAAAGACTGTTAGGTCCTTTCCCTCTCCCTTTTCCCTCCAATTCAGAGAGCCATGAACTTGGAGCAGAGGCATAGTGAAGAGCATTTGGGTGAACAGGAGGAGAGAGAAACAACAGTGGTATGGTAAGATCTTATCTTAGACTTTCCCTTACGTGAAAATAATCATGCTACATTTCTGATTAAAAACATGAGAGTGGCTTAGGAGTGAACTATTGCCCTGGAAAGAATTTTGGTCACTCAGACATTGGTTCAAAGTCTGGGCCAAAATTTTACCTTCCTGGCAGATAGTTTGAAATAAAGTTAAGGATAGCAGTGAAAAGTCTGATCAACTATAAACCTAATTTCAATCTGTGAGTTAGAAATGTTTGCTGAAGCTGGCATGGCCAGCAAACTTGAGAGAAAGTGACTGTGTAATTTAGTAATAGTTAAAGGATTTTTATAGATGAAAATACCAGCAATCGGCAGATATATTTCATGTGTAAGCTAAATACTTGGATGAAATAAATTTCAGGCCCAAATTAGGCATAATCTCATGACTGTATACAAGTAGATAACCTCAATAAGGAAGATAAAGGAAAGATAACTAAAGAAAAGCAATATGCTCATACCAGGAGGAAGCAGAGTCTCCAAACTCTAACTTCAATAGGGCATAATGGGAGTTTCTACCTCAGAATAACGTGATCAAACAAAATATATGATGGACAGCCAAAAACGGAATTTATAAAATAATATACTTGGAGCAATAAGAAAAAAAAAAGAGAGAAAAGATGATCCTCCAATGAGACTCAATGGTTTTAGATAATCCTGCTCCTCACACAGTCTTTTCCATCTCAGTTGAGGGCAACTCCATCTCTCTGGCAGCAGAATCACCCTTGATTCCCCTTTATCTCTTATACTGTACATCCAGTATCTCAAGAAAATCTATTAGCTCCATCATTAAAATAATTCAGAATCCAATCGAGTCTTACTGCCTTCACTACAACTCTCTGAACTACCAACATCATTTGGCTTCTTTCTCCTCTATCGCTTTTCCTACTCCATTGCCAATCTTCTTCCTCACATTTCTTAAAGAATTTATATGTGAATAGAATATTATCAACTCATATGCCTTGAAGAAACCCTCTTTTTCATCTGCAAGGCAAGGATTAAGTACAAAGACAACTTTCTAGTTCTGATTACCATCGGTGTCATCAGTCTGTTTGTATCCTGGAATTAATGTGTCATTTTATCAATATTTAATATATTCAGATTTTTTTTAAAAAGCATCACTCTATGTTAGGCACTGAGCTCAGTACTTTATATTTATTTCTCAATTTAACTCTAGCAACATCTTCACAAAGGCTGCATTATTATTACAATCATTTTACACATGAGGAAAATGAGGCTGATAGAAATGAAGTAATTAATCCAAAATCAAAGAGTCAAGCACTAGCAGAGCCAAGATTTAAATAAAGATCATCTGTTCTATTAAATACCGTCCACCCCCCCTCCCTCTTCTATGTGGTCACAGCAGTTTGTGTGGGCTCCTCTCTCAGTGTCACTGCAGTTATTGCAATGAATGGTCAGTGTCTGGGCATTGACCGTCTTCCCCACTAGACAGTTGGAATCTAGGAAAATATCTAAGATTAATGACCATTTATTGAGCATCTAGCATTTATTATGAATTTATTCAGCAAATGTGTATGAGTGTTTACTATGTACCAGGCACTGTCCTAGGTGCTGGGGATGCAGTGGTGAACAAAACAGAGGAAGGCCTTGTCCCTAAATAGTTTACATCTTGGTAGAGAAAGCAATCACTACATTTATAAATATATCTTATACTACATCAAGTGGCGATAAGGACATGGGATGCAGGCAGGTTGGTGATTGTGATGGTGGGAGTACATGGAAGGTCTCTTTTGAGTCCTTCTGTGTTTTTACTGAAATACGAAGCAAAGTTGTCAGCTGAGCATGAGTAGGAGAAGGAAGTGTGGGAGATTTGATGACAGAGAACATGAGAAACTGTCAGCGAGAAGAGTATAAGACTTCACTAGAGATTAGTGGGCGTGTAACAAGATCAGACATCATAGTGTGTTTTCTTCCAGATGGTCTGGTTCAAGTGCATATTTAATCAAGTATACTATGGTGAGCTTTTCGTAGACATCATCTCATTTAACTTTAACAGCAACCCTGCAGATTGTTTTCATCCCGTAACTTCCCAATGAAGAAATTGAACCGAGAGAATAGATCACTTTCTGAGGGTCATTAGATGGGAAGTATCAGAATTCATATTTGAATCCAGATCTGTTACCTTCAAACCTTGAGTTAGTAACTTTGACACAACATCCCTATCAAATTGGACCAATATCTTCATCTCTGGGTGTGCCTCATACATCCTCAATGAACTAGCTTTGGAAATAACTTCCACTTCATCTGCTAAATGCCCTTGTTGCCTCGTGTGTTCTCCCTCAGTGACTTTGAGTTCCTCCAACAAGCTAAGAGATTCCCCATCTTCCTTTTGCCCCTCCCACCAGGACACTCATCTCCTTGCCCCCTTGACGTAGGCATGACTGGCTTCTCTCACCGCTCAGGATTTGACTTAAATAGCATCCCTTCAGCTAGTCCTTTCATAACTGCCATGTATAAATAGGTCCCCATCTATCTCCCAATGAGTATCAATATGCCCTGTTAACCCCCCAGCACTTGCTGCAATGTGTAATTTTATGTGCTTATATGTTTGTTTCCCTGTTTATTCACTGTTTTCCTCACACGGGAAGCAATTACATCTATTTCTATTCACCCATGAGATCTCTTTTGCCTCACAAGGCTTTCAATAAACATGTGTTGAATAAGTGAGAGATCACTTCCACATAATGTGACAAGCACTGTAACTGTGGTGTGTGTCAGGCTCGGGGACCAGAGAAGACAGCCAGCTCACCCACTCTTACAGATCCTGAAGGAGGCACAGCAGAGGCTGCCAGTGCCTGCTCATAGCCCCCAGCACTCTTCCTACACTTGCCAGCAGCTTCATGCTGCTTGGTTGCCTCTCTGCTGGAAGGTTTCTCTGCCTGGGAGCACAATTGGCCAGGACACACAGAAGGCCAGAAAGACCAGGAGTGAGGGGATTCCCTGCCCCAGGGTGGGACAACTCTGAAGTGTATTCTACAGTGTTGCCATGAGGTCCAGCATTGCCAAGCCCTGTGGCCAAAAGCAGTAACCTGTTCAGTAATACACCTTCCACCTCCTAATAGTGCCCCCAGGAGAGCTCTTTAATCAATTGTTTGCATTCACATCCTCATCTCAGAGTCAGAAGATCTCAATCAAAGTGAAGACACGTGACCAAAATCTTGAAAGACGTGTTGAGTTCACTAGACAAGAAGTAAAAGCACATCCAAAGAGGGCTGGATTCCCTTAGCACAGAGAGAAGAATCAAAGCCCCATTTCCACTCGGGTGTCTTAGGGGTCAGATTTTTGTTTTAACTGGACCCCTAAGAGGCATTTGTAGGAAAAGACACTAAGAGATTGGCTGTTTCAGAGCCAACAGCACAGTTAGGCGCAGGTGATGGGAAGGCCCTAACCTCTTGAAATAACACGTTGCAACTCGGCATGTCGCACTCATGAGTCTGTAGCTGAAGCGCTTCTTTGTGCCTTTTCCTTTTCTGAAATAGAACTTAGGATCCGGGAATGTGATTCATAACCCCAAGAAGGAAACCTTGTACAAATGGTTTCTTGAAAGCCAGCCTGTAGCCTGTTCGTAAACTTTATGATGTGTGAAGCACATGTTCAAGGAAGTCTTTATTAGCGGGCCCATAAGTTAAATTAGATGGGGTGGTTCATGCCTTAAATACTCCGTCATTTTCCACACTGTTTATGTATCCAGACCCAGGTGGGAAATTTCAATTAGCTTTCAGTGTATCTGCCTGATAAATGATTTACTCTAGTCAAACGGGTTTTCTTTTGGGCCCCCAGGAATCAGGTTTTACAGTTGGGGGAGACTAAAAAAGATGCTTCTAAATTACATTTTCAATATTAAGGTTTCTGTGGATTTCGTAAAATGTAGTTTATCTTTCATGGGTTTCATAAAAATGCAGTTTATCTCTCAGGGAAATTTGAGTGGCTTACATTCGAACTGTGATGATAGATTTGGAAACTGATGAGTCACAGTGCTGTTTCTGAAAGTCACCCTTAGCGTTACGAAGTGTATGAGGAGCTCATGCTAGGACACAGGTTCCACACGGGACTGTGGCCCTCGGTCGCTTATTTCTGTGAAGCTCCTGCCAGGGCACACCACAATGAGAGCTATAGCTGGAACACTGCAAACTTTGTGCAACTTAAAAGTCTTTGTAACCACACTCTGAAAGTGAAGTCCTGCGGCCTAAATTATTTATAGTCCACACCATGCTTCTATGGGACTGATGATAACCTTGCTTTATACCCAGTATCTTTGTGTGAAATTGGTTAACTTTACATGTGCAGAGTATAACCTAATTGAAAGAATCCAACTCCTTCTGCAGTTTTAAAACAAAGGGTACTGTGTGTGTGCACTTGTGTGTTGGCGAGCATGCTGTGTGTGCGTGTTATTCTATCATGGGAAAGTGACTCACGTAGAAACAAATTCACTGAAACATGCTATAAATGTATACAGATGTATTTAGTGTATGCCCAAAGCAGATGCTTCTGGAATCCCCCAAAGTAGTCAAAATACAAACTCAAAGTTTTAAAAACATTTACATCTGGTGAAATTGTTTTTCCAATCTCTCTTTATTCTATTTCCTGGCCACGGTCACCAAAGCTCTCTGGAAAGTGATACTGGCCTCAAGTAAAACCAAACTGACATGGATCCCTGAGTTACAATGGCATAAGGTAGAGGAGCCGGCTGATTTTGAAGCCGCGGTTCATTTCACAACAGGTGAAAAGCAATGCTGTTGTAGAGTTGTGCAATGGAGCCTACTCATAATGTTTTCTTCTGCGTGTAAAATCCTGACGAGGAGCCAAGGTTTATCTTTAAACACCCATGCTAGAACAAGTTCAGACACAGTGTTCCTTACTGCAAATTGCTCTGCTTTCTTATTTATCTAGTAGAATTCCTTCAATAAGGGACAGGAAAAGCTATGGACATTCAGGCATGGAACATAAAAATACATGGGATGACAGTATTTCAGGGCATCCAATGTTTGTTTTATGTGTAGTTGTTAAAATTACAGACTTTGGAATCAGTCACCTAGCTTTGACTGACTAATTCTGCAAATCATTAGCTACAGGACTTGGATCTCTGTTCCCTTCTCTGTAACATGAAAATACTGAAAGCATCTCTCGTGTATATTTATTGTGGACATTAAAGGAAATAATATAGAGAGAGCACCTAGCACTACTCCTGGCACCAAGAAAGTACTCAGAAAGTATTAGCTATACTAATTACTATTATTATTATTATTATTATTATTATTATTATTAGTCTACTATGTGCCAGGCACTGTGCTAGGCTCCTTGTACAATCTCACTGCATTGTTAATAAAAGACCTGCAAGGTAAATATAACGATGGCTATTTTACAAATTATGAGACAGAGGTTCAGAGAAGAGACCAAGAAACTAGCTGCTAAGAGGCAAAAATTAATACCTAAAACCAGGCCTCTTTGCCTCCATGCACTTTACTTTATTCATGTCCTGTCTCATTTACTACCAGTCACATGTAACTACTTAAGTTTAAGTTTAAATTAGTTAATATTAAATTTTAAAACTTAGTTCTTCAGTTCCACTTGCCATATGTCAAGTCTCAATAGCCATAAGTTGTTGCTAGTAGCCACAGTACTGGGCAGTACAACAGAATATTTCTGAATTTTCTCAGAAGTTCTGCTTGACAATACTGCATCTGGAGCATACCAACTCTCCACGCTGGTCTGTTGTCACCAGGACATAAGATTTTCTCTAAACATTACAATGAAGGTTCATCAGTAAAGTATTTAACAGTTTGTAATAAAGGTAACACATTTGCTATATGGCCATGTAGAAAACTAATCTATCTAACAGTCTACTCAGCAATGATCAACCTATCCTCAGTCAAATCATCATAGTGTCCAAAAACTACGAGGATCCTCGGATGTGGTTTAAACAATCTTGTTGGTCAATAATGAGAACTAATGATGGTGGGAAATCCTAAAGCCCTGGGAAGATGCCAGCTGAGTCCCTAACATCACACCTGCCTCTAAGACTCTATGGGCCTGTGCTTTTCATTGGGGCCAATAAGCTTAAAGCAGTTTGAAATATTTTTCAAGTTTCTAGATATGGTTTACTTAGGGTAAGCTTTGGAAAGAAGAGATGGTGATTTGTTATTTATGTCCTTAAACACTGACGTTTTGCCCAGGAAATGTTTCTCCTAACTGGAAGCCAAATGACTTTTCTAGTGAGGCAGCCAATAAGCATTATTTATGACATGTATCGCCTTCTTTCTGCAGACTTTCTTGACTGGTATCAGATAGTACAATCTGGAGACTTTAAACAAAAAGAGCAAGTGGGATGGCGAAGCAAACAACCACATAATTGAACATTCACACAAAGTCAAGTAGAGTGCCTCTTTGAGAAGAGGCTCCTTCATATGAAATCAGGTCTGTTTGATTTTAGACGAAATAGTTGAGCCGTGAGGAACAGACCTGTGGGACTTCATGCATGTAAAAGAATAGCTGCCAAAACCGGTTTGGCTCAGTGGATAGAGCGTCGGTCTGCAGACTGAAAGGTCCCAGGTTCAATTCCGGTCAGGGGCATGTACGTTGGTTGCGGGCACATCCCTGGTAGGGGGTGTGCAGGAGGCAGCTGGGCGATGTTTCTCTCTCATCGATGTTTCTGGCTCTCTGTCCCTCTCCCTTCCTCTCTGTGAAAAATCAATAAAATATATTTAAAAAAAAAAAAAAAGAATAGCTGGCATCCAAGAAGGAGCATGGGAACAGGGGTCAGAAGATCTGATATCTTCATGGTATCTTGAACATATTTCAACTATAGAAGGGGTGGGGAACGTCCCGCCCACGGGCTGTATAAGGCCTGCAAAATCATTTGTTCTGGCCCTGCCAAGGCATTAGGGGGAGTTAATTAAATGTTTGACCAGATATAGCAGGCTAATTTTTAAGTTGATAATTTTGTATGGCCTGTGAATGATGTTATAAATATCCAAATGGCTCTTGGCAGAACAAAACGTTCCCCACCCCTGAACTATAGCCTCTATCATATTGTCAGTTCCCAGGTCTACTTCTTCCATAGACTATGAGCTCCTTAAAACCTACCGCCTATCACAGTGCCTTGACATGGTAAAATATAAGGCTTCTTGAAAAGATAAACCAACAAATAATTGTTGAGTCACTAATATAATCAAGGAATACCAAGAACTTGCATGTTAAACCGACCTAACCCCCCCCCCAAAAAAAAGTATGATCATTACTCCCAAACCTTCACATGTCATTGTCTGTTATTACTTTAGCCAACTTGCTTTGGCATAATACAAAATGGCCCATGTTCTGAGCTGCTTCTCTTTGCCAAAGTGATTTGGTTAACATTACACCTAAGGTTGTCTCAAGTGTAAGAAGCACTTGATAAGCAATGCTTTAAAAAAAGGGGGGGGGGGGAGCAGGATAAGGCTATTGTTCTTTCAGTTCTATTGGTCCCAAAGAGAGAGAAGAGTTAAAAGGAGAAATTATAAAAGGAGAAGTTAGGAACCAATGGCTGGATATAAACTCGACTTCTGGAGAAGATGCAATAAGTTACTTTGGCTTGTGGAATGTATGAAATACTAAACAATATTAACACCCAAAAGTATTAATTCGGCAACCTGAAGGAACTAATTTATAGTTTTTAATTTAGGCCCCAGAAGTTCTGCCTCATTATGCAAGCTGTTATGCATAATAACCCAGAAACGGCAATATATGCATGCATAGTCTGATTGGGTCTTCCCACAGGCACACACCTACTCACCTCTGCGAATGTCCTTCTGCCACTAGCTGGTAGAGGAACAGGAAGTGGCTCCTTGCACCTGCCTGCATCTTTTCACTATCTGACTCCTAAGAAAGCCATGTTGACGTTGAAGGAATGATTTCCACTCCACAACTACTACCAGGCAACATTCACCCATTCCTCATTCTTAAATGGGAGGGGTGGTGTTAAGGTTGTTTTCTGTAACACGGCGTATAGTCCCCAGTTAGAAAAGTGAGGCATTGCTTAGATATTGAGATCATAATTTCTCATTCTGCCACTTGTTAGGAAGGTTTGCCTTCCTAAGGTAAATTCATTCCTGAAAAAAATAAAGAAATCAAATGGATTAGCTCGAGTTAAGTCTTCCCTGAATGCAGTTGTAATGTCTGAGTTATTTCCCCTGGCAAAGTTCCATCTCCTCTTTGTTCCACCTCTTTTGGGAGATCCTGGTTTGCAATCAAATTGTTTTTTATACTTGTTTTCCTTTCTGTTGTGTGTTTTTTTCCAAGCAAACATTTTATGAGCATTTAAGATAAAGAATCAAAGAGCTAAGGCGTGCATTTGACTTTATCTCCTGTGGCTTTGTCACCAAGGTGTCTATGCACCCCAGGACCACACCTTCCAACTTCTCTCCCCACTGCCAGCCTTTGCTGACTCCAAAGGACAATGCAACCCCAGAGAAATCATCTTATCAGACAAAATAAGAAAGAAGGAACTGTACCTACCATGAGAAACAGTCCCCACACTCTCAAGATTAGGCATATGATGTTCTAGGCCACCATCCCAATTTTATCTATTTGGAGTTGAGTAATAGGACTTGGCTGTAAAAACACACAGTGTTTAAGGTTATTTTTAAACAGTGCCCAGATAGATATACAGATCAAGAGTCATCTATGAGCTAAACTACCTTTTCTCAACAACTGTGGTATAATGAATATCTGTCATGGATCAGGCATAGTAGAAAGCAGGGCGGGTGGCGGGGGAGGTATATAAGTAGACTAGAATGGCTCCAAGGAAGAAAATCTGGTAACTTAGGCATTTGCAATATGACTGAAAGTCCACGATGAATCAAAAGCCAGCTTCAAAGAACTAGCCCCTTCCCTGAGGTTATCACTGTAAATAAAAACAAAGAAATCCCATCTGGTTTCTTCATTTTCTTAATTCACAGAATGTCAGTACTGGGGTTCAGAACTCCAGCTACCTACTCTGGATTTTGAAGATGTTTTAAAAAATGATGAGCATGCATACAAGTGGCTCTCCAGCCTCAAGAAAGTAGGCATAGTGCGACTCACTGGAGCATCCGACAAAAGAGGGGAAATTGTCAAACTTGGGAAAAGAATCGGTTTCCTTTACCTCACATTTTATGGGTGAGTTATCAAAAGTTTATATTCTGCCATTATATGTAAAGTTTAATATATTTCTCAGAAGGGATAATCTTTTGGTTGGAGATACAGAAATCTCTATAATATCTTCAGCAGGAAATCAGATGAGAAGATGAGTCTAAAAATTAGGTTGCTCTGAGAATGACTAGAATTTTTAAAAAGTCTAAAAGTTCAAAGACATCAGATACCAAAGGCATCAGGCTAGTTAAGGTGTGTATGAGTTTGCTAGAGCTGCCATAAGAGAATACCATAGATTGGGTGGCTTAGATAGCAGAAATTTATTTCCTCACAGTTTGGAGGCCAGAAGTTCAAGATCAAGGGGCCAGCAGGGTTGGTTTCTGGTGAGACCCCTCTTCCTGGCTTGCGGATGACCACTTCCTCACTGTCTCCTCTGTGTACCCACAGTCCTAGTATCTGCTTCTCTTCTTACCAGTCCCATAGGCCCCACACTTATGACTTAACCTTAATCCTCCCTTATTGGCCCTATCTCCCAACATAGGCACATTGGGGGTTAGTTAGGGCTTCATCATATAATTTTCAAGGGGCACAATTCAGCCCATAAGAGGTAGGATAGAAGACTGTGTTTCTTCAAGATTTTTACAAAACACTTAGCTTTACAAATGTTCAAGTTCATTCAAGTTTTACCTCCCAAGGGTTGGTGAAAAATAAAATTGGACCCTGAGCAACATTGCTCAATGGTTAGAGCACCAGCCCATGCACTGAGGGGTCATGGGTTTGATTCCTGGTCAAGGGCACACACCTGGGTTGCAGGTTCGATCCAGGCCCCATTTAGGGCTGGAGGCAATCTTACAGGCCCTATCTCGTGTCTCTCTCACATCGATGTTTCTCTCTCTCTTCTCCTCCCTCCCTTCCACTCTCTCTGAAAATAAATGGGGAAAGAAAATATCCTCTGGTAAGGATTAACCAAAAAATTAATAATAATAAAATAAAATTGGGCCCTGGGGGATTGAAACCAGCCACCAGATGTGTTTAAAAAAAAGGATAAAATTAACATGCAGAAAATTAAGTCTAGGCACTTCAGCAAGTAACAGGAAACATATTTTAACTTTGGAACAAGAACCTGTCTGCATAAGAAATGCCTGGGAGGTAAAACTAATTATAGATGGTGAAACACTAACAACAGAAAACACTTATCTGGAAGTGGGGGCATGACTTTATTTCCAACTTTTAGGGTGAACCTCTCATATGAGATATAGATAATTATTCTTGGGCTCACAGAGTAGAGAACACTGGAAGTGAAAAGGACCTTCAAAATCCCAAGGTTGAAAACTGATGGCACACAGGCTGTACTCAGATGTTTTGTTTGGCCCACATGATGTTGAAATAAAATTAAATTAGTCATCAGTACTTTAAAAGTGGGAGATTTTACATTAAATATGGATCTGACTTTTCTTGAAAAATCAAATCTGGCAAAAGCTGAGCCTAAGTTCCTTCATGCCAACAAATGTGGACCTAAGTGGAGGCTGCCCCTGAGAGAACACACACTCTCCAGTTTGCCAAAGTCCTTCCCAGCCTCAGGCCTGCAGGGGCCCTGCTAGCCTTTGAGTTCGCCAGCCCTAAACTACTAGTATAATAAGACCTCAAAGAGGATTGAAAAAGCTCAATCACTTGCCCCCAAGGATTTCAGCAAGTTCATTCATTACAGAAGATGCTATATTTAGACCTGGATGACCCACTCCACGAATGCCATGTAAAATGTGTACCTTTCCTACATCTGCAAGACTTTGAACGGCCTTAGAGATCACAGCAGTGACAACAGGCAAACAAAAAATGACTAAGAGCCTCAACTGTATTATTTGTTCTTTATTAATTTTCACAAATTTCTGAACCAGTTATTATCCCCCATTTCACTGATAAGAAATCTGAAGCCCACATTAAACTATACCCACATTCCCACAGGTGGTTAAAAAGGAACCAGGGTTGGGACCTGGGTCTTTTCTATCCCCGGGCTTCTTAATCCATGTCACTATCAATAGTATAAAGGAAAAAGAGAGAAAGGATGCTTTCAGGCACCAGAGGTAAATAGAACATTTCAAAATAAATCTCTCCTACGTTGTTGCACTTAGCTTTTATTTGCTGACAGCAGATTTTTTGTATCTATGCCAACACATTTCACAATTTCATAATAGTGGCCAAATGAGGGGCTCTTTGTTGTAGTTCCCTAACGCCCACCCCCATAAGGGTCAGATTCTGAGTCCTGATTTATGAGTTGTGTCTTTGTTTGTTTGTCTTATTATTACAAATCGTAAAAATACAATTTGGCCACTGATCTAATATTGTTTAATTTATTGGAATAAATGCTAAGGATTTGTTGTCAAAATAAATCAGACCTCCTTCTACTATTGCATTTCCTTTGTCCAAGACCTGTGCATCTAATCAGATAGGTTTAACCTACTCAGTCTCACCTTCCTCAGATGATCACATTTCTTTGCTGAATCTCTCAAACTATATACCCCAGGCCACAAATGACCTTCTTGCCTCCTTACTGCTTTTCCCACCACTGATTATCAAGATCTCTCCTTTGGTGGGGAAGGGGGGGGAATTTTTTTATTTCCTATCTTATGAACTTACAGAAGAGGACAGTTTTGTTGGGTTTTGCTTTGTATTTGTTTGCTTATTTGTGGGGTTTTGTTATTGTTGTGAAGAAAATGAGAAAAGTGAATATTTTCCCTGAAGTTATTTTTCTTTCCTGCTCCTCTCCATGGTAATGAGGGAAAGTGATATTAAAGTTTGGGTAACAGGAGATTTAAAAGGACAGGGAATATTTAGAACAATGGTTCTCAACCTAGGCTGCACCATTCTCCGGGTATTTTTTTCTTTAGGTTCCATTATAAACTTTTTAAAAAATTTATCTTATCTTTATTGTTGACAGTATTACAGACGGCCCCTATTTTCCCCAGAGGGAAGGGGGAAGGGGACGGGAAGAGATTAACAAATGCATTTATATGCATATATGCATAACCCATGGACACAGACAATAGTTCTGAGACTTTTTTTTTAACAGGACTTGGATTTGGCCCAAATATCAGGACTTTTGAAAATTCTGTAGGTGATTCTGATGTGCAGCAATGGTTACAAACCTCTGGTTGAGAGGAAGAGGTTCTTCAAGGGAAGGCAGGTCTCAATTGGCAAATAACTTGGGTATTTTACATCTTCTGAGCTCTCACAATTATGTACACTAAATGGCATTTATCATGTTCATCTTTGTACTGTGCTGATGCCTGGACATGACTTATCCTAACAAAAGAATCAGTAGCTGCCTTAATCAGGGCCCCTCTCTTTCATATCTTTGTTTTTCCACTGGCGAAGTGCCTCACTCTTGCTTGAAAAACAATTGGTTGGAAAGGACACAGACAACAGGGGGGTGAGGGCATGAGTGGGGGTTTGGGGGGCAATGGGGGATAAGGACACATATGTAATACCTTAATCAATAAAGAATTTTTTAAAAAAGGAAAAATAATTGGTTGGTGAGTGAATGTATGTAATGAATAAATGAAGACAATAAATAATGGAGAAGAGGCATTGCCAAAATTAGGAGAGGGATAGAGAAAGGAAAATGGATAAGGTTACAGGTAAACTTTGCTTTTCATGTAGATTTTTCAAAGAGACTGGTTTCCACTCTTGTTTAGATGCCAAAACCAGTAATAGTGTGGTCTTACTTTACATATGCCACCCTTGCAAACTAATACCCACCTAGCACTTTTCTATTCAAATAGGGTTATATTTGGCGAATTTGAATTGCATGGGTCTAAAATGAGAAGTACTATATCTACTTTTGGTGTTTGGCTCTCATCTCAATTGTTAAATGGTTGATTGTATGAATAAAAACAGTAGATTCCAGAATTTTGTGCAGCCTCGGTATATAGTGGGCAAAGAATAAATTTTTAGTGGATAAATGCATGCCTAGATGTTTTTAAAGGACTGCAAAGCAGCAGATGAAGGCAGTAATTTTTAGAACACTTTATAACTATAAAATTATGTTCAACTACTAAGACAAAAAATGGTAACAGCTTTGAGGACAAACGTGCATGTCATTATCCACACCTGTATTTTCTCAGATGCTTGTCATTATTATGTTAGTGTATCATCAGACAACACACTTTTCATGCAACCATGTGAAATGCTCAGCAACCTATTGTCTTGATGATGAAAGCATTCCTGGCAGAAAAGATTGAGAGTTGGTAAAGAGACTTCCATTGTCAATGTTATCAAATATATCTACCTGTGGGACAGTCTGTAAAATGATAACTCTTTTAGGAGGATTTAAGCCTTTGATTTGGGGCAATGCAGTTTTTACAGAGTGGGGCCAGAAGCCCCATCTCATATCCCTGATGCTCACCCCCCAAAATTTGGCAAAAATTACTTTCTTTATTGGAGAAATTATCTGAATTTTATGGCAAAATTTAACCCAACAGAAAAGAGGACTAGCTCAGTGCCTCACACACACTTACCTCTCAGGAAATTTTAATGAAAGGGAATATATGCTAAAATTCTTTCTTAGCGTTATTGTCATTTGCCAGTCCTTACTTAGAAAATTAACCTCTTGACCAATTCTGAGGGACCCTTCTTCATTAGAAAGTCAATCAGGCCCAGCCAGCGTGGCTCAGTGGTTGAGCATAAACCTATGAACCAGGAGGTCAAGGTTCAATTCCTGATCAGGGCACATTGCTGGATCGATCCCTAATAGGGGTGTGCATGAGGCAGCTGATCAATGACTCTCTCTCATCATTGATGTTTCTATCTCTCTCTCCCTCTCTCTTCCTCTCCACAATCAATAAAAATATACTTTTTTAAAAAGTAAAGAAACTTATGGATCTTGATGATAGTTAAATTTTACCTGAGAAAATGAGCATGGAAGCTGTATGATTGCTGAATAAAATTTATAAGGCCACAAATTGTAGAGAAAATATAAATAAATACTGAGAAATATTTAGTTCCAATAGAATTGAGGACCCAATGCCCCAAAGCAGCTGTATTCTGTTACTGCCCTGGACAGCCGACCATGGGACCAATAGGGAAACAGTTTAATCATGGTTTCCCTGTTGGCTATTTGTGAGAAGTAGATCCAAACTTTTCATTTAATTTCCCAGAGCTCTAGGACTCTCCTCAACTGCAGGCTTGCTTCTCTCTTTCTGTAGGAGTGTGTGAATACCTGCCATGCCCTTTGAGGCCTTCGGATAAAAGCTGGCTGTAGAAATGTAAAATTCTATACTACTGTCCAGCTTTGCATCTGCCTGGGTGCCTTGCACGGAGGCTTCATGAGGTGGATAAAATAATGTCAACCAGAAAGTGTCCACAGGGGGGGCTTTGTCAAATACACCAGCCAGTCCAATTAAGAATTAACAAAATTGAAATGGCTCCTGGGGAATACAAGAATATCTCCCTTCCAGCATTTACTGAATTTCTGCTGGCATTTCTGTAAGCCAGCCCGGCAGCATTTCACACATTAGGTTGTATTAGAGATTGAGGATGTACGAGTGAAAAATATTATTATTCCTTGGCATTGGGACCCTTAGAAATTGCTACTACCCTTACTGGTAGCACACCCTCCAGAACTGACTTTGAAGCAGCTGCTTGCTTGATATTCATGCTATCAGAAAACATTTGTGAGTGTGGGGCTGAACTGGGAAGGAAAAAAACGTATTTACCCATTTTGGTGAAGTTGTAGCCAAGAAATTGCTTGAGAAAACCACACAACCCATCTTGAATAAAAATGGCTTCTGAGTTATGAAAAAAAAACACAAAAAACCTAAAAGCAATTCAGACTTGGGAAGAAAGCAAAGAAAACTTGTCTGAGTTCTGACTTTAGTTGTAATTCCATCCTACTTTGTAAAAAATTCACACTGGGATTTCTTAATGAGTTGTTTAAAGATTTAGTACTAAACATAGTGTTTGACTTGGGGCAGGGGCCTTTAAAATGTGTGTTCTTGTGAGTATTAGAGTTTCCTAAGCAGAGTTACAAGCTATGTTCTTTGGCCATTGTGAACCCCAGATTATGTTATCAGCCAAGAGTCAGTCCCTGGGGTTCCCTCTGTAATATCAGGTTTCGTGGTAATTAAAGTTGCTGCCAACAAAACCACTTGAGTATGAGGTCATCTCATGAATGAAAGGAAAAATAACTTCTGTGCCGCATGCTCCTCTAGAAATCATTTGAGAAAATTTATAAAATACCCTAATAAGGCAGTTGTTTCTCCTCAAGTCCTCTGAACCCCATTGTCTCTGTGGTTATATTCTAAGTAGCCAGGACAGACAGCTGTTATTATTGGGATGGGAAAAATAATTTTTTATGAAGCATCTTTTATAGGCTAAGTATTGAGCTAAATGCTTTATTATCGTTATCTTGCATCTTCATTATTCTGATAAGAATCATTATCCCCATTTTAAAGGTAAGAAAACTGAGGCAGAACAATCAGGTTGCAAACCCAGGGTTACTTGATTCAACAGTCTGCAATATTTCCTTTATATTATAATACTATGGCAGTTCGTTATCGTCTAACATTTCCCCTATAGTTCCTAAGCCATGATCATGTTGACTATCATATGTGGCTTCTACTCATATTTTTGGCTCAGATACTAGGAAATAATTTGATAGAATAAGATAGAAATTTCTAAATTATAACAACAGCAACAGAATATTAATTCCCTTCCCCCCTACTAAGTTCAATTATAGCTAAATGTTTATGCAAAGGGAAAATGACAAAGAAGCAGCTAACTTGTCACAAGAGAAGACAGAGTGTATAGTTTAATCTTTCACATCAGGAATCTAAACTAGCATCTAATTCTTGTTCAGATGAAATAAATAAAGCACAATTTGACCTCCCACCCCACCGCCCCCCCCCCCAAAAAAAAAACCTACTAAATATGCTGAATGTGGAATTACTTTGTAATGCAATGCATTCTAAGTTTTTTCATAAGAAAGGCCTTTGGGACTTTGGAGCAAGTTGCTGTAACATTTTTCTTTAAGTTTTTAGAGGGTGTTATCTTTTTATAATTACCTGTCTTCATTTTGACTATTGGGAGTATCATTAACCTTTAAAAATAAATTTTTAAAAGCACTTCCCATGGTAACATATAATACAGATACATAAAAATCACATAAAGCAAAATAAATTATAGCAAGGCAAACACTTGAATACCATCCAGGTCAAGAAATGGAACATTGCCACTCCCTCCAGAACCCGCCCACATATCCTAACCAGTCCCCAAATGTAACGGCTCTTCTGAACTTTATGATATTGACCACCTTATTTTGGGGGGGGGGTTAAAGTATTCTCACCAAGTGTGCATCACTTAGCACTACAGCTTGGTTTCCCAATTTTGCAGTTTTTGGTGTCTGTTTTTTTCCTTCCCTGCAATTAGTTCTGTTAGTAAAACAAGATGAGTAATCAGCACCAGTGCTATGTCTATGTATCACTACTCACTTTAGTTGTCTGAAGCTCATTCCCTTGTAAATTCCTCAGGAAGGACTCAGGGGAACAATATTCTCTGAATTCTTGCATGTTGACAGCAGTTTAAGTCCTTTATACTTGAAAATCGAGTTGGCTAAATATAAAATTCTTGGCTCAAGGCATCTACAATATGCACTATGGTTTTATTGGTTATCTAATTTTCTTTTCCTTCTAAATAATTTGATTTTTTTTACCTGGATGCCCAAATATATATATTTTAAGGATCAGTAAGTTTACAGACTATGTAAAATTGATGGTTGTTCTAGGGCAATTTTTAAGAGAGTATATGATATGGTCTTTCAGTATGTGGTTTCAAACCTTTTTCTTTAATTTCAAGAATTTTTTTAATTGCAATTTTTAGTGTTTGCTCTGGTCTTTACTTGGGGTTTTTTCCTGTAAGGAAATCTAATATGCATATATTAAATCATCTTGGCCTTTTCTCTTGTTACTTTCTCTCAGATCCTTCTTATCTCTTCTTTTTTTTTTTTACATTTATATTTTTCCTTCTTTTTCTTCTAATTATCTAAAGGCATTATCTTTTATGCATATTGATCTTGCATTCCTTCTAGTTTTGTCTTCATTTTTAATGATTTTAAAAAAAATTCCCAAATATGTCACCCTATTTTTTAGTTTCCAATTCTCAAGTAGATTATTTTTCCATATATGGTGTCATTTATTAAACTCCTTTGGTTCATTAGATGTAGCTATAAATAGACTAAACTTTAATCATTTTATGTTGCCAATTTCTATGTAAAAATCTGTTTTCTTAACTATTAAGGAGAGATATGATTCAGAAACCTTTTGAAACTTGTGATTTTAATCTGTATTTCAAAACTATGGCGGATAACACTCTAAGACATGGTTCTTCTCCTTCACTTTCATCTGGAGCTTTTCTTACTTTGTCCCTATAATGCTCAATTTGGATTTGTTGTTTTTCTCACATGGAAGCTTAATCATGGAAGGGAATGTGTCTGGTAAATTTTTAAGAGTTCATTGGGCCCAGACTATTCCAGTCCCTTACTATGAGCTTCTTGTACTCAGCTATTTGGAATGTGAAAATCCCCTCTCAGATTTAACTGCCATTCATAAATTGCCTTTCTGAACTTTCTAGCAAGTACCTATTAGCGATTTGGGAATTTTTCAGATCCGTTAGGTACCTAGTTGCTTCCCTCTGCTTTCTCATACACAGTTGTTGATACCACTTATTATGAAGGTCTATCTATACCCACTCATTGTGTGTTTGTGTGTGTGTGGGGGGGGGGGGTCATAGATATATCTCTTCACCTAATTTTGATTAGATGTTGTCCCTGAGTTTTGGGGTTTGCTCTCCAGAAGTCTTGCAGGGAGAATTCAGAGAAATTAAAAACTATGTCAGCATCTTAACCTCAAAATCTTCCTTGTTTACATCTTTATCTCATAGAGATTTACATATTAGCTTAATGGATTGAGTAAGAACATATCAGAAAGGTTACTTCTGTCTTTCTAGTTTGTGTCTGGGAATATTAATTCTCACCTAAAAATGGTATGGACTTTTTCATATTTAGGAATAAATGCAATGTAATATGTGTCCATAATGCAAGTACAACGGAAAGATAATGATTTTTTAAAACATAAACTTAGTCCCTGGCCAGTGTGGCTCAGTTGGTTGGAACATCATCCTATGCACCAAAAGGTCATGGGTTCAATTTCTGGTCAGGGCACATACTTAAGTTTTGGGTTCAGTCCCATATGAGAGGCAACCAATCAATGTTTCTCTCTCACATCCATGTTTCTCTCTCTCTTTCTATCCTTTCCTCTCTCTAAGATCAATAAACATATCCTCAGATGAGGATTTAAAAAATGCTAAAACACAAATGCCAAGTATTATTTACCAATAACCATAACCCTTCCCCTAGAAATAACATAACAATAATAATGGATGGCTAAAGTAGTCACCATGAATAGACCTAAAATATAGAGCTTATAGCAGGATTAAAGTTAATAGACAACCAGGAAAATAACACTATTTACTATTATCAAGTCTGTGTTTTCTTTCAAAAAACATTTTTGATAGAGGGTCCGTTGTTATGAGATAATGAATATGTTTTAACTCAGTTCCCTAATGCACTAAGATATTTTTGTAAGACTTTACAGGACAATAAGGGAGCAGAAATTTGAAGGGAATCCAAGAGTAGACATAGAGCAAATCGTCACTCGGCCCAGCATGAACTCTCACTTCTGTGAGGCCATGCTCTCCCTCCAGCGGGCTTTCTGACAAACTCTTTCTTCTGCCTGCAATGACCTTTACTCTTCCAGGCAAATCCTATTCAACCTTCAGTTCTCCATTCGATCTTCACTTCTTTACTCTAATAACATTTTGTACTTTAGCTTTGAAAAATTAATCATATTGTCTTCCCCATAGACTGTAAATTTCATGAGGTGCAAGTTTCATTGTGTGTTTTTTTGGGGGGAAGGAGAGAGTCATAGATATATCTCTTCACCTAATTTTGATTAGATGTTGTCTATTCTATTCTATTCTATTCTATTCTATTCTATTCTATTCTATTCCATTCCATTCCATTCCATTCCATCCCATCCCATCCCATCCCATCCCATTCCACCCCATTCTATATCCTCAATCCCTGGCCCATTGTGTGTGCCTTATAATGCAAAAATAAATGATGTCTGGAGCTCCAGTGAGTGACTGCCTCTAGGAAGTCATATGTGGAAGTGTCACAACTATAGTTACAAATAATACACAATATGACATTCCTTTGGATGGCTAACTATAAAATGTTTTGTTTATTTTAGCTAGAAGATCATTTTGCATGTTAAAATTTAAAAAATAATATACTAGCATGTACATATGTTTTCAATTCATTGGGAAAAGCAATGATGTCCCAAAGAAGGTATTCTTTCATGACCTGACAAGAAGAGCTTGCAGCAGGTCAACATTGGGAGTTGTAGCTGCTAGTGATAAAATATAGAACACCTTTTTATATAAGTAGCATTTCAAAAGTGAAAAAATATTACAAAAAAAAATCCAGCATGATTCACCAAATGGGAGCCACTAACCAAAAAGGAATAAAATGTATCATCCAGGACAAAAAGGACCAATTTAGCAAAAACAATAAACATCCTAAACATTCTGAAGGTTTTAAAGTTGTCACAAAATACTATTAACATCATACAATATCATCTAGATTAGGGTGAAGCTAGTAAATTAGCTTTTAAACCAAGTCCATGAAATATTCTCAAAAATAAGTATTGTAATACACAGGAGCTATTCACAAAACCTTCGAATGGAGAAAAATATAAGGAAAAAATTCTAATTAAATTCTGAGAATGACACCTTGTACTTTTAGCTCACTGGTTTGTTTAAAATAGCATCTTTGTTTGTTTAGCTTTGTTTAAAACAGCATCTTTGGCAAAAGCAGGATTACTTGTAGCACTATACCGAGCATCTACACCATTAGATAAAAATGCTATGCTGAGGCCCAGCAGTGTGGCCCAGTGGTTGAGCATCGACCTATAACCCAGGAGGTCACAGTTCAATTCCCGGTCAGGGCACATGCCCAGGGTTGCAGGCTCAGTCTCCAGTATGGAGCATGCAGGAGGCAGCCAATCAATGATATATATATACATATCTTCCTCTCTGAAATCAATGAAAATAAATATTTTTAAAGGGGGTAGGGGAGATGCTGTGCTGAGCCTGCCTGTTCAGTTGCAGAAGGATCAGTCCTGCCCCTCTGCTTCAGTCCTGGGAATTCTTGATAATCTGTTTGCGTTTTGCCTTACTTGGAACACTTTAGAATATGTCTCAAGTGAGAGGTGCATGTCAGTACACCCTCATCTCATGACAGCTCCACAAGTGGACTTTTAAAAGATAGTTTCTACACAGGCCGATGGATTGTGTTTGCATTTGTTTCAGCCGTGTTTCATGGGAGATTTGGATTTGAGAAGGATAAGTGAAAGCCTAGAGTCCCAGACCGTCAGCAGTCTTCTTGGCATGATTCATTTCTACAAGGAAAGGTAGACCAGATGACGTTTTCAGGATTTTTCCAGACTTATGCTAAAACTATTAGGAGGATATTTGTAATTGGAACTGGCAAGCTCCTTTCTTGGGACTTATCATTATGTATGAGCACAGACGTGTAGACTACACATCCCAAAGATACTCTAGGGCTAAAAAATGTTTGTCATCCCCTGCCAGTTAGATCAGAGGACCGGAGAACTGCTCCGATGAAGCCAAGTCACCGGCCCCCTTCCCTGTAGAAGCCAATTAATGTCAAACAAAGAAGAGAGTTGTTCCCTGGCTAAAGCTCTCACCCGCTCTCTCAGCCAGCTCTTGTCTGCAGCAAAACTTGTTAGTTGACCCTTGATCATAGGAGGAACCAAGAAAGAGAATGGAGGTGGATCAATGCAAAACTATCATCACTTTTGAAAAGAAAATTTGAATGCAGCCATTCCCTACTGACAGTGTCAAAAGCATCATCTTCTTAGTCAGAAGATATTATATATTCTGCAATGTGATGAATTTATTTCTTTTGACTACTTAAATCCCATCCCTTTCTAAGTCTTGGTAATTCTTAGGATGCTGATGCTGAGAGTATTCTGAATCTGTATTATATATGTTACGTGGAGTGGCATGAACTTCATAGAGATCGTGTGTTTCTTGGCATGTTGCTATATATACTGGATTGCTTGACTCATACTTGAAATGATTTGCAGCAGGATATACACTGAGTGACCAGATTATTATGACCACCTGACATTTGTAGGCAAATTAGCTGTACACTGCATCATATGGGATATGGAAGCCGAAGGTCTGTTCGAATACCTTTGCTGTCTGCAGTTACCAAGATAAAATGTCTCCAATTCGCACAGGAACACAAGGATTGGACAGTTGAACAGTGGAAATAAGTCATGATTTGGGCCCTTTAATTTGTGTGGAACAACGTCTGAATAGCACAACATACCTAAGTATTGTTGCTGATCAAGTTCATCCTATCATGTTGATGGCGTATCCCAATGGAGATGGCTTCTTCCAACAAGACAATGCGCCATGCCACGGTGCTCATATTGTGCAGGAGTGATTTCAAGAACATGAGGGAGACTTTACCTTGCTTAGGTGGCCCCCACAATCACCAGATCTCAATCCAATTGAGCATTTGTGGGACGAAGTTAAAAGAGCCATCAGGCAGCTGGTTCCACAACCATCAAATCTCACAGAACTGGACAGTGCTATTCATCAGGCATGGTGTCAGATTCCTCGCATCACCTTTCAACATCTCATGGAGTCAATGCCAAGAAGAATCACCACAGTATTGAAGGCAAAAGGTGGCCCAACGAAGTACTGATGGGGTGGTCATAATAATCTGGCCACTCAGTGTATATGCTTCTCCACTTTTCACTGGCTCTCTTTGCAGTTCATAGCCACAAGTGGATAGCTCTTTAACCTTTTCTGAAAGATATGAAAGATACACCAGGCTTTCCATCTAGAATTTATATGAGAAGAAAAAGCCCTGGCCGATGTGGCTCAGTTGGTTGGGCATCATCCTGTGCACCAAAAGGTTGCTGGTTCAATTCCCAGTCAGGGCACATGCCCCAGTTGTGGGATTCCCCGGAGGCAGCCCATGTATAATGTTCTCTCACGTTGATGTTTCTTTCTCTTCCTCTCACTAAAAATCAATAAAAATAGTTTTAAATGAGAAGGAAAAAAAATAGGTAGTTTTACTCTCTGCCCCAGAAAATGGGGAGAAAACCCAAACTTTTCTTGTCAGATTCCTCTGCCTAAAATAAATGTCCCAGAAATGCATACTTCTCCTTCCCTGACTTCATTCAAATCTCTGTGGAAAACTCCAGCTCTTTCCAGAGCACTTCCCAAAGCATCATCTCTGCCATGGTAGTACTCTGGCCCCCAGTTCTTACCTCCTTACCTGACTTTACTTTTTTATAGCACTTATCCCTGTGTGAGATTAGATTTGGTCATTTGCTTGACTTTTTTGTTCCCTGCTCTAGCTCTATTGAAAAACAATGTCTCGAATAGAATAGGTGCTCAATATACATTTATTGAAAAATGATTTCATAAATGTGAACATAGTTAATAAATATACATTATAACAGCAATAAAATCATGTGCATGTATAGTGACTTTTTTTTCAAACTACACTTGGGTTCATTTAGGAACACCGTTTCTTTCTAATTACCCATTGTCTTAATCTTCTGAAAAGCTTTACAAAATCTGAAAAATGGTTTCTTTCCTTGTCACAGGGTTGCAAGTCATTACTAGTTCTGTTAACTTTTTTTTTAACTTTTAAGGCAAGCTATTTTTTGGTAATGGAAGTAAACTTTACATAACTTAAATTTAACCATTTTAAAGCATACAATTCTGTGTCATTTAGTAAAATGACAATGTTGTGAAACCATTATCTCTGTCTAGTTTTAATACATTTTTATCAATAATGTTATTTTTAAAAAATTAATCATTCACCTTATATTGGTAAAACACTAATCCATTACATTGCAATATCTATATATATAAAAGCCTAAGTGACTGAACAACCGGACAACCAGTTGGCCAGTCGCTATGATGCACACTGAACATCAGGGGTCAGATGCTCAACACAGAAGCTGCCCTCTGGTAGTCAGTATGCTCCCACAGCGGGAGCACTGCTCAGCTGACCAACGGGCGCCAGACACCTGGCTCATGGCTGGCGAGCACAGTTTCAGCAGCACGAGCCTCTCCCGCCTCCGCAGCAGTGCTACCTGTGGCAGCGGCGGCGGCAGATGCAGCGGGGCCAGGATGAGTGGGAACAGCGTGATGCCCAGCTTGGGCTCGGGCTCCTCCCTGGCCACCTGCCACTTCACTTCACGCACTACTACATCCTTCAGGAGATTTCAGACTGCTGGTTTCAGCTCAATCCCCACAGGCCAGGGAATCGGGCCAAAACCAGCAGTCCAACATCCCCCAAGGTGTCCCGGATTGTGAGAGGGCACAGGCCAAGCTGAGGGATCCCACCAGTGCACAAATCCATGCACCGGGCCTCTAGTGGTAAATAAAAAGAAAGAATTAAGCATTTTTCTCATCATCCCTATATAAGCTATTATATGGGGAAACCAAATAGTAGTTGAGAGAAAAGTTAAAAGTCAAGAAACATTACAAACAGAAAGACACCTAGATATTCTGTCTTGTCATAAAAGAAGATAATATCATCTATAGTTTTGCTAAAGAAAGAAAATAGAGTCTGTCCAAGCCTCTGCATTTTTCAAAAACACAGAGGAGAGAGGAAGATGTTGAACTATGACTGTAGAATGGAAAGAAACTTCTTAATGGGTAAGAGGTTTTAGAGTAATGGAAATGTTTTTGAAACCAGATAGATAGAGATGGTAGTTACCAACATTATAAAGGTATAACATGCCACTGAATTATTCATTTTAGAATGGTTTATGTTATATCAATTTCACCTCAATAAATCATTTCTAGAAAGGCATGAAGCTATTAAAAACAACCTAAATTCCACATACACCTCTTTATGAACTCTGTCAAATAGACAAATTTACTCTCTTTTGGAGAGGAGAAGAGCAGTGAGGAGATGCTAATTCGGAAATGATTACTTTAGACAAAGAAAGGTCAGACTCGTCTTCCTTGGCTCATCATCATTATGGGAATTATTTCATAAAATGAGAAGTTTCCATTCCCCCCATGTATCAAGTTCATTTTAACACATTTCCTCTGGCTCAGTTACGGCCTGTTTAAACATATGTTTCTTGTATTTTACAGACATACTTGGCAAGTGCAAGACAAAATCGACGCAAACAATGTGGCTTACACAACTGGGAAGCTCAGCTTTCACACTGATTACCCAGCGCTCCATCACCCACCTGGGGTAAGGTGAGCCTCGCCACATTCCACAAGGCAGGCCAAGGACCAATATCCTCTATTTGGAGCCTAGATGATCATAATATATAGCTAATTTGCCCTATGCTTTCTCCAAATACAACCCAAACTCAATATCTCTGTACCTAAATCCTGAATAGCTTCCCATTCCCAAGGGATCAAAGATTCTCATGTATATTTCTTAACATTGTTTGTTTTTTCCTTCAACTATTGGCACTTTTGGCTTTGCCTAGACATTTTGCCACAGCAGTACATCTTTACTGAGAGGAAGGGAGAGGGATAGAGAGTTAGAAACATCCATCAGCTGCCTCCTGCACACCCCCTACTGGGGATGTGCCTGCAACCAAGGTACATGCCCTTGACCAGAATCGAACCTGGAACCCTTCAGTCCTCAGGCCGACGCTCTATCCACTGAGCCAAACCAGTTAGGGCCAGTACATCTTGAGGTCTTTTTGCACATTTACCAATCGCAGGAGATTTAAAAGAAAAAATAGGGAAAAGAAAAAAGAAAAAGGGGAACACAATGTAGATTTCCCCCACAAAGTCATACGGCCATCATTCATATTAATTAGCTATTACTAAAACCACAAAAACAAACACCATCTCCATAACTTAGTGGTTTAAAAGAACAGCCACTTACTTAGGTCATGTTTTTACAGTTTGGGCTGCGTTCATCTGGGCAGTTCTGCTGCTGCTGCTGAGTCGGCTGGGACTGGTTGACCGAGGTGATGGTTGAGCTGGTTCGTCCCTGTCCCACTTGCTCTATCATATCATCCTCCAGCTGGCTGGTTCAGGCTTATGCACATGGCAGCTGGCAGAGTTTCCAGAGAGCAAACCAAATATACAAAGCCTCTCAAGACTTAGGCTAGTAACCAACATAATGTCACTTCTGCTATGCTTTTTGGTCAAAGTAAATCATAAGTTTAGACCAGATTCAAGAAGTGAGGGAAGTAGAGTTCACCTTTTATGGGAGAAGCTGCAAAGACAGACTACAAAGAGGGTGTAAATGCATGGAGCAGAGTAACCCTGGCTAGTTTGGGAAACCATCTACTCTCCCATCTATCAGGTTCCTCGTCAAGGCGGATGTTCAGCGTGGAGCCACAAATCTCTCGGGAGAATGTCTAGGATCCTCTTCCCCTATGTTATTACGAAACTGTCATTTTATTTTATTTTTCATTTTTTTAATATATATTTTATTGATTTTTTTTTACAGAGAGGAAGGGAGAGGGATAGAGAGTTAGAAACATCGATGATAGAGAAACATCGATTAGCTGACTCCTGTACCCCCCCTACTGGGGATGTGCCCACAACCAAGGTACATGCCCTTGACCAGAATCGAACCTGGGACCCTTCAGTCGGCAGACCAACACTCTATCCACTGAGCAAAACCAGTTAGGGCCGAAACTGTCATTTTAGTAAACCAGCTACATTTTTGCAAAAGCATCATTTTGCTAAACCAAAAAGTATATGGTCAGGAAACTACCTTTAAAAAGATATTTTGTTTCTATTTTTTTAATATATTTTTACTGATTTCAGAGAGGAAAGGAGAGAGAAATAGAAACATCAATGATGACAGAGAATAATTGATCAGCTGCCATCTGCACACCCCACACTGGGGAGCTAGCCTGCAACCCAGGCATAAGCCCTGACTGGGAACTGAACCATGACCTCTTGGTTCCTAGGTCATTGCTCAACCACAGAGCTGGGCTTGTTTCTATTTTTAGAGTTAAATAGGACAATGCATTACACAGAAATCCATATCTTCAAGGGCAAATGGAAGTGGAAATTTGGGTTAATTCTCTAGTTAATGATGGTAAAATGGATAAAAATCAAAATTTGTCTGTTTTTTTTTCTTCAACATGTTGACTGAACACCTTTTCTCTGTGCCCTTCTTGTTACCCGTTGTCCTAGCCTGCATTAACTAAGCTAGTCTAGAATATGACTTCATATTTTAAATTATTTTGTTGAGAATGATACCACATGATTTCTTTGAACTAAATGATACTGAAATGACCATTCTGGTCACATTTTCAGATGGGGTTTGGAGGCAGGAAGAGACACACACAATGTGATTTGTTCTAATTGTGGTCCAGACATTTTCTAAAACCCTTGGGGTTAAAAACCAAACTAATCGGCCCCATTCATCTGCTCAAGATAGGTTGGAGAAGTTAGATGAACTTCTCCAACTTCTCTAGTTTGATTTTTAAAGTTTTAAAAATCAAACTAGAAAGCTTTTATTTGAATTTTTAAATTATCTGCTGGTTTTGTTTTGTTTTTGTTTGTTTTTTATGAGTTTAGGTTTTGTTTCTGGGTTAAAATTGAAAGCCTATGGAAAAGTGACTAAATGACTTCATAAATATTCCTGAAGTATAATGCTTGACATTTTCACAGCATTTTACACCCCTTCAAGGTATTTTTACTTATACCATTTTATCGGCTACATTCCTCTAAGGTAGACAGAATAAATCATGTCTTTTTTATGTCAAATGAGGAAATGATGCACAGCAAGGCTGAATACTTTCACAGGGTGACATCTGATGAATAGGGAACTTGGACTTGAACTTGGGCCTCCATCTTTCACTGCACAATATGGGTCTTGAGTTGGACTTTCAAATTTCCATCATTTATATAATGTGATGATTATTTATAGACATTATCATATATAACAAACTCTTTAAATACGGAACTTAATTTTAGACTTCTCTATATCTCAAGACTTAACCCAGCACCTTTCCTTGCAATCGAGACATACTAGTAACAGGTATGCTATAAAGAGGCAAAGAAATGCCACAAAAGTGTGCCTGTCTCCCATCAGCAAATGAAACATCTAAAGTTAATGACCAAATGGGAGATTTTTAAAATAAAAGATGATTCCTGAAATGTCTAAATTCTAGCAGAGGAATCATTAAAATGTAGGCACTGTTTGTTTATTGTTCAAGTTTCCATTTTGAATTATTGAGGGGGATTTGTCCCTAAGTTCCAGTGTTTTCCATAACAAACAGAATTAGTCCATGTTCTTCCAGTACAGATGAAATGATCTGGATAAGTTACCTGTCGAGAGTTCCATTTGATCAATTTGGATCATATGGGGCAAGGACAAGGAGACACGGCTCTAATGAAACACAGATGTTGCTTTGCCGACTTCTCTGACTGGGCCAGAAGTCACATGCTGTCATAAAGCAACATTTAGAAAGAAAATATTTTTGGTTCTGTATGACTTACATGAAATAAAATTGGGTTTTATACACATCACGCAATACAGTATTTTTCTTTTGAGTTAGCAGTGAAAATGTTGTCTGGCTCCATCACCTTTTTTCTTTCATAAGATTGCATTAAAATGTAAATATACAAGAGAAGATTATTAGTTGGCCTTGCCATATGTAAAAGGCATCAGTTGACCTTTTTTAAAGATGTATATTGGAAATATTCTATGACTTCATTATGGCAAATTCTAAAAGGATTTAAGGAACATTTTGATTCTCCCAGGGACAAAGTTATGCTATTGTTTTGTCTTCTTGGAGTTTAATATATTTGAAGTGGAAATTTTCATTTTATCTTATTTTTAATCATGCTGCTTCACCCCTCACTGCCCTAGTGATGAGATGGTTTTCTGCAATGACTTGGTCAGCTTTGGCACATGTGTGTGTTTTAGTTTAAAAGAAAACAGCATAAACTTAAAGACTGAATTATTATTAATTTAGACCAGTTTTCTCCTAACATCAGAAAATAAGGCATCATCAATCTACGATGGAAGTTTATATTTACAAACCACAGAGACACACACCAAACAATACTGAATTATTAGGAGTGCTATAAAGAGATTTCTCTCTTTATAGGAAAGGAAGTTGATGTATGAGGATTTTGAGGCAAATAGACCAAAGTTTGAATAGCAGTGTTACCATGGGTTAGCTGAGTTTTACTAGCTGGCTGAATTTTTCAACTCTAGGTCTCAGCTTCTTCACCTATAAAATGAAGACAAAAGTATAAAATTCTAAGGACCAGATTGAGGACTTAATAAATGTAAATTACACAATCATAGTTTGAGAACAAGTATGCATAAGATTTAAAACATTGAGAAAAATGTATGTAGTTTGGGGAGGTTGGAGGATTGTGGTCTAGACCTGCACTATTTCCGACAGTAGTCATGAGCCACAAATGACTTTTCAAATTTTAATTTAAATTAGTTATGATTAAATAAAAGCTAAAATCTAGCTCCTTGGTTGTACTAACCACATTTCAAATGCACAGTAGCCATGTGGGACTAGTCACTACATTTCCATCGTTACAGGAAGTTCAAATGGATGGCACTGTTCTAGAAAATCTATGGAGATAAGCAAGTTAAATCGATATTTTCCCCACTCATAATTACCCCCTAGTCTGGGTATTTGATCATATTTGCCTCTTCCTTTCAATAAGAACTGCCAGACATTGGGTGCTTTTTTGTTTTCTTTTATTCCACTCTGTAAGAATAAAGTTTTCACAGCTGAATGCGGTTAGTCTCTCTAAGCAGAAAGTCAGGGTCTAAATTTAGTTATTAGAAATAACCCACCCATGCTGACTTACCAAAAGGAGTCACATAACCAAAGAAAACAAACTGCTTAATAGAAGAAAGTATTTTTTAAATTTTACTATGTTTTGCTTTACAAAATGAAATAATGTTTAACGTTTCCTTCTAAACCTTAATAAAAATAACTAATACTCTCCTTTTGGTTTCTCATTCCCAATATTTCTTAGGTTTATTCATCCTCATAGCCCTCATCATTAGCTTCTTTATTTTTAATATTTGTTATTGATTTCAGAGGAAGGGAGAGGGTGAGAGCGATAGAAACATAAAAGACGAGAGAGAATCATTGATTGGCTGCCTCCTGCATGCCCCCTTTTAGGGATCGAGCCTGCAACCTGGGCATGTGCCCTTGAGCGGAATCGAACCTGGGACCGTTGAGTCTGCAGGCAAACATTCCATCCACTGAGCCAAACCAGCTAGGGCCATCATTAGCTTCTTATCCGTCCATATGAACTATTATATTACACTCTCATTAGTTCCCACCTTAAATAATTTACCCCATATAACACCACTGGACTGATATAGTTTAATGCAGTCTTTACTTCCATATTCAAAAGCCTTTAATGACGCTCCTCTGAGCACAAAACAAAGTCCAATACCCCTTCATCTGATATTTAAGACTCTCCATGATGAGGTTCCAAATTGCCTTTCCAACTGCATCTACCATTCCCAGGTGTGATCCTCTATGGCAGCCAAACTTTTTGATGCCCAGGGAAGTGTGCGTTTTTGCATACCGATCATTGCTGCCACCTGATTCACTCTCTCCATTCTTTTCTACGTTTTCAAAATCGTATCCACCCTCCTTGACCCAGATTAGGTCCCACCTCCTTTGTAAGGCCAAGGCGAGGGGCATAAATACTCCAACGTGAAGTGCTAGCACCCTGCCCCTATTTTCATCTGTGCCTTTTGTTTACTAATGAACATTAGTATGCCCACGTCCATGTCTTCAACTGCAACAATCTTTGAACTATAAACTATTGATGGTGAGCAACTTTTTCTCCCCAGCCCCTTTGTCTGATGACCCAAAGACAGATAAAAAAAGGTTTGTCGATTTTAGTGCATTCATATCTTCCTGTAGCTTTCTTTACTGCAGTGTCAAAAAATGTGAGTACGTATCATTTAAAAACCTATTTCTCTATTTCTTTTTATAGGTTCAGCTTCTGCACTGCATAAAACAAACAGTCACCGGGGGTGATTCAGAAATTGTAGATGGATTTAACGTATGCCGAAAGCTTAAGGAAAAAAATCCTCGGGCATTCCAGCTTTTGTCCTCTACCTTTGTGGACTTCACAGACATTGGAGTGGATTACTGCGACTTCTCTGTGCAATCCAAACACAAAATTATAGAGTAAGAGTTATTTATAAATTTCTCACAGCAATACAACAGCTGACAGCAAAAGCTTCATTAACCTAAAGCTAAAACACAGAAAGCTTCAGTTAATGCCAGAGCTCTACTTTTTATTACAGTAAAAAAGACTCTTTCCACCATAAAAAAAAAAAATTATCAAATTTCATATGAGACATAACTAAGACTTCATATACACTTAATTTTTACTTAGTTTTTAAAACCTAAGTTCTACCTAGTTATGATCAGTATGATTGTGTTAGTCAGAACATTTTTAGACAGAAGTAGAAGAATCTAATGATGAGATAGATCCAGGAGTTAAAACAGTGTTATCTGAAATTGATCTCTTTTTTTCTTCACCCCTTAGCTTTGCCATCCTTTGTGTTGACTTCATTTTTCAAAGATAATCAATGAAAGTTCCAAGTTTTCACTATCCTGAGATCTGGTAAACACAGCACAGAGAAAGTGTTTATTTCCCAATGGCTACAACAAAGCTAAATGACTCACTGCCCAATTTGTGTCCAAGTGTATCCTTGAAACAATCACCAAAGACAGAAAGTCAGACAATTCTTATTAACCATTCTTAGGTCACATGTTCATTCCCGGGGCAAGGACAGCCGCATCTGAACCACATGGACTGAGAATGAAACGGGATGTCTTCCCAAATGGATGCCAACAAAAATCTTATGTTCCCTACATGGAACATTTGGTGTTCTCTTTTCATCTGACATTATCTGATCATAATTTTTTAAGTATCTACAAAAGGCCAAAAATGGATCCTTCTACTTGAAAATTATTTTACACTGTGTTTCTAGGATATGGTTTATTTAATAAGATCCTATTGATGGATTTTGGGGTGTTTCCAATTTTAGAATTGAGTTTATATTCTTCTTTCAGGAGAAATAGCCAACTAATATGAAAGTAAACTCATTTAATAAATAATCAGATTTCCAGTGTACTAACTCAGTTGTCTGGTATACACAATAGAGCCTTCATTTATTCATTTAACAAATATTTATGGAGGCCAGCCACTCTTCTTGGTGCTTGGCATATATCAGTGAACAAAACAAAGATCCCTGCTTACAGTCTAATGGAGAATGAGAGAATTAGAAATTTTAAAACAAATGAATAAATTACAATGAATGTTAAAACATTTTTACGTACTCAAGAAAAAAAGGAAAGGTAGGAAAGGATAAGGAGAATCTGTAGGACCAAATACTTAGGGAGGATAGAACTTGCATGATTAAATAATGTGGTGATGAAAGTTTTACTGAATAGACAATACTTGAGCAAAAACTTAAAGAAATGAGGAAGATTGCTCAGAGGTAATCATTTTCTGAAACAGCTAGAGCAAAGGACTTGAGAAGGCCTAGGAGCATGTCTGGTGCAATCAATCAAGCCAAGGGCCAGGGTAGAGCTGAGTAGTAAGAGAGGAGGTCAAATGGGGGAAAGTCCATGAAGAGCCTTGCTGGCCATTGTAAGTCATTGGCTTTCACTGTTAATGAAATAGGAGCTGCTGCAAGATTTTGACCAAAAGAGAGACATTTGCATTTATACAAACTTATGTACATTTTAAACCCATCATCCTGGCTGCTGGGTTGAATGGAATGTAGAAGAGCAAGGATTGATGCAGGAAGACCAGTTTGGAAGCTACTGCAGGACTTCAAGTTAGAGGAGAGGGTGCCTTGAACATGAATGGTCCCAGTGGTAATAGTGGAAGTGTGGAGACACATTTGTTTTGGGACATATTTTGTAGGTCAAAACAGCATATTTTTCTGACATAGTAGATGAAGGATGTGAGAAAAAGACAGAGGTCAAAAATAAACTCTAGTTCAAGATAACATTCTCTGAGAGGTCAGTCATTGAGATGGGAAAGAGAAGAACTAACTCTTGGATTACTTGTTTTAACATGACAGTTTTAACTGTTCAAAAGTTACCTTAAAAACCTATGAGAGACAGAGAATGACTAATACTATATGGTTTCACTTGTATGTGGCATCTGCAGAACAAAATAAACAAACAAAACAGAAACAGACTCATAGATACAGATAATAAATTACTGGCTCTCAATGGGAGGGGTTGAGGAGGATGGTTGAAAAAGTAAAGAGATTAAGTAGTGACAAAGTAGTCATGGGGATGTGAAGTACTGCTCAGGTAATATAGTCAATAATACTGTAATAACTGTGTATGCTGTCAGGTGGGTACTGGACTTATCAGAGGGGATCCACTGGAGGTGGGGGACCCATGATAAATGTTAATTTTGTTGTGGCCCAATATGATTGCCGATTCTGCAAGGCTAGTGAAGAGAGGCTAAAAACTTAGCTATTGAGTGAAATTACCTGAATGTTCACCATCTGAGTCATGATTTGGCTTTGTTATTTTTGGTAGTAAATTTCCAAAATTTGACCATTTTCAAGGTCTCAGAACATGCCTAGAGAATATCAAATGGTTAACATTAACTCGCTTAATAATGTATTTTTAACAATAGGAGATGAAACAATGAGGGTTTTAGTTAATCAAGGGCCTTGGTCCTCTCTGTGTTTGGGTTCATTTCATTTTCTTTGTTTGTACATGCTATAATTCTTTTGAGATGTTTATGTCCTATCTAGTACAAAAAGACTTGGAGGCTGTTAACAGAGTTAGATACAGTACAAGAAAAAAATAAACAAATAAAGAAACTTGGACAAAAAATAATAATGGTGAGGTTAAGCTATTAGCAATGCTTCTTAGTGGTTTCAAATTCAATCACATAAAGAAAACTCCTTCCCTAGTTTCATGATTTTGGTCAAGTGACTTATGCTGGCTAACCCATGGTAAAAAGGGAGTCAGTAAAGGGGATTAATTTAATAACTACCACATATTATTGAAGTAGAAATGAATAAAGATGATCAATGAATGCCCCTTTCTGACTCAGAAAGGGCAGAATAAATTTTAGCTAGCTAGAATTTCCATAAAGTTCAACACATATACTGGTAATAGATTTCAGCTCCAAGTTTGGTCTAGAGAACAAAGAAAGGAGGGAACATATTTAATTTGCAAGATTCAAGACGCTTCTAATCTGAAATAAATTTTTATTGCCCATCCTCATAAAATGTGATGTAGTGGACAACACCATAGTGCCATTTCCTCAACAAATTCAAGAAGTCCCATCGAGTATCATTCTCTCTCAATGAGACATAATATTGTAAGTAGTGAGGAGGAGTCACAGCACCAGCAGATTGTAGGAGGTGATGCTACAGTTCTTTCATTGTGTTCTATGGTTGGCATCACTGATGATCTCTTGCTGGTTTATAGTTACCATGGTGCTAGTTTATATTTAAATTCTTGTCTTTGTATAGTTAATATATAGCCAGTCATTTCTCATTTGGGGGAGCTTTTTACCTTTTCTTAGCATGTAACCCTGCACTGGAACCTTCCTTTTATTCTGTTATTGTACACATGATTTCCTTCTTACAAAGCTTTTACATATTTAAGTATTTTTTATGTTATAATGTCATTGGCAGCTTTTCAAGATGCCAGCTATTCATCTCCTCTAACATTTTTCAATCAACAAAACAATGTCTTCTATAGACCTTATAACTAATTTGCTTTCTATTTCCCCTCACGTCATTGCTGAGAATGCTAAATAATAAATGTGTCTTGTTTTCTCAGATAGAGAGTAAATAATAGGTGAAAGGAGACAGAGATTGTGTTACACACATGCACACACACACACACACACACACACACAGAAAACTGATTATTTTTGCTTATGTATGTGAACTCTCGGAAATTAAAGCTTAGCACAATATACCATGAGATACACAATTATTATTGCATTTGATTAATAAATCACAAGGTTCCTTTCACTCTAGAAGAGAGAGTTCATAATTACCATAACTATTCTCATCAAGGAATTATGGTATTAGTGAAAAAAAGAACTGCCCGGCCATCATGGCTCAGTGGTTGAGTGTCTACCTATGAACCAGGAGGTCATGGTTAGATTCCCAGTCAGAGCACATGCCTGAGTTGTGGTCTCTATCCCCAGTGTGGGGCATGCAGGAGGCAGCCAATCAATTATTCTCTCTCATCATTGATGTTTCTATCTCCCTCTCCATTCCTCTCTGAAATCAATAAAAATTTTTAAAAAGAACTGATTACCAGAATGGCTAAGATGAAAGACCCCCAAGAAGTTAAAGTCATGGCATCCTTGTCAGTAACATGGAGGATGGCACAAAGGGTGCCACAGGTAGAAAGATTCAAAGAATGTACCTTAGGCTAGGCTCTTCTTTTCTCTGTCCCTCAGTTTCCTCATCTGTAAACTAGGGATTGAGTTAGAAAAGTATGTTTCAAACTTTTAAAAAACAGGTATTTCTTTCTAATAATGTTCCAATAAAACCATACTTAAAAGCCCAATTTCTAAAGTATAACATAAAAATACTTTAGTAATGTAAAAGCTACTGTTTTAAAGAATGAAGAATGAATTTGTTTCTCCAAAACGTAAAAACTTTATAATGATAGTCTTCGGTAATGTTTATTTTAAATCAATTTGAATCATTCTGGCACTTATGGGGTAAGATTTCAAAAATACTCTCTAAATGAAAAAAGAAATAAATACATTGTACCACAGATAACATTAACTTTTTCTGTACATGCACTTGGGTTCTTCAATACTGTATTTCAGAAACATCTTCCAAGACAAATTGACCCTTATAAATGTAAATCGATACTTTGTGACTTATATATTTAACTTTTTCTCTTTCAAAAAAAAAACAGATTAGATGATAAAGGCCAAGTGATTCGAATCAACTTCAATAATGCAACAAGAGACACGATATTCGATGTACCTGTTGAAAAGGTTCAGCCTTTTTATGCTGCTCTGAAGGAGTTTGTGGACCTCATGAACTGTAAAGAATCCAAGTTCACTTTTAAGATGAATCCAGGTCAGTGAACATGTTTTCAACAACTGAAAGGATGTATTTCCTTCAACCTTAACCATTTAGAGCAATAGAGAGCTGTTTTGCTCAAGCACTGAATGTGGAACACTTACAGTAGAATCTTGGGGAGCAGCCAGCTTGCTTAAAGAGCAGACTCCCAGACCCACTCCGCTCTATTGACTCTCGGGGCTTTAAAATAATTCATTTTTAACAAGTTCCTAGGTATTTCTTAAGCACAGCAAAATTTAATAACTCCAACCTAAAGAATAAATACCTGAAAGATAAGCTATAGACCTAAGGAAATCTCATGCCTGATGTCAAGACTGATGACTTATATTTTCTACCCTGATAGCCAATCAATATAAACTGAAGCTTGTACTTAATTCTTCTATCCTGGTAGACATCAAATTACCCTCATGATTCTCACTCTAAACTATAGGAGTAATGTTTATTCATTAACTTATCTGATCTGGTTGACATAGTGTTACCAGAAATAAAGCAGTTCTTTTTAAAAAACATATATATTTTTATTTATTTCAGAGAGGAAGGGAGAGGGAGATAGAGAGATAGAAACATCAATGGTGACAGAGAATCATTGATCAGCTGCCTCCTGCACACCCCCTACTGGGGATTGAGCCTACAACCTGGCATGTGCCCTGACTGAGAATCAAACCAGTGACCTCTTGGTTCATGGGTCAATGCTCAACCAATGAGCCACAACAGCCTGCTCTGCTCCTTTATTTCAAGTAGCTGGAAAAGTTCAAGAACTGCTTAATTTTGCTGGGCCGATGTGGCTCAGTGGTAGAGCATGGACCTTTGAACCAAGAGATCTCTGGTTCAATTCTCTGTCAGGGCACATGCCCAGGTTGTGGGCTCTGTCTCCAGTAATGGGCATGCAAGAGGAAGCCAATCGATGATGTTTCTATCTCTATATCCCTCTCCCTTCCTCTCTCAATAAAAAAAAAAAAAATGTTTTAAAAATAAATAAATAAAGGAACAGAAAGCACTGTGTTTTTCCTGGACCATCTTGACTCAGTAAAACAACATCAAACTGAAGGTTTCAAATAAAAAAGTATAATTTCTCTCTGCCACTGATTTGACCAAGTAGAAGACTTTTTTCACTTGTGATTATTTTTTTAATTGATCGTGGTATAACAAAGTAATACTAGGAATCTTCATAAACCCACTACTGTGCAGTCACACCAGGCTGATTTTTAGAGTAGTAATGTAAAATGGAAATACCATGGGAGAAAAATACAAAATAAATAGGAGCTGGAATCCAAGCTTTACCATTTAATGGCAACGTATGGAAAGATGAGATAATACTCTCTTTTTTTAGGATTTTTACAAGGCTTAGAAATAATGTGCATAAAATACCAGGAACATAGAAGACAAGCCAAGAAGGTCATTATCTTTATAATTATTTGATGCTATTAATCTGGAAATAAACATTTCTAAGTAAGAGATAAGTAACAGTCAGGAAGAACAACTCAAACATTTTACACAAAGATAACCTTTTAAGTAAGAACAATATAAGTGCCCACAGGAGCCGGCCAGGCTGTGTAGTTTAAATGTCAAAATGTCTAAAGCTGTTTGCATCCAGTGGCCTGATTTGAGTGCAAAGTGAATGCATGGGTTTTATGTAAAGAAGTAAACATACTGTTTCTTGATGTGAGCTAAGCAGCAAGGACATTTTGCATTTTCTAGCTCTGCAAACATTAAAGACATGATTATTCATATTGAGAAATCTTTTGTCCAGGGGATGTGATTACTTTTGATAACTGGCGCTTACTGCATGGCCGCCGCAGCTACGAAGCTGGGACTGAGATATCCCGCCATCTAGAAGGAGCTTACGCCGACTGGGATGTGGTCATGTCAAGGCTTCGCATCTTAAGGCGGAGTGTCCAGAATAGAAACTGAATCCCCTGCCTGTGATCTCAGTAAGATTCCCATGAGTGTATCTGGTCAGCTAAGCTAAGGATATTTGTCTTCACGGACCTGATCCCTGTCATTTACATATTAATTTCTTTGGCATTGAACGTGTCACTTTCCTCACGAGAGCTTTCTTTTCTTTGAAATCACCTCCAATGCCAGCTCTTTAGATGTCTGCAGCTGTGTTCTCTCTTTTTCCCAACAGAGCATCCCTTCTGGTGTAGCGCATGTGCAATCTAATTTCTGTTGCCCATAAATGAGTCTCCAGAATGCCTACAAATAGTGTTGTACCAAATAAAACCTTTCTTCAAATAACACCTTTTCTAAAAAAAAGCCTTTGTTTCAAATAAAGCTTGTTTCAAATAAAACTCGTCTCATGTAAAATGTGGTTTTGCTCTATTGCCTATAGGGTCTCATTTTTGTGTGACTGCATATGATTGTCTTTACCATGCTTGAGAAAGGTTCATATTTTAAAATATTTGTTTTATTCACTTTAAGTTTATTTTTTATTGTTGACATTATTACAGACGTTGCCTATCTTCCCTCCACTTCCTCCCTCCCCCCAGGCCTTCACCAAACTGTTGTCTGTGTCCATGGACTATGCATATATGCATACAAGTTACCCCACACACACACACACACAAAGGATGCCTTTCTTGGTTTTTTGGGGGGGTTGGGGGTTTGTTTGTGTTTTTTGTTTTTGTTTTTATTTTTGGTTTGGTTGTTTGTTTTTAGGGTGGTTTTTTTTTTTTACTTTTTTTTCTTTATTGATTAAGGTATTACATATGTGTCCTATCCCCCATTGCCTCCCACCCCCCTGCTCATGCCCTCACCCCCCTAGTGTCTGTGTCGATTGGTTATGCTTATATGCATGCATTCTTTAGTTGGTCTTGTTTTATTCACTTTTGTTAAAGAATTCTATTACCCAAATTTCTACACCTCCTGGACCTGGTGATTTCAACATTTCCTTTAAACATAAGTTATGACACCACACCCAAGCATGCACATTAAGAGAAAATCTAGTCTGCCCAAGTTTCTCGTGCCAAAAACAAATATTCCAAGACCTGCCAGGATAGCTTACACCTGTCCATGAGCCAGCTCCCCTCATTCCTTGCCTTCAACTCATAACTGGGAAAGGTATACCCAAGACACATGCAACCCTCCTAAATGAACATGGTGTCTGTGAACTTCTGGACAGCTTCACCTGATGGTCTTGGCTTCCTCTGTGGCCACTGCCTTGTCCCCAATAGTGGAACACTGATGTCACTGGCAGCCATGGAAATCCCACTCCTGTGAGCCCGGTCCCTTTCGTACCCCTGCCAAAAAGGGCAGCCTGAGCATTACCGTTTGCTGAAATCCTGGAAATATGTAGACCCTTAGTCCATACATTCTGGGCCCTCACCAAGCCTCCTGTCTTAAAAGTCTTACTCACTGACACCACTACAGAGCTCTCCCTGCTGCCTTAAGACCAAGTGAGAACACTACTTCCAACCATGTTTTAACTTTAGCTTTGCATCCATAGTGCACCCATAGCACTGGGAGTCTGGATCGAGAGTGCCCCAAGCCCATGTCAGCACACCTCTCTAATTCTCTGAACTCTGACACTGAGCCTTCCATATCCAGAGTTCACATTGCCAGCTCAGTCATCCCTTCCCCTCATAACACTGCCCCTTTCTGGCGTCTTCATTCTCTTTTTCTATTGGAGCTACCAAAGTGTATCACACATTTGATTCCTTTGAACTTCAGAAAGAATGGGTTGGTTTCTCAATCCCATCTCTCCTCACAACACCCCTAGAATGAAAAACCAAGTGAGTTCAAAGGGGCATGGCCTGGTTCTAAGAGGCAGCATTCAATACCCCAAAACAAGTAATTCTCTGGAGTGAGCCTAACCCCATCAACTCACAGCATCTAAACCCCAAGCACTTGCCACGCTAAAGTGACTTATTATACTTTTATTCATTCAGAAGGTATGTATCACATAACTTGGATATGCCAGGAACTCTGCTAGACCAAGGGCACAGAAAGACTGGAGATGTGTCTGCTTCTAGTCTGGTAGGGGAACAGGCAAGGACAGAAATGATGATACATTATGTCAACAAAATAACAGAATGGTTCATGGGAAAGCAACCAACCAGACTGGGGAGGTAATGAAAGCTTCAGCTGAGTTGAACAAGGATTGATAGTAGTTTTCTAGGCAAAGATGGGAAAACGACTTCCCAACTCCAAGGGCAGAAGAGGCACAGAGAATTGAGAGTGCACACAGCACATGTGCTAACACACACGTGAGAAAGTAGAATTTAACAGTGGTGTAAACTCTGGAATTGGATGCCTCCGTTCAAATCATAATAATGACAATCAGTTAACTATGTGTCTTTGGACAAATTACCTCTTCCCTTAAGCCTCAGTTTTTCTAGCTATAAATGAGACTAACAACAGTTCTTATCTCATTCATTTATATGAGGTTTAAATAAAAGCTTATGTAAAGCATTGTTTTCCCAAATGTCTCTAATGATAAGAGACATTTCCCAAATGTCTCTCCATGATGGTGTGTGTGTGTGTGTGTGTGTGTGTGTGTGTGTGTGTGTGTTTATTTCAACTTCCCAGAGTCATTCCCTGATGATTTTGATTCAATGGGTCTGGAATAAGGACCAGGAATTAGATTTTTAGCAAACACCTCAGAGAACTTTGGAAAACACTGATTTAAAGCTTTTAGCATAGTTCCTAGCTTAGGGTGAGTGGCCAATAGATGTTAACTATTATTAGGTATAATAAGAGGCTGAAGAGGGAGAGGATGGATTAAGGTGAGAAGACATATACAAGGCTGGAGACAGAGATGGGAGCCAAGTCATAAAATGTTGAAACATGTGTTGCCCTAAAGAGTTGATATTTAATCCTGAAAGCAATGAGGAGCCTTTTAAAGGTGTTCAAGTGATAGACTGCCTTGATCAGATATTCATTTTTTAAATATCCATCTGGGTACATTGTGGAGGGAATTATAAATGAGAAAGATTAGAGGTCATAAATCCATGTATGCGTTTATAAATCTACCTTAGGAACTCATATGAGAAATTAAGAAGATTGAATTAAAATGCTGGAAGAGGGAATGGAGAGATACTTACAAGGCTCAATCTAGACTAGATGACCCAGTGTAAGTGAAGGATGAGGGAGATGCCTACGATATCTCCCAGGTTTCTAGGTGGGAGAAATTAACTGTAATTCCATTGCTCAAGGAGAGAAGCCACAATAGCAGAAGCGAGATTTTGAGCAAGAAAATGAATACAGTCTCAAACAGACTGAACTTGCATTGCCCCTGAGCTATTTCACTTGGCAGTTGGATATATGTACACATACAGCTCACGACAAAGACCTGGATTAGAGATCTCTAGTTGGAAAGTATATCGATGGTGGATGAAATCATTACTTATTTTCCTGGAGACATTTAGTGATTGGGACCAAGGTTATAAGCCTCATGGTATGATGATAACCTAGTTATATTGGCCTCGTTTGTGGAATCGGTTACACTTTATACATAAAGAAACAATGGTGGCTTGTATTCAAAATCAGCTAGACCTCTTACACGTTGTATTTTGTCATTAGAAGACAGCATCCCAAGCCAGCACCCCATGGACTAGCTGTTTCCTTCTCTGTTGAAAAAAACATTATTTTTGTCCTGGAAAGGAAGAACAGAATGATTGGATACAGTTGCAACAATTTCTGAAGTGTTATATAGGACATGACATATTATGGGCTACGGCAGCTGGTTCCGACTACAGATGATTAGGTTTCCTGGATATAACGGTCTAAAGATTTGACTTTCCCCCAAATTCATAATAGATCTGATGTAACTTGGATTAGAACTTACCCGTATTTGGCAGCATGGACTCACTGTCTATTCATTTCACTGATTTGACTCGAAGCACATTACCTTCTTGGCTGGTTCATTGGAATGACTCCCCAGGTCACCAGAATGATGTGTCAGACACAAGGTATCTTCATTGGTTTCTATTTCTCCCCCCACCAGCTGACCACTAAACAGTGAGTACATAAATGTCTACTAGAGAGGTAGAGAGAATTTATGCAACAGACAGAATTCTATGGAAAAACTGAATAACATGGAGGGTAATTTCTCTGTTCGGGAATTTAAACTAAGAAACAGGAGACATTTTATAAACAAAAATACGTCTTTATGTCATCCTCAAAAAAAATATCATTTTGAGGATAAATTTGAACTGTAAGTTCTTGCAATGAAAATGTGATTTGGTTGGACTTAAAGGCTTAGCGCATACCTCTGGGCTTCTGCACATATTTTTCCAGCTGCCTGGACTCCTCTTCCCTACAACCTTGTATGCCTGGAAAACTCCTTCTCTTCCTTCAAGATTCAGCTTAAGTTTCACCTCCCCTATCAATCCTTCCCTAGTTCTCCCAGTTAGGCTTAGGCACTCTTTCCTCGGGTTCCCATTGAGCCTTACATACACGTTTTTACATTTATCCATTCATTCTAGCATTACTCATGCATACCTACTATGTGCCAGACACTATTCGGGCCGCGGATGCACAAGACAGACATAAGGGATTTCATAAAGCTGAAGTCTAACAGGAACATCAGGCATTGATCACATAATCACAGAAATAAACTACTAACTGTGGTCAATGCCATAGATGAAAAGTCTGAGAAGCTACAAGATCAGAAAATAAGACAGGACTCATCTCAGGGGAGTGGGGCTCGAGGAAGGCTTCCCTAAGGAAGTGACTTTTGAGCTATTTGATGAAGGATGATATGCAATTATGATACTTTTGGCTTCAATTAACAGAAACTCTGAATATAAGTATAAGGACTTTTTTTAATCTCATAAAACATAAAGTCCAGGATATAAGGCAGGATCTCCACATTATACATCCCCTGTCCCACATCTCCGTAGTTCTCTTGGTTCTGTGCTTTCTCCTCAAGCTGATGAAATGGATAAAATAAAGAGGCTAACTTTTCCTGTGTCTTTCTTAAAAGCAGAGAAACCTTCCTTAAAACCCCTCCTACAGGCTTTCTCTAATGCCTCCTCAAACAGAATTATGTGAAATACACTCATAAACTAATTACAGCTATAGAAAATGAAATGTCCATGATTACTTAAATGTATCAGATATACCCTCAGGCTAGGGAGGTGGTTTCTACCCCCTGAAGTCCATGATTGTGTGGAGGAGTGGATAACTAAAAATGAGGATGAAGATGAACGTTAGATAATGTGTAGGCACCTACCAGGGTCTGCTCTAGATCAGAGATGCTTCTCTAGGTAAAAGGAGAAAGCAGGCAGGGAGAGTGTACCAGGCAGAACAGAGTAAGGACTCTGACCTAGTAGGCAAGATGGAGCTCCTGAATAAACAGATAAAGGCCATGAGTCTAGCAGTTGAGTAGCCAACCAACAGTGTCCAATAAATTGTGAAGTGTTTAGGCAGAGATATTTTTGTGTCTCCCCAATGCCTAAATATCTGTGAAACAAATGAAAGGAGCTAGGGTGACTCTTTCCTTCATCATTCTCCATTTTATATCTTAAAACCAAATAACATCTCCAGGAATTCGGTCATGGAGAAAAGTCTCAGTTTCTATACCAGGGAGGACTTCATTTCTCTTCCCTCCTAACACGTTTTATCTGTGCACATACCCAATGTTAGCCTCAAAAGCTTTTCCATTTTCTACTAGGATCAGGCCATTCAGCAATTTAAAACATCCCAGCAGGGAACTTCCAATGTCCAGACCATCATGTAAGGAGCTTCAATATCCTCACTCTATCCTAAGAACAAGTGAAAGCTGGACAAACTGAAAAATCAGTGACTCGGTTCAGATTCATCAGACAAGTGAGGTCACAGGGCAAATCATTGCCCCCAAAATTGTAGAGACAAACAGGCAAACACAGAAAAGCACAACTTCCCAGAGCAAAAACCTCCCTAGGAACCAGGGCCAGGGCAGGCTCAATGTGGACAAGCCTAAAAGAGAAAAACTCCAGGGGGACACAGCCACAGGGAGGCCTTACATTTGTGTGTGTTTTGCCTCCAGGCACTCTAACAGATCCTCGTAGTGACTAACCAAAAAAAATCTCCTGTGTTTCCAACAGGGGGAGGGGAAGGGAGACCATTTTGAAATGCGCCAGATTCTTCTGTTCTTATGGTGGCCTGCTCTCAGGAGAAACTCTTTTATCATACCTTACCTGGAGGAAGGAAAATACACAACTAAGATGCCCTGGTGAAGTTCACAGCCCAGGGACACAGGTTCACCGAGGGACTGAGACTTAATCAGAGACTTAATTAGAGAACACCCCCTTTCCCTCCCACATCTAACCACTATAGTATTAAAGACCTATCTACCACATTTCCTTTTGCCTAGCATATCATGGCCAGGTTTCAACAACAAAAAATTTACACGACATGCTAAAAGGCAAAAACCCAGTGTGAAAGGCCTGAACAAGTATCAGAACCAAAGTCAATAATGTAGGCCTGTTGGAATTGCCAGGCAAGGAAATTAAACACACACACACACACAAAAAAAAAAAAAAAAAAAAAAATTAGGATTAGTAGCTAAGGTCTGTAATGGAAAAAGTAGAAAACATGCAAGAACAGGTGGAGTGCCTAGCCAATTTGGCTCAGTGGATAGAGCATCAGCCTACAGAAGGAAGGGTCCCAGGTTCAATTCCAGTCAAGAGCACATACCTCAGTTGCAGGCTCCTCCCCGGCCTAGGGCCCTGGTCAGGGTGCATGCAGGAGGCAACCAATTGATGTGTTTCTCTCAAATTGATTATTTCTCTCTGTCTTTCCCTCTCTTTTCCACTCTCTCTAAAAATCAATGGAAAAATCTCATCAGGTTAGAATTTAAAAAAAAATAAGAACAGGTGGGTAGTGAAAGCAGAGAGATGAAAATTCTTCTAAGAAAGATTCTAAAAGAAATTCTAGAGATCAAAAACACTATAACTGACACAAATAATATCTTTGATGGACTCATTAGTTGAGTTAACATAGCTGAGGAAAGAATTTCTAAGCTGGAGAAAATAAAAATAGAAATTTCCAAGACTGTAAAGTGAAGAGAAAAAAGACTGGAAAAAATTACAAAGCAGAATATTCAAGGACTTGCATTTCAGAGCTTCAGGGATAAACTTTTGAATTTTAATTGTTATCTATTTTATAGTGACAAACTTCTAATTACAGAAAGTGATGATTGATTTTCCATTTATGGTAATGATATAAAGATTTTTTTTTTTCAAATGAAACTTAACTATTGAAAGAAAAAATATTTCTAACAGTACAGGTGATACTATTTTGAAGGTGGTTCTCCATTGACTGCAGTTTGGAAAATGCTGATCATTTTATGAACAAGCAAATGGAATGAGAGAGGAGCAATTACTTCCCTTGGCCATGTAGAGTGAATGACAGAGCCAAAATTCAAACGCAAGTTTTGGTTTTCAGTTCAGTTCTCTTTCCTTCTATTTTTCCACACTGTGAGGATTTTAATTTCATGTAGAATTAGGATGGCTCCTTGCTGTTTCCAAATGTCTGACCAATGGCTTTACTTCACATTCTCTGTAAAGTAATCCCAGAATTGATCTAGAGACAAAGTGAAAGGGCACCAAAGTCATTGATGTGAGGGTCTACTCAACATGAGAATCTAAATCAGTGCAAAAGGTCTCAAATTATAGAATGTGTACAAATCATTGGCAATCCTGTTTAAAACACTGACTCCAAAAACAATCTCAGTTGGATTCAGTAGGCCTCGGTCTAGGAATCTTGATTTTTAACAAGCATCCCAGGGATCTGGTGGTAGGTGGTCCATGGACCACACTTAGTGCCCTGATCACATGGTCTAAAAGAAGTATTCCAGTCCTGTCTTCAAAGGCCTCTGGGAATTCTAATAGCCACATATTATCTGCATTTGCTTCACCTTCCTTGCTCAAGATTTTCCTTGTCTTCCTTTGGTACACAAGTAGGGAAAAGAGATGTCAGAAAGGGTCTCCTTGCCCTACTCTACGTTATTAGGAGTCAGTCACTAGGTCTTTCTGTTAGCCCCAGGAGGTCAATTTTTCCTCAGAATCTTGCCCACCACACACTCTCCTTATAAATAGAATGTTTCCTTGGAAGTATCTACACTAATAAAAGAGAAAGATGCAAATTGACCATACCTCCGTGATGCCCACCAGCCAATCAGGAGGGAATATGCAAATTAGAATGACAAAGATGGCGGCGGCACCGCCGCCCAGCCACTCCAGGCGCAGAACGGCTGGGTGGGGCAGGATGCCTGCTATGAGAGGAAGGGCGGGGGTGGAGGGTGAAGGGATCTACAGAAGCAGCACTCTGGTCGCAGCAAAGACAAAGATGGCAGACTCGGGCCAGAGCAAAGGTGGAAGGCGGCGGCCTGAGCAAAGGCCTGGGTCCTGGGTGCCAGAGGAAAACCGGTGCCGGAAGCCAGGGGAAGAAAGGCCTATTGCACAAATCTTCATGCAATGGGCCTCTAGTTTATCATAACTGTAATCAAAGGGTTTTCCGCATAATTAATTATCTAGGCATTGTGATCATTTTCCCTGGGCATTGTGATATTCATAGTACACAGCATACAAGGGACACAGGAGATAATCAATGGATTGTTGCTGAATACACAAGAAAAGTATCACTTTGGGGTACAGATTTTTTTTTTCTTTTGAAAAGGATCAAAATTTTATATTTGGTAGGTAGAAGAAAGGAAATCTTCCTCCCTGTATTTTAGGAGAAAGTGGCACTTCCAAAGTCATTCTATGTTTTGGCCTGGAAGATTCTAGATATAAATGTTCTCCAACTGTTAAATCAATATAATAAGAAAACATTTACAATAAGCAAAAAAAAGAGGAGCTTCTTTTGGCTTATGTATGTATAATGTAAGCAGTGGCCCTGAGCTATGCTTTCCATTCTCTGGAAGACATATGGAAAATATCACTGTCAGTGATGTTTGATGAACCCAAACACTGTTAGTTTCCCTCCAAGACATCTTCCTGTGCTACCCCAGCTGCTTAATGCTCATTATATATTTAAAGACATAAATCACAAGGTTTCCCTTTTAATAGATTTAGGCAACATTACAGATCTTACCACACTAGTTGTTCTGGGTTAAGTCATACACAAAGAGACCTAATTCTCCAAATGGTGGTGGGGAAGCAGGGTACGGAAGATGCAACACACATAGATATTCGGTTTCATTTCAAGACGTCAATTACAGCATTTCCTTTTTAATACACTTGGGCAAAATTGCAGCCCTGGTTGTTTTGACTTACATCAAACATGGAGAGACTTAATTTCTGGGCCAGTGGTAGGGCAGATCCAGATGGGGAAAAGGATGACATGAGTATAAATATGCACATGAAAAGAAAACTTATTTCATGGTTTCTGTTTTCCACCTATATAATTTGCTTTCAAATTTTAGGCAGTATCTTTGAAATATTGGTTTCAACTGGAATTAAAATGAAACCTTCATGAAAGCTAGCATTTAATGATCTCTGGATCATTAAAGTCCTCCACATTTACTTGGATACCACTGAAAGCAATTGGTGATGGTAAGTAATGTACCTTCTTTCCCAGGAACCAAAGGATCTCAAGTCTGAAGAGGCCCCTATCTGATGCTGTCACCAAGCTATTCTCCCTGGAACCATCTGATGAACAAACTGAACCAGGATCCAAGGGGAAGCCTCTCAAGTAAGACAAACCAAGATGTCATGTGCTTTCCCTTAGCAATGACCACTAATTACATAGCATTTAAATTAATTTTTAAAAAGGGGACATATTTAATACTTTCAACAATAAAGATTTTTTTTAATACATTAATTTTAGTCCAGCCAGCATGGCTCAGTGGATGAGTATCGACCTATGAACCAGGAGGTCGAGGTTCGATTCCCAGTCAGGGCACATGTCTGGGTTGTGGGCTCAATCCCCAATATGGGGTGTGCAGGAGGCAGCCAATCAATGATTTTCTCTCATCATTGATGTTTCTATCTGTCCTCCCTCTCCCTTCCTCTCTGAAATCAATAAAAATATTTTAAATGAATTCATCCATTCATTCATTTTTTTAAAAGTGTGGTACTTAAAAAGAAAAAAAGATTCAATTTATTTATCTAATAGACCAACCAAACCAGATGACACTTATATCAAATGTAAAATTTGGCAATTTTTACCTTTTACATTTTGGCACACATACACACACACACACACACACACACACACACACACACACACACACAAAGTGGTTCAGCAAATATTTCTGATTGAAATAGTGAGCTGTGGCCCGCCCTGGGGACTCTGGAAATGTGCCTTGTCCTGGGTGACAGAATTGTCCTGAGAGTAACTTCAGCTGAGCCCCTGAGGATTCAAGAGATTCACAGCAAAGCCACTTTAACCCACTTGTTATGGTATTGATACTGAAATAGCCAAACAGATCAAGTGACATGGAATAGAGAATCTAGAAATAAAACTTCTGTGTAAAAGAATTTTACATGGCAAAAATGGCAATTCAATTCCAAAGTAAAAGGATGGTTATTTATTGAATGATGATGTCACAACTGGCAATCCTTCTGGAAAACTAAAAATAAAAAACCTCCCTATCCTGATCTTACACCATCCACAAAACAATAAATATAGATGGATATAGAGCTTACATTTTTTAAAGAATAAAATCTTGACAATAAAACTAGGACCTAGACTGCATGTACAATCTGCCCCCAAAATCCCAGAGTTATACAATAAAATGATAGCCACTTGAGTATATAAAATTTTTTTGCAAGTTTTTGGTCTGAATAGCAAACCAGAGGGGCTGTTGCTGGCTCCCTACTAAATATCCAACCTGATGAAACCACAACCATCAGAGAAAACCATGGATTCCGGAACCATCAAGAAACAAACCCTGGGAGGATAATGAGTACCTTGACCAGGTTGTGTAGGAAATGGGTGAATGCAGCATGGGGCTGAAGATGGTCTGAAAAGCAGTGAGAAGGTAAGTTGGGGAAAGTCTCTTACATTCTCTTCTTGTCTCAGGCTTGTTACCTTGGGAAAACCAGGGCCGGTCCCCTCAGCACCCAAAGCAAGAACAATACCCAGGGCTGCAGGAGTCAGCCAGGTAAAACCAGGGCAACTCAAAGCCTCAATGAGGTGAAGATTTGTTGAAAATGGATCCAGCTTCCCAGATCCTACCCTTTTACTTTCAAAACCCCAGGACTGGCAACATGACAACCTACAGCTATTACCTCCTCACCATGCTATTGCCTCCCAAGAGTGAAGAGAGATCAGTAGATGAGTGGATAAAATAGCCGTGGCACATTTATACCATAGAATACTATGCAGCAGTAAAAAAGAAGAATCTCCTACCCTTTGAGACAGCATGGAGAGACCTGGAGAGTATCATGCTAAGTGAAATAAGTCATCAGAGAAAGACAAGTATCACATGATGTCACTCATATGTGGCATCTAAGTAACAAAATAAACTGATAAATGGAGTGGATCCAGAGACATGGAAGCATGGAACAGAGTGTGGAATCTCAGAGGGAAGGCAGGGAGGGTGGGTAGGTGGGAGGTAATCAACCAAGAACCTTGTATGCATATATGCATGGCCCATGGACACAGACAATGGATTGGTGAAGGCCTGGGGCAGGGTAGGGCTGGAGGGGGGGTCAATGGGGGAAAAAGGGGAACATATGTAATACTTTCAACAATAAAGAATTATTATTTTTAAAAACCCTCAGGTGAGGATTAACAAAAAATAATAAATTTTTTAAAAATAAATGAGTGAAGAGAGAAGTTCCCAGGTAAAGTGGTGGTAAACAAGAATGATCTTCCGTGGTGCTGGGGTGCAGGCATTCCGCCCCTCTCCTCAAACTCACTGAGGCGAACAGAGACTAGGGCCTGGCCTTGGCCCTTCATTAATATTTATTTCCAGTAGTGAGGCATAATCCTATTTTTTATTCTAAATCTAGTATATTTTCTTCTACTTAATGTAACCAGCATGACAGATTATTACATGACTCAAACAAATTTCTCTGAAATGAGTAAACTCTTGCCAAAACAAGGCTGGCAATACCAACTAGAGAAGGCAATTTAAAAGGAAACTTGGAATGGATAGAGATAAATAAATCTAGCAACATATATGAAAGATTTAGATGAAAAACAATGTTAACTTCACCAGAACACATAAAAAGACCTAAACAATGTAGAGATACTGTGGCTCAGGATGGAAAAATTCAATATTATAAAAATGTCGGTTCTGTTCCAATTAATTAATTTGTAATAAAATAAAATTAGAACCATAATTCCAACTGGATCATTTATGAACTATAACAAGCTAATTTGAAAATTCACGAAGAAGACAAAAGGCGCAGGAATAGCCAAGAACATGAGAAACAAAGTAAACAAAGAAGACTAAGGGACTTCTACCCAACCAGATGTCAAAGCAAACTATGCTGCAATAACAAAAACCATGGCATTGGCACAAGAATAGAAAACTCTTTCATGGTATAAGATAGAGTCCAGAAACATATATGTAATGTTATTTTAATAAAAGTGGTATTTCATATCAATGGGGAGAATAAAAGTGATATTTCATATCAATAAACAGCATTGAAAACTATGGGCCATGCATTTTGAAAGCTTTAAATTTAGGCCCTCCCTCCACCTCCCCACCCACCTTACTTGATATAAAAAAATAAACTCAATAGATTATGGATTTATAATAAGTGCAGAAAACATGAGCATATCATAAGAACTGTAGGAGAATATTTGATCATCTTTTGGAGTAGGGAAGACCTTCCTAGGTAAGACACAAAACCTAGAAGATAAAGGAAAAATCTGACATAAAAAAAAGCAAAACATCAACATAAAGACAAAAACCATATAACAAGCTGAGAGAAAATATTTCCAAAATATTATACAAATGACATTATAGACAAAATAAAGGATTACAAATTATTTTTTAAGTAACTAATCAAGAAATTATAGAAAGACATGAACAGGCAACTTATGGAAAAAATGTGATTGTCTAATAAATATATGAGAAGATGCTCTATCTCACTAGTAATTAGGAAATTATAAATTTAAAATTTTTTGTCTATCAGACTGGGAGAAAATTTTTTTTAAAAACAAACATGCAACCCTAGCTAATTTGGTTCAGTGGATAGAGCATCAGCCTGTGGACTGAAGGGTCCCGGGTTCAATTCCCATCAAGGGCACATGTGTAGGTTGGGTGCTCGATCCCCAGTAGGGGAAGTGCAGGAGGCAGCTGATCAATGATTCTCTCTCATCATTGATGTTTCTCTCTCTCTCTCCCTCTCCCTTCCTCTCTGAAATCAATAAAAATATATTTTAAAAACAAACACACAAAAAATAACGGGCATGCAATGATGGGGCAGAGTAAGGAAAAAGGTACTCTGACAAGCAGACAGTCTAGATGAGGAAATCTGGATAAAAGTAATTACTCCTCTTTTCCTGAAGCAAGGCCAACATGAAATAGAGACTAAGTCCCAACTTTAAAGCAAATCCAGGTTTTTTAATTGTTACTTGGGCCTTAACTTGGTAATTAGTGCACTGAGGTGGCATTTTGTGACTTGAAGTAGCTAGAGAAGGCCTAACACCTAATTGTGTTTTCATCCAGGGCAGGAGAAGAACCAGCTCCCTCAAGGGACAGTAGAAAACAAAAATAAAATTGCTTTATGTTATATCTATGATTTATGCTTAGTAACCATTATATATATGCATATAAATCACATATGTACATGTGTATATGTCTGTATACTAGAGTGGTGGATACGTGTCATTGTACATTTGTCAAAGCCCATGGAATGTACCGCCCCAAGAGTGAACCCTGATGTAAACTATGGACTCTGTGTGATGATGATGAGTCCAGGTAGGTTCATCAATTATAACAAACGTACCACTGCGGTGTCGCAGGTTGCTAACGTGTAAGGGAGTGTACAAGAATTCTCTGCACTTTCTGCTTCATTTTTCTGTAAACTGCTCTAAAAATTGTTAATGAATTTAAAAATAAATTCAAGAATTTAAAAACTGTCTCTAAAAGTACATTTACATATTCAACACATCTGTCCTTCTCTGGCTATGGACCTAAAGGAAAGCCAAGAGCAGCAGGCTCGAGTGTTGTTAAATTATCAGGAGGATTTTGCTTCTTAATATTTTATTTTGCTGTCTGAAGAGATCCTAAGTGGGGTCCAACCACTTAAATTAAAAAGAATTAGGACTGAATCAGAAATTAAATTTTATTTGGAGAAGTTTTGAACAGTTTTCATCATTTGATTCTTCATACATGCATTTCTTACCCTCATCCTTATTTTCCATTTTGGCGATTCTAGGCAGAGAAGGGTGTTTAGACTACTGTGTGGTCATCGGTGCTTACTATTATGGGAGGAAGGAAGATAAGAGGGAGGAGAAACAGAGGGTGGAAAAGAAGGAAAGGATGGGGGAAAAGTGGGAGGAGAGAGGAGGAAGTAGTCTTAAATACTTTGTATAACTTTGCCATCTGCTTCAATGGCAGGTTATAATTTGATAGCCTAATAAATGACCATTTTATTATTGTCAGATCCTGTTTTTATAGAAGGTTTTTTTCATAATATTTGAGATTAGAAAAAAATTAAGACCAAATGCCAATTTGGCCATGTGCCTTATCTGTGTTTTCCTGTCAGGAAATCTCTCTGTGTAGAGTCACAGTAAATGGCACCAGCATGGACTGTATTTTATGGGGTTTATAAACCTTATTTTGAAAGAAAAAGTAAATTAAAAAACCATAACTCTTAATAGAATCAGGATGGAAAAGGCTTTCTGTGTTTTTTTACATGATCTCAAAGGCCACATAGAACTATCTGGAACTAAAATACTAGTAGAGGAGAAAGAGATCAGACTAGCGGGCTCCAAATTAATGGATGTCTACACACAGAAATGCTGGCAAGCCAGCAGAAAGTCACTTAGTAAACATTCATGTCCCCATCACAATATGCACCCTTCCAGCCTCCTGAACTGAGTTTGCTCAAAACAGAATGGTTCTCTTGATGCAGAGGTGTTCACCTTTCCTATCTAAGGGGCTGCCTTCTTCCTGAGCTGCCTAAGTACTTTATTAAACTATTGGAAGTGACTCCAGAGGTAGAGCAGAAGGTTCAATGGCCCAACCACATTCATTCTGCATTCTCCCCACATACCCTACACGTGCTTCTCCATCTGGTCTCCTAACTCAGTGAAGAGCTTCACCATTCATCCCATTGCCCAAGCCCATAACCTATGAGCAATCTATGTCTTTTCCTCCCTTTCAATATCGGCATCCAATCACTCTCTTAACCCCTTTGATCCTACATCTGAAAGACAGATTCTGTACATTCACCCCCATTCCACTGTCAATTTCCAAGTAGAGGCCCCATCATCTCTTTTCTAGATTACTATAATTAATATCTCCTTCCTAATTGCCTTCTAATCTTGTAGGATGCCTCCCATCTACTGTTTTCTGCCCTTGGCAGCTAGACCAGCTTTCAACACACAAATCCAGCCCATCCTCAGCCCTTATGTACCCACATTGTTATAGCAGTTGTTTGGGCCTGAATAATCACTGCATGTAGCAGTTGTTAAATACTGAATATCTTCCTGATGGCTAATGCCGTCACTCTCTTCCTTAAAACCTTTTTCTTATTTAAAATGTATTGCTCTCAGGTAATGGTCCAAACTATTTAGCAAAGCAAATAAGACAAGATAATTTTTCAAATACCAATTTTTCAAATACCTAATGCTTGATTTGGGTTGTTTTCCTGAGCAGGATGCAAGGGTGATTTCTTTCCTGGGTCCTTGTCCAGATGGATTCGAAGAATGAAGCCATGGCAAAAGGTGGTAGGTGAAAAGGGTGGAAATTTATTGGAAGCAAATACAAACTCCCATGTAGGGAGGGAATCCCAAGGGGGTAACCCACAAAGCCCCTTTTTCTAAGGTTTATAAATGTTGTAGTTCTTTTTCTCTTCATGCTCCCTTCTAATTGGACCCCTTTCTCACTTTATGATCTTATACTCTTCTAATTGGTCACTCTTTTTGCATAATATCATAAAACCCATGTGGTGCCCTCCTCTTACTCTCCCCCTTATCTTGTAACATTTCTCTATCTCCTGTGAAAATCTGTTTTCCTCTTTCTGCCATTTGTCAACATTTCTCTATCTCCTGTGAAAGTTTGTTTCCTTCTTCCCCATACTCTTGTGATTTTTCTTGATCCTCTGTAAATGTATGTCTTCCTCTCCCCTTATCCTGGGGCACCTTTTTATTCCCTATGAATGTGTGTCTTCTGGCAGCTCCATGCCCTACCTATGAATTCTTCCCCATGGACCCTTTTTATTCCTGAAACTCCCTAAACCTGCCTATTTTATCCCTAGAATTTCTTTCACTTATTTCAAACTAGTAACAAAGCTTTGTAATTGCTTGCTTTAAGGATTCTTATAGGAGAAAATTAGAAGCTGAGGGATTTTGTAAACATCTAAATCTTTTGAAGTGTGAACGAAAGGAGCCACATGCTAACCTGACAAGCTCAGAGGAGGCCTGTGTGGCAGTCTTACAAACTCAGAGACCTAAAATAACCACAAAAGATGGTCTGAAAATTAAATATTTAACTACAAACAGGTTATAGTGGGCAGTCCTGTCCTAGGCCGATATTTTCCCTGACAAGGATCAACTTAGATCTTTACTGAGCCCATTTGCCTTTTTGCCTCTAAGATAACATATCTTGAGATGTCTGGGTAACTTCCCTTTTTCTGGACCCCCTGGGGCACAACCAAATGTGCTGAGCGCCAGGATGGATGCCTCAAATTCCTTCATTATCATGTTAATTGTTCTTGCACCCACCTAAGTGTCCATCATTTTACTTTTTATCCAATCCCAGGGGTTTCCCACTGCTTTGCTTTATCCCACCTCCTTAATCTGCCACCAATGAATTTCATGTAACCCACCTATGTCCCTCCTTTGATTGCAATGTATAAATAGAAATGTAACCCGCCATTCTTCGGAGCATTATCTCAATTTATTGAGGTTCTGCTTCCCGGCATATGTCGACAGTTTGGCTCAAATAAACTCACTAAAATTCTTTACAGGTTTCAATGTTTTTTTTTCCCATTAACAGAAGAAATTAGATTATGGAAGGGAGAGAGGGAGAGACAGAGAGAGAGGAGTGATTAGGTCACCGGAAACAATTGTAGGCCATTGAGGGAAAAGGGAGAAGTTTATGAACAGTAGAGATCCAAGCCCTACACTTCAACAGTAATAGCAAGAAGGTGGAGAGAACTTAGGAAGGAAAGCAGAGTAGCTAGTCCAGGGACTCAAGATGCTAACACTAGAGTTCCCATCTCAGCAAAGATTTTTATAGGTTACTGGAAGGCAACAAGCCTACAGGGACCATGAAAACTGGAACAATGGCATCTCCATGACAACCACTGTGGACAGTTTAACAAATACTCTAAGGGCCTTGGGAGCATGGGAAGCTCTAAGAATAATCAAAGTATGGCCTAAGGCATCCTATCCATTCTAAAGTATATTTCCTATCATAGATCTTATTATACTCCATGCAGTTACTATTTATTTGTCAGTCCAGGAGACAACAAACATTTTCTGTAAAGAGCCAAATAGTAAATATCTTAGCCCCAAATTGCAACCTGTGCAGTCTGTCACAGCCATTCAACTCTACCACTGTAGCCCCAAAACAGCCAAAACACTATGTTAATGAATGGGTATGACAGTGATCTAAAGAACTGTATTTACAAATACAAGTGGTAGGCCATATTTGGCCCAAGAACCATAATTTTCCAACCCCTCGTTCAGTATATCAAGCAACTGGAATGATGGAACAACCAGAACAACCAGTCACTATGACTGGGGAGGCCAACCAGCCCGATCGGGTCCCCAATCAGCCCCCCCCCAACAGCCTGTGGCCCTTCCCCCCAGGTGGCCATGCCCCCAATCAACCCCCTCCACCCTGATTGAGGGTGGAGCTGGCCGGCCAACCACCCTCGGCCCCTCCCCCCAGCAAGACCCGCCCCTGATCGGCCCCCATTGTGACGGGTCAGCCAGACCTCACCCATGCACAAATTCGTGCACAGGGCCTCTAGTTAAACTACAAACTCACTGAGGTCAAAGATTGTATCTTTTCTAATTCAGTAAAAATTTGAGAATTTACCATAAACACTCCTAGAAAGATGAACATAGGTGTTCAGTAGTGGATAAGATAAAATCTATGCCATAATGTAGCTTAGACTACAGCACATGGGGTAAGCAAAATCAATAAAATCCAAGTCTTATTCACCAATAATATTCTGCGGCCTAGTCTAGTGTTCAGTACCCTGTAAGTACTATGTACATATTTGTTCAATCAATATGCCTAATACTATGAAGTTTATACCCAATCCTCAGCTTTCTTATTCCTAAAGAACCAGTGCCTAAGTTGCTGAGAATTCCAACAACAGGTGGAGTCCCAACTCGCCCTAAAGCAGCTGGTTCAATTACTCATCAATTTAATGAAGTCACAAGGCAGAGCCTTCCTCAGCTCCCACCAGAAGAGTGGTGTGGACCAGAAGCTGAAGAACAGGCATTTCCAGGTGGTGATTCTGCAAGGACCCTGTGCCATCTACTGAAATGACAGAGGATGAGAGCCCTTGTGGCCTTCTGAATAATGGCCCCAAAGATATCCACATCTTAACCCCCTGAATCTGTAAATGAGTTCTTACATGGTCAAGGGGACTTTGCAGATGTGATTCAATTAAAGATTTCGAGATGATGAGATTATCCTGGATTGTTTAAGTGGGCCCAATATAATCACAAGGCACTCATAAGAGCCAATTGAGAGAGTCAGCATAGGAGTAGACATACAAGAGAGAAAAGAATATGTGGTAAGATGTCAGGGAGAAAATTTGAAGATATCAAGTTGCTGGAAGACAGAGAAAGGAGCCAGGAACCAAGAAATATAGGTGGTCCCTAGGAGCTAGAAGAGGGAAGAACTGAATTCTCCCCTAGAATCTCTAAAAGGAAATCACCCTGCCAACACCATGATTTTAGCTCCATAGGGCTCATTTCAGACTTCTGACCTCCAGAACTGCAAAATAATAATTTTGTGTTGTGTTGTGTGTTTTTTTAATATATTTTGTTTTAATTTCAGAGATGAAGGACGAGGAAAAGAGAGATAGAAACATCAATGATGAGAGAGAATCACTGATCAGCCACTTCCTTGCACACCTCCCACGGGAGATCAAGCCCACAACCCGGGCATGTGCCCTGACCAGGAATTGAACCATGACCTCCTGGTTCATAGGTTGACACTCAACCACTGAGCCACGCTGGCCTGGCTAAATCTGTGTTGTTTTTAATCACTACAGTTGTTGTAATCTGCTACAGCAGCAAGAGGAAACAAATACAGACCCTCACTCAAGAACTGGCATAACTGAGAAGGCCTGCAGGCCCTTTGGGTCTTACCTTAGATGCCCTGAAGTACCACCGGCTCTGTTTGGGGCCCGATCTGTAAGCAGCTCTGCAGACAGCCCCAGGCACCACTTGAGAGGCGGAGTGAACCTGAGGCCAGTTCAGGAGTGTAGTCTGCTCTTCATCTTTCTTCCCCCTTGAGGGGTTTCCTTCAGCTGCTCTACTAAACCCTGCCAAGGGTTCTGTGGGACTATCCTCCCCCACTCCCCACCTCTGAATCAATCTTGACTCACCCTAGGCCACAGAGCTTCCTGTGTCCTTGATGAGAAACCATTGCTCTCAGCTGTGTAGCTCAGATCACTGAACCAAACTAGCCAACTCTGGGAATGGATCCCAAAGGAGTAATTGATGACCATCAAATCCACTTGTGTCAATTCCAAAAGTTCAGGTAAAAAAAAAAAAAAAAAAGAATTATTTAAGAAGGTACTTGAGAAGAAGGTCTTTAATTGGGCAGGCCTCCTAATCAGGTGGTATTTCCAAGGAAGTTTCCCTGTCTCCACCTATTCATCCCCACCTCTGGAATACAGCTTTTTCTTCAACTTTGGCCTTAGTTTGCAACTATAGAAAAGAAATTGGACTAGACGATTTTTCTAAGGAACCATCCAGGGCACCATGATCTGTGACCTAAACAGTCAATGAGGTCTAAGAGGTTTTTCTTAGCAGATTTAAGCTACATTACAGTATTCACCTCATAGCCCTAAGGGCCCTCTGCTCTGGAGTTCTTTCCAGTCCCTCCAGGTCTCTAGAATTTACAGGTCTGGCTCAGCCAGTACCGCCATGATTGTTTTTGTATGACAGGGTGAGACAAAGAACTCCTAATGCTGCCCAAGTCCACGTCCACTCTTTAATTGATTTACTGTTTATAAACCTAAACCTGCACTTACTCTCATCTCTTTTTAGCTTGATTTACACTTTGAATATTTTATTCCTTTCATTTCAAATCTTTTATTCTACTCTCACTGTCTTTGGTCTACTTTGTGATTTTATTATTTACTAGAGGCCCGGTGCAAGAAAACCGTGCACTCGAGGGCGGGGCGGGTCCCTCAGCCCGGCCTGCACCCTCTCGCAGTCCAGGAGCTCTCTGGGGATGTCCGACTGATGGCTTAGGCCCACTTCCTGCAGGGAGCAGGCCTAAGTCAGCAGTCGGACATTCTTAGCGCTGCTACAAAGGCAGGAGAGGCTCCCGCCACCACCGCTGCGCTCGCCAGCCGTGAGCCCGGCTTCTGGCTGAGTGGCGCTCCCCCTGTGGGAGCACACTGACCACCAGGGGGCAGGTCCTGCATTGAGCATCTGCCCCGTGGTGGTCAGTGCGTGTCATAGCAACCAGTTATTCCACCATTCAGTCAATTTGCATATTAGCATTTTATATATAGGCTAGAGGCCAAGTGCACAGATGGGGGCCAGCCGGCCTGCCCTGATAGGGGCCCCTGATCAGGGTGGGGGTCTCCATTAGGGGGCAGGGCCAGCTGGGGCAAGGGGCCATGGTGGTTTGAAGGCCAGTCCCCCATAGCCGACAGGGTCAAGGGGCCGTGGTCATTCTGGTCGGTCTGGTTGTTCCACCATTTCAGTTGCTAGGCTTTTATTATATAGGACATACTGCTTTTTTGTTGTTGATCTTTTTAGGGCCTTATTATGATTCAAGTTTATTTTATTATTTTGTCCTTTTATTCTAATTTGAATTGCTTTAGTATTCTTTTTTTTATTTTCTAGTCAAGTGATTCTTTACCTTTTCTGGTTATCTAAGTTATATCATTGGAAAGCATACGGATATCATCTGCAGGAGTAATCTAGAGTCCAAGAAAGAAAAGTGGAATATCTTCTCCTCCAGGATCCTGCCAATTTTTTCTGTGGTAATTTCTGAGATGTTAGTGAGAATTGCTAACAGTCTACTCTCAGGGTGGGGGAAATAAGATGAAGTATAATACAGAGTCTATCTGAGAGCTGGGGGCTTAAATCCCCCTGCTGGGGAGAAGAAATGTTCACAAGTAAAATTAAGGGGAGGAGGAGATGAGAGGCTGTGTCCTTCACCCAGGGGTGTTGCTGGGCAGCTCAGAGTCAGCAAACAGCACCTCTGAGCCTCACTGTCACAACAGCTTCTGGGGAAGAGTGGGTCTGATTATTATTATTTTTTAATTGTTAATTGATTTCATAGAGAGGAAGGGAGAGGGAGAGAGGGGAATATTAATGATGAGAGAGAATCCCATCAATCAGTTGCCTCCTACATGCCCCCTACTAGGAATCAAGCCTGCAACCCTGGCATGTGTCTTGTCTGGGAATCGAAACTGTGACCTTCTGGTTCATTGGTCAACACTCAACCACTGAGCCACACTGGCTAGGCCAATCATTATTATTATTTTTTAATGCTTATTTACTGATTGACAAATTAGTTTTATTGTATTACTGAATGTATAAAATATACAATATTAAAACTATTTTAAACTCATTTTAAAAAGTTATAATGACATATGTTGACATATGTCTGTGTACATTAAATAATTTTAAAGTTTCTATCAATTAATAATGTAAACATTGAAAAAATAACTGAGCACACTATCGTTGGAACATATACCTAGGTCTAATATTGTGTCACTGGTATGCTACTGAACATTTTGTTTTACATAATCTTATTTTTAGTTCTGTCATAAAATTGTCTGCAAACATCCAAGTTGCTTTTTGAGGGTAATAAATTGGTGACACCTTTATGTCACTCTTCTCAATAGGCCATTTATTTCATTTAAAGTTACTTTATAGATGCTAGGTTTCATAGAAAACACAGATAAAAATCTGCTAAAAAGGAGACATTAGCATTTTCTACATTTTTTGGATTTAATGTATCAAAATTCAGCCCAAATATACCCAAAGGCACTCTTTTTTAGCCTCTGGTTAAAATATCTTTATTTGCTAGATATTTTATTACAAGGCCACAGTTATCAAAAAAAATGTTGTATAATTCTTTTGAATGTGTCACCAAATTTAGGTGCTTCAAAATTATAGGCCTTTCATTTCATTCTATTCTGGAACAGAATATAAACACACCTAATTAAAATTAGAAGCTCCATCAAAAGATTCTTTCCTAATTAAAGATATTCCTAAGTATCGTTCAGTTCTTCCTGTGCTTTTGTCTTTTATTTGGAGTAGTTAGTCCTTGAAAGGCCGTGATTTCCAAACTTTATCTCCCAGCTCCATAATACTGCCAGCAGCTCTGCTTCTCCCTCTCCCTCCCCCACTCGCCCTCTCTCTATCTCTCCCTTTCCCCTCCCATACTGGTTTTCTCCTTTTTTTTTTTTTTTTTTTTTTTTTTTTTTTTTTTTTTTTTTTTTTCAAAAACATAACAGGCAACCACAGCTCTAGCTCGATAATGACTTCCCGGCTACAACACCCAAAAGCAACTATACTAGTTTCCATAATCAATACCAATCCCTGAAGGAAAACACTGGATTGGTCTTACTTAGTGGTCTTACTTGTGCCTTACTTTGTGCCTCCTCTGGGCCCGTTTGCCCTTCTTCTGTTTTGCTCTAGAACCCGGGTCCTGGCCCCTTGTAGAAAGAGTTTCCCACACTCCCTGTCAGCAGGCTTCTGGTGAGTTCGGCCTTTGGAGGTTTGGAGAACCAATGAAGGGCAAAGCCAGGGTTCCCCCCTCCTGCTCTGCTGTGGTGGCATCTTCCCCAAGGCTCCAGTTCCAGGTCTGCTTGGTGGTCCTCGCCCTTAGGCTCAGGTAACACCATCTTCTTCCTTTGTCCCTTCCAGCCTAGGGGGGAATGGGGGAAGGGAGTGATGACTTCTTGGGTTATCTGACTGCCCTCTCAGGCTTCTCAGCTCTTCCATCATTTGTGTAACTAACTACCAGCGTTAAGTAGTTTCCTATTGTGTTTAAATACGCAGAGCAGTTTATTTTATCCTTGTAGATCTTGAGGGAATCACCCTGGTCTATTTGGCCGGGATTGTAGGATAATGTTGCCCTCTGCCTAGTCCTGGATGAAGGGTGGGGGCAAGCAGGCAAAATGACAAATGTGTTCCAGCTACTGACTGCAAAGAATGCAGAGTTAAGGGAGCTAAACAGTGGCAGGGACCCTAACACTGCACTGAGGATCTCTCCCTCTCCCTCTCCCTCTCCCTCTCCCTCTCCCTCTCCCTCTCCCTCTCCCTCTCCCTCTCCCTCTCCCTCTCCCTCTCCCTCTCCCTCTCCCTCTCCCTCTCCCTCTTTCTTTCTCTCTGAAATCAATTTAAAAATATATTTTTTAAAAGATCTTCAATACTTTAAACAATAACAAAAAAAAGATGAAAAGAAAAGAAACATCTTCAGCCCTTAAGTTTGTTTCTGACACCTTGACCGTGATCTGCCTAGCAGGGAGGGATTCAGAGACTACTTAGTATCAAGCTTTCCCAAGGCTGACAGTGCAACCTAATTCTTCATCTGGCTGAGCTAGAAAACAAATCATTCTTTGCCAAGTACAAAGTTGTTGATTTCACACACAAAAGGGAGACAGGAAAGCCCTGTGAATGGTCAGTTCACTTCTAAATCTCAAGGGTGAAGCCTTTTTGTGGCAAAAACGTCAAATACTGTGGGTTTATAGTTCATTAAATCAAACTATACTACATTTAAATGAATGGAGCTTTATTTGCAGAAAAAAATGCATACTTGCTTCTAGTAATCCTTGCAATAAAAATAAGGTCTGTCCCAAGTTCCTTAGCTATAGGATAATCAGTATCAGTCGGAAAAACTCAGCTCAACCCCTAGAAAGAGAGGTTAGCTCACTTCAGATTTGTCTGCCTTTACTTACTACCTTCCTTGTGCTCAAAATCCCATACAGGGAGTATTACCTGTATTTAAAGGTTTCCTTTCAAGAAACAAAGAACTTTTCACAGGACAGGCAGTGCTTAAAGCTCATAAAATGGAAAATAAAAGATAAAACTGGCCACCTGGCATTCACAGGGGAAAAGGATTGAAAAAGTAAACATTCCTATGAGTGTAATGAACCATGGGGTACCCAATGGCCCATATTTGGGGCAATTCTTGAGTAAGTTGCTGAAGCATTTCAAGAAGAAGCATGTTCCAAAACAAGGTTACAGAGCCCTTTGGACGGATTGGGGTTTCATCTCGTGAATTCACATTTTCATCTAGAGGTGGAAATTAGAGGGATTCAAGTGCTTGAGCCTTCCAGTGTGTTCTTTAGGCAGGACCTCCATCTAGTGGTCTGCACGGGAAATTATCCCACAGCCTTCCTTACACACACACACACAGAGAGAGAGAGAGAGAGAGAGAGAGAGAGAGAGAGAGAGAGAGAGAGAATTTCCTTTCACAAACTATATGAAAATAGAAAACATAGAGTTCCCTCTTGTTGCCTGGAAGAGTCCCCCCTGGGCCCCCTGAACACTCCCTCGGAGGCCATGAGGTGCAGGTTTCCTAACCTCTAGATTCTGCCACACCTTCTCCATTCCTGGAGCTCTCATATCCAGTTTTTCTCATGCACAGAGAAGAAAAATGATTTTCTAATTACCAAAAGAAGCAAAGCTGTGTGTGTGCGTGTACGTGTGAGTGTGTGTGTGTGTGCGCGCGCGCGCGTGTGTGTGCGTGTGTGTGTGTGTGTGTGTGTGTGTGTGTGCGTGTGTGTGTGTGTGTGTGTGTGTATCTGATGGGCTGGGATGTTCGAGAAAGAGCCCAGTTGTGGAATAAAATGAACAACAGCAGTTGTTAAATTGGGGGCATAGGTTACATATCGGTAAGAACATCAGGAGAATAAATGAATGGGAAGGAATGAATGGGCAATTAAATAAAAGCGGGTGCACAAACTTTCAAGGGAGGGACAGCATGGCGCCTCTCAGGACTGGGAAGCAGAGTATGGCCCAGACGTCATCCAGGACACACATAGCTCATAGCTCAGGGTCCTGAAGAAGTGACCTCAGGTTGCCAGAGCCCCCCTGCTCCTAGCAGCATGTGACTTGAATTAAGTCTGCCCCTGTCTGAGCTTCTGACATTCTCTATCCGTGTATTTTAAAGCCTCTTTGACCACATGCCCCTTTGCAGTTCTAATAAGTGCTATAGACCCTCTTCTTCCGTTTTTATATATAAGGCTGCACATAATTTTGATGGTTTACAGATGTCTCTCAAACCCATCTCTGATCTCTAGGTTCACTCTTCCTTTAAAAATAGGCCTGTGGCAATTCTTAGCGCTGGTGCAATTTCTACATTCCTGAGTATTTCCTTCCTTCCTTCCACTCCTCAGTGTTTTTCAGGCCCTACTTTGTGTGCTCTCACATTTCATTCGAAGCCACTAACTCTGTTTCCCCCAGAATTTTTTATTCCACCTGTGTCTTCTATTTTCCATTTGTCTTTTCTTTCTGTATATGTGCTTTCTTTATTTGACGTGTTGCATTTCAGCCTTTCAAACACCAAGAGCAAACAGTGTTTTTAAAGGAAATATTTATACCCATAAGAAAGAATCAGAAAACTCAGCACAGGAAAGCAAATGAATGATAGTGGATAGGAAAGGAACCCTAAGAAACCATGAGAGCATGAAAATAGAGTGAGGGAAAGGAATACAGGAAGACACCAGATACAGACCCATCGATTTTAAGGCAGCAGCTTTCAACTTTTGTAGCACATTTGAAAATGCTAGAAATCTTGCCCTAGCTGGTTTGGCTCAGTGGATAGAGCATCGACCTGCAGACTGAAGGGTCCCGGGTTCAATTCAGGTCAAGGGCACATGCCCAAGTTGTGGGCTCAATCCCCAGTGTGGATCGATCCTCAGCCTATTGGTGATTCTCTCTCATCATTGATATTTCTCTCTCTCTCTCCCCCTCTCCCTTCCTCTCTGAAATCAATAAAAATATATTTTAAGATAATAATAATAATAATTAATAACAATAAAATGCTAGAAATTTTGACAGCATTGCTGAGGTGATGTGTGGCAGAATCTTTTTACAAAGATGACCAAGACAGTGTGTCTTGTTCTGCTGATGTTTCTTAAAATGTGAAAAACGGGCCCATGTCCCCTGCCCTTAAATCTGAGTGCTCTGTGACTCACTTAGAACCAATAGAATGCAGTGGAAGTTAATCCCAAAGTTAGGTCAGAAAGGGTGAGGGTCCCTCTGCCTTGTCCGCTGAAATGCCTGCACTGAAGGCCTTAGCCACCACGTAAGTAGTCTAAGTATTCTGAGGCCGTCATGGTGTGAGGAAGTTCAAACTAGTTCACAGGAAGAGACCACGTGGAGAAGCCCTGAGACTGCATGATGGAGAGATACACGAGAGAGACCCGGCTGGTCCCCAGCTGCTCTGGACCGCCTACTGTTCCAGCGGTAGCCACCAACTGATTGAATCTAAATGCAAGACTCCAGGGCCAATCAGCGGAGCCTTTCCCCAAGTTATTAACCCACAGAAATCAAGAGAGATAATAATTTCTGTTTTAAGCCGCTATGTTTTAGAGTAATTTATGACACAGCAGTGGATAGTTGGAACAGAATGAAAGATTAAAGCAAAAAAAGAAAAGAACTCAGGAATTATTAGAATACAATCACTACTACAGAATCACTGTGTCCCACCCCATCTACAAAAATGTGCACAATTTCTTCCACAGCTTCCCCTCAGTAGTGCTCCCCTTTGGGGATGCTTGAGCTCCAGTATAGTGACTACTTCTTGGATCCTGAATGGTATTATTAATCTACTAGAGGCCCGGTGCAAGAAAATCATGCACTCGGGGTGGGGGGGTGGTCCCTCAGCCCAGCCTGCACCCTCTCACAGTCCAGGAGCTCTCGGGGGATGTACAACTGATGGCTTAGGCCTGTTCCCCATGGGGAGTGGGCCTAAGCCAGCAGTCAGACATCCTTAGTGCTGCGAAGGCAGGAGAGGCTCCCACCACCACCTCTGCACTCACCAGCCGTGAGCCCAGCTTCTGGCTGAGCGGCGCTCCCCATGTGGGAGTGCACTGACGACCAGGAGGCAGCTCCTGCACTGAGCGTCTGTCCCCTGGTGGTCAGTGCGCATCATAGCGACCAGTCATTCCACCATTCAGTCGATTTGCATATTAGCCTTTTCTTATATAGGACTAGAGGCCTGGTACACAAAAATTTGTGCACTCAGGAGGGGGCGGTCCCCTCAGCCCAGCCTGCAACCTCTTCTAGTCCAGGAGCCCTTGGGGGATGTCCAACTGACAGCTCCCACAGGGAGCGGGCCTAAGCTGCAGTCTGGCCTCCAGGCAACCGGCGCGCTGATCAGGGGAAGGCACCAGCTGGTGAGCAGCCAGCCCCACCCCTCGATTACCCCTCCACCGTCTCTAGTCATCGCTATCCCCTGATTGCAGTCCCCTCCCTCTGCCTACTGGTACCCACCTTGGCTGGCCTGACACCACCCACTTGCTGGCCCCGCCCCCCACCGACCAGTCATTCCACTGTTTGGTCAATTTGCATATTAGGCTTTTATTATATAAGGATATCCAGCTCTACAGGGCCTCCCTGACCTATTGAAGTCTGTTATATTTCACAGATGTAACATAACAATGGAAGGATTTGGATCAAAATCTAGTGGCTCAGTCAGCATCCACACCTTGGTTTCTCTTTTTTTTTTAATATATTTTATTGATTTTTTACAGAGAGGAAGGGAGAGGGATAGAGAGTTAGAAACATCGTTGAGAGAGAAACATTGATCAGTTGCCTCCTGCATACCTTCTACTGGGGATGTGCACGAAACCAAGGTACATGCCCTTGACTGGAATCGAACCTGGGACCTTTCAGTCCTCAGGCCAACGCTCTATCCACTGAGCCAAACCGGTTAGGGCCACACCTTGGTTTCTAATACCATTCTTCAATAAAAGCAAGCAGGGCATCTTCATGAAACAGCCAACCCCAGAGCTGCAACAGGGAAAGCAAAGTTGGAAGAATCTCACAGTGCCAGAAAGTACAAAAGAGCTCAAAACCCAAAGAACAGAGGCATGCCGGAGATGAACAGAGTCACCTCGAAAGAGCTCTCAGTGGCCAAAACCAAAACAATTTGAGCAACAAAACAACATAGTATCAGATTATTACCCAAAGTACAAAATAAATATTCATAAGCCCCCTCATAGATAATAGCTACATAACAATTAGAGTTAATAACAATAACTGCTTACATGCAGTGTATTACTTAGTCTGTGACAGGTCATGTTCTAAACATTTTGTAAATATTAATTATTTTCATCCTTATAGCTCCCTATGGGGTAGACACTATTGTTATCACCATTTTACAGATGAAGGACCCGGGGTGTCCCAGGTCAAAGCAGAAATAGAAAAGGATACCATTTGTACAGCTCATTGTAGGTATTGGCATTGGTGGGGCACTGGCCACCCAAGAGCTGGGGGCATTAGTGTACCCTTTCAAGGCATAACAGGAGGTTCTAATCTAATTTTCTCAATGTCCCACAGTTCTCTGCCCTAAAGCCACAATATTGAATGCCAGCACTGTGATAATAATCATATTAAGATTATACAATTATACTGAGATCTGATATAGAGTCTCAGAAGTTTATACAAAGTTACTGAGGGCCTAAGGAAAATGCAGTCTTTAACCTCTTAAGTAAAGAGTAAGTCAAGTACCTGCCCAAGCAAGAGACCAGAACAGCCCACTCCATGGAGAGCTCAGCAAAACCTCTCAAGCAGAACCTAGTTAACCTGTACACTCTGTTCCCGGAATCTGAGCTGGTTGACACTTCTAGGGAAAGAAACACACAAGGTAACACGCTGACTTCTTTTTCCTTGAACTAAAACCAAATTCACAACAACATCCAGGGGCTTTCGAAGGGTCAGAACAAACTCAAGTTTCAGTCTCCAGCCCCTACTACCACAAATGTATTATGAGAACAAAGAATAATGGCAGAGCAGGAATCAGAGAGTGGAGAGGAGATGGAATATTAGTTATAAAGCACCTACTATGTACTAAGAACTGTGCCAGACACCATCCAATATCACTTACCTGTTTTTCATAGCAACCTTTTTAGAAAAGTATTATTAATGCCATCTCACATGAGGACCCAAGATTCAGAGAGGTGAAATAATGTGCCTAAGGTCACTCAGCTAGTAAGAGATAAAGATAATATTTGAGTCCAATTGTGACTGGCTCCAAAGGCCTTGTCTCTCTTTGTAAAGCCACAACCAAGGAAAGGCAGTTAAGAGCTCCATGGGAGGCTAGTCCCTAAAGACAGAAATCCAGAAAGGACCTCACAGCTCGATGACAGAATTCAGGTCCCAAATCCCATGTTTATGAGTAGGGATCAATCTAAAACTGGAAATGAATGGCAAATTCTTCTAAGTAGCAATGGTAACTTGGCAGAAATTAGCTAAACGGGGTAGTAAAAGGACATCTGTCATAGAAAGCTAGATTACAGAAGTGGGCTTCCTGTCCCTGAGGAAGCAGAGAAATTTTCATGGACAGACCCTTCCGCTCTTCCCTATCCCCTAACATTTATTGAGTGCTAACTATACAGGGTACTTCCCTGCTTTTTCTCACTTAGTTCTCACAACAGCCCCATGAGGGAGGTACTACTATTATCTCCAGTTCTCCTAATGAGAAACCGAGAGCCAAATTGCTTTCTAACCTAATGTCAGAAAGTCAGGGTAGAGCCAGGCACTCTGATACCAAAACCCAGGTTCTTAACCACTAAAAGGAAATAAACTAAGTTCAAATACTGAGATTCAAACCATTTCATTCAGTCTTTTTAGAAAGTTAAGGTGTTGTTGTTTTTTGCCATTATAATACTGACTTTTGTTCTACTCTAGTAATGAATTTTTATGAGCATTAAGTTTTATGGCCATAGTTTGAATTTTAGTATAAGTATAATTATAATACTTGGCTTGCTTTTAATACTATATTGCATGTATTATCTTAGGACTGGTTTTATGATGATAATTATTATCATTACTAGAGGCCTGGTGCATGGATTCATGCATAGGTGGGGTCCCTCAGCCTGGCCTGCGGGGATCGGCCGAAACCGACTCTCCGACATCCCCCAAGGGGTTCTGGATTGCAAGAAGGTGGTTCTCAGGTGATGCACTCTGGAATCGGGCTCCCTCCTCTCTGGTTCCCGGTGTATCACCCGAGAACCGCAGCCGCCAAGTCACCGCAGCTCGGCAGCTCCTGTGTTGAGTGTCTGCCCCTTGGTGGTCATTGGTAGTCATTATGCGTCATAGCTACCAGTCGGATGGTCGAACAGTCAGACGGTTGCTTAGGCTTTTATATAGATAGATTACAATTCTATATTTTATTATTGCCACCATGTTTAGTGGTGTAGTAATTAGTTCTGTGGTCTGAGTAGAAATGGGGAAATATGACCATCATAATATAAAACCAATCTCATGTTTGCATATGTCAGTGAAGGATGGGTAAATGTAGCACCCAGTGGCTGATGCTGCAAATTGGTTTACATGATTCCTGTTCAAAACTTTTCTCATGTATCTTCTTATATTATAACTGCTAGAAGGGGATGGGGGGGGGGGTGGGAAAGCTACATTTCCCAGAACCCTTTGCAGCTAAGCTATTATATGACTTGTAGTCTGTGAAGAGACATGTCCACTCAAACCTTGGCAAGCAGAAGTGATAAGAAATAGAGTAATACTCTCACTCCATGATACCAGGCACTTGGTTCTGCATAGCTATGACTAAGGTATGACATCACAGCTAATAAGAGGTAGACATCCTTGACAGTGGGATTTCTTCTAGATGGATTCATGTCAGAGTTGGGGGTTTCTTCTTGCTGTGTTCTTCTAAGTAGCAATGGTAACTTAGCTGTGTAGCATCAAATGAACTTCTCTGGCCCTCACTTAAATTTAATAAACTAATTAATGTCCTTAATATGAATGTATATAACAAATCCCTTTCCCAGAGTGAATTCTGTTATAGAGTTTGGGCTAATACATACTCTTCCATTGACTTATTTTTTAAATGAAAACAGGTATATAGGGGTTATTGCTCTGCCGACCTCTCAGGGCCAGGGCATGGCAGCATGGACAATTGCCAGTAAGGTGGCTCTGAAAGAGGAAAGACTGCTGGGAGGAGCATCGTTAGCCGAGAGTTTCCAGCTGCTGCTCTGGGGGCAGCTGGGACAGCATTCATGCCAGGGCCTCCCCCTCCCCAGGCGGCTCCCAGCTAGTGAGTGAACTGGAAGCAGACCATTTCTGCTTGTCTCAGGATCCCTCTGAAGAGCACTGATTCCAGCAGCCCAAAGAGACTTGCTCACAGCTACCCTACCATCTGAGGCTCCTCCCACCGAGTCTCCTTCCTCCTCTCACCCAGTCATGGCTATCAGACCTGCACTGTACGCGAAGGTCCTCCCTGCCCGCTCCTGCTCCCTCTCCCCTCTCCTTTACCTTTCCCAGGCATTTCCTTCCATAAATCTCTCGCACTTTTAATTGTATCTAAGCATCTGCTTCCAGGAGGGCCTGATCTGACACACAGGATGCTGTGACAATCAAATGAGATGCTTACACACCCTGTAAACATCCTTCAAAAACAATAGCAGGAGGAGCAGGTATTAGGTATTACCGCTTTTTAAAAATTCAGGGAAATTGTTTTATACAATTCAATAGTTTCAATAGTCTTTTGGAACTTATCGCATTGCTTCCCTGTTTGTTAATTAATATTGATGCTTCATTCAAAGAATATTAATATTCTTAATGATAGTGCTCAGCAAAAAGCATAGGTGATACTTAATAGGCAATAGTATAAGAAGGCATTTACATTGGTACTGAATGGAGAGCTTTTAATCCACAAGAGAATTTCATTTTTAAAGGAATAAGTTTCAGTTATCTGGAATATTAATTCATTTAGAGTGAAACGTTAGGCATCTTTCTACCACCTTTTCGTGGAAATTGGGAGGCAGGGGGGCTGGCTACCCTGGATGAGTGATCTTTCATGGCTGCAGTTGATGAGGATCATTCCTCCTGTTTCTAGAACAAGAACCCACAGAGCAGGGATCCTCCACAGCCTGCCTCTTCCCTGGAACCGCCACTTTTTTCTTGCTCCCATCCAATCTATTCTACACTCAGCAGCAAGGGTCATTCCTCTGCTTAATGTCCTTATTAGCTTAACTCACATTTTATGATCAAATCGAAACACATTAAGATATTTGATCTGACCACAGGCTACCACTTGTCCACCTCACCCTGCTACACACACACACACACACACACACACACACACACACCCTCCATTCTTGGAGATTCACATTTTTTTTATGTCATCACATTTGAAAATTGTTGTAGAGCAGGCAATACTTGTTAACTAATTGTTTTGGCCTTACATGCACAAACATGAAAAGCACCAGCTTCAAAACTGTCAGGATGGGTGTTAGCTTGTAAGAAAATCCCAGAAACAACAGTGGACCCTTTTAAACCCTAAGTACCAAAGGTTGTGGGGAGGTGGAGGGGCAGGTGGTGAATCAGAGGTGTTTACCAATGTTACCCAAGTGGGAATCAAAAGAAGACTAATTCCACAGACAAACCCAGCTCAAGAGCGCAGCCCCAGTGACTTCGTTCGTCCACGAATGCTTTTAAGAAGTGCTGTGTCACCAAGCACTTTTAGGAAGAGCTCTGACCATGTCATGTGCAAGAGATTGAGGTCGATGCCTCTAAATTAAAAATGCCTTTCATAAGGACCTGACTCTCAAAGTGAGGTTTTGAGAATACTGAAATCAAATGATTTTATAAATAACTAGAGGCCCAGTGCATGATTGAATCATGCACGTGTAGGGTGCCCTACACGCTTTCGCTTTCGATCACAGGGGAGCTGGGTGCCTGTCCGCTGGTGCACCAGACCTTTCAGAAGCCTCCAGCGCCGCGGAGGCTTCTGAAAGGCATGCTGCCTGAGCGGACAGGCACTCAGCTCCCCTGCTTTTGATGGTCCGCACGGCGGGATGTCAGCTCGCTGTCCCAGAGGCCCCTTCTGTGCCGCAGCACAGACATGACACAGACGCTGAGCTCATGCCGCTGCTGGCGACGCAGCTCAGCGTCCCGCCGGCCCAATCAGCTACCCCAGCCACCCCGAGTCCCGCCCCCCCCCGCGCCTCCTGGCCAATCATGGGCATAGCGAAGGTACGGTCAATTTGCATATTTGTCTATTATTAGGTAGGATTTTATTTTGCTACATTTGATAGAGTGCTGCTATTGGGTAAAATATATGTCCAAATAAGAATTTTTAAAAAGGCTCTTTCAAAAAGCATTATAACCCTAAGTGATTAGAAAACCATATGATATACTGGACTGGCATTTTTCCCCTTAGGGGCACATAAAATAAAGGCATGTCTTAAAACGAATGGTGTCGCATAGAAGATGAAATATGGCAGAAGCACTTTGCCCGGTTGCTTTCTCCAATCGCTGGGCTTGCATGTGTTCTGCTCGCCCTCCCCTCCTACAATACTTCTCTCTCTTTGCCTGGTTAACTCCCACCCATCCTTTGGGTTTTGGCATAATTATCACTTCCAAGAAGTCTTCCTTAACCTCCCCACCTCCCCCTCAGACTGAGTTACCCCCGCTGTGTACCTGCACAGTGCCCCATACTTCAGCTCTCCATACAATTATCACCCTTTACTCTAACGGCTCATATAATTTTCTGTCTCCCCCACAGGCTCTAAACTCCTTAAAAACATGGAATTCCTCTGCCTTGCTCACGTTGTGCCTGGCACAGTTGGCACTCAATAACTAGTCATTCAGTAATAAATAAGCTAGCACAGCCCTAGCAGGTTTGACCCAGTGGATAGAGTATCAGCCTGTGGACTGAAGGGTCCCGGGTTCGATTCTGATCAAGGGCACATGCCCAGGTTGAGAGCTCCATCCTCATTGGGGGCATGCAGGAGGCAGCCGATCAATGATTCTCATCATTGATGTTTCCATCTCTCTCTCCCTTTCCCTTCTTCTCTGAAATCAATAAAAATACATTTAAAAATAATAATAAGTTAAGCACACAAGTGTCTCCATTGCATAGCATGTAAGACACTCATTCAGTTTTGAATGGTGAAGCAATAAGAATTTTCATCTTGCAGATGAGAAAACTGAGGCACAGAGAGTAAGAGGCTAGTTAGTGATAAACACAAAACTAAAGGTCTTGAGGTCTCATGTCATAGTAGTGATACCTGACATTTATTGGGCATTTCTCGTGTGCTTGGCACTGTTTAGACTCCTGCATATGTATAATCTCACTTAATTCTCACAATAACTTCGTTGGGTGTGTGTTATTAGCATTGCCACTTTATGAAATGGGAAGCTGGGATGCAAAGAGGTAACACTTCCTAAGATAACAGTGCGAATAAGTAGCGCAGCTGAGACACGAACCTAGGTCGATTCCTGAAGCTGCACCCTCAACCACAGCATTGGAGATTCTGGTAAATTGAGTCAGAATACTTAGCAATTGTAAGTACTACTAGTTACTAGCAGATCACATCTTAAGAATGTGTTTTCAAGCTGATCCAAGACAAATAGCTTTACTTCAGTGGATATTCATACACAAAATAAGTCTGCTACAGTTGAAAAGGCACTCTAATACGAGTTAGAAGCCCTTGGTTCTACAGCTCACGCTTGAAGTAGCTGCAGAATCCTGGGTAAATTACCTTCTCTGGGACTCAGTTCAACCAAAGGACTTGTATGCATGCATATGAGCATAACCAATGGACACAGACAGTAGCGGGTAGTGAGGGCATGTGCTGGGAGGTGGGAGCAGCTGGGGAGAGGTCAATGGGGGGAAAAAGGAGACTTATGTAATACTTTAATCAATAAAGAATTTAAATTAAAAGAAAATAGTGAGGTGATGCAAGTGTACTCACAAATCTCTGATAGGGTCTGTCGCTTTATCTCAAAGCAATTCACTGGTACACCGAGTGGGAGTAACCACCAGCGAGTCCTGTGCCAAATACTGAATTCAAGGATGTCACTTAAACTCCAGTGTTAGTTCTACAAAAGTCAAATAATGTTTGGCAAGGTGAAGGGCTCTTGATCCTTCACATGAAAGCGTAGGTATTCAAATTCCAGCCATGGACTTTTTTTTTTTTCCTCTCCTGCTATTGACCATGTTTGCCTTGGTGGGGAGAGGGAAGCCCGGGCTTGTGTTGACAGAGTTTGACTGTTGGGGAAAAGTACATACCTGGAGGGAGAACAGCGTTTAACAAGAAACACGGCATCAGTCTCCACCTGACTCATTCCACGCTGGGCCTCCCTCCACCTTTGCTTTGTTCCAACATTAGATCAGAGGCTCATGTGGAGGCTTGCTGAAGTCAAATGCTATCAAAAACTCCAGCCCAGCTAGGCTGGGGCGGAAAACAAGATTCCCGCCAGATGCATGTGAGAGCCAAGGCTACTGAGAAGAGCTGGAGACACATACCAGGGCTCCGGGGAGTAACCAGGCCTCACTCTTCGGGGTCACAGGGCTGCCGAAACTATTCATGTGTATCCAAACCTTTGGGGAATGTTTTTCTAGTAGGCCCATTTTCTTTTCTGGGCTTGGTAAGAAGTGAAGGGTCATAATAAGTCATCCCCTGGCTATGCCACTCAAGCTGTGTTCCTCTTCCAAGGCATTCTGCATTTTCAGGCTTCATGCTTGCACTTTGAGCTATGTAAATGTGAGTGAATTGCTCCATCTCTTAAAGGTTAAGTTCCTTCACCCATAAAATGAAAATGATAATGCCCACACTTGAGGATTAAAGGAGATAACAAGTACACCTATGTACAGTATGTTTAAAAGAGCGAGCTCTGCCCTAGCAGGTTTGGCTCAGTGGATAGAGCCTCGACCTGCGGACTGAAGGGTCCCGGGCTGGATTCCAGTCAAGGGCACATGCCAGGGTTGCGAGCTCCATCCCCAGTAGGGGGCATGCAGGAGGCAGCCAATCAATGATTCTCTCTCATCATTGATGTTTCTATCTCTCTTCCCCTCTCCCTTCCTCTCTGAAATCAATAAAAACATATCTTTTTTTAAAAAAAAAGAGGGAGCTCTTTTATAATTCTTTTCATGAAAGGTACCCCATGGTCAACAATTTTTAAATCCTCTAAAACCGACCAAATTTGTGGAGGAAGCTCTTCTACTAAAAGTGTTTCTAGAAAATTGTTTTTCTGTGGCTTAGAACAATTCTTCACACACTGAGAATAAAAAAAAAGTTAATAGATGAGAGATAAATTGCATTCCCAGCTTAGTATGTATTCATTCAACAAACATGTAAAAGCACCAGACTTTGAATAGAATAATATTGCTTCCTTTTTAAAGCACTTTTGACTTAAAACATTTTTCTCAACATGCATTCACTCATTTGATTCTTCAGTATATTTTGTGAGGACAGACAAGGATCCTTACTCATCTATTAGAGGTGGGAGCAAAAGTCATAAAAAATAGTTGAATGAATATCAGACAGACCTGGGTTTGTGACCTAGGTCTGATACCTGCTGTGTATCTCCATTAGTAAGTTACCTTTTTGTATCTAATTTGCCTCATCTGTGAAATGGGAATACTATACCTACATTGTAGAGTTATTATGAGGATTAAATGAAGTAGTATACATAAGGTACTTACTACATATACTGTCTAACACACAACTTAACATACTATCCGTTGGTGATTATCATGGTTATTATTATAGTTTTAATTAAGGTCTTATAGCTGAAATAGCAGACTCTATTGTTTGCTGACTTCCAATCCAATATTTTCTGTCATACTGATAGTTTTCAAACATTTCCAAACACTGAAATCCATCTTTAAGAAAACAGTATTGTACATGGCATATGAGTATGTAACATGCCAGAGTCACTCTTGTTAGAGTTGGGGAGAGGGGCCTGAAGTGCCTTCCATCCATCCCTTCTTCCTTCCACCACAGACAAATGTCTCCCCATTACCCCCCCCCTCCCGCCCCCATTCATTACTATCAGTTCTGCTGCTTGCAGTCACCATTGCCTGAGATTCACCAGGGACTCGATCTCAACCAGTTAAGAGGACAGTTGGGTGGCAATGTTTCCATTTGTCTTGTTCCTCCTCCTGCTGTGTTGCCCTGCTCCTCATTTCCTATCAGTCTCTTGCTCCTTTGACCATCCACCTTTTTCTGGCCTATGAACTCCATCAATTTTATGAGGAAACATTTTCTGACTGTTTCCTAGCCTGGGCCCTCACATTTTGTTCTGCCAACCAGAATTGGTGTCCTCCTAGTCCATGGAGGTTCCGTAACTCCCCTTCCCCTCCCCCCGCCTGTAGAAGAAGGGATGTTTCCACCCTTTCCTCATGCCAGGAAAAATTCTGCCAGCCCTTCCTAGCTCTCTCCCTTACCTTCAAGAGAGGAAAAGTTACTAATCTGATTGCTAAAAATTCCAGATGATTTTCCTGCCACATTTTCTTTGGGGTCAGATTACTGTGTGCTAAAGGTACAAAACCCATCTATCCCTTTACCTTCTCCTTGTGGCTAGGAGTTCATATCCAGGCAGACCAACCATATCTCCATGCACGTGCCCAAGTGTCTGGCCCTTCCCTTTCTGTGTAATTGAGCTGGTCAGTAGGATTCAAAGTCAAGTTTTTGAGACTTGCAATCCTACTTAGTCTTCAAGCTTTTCCCCCAGAACTCCACAGTGTAGATTATTGGATACTCTTAGGACTAATTTGATTCCCATTTAGCCATTGCTCCTTGACTCTACTTCCATTGGAAAATCAACTAGAAGGAAAAGTATCTGGTGGAGAAGGTCTAAGCCTTCCCAGGTTTCTGGACATAGAACCATTAAAAATTCCACCTTGATTCCTAAGTCCTCCTTTAAGCTGGCCTTTTCCTCTGCTCCCAGCCTGTCCCAGGTCCCTCACACAACAGTTACCCCCTGGTGATAAGAACATTGCAAATACCCAGGGCTTTGAGCCCAGCATGCCTTTCCCAGGCTTCTTCTTTCTAATCCTACTGTCCTTCAAGACACGCCACACCTCCCTCCTCTACCTGAGGCCTTCCATTCTCCCTCTCGGAATAAGTTCTCCCTCCTCTGCTCACATAGCACTTAATTTTTCATTCAGTCATAGCACTTACTTCATTCTACCTCATGTTTCAAAAGTTGTTTACAACAGGTCTGTTTTTCCAACATGTCTGGAAGCAACTCAAAGCAGGGAGCCTTTTAGTCACTTCTGTTGTCCCTCAGCATCTACCAGCCATCACGCCATGCAAGCCACAGATGCACAATAAATATATTGTATATTGGAAGCCCAATAAATCTGGTCAGAAAATTATATATGTAATATGTCATTAATATAATACATATATAGTGCATCTGATATTTGCAAAGAAATATATATATTCAGGTTAAATTGTTACAATGAACCCAGTGTTAGAAACCCCAGTGACACTGAACATCTTGTGAGCCTTCTGAAACATGAATGGAAAACACTTTCCCAGAAACAGGAAGAAACTCATCAAACCAACCATCATCTTTGGCCCGCCTGTGAGTCCACTTGTTTTCCTGTTTTCCTCTCACTTTTAATTATGAAACAAGCTGCCACATGTGTTTCCTTTTTCTGCTCCTGGAACCTGCTGTCAGTGAGCTTTGAGTGTTGGTCCAAACACTGGCGCAGGAGCTGCTCAGCCTGGCTGGGCCTCGGTTTCAAAGACATGTGAGGGATTCTAACACCCGAGGCCAACTGTCAGACTTCATCGTGAGTCCCCACTTCTCAGGAGGCCTGGGGCGGCTTCTAGGAGACAGTGGAAAGAGAACTAAGTGTGGAGACTGCAGATTCCCTTCAAGTTTTAACCCTGTCACTTGCATCCTATATCACCTTGTGTGGGCTGCTTAACCTCTCTGAACCTCAGTTTCTTCATCTGTACATTGGGACTGGTGAGATTCCAATGAGTTCTTCTGAAAAAGCCAGTGTGGACATATATTATAGCCTCTGATTCTCTGGAAAATAAGGTGCCATCATTCTCACACATCAAACAACTTTGTCCGCTAAAGGGATGAATGTGTCTCTTTCAGAAAGAAATTGCCACCTGGCCAGCATAGCTCAGTGGTTGAGCGTAGACCTGTGAAGCAGGAGGTCACGGTTCAATTCCTGGTCAGGGCTCGATCCCCAGTGTGGGGCATGCAGGAGGCAGCTGATCAATGATTCTCTCTCATCATTGATGTTTCTATCTCCCTCTCCCTTTCCCTTTCTCTCTGAAATCAATAAAAATATATTTTAAAAATAATAATTAATAAATAAAAAGAAATTGCCATGGTCCAGTTTAAGGTGATGGATAAGTAATCACTACTCAAAGGCAGTTAGAAGGAAAAGGTCAGCTACTGTCCCCTCTGGGGACTCACCAAACCATAAGTGCTCAGTGGCTGTAAATAGGGGGCTGCTTTCTTCTCCAAGACTCTCTCCCATCATCGGGTTGACTCTAAGGAGAGCACCTCCAGGCAGAAAGGAGCCCAGCCTCACGGTGCCTCCGGAGAGACTGGCTTGTTGCTGTTGGCTCCCCTGCCAGCGATCTGCTGTCAGGTTCAGTTAAGGAGGCCCGAACAATGAGGCTGTGTTACTGCCCGACTTTTCTTCATGTGCCATATGCAGGCAGGTCTGCGGAGCCAGCCGCCAACAGCTGTGTTTACAACTTCCCATCGCCCTCACTAATTAATGAATCCTGGGCCTGTTTCTCACCCTGAATAGACGTCTGCAGTGTGGGGTGGCGGCAGGTTATCCCTGCAGGACAGCTGCATGGCATCTGGGCCCTGGGCTTCATTGGGGGCCGTGCAGGGAATGACGTGGGGATGGTAAAACGGTGGCTGGCATAGACAGGGCAAGCTTTATGTTCGCGGTTTCTCCCATCCTCTAAACCCTAATCAAGTTCAAAGAGGCTCTTCGCTTGTTTCCATATGTTTGAAGACATTGGCTCCCAAATTACAAATGGACAGTGCATTTCAGAGCAAATGCCACGTGAAGGGTTCCTGAAGATGTAAACTAAAATCATAGCCACTTCCACTGAAATACCAATTGCTCCCTGCCTTGTAAGATGTCCCAGTGACCGTGATCGGAGGGGTAAAGAAGCAGCTACCAGATCCCATGGCAACTCCAAGGGAGAAGAGAAGCCTGACTCTTCTACAAACGCCTGCTTCGTAACAGCTGCCATCCTTAGAAAGCCCTAAACTGGGAAGCAGAGGAACTGAACCTGCAAATGGCCTCAGCCTTTGCAGTTTTACTCTCTAAAAACAAAAATGTCTATTTGTGTGATTAGCATGGCAAATAAATCATATCCTCAAACCAGGTATAAATGTGTGGCTGGAGTCAAACAAAAACAATGCGATGGAACAGAATCACCATCAAAATGTTCTAGAAGTTTTAGAAGATTACGTGAATAGAAAAAAACGTTGGTTTTCAGAAGAAGACTGATTGTCCCTGTCTTTTGGAATGCAATAGCTACAAGGAAGTCTTTGGGATTAGCTGATAGAAAAACATCGATAATGCCAGATGCTAGTGGACATAATTAGAACTCAGTTTTATAATCTAATTCTGGCTCTATCCCCAGACAGCTGTGTAACCTTTGACCACTCTCCTCCCTGTCTAGTCTTCACTTTTTAAAAAATATATATTTTTATTGATTTCAAAGAGGAAGGGAGAGGGAGAGAGAGAAATATCAATGATGAGAGAGAATCACCAATTGGCTGCCTTTTGCATGCCCCCTACTGGGGATCCAGCCTGAAACTCCGGCATGTGCCCTTGACTGGAATCAAACCCGAGACCCTTCAGTCCACAGGCAGATGCTCTATTCATTGTGCCAAACTAGCAAGGGCTGGTCTTCACTTTTCTCATCTGCAAAATGACAGAAACATTCCCAGGGCCACTGATTCCTAACAGGGTGGATGGGAACTGGATTTGCAAGCATGAAGGAGGGTATGATGGTGAACATTATATTGTAGGGTAGAATTTTTTAAGGTGTTTTTTTTTGTTGTTGTTGTACTTATTGTTTTCCTCCTTAAAGTGAGCCTTTAGAGCCCTTTGTTTCAAAAGATTTTTTTTTTAAAGAATTAAGTTCATTCCATTTTGTAATGTTTGGTGGGATGGAGCAGGTATGTTCATAACAACTCCACCCAAAATGTGATTCACAAAGACAGTTAAGGACTAGCATTCTTTAAAAATATTATTAAGTTTTTAAATATTAGTAAAAATAAAAGTAAAGAAAATGTTAGCCAATAAAGCAAATATGAATAATCATTTTATGAAGTACATCAAATACCAAGTGACAATTTAACTCAAGACATCATCAGATTGAGTGTGTCTAGGGAGTAAACTCAGTACATGGTGTCACTTAAAAAAGCATAAACAAGAAAATATTGACATCTTATTCTTAGAATAACTTCGACTCTCAGCATTGATGTAAGAAATCACCATTTCTCTATGGAGACATGGAATTTTCCTATACAGTATTTTCTTGACAGCTGGGAAACAAAGGAGAAAAATGCTATTAAAACCCAGTTACAAAAGACATTTTGCTGAGTGAAAAGAAGCCAGTCTCAAAAAGTTATAGATGGTATGGTTTCAATTACATGATATTCTCAAAGAGACAAAAACTACAGTGACAGAAAATAGATCAGTGATCGCCAGGGGTTCAGGATGGGGGCAGGGTGTGCCCACAGAGAGACAGCACAAGAGAATATTTGGGGTGACTAAACTGCGTTGCATCCTGACTGTATTTGAGGTTCACAAATCTATACACGTGTTCATGGGTCCATACACCAAAAACCAGTCAATTTTACCATATTATCATTTAAAAATAAAATTACTAAAAGAGAAAAAATAACCACATTCCTAAGTCATAGGCAGCAGAACGCAGGCCTAGTGCTCTGAAATGTCACAGCTGTGTTTGTAAGCAAACTGTACACGACACTTTCCTAACTTCCATGGGCACACAAGTCACTTCAGGCTGAAAGATGCTCCTTCGATGGGCCTGGAAGGCAGCCTGAGTTTCTGCATTTCTATAGAGCTACCAGGTGCTGCCCTTCTTCTGTGCCTGCAGACAGCCCTCTAGAATGTATGGGCAGAATTCAGTTTGTTTGGAGCAATTATGACACAAATATATGCCAGCATGCCCACTGCCCCTATCCCTCATCCACAGCAGAGATAACTAATTGTTCAAACACAGTTTTCTTCCTGAGCCCAGATACGACCACTAGAGAGAGTGCAATAGAGAGCAGATGCTACTCTCTCTGTAGGAGTGATTGTATGAAATGAAACCTACTGGTCACCTAGACCTAAAGCGCTAATGTAAGTCCCATCTATTAACATTACAAAGAAATCCACTTAGGAAAACCACTTTTTTCTCAGCCCTTTGTGTCCTGGCTCCAAAACTCTGTGTCCCAGACAAATGAGCCAGTTAATGACAGACATCTCTTTCCTTCTAGCGAAATTAAGCTAGGTTGTCTTTTCCAGTAGGCTGCAAATGGCTTGAGGGCAGGGACATATCATCTACTTTTAGTAACTTCCTTAATATCATTGAGCCTCAATTTCATCTACAAGATAAGGATAATAATACTGTCTTATAAGGTTGTTGTGAGAAGTAATAAGAAATAAGTGGGAAGCACTTAGAATAGTACTTTACAAAGACTAAGACAACAATTGGTAACTGTTATTATTCCCCAACAATGCAATGCCATGCACATGGCAAATGCCCAAAAAATACTGCTATGAGGGAAGCCAAGAGACAGAGTGGAGCTAGCCCTGAATTGGGAGCCAGTAGGTGGAGATCACAATATCAGCCCTGTCCCTCTACCTCACTGAACCTTCATGTCTTAGGTATGATTCATTTTAGCTCTGACATTCTATATATTGATAACATTACATAACACTCCTGTACAATACTGTGTCACTTTTTAATATATATAGAATCCTAAGTATAGTATCTAGCTAAGTGCAAAAGAAAAAAATACAATACTTCCAAAATCTAGTTTAGGCAACTATTGAGTTCTCTGTGTTCACCTGAGTTATTTGTTTCCTGCCACTGGAGGGCGTGCAGTGCTTGGTTGTAAAATATCCTTCTGGCCTTTCCTTCTCTTGCTCACAACTTCAACTTCCATTCAACTGAACTGGAATCAGAGAATCAAAGAAACTACCTCCCCCACTTAGCAGAGGAGGTGCAGCCCTGAGAGATTATGTGAGTTGGCAAAGTCAACAGAGAGGAAAGTCAAAGTTCCTTTGTCTTTTTCACAAATCTCCGGCAGAAGCTAGATTCTGGTTCTTTTGAATGTGGCCTAGAATGTTGAATGGGCGTAGCTCCCAGATGGGCAGAATCCATTCAGTGAGCTCTAGGAGAACTGCTTCACTCTTGATCTGGGACATGAATGGCACAGAAGGTGGAAGAAATAGTGCTTTCTACCCAGTGAGTTTTTAAAGAACAGCAGGAGGAATGGGGGGTACCATGGAAATAAGGCATAGTCCCATCCTTTAAAGAGCCCCCAAACAAATTAGGGTGACTAATAGAATGGGAGGGAAGGGACACAAAGGGTGACAAACTTGGACAGAACTTCGGAAATCAAGTCTCAGGAATATAGACTTCTCTTTTGCTCCATGTGACCAATGGACTGAAGTTCTATGTTGAAAATAACTGGGAGGCCTCTTCCCAATTTGGAGAGCATGCGTGTTGTGATCAGTTACTCATATCACTTATGTCAGCCACGGTCACAGAATACAGGAAGATAGGCATGCTTACCAAGCCTGACTTCTAGTTCAGCCTCCCCACCCCCCTTTCTTTTTCAGTTAGGGAAGCTAAGACACAGAGAATGAATGGGACCTGATCAAGGTCACTGGGCTAAGTGACAAGGGGTAAGTTGTCAAAGCGTTATAACCCTGAGGCAGATCAACCCAGGGCTGGAAGGTGGGTAGAGGAGGAGCATGCATGTGCTTTCCCTTCTGAAGGGCCTGACTGGTTCTCCGGCCTCAGCGAGGTGCTTATGGCATACTTTGAGCCAACTTATTTTGTCATTTGAAAAGATCCTATGATACTTTTTCTCTTCCTTTTTTATTGTTTTCTTATGCAATTGTAGCTATCTACAGAGGAATGCATTTCACACACAAGAGTAATAGAACATAAAATAATGAACACCCATCATCCACCCTTTAATCTATGAGCTAGAAGCTACTTGTGTGCCCCTCCCTGTTGTCACCGCTCCATCTCCCTGCCAAGAGGTGTCCACTCTCCTTAATTTTGTCTTTTCCCCCCCATTCCCTTGGTATCTCTTTTGAGCTTCACTACTTATGTAAATATTCTTAGACCGGGCATTTTTTGTTTGTTTGTCTCACCTGTTTTTAAGTGTATATAAATGGAATCATCAGTGTATGTATGTATATGTACCTATGTGTAATTGAAACCAGACAATGGGTCTGGGCTGCCTGTCACTACTTGAGCCAATTAAGCAGAGACAGGGTTGAATCATATATGAGCGTTTATTCCAATAATGCCGGCAGTATGGGAGAGCAGCAGGTCACCCACGAAAATCTGCTCTGCACCCCCCAAAGCCAGCTGCTTATATCAGGTAAAACAAAGATTACATGGGGAAATAGGAATCACAGGAAAAGGAAGTAGGCAATGCAGGCTGGGGCGGGACTTCATTGTTTGGGCAACAAGGCTGTTAATCTTTCCATGATAACAGGCAGTTCTTGAATGAAAATGGACTGCATTCCAAGGTTGACTTCCCAGGTCCAAAGTTGACTGCCTGGTCCATGGCTGACTCCCAGGTCCTCCCTGATTTCCAGCCAGGTTAGAATGTCCTTTCTTTAATCAGAACAAGGCAATCACAGTTAACAGAGCATGATTAATATTTCTTATAACTAAAGCTAATCCCCAATATTCTATTTTTGCCCCTAACATAATCATGTATGGAGCTCTGAGTCATGGGAAAGTTATTTAAATTTTCTGACCCCCAGTTTTCTCAAATATAAAAGGGGATGAGAAAAATCAAGGTTGTGATAAATCTACATAAAGCATTTAGAATAGCAAGCCCTTAAGTTGATAGTTATTATTAGCAAATGGGGAGGGGGGAATTCATAAATAAATTTACCTCTCGTATTTTACCTCACTTTCTCCCAAACCAAGATTATCTCGCTTTGCTATTATCAATTGTTAAGATTTCAGGCTCATAGATGCTGTATAATTTCATCTTTGTAAGGACACCTCTGTACTCTCCAAAAAAAGGCATTACAAGGTTGGGCAGTGGTTAGGTGATCCTGTTCATGCCACAGTGGCCAAGCTTTGGTGCTTTGCAAAATTCCTCTTTCTGGAAACAAATGCTCTTAAAACAGTATATTGTTATCTCAAGGCCTGGCCTCTGGGTTTTAGATAAGCGGAGATTTCCCATCAGTCTTCTCCCCTGCTCATGGTAAACATCATTTCTCTGAGTAGGCCTTGTCTCCCTTCTAAGGATCCAAACAAGTCAGATATTCAAACAAAAGGCTCCTGACGCTGCCATGAAGAAGGATGGCCCTGGAAGGAGTTTTTCATGTTCCACCAGATTTGAAGGCCAAAGGGTCAGGTTGGGCAACTCAGGTCCTCCATCAATAATCCATTCAGGACAGGATCATCAATTCCCTTCATTTCAACCAAGACCTATGATCACTCTGTTGGAAGCTGAGCCAATGGCCCTGGATAATCTAACATTCTTTCTCTTCCCAGGTTCACCTCAAATAGAGCATCAGGGGCCTATCCAAAACCAGCAGGGTTTAAAGAAAGTTGGGAAGTTTCCAGCTGTGCATAGAAAACACCTGCACAGCATAGGAGATAAAAATGCTGGGGAGAGGTAGGTCTCCAGGAAAATGGATTCAACATTTTTAAGGAGTCAAATGTCTAAAGCAAGAGACCAGAGAAGAAAATCATATGGCTATTCCTTTAAATTCCATAATTAACTGACACTGCAAATCTGTGTAAATGAATTAGTTATAAAATAACAGAATGTAAAAAAAACCCTTCCTTTTAATAAGAAATTGTATGCTATCTCTGAGCCTCCTGGTGGTCTTCCTTCATTGTGCCTGTTTACTTCCTTTTGTTTGTATCTTGGGAAAATGTCTTATGGAGTTTTAAGTGGAATGTGACTCATCATTCATGAAATCAAACATATTTAAAAACTCAAGAAAGAAATAGAATGACCTATTTCTGCAAATGAGAGACTTATGATAGCAGATTATAGGTCATTAATCAAACACAATGATAAATACTTCAGAAATTCCTGAATATAATGATTGTAGTTCCTGTTTCATTAGTATTAATTTTTAAACAGGAGAGTCAATAAAACTCCTGGTCAATGTGTAAGACATTATAAGGCCAATTAGTAAAAATTATCGGTACCAGAAGTGTCATGGAGAAACCTGGTTCCAGTTATTTAAGGGGGAAATGACACAAAACAAGAGTGGCTGGAGCTCAGGAGAATTGGAAACAGATATGTTTAAGGAAAGCCAGTTGTCAACTGCACAGCAGCATTGCTCTGGCACATACTTGGGGTTCATTCTGTTCTGGTGAAAATGTGAGAGATGTGACCTCTGTCCTGACAACAGATTACTGGTTCACTGAGTCTTGTGTGTGGGTTGCAATTTATGTTAAATTAATCTAAAGAGGATAATAAAGGTTTATGTGTGTGAAGAATTTTCTTTTTACCTGCTTCAGAAAAAAAAAAAAGAAAAAAAAAACTTGGAAAACTATGCTCAAGCTCTCAATTTTCCTTCTTTTTTTCCACCTCTTACCCTGCTCTCCTTCCTTTGATTTTTCCCTTTCTTCATTAATATCCATATTTCTAACTTGTTAGATTTTTCAAATATAGCACCCTTTGCAGAACTAACTGTAGTGCTGAATTCTCTTCAATGAGAATGCCATGCATAATATTTAATTTCTTGAAACATCAGGTCAGACTATTATTATTGAATTTAACATATTTAAGCTGATGAATTTGAAATGCAAATAGAAAAATGTCTTTTATTAAAAAAAAAAAAGCTAAATTTGTAATTTTTTCCAAAATCAATCTCCATTTTTTTGTCCCAGCGTAAAAAAAAAATGGAAAATGCTGTTAAGGGAGTTATTAGCCCCTGTTTTATTCTTAAGCTCCCCAAGGTTTCCACATGAACATCAACACAATAAGAAAAACCTTCTCTTTCCCCAACTTTTAATTTTAAGAAGTAAGCAATGCAGACACACACAAACAACCATGTACTTTCGCAATCCTCTCTTCCCAAAAGAAGCAGGAACAGAAGAATTACAAGGGGAGAAGGGCTAAGATGAAATGGAACTCGGATGATTTTCAAAACATCAAATGTACTCATAACATTTCCTTTCTCCAAAGCTTTCATGTCTGTCCACAAACAGCCCATGCCCTTAGAGAGAAATTCACGAGTCCCACACTTAACCATCCGTTCTCTGTCTCATCCTCAGCTCCAGCCACACCAGTCTGCCAGAGTTTCTCCAGACACACCCTGCTCTTTCATATCCAATTCCCCCCACTCTTCCGTGGGGTTCTCAGACAATGGCTGTTCTTGATGGTATTTGTATTCTTTCAAGTTTGCAGAATGCCATTGAGACTCCTGGACAGTATTCAGGGCCTCCAACTTTGTCAGTTTCCTTCTACTTCTTATTGTAGGTGAAGAAGTCACATGTGTAGGCTAAAGCATGGAGGAAATGCACGCTCATGGATAAAACGTGAATAGTACCACTTTTCAGAAGAGGAATTTAAATGCATATTTTTAGAAGTGGAGTTTTCACTCCTGATCTGGAAACTCCACTTCAGAAGTTTACCACAGCAATGCTTATAGCATCACAATTTTATACACACACACACACAAAAAAAAAATCAAAATTTCCAACCATGACTTATCTTTACAATGGAATGGAGTGGAATCTAGCCTGTAGCCTAACACCAGGGAGAGTGTCTACCCCATAAACAAAGAACAATAAAATGGAATAGAAATAGAAGTATTTGCAGCCTTGAAAAGATGGCAATGCCATGTTAATAAATAAAAAATGTAGTTTGGATATTAAATTCAAATTTTTAAACAAAAATGTTTTCTATTTGTAGAAACTGTCTAAAAGAACACCTGACTGTTTTTTGCTGGGTGACATCAAAGATTTGAAAATTTAAATTAAAAAAAGATATTATGAAATCAGCTAAACACTGTACCTCCATGGAACATGCCAAATTGCTGTAGACAAGCTTCCATCTGAATGAAGTGATCCAGAAAACAAGCCTTTAGCCTATTGTCTCATAGCTTGCAAGCCATGGAAAGCTTGGTCACGTCAGTGGGACAACCCAGAGACATGCCGGAAGACTCCCCACCATGAGGAGCTGAAACACCCCCATTGCACAAGCAATAATAAGCCTTACATCAGCTAATGCACTTCTCAAAGAACCAACATTGTTATTGCTTTTCTCTTTTTAGAACTGCTCCTCTTATTAAACCCATCTCGCCACCCACATGCTCAGCTCAATCATTTCATCAAAGTGAGAATGAAACTATTTTCCTCCATCCACCGCTCAATCCTGTTTGAACAGAGCTAGCTTGAAACCCATTTATCACCCAGAAAAATCTCTACTAGAACATCTTTAAAAACACACAGCGAAAGATAAACAGAAAACTGAATTACACTCTCTTGAACATTTCAATCCTCAGTGGGTTTTCAGATTCCATTTTAGGTCATTATTGGGTAGCTTCATTGATTCCCTACTAACCAAGGCACCCGATGGCTTAACACAGAGCTCCCCAGTCTGTGAAAATGAAGATGTTATCACTGAGAAAGTGAAGGGCCTGAGAGGCAGCTGGTTGCTTTTACAGGGACTGACGTATCTGGAAGGAGACTCCGCCTGGCTTCTGAATATAAACAGGAATTAGTAAGGTAGAAGCAGAACAAATAAGCACAGTGTCTGCGAGACCTTTTCCCAGAGAGCCGGCCCCTGTGGGAGGACCAGACACCCAAACTCTCCCTGGGTCTCTGCCAGACTCAGAGTTTGCAGAAGGAGCACAGGCTGTGGAGTTGACAAGCTCGGTGAGAATACTGGTTCAGCCACCTCATAAGGGTCCATGCTGGGCAAGCTACAGAACTCCTAAGCCTCAGTTTTCCTGCCAGGAAAAATGGGTGCAATAACACCTACCTAACAGGGTCATTGGGAATAATTAGAGCTAATGTAGAAAACTATAATTGCTAGTACACCATGAATACTAAAGAAATGTTGATATTATTATTTGAGGAGAGGAAGACATTTCCAAATAGTCTCTTTTCATTTCAGATCAGCCAACATCTAACAACTAGAGGAGAAAACACCACCTGAACTCCCTCTCTCGGTCCAGCTAGAGGTCAGTGTAACTCCAGTCTCTCTGAGGAAGAAGGCGAGAATCCTACGGCTTATTTTTAGAAACTGTCTGCCTTCCCAGCCTCTTGTTTTTTGGTGTCTTTTCCTAAAATTTTCAGGAGGGATTCACTATCATGGGTAAGCGTCTCCATGGCATCAGAAAATTTCACCAAAGCCTCACTCATTGCTGTGTTTGGGGGGATTTGGGGACATAGATTAAAAAATAAGGGGGGGAGGGATTAAAGAGAACAAGAATGACCAGTTGAAACTGGCATTCTTCACGGAGGGTGCATTTGAGTTATTGGAGTTTAATCATAAACCCATCATTTGGAAATGCCAAACTCATTGATGTTCAGGGGCCTGACATTTGTCAGCTGGTCTACTCCCTGCCTGATGGATCTCACTTGCTTGAATGAGGAGAAAAGGGAGACCAGGGTTGTTTGCAGGGGCCTCCCTGAGTCATTTCCCATCACCTAGCGGCCCAGCACTACCTCTTTCTCTCTGTTTCTCTGTGTGTCTTTCTGTCTCTGCCTCTCTGTATCTCTCTCTCTCTCTCTCTCTCTCTCTCACACACACACACACACACACACACACACACACACACACACACACACTTCCCCAAGAGAATGATAAAAGCAATGACTAAAGCAAAGTGACAGACAGCCTTCCTGGAGCAAAAGGTTCGCTGGCCTGGAAGGAATCTCAGACATCACGTCCCCAACCTGTCTGATAAGATTTCAATCTAAAATCCTTCCTGGCTGAGTAGAGATCAGGCCAGTCTAAAAGATCGCCATACAGTCGATGCTTTCATACTCATTCATTCATTCATTCATTCACTCATCCCAACAACAGACATTTATTAAATGTTAATACTAACAATAATAAAAGCCTACATTGATTAATCCCCTACAATGCTGTAATTATGAGCAAAACAGACAGAGTGCACAGAGCAAAAGACCTTCCATGGAGGAACCAAGATGGTGGCATAGGTAAACACCTATACTTGATGCCTCTCACAACCACATCAAAATTACAACTAAAAGACAGAACAACTATCACCCAGAAAGCTGGCTGAGTGGAAGTTCTACAACTAGAGAGGTGAAGAAAGCGCATTGAGACTGGTAGGAGGTGCGGAGGCGTGGAACAGGCTGGCACCCGGGTGTGCCACTTTTTTAATCAGGAGGGAGATATAAGCTCCCACTTGCTCTGAGCTCCAGTTCCAGGCAAGACTCTGGGGGAACCAGACACAGAGGGAAGAAACTGGACTGTCTGGCATTGGGACAGGAATGGGAGGGTGGCCTTCTTTCAGACGGAGGTGCACGCAGCAATCATTGTTCCTGCGCTGGGACCTCTCCAGCGCAGAGCTGACTGGCAGCCATTGCTGTTTGCTCCACCCTGGTGATTACCTGAGACCCTGCCCCACCCAACTTATAACCCCACCCAAACTATGTGCAGCGGCTTTTACATATGAATGGCCTGTCCTTTATCATCCTAAAACCTGTCAAACAGGCAGCAGCTGGGTCAGGGAACACCAAAGCAATCAATCCAGCAGCAGCAGCCTGCCTTGTCTGGGCACTTCCAAACCCAATACAAAGAGGAGGAATCTGCAGATATCTCTGTAGCTCCTGCTGGGCAGCCCCAGACAGTGGCTGACTTTGCACCTCCTTGGAGATCCAAGAGCCTGTGTACCCAGTGGTCAGTGTGAGACCATACTGGATTATAATTCTTCACATCCATAAGTGACATACTCAAGGGGCAGACTCAGTGAGCACCAAAGCCCCACTGAAGCAAGTCCTGCCCCATAAGGGTATCTCCTGCACAGCAGCTCTTCCATTGTAGACACAGCTGGTCCTCACAGCCAATTGGCCTGGAGGTCAATTCCTCCCAGTGATACCACAGCAATCAAGGCTTAACTACAACAAGACTGTGCACACAGCCCACAAAGGGGTGCACCAAGAGTGTCCACCTCAGGTGACTGAGGAGGCTGAGCCACTGGGCCCTATAGGACACCTACTACACAAGGCCACTCTATCAACTCAAGGAGACTTAGCAGCTACCCAGTACATAGAAACAAATACAGGGAAGCAGCCAAAATGCGGAGACAAAGAAACATGTCACAAATGAAAGAAATGTATGAAAGCAAAATAATGGATATAGAGTTCAAAACCACAGTTATAAGGTTACTCAAGAATCTTCTAGAAAGCTCCGAGGAACTTAGTGTGACCTACAAGAATCTTAGTGAGAATGCAAAAAAAAAAAAAAAAAAAAAAAGGAAAAGGACCAGTCATAAATTAAGCATACACTGACTGAAATAAAGAATAATATACAGAGATTCAACAGTAGACTAGAGGATCTCAAGAATCAAGTCAAAGGTTTGAAATATGAGGAAGCAAAAACACCCAACTGGAAGAGCAAAAAGAAAAAGGTATCCAAAAATATGAAGATAGTGTAAGGAGCCTCTGGGACAACTTCAAGCGTACCAACATCAGAATTATGGGGGTGCCAGAAGAAGAGATAAAGCAAGATACTGAAAACCTATTTGAAGAAATAATGACAGAAAACTTCCCATACCTGGTGAAAGAAATAGACTTACAAGTCCAGGAAGTGCAGAGAACCCCAAACAAGAGGAATCCAAAGAGGACCACACCAAGACACATCATAATTAAAATGCCAAGGACAAAAGACAAAGAGAGAATCTTAAAAGCAGCAAGAGAAAAACAGTTACTTACAAGGGAGCACCCATACGACTGTCAGCTAATTTCTCAACAGAAACTATGCAGGCCAGAAGGGAGTGGAAAGAAATATTCAAAGTGATGAATAGCAAGAACCTACAACCAAGATTACTCTACCCAGCAAAGCTATCATTTAGAATTGAAGGTCAGATAAAGAGCTTCACAGATAAGAAAAAGCTACTGGAGTTCATCACCACTAAACCAGTATTATATGAAATGCTGAAGGATATTATTTAAGAAGAGGAAGAAAAAGATAAAGATAAAAATTTTGAACAACAAAGTGACAACAAATACATATCTATCAATAAGTGAATCTAAAAATCAAATTATTAAAAAAATCTCATGAACAGAACAAACTGGTGAATATAATAGAATCAGGGGCATGGAAAGGGTTCGGACTGACAATTCTCAGGGGGAAGGGGGTGTGGGGGTGCGGGAAGAGATTGGACAAAGAGCTTATACCTATGGACAAAGATAGTGCGGGGGGGGGGGGGGCGATGCCTGGCGGGGGGCGGGTATGGGAACCAGGTGGAGGGGAGTGATGGGGAGAAAAAGAGGAACATCTGTAATAATCTGAACAATAAAGATTAATTTAAAAAAAAGAAAGTAAGACCTTCCATAGGAGGAAGATATTAGCTACATAACTACAAATAAGAAATCTATCATTACAACCTGTAGCAAGTGTTGTGACGGAGAGGTTCAGTGAGTTGTAAGAGTGTCTTATGTAGAGACCTAACTTCATCTGCAGAAAATCTTGGTTTGTTCGGGGAACTCAATAAAGGTCACATACTCAGAGCAAGTGGAGTAGGAATCTAGAGAGATGGGCAAGGGCTGGACCATCCCAGTTTCACTAAGCATAGAAAGGACTTCCTAAGCAGTGGGGAGACATTGAAAGATCCCCATGGACTCAAATCTTAAAATAAGACGCATAAAGCTAGTTTACATCCACTTCATCAGAGATTGGGCCTCTGGAGTTCAGGGCTATAGACTCAGACCCCCTTAAAGCTACATTGTCACAGAGAGATAACATTCTATATGCATTCCTCATGCCAGCTACACTTTTTCAGAGGCTATTTATGACCCACAACCATTTGAATCTGACACATTTATTGAATTCTCCCCACCCCCCATGTCTGAGTCTGACTCTGTGTTGGCGGCTGGGGAGAGGCAAGTAGTCAAAAAAGACAGATAAATAACTCAAATCCCAGGTAAAATATTACAGGTGCTATAAAAGAGGTACTAAAAATGCAGCCAAGGAGGACAGCAGGGTTCAACTGAGAGATACAGGATCTAGACCCTGAGTTCAAGTTGTGCCTGTGCCACTTCTTAGCCATGTGACCTAGAAAGGGTCACCTCTGTGACTCTAAGTTATCTTGATGCCCTGAGAGGTCTGTGTACTAAAAGACTGCTGAGAAGTGTAGCTTGGATTTATAAATGAATGGTCAATTTATTAAAGTCACACATTTTAAAACATATTTTCTCCTTGAGTTTTACATTTCACTTACAAATATTACTTTTCTATTTATAAGTGGAGCAAATTTTAACCATTACTTTTTTTCAGGCACTTGGAAAGGGCTTTTAGCCAATGTTTGGTTACATTTGCAAACTTAGGTCTTAAATTCCTTCAAATAGTCTAAACTGCATTTATAAACTTAGTTTTCATTTTAAGCACATCAATTATCTGATCAACAAGTGTTCCAAATAGTTAACCTAATAAAGTATGTTTATAAATATGATTGACATGAATTCCCTCTTAAAATTGTATCTCGATAATTTGTCAATTATATGTCTTAAGCTACAACGACAAGAATATCATTTCAAAAGGCCAAATTTTCTTAAACATTATAAGTATATAGAAATACTAAATATGGCTTAACTCTTCCTTAATACAAAAATATTTATACTGTACTTTTGATTATTTTAAACATGTGTGTATATAACCTAAACCTTCCAGGAAATGAAATTTGCCTGCTTGGTAAGAAAGCACTCATTATCTGAAATCACCTTGGCTGAACATGAGATTTGGCAATTCAGGCTTCCTGGGTGGTGCTTTCTAAAAAAACTAAGAAAACCATTAAAATCATCCCAAGAAGTAGGGGAGTTGCCATCTCAGCATTCTTAGACGACTAGTGATCAAAGACTTTGGTAACCTTGATGTGACATACTGAACTCTATTTTTATAGGTTATGTCAATGATTCTGTAACTCCACAAGGAGCAGGGTCACATCCTGGAACTCAAGTTATACATAACCCCACTTCTGCCTCCCCAGTGTCTGTAGCTCCAGTTCAGCCTGATCTCTTGAATAGACTGTGTGTTTTCTTTAGCCCTTACAATCTCTGTTAAGTCTTAAATCCAAAACAATTCAAATGTCTTTTCTAACTTCACAGAATCTTGTATTCTTTGGTTACCAAATTTTAGATATCTCACATGATTTTGTCTGACCTGTAGTCATAACTTATGAAGCCAATCTACTAACAACCTCACCTCTCTGGACCTCTGTGTCTCTATTTTTAGTGAGTGTCATAGAGTTGCTGAGGGTTAAATGAAAAAATGTACATAAAAGTCACCTTGTGGCCCTGACCGGTTTGGCTCAGTGGATAGAGCGTCGGCCTGCGGATTGAAGGGTCCCAGGTTTGATTCCGGTCAAGGGCATGTACCTCGGTTGTGGGCACATCCTCAGTAGGGGGTGTGCAGGAGGCAGCTGATCGATGTTTCTCTCTGATCAATGTTTCTAGCTCTCTGTCCCTCTCCCTTCCTCTGTAAAAAAATCAATAAAATATTTTTTTAAAAAGTCACCTTGTGAACTGAAATGCATGGTACAAATATTAGTGCCCAGCAGAGTGAATCACTGAATAGATAGATGATAGATGATGATGATGATGAAGATAGATAGATAGATAGATAGATAGATAGATAGATAGATAGATGATAGATAGATAGATAGATAGAGATGAGAGGGAGCATGGGGAATGAGAGAGAGAATTAAGAGCACCATAAGAATATGAGGGAAGGAGTGATTACTTCCAGCTGGATATTCAAGGGGAGCTTTACAGAAAATGCAGCATTTGACAGACCTTGACAAATGGGTAGGATTTTGATGGACTGGTAGTAATGATGGGAAAGCCTGCAAAAGTCTATTTGGAAATCTTTACTGAAGGCATTCAGCATGAAGCTGGCATGCAATATTCTTCCACTCAACCCCTGCTGATCCTCCTAAACTTCTATTTCCTGTATTTTAATTCAGTTTTAACTCCTGTCTTTATTACCTAGGACTTCTCTTACCATGTAGAAAATGCTCTAAGAGGACACCCAGTGCTCTCTCCAGAGTAGGCTGATATTGTCCAACTTGTTAGCTCTGTCCCTTGATCTAGATATAAGGATTTCATTTGGGTGATAAGTCAGTACAATTCACATGCAAGAGGAACCAGCACTGGTGAGAGAATCATCCCAGAAGCTGCAGCAAATGTATAATGAAGCTTACATTACACATTTAAATGTACACGTCAAACTCCAATCCAGATGACTCGGGTGCCGAGAGCTTTTCCATTTCTTGGGGCTCATAGCAAGTTTTTTTAAATGTCAAAACAGTTTTAAAAATTATGATGTGCATATAATTAACAAAATTACGCTTTTAACACTCAAAAATACACGGTGCTATAATTGTGCTACTCAAAGTTTAAATGCAGGATGTATGTAATATAGATTCATACTATAATTCAGGCATGCATTTCAGTGATGGGACATAAGTTTAAAGATGTATATTGAATATCTTCCTCTTTCTGTCCTATCTACGCATTTCTAAATAACGTAAAAACAAAACAAAACAAAACAAACAAAAAAACCCTACACTCAATTTTGAAAGCTTTCGGGGTCCCTGGCTCCCAAGGATGCCCCAACTCTGGTAGGCCCTAAGTAAGTCATTCACAGGCCAGGAATTGAATAAGTGGAACTATTATTCATTCATTTCTACTGCAAGTATTGCCCACATATCTAGTGAAGCTTCAGTGTCCGCATTTACAAAGAAAGCAATCAACAGCTGCTGGGAGCTCTGTGTAACCTGGAGAGTCTAGAGCTAGAAACGGGCTTCCCCGTAAGGCAGTGGTCGGCAAACTCATTAGTCAACAGAGCGGCAAACCGCGGCTCTCGAGAGCATGTGCTCACGAGCCGCAGTTTGCTGACCACTGCCTTAAGGCATTCAGGCTGGAAGCGACAATGTGGGGATCCCCTAAATGCCTCAATAGAGAAGTTATTTCTCTAAGGCCATCCTGTGCCTTCAGAGAACACTTCCATTGGCTTGTCTTGGTGTTAGACACTTAACTGCCAGGGGTCCCAGCGCAAGGGCAGAGAGTCACCTATTCTGAATATCAACAGACTTTCCATTAAATGTCTTGTTTTTGCCACCACCTCTTGTTCCTACTCCTCATGCTTTACTTCCTCACCTTCGCCCACGTTCTGGAAGAAAGATGAGCCCCCTCCTCAGCTGAGGTGTTTGGACCATAGTTTCCTCCCTCCCATAACTTCAGTCTGCCTTCCACCTTCTGGAAACGCATTCTATCTCACGGGGAACACACATTCCCATATATTCCATGACTAGTGCCTTCCCATTGTTCAGGTCTTAGTTCAAATATCATCTCTTCAGGAGGGAAGGCCTTTGTATCTAAAGCAGCTCCTCATCTCCAGCTTTCTCTCCTCCATCCTCCATCAGCCTGCCTTCCTGACTTCACGTGGCATTCGTCACTCTCTATCATTATTTTGCTCATTTATTTGTTGTCTTTACCTCCTCACCAGGATTCTAGTTCCAGGAGAGTTCAAATCCTGTCAAGTCCTGTGTTGTGTTGTCAGAGTTCAGGCAACTGGCATTCAATAAATATTAGTTAAATGAACAAAATCAACTCATGTCGTCATTCAACAAATGTTCACTAAAAGTATATTAGGCCTTGGCTGGGTGGCTCAGTTGGTTAGAGCATCATCCCAATACACCAAGGTTGCAGGTTTGATCCCCAGTTAGGACACATACAAGAAGCAACCAATGAATGCATAAATAAGTGGAACAACAAATCAAAGTTTCTCTCTCTCTCCCTTCCTCTAAAATAAAATTTTAAAAAAAAATTAAGTGTATTAGGTGCCAGGAATTTTGCCTATAAAGGAGACAGTTTCCTTCGTTTATGAAAAATATCTTCCTGCCTCTCTACCACTTCCTGCCTCCTCTGGCCACACTCGCCCTCAGAACCCATAAACAGACACACACAAGCTGGCTCTGCCTTTGTGCCTTGTGGCCCAAAGAAAAGAAACCCAAAGATAGGGTGACCCTGTCCCCATGGCCGACTGCAATCGGAGCTGGCCCTGGCAGCTGGCCAGACAATGGAGGCTGCATGTTTCCTGGGCCCAGCCTAGTAAATATTCAGCTGCAATAAAAGCCACGGTCCGGTGAGCAATTAGAGAAAGAGGCCCAGGTGTCCCTGGAGGAGCTGGTTCCTCTTTACAAGAGCACACAAAGGCGGGCTGGCCGCAGCCCTCCCCCTCGGCCCTGACTTGATCACAGCAGACAGGCCTGACTGAGAGCTTTCCTCCAGACACTTGCAGCTGGCTGGGAAATGAGCATGATAGTCAACACATGTTGCTTCCCCGTGACCTGACCAATCAGATTACCTGGCTCGGACGCACATGGGGGCTTTGCTGGGAGGCAACCTGGAAACAGAGCCTCTGAAGGTATAATCAGCTTGTTGTTGTTGTTGTTTGTTGGGGGGTCCGAAATGACTCAGAAAGCCTTGCAGTCGTGTGGAACGGAATATCTCTTATTTATTTTACTGTCCCCTGTTCCAAAGGAGCTAACATCAGCCTTGTTCTTGTCATGGAGCCCAAACATTCATTCAAAGGCTGTATTTACAAACGAAGCGGCACGGCCATAAAACTGATGACCTTGCTGCTTCTGGAATCTCATAAAAAGTTTCCAGGCTGCTCCTCCCTAGAGTAAATAAGGGTGTTGCAGTTGCTAGTCCCCTGGCAGCGTTCCAGCTGGGGCTATTACATTCCTCCCTCCTCAACTGTCCTCTGAGCTCCAGCGCCAGGGTGCTTAACTCTGGAGCTGCCGCTGTGCTTGGAGCATTCAAACGGAGAGATGGGGGCAGTGAAGAAAAAAGGGGAAAGAGAGGAAAGAAGCGACCTTGATTGAGATGTGCCAGGCACTGTGCAAAGGATGTATCATTCATTTTCTCATTCAAGCTCCCTAACTTATTCATAGGCTAGCCTTCCCTGGAAGCTTTAACTCATGAGCCCACATATAGAAAATGGTTGTGGCAGACATTGCTCATTGTATTGGGGTTGCATGGATACTGTTTATTGAACTGTATCGATTCCAGTGGCCTGCACAGTAGAAATGGCCAATGAGGCAATGAGAGGAAACAGATGGGTATAGATGGGGGTTCAGGGATTCTATTGTTTTACTGATAACAAGAGTCATACTTAGTTGACCTGTGTCTTTTGCCCATTCCCAATCTTATTCTTTGAATGAGGATGTGAGCCTAGAAGAATAGCATCACTCTTATGAGCAAAAGGATGAAAGATGGTAGAACAGAAAGTGAAGAGCCTGGGGCAGGGATGGTAATATGGAGGTGCTCCCTTAATGCTCAGGTACCTGTGCTCCGGCTTCTTGGTACCAGGAAAAAATAGCGCCCTTCCTTGTGGTGGTGGGCAGGCTGGGAGGTGGTCCCCATGATCCCCACCTATGGGCGGGCACATCTTTGTGTGATCCACTCCCCTTGAACATGGGTGGGACCTGTGACTTGCTCCTAACCAGTAGAATATGGCAAAGGTAATGGGATGTCACTCCCGTGAAAACATTACACTATATAGGCTTCATCTTGTTAGCAGGCTTGTTCAGAGGCTCTCCCAGATGACTGAATAAAGCAAGCAGCCATGCTGGCAAAGCCCACATGGTAAGGAACTACAGGTGGCTTCTAGGAACTACGGGAAGCCTCTACAAACTGAGGGAAGCTTCTAGAAACTGTGAGCAGCCTTTAGGAGATGAGGATGGCTGCCAGTCAGCGAGATGCCAGGGCCCTCAGTTCTACAGCTGCAAGGAAATGTATTCTGCCAACAGCCTGAATGAACTTGGAAGTGAATTCTTCCCCAGCCGAGCCTCTAGATGAGAATGCAGCCCAGCTTCAAGGCAGCCTTGTGAGACCCTGAGCAGAGGGCCCAGCTGAACCATGCCCAGGCTCTTGATCCACAGAAACTGTAAGATAATAACTACATGGCATTTTAAGCAACTAAGTTTGTGGCACTTTGTCATGAAGCAATGAATCACCACCAATACCCTCATTTTACGCTGCTCTGTAACTGTCAGTTATGCTGGTTATCCTTCTGAAAATTGCAGCCAAACTAATACATGGTTGGTAGACACACAGATGAACATCTAGGGAGCTCCTTCTAGAAAGTATTGAGGGGTGGAAGTTGACTTGTAGAGAAGGTGGGAAAGCAGTCATTGTTGGCAGATGAAGAGAAGCCAGGGTCTTACATGTTTCTCCAAATAGAACTGGGTATTCTCATTCAAAAGGCTTTAAGCTGCTGACCATTTAGCTATTTACCAAATATTATAGGTGACTAAGGTCTAAAAAATAGAGAGTTTGTTAATTAACCATTTGGGGTAAGTCCTTGAAGTAAAGGCAGGACAGCAAACTCTATATTTCTCTTTCTAGTTCTGTTGGAGAGAGTTTTCTAATCTGAAAATAATACTACCAGCTGGCATCTCTTGAGCCCTTACTCAGTAAGTCTTACTGTGTACTGTCAAGCCCTTCAATGGATTCACTCTTTAATGCTCACAGCTGATCTACAAGCTCAGAATAATGATTACTCCCACGTGAGAGGTGTGAAAATTAAGATTCAGAGAGATTAAGAGGTGGGTCAGTAGGCAGCAGGGTTCAAACGAAGGCAGTCCACTTCATACTCAAGGAGTTTAAATGCGATACTATCTATCCCACTGTAAGAGATGGGAAATAGAGAGAAATAGTAATAAGAGGAGAAAGGGAACTTTTTTTCCATACTCAAAACACCCGGAATGAGTACAAAAATCTCTTTGATACAGAGGGTGGGGCAAAAAATAGGTTTACAGTTGTGAGTACTCAAAACACAAAGTTTATTCTTGTATTATTATTGATTGATTATTGTATTATTTCCCATATGGACAACGGTAAGCCTACTTTTGCCCACCCGGTATTTCCTAGCAACACAGAGGTCGGACTACTACATGCACATGTGTATCCCGCATCTGTGTTTTCTCGGGGGACATGCCATACGCGGTTTCTCATGCTCTTCAAAGCTCCACGTAAGCCCTGGCATCTGGAGATGCCGTAATTTACTAAGGCGTTCTCCTCCTGCAGACGATCTGAGATGCTCTCCATTTAGGACGATTGTAAATAAAGCTGCAATTAACGTCTTTGTGCCTAAAGTTTGTGTGTGTTTTTTTTCCATATGTTGAGTTTAGGGTAAAATCTTCCAAGCGGTAGGACTGAATCAGAGAGGATGAATACAAATAATGGCACTGACGCTCCATGCCCAGTTGGCTCGAGCTCAAAGATGACACGGTAAGACTTGGAGCCAAGAGAAAAGAGACCAAAGAAAGTTTCTTCAAAGGTGACATGAGGGGCTGTTTACGTTCAGAAGCCAGGTTTCTTACTGTCATCTGGAATATGTGCTTCTTCCAGAAGCTATAAAATTCTAGCCTGATATTTGGTAAACTTCCCTGGTGTTTGTGTTTTATAAACTGTCTCACGGCCGTAGCCTCAGCCATTTTTATATGTTTCTAAATAAACACCAGGGCTTCCCATTGCGTTCTGGTCTGAATAGACTCCTGCTACGTTCTGATTGGTACCCACCAGGTTAACCATTTGTTCCAGATGCTCAAAAGAACAAAATGTCTCTCATCCCAGAGGCACAAAAATATGCTTTGTTTTTTGAGGTAAAATAATTGAAACTCTTAAAAAGTTCAGTGTGGCGGCTAAATGACCCAGGAAAACCAGTTTCTCATCCCATCTGCTGCAGATGTGTTTTGAAGTGGGGTCATGGAGCCAGGTTAGGCATGGAAAGGAACCTCAGGCACCTACGAATGAAAACAGCTCACACTGGCTGGACATGGCACTGGGCGAAGCTCTTTGCATATACTGTTTACTATCAGCTCAGCACAAGCCTGTCAGGTAGATAGACTTATTATTCCCAGTTTGCAGTTGGGAAAATGGAGGGACCAGAGAGGTAATAACTTTCCATGGTCACAGAGATTCGGCCCAGTTGTTAGTCAGAAGAGATCTTAGAGACCCCGGAGGTCTTACACTTTGCTCCAGGGCTCCACGGGCCACAGTGGAGGCAAGGGTCCCCAGGAAGGGAAAGCCAGAGAGAAAGGCTCCTACCCACCCCACCTTCCCCAGTCCCTGCCCCTTGTGATAGGCACAGTAATGGCCGCCCAAAGACATCCATGTCGCGTAACCCCCAGAACCTGTGAACAGGTTGCCTTACATGGCAAAGGGGACTTTACAGATGTGATTAGATGGGGAGATGACCCAGCTTTATCCTAGTGGGCCCAATCTAAGGACACAGGTCCTTACAGTGAAGAACTGTGGTCAGAGGAGCTATGATTAGGGAGGGATGGTCAGAGAGACACAATGTGGCTAGCTTTGGAGATGAAAGAAGGGCCACGGAGCAAAATACGTCACTTCTTGAAGCTGGAAAAGTCAGGGAAATGGTGTTCCCCTAAAACAGGGGTGGGGAACGTCGGGCCCACAGGCTGTATAAGCCCCAAGAAATAATTTGGTCTGTCCCTGCCAAGGTATTAGGGGTGAGTTAATTAAATGTTTGACCAAACATAGAAGGCTAATTTTTACGTTGATAACTTTGTGTGGCCCTCGAATGATGTTATAAATATCCCAACGGCCTTTGGCAGAAAAATGCTTCCCCACCCCTGCTCTGGAGCCTCCAGGAAGGAATGCAGCCCTGCCAACATCTTTTTGCCCAGTGAGACCCCTCCGACTTGTAACCCACAGAACTGTAGGGTAATAAATTCATATGTTCTAAGCCACTGGCTTTGTGGCCAGGTGTGACGGCAGCAGTGGACACCCAGAGCAAGGCCCTTGCAGTTTTTTGTGATCAGACTTCAGGGATATTTCATTTGGAAAATGAAACAAAGGCGGATTTTCCTGCTTTAAAAAATATAGTTGAAAACTAATTCTTCTCTATCTCTTTTTGTTTGTTTCAGAAGAAAAATGTTGATGTCCAGAAAGAGGACGTGTTTGATCCATGGTCCCACAGTGGCAGGACAACTGGCCCAGTGTTCGCTGCACTTACAGCCCAGTGAGTGCTGGGAGATCGCCCCGTCTGGGCCAGGGCTGTGGCTCTGGGCTCTGCCAGGTAAGGCAGCACTGAATGTATGATGAATAACTTGTCACTCAGCCATTCAACAAATATCCACCAGAATAGATCAGACACTGCAGCCGGCTCTTGGCAATGAAGGGGTGAATGCAACCCGGCCCCACTTCTGGGGAAGCCAGCAGTTACACTGTAGAGTGTCTAGAACTATGTCATGAGAAAGGCTACCTAGCCCAGATCTGAGGAAAAGCTGCCCAGGGGAAATGATATCTAAGCTGAGGCCTGAAGGATGAATGAAAGTTGGCCCAAAGGGAAAGAAGAGTGTTCTGTGCAGGACAGCAGTGCAAAGGAGTGGAGAGAAGAAATGGGCAACTTACAGGAGTTGAGAATGGATGAAATGTAGGATTCAAAGGTGGGGGCTGGAGAGGGGAGGAAGTGGTGGGAAGTGAGATAGGAGAAGTAAGCCTGGGCCAGTACCAAGGGCCTGGGAGCTAAGTTAAACATTCACCTGAGTTTACCTTCATCAAAGCCCATTACCTGGTGACAATGGGAAGCCAAGGAAGGTCTCTCCTGAACTGATGCAGACAGACAGATAGCAAGCACAGGGCAAGGTCAGGGTAGGGACACAATACATCTCTGTTGACTGAGTTCAGGGTGGTGACTTATATAATTGAGGTGTATGCAAAGTGCAATGGGAGAGAGAGGGGAGGGACTGGCTAGCTCTGCCTCTAGGGGGTAGGAAGGTTCACAGAGCAGGTGAAGACCTGCCGTTCAAATGGTTAGTACAACAAAGGGCATGTTCGGTAATTTATTTTTCTCTGCAGTCTTCTATTAGCACGCAATAATAGTCTTTGGAATCCATCACTTTCCTATAAACATTTCTGTCTTGAAATTTTTGCAAATTCACACCTCTATCCCTGTTTTTTTCTTTAATTTTTTAATTAATGATGTCTTCATATTGTAACGTTTAACTGGCTTTCTTAAGGGTATGGCAGAAACCATTCCCCTGCCCCCAATAAACTTCTTTCCTTGCCAACAGAACATCAGTTTTACCTAAGGCAGCAATATGCCCAGCCCTGAGGGGTAGAATTATGACTGGTCTAAGTCAGTCATGGCTATTCCATTAACATTTGCCACACAGTCACTTTCCCAGACTCTTTTGCAGCTAAGGATAGACATGTGACCCAGTTTTGATTAATACTATTCTGGTTGATTAGATATATTGTAAGTCAGCTGGGTGGACTTCTGGGATATTTTTGTTGCTTCATTGATAAAATGGTATAGTGATTCCAAGAAAAGGATCCTTGCTATTCTACACTCTTATCCCCTTGCCTTCTTTCTACCTATGAATACTGTTGTGTTGTCCCAGCGTGTAGCAGCCACGATGCAAACAACCGAAGAATCAATGACCTACCCACATATGGAGTATGAAAAAGTGGAAAGATTAAAAATGTGCCTAGCCTATAAGCCTAACCAATGGACACAGACAACAGGGGGGTGAGGGCATGAGTGGCGGGGATGGGGGGATAATGGGGGGATAAGGACACATATGTAATACCTTAATCAATAAAGAAATTTTAAAGAAGTGCCTAGCATCTTGATAACACTATTGAGTTTCTGTTCTCGCTTTAGAAGATTTACCTCCAAACTCTTGTTATATAAGGTAAATATCTGTATGACTTAGACCACTATCAGTCAGTTTTTTCATTACTTGTAGCCAAATATATCCTAAATTATATGGCTGTTTACAGAAAGAGAACTAACTTTCTTCTCACCAGAATTATGAAGCTCTAAAACTGTTAGCAAAGTGGTAGTCTATGGTGAACTAGTCACATGAAGATCCAAAATAATGTTCCCCAATCCTGGAAGCAGAAAATTTTCTTCCTGTAGCCCTCCCTTCCCAACGATGACTCTTCCTTGGCTCAGAGGAGATTTCATGATTCTGATTTCATGCCTCCAAATATCACCCATTGCCTCATTGCCCTTTGCATTTGGCTGGGTCTTGGGTCATGTTGGTCTCTCTGGAGGGCCTGACTGGTTAGTTCAACTTGTCAAAAATCAGAGTCAGATTCTCCTTGGCAATTGCAAAGGTAAGCTGTCACCAGCCCTGTCAACAGTCACAGCAGAAAGAGAGCTATTTATTCATCTGAGACCGTTATGAGTCACAGTCTAAACATTCTATGAACCCTCCTCTGGCAAGTCATACCCTGCCCTGGTCTCTGGAGAGAGTGCTTCCCACCCAGTGCCACTTCAACATAACAGACTCTTGGCGTTTGGCTGTCTAATCTTTGGGCTGCACAAGTGGTCATATTATTAATGACTCTGAGTCATCAGTTAGGGCATTCCATCTGGAGTGCGTACGAGAGTGTGAGTGTGTGTGTGCGTGTGCGTGTGCGTGTGTGTGCGTGTGTGGTGTGTGTAAAAAGTAGGAGTAGGATGTAGGTCTACTCTGTCCCAGACAATATATGAAAGTTCCCATGGTTATACCTCTTCCTTACTATACACCCTTCAAAATACACAAAATACAACCTGTTCCTTTTGTGAAAAGGTTTAAAGCCTCTCCACCCCTTGGTGACCCCTCTTTTTAACACCCTCTTGTTTGGGTCAATTAGGACTCAAAGAATTTTACCATACCTAGGTGGTGACTGCCCAGCACTGAGAGTGAGTGAGATAGAAGAGAGGAGCTATGACCTTTTTTTATTTTTTATTTTAGACAGGTCTTTAATTAAAATTCTTCATCTTTGTTTTAATCGTCTGCTCAGTGCCAACTTATACTATAACTATCTCCTTTGGAGTAAGAAAATGGTCAAGCACTGATGACACAATTCATGGAACGCTTCACTCCTCATCAACTCCTTACAAGTGTGGACAGAGTTTAGTTGTCACTTCTTTCAGGAAGGCTTCCCTGATCTCATTAAGTGGTCCATTTATGCATCACTGTAACACCTGGTACTTCCTCAAGGAAAGTGCTTATTATCATACTAGAGGCCCAGTCACAAATTCCTGCACCAGTGGGGTCCCTCGGCCTGGCCTATGGGATCGGGCTGAAACTGGCTCTCTGACATCCCCCGAGGGGTACCAGACTGTGAGAGGGCACAGGCCAGGCCGAGGAACCCCACGGGTGCACGATCGGGGCCAGGTAGGGACACAGGAGGTTGATCAGCTGGGGAAGGACTGCAGGAGGGCTCTAGGGCCTGTCCGGCCCGTCTTGCTTAGTCCCAATTGGCTGGACCCAAGCAGCAAGCTAACCTACCAGTCGAAGTGTCTGTCCTCTGGTGGTCAGTGCACATCATAGCGAGTGGTTGAGCGGTCTTAGCATATGATTAGCATATTATTCTTTGATTGGTTGAACGACCGACCGGTTGACCGGACAATTAGCATATTAGGCTTTTATTATATAGGATTGGCAATGCCCTGTCTAATGCCTTATGTCATAGGATTGCAAGGTCTTTGAAAGCAGAGTCTATGTCATGTTGCCAGCATCCAGAACATTCTCTCACACATAGTAGGCACCTTAAGTAATATATATTGAATGAATGGAGGTTTAAGGAAGTAACCACCTTCCACAACTGGGCAGATACCAAAATTGGCCATGAGCTCCCTAAACCTGGAAGAAAGACTAGGGAACATGACTGACCAGAGGGATGTTTCTGATGTTCCATTGATCTGTGTCCATGATGATATCAGCACCTTGAGAACAGGGACCAAGTTTTATACTTTTCTGTCCAATAAAAGGGAGTCTAATCTTCCCTCCCTCTAAGTGTCCATTAGAGCATTGCCAAGGTGTTCTGTTTGCACAACAACCTACCAGACCTTGAGTAAAATGTTGCAAGGACACTGGGACCTACAGGCTTCCTCCAGAGCCCTGCGATAAACACTGTAGCACACAGGTAGACAGGTATCGATAGGGAAGACTTCTCGATGGGCATGCACATTATTCAATGGAAGGCAAAAGCTCAATTCTCATGGTTCTGTCCTGAAACACCATTAATTGTCAGCGGATGGGCCAGGATTGTGAGGAACCGGTATGGTGCTGCTACTCTGGGTCCTCTGGCCTGACCTCAGGAATCTTGCCCCCATCTTGAATTCCTAACGCTGGTGCCAGAGTCGACGGGGGAGAGAAGGCACACCAGGTCTTTGTTAAAAAAAACACCAGATGGGAGAAATGGCAAGAACTGAGAAAACTTTCTGGTTATCAATTAGACCACATGAGCCTCAGGAGGAAAGAAGGAAGGTGGATGGAGAAGCTCGGGAGCCCAGAAAAAAATTCAGAAAGAGGAAACCAAGAAGTCAGAAATCACTAGTCCAGCCTCCTGTTTTCTATTTGACCAACAGTTAGTCACACCAAATTTCTGAAGCCCGGCTTCTTCGTCTATAAGATGGAAAAAGTAAAATAAAATAAAAAGATGGAGAAAATAGGTCCTAATATTGCAGGCTTTCTATAGCGATTTAAGAAGATTGTTAATTCACAGCTCCTGATCCATAGTGTTCAATACATGAAAATATTATTATCACCACCAAAGTAAGGGATGAGGACCAAAGTCAGTTTCCCTCCCTGTTACAATGTAATCTCCTCACCTGCATGTCTGTCCCCAGGCTGGTGTACTCAGGGAATTCCAGGTTTTGCCTGGCTGTCTTCCAATGCTGAACAACCACTTGAGCTGCCATCTCCACCTGCTGCTAACACCTGGTGCTCGCACAAACCATGTATCCTATTTCCCATAAATTCAGGTCATATATATCCACCTGGACTTAACTAGAACCACCTTCACTTGGATCTTGACCTTCTCCAGATCCAATGCAGCTTTTTGGGTTTTCTATAATCTCTATCGCTCCTGACCACACTGGACTCTCTGATGAATGATGTCAAGCACGGACTTAGTATGGGTTTATCTGGAATTCTCCTGGCTTTCTGCTTCCTTGATAGAAAGCTCTTTTAAGGTGCTGAAGTCCCCCAGCCAAGGTCACGGCCAATCAGCTAGCTGGCTAACTGGTTGAGTGACTCAAGTCCTGGGTTCAGACACCTGGCACAGAGACAGTGCCCAGAACAGTTTATGGAATCCAATGTCCTCACATTTCATGTCCATCTCCAGCCCATCAGTGGAATGGTGCTGAGACCCTACCCCCAACAGAGCTAAAATATCATAGGACATTGTCATCTGCCTCAGACCAGAGGAGAAGGAAAATGCTCTTCAACAGACGAATGGGAGTGTGGAAGTGAACTGGAACACTATCAATTACCCAATCTGAAACACATATTCAACATAACATTCAGGCTATCTGAAGAACCCAGAGAATAAACATATCCCAAACAAGTTTCAAGATGTAGCTGACACTCAATAAATTCATCTTCTTGGGACCATGATATAAAGTGGAGGAAAGAAACTTGTTGACACCCACTTTGTGCCAGCCATTTTCTCATGTCATCCATTCAACACCCTGTGATCAACAGAGCCATTTTTCAGATGAACTGTGAAACTTACACCAAATCCCCTAACAGTCACACACCAAGCGGCTGGGCCTGGATTCAAGTTCAGGGTCTTGGCACTCTCTTTCACCAATACTAACCATAAAAATTTAAACCTCACCTTCTGAAGAGGGTAGTTACCACAGAGACATCACGTCTCTCCTTGACACCACTCCACCCATCTCCTTCCCACTGAGGACTGTCTGTTGAGATCCCGGCCAGCCAACGAGCAATGGAGCTTTATTCTTCTCAAAGCCTCTCACAACCCATCTGCACCCCTCCCCCCCACACACACTACCACATAGAAAGACAGCATAGTACAGAACAGTCATTAAAACTGATTCCAGAGCCAGGATGCCTGGGTTCAAATCCTGGCTCCACCACTTGCCAGCTATGTGACCTTGAACAAGATGTTCTGTTTTTCTGTACCTCAGTGGCCTCATCTGTAAAATGGGGCAATAATAGTAATCTATCTCATAGGTGGCTGTGTAGATCAACAGAGTCCATACAATTGCGGACACATAGTAAGGACTGAAGTTTCAGTAACTGGTATTACAAATCAATTTTACAACACTTTTATGAGGGTGTGTTTTTTGTTCTGTTTTTTTTTTTTTCCCCCAGTCATTGGTCAAACGAAGGAACTGAGGCAGAGAACAGTTACTATCATGCCCGCGGGTCACACAGCTCATCAGAGGCAAGGCAAGGGAGGCTTAGAAAGAAAGGTCTACCATTCCTCACCAGGGCCCTCTCTCCTCCTGCTCACTGAACCAGGAGGCAAAATAAGCAATTAAGCTGTTGGTGGTAGGCATAATCTCCTCTCCCCTCTCCCGCAGTCTGCCCTGTCACATGAACCACAATGAAGTCACCACAAACATCCATTTATTTATAAACCTACAACAGTAACCTCTTCACTTAAAAGCCTCTTGGAAACGTGCTGGTTAAAAGCATTTCAGAGTCTGTCAGAAAAACAAGCTCCCACTGACATCTTGTCTCCATATGCCTTTGAAAACTTGTTCCGAGCCACCTAATCCCTCACCGAGGGACGTACCCTGCACTCCATTCTTCTAAGGTTTCCACAGTTGGGCGTGGGTATGCTCTGAAAGCTCTGTCTTTTGAAAAATTCCCTTGCTTTGAGTCATGGCAAAATCTGAGGAAATGCACGGTGCCAAAGGTTTCAACATTTACATAAGCCCTTAATCAGCCCTCAGGTTCGTTACAGTGTGATGTATCCATTACATTTGCTGTCCAGGCGAAGGATGGGGTCTTTGGAGTCTGCTGTTTTTGACTTGGAGAACTGTACTCTGCGGATGGTGCCTGGGCCTTGGGAAAAGGTTCCAACCTCTCCCTTTTTAAAACTTTACTCTTGATACCAAACCCAGGTTCAGCCCCTACCACTTGAAGGCCAATGCAGTCAAACCTCAGTTCTCAAACGTCTCCCATCTGGAACAATCGGTTCTTGACCAAGTTGTTCATGGAAAAAATGTCTCAGTTGTCGAACAGAACTTCGTTTCTCGACCTGACAACCCTTTCATGCTGATACCTGTAGGATCAGTCATGTGTCTCTCAGGCAATAAACAAGTATGAGTCAGTTTACTGGTAAATCTCGCATTGTTAAGATCTCAGGAAATGGTGTTGTGAGTGTTTTCATGGTTTTTTATTTTTATTTTTTTGCCTTGGGGGGGTCTGGAATGGATTAATTCAATTTACATTATTTTTAATGGGTAAAAATGATTCAGTTTTCCAACAAATCGCTTCTCAAACGGCCTTCCTAAATGAATTAAGTTCAAGAACTGAGGTTCTACTGTTATCAAGAGACAGGGGCTGGTGGAAGGAGAGTAGGTTTATTCAAGAGCTGGCACCTTGAGAAGATGGTGGAGTCCCGTCACAAAGACCCTTTTAATAATTAGACACAGGTAAGGGTTTTTGTAAGAAGGGAGGAAGAAGGAAAAAACAAAAACAGAGGGATGGAAAGGAGGGGGTTCAGAGTTCTTCATTGAGGGGACTATGTGCAAGTCATCACAGTCTACTCAGATAACTGGTTTAAGGTCAGCAAATCTGCTGGAAGTGGAATGTCTGAAATCGGAGTCTGCTTTTTTTAATATATTTTTTTATTTATTTCAGAGAGGAAAGGAGAGGGAGAGAGAGATATAAGCATCAATGATGAGAGAGAATCATCGATTGGCTGACCCCTGCATGCCCACCACCAGGGACTGAGCCCACAACCCAGACATGTGCCCTGACCGGAAATTGCCGTGACCTCCTGGTTCATAGGTCGACGCTCAAACACTGAGCCACTCAGCTGGGTGGAGTCTGCTTCTTTTGAAGTTAGTTGCTAGAAATCTTAAGCTAACAGGCTGTTTATCTGCAGTCACATATTAGTTAACAGGTTATTGTTTACAGAAATAATGTTAAAAGAATGGTGGGGTGGGTTACACTCTTACACTGCATTCGTGTTTATTCATTCATTTAGTAAATATTTATTGGTTTGCTTATTATGGAGACATACTAAATGCTGGAGATATAAGTAAAGCAGATGTAAATGACCTCTGGCTTAATGAATCTAGATAGGACAATAGACACTAATCAAAATAAATGGTATTATGAGCATGTGTGGCAGGGTAACATGAACTTGACCACATCTGAGGTCAGGGAAGGCTTCCTCTGGTAAATGAGGTTTCACCTATGACCTGAAGATACTGAGAGATTGTAGCCAGGGTCCAAAGGTATCATCATCCTGGTTATTATAAGATATTAGTGGCCCAGTGCATGAATTTGTGCACATTGAAAGAAAATTAATTAGAAGAAATATTTTAATATCATTATTTGCCCTTTTTCTATAATAGATGTGTCAACCAAATTCACAATCGACAATGACAGATCAAAACACACGCATGCGATTGGTGCCAGCGAGAGCTTTATATGTATCGCACATGTGCGAGTCAACTTAGCCTTTTATATATATAGAATAAACTTGCTTAATTAGACCTGCTTTCTGATTTAGCTAAACTTTTTCCAGCCCAGTGAAGCACCCCAACTTCTCTTTCAGGTAATTGTCAGCAACACAGCAGTAAATATCAACACGAAGCAAATTATTGTAGATAACGCAGGGAGAACAAAGGGTAAAATATTTAGCTGCAGCAGTGTTTGACTATATTCTGCACAGTGAGAAAACCGGAAGTCATTTTCAAGGCCAACCATTTCTTACTTCTTTTCAGTCAGGTCAAGTTTCTAAGCTTTCTAAATCTCCATTTTCTGGCTAATGAAAAGAAAATAGGATTCCACCGAGTCTCTTATCTACCTACTCCAGGACTTCCGTGAGATGAGGCAGGGGAAAACGCTTCACAGACATTTGGTTACAGTGTAAAGTGTTTCCACCTGGCTATAAAGAAAGTCATGTTCCTGGGCTGAAGAAACTGCAAGGAGGCTAGTTGCTAGGGTGAGGAAGTCAGGCATTGCTACGTGAAGTCATTCCCTGGATGGTTGGACACTTAGCATATTAGCCTTTTATATAGAGAGATTCTCCCTTATGTTAAGATTATTTATCTTTCATCATATACCAACTATCATAATAGCTACCATTTTTCTAATACCATTTTTAAGCTAGTTACTGCACATATATTATCTCAGTGGGTCCTCACCCAAACCCTATAAGGAATGTACTGTCATTTTGCCCATTTTACAGATGAGAAGAGTGAGGCTCAAAGAGGGCAAATAAACCCAAGGACACACAGATAAGAATCCAAGTCTCTCTGATTCTAAGTCAAAGCTCTTAACAGCCCAATACTACAAGTTGCCTGTGGGCAGGTGCTGGGTCTTTCTGATTCTGCTTGGTTTGTTAGTACCCGGCCAGGATTGGCACTCATTCCAGGTGTGTGGAACTGCTCACTTCTCCAAGCTTCCTGTCCATCATTCGCCCCCTAATCGTAGCTGACACTTCTCTAACACTTACTGCACAGGGGTATGGTGGAAGCATTTTATAGAGAAGACATGTGAGTTACAGAAAGGCTGATAGCTTGGCAGAAGGCACATAGTAATAAATGGCCCTGCGAGGATTCTAACCCAGCAGGCTGGAGCCTTACCACTAGACTATTATTCCTCTCCCTATCCGGCCGCATGGACCTCCTTTACGTTTCTCAGAAAACATGCATTCCAGCTTTCACAGATGCCAATTTCTCTTCCCTCCCCACACCCCAACTTTGTCTTCCTTTGGGCTCCCTCCTGTCCATCCTCCAGGACTGCTGGTCAGGGTCCACTCCCCCTCCTGTGCATATCCTTCATCACCTTCACTTCCTTTCCCAGCACTCCCCACATAAACCATGTATTTTAGCGGTTGGTTCACTGTTACTGCGCACCCTGCCCAGAGCCCAGCTGCTTGGGCACGGCCACATCCAGGACACCTGGGACCGGCAGGGCCTCTAGCATTATTATGAAACTAGAGGCCCATTGCATGAAGAGATTCGTGCAATAGGCCTTCCTTCCCTTGGCTTCCAGCACCGGTTTTCCTCCGGCACCCGGGACCCAGGCCTTCGCTCCAGCCAGAGTCTGCTATCTTCGTCTTTGCTGCAGACTCCGAAGTCTGCCATCTTTGTCTTCGCTGCAGACTCCAGAGTCTGCAGTCTTGTCTTTGCTGCGGCACTCCGCTCCTGTAGATCCCTTAGCCCCCCGCCCCCACTCTCCCTCTCATAGCAAGCGTCCTGCCCTGCCTGGCCACTCCACCCCTGGAGCAGCTGGGCGGCCACCATCTTTGGCCTTCTAATTTGCATACTCACTCTGATTGGCTGTGGGTGTAGCAGAGGTACGGTCAATTTACATGCTTGTCTGTTATTAGGTAAGATGAGTCAACAAATACATGGGTAGGTAAGTACTGAATAATTCTGTTTTGTACCTCATTGTGCTCAGCACATAGCAGCCTGCATTTACTATTGGTAGATGAATAACTGGGTGTATAGTCTGATTCCAGAATTTATTTTTTCCTTTTGGCTTCCCCCCTTCCCCTCCTATCCCATCCCCCTTTCTCTCTCGCTTTGTTTACAAAGGCTGAAGAAAGATGACAGAAGTACGAAGACCAAGGATGAGGCAGGGGGTTTACAGGAAAGGTAAAGGGAAATGAGAATCCAGGAATTTGCCTCCAGCTCCAACGTGAAAATATATCTATACCCAAAATTCTAGACCCTTTAGGCATTAGACAGCCCGAGCCTTGGCCTCCTGCACTGGCCTCTGCCCGTCCCTCCCAGAGCTCAGAGCCCGCAGTAGCTGGCCCTGGGCTCTGCCCAGAGCACGGAAGCTGGCGTGAGCTGTGATAGTTCCTGAGCTGCAGGGACAATGGCTGTTCTGGGCACTTCAGGAAGTACTTGCTCCAAGAGGCCCTTCCAGCTATTGTTGCTCAGGCCAAGCCTGCTGGGCTGGCACCAGGACAGGCTGCTGCCTCCAAGCCAAGGGTGTGTCCAGGGCACTGGGGGCCGGAAGGTGAAAGGCAGGGGTCAACCAGAGGTACTCAACCCAGGAAGGGGTCTTGGGCTGAAGACCTCCTTTCCTTTTTTTTAAAAAAAAAAAAATATTTTTATTGATTTCAGAAAGGAACACAGAGAGAGAAACATCAATGATGAGAAAGAATCACTGATCAACTGCCTCCTGCACACCATCTCCTGGGGATGGAGCCTGCAACCCGGGCATGTGCCCAGACTGGGAATCGAACCGTGACCTCCTGGTTCATAGGACAATGCTCAACCACTGAGCCACACCAGCCGGGCTGAACCTTCTCCTTTCTTCAGGCTGTCAGTGCCAGGAGCTGCCTGCCTCTAGGTGGAGTTCTGTCTCCTGCACCGGGCATGGCACTGATTAAAGATAAGCCGGACACTGCCTGTGATGACATGGCTGGGCCAGCAAGAACGAGCCGGTGTCGTACAAGGAGCCTAGGTGCAGGCTGGGTCACTGGCTCTGCCTGAACTGTGCCCTTGGACACTTCTGGATCTCCTGTTCCTCTTTCCCTTCCTCCTCCATAAAGAGGAGTGACGCCCAGCTCGAGGGGTTCCGAGGATGAGCTGAGCTGGGATTGATGCCCTGTCAGGTACACAAGGGCACTGGGAAAACGCTAGTTCCCTTCCTTGTCCTGAGCAGCTGGACAGGGCCGGGCAGTGTGGGGACACGTTTGGACAGCAGATGTCACATTTCACTGCATTCCTCCCTGTCCCGGGCTGCTGGCCTGGGCGCTGCGCCCACTGCGGCCTGAGTTCCCCTGACAGCTGCCCGGCGGCTCTGCGGGGCCTTGCCCACGACTCCTGTTTGGACCAAGAAAAGCCTCTGCTCTGCTCCAGTCCCCAGAACCAACAGGAATGAGGCAATAGGTGTCTCACGGCCACAGCCAGCCACGGAGAAAGCCTGGCTTCCAGATCTCCACCCCACACCCACGCCAAGATTGCAAATTAATGTCCTCCTGTTCCCATAAGTCCTGGGCAACTCCCATGCCACTGCCCCGCCTGGCAACAGCTCTGCCACCCCTGATCTTGTGACCAAGGCCACCAGTCTGGCCTCTGAGGCACCAAATCAGCCGGAGGCAGGGAAACGGTTTCCAAGCACCTGTCCTAGACGCTGCAGCCTGACCTTCCACCATCATCATCGTAACAGGGATGTGTACTGAGTGCACGTGCCCAGCACTGTTCTATAGCCTTTGTATTAACACATTTCATCTTCACCAACGTATTTTGAGATGGGCACTATTTATATCTCCATTTTACAAGAGAAGAAACTGAGTCTCAGGAGTGAGGTGGGCATCACGGTGGCGTCAGACATTCTTCCTCCCCCTTTTCTAATAACACATCCATCCTCAAACCAAAGCGCCTCAGCGGCAGCTGTGAGACCCAGCACCACAGCAAAGGGACCCAGGAGGAGGCGCTCAGCTGTGCATCCAAAAATAGGCAGAGTCCTCAGCAAGGGCTGTGGAAACCGAGCCTCCGAGAGCTCAGGTGATGGCCCAAGGCCACAGAATTATGAGTTGCAAGTACAACGGAAGCCCATTCCTGCAGCTGCCGAGTGTTGTATATTTTGTGTCACCACCATGCCACTGTCCCGAACCAAATGAGACTGGCAGCCTGGACCCGTTCAGAGTGACACTTTTATAAAAGAGAACTGCCCTTCGCAAACTCAACCTTTACAGCCCCAAACTAAGTTTGATGAGCAAAGCAGTGGCCTGGGTGTTCTTCAAAAGGAGAGAAGGCAGAAAGCGCCCTAGCCAGTTTGGCTCAGTGGATAGAGCATCAGCCTGTGGACTCAAGGGTCCCAGGTTTGATTCCTGGTCAGGGCACATGCCGGGGTTGCAGGCTGGATCCCCAGTAGGGGCCGTGCAGGAGGCAGCCAATCAATGATTCTCTCTCATCGTTGGTGTTTCTATCTCTCCTTCTCCCTTCCTCTCTGAAATCAATAAAAATATTTTTTAAAAGAAGAAGCAGAAAGCATAGTTGGTCCCTTCTCTGCTAGGATTGTGACTCTGGCCCTGCCAATAGCGCCTCAGGCAATCCAGGATCCCAGGAAACAGCTACTATTTATGGGGCATTTCCTTGGTGCCAGGCACTGATCTGAGTATTTTATGTAATCACAGAATAATCGCTGCTATTTGGCAGGCTCTGCTATAAATACTTTCCCCGGTATTATCTCATTTAACCCCCAGAGCAACCCTAAGAGACAGATAAGACTATCCCTCCCCCTTCGAGGACACTGAGACTCAGAACAATGATGCAAATGAACCCAAAGTCACCCAGCCAATAGGGGTGTTGGTGGGATTCGAACTCAGCTTGTCTGACACCAAAACCGTAACTTTCATAACCAGACTACTGACAGCGCCTCCTCTACCTCAGGCAGGGACAGAGGCCAGGAACAGGCACTGTTGTTTTTCCCTTACCCACTGCCTGTCCATCTACAGCTGCTTCTTCTTTTTTTTTTTCCATTCCAATCATCCATCACTGGGTGACTGAAACAGGTCAGGGAGAGGGGGTCCCGCGGCTGCCCAGGCGTGGCCACAGCAGCCCACTGCCCACAGAGTCCTTCCTGTGGGCTTTATGTCGACACCTGGAAAAGCCTTATCTTTGAAAATAAACCAACCCAGTTGGAGGAGGGGTCCCCCTTATTTATGTAGTCGCAGCCCCGAGGCTAACCTGGTGGCCGGGCAGCTCCAAGTATTTTCTCTGAGCTGAAAAGCCAGCTCGGAGGGCTTGGTTGAACAAGTTGGGAAACTTAAGAACCACACGAACATCAGGGAAATTTCCACGAGCGCTTGCCTGTGTGGAAAGGGCTATGTGGCCCAGAGTTCCTTTTCCTCTTTCCTATCCCCTCTTCCTCCACAAACCAACTAAACCAAGCACTTGGAAGAAGCAGCCTGAGGAAGCTGGCTTCTCCAGGAAGGGGGAGGGGGTGCAGGCCCAGGAGTGGTCTGTCTCAGGGCAGAGGGTCGTTGGGAAGTCACGGACCCGCACGCCAGGGCAGGTCTCCCTGGCCCGGCACAGCTCCTGCTAATCCTCTGGGCTGGATGGCCCCAGCTGACTGCAGAGAAGAGCAGAGATGGAACTCCTCCCAGTCGGAGGAAAGGTATCCAGCATGACTCAGCCAGGGAGAGCACTTCTTGGAGCAACCATCCAGAAGCCGGCAGAATGTGCACTGAAGAAACCTCTAATAGGAATGCCTTTCTGTGAGGTCACGCACGACCCCCAGGTTCACCACATTACCCGAACCGTGCTTCGCTCCCTGCATTCATTTGCTCACTGATATTCGTTTAGAGCTTATCCACTGAAATTGCAAGCAAAAAGCCGTCATTTCTGGGACATACCTCCCAGGGCTACCAGGAGGACTCATTAAGAGAATTCTTTTAAAACAGGTAGCATGGTACCTGGAACACAATAAATGCACAGTATACAAGTGTGTTTTTATAACCTGGCCGTTAAATATTTCTGGACCATTCATGTTTCTAGATTTTCAACTTTTGCAACTCCTAACACCCCAAAAAGTTAGGACAAGGATAATACAACCCAGAAGGGAACTTTCTAAGTTTTTTCAAGAAGAATAAAGCATATAGACTGGTCAGGCTCTACTCTAGGCAATTCTCATTCAGCCATCATGACACCTTTTGGAGTAAATACTGCCCTCCCTGGAGGGTAAGTAGAGGAATGGCCAGGAACAGACTATAAGCCTATACTCTGACTTGGCCACTTAGCTGTGGGTCCTGGGGCAAGTCGCTTACCCTCTCTGGGCCAATTTCTTTGTCCAATACAACAAGAATAATGATACTTATACTGTGGCCATGAGGATGAAGTGAGTTAATACACACAAAGCAGTAAGAAGAGTCTTATGAATGTAGTACATGCTCAGTGTATAATGGCTACCATCACCTTTTACAGAGCCTGAAACAGAGGTTTGAGGGGGCCAGTTTATTTGCCCAAACTCACACGCCACCGGTAAGTGGCAAAAGCAGAACTGAATTCCAAGTGAAACTGACTCCAAAGCCAAGAGACTGTTTATCCCACTACTCCTTATCACATTCATGGTAAGAAAATATTCAGGACCCTTTCCAGTTAGAGATGATGGGGCCAAAGATCGTGCCGCCTGCGTGTTAGGGGGAGTGATGGTACTTACGGCAGAAGGACAGAAAGGAAGCACTGGTTTGGGGAGAAAGGTGCTCAGTTACATTATGGCATCTGAGGTTCACGCTGCAAACTAAACAATGTTTTAGGCCACTTTGCTGCCTGTGAGTACAGCAGGCATTCAAACCAGTTTGAAACCCCCTGTGGGAGAGTTGCAGACACTCTGTTTAAATTCTGATGAGGAGAGGAGAGCGGAGGGGAGTCCTGGGGGCCCTGTTTCTGCAGAGCTGGTTTTCCTGTGCACGAGACCCTCCCTGGGGTCCAGCCCTCAGGGAGGCATCGCCCCAAAGCACTAAAGCAAACACGCCCGTGCCTCTCTGCCAGGCCCCATGCCTTCCGTTCACAGAATGTGAAACCCTGGCGCATGGACACCAAGCCAACCTGAGGACAGGCAGCCGGCCGGGCGGCCGGGGCACGGCAGGGCATTCCAAGGCTTCATGTGACCATCACGGGCGGTGGGATTAGCACTGATTAATTTTTCTTTGGTGATTAGAGAGGTTGTTGAAACAAAACAGCTGAAAACCTGCATGTGGTCACCGCTGGGCTATGGGATTACTGGTGATTGTTGTTGCTGCATCTTTGTGTGATGCCTGTTTTCCTACATGTCCTGCTTTGAACGGGAAATGCTCTCGGATCCAAAAGGAAAAAAAACACATAGGTTATTAAAAGTCAAAAAAGAACGATTTCATGTGAGTGTGAGCTCTAACCACCGAGGCCTCCCTGGCCCCCGTCACAATATGTTGAAGACGGAATTAGGCAATGCCCTCCCTCAGTGAAGAGAAAAACCTAAGAGAGGGGGTGACTGGTCTCCCAGGGGTGTGGGGCACAGGTAAATTGTTCTGTTATCGAACTCAAGGGGTTCACCGCTGGGGTGGGGGGGTTCTATTCAAGAAGGAGATGTGCTTGTCACAAGGTAGTTTTATTTACTTGCAGCAAGTAGAGGAGGCAGGGATTCCTATCCAAATCTCTGCTTAGCCACTTCTTACAGACACCATTTGGTCAACTGCATGTTGATTTCTTCTTTGTGGTTGGCTACACTTATCAGGTTGGGCTCCTATCAAGCTTATCCTGTTTACAGTTGATCTGCAAAATACTGTGCTGCATTTTAACATTTAGCAAGAATAGCGTTTAGTAAGAATGGCCTAGACCTTGAGACCCTTGTCCTATCTAACAATTCCACCAGCACTAATAAATTCAGAGGTGAGGCGGGTACCTTTTGTTGTTGTTGCTGTTCAACTGACTAGCTTATTTTTTACCAAATGGAAAATGTTTCCAACCAAATCAAAATTCATGTTCTGTCAATTAGCTCCATTTTTCAAACCAGGAAGGAAATGTTTAAGTTCCTTAGAGGAACTTTTGAGGGCTGTTGATTCAAATGCAAACATATACTGAGGTCCTGGGGATATAATTTCTGCCAAGAAAGAACAGACCCTGGCCAAAGTCAATGGTCTCATTTGTATGTGGTGTATATTTCTTCTCTGGAATGAAAGAAAAGAGGAGAGGGGAAGAAGGGGAGGGAAGGAGAGAGGAGGGGAAGGAGGGAGAAAGTGGAGGGGAGGGCAGGGGAGTGAGGAAGGGAAGGAAGGAAGGAAGGAAGGAAGGAAGGAAGGAAGGAAGGAAGGAAGGAAGGAAGGAAAGAAGGAAAGAAGGAAAGAAGGAAAGAAGGAAGGAGAAAAGAAAGTGGGGGAAAAAGAGAGGAACAGAGTAAGGTCTGAAAATAAGAAGAGTAGTGTTGACACTTAGAACACAATGGTAATAATATCCAGAACAAAAGGGATTTTTTTAAAAAGGCTCTTTCCAACCCCCCCGCCCCTCATTTTCCAGATGAAAAAAGTAAGCCCAGAGAAGTTAAGTAATTTGGCCATTTTAAACAGCTGTATGATGATAGAAGCAATCTTAAAAGCCGAAGTCTCAATTCCAGACCTGGCCCACTTTCAACTCTACACACTCTACATTCAGGTTCAGGGAGGTATGTGTGACCTACCCTGTATATTACTAGTACAAAAAAGGCCTTGACCTTGAAAGGATCAACCATGTGGATGATCCCTTGGGAGTTCTCTCAAAAGAGGTGGATCAAAGAAGGCTGGTGCAAAGAGGGGTCTGTATCCTCTCTCTGACTCACACTAGCTTAGGTAAGAAAGCGCCATGGTATGGCCACTTCAGAAGAGGTTTGTTGCCAGTGGCTAAATTAAATCACCGAAGGCCCAGTTTTCCCCACCTCCCTGCTCTGCCTTGGGCAGTGGCACTCTCCTTGGGGCCCGAACTCAGAAACCCTTGGGGCAGATCCCGTCGCTCCCCGGATGGGGTTGGTCACTGTATGAACTCTAAGTGCCCTTCCACCTCTAGCAGCGTTTCCAAAAGGTGGACCCCAGCCCTCTTCATTAGCATGGCCACTTGGAAGTTTGTTAAACCATGTGTTCCTACCTCCTAGCTCGACCCCCACCCATCACAATCTCGGAGGGGCACAGGAATCTGTGGTTCCAACCAGCTCACCCAGAATAGCATTGTTCCCATTGAAGATTTTTTCTTTTTTTTTAATCTTTATTGTTCAATGTATTAAATATGTCCCCTTTCTTTCCCCATAGACCCCTTCTAGCCTACCTCCACTCCCAGCCCAGGCCTTCACCACCCTACTGTCTGTGCCCATGGTGTATGCATATATGCATTCAAGTTCTTTGGCTGATCTCTGTCCACCTACCCACCCTCCCCTGCCTTCCCTCTGAGATTCCTCAGTCTGTTCCATGCTTCTATGTCTCTGGATCGATTGTGTTCATCAGTCTATTTTGTTCATTAGATTCCACATATGAGTGAGATCATGTGATACTTGTCTTTCTCTGACTGGCTTATTTCGCTAATCCCATTGAAGTTTGACAAACACTTTTTCCCAAGACAAGAAAGCCTAGAACAAAGAGTCCAAGTGTCTGGTGAGTCCAATCCTGCCTGAGTGTTAAGAATGGATGTTACATTTTTAAAGGGTTGTCTAAAAAAGAAAAAAAATTCACACAAAGAAGAATATGAAACAGAAACCTTACATGGCTCACAAAAGCAAAAATATTTACTACCTGGCTCGTTACAATAAACGTTTACCAACCCCTGGCCTGGAATAATGAGGCCATTGGATGGTGAAAAGAAAGGCAGGGGGGTGGGCTTAATTTATAGGACTGAGGAGGCCAAGAATTCCTGGGCGCAGGAGTTTTCAATGTTCCATCAGCTCCATGGAGAATCAAGCAAATACAAAAATAAAATGTGCTCTAGTTCTGGAATTTTGTTTAAAAACATCTTTTCCAGGAGACCTCCTGCGGTCTCTGGATGGGCCACCAATGTCTAAGAGTGACATAAGGACCAGCAGGGGTAACAGCTCAGGAAAGGCAGGGTCAGCAGGCAATCCCTGATCTGAAAGCCACCCGTCTGCTCTAATTCCTACCGGGGGGGGGGGGGGGGGGCATTTTGGCACCAGCTGGGTATGGTTCCTTTCTTTTTTTAAATATATTTTTATTGATTTCAGAGAGGAAGGGAGAGAGAGAGATATAGAAACATCAATGATGAGAGAAAATCATTGATCGGCTGCCTCCAGCACAGTCCCCACTGGGGATCGAGCCCACAACTGGGCATGGTCCCTGACCAGGAATCTAACTGTGACCTCCTGGTTCAGAGGTCAATGCTCAACCACTGAGCAACACCACCCGGGCATGGCTCCTTTTTATGCCTTCTCTCCAGTCGCTGGGCAAGCACTCACCAGCCAAGGATAGGGCTCCCAGAGAGCCATCCTGGGTCAAGAGATACTTTCCCAGAGACTTGACCAGAAAGAGATCCCACACCGGGCAAGGGAGGCTTTGTGTTAGGAGCAACAGCGGGCAGGCCCGTGGCTCTGAGAGTCAGACAGACCCCAGGTCATGTTCTGCCCTTGGACTTACTGTTATGTTAGACCTGCACTAGGATGGCAGCCCCTAGCCCCAAGTGGCTATTTATATTCAAATTCATTAAAATTACATAAAATTTGAAGTGCAGTTCCCCTGTCACGGCAGTCAGTAGTAGTCACCAGTCAAGTCACTCCCTGTGGCTAGTGGCTGTCATCTCAGATTGTGCTGACGCAGCCTTGCCACCAGCATTGGAAGTCCTATTGGACAGCACTGCTGTAGACAATCTCTGGCAAACACTTCAAATCCATCCTCTGGCTCTCCTTCCACCACCCTGTGGCCTCCTTATTCTAGGCTCCATTGCCTTAGGAATAAATAGCTACATACTTCAACCCCAAGCCTTAATTTGCTCATTTGTAAAACGGGCATAGTAGTATCTCTGTCAGGGCTGATGTGAGAATTATAGGAGATAGAACAGGTAGAGGGATTAGCACAATACCTGGCTCATAGGGAGTGCTCACTAAATGGCTCTTACTGTTATTGTGTGCAAAAAACCCCCATTCTCATTATTATGGCTAATATTCTGCCCTCTTTCTCTAGGCCAGGGGTTCCCAAACTCTAGCCGACATAGACTCTCCTGAAGGGCTTGTTAAACTCCCAATTGCTGCTAGGCCCTCCATCCGAGTGCCAGTTCAGCGGGTCGGGGAGCCTGGTCATCTGCAGTTCCAAGTTCCCAGTCCTGTTGGTGTGGCAGCTCTGAGAACCACACTGAGAAGTGCTCTTCTCAACAGCTCGTCCTAAGCCATCGCTGCCTCTTGGGTGGGGAGTTGCTTTTTCTGCAAGTGTTGTCCTTTCCTAAACATACCCTGCCAAGTTTTCCACCTGCCCTAACTCTGCCCCAGAGAGCCCCTTTCTTGGCCAGTCTTCCAACCCCAAATCAGACTCCGATAAACCTGGCCAACAGTTTCCTTCTGACATTCCACCTCCGAGTTTGTCACTCATTTCTCTGTGCTGTCGCCTGGTTCATAGGTCAACACTCAACCACTGAGCCACATCGTCCGGGCTTCATTTTCTATTCAGATGGTAATAAAAAAATCTCTTTTGTGTGTTATATATAACTTATACCTCCATTTAAATAAATAATAGAGAGATGCTAGATGATAGATAGATAGATAGATAGATAGATAGATAGATGATAGATAGATAGATAGATAGATAGATAGATAGATAGATAAATAGATAGATAGATCGGTGATAGATAAATTTAAATGGGGGAAAAGTCTCTTTTTTACCTGAATTAATCTATGGCAAAAAGTGAGGCAAGTGAAGCAGAAATATTTAGCGCATAATAGCAGAGCTGGCTCATGGGTGTAAGAGCAGCTGTGAGGGTGGTTTGCACCGACTGATGTGGGGATAACTGGTCGAAGCTGACCGGGAGCTTCCCAGGGGCAGGATCCTGTTGGTGTCAGTCAGGGTCCAGCCGGGGAACAGTTGGCACTCAGAGGATTAATTAGAAAGCGTGTCATGAAGGTGTATTCTCAGGGGTGCGGGCAGGCAGGAGGGAATGACCTGCCACGTACTAGCCCCAGAGGGAGGTGGTTACCACCTTGGAAGGAATAAGAGGAGAAGATGATATTACCAGCTTATGGTGAGAGCCGGAGCCAGTTGTAATGGTGGAAGGGAGGTCAGCAGACAGAAACCTAGCAAAGGAGAACCAGCCATGAGCCGGGTGGGTGTGGGGCACTGACCTCTTTCCCTTCTGACCTGTAATCTCCATCCTGGCAGTCCCTGCCATAGACAGACTCCCACTGGAGGCCACCGGGCAAAGAGCCTGGTGATGCCATCAGTAAAGTCAGCCTCCCAGATTCAGGGCAGGGCCAAGGAAAGCGGCCCACAGAGATTAACCGGCTCAGCCGATGGCGGGCGCGGTGCAGTACACAGAGGGTGCGGCTTTGAATTGAACTGAACCGAATGGAGAAATGGATTTCCAGTAAAGGGCACTGCGCGGTCAAGGCCATTGGCCCTGGACCTCCAGGGTTCACTTCCAGCTTATCTGGGTGAGTGAATCAGCAGATTTCAGTGACCTCTCGGGGCCTGAGTCACACACAGGCAGGAGGAGCTGAGTGGCTGATGCATGTTAAGTGTTCCAAGCTGTAATTATATCCTCCACCTCCTCAGAGCGTCTAGACCAGATTGCGAGAGCTGGGGGGGGGGGGGGGGGGGAGAATGACAGCAGCTTTTTGTGGCCCTCGACCAAACGGGAATTCCTGGCGGAGGCCCTTTTCCCAGCGTGCCTGGGAGCAGCCGGGGCGAAGGAGGAAGACGCAAAGGGAAGAGAGGTGCCTCCCCTAAGAATCTCAGGAGGAAAGAGTCCAGTCAAGCGGTGGCAGGCGGAATTTGAAGGGATCCCACTGGTGTTCTCCAGAAAGAGTGTCCAGATGACTTATTATCAGCAACTTACACCTTCATTTAAATAAATAGTCAGTCATCATAATAACACTTCATGTTTATCACACATTTGTTATGTGCCAGACACGGTGCTAAGCGTCTTACAGACTTGGCTGCAGGTATTCTCCACAACCACCCTAGGAGGTGAGTACTATTAACTTTATTTTTTAAAAGGGAAAAGTGATGCTTAGAAAGGTGACAAAAACATGGTCTTAGCTGTGGCTGATTGAACATGTATGATGTGCCTGGCACCGCCTTGGGTGCACGTATGAGGGCTGGGTATCGCAGGGGTTGTCCGAGTGAGGTTGTGGCCTCTCCGGGTCCCCAAAACCTTGACTGGGGTCCATCTGCAAGGTCAAAATGATATTCACAGTCACGCTAAGATAGTATCCTCCTTTCCCAGTGCGTTGACATTTGCACCGGCAGTGCAAAAGGAAAGGTGGGGAAGGCTGCCGGGCCACAGCGTGGACCAAGGCAGCGCACCGCCCTGCCAGCGCGGTCACTGCATTCTTTCACGGCACCTGCTCACAGAAGGGAAAAAATGCTGCTTGGCTTAAGCACGTGTTTGATGGAGCAGAATAATTATTAATTGTATTAAATCTCAACCTTTAGGCACATATCTTTCTAATATTCTGCATGAGGAAATGGGCAGTTGGCCTAATGCATTTCTACGCATGTGCAAGGGCCATGGGTGCCTCCAGGAAAGAACCTGCACAACTTTTGAGCTACAGTGGGACTAAACTCTCTCTTTTTTTTTTTTTTCATGGATTACCATGTGCACCTGAAACAAATGAAAAACTATGGGCATTCAGACTTGGGTAGTTGGCAGACATGTTCTCAAAAATTAATCAGTGGGCCTATTACATAAAGCGATACAACTGACAGTGTTGCCAATGATAACATTTGAGTTTCAAAGGAGAATTAGAATTTTGGAAAACATGTATGCTACTGTTAATGTGCCAACTTCCCAATACCCAAAGACTTTTCTGATGTGATCTGTGGTGGCATTCATGAATGTGATGTTTTGATTTTATAAAAAGTGTCAACATCTGGATGATCTGCAAAGTCAATGAACCAGTATTTTCCAAATGTCCAATGCATCATGTTGCAAAAGCATGCACAGGTTAAAGCATTGATTCAAAGTGCAGAATAGCTAGTGGATTTTAAGGTAACATAATAGTATGAAGATTTCATTGATATGGTTTCATATTCCACATTAAAGTAATTTCTAAGAAACAGACAACAATGTGGTGAGGGCCAGAGGGAAGGGGTGACAGGGGCTGGGTGGAGGTGGGCAAAGTGAGGGGGGAGGGAATGGGGACATCTGTAATGTCAACAATAAAATTTTAAAAAAGAAACTGGCACTCAATTTTTGATTTAGTATTTTTTTAAAGTCTATTAAAATATATCTCCCTTTTCCAACTACATATCTTCATGAGGCTAAATTATTTCCTATACTGTAAGCAAAACAACATACGGCAACACATTGGATGCAGACGAGATTATGAGAATCTATCTTCCATTATGTAACACATAATCAGTTTGTGATTGTGTGGTTTTTGATCCTCACCCGAGGATATGCACTTTATTGATTTTAGAGATGAGAGAGAGAGAGAGAGATATCAGTGTGAGAGAGGAACATCGATCGGTTGCCTCCCACCCCAACTGACCTAGAATCAAACCTGAAACCTTTTTCTGTGTGTGTATAGGACAAAATGACACTACCACCAACTGAGCCATGGCCAGGGCTAAGATTATTATTTTAAAATAAATTAGTAGCTAAATCATTTTAAAATTTCTCAGTTGTAATTTCTAGTACAAAGATATTAGTAGGTAAACCAACACTTGAAAATAAAAAATAAAAATGCTCTTTGGGACCCCCCCAATCGTTTTTCAGGGCATAAAAGTGTCCCGAAGCCAAAATGTTTGAGAACCATGATGGTATCAAAAACTTACCAGCACAGTGAGATCCCAGAGGTCAGAGCTTGTCAGGGGCCCAGAAAACTGCACGAAATTCAGATAGAAAAACAGTTGTTGGCTCCACATCTACAAAAAAAAAAAAGCAATAAATGAAAAAATAACAAATGTTTAACTAAATATCTGCGAAATGTACCAACATGCCAGCTTCCTTCAGTGTTGAGTTTAATATTCATAAGGATTTTATTCCATCTAATACAACTTAAGGTTCACTTCAAGAGTTCCCCTGAAAATGCACAGTAATTGTTGGGAACTCACAGCCAACTCTAAATTAAATAAGTAACATAGCACCAAATAATTTCTAAAGCGCAGATATAAAAACCCTTATTAGAGTTCTTAATACAAAAAAAAAAAAGTAAATTTAATGTGGGACATGAGTGCAGCTGGTAGGTTTGACATGTTGTATGTAGAGTTTATGAAGGTCCTGCTTTGAACTCAGCACTGCATTGCCTTTGAATTTCATGCCTCCTGGAAACATTTCCGTGAAAGGAGATGATTTCACCAGGCAAAGGCAAGGTTTTCGCCAGGAGAAATACTTCCCCCCTGACCTTTGGCAGGATTGGGGAAGAGAAGCACATAATGAAAATGCAGTAAACCCATCAGCAAAGGAACAAAACCACAGGGAAAAGGAAGCAGGTGCTCTGTTGTTGGGGTTTGAGCAATGACATGGGGCCAGGCCTCTGTCTCCCGGGCAGGAGGGGTAAAAGCCTCCCTCACTGAGACTCTCAATAGGTCTGAGCACAGTGGGGCTGATGGCTTAGAAGGGCCCTGGGCTTCTCACCGGGGAAGATAAAATCTGACAGAAAAGGTTGAGGGCACTTTCTAAAATATATATATATATTGATTTCAGAGAGGAAGGGAGAGGGAGAGAAACATCAGTGATGAGTGAGAATCATTGACCAGCTGCCTCCTGCATGCCCCCCACTGGGGATCGAGCCCGAAACCCAGGCATGTGCCCTAACCAGGAATCCAACCATGACCTCCTGATTCATAGGTCGACGCTCAACCATTGAGCCATGCTGGGTTGAGGCACTTTCTAAAGGGCAGGCAGCTTAAGCAAAATGTCACCAGTGATCCTCCCCACTTCTGATCTGGGAGGGCCTTGATCCCTGGCTGGAACCTCAGAATTACGTTCCCTTATCAGGAAGCAGTGCCCCGTCATGCAGAGACCTCTCTCAACTTCATTCCCTTAACAAGTGTCTTCCTCACCTTCCCCCCCCCCCAGCCCTCAGCCCCACTGACCAGACCAAAGCAGCCAGGCCCCTCATCCAACTTGGTGCCATTATGACTGTGAGACAACATGGTTGTTGTTGTTTTTAACGGGGCTCTCAGATGATGAGCTTTCCCACAATGGTGCAGGACTTATTTACCTCCTCATCCAATGTTTCTATCATTTCTGCTTACAAATACAAAATTTTCATTTTAAAGGATATGGGTAAAGTAAACAGTTCTTCAATAAGGAGTCATCACTATTATTCGGCAATGAATCAGACAGGGCCCTAACATTTCCTGCATCGCCATCAGGAGCTCACCGCTGTCAGGAGAGGACAGATTTACTGCCATTTCCAGAGCTGCCTCGTTTAGTAAAATAAATAAAATAAGAATAGCAAAATGGAAAAACAGGATTGTGTAACATGCAATGTATTTGAAATGTTTCATTTAACAAATCAATGCTTTAAACATGCACACACATGCAAAACCACAATACAACAAAATTGTGCAATTGACAACATAATTCCGAGACGTATGAAAAACAAAGAATGCATGGAGCGAGCATTGTGTGGGCCATGTGGCCTGGTGAGGGGACCAAGCTGTGGAGCTGCGTGATGTGCAGTCTTCTTTCAGGCACGTCAGTGAAGCTCTGTGACCCAATGGTATGCTTTGGAGATTAAAACAGAAGTCTAAAATCAGATTTTGTTGCCAAAATGCCTTCCTCAGGTATCCCCTCCTTTATCAATAGACTAGAGAGTCCCTCGGCCTGGCCTGTGCCCTCTTGCAATCTGGGACTCCTCAGGGAATGTCAGATAGCCGGTTTTGGCCCGATCCCTGCAGGCCTGATCCAGACAGGAGGGAGCCTGATCCTGTGCATTGAGCATCTGTCCCCTGGTGATCAGTGCGTGTCATAGCGACCAGTCGACCGGTTGTTCGGTCATTCAGTCGTTTGGTCACTTAGGCTTTTATATATAGAGATTCTGGTTGCTATTAACTTTTATTCCTTCCTTTAATATCAGCATTTTTCTTTTTAATTTTTTAACTTTTAAATCAATTTTTATTGATTTCAGAGAGGAAGGGGGAGGAAGAGAGAGAGAGAGAGAGAGACATCAACGATGAGAGAGAACCATTGATCGGCTGACTCCTGCACGCCCCACACTGGGGATTAAGCCCGCAACCCAGGCATGTGCCCTGACTGGGAATTGAACTATGACCTCCTGGTTCATAGGTCAATGCTCAACCACTGAGCCACACCAGCTGGACAATATCAGCAATTTTCCATGCAAATGCCTGGGCTTCCCAACCAGAATAAAAGGGTTATAAACACTGCCGTGATTTTTTTTTTTAATGCTTGTAACAGACATGTAACTTGCTAATGGAATGATTGATACTTGTTGAATATCAAGGTGGGTTTTTTTTAAGTACTAGCTAACAAAAATGCACTTCTCTCCACTATAAATTCACATATTTTTCTTTATCCTTCCAAGATCTGCCTCTATTCTCCAAGCCTACTCTATCATATTAAAGGAGGAGACCTCAAATCAATCTGTTTTTCTTTGCTTTCTGTCCAAACCCCTTTGAGCAAGAGCATCGCCCCGTCCTCCCTCCCCGAAGCCTGGTGTGGATCTGTCTGCAGCTGCTCCTTTCATCCCTCGCAGGCAGACACCTCCTTGCATTGTTATTTCAGTTGATGCACTTGTGGCTAAGGCATCAGATGCACTTTCTCTGAACAGACAACCTCTGATCACTGAGGAGCAAGGGCTTGGATGACGGTCTCTGGCAGGAATCTTCTCCCATCTGGTTCTAGTTCAGGGTTGGCCTTGGACGGCCCTCCGTCTCACACCATGACTCTGAGCGGGTGTGGAAACGGCGTGGCTCTCTGGCAAGTTGAGTGGGTCCATGGAGAGCTGTTTATTTTTCCAAGCAAGAGCAAGGAGGGATTGCTGTCAAGGCATCATGCAGGTTTAAGCTTATTACCAATTGCCCCCTAACAGGTATGTCTTATTGGACCTAAAGGAAGATGTGTTACCAGACACAAGGGCCTCCCAAATTATGACTGTACTTTAAGGGAATAACAGTACGTTTAAAGACAGAAGCAACTGGTATCTCCCTACATCCTTTGAGGATTTCGTAAAAAAGATCCATCCCATCCTCACTGTTTCCTCATTCCACTCCCTTCAGTGGAAGCCATTACTTCTTGTCTAGAAAACAAGAGTAGCTTCCTAATTGGTCTCCCTGCCTCCTTTCCTGCCCCTGCCATCTTCCTTCTTTCTACTTGCTGCCAGAACAATGTTTTTGAAACACAAATCTGACTATGATTACCCCACCCCTTGCTCAAATACTTGCAATAGCTCCCCATTGCTCATAGAAGAAAACACACAGTCCTTAGCAAGCGTACAAGACTCACTATGACAGAGGGAGATGAAACAATAGAAACTGGTCGAATCCGTGGATGGGATTCTTTTTTTTTTTTTTTTTTTTAAGAAGTTGGGGCACACCAGACATAGCATGGTATGAATTTGGCCTATGGTGATAGTTTAAAACTCTCCCGGCAGGTTTTCACTCGGGCTAACTTCATTCCAACGCAGTCTCCTCCCAGAATCTTTTCTTAGTAGTGGGTCTGGGGTAGGTGTCATTTCCCTGGCTCGCAAAGCCATCTGCAGCCCCTCTGTGGCAGCAGTAACCATACTGTTACTTGCTTGACACTGTTGCTTGCTGGACTCCTCCATTGGACCAAGACTTCCTTCTTGAAAGTGAATATCTTTCTCCTCCTTGAGTAAATACACAGAATAAATATTTATAATGGACATGTGTTTTGGCTACCCGAGACCTCCTCTTCCCTTTTCTTAGAAAGAGCAGCTGCTATCCCCCTTCCTCTTTAAGGATCTGCCCTTTGTCTGTACCTTATGATTCTGGCAATGCTGCTAACCCAGAAGACTGCAGCCCCATCCTAGGGGAGGGCACATGACCCAAGCTGGACCAATCAAATTATTTTACCTGGGCACGGGCAAAGTTCAAAACGGCAACTGGAACTATGGCATCTGGTGGCAGCTCTCTAAAGGAACCACAAGTACCTTAGTTCCTGAATTTTATTCTTCTCAAGGCTTTGGTATCAGTGAGCTTTTGCTGTGTAACAAATAATCCCAACATTTAATAGCATAAAATAATGTCCTTTTATTTATCTCAAAATTCTGGAAGTCAGTAATTTGGGTTTGGCAAGTTGAACATTTCTCCTGGTCTTGGGAGGATTCACACATATATCTGTGATCAGCTGTTGGTGAACTGGAGGCTGTTGGTCTAGGGTCACCTCGGCTGAGATCATCTCTGTTCTTCATGGTGTATCATCTTCCAGCAGTCTAGCGTGATCTTATTCCCATGTACTGTGCCGAGTTCCAGGAGAGGGAATGGAAGCATCATCATCTCCACTGCATTCTATTGGTCAAAGCAAGTGGGTGAAATTCAAGGGGGTTAGAATGAGGCTCTATTCCCTGAAGGGAGGAGCTTCAAAGTCACTTTGTGAAGGGTTTGGATATAGAGAAGAGTGGAAAAGTGGGGTCATATCTGCAAACTACCATGGCTTTGATATTCAGTTCCCTGTTAATCTGCCAATGCATCCCCTTTAACCCTTTGCACTCTCTTGCTTTTTCTCGATTCCTGCTACCGATGCTAACCGTGTCAAGTTACACTCGACATCCGAGTGCAAAAAGTTAAAATAAAGGTACTATATATGTCAGCTTCTATTGTTTGTAATTTAAAAACCATGACTTAATGCTTGCTTGGAAATGAATGAATGAGGATATGTTACAGTGGATCAAACGTCATCCAAGGGAGAATATTCTAAAGAGGGGCGAGTGAAAGGGTGGCAGACCTTACCATGGAGCTGAGGGAGCTGCAGAGAATGCTATAAGCTGATTGCCTGTGAGCCCCTCCAAAGTTGGGATACTACTTTCCCTTCTGCCTTCCTAACTAACTCCTCCTGTGGTCACAGCCACCAATAGCTTGAAATCTCTCTGAGAGCTAGACATGGAATAAGAAGCCATTCACTTGGAACTGCTCTCTTGTCACTACCTCAATTGAATTGGAGACCCTGACTGTTTTAGGTGACTATCCTCAGGTGTGTGTTAATATAGCCACATATTGCACTTCAGATTGGCTTAAACACAGGACATACATTTTTTAAGGAAAAGATGTTTTGATAAAGGGAACATCTTAAGGTTGAAGGGGTCCTTAGTTATGATCCAGTTTTCCCTAATTTAAGTCCCTCCCACCCCCTACTCTCCACTCCTCTCCAATAAAATCTCCATTTCCTTAGGGGCTGATCACAAGAATGTTAGGGGAAAAACACGTTATATAATTAAATAACACTGAACTATGAATGACTGCTATCTCACATGCTTCAATTTCAAAAATAATTTACAGAAAATTTCTTAACTCAGAAATAATTTTTGTAAGTATAAAACCCCAGGTAATATGAAGGAGAAATTTTTAGGCAGCTATAGGCAGTTTTGTTTTGTTGGTGTGTTTTATTTTTTGCAGTGGTAGTGGTGATGTAAATAATGAAAAAGAATAGTATCTGGGCATAAATATGACAGTGGATGTTTTGTGATGCTTAGCTTTTTCTCTTCTTTGAAAGGCATGGTTCCCATGGCCTTCAGAATATTCCAGACATTAATTGTTATCTTAATTTATAATGAATACTGATGAAAATGGAAAGTTCCTCAACATTTTTGCAGCCTGAAACCCAATTTGGGGGATTTAAAGAGCACCCTCAGATAAAATGGTTGCCCTGCGGTCCCTTGAGCCCTCCTCGCTCTCTGTAAACCACAAAACTGTTCCTCGGAGCACTGAGATTCACATCTCTGCGGTGAGACGAGGAGGAGCCATATCTGGTCTCACGATGTCTCAGGCTCGGGACATGTGCCAGGGCGGCCAGATAGGATCTCCAGGGCTGAGCGGACGGTGTGATGTTCCCTCTGTGGGAGGCCTCCTGGGGAGGCAGAGCGGTGACCTCACTGGGAAAATGAAAACAGTTCAATAAAATAGACTTATCTTGGAAATGATCTGCCTGAATTGGAGACCAGGGAAGGGATTGTATTTCCAAGACCCTTTCAAAGAACAAGGCCATTTCCCATTAATCCTGTATGGGGAAGCAATCCCACAGTGCTTCTACTTGACGGAGAGATGATGATTCAGGTAAAAAGGATCGCAACTTCAGGTCTATATAAAGACACAGCAAGGAAATCATCCTTAAAGTAACCAATTAGAATGTTTTCTTTCTAAAGCCAGAGCAGTGATGTGCCCCTGGGAAGTACAGTTCTGGGGAAGACCCAGCCACACAGGTAACCTCACCTTTTGACCTCTGATACTTTCCTTCCCTCTAGGATTTCTCTCATGATACTCCCAAGGCTGCCTATCAAGACTTGGTGTGTCCCTGTCTCTAAAGCCTAAATGCAGACAAAGGAACAAAGGTTGGGCATTTCAAAAGGACCTTTACCTAAAATGCAAAAATACAATATAGAGATTAATAAGAAAAATGTCAAAACAATCCAGAAGCAATATCAGGCTGAGAGCAGGCTTCTGATCTCCCCAGGGCTGACCTGTTGCACTCTGTTCTGAGCCCTGATCCTTGCCTAAAGAGCTCTCTTGGCAATTCTTAGTCTGCAGCCCTTGGGTATGTATCTTTCAGGGGATTGGGAGGACAAGCCCTAGTGATAGGCAGTTGGTGGGAGTTAATATTCTGTTGACTTTAATACAATCTTATCACCCCTTCAAGGGATATTTATAGAAAACTAGAGGCCCGGTGCACAAAATTTGTACATGGGTAGGGTCTCTAGGCCTGGCTGGGATCAGGGCCGATCGGGGCCTTACGGCTGCTGGCCAAGGCCTTCTTTCTGGCTGCGGGCCGGGGCCTCCCTTCCCTGGCTGCCGGCTGCCGGCCAGGGCCTTCCTTCATTCCACGCTTCCCCCTGGTGGTCAGCACACATCATAGCAATCAATAGAACTCTCAGTCTTCCGGTCGAACTCCAATGGGGACAGTTTGCATATTAGCATTTTATATATAGATAGATTCACCTAGCCAGACACATTATAGTGGGCAACATCTCTTCTCTGTTTGATTTATAGCAGATTTGGACCCATGGCCTTGGTTTAATTTGCAAAGGCTTCTACTAGAAGCACCCAAGAGAGTCTAGTTTGATTTTTTTTTAAGAAGCCAAAGATCACTTGGGGCTTTACCTGAGGTAAACTTGTCCCATCGTTTCTCAGCTTCTGAAGTTACTGACATTTCTGCCAATCTAACAAAAAGCTTCTTTTGATTTCTGTCCAAATGAAAAATCAGACCCAAAAAAGCAGAGTGTGTATTTCAGAATCACCTGTGAACATGACAAGTCTTAGGAGTCCCCTAGCTCCCTCTTTGCTTCTAGAAAGCTCATGATCGAATTCACCATTCCCCCCTTAGAAGCTGTGCAAGATTTTCAGGTATAAATGTTTGAGTCTAACTTTACTCCTGGTTTCATTCTATTCTTACTTTTCTCTCTTAAACTTATCTCTTTAACCATGTTTGTCCATTTCCAACTACATAGCTTTGTTAGGTAATCTCAATTTTATTTTTCACCAACTTAGCATCAGAAGAAAAATCTCTAACACTTGAAAAGCGGTTGCTGTGTGCTCTCCAAGCTCAGTGCTCTTCTGGACAATCTATGGTCTGAACTATTTACAGCCCTGTTGGGGTAGAGGCTACCTTGTACATTTTTATATAATTAAAATGGAACAGATAATCTCAGAATTTATGGCTTCTGACCCGATTGGACAATAACCAGTTTTGTATCTGAGACACTCTTAATCTTATATTGGGTACCTAGCTTCTGGACTGGTTGTAATATATTATCATTCCCTTCGGTAATTAATAAGTTCAATACAATCTCTGACACACCTTATATTTGTATGAGAGTAATTTTTTTAAACTTCTGAAAAATATACCTCAACAGCCAGTAGAAAAAAATGTGCAACAAGAAGTTGTATGCATATACAGTATGCATAACCCATGGACACAGACAATAGGGTGGTGAAGGCCTGGGGCAGGAGGCAGGGGCAGGCTAGAAGAGGTCACTGGGGAAGGAGGGGGGTAAAAGGGGACATATATAGTACTTTTTTAGGAATAAAGTTTTTTTTATTTTTAAGAAAATATCTAAGTAAAAACAGGAAAATAATCTATAGAACTTTTCAGCACAGAGAGTGAATCTTGACATGTGCAAATTAAACATAAATCATTTAGGAAGTCGGGGAAATCCCAGATGGAATGTGACCAAAAAAATTCTACTTAGACTGCAAATGTATGAAACAAAGCTCAGTGAAGGGGGTGGGTGGAAAGGTGCAGATCTAAGTAATGAAATTAGTGGAGTCTGTTAGACTAATGGGAAAAGGAACTGTACAGAGTACTGCACTCTAGTCAACACATTCTGTATGCAAAATATTTACCAATGCATGAAAAACAAAGAAAAACTTAGAAACGGTCACATATAAGAGGGGACAATTAAAACAATGTGAAATCCTGGATTGGATCACGAAATTTTAAAAAAGAAAAGGAACACTAGTGGAAAAACTTCTAAAATACAAAAGGAAATCTATAGTTTAATTCACAGCATGGTATCAATGTTACTTTTTTAGTTTTGACAAATGTTGAAAAAACTAACTTTGCAACTTTTTTGTAAATCTACAATTATTATGAAGTCAAAGGTTTTTAAAAATGTTTTATAAAATATGTGTGAAAAATGAGAAATAACAGATAAGTGCAGACTGGAAGCAAGGTATACTGCTTTTGTTTAGCAAACAGATACAAAGCTGCCATCACTAAAACTAACATGTTTTGAAGAAGGAAATGATTACTAAGAGCTTAAGGAAGACTGCCTGAATCATAGCGATTCTCTCCCCGGATGGGCAAGTATCATAGCCTAGATAATCAACCTTATATTAGCACTTGTCTGAGTACAGCTCAGGACTAAGCTCGGGGAATTCTGCTTTCCCTAGAGCTCTTGGGGACAAAACACACCTCTCTCAAGAATCTCAACAAGAGTGGTCTGTTTTAGACATTGGGTGTTAAAGATAGGGACACAACAGCTAATGAGATCTCCTTTCCAACATCTGCCCTTTCCACACGCAGGAAGCCTTACAGCTATTCCCTCATGAACATACGAAGAACAGGTCTTATCTCACTGGCCAGCTAGAAGGCCAACCTCTATAGAATGGCCACAGACAGCCAAGATCCTGCAGGGACTGGAAAGAGCTTCTGATCCTTGCTTGGCTGCGTTACTTCTCCAGGCTTTTCCCAAGGTAACTAGAAAAAGGTTTCCTGGAATTGTTTATGAGGATGCCAGAAGGTCAGCCAGAGTTCTCAGGCTGAATAGTCATTTGTTCCTCCTCCCTTACTGGAGTAATAATACCATATGTGGCCCCAACAGAGCTACTCACACATAGTGAACACCTGCAGGGTGCCAACTACAGTGCTGGGTGCTGGAAGCGAGGGAATGGATTCAGAAAAAAACAACAACAATAATGATGGTAATTGATGATAATGATAAATATGTGATGGTATATATTTACAGCAGATCAAACCCTATGCTACAAGCACTGACTCAATCCTTACAACAATTCAATGAGAAATATTATATTATCTCTATTTTACAGGTGAAAAAACTCTTCTCCCTCTAGGAAGCAAAGATCGGAGTACCATGTCTAAGGTCAACTAGGAGGCATCAACGTGGTGAAGAACATAGTGTTTAGAGTCCAGCAGGCCTAGAATCTGTCCTTTACTCCCTGTTACTTTGGACAACTAAGGTCACCTCTCTGTCAAGCAGATAAGAAGTAGAGGATAAAATCAGCACAAATGTATCAAGTGCCTTGGTCCATTAATAATGTCTTCCACAAATTTGGGAGTGGAAGGGACCTCACATGTGCCTAGATTTACCAGACTGTGCCAAGTACCTTATAGATATGAACTCATTTTATTCTCACAATACAACATGAGATAAGGACTTCTTATTTTACTGAGGATAAAATGTATGTTCAAAGAGGTTGATTCCATTTCTCAAAGGTCACCCAGCAGGCAAATGGTCCAGCTGCAGCTGGAGTCCAGCTCTGTCTGCCCTGGTGTCCTGAGTCTACAACACTCTACTGTCACCCACTCAGCATTCCAGAAACTCCAGGCAGCTCAGTTCTTCTTCCAGGTAACATATTTTTCATTTTAACTGAAGGCCAAACCCAAAAGATTCACTGTAAATGGTATAAATCTGGCTGAGGGAGTCTCAGTTGGATTTGGTGGGACCTTTAATCACTGGTAGCATACACCTGGGAAAGCAGAGGACCTTCCCTGGGAAGCTAGAGCATTTTAAAGAAGACGGAGTGTGGAGGTAGATGGAGGAGAGGAAAAGAAAGATACAAGAAGCTTAAAGGCTGAGGAATGGCTTTATTTTGGATTATAAAGCAAACTACAATTTATCCAATTAACCTTGCCTTGGTCAAGACTCTACCAAGAAGAAAATGCCTTGTGGGCCCCAGAGAATTTAGGATAAAAACAAAGATGCCAAATAGATTCCAACCCCTACATCAACCTTGATTACTGGTATTAGCTCCTGAGAGAGTTGTTAAGAAGGATCATGAATACAGCAATTTCTCTTTTAGGTATTTATCCAAAGAATATGAAAACACTAATTCAAAAAAATATATCTACCCTTATGCTCATTGCAACATTATTTACAATTGTCAAGATATGAATGCAACTTATATGTGTCCCTTGATAGATGAATGGATAAACTAGATGTGGTATATATACATAAATATGATAAAATATTGTCATTTGCAACATGGATGGATCTTGAGGAAACTGTGCTAAGTGAAATAAGTCAGACAGAAAAGAACAAAATTGTATGATTTCACTCATATGTAAAATGTAAAACAAAAAAGTAACAAACTAACAAAACAAAACAAACACATAGATTCAGAAAACAATGGTAGTTACCAGAGGGGTAATGGGTAAAGGGGGTCTAATATATGGCAACCAATGGAAATGGAAACTAGACTTTTGGTGGTGAGCACCAATAGAGTATACAAATATTGAATTACAATGTTGTACACCGGCAATTTGTGTAATGCTTAACCATTATTACCTCACTTTTTAAAAAATATAATTCTTTATTGTTTAAAATATTACATATGTCCCCCGTTTTCCCCCATTGACCCCCCCCTCCAGCCCACCCCGGCCATCCCCCACCCCAGGCCTTCAGCACCCTATTGTCTGTGTCCATGGGTTATGCATATATGCATACAAGGTCTTAGGTTGATTACCACCCACCCATGTTACCTCACTTTTAAAAAACAATTTTTTTTTTTAAGAAGGATCATAAAACTCTACCCGGGCTCAGCTGGGAAAAAAAATAATGCCTTGGCCCATTAGTAATTTCCGCCATACGTTTCAGAGTGGGGAGAGCCTCACATGTGCCCAGAATTTGCCATTCCTGTTTTCAGGGTCATCACAGCTTGGACATACTCTGCAGGAGGAGTAAACTGAGTTCAGGTCCAGGTAGGGAGCCAAAATGTCCCAATGGCACCCTGCTTCTGCCAACCCTGCAAACTAGGGCAAAACAGCAGCGGCAGCAAGAAAGGACCTAATTTGAATTCCTTTGGTTTTAATTACTTTGAAAAGAGAGGCAGGCCACCAATGCCAAGATCCTTGAGGAAGAATTAAAAAACAAAGAGATTCAGGCCAGCTGGAGGGGGTGCAGGGGGAGCCCCAGCCAATTAGCCTTCCTGTGTGACATGGTCACCCTTCACCCCACCCACCAGAAGCCTTAGTAACACTTATGTGTCAACAGGATCTCAGGAGAGGGGAAAAAGCGGTGAGCCAAACCTCAAAACTGAGAGGGAAAAAAAAAAAAAAGACAAAATCTGGAATTTCAGCTCAAAGCTGGACCCTTGAATGGCTTAACTGCTGTTATTATTTTTTATAGTGCTCTCACTGGGCTTTCCTGACCACCGGGAACTTGGCCTCAGAGCTCAATCGGCCATGTCTTCCCTCTACAGCCTTGTGACTACCTTGCCAAACAGGCTCAACCACCATCCCGAGTCTACAGTCTTCCACGTCAGACCTCCCCAAGTAGGCCAAACTTTCCATGGCGAGACTATTAAAGGGAAAGCAGTCCTACTGTTTCCTTTAATAAGCAGTTTTTTACAGGGTGCTAAATGCCCTTTAAGAAGCCCAGCAACCCAAAGCAGTCCTCTGGGTTCCAGAAACCCCAGCCTAGCCCAGAGGCAGGAGGAGGCAGAGACCCCAACCCAGTCAAAATGACTCCCCAGGGAATCTGCTTGATTCGGGCTGTCAGAGACTCTGAAGTTACCATTAGCATTCATCCAAGAAGGTCCTGGCAGGAATGAGCCCAGTGTCTGCAGGGCGGTGGCTCTAGAGAGAGTAGGGCAGGAAATCTCTACCATATGCCTCCTAAAGAAGGAATCTGTTATGTCGAAAGCCCTTTTGCTCTACTGAGCACCGTCATGCATTCAATCTATAGATGGCTTTGGGTAGTATGGACATTTAAACAATATTAATTCTTCTGCATGAGGTGAGAGAGAAAGGGGCCTCTTTGACAGAAGCCTGCACAGTTGGGAAAGCTGGGTTCTCACTTACACACTCTCACTTTCCCTCATAGGAGAAATCACAGCCAAGGTCTCTCATGGCATTGAGCTGTGCCGCCCTGTGGGAAGGTTGTCAGAGTAAAGTCAAACTGTTCCTCTTACCCTCTTCAATGCATCAAAACATATATATTTTTAAAATGTTTCCCCCCATCCAATGGTGTGCTGGAATTTTTCCGCTGGACTTCTGTAAGCATCCACAAAGACTTTCTTATCCAAGAGTGATTGTCTAAGGCCATGTTCTCCAGGGCTCCCAGCTGGAGCCAATTCATGGGCCACTGCAGAGTGGACAGCTGGGGCTGAGATCTCTAGATCTGCATGCCTATTAAACAATGCTTGGATGGGCAATACTCCTTCTGGGTCCCCTGGCATATGGTGCTAGATCCCGCAGCTCCCACGAAGGCACTTTTATCTGTAGATGGCTGCCAAATTGTTGTTGCTAAGGGGAGATATAAGTGAAGGGCATCTGACCCGGCCATCTTGCTGATGTCTAGAACCATCACTCTTCATACCTCTGGCCAATGTCTTCCTGACATAACTGCTCTGCGCTTCCTTCTCCTGGTCCAGCTGCCACAGAGGAGACTGCCGACTAGAACTTGGCACACACATTATACCAGGTTATCTCTGTCTGGGGCCCATCATTTTGTTTTTAGTCTGAAAGATAATACCTCTCCTAGAGAAGCCAAGAGGAATTTATTTCCTTCAAAAGAAGTTTCAGGAGATGCTGTATCACTGGCTTAGACAAATCCAGTCTGATTACATTCATTGTCTCCTTGTCTCCTCCCCTCGCATAGCAGTCAGATTTTTAAATGAAGGTTTAATGGGAAACTGAGCCTTTCCAGTTTCACTTTTCCATTCTACTTTCACTACAAAAGCCCTGCCTTGGAAAATGACAGTGAGAATTGTTTCATTAATCACAGGATTTCGGATCTTTTCAGTGGCAGTAAGGGAAGATGAAAATAGTTCTTTCCCAGAATCAAGGCTTGAGGACACAAAAGCATACTAAAAAGGAAAGGCCCTTGAAGCCAAAAGAAAAGTCAATTGGCTTAAAAAAATAAAAATGTAAGTGACAAGCTCTGTTTGAGGAGGGAAAAGCCATGTTTCACGGCCTGACATTGACAGATGTTCTTTTTATTGTCCAAAGTCACTTCTAGATTCGTTTCTTTAAAAATAAATCTATCAAATCTCGGGGGGAAAGGTGGGAGTGGGTGGGTGGGTGGGTGGGTGGGGAGAGATTAACCAAAGAACTTATATGCTTACTAGAGGCCCGGGACACGAAATTCATGCACGGGGGGGGGGGGGGGGGGGGGAGGTGTCCTTCAACCCAACCTATACCCTCTCCAATCTGAGACCCCTCGAGGGATGTCCGACTGCCCATTTAGGCCTGCTGGCTCCCAACTGCTCGCCTGCCTGCCTTCCTGATTGCCCCTAACCACTTCTGCCTGCCAGCCTGATCACCCCCTAACCACTCCCCTGCCAGCCTGATTGTTGCCTAACTGCTCCCCTGCCAGCCTGTTTGCCCCTAACCACCCTCCCCTGCAGGCCTGGCCACCCCTAACTGCCCTCCCCTGCAGGCCTGGTCACCCCTAACTGCCCTCCCCTGCAGGCCTGGGACCCCCCCCAACTGCCCTTCCCTGCACACCCAGTCACCCCCAACTTCCCTCCTCTGCTGGCCTGGTCACCCCTAACTGCCCTCCCCTGCAGGCTTGATCACCCCCATTGCCCTCCCTTGCAGGCCTGGTCCCTCCCAAATGCCCTCCCCTGCTGGCCTGATCACCCACAACTGCCCTCCATGGCAGGCCTGGTCCCTCCCCTGCTGGCCATCTTATGGTGGCCATCTTGTGTCCACATGGGGGCAGTCATCTTTGACCAAATGGGGACAGCCATCTTGTTTGTTGGAGTGGTGGTCAATTTGCATATTACTCTTTTATTAGATAGGATAGAGGCCTGGTGTATGGGTGGGAGCCAGCTGGTTTGCCCTGAAGGGTGTCCCGGATCAGGGTGGGGGTTCCCTTGGGGCGTGGGGTGGCCTGAGCAAGGGGCCTGTGGTGGTTTGCAGGCTGGCCACACCCCTGGTGACCCAAGTGGAGGCCCTGGTATCTGGGATTTATTTATCTTCTATAATTGAAACTTTGTAGCCTTGAGCAGAGCCAAGCCTCCTGCATGCTCCTTGGCCGCAGCCATTTTTGTTGGGATTTATTTATCTTCTATAATTGAAACTTTGTAGCCTTGAGTGGAGGCCAAGGCAGGCCAGGATGTGAGGAAAGCTTGGCTTCCTCCGTCGCCGGGGGCAACTCAAGCCTCCTGCTCTCTCCAGCTTGTGGCTACCGCAGTTTTTGTTGGGATTTATTTATCTTCTATAATTGAAACTTTGTAGCCTTGAGTGGAGGCCTAGGCCGGCCAGGGTGTGCAGAAAGCTTGGCTTCCTCCATTACCGGGGAAACCCAAGCCTCCTGCTCACTCCGTGGCTGCAGCCATCTTGGTTGGGTTAATTTGCATACTTGCTCCTGATTGGCTGGTGGACATGGCTTGTGGGTGTAGCAGAGTGATGGTTAATTTGCATATTACTCTTTTATTAGATAGGATATGCATAACCCCTGGACACAGACAATAGTGTGGTAAAGGCCTGGAAAGAGAGTGGAGTTGGCTACAGGGATCAATTGGGGGAGGGGGTATATCTGTAATACTTTCAATAATAAAGATAAATTGAAATGAAATGTCAAAAAAAAAATCTACTGAATACTCCACTATCACTAGAGTATTTCAGTATGATTTTTACTAATCTTACTATTTAGTCTCTCCCTTTTAACTAGGTGGGAAATCTCATTTTATGCAATTAGGTAAAAACAATGGCTTCTGACTTGGTTTTTGAATCACAACTGTTATCTAAATTTCACTAGGCCTTAGTTTATTTTTTCCATTTGTAAAATAAGAAAAAATAATACCTATATTATAGAATTGTTTTAAGGATCAATTGAGAAACTTTACTTACTATCACTGTAATAAGTACTATAATTACTTATTAGTACTATATTACTTATTACATGCGACGTACTCTTAATTGCTTTAATCTCCCAACAATTCTATGTGCTATATACTAATACTAATCCCATTTTACAGATATAAAAACAGAGGCACAAAACAGTTAAGTACTTGCTCAAGATTATTCACGGTAACAATCAGGGAGGTAGGCATGTTCAAAGGGGAACAGAATGTTTAATGTGTGGCAGAATTAAGGGAACAAATACAGTGATGGATCTAGGGACTACCCAACAGAAAGTCATTATCACCTCTAGGCCTGAAGGGACAAGAGGAGAGATTGATGCTGCTGAAACCAGGTGAGAGCTGAACACATGGGAGAGATGGCTATCAATAGAGAAGCCTAGTGACTGCCAAAACCAGGGGGAATTAACATGCTGATCTCTCTTTTCTCCCGTCCTCTAATCTTCTGCCAGCCCCTCCGATTTCATTGATCAAACTCAACTGGAAGTCAGAGATGAGGGGAGCCCAGGTGACACAGAACATAGATAGAGGTCAGCCTCCCAGGGCACAGACAGTGCTGAGAGTAGGAAGGGTAAATGGAGAAAAACTGAAACAGGATAGAGCTGGGATTCAAATCCATATTCTTAATCGCTCGCTCTATTGCCTCTTAAACATAAGCCAGTTATTAGCCTTTCTCCAAGTTATTTACAAAGCCTGAGTGTGTTAGTTCCAAGTCCACCTTTCCCTGCAAATCGTGACTCCTAATTATAATAAAGATTTGTGAGCAGGAGGTCTCACCGCACAAGGAGTACAAATTAGGCAAGCTTAATTCCCAAGTCACTCCTCCTAGTTCAAGCCATGGGGTGTCTCTTCTTTCCTTATCCTCTAAATGCACTAGTTCTTGGGCCCTCTATCATCTCCCGTTCATCTCACTTGCTAACACAAAGAGTCCTTATTTTTAAACCTGGGAATAACCTGACACCCCCACCTCCAGACCCCAGAGGCTTCCTTCTGCACCTCAGTGAGTTGAAGAAACTTTTCTGCAAAAGACGTCTCTCTACACAAAGAATTCTTGAATCATCTACGAAGAAAAGCTTTGTTCTTTATCAATGCATACGTGTGCATTGGCCTTGGCATAGTGCTTGCATAAAAAGAAGACTCGTTATCTGGAAATTAGTAATAGTAAAAGTATATTCACATTTTGCCCAAGTGAGATCAAACAGGAAGCGTACAGTGACTGCAGAGAATGATGGAAATGTAGCAGAGCCAAGTTCTGGGCAAGGGAGACAGTGCTTCCATGAGAGCAGCGTGAAACACTCCCCGGAAGCCACACAGCCCCTCTGACACCAGGAGGCATTTCTACTTCCTCTCCTCACGATGGCTCTTGGCCACAGTCTTTGGACTGCTCTTCTCCAGAATCACCCTTCTAGGCACATTTACCCACCAGGAGATTCTTAAAAACAAGTTACAGATGTTTTTCTTTTCCTGGGAAACACCCCAATGCATATTATTTTTCAAAATGTTGAGTTTCATACCATGGAAATTGTATTCCTGGCCTTCAGTTAGCAGGATATAAGAAACTCAAATAACCGTGACCAAAGGAGGGATATTCTTTTGTTTTTTAACTTTTAAACAGACATTTTTGAAATTGTCCATAAGTCTTCTACCCTTTTAGACAAAGTGCATTTTCCTGTCCAAATATACAGCAAGTTTGAGTGTGTTCCCATTACATCACCTTCATTCACCTGGACAATCGATCAATCAAATACGTTAAACAGAAAAGACATATAAAATGAAAGAAGCTTGTTTGCAAGTTGTTCTATCTTCATTCATCAATTTCTTTGCTTTAAATGGCAAACTTTGATATCCCCAAATGGGTAGTTGTGTGAGCAGGAATGACAGCAGGACTATGAAGTGAGATAACACCACAGAGGCAAGCTGTTGATAAATTAGTGTTCTGCTTCACTGCAAAAAATATAGATATTTTTATTCCAATGCTAATTTTCACTAATTTGGATGTAACCCATGGATCTGCTCACTTCTCAGCACCTCACCACTGCCATCTAAACCTGAGCTCCCATCCCCTCTCACTGCACTTGCTTCTGGATCTGACACCACTTGGGTATAAGCTGCCCTCACTGTGCCTCAACTGCACCACAGAATCTTGCTTATGTCCCTGCTGCTTGGAATGTGGGATGGTTGTGAGAACAGTACAAGGGAGTGAACACCCCAATAGGCAACCCTGGACCAACAGGACAGGAGCTGAACAATTCAGAGGTGCATTCCAACTTGGCCTCTTAGAGGTCCCAAGCTGTCTATAGAATGCATGAGTATCTTCCACATCACTGGCTTGACCTTGCCTTCTGGTCTCAACCTTCCTATTCCTCCACTTCTGTTCCTTGGATCACTTCCCAAAACACACTACCTACACATAACCCCTTGTCTAGGCTCAGCTTTATGGAGAAACCCAGGCTACATGGCCTCCTAACTTTCTCCATCTATCCCGTTGAACCTTCAATAACCTGCCCTACAGCAGCCAAAGAAGATCTTCTAAAATATTAATATAGTAGATCATTCTTCTGCTCAAAAACTTCTAATGGCTTCCATCACATTTACAATAAAATCCAAAGTCCCTTCAATGGCTCTGAGGCTCAGCATGATCCAGCCACTGGTCCCTCTATGACTATTTTTTTCCATACCACTTATACCACATGACATTATATTGGGCATTTATCTGTTTATGGACTGTCTCCTCCACTGGAATGCAAGCTCCATGACAGCAAGGGCTTGTCTATCTTGTTTACCACTGTACCCCCAGTGCCTGGCTCAGTGCCTGGCTACGTAGGCATTAAAAAATATTTGTTGAATCAATAATGGGACATGTGATTTTCATTATGCACGTGGTTGTAATGCTAGAACTAACATTATATCAGACAAAGAGGGGGAAAAGCGTGCTGTCAGCTGCTTTGTTTAAGCGATTCTGTGATATGTTTATCCAACAATGGGTGAAAACTGTGATAAAAATGACTGAGAAGCCTTGTGCCAACAACAGTCTTGGTGAGGATTGAAAAACAAAGGCCATTCCTCTTGATCAAAAGCTAGATGCAATCAAAGCTGGATTTGCCTGGGGATATTTAGCTTTATAACTATAGACTTAAAGCTATAAAAACACCAGTATTATTGAAATGCCTGCAGGCAAAATTATTCTATTATTGTGAGTCTCAATGTCCCAGCCCAAATCCCCTATTTTCTCTTTGAAATAATTATTTTTAAAGTGACTTTTACAAAGAGGCTGCTTAGGAATGCAACTACAACTCCATAGCATAGATCATCCCCTGCCCAAAAAATGAGAGGGAGAAAAGCTGAATCTAATCTATAAGAAAGCTTTGCTTAACACATAAAGGGGAGCCTTAGAAAGAGTAAACTATGGCAAAACCCTCAGAATTCATGACTATAATCTTAAAAGGAGATAGGGACCCAAAGAATAGATCACCTGTTGAGGCCATAATTACTCAAAGTAAGCATGGCTCACAACGCCAGAGGACAATCAGGCATTTTTGGTTGCAGCCACTAGGGTGACCAACCTCAGGTATAGCCCCAGATCTGACACTAACTAGCTTTGTGAGCCTAAATAAGTCCCTTAACCTTTGAGTCAAATCCTCTTGAGGGTAAGGACTATCTATCTCATTCCCTGTAGATCCCAGCACTTATCTGGCACACACACACACACACACACACACACACACACACACACACACACAAATATGCCCAACAAGTAGTGCTAAATGAGTACATTTACAGAATTAGGTAAGGCATAAATTTTACTCTTAAAGGCCTAGTGTAACTTTTAGCAAGAATCAAAGTATAGCATAGGGAATATAGAAACTAGTCTATAATAATAAAAGGGTAATATGCTAATTAGACCGGACATCATTCCGGACAAAGCCAGGGCCATAGAGAAGTCAGCCCAGGTCCATGGTGCCTGCAGGTGGCTGTAGGAAAGCCAGCCCAGGTCCCCAGTGCCTGCGGGCAGCTGGAAAGAAGCCAGCCTGGGTCCCAAGTGACAGAGGGAAGCCGGTGCCGGCAGCCAGGCGCAGGGGGGGAGGGGTAAGGAAGGCCTACTCTTGCATGAATTTCATGCATCAGGCCTCTAGTCTATAATAATAAAGAGCTAATATGGTCATTGGACCAGATGGTGGAACAACCTTCCAGAATGACCAGTGGGTGGGGCCGTGGGGCCATGAGGCAGCCAGGGCCACCAGGGCCGAGGCAGCAGGGACTGCAAGGGCCGAGCCCCTTGCACAAATTTCATGCATCAGGCCTCTAGTATTGTAATAACTACACATGGTGTCAGATGGGCACTAGACTTATCGGAGCAATCACTTTATAGTTATATAAATATGTAACCACTATGTTGTACAACTGAAACTAATATTATCATATATCAACAGTAATTGAAAAAAATATTGAAAACAAAAGAATCAGTATAAATTATTTCTCTATTGCGTTTGAAGATATCTGTATTTTTGCCAACACTTTACTCCCTTGGCTCAATTAGCTATTAATTTCCATGGACAACATGTCTCTGATGAGATATTTAAATTATTATTTCAAATTAGAAAAGAATTATGTCCAGTCAACAGAGATTGTTGTGTGAGTAGATAAAAACTGTTGTATATAAATTGGACATCATGATGATTTTGGTTTGAAATTTCCTTTGAAACTAAAGATATTCTGAGGGTTCTTTATGGAAGAAACATTGAATGCTAAATTGGGGAACCTACACAAGTGATTTTGGACAAGTTACTTATTCCCTCTGAGCCTCAGTATTTGCATTTGCAAAATGAAGGCATCTGAGGAGATGCATAATATCTTCCCAAGTTAAACGAGGGTTGCCTATTGTGAACCAAGATGTTTTCGGCGATATACCAGGAAATGCTTCCATTTGGCCTGTCCATGAGTCCTAAAGGACGGGAGGAAAGAGACTATGGATCCATTGTTTGTTGTTACATAAACAAGCCACCCTAAATTAAATGGCTTAAAATAACAAAGTATAATTATATTTCACAAGTCTGTGGGTTGACAGCGCTCACCTGGGAGGTCACTTAGAGCACAGTGGATGCCACTCCTGGGCTGCATTGAGCTGGGAGCCCCACTGAGGCAAGACTGTCTAAATTGGCTCTCATCCTTTAGGGTCTTTCCACATGGCCTCTCACCATTTAGGGGTCTATCCTGAGCTTCCTTACAGCATGGAGCTGGACTCCAAGAGGAAGGGTTCCTTGAGGACCTGTCACGTGCAAGTGTTCATCAAGACTCTCCTTGCACCACACTTAGTGATATCCCATTGGCCAAAGCAAGTCACTGGCCAAGCCCAAAATCAAGGTCGGGGGTATGTGGACAACACAAAAGCCAGAATACCAGGAGTTATGATTCACTGTAAGAACAAGAAGTAGAAAAGAAAAACAGAATTTTGCAGATGACAATGTTTCTGCAGAGTTTGATCATTTGCTCCCAAGGAACCTGTTTCCTTCTCCAGATTCCACCAGGCCACTGGAGGTCATTGCTCTGGCTGGAGCAGATCAACCTCTTGAAATCATTAAGTATTTCCTTCCCAGAAATATACTCATGACATAGATGGCAATTTTATCATTTAGGAGTTCTCTGGCATTTATCACACATGAAACATGTTGCCACCATTCATCGGCTTCACTGCAATAATCCAATGAATAATGAAGGAGGCTGTATTGTCTGAAGGGCTAAAAGAAGAATGAAAGGAATAGATTTTAATTTTGTCTTTGAAAGGCTGCAGTAACCAATATTTACTGAGGGCCTGCAGTGTGCTCAAATGTGGGCTGGGCAAATAGACTGTGAAAACAGAAAAGTATAATGAAAACTTCAGTACACCAAAATATAAGTAGGAGTCTTAATTTTTTGGCTTTACCTACTAATAACAATAATAGCAAGTATTAGGAGGATTACTGCTATTATTGCTACTATTTTACTTTTAAAAAAATCACTGCACTCTGTATTTTACATGCATTAGCTCATTTAATCCTCACATGCAATGCTGTAAGGAAGATACTAGCATCCCCATTGTATAGATGGGAAAACCAGGGCTTAGAGAGGTTAATCAGCTTTCCAAGGTCACTTGAAAATTGGAGGCAAAGGCAAGGTCCAAATCTGTGTACTCATTTATCCAGCCACCAAATATTTATTGAAAGCTTTCTATGTGCCAGACTTTGAATCTTTATTCTATAATTTTTACCCATTATATGTTCAATGGTAGCTTTTCAATGATAGGCCCAGAGGAGTTCAAAAGAAAATGAATGAATAGATGTTGGAAGTGGAGGGAATGCAATGAAATGAGTTTCTGCCCTTACTCATGAGTTGAATCTCTGGGACCCAACACCATAATGCACTCCCCTCACACACACCCCATGAAAGACTGCATGTCATTTACACTCTTCCTTGGAAGCTCAATGCATCGAACTCCCTGATTGGGGGCTGCTGCCCTGCTATCCCTCCTGGTCAGGTGAGTAGGTCCTGCCATAACACTGAGATGCTCTTGCTTCACTAACATGATCTCTTTTATCTTTCCTCATCGTTTTCACCACTGACTTGCACACCTCAAGTACAGCTGATGACTAAAAGCCAAGTCTTGGGGACAAAGAATGAGAGAAATGTGCAACCCTGGATTCCATATTCTTGCTTCAACAGTGCAACTTTGGCAATAAGAACCCTTTCCAGGATGCTGAAACTACAAGTACTTCCAAAGCAATGGAAAATTTTATGATAGTCTCTGGTCTTTATTATAGAGACATGAGAGAAGAATCAGTTGTCTTGAATATAGTCTGAGGGGGAAATTCTGGTTAGTGTTGAGTATACATTTGCAGTAAAATGAACCAGCCCGAAGGTTCCCCGCACATTCTGATTAAATAAAATGTTTCTGTGTAGAGCACACATTTGGCCCTTGGAGTCATGTCTGGATGAAAAGCAGGCCTTCTTCATAAGAAACAACTTGCGAAAAATATGAGGCTGGAAAAGGGCAAGTAGAAGAGACAATAAAGCATAATAGGAATTCAGAGAAGACTTGGGCTAGCTGGGTGGCCTGCCCTAACAACCACCATTGGGAGCTGGAGAGCTGCCTGGGTGTGGAAAGTGAGGACCAAGATGAATAATTGAATGAAAAAAGAAAAAGAAAAAAATAAAACAAAAACACAGGGGAAGAGTATTAAGTTGCATCTTCTCCACATGGGATCTTGAGGAGAAGGGAAGCATTTTCAAGAAGGTGGAGTCAGTGGCTGCCTTCCTGGTTTCACTGAAGAAGGCAAACAGCCCCTTCTTCCTAAGAAAATGTTCTGGCAGCCCCACTGCAGTGACTATAATGTCCACCAATAAGCCACTCCTTGAAAGTCAGGAATTTAAAGACCAATTAGCTTAGAATGAAAAAATTGTTACCATGGGGGGAGAATAAGGCATTACCAACCATAAGCTCCTTAAACCAAATGGATCTGATTTTTTTTTTTTTACACGTAGAAGGGCTTTTTCTGGGTGATTGAGCAATGAGTGATGGACCCTTCTTTCTTATATTTTTTTTCTGAACTTTATAGGTTATTGTAATCACCAATAGTATATTAGGAGTCGAGGAAATATCTCCAATGGGACAGAGATAGGTGCTATGAGGAAATAGTACTGAGAATAGGGAAGCTTTGGTACATTTCAGGAGACCTAGAGAGGAAGTCTGGCCATAATGTGGACAGTGTGAAGTCATACCTGAGGACAGAGAAGTGGGAAAAGGAAAAGGAAAAAAAAAATTTTAATTTTATCCATTTCACATTTTTTCCTAAAAATATGCTTCATAGAAAAACAGTATCAGTACCATTCAAAAGAAAGCAAGCATAAACTTAGAAAATAAGATGCAAACATACTTTTAAGCCCTTTGAGTGATAAAATAGGAGGGGCTTAATTCTCCCAGTCCCCAAAAGATTGCATGCCCTCTATTACCTATAGGACATCTTTCAATCCATAATTCTGTGGGAAAGGGAGTTTCTGTAATAGAAAGCACTGATTCTTAGAACAGGAATGTAAGAAGAGTCTTGGTATACATGTATGCTTTTCATTATAAATGTGAAAACCACACACTTCAAAATAGAGAAGAAAATTTGCCTGTAATATAGTTTCGCATTGTGCTTTTACCATATACTATATATCACATAGCAGAAGCATTATTCTGTGCCCTACAGTCTTCAAAATGATCATTTCAATGGCCACCTACTATTATGTATCATAATTTGTGTTTCTTTTCAAATATGTTGCGTATATGAAGCAGGCAATACATCCAATTGGAAATGTCATCTAAACAACTATAGAAAAACTGTGTTTCTTGGTTGAACTATTGCCCTCTTTGCTTTATGTTTAAAACAAAGACCTACTTTTTTCCATGGGCTCATTAAGTTATCAATGCCTGAAGAAAATTCTCTCTTGGGGCATTCAACATATTTGCTGGTGAATTGCACGAGGGCTTAACTAGCCTACTTATCAATTCTAAGTGGCCTAAGAGATGGAAGGCATACCCACTATGGTAAATAAGAGATTCTGAATCCAAAAAGAATTTGATAGGCTAGAAAAAGAATGGGCTGAATCAAATAAGATGGCATTTCACAGGGTAAAATTTTTAAAAACTGGAGTTTTTATTTATTTAAGCTGGGTATGTTTTAACTAGAGGAAATAAGCCTTAGAAAGGACAAAAAAAAAAAATGCTCTTCAAATATCTGTGGGATGAAAGGGATCTTCATTATAAAAAGGGAAGTCCAAAGAGAACGGTAATAAACGGTAACCATGGCTACAAGGTTCAGAAGAAGCAACCCACTGCCATTTGTTCATGTATTCCATAAATATTTATTGAGCACAAGCACTGTGCTCGGTGCTGAGGACACTGAATCATGACCCCCACCCCCAGGGTGGTCACATGGTAGCCAGCCAGACAGGCTGCCACAAACCATCAAATAAACTAATAAATGATTACAAATTGTGTGCTATAAAGGAAGCAATAAAAGAGCCTGAGATAAACATTAGTAAGAGGGACCCACTGTCAACAGATGGCCAGGAAAAACCTTCTCTGTAAGGGACACCTCAACAGAGACCTAAAGAATGAGAAGGAGTCATGAGAGAGTGGTCCAGGCAACCTCTCTGAGACCAAATAGAGTGTGTGTTGGAAGAAATGAAAGAAGGCAAGTGGCACTCCAACACAGTACGGTGAGCAGGAGACAGTGAGAGAGAAGGTTGGAGACACAGGTAGGAAGTGAGGTTTTGGGGGCATCGTAAGGAGAGTGGATGTTAACCAAAAAGCTATGAGAAGCTGCTGAAGAGGCTTAAGCAGGGACTGACTTGGTTGATTTTTTGCTTTTATTATTTTTTTTTAATATATTTGTTTTATTCATTTCAGAGAGGAAGGGAGAGGGAAAAAGAGATAGAAACATCAATGATGACAGAGAATCATTGATCAGCCTCCTCCTGCACACCCCACACTGGGAATACAGCCTGCAACCCAGACATGTGCCCTGACTGGGATCCATGGCCTCCTGGTTCATAGGTTGATGCTCAACCACTGCGCCACATCGGCCGGGCTGATTTTTTATTTTTAAAAGAGCACTCTGGCTGTAGTGTGAGGAACAGGTTAGAGAGGGGCTGAGAGGGAAGCAGGGAGAGCAGGGAGGAAGCTATTGCCGTGGTCCTGGTCAGAGGAGATGGTGGTTGGGACCAGAGAGGAGGTAATAGAGACAGAGAGAAGTGGGCAAAGCGGGGACAGAATCCCAGGAGAGAGTACGGTCAAGTCCCTAGAAGGGTTCAGATCTGGGACGACCACGCCTCCATAGGCCATAGGAGGGATTCAGATCTCCTAAAGCCCCTACCAGCTCTGCGACTCTCCAAGAGACAGAGAAAAGATTCTAAAAGGGACATCGGCATGTGAACAAAGCCCCTTGGGGGGTCCCAGACATGGTTCCCCCTGGTTTACATGCAACAGGCCCTGTTTTTCTGAAACTCTTAGCAATGAAAGACACTAGGTTGGGCCAAATTCCTCCAAAGAGTTAATTACTGGCCTGTCCCCTGGAGGATCAGAATAAAACAGGAGCATGTGGAAGGCATCAAGCTTATAATGCGAACATGAGCAGCACTAATGGGAACACTCCATTGCCAGGCACCGTCCCCATAATTCTACAAATTAGCCAGAGCCTCTGGAATCCCAGGTCTGCAGCTGCGGCACAGATGTGCGCTGAGCACTGGGATGGGAGCAGGGAACGGAGGCTGGAGTATAAAGAGATTTATCCAAGTCAAACTGGGACTCTTGGTATTTAAGGAAATCACCACCACTCCTGTCTCCAAAGTGTAACCGGAAAGATCTTTTCAAAATGCAAACGCGATCATATCCTCATTCTCATCCCCAACCTTAAGCCCTGCTTAACATTGCTTTTAGAATGAAGCCCAAAATCCCTAGCACGGTCTGTAAGTCAGGGGAGCATGTGCCCTGGTTTGCCCAAAACAGTTGGAGTTGATGCCAGTTTGGGTTGTTATTGATGGCCCCTCATTTGACTCTCACAAGTGTTTTGGTTTGGACGATGAATTATGTGGTCTTTCCATGGCCGGTGTCTCTGTCCCCATTTCCTGCCTCACTTCCAGCAGCAGCCACACTGGTCTTCTTTCTGTTCCTCCAACTCTCTGTCATCCCTCCTGCTCCCGGGGCTTCCCAGGAGCTGTCTTCTCCAGCCAGAAGGCTCCACAGTCCCCTCCCCTTCACCAAACCATGGCTACAGCTCCTTCAGGTCCTCCCTGACCAGCAGAGTTCTCCCTCAGACTGTCTCCTAGCCCCATCATGTTCCTCTCCTCCATGGCACTTACCATAATGGGTTTTGTTTTGCTCTGTTTATTTTTATTTGGGTGATTAATGTTCAACCATCTCTCCCATGTGAATGCAGGCAGTGACCATGTCTCCTTTGCCCTTGAAAAGCAAATGCCAAGCACATTTTGACTGACGAATGAATGAATGAATGAATTTATTTTTGAATAAATAAATAAGTTAATGAACAAATAACTGATTACTTATTGGCCACTCCTGCCAAAAAATAAAACAGACAAAAACTGTGTATTAATACACTAGGGAAATAGTAAACGGTGACCTGATTGGGATCTTTGTGGTATATTTATTGTGGTGCACAGGTGTGTGTGTCTGTATTCTAAACAGGTACTGAATTCCACAAAGGTCACCTCTTCAAGCTGGACCCTTGTCCCAAAGATACAGCAACAATTCAGTGAGTTTCTAAAACTCCTATCTGGAACTTGCTTGAAAAGTCTTAATATAATCCATTTGACCTCCTCAGTAATAGCAAGACTACAATCTCAGAAGGGAGGTTTTGATTTCTGGAAAAGCCAACTGATATTTTGTACCAAGTCTTATGAATGAGCCTGCTGAACAAGCCAGACGAGGGGTGTTTAGGTCAAAAATCAGGTAAAACTTTACAGACCAAATCTCTCATGCGTCTCTGAAACTGTCCCTCAAAGTCATTCCAAACACTCTCTGAGCCCTGGCAGCAAACGTGGAAGAAGGAGGTAAGCCTCCAAGGGGACCATTGGAAAGATAAGCCTGGTTTGGTCATTTGAAAACATTTGTGGAAAACCAACCTCGAACAAATTCCTTAGAATAACAATCCCTCCTCCCAACTGTGTGGTGCTTTTGAGCTTGTCAGATGCTTTCCCAAAACTGATCAGAGACATCCTCTTCAACAAGGGCCCACTCTAAAGCATTCTGCTGTTTTCATTTGGAAGAACAAGGCAGATGGGGTTGAGGAGGGAGAGAAGTGGAATCTGAGCTCTTGTAGGGTCATGAGTCATAAAGGCTTTAACGAAATCTAACACCTCCCAGCACTAAGCATGACTGGAAAAATAAATACCAGCTCCCCGAGACAGCACCACAATGCGTTCCAGCCAAGTGTAGACATCTCTCAGAGCCCACCTGCTTGTGCTCCTTCACCCCAGATCTGCCGGGGCCTGCCCCAGGATTGACACACAAAACTCAGCTCTGAAATTCCATGAGCACCACCAGAATGGTCGCCTAGTAGCTTCTGGGTGGAACTGGAGGGAGAAACAGCATTTTTTGAGCTCCACCTTAAATGTGCAGGAGCCAAGTGCAAGGGTGAGCTCCAGAGCCCAAAGCTTGGGACCATCTGTCCTTCTTTATGGCCCTTGAGATGTATGGGAAAGAACTGAGGATGAATATGCTTTCGAGTCCTGGTAAGCCTGTGTCTTGAGGGCTCTCCATCTTCCTGCTCTTAACCATCTGGTGTCAAATCTAGTTTCTGTTTCAGAACTTCAGTGGAATGAATGTCTAAAAATGTCTTACCTCCTTGCTAGCACTTACACATTAACCTTCTACTTCCAGTCTAGAGTACAAGGCATTTCAGCTATTTGGAGCACCATCTCCTCTACCCTACATATGAATTAGGAGACACAAAGACCAAAGAAGCCATCTAAGCTTTACAGAAATGCACTCTTCATTGGGCCATGGCTGCACAGAAGTTCAAGGGAATGAAAAACACAGCCTCATTCTGGGTGAAGGCACCTAGAAAGACAACCAAGATGGGAGAAGTCAGAGGTCAGATCAAGATGATAGGGTATAATCCCAGAACTGGCACCAGTCTGGGAAGTGCTCAAGACACACCAGGTGACTAACATGCCCCCAGATATCTAGTCTCGGGGCCATAGACTGAGGGAGAATTGTTTTCCTGGCTTTGGGTCTTAGTAACAAATAGAATCAGGGGTGTTTACCTCTCTAGCTTGTTAGGTTCATTGTCACCCAGTCCCTAAAAGAGGTCAGCTTCGCCCCATATCTATAATAACCAGTGTGACCACAATTTAATGTTCAAATTGAGACACAGTTGAACGTGAAAGCGGCTACTATTAACAATTTTTTCTGAGAAGCAGGTGTTAACCTGTGACTGTCCCAGGAAATCCAGGACCTGCCGCCCTTCTGGTAACAGATGCATTCTCAGTGGATGGCCTCCGCCCACTCATCCCGTGTCTCCCAGAGGACCTACCAAGTAGAATGATGCCCATTTCTGAGCCAACTGAAACCAACCACTATGTCCTCAGGCTGGCATCTGACAACATACCACAGGTCCTGAAACCACAAACCACATCACCTACCATCCCTGGACAAACAAGAAAAGTCCCAGTAATGATTAAGACAGCCACACATTTGCCTCCATGATTAAATATCCTGTGTCCTGAGTCTCAGAGAAAGCCACCGCCTCCCCATCTAGGCATCCAAACCCGGCATCTCCACACCTGCCCCACCCCTAACCTCATCTATGGTTCAAGGGAGTGGAGCGTCATCCGTGACTATATAGATGGGAAGCATCTGTGAATAAATTAGGCTTAGGGTTTGGATGACAGATTTTCAAAGTGATGATTTAAGAAGATAATCGATGCGATGGCAGTGCTTCTCACACGAACTTTCATGAGAATCACGTAAGTTCTTGTTAACATGCAGATGCTGTTTCAGGAGGTCTGGGTGGGGCCAAGATGCTGCCTTCTAACAAACTCCCACATGATGCTGAGGCTGCTGACCATGGGCCCCACTTTGAGTAGAAAAACAGCATTTAGTTTAAGGGCTGAATGATATCTCAGATATTTTCTAGTGCTGACATGAGGAGAAGCATGCCAATTAAATCTGTATCCAAAAGGCAGTCTGGTAGAAGGGAGGAAGAGGAGAGGAATAAAGGAGAAACTATAGGTGGATAGATTGAGAGGTAAGTAGGAGGGAGAAGAAAGAAGGGGGAAAGGAAAGAGAAAAGGAGAAAAAAGAAGGGAAGAATATAAATACATTAAATTAAGGTAGGCTAGAGAAGAAGAAAATAACTGAGGGTTAAGTGGGTTCCTTGGCAGAGTGGGAAGCAGCAGCTCCATTCCCATTGCCTAGAGCCCCAGGGAGGAGTCATTTCCATTCTGAAGCCCACAGTAATAAAAAATCTCAAATTCCTTTATTTTTACAATTGTTTGGCCAATTACTAACAGACCCATAGCACAGAGCCCTCTAGTCCAGAAACTTTCCAACTTTTTCATCATGGCTCACTTGAGAAAGACATTTTACACTATGACCCACTAAACACACAAATGCCTTACAGCATAATACCTTTAATATCAGCAAAATAATGTGTCCTACTCAATACAATGCCATACTCTAACCTACTCATCTTTCAGCTGATCAGATTGCAGTCTGATGGGAAAGACACTTGCCTAAGTGTCACAGGGCTGCCAGTGAGCAAGGCAGAGGTGGGAACCTAGGGCTTCAACCTCACTCTGTCCATTTCACGGCACGGTGCCTTGCTTGGGTTCACTTGACAATACTCCACACTCCAGAAATGGACTTAGAGGCAAGATTTGGACTATAGGTTAAGATCGGATTTTTTAAAATATCAATAGTTTCTCTCTCTCCTTATTTTATGTTTCATTATCCCCAGCCCTCACCGCTTAAGTAATCATTACCTCCATGACTGTTATCTCTGAGAAGGAATGGGATAGTATAGAAAACTAGAAATCACCGTTAGGTCTCATCTCAGCTTTAGTTTCTAAACATTTAAGCCATTAAGGGAAAACACCGTTGAGCTACAAACAAATAACTGTATTTGAAGAAAGACCTCCCAACCCTCAGCCACAAGTTATGGAAAAGATGTCCCCAGGTGAGGGTGAAGTGGGGGAAGGAGAGACAAGGACGAGTGAATGATACAGAGAGAGCCTGGGGGGCCTCTAAGGGAAGGGCCTGTGCCTTCTTTCCTGCGCAGGACCTCGAGGAGGCATTTGAATCCCAGATATCTTGGAGGGAGACAGGAATGCCTCAAGGGAGACTGGCAACCGGATGTGTCCAGGCAGGTGAATCCCTCCCAGCCTTGCCCTGTGGCCCAGAGAAGCATATAAGACAGGGGTGGGGAACGTCCGGCCCGTAGGGTGCATAAGGCCCGCGAAATCATTAGATCTGGCCCTGCCAAGGCATTAGGGGTGAGCCAATTAAACGTTTGATCAAATACAGCAGGCTAATTTTTAAGTTGATAATTTTGCGTGGCCCGAGAAGGATGTTGTAAATATCCAAATGGCTCCTAGCCGAAAAAAAGGGTTCCCCATTCCTGATATAAGAGGTGGCAAATAGCACTGACCATGGGGGCAAGGCAGATAGGAAAAGAGAATGTCTCAATGATAGTTAAGGTGCCTGGAAGACTAACCAAATGGCTCTAGAGCAGTGGTTCTCAACCTTCCTAATGCCGAGACCCTTTAATACAGTTCCTCATGTTGTGGTGACCCCCAACCATAAAATTATTTTCGTTGCTACTTCATAACTGTAATTTTGCTACTGTTATGAATCGTAATGTAAATATCTGTGTTTTCCGATGGTCTTAAGTGACCCTGCTATCAGTTCTCAACCTGCTGTAGAGCCTAAGACCATCGGAAAACACAGATATTTACATTACGATTCATAACAGTAGCAAAATTACAGTTATGAAGTAGCAACGAAAATAATTTTATGGTTGGGGGTCACCACAACATGAGGAACTGTATTAAAGGGTCGCGGCATTAGGAAGGTTGAGAACCACTGCCCTAGATGAAGGCCTCAGCACCTTGGTACCTGGTAATCTCACTCAGAACGTAAGCCTGGCATTGAGAAAAGTGACGGATCCCACATGGCAGATTTAATATCAACCCGCCATGTAAAGAAATGGCGGACAAAAAGCTGAACTAGTGAGCACCAACTAAGAGAGTTTTATTTCTTGAATATAGAGTTGGTGAGTCACGAGTCTTTTTTCTATTCCTGATGGCATACGGATACATTTTATTTTTCAAGAAAGAAACACAATAAATAATCAACAATAGTTAACTTCTGAGAAGAGATTTTGACTTTCATTTTTATATTGTTTGCATATCCTAAATCTGTGAAAAATATTAGCTTCGTAATTTTTTAGTATCTCCTGTGGCTAACAGAAGCAATGGGAATTATGTATTAAAATTGTGTTAGTCTCAAGAATGCATGAAAAATTTCTAGACTATGCAAGAAACTGTTAACAGCTGTTGTGCCTAGAGTCTGGGGTAGAAAGGAGACTTACTGTTCATGTACTGCTTAAAGTATTTTACCATGTTATATATTTACTATATATTATTTTTCCTAATTAAAAAATGTGTTTGCTCCAACACTGGTGTGTTCTTTTGTATGATCTCCCATTATAACATGTCTGTACTGCCCAGATGAGCACTTATGGTCTATAGAACATATCTTTCTCCAGTAGGATGGTAATGCTGTGAGAATAAGTGCCATCTTAGCCCTCGTTGTATGAGTACAAGGTTGGCATTTAATTTCTACTCATTGGTGAACTTTTTGTCATGTATTTATGTATCTATTTATGAAATTATCCTATATAATAAAAGCTTAATATGCAAATTGAACGAATGGCAGAATGACCAATGGAATGACCAGTCGCTATGACGTGCACTGACCACCAGGGGGCAGATGCGCAATGCAGGAGCTGGCCCCAACCTGCAGGCCCCAGGCCAGCCAAGGAGGGTGCCAGCGGGAACCCCCCTTTCCCCTCCACCGCCCGATCACCCTGCAGGTCGCTCCACAGATAGGCCCTGATCACCAGTCAGGCCTAGGGACTCTACCCGTGCACGAAGGGCCTCTAGTTTGCTTAATGATTTGTCTTTCTCACTGAAACAACTTAGGGGGTTAATGACTGCTTTGCTTATCACTGGATCTCTGGCAATTACCTCAGGACCTGGTACATAGTAGGTGCTCAATAAACACTTCTTGAAGGATGCAAGAATAAACAGATTATAGCACAACCAGTGATTCATATAGTTTCCCTGAATGTCTCCAGTTTCATTTTGGTTTTTCCATTTAGGCTGTATAGACAAATAATTCTCCAGTGACTTTTGTTTCTTACAAGCACTAAAAGTAACAACCTCGTCTGCCGCTTGAGTCACAGGCCAGGAATTCTGTCACAGAGATGAACGTCCAGGATTTCCCTGAAGATTTAGCCCTGGTGAAAACAACAAGCTGTTTTTCCAGAACAAATAATTCCCAGCAGCAACATTTATTTCATTTACTTTGATTTGAAATCTTACAGAAGGAAGTCAAATTGCAGCTAGAGGTTCATGCTGGATGTTTTTTAGTCCAAGATTCTTGCACTTCCTAAAGTGTGCCAGATTAGTATGCTTTAAGATAGTTTGAGGAAAATTGCCCCTGCAATAAGAAACAAAGAACAGCCTTTGGAGAGCGAACAAGGAAGCCCCTGCCCCTCTCAAACCTGAAGCCAACACAAAGGCTTTGAAGGCAAAGGAAGCAGGGCTGAAAGACGTCCACAGTCACACACAAAAAGAAGACCTGCACATCGCAAACCTTCTGATGGCTCGAGATACTGCAACTCTGAAGGCAGCCCAAATATCCCCCGAAGAGCGCCCCCAGGAGAAACAAGCTTTCCCACTGTGCCATCAACGCGTTCCCCCTGACCACCACGTCAGCCATGACAAAGAGAGAAGACAACCACACACTTGTTTCACTGTGTGTGTCAAGGCCAACAAGCACCAGATCAAACCGGCGGTGAAGAAGCTCTATGACATTGACATGGCCCAGGTCAACGCCTGGGTCAGGCCTGATGGAGAAAAGAAAGCATATATTCCACCTGCTCCTCACTGGGATGCTGTAGATATTGCCAATAAAATTGGGAACATCTAAATTGAGTTCAGCTGGCTAATTCTAACTATAAAAATTTTTTCATCTTAAATTATCAAACAAAGAAAAAAAAACAGAAAAGTACAAACAACACAGAAGGAAACTACAACAAATAACAAGAATGGTTAGCTCTGTGTGGTAGGATTACAAGTGGTTTTTTTTATTATCTTTTAACTTTTTTGTATGTTTCAAATTTTCTAAAATTAATAAATGTAATTAGGATAATCATAAAAAACCATTTAAGTTACTTCTTCCTGCTCTCCCATCCCCTAATTGCTCCTCCTCCTAGGTTTCCTAGTTCGGTGAAGAGCACAATTGTCCACACACCTTCCCAAGCCCAAAACCTGGGGTCCTCTTCCACAGCCAATGGAGCATACTCACTTTTGTAGCTACTTGTCTTACTCTCAGCTCGAACTGCCTTAACCAAATACCATACATTGGGTGGCTTAAACAACAGACATTTATTTCTCATTGTTCTTGAGGCTCAGAAGTCCAAGAACAAGATGCCAGCAGATTTGGTTCCTGGTGAGAACTCGCTTCCTGGCTTGCAGGCGGCCGCCTTCTCATTGCATCTTCACTTGGTCTCTCTTCCTCTTCTTAGAAGGACAATAATCCCATCATGGGAGCCCCACCGGATTACCACCCAACGACCCCACCTCCTAACACCATCACATTAGGAGTTAGGGCTTCAACATATAAATTATGCAGGGGACGGGCACACTGCTTAACAATCATCCCAAAACTTAGTGCTGCGAACATTTATTATTAACTCTCTTGGTTCTGTGGGTTGACTTGGATCAGCTGAGCGGTTCTCATCTGGGGTCTCTCATGCAGTCATCTGTCAGCTGGACATCCAAGATGGTCCCCTCACATGCTGACAGCTGATGACAGTTATCAGCTGGGAGCTCAGCTGGAGCTGTCAACGGAAGGGCTTACACGTAGCTTCTCCATGTGACCTGAGCTTCTCGAAGCATGAGCTTCTGCAAGACAGAGTGACCCAAGCGCAACCATTCCTAAAGGCCCAGGTGACAGGTAAGTGACCCCTCTATTGCCTGTACAGTGGTAATTAGACAGAGAGTCCTGATGAAATTAAGCTTCTATCTTTTGGTAAGAATATTCCCTAGGTGATATTGTATAATTTCAGTGGAAGAGACATAATGTCTGGTTGGTTGTCTTTTTATGATAATGGCCTATTGATAATCAAATGCCTAGCTAAAGCAATTCATCAGGAGTTCAAATGTGCATATTTTTCCCAAAGATCATTCTGGCTATAGCACAAGTTAACTTAAGAGGAAATAAATGTAAAATTACATGCAGCCTCATGAGAATGGCTATCAAACCAAGTCATAATGATTTATAGGGTACCTCATTCTGATTTGGTCATTTTAATAGTCTATAAAAATAAATACGTTCAAAGGGAAATGAAAAACAAGGAATACATTGTTTTTGGCATACTCTTCTACTGATATAGCTCAATTATTTTAAAACTATTTATATTAAAACTTTTTAAAATTAAGCATCAACCCTAAAGGTTAACAAAAAAAATTGTTTTACCCACCAACCAGGATGGATAACTACTATCTTAAAATCAACACTGAATTTTCTCAAACGCTTCCTTTTTCTTTCCTTTCTCTTTTTTCCTTCTCTTTTCTTTCTCTACACCCTACTTCCCTACCCACCTCAATCTCTCTCACACATTTTTTTAGGTAAAAAAAAAATATCTTGAGCTTCTTTTAAAAATATATTTTTGCTGATTTCAGAGAGGAAGGGAAAAGAAGAGAGAGAAACATCAATGATGAGAATCATTGATTGGCTGCCTCCTGCACACCCCCTCTTGGGGATTGAGCCCACAACCTGAGCATGTGCCCTTGACCAGAATCAAACCCGGGGCTCTTCAGTCCACAGTCTGTTGCTCCATCCACTGAGCCAAACTGCCTAGGGCAATCTTGAGCTTTTTAAATAATAAAGGCAGAAAATAAAAATGTAACAAGATTACAAACACTGTGATAAAAGCTTTTATCCAGAAGATTCCAGAACTAAGGAGCATGTATCCCACTGTCATAGCCATGGTCAGATTTCTTAACCAGAAGGTCAGATTACATTTCAGCAATAAACCCAATCCAATCTGGACCACCTGAGAGGAGGCAGAGCCGCAGAGAGCAGAGAACATGGGCTTTGGAGTCTGATAAACCTCGACTGGATTCCCAGCTCCACCACACACATTGTCGTCACTGTTACAGCTCCAAGCGGAGTGCTGCTTCTCCAGCTTTAACGGGCCTTCCAACCACTTTGTTAGCATGCGGAGTCTGATCGGGAGGGCCTGGGATTCTGCATTTCTGACAAGCTCTCAAGTGATACCTACGCTGCTAGACTATGGGCCACACTGAGGGGGCGGGGGGCTCTAGAATCCACAGGAGCCACTGTCTCTGCCCTGGAAGGAAGTCAATCCTTTGTAAGTTTTTCCGAGGTGGAAACAGTATTCTTCCTATCCGGTCGTGAGCATATCAAGTGACTTCGTCACTGCCTTAATGGTCCCTATTAGTTGAAAATGTTTCCCAAGTAACTTCGTAATAAACGGTATCACTTACTCCTGGACCACAGGGTATTTAGGGTAACTTACTCCAAGTATCGCTGCATGTGAAAGGAGAGACCCAGCATGGCCCTATGCAAAGGGAAGACAGAAAGAGGGTTTGGAAGCCCACCAGTGAGCAATACTCTGGTCTCTGTCCAAGCGAAGCCAAGATTTCACCACAGAGCTGAAATCTGGGTGGCCCTTTGGGTTTCCAGTCTGCACCAGAGGCACACACACATGAAAATGACATTATAATAATTAGGCTCCACAGCATGCTTTCAAAGGAGGCATTATTAGACCCATGTTATAGGGGGAGAAACGACAGCCACAGGGAAGTTCTTTTTCCCACCCAAGGCCACCCAAAGTGTCCGGGATGAAGACGAGGTCAAGAACAAAACCCATGGGTAGTCTGTCCTCAGCATAAGCCGTGAGGCATTTTCTATGAGGGATGTTTATGCTCTAGTTGAAAGGGCTCTGTGACAAGCGAAGGGTAGAGAAGCACAAAAGAGCTCTAGATAAAATATTTTGTTATTTGTTATAATCTGTTAGGATCTTGCATGTACTCATTGCCACAAGTGTTTTTCACAATCATCATTTCTTGAATGTCTTTTCTTACTATGCCTGTGTGACTTGGACATGTTATTTAACCCCTCTGTGTCTTTGTGTCCTCACCTGTAAAAACTGGAATAAAAATTGGGACAATAATTCCCTCACCTGTGAAAAATTGCCATCCTCACAAGGATGAAATGAGTTACTGCCTATAAGGGACTTGAGCAGAGCCTGGCCTGTGGCATTATATAGGTGTTAGTTATTCCTACACAGGCACACGCTGTATTTCCTCAATCAGAAGGCAAGCTAGCCCTTAGCAGGAGCTAGGGGCCTCACTGCTCTTCTGTTCTTTGTGGTGCTGAACCTACCGCACGCTTCAAACAATGATTTTCTGTCTGAATCCCAAAGGCCAAGGTCTGTGTGACCCAGTTCCCTTCCCAAGCTTCATCCTGTGCTGCATCCTCTAACTTTCCCAGAATACTTACCATTATGTACATGAGATTCCCAGTTTCTAAGAACATATTTCAAGTTATCAGGATTTTCTCCTATTTTATAACATCATCTCATTGAAACTTTATAACAATGCTATGAGGAAGGCAAAATCTTAACCTGTCCATTTTATGGATGGCAAAACTGAGACCCTCTGAAATAATTCCCTCAAGGTCATACTGATTAATAGTAATAACAATAGTTACCACTACCAACATTTTTGAAGATTTAATATTAGCTTAAACACATGAGATCACTGATATTCTCTCATCTTAACCTACAGAAGATAAAGAACTTCTACTGTTCAACCTATATATATATATTGTGTCATTTAATCCTCATGTCAACTCTCTAGGGTGAGAATAAATTCTCATTTTATCAGCAAGGGGAATGAAAACTTAAAGGCCAATTACCCAAGGTCAAACAGTGGAGCCAGAATTCAATCCCAGGCCAGTCTGACTCCAAAACCCACACGAGTAACTCTGCCATATCACCTGTCTCGTGCTGGCTCAGAGAGGGTGGGACTTGTGCTGCTACCCAGATCTCGGACTATTGAGGCAATGCTTTTTTTGTATTATAAATGTAGCATATTTACACTCACTTTTCACAACAGCCACCTAACAGAGAAAAGATCATCCCCATATTATATATTACAGATAAAAAAGCTTGGCTCAAAAAGTTTTCCAGGCTCAGACAAAGTCACGCAGCTATTAAATCTTGACGTTTAGACTCAAACCAGGGCTGTGCAACTTCCAAGCGTGGGCTCTTCACCATCACATCAGCGGTTCTCAATGACCTGGGGACCAGTTCCCAAGTCCAGGTGACCCTGCAGACCAATTCAATCACAACCTCTTGAGGTGAGTAGTTTTTGAAACTCCCCAGGAAATCCCAGTGTGCAGACAAGCTTGGGAATCACTGCCACATTCCATCCCCTCCCACCCAGCCTACAGGCTGATAAAATCTTGCCCTGAGGTTCCCCCCCACCCCACCCCCCCACCTCTCCCCCCCCCCACCCCCCACCCCCTGCGCTGGCTTAACCCCACAGGAGTGATCCTAATCGAGTCTTACACAGAGCGAATGCCTCTTTCCCAGGCCCACATTCTTCAGAGAGCTCCTGTCAAGGACCAAAACAAGCCCTGGCAAGGGGCCAATCACAGCATCTTCCCATTGACAACAGTCAGCTGTCACCGCGGCTGAAATGGAAAACGCTTCGCCAAAGGAGGCCCACGGCTCCCCCCAGCTTTTAGCTGTGGCCCCAGTGGGTACCCTGGACTGACACAGCTGGGCTTGGCTGGTGTCTGGCTGGGAAGCAGGTTGGGAGGCGCTGACCAGCCCTGGCGGAGCGGGGCGGCCCTCCGCCTTTGCCATTGCCCGCGTTGGCCTTAAGCGGGGTCAGGGCCAAGCTCTTGAATGTAAACGGGGAGGCGTGCGTTCCCTCCCGCTGTGTCCAGTCACCGCCAGTTCAGAAAAATTCATCTTCACAAACTTCACTTATTGTCAAAAAATATGCTTCTTTGATTCCTGCAAGCCAAACCCCTGGAAAAATAAGGGAAACCAAATGCCAGGGAAACGGCGCCAAGGCAAACACATGTAAGCCCTGAAATAACAGGAGATACTGTGGTCAAGTCTGACCTTTTGAACTGCGCTATGAGTTGAAGCAAAAACAGCGTTTGCTGCTGCTGTGCATGGTAATTGCTCATTTGTAATGCCGAGGAGCGAGGGTTCAGCAAGATAGCCTTTGAAACGGTAGGGATTCGGTCCAAGGTGCCAGAAATAATACCATTTTGAGGAATGACTTAAAAAAATAAAGACAGCCACCTTTCACCTCCATGATCAATATAGGCCCAGAATCTTCTGATTTTTATCCATCAAATGATGAATATCTAAGACCTCCAGAACGTCTACAAATGTTTCTCTTCTGATAACACGGATCCTTTTTGTTGGGGTCTAACCTACAAGCAGCAAGGCGAGTTGACTTGTTTATTTCAGGAGCCTGCAGGAGATAAATGAGGAAGGGTCCAGATGGGAAAGTAAAATGCTGACCCAGGGTTAAAAGTGGAGTGCAGAGGAGGCTCCTGGCTTCCACACTCACCAGTTCAGCCCTGAGCAGGGCTGCAGCCTCAGACCGGCTGGGGGACCGCCAGTAGTTACATTCCTAGGAGACGCCAGTAGCTGCATTCTTGGGCACACAACACAAGTCACCAGGAGGAATTTGCTCCATGTTAACGTCACCGAAAAAGAAGACCACAAGCTACAGAGGTCATGCAAATGAGCACTGGTTCCCATGAAAGAGATTCCTGTATTCAAATAACTGCCAACTTTGCCTAAGAATGAAATACTCTTTTTTTTTTTCGTCAGGAAATAATATTCCCTCCCTTTAGTTACATCATTTGCTACATATCTAGAAGATGTGTCTTGAAGAGAAAAAAAAAACCACACATGGTAAATCTAGCTTCATTGCAATGATTGAGGGGAAGATACCCTATAAAAGAAATAATAGCAAATACCTACCAGTGGTTAGTATGTGGTCAGACACAGTAAAGCTTAACTGCTTTTCATGTATTCATATATTTAATCCTCACAAACAGTGACTACTACTAGTGTCCAGATGTTGTATTTTTATTATAATGGGCTCTCATATTTATCATTTATTTCATCTGTTCTTTCTCTTGTTTGGGAAGCAAAAAGTCAAAACATTGTTTAAGAATAAGCATTATGCTAAACAAAATAAGCCAGTCAGAGAAAGATAAATATCACATGATCTCATTCATTTGTGGAATATAATGAACAACATAAACTGATGAACAAAAATAGAATGAGAGTCATAGAAGCATCCAACAGACTGTCCAACCTATGAGGGAAGGCAGGAGGTGAGATCAACCAAAGGACTTGTATGCATGCATATGAGCATAACCAATGGACACAGACAGTAGGGGGGGGGGGGTGAGGGCATGTGCTGGGGGGTGGGGATGGCTGGGGAGAGGTCAATGGGGGGAAAAGGAGACATATGTAATACTTTAAACAATAATTTTTTAAAAAAGGAATAAAAAAATAATAATCCCGCAAATCGTAAAAGTATTTCCCCTGTAATCTCTTCTACAAGTTTTAAATATTCAATTTTGATATTTAAGGTTGTAATTTATCTGGAATTTATTTTGGATTATGACATGAGGTAGGGATCTAATTTTTTTTTTTTTCAAATGGATAACCATCCTTTTCATACTGGTAATGTCATGTTCTTGACATGTCAAGTTTACATACCTGTGTGGGATGGCTTGTGAGTTCTGTTCTGTCCATTCCTGTCATGACACCCCACCTCATAATGTGGGCCCCATGCACAAAATTCTTGCAAGAGTAGGTCTTCCTTTTCCCCCCTGTCCCTCCTTCCCCCCTCCCCGCCGCCCGGCCCAGGCTGCAGGAACCCACTTCCCTCTGGCACCCAGGACCCGGCTTCCCTCGCAGCCCCAGCTTCGTCCAGAAGGTTGTCTGGAAGGATGTCTGATCTAATTAGCATATTACACTTTTATTATTATAGATATCTGCTGGAACAATTCCAACATCTTCCCCTACACATTTGTCTCTCTTTTTTTTTCATTTTATATTGACCTTCGCCCTTTCATATCACTTTAGGATCTCCTGATTAAGGAAAAACTCTATTGAGAATTTTATTATAATTTGCAAGTTAATTTGTGGGAATTGATGTCTTCTTGATACTAAGTCATAACATCATGAACATGGTATGTTTCTTCATTTCTTTAGCCTTTTTCTTCCCCTATTGACAGAAGTTTTTGTCTTGTTCCCACTTTTAAAGAAAAAGATTTTAACATTTCATCCTTAATAATGTTTGCTGTAGGTTTTTAGTAGACATTCCTTATTAATTAAGCAAGTTTCCTTCTATTTTGCTAAAAGTTGGCTAAGAGAGTTTTTAATCACTAATAGGTAATGAATTTTATCAAATGCTATTGAGACAATCACATGGCTTTTCTCCTTTAAACTTTTTAATGTCAAACCATCTTTGTATTCCAATGATAAATCCAATTTCATTTTAATACATTCACTAATTTTCTAGCATTTTGCTTATTTATACATGTGGCTGATTTGTAATCTTTCTTATACTCTCCTTGTGTGAGTTGGAAAATGTTTCCTTATTTTATATTCTTTGGTAAAATTGACATCAGCATGCAATTATGTTTCCCAATGTTTATCCAAACTCTTCTGGTCCTATGGAGGGGCAGAGAGCAAACTTTTAATAGCTGATTCAATTTTTTAGTGGTGAAGGTTGAACTCCTGTTTCTATTTCTTCTTGGGATAGTTTTGATGAACCATATTTATCTAGGACTTTTGATTATATTTATTGTTACAATACTATCTTCTTTTTTTACCTTTATTACATTTGTAGTTATGACCCCTTTTTCATTTCTAATATTGTTTGTGCATGCTGAATCTTTGAAAAAAGTTTTTGCTAAATGTGTATTTTATTCACTTTTTTTTCAAAGAATCAATTGGAGTGAACATTGTGCCCACCCCACCTCACCCCCCGATTCCCTAGGGCCCTGTCCTCAGGTTACTGACCCACTTTTCCCATGTATTCATCGAGACTAACACGTCTAGGAATTCACAACCACTCTAGTTAACCTTTAGCCACTGACAACCATGGGGGTATGGAAGCCCCCAAGTGGAATAGCTCTGAGGTACAATTCATACTTCAGAAGCCCACTGTGGGGTCAGGCTGAAGCTGTTTTCTCTGGGAGGGTCCTGGCCTGAAATTGCATCTTTGCTTGGCTTCTTTTTCCCTGACTGGCTCTCACTATCCTCTTATACGCTTCTCTAGGGTGAGAATGGATGATAGAGCTATTAATCAAGTTTAGATGAATAGGTCTAGGACACACTTATCTTCATCTCAGGGTCTGCTTCTGAGAAGCCCAAGAAGACAGCAGTTGTTTGTTTTTCAATTCTCTATATTGTGTTTTGTTTTTTGTGACTTTTATTAATGAATCTCATCTTTATTATTTTTTTCCACTATTTTGGGGAGACTTTATTTTCTTGAATAGATGGTTAGCTTCTTGCTTTCCAGTTTCCTTTTTCTAATATAATCACTTAAGGCTGTATATTTTACTCTACACATGGCTTTAGCTATATCCCTCAAGTATTAATATGTTACATTTTCGTTCTTTTTTAAGTGTAAATGTTTTCTTATTTTCATGATTAGTTCCTCTTTATGATAATCAGTAGTGCTGGTCACTGACATGCCCTGTTTCCCTTCTGGTCATGGCAGCAGGTGTGTTTTGGCCGACATAATATGAGTGGAAGTGATGTGTGTCATTTTGGGACAGAAAAGTTTTTTTATTTCAGAGAGGAAGGGAGCGAGAGATAGAAACATCAATGATGAGACTCACTGATCGGCTGCCTCCTGCACACCCCATACTGAGGATCAAGCTCACAACTCAAGCATGTGCTCTGACCGAGAATCAAATAGTGAACTCCTAGTTCATAGGTCGACACTTAACCACTGAGCCATGCTAGTCAGTCTAGGGCAGAAAACTTTAAGAACCACATACACTTTCCTCCTCCACTGTAATTAGTAATATACCATTCGCTTGGGTCAGTGGTCGGCAAACTGTGGCTCGCGAGCCACATGCGGCTCTTTGGCCCCTTGAGTGTGGCTCTTCCACAAAATACCACATGCGGGCGTGCATGTACAGTGTTATTGAAACTTTGTGGCCCACGCGCAGAAGTCGGTTTTCGGCTCTCAAAAGAAATTTCAATCGTTGTACTGTTGATATTTGGCTCTGTTGACTAATGAGTTTGCCAACAACTGGCTTGGGTCCTAGAGTGAGGAAAATGTGGAGCGAAGCTCCCAGCTGACTTATATGTCATGTACCATGAGTAGGAAATAAACCTTCATTATTTCGAGATATTCAGATATTTTATATCTGTGCATTATTGACTGGTGCATTGACCAAAAAGTCTCTAGAAGTGTCTCCTTCTCTCTAATTTTCAAATATAGAGTAATTTCAAGAATCCTTTTTTTTTTCAAGTTCATGTTTTATTGGAGTGTGGTCAGAGAATATATCCTGTATGCTACTGAGTCTTTGATATTTGATATTTGCTAGTCCTGTGTGGTCTAGCAAGCAACTGGTTGGTTGCCGGGTTACATAGTGTAAACTAGATTAAGCAAGTTAATTGCATTGTTCAAACCTTCAACATCTTTACTAATTTTTTAAAATATATTTTTATTGATTTCAGAAAGGAAGGGAGAAAGAGAGAGAGAAACATCAATGATAAGAATCATTGATCGGCTGCCTCCTGCACGACCCCCAATGGGGATTGAGCCGCAACCGAATATTGCCCTTGACCGAAACCCTGATTTCCTGGTTCATAGGTCGACACTTAACCATTTAGCCATGCCAACCAGTCTTTGACTTTTTAATCTATCAATTACTGAGAGATGTTTTAAAAAAACCATTATATATAGATTTTTAAATGTCTCTTTATAAATCAATTTGATTTCTGCTTTAAACATACTTGAGGCCATGTGATTTAGTACAGTTGACCCTTGAACAACACTGGGTTGGGGGCACTGACCCAGACACAGCACAAAATCCATGTATAATTTTTGACTTCCCCAAATTTACTACTACAGTTGTCTCTCAGTATCTAAGGGGTATTGGCTCCAGGATCCCCTGTAGGTATGAAAATTCACAGTTTCTCAAGTCCCCTATATAAAATGATGCAGATCAAAGCATATAGTTGGGAGTCCAAGGACTCCTAACCTCAGATTGAAAACAGTACAAATATTTATTTTTTTAAAATCTGCATGTAAGTTGACACATGCAGTTCGAAGCCCTGTTGTTTAGGGGATCAACTGTACATGCAAGTGGTGAGTTGTTTATTTTAGACTATAAAATGACCTTCTTTATCCCTCAGAATGCATTTTTGTCTTCCTATCTACATGTCAGAATGATTGCTTCTATCAGATATTCCAAAAGCTATCACTGCCTGGGACATCATTGGCTTGAGGTCACTTTTCATATTGTGGCAGGCTGTTCCGGGATGGTGCACATACACTGAGTGGCCAGATTATTATGATCTCTGAACGCATAATAATCTGGCCACTCAGTGTGTGTGTGTGTGTATATATATGTATATGTATGTGTGTGAGATAAATAAATAAATATATATATATATATATATATTAGAGGCCCGGTGCATGAATTTGTGCATGGGTGGGGTCCGGCCAGCCTGGCCAGGGGGAGGGGACATGGGCGGTTGGCCAGCCTGCCTGCTGGTCAAACTCCTGGTCGAGGGGACAATTTGCATATTAGCCCTTTATTATATAGGATATACTCTGAGTAGCCAGATTATTATGCATTCAGAGATCATAATAATCTGGCCACTCAGTGTAGTTCAAGTTCAAAACCCATGGGAGCTGGGCCTCTCTTCCTTGTCATCGTCCTGGGCTAAGGGAAGATATTTCTTTCTAGTCATCCTCTGGTGATGGCATAGCCGTTTAATAGTTCCACCTTTATAAAGGGGTCTCAGTTCCAGCTCCTCACCTTGGGCAGGCACAGGGCCTCACCTCCCACCCCTCTCACCACCCCACCCCCCATACCCCCATCATGGGGATTGTATTTATTGCGCTAGCAAAAGGAGTTTTATAGGAGGAGGGTCTTTACGTTATGTAGTACCAGCAGAACTAAAAGTTTTATAAATTAGACTTTAGAACTGCTTGTCACTAATGCTTTTGTCTTTTGTAGTGGTGATCAGTGGGCTGAAGGCAGGATTTGTGATGGAGAAAAGGACAGTGTGTTCCTGTCCTCTGAATCCTACCAACTCTGAACTCGAGGCTGACAATCACCATCACACCCTCATGTTTTATATCCTTTTTATGTTTTCCTGTCCCTCCCTCTATTTTTCCGTGGAGGCAGAAATCAAGGACAGGAGATGAAGAGGGCAACCAGCGAAAGAACACTGCTGAGGATAATAACAGCACTAGTAACAAGAGTTGACATTTATTGACATTTCAATAAGCCAGCTCCCGAGCCAATGCTTTACAAGTGTTCTCTCACCGAAACCTGCAAACCCTGGGATCTTAATGTGCTGAGCATTTGCTCAGGTAGGCACACCCAGGAAGCGGTAAGGATTCCCAACCTTAGTCATCGAAAGCCAGAGCCTGCAATGGCCTGCATTCCCCCTCAAACATTCCAGTTTGAAAGTTTCAATTCCTAGTTTTTACTTAATATCCCATTACCTCCCCACCCCAACCCCACCACACACACAATATCTATTCAATCTTCTCATTTCTTGTTAAATGGCAAAGCGATATTGTGTAGGATTATTCCTAAAGGTGCTGCAATACCCCGCTCAGGTGACACCTTCTCCAGGAGGCTGGTTAGGTGACCCTCCCAAGCTTCCCATAAGCATACTGACCCATAATTATTCCATTCTACGAGTCTCCTAGGGTCTATGAGCTTCCTGAAGGTAGAGACAATTTCTTATTTCTTTTTGTATATCAAGCACACAGCACAAATCCTGGCACATAGGAGACACTTGGTAAACATTTGATGAATGAATGAATGAATGAATGGATGGATGGATGCGTGAATTAATGAATGAACAAATGGAAACTGTCTTTCATGGAGATCATGGTCTCAGTTGAATATATTTCCAGGAATAGAGATGTTCTTTTATTATTCTTATAAAATACTAATTCATTCTACTTTTGTCTAAAAACATGCAGCAATCTCTCTGAAGATGCATATTTTTCTGATTTGTGTGTAAGTCTGTTTCAAAATGACTAAGGTGTCATATGACAAACATAGCTGCACCTAGGGTCCTCTGGCCTCACTCAGCTCAGTGCTTTCCTGGGCCTGGGAGGCCTGCTACCCCATGGCTTCCATCTAACTGCGTGTCCTCCATCAGGTTATGAGGAACATTCCGTTCTGCCCGGTGCCCAAGCATCGCTCTCCCCTGTTGTGACAGCATGACAACCAGATGTTGCTGCCTCTGTTGGTGGCCGCGCTGGGAGATCCTGTGAATTTTTGCAAACTGATACATTTATCCTGAAAGCAGCACTTTGTTGTCTTTTTATTCTCTTTGTCTCAAAAGGAGACTTTTGTGGGGATGTCCTTTAAAAAAAAAAGTAACAAATCCAGGTACAGGTTTAAACCCATCTGTCCAAGGCTGACATTGTAGCAATGCTGTTTCCCACTCACTAAGGTGATGGACCATCTTGCTTTCTCAGCAGTAACAGCAAGATGTCTCAGTCACCCAACTCCTATTAAACCATGCCATGTTTCATGCACCAAATAGTTGCTAGAATTATTTCTCTACAGAAAAAAAAAATAGAAACCACATATACTCAGGAACACGGTTGCTTTTAAGTAACCCCAGATGGGATGCGTTAGTATCCCTCCTCTAACTCTATAATAAATCCTTGTAACTAAATAACAAGTACTCGTTATTTTTGTGCATGCAGATGCCAGAGAAAGCTTTTCTAAGCATGGAAAAGTGAGAGGTAAGAGCTGAGAGGAATGAGCAAAGCCGGTTGTTTTTCTATACTTTGTTGAAGTAGAAAGGTTATATTCAAGGTGGACATAACAGGGCTTGTCTGGGGAATCTCATTGATCTTAGGCTTCTACCCTGTTGGTTGGTTGATCAGAGAAAAGGAGGCTGCACGGTTAAGAGTATAGGCCTCAGTGAGACAGACCCTGGTTTGAACCCCATATCTGCAATGTAGGAGCTGTGTGATGCCAGGCAAATTACCTAGCCTCTCTGAACTTCAGTGTGCTCATCCATAAAATGAGAATAATTCTTCCTATATCACAGGGTTGTTATAAAAATTGAATGAGAAGTCTGTTAGGTCCAAGACACATTACCTGAAACACAGTAACCACAATTAATAATTACATGCAGTAAGAGCTGCTGTTATTATTGTTTATGGAAAACAGAACTAGTCCCACATAATGAGGTGATGCATAATATGAACTGGTGCCAAGGGGCCCCAGACCAAATCAGTCTCTTATCCATGATCTTATCATGAAACCCATCCCTCCCCACCAAAAAGCCACTACCTGAGGGCCATCTAGAGTCCTGTTTGACTGGATTAAGGAACTATGATGCTGAGGCAGGCGGATAAAGCAAGAGCTATCTTGCACATTATCAAGGATTTGTTAAGGGGACCAAAACCCATTAACAGTCAGAGTCACATTGGATAAAGCCATCTGCTGAGAAAATCAGACAGAGAACAAGTAAGTTTTGATGAGGGAAAAGGGCAAGGAAGAGGTAATGAATGGTCCAAGGCATAGCATGATACTGCAAAGGGGAAGCCTTGGAGATCAAGTCACCCATACAATAGGAAGGAAGAATGACTCTGAAAGGGGTCTACGGGAGAAAGACTTAAGTCCAACTCCGCCAGTTTTAAAATTTTGCTTTAGGTGAGAACAAAAGAAAGGATAAATATTTTGGAAATTGGAGCCATTTCTAAGATTCCTCTGGAATGATCTAGCTGTGCAAAAATTCATGAGTAATCATGCATCCTCATCCTGAATTTCATTTTAGGCTTAAGTCAGGCTGCACATGAGGAAGAAATGCAGGAAATCGTAAGCCCCGGTAATGAAGCAGGGTAAAATCCCTTAAGCTGCGGCTGTCCTGACCCAGGCAGCTTCCGGAAGTGCAGCTCTGGACCTCGCCCCGGCTTAGTCCTCATGTCAGGAGTTGAAGGCAACTGTGTTGCGTGAGGAACTGCCAAGTCCCAGGCCTGAACAAGTTGACCAATAATATGTGTGTGTCCATATTCTATTCAAGATCAAGGATTGCCCGCAGTGAGTAAAACTGGGCTAGGGAGCAACAGCCACAGAGACAGAAAAGGCCTCCCAGCAATCAGAGCTGATCAAAGGATAGAATGCAAAGTAGTAAGATCCCCATCGCCAAAAGTGGCCAGCTTACAGAAATTCATGTATTAAAGTGAAGATTGGACTGAACAGTGTACTCAGTGGTTGAGCATCGACCTATGAATGAGGAGGCGATGGTTTGATTCCTGGTTAGGATACATGCCCAGGTTGCAGGCTCAGTCCCCAGTGTAGGGTGTGCAGGAGGCAGCCAATCAGTGATTCTCTCTCATCATTGATTTCTATCTTTCTCTCCCTCTCCCTTCTCTGAAATCAATAAAATACACACACACACACACACACACACACACACACACACACACATTAAGAAAAAGGAGATTGGACTCAAATTTAAAGTTCATTTCCAATTTTCCAGTCCTATAAAATAGAAGGCATGACCTTAATTATAACAAACTTGTTGGATACCCAATAAAACAGAAATTGTGGAAATAATAGCAATCCAAAGCAACATACAATGAGCCAAGGGAAAGGTCTAAAAAACTCAGTATGGCAATTCCAAAATTCTGCTCTCCAAGAATATTCTAGAAAAACCAGAAATTTCTTCACACCTGAACAAAATTCAACCCTTTGTAGAAGCAGTCATTAGGCTGGATGCCTGGCACTCAGTAGAGAGACGAAGTACACAGGTGGTTTGGAGCCTGTGGAATTGGTACACAAACTCTCATGCAGTCCCCACCAAGTTCCTACTCTAATGCAGTACAGAGCATAATGCTTGCCATTAAAAACAAACAAAACAAAACAAAAAAAACTCAAACCTGGTTAGCATGGCTCAGTGGTTGAGCATTGACCTGTGAACCAGGAGGTCACAGTTCAATTCCCAGTCAGGGCACATGCCCGGGTTACCAGCTTGATCCCCGCATGCACCTCTCACCCTTCCTCTCTGAAATCAATAAAAATAAATATATTTTTTTAAATAACCACAAGCAGTTGCTTTCCCATCTCATACAAAAAAATCAGATCTGCTTGAATTCTGCTCTCTGCATTTGTACACACTATGGATCTATTCTCAATATTCTGTTTTGCAATAAATTAGAATTCAAAGTCATGGCATACCAAAGTTAATTGTTTATTCAGAAGCTAGAATCTGTGACCTCATGATTTCCCATGGGCTTGAAATTCTTATTTATTCGTTCGTTTCTGATAGTGTCTGAAGATCAGATCAGAAAAGGTATTCATTGTCCCACCAACTATGTATGCATCAGCTGGAAACAAGAAAGAGATAAAAATTGACTAGGGTCTTGCTACTGGTGTGGTCCAAACCCAGCCTTAAAGGCATCACCAGCTCCTCCCATCCCCACCCCCAACCCCACGCATCCAAACCCCACCCCCGGATCTGCAGAATCCGAATCTGCATTGTAACAAGATCCCAGCGATTGTAGGTACCTAAACATTTGAGTCCTAAACCAAGGAACCAGGATTCTGTTGCTCACCTTCTGACCTTCACCAGAAGCAGCAGCCTCTGGAAAGCAAAACAGAGAAAATGACTGCCATTGTCATCATTCCTGGGATCCTCCCGTCAAGTGTTTGTATTGTTTTAGAAAATTTCCTACCGCGCACAGGGACCAGCCAGGCCTACCCTGGGCCGCCAGAGCCTCCGGCGTGTTTTGACCCAAATCAGCTGATTAGTCTCGGTTCGTTATTAGACTTCAGGGGAAAGGAGAGGAAAGGCTTCAACAAGTGTCCAACAAGGAAAGGCAGCTGTTTCTCGTAAAGGCAATGAATGAGCCCAGCGGGGCTCCATCCTGTAGAACCTGCAGCCTCTCAGTCAGCAGAGAAATCCCTTCCTGGGAAGCCAAGGCCACTTCCCAGACGCCAGGGGCTTCGATGAGCCCGTGAATGTGGCAACAGGGCACCTCGGGGAGCGTCCAGGCGTGAGGCATACACAAAACCAAACTGAAGTATTTCCCAGAGTACTTCCTCCATTCAAAAAGGCCACTGATTGCGGCAGGAAAGGCCACAGATCTTATAACAGCTTTTTTTTTGAGGCGGGGGGGGGAGGAGTACCCCTTTAAATAAGTCACAGAATGCCCCCATTTTTTGAAAGTAAATCTGAGGAGGACGGGTTTGTGGGAGCATTATCTTAGAATCAAGAGAATTTGGCAGAACAGTGCTTGGCCATGTCATTGGCCGGTTTTGTTCTTGGCTCTTAGCAATGAAGTGTTTGCCTGGCTCCCTGCAAATATATGTGAAAAAGTGGCGGTCGCTGTTTTCTGCAGGAATGAAATACAACCGAAGGGCCCCCAAGAAGAGAAATGCCAAGACCTCACCTTCTCCAACTAAACGTTGATTGGAAATCAAATAAGTCTAAGAGTTTGATGTTCCTGCAAAACTTTGGCTTTCATGATCTGGGGCCTGATTCTGGTCACCTCAAGACCATCTGACCAGGGGTATATATGTGTGGGGTAGGAGGATGGGGTAGGGGTCAGCAGGAGAGAAAGAAACTGAGATCCTAAACACCTAGTGAGTCCTTGAAATTCTGACTCCGTAAGGTGCGAATCTGGTGACTTTCACTCTCTCATCCCTCCTCCTTCACCCCATTCTGAGTGTCTGGTGCAACAGCCAAGCTCTTTTCAATGGGTAAGAGATTCCTCTCGCTCTCGCCCTAATATGAGAAAGGCACAGCAATTAAGAACTGCGAGAGTGCCATCAGGAAATCCAAAGTAAGAGCTCCAAGTGCATGCCAAGGTTAGACAATGGACTTCCCCATCCTGCAAAGCCTCAATCAAACAATCATCGCCATGTGTCATAAAATTTACAACAAGCCACTTTTGCTAATGGAAAAGTACTTTCTTTCTAAGGCCTTCTGGAAAGTTGTCTACTTTTTTTTTTTTTTTTTTTTTTTTTTGCTTTTAAATGGATTCTAAATACTAGGATTTCCCACAAACTAAATTTACCACCAAGAAAGTCAGAAGGATGGATCCCATTGGTTAATGGGTGGAAAAACCTGTGCCACAAGGAACTGTGTTCATACTTGCTTTTAAAGACCTTTATGTGATTTTTTTTTTTTAAAGAAAGAATACTCTAAGTGGATATTTATAAAAAGCAAACATTTTTTGAAGAATTCCTCATAGAGGCCTCAAGCTTTCAAGGAGGGACATGACCGGCTTATCTTTCCCCTGAATCCTAAAGCTCCCTCTAGTGACCAAGAACGTATCACCGGTGACAGGTACACATAGTAAACATTTTCCAAAGCCTCTTGCTTCCAGGTAGCACCTTGAGTTTCTACAGCATTTTCACATACCTCTGCTCATTTAACAAGAGAACAGTAGGAAGGAAAAGTATCCTTTCCCCCATTTAACAGAGAAGTAAACTGAGGCTTAGACGGGGCTGACACTTGCACATGGCTGGCAGTAAGGGAACGGGAATGGAGGCCAGGTCCCCTGTGCTGTCCTGCCTCATGTTCTGTGACAATTACGTAGCACAACCCATGAATGTCCTCATGGAAAGCACTCATGAAGCACGTGCAAGGCATTTACAGAAGTGCTCCTTGACGTTGGGGGTCCCTTGGAGAATCGGATGAGAATGACGGGCCCATACCTACACATTTTCCCCTACAGCCTCAGAACACCCGTGGATACCCTGAAGCGTATCACCTGAAACCTCTTGGGCTCTAAGAACCCCAAGTGAAGAACTTGTCGACACCTACTAGATATAATCTTGAGATATCAAGAACTCAAGGAAATGAACTTTGAAGCTGTGTGACCAGTCTTTTTTTAACCTGCACGAGGAGCCAAAACTCTGAATCTCCTTTAAGAAATCAAATCATATTTGCAAGAAGTTGAGCTTGGGCGTTTGCTTGCATTTTCTATAGATGTATGTGTAAACAAAGCAATGTGTTAGCAGGGCCTAGGAGGAGAGTGCGTGGGAGTTTAAACAACAGACACATTGTCTCGGTTTTCTCCGGTATAAGAGATTAAAGGAATGATCATAGCTTCACACGTATTGCACATGTTTGTGCGGTAATTATGCTTCACAATTGGTTCTGGTTTCCCCATTAATGCCAAAGATTCTTTTTTACAATGTGATAAACCCTTTTGGCTCCAGCATACCGGTTCCACACATTCCTTGGTCTTTTTATGCTTAATGATGGAGTTTTAAAAGCTATACTTTGTCGAACTCTGGGGTGTGCATGTGTGAGTGTGTGTTAGGGCCATGAATAGGGTTGGGGATACAATAGAGGACAAGAGAATATGGTGCTTAATGGATTGACTATATATATATATATATATATATATATATATATATATATATATATATTTTTTTTTTTTTTTTCCTCAAGAGAGGAAGGGAGATGGAGAGAGAGATAGAAACATCAATGATGAGAGAGAATCATTGATCGGCTGCTTTCTGCACACCCCCACTGGGGATCGAAGCCACAACCTGGGCATGTGCCCTAACCACGGAATCGAATCGTGACCTCCGAGTTCATAGGTCGATGCTCAACCACTGAGCCACGCTGGTCATGCCTGACTATATTTTAAAAGTAAACTCATATGGCAACCATTCATAGTAAAAACAAAACAAAACAAAACAAAAAAACATAGATAATAAATGTGCAAAAGAAAAACAGCCCCAAATATAATTTTAGGATTCTCACTAAGTTCATTTCAGTGACAAGAAAACCTGATTACACACAAACATGTGGATACATGTCTAGATATGATTGTCTATGACTCTTCATACTTTGCCTAGGTATACCCATTTGACTGGCCCCCAAAAGTAGCAGCAACTGTTTTAATGAATATCATGCATCAAGGTTGTAATCAAATTTGCCAAAAGTTAGTTTATTCCTTTTTTATTTCACTCCGATGCAAAGGCTTACATCACCCTAAATGGACCCCATGAACCTGGTATTCTTTTACACTCTTGTCCTCCAATATTTATTAGTAAAGTCATCATGAGAAAGGGAGGAATTACTATTATTCTGATATATTTCAAACATTTCCCTTTCCCTAGGTACCAATAATATAATTATTATCAATGCTTATTATTTGTCAAGGGTTATGCTAGATACTTTGAAACCCAGTTCTACTCTTAACTAGCAAGTTAGCTTCTCTACACTAATATTATCTTGAGAATAAAAAATGGAGATAATGAAAGCACCTACTTAATGGACTTGTTGTAAAAATTAAATGAATATAGTGCTGAGAATAATGTCTGGTATATAGTAAGCACTCAATAAATGTCAATTGTTATTATTTACTATTATTAAAAAAAATTTTGTTAATCTTCATCCAAGGATATTTTCCCATTTTTAGAGAGAGTGGAAAGGAGGGGGAGAGACAGAGAGAGAGAAACATTGATGTGAGAGAGACACATCGATTGGTTTGCCTCCCACACTCGGGGCCAGGATCGAGCCTGCAACTGAAGTACGTATGTACCCTTTGCCAGAATTGAACCTGGGTCTCTTCAGTTCATTGACTGACACTCTATCCACTGAACAAAACTGGCTAGGGCTATTTACTATTATTTAAATTAATACTCAAAACCACCCTTTGAGTGGAAATTATAATCCCATTTTACAAAAGAGGACCTTGAGATTCAGAGGCAAAGAAATGTGCTCAACATTACTCAGCAACTAAGCATCAGAGCTTGAATGTGAACCCATTTCCACATGTCTTTGAACCCAGGCTCCACATGATGCTACACTGCCTCCTCCATCGAATAACTCTTCATTCTTACCTTAGACCAGAGTGGTCTTAACCTGCCTTGGTCTCAGTTTCCTCATCTGTAAAATGGGGATAATGACAGTGCCTACTTCCCAAGGTTGACAGAGCAAGCACTCCATAAATGTGACTCTGATGCTTCTCCTAGTAATGAAAGTAAAGGCTACCTTGAGACTTTCTAGGCAAGTTAAGAAAAAAGAAAAAATGTGACTGGCCACACAATAAAGTGACGACCAATGTCAACCTCGTCTTCTACCCAGTGGCATGATCATCACACCAAACGTCTGTTTAATCTGTTGAACGTTTTATTTCTAAATTTCTCTTTGAACCTCTCTTGGAAGCACCCTAACATCTTTATGTAAGAATAACAGTCCCAAACCACCTGAAATAACAACAGTGGGGATTTTTAAAAGGGGATCTGTTTGTTCTGGAATACCATAAAAGAAGTCCGCTAATTCAGCAGATTACTAGCTTCAAAGCAGTTCAACTTGACCAACTTGGAAGCCAAAACAGTCCTCATGGTCAGCATACAAATGGGAATTTAACAACGGGCCTGACAAGTGCATTCTAAAAGCTGTATGTAAGAGAGGAGCGTGGGGGCCAGGGAGAGAGTGACGGCTGTGTTTCGGTGGGAGTCGAGTTTGTGTTTGCTAACTTGTGATTTCAACAGCCATAGTTAATACTTATGTTGTCCGGTCTGGCATAAGTTGTTAATCCCAGTTGGATTCTTTTTCTTTTTTCCTGAAACATGACTTTGTCTTTCTCTTCTTAAATAGCTAAGTATTTCAAATGACATTCTATAATTCAGAGGACTGAACAGGGCATTCTTCAAAAACAGGCATGTCAAAACTAAAACTTGTAAAAACAAAATCTAAACTCCTACAAGGAATTAAGCATCAAATCTTTCATCAAAGGATTGCTTATCATATGTGGTATCATCAGCTCTTGATTATACACATTAGTGGAGAGGACCAATGACCCAGATAATCCAAAAATCATTTATTTGATTTTGAAATGTGTTTTTATTTACACTTGATCCTGGGTCTATCTGGAGTCCTTAGGAGTGGAAATGGAAACAAAATAATGAGCTCACACTATTTGACTCAAAGAACCAGAAAAAGCAGCCCAAATTCTCGACCTTGAACTTGTCCCAGCTCTATCTGCTTTCAGTTCTACCGAGTTAAGATTTCATTTGCCAGACTACCAGCCTAAGTAGACATTTCCCCTTTTCAGCCTGCGATGTTTGTGGCTTATTATCTTCCATTAAGTGGGAGAGAAAACGAGGTTTGGGAGTGGAAAAGCCTGTCTTTCTAGTGCCAATAGGGCTACACAATATATGAAGTAAGAAAAAAAACATTTTGGGCCTGGCTGGTGTGGTTCAATGGTTGAGCGTCGACCCATGAACCAGGAGGTCACTGTTTGATTCCCAGTCAGGGCACATGCCCAGGTTTTGGGCTTAACCCCAATAGAGGGTGTGGAGGAGGCAGCCAATCAATGATTCTCTCTCATCATTGATATTTCTATCTCTCTCCCTTACCCTCTCTGAAATCAGTTAAAAATATTATTTAAAAAACACTTATTAAATGATCTTAACGTTTTCCTCTTCACTCGAACTGACTCTAGTGAGGGTTAGATGCGAGGCTGTGACAAAGTGCTCAGCCTAGTCCTCGGCGCCTATTGAGTCCTATATAAATGACGGCTCCATTTTATTAGCTTCTGTCTAACCTCATGGTGAATTATCAATCTATACAGAAGAATTAAATGCAACCCCACAAGAAAATATACAGCAAGCATCTTTGCAGAATGAGTGAATAAATCGTTGCTCCACACTGAATCAGGGCCTACATAAAGTGGTATGTTTAAGTGTAAAATGTCAAAAGGTCAAGAGGGAGGAAAATGTGATAATGCAGGTGAAAAACACAGCTAGAAAACTCCTGATTTTTCTAACAGAAAGCCCTTGCTCGATTGCTTACAATTACTCCCTCCTAGTATCTAAATTTAACAGACTTGATTCATTTCAATTACTTGCTACCAGTAAGCAATGTCCTATGTCACTTTTGTTTGGTGATTGTTCATTATACTGCTGGATTACTTATTAATGGCTTGTTTATTTAACTCCCGGGACACAGATAACGTCTGCATTATCTGAGTGCAATACCTTGAAAAGCCTCTGTTCAGCATGTTCCAGAACTTCCTCACAATAGCAATAAATGACACAGGATTTTAAAAAATATCAGTAAACACTAACTAGAACTTGGAGGGTATCATTCAGTAATTGTTTTTCAACTACATTTCCAGCTTCTGAAAGACAGAGTAGCATTTCATTATCTAATTATGTCATAGGAGTACCTTGATAGACAGTGCTATTTTGTAATGATTTTATTATTGTTTTTTAATTTATTTCAGAGAGAGAAAGGGAGAGGGAGAGAAGTATCAATGAAAGAAAATCATTAACTGGCTGCCTCCTGCCAGTGGTGATGGAATCCCACCACTCAGGCGTGTGCCCTGACCAGGAATCAAATGGTGACTTCCTGATTCATAGGGTGATGCTCAACCACTGAGCCACACTGGCCGGGCATGATTTTATTGTTTCACCTAAGTAATTCTCAGGTTGGGATTTGTGAAATTCCTAGGATTTTAATTCCATGCCCTTAAAACTATACAGCATCAGTAACATGCATTTGTAGTCTCATGTCAAAAAAAAAAAAATGAACTTCCCAAATATCACACTGAAATTATCATTCTGTATATACACAATTTCATTGTTTATTGTCCCCATATACCAACCTAAGTTGAACTTCCAATCTACATGAGTTACTCCAAATGAAGGTATTGACTTCTCAATCCCTGTGGTTCTCAAAATTTAGGGTACGAAGACCCCAGGAGAGCCTTGTACTCTCCACCATTAGACTGTGTTAGTGTATAGATTCAGGGGTGAGGTTCAAGGATCTCCATTTTCAGCCAGTTCTGATGCAGGTGGTTTGCAACACACATTTTTAGAAATCACCAACTTATACTAATACTTTGATTTGATTGAAAAAAATTTAGTTGCCATAACTTAATAAGTATTACTAAAAAATGAATTTGAACACTTTCAAACTTGCTCAACTGAATAATACTGAGAAGTTAAGTCTACTTAAAGGGGCATTTTTTGGTGGGGGGTTTGGTGAGCCACTAGTTTAAATATTGGTTGCATGCTTATTACATATGCTCTGCACTGAAGCATATAAAAAATAAACAACTAGATTTTGTTCAGCAGGGCTTCATAATCTAGTTAGGGCAGCAATATACAACCATAAAAAAGTTGAGTCAAATTACTTAGAGTGAATGATTAAATGGCAAATAAGGGGAAATCAAACAGGGTACTGACAGGGATTGAAGTGGGGGCGAGGCGGGGCGGAGCCTTCCCAGGAGTGCAGGGCAGGAGCGGGGAGGTAAGACAGACCCTGAGGCAGGTTAAAGAAAGCCAGAGTGACTACACCTCTGAGCGATCATATTTTGGGACTGCCAGAAACACATGACACCTCTGCTATGCATATTTTGCCTCCGAGTTCAGAGATGCCAACTATAATTAAACCCACATGCATATTTAAAGTCCCTGCTTACTATAAAAGGGGCAAAGCCCCACTTTTAGATCTTCTCAAACTGTTCAATATTTTAATGCCAAAAACAGGAGAAAATAAAAACAACCTTCAGCCACAATCAATAGTTATTGGAGAATGACCCAAATTGAAGGGAAAAAGACCAAGGAAATTTAGCACAGAGGTACATTTTTAGAAAAAATGAAGAAAATTTTTCATTAATTAGTTCAGGTTCTGTGCTGGAAGAAAGCGCAGAAGTGGAAGGGAAATGGATATGCCCAACCCCATTACACAGACCAGAAAATGAAAACGCAAAAGCTAATGGGGGCAGGATGAGAAAGCAAGTGAGTAACGCAGGCCAGGGTGGGAGGCAGTGTAAGAACTGTGGCTGAAACAACCATAATGTCCACAGAAAAGATAAAAAACATGATATTCATGCAAACAAAACCTTGTACATGAATGCTCATAGCAGCACATTCAAATGATAGAAACAACTGGTCTACATGATTTATGACTACGTAAATAAAATGTGGCATATCCATAAAATGGAATATTCTTCAGCCATGAAAAGGAAAGAAGTACTGACAAATGCTACATTAATCAATCTTGAAAACATTATGAGAAGCCAGACATAAAAGGCCATATTTTTTTTGATCCCATTTATATAAAACATCCAGAATAGGTAAAATAAAAGAGACAGCCTGGCTGGTGTGGCTCAGTGGTTGAGCGTTGACATATGGACTAGGAGGTCATGGTTCAATTCCCGGTCAGGGCACATGCCCGGGTTGCGGGCTAGATCCCCAGTGTGGGGTGTGCAGGAGGCAGCCGATCAATGATTCTTTCTCACCATTAATGTTTCTGTCTCTCTCTCTCTCTCTCCCTCTCCCTTCCTCTCTGAAATCAATAAAAATATATATTTTTTTAAATGAATAAAATCAAAGAGACAGAAAGCAAATTGATGGTTGCCAGGAGCTGGGGGAACAGAGAATGGGGAGTAACTGCTTAATAGAGCAGTTACAGAGTTTTCTCTTGGAGTGGTGAAAAGTTTGGAACTAGACAGAGGTGGTGGTGGTTGCAAAACCTTGTGAATGTATTGTATGCCACTGAACTGTTCACTTTGCAAGGGTAATTTTGTACTATGTGAATTTCACCTCAATTATTAAAAATCTAGATACATCAACAAAGGAACTGTGGCAAGCTGGAAGGGATACACCTTGTAATTGGCATCTACCACCCCATCCTTGCCAGGTGCTGCCATGTCAGAACTACTGTTTGAGAGAGAATGGAAACTCAGGGTTTTATATAAAAACTCGCTATTTTAAATATTGGCAACTAATTCAAAAAATTCAAAATTGTGCTGGCCAATGAAAAACTTACCCCAGGCTAAAGACAGCCCATAGACCACCAATATGTAAATTGTGGCAAAGCCCATGCTAATTTAAATAAGAATATTTTAATAGTCTATAAGTTCAGTATATTGTTGCATGATTTCAAATTCTTAGAGATAGTTTAAGTAAAAATTTCATTTTACCTGAATATATATACAAACATATACTAACTGTACGTTAAATATAAAGTTATATGTGGATATAAATTTCAATAGTCAACACTACAACATAAAAAAAATAGGTTTTTTGTTTTTTGGTTTTTTTTTTGTCTGCAATGGCCATTCCACCCCAGACATCAGAGTTCCTTTTCATGACTTAATTTGAAATTATACCTTTTTCTCTATGATATTCTGTTGGGAATACTCCAAACACAACTTCTTCTCTGCTCAGTAAAGCATTATGCTGAATGAAAGGCAGCTGTCCATGCATATTCATGACCTAAGTTGCCTTAGCCTTGATCACTATTCAATCAAACTTTACTGTAGTTTGGTTTAAGACCTGTAAATAAAGTGGAATAAAGTCCTTACTTTAAATAAATGCCAAGCACTTATAATTATGAATAAATGCTCTCCTACCAAATGGCAAGTTATGTTAAAATAGAATAACAAAATATCTAATATTTATTTATTTTTAAATATATTTTTATTGATTTCAGAGAGGGAGAGAGAAAGATAGCAACAACAATGATGAGAGAGAATCATTGATTGACCTGCCTCCTGCATGCTCTACACTGGAGATTGAGCCTGCAAACTGGGCATGGGCCCTGACTGGGAATTGAACCATGGCCTCCTGGTTCATAAGTCAACACTCAACCACTGAGCCATACCAGCCAAGCTCAAAATATCCAATATTTATAAGACTAAACAAACAAAACAAAGCCTCTAAATTTGAAAGCATAAATTTTAGGGACAGCATAACTTTTTATTTTAAAATAATTTTGACTTACGAGAGAGTTGGAAACATATTATTCAGCGTTTCCATATACCCTTCACCCAATTTTCCCTTAACTATAACCATGGTACATTTATATGACCATTTATAAACATTTTTTTTTATATTTTATTGATTTTTTACAGAGAGAAAGGGAGAGGGAGAGTTAGAAACATCGATGAGAGAGAAACATCTATCAGCTGCCTCCTGCATACCCCCCACTGGGGATGTGCCTGCAACCAAGGTACATGCCCTTGACCAGAATCGAACCTGGGACCCTTCAGTCCGCAGGCCGACTATCCACTAAGCCAAACCAGTTAGAGCTATAAACATTGATATAACTGTGATACATTGATAAAAAATAAGAAATTATCCCTGGTACAGGAGTGTTAATGGAACTATCGATTTTGGTCAGATTTCTATTCCAGGACCAATGCAGAGTACTACGTGGCACTTTGTCTCCAAGGCTGAGAGGTGGAGACCAGTCTAGTTCCCACAGCACAGGGCGCAGAGCACATGTTCAAACGCAGGTGAGTCTCTGCTGCTCCCTGAGCCAGGCTGCCTCTGGCAGAGGCTGGGCAGAGCCCTGGGAAGGCTTCCTGAAGTCCGTTGTTTTTGTGCCCCAGGCTGAGAGGGAAATGGTGTTGCCCTCACCGTCCTCACAAGGGATAAGCAGGGACCTAAGCCTACATTCTAAAAATACAGACGTGAACCACTCGGCACAATACACACTCGGAGCAGAAAGAGGGCCTTTGAGGTCATCTCGTTTAATGTCTTCATTGGACAGCTAAAGAAATTAGTGAGAATTTCCTCTATTTTACTGAGAGAGGGATGCCTTTCACAATCTACAATTTAGACTTACCTATGGGGCACTTTGCATCTCAGCCTACAGCGAGAGGAATCCCTTGGCGGAGGGCATGGGAGTTGTAGACAGGTAGGTGGTCCATGGTTGTTTTAGTAAATATATTCAAACTAAGAAAAACATTCTGCTCCCACAAAACCAGAGAGAAACAGAGAGCCTCCACCTCGCTCTGGCCCTCGGGTGGTTCCCAGGACCCCGAGGCTGGAGGGAAGGCAGAGGTGCCTCCTTTTGCCCAAGTTCTGTGCGGGTTCTCTCAGCTGAGAGCACAGGAACGGGAGAGGAAAGGAGAGACTCTGGGGTTTCTGGGAAAGAAAAGGGTGGTGTTCCTTCCCCACGTTTTTCTCCTGCGTGTAAGGTATAGACAGCTTTCTCCCGATTTACTGATAATCGGGTATTTTCCCTTCTCGAGTGTCTGACCCACTTCCAATTTTAAGAGGTAATTCAAGATACCATTGCCCTTTCTGCAAAATGTGCTATCTCAGGCAGACTGCCATTATCAACAGGAGTAGGTAAATATTCACTGTAAAGTAACTTTATGTGTGTTTCTCAAGCCAACATGTGAGTTTAATTTAGAATACTAATGGGCACGGTAAACATGACTATTATTTGTTGTTTTCTCTTTTGAATAAAGATTGGCTTTTAGTTTTAAGCCATAAAGTGTAGTTTGTTAGTGAACATACTCTACACTTGTTCAACTGGGCCATGGGTATCAGACCAAGCAAGTCTGTGAAAGTCCACCCTTTGAGTTGCCAATGAGCTCACTAGCAATTTATTCGTTAGATAAGTAAGTAGCCCCACCTGCATTACTTCAGGCCTGGAGCCTCAAGAGGGTCTGTGTTTAGCATCAGACTTCAAGGTGTACTTTCCCATGGAATTCTTAAGGTTTTCTTCAGGAATGACTAAGGTTTTAGAAATTTCCCATGTAACTCTGTCGTACTGTGCCGTGTGCACAAGCTGTCTGAAGATGCCTTTGGTACGCGAGGGCTGTCATATCACCTGCCCTTGGTCCTTGAAAGAGGGGGTTATAGGTGGAACCATTGTTCTAAGACCATTCATTACCCTCCAACCTCCGAAATGATCAAATGCTAAGTGTTGTTTATTTGGGTGGCTCCAAACTAGTTGCAGCTTAATCACTCCCTCCTGGAGGCTTTTCCTTACCCAAAGAGCTTAGTTTCTTCCTGATATGCCCTGAGAGCTTGTGATTTAAGGCAAGTCCTGCCCTAGCCAGTTTGGCTCAGTGGCTAGAGCATAGGCCCTCGGACTGAAAGGTCCAGGGTTCAATTCCAGTCAAGGGCTCGTACCTCGGTTGCAGACTCGATCCCTTGGCCCTGGTCCATGTGCGTGCAGGAGGCAACCAATTGATGTGTCTCTCTCACATCGATGTTTCTCTCTCTCTCTCTCTGTCTCTCCACCTGCCTTCCACTCTCTAAAAAAAAAAAAAAAAAGGAAAAATATCCTCAGATGAGAATTAGCAACAAAAAAGGTAAGTACTGGTTTAATTTATCTCCACTAGAATATAAACTCTATCAGGTTCAAGATTAAGTCCGTCTATTGACCACTATACCCCTAGAATCTAGCACGGGGCTAGAAATTCCATAAATACCAGTGGAATAATCAAAGAGGTGGCTTCACTCATTCCATCTGAACCCTTATGCAGTGTTTGTAGGAAACAGCCCACTCTCCCTTCCTTAAAACATCCCTTGCACAGGGGGAGCACTCTCCTCTTAGCCTCCCCCCACCTTCCTCTTTGCTCTTCCAATGGCTTCCTTAGCTCCTCCTTCCCGTTGTGTTCTTTCCCTACACTCCAGCCTAGTCCACCTTCTCCCTGCCAGGATGCAGTAGGCACGCCATAAATATGCATTAAATGAAAGGATGGCATGGCCCTAACTCTCCTAGGAAAATGTTATCCATCTCCATAGCTTCAATAATTATGTTAAATAAACTGAAAATCTAAATATCTAATTTAAATATCTATCCCTAACTTAAATGTCTCACCTGGGCAACAAACCTGTACCTCCATGAGCACCCTTATGTCAATACATTCACAACTAAATCTAGACTTTCCAATAAGCAACAGATTAATCACACACATGATCTCTTTTCCCTCCCCAGTCTCTGCTGAATCATGGTAAGGAATTTAATGGGGGGAAGGGAGGAAGGAGAAGAGAAGGTACAAATCCACGGGGCAAAGAGAACAGAGGAGAACCCAATGGCTAACTAAAGATTTCCACACATTTGTGGAAGGTGTAATGCGGGTGGAGGTGAATTAGCTGAGTTAGGAGAGTACCACCGGGGACAGGACAGTATGTATGTAGTAATTTCTTCTCATGTCTAAATATGTAAGTTGCAATTTTTAAAAAATGTGTTTTTATCGATTTCAGAGAGGAAGGGAGAGAGAGATAGAAACATCTATGATGAGACTCATCTATCGGCTGCCTCCTGCACGCCCCCTACTGGGGATCGAGCCCACAACCTGGGCATGAGCCCTGAACGGGAATCGAACTGTGACCTCCTGGTTCATAGGTCAACCCTCAACCACTGAGCTACACCAGCCAGGCTTTTTCTTTTTTTTCAATTGGCTGTTTCATGTACCATTTTTCTCTTTCACCATTTAACAGTTTCTGAATGCTGAATTAGATACTGAAAAAAGAAAAAAAAAAAAAAACTGATTCAGCCTCAGCCTACAGAACCCTGGAAGGGCATAGGGAGACCCAGGTATGAAGGAGAACAGAGCTTACACACCAGGTGGACTGAAACAGGGCAAGTGGCAGTTTACATAACGGGCTGTGCCACCCAGGGCCACCTTTCCAGGCTCAACTCAGGAAAACTGGCAGCTGGCTATATTCCCCGGGATGATTCGACTTTCTCTAAGAAACTGACTAGCCTAAGGGGAAGACTTCCCGGTATGTGGAGGTTCCCTCTACAAAATGTACCATCAGGAAGCACTACCTGTGCCCACAGAGCTCCATTCAGCTTTTTTTTTTTTTCTTTTTCTTTTTTTGGTTAATCCTCACCCGAGGATATTTTTCCATCAATTTTAGAGGAAGTGGAAGGGAGGGGGAGAGACAGAGAGTAACATATATATATTAATATTATTGTTGACAGTATTACAGATGTCCCCCACCTTCTCCCCCTTCCCTTTGCCCCCTCCCCCCTAATCTTTCCCACCCCCCACAGGCCTTCACCACACTATTGTCTGTGTGCATGGGCTATGCATATATGTATAAAAGTTTTTTGCTTATTCTCTTCTCATCTCCCTACACCCCTCCGTTTGCTCCATGCTTCTGGGCCTATTTTGTCAGTTTATTATGCTCATTAGATTCCATATGTAAGTGGGATCATGTGATATCTGTCTTCCTCTGGCTGGCTTATTTCACTCAGCATAATATTTTCCAGGTCCATCCATGCTGTAGGGCAGAATTCTTAAGGACACCCCTTTCCCACCTCAGCCCAGACACCTGCTCCTATCACATCTTCCAATTTCTGTTCTAATTATCATCATTCACCCAGCTGATCAGGCCTAAAAATTAGAACTCTTATCTGAGTTTCCCACCTTCCCCCACCCGGATATCTAACGTTAGCAGTCCTGTTTGCTCTACCTGCAAAATATATCCCATCCACCTCCACGTTTTACCAGGTCACCGCTGCCGTCAGACTCGGTCCCTTTCCTGGAGACTGCAAGATACTCCCAGTGAGTCTCCCCTGCTCTGTGTCTCTGTCTCTAACAGGCCGACTTCCTCACAGCAGCCGGAGCATCTCAACTACACACCAGATCGTATCAATTCCCCGCTTAACACCTTCCAGAGGCTTCCCAATACAATTAGAATAAAATCTGAACTACTGGACTCAGGATTATATATGAGCAGGCCTGCCGACTTTCCAACCTTAACTCCTACTGTTTCCCCCATCACTCTCTCCACTCCAGGCAAGCTGGCCTTTTTCAAACACACCAGATTCATTTACTAGCTGTTCCCTCTTCCCCCAGATTTTATTTTAGCAAGGCTCGCTCAGAATGTTACCACCTCAGAAAAGCCCATCATCTATAGCAGACCCTTCTCCTCCACCCAGTCATTGTTTACCCCAGTGATTTTCAACTTTTCATCTCATAGTACACATGGACTAATTACTAAAATTCTGTGGCACACCAAAAAAATTTGCCAACCTGACACACACACACACAAAAAGATAAAATTTCGATTCATCTACACCAGACAGCTATTGAGTTGGCTGTTGTCATTCTTTTATTTGACAATCTAGGGGGAAAGAGGTCAGTGCCTCTGACTAAAGAGAGTCAGGTATTGCATGTTTTAAAAATTCTTGCAGCTCACCAGGGCATACTGGTTGAAACTCGCTGGTTTATGCCAATGCCCTGTTATATTTTCTTTATAGCATATACAGCCAAAAATACATGCTTGGTTTACATGTTTAATATCTGTTTCCTATCACTGTCATGGGTCCCATGAGGTCAGCAGGGACCCTCCCTCATTCATAGCAGCTAGAATACTAGCTAGCACACAGCAAGTATTCAATATTTACTGAATCAATATGAAGAAAATGAAAATAATAGTACTCACTTTTACTTTTAGCATAGGGGTAAATGAAAATCTACCCTAGCACTGACAGGTTAACTTATTTTTGGTATATCATCAGTCAAGACTGGTATCTTAACCAAAGTCAGTTATTATGGAAATCAATTATCACTAAAGAAAAATATTAGTACTTCATATCAGGATTATCCTATCTAATAAAAGAGTAATATTCAAATTGACCATCACACCAAGACACGAGATGGCTACCCCCATCTGGTCAAAGATGGCTGCCCCCATGTGGACACAAGATGGTGCCAGAAAATGGCCGCCAGAAGATGGCCACCACAAGATGGCTGCCACAAGATGGCCGCCACAAGATGGCCTGCAGGGGAGGGCAGTTGTGGGAAGTTAGGGGTGACCAGGACAGCAGAGGAGGGCAGTTGGGGGTGACCAGGCTGGCAGAGAAGGGCAGTTGGGGGAGATCAGGCCAGCAGGGGAGGGCAGTTGGGGGGAACCAGGCCAGCAGGGGAGGGCAGCTGGGGGGGACCAGGCCTGCAGGGGAGGGCAGTTGTGGGCAATCAGGCCAGCAGGGAGGGCAGTTAGGGGTGACCAGGTCAGCAGGGGAGGGCAGTTGTGGGGGACCAGGCCAGCAGGGGAGGGCAGCTGGGGGGGACCAGGCCTGCAGAGGAGGGCAGTTGGGAGCCAGCAGTCCTGGGTTGTGAGAGGGATATCCGACTGCCCGTTTAGGCTCGATCCCAATGTGGGGGTACACGGGGGGAGGGTGTCCCTCAGCCCAGCCTGCACCCTCTCCAACGGGCGGTCAGACATCCCTCAAGGGGTCCCAGATTGGAGAGGGTGCAGGCTGGGCTGAGGGACCCCCCCCCCGCCCGTGTACGAATTTCGTGCACCAGGCCTCTAGTCATTATATAAAAAAGGAAACAAATTTGCCTTTTAGGTACTTTCCCCATGATAAGTTTCTAAATCAGATAAGATTCTGAACACTGAAAACAAGTGAGGCACCTTCCAGATAAGCAGACATGAAGCCAGGCCTCAGACTTGCTCTACAATACGTGTGTCCTTTCTATTGGATCATGGATTTGCTGACACTATAGGTTACCAAGATATTTCAGAGCAGTTCCAATCAGAGTAGAAGTAGAAGTCAAAGAGCTATCTTAAAAATCACAACAGAAATCTCAAATGTTGTAATGTAGTGTGCAATGCCTAAAATATCAAGTATATTGACTTTAAGAAAAATTGATTCAGGTTAAAAACACTAACCTCCTGGTAATCAGGCATGTTGATTGGTTTGAAGAAAAATTAGGTTTTAATAATAGATGAGTTTGGTAGTCAAAACCTCTTAAAAATGCACCACTGGAGTAGCAAAGCAGGACCTTACACACCCACAGGACCACGTCCAAAATCTGCAGCATACAAAGCCATTGTCTGACCCCTGCTTTGTTCCCAGCCACTTTTCACATTCCCATGAGTGTGGTCAGCCTCAAAATCGTCTAGAAAATCCCTGAGTAACGTTTACCAGCTCAAATGTAACTTCCTTTGTAATCTTTGTTAATCCATTCAGAGGCTGAACTATCTCTTATCTATGTTCCCAGATGAACTCTGAACATAATTTTTAAAAGTCTTTTTTTTTAAAAAATTGTTTTCTCCCTAGCCGATTTGGCTCAGTGGATAGAGCATCGACCTTCGGACTAAAGGGTCCCGGGTTCGATTCTGGTCAAGGGCACATGCCTGGGTTGCAGGGTCAATCCCCAGTAGGGGGTGTACAGCAGACAGCTGATGAATAATTCTCTCATCATTGATGTTTCCATCGCTCTCTCCCTCTCTCCTTTTCTCTGAAATCAATAAAAATATATTTTAAAAACATTTACATTAAAAAAAAATCTATGTTTTCATTGATTTCAGAGAGAGGGAGAGGAAGAGGGGGATAGACACCAATGATGAGAATCATTGATCAGTTGCCTTCTGCATGCCGCCTACTGGGGATCGAGCCTACAATCCAGGCATGTGCTCTGATTGGGAATCAAACCTTAACCTCCTGGTTCATGGGTCGATGCTCAACCACTGCACCACACTGACTGGGTTGAACATAATTTTAAGTGTAGTATATTATAGTATTTATTTTGCCTTGTTTTCCTGGCTAGGCTGTAAATGCTTGCTCAATTAAAGAAATGTACAATTTAAATTCCTAAATCTATATGCAAAGCATCTGTCCGAGTAAATGTTCAACTATTATTGGTCAAACTCATTAATTACTGATTGAATGAAAAGTCTTATTAGGATTATGTTTATAGTTAAATGGTGCCTAAATGACTTAATCTACTGTGTGAAATGGAAGGTTTATTAGATATAACAACTGTATCTAAAACCCCAGGAATTCAAGCCTATGCACACTATGTTTTTAACACACAAGTTTTTTGCTGCCCTGGAAAATTCTTCATTCTTTCTATATAGGTGAATTTACTCAAGTAGAATTACCACCTGTAAGTTTCATTGTAACTAAGAGGTTCTGAGAAAAATGGTCACCTCTCTAAATCTCTCCGCTATTTTGGTTCAACAAACTGTTTGTTCTCTGCTTAGAATTTTCCTGGATTTCTGATGACATGAATACCCTTCAAAGATCCTATTGCTGTTTTCTTGCAATGATCAACACCACTGCAGGTTAATCATAAAAAACTTGGCAAATGACTAAAATAGCAGAAACATGAAATATAAATACAGTCACTTTTAAATGAACTTACTGATTTATATTGCCACAACAAATTTTCATTTCCTGATGATCCCCTAAAAAAGATACAGGTCTTTAAAATTTAATAAAAAGTACTGAGTGATATTTTAGTAATCTTTTGAACTATTATGCTTAACATTTATTAATAAGATCTGTGATCTCAACTTCGGTAAAATATCACTTATCATTGAATATTAAAATGCAATGTACTGATAATCCTAATTTTAAAATTAAAAACCTAACTAGTCATAGTATATATTTGTACAAAGTACAGCATATTATTAGTGTCTCAAGATAACTAATTATCTAAGAACCAGAGGACAAAATTATGTTTTTAAATTTCCTTTCAAAATCCCAACCCTCATTTATTATAAAACTGCCTTCAGTTAGTTATTTAAAAATATTTACATAGAGAAAAGCCATCAAACAGGACTATTTTTGATTACTGTAAGATTCTAACACTTACATTCTTCTGAGTTATCTTGAGCACCCCCTTTAGAAGTGCTTGTTTGAATGATTTAATCTTAATCTTATTATGTTTATAAGCATAAACACAAACAAATAACATAGAGTACGAAAGAACACAAGAAAAATTGTTGGCTTTATTGGTATCACAGTCGTTTTATTTATTGATTGATTGATTTACTTATTTATTTTGGTATCACAGTGGTTTTAATCCAAGCTAAATACAAACACAATTGTTAGTCAGTCACTTATCCTTTAAAACAATATGCCAAGATCAACCCTGAAGCATTTAAAAACATGAAAATGTATAAAATATCTTCCTTAATAAATTCTAAGGACTCCATATATAAATGCAAAAATTTGAACTTGTCAATAATCACATCAAATGTTGAACTACCAACTGAGCAGTAAAAAAAAAAAACAACTTTTGATTTTTAAATTAAATATCTACAGGTAAAAGCATGCAATTTCCCACATCTACTATCTTTGTATTCTGCACAGAGTTCCAAGGCAAAGATTGTTTCTGGCTTTATGAATTACCAGAGATGAAGGCCTGTGTGGCTGACTTATCACAGGCCTTTTAGTCTTTTTTCCGGATAGATCCTTGGCTTCTTTGGGAGGAGGCATATGAACTGGTTTCCAGGGAATTGGATTATAGAAGGCTGGTTCTGGATAAGAATTTCCATTGTAAAAACCTAAATTATTACAAAATCAAAAAACAAGAAAAAAAAAACTTGAGATCAAAGAAACTAGTTATTTTTAAATTCCTAGAAAAATGTTAAAATATCAAAAGGGCAAAAATATCATTGATAAATCAATTTGACTCCATTAAAATGAACTTTTGAATACTTTCAAACAAGTAACTTTCCAAATACAGTAAATATTGCAGTACAAATTAACATGTAAATGATAATTCTAAGAGTCCAAAGAAATGTTAATGTTAAAATCTATATAAAAATTTTACTAAGATTTTAAGTTTAGAACCTTTAAATTGAACAAAATCTTCATTTTTCTACCTGAATCTGGAAAATCACTGACTGTATACTAGTTTCTCCTAACTAGACACTAAAGTTTACAGAAAAAATTTTACACTGCATATGTAGCTAAAGTGAGTCAGATTCCTATTTTGAATCACTGAAATTCTAAATCACTGTGGCCCTCGCCAGTTTCTCAGTGGTTAGAGCACTGGCCTGCAGACTGATGGGACAGCAGGTTCAATTTCAGCCCTTCTTTCACATCAGTGTCTCTCTCTCTCTGTCTCTCCCCCTCCCTTCCACTCTCTCTAAAGATCAATGAAGAAAATATCCTCAGGTGTGAGGATTAACAAACAATAATACATACATAAATCGCTGTCACTCAAATTATTAAGATTTCATAGTATCACTGTAATTTTTATTATTAATTATGGAATGTACTATTGGTAGGATGTATAGGAAACGATGTCCCCTAACTAGTAATTCTGAGGAGGAACATTTTGTTAATCAGATTCAAATCCTGCAGTCACTATATGCACATAAATTCCTTTATTTCATAATTTATAAAAATGATATGGGCATTAAGAATAGAGACTTAAGGGCATTTACAGACAAATATGATGCTTATTAGAATAAAACTCATTAAAAGCAAAAAAAAAATCCATTATTTTAGCAATTCACTTCTAGTCAATGTGTATATTCCCTCCTAAAGTTTTATCTTAACTGCCCAATCGTTTGGTTAAAACCACTGCTTATTGCATTTTTTTCAAAGGAGAAAGAAAAAACGTGGAGCAGACCATGCTCAGTAGCTGTAGCGGATGACCTCTGTGACATGTAGGAGAGGCCCAATCCTGACAGCAGGAATGTGTCATTCAGACACTGGCAACCCACTCTGCCTGCATAGATATGTCAACACACACTTCACCACGATGGTCAAAACAAAGTCTGGAATATGTTCTATTGTGTGAACAAAACAGAATGGGGGTATTTTTAATAATAAATCACTTAAACAAGTGAAGGCAGCTGTCAGCAAGGTATGAGCTTCCAACATGAAGCACAAAGAAAAACATGCACCACCATTTGTAATCAGACCAGCCTGAAGGCCAACCGGTTGAGTCTGCTTCATGTGCTGCCTAGTACTCCACCTGCAGAAAGAATGTGTCAAACCATTGGGAGCTCTGCCTCAAAAAGGGTTAGAAGAAGGGGAGGAAAACTCACTCCTTAAAAATGTCCCGTTTAAGGCTTTATAATCCAAAAAAAACATGAAAATGTAACTTGTTTCTTTTTTTAAAATTTTTATTGTTGAAAGTATTACATATGTCTTCCTTTCCCCCCCCCCATTGTCCCCTTCTAGTCCGCACCTGCCCCCCACCCCAGGTCTTCACCACACTATTGTCTGTGTCCATGGGTTATGCATTTTGCATATAAATTCTTTGATTAATCTCTTCCCACCCACTCCTACCCTTCCCCTCGGATATTCAATAGTCTGTTCCATGTTTCTATGTCTCTGGATCTATTTTGTTCATCAATTTACTTTGTTCACTAGATTCTACGTATGAGTGAGATCATGTGATACTTGTCTTTCTCAGACTGGCTTATTTCACTTAGCACAATACTCTCCAGGTCCCTCCATGCTATCTCAAAGGATAAGAGATCCTTCTTTTTTACTTTGCAGTTTTGCAACTATTGCCTTTAAAATATATCTAATTTATAGAGAATGACAACAAATTTGTAGTACTCCACAGGAACATGGTGTATTATAATATAATCTTCCAGAAAATAGTGATTTGAAAGAAAAATGATTTTTACACATTTCTATTTCTGTCAAGAGAAAAGATAATGTATAATATTTACTTCTGCAAGTCATATTTATGTAAGCCACATAACATAAAAACCAACCTGTAAGTTTTCCATTGGCATAACCATAGCTTTTTGCAGCTGGACGAGGTTTATTTTTTGAATTTTCCAACCATTCCTTAAACTTTCTTTCTGCTATTTCTTTCTTTTCCTGTAATTCAGCTTGACGTTGTTTTTCTTTTTCCTTAAAATGACAAGACCGAAGAATCTCCAGGGATATTCTGTAACTAAATATTGTACTGACTTTTCCCCAGCAGCTTCCCACCCCAATGGCTTACTGATGATAAATATTAAATCATATTTCTCTAATTTGAGAGCAAAATTTAACATGATCAGGGATATGGTATGAAGACATCAAACCCAAGAAGAAAAAAGCAATTTGCTGTTTTAAAATAGAATAGTAACTTACAATGTAATAAAAGTACCACCAAAATTTAGCATTAACAATGATAAAAAGTTTGAACCTAACTGAAAAAATATCAACAGGCTTATTAACATTTCTCAACCTAAGAAAACCACAAATGCATAATCATTTCTGAAGCTTTAGCATAGTATAATAAGTAGGGATAGCTTCATGTATTTATTTTATGCTAAGATAGTGCCAATTTTCTATTAGAAACTTATTATACAATAAACACCAAAGTAATGTATTCTAACTGGTTAAATACCTTTTCTTTCTTCTTCTTCTCACATTCTTCAGCATTTTTTTTCTTTAACCATTCTTGATATTTTTCTTTTGCTTTTTCTTGCAAATGTTCTTTCTCCAGTTCCTTTGCTGCTTTTGCTTCCATTTCTTTATTAATTTTTTGTTTCCTTTCTTTCCTTTTCTTAAATAAAAGTAAAGGAATTTTAATTGGAATGTTTGTAATTATCCTATGAGGATGGAGTGTTATCTACAGTAATCTTCTAAATTTGTGTTATTTCTTAAAATAGGTGGTAACATAGTAGTTGACACTTACATGGCTTGTGAAAATATATAACATACCTGCAATTACCTGGTCAATTTTAGTTAACTCGGCTGTAAGATTAATAATGGCAGTAATAAAGATCTTGTTCACCAAAGTATACTCAGAGCTTGAGACAGTGCTGAGTAAACAGTACATGCTCAATAAAGATTTGAATAAATTAGTGAACAGAAATTACAACCTGTTAGATTGCCTTGAATGTTTGTTTTTTTAATGGATGTTTACCCTCTAAAATAGGAGCCACAAATGTACACATTCTTGGACAGTAATATGAATACTTGGATAAATCTTCACCATTAGTGAGTTACAGAGAACAAATAACATTTGGCCCATTAAATATTGCTATAGGGGCACATACAGACAAATCTTTGGCTATGTAATTCTATGTAAGACCAGAAGTTAGCAAACTATGGCCTGAAGGCCAAATATGGTCCACCTGTGACCTGTCACCTGTGACCTGTCACCTGTATTTTTAAATGAAGTTTTATTGAAATGTGGCTACACCCATTTATTTACATATTATTGTCTATGGCTGCTTTTGTACCACAAAGTCTAAGGAAATAAATTTCTGTTGTTTCATACTCAGCCTGTGGTGTTTTGTTATGGCAGCCCTAGTAGGCTAACACAATAAATAAGCTTATAAAAAGACGCTAAATATCATTGGATCTCGGGGAAATGAAAATTAAATGACAATGACGTATCACTGCATATTGACTGAAATGACTTAAAATGAAACAGACTGACAATGTAATGTTTGGCAAGGATGTGATGCAATTGGGATTTTCATACAATAGTGGTGGGAATGTAAAATGATACAAGCACTTTAAAAAACAGTTTGGCAATTTCTTATAAAGTTAAACACATACTTACCACACAACCCAGCAATTCAGTTCCTAGGCATTTACCCAAGATAAATGAAAACAAATGTCTACAAAAAGACTTGCACATAAGTTGTCATAGAATTTTATTCATAATACCCAAACCAACTGTACATCAACTAGTGAATGGATAAACGATTTGTGGTATTCCATAGAGTAGAATACTACTCAGCAATAAAAAGGAACGACCGTAATACATAGAACAGGGAATTTTAAAAACAGAAGAGTACACCTTCTATGATCCCATTTATATAAAATTCTAGAAAAGACAAATCTAATCTGCAGGGACAGAAAGCAGACTAATGGCTTCCTTGGAGCTGGGACTGGCTGGGGGTGGGGAGCAGGAAATGAATGCAAAGTGGCACAAGGGAACTATCGGAGTGATGGAAATGTCCTGTGTCTTGACTGTGCTGCTGGTTATACAGGAACATACATGTTTGTCAAACTTCAAATCGGCATATTTTGTTGTACATAAATTATAGCTCAAAGAAGATTTTAACACACCAGACAGACTCTCCATAGGATTAAACTAGAGGAGAGAGAATGGAATACCTTCAGTTAGCCCAAGGAGAGCAGAGCCGGCACACAGGGAGGTGCTGAGGGAGAGGCCAGCCACTGAGTGGCTTCGGCTTTTCCGGCATTCCAGTTCTATTCCTCACAGAGCACAACCAACAGCAAATCTTCCCTTTGCAAAGATGGGAGCCCCGAAAGAACCTCTGCTTCTTGAAACTGAAGGAAACTAACAAAACAACTGGCTAGGGTTTCCGAATCCCTACGCTGGTTCCTACCGTAGTACCTGGCACATAGTAAAAGTGTAGAATGCATGAAGGATACACAGATAACAGTGTTACCCATCATACGCTTTGTTGACCCAGGTTAATTTAATTTCTTACATTAAAAAAATCAGTTTCATGTTTTAGAAAATTAAAAATAATTTCATTTTTACATAACTTTTGAAACCATGAAGGTAAAGACCCTTATACAAAATATGTGATAACATACTGCAAAAACAAATCTAAAAGAACAAATTAGTATGGCAACATAAATGCAAGAGTACCCGATGAGATAAGCCATTTATTTGAAACAGATTTAACAATTTACAGTCATAGTATAAGAAACTAGCTTTGCTAATGGATACATAAATCCCTTTTGTCTGGTTTTTTGATAGAACACAGTGAAATGACTTAGAGAAAATAACGCCACAGATCCAGCTAAAATGTGAATGAGGCTGGAGGCAGCGGAGGACCACACACCATGAAATGTAAACAGAGGAGGAAAAAGCTAGATGCCAGACAGAAAGAGAAGAACCAGGAGAGCAGTCTTTACAAACAGAGGTAAATGTAACTAAGACTGAAATAAGAAATCTGATAGGTTTTAAAGGAAAAAGAAATTTGAGTAATCAGTTATTTCTTAACATGCACAAGACTTCTGCAGAATAAGTAAACTCAATTTCTCAGGGTTCTTTTGTGAACTATTTCCAACCTTGTGGAATCCTGCTTTCAATAATTAGTGATTGATGTCAGGGCACGCCATTTCCCTCCAGAAGAAAAAATTTTTCTCAAATAATTGGATTAGATCTACTGCCACTAATTAACACAGAGAATATATCATCTCTCAGCAGTATCTTACATTCTTAGACAAACAACAACTATGTTTGATTGGCATGGTAAAATGAGCTTAATGGAGTTAGAAGATAAGAGAAGCTTTTAGAGGAGAGAGCATGCTATTATTGTATACATGTAAAACTCTTTTATTTTTCAGTTATTTCAAAAAAGTATCACCCAAAGCTTGGTAATGGTCATATAGACTTGTTTTGATTTTGGCATTGATTCACAAGGAACTCTTTCTTGTTGTATTATGGAATGATGCTAAATTAATTATAATCAAGATATACTTCTGAAGTAAAGAACAAATACATTTATGGCTAAAACACATATATGTCTAGCCAATTTCCTTCTTATTATACCTGGAGGAAGAAAGCTATATCATCTTCAATTTGCTGAAATGATTTACTAGGTACTCTACTAATATCACTGGGCATTATAACAATATTTAAGGACAAAAACTTAGGATTAAAAATTTTAAACTTTGCCCTACAATTTAAATATTTAACTAAATTCTTAAAATTGGACTATTATTTAAAAAGCAGTATCAATCTACATATTCACAAGATAACAAACTGACAAGTATTTACAAAATTTTTAACTTGTGATCCAATACAAGATTGTATTAAAATTGAAAGATAGCCGAAACTGGTTTGGCTCAGTGGATAGAGCGTCGGCCTGCGGACTGAAAGGTCCCAGGTTCGATTCCGGTCAAGGGCATGTACCTTGGTTGCGGGCACAGCCCCAGTAGGGGGTGTGCAAGAGGCAGCTGACCGATGTTTCTCTCTCATCGATGTTTCTAACTCTCTATCCCTCTCTCTTCCTCTCTGTAAAAAATCAATAAAATATATTTAAAAAAAATTGAAAGATAATACCATTCATTCATTCGTTCATTTATTCATTCCAACAACAAAAGTCTACTGTATTATAAAGCATTATATTAGATATTGTGATGAATTAAAAATATAAACATTAATTCCTACCCTTAAGTCTTAAAATTACCAAGAAAATTAAGATATGTACACAATACAAAATAGCATAAAATATATAATAACACAACATATACATGACAAAATGATAAATGTGAACAGGATTCAGGAAGGAGTTTCTAGCATCTGATCAGCGAATGATTCCTGTAAGAGGAAATGCTTTGAGTTGGATAATGAAGGGAAAGGTAAGGTGGGGGATATAATGAGATTCCAAGCTGATAAAATATCATAAAAAAATGAAGTGAGAAACAGAAGAAAAATGTCCTTAGCATTTCTCATGAACACATCCCTGGGGCCTGGACAGTACAGTCCAAAGCTCAAAATTTCTCTGAAATCTATCATATCAAATTTACATTCTCTTCCATTAAGTATCTGTGCTTGCTTTACAAAAAAAAAAAAATTTTCCTCTCAAAATTTTCCAGTAAAACTAATACTCCAAGAAGATTGGCTATGCGAATCCTGGGTATACTCCCAAAAGAACACCAGTAAGAATCAAGGAAACCACACGCAGGGGGATCTTTCCCCCTCCCCACGTGGGAGTCTGTACTTGTTCTTCAATAAATTTCCACCTTTGCTATAAAAACAGGCAGAAGACATGGCACCAAGGGCAGAGAGGAGGTCTTTAACCGGCCAGGCTAGAATTGTTAAAACGGTATACAGAAGACAGTGAGGAATCACAAAAAAATATATTTTGAATTGGGAAATGACATTTGACTGTTTCAGCAAGATGAATCTGCCAGGAACTCAGAGTATGGACTCATTCCTTCAACAAATATCTATTGTGTCAGATACTGATCTAGCTGCTAGAGAACTGGACAAAAAAGAAGCAAAAATCGATGCCCTTATGGAGTTTACATTCCAATATGGGAAAATAAACAAACAACACAAGTTGAAAGATGTAATGAGACCAGACTGGAAGAGATCACAACAGGAGTGACTGTAAAGGAAAGGAAGGGATGACGACAAATGACAAGAATTCTGATTATTCCAGGTGACTGAGATGACAGCAGTACCAATAACAGTATTCGAGCAGTTAGGAGAATGGTTCTATCCAAGGAGAATGGGCAAAAATAGGTTGTTTTAGATCTGCAGGCTCAGAGGTGAAACCAACCATAAGTCGGAAATTCAGGACCACAGGAGGTCAGGTGTAGAGGTACAGACTTCATGATTACCTGGAGGCCACGTGTGGGAAAAGGGAGAGAAGCAGAGAGCAAAGGGCGGAAGACAGAAACTTCATAAATGTCCATGAGGGTAGGAAAAAAAAGCAGGTCAGAAAAGAAAGAATCTAAGAGAAAATAAGAAAAACCTAGGCAATGAGGAGTCACAGGAAGAACACTTAGCAAAAGAGATGTCAGGATGTATGAGTGCAATTTTTCTCCTCACCTGTTCATTCTTTTTCTGAACCCATTCCTTGTGCTTTTCTTCAGCAATTATCTTCCTTTTTTCACGTTCTTCCTTTTCTTTTATTTTTTCTAGCTGTTGAGTTAATTCCTGTGAATTTTATTCAAACAAAAGGCAACTTATAATAGAAGTACTCAAATCACATATTTTTTAAAAGGTTGAGGTTAACCAAATTAAACAAGGACATAGTTTCCTTTATAGAAAATACACCATTAGTAACAATAACTTACTTAAGTAACTAGTCTATGATGAAAAAAAGCATTGGTAAAAAGTATAAGTCATATTTTAGAAATGCAAATAATTGCTTGGCAGCAAAACACTAGTTTCTTAGACTAAACTTCAGCTAAATTACCCTCATTGAAATCAACTTTCCCACACATAAATTTTGGCATCACTGTACACTCTTGGCAGAAGCTCAAGGGAATTGCAACTTTTTTTACAGTTATAAAAAGCTTCCAGATTCTTGAGGAAGATAAAGAATAGGAATTAAATAATCCCTAAATTTAAAATTTTAATTCAGTCATACAGAAGGCATTCAATTTTCTTTAGGGGGAAAAAAAATCAAGATTTTTCCTCACTCATTTTATAGCTGCTGGAGTGTAACACAACACCACATTCATATCCCATAGGCCTTGCTGTCACTGGAATCTACACGTTTGGGCATTTCCTCAGGAGAAAGAATGTGGAAGGTATGGCCAAATAAAACTACAAGCTCAGTGCCACCAGTCTGTCACTCATCAGTTAAATTACTGCATTAGTTGAGAATGCTGTTCAAACTAGACTCCTAGGACCCTACTACCATAATTATTAGTTATTTTTCTTCTCTCTCCTTAGATACTAATAATCAGATACTTTTATATATCTTCCGCTGGACCTCATTCCTCTTTCCCTCCCTCCCTTTCCCAAAGACCTATCTACCTGAGCATGAGTGGGAGTGGAAAGGACAAGTTTGCAGCTCGCAGACAGTTCCAGTGTGTTACATGACATGAAGATAAAACCTGACACCAAGAAAATATGGTTTGCACTTTAGAACAACTGATGCACAGGATACCTGTCTTCATGCCCTAGCATCCTATAATTCCACTGCATAGAAAAGAATTGCCCTCACTCAATTCCAACTTTTAAACATCATACTCCCGACAGCCTCCAGAGTAAAACAGCCATCCTGGCTTTAAAAACATTCTTCATTACCTCTGCAGCTGCTATTCCTTGATTATTCACTTAATACATTTTTTTTTTATTGCGTGCCTACAATAGATAGCATGAACTGAGACACAGGGATGAAATTCCAGAAGTCTCTGAACTAATCTCCTATATACACACAAGAATTGAGTACTACATTGTAAGGTATGTGTAAGTTTAGAAAAAGGAAAAGAACGAAAGGGAAGATGAGAAGAGAAACATGGTAGGCCAGAGTAGTCAAATATGAGCACTATAAGAGGAACAGTGAGGAATTGGCTTGACTAGAAAAGAGATTGGGGGTGATGGCTGGTGTATGGTAACTAGGTGGGAAAAGCTCTTTTGAAACAAGCAGAGTAAACTGAACACTATGAAGCCAGAATACATGGCAAAGGGATGACTTAGAACTCAATGATAAAGGATAAAAACTGCATTACAAGGGTCAGAACTATTCTGAGGGAGACTGACTAGGAGGTTGTCACAGTATATGAGTTGTAAGGGAAAGGTATGGACTTGAGCAAGGAAATAAAAAGGGAAAAAACATGTATGTCTGTCTGTCTGTATGTACATACGTGTGTGTGTGTATGACAGGCTACATACAGATCTAACAATCATATATCCAAAATTTCCCTATTTAGTCCTCAATTTTATTTTCAAGAAAAGTAATAATTTAAATATGTAAGTTAAAGAATGATTGATGATATTTATGTACCCTTTTAATCTTCTTCATAAAAGTAAATTCAAAAATCAGAAAGAAAAATCAGACTTTGTGTTCCTATTTTATGGCTCACAAATTTTAGTTAATGTTGACATAAGAGTTAAAGATAAAGGAAGGGCCAAAAAGTATGCAGAAAATCCTACCCCTGACCCAGACAGTGCTCTAATCTCAGGATGTCCGCTCAAGTACTTTGCCCCCCGCCAGAATACGCATCACATTTGGAGACAGAACCCTCCCTTCCGCAGCTGGCTCCAGCATTCCCACCCTGAATGCCTCCATCTGTCCCCACCAAGCAAGTCTCTTCTGGACACGGCTGGAGCCTTCTCTCTCAAGGCCCCTAGGTCGTCTTCTGGTACACCACTGAACTGCAACAGGATTGCAGCTATGTTCCCACAGAGTAAATGCTTGATTATAGAAAACCAAAATGCAAAGAGAATCCTACACAGCATTCTTATTTCAATAGTTTTTGTCAACTTTCGAAGACTGGAGTTTACCACTGAACGTAACCATCACAAAAACTGACAGTTTTGAGTTTCAAAAATTCTGTGTCCCACCCTATTCACTAAGGGCTGATGAATGAAATAGCCAAAGGCAAACTGGGGGGAAAAGCCCTCGGATTAATCACAAACTGGATACTTTCTATAATTTAGATCAGATTGTACTAAAATGCTAAAGCAAATGTTAAAAATTAGAATTATAGGCCATAGAGAATTCATGGCAGTCTGTTAAAAAGAATTTTTTTTAAATAATAAAAATTTAAATAAAATTTATATGATCTACAAAACCAATGTTAGTTTTTCATAATACTAATATTCAACATTTATCATATTTATCATCTTAATTTTGATGGGTTAAAATAATTTAAATCAATCTTATAGAGATGTCTGAAACAAATCTAAATGTCTGTTACTGAAATCAAATATATGAGGAGGTATGTTCTTTTTAATAACCAACTATCCTTTAAATTTTCCTTTAAGTTATTAAGAAAAAAAATAAGAAAGCCAGGGTAAATTCAAAATTAAATACTAAGTCTGACCCATTTATTTCTAAAATATATCTTAGTATTGTGGAAAAAACACTTATTAAATTGGAAGTCAAAAACTAGGATCCAATACCATCTTAGCCACTAACTAAAAACCTTGGCAAAGTTACTTTCTGGCCCCTCATGTTTAACAGGGATCTGAGATGAATTGTTCCTTATACAAATTGTACTTTTAATGATAGGATTTATAAACAAATTAGAGAATGCAATAAATAAGAACAAAAATAAGGAAAGCAAAACTTATAAAATAAAACAAAGAGAAAGGCATGAAAAGAACATGAATACCACAACAGCTCAAAATAAGCTTATAAGAAAGTGAGGAGTTGGCCCATAAGTTATATTACTGGCATAACTGATACAATAAGATTCGTGCTAAAATATTTTAATTGCTTTAGAGCTAAGTAATGATATAGAAGTTATAAGATACTAGTGGCCCGGTGCACGAAACTCACGCACATTAAAAGGGAATTAATTAGGAGAAACCAAGATCACGGCATAGGTAAACACCTGAACTTGCCGCCTCGCACAACCACTTCAAAACTACAACTAAAAGACAAAACGGACATCATCCAGAACCACAGGAAGGCTGGCTAAGTGGAAATTCTACAACTAGAAGGGAAGAGAAAAGCACACTGAGACTCAGAGGAGCTGCGGAAGTAAAGTGCAGAGGTACAGAGGCGCGCGCACGCGGAAAGGGCTGGCAACTGAGTATGTGGCTGGCTTTTTCAAGCCGGAGGGAGACACAAGCTCCCAACTTCTCTGAACTCCAGTTCCCAGCGAGACTCTGGGGAACCAGACTCATATGGGGAGAAACTGGACTGTTTGGCAGTGGGCGGAACTCGAGGGCGGCTTTCTCTCAGAGGTGCTTGCAGCGATTACCAAGGGACAATGAGACCCAGGGGCCTCTTAGGGCAGGGCTGACGGTCAGCCGTTGCTGTTTGCTCCGCCCTGAGACTCCACCCCATCCAAGCTGTGTGCAGAGGCTTTTGAATATGAATGGCCTGGTCCTTTGAAATCTAAACTTACCTATCAAACTGCAGCTGAGTCAGAAAGACCCAGAACATCCAAAAGAAGGCCCAAGGCCTCACAGCAGCTTGCATTGCTTCACAGCTGGGCCTCATCTGGGCACCTCAAAAACCCAAGCAAAGAAGAGGAATCTGCAGATCTCTCTGTAGCTCCTGCTGGGTGGCCTCAGGCAGAGGCTAAATTACCACCTCCTTGGCGATCCAAGAGCCAGTGTACCCAGGGGTCAGAGTAGGACCATCCAGATTACAACTCCTCAAATCCATAAAGAACACACTTGGGGGCAGACTCAGTGAGCACCAAAGCCCCACTGAAGCAAGTCTTGCCTCATAAGGGTGTCTCCAGCACAGAAGCTCTCCCAACGTAGACACAGCTGATCCTCACAGCCAACTGGCCTGGAGGTCAATTCCTCCCAGTGATACCAACAACAATCAAGTCTTAACTACAACAAGACTGTGCACACAGCCCACAAAGGGGTGCACCAAGAGTGTCCACCTCAGGTAACTGGGGAGGCTGAGCCACTGGGCCCTATAGGACACCTAGCACACAAAGCCACTCTATCTACTCAGGGAAGCAGCGAAAATGCGAAGACAAAGAAACAGGTCACAAATGAAAGAAATGGTGGAAAGCAAACTATGGATATAGAGTTCAAAACCATGGTTATAAGGTTTTTCAAGAATTTTCTAGAAAAGGCCGATAAATTTAGTGAGACCCTCGAGGATATGAAAAAGGACCAACTAGAAATTAAGCATAAACTGACTGAAATAAAAAATAATATACAGATCAACAGCAGACTAGAGGATCACAAGAATCAAGTCAAAGATCTGAAATACAAAGAAGCAAAAAACACCCAACTGGAAAAGCAAAAAGCAAAAAGAATCCAAAAATATAAAGATAGTGTAGGGAGCCTCTGGGACAACTTCAAGTGTACCAACATCCGAATTATGGGGGTGCCAGAAGAAGAGAGAGCGCAAGATACTGAAAACCTATTTGAAGAAATAATGACAGAAAACTTCCCCCACCTGGTGAAAGAAATAGACTTACAAGTCCAGGAAGCGCAGAGAACCCCAAACAAAAGGAGTCCAAAGAGGACCACACCAAGACACATCATAATTAAAATGCCAAGAGCAAAAAACAGAGAGAGAATCTTACAAGCAGCAAGAGAAAAACAGTTACCTACCTACAAGGGAGCACCCATATGACTGTCAGTTGATTTCTCAACAGAAACTATGCAGGCGAGACGGGAGTGGCAAGAAATATTCAAAGTGATGAATAGCAAGAATCTACAACCAAGATTACTCTACCCAGCAAAGCTATCATTCAGAATTGAAGGTCAGATAAAGAGCTTCACAGACAAGAAAAAGCTAAAGGAGTTCATCACCGCCAAACCAGTATTATATGAAATGCTGAAAGGTATTCTGTAAGAAGAGGAAGAAGAAAAATGTAAAGATAAAAATTATGAACAACAAATTATCTATCAACAAGTGAATCTAAAAATCAAGTGAGTAAAAAATCTGATGAACAGAATAATCTGGTGAATATAATAGAATTGGGCATAGAAAGGGAGTGGACTGACAATCCTTGGGGGGAAAGGGGTGTGGGGGGTGCGGGAAGAGACTGGACAAAAATCATACACCTATGGGTGAGGACAGTGGGGGGGGGGGGTAAGGGCATGGGGTGGGGTGGGAACAGGGTGGAGGGGAGCTATTGGGCGGGCGGGGGAGAGGAACAACTAATAATCTGAACAATAAAGATTTTTTTAAAAAGGGAATTAATTACAGGAAATATTTTAATATTACTATTTGCCCTTTCTCTATAATAGAAGTGTCAGAGATGAAAGGAAATTAGTAAAATGTATATGAAAATCTCCCTCCTGTCAGAGTCTGGGGTACGCTGCGGGACCTAGAGTCAAGTCCCTGCCCACCCGCGCGTGCCTTGAAATGAAATCGCATGAGACCCAGACCCGGCAGGCCTCACCCCCCATCAAGCCCTGCAGGGTGGGGGGTGCGGCCTCAGGTCCCCCGGCCTGGTGCCAGGGCGGGGGGCATGGCCTCAGGTCCCCCGTCAAGCCCTGCCAGGTGGGGGGGCGCAGCCTCAGGTCCCCCATCAAGCCCCATCGGGAAGGGGGCGCATAGCCTCAGGTCCCCCGTCAAGCCCTGCCGGGTGGGGGGGCGCAGCCTCAGGTCCCCCATCAAGCCCCACCGGGAAGGGGGGGCATAGCCTCAGGTCCCCCGTCAAGCCCCGCCGGGCAGGGGGCGCAGCCTCAGGTCTCCTGGCTCCGGGGCAAGGGTGCAACGACCATTTGCATATTAGCTCTTTATTATATAGGATAAGAATTGCCAATACTAAATACATGAAAAGGTTTTAATCTTTCAACCAATTATACTCTGCTACATGCTTAATCAATGTGGTAGGGATTTTGTATTCATTATTTTAGTCTGCTCTCAAAACAAATCTTCAGTAGTTTATTATCTCATTTAACACAAAATAACAACTAACTTTTACTGAGTGCTTTCTGTATAGTAGGCCATTCCTTGATGTTGACTGAGTCCTCCTAACACAATCAAGTAAATACTGTTTTCCCCCTTTCACTGCTAAAGAAATCTAGGTGGAAAGAGATTAAGAATTTGCCCAAGGTCCAAGTTTTGAATCCAAGGATGGCTCAAGAATTTACATAACTTTTAAACACTCTACTATTGACTCTCTAACATTTGGCTTATAGATGAAGAGAATGAGGCTCAGAGAATCTAAGTAATTTTCTGAAGGCCACAGAGTTAGAATGGCAAGGCTAAAATTTCAGCCTTGTTCTGTGTGACTCCAAAGCCCAGGCTCCCTTATGAATTTCATTTCTTTTACTGTATGCTGACTCTAAAAATGACCTTCAGGTTCTTTTTTGTTAAATATGTTTTTATTGATTTTAATGAGAGAGAGGAAGGGAAAGGAATAGCGAGACAGAAACATTCATGAGAGAGAAGTATCAATTGGCTGCCTCCTCCACACCCCGACTGGGAATTGAACCAGTGACCTTTTGGTTCATGGGTCGATGCTCAACCACTGAGCCACACCAGCCAGGCAGACTCCTTTTCCTAATGTAACAAGTGACTTCTAGTGAGGCTAGAGATAAAGATAAATATCACAAACTAAATTCCACTTTACCACTGACTCACTAGAGCAATGTTTTCCAAACTGTGACTCTAAAACCAATTGAATGGGTTATAACAGGCCTTTAAAACAACCCCAAAAAAGGTCTTGGCAGATGTGGCTCAGTTGATTGAGTGCTGTCCTATGTACTGAAAGGTTTCCAGTTGATTCCTGGTCGGTGCATATGCCTGGATTACAGGCTTGATTGATGTTATGCTCTCACATCAATGTTTCTCTCCCTCTTTCTCCTTTCTTCGCTCTCTAAAAATCAGTAAAAAAAGAAAAAAAAATTTTAAGAATATAATAGGCTACCAGGTTTTGCAAAAATTAAGATATTGTTTCAAATATGTATGTGTGTATGATATGAAGCAAAGTATATTTCTCACCATGAACAAATATTTTGAAAACTACTGAACTAATTAATGGAGGGTCTGTGGTCTCAACAATACAAACTAATGCTGAAAATAAGTGAAAAAGTTTTAGTGAGGCTGTGAATAATAATATCAATAACAATAAAATAACACCAGCCCTTTTTATACTGTCTCATTTAATCCTCACAAAAATCCTGTGACCCCTATTATTTTATCCTTATTGTACAGATAAGAAAATTGAATGAAGCATAAAGTTTAAGTAAGCCTGCCTTACATAAAACCATATGGTCTTTCTCAGACTCTGTGGCCTTCTAAGAGGAAACAAATATTACTGTGCACTTTTCCAGGCATAAATCTGTAGTTTAGAATACAAAGTATCATGAATAGGGAAAGAGCAGAAGGTACTGATTTCTACAATCATTTAAATCATGCCAAGCCTCCTGAGTTTCAAAATTGATGTGGAAAATTTATTCCAAGGAAGACCATGGAGGGCGAAGTTTTAGTTCCAAGAATTTTTATGAGAACATGATTACTAATAAACTTAAACATTCAACAACAGTGAATCCATTAACTATATCCTAATATATATTCAATAAATTTTAAATATATTTTAATAATCTTAGCCAGCCATTTAAAAATGACATTGTAAAAATATTTAATGATACTGAAATATATTAATAAATGAAACCAGTAGAAAAAAGCAGGTTACAAAAGAGTTTGCTCCTATTTCATTAAAAATGAGAAGTATCCCTCACCACTCAAATCTACTTGTTTTCTGTGATGGGAAAGGGAAGAATTCAGATAATGAGTCCGGATATGGAAAATACCAAATTACCAAATATATTTGGCTGCTAGGTTCTAAAGAACAAATAGTAAGAGTTGAAAGAATGAGGGATTCGTGTAAAAATGTAGCTCGATCATTTGAGCTTGGAGGTGAGAGTTCAGAGAGAAAATCACTAATACAGAAATATCCACAAGCAAGGCAGGGAAGCAGAGAGAAGCCGAGAACCTCCAAAAGCCCAGCAGATTCCAATCTCTCAGCACAAACTCACTCTAGGGCACAAGCTCTGAGTAACATGTGGGTAGATTCCTACCTCTATTTCAATTTTTGTTTATCTCCTTTCCTAAAAACTGTACAAAGTATATGCTATTGAATTTACTTTAGTTAAATGTAGAGATGGTGAAGCTCCATTGTATGTGTCTGTATATATACACTTGCACATATTTATTTTTTAAATTATATAGAAGAAAATCTGGAAAGCTATACTCAGGTAGTGAGATTAGAGAAAATTTTAATTTTTTAAATTATGCTTAGCTCTATTTTCCAAATGTTCTTATAATGACCATGTATTATTTCTACAATATGAGTTACTGACACAAACAAATGCACTTTGTTTTGAGGGATAATATTAACATTTTAATTGCAAAAGCAGCTCTACTTTTTGAGCTCATGGATTAAATAAGGAGAATACTGTCTACTTTTACCTCTACAGCTCTCTGTTGCAGGCGGCCACGTTCTTCTTTTTCTTTGCCAACAAACCACACTTCCCATGGTGTCAGGCTGCTCTCTGGTAAGCACACCTGTTTCTGTTCTTCTTGGTTATCTTTGGATTCAACCACACTATTGCAAAAGAGAGGACACTCTACAGCACTTGTACTCTTTGGCTTAATAGTCAAAATAACTTAGCTGTACAGTAAAAGTAGAATTTAATAATCTATTTACAATACTGTAATCTTAATAAGTAAATATATATGAATTACATATAAATATACATTTGAAAAATCACAAAAGGAACTCCAAAATTTGAATTAGTTTACCCATAAATTGCCTTTAAATGCCTTCATCTTCTAAAATCACATTATTTAAAAAATCTATAGGGATAACAGACACCGAGTCCATTTGCCTCAATGACAGCAATATCTTTTTCTTAAAAATCTTATATCTGGACAACTAATTATAACACATGATCCTAATCAGATCCTGGAGCAGACTTTTCCCTTCTCCTCCCTAAAATACCTAAGAAAAATGAATACATATATATACAGATTATCTATCTATCTATATCTATATATCTATATCTATCTACATATGTATCGATATCTATATATATGTGTATATATATATATATATATATAACTCTATCTATATCTATATCTATATAGATATATAAATATATATATATACGGCTAATATGCAAAGTGTCCCCTCAGGAGTTCGACCAGGAGACTGGGAGTTCGATCGCTCTCTATGACATGTGCTGACTACCAGGGGGCGGCGCAGAACATGGCGGGTGACCAGCGGCAGCAGCGGGGTGCTGAGGGAGCTAGGGAAGGAGGAGGAGAGGAGGCAGGGAGGTGGGGAACCTGATCAGCCCTGAATCACCGGCCAGGCCTAGGGACCCTACCTGTGCACGAATTTCATGCACCGTGCCTCTAGTGTATATATAAAGCAAATGTGTTAACAATTAGGGATTATGGGTGAAGGGTGAACAGAAATTCTGTAAATGTTCAATTTTCTCTAAATATAAAGTTGTTTTTAAATAGTAAGTAACATAACAGTATATGGCCATTGTATTCTTTAGCATTTTGGTTGACTCCCTTTTGCCAGTTCTCAGACAGGGTGTGTGTATGACTCTCCATAGTGTGGTTACCTCTTACCAAGCTCACCATGTACCTATCAAAGACTGTCTTTTCTGGGTCTGGGGAAAAGTAACTACTTACTCAAGCTAAAGAGAAGAGGAAAGGGTAAAAACTCTAAGTACGCAACTAAATAAAGAACACAGGCTTCTGGCCAAATACACAAGCTTCCTAAAACAGGAAAAGCTGGTCAGCACTCAGAGAAAGAGTTTGTTCAGAACCCAAGGCAGCTCTAGATACTAGATTATAGACTCAGCTCTTCATTCCTACTTCAGGCAACCAATTGCCTAACCCACTGCAGTGCACAACTTTTCTACTTCACAGCTTCAGCTTACTTGTTTTGTTCTGCTGCTATCTCAATAGGACGGAATTTTTATTCTAGGGGAAAAGAGATACAGATGTGCTGTTTACTTCTTCTATGTACCTTTCCTACTCAGTCTTATAGAACAACCTCATCGGCTCCCACAGTTTCAACTATCTCTATGTGCTGATGATGTGTGAACCAGTTATTCCAGACCAGGTCTTTCTCCTGAGCTCCAGGCCTTTATTTCCAACCATCTGATAGACAGCTCCACTTCACTATCAAACTCAATCAACCCAAAACAAGTCTAATCATCTTTCAACATGTACTCACTACCCTTCCTCACCAAGAAAAATTGTACTCCTCTTCTTACAATCCTACCTCAGTGAAGGGTACCACCACCTCCCCAGGTAGCCAAGGCAGGAACCCAGACCTGACTCCTCCTGCTCCGCCCCCATCTCCCACACCATATAACCACTAGTTACGTCTATTCCAATTCTTTCCGTTTTCTCAAGCCACTGTCTGGACATAACTGGTCTTTCTCCATTTATAATCATTCTCCACACTGTTGCCAGATTCGTCCTTCAAACGCATCCTTCTATCATGGCACTCCCCATCACAAAGTCCTTCAGTGGCTCCTCTGCCCACAAGATGAAATTCAAACTCCCGATGCCAACGAATTGGCCCTATCTTCCAGCCTCTTCTTTCACCAATGGCGGATCCAGACTCTACATTTCAATCTTGTTTGAACGTAGGGAGATTGATGAATGTGCCATGCTCTTGTGCTCTGCAGCTTTGCCTAAAACTCTGAAATTCCTTTCTTCCACCTCCACATATGGCCAAAGTAAGGGCTGAGATATGGGAATAAAACATTTGGGGTGCATCTCTACCTGTTTCTTCCTAGTGTAATTTTGTAACTAGAGCCTCCATTTTCATCTGTAAAATGGAGAGAACAGTGGCTACCTGCATTACTACTAGATAGACAGCCCATGCTAAAGCACTGAGTACAGTTTGAGCATGCAGTAAACATTTGGTACATGTCATTTAGAAGTAGGAGGAGGAGGAGTATGGATAATTCCTACTGTCTCTTCAAGATTCAACCCAGGCATTATCTTTACTGCCTTACAGTGAAACTCTGCAAAAAAAATCTGGACTAAGCACCTTGGGCTTTCTGTCGCTTGCCCATTTCTGCCATAGGCCATGAATTCCTGACATGTCGTAACTCATTCTTTATTTCAAGAATCTACCCTAGGGCCTAGAATAGAGTAGGCTCCTAAGAAATGTTTGTTGAGAGAATAAATTAGTGAGATCAGTGTTTTTTAGAAAATGATGCTTTAAATATTAAATTTCTTGCCTTAATATTTTTAACAAATGTGTTCAAAATGTTTGAGATATATATATATATATACACTAGCTCTACCCATAATCAAGAGAGGCTTGATAAGCAGCTGTTTATGACCAAAACCTTTATTAAGACATGGGTTTCCTAATGGATAGTGATTTAAAAACCAGGGATAAAGCTCACTAAACAGCAGGCCCAACGCATATTACAAGACTCCAGGAAAATACTCATTATCTTGTCTGAAGTCAACTGTGAGTTTCACTCAGTCCACTGAAAGGTGAATGCATCCTCTGAGCATGGCCCTATTTACACCTAAAATACCTTGAGTTCATATCTATCATGTGCAGCTGATGCCTGAGTCTAGCTCAAAGCGCCTTACCCTGTAAGTTTTGCCAGTCAGATCACCGTGGCAGGTAAAGGATGGAAAAAAAGGCAGCTCTCCATTTACGCCCTAGTCCACAGAGATCACCCAGAACTATGGCTGCTCACCTCATCCCATTCGGCCCCAAACTGTCCAGAGCACCAACTTAAGGTTAGAAGTAGGCAAAAGAAACGAAAAAAAAAAATTTTTTTCAACATTTATCCTTCCTGAGAAGAAGTGCTAAATTGTCTGAAGCATTTGAAAACAGTTCCTGCATCTATGATTCCTTTGAATCATAGGGAACGGACTGTGATAAGGAAGGCAGCCTTGGCCCTAGGTTGCCACCAGCTCATTCGGGCTTTGGCTAAGGAGAGAGATAAATCTGTCCAGCTCCTCTGGTCAGGGCTTTGGATCTTGGAAGCTAATGAAAGGTCTCAGCAGCTGAGCTGTGGTTTTGATGGGCCAGCATTCCTTAGGCCCGTGGCCGGCAAACTGCGGCTCGTGAGCCACATGCGGCTCTTTGGCCCCTTGAGTGTGGCTCTTCCACAAAATACCACGGCCTGGGCGAGTCTATTTTGAAGAAGTGGCGTTAGAAGAAGTTTAGGTTTAAAAAATTTGGCTCTCATAAGAAATTTCAATCATTGTACTGTTGAAATTTGGCTCTGTTGACTAATGAGTTTGCCGACCACTGCCTTAGATGGCTAAACTGTGTCTACATTGTCTAGTTGATTAGGCTGAGAAAGTATTTTCCAAAGCCTTAAACTTTATTTTAAAAATCGTTGGAGCCAACTCAGTCCAGAAGAATCCCTACAAAGACCAGCATGAAAATGGACTCCTTGCTAAACTGTGTCTACATTGTCTAGTTGATTAGGCTGAGAAAGTATTTTCCAAAGCCTTAAACTTTATTTTAAAAATCGGAGCCAACTCAGTCCAGAAGATTCCCTACAAAGACCAGCATGAAAATGGACTCCTTACAGTCTACTTCTACCATTAGTTCTACTATCAGGTTGATCAAAGGCCTGTTTCTTGTTGCTACAACCAGTCTGAACAAGTGACTTAATGGCTACTCTTACTGATCTCCATTCCTACCAATGTACTTACTTTTGCTCCTCATTCTTAAGAGTCTCACTGTTGTAAAACTGTGTATGAGAGTCACTTCATATGGTTCCATATTCCATTCACTCACTCTGGTTATGAATGCCTTATATGTAGGAGACTAACTTGATGCTTATACATAAAGCATGGGTCTGTATTTCTTAGATCTCCTGTACTATGCCTTACACTGATGGATAATCAGAAACTTGTAACTGTTTTCTGAAGATGACATCATGAACCTACTCCAGAATGGACCTGCATTACTATGCCTGTCTCAGAAAAACACATTCCTGCAGGAATGGGCGTTTTGTTCCCATTTCTACATATCCAGTAATAGGCCATCTAGTATAGGAAAGTGAGAACGCAATTGCTATAGCTTGGCACTAGGCCCACCCAGCTCTGCTAATAACTGGGTGTATGTATGCCTTTGAATCAAACTTTTTATTTGTATTCTGAGCCACAGTTTTATTATCTGTAAAATGAGTGACTTGATCTAGGCTTTAATTCCATGAGAGTAGAGACCATGTTTATCTCGTTTATAGTCCCCAGTATGTAGACTGATATGTGACACAAACGAAATGTTTGCCAAAAGAATAATTGTAGAAATAAACAAATTACGATGGTTTTAATCATCTCTTTGGTTCTAAGAGTCTTTGATTCGGTGACTTCTATTCCACTGTTCAGTGCTCAGAACAGACCCAAGGTTGTCTCTGGATAATGAGGCTGACATTGTTAAACTCTCTCTGCTTCATCTCCTTATTGGTGACATAAAAAGTATACTGCTTCTGACAGTCTACTTCACTGGCAATCAGGTTTCTTTTGTATTTTCCCCCCAAATAACTACAGGTACTACTAAGGTGCAGTGGACCACGTTTTGGTGTTAAAGAGTTTGGACAAGATGCTCAGCCTGCGTGCCTCAGTGGTTGAGCATCGACCTATGAACCAGGAGATCACGTTAGATTCAGGTCAAGGGCTTGATCAACCCAGGTTGCCGGCTGGATCACCAGTGTGGAGCGTTGTAGGAAGCAGCCAAACAATGGTTCTCATCATTGATCTCTCTCTCTCTGAAATGAAATTTTTAAAAAAGTTTGATGAAGAGTTCTGGTGCTCACAGTAAGATTTTTGAGTATTCATACAATTCCTGAAATGGTAGCAAAATTGTGTGTGTTTGAGACTAATGTACTTTTATCTGGGGAGTGAGATTGTAGCAATCATCGTATTCTCAGTTTGAAAAGGGATTAAGGATCACAGAAAACGTGAGGTCACTTATAAGAACGGGCCCAGGCCTGTGTGCAGAAAGGGGCACCACCTCACAGCCTTTGGGACGAGGACAGGCGGGCTTTAGCCACAGAAGCGGGTACCCAGAGGGGCCTAAGGCACCCTGAGAGCGGCTGCCGGGGCCCGGCGGCCTCGCTTTTACCTGGCGCGCCCCCGCAACTCCATTCCTCCCAGGCTCGCCCCCTTGGCCTCCGAGTCGTGGGCATCTTCGTCCACTTCTTCTTCATCCGCCGCGTCACCGTCGTCGTCAAACGCGAAGCTCTGGTGGCAGAGGGGAGACAACAGCGACCGGGTGGAATTGCTGTAGCTCAGCGGCGGGGAGGGCGAGCGCACCGCCTCCAGCCCCTGCCCGCGGGCGTCCGCCGTGAGCGCGGAGACCGAGCCCGAGGAAGGCCGCGACCGGGCGCTGCAGTCAGCCGGGAACCAGGCGTCGGAAGGGGGCCGAGCAGCCCCCCACCGCCCCGCCGCCCACATCGGGCCCGCCACGTTCAAACCGGCGGAGCGGCGGCGGGGACGTGCTCTCCCAGCAGGCCCCGCGCGCGCCGAGCCTGGCCAATCAGGGCGGGGACAGGCCCGCGTTGCCTGGGCGACGCGTGGACTCCGCGCCGGCTTTGTTCCGGCCTTCGGGCGTGGCGTCCTCCGCCCGGGCTTGGGTCTGCCGGCCCTTCCTCCTCCGGCCAGCCGGCCAGGTAAACGCGCCTCCGCTAGCGGGCCAGATCGCGTCCCCATGACAACTTTGAGGGCCTGCCCCCTTGTTTGCTGTGATGGTGCAGGAAACAGGCAGCCGCTACATAAGACAGAGGCTTTGAAAGGGAAAGAGGCAAAAGTCAGAATTGCCCCCATATGATTACAAGGTCAGGATTATAAGCATCGGTCAAGATTTCTTTCAATACACGGCCATATTTTATGAGTGGAGAAGAGGCGAACTTTATCCAACTGTACAAGAGAGTTCAATTTAGGATAACTTTTTTAGGAATTTTATTTATTTTTACTTTTTTTGGTTAGCACCTCCTTGGCCTGTCTATCCATGTGAATGCGGGGGGTCTCTTTGAACCCTCTAGTGTGCGAGGATCTGTGCGAGGCACTGGATATATGGATGGGTAAAATAAAAACCCTACAGGGGCAAGGTCCTCTTTCTCTTGTGAAAAATCATACCACTCTTCTGTGGAATGCGTTTTATGAGGAAAGAAAAAAAATGTGGGACCTCCGAAGGAGCACTCTCTTAGGGATTGGGGATGGCAGTAGCAAGGGAGAGGTGATAATATATCTGGATGCTTTTTTCATGCTGACAAAACTGTACACTTGTAAATAAATATGGCTTTTGTCCAGCTCATAATGCGTATTGCTCTAGAAATACCACAAAGTGAAAACGGACAGTGGCTAAAACAGCACACAAGATTTGTTACTGACTAAAGAGTGGTACAGAATCTTGGATGAAATTTAGATCTACAACATTTGACAAAGGATAATTAAATATGGTAGACATAATAGCAACCAAGGGCAATTCAGAAGGCAGAAGCTATAATTAATAAAAATATGCCATGTTAAACAGTTTAAATGAGTGCTAATTTTGCCTAAATATTCAGTAAAAACAATACAAATGGAAGAAAATAGCAGCAATTTAAATGAGTAATGAAACTAATCAAGAAATAAAACTTGGTTAATGGAGTTTTCATTCTCTACCCCAATTAGTCAATATCAGCATATTTGTTTAAAATCTTTTATATGAGAACATCTCTAGAATCAACGAGAGCATCAGAAGGCCCCAGAGTAACTTAGGGCTTCAGAAGGAGGTAAATTTGAAAAGCTATTTGCAAAAGTCATAATCTGACAAAACTGAAGCATAGAAGAAAAAGCACGCACACGTTTTAGTAAGAAAGGGACCTGGGTTTGAATCAGTGGTTTCCTCTTACTAGATTTCAGGTTTCCTTAAAACAGGCTGTTTGGCCTTTCCAAGTCCTTACTCCTCTGTAAGACAGGGAAATAACCTGCCTCCTAGTCATATGATCTCATTAATCCTCAAAGCTCCTAGCATAGGACATGACAGAGAACATGGTAGATGGCAAATTACATCACTTAAACTACAAGGTTTTTCCACTTTAACCTCTTGGTATGGTGATATAAAAAGCCATATACTTCTGTGCCTCCCTAAAATGTTTTTACTTAACAAATTATGCCCTTTTCTTAATGCCCCAGAATCATCATAATGACCAGCTATGACATTATGCTGTCGCAACAGTGGAGCTATGAGGCGAAGAGCTGCATGGTGCCGGTGCTTGAACATCATCGAGGCCTGTGGTCTCCTCTCTTACAGCGCCTTTTCATTACTGGGACTCAGAAGCCATAATCAAGTTTGGGAGAATTATATATAAATGTATAAATAAGCTCAAAAGAGGGCCTCTCCTCTTATGTTTTACGGTATTGACTTAGTATCTTTGCTTCTTACTGCTCATTTATTTTCACTTTCCTGGTATAGTCAAGATTATTTTTGCTGGCTTTGTAACCTATAAGTGCAGTTACTTGTGCCTAAAAATCTCTCTTTGGTATAAAAACAATGTCATTACCATTTAACCCTGTGGCAATATATTATGCAACTTCTAAAAATGTATCCCTAGATTGGGGAGGGGGGAGGTAAGAGATCAACCAAAGGACTTGTATGCATGCATATAAGCATAACCAATGGACACGAACACTGGGGTGGTGGGGGCATGTCCTGGGGGGTGGGATTGGCTGGGGAGGGGTCGATGGGGGGGAAAAGGAGACAAAGGTAATACTTTAAACAATTTAAAAAAATGTATCCCTAGACATATTAAAATGTTTCCAGATGAAGCAGTATGTCTTAGATTTGCTTCAAAATAATCTAAGGGCAAAGGGATCGGAAAGGGTTAGTGAATGGGATGAAAATGAAACAAGATTTACCTTGTGCTGTTGATAATTGCCTAAGTTGGGTGGGTGATGGACGGGTACTGGAGGTGAGGAGTGAGGGATGAGGGGATGGGAGGAGGAATAATTATACTATTCTACTTTTTATTATGGAAATTCCAAACCTATACACAAGTTTAAAAACACACACATACACACAAAAACCTATGTTTCAAATTAAGAGGAACTGGGTGCTGGTTTGGGTTCTAATTTGCTATGTGACTCAGGTATTTACTTAAATTTATTAAGCCCTGTATTTTCTCATCTGTCACATGAGGGCTTGATGATTGTGAACATTGAGTTATTTCTAAGAAATTGGACAACTGGTATTATGCATGTTTTTAATCATCTGCTTTTAAATAAAGACCTAATTGATGGTATTCTCTTAAATTTCACCTTTTCTCAAATTTCTCTTAATTTCAATTTGTTTTTCATGGGTATGGCTCATACTTAGAATCTTCTAAATTTCAGCAAACTGCTCTAATATTTCTTCTAGCACTCCTATTTCTTAATAACAAATATTTTTTATTATTATTTAAAGTATTTAAATATTATTTCACTTTACTTACTTTAACATTAAGCAAATTCATTATATATTAATATTATATATTAAGACAAAGCAGATTGCTTTCTGGAAACAATAATTCAAAATGCTGCTTATAATATTGTATTTATGACCATATGGATAGCATGATTTACCACATATTTTATATACCTACCTACTATTCTATTTTTAAATGAATTCTATTTTTACATGAATGCAGTGAAGGTGTTTCAGTAACTTCAATTTTGAAGGAAAAAACTTTTAGCTAGGATATTTTTTACCAAGTTATGATTTAATATTTATCAATGTGTAAATATACAAACATGACAGCAATTTTAAAAACTTGTGAATAGTTGGCCTTACAAAATTACAACACACTGTAAATAAATCCCTCCCACATTTTATACAAATTACATGATTTTGATATACAAAGATTCTGTTTTTATTACACGGACAATGTACAACCAAGACTATTTACAATGCAAAAAAGTATATAAACCACAATTTAACATTCTGCTACTGGCAGCCACTATAGTTTAGGAGGTAGCTTTAATTAAACGAAATGAACAGAAGCCACATTTCCCAACTTGTGTTCTAAAAATAATTTACATAAGATAAAAATTCATTATATGCACAGTATATACAGTTTAATTATTAAACTGCAATCTAGCTTAATGTTTTTAGTATATCCTGAAAAACTAATATGGCAGTGGGTTTGCTATTGATTTAGCATATTGTCCAAAAAACATATTGAACATTTATAACTTTAAGACCCCACATCGTGACATGTCAAAAGTCCATAGATGAGAATCAAATAAAATTTTTCATTTTTAAAGACATGAGCCTAAGCTTTATTCATTTTTATCCCTTCTTCTTCTTCTTTTTTAATGACATGTGTCCTGTTTCACAAAAACACAGTATCTAAGCTGTGAACTATTGTTTCACAGGCTTTTTGTAAATTACTGTAGGGGGAAATTTATGGAAACGTCCATGAAACAGCGTAAGTTCAGGAGAATCCAACTAAGAAATAAATGTAAGTGCTTTGTATCATAATTACTCCCAATTTCTTCCAATTAAATGCAATTACTTGCCACAGTTTTCTTTCTGTATAATTCAAAATATAAGTAGGTAACATACCAACAAAACTGGAAAACATCTGTAAAGCCAATGATATTAGGAAGTGTTCATTAATGGGAACATTACACAGAGCCATGAAATCCCTCAGATACTATTAAACTCCGATGTTAGTTAGTAGTTTAGCCAAATCTACTAAACCCACACAGCAATTAGCCCTTTATTTTTCATAGTAGTGTGATGACAAAACACTCGAGGGAAAAATGACTGATCGCGCCAAAGCAATGTCAAACGACTAAAAACAAATGTTCATGCTTTCTTTTAAAATCTAATAGTTGTTAATATTGTTTTAAAAACATCTTCGGTTTTTAAGATTTACAAATCACTCCAAGAAAATGTATGATATCTATTATGTCAAAGATGGAAACAGAAAACGCAACAACCTAAGGCCTACATTCACTCTCACAGTCCTACCTGGGAGACGATCCCCTTTTTTTGGCCCTGAAGTCCGTTGTCCTGAGATTAATGATCAAACATTAGGTAAAATTAGCAAGACTTTCTTCAGTTGTGTGAAACCACGTTTTAAAAATATTCTTAAAAATATATTAACAGCTGTTCTTTAGCTTGTGCTTAATTCAGAAACAGGTAACATTTGGCTGCTTAGGCAAATTTCCGATAAACCTAACGTTAGAATGCTAGGATATACAGAAAACCTTTCCAAGGTACAGAGTTGTTCCCAACAGACCACACATGGCTTGGACACTGGATTTTTTTCCACCCATGGGTCGTTTAGGCACTTGTTCTTTGAAGATGTCTGCCGCCTCCCCCTCCTCCTAAGGGACACCAGGCAAGTGATCACAGAAGTGCTTCCCCGATGGAAGATCAGACTAGGGTCCACTCTCTCAACACTGCTGATCTTGGCTGATGGGGGATACCGTCCCCGACACACCGACTCAGTCCTTCACTCTCGGCAGGTTGTAAGCATAGCGCACCAGAGGGAAGCCTCGACTCTGATAGAAGCAGGCCCGTCCACAGGCCTGCACCTGGTCAGAACTGTCCGAGACAAAGGAATCTTCCTCATCGGCGTAATCCGAGTGGGCCGACTGCGTGCCACAGTCCGACCAGTAGCCGTCCGGCCTTTGGCACGAACCCACGGCCAGTGCCGGGCAGCTGTGTGACTTTATCAAGTGTTTGCACGACACCGGCTTTGTCAAGAGGAAGGACTCGCAGCAGTCACACACGGCCAGGTTGCCCTGCAAATGCGAGTACATGCCGCAGTCGTAGTAGAAATCCTGCTCCACGCAGCCCGCCTGGCTGCTGATGGACACGGACACCGACCCGCTCTTCTTGGTAAGGTGTCGCTTCAGCAACTTCCAGTCTTCCTTGAACTTTGGGTTGAAGAAGACATACAGGACTGGGTTCAGGCAAGCGGGCAACGGGAAAAAGATCAGCGTGACGGACTTCATGATCTCAGGGCTGACCGAGACGGCGGTGATCAACGGCGCGAAGGAGAAAAAGGCCACGGGGCAGAAGAAGATGCAGTTGGTGAAGATGAGCCAAGCAACGTGCTTAATCATGCCAGAGTGCGAGCCCTCGGAAAGGTCCTCCTTTTCCAAGTTGCAGTAGAGTTTGGTGTAGATGATGGCCATTAACAGGAACGCGAGTGAGTTTAACAGCACCAAGGTCACCGTGAACCCTAAGGATGGTGCTTCTCCCGTGGGAAACGGCAAGCACAGGGGGGACGCAGAGTACTCCCCTCCGTGGAAGAGGGGGAAGCAGCCTGCCACGCCGGCCCCCACAAAAGCGAAAAGGGCAGCAACCCGGAACTGTTTGGGATGATTGCTTTTCCTGTTTTTCATGATCTCTTTTGCAGATAAGCTTCGTTCGACAGCTGCTAACATCAATAAAAAGATGGCGCTTTCTGAGGAGAAAACGGCAAGAAACCCAGCTATTTTGCAGCCACTGCCAATCTCCCACCAAATGCCAAATTCAGCAAATCTGCCCCAGGACACAGCATCCAGAAAAGTTAAGATGCCAGTATAGGCTCCCATGAGTAAGTTCGACACAGAAATCAGGCCTATGAACAATTTGGAGGAAGGCAGTGATGTACAGGGTGCAAATGTTGTTAAAATGACAAGCAGGTTGAAAAACAATGCAACCAAGAAAATGAACCACACGGTAAGACGGATCATCCAACTTCCCAGTAAATATTCACAGGGCTTAAAAGCACCTAAAATGAAAAACGGGGAAAAAAAGACAATTTAGGAAACAGCATGTTCCATATGATATGGCTTAAGACACTAAAAATAATCTATATATATAAAAGCCTAAGTGACCATTACAAGCAAACGACCAGAACGACTGGAACAACCGGTCGACCAGTCGCTATGAAGCACGCTGACCACCAGGGGCAGATGCTCAAAGCAGGAGCTGCCCCCTGGTGGTCAGTGCGCTTTCACAGCCAACCTCCCGCGGCCGGCCAACCTCCCCTGGGTCCCTCCCCGCAGCTGGCCAACCTTCCAGGGTCCCCCAGCCATCCAACCTCCCGTGGTCCCTCCCACCGGCTGGCCTCCCCAATCTCCCATGGTCCCTTCCATGGTCCCTCCCCCCGGCTGGCCGCCCCAATCAGGGCTGGTCTGCCAACCTCCCATGGTCCCTCCCCCGTCCATCCCCCACCCCAACCCCCGGGCAGCAGGCCCTGATTGGGACTCAGCGAGACGGCCCCGATCGGCCCTGATCACTGGCCAGGCCTAGGGACACCACCTGTGCACGAATTCATGCACCGGGCCTCTAATTCTAGAATAATTAAATCTGCTACCAAACTGAATTGAACCAAATTGAAAAGATCACTATTTCAGATATTTTAGTCACTGCACTGGACTATTTAAAAATAACTACTTTTATTCTACACTCTCAGTGACATGATGGGCTGCTACAGTCAGCACAATTCCAGGGCCCCTAACTGAGGGTTCAGAAAGAGAAATCAGGGAAGTTTCCTTTCTTAGTTTCACTCCTTTATTTTCTGAGGCCCTGAGCACAGGGTAAGGGTGGGGATAGAGCAGTGACTTCTCTCTCCAGTCTCAGGCTTTAGGCTGAAATTAGTTTAAGATCTGATTTGGGGGAAAGTGAGGATATAGGGAAAAAGATTTGCCTGATCTGACCTCCAAGGATTTATTCACTCATTTACTCACCAATAACTGATTGCAAAGGCCCTGGGGATTATAGTCCACTAATAAACAGTGCTTTTCAAAAACAAAACAAAACAAAACACAACTTTTTCTTAAATATTTGGTAAATTTATATAGTGATATTTAAAAGAAAAATCTCACTTTTTCTTACACCTAAGTTAATATGCATAGCACCATGTCTAGCATATGCAAGGTGCCTGATATACTAAGAGTTTGGAATTGGATAAACTAGGGTTTGAATTCAGGATCCATAACTTGCTACTCTTTTTCTTGAGGAAGCAACTTAAATCTGTAAATTTCATTTTCTCACTTGTGGATAATAATGCCCATTTCATAAAGCTGTGGAACTTAATATTACATACATAGGTACCTAAACAGGCTACTGGTATACAGTTCGACTTCAGTAATATTAGGTTCTTTTCTTCTTCCTTCCTAGTCCTAGTATACTTAATAATAATCATATATGTATGTATACATATATTTTATACACTTTTTATGGCTTTCAAAGGCAATCTGATGAGGCAGATTAACATGGGTGTAATTATCCCCATTTTTCATCCAAAGAAACTGAGATTTCATAGTGTTCGATTGACCTGCACAAAGGTTATTGAGTTAAGATAGTGCAGGAAGGACTAAAACATGGTGATGTTAAGTATTCATATAAAGCTACGTCCAATAAAATTCTGTGTAACTTAAAGTAGGATTGCAAGAACTAATTTAGTAGCTAAATGGTAATTCCAGTAACTGACTTTGACATGCTGGTTATGCCACAAATGACAACTGTTTTATTTAAAAATCAGTAAAGAAAAACAAAGTTTTTGTCTACAAAGCATAAGAAAACGATGTACTGCAATTGCCTAAAAGACATGTTCTGACTTATCTTCCTGAACTGTCATGAAGTTTAATACATGCTATAAAGCATTTTAATCACTGAGATAGTCACAAACCTAACCAACCAGGTCTACACCATTTAATTCTGACTTCCAAATAGCACAAGAAACGTTTAAAACTTGTTTCTAATTAATTAATTTTTAAAATTTCCCCCTCAGGGAGGTGTTAGCAGGAAGCTTTCACTTTTATCTGTGTATCTGAAGCCACCCTTCTTCGGGGAGGAATGGCTCAGCTGACCTGGGAGAACGGCTCACTTTGACAAGTGTTTGACTAGTGGGTGGAGTTCAGTTCCCCGGGAAGCAAACCCCACCCAGTCTCTGTTCCAGGAAACCTGTGGCCTCCTCCAGTTCTAACAGAAGGTTCCTGCGCTCCTCTACTTTGGCTTCTGAGTGAGCACATAGGTATCCCTGTTACTACAACTGCGAGAGACAGGGAGACAGGCCTGCAGTCCATCCCTACTGCAGCCGGGGGGAGGTGAGCTCAGACCTCACGCCCTCCTGGTTGACCCCAATGTTTAAATTCAGTGTGGATGGAGGAAATGGAACCTCAGCATGATCAGGTCTCATCTCCCCTTAATGAAGCTGGTCTCTTCTCACTGGGTTGCCAGTTCCTGATGTACATTCTCCAACACAAGAACCCCAGTGGGGCAAGTGAGGGAGCTGCATCCTTCAACTTCCAACAATACAGAAATTAGACAAATTGCATAAACATCAATGATTCTTGCCAATCTCATTCACTCATCTGGCCACCTGAAGCTTATTCTCTACGCAAGTATTCTTATTATTTATACGTATTCTCTATGCTAAGTATTAAAAGACACATGTGCAGCACCCCGAGAGACTCACAATTCAGCAGTAATTAGAGAATCCTGTTATGTGATTCTGAGTCATGAAATTAACGTCCAGATCAACCTGTTGTCAATATGCTAAGAAAGGGAGCTACTTCACAGCATGCAACTTAGCCAATTCCTTTTTTTCTTTTACAGTTAAATTCTAAATCCATCTTCTCTGACAGGCAGAATATGACATCACAGTCACAATGGTCAGTTTACTAATTTTCCCAAGTCTACTAAGTTCAATGACATAAAAGACAATTAAAAGGAAAGGTTGCATTTAAAACAAAAAACAAAACAAAACAAAAAAAGCCCTAACTGGTTTGGCTCAGTGGATAGAGCGTTGGACTGCGGATTGGAAGGTCTGGGTTCAATTCCGGTCAAGGGCACACGCTCGGGTTGCAGGCTCAATCCCCAGTAGGGGGCGTGCAGGAGGCAGCCGATCAATGATACTCTCTCACCATTGATGTTTCTGTCCCTCCCTCTCCCTTCCTCTCTGAAATCAATAAAAATGTATTTAAAAAAACACTAAAAATCCTTACAGATCAGTTAAGTACCTTATGTAACTAGGCCTAGTGTTAAAGAAGCATTGAGAAAAAAGTAAAATAAAAATTAAATTTAAAAAAAGTGCCTCTCAATATTTAATGTTCATAACCCTCATTTTGGGAGCTCGTTGACACAGATTCAGATACAGTGGGTCTGGACTGGAGGTTCTGCAAGAGATGCCTAAGCTCCGGGTGCACAGGCCACACACTGAGTCACAGACTTGATGAGGTCATCTACTCCCACCCCCATTCCCGAAATCACACTTATCCCCAGAAGTTTCAGGTACAGTTGCCTAATGTGCATTTAAAGCAAGAAACTGCAGCACACTCAGTCGGGCATACCTGTTGAAGGCGTGCAGTGGATAATTATCTGACTGTGCTCTTCATTTTCAGCGCTGCTAGTGACCCCTGCGGCATCCGCGGGCCCTGAGGATAAAACATCGGCTGTTTTGAATTCAAGCTTTATGTGATTCAAAAGAATCCGTTTCCTGCGATCCCGTCTCTCGTACATGATGTAAGTTCAGCTTGTTACGAGGCTTGATAACATATTAAAGATGCCAGGGACACAGCAAACGCCATTTTTCTCAGGTTTCCTACCGATCCTTCACAAATCGATTACAATAACAGAGGCTCTGATTGATGCCATCAAGTGTGTTCTAGTTTACCAAGTACATGCACTTGCCTTTATCCTTGGCCACACCGTGTTCTTGGAGACTCTTATCTTCCGTGTTTGAATGGGTGTAAGAGTCGCAACCCCAAAATGCACAGCACTGATAAGCATAGGGTACAGATAACGACCTGGAAAATAATTGTAAAATCTGCATTGAACAGCAACTTCACAGACGTGCTTGTTTTGCAAAAAGTATTTTAGTCACTGAAAGCCCCAGCCTAGGAGTCAGAAAGACCTCGCTGTCACTGGCTTTAAGCCGCTCAGTGTCCTTTCCAGGCCTCAGTTTCCTCATCTGTGAAAAGAGCTCTGGGATCAGGTGACAGCATGAGCTTCTCATTTACATAAGATATGCTTTTACAAACTGGATTTAAACCAAACCATGTTTAAAATTTTACAGTAACACTCCTTTTATAAATGAACTAACCACACCCAATGTATCATATGAAACTGGTTGTCTCATTTAAAATTAATGTCTCAAGTCATCTGTGAATTTCTACCATTAAATGAATTTACTTTGTTTGTAAGTATAGTGAAAATATATATTCTCCTCTCCCAAAATAATGACCCCAAGCCCTCTCTCTATTATATCTAATGAAGTCCCCATTCTAATACTTTGTCTCCATAAAGTGCTATATAGCATTGTATCAATTTTCTATAGGCTCCCACTTATGTGGTTTCTGTCATCATGTTGCTAATGTCAAATCCACTATATAAAAAACCATTCTGATGAATAGCTCTGTTATCTCTTTGACAGCATCAAGGACTCCAATTCATATTCCTAAAAACTATGGAATGATGCTCAAGTTCTATTTTACACCAAATCTGTGAGGATTGGGGTAGAAAATACTCTTAAATTATAGCCTCCAAGAAAATCTGGGAACCACAGCAAAAAAAAAAAAAAAAAAAAAAAAACAAAAAACTCAAAAACCCACTAAATTAAAAAAAAAAAAAAGCTAGCACACTCTATCATTTAGGGGCCTACCCTACCATCAACAAAAAAGAAAAAATAAGCAAAAACACACCTGAGATTAACAAAGTCTTTTGCTGCCAAAGCTTCTTTCAGTTGGAAGTTGCCCACAAGTTTCAGTTGATTTAGCCCATTCAGGCCTTCCGTAGGAAAAGACGTTAATTCATTGAAACTTACATCTCTAAAATGTGAACCAGACATCAAATTAACTCCCAAGATGCATAACTCCCAAGATGCAAATCACACAGAAATATCTGTGCATGTTAACATCATAGACATTAGAGTTCCAGGAGGAAGGTGATTTGTGTTAAATAATGAAATCTAGCATGCATCTCGCCATAATAAAAGCTCGTACTATATCCATGCAGTTAGCCTTTATACAAGGAAACAACTAAACAGAAAAATATTCAGACAGGTCAATAAACACAAGTTTCTGTAGACTATTCATGACTTTCCTGATATTATTGCATAAAGTCTTCAACTTACAGGTTAGTTATTGACCCAAGCTTGGCAAAAGCTCTGTCGTGAATTTCATGGATCAGGTTTCTACTCAGATCTCTGCAATTATAAGAATAATGTGTTAATATTTTCAAATAAACTCAAATTGCAGTTACTTTGACTACACTTTAGAATCTGAGGTAGTCACAATATCCCCAATAACAAAAACCTTTAATTTGTCCAACAACATTTTCATTTGGGTGTTGAATACCTCTCCTTCACAAAACCTATGTCTTGGAATGTGTTCCCATGGAGCAGTAATTCCACTTGGCATCTGTTTCAAAACAGTTGTGAATTTTCTCCCCCTTATCGTTCTGGTGCAGTTCAAAAATATAAATGATATGATATAACCTTTGGTACCATTAACTAGGTGAGAAAAAGCTCAGCTCCTGACAAAGCTGAAAATAAAAGCAGGTTTCCTCTTATTTGCCTTCTCAAAGGTTAGTGATAAGGCTCCGAGAGAAGACAAATAATCAATATGCAAACAAGAGCATTCCAGAAGGGCTTCAGATATCTTTTTTCCCCCCCCCTCAAGCAGGAAATAAACATCATATCAACAGCAGAACCATACTGTATTGAGGAACACACCCTGAGGAATTCTGCTACTACAGAAATAATAAAACAGAAAAATAATCTCCAACCACACTTAAACTGAGCCTGACTGGAAATTCAGAGATTGGATAAATGCATTCCATGACACGTCTCCTAGATAACAGGAAAACTCAACAAACTGGGTTTCCAATCACAAAAAGGCCAGCTTCTCATTGTTGTCGCTTATCGGGGCTCCAGAAGTGATGGCAGCGAGGAGCCAGTCCCCTTCCTCCTGGGGCCCAGACCCACAACAAGCCTGCCGGCGACAAGGACAGGTCCGGCGACAACACCACCAATACAATGTTTTCGAGGAGAATGCATTTCTCATTTCCAAATGGGGGTCTGCTGAAAAGCAGGACTCAATACACGTAAGTTCACTTCACTGTCAATTTTTTGAATGTATTCTGCACTTTAAAAAATGTTCACTAATTCAGTGATGTGTGTGTCCTGCACTGAAGCTC